>NC_088687.1:129652727-132052727 GCF_028017835.1 Emys orbicularis | reverse complement strand
TGTGTCCCTTGCACTGTCATCTGGTCTCTTTCAGTAAGGAAACAATGCTGCTTCCCCCCGCCCCCCCCCCCCGTGAGATTTACAGTAGGAGAGAGGGGGCCGTAGTCAAATACGTGCCCCGAGTGCTGCTGGAGAAGACAGGCCTGGAAAAGTCGCTTTTCAAATGCCAGCCAAGCAGCTCATAGAAGCATGGAGAATATGCTGGAAGGACTGCAGAAACTTGGCGTCTCTTTCAGCGTAGGCTTGCCATGTAAGCTATTCCCTCCGGTGTTTAATAGGCTAAGCTCAATGAAAATAACATGCCGGAGGACTAAATTCACCCAAGTTCCTCTCCGCTGAATTGGATGGATGAACTGGGCCCACAGAGCACGAGAGGAAGAGAATTATTACCAGGGAGTTCAATTAAATTACAAAAATGGGGACCAGTTTCTGCTCTCCCTTTACAGCAACTGTAGTAAAGTGGTCATCAAGGGGTTAATTGGGTTACTCAGAGTTTTAGGGGTTGGTGCCATGCTCCACCCCTACCCCTCACTGGTTAGTTAGTGGGAGTTTCCCCCAGCTGTGTTAGGGGGCATGCATTTAATAAAGCAGCAAGTTCCTAGCCTGCAGTCCTGAGAGTAGGCTTGTTTTTGCTGCATTGAGTGGTCCCTTTACAAACCCAGTCAGTGTAAATCCAGAACAACTTCACTGAGGTTGGCGGGGTTGCTCCACATTCACACTGCTGTCGCTGAGGCGAAGAATGTGGCCCTGGACTCTCAATCAGCTAAATACTGCTATTTAGCATCTTACAGTTCTTCAATGAGACTTTGCACTTTTAAAGTTCATGGTAACCTCACATGCCCATCACATTGGTATCTGAGCCCATTTCATCCCAGGGTCTCAAAGTGCTTTATAAACACTCATGGATTTAGTATCCCCGTTTCCCTGAGAGGCAGGTAAGAATTATACACTTTAACTGATGGGGAAACAAAGGCACAGAGAGATGACGTGGTTAATTCCTCTGAGTGACCCCCAGCCCCTTGAGGATGAACTCTGTCTAACTAGGGTTGTATGTAATGAGCCAGGGAGAGAGAAAGAGAGTATGTGTACACACCCCTGCCATCTTCTGGACAATCTCAGAACTGCTCAGTTGTGCATCATAGACTCGGGCCCAAGTCTAGAGCCTTGCATGTGCCCAGTGTTCCTATTGTGCATTGACATGTGAGTGTATCCATCTCCAAGTAGTTCTTGGGGAGGTTCCTGTGGTGATCTGGATTTGTGTGAGGGACCTGCCAAAACCACTCAACTCCCCGCCACACTCCTAACCTCTGCTTACTGTAGGAATCCTGCCCTTGGGAAGCAATGAATGGAAACATTTAACAGACAAAAATCACTTTATTTCTCATATTTTAAAATATGTTATCAACACAACGGTCTAACTTGGGTTTTTATCAGTAACTATCTAGCAGTAGAGCACACAAGAGCTTGGCTGGATTAAAAATAAACAACTTCCCTTTGGAAGGCAGACAGGAGCTGCTACATGAAGGGCCTACTTACTAGCTAGGGACTTATGAAGATCTCTGCTGGACAGTGCAGGGCACTTCTTGTGCCATCCCACCATCTTGTGCTCCTATGCAAGGACTGGGCACAACCTGACCCTTTCTGTTTTGCAATTGCAATGTGTAATCCGGGGGCCTTTGTCTGCTAGTTTCCCCTTGCAGCAGGATGAAGACCTACTGTAACACTCTATACCTTGGGGGAGTGCTCTGTAACCCCCCCCCCCATTCCTCATTTATATATAATTGTGATCTCGCATATAAAGCATGCCATGTAAGGTATCAGGGGAAAGGATATGATCTGCTGAAAGTCACTGTTCTATCTAAATATGTATATCATTAGTGCATATGAAGTTATGAAATTGTGTTGTATGGTTGGGTGACTGGGCAACAAAATGGCAGATGAAATTCAATGTTGATAAATGCTAACTAATGCACATTGGAAAATGTAATCCCAACTATACATATAAAATGACGGGGTCTAAATTAGCTATTACCACTCAAGAAAGAGATCTTGGAGTCATTGTGGATAGTTCTCTGAAAACATCCACTCAATGTGCAGCGGCAGTCAAAAAAGTGAACAGAATGCTGGGAATCATTAAGAAAGGGATAGACAATAACACAGAAAATATCATATTGCCTCTATATAAATGCATGGTACACCCACATTTTGAATACTGTGTGTAGTTCTGGTCGCCCCATCTCAAAAAAGATATATTGGAATTGGAAAAGATTAAGAAAAGGGCAACAAAAATGATTAGGGGTATGGAATGGCATTTGTATGAGGAGAGATTAATAAGACTGGGACTTTTCAGCTTGGAAAAGAGACGACTAAGGGGGGATATGATCGAAGTCTATAAAATCATGACTGGTGTGGAGAAAGTAAATAAGGAAGTGTTATTTACTCCTCATAACACAAGTCACTAAATGAAATTAATAGGCAGCAGATTTAAAACAAACAAAAGGAAGTATTTTTTCACACAACGGACAGTCAACCTGTGGAACTCCTTGCCAGAGGATGTTGTGAAGGCTGTGTTGCAGAGTGGGAGGGGGGGGATTTGGGGTTTAAAAGCCAGTCAGGCAGCTCAATCTGGAGCTGGCAAGCCAGGGAGCAGGACATACCCTGGGAGCTCCCAGGGAGGACCGGAGTGGAGCCAGTATCGAGACAGTAAGCAAAGGGAGCCACAGCACCCATTGGAGGGGACAAGGACCAAAAGCCTGAAGGTGACGTCCCCCAGAGTCGGGCAGCAGCCAGATGGGAGGTGGACTGGAGCACAGAGTGACCCAGGGAAGCTGACGGGAAGCTGCACACCACACGAACACAGGTGAGCAGCTGAGTCAGCCTCACAGGGCCATGGGTCTGAACCCGGAGGAGAAAGGCAGGCCTGGGCTCCCCTGCTCCCACCCAGATGGCAGCCACTAGGCGGGACTGCCACCACCTTGAACTATTGCCACTAGGCGGGACTGACGCCTCCGTGGATTACCGCTACCAGGCATAACAGCCACTGTAGTGAACTATGACCACTAGGCAGGAGCACCCTGCAACACCCCCAGTCACACTTCTATTCAGGTTCTTATACCATGCCCGTCACCGTGGTTTCAGAGGGCCTGGGAGAAGTGCTAGTTTGTAGTAACTGAGCCACATTTTGCTTTCACTTAGACACATGCAACCCCTCTGACTCCATTTCAAAAACATCCTCTGCTTGGTCACTGCATGATTTATTATATCAATCAATAATAAGCTACAATATTCATTAACACATGAAAAAGAGTGAGTCAGGGGAACCAAGCAAGGACTTGCCAGCATTTACAGAAAGCATAAGACCTGATCCTCTGTGGAGGTGAACATCCTCCATTCCCATTGCAGTTAATGGAGATAAAGACAGAAAAGCCCCTCACTTTAGCATTCCTTTAAAGTTTTTCTCTCTCTCTAGAAGTGCTGTAAAAGAAATTGTACTGGGTCATCTACTTCAGACCTATTGATAAAAGCCCGAACGAGGTAGGAAGCCTACTGCGATTATTCAGGTCCACTAATAGTATGTGTAATAGCTACTGTCAAGTTACTATTATAACATACAAAAAGACACTGGAGATTTTTTAAATAACAGTAAACAATTTACTTACCTAGTCAAACCATATAGCTACCTGCCTGGCTTCAAGTGCCTTAGCCTCGTGCTTCTGCTAATAATGCTCACGACATCATTTCCCCGCCCCCCCCCCCCCGCCCCAAACCCACCACTGTGGGTAACTTTGGTTCCTACTCCAAAGATCCTAATATCATTACATCTTCCTTTATTTTTAAAATAAAGCCATACAATTTAACTGAACTTCAACTTTTTTACTTAAAAATATCAATTTAATTTAGCATCCATAACTCTACTCTGAATCCTTAAAGAGTCTAGAACAATTAGTCTCTTTATCTAGCAGGTTTTCTTATCACTCTGCATTTAGAGATAATAACGGGAGTATCAGTGTGTTTCCCTCCCCCTTTTTTTTTCCTTCCTGAATTTGATCTGACCACTTGAGCCTCAGTAGATTCAGTAAACTGGTCTGGCATTGCTTGCATTTCTGAGTTGGATGTTGACACAGTTTCTATTTGTTCCATGTTTCCATTCCCTTTCTGCACATTTCTTTTAGTGCTCATCAAATCCTTTCTGTTTTTCCTACAGAGATCTCCTTCCTTTGTCTCAACGAGATAAAATCTTGGAGCAGTGTGTTGGTCTGCCACCTTTGCTAGTTTCCATGCTCCTGTATGCCAAATACAAACAGTCTCTCGATTTTCCAGTGGTGATAAAGGCTTTGCACCTTTGTCAAAGAAATAGCTTCACTTGTCTCAATTTTAGGCTAGTTTGTGTGTCTCCTTGAATCCGCTTAGGTTGCAACAACTATGATGAAGTCTGCAATCTGGTTCTCAGACATCTTCTCATGAGGAGTTGGGCAGATGATCCTATATCTCCCATCAGTATATTCCGATAGTCCAACAGGCTAAAATAGGCATCTGTGTTATCCAAACTAAATTTTTTAAGACTCCTTTTAAAGAGAACCAAATGTAGCTGTTATTGGGTTAAACCTTTCGCAGAGCACAGGTAATCTAGAGCTTTGTGATCAGTGAACACCTGAACTGGGTGTCTGGCTCCTTCAAGATAATGCCTCCAGGTCTCAAAAGCCACTTTGATGGCAAGTAGCTCCTTGTCTGAAATTTCATAATTGTACTTGGCAGGAGTGAGCTTGCGGGAATAATATGCACAGGGATGAACTTCTTTGTTGAGGCCCTGTTTTTGGGACCGCACTACCCCAGTGGCGATGGTGGAAGTATTGGTTTCCAGGATAAACAGCTGACTTGGGTCAGGATGCGCGAGGATGGGCGTGAAGGTGAACCCTACCTTTAGGTGAGTGAAGGCTTCTTGGGCTTCTGGTGTCCAAGACACCTGGGCAGATTTTCCCACAGAGAAGTTATAGGGGCCAGGATTTGGGGGTAGTCTCGTATACAGCGTTTATAGAAATTTGCAAACCCAATGAAGTGCTGAATTTCTCAATTGCTTCATGGTGTTGCCCACTTGCAAACCACTTCCACCTTCTGCAGATTCATAAAGACTCCCTCAGCAGAGAGAATGTAACCTAAGAATTTCCACAGTGGGCTGACTGAAGATACATTTCTCCAGCTTAGCACAGAGTCCATGTTGGCAGAGCCTTTTTGGACCTTGAGGCCATGCTGGTTGTGCATAGGTTGGTCTTCAGAGTAAATTAGGATGTCATCTAAGCAGGCAACCAGATAGTGGTCCATCCAGGGCCGTCCCTACCCATATGCAAAGTACGCAGCTGCATAGGGCACCAGGAAATTTGGGGCACCTGCATGCTGCTCCAGCCCCTGCCCCACCTCTTCCCTAAGGCCCCTGCCCCTGCTCCACCCCAGCCCTGCCTCTTCCCGCCCCTGCTCTGCCCCAGTCCTGACCACACTCCACTTCTTCCCCAAAGCCCCTGCCCCGTCCCCACTCCACCCCTTCCCCAAAGCCCCCGCTCCCGCTCCACCCCAGCCCCTTCTTTCCCACCCCTGCGCCACCCCAGCCCCGCCTCTTCCCGCCCCTGAGGACTGCAGCAGGGCCGGGCCTGCACTCACCGGCAGTGGGAAGTGCAGCGACCTGGCCCCAGCCGTGCCGCCGGTGAGTGCTGGGGGGTGGCTCCCCTCTGCCTCCCAAGCCAGCCCCACCCCCACCCCCACCCCCCGCGGGTTGATCAGGCAGTCATATTCCCAGTGAGGGGATACTGTGTCTGTGTTTCACTTTCTGAATACATCTGAAAACTCTTGGTATTTTGTTGGGAGTGTGATAGCTGACCCTAGCAGCAAGGAGGCCTGCTCTGTTGCCCAGGCATCTCTCCCTGTTTCCAAAGCCCTGGCAAGGCATCGAACCTGAGGTTCTGGAGGCTCGAGCTTGGAAGTCTGGAGGTAGTTCTGGAAAAACTTAGAATTAAATGTCACGGTGTGCTCACTCCACGAGATATCCGGGTCATGTTTCGCCAACCAGGGGATTCCAAGTACCAGAGAGAAGTGTGATGACCGGATCAGGCTAAACTGGAGGAGCTCCTAGTGCTCCCCAACCATCACCTCCAAAACTCTTGACTGACGGAGCCAGAGGCTAGCAGCGATCCATTGACTGTCTCGACTAAATCAGGGGTGGCCTTAGTCTGTATGGGTAGGCTGAGTACTTGAGCCACAGTAGTATCCGTGAAGTTATTGTTGACCCCAGAGTCAATAAGGCTTCTTGAGGGGAAGGGGAGTGGGAGAGTATCTATCTAGAATCCTGGAGCCAGACTTGTAATTGAAGTTATAGGTGTGGGGACATTTCCTGTATCAGACCAGGCACCCAGAATGGGTTGCTGGAGGGGGTTTGATGGAGTTTTCTCGATGTTGCCTGAGGTTGCAAGTTCATTTCCCTGGAACCACAGGGTTTAGGGACTTAGCTGGACAGATGGACACCATGTGGCCAGTGCCACCACAGTAAAAACACAAGTTCTCATGCTGCTGTTGGTCCTGTTCGGAAAGGTCCAGTTGGGTTCATGCCATGTCCACTTGCATGAGCTTGGGTAAGGGGGCCTTTGCAGGGGTTGTGTGTGGTGCCTGGATGCAGGGTGGAATCCCTTTCCTCTCAAGTTGCTACTCACTAAGTCTGGTGTCTATTTGGAAGCAGAGCTCAATAAATGCATCTAGATGCACAGAAGGCACCAGGGGGGCAAGCTCATCTTTTATTTCCTCGCTGAGATCAAGACAGAATTTAGCATAGCTGGGCCAGTTCATTCCAGGCCGTTGAAAGCAGGCTGCATACTTTGCAGCCCACCCTGAGGCCTGGAGGAGTCTCTGAATGACCACCTCCGCAATGCAAGCTCGGTGTGGGTTGTCAAAGATTGCCAGAGGAAGGTGTCCCAACTGGCCAGTATGGGGTGATCCTGCTGTAGTAAAGGGAACACCCAGTACAGGGCCTGACCTGTTAGAAGGCTGATGACCAGTCCTACCCCTCCCTGGTTCCTCTGGTAGGCATTGGGCCATAGCAGGAAATGGAAGCCTGTCCTGGTTAATCCATCGTAGCAATCTGATAATGGTACTATGAGTTCAGGTCTTGAAGGTGGCATGTGCCGTGGGGCTGTGGGAGACATGCCCACTTGCAGTCCTGTGATCTGTTCTCATAAGTGCAGTTTTCCACCTGGAAATGATTCATTGTGGCTGTAAGGCTTGGTTTTCTGCCTGTAGGTGAGCAGTGTCCCCTGAGGCACCAAACCTGTAGGTTCCATACCCTTTACAGAAGAGGTCAGAGGAGCACTGTGTAAGCTCAAAAGCTTCTCTCTCTCACCAACAGAAGTTCAGCCAATAGAAGATATTACCTCACCCACCTTGTCTCTCTAATCATATAGTTAATCAGGCTTTATGGTCATTTAGTCCTTATAATATTTTGGATGATTCATCTTAAAGACTGACACTTCACATTGGCTTTTCAACATACTGTACCATTTGAACATATCAGCTTCTTTAATACAAAACAAATACCTTGTATATAGACCTTTGTTAAAGATTGACTGTATATATCATATTGATCACATTTCTATTTTAAAAAGATGGCATGGTCTGAACTATTTGCAATATTTTGTAGTCAGGGTGCCAAGGCAACAAAACTTCTCCACACTGAAGGAGGGTGATACAAAATGCCTTAAACTATATAAGAAAATTAAAGCTACTTAAACACCTTTAAGATTTATTTTATCTAGTGATAAAATTACACCGTATGATACTGTATCAAATAATATAGCTTGATCTACTGTATCTATATTACCAAATTATAAGCTTTAGGCATATAAAATAGAAGAAAAGGGTAAAAGAGGAAGTAACTTCTAGAGCTGGAATTCCAGTTCTGCGGGAAATTCTAACATTTTGAAAATGATTTCGTTCCAATTCGAACTGATCTCCTCGAAACTGCTGTCTTTTTCCACCCCTGCCTCCATTGCTCGGGACCTCTCACCCTCAACACAGTTTGTACTAGAGTGTTTGTGCAACCATCTGTGGCACCATCTCCTTGGTCGCTGAAAGTAAACAGCAGTCTGTCAGCCTTTTTGGGTCTTCAGATAGCAAGCATGAATTCTGAATAGGTCTAGAAAGATCTGCTTTTGAGTTTGTGTGAGTAGCGAGATTTCTCTGCTGCTGATCAGAGGTTGCACAAGTTTACCACTCAGTGGACTTGTAGGCCATGATACTGTAGTGTCACAAAATGTAATTAAAATTCCAATATTAATAAGAAGATACCCATGGAAGATTCAGCTTTTCTGAAACTTCAGATAGCTCTGACAGGGAAATTTTTTCCCATTCCAAAATGAAATGAAAGCAAAAATTTCAAATTTCCAATGGAAAAAAATTTCAAACAAAAAAAATTAATTTCAGGTTGATTGAAATACCTTGCTTTGATAAAATCAAAATGTTTCATTCCAATTTCAATTTTAAATTTTATATTATATACCATAATTTTTTTATCAATTGACACAAAAAGTCATTTTGAAATGGAAAATCAAAACATTCCATTACTAAAAGGTTGAAATGGAAGATTTGAAATGCTTTATTTATTTCAGTTTTTCTTTCTAAATGAACTTTTGGCAAAATCAACATGTTTCCACTGAAACATTTTGCTTTCAACTAATTGGCATTTTCTGACGGAAAATTTCCTCTATTTCTTGCCCTTATATCAATAAAACAAATAGCACCATCTGCTGTCCATAATTTCATCAAATACGTGCTAGTAGCTCACCAACACAACAGCTGAATCCTCAAATGTTTAAGTGGCTCATACAATTTATAATTAACTTATAATTAATTATGGAATTTGATTCTCTAATTATGAGCGAGCAAAGAAAAATCTCAGGGGCCTCATTACAACAGCCCTGAAACTCTGTGAATCTCATGGAGGCAACAGGTCCTAGACTGGGGTTCTCAAACTGATGGGTCGTGACCCCGCAGGGGGTCACAAGGTTATTCCGTGAGGGGTCAAAAGCCATCAGCCTCCACCCCCAAACCACACTTTGCCTCCAGCATTTATAATAGTGCTAAAAATTAAAAATTGTGTTTTTAATTTATAAGGACGGGTTGCGCTTAGAGGTTTGCTGTGCGAAAGGGGTCACCAATGCAAAAGTTTGAGAACCACTGTGACCTAGAGGAAAGTGGACAGGCTGGCAGTGAGGAATCCAAATCTGTATCCAAATCCACATTTGAGGTTAATCACCCACCTCTGTCAGGAACCCAGCCAAAACCCTTGACCTTTGTAGTGTTCAAAATCCAGACCCAAGCATAGGTCTCCATTTTGTAGGTCAGGCCCATCTCTAGTACAGACCTCACCTTGAACATAATTTAATCTGAAGCAATTTTTAATTTCCTTCATCTTCCAGAGCACTCACTGCTGGATGAGCCTGATGGCCTGTTTCAGTCAATGGCAGTGCAACCTGGCATGCTGGTGGAGCTCATGATATTTGAACACTTGGGGTTTGCAATACTGCAGCTCTGTTATGCACCTATCAAGAGGCAAGCTGGATGGAGAGTCTTGGAGGCCATCCATGTCATCAAGAGACAACCAAAGACCTCACAGAGCAGACATAGGCAACGTGTGATCCCCTGAGGTAGGCCACAGAGCTCCACAGCACAGCCTGCAACGCTCTCATCTGTTAACACAGCCCTGATGCCCAAGGCGGTGCAGGTGCTGGTACCCAGAGCGTGACCTTGATCCCAGTGGCCTGGTTACACGGTCTGCAGGATGGAGCAGCTGCATGGCATGCTGGGACCTGCCATCCCTGGAGCCAAAGGGCAACTGGAGAAGGGCTATTACGGGATGGCACCTGTAATTTTCATGTGCTCCAGTATTTAAGGAGGACTAGTCCTTTGAAGGGGAGCTGAGCGCTAGTTAAGGTGGACCAGGTTCCCTTGAAGGGGAGCTGAGCGCTAGTTAAGGTGGACCAGGTTCCCCTTGAAGGGGAGCTGAGCGCTAGTTAAGGTGGACCAGGTTCCCCTTGAGGGGCCCAGGCTCTGTTGCGGGGGGAGGCGGACCCGGCTCTCGTTAAGGGGGCTGGGCGCTGGCGGAGGTTTGTTTTTTTTAAGGTGGCCTGGCCGGGAAGCCGCATGAGCTCGAGGCCCCGCCCGCCGGCTGGTCTCTAGGCTCGGCGCAGGCGCGCTCGCTGTAAGATGGCCGGGCGGGGCGCCGCCATCCCTGCGCAGCTAGCGGGGAGCGCCCGCCCCACGGGCTCCCCCATGGTGGCGGCCCCCGTGGGGGGGGAGGCGGGGGGTAGGGATAGGGCCCCGCGCCCCGTGCCCACTGTCCAGAGAGAAGGTGAGTGAGTGAGGGGCCGGCCGGGCGCCCCTCCCCCGCTCCCCATAGGGCGGGGCCGGAGCCTGGCGGGGAGCAGCCCGACTAGGCAGAGCGAGGCCGGGGAGCCGGGCCCGGGGCGGGCCTGGGGCTGAGGCGTGATAGGGCCTGTACGTGTGAAAGGGAGAGGGCGGAGGCTGCACTGGGGGGCCACAGGGGAGATGGGGGCGGCACTGGGGGGAGTCTATGCGGAAATGGGGGCGGCACTGGGGGGAGTCTATGGGGAAATGGGGGCTGCACTGGGGGGAGCCACAGGGGAGATGGGGGCGGCACTGGGGGGAGCCACAGGGGAGATGGGGGCGGCACTGGGGGGAGTCTATGGGGAAATGGGGGCGGCACTGGGGGGAGTCTATGGGGAAATGGGGGCGGCACTGGGGGGCCACAGGGGAGATGGGGGCGGCACTGGGGGGAGTCTATGGGAAGATGGGGGCGGCACTGGGGGGAGCCACAGGGAAGATGGGGGCGGCACTGGGGGGAGCCACAGGGAAGATGGGGGCGGCACTGGGGGGAGCCACAGGGAAGATGGGGGCGGCACTGGGGGGAGCCACAGGGAAGATGGGGGCGGCACTGGGGGGAGCCACAGGGAAGATGGGGGCGGCACTGGGGGGAGTCTATGGGGAAATGGGGGCTGCACTGGGGGAGCCACAGGGAAGATGGGGGCTGCACTGGGGGAGTCTATGGGGAAGATGGGGGCTGCACTGGGGGAGTCTATGGGGAAGATGGGGGCTGCACTGGGGGGAGTCTATGGGGAAGATGGGGGCTGCACTGGGGGGAGTCTATGGGGAAATGGGGGCTGCACTGGGGGGAGTCTATGGGGAAATGGGGGCTGCTCTGAAGGGCCACAAGGGCGATGGGGGCTACACTTGGGGGAGTCTATGGGGCTGACCCTCCTGGATACTGCAGTAATACAAAACATGAGACTAGTAATAATAAAAAGGGTGGGGGTGTTGGGCTCGGGAAGGGGCTGGCAGAGGGAAGGGAAAAGCAGGAGGTGTTCAAGGGGAGGCTGGAGCAGGGGCGGTTGAACATAAGAACAGCCACACAGGGTCACCCCAATGGTCTGTCTGGCCGTATCCTGTCCAGACAGCGGCTGGTTCCAGATGCTTCAGAAGGAGTGAATAGAACAGGGCAATTTACAGTGATCCAGCCCCTGTTGTCCAGTCCCAGCTTTTGTCAGTCAGAGGCTAGGGACACCCAAAGTATGGGGTTGTGTCCCTCTGACCATCGTAGCTAAAACCCATTCACGGGCCTATCTTTCATCAACTTATCTAAATCTTTTTTTAATCCAATTATCGTTCTGGCTTTCACAATATGCTGTGGTGATGAGTTCCACAAGTTAGCTGTGTGTTTTATGACGAAGTACTTCCTTATATTTGTTTTAAACGGGCCGCCTGTTAACTTCATTGGCTGACCCGTGGTTCTTGTGTTATGTGAAGGGGTAAATAACACTTCCTTATTCACTTTCTCCACACCAGTCATGATTTTATAGACTGCTGTCATGTCCTCCCTTTAGTAGTCTCTTTTCTAAGCTGAACAGTCCCAGTCTTTTTAACCTCTCATATGGAAACGGTTCCCTACCCCTCATCATTTTTGTTGCCCTCCTCTGTACTACTTCCAATTATAATATATCTTTTTTGAGATGGGATGACCAGTACTGCCTGCAGTATTCAAGGTGTGGGCATAGCATGCATTTACGTAGTGGCATTATGATATTTTCTGTGATATTATTTATCTCTTTCCTAAGGGTTTCTAACATTCTGTTCATACATGCCGACATCCCCTCTACCCGGGGGGTGCTCGACCCCCTGCCCCCTCCGCTCCAGACCCTGTCCCCACTCCACCCCTGTCCCCAAGCCCCTGCCACACCTCTATCCCCCCTCTGGTCTGCCTCCGCCCTGCCTCTTTCCACCCCCTCCCTCGAGTGCGCCCCATCCCCACTCCTCCCCTGCCCTCCCAGAGCCGACCTGCACACCGCAAAACAGCTGTTTGTGGCAGGCGGGAGGCACTGGGAGGGCGGGGGAGGAGTGATCAGCGGGGCCGCCGGCAGGGGACAGGCACTGGGGAGAGAATGGGGAGCTTGGCTGCTGGTGGGTGCTGAGCACCTGCTAACTTTTCTCCCTGGGTGCTCAGCCATGGAGCACTCACAGAGTCTATCTACAATGACTCCAAGATTTCTTTTGTGAGTGGTAACAGCTAATTTAGACCCCATCATTTTGTAAGGATAGTTGGGATTATGTTTTCCAAGGTGCATTACTTTGCATTCGTCAACATTGATTTTCATCTGCCATTTTGTTGTCCAGTCACCCAGTTTAGTGAGATCCTTTTGTAACACTTCAGTCTGTTTTGGACTCACTATCTTGAATAATTTTGTATCATGTACAGAGTTTGCCATATCACTGTTTACCTCTTTTCCCAAATCATTTGTGGATATGTTTAACAGCACTGGTCCCAATACAGATCCTTGGGGGCCCCCGCTATTTACTCTCTCCACTGTGAAAACTGACTATTTATTCCTATCCTTTGTTTCCTATCTTTTAACCAGTTACTGATCCGTGAGAGGACCTTCCCTCTTATCCCATGACTAATTATTTTGCTTAAGAATCTTGTGAGCGACCTTGTCAAAAGTTTTCTGAATGTCCAAGTACACTATATCCACTAGCTAACCCTTGTCCACTTGTTTGTTGACACCCTCAGAGAATTCTAGTAGATTAGAGAGGCATAATTTCCCTTTATAAAATCTGTATTGACTCTTTTTCCCAACATATTGTGTTCATCTGTGCGTCTGATAATTCTGTTCTTTATTGTAGTTTCAGCCAATTTGCCTGGTATTGAAATTAGGCTTATTGGCTTGTAATTGCCAGGATCACCTCTGGAGTCGTCTTCTTTTTTTTTTTTTTTTTAAATCAACATCACATTAGCTATCCACCAGTCATCTGATACAGAGACTGATTTAAGCAATGTTATATGCTGCAGTTAATGGTTCTGCAAATTCATATTTGAGTTCCTTCAGAACTCTTGAGTGAATCCCATCTGCTGCTGGTGATTTATTACTGTTTAATTTACCAATTTGTTCCAAAACCTACCCTATTGACCTCTCAATCTGGGACAATTAATCAGATTTGTCACCTAAAAGGAATGGCTCAGGTGTGGGAATCTCCCTCACATCCTCTGCAGTGAAGACCGATGCAAAGAATTCATTTGGCTTCTCCACAACAGCCTTGTCTTCCTGGAGTGCTTCTTCAGCACCTTGATCGTCCAGTGGCCCTACTGATTTATTGGCAGGCTTCCTGCTTCTGATGTACTTTAAAAAAAAAAAAAAAAAAAAAAAAGTTGCTGTTAGTTTTTGGGTGGGAGAGGGGTGGGGTAGAAAGGGGGAGGGGAGGTATGGAGTGTTGTGGGGAGGAAGAGTCTGGCTGGGGGTGGGAGGTGTTGGAAGAGGGAGTGGTGGTGGTAGTAGAGGGGAGAGGCTGGTGGGGAGTGTTAAAGGGAAGGTGTGGGGGCTGGAGAGAAGAAGAGGCTAGGTGGGGATAGGTGTTAGAGGGGACATTGGGGATAGCCTTGGGAGTAGTAGCTGGAGCTATGGTGTAGTTGCAAAGCAGAGGCTGAAGGGCTGGGGGCTCTCAGACCCTCCTGTGAGGAGACAGTAACTACACCTAACCACGGTTTACCAGGCCTCTTGGGCTGCGAGAATTTAAATGAGGGAGATTTCAGAAAATAATGCGTGAGATTTTAAATCTCAGTGAAACACGCACAGCAAAACCCTGTGTCACAGGAGAGAGAAATTTCAAACACCGCTTTGAAATCCATTCCTTTAACCTGGGAGTCTTCCTCCTTTCCACGTGAGCACGTCTTGGCAACAGGTATGCTTTTTGGCTCTGGAGCATAGCAAACCTGTAGTGCAGCTAGTGTGTATGTAAATATATACCCTGTCAGGCCTGCCAAGTCTCATTCATTGGGGTAAGGGTGACTCTCTCTTCTCTGTGATGCATTTTAAGCCAGAGTTTGAAGTCTCTCCTTTGTGAGGTTGGATTTTGCTGTATGTTTCAGTGAGACATTTAAAATCTCACTCATTCAAATTCTCACAGTTCGAGACTCATATCTATATTTTATATACTTTTTGGTGATGCCTAATCTGTCTTGCAGTGAGATCTACATACTGATCCTGATGCACCCGGTGCATTTGCCTCCCTGTAGACAATTTTCTCATACATGCTATGATATCCATTACCGCACATGGGGGAGGAAAAAAAATCTTACTAAGATTAAGAAAATGGCAGAAATGTGGCAGTGCAGTTCCCCCGTGAAATAAAATATTTCCCACCATGACAGTGTCTAAAAGCAAGTAGCATTTAAAACTTAAGGGAGAAACTAATAACAAACAAGATGTGAATGTGAGGCTGACTTGCATATGTTTTGCTGTAAGTGGAAAGGTGCTGTCCTTTCATGAAGCAGCACTGAAGAACAGGTATGATATGTAAATAGAGCCAAATTACTTGACCCTGAGTTCTTAAAAATTACAAAAGGGAGACTACCTGCCAGGTGTAGAGAGTTCGTCAAGCAGTGCACATCACTGTCCTAAATCTTCTGGAATTTTCTTTAAATCTCAACAACAAATATGAACCAAATTTTATACATCAGACCTGTGAAATAGAGTCCTGAAGCTTAATCTTGAGGTTGTGGCTTAGGGTGAGAGAACAGTAAAAAAAATGTTTACCACCTCTTACCATTTGATCGTAGAGAGATTCTCCTGTAGAAAGCATCATGTGTGGTAACATATAGCTAATCACACATACTAACATGTAGCTAAACACACACATTACTACCTCATCTTGCCAGAGGTTCAATAGCACAGATAGTAAATAAGCCTGCCATGTTAGGCTTCATTTATGTATTTATCTACAAAATACTTGCTAGGACACGGAGTACTACAAATTAAAATGGAACTAAAGTCTAAATTAACCAAGTACAATTAGTGGTGTATAATTGTTTTATTGTTAAATTTCTGAAACCTGCATTAGTGATTAAATTAACAATAGATCACCCCATCGCTAGTGCAAATTAGTACAGGTCTGCTGCAGTGATGAACAGAAATAATAGTGACAAAATGATTCCTTATGAGTAATAAAAGTGCTTTAAGTATGGGTGGCAAACTGACACTAAGCCCTTTTAAACAATCAAATTCTTGAAGATGAGCATTTACTTTCTTCAGATGAATACGTTTGGGGAAAGTGGTACAAAGTCCTGTTTTCTCATGTTTGTGGGGTTGGTTTTTTGTTTTTGTTTTTTGGGTAACCGCACATGCCTTCAGTTGAAACTTGGCATTTTATAAACTCATTAGCACCAAAGGTCTCGGGGTGAAACTATGTATTGAAAGTATTCCTCATTTCCAATAGCCTTCTGCACCAGCTACCAGAAGAAGTATTTTAAAAATGCTAGAGCGGGGTAGGCAACTTATGGCATGTGTGCCAAAGGTGGCACGCGAGCTGATTTTCAGTGGCACTCTCACTGCCAGGTCCTGGCCACCGATCCAGGGGGCTGTGCATTTTAATTTAATTTTAAATGAAGCTTCTTAAACATTTTAAAAATCTTGTTTACTTTATATACAACAATAGTTTAGTTATATATTATAGACTTATAGAAAGAGACCTTCTAAAAACATTAAAATGTATTACAGGCACGCGAAACCTTAAATTAGAGTGAATAAATGAAGACTGGGCACACCACTTCTGAAAGGTTGCCGACCCCTGTGCTAGAGGTTACTCCTCTGGCGAAAGAGGATTTATTCATATGAACTAGGGAGTAGAGTGTTTAAGGGCCCTCCATTCACTAATGTCCCTTTAAAATGTTAATTTTGCAAACAATACATTCTCACACCATTAAAATATCTCTGTTAGCTGGTATGGGTAACAATAAGAACTAGTATTAGAGGGGTAGCCGTGTTAGTCTGAATCTGTAAAAAGCAACAGAGGGTCCTGTGGCACCTTTAAGACTAACAGAAGTATTGGGAGCATAAGCTTTCGTGGGTAAGAACCTCACTTCTTCAGATGCAAGTAATGATTTCCATTACTTGCATCTGAAGAAGTGAGGTTCTTACCCACGAAAGCTTATGCTCCCAATACTTCTGTTAGCTTTCATGAATCTAGTTCTTATTGACTATCTGTTCTTGTCAGCATATATAGTAGGGGCTGCTAGTCATGTGTTTGGACATGAACTAGCCTAAAGGGAGAATGTTAATAGGGCTGGCAAGCGATTAAAAAAATTAATCATACTGTTAATAATAGAATACCATTTATTTAAATATTTTTGGGTGTTTTCTACATGTTCAAATATATTGATTTCAATTATAACACAGACTACAAAGTGTACAGTGCTCACTTTATATTTTTGATTACAAATATTTGCACTGTAAAAAACCAAAAGAAATAGTATATTTCGGTTCATCTAATACAAGTACTGTAGTGCAATCTCTTTGTCATGAAAGTTGAACTTACAAATGTAGAATTATGTACTAAAAAACTGCATTCAAAATAAAACAATGTTAAATTTTAGAGCCTGCAAGTCCACTCAGTCCTACTTCTTGTTCAGCCAATTGCTCAGACAAACAAGTTTGTTTACTTTTGCAGGCGATAATGCTGCCCTTTTCTTATTTACAATGTCACCTGAAAGTGAGAACAGGCGTTCACATGGCACTGTTGTAGCTGGCGTCGCAAGAGATTTACGTGCCAGGTGCACTAAAGATTCATATGTCCCTTCATGCTTCAACCACCATTCTAGGGGACATGCGTCCATGCTGATGACAAGTTCTGCTCGATAACAATCCAAAGCAGTGCGGACCAGCGCATGTTCATTTTCATTACCTGAGTCAGATGTCACCAGCAGAAAGTTGATTTTCTTTTTTGGTGGTTCGGGTTCTGTAGTTTCTGCATCAGAGTGTTGCTCTTTTAAGACTTCTGAAAGCATGCTCCACACCTTGTCCCTCTCAGATTTTGGAAGGTACTTCGGATTCTTAAACCTTGGGTCGAGTGCTGTAGCTATCTTTAGAAATCTCAGATTGGTACCTTCTTTGTGTTTTGAAAGTGTTCTTAAAATGAACAACATGTGCTGGGTCCTCAGCTGAGACTGCTATAACATGAAATATATGGCAGAATGCAGGTAAAACAGAGCAGGGCACATACAATTCTCCCCCAAGGAGTTCAATCACAAATTTAATTAACACATTATTTTTTTAACAAGCATCATCAGCATGGACGCATGTCCTCTGGAATGGTGGCCGAAGCATGAAGGGGCATATGAATGTTTAGCATATCTTGCATGTAAATACCTTGCAATGCCATCTACAAAAATGCCATGCAAAGGCCTGTTCTCACTTTCTGGTGACATTGTAAATAAGAAGAGGGCAGCATTATCGCCTGTAAATGTAAACAAACTTGTTTGTCTTAGCAATTGGCTGAACAAGACATAGGACTGAGTGGACGTGTAGGCTCTGAAGTTTTACATTGTTTTGTTTTTGAGTGGAGTTATGCAACAAAAAAAATCTACATTTCTAAATTGCATTTTCACGACAAAGATTGCACTACAGTACTTGTATGAGGTATATTGAAAAATACTATTTCATTTGTTTATCATTTTTACAGTGCACATATTTAGAATAAAAAATTATATACACTTTGATTTCAATTACAACACAATGCAATATATATCAAAATGTAGAAAAAATCCAAAATATTTAATATATTTCAATTGGTATTCTATTGCTTAACAGTGCAATTAAAACTGAGATTAATTGTGCTTAATATTTTTAATCGCAATTTTTTTGGGATAATCGCATGAGTTAACTATGATTAATCGACAGCTCTAATTAATAGCCATGTCAAAGTAAACTTATACAACTGTAGGTATGAATGTCACTTGTGATGGCACAATTTAATTTGTGTAGGAAAAGGGTTCTTCATATGTATATATTTTTAAATTAACAGCAGTTTTTAGCTTTGGGGACCTATTCTGGCATCTGTCCTTCCACAGCCTAAGCCTGAGGTCTTTCACGGCATTTTAAGGATTCAAGCTCATACTCTTTTGTTGCTAATTAAACAAAACAATATGAGCTCTAAACAACTTACCTTTTTTGGGATCACAGCCATGACCCCTCTACAGAAAGACAATGTGTGACTTAAGTCAGTATATTAATGTCTTTGCTCTGAACAATTCATCTTCCGTCCTCCCACCAAAACATGTAATGAGCATAAAATGAGAGCTGTTACACAGTGTTCTACAAGCCAGTCTTCAAGGAGCGCTGAGTATAATGAGTCCTTTAGAAATATTATTTCAAATGCTAGTGAATACCATATCCATCATCTTATAGGAATTCTTACATGCCAGAAGAGCAGAAAACTATATCTAACAATGTGCACATTGACTTTCATCTTTGTTGAATGTTTGATATCAACAGGAGATACTCCATGTTTCTTTTTTAGTATTGTCATACCTTCTTAGGATATGAGAACCACAAAACAAAATGGTTCTGCCATCCAAAGAAAATAAAGTGACACTTTCAGCAAGAGAAGTAACATGGTCTATTATCCTGCAGTTTTTTAAAAACTTATTTGTGCTGTTGATTTTTTGAGGCTGCTTTTGGCAGCCTCATGTGCAATGCTAGGATATAACATTTAGAGTTCATTGTTCCTTTAAGAAGTTGTTAATTCTTGCTGGGACAAACCATGCTGTATGTCCCATTTACCAGAAACAATGCATAACTCCTTGCTCGGCAGATATCCAAGAGACAATGTGTGATCCCTGCAATCCTGAGCAGTGTGTTACAGTGAAAGTGACTTGATGCTGACAAGACCTAGACATTTCATTGCTGTTCCAACTTTTTAAAAAAATCTTGTTCGTTTCAATTTGCTTCAGCTGTAATGCACTGATCAGGATGTCATTGGTTTGATAGAATATAATGAGCAGAGCTCACTGTGACTTGGAACAGTGTGTGCAAGAGCCAGAGAAATGGAAACAAAAGAACACGGATTGAAATGATGAGACTAAGGAAAATAGAGGAAGAGAAATGGAAATGGCAGAGCCAATCAGAATAACTTCATGGGTAAGAGTAGACTCCTTTATTTTGGGGCATGACAATGGCTGATATATTGGGCTTTCATCTTTAATTTTCTTTAAAATCCAATATTGAACTTTTGGTGTCTAAGTTGTGCATCACTTCGAAACATTTCAAAGGTGGGTATGGGGGAGAAGAGGCTTACTGATGCACACCCTGTCTAGGACAAGTCTTGCCAAAAGCTTGTCCTTTATATGTTAAGTCAAGTATAATACCTTTTCACTGCTCTGTATATTAAGGTGGGCCTAAGACCTGTTCACTTAAGCCACAACGAGCTATAACAGGGTTTGTGCAGTCAAGACCAAACCATGTTATGATCTGGCTTGGCCAGCACCAGTTCTAACAATCCCCACTGAACTCTTGTTTTATCAGTATATAGCAGATTTTAGGCCCTTAACCTGCAAATGCTTGTACGTAACTTGCACATGTAGTCCCACTGAAGTCAATGAGACTATGCCTGGGAGTCAAGCACGTGCAAAAGTGTTTGTGGGATTGGGCCTAATTTTGTGCACCATCCTATCTAGGCAACTACCACAAAAGATTTCTCTGTGGTTCACTTTGAAAATATAGAATGGGATTTTTTCAGAAGCACTCTGCATTGGCCTAACTCTGCTTCTATTGAAGTCAACTGAATCTTTACCATTGATTCAGTGGAAGCAGACAGGCCAGTGCTGAGGTCTCTTGAAAATCTCACCCAAATTATCTCATAGCTTCGAAAATGAAGGCACTTTATTGAAATTTCAAGTGTAGCCATTTCAGTTTTATGCTATGCTTTTCCAAGCAACAAAGTACAGTTGTAACATTCCACTTTTTTATAATCTCTTGGGTTTTGAAAAACTTTCACTGACTAAACCTATTTCAATTTTCTTAAATAATGAACAGTTTCAGATTTTTCCTCATGGGTGGCACATCCTTTCATCAGCCAGCTGCTGAAGCCCACGTCTATCTAGTTCTGCTTTGTCTTGTCTCTGAGGTTCACCGTTTTCTCTTTGACTCCACACTTGAGCTTGCAGCCACCTTTCAAATTGGTCACCAGGATGAGACCTTAAAAATTGGGGTCCTCTCTGCTCTCCATTGTTTAAAAATAAATAAAATAAACCTTTGGCACTTTTCACAGGAATAGGGCATTTGTCCTGACGTGCCTTTAAGAGTTCCCTTTTAACCAGCTGTGCAGTGGCTTGTGTGCATGTTTGGCTGCTCCATTGCGTCCCAGCGGTGGCTATATTTCGGTAGTGTTGTATGCCTGTAGTTTGGGATGAAAGGTGTTAAGAAAACATCATTTGATTTTTCTAGCGCTTCTAGTGAACATGTTTTTATGTATGGTTGAGACTACTTTCCCTTCTGCCTCCCCAAAAACAATTACCAAGAAAGAGACTGTTTTCCAGTATTTCCTACAATAGAACCTCTGCCTTTCCTTCTTGCAGTTACTATGAGGCAGCATATAGAAAATCATGTAAAAATGCTTGTGAAATAAGAAAATCACTTTTGGGGTCAACATCTGCTCTACATATTTGTTGAAGTCAATGCGTATATATGTTAATGTTGTAGTCCTGACTTTTAATACTATACCTGTCTCTGTGGTATTTGAGAGCAGAAATTGACTTTATTGTGTTTTATTGGTGCCTTCAAACTGAAACCCCATTGACCCCTCTTGCCCAAGGGCTGTATTTGGCCCACAGTTTTTCTTTGCACTCTTCTAGATTTCTGTACTCTTGCAAGTTATCCTTGAGAATCAGGGAAGAAGAGCTGTTAGAAATAGTGAGGTTGAGCACACTTCCTTTTCCTTCACACTCTGATCAAAAAGCTTCTGCACAAAACTATAGCATGTCTACAATATAACTTTTCTAATGTTTTAACAACATTAATCTTACACTTCTTAAAAGTTGAAGACTGAGGACAGGTCTACTCTACTGCAGGGATCGATGCTCTGAGATCGATCCACCGGCACTCGATTTAGCGGGTCTAGTTAAGACCCGCCAAATCAACTGCAGATCGCTCTCCAGTTGACCCCTGTACTCTACCCCCAACGAGAAGAGTAAGGTACACCCCCTGCAGTGTAGACCCCACGGTAACTCGACCTTAAGGTACATCGACTCCAGCTACGTGAATAACGTAGCTGGAGTTGCATAGCATAGGACGACTTACCACGGTAGTGTAGACATAGCCTGAAGAGGAGTGGAAATAGACTGTGTGCAAAGAGAAATTTTAAAAACATCTTGAAGATGCCTATTAAATGACATAATCAGAATTTTCATGGGGATCTCCAAAAGTTTTCTCTAAATCTTAACCTCCAGTATCTGTCCCTACACTTTTGTTAGGACAAAGTTAAGAGAAAATGTCTGAACTTTTAGCATGTAGCAAAAATAAATTAGTACAGTAATATTTCATAAAGTGCTTTTTTGAGTGCCTGCATATGTCACTGCTTTAATTGCTGTGCCAAAGCACTGTGCCAAAGGAGGAACAGACAAATAGTTACAAGGCTAAAACAAATGCAGCAAACCATGCTCCTACAGTGGGGTAGCTGAGAACAGTGTGTCAGGAATTGAATCCTTGTCTCTTAACTCTATTGCTGGACAGTGAGTCTGCAGTAGGCTATTCAACTGGGCCCAAATTTTCAAAACTGTCCATTTGGGTTTTTTGGGGGGGAAGTGGTGGAGATGCCCAATTTAAGCACCTCTTACCCTCCCTGTATGATAGGGGTGATGATAATGCTAAATCAAAAAGCATTGGGAGTTCTGTAGATGAAAAGCAATATATAAATGCTGAGTCGATGAGTACATTAGTGTGAATTCCTCTTCTTTTGGATGTTGCATTCCCACCCTCATCGAGTGTCTCCATTCTGGTGGTAATTGATGTTCTCCATTATGATCCCGCGACTTCTCATCACTAGTCGTTGTCAGATTAAAGGTTAATATAAAGTGGATCAAAAAGTAGAGTCTTCTGTATTCTTTCTAAATGCTCTCAAAGGGCTACAGTCAAGTGGCTTAAGCTGCCTTTAAATTGTTATAATCCACTAGGATCTACACCAAAGGTGCTTTGTATTGCCAGTTGTGGCTTTCAAGCAGTTAACAAACAGGACTCCTGCACTGCTCATGTTGAATCTACTGGGTGCAGTTTAAGAACATGAATACAAATAGAACAAGGAAGTAAATTAAATGGTTGTTTATTTCAAGCAGTCATAACAGGATATTTGCTTACTAAGTCGAAAAGAACAAAAATGTTTATTTTACAACTTAAGAATGCTATTTTCAGACAGCGGAAAAGTAAAAGCAAATTTAAATGATAAAAATGTGTTGATTATGGCCTTATAAAGAGGTGCCGATTATATTTGGGCCCAATACTGTACTTGGTATTACAATCGGGTAGAAAATGTCTTTTTTTTTTTTTTTTTTATTAAACTGATCATTTTGAAAAATTAAGACACTTCTTATGCAGGTTCCCCCCAAAAGTGTTGTTTGCTCTGCTGTCTGACCATCTGCCATTAACTAGTGTACCTCATTGATAGCTTTGGGCACAGTGCTGCTGGTGGATGTACAAGAGCTACTGCTCCCAAGAACGATTGGTTTATTTGAGTATGTATCTGTTCAGGTACAATTGGGTCTCTCCTCTTCATCTGAATTTGTTTCTCACATGATAATTTGTTTGTGATACCACACTTAGCTGCGGTTAATAATTATGCTACCCCAAACTAAGGATAATGGGTTCAAGTGGGAAATAATGGATAGTTGCTTGCTGTGGAAATGGGCTTTCTATAAAGATAAAAATAAACATTAGGAGATGAATGGTTTTTTAAAGACTTTCATAGTGAATGTCTTTTAATAAAGAATAATGCTTAGAATTTTGGCATACAAATGAATTACATTTATTCTGAGTCTTTAATACGGTAAAGCATAAGGATAACATAGTAATAAATATAGTAGAGTTTTCATATACTCATATTTTTTAAATCCAAGCTCATCTGGGACATGGATGTGCAGTCACCTTTATAAGGATTAGAGAACAATCACTGATGTAAGCATAGCTAAAGTGTCTAGGAAGTCTGTTTTTGCTGTAAAAGGAACTTTCAAAAAGCTTCCAAAATGCTTTAGTAATAAGTTAATAAATTTTCAGCATCTCTGTAATGATTATCAAAGCATAAGATTTGGCTCAGAGTAAGTTTAGAATGTGAATATTTTGTGTCCCAGTCCTGGGTTCAGATTATTAGACTTCTCTCTCTGAGTTGGGCTCAGAAGGTAAGATCCTAAATGCAAATAAAGGGAAACAGTAGAATCCAAGGTAATATAGACAAGTTCTGCACCAGAGAGCAGATGAGCACTGAATTAGGGGGAGGAGTTTTGTTCAATAGATACAAAGAGAATGACTTTCTTTCAAGATTACAGTTCTTGGGAAGTGGTATTAAGAAGCGTGTGTGGTTTTTTCCCCATTGTTCACTTCTTTTCTTTGCAAACTCCACCCTTGTAAATTTGCTTAATGTTCCCTCAGCTGCCATTCATTATCAATTATCCCTAACTGTGCAACAAGTAAAAACTATATTGACTTTGTACCTTCTGTCCTGGGAATATCTCTTTGTTAGCGAAAATTCAGACTATTTTAATTGATTCTAAGAGATGTGCTAAATTAAGCAAATGTCTTTGCTAAGCACTTGTAGTCTCCACAGGCCACAGCCCACATTAAAGATGAGGATGGCTACAATCTGCTGTATTTCATGCCAATAAATCTGCCAGTGTGGTCATCGTTTGTACATGAGACACTTCATTGCCAATAGCACATGCAGCAGATTTTTAAAAAATCCATCTGTAATTAAAAAAAAATACTGTTTTTTAAAAAGTATAAAATATCTAAGGACTCATGTGGCTGCGCTCTGATCTATCTGAAATGTTTGGTTTTAGTCCATTTCCTAGCAAAGAAGTGTCCATCTTCTCACAACCATCAGGGAAGTCAAATAGGCATCTTTCTGTGTAGGTCTCTAAACCAGCTGAGTTTCATCTCCTGAGTTCTTAGGCTGGAAGAAACGGAGCTTTCAGCTCTTTCACTTATGTATTGACATTCTTGAGTAGCCAAGCAGTGCCTAGTGTGCAAACACTGGTATGTGTATTTGAATTTGGAAGAGATTACAGAACACTTCTGATCTTCAAAGCACTTACTCATTGGTTTTTAAGACAAAGAATTAAATCAGAGAGAATGTTAAGATTTGGACTGAAAAGAATAATGCGAGGAATTTGAGTTACATTTACTCCGAAAACTAGGATAATTCTTTTCCCTTAGCATTGATCTGGTTGAAGATCTCAAAGGAATCTTTGAAATTAATATGAATTAGCCTGATCTCACCCTCATGAGGTAGGTAACTATTTTTCTCATAGTACAGATGAGGAAACACATTTTTAAGCTTAAAGTGAGGCACCTAAATATAGTATGAATTTAGATTAAAAAATTAGTTGCTGTTCAAAAAGCTTTGCCCAAAATAAAGGTGACTTACCCAAGGTAACAAACGTGTCGTGGAGCTGAGACTAGAACCAAGTTGTCCTGATGAAAGTCCTGTGCTTTAACCACAAGACAATTGTTTCTTTTTAGATACAACTGAGTTCTGGTTTAATTTACCCTATTGTATCCTCTTTTGCATATGTATTGCATATTGTATAGTACATCACAACGTCTTGCTTTTATCCTGTTGTCACTAATGCGCAGAACAGCATTAACACACCAAAATTTATATTTAAACACTATCCACTAACATATACTGATGTTTATATAAACCTTTAGTAATCCATTATTAAAACAGTTAGTAGTCATGGTAGTAATTTGGATGGTGTGATTGGTAATGGGATCTGGAGCATTTCACCTCCAGATCATAGTTCAAAACATGGTCAGAATGGACAAAAATCTCCTCAGTTGAGGACTGTTCAGAGGCCCGTGTGCAATGAGTTGTTTATGGTCCACAGTTATTCTGGTCTCAGTACCAGGAGTTTACATTGTAACAGGCACTGTTTGTTAGCATTCTCAACAAGTGCTTAAAAGTTTTCAAAATATAAACTGCCCATAGAATATATGCTTCAAAGCAACATACTTTACAGCTGGCCCCAATAAGGTCCAGTTAAACTCGCTTCACTGCAAGCTTTGCCTTAGGAAGCACAACAGGGGTTGGTCCAATGGGCTCTCCTTATTAATGTAGAGATGCATTTTTCAGAGTAATAAATAACTGACTTGCATGCCAAAAGTCCGAGCCTGGGAATATATATTAATTGAGCCATGGCAGCACTTGTTTCTCTGGAGTCATCACAGCACGATTGTTGTGTGTCCGCCTTTAAGAGCCCTTCCTTGTGATTAGCGTTAACATGTCAGAATAACAGGGAAATACAGAGCAGACTTTCAGTGATAGTGAATTGTAACAAGCTGGCTCCATCCTGTGCTCCTGGCTTGCTTGACTTCACTGTCCCTACTCTTTGGGAGGTTTTTTGGGTGCTTTCCCCCTGCTATTTCCACTCTCTGGAACAGCTTTCTTACCTCTCTGCTTCTTCTGAATCCATCTCTAGATTCATCTCTTTTCTCTGCTTTAGGCCCCCAACCCTCTGTAATAACTTATTTGGGGAACTTGGGGTTTGAATTTATAACATTTGATTAGTTTCAGCTGTTCTACTGAAATGCACAAATATCCGACAATTAGTCGTTCCAGAATTGAACTAACACTTGGATATTTTTTTCGTCCTGCGTGTGAATTTCAATTCTTTTGACACAGCTGTATTCATATTGATATATAAAATAAGACCAGTAAGCACCCATCTAGTGCTTTAGATCTCCTTATGATGAATTCAAAGGCATAACAGCAAAAGCAGTCACTAGGTAGGTTTGGGCAATCTATCTAAATATATTTGAATATAGCGAGAGAATCAAAACTCTCAATTATTCCCCCATTTCTCCCACCAGCCGCCGCCTCCAGCAAAACAGGCGGATTCTGTAATTACTGCCCAATTGAAGTCATCTATATCAACAGAACGGGTATGGCATGGATAAGAGCGGGGAAAGCTTCCTTCCCCCTGCTGCTCTGGGCTCTGAAACACAGCAAGGTGGGTGGGTCTCAGAGCCTAGGCTCCAATGCAAGCCCAAATGTCTACAATGCTATTTTTAGCCCTGTAGCACAAGCCCAAGTCAGTTGACCCAGACTCTGAATCTCGCTGCCCATGGGAATGTAGACCCACAGTTACCTTATGCAATCCTGTGTTCTCTAACTGTCACCTTTGTCTTCATGCCCCTTCCATTGTGTTGTACACCCATGCATTGTGTTTTAAACAGGAGAAAGGACTGTTTCTTATGTTTGTACAGCACCCTGCACAAAGAGGCTGTAATCCTGATTGGTGTCACTAGGACTGCTGTAATACAAATCACACACTGGATTGTTAACTCTGCCTTTGTGGGCACATACATTGATGCAGTCAAAACTTTTGCTCAGGCATTAGCCAAAGAGGCTCATCTAAACATCTTTTTTAAAGTCCCCAGTCATTCTAACCTGGCACTCCAGATCCTGTGACTTCTAGTGGCAATGGTAACTGATCTTACCAGCTGTAATTGCAGTGTCAGAAGATGTTTCTTCAGCTACATATTCAGGAGTTACAGTGAAGTTATACAGATATATTTCTGATTCATTTGTGAAGGGGCATTATTGGAGATAGGCTGAGTTCTGTAGTGACCAAATATAGTAAGCCCTAAAATCACAGGCAAGAATTACTGCTTTGTCTCCTCAGAGTACTGCAGAGTATCACTAAGATCAGAACAAAATCAATTGTCTATTTCCCAAGGGTATTGAAGATAAATTGGTTAATGACCGTGAGGATCTCCAAATCTCATTAAATATCATACATAAACACATGGAGTGAAATTCCAACCCCATTGAAATCAATGGCAAAACTCCCATTGATTTCAACAGGGTCAGGATATCACCCTGGGATAGGAAGATGATGATTGGAACAAACTTACCCTTCTTTACTTTGTCCCCCACTCCCTTACTCCCAATATTGCTGATCATTAATATTTTCCACTTCTATAGCACTTCCTTTGTGAGCATCTCAGTAGACTTTACAAAACACTGAGTCTCACTGCCCCTGTTTGAGGGATAGGTGAGTAAACATTACAATCTCCATTTTACAGATGGTGAAACGGAGACAGAAACTTAAATGACCTATCCAAGGGCACATAGCAAGTCAGTAACAGAGCAGATAGGAAGTGCCATGCCAGATCAGGCCAACTGTCCTGCTTCTAACAATGGCAAGTGCTTCAGAGGAATGTGTAAGAAACTTTATAGTGGACCATTATGGAATAACCTATCCAGAGGGGAAGTTTCTTTGTAACCCCAGTCAGCTACTGATTGGCTTGTGCCCGAAAGCAGGAGGGTTTATATCCCTCCTACACGTTGTTTTCATCCTATTTAATGTAAGTCTGGATGTTCTCATTAGCAATATAAATGTCTAATAAATGAGGACCAATTGCTTTGTGGGGAACAATCATTTGTCTGTTTTGTGAGGAAGAATCTTCTTTAAATGACAAAATGTTAGTTCAGAGCAATCTGAGCCCATGCCCTGGAATGCTTCACAAAGCTTTTGTGGTCATGGACAAAATATTGAGTTCAAAATGGCAATCATGCAGGGCTGACACTTTGAATTCAGTATCTCTGTAATGTTTTTCCTTAACGGTGCTGTCTGATGCAAAAGTGGGCAGTTTGGGTTTTTTAAAGTGTATTTAGTTGTCATAAAAGGTGCTGTCTTGGGGACAGAAGCCCTCTGTGTACTCTCCACAGAAGTGGTTCAGTATAGGCAGTGGCAAGTCATGGTTCCCCACTCTGCCAGCACTGTGCGTCAGTAGCATTCTTGAGGGATTGCTGAAAGGAGATGAGGGTACATTCATGCTCCAGCCCATTCAGTTCTGGCCATTTCTGCTGGGAATGCCAAAAGGAATGACAATGCATTGGTTTTGTGATGTGCACACTTGCCCACTAAGAACTGAACTAAGATTGCATAGGCCACCCTGAAGAGCCTTACTGATGTACTGGCTGGATTAGATTTCAGTGGAGCTGCATCCACTCTTGAATTTTGGTCTGTATGTTTTTATTGCATGATCATGTTACACACTGGATAGTGGGGTGTATTACTGGGGAAATATTTTGCTTAAAAATGTGTGTTGACACAAAGGTAAAATATATTTCATATGCTTAAAGCCAAAACCTTTCAGATTTAGGTTCCTCAAGTTCAGCACCAGGAAATGGCTCAATTTTTTTTCAGACATACTGAGCATCTACAGCTCTGACTGACTTCAGTAGGAGCTGCAGGTGCTCAGTACCTTTGAAAATCAGGCTGCTTAAGGCGTTGTCTGGTTTAGGAGAAGTGGGTAAGGTTATGTTGGGCTTAGCTAACCCATTTCCTAATATAGATGCATGTTAATGCCTTTGGCTCAATTTCAGCAGGTCAGGTTACTAAGCTAAAAGTGTTACTGTGCATCTACAGTGTATATAAAGGGGGTGGGGGGACTGAGTTTGTCAGGCTTGGCAAGCTCATGTCCGCTAAGTCGGATCTAGACTTAACCTTTTCTCTCTAGACAAAGCTTATTTAGGGGCCAATCTTTAGGCAACTAGGTTAAAAAAAAAATCATTGGCCTAATTCTACAAAACAATCAGACTATTCAGCTATCTGGCAAAATGAGCATAACAGTTTGCCAGCCTAGTTTGAAAACCTACTTGACCAGATTTACCATATAGATAATATTTTTAAAAATCCCATTAAAAATATTACTTGCAACTTTGCATGCTATATATCCCCCTTTCCTCTTGTTTTGTTTTTAAATTCCTGACTTTTTGCCATGCTTCACATATCAGAAGTTTGCAGGGGGATAATGACTAATGCTACTCAGTTTCTTGTAACAGAATGCAAAATGCTGATCATGGGAATTTGACAAATGCAAGGTCATGTGCATGGGAAAGAATCATTTGAACTACCTATGTATATTGCTGGGTTCTAAATTAGCTATGACTAGTCAAAACCAAGACCTATTTGTCATTGTGGGCAACTCAATATAAATCTCTGCTCACTGTGCAGCAGCAGTCAAAAAAGTAAAGAGTAAGCAGATGTTGCCAGTTCTTATGATTGTATCCGAAGACTCATGATATTAAGTCTCTCTCCAAAAGCCTTGCCTCCTTGTCATTTTATTAGTTGAAAATCTCAACTTCCATTTGAGAAAAAAAAAAAAGTTTCTAGCCGTCATGGTGTGAAGAATGTGAACCCTAAAGGCTCAAAAAACCAAAAATCCTGAATTTATTATTTGTTTAAAATCTCATGATACTTACATCAGTCTTATTTTTTTATTTTTTTTCTTTGAGCTCAACTCTTTTTTGGACACTTGGGGTTGGCAATACTACAAATATTAAGATGTGCAAATAACAGAAATAGAAAATAATACAGAGAACATTATGCCATTATATCAATGTATTCTCACCTGGATTCTGATTACCCTATTAGAGAAAAGAGAGAGCTAAAATAGGAGAGGGAGGAGATGTCTGGAGAGCAAAGACAAAATTGATCAAAAGTATGGAAACTTCTAAGAAGAGATTGGAAAGATAGGAACTACTAAGAAAGGAGGGATCTAAGATGTGACATGGTAGAGGTATAGAAAATAAAAAATGGTATCATCTGGGTGTATCATGTCCTAGTATTTATTCTTTTACATAATACAAGAACAGGGGGACACTCATTGAAAATGAAAGGCAACATTTAAAACTGGTAAGATTTTTTTTTTCTTTTTTAAGGCACAGTTAACCAGAGGAAGTCATTACCACAAGATATCATTGAGGACAAGAGCATAGCAGGATTCAGAAAAGGATTAGAAATGTTCTAAGAGAAAACATAGGAATTACAACGCCAGATTAGACCAGTGGTTTCTCTAATCCAATATTTATTTCTGACAATGGCCTGTACTAGCTGCGTTAGAGGAAGATGCAAGAAACTCTGCAATGAGCAGTTGTGGTATAACCTACCCATATAGAAAGCTTCCTAATCTTCATTGGCTTATGGGAATTTTTTGTCCTGAAACACACAAACCTTCGGGCTTCAGGGATAAACAAGTGACTGACAGCTAGAAAAAAATCTTCTATTGTAGGTTATTTCACAATTGGCCATTACAATGTTTCTTGCACCTTCCTGTGAAGTATTTGGTTTTGGCCACTGTGAGAGACAGGATACCAGAATAGATGGACCACTCGTCTGATCTGCAAAAACAACAAGGAGTCCTTGTGGCACCTTAGAGACTAACAAGTTTATTTGGGCATAAGCTTTCATGGGCTAGAACCCACTTCATCAGATGCATGGAGTGGAAAATACAGGAGCAGGTATAAATACATGAAGAGATGGGAGTTGCCTTACCAAGTGGGAGGTCAGTCTAATGAGGCAATTCAATTAACAGTAGGATACCAAGGGAGGAAAAATCACTTTTGTAGTGGTAATGAGAGTGGCCCATTTCAAACAGTTTTCAAGAAGGTGTGAGTAACAGTAGGGGGAAATTAGTATGGGGAAATTAGGTTTTGTAATGACCCAACCACTCCCAGTCTTTATTCAGGCCTAATTTGATGATGTCTAGTTTGCAAATTAATTCCAGTTTTACTGTTAATTGAATTGTCTCGTTAGACTGACCTCACACTTGGTAAGGCAACTCCCATCTTTTCATGTATTTATACCTGCTCCTGTATTTTCCACTTCATGCATCTGATGAAGTGGGTTCTAGCCCACAAAAGCTTATGCCCAAATACATTTGTTAGTCTCTAAGGTGCCACAAGGATTCCTCGTTGTTTTTGCTGATACAGACTAACACGGCTACCACTCTGTAGTCTGATCTGGTATGGCAATTCCTGTGTCCTAGTCATTTTTTTCTTGAAACAATATCCGAGTTTAATCAAGAGGGGAAGCTGACTAGTCCTAGTCTGTGTCCTTTTGGAAGTTTGACATTGCTATAAAGAAAAACTGAGTAGGATTAGTCAGTTTCCCTTTGCAGCATTTTAATAGCAAAATGAAATTAACAACACATCTTAATAGCACGTCATTGCTTGTGTGCATACTGCTGAGTGGTAGGGTGACTAGCAAGAAGCATCAGTAAATTGTATTGACCCCCAACCCGCTCTGAAAGGGGAATGAACTAGATCAATTTATAGCCCTCTTCCACCTTTAATTTTTGTTGTTCTTATCTGTGAGATAAGGACTGCAAATGGACCTGTCTCAGTGCTGACTTTGATTTGCTGCACTCCATTCATTCTCTGATTTTAAAAAAAGTACATGTGTTTAAGAATGCCATTTATAGTGTAACACTTCTTGGCAATCACCAGAGGGAAATGTTCATCTGCTGTTCCCCAGAGTGCTTATAATGTAAGATTAAAGTTGGTTGACACCAGAGAGTAGCCAGCCAGCAGGTGTTAGCTGTTTGCCAGCACAAGAAGGGGAACGCATACAGTGTACCTGATATGCAGTTACTTTTCTCAGGTGACCCTTAGGTTATGTCTACACTACAGCAGCACAACTATAGTCTTTCCATCGCTGTAGATTGTGAGAGAAGGTAGCTAAGTTGACGGAAGAATTTTTCTGTCAACCTAGCTGTGTCTACACCATGGCGTAGGCCGACTTAACTACATTACACAGGGGTATGAATTTTTCACACCCTTGAACGACGTAGCTAGGTCAACCTAAATTTTAGGTGTAAACCAGGCTTCCGTGTGATTGTTTTTAGGACTGAGAAGCTTAAAAATCATACACTTACTTCTGTGTTTAGCTGAAAAGGGCAATCTAGGAATAAGCAGAGCCATAGAAATTATAAATGGAAAAATACCAATAGTTCAAACTCCAATTTCTTGAAACATGACTATGATACAGTCTTTTGCACGTTAAAAAAATCATACCTTACTGATCCGCAGTCTTTATGATAAGGGTGGCTGTCATCTTATGCTCCCAGAAGGATGGCGAGAGAGAAGCCATTTTTGACTTTTTTATCCCACTGAAGTCAATTGGAGCTGCTAAGCACCCAGCGCTCTTGGAAAAACAGGCCATTTATTCTCGGATGTGGGAACTTCCACATTCATTTTTGAAAATTTTGACTACAGTATTTTTTAGGTGCTCTTACTATACTAATGATAGCACATAGACCTTTTTATGTAGTCGGTATGCTTTGAAATGATAGAAGAAAGAAGAATCTAGAATAAGAAAAGCTATGGTAACAAAATTCTACTTTTACACAGACCCCACCTCGAATTGCATTGACAAGAAATAAAAAATGCCCACTGTAAACCAGCATCTGTGCGGATCAGGCAATGCACAGTTTAAGTACTATGGTTAAGATTTTCAAAGCAGCCTGGGGGATTTAAATTTTCCATTAAAACTTGTGGAAGATTTGTGTCCCAATCCCCTGCACTGTCTCGAGAATCTAAACACATATCTTTAAGAAGTGACTGCCTATTAATAGTACTTCTTGTTGGACTGGAAGCTCAGGAGACCTGCTATTCCTTATAAAACCAAATATCAAATCAGTGTTTGCTTTTTGTAGGCGTACAATGGTAAAACATAACTTTATGGCATCCTGTTAATTGTTTCAACTCTGTTCCCTGAAACCACCAGATCCATATTCCCTGCTGCTAACACTACAACATTTCTTTTGCTTTTGCACTCCATGTCAGGATTCATAGGTGTGCTATAGAAATATTTGACAGCACATTTTTGCATACTTTTTTTCTCTGCTAAGAAATCTGTGCAATGTGGATCTACGGGCATGAGACCATATTTACAATTAATATTCTTGAGTCGGTCAGGAAAGATTGTCTGAGTTTCCCTGTTCAAAACAAGAAATATTGCAAACATTTTCCAATGGCAAATAAGGCGGCCATTGCCCATGGCAATATTATCACATGTGTTCCCTTACATTCCAATTCAGTTTTTTAAAAAAGAGTTCTCCATGTATATTTCCCCAGTGTAGACATCCCCTTTACGGTTCAGTGCTCTTGCTAATTATGCAGGATAAGGGGCCTTCCTTTACGCAAACTGATCCAGTTTTGTTGAAAGTTTGTAACTTTCGTAGATTTAGGTAGGCTTGTACTAAAGCACAGAGCTGAGAATCATGAAATTTTGGCTCTCTTCCCAGCTCTGAGTTGGACTTCTTGTGTGGCTCGGAGCAAGTCATTTTACTCTCTCCATTTGACAGGGATGAGACTAAATACATCATGAATCTCCGAGTGTTTTACAGTCACTGGATGGATAGTGCTAGAGAAATGAAAAGCATGATTAGAATTAAGCATCTGGCCAATGTAACTCATGAAAAGTGTTTGAAAATAAAGTTTGTATTTGGAAATAATATTTTTGAGCCAATGACTGGTGGTGGACATCTTGCTGAAAAGCAACATTTGTCACATAGTCATTGTGGGAACCCAAACCAAGAGACTGTAAGGGCCACATTTTTAAAGATCCCTGCGCATGAGTTGCAGTTATAGATCAACCAGTAGTTGTGTGCAAGTCAGGGCTGTACATGTGCGTAGATAAAATAATAAAGATTTGTTCGTCTGCAAATCCCCACGTTGTGCGAGTGCATCAAGACTTTGTGGTAGACGCTTCTCTTTGGATTGTTAAACTGATATAAAAGCAACATGCAAAGTGGTTTTATAGTCCCATGCTTCAGGCTTCCATTCTGTAGGAGCCACAAATGGTGTCCCTTTTCAGGGAGATGACTGCAACTGTGTCAGTTCATTCCTACGTTGTACTGCTTGTACTTAAATGCATGCTTGATTAATAGAAGTGTTTGAATATGTCTAAAAACACTCTTTTCTAACGGGGGTATTTTGTATGCACAGATAAGTTAATGACTCTGTTTTCCCTAGCGTTAGCAGAGGGAATATCATTCAGAGCAATAAAATGTTCATAGCCAGGGGATCCCAAACTTTTTCATAGTGTGGACCACCATTTAACAGAGAGAATCTCATAGACCTGACACCTCCCCTACCATTTGTGGTCACACAGGCCATCTGGCTATCCACATGGTCCTTTTCATCCCCTGTGCTCCTGGACATATTACCTGGCACATTCCTTTCTCATGCTCTCCTGGATGTTCCTTTCCTGTTGCTGAATGGCAGCTGCAGTTCCACTGGTGACTCCAATCCCCAAGGGCCGTTTCCTCCTCCTACATGTATGAGAGCACCCCTTAGTGGAGACATTAAAACTTGCTCTTGTTCTTTGCTTCAGTCTCCTCACTGGGATCTTCAAGGCCCTGCCAATTCAGTGCCTGGCTGTGTTTCCTCTCGTTTCCTCCTCTCCTCTTCCCAAACATACCTCCTAACTGCACTTGTTATATTCACTTCCATGCTTCCCTTTAAGGGCTTGTTGACACAAGAAAGTTGCCTGGGTTTAAACTGAGGTGTGAATTTAAGCTCATTTATTTAAACCAATGCACACCCCTATGTGGACACTCTTCCTTCATTTTAAGAGTGGCTTTTTTTGGTTTAGTTTAAGAATTTATCTACACTTGAAAATTAATTTGGATTAAGTGTGAATTTCAAGCACAGTCAACCTTGGATTAAGCTAAATGGGAATAAGCTACTCTGGGACAAGAGTGTCCACACATGGAAAAGCTGCTGTGCTTTAAATTCACACCATACCTTGATCCAAATTTAATTTCAAGTGTAGGCCACCCTAAATCAACGAGGGTTAAACTAAACCAGAACAAACCACTCTTAAACTGAAAAAAAGCATTCACATAGGGGTTTGCCCCAGTTTAACTAAATCAAATTTAAGGTAAACTAGTGCAACTTTTCTTGACAAGGCCTCACTGCCTTCCTCTTTTCATGTGTCTAGCCACTTCCTCATCGTCCTTCAAATCTCCTTTAAAACACACTTCTTTTGCCAAGCCTTCCCACACTGACGGTGAAATTCATCCCTGTGCAGAGGGCTAGCACAGGACCTGTGTACTACGTCAGTCCTATTTAAGGGCCTGTTCCCATCCCTTTCCTTTCAAACTGTTTCCAATCCATCTGAACTGGACTCTCTGCCCTCAGGGCAGAATCTTTGCTGTCTCTTGATTTTTATAAGGTCCAGGTACACTTATGGTTTTCTATAACTAATACCTTGGAAGTCCACTAGAGCCACAGTTTTGTGGGTGAGATGGTTTAGGTAGCTTTGCAATAGTCCTTTGAAAACATAACCAGGCTCTATGTGATTTCTTGCTTTAATATATCACAGTTCAGTGAATGGACCTTTGTTTCATCATCTTGCATTGGATGTAAATATGTGAACATCAACAGCGGCTGATATGTCTCTTAAGTAAAGAAATGAAAATCTTTCTCGTCCTAGTTACTGACTGCTCCTCTCTTTAACCTTTGATTTTAGGTGGTACATTGGATGAGGCGACGAGAAAAGATCTTTTCACAGACACCTTCTGTAAAGTGTGCGGGGCTGTGCTGCAGTTTGAGTCACAAAGAATTTCACATTACGAGGTAAGCCATAAGCGTATGTCAGTATCCTCCTACATAATGCTACCTATATTTTTTCAATGACAATTGCATTGCATGTGGGTCACTTACGGCTTTTTGTAGTGAGTTATCCAAGACTCATCATCCTGGTTGGATGGTGACCAGAGTTGCATACTGTGACCATCAGGCTCAGTTACAATTACTGCAGCTGAAGGGTTGTACACATGTTCTAAGTAGATCACATCGGACACAGTGAACTATAAATCATGCAGAAGGCTTTTAGTCGTGGAACTAATAAATATCTTGGGTGAATACTTTATATGTCATAAAGTGTACTTTGCCTTTACATGGGATCCTGTGTCTGTACAGAGGTTCCCAGGCACGAGCATTTTTTCCAGTTTCAGCCAAAGCAATACGATCTCTTCACGCTCAATCTTCACAAGTTAAAGAAGTTCAGAATGTCTACTGCCTTGGGAGTTCATTATTGTTATCTACAGTAGAAACTGAGGACTTGCTCCAGCAAGGTGCCGAGTTCCCTTAACTCTTGTTCACTTCAGTTGGAGTCAAAGACACTCAGCACCTCATAGGGATCAGGCTTCAGCATGAGTTTCTCTCTTTGGGGATATGTCTTCACTGAAAAAAAAAAAAAGTGTGTTAACTTGGGTTAAAATAGCAATGAAGACATGGCAAGTCAGCTTTTCACTTGGGTTAGCAACTCAACTTAAAGCCTTCAGGGGAGCTTGAGGTTGAACTCGAGCTGCTAACCTGAGTTAAAAACAGAGTTGCTGTGTCTTCACTGCTATTTTAACCCAGATAGTTAACCTGAGCTAAGAACACACCGTTGTTTTGTTTTTTGCAGTGCAGACATATGCTTTGTTGAATCTGACCTCAGCTGAGGATGCAGATAACATCCTAATGACTTCACCGTTACAGGGGGAAAGGCTGTTTTCCATACTGATAGTATTTTGAGTCAGTGTTTTAGCCAGCATCGAACTTGTGTGTAGCAACATCTCGTTCTCTTTGGTGGCATTGTATGGGCAACCTGGGATTTCTCCTCTGAAGCTTTCTTTGACAGGGTAACAAGCCTTGTGGATGAGGGAAGCAGTAGATGTGGTATATCTTCACTTTAGTAATGCTTTGGATACTGTCTCACATGACCTTCTCATAAACAAACTAGGGAAATGCAATCTAGATGGAGCTACTATAAGGTGGGTGCAAAACTGGTTGGAAAACCGCTCCCAGAGAGTAGTTATCAGTGGTTCATAGTCATGCTGGAAGGGCATAATGAGTGGGGTCCCGCAGGGATCAGTTCTGGGTCCAGTTCTGTTCAATATCTTCATCAATGATTTAGATAATGGCATGGAGAGTACACTTATAAAGTTTGCGGACGATACCAAGCTGGGAGGGGTTGCAAGTGATTAGGAGGATAGAATTAAAATTCAAAATGATCTGGACAAACTGGAGAAATGGTCTGAAGTAAATAGGATGAAATTCAATAAGGACAAATGCAAAGTACTCCACTTAGGAAGGAACAATCAGTTGCACACATACAAAATAGGAAATGACTGCCTAGGAAAGAGTACTGTAGAAAGGGATCTGGGGATCATAGTGGACCGTAAGCTAAATATGCGTCAACAGTGTAACACTGTTGCAAAACAGCAAACATAATTCTGGGATGTATTAGCAGGAGTGTTGTAAGCAAGACACGAGAAGTAATTCTTCCACTCTACTTCGTGCTGATTAGGCCTCAACTAGAGTATTGTGTCCATTTCTGGGCGCCACATTTCAGGAAAGATGTGGACAAATTGGAGACAGTCCAGAGAAGAGCAACAAAAATGATTAAAGGTCTAGAAAACATGACCTATGAGGGAAGATTGAAAAAATTGGTTCTGTTTAGGCTGGAGAAGAGAAGACAGAGAGGGGACATAACAGTTTTCAAGTACATAAAAGGTTATTACAAGGAGGAGGGAGAAAAATTGTTCTTCTTAACCTCTGAGGATAGGACAAGAAGCAATGGGCTTAAATTGCAGCAGGAGCGGTTTAGGTTGGTCATTAGGAAAAACTTCCTGTCAGAGTGGTTAAGCACTGGAATAAATTGCCTAGGGAGGTTGTGGAATCTCCATCATTGGAGATTTTTAAGAGCAGGTTAGACAAACACCTATCAGGGATGGTCTAGATAATACTTAGTCCTTCCATGAGTGCAGGGGACTGGACTAGATGACCTCTCGAGGTCCCTTCCAGTGCTATGATTCTATGATTAATAAATATTATTATACAAACAGTCTTTGTCCAGTTGTGATTCTCTTGCTATATCAGTACAATCTGTAAGTATGAAAGCAGCTTTTCATAGTTTCATAGAGTTTAAGGCCAGAAAGGACCATTAGATCATCTAGTCTGACCTCCTGTGTATCACAGGTCATTAAATTTCACCTAGTTACCCCTATATTGAGCCCGATAACTTGGGTTAGACCAAAGCATTTCAGTCCTCGGGAGACTAAACAGTTATGTGCCCTAAGCAGAGAACAGGGGAGACTGAGGTGACATTACCAATACAATTGATTAGGTGAGATATGCCCAGAAGATCCTAGCAAAAGAGCCAGGCCACATGCTGCAGAGGAAGGTGAAAACCCCCGAAGGTCCCTACCAGTCTACCCGGGGGAAAAATCCTTCCCAACCCCAGACAGATTCATAGATTCCAAGGCCAGGAGGGACCACTATGGTCATCTAGTCTGACCTTCTGTATAACACCACCCATAAAACTTCCTTAAAATAATTCCTAGAGCAGATCTTTTAGAAAAACATCCGATCTTGATTTTAAAATTGCCAGTGGTGGATAATCCACCACAACCCTTGATAAATTGTTCCAATGGTTAATTACCCTCATTGTTAAAAAATTATGCCTTATTTCCAGTCTTAATTTGTCTAGCTTCAACTTCCAGCCAATGGATCATGTTATACTTTTCTCTGCTGGGATTGAAGAGCAAATTGTCAAATATTTGTTCCCCATGTAGATGCTTCTAGACAGTGATCAAGTCACCCCTTAAACTTCTCTCTGTTAAGCTAAATATCATGAGCTCCTTGAGTCTATCACTGTAAGGCATGTTATCTAATCCTTTAATCATTCTAATGGCTCTTCTCTGAACCCTCTACAATTTATCAATATCCTTCTTGAATTGTGAACGCCAGCAGCAGACGCAGTATTTCAGCTGTGATTGCACCAGTGCCAAATACAGAGGTAAAATAATGTCTCTGCTCCTACTTTAGGGTCCACTGTTTATGCATCCAAGGATCATGTCAGCCTTTTTGGCCACAGCATCACACTGGGAGCTCACATTCATCTGATTATCCACCATGATCCCCAAGTATTTTTCAGAGCCACTGCTTCCCAGGATGGTCCCCCGTCTTATTAATATGGCCTACATTCTTTGTTCCTAGATGTATACATTTACATTTGTCAGATTAAAATGCATATTGTTTTCTTGCATCCAGTTTACCAAGCAATCTAGATTGCTCTGTCAGTGACCTGTCCTCTTCTTTATTCACCACTCCCCCAATCTTTGTGTCATCTGCAAATTTTATCAGCAGTGATTTTATGTTCTCTTCCAGATCATATTACATAGCATGAATCAGAGAACCAATCCCTGCAGGACCCCACTAGAATACACCCACTGTATGATGATTCCCCACTTACAATTACATGTTGAGACCTATCAGTTAACCAGCTTTTAACCTATTTAATAAGTGCCATGTTAATTTTATATTCTAGTTTTTTAATGAAAATGTTGTAAAAGTCTATCAACATTATTATCTTTATCAGCCAAATTTGTAATCTCATCTAAAAAAGTTATCAAGTTAGTTTGGCAATATATACTTTCCATAACACTATGTTAGTTGGCGTTAATTATTACCCTCTGGTAATTCTTGATTATTCAAGTCCCATATGAGCAGCTCCATTATCTTGCCAGGGATCAGTGTCAGACTGACCAGCCTGTAATTACCCAGGTTATCCGATTTCCCCTTTATAAATATTGACACAATATTTGCTTTCTTCGGGAACTTCTTCATCAGTGTTCCAAGAATTATTGAAAATCAACACTAACAGTTCAGTGAGCTCTTCAGCCAGTTCTTTTAAAACTTTTAGATGCAAGGTATCTGAGCCTGCTCATTTAAAAATGTCTGACTTTAGAAGTTGCTGTTTAACATCCTCCTGAGATACTAGTGGAATGGAACGAACGTTATCGTATGATATGACTACATCATCTGCTTTTTCCCAAATATGGAAACGAGATTTGTTGGACATTTCAGCCTTTTCTGCATTATTATTGATAATTCTACCATTTCCATCTAGTAATGGACCAGTACATTTTTTAGGATTATCTGACCCTGAGCATGTGAACAAGACCTACCCACCAAACATCTGAGAGGATTATCTGAACCACCTCAGAGCATCGGTGTCTTGTCTCCAGCTGTGGCTCATCTTTCATGCTTCAGAGGAAGGCAAAACAAAAAACAAACAAACAGCCCCCAACCCAGAATACATCTGGCCAATTGTGATACAGGGTTGAGGGGGAGGAGGATTCCTTCCTGACCCCTTCAGGTAACCAGCTGAAGCCTTGAAGCATGAGATTTAGATTATAGTCATTGTCTTAATGCAGAGCTGCAAGTGTTATGAGCATGCTGAGGGCAGTGCAGAGCTTCCTGTTCTCTCCGTGGACCATGAAGGAAGGGAATGAACAGGGGGATTCTCAGATTTTGACAAAGCAAATCTTAATTTCTGGGTAAATCAGCATATGGGTTCTTGTTAATGGAGTAGGAATTTTTCTCTTTCCAGGGCAAAAAGCATGCTCAGAAAGTTCGCCTTTATTTTCAAATGCGCAGTGAGCAAGATGACGGACAAGAACCTGGCAAACAGAAGAGACCAGATTATGTGAACTTTCAGGTAACGTTTCCTCTTCAGATCTCTGGCTAAGATGTTAAATGAGCTCTTCTCAGTTACAAGGGTTCAACTGCTTGTCTTTGGTTTCAGGTGGATGGGAGTGGAGTAGTGGACAAAAACAAGTATTGCAATCTTTGCAACATGATTTTTACTTCTCCAGTTGTTGCTCAGTCTCATTACCTGGGGAAAATACATGCCAAAAAGCTGAAGCAATTATCAGGAGACCAACCTCAAGTGCCTGCACAGAGCACTCAACCACAAACAGGTGAGAACTAAATGGGCTCTGCGTTCTACATGGTGCATGTATTTTATTGTCACTTCTCTGAAACAGATAAAATGAGGCATTGATCATCTTCCCAGCACTACTGCTTCTCTGTGCTTATATAGTGTATTGAAGTGTGGCAGTAGGTATGACAACTCAAGATGCAGCCATCAAGTGGAAGAATGAAGACATTGTTGCTTAATCAGAGTCAGCAAGTCCATAGCAAAGGACTGGGAGTCAGGGACCCTGGAGTTATAATCCCTGCTCTTCCACTGACTGTGACTGTAGGCAAATGTCTCCATTTCTCCATCTGTGAAATGCAAATAACAACACTTCTACTCTTGGGGTATTGTGGGGGTTGATTGCAGCCCTTAGCAGGCATAGTATTAATTGCTAAATTAGTATTACTAATTATTAAGAAAATCAATCCAAGAACACACAACGGTGACTAGCGCCTTGTGCAAGTCCAAGGGCTGAAACCTAAAGTATCTTTTGTGTTCTCATGCCACCCGCTCAGGATACCTGCAGGAGCTGGAAGAAGGTGACCTGGTGGTGAGAGAAGCTCACGTGTCTGGTGAGCCCATTCTCCTTTGTGAGAGGAGAGAGCTTGAGGAGTATGTTCTCTCTTGAACACTGTAGTCTGTAGGCCACAGGGCTGCTATTCTGCTCTCCCTTTTCGACTCCAGTAGTTCAATATTTATATTTACATGGTTCCAAAGAACTGTTCCACACTTTCCTTTGTTGTACTATTAACAGGTTCCCCCGCTGGTCCTTCTACATCTCTGGCACTACAGCAGCCCTCCACTGAGAAGCCCTCCCAGGATCCTAATGTTGAAGAGTCCACGACATCCTCTAGCATTGCTTTGGATTTAAATGATCCAGACAAGTATTGCAAGCTCTGCTCAGCTCCCTTCAATAATCCATTGATGGCCCATCAACATTATGTTGGCAAGAAGCACAAAAGGAACGAAGCCCGGAAGAAGATGATGGCGGAGATGGGAGAGGAGGCTGTTCCTGCGGAATCCAGTGCAAATGGTAAGTAAGCTATGGGGAATTATTCCAGGGTCTTCACTGATTGTAGCTGGATGTTTGATGGTGTCTGATTTGTGCAAGAAAATGAGGGCTCATTCCTCTGCTTTAGACTTAGTTGGTTTTCTCCTTTCTCTTTGCGCTGTGCACTGCTAGTTTTTATGGTCTCTGAACACCTTGCTTTGGAAATATTTCCTGATGGCACTGAGGTCCAAATCCAGTTCTCATTGAATTTGGCAGCAAAACTCTCGTTGACTTTAATGGGAACCGGATCTGGCCCTATGTAAGTGAACTGCCAGCCCTTCCTATACTAGAACTCGAGAACTGGCTCTGACTCCTTATTCAAATGTTGCCATTTATATATTTCAGATCTCATTAGATGAATCAGGCTGTTGATCATAAATAAACTCGAGGAATACACTTTGATGCCAAACAATAGCCTGTTGGGGTTGGGTGTGTTTGCTGAATTTGCCTGATAGATAAGGTTGTTGGCTTTCGAGGTGGGGCATTTATTTACTGATTTTGCTGTGTTTGGAAATATTGATGCTTCAGCTTCTAAGGGGTGGGAATGACGTAACTTAGTAAAGCACAAGCCTTTCCTCCTCAGACCTTACCATGTATTCACTTGAGGCTACATATGTTACATCCATTATGTACCATGTTGAAATTTCTCTAGGCATCATCCAGCATTCTCTACTCGGGAGATGCCCTTGTCTGAGCTAATACTACTGTATTTAGACTGGATGGTCCAGTTTATATTGTAAATGCTTATACTTTATCCACATCATGTATTTACAATAATACTTCAATTTCCAGCACAGCTATCCTTCTTGTCAGCACTTAGGTACCAAGGTAATAGACACTCTAGAAATATCATAGACAGAGAGATAATCATCAATGTCCATAAATAATAATCTCGTTATTTAGATCATGCCCATAATATACTGTATGCTTTAAGGTTTACTATCACAGACCCAAGTCCTCATTTAACTATAACAAAACAAAATCTGTTCACTACAGAAACTTTACATCTGTCTGTAGAAGATTTTAGGAGGATGCTGTCTCTATAAAATAGCAGTTGCATAAGGGAGTAGACAAAATGTGCTTTGCGTTTTGCTGTTTGTTTGCAATCTCTTTAATGTGCAGCTCTCTGTTCTTTCAGCAGTTGGAGTTGGTAACTACATATGTCCTATATGTAACATCACTCTTACGTCTATAGAAATGTACCAGTCCCACATGCAAGGAAATAAACATCAGATTAAGTAAGTCTTTTGTCACTGGGGCACCTGGCATTGGCCACTGTTGGAAGACAGGATACTGGGCTAGATGGACCTTTAGTCTGACCCAGTATGGCCGTTCTTATGTTCCAACTGTATATCTCTGGCTGCACCACTGCACTGTTTTAAAGTTCCTGTTAAAGCGTAGAAGGGGTGGAGGGGGTGCACATCTTGTGCAGTATCCTTTGGTGGCTGCTCTGTTAATTGGCTTTGACGTTGCACATTTATTCTACTGACTTAAATAGATGCCAACAATTTAAAAATCATACTCAGATCAAAAATGTAACTACCATTGGGTGATAACATCATCTCTCTCCCTTCTCCGCTCCCCAGATCAGCTCACGGAGCGAGCACGCTCACACACGCTCGCTCGCTCACACACGCTCGCTCGCTCACACACGCACGCTCGCTCACACACGCACGCTCGCTCACACACACACACACACACACTTTTTAGATGTTCCTTGCCAGTGGACAAGGCCTGCGCAGTTTTTCCTTACTAATTTTGCCACATGGAGGCAGCACCACATACTTCAGTATGGAGCCTTCTGTGTTCAATCACCCTTGGAGGGAATGGTCTGTAATGTAAGGTTACCATTGCCATGGCAATTTAGGACCTGATCCCCCAAAATGTGGAGAGCCCACAACTCCTATTGACCCTTCATGAAAGTTGCTGCACGCCCAACACCTGTTGGGAACAGACCCTGTTAATATTAAACAACCGATATACATAATATAGTAAAACTAGTTATTTACAATCTAGATAGAGAGCGTCTTTAAATCTCTGCGTCCAACTAGTTTAACAGTTTGTGGTTTTAATCTCTCTCTACATTCATACATCCTTTACTATCTGGATTCTGTACCACAGAAAGGTGGGAAGACACAGGATCTTTTTTTTTCTTCCCCTCCACCCCCCTCCCCCCCACACCTTTTTTCCCTTTCCTTTCCTATCTAGTCATTCCCCCAGTCACATCTTTTAAAAAAAACAAGACAAAACTGCTGGTCTTAATAATAATACTTAGCACTTATGTAGTGCTTTTCAAGGCATCTTCTCCTCTTAGTTAATTGCTTAGGTATAAATGTACACCTCTACCCCAATATAACGCTGTCCTCGGGAGCCAAAAAATCTTACCGCGTTATATCGAACTTGCTTTGATCCACCGTAGTGAGCAGCCCCGCCCCCCTGGACCGCTGCTTTACCGCGTTATATCCGAATTTGTGTTCTATCTGGTCGCGTTACATCGGGTCAGAGGTGTACTATGTAACATTCCACATCTGAACCAGGAAGACATAAAAGTCTTTACCTGACATTCTACAATAGTTCAAAAAGGAAACAGGCCAAAAAGTAGATTAGTTTTAGTAACTAAGATTTTATATCTGATTCTTGCAGAGAAACCATGGTTGTCAACCTCATAAAGAATTCAAAGAAAACATATGACTCCTTTCAAGATGAATTAGAAGATTACATTAAAGTGCAAAAAGCTAGAGGACTAGAACCAAAAACATATTTCAGAAAAGCAGAGGAGGAAGAGTTTGAAAACTACGAGTTAGAAGCAGTAAATGATTGTGATGATATTGTATCTTCCGATGTTACATTTGAACAAGGACAGCATTCCATCCTCTTCTCAGAAACATATATGTCATCACATGCTGTTGAAAACAGATCGCTGTGCTGGTCACCAGCTCATGAGAATAGGCTAAGACTAGAAAACATGGCTAAAGGTCATGACAGCAAGGAATATTATTCAGAAACGCAAACATCTCAGGTGACCCCTTTCAAAGATGACAGCTATGGCCTATCATCTGCAGAATCCAGTGACTGCTACAAACACATCTCTTCTGATAATAGCACCCACTCCTATAGGAAAGGCCGAAAGCTTCGAAGGAAACATGAAGAGGGGGAAAGACACACTGGGGAAGGAGAAGAGAAACACAACAAAGAAGCCACAAAGCAGAAGAAAAAGGAAAACAGTGAAGACACAGATTCTGGAAAGGACAGTGAAATGCAAAAGCGAAGAAAGATTGATACAGATTCAACTCACGAGAAAAAATCAAAGCACAGTAAAGACAAAAGAATTAAAGAAATACCCACTGAGAAGGAGAGTAGAAAGCACAAAAAGGATAAAAGGAAACCACAGCCTGATGGAAAAACAGAAGAAGAGATACTTTGGGATGAATCTATCCTGGGATTCTAATAGAGGTTTTGATTAACTTTATGAAGTCGGTATTTTTTGTAGTCTCTCTTAACCATGGTGTACTATGTTATGACTCAATAATTTTTGTCCCACTCTGTGGAAGCGAGAAAAAGCCTGACTTCTGAAACTATTGGGTAGTAGGTATGAATCAGCTTTTAATAATCTCATACACACAACAGTCATACAACAACGTGAATTGAAAGCCTATAATCTGTTCTGGAATGTACTTCAAATATGGGTCAGTAGCTATAGCATTCCTTTTGGAGTTTTATCACAATGAATTGTCTCTTCCAAATCATATTACTGGCATTAATATGGAGAATTTGGTGGTTATTCCATTAGTATACAGAATCTTGTAAAATAAATGACAAGTACACAGTGTTCACAATCCTCCCTGTTCCAGTTTCACTAAAGGCTTTTAAAGGGGAATGTGAAAAATATTTAGGTTTTTTGGTTCCAATTATTTACAACTGTTATTTTTTTCACCCAGTTCTGAGTGAAGAGAGAGAGTCTATTAAACATGTAACTGATTCTCAGACATATGTTGTCCAGTATATTTTTCTCATAGCTGTGATCCAAATTTTTAGTTTAGGAAATACTGATAAAGTACCATATGCAAAATCAGTTTCAGTTGGTAATTCCAGGCTAAGTAGTGTTTGCCACTCTGATTCAAGATACTTTACTTAAAGTCTGCAACTACCAGTGGTGGAATAGAGCTTGGTTTGAAGAGCAAACCAAAAATGCTTGAAAAATTCAAGAACAACTTGGTGGGGGGTTAGAAATAACATTTTATTAGCTCTTCATTCACAATATGAAACTAGATCCTTTTGATAGAAAACTAATGTAATATTTGGTGTCTTGTGGTACATGAAATGAGCTGGTATTCTCAGGCTGCCTTTGTGCTACTCTTATGGGTAGTCTCAGGTCCTGGTTCAATGGGCCATTGAGACTGGAACTACCTTTGCACCCCTACAGATGGTCCTTCTATGGCAGGGTTAGGTCACATTAGCAAAGGAGTGGGGGAGGGGCATGCACAGTGTCTGCCTATGGCAGTGGTTTTCAATCTGTAGTCTGCGGACCTCTTATGTCTAAGATTTCCAAAGGGGTCCACACCTTCATTTGACATTTTTTTAGGGGTCCACACAACAACAACAAAAGGTTGAAAACCACTGGCCTGCGATGTCTGGGGCTCTTTGGCTAAAGGAGGATAGGAGTTTCCTTTGCTGTCATTCTTTCACCTTTAGGAGTGTTAAATTGACTCTAAAATGCTGTTCTGCTCACCCAAAGAGTGATTGGTCTGTTGTGTAAATGCTGCACATGCTACTTGTCAAATGTTCTCATCCAGCATATGTGATATGGATCTCTATTTTATATAGAGACGTTATAATTTTCTAGCCATTCATATTATATAAATAATGAATGTGGTTCATATTTTTTTTCAGATATTTATTTGCAAATTTGTGTCACTAGGTATTTATATGACAGTCCATTTTTTAAACAATTACCAAGCCTGTTTAAAAAAAAAATCTTAACGTGTATTGCAAGTACATGTTTACCATATATACTGTTTTTAACTGTCAACTATCATATGCTTTTTTTCTTCCCTAGTTGCAAAAGCATCTCGATACTGTTGATAATTAAAGGAAAGTCTGCCAATTTTAGGTTATTAATCTAATTGAAACCACAAAAGCATGGGAATTTGGAGGTGAGGCACAGACGAAGGCCCCGATTCTACAATCAGATCTGCACGGATGGACAATGACATCTGCATGGAGACCTATTCAAGTCTATGGCACAGATCCGATTGCAGAATCGGGGACTTAATCTGTAACACATTCTTGTTTAAACTTGTATATGGCAAGGGTCTTTAGACAGACAGCTGCTGTATATCAGCACAGCAAGATTGAGCTATGGGCAGTTTTTCAGTCTTAACTCTGAACTTCATTGTTGCATTAGGACTGCTTGAATGTAGGTTCAATATGAGACCGGGTAATCTAACAGTTAGAACGAGGGACTGGGAATCACGACTCCTGGATTCCATTCCCAGCTCTGCCACTGGCTTGCCACATGACCTTGCCTAAGTCACTTCACCTTGCGCTTCAGTTTCTCCATCCGTAAATCAGGTATAATAATAATTACCTCTAAGAGAGGGGTTGTAAGCTATACTGTTTGTAAAGAGTGTGGTGATCCTCAGCCAAAATGTGCTGTGTGCGTGCAACGAGTGTGTATCTTTAGGGTGGATTTTAGTATTTCCTGTGCCCACCTGTCTTTTCTCCCTGGTATGTGGTACATTAAAATATCCATTGTGATATCCAATACAGATATGTTTGAAAAAGGCTATAGAACCTCTCTCCTGCATTTTCAAGAGCAGGAGAAAAGTCTGGTTGACTGTGAAATAGAATATGTAGCAGAATGATGTCATCTGAAAGCTGCACAGTGTACAATTGAAAGATAAATGTGAACTTCTGAATATACCTTGTATGCCCCCCAACTCAGCAAGGTACATTGTGACTATTCACATCTTAAATTTAGTTGTGCACTTAACCTACCTTGCTGAGTCAGGATCTAGGCCTTTAAAATCTCTCCTGAAAAACTCCCCTGGCAGAATCTCTATAAAGTGAAGATTAAGGGGTATTCTATTTTAAATGTAGTATATGGTCTGAATATAATGCCCTTCAACTAGCTCCTATAACTGTGTAGTTCAAATTTATTATATAAGAAGTACAATTTATTTATTTTTATTTCTGGGTTAGTCTAATTGCATAGGGATGTTACCATAGATATAAAAATATATCAGGTGAACAAATTTTCAGAATGCTTCAAATATCAGAATAAGACATTAATTTGACAGTTAAGCATTCCAAAAATTCTTGTAAGTAACATTTGTGTTATTACTCATGTTACTGTGGTAAAAATGCTTAGCGGTATTTAAAAAAATGGGACCAAATTTCAGTGAAGTAGCTAAATGATCATTGTCAATTAGTTTAGGGTTTTCTCTATATCTTATTTATTTTATGCTCTATTGCTTTTAGTAATACCTCTTTAGAATGGGGAGCATATAATTCTAAACGTCCTGAACCTCTGAATCATGAAATGGAGCCCACCATCTGTATTTGGATCCCTCTAAAAGTTAGTAACTGTTGGTTTAAAAAATGTGTTTATCCATCAGAGTACTGAGGTGAAAGCATCAGGCTGTGATTCAAGAGATCTCTGTTCTCTTCCCAACTGTTCCACAGATTTTCTGTACGACCTTGGGCAACTCTCTTAATTTTTCTGTGCCTTAGTTTCCCCATTTGTAAAAATGGGCTGATAATAGTTTCATGGTGGTGTGAGGATAAATCCATTAATTTTTGTGAGAAGTGCAGACACTATGGTTATAGGCTTATAAAAATGTCTATAAATAAAGATATATAGATATGTACAGTGATGTCCAAAAATGAGCATAAATGCCACCATTTTTTTCCCTTTCTGCAGAAAGTCTTAAAAACAAACAGAGAACGATTCCTTCTAGAGAAGGTTCAACCTACAGCTAAAAGAAAAATGAACTCACTTTGGCAGTCACTCTTGTCAGATCAAAAGTTGGGCTGAAACGCCATCTGATAAATTTTCAATAAATGCAGAAGCGTCTTCATTTCAGAGAGCTACAGGAAAAGCACGTAACCAGCTTTGCTGCTGTTCCATGCATGATGAGCTGCACATGATAAACTGGAGCAGCAAGTTAGGCCTAAATTCTCGACTTGTGATTTTGGGGTGTCAAACTTGGCGACCTCTTAAAGGGCCCTGATTTTCAGAGAATGCCGAGGACTTGCTCTCTCAAAATCAGGCTCCATTAAGGTGTCTCAAGTTGAGCACCCAGAATCACTACTTGCTTTTGGAACACGTAGGGCTTCGTGCACCAGCTCTTTCACCTCTAGAGATGTGGTTTTGTCCAACTCAAACTGAACTTGCTGGTCTCATCTTAGAATGTGAAATTCTCTGCTGCACAAACAGGCCGCCTCCTCTAAAGAGGGAAAAGAGGGAGTATTGCATGTCAGGACTGAAGTAATGGGCAGACCCATGCTGTGAAACTTGCACCAGGCCTTTCTGCTCATGCATAGTGCTTTCCTGTGCCTGCTTAGCCTGCTCTCAACTTCAACGCCATTTTTAACCAATATGCTTAACAAGTCACCTGCCACACGATCCCCTCCACATACAGCCACACTGGTGGTGGCTTCATTCACATTATCTCATTAAGGCCCCACTCCCACAAGGTGCTGAGTGACTACAATCCTGCCTGAAGTCTTCACCCAAGTACAGGACTACTCCAACAAGAGGTAAGAGTGCTCAGCACCTTGAAAGATTAGGCCCTAAACATTTAAGGGATAGGGATGCATAATCTTAGCATGTCTCTCTCTTGGTTTAATGTGCCATACAAGGCCAAATCAGGCGTAAACATCCATGCGTTAGTCTGTGAAATCCATCTCCATTATTCACCATCATGCAGTTTTTTGAACTAGAGGGTTCAGTACAGTTCTGAATTATTAGTAGATGAAAACTCTCAGGGCATGATTCTCATTTACGCTATGGCCCCTTTATGCAGCTCTGGCAAGGTATGTAGGTAATATGCCTTAATGCTGGCATAGTTTATATATACATCTGTTTTAAGGTGCTTTGACTCCCAGAGTGATGTAAAAGTGCTCTATTGTAAATGAGATTCAGGCCCTCAAATCTGAGGGAGAATGTCACCCTAGATCCTTAACTGGCTGCTCTATGTATTTTGCATCTCTCTCTCTCTCTTTTTTTTTTTTTTTTTCTAGATTAGCAGATGAAAGAAAACAATTTCTCATCCTTAGGAAAGAGGAGAGCTATGGGCAGACCTCACACATCAACCACACTCCTCTCTCTCTCTCTGCTGTCTCCTCAGCCGTTCATGTGGCAAAGGTGTTATGTAGGCTAACACGTGCAAAGCTATACACACAGTGTGCAGCTTGGCTGTAAGGAGTGGGTGCTTGCAAGGCATCAGGTACGTACAGTATTTAGTGCAGAAGTAGTCGCGGTGGCATAACTCCTCCTGCTCTTCCCTTTCGCGCTGTCCCCCTTCTCTTCATATGTGACAAAACAGGAAAGTTAATGTCAGTGGGGAATAAGAAATTCAGAATATACTTTTGCGTTGATGTCCAGTCTCTATTTTCTTTATAATGACTGTTTGGTCTGCTGTAGTTTTTATCCTAAGCTATTATTTTACACCAATATCTGTAATGATTTAATAGCATGGACTGCTCCTAGCCTTGCCCGTATCGCACTGGCAACTGGATTGAAACCACTAGTTCCGTTCTATGGAAGGGCACGAAAGATGGCAGGATGGAGGCATATATATGTAACAATATAATATGTTCTGTCAGGCTTGTTATCTATCAGAGGTAGCATAACTGTAACAAACATCTTTTTATAAAGCTGTATACAGTAACCCTGTGTTGGGCCAGGGCCGGCTCTAGGATTTTTGCCGCCCAAAGCAAAAACAATTTTGGCCGCCCCCACCCCCGGCCCCGCCTCAACTCCGCCCCTTCCCCAAATCCCCAGCCCTGCCTCCTCCCCCCAGGCTCTCAAGCCTAGGAGGGAGGGGGAGAAGCGGCGCTCGCGCCGCGGCCACTCGGAGTCTCCCCCTCCCTCCCAGGCTCTCAAGCCTGGGAGGGAGGGGGAGCAGCGGCGCGCGAAACGGCCGCTCGGGATCTCCCCCTCCCTCCCAGGTTTGAGAGCCTGGGAGGGAGGGGGAGACCCCGAGCGGCCGCGGCGCGCGAAACAGCTGATTCGCGCGCCGCTGCTCCCCCTCCCTCCCAGGCTTGAGAGCCTGGGAGGGAGGGCGAGTAGCGGCGCGCGAGCGGCAGCAGCAGCAGCAGCGGAGGTGAGGTAGGGCGGCCGGGGCACATTTTTAGGGGCGGCATTCTGGCGCCGGCCATGCCGCCCCTAAAAATGCGCCGCCCCAAGCACCAGCTTGTTTTGCTGGTGCCTAGAGCCGGCCCTGTGTTGGGCATACAAAGAGAAACTGTTACACAGGTAAATGACTTACATGTCTTTGCTCACATTGAGGGGCTCTGGTGTTACCGCAGTTGCCACAAGTGCAGAGCTAGTGTAGTTTAATGTGATCGCAACAGCAAGATGTATGTATCTGGAGTATGATCCAGAATGTGCCTGTGTTGCATTGATGGATCACAGGAGAAATGTAACCTGAGCCTCAAATGTTCTAACCCCTGTGTTTAAATAAGAAGAAGAAGTAGTAAAAATTTAAGCACCTAAATCAGTTGTTTTGGTTTTCAGAAGTGCTGATCACGTGCAGCTCCAGTTGACTTCACTGGAAATTGTGGGTGCTCAGCACCTCTGAAAATCAAAGGCCACCCATTTAGGTGCCTAAAAATGGATTTGAACAAATTTGAATCTTCTGACCTTAGTAAGATTAAGGATAGTTGTGAAATGCTGCAAACGTGACTTCTTAAAGTCACCCATTCTGCCCTATGTGTGTTTATTTGTCTAGTGGGCCCATGAAAATGAGCTTCCCACCACTTGCTGTGCTATGCTTGCTGGCTTGGTTTGTCGCATTCAACATTGAATAATGCTGGTGCCTGCCTATGGAGGTATGGTAAGTCTGTTGATTTCCCCCCTCTAACTCCCCACATCCCCCGCCCCATATTGTGTGGTGGTTGCAGGTCTCTGGTAATGTTTGTTTTAATCTGATACACACAGAGACGTGTATTTGTATTAGTTTTGGTGAGTAGCTGTATAAAGTACATAAATCTTCCTATTGTTCTGATACATGGTACATATGATGGCTCATACAATGGTATACAATCAAACTGATTCTATGAGTCAACAGTGTGCCCTTGCTGCCAAGAAGGCAAATGGCATTTTGGGATGTATAAGTAGGGGCATTGCCAGCAGATCGAGGGACGTGATCATTCCCCTCTATTCTGCATTGGTGAGACCTCATCTGGAGTACTGTGTCCAGTTTTGGGCCCCACACTACAAGAAGGATGTGGAAAAATTGGAAAGAGTCCAGTGGAAGGCAACAAAAATGATTAGGGGGCTGGAGCACATGACTTAGGAGGAGAGGCTGAGGGAACTGGGATTGTTTAGTCTGCAGAAGAGAAGAATGAGGGGGGATTTGATAACTGCTTTCAACTACCTGGAAGGGGGTTCCAAAGAGGATGGATCCAGACTGTCATCGGTGGTACCAGATGACAGAACAAGGAGTAATGGTCTCAAGTTGGAGTGCGGGAGGTTTAGGTTGAATATTAGGGGGGGAAATGTCACTAGGAGGGTGGTGAAGCACTGGAATGGGTTACCCAGGGAAGTGGTGGAATCTCCTTCCTTAAAGGTTTTTAAGGTCAGGCTTGACAAAGCCCTGGCTGGGATGATTTAGTTGGGGATTGGTCCTGCTTTGAGCAGGGGGTTGGACTAGATGACCTCCTGAGGTCCCTTCCAACCCTGATATTCTATGATTCTGTTGCCATTCTAATCTGTATGTGTGTCCTTTGAATGCATTTACAAGGGGCTAATGCTCTGCAGGAGCATTTTTAAAAAAAAAAAGGCAAAAGACACCTGTTAAATTAACATTACAGTTCTGAGTGAATATAGCCAAAGTCAAGGATATTCAGAATTAATGCTTCCTCCCTATCTCTCCACATCATGCTGATGTCAGCCACGTCCTTTTTCATGGTTGCAGAAGCAGTGCTGGAGAGGCCTTCATCCCTGCTTTGAGCTTAGAATGCCTGGTATATTTACAGTAGATAGATGACTCCATCCTCGATTCACACTCCTGCGAATATTGGTGACCACAGACTGGCCCCGATCCTGCAGTCTGATTCACATGGACTGATGTCCATAGAATACTGAACAAGTGTGAGATCTGCCAGCGTGGATCAGATTGGCGGATCAGGGCCACTGTATGTAAGATTACTGCCTGATCTCAAATCTCTGTGTAGGCTGGACTCAAGAGAGTAAGGTGGAAACATCACTTACCTCCCCCCAGCCCTGTTGATTTATGTTTAATCCTGTCATTATTGCAAGGAATGCTGTAAATATAAGATAATTTTAAAAAATATTTTAAAATCTCTGTACTAACAGCCCTGTAAACTCAGTTTTCTTATTGAAATCTAATTACCTTGCCCCCAATTGTATTCTTTTTATGCTTCGTTCAGCTTCGACAGGGAGAGTGGCTTTGTTGATTTCACTTTCTGCTTCTAGTCCATTGTGGTTTTTGCGCACCAGCAAGTTCCTGTTGGAGTTGAGTGCCCATCACTGTAGGGGGAATACCTAATACTTCTATTCCGTTTTTTAACTGAAAATAATTTTATTCATGTTCGGCTCTGCAAAACTCTTGACTATGGGTCTAAACAACTTGGCAGTGTCCTTTTAAACATCTTTTAAGGCTGTTTTAATTTTTATTTTTTCAGGGTTTAGAATAGAAAATATATGAACCCATAAGAGGTCACTGGGTCCCCATCTTAAAATATAATTCCAGTCATTCAGCTCCCCGGTAAAAACAGATGCAATGTGTTTAAATACTTTACAGAGGGAAAGGTTCTCATTTTCTCAGTGTCAATCCTGAACCCATCTACCCTTCCTCATTCTGCCCTATGGAGTAGCTCATATGTCAACCTTCATGTTGATTCAAAAAGTTTTCAGACACTTCAATGGATTTCAAAAGCCTCTCTTGTGTTTTACAGGTGTACAGAGCAGAGAAACAACACAGGGGAGAGGCTATCTCAGCATCCCAGATGAGTTGCCCAACTTTCTACCTAATTCTTCTGAGAACGTTAATCCAGATGATCTCATTGGTCCACCAAGCAACAACCCTCTTTCCAGTCCCTAGTTGAGACTCACTTCTTCAGTTGTGCCCTCAAGAAATGAGCAAACAATTATATCTACGTTACTCCGGGGGGAATTCTGTGCCAAAAAATTAAAAATTATGCGCACAATATTTTAAAATTCTGCAAAATTCTGCATATTTTATTTGTCAAAATAACACAATATAATCCCACCAGTTTCAATTATTTTTGGTCATTTATTTCAAAATACCAGTCAGCAAGTATGTCTGTAACAATACAGACCAACAAAAAAGATTCAGGAAATGTTTTTTGAAAAATAGATTCCTTATTAGGCATATTAATACAGAATTCTGAGTAATAATTCATTTAAACTACAATACAGAACCGTATTTCCCACACCCCTCAGAAGCAGAGCAAAGGCTTGGGGGAGTCAGGGGTAATGGAGGAGCTGAGGGAGAGGGAAGTAAATTGCTGGGAAGGGGCCTGGCTGTGAACTTGGAGGGTTGTTGGGTCTGGGTGGGAAATGTATGGAATGGGGTTTGGGGGGGGGGGGCAAGAAGGGATTGTTAGGGAGCTTCCCCCATGCAGACCCTGACTGACCCCTAGCCTCTCCCATTGAGTCAGGCACATCTGCCCCTGTCCCTGATGTGTCCTTGCACCTCTCCCCCCCGTCCACGTGTGTCCCTCCACTCCCACTCAGACACGCACTCCCCCCATCCCCAGGTGGCCCTGCACCCCTCCCCATCCCTATGTGGCTCTGTACCCCATCCCCATGTGTCTGTGCCCCCACCCATTCACTCCCCTGTCCCTGTGTGTCCCTGTACCGCCTCCCCCTGTCCCCATATGTCTGTGTCCCCACTCAGCCACCCTCTGTCCCTATGTAGCTCAAGCACCCTCCCCCATCACCATGTGGTCCTGTATCTCTCTCCCCCCTGTGGCCCTGTGCCTCCACTCCCATTCAGCCCAGTCTGTCCTTCCCACTAGCCCTTATGAGCCCCTTTCTGACCCCCCCCAGCACTCCATGCTGTCTGTCTCCCCATAGCCCCTGTATTCTGACCTGGCCTGACAGGCACTGTGAAGAAAGCAGGATTTTTCTCTTCCCTAGCTGGCTGGGAGCGGCTGCTGTGTTCTAGCATCACAGCGCCCTCTGGTGAGCAAAAGGCAGAACTACAGCAACATTTAGGCAGAAGCTTTTGTCTGCACAAAAAAATAAAATTATGCATGGCTTATTAATTATGTGTGCACGCAGTAGCGCAGAATTCCCCCAGGAGTACTACATGGTTATAATACCTGTTGATTGGTCATGCTGTGCACGCACATATGCTACATCACATGTGATTGTATTGCTTTGTCCCTCCAGGGGGAGGATAGCTCAGTGGTTTGAGCATTGGCCTGCTAAACCCAGGGTTGTGAGTTCAATTTTTGAGGGGGCCACTTAGGGATCTGGGGCAAAATCAGTACTTGGTCCTGCTAGTGAAGGCAGGGGGCTGAACTTGATGACCTTTCAAGGTCCCTTCCAGTTCTAGGAGATAGGATATCTCCATTAATTTTATTTTACTGCTTTGTTACTGTCACTTGTTTGGTCATGTCCCTTTCTGTACATCCTGTGAAGTGCTTGGCATGCTTTGGAACAATGTAAAACATCTACTACTAACAATGAACTGAGTGATATACAGCCTCAGACCCTATGCCCTGCTACTAGGACTAGCAGGAGGAAAAGCTTTTTATTTTTGTCACTAAAGCCAGCCCTTGTGTTTCTGAACATTAACAGAGAGCAGATCCACTGAGTAAGGTGGTGTCATTTCTACCTAGTCACTTTTCAGAATAAAATCACAGTTTATGCACTAGTGAGGTGCAAAGAGTTATCCCATACACATCAGATTATGAACATCCATCATCATCATCTTTTATTTCATAGAATGCCTTATATGTGCACTGCTTTACACAATGTGTAAGGACAAAAGGTTCTTGGCTCAAATTATAATCTAACTCCGACAAATATAATATGCTGGGCAATTCAGGCCTAGAAACGCAAAGAGACCTTGTGTGGGGGACGCACAGGAAGGTTCTCACCAAAGCAATGACTTTTGGGCAGTGGAAGATTTGAAGGAGGAGATTAAGTTGTTTTTGGCGTGTGGGAGGCAGAAGGCTGCTTCAGGCATAGGGGCCTGTTTGAAAAAAGGTGTAAAGTTAACAATGGGAGAAGTAGATAAAAGGATCCATGAGCAGAGAGGGAAGAGAAGAGCCTAAGGATCTAGAGAGGATGAACAATGTAAGAGCTCTTGCGAAGCCTTGAAGCTTGAGGAGGAGAAATTCAAACAGGAAGTGATATCAGTCTAAAAGGTTTCAAGGGGAACTGGAGGGGCTGAGCTCAAAGTGATGGCAGAGAAGAAACCAAGCAGCCACATCAGCAAAAGAATCCCCTATTCAAATGTTTTCCTGATACTAAAAATTATCTTAAATGATGCAGAAAATTAATTGAAATTACTTATTTAAAATCAGTGGTGGTAGTGTTCCTAGCTCTGTTACTCACCTGCTGACTGACCTTGACCCAGGTTAGTTTATCCTAGTGGAGGTTATGACTAGAGATGGCTGGAGGGTGATAATTCTGTTTTGTGGCAACTTTTTGGAACAAAACCAAAACTTTTCGGAATGATTTTATGAAAACAGAATTGTGTCAAAATGTTCATTTTCAAGTAAAACCTGAGCTTTTTGATCCTAGAAGGTGTGTGACACATTCTATAGCCTGGTGGGTAGGGCCTGGGATGGGGGAGAGCACCATTCAAGTCTCTGCTCTGATTGCCAGAAGAGATTTTCATCCCAGATCTCTCTGAGTCAGGCATGGAAGAGACTTGAACCTGGATCTCCTCATCCCAGTGGCCTCACCACCAGGCTATAGAGGTGTGATCGATAGATAGAAAGAAAGAAAGAATGAATCTCTCAAAATGTCATTTAAATTTCATTTAGTCCAAAATGTTCCAATCAGCTCTAGTTAAGTGACTTGATCATGGTCTACAAGTACATATGCGGGGAAGAGATTTGTGACAGTAAACACCTCTTTAATCTAGCAGAAGGCGGCACGACAAGATCTAGTAGCTGGAAGCTGAATGTAGACAAATTTAGACTAAAAATAAGGCGCCATTTTTTAAGAGTGAGGGTAGCTCACTATTGGAACAACTTATTTAGGGGTGTGATGGATCCTCCATTACTTAAAGTCTTTAAACCAAGCCTGGTTTTCTTTCTAAAAGATATGCTATAGCTCAGACAAGCTATGGGCTTGATGCACAAACTACTGGGTGAGTTTGATGGCCTGCATAACAGGCCAGCGGACTAGATGATCATAACTGGTCCTTTCTGTGTCCTTGAATTTTTCCAAGCTGTAAAACTGAGATATGGTTACATACCTGCCTTTCTAATGCACTTTGAGATCTACGGATGGCAAGGGCTGTATAAGAGCCAAATATAACTAGTAATATGCATTGTAGATTAAAGTTTTTAAAAGTGGCTTAACAAACCTTTGCCTGGTATTCCAAATATTTTTATTATAAAGTAATGCACATTGGAAAAATTAATCCCAAATATACATACAAAATGATGGATTCTAAATTAGCTATTACCGCTCAAGAAAGATCTTGGCATCATCATGGATAATTCTCTGAAAACATCTGCTCAGTGTGCAGCCGCCATCAAAAAAGATAACAGAATGTTAGGAACCATTAGGAAGGGGCTAGATAATCAAAGACAGAAAATATCATAATGCCACTATATAAATACACGGTACACCCATATCTTGAATACTGCGTGCAGTTCTGGTCACCCCATCTCAAAAAAGATATATTAGAATTGGCAAAGGTACAGAGAAGGGCAACAAAAATGATTTAAGGGTATGGAACAACTTCCCTATGAGGAGAGATTAAAAATACTGGGACTGTTCATTTTGGAAAAGAGATGACCAAGGGGTGGGATATGAAGGAGGACTGTTAAATTATGTCTGGTGTGGAGAAAGTGAATGGGGAAGTGTTATTTACCCCTTCACATAGCAAAAGAACCAGAGATCACCCGTTGAAATGAATAGGCACCAGGTTTAAAACAAAGATAAGTACTTCTTCACACAACACAGTCAACCTGTGGAACTCGTTGCCAGGGGATGTGAAGGCCAAAAGTATAACTGGATTCAGAAAAGAATTAGATAAGTTCCTGGAGGATAGGTCCATCAATGGCTATTAGCCAAGATGGTCAGGAATGCAACCCTAGGCTCTGGCTATCCCTAAACCTCCGACTGCCAGAAGCTGGGGCTGGTAGACGGGATGGATCACTCAATAAATTGCCCTGTTCTGTTCATTCCCTCTGAAGCATCTGGCACTGGCCACTGTCAGAGGACAGGATACTGGGGGAGATGGACCATTGCTCTGACCCAGTATGGCCATTCTTATGTTCTTATGATTGTATCTCCTTTGAGTCTCTGTCTCTTAATTAACAATTAGTTAATTGGGCTCAAGTCTTTCAAACACTTGAGAAAATTTAGTTGTGTGCAGAAGTATTTGCAGGATTGGGCACCTTTGTTTCTCAGCTAGACAACCATTGTAAATGAGGACTTGTTCTCCAATGGATTTACCTGGGTTCATTAAATTTTTTATTCCTGTTTTTTAACAATAATTGCAATGCTGTGGTTTTCAATATGATTGATTTTTGCCTTGTGTATTAAATTAAATCAGATTTCATGAACTTTAATAAATATTATGATTATATTTATAGATGTTCTTAATCTAGAAATAAACATTTTATTTTCTTTGGACTGTTTGGGTGTTAAGCAACTGTTTTACTGTTCCTGAAATTGATATACAAGTCCATGTTGCATTCTGTGATGGGGAGTACCAGGCTCTTTGAGGCCCCTCCTGGAGGCCTTGTAGTCCTACCACACCCTGCCCTAGCAAAGGAGCAGTGAAGGTGGGTCCTCCAGCACTGTCTAGAAAGGCTGCAGGAAAGCAGCCAATCAGAGAATAACAGGCTCAGATAAAAGGAGCTACAGGGTCTGAGCAGGTCTGTTCCTGGCTGGAACGAGAAGGGTGATGTAGGGCTGGAAGACTGTGTAGGGTTACCACCCGTCCGTATTTCACCGGACATGTCCGGCTTTTGCGTCTTTAAATAGCCGTCTGGGAGGAATTGGTAACAAGGTTAAAAGGTCCGGGATTTTTCCCCCTCCCCTCCCTCCCTCCCTTCCATGCAGAGTGCGGTGTGGTGATTGTGACAGTGTACCCCATAAGGCTTTATGGGGAGGGGGTGCTTATAAATGTATGTATGACATAACTGGAATATGTTTTGTGCTGCCTGTGCCAGGTAACATATCTCCGTAAAGGTTATGGTCTACTATATCTATTCATCCTGTTTGTACATATATATATCATTTTCTACTTAAGGTTAAGAATATGGGCTGTATGCTTGCTTGGTTTCTAAGTAAGCTTTGGGAGGCATATGGTCAGCTTCTTTAGGAAGGAATTCGCCAGGTTAAGTACCTAATCAGGAAACACTTGGGGAACAATGCATCTTGGAATGCTCCAATCCACATAAGAAGTCTTCCTGGAGACATGCAAGATACCATGTGGACAATGGCTTCAGCCTGTAAAGACTGAGTCATGCAGGGACATGTGACTTGTCCAGGTGACTCCAGAACTCCATCTTGGAGCTGGACTTTGCATAGGAGGGAGGAGGGGGGTCTCCTCCCACAAGAGAGAGTTTATTTAAGCCTGGGGGAGACCCCTCCATCTTGTCTTCAGCTGGCTAAAGAAGGAGCCTCTCCACCCCCCCAGGATACTTGAAAGAAACTGGAACAAAAGACAGAGACTACAGGGGTTGTGAGAGATTGCTGGACCCAGGCTAAAGGGAGATTAGCCTGTAAAAGGGAGCATTCTGGAACTGGTGAGGAACTTATCTGTATTTAGTTTGATTAGGCATAGATTTGCGCATTTTATTTTATTTTGCTTGTGACTTACTTTGTTCTGTCTGTTACTACTTGGAACCACTTAAATCCTACTGTCCGTATTTAATAAAATCACTTTTTATTTAGTAATTTACTCAGAGGGTGTATTAATACCTGAGGGAGCAAACAACTGTGCATATCTCTCTATCAGTGTTATAGAGGGCGAACAATTTATGAGTTTGCCCTGCATAAGCTTTATGCAGGGTAAAACGGATTTATCTGGGTTTAGACCCCATAGGGAGTTGGGCATCTGAGTGCTAAAGACAAGCACACTCCTGTAAGCTGTTTTTAGGTAAACTGGCAGCTTTGGGACAAGTGATTCAGACCCTGAGTCTTTGTTAGAGCAGACTGGAGTGTCTGGCTCAGCAAGACAGGGTGCTGGAATCCTGAGCTGGCAGGGAAAACAGAAACAGGGGTAGCCTTTGCACATTGGGTGGCAGCTCCCAAGGGGGTTTCTGTGATCCAACCCGTCACAGTGGCGTAGTCGGCAGGATCTGTGCACAGCTGATTGCTTTGAGATACTGGTAGTGATTTTAAGTGAGTTTTAAGTGTGGTGGCTGGAGAACAGACAAAGTAGTTACTGGTTTGTTATTTTCTGTTTGCTTATTTCGGGAAAGGGAAGTAGGGACAGAAAAGGAAGCAAAATAAGTAAGACGGAAGATCAGAAGAAACTAAAACTGCACAGGGTACAAATTGCCCAGAAAAGCTGAACGCTGGGCACTGTGAAAGTCTTGGTTAACTAAGAACCCCTGAGCTTAGTGCATCTCAGTCTCAGTGAACTGCAGAGGGGTTGTGGCCCAGCCCAAGAAAGCAGGAAAATGAGTACTAGTGATCTCAGTTTCAGTGAACTGCAGAGGGATTGCAGCCCAGCACAAGCAAGCAGGACAATGAGTACTAGTGACGCTGCTAATAAACTAAAGCTGGCCAGGCTGGTAGCAAAAGAGAAAGAAAATGAACATAAGAGACAGTTGGAACTAAGACAATTAGAAATTAGTGCCAGGGAGGCAGAACATGCAAGGGAAGAGGCTGCCCACAAGAGAGCTATGGAGGCAGAGGCAGCGAGAGCGGAGGTAGAGACAGCTGCCCACAAGAGAGCTATGGAGCTGGAGGCAGCAAGGGAGCGAGCGGCGGCAGCTGCCCAGGAGAGGGCTATGGAGGCCCAGAGGGAGGCCCAGAAACATGAACTGACTGTTATGGAGTCGAGGAGACAAAACCCTCCCCCTGCTGGCTCCACTTCCCCAAAAATCCACAAATGGGAGCGACTATGTCCACAGTATGACGAGTCCAGCGATATCGCCGAATATTTCATCACCTTTGAGAGACTGTGCACCCTCCATGCCATCCCTGAAGATCAGAAGATGACCACATTGATAGCAAAATTGTCTGGCAGAGCTCTGGACATATTCAATAAGATGCCCATTGATGATGCTTCAAACTATGGTAAATTTAAGGAACTGGTTTTGAAACAGTTTCAGGTTACACCTGAAACCTACAGGGTTAAATTCAGGAGCCTTAAGAGGGGATCTGGATTAAGTAATGTGGCTTATGCCAATGAAATGAGAGATTTGGTAGATAAATGGGTGCGGGGGAGAGGCATTACCAGCTTTGAAGGGATGTGTGATCTGGTTACTCAGGAACACTTCCTGAATATGTGCAGTGATGAGGTAAAACAGTATTTGTGGGACAAAAAGGTAAATGCAGTGGGTGAATTAGCTGAGTATGCTGACTCTTATGAGCAAGCACAAGCTGCAATCAAACATAAACCACTGGCGGAGGGGTATAGGGTTGTGGGAAAGCAGAATCACCGTTTTACCCCTGGGTCTGGGAAAAAGGAGGCTGGGCGGTCACCTCCCCATTCCCCTGGTACTCGTCCCAAATTTCCTGTGCAAGGAGAGGAGCCCAAGAGGTGCTATCATTGTAAGTCCCCTGAGCACCTGAGGAATAAGTGTCCCTTGCTAAGTGGAAACAGGCAACAAGTAACACATGAAGCTGTGGCTTCTCAGAGCCAGGCTGTGGCCTCTTTCCACACAGGATTTGTAAAGCTTGCTTCCACACAACCAAGCAATGAACATATGCATGCTGTTAAATTAAATGGTCAAATGCTGCTTGGATTAAGGGACACGGGTGCTGAGATTTCTGTGGTCAGGAGGGACCTGATCCAGGAAAAGGATTTGTTGCCAGGTAAAATGGCAGAATTAGAGCTGGTAGGGGGTTACAAAGTCCTTGCACCTTTAGCTAAAGTACACATGCAAACTCAGGATTTGCAGGCTGAGCTGACTGTTGCAACGGTGGCACACAATTTTGCACCGTTTCTACTGGGGAATGATTTCTTTAGTGTGGCAGAATCTGTCCCAGGGTTGGTTAGCAGTGAGAAGGAATCTTGTGCTAAAAGCCCCAGAGGGGGGGGTGAAGGCACAGGAACTCCTGGGGGAATAGGAAAGCGTCTCTTAGATTCCTCTGCAGCAGTAAAGGATGCAGCTTCGGGGGCAGGGCTGGTTGTAGCCAGTTCCTATAGCCCTGGGACTCCAGGGGAGTTCAAGAGGGAGGAGCTGGATAAAGCTAGCTCCTGTCCCGTAATCATCTCCCCGGGGGAGGGGGATGTACCACCTTGTAGCAAGGAGGCCACCACAGCTGCTGACTGCCAGAAAGTTGCAGGTCAGCAGGGGGCCGGACCTGCCCTGGGGTGCACAGAGGCGTGTGTCCCACAGGTGGAAGTTGGGGTCCTGGGGACCGCTGCGGTGGGAACAGGCCCCAAGGACTCTGTAGCTGGGTGCCAGCCCAACCCGAGTGAAAGGGGGGGGATTTTGCTGGCCAGTAAGAGGTCGGTCGTGGCTGGTAGCTGCGAGTCCACAGCTGGGGCAGGATCACCTTCCCTTTTGGGGGACACAAGAGTGTCGGACCCAGAGGGGAGCCCAAAGAAGGAAGCCCAAATGGAAGGTCAGGGGGGGCCAGAGAGTCCACCTACCTTTGGTAGGGAGGGGCTTTCCCAGGAGGAGGGTGAAAAGTCCGCATTCAAAAGGCCAGTCCCCTCTCCTGTGGATCAGGTTTTAAGGGAAACCTGGGGGTCAGGTCTCCGGGATGAGGGGGTCCATCCAGCTGACCCCTTGGAAACAAAAAGTGGGGTGCCCAAAGGGGTCCAGAGCACCCCAGGGAAAGATGTTGTTCTTGCTACACTTGCAAGAGATAAAACTCTCTCTCCAAGACAGGGGAGGGGAAATCTCTGCATGGGAGGAACTTCACAAGGGAGTGGGGCCCAGCCCAGAGAAACTCCAGAGGGAGGGGCCAAGGGCAAGCATGGTCGTAGTACACCCTTTCCGGGCCAAAGACCCAAGCACATGCCCGAACTAGAAGTCTTCCCCAAAGAGGCAGAAGAATCTGCATCAGAGTGTCTACCAGAGGGCACAGAGAACTGGGAAAATGCAATAGGGGCTAAACAAGTCAAATTGAGTGAACGAAGCCTGTCCACCGTAGATTTGCTGTTAACCTTGTGTCTTTTGCTAATTCACCTATGGGATAAAATAAAAGAATTCACACTAGTGGTAAACCCTTTAAAGATGTGGAACATACCTAATTTGTGGAAGAAGCTGTTACACATGCTGGGGATGGTAACAAGACAGCCCCACCAGCATGTTACTTTACAGCCCATACCTGTAAAAAGCAGCAAAAGCCTAACAGGCCCATGCTGCTGTGTAGAAGGGGAAACTGAGGCACACCGCCTCATGGTATTGGTGGCTAGATGCCAAGACACCTCCACTTTAACGGATATTGCTGCCTGCATTCTGTTAGCAATACTACATCCCTACCTGTTTGCAAGCATCTGGGGACCAGGAACCCCAAAACGGGCTAGAACCCCTAGAAGTAACATCATATGGTTTCAAGGTACTAAAAGGGAGTGTGACCAAAAACAAACAGAAATTTTCCAGGTACTGCCTCCGCCATGGACAGTGTCCAAGTCTCTGGCAGTAAGTTCAGGGGGAGGGTGTGACAGTGTACCCCATAAGGCTTTATGGGGAGGGGGTGCTTATAAATGTATGTATGACATAACTGGAATATGTTTTGTGCTGCCTGTGCCAGGTAACATATCTCCGTAAAGGTTATGGTCTACTATATCTATTCATCCTGTTTGTACATATATATATCATTTTCTACTTAAGGTTAAGAATATGGGCTGTATGCTTGCTTGGTTTCTAAGTAAGCTTTGGGAGGCATATGGTCAGCTTCTTTAGGAAGGAATTCGCCAGGTTAAGTACCTAATCAGGAAACACTTGGGGAACAATGCATCTTGGAATGCTCCAATCCACATAAGAAGTCTTCCTGGAGACATGCAAGATACCATGTGGACAATGGCTTCAGCCTGTAAAGACTGAGTCATGCAGGGACATGTGACTTGTCCAGGTGACTCCAGAACTCCATCTTGGAGCTGGACTTTGCATAGGAGGGAGGAGGGGGGTCTCCTCCCACAAGAGAGAGTTTATTTAAGCCTGGGGGAGACCCCTCCATCTTGTCTTCGGCTGGCTAAAGAAGGAGCCTCTCCACCCCCCCAGGATACTTGAAAGAAACTGGAACAAAAGACAGAGACTACAGGGGTTGTGAGAGATTGCTGGACCCAGGCTAAAGGGAGATTAGCCTGTAAAAGGGAGCATTCTGGAACTGGTGAGGAACTTATCTGTATTTAGTTTGATTAGGCATAGATTTGCGCATTTTATTTTATTTTGCTTGTGACTTACTTTGTTCTGTCTGTTACTACTTGGAACCACTTAAATCCTACTGTCCGTATTTAATAAAATCACTTTTTATTTAGTAATTTACTCAGAGGGTGTATTAATACCTGAGGGAGCAAACAACTGTGCATATCTCTCTATCAGTGTTATAGAGGGCGAACAATTTATGAGTTTGCCCTGCATAAGCTTTATGCAGGGTAAAACGGATTTATCTGGGTTTAGACCCCATAGGGAGTTGGGCATCTGAGTGCTAAAGACAAGCACACTCCTGTAAGCTGTTTTTAGGTAAACTGGCAGCTTTGGGACAAGTGATTCAGACCCTGAGTCTTTGTTAGAGCAGACTGGAGTGTCTGGCTCAGCAAGACAGGGTGCTGGAATCCTGAGCTGGCAGGGAAAACAGAAACAGGGGTAGCCTTTGCACATTGGGTGGCAGCTCCCAAGGGGGTTTCTGTGATCCAACCCGTCACAAACAGGCTCAGATAAAAGGAGCTACAGGGTCTGAGCAGGTCTGTTCCTGGCTGGAACGAGAAGGGTGATGTAGGGCTGGAAGACTGTGTAGGGTTACCACCCGTCCGTATTTCACCGGACATGTCCGGCTTTTGCGTCTTTAAATAGCCGTCTGGGAGGAATTGGTAACAAGGTTAAAAGGTCCGGGATTTTTCCCCCTCCTCTCCCTCCCTCCCTTCCATGCAGAGTGCGGTGTGGTGATTGGGTGGCTGGGCCTGATTGAGCCGCTCCCATTGGCCTCCAGCAGCCAGAGCCCCTCCCCTGCTCCCCCCCTGCTGCCTGCAGCCCGATGTAACGACACAAACAGCCCCACCGGCAGCGTGTTTTGCCTACACGTGGAGCCAGCATCTGACTGGCATGAGCATGGTAAGGGGAGTCCCGGGGGGCAGTCAGGGAGCGGGGGAGGGTTGGATGGGCCTGTCTGGGGGTGGGGGTGTGAATATGGGATGGGGGGGTGGCAGGTTATATTCTTTTGTGGTGCCCGAGCTCCAGCAATATCCAGGGCCGGGGGCCCTGCTCCAGTAATATTTGGAGCTGGGTCTCTCCCCCGGCCCTGCCTGGAGCAGGCCCTGGCCTCCACCCGCCCCCCCCCCCCCCGCGCGTCCTCCCCCCGTGGGTCCCCACCCCGTCCCTGGCCGAAAGAAAGCACCGTGCCCCTCTCTCCTGCCTGTTCCCGGCAGCAACTGCTGTCTGCTGCCCCAGGGTCCTAGTGCCCCCCATCCACTAATGGCAAGGCAGGCTGCCCTTACCCTGCCCTTCCACCCTAGCCCTGAGCCTCTCCAACGCCCCAAACCCCTCATCCCCAGCCCTCATCCCCCCGCACCCTAATCCTCTGCCCCAGCCCTGAGCCCCCTCCTGCATCATGAACCCCTCATCCTCAGCCCCAACCCTCATCCCCCTGCACCCTAATCCTCTGCTCCATCCCTGAGCCCCTTCCTGCATCATGAACCCCTCATCCTCAGACCCACAGCCCTCACCCCTGCACCCTCTCCTATCCCCAAACTCCGTCCCAAACCCCCTCCCCCTTCGCACACACCCCCTCCTGCCTCAAACTCCCTCCCAAAGCCTGCACCCCGTCCCTTTGCACCGCCTCCCACCCCCAAACTCCATCCCAGAGCCTGCACCCCTCACCCCCTCCTGCACACCCACCCCCTGCCCCAGCCCAGAGCCTGCACCCAGCACCCAAACTCTAGCCCAGAGCCTGCACCCTGCACCCCTCCTGCACCCTAATCCCCAGCCCAGGACCTGCACCCCAAACCTCCTTCCCCCACCCAACCCCCCTCCCAGAGCCTTAGGCAGGTGGGGGGGGTGGATTCTGGGCACCACCAAAATTTCTACAAACCTGCCACCCATGTGGGCAGTCAGGGGACAGGTAGGGTCCTAGGGGGGCAGTTAGGGTGGGGGGTTCTCAGGAGGGGGCAGTCAGGGGACAAGAAGCAGGGGGGGTTGGGGGTTCTGAGGGGGGCAGTCAGGGGGTGGGAAGTGGGAGGGAGTGGATGGGGGCGGGGCTAGGATCCCCCCCCGTGTCCTCTTTTTTGATTGTGGAAATATGGTAACCCTAAGACTGTGAAACTCTCCAGGCAAGGCGTACTGGGAGAGACCATGCTCAAGCAGGGATAGGACAGAGAAACTCTCCAGGTGTGGAAGCTTGGGAGAGACCCTGCTCAAACAGGGAACAGACAGAGAGAAGCCAAAGACTGTAACCCTAAGGTAACAGGTGAATGTGATGGGACCAAGAGGGAAGCAGCCCAGGGAATGCAGCAACAACTATTAAGGGAAGTAGTCCAGGGCTGCTGTTTACAGGGTCCCTGGGTTGGGACCTGGAGTAGTGGAGTGGGCCCAAGAAAAGGGCTAGATTTAAAGGAGCCCCAGGGGCTGAAGAGAGAAGGCACCCTCAGGCAGGAGAGGCTGAGTCCAATTTGAGCCAGGGAATTGGAAGATCTTTGTGTTTGTTTTGGACTTGAGTACCCCAGAAGGGGTTCATTCATGCCTACTGTCTGTGTGTGACTTGGACGGAGGGCTGAGCCACTGAAGACCTGCCTAGCGAGGTCAGCAGCCTACAGGGGGTGCCAGGAGAAAAAGAAGATTGCAGCACCACACCCAGCTGACAAGAGGGGCTCATGATATGTGAGTGCACTGTGTCACACATAAATACCACAGGTGTATGAATCATTTGTTATGATGATGATTATCAATAATCCAGAGCCCTTAGATACTCTAGGACCTAGACTTGAATATCCAAAGTGGAGATTCCCCCATTAAGAAGCCGGCCTAGGTTTTCATGCCCTTTAAGAGTTAGCCAGTGCCAAATACCATTAATTATTTATATAGTACTGTTAATGTGGCCTGGCATTGGACAAAGTGTGAATGTGCTGGATAAAGAAGAGCCCCCACACCTTATAGCGTATAGTCTGGCGCCATAAGCGGGTGTGATACAGAGCAATACGCAACTCTCAGACACAGAGTGCAGAAGTGGTTCTACAGCCTGAGTGCCTCATGGAACAAGTGGGTCTTTGGGGGATTTCTTGGAAGCCGGGAGAGGGGGGGAAGCAAAGCTAGATCTATTCAATATAGCAGCTAGTTGCTCACTCGAACACTGGCAAGGAGGTATTTCCGTGAAGCTTAGAACAGTATGTTAGTATAAGGCTCCTGGTGATCTAGGAGGTAGCAGAACACAGAGAAGATGCCTCACAGTACCCATCCAGCTGTATGAAGAATATGCAGGAACAGCCAATAAACACCTAAGAAGTAGAGGTCTTTTTGTCTCTTTTTATGGTGATAAGATCTACACTAACTACAGAGGTGAATAGCTGAATGCTGTTGTAACAAGCCAGACTAGGATCTCTTCTCCGCATGGGCTGTGCATTAAGCTCCTATTAAGTCTGACTTATGCAGGTAAACTTTGTAGAGCATAGGCTCCCAAAGCAAAATTACTGATTTTGTAACCATTACAAAATAAGCTTTCTGTCCCTGGCTACTTAATTCATTCAGAAGGTTATAGGAACACAGCACATGGTCCCTCTCCAAAGAGGTGCCATGAAAGCCTATTTATACATTATTCTGCACCATTCAAACCAATGGCTCTTCTCCGAAGCAGCTTAACTCCTGAATGCAAGCTACACGTAGTTAGAGGGCTTGTCTACATGAATCCAGAAAGTTAATCTGAATTAACCAAAGGTGTGAATTTGAAGTAGATTAATGAAACCACATTAAACCCCGGTGTGAACACCCTCAGTCAGAATTAAAGTGGCCTTATCTTAATTAACTTCCACAGTGAATTATACTAAACTGAATTATGGCCACTTTAATTCTGAATAACCGCATCCTCCCAGGGATTTAGTGCAGGTTAACTAATCCACTTCAAATTCACTCCTTTAGTTCATTTGGATTAATTTTCCTGGATGTCCCAGTGTAGACAAGACCTTCAGAATTCAAAGGGTTAATACAGAACTGGTGTTTCTAAACTCATTTCTTCAATTCTTTTCCACCTACTGTAGTTTTTAGAACTAGAACAATGCATACTGCTGGGCTGTGAATATTAGTGCCAAAGGGAATTAAACTTGGCCTAACTGCTTAACTACCTGAGTATTTTCTGTGGGTATTTTACATGGTTAAATGGGGAGGGGAACTGGTGCATTGCAGACTGCTTAGGGTGTTGGTAATGGGGCCTCTTACATGCAGCCTGCTGACTTGACTGGTCTGATCTGGTCTAGTCAGTAGTCACAGAAAGTTTTTGCCCTCTGATAGGTCTTCAGTGGCCTAAAGAAAATGGGTTGATGGGCTCACTCCAGTTCCTAGTGGTCAGATGTTCACATCATAAACCCCAACAACTGGCAGTCTTGTTTGGCTACCTTAGCAAAAAGAGCAAGGAATGCGTGTGCCAGAGGAACTGAATTACCCTCTCATCCCTACAAATAGTCCCTCTAGCTGAGGTTTGAAGCTGGAGTGAAACAATATGAGGAAAGCTTATACTTCCACTGCCTGCTCTACAGATCAATAGAGATTCCAACCTCCAGAGCTGTTAGCCTTCCACCTTTTGCCAGCACTAAAATTCACTTAAAATACAAGCTAGTAAACTGCATACAGTCCCTTACTAGGTATTATAGCCTCATTGCTTCTATGGTGACAGGTTTCAGAGTGGTAGCCATGTTAATTTATTCTTTTGCGTAGAGACTGTCTGGTTTGGCCAATGTACATTGGCCAGCAATGCCCCTCTGCCATGTACATTGGCCAAACCGGACAGTCCCTACGCAAAAGAATAAATGGACACAAATCAGACATCAGGAATTACAACATTCAAAAACCAGTAGGAGAGCACTTCAATCTGTTTAGTCACTCAATAACAGACTTAAAAGTGGCAATTCTTCAACAACAAAACTTCAAAAACAGACTCCAACGTGAAACTGCAGAACTGGAATTAATTTGCAAACTGGACACCATCAAATTAGGCCTGAATAAAGACTGGGAATGGATGGGTCATTACAAAACCTAATTTCCCCATACTAATTCACCCCTACTGTTACTCACACCTTCTTGTCAACTGTTTGAAATGGGCCACCCTCATTACCACTACAAAAGTGATTTTTCCTTCCTTGGTATTCTACTGTTAATTGAATTGTCTCGTTAGACTGACCCCCCACACCCCACTTGGTAAGGCAACTCCCATCTTTTCATGTACTATCTATATACCTCCTACTGTATTTTCCATTCCATGCATCTGATGAAGTGGGCTCAGCCACGAAAGCTTATGCCCAAATAAATTTGTTAGTCTCTAAGGTGCCACAATGACTCCTCGTTGTTATTGATTCTATGGTATTTCCAAATCTATGTACACTACTGGTTTTGACCCATAGATGGCAGCAGCCATTTGCAGTTGCAGAGTGGTGCTTTCATTGTATGCTATCTGCTAGTTAGTTTCAATAGGTTGAGCTACACTAGGAAATTGTGCTGATACTACAAGTGTGATCCAAACCTTGGGATTTAGGAACTCAAGATCGCCTTTCTCTGTCTCTGCTTAGCCTGCTACAAGCATAACTTTGTCATTGACTACCTGCAAGAGCTTGGGGCTGTCACTTAACTCATCTGTGCTTCAGTTTGCCCATCTGTAAAATGGGGATAATAGGAGGTTCTGAGGCTTAGTTTAAAGATGTAAATGCACTGTATAAAGGGATAAATATTCAGATGGTAAAAAGTTTGTAACCAATTATATGCAACAGGTTTCAGCACAATGAAGTTTGTTTTATTATTTATTATTACTTCAAATTACACTAAAAAAACCATCAATTAGGCCTTATTCTTTTTTCCTGGGCATTTTATTTTCTACAGAGACTATGCAATTTTTTATTATTTACTTGGTTAATTTTACGTATAATTTTCGTTGCCTTAATTATTACTTCTCATGAAGTGTCATATTTCTGCTCCTTAAAGAGTAATGTATTTACTAAAAACACTATATTAAAGATTTCTATTTTTTTTAAAGCTTTCTGCATGTGTACATCCCATAAAGGTTGCACTTTGTTTATACTTCCTAGACGCGAGTTAGTAAAACGAGTTATTTGAGATCATTTAAAGAAAAATAAATTTAAAATGGAGCAGGCGTGGCAGAGGCAAACCCTTGCTTTTCAGCCACTACGGTTTATTCCATCCCCCTGTCTTCTGGAGTTGGCTGGTTCAGTTGGGGTGAGGGTGTTTATACCAAAGCCAATGATCAGCAACAGTCTGGTCAGTTGTCCGTGTAACTGAAATGGCCAAGAGTTTCTTTGTCGCCAAGGTGAAAATGACCAATGAAACCTTGCAAAAGTGTCCTGTGCATTGGTGGCAACAGTGATGGATCGTGATGGTACCAATGATGGATATAAAGTGAATATGCAAGCAAACGACTTTACGCACCTTGCCAGAGATTGATCCATTTGGAATTTGCTAGGATGATTCCATCCCCCTTCCTCCATCTCTGTCTCCTAACCAGATGGTTAACTATTTAGAGCAGGGACCTCTTTTTCCCTGCAATGTCCATAAAGCAACACATGAATTGCAGGCACTTTCCCAGTAGTAACCAGCAGCATCATTATGATTTATTTACTACTCGGAGAGTGCTCTAGACGTGCATGGCAGCACAAATACAGACTGATTCCCTGCCTGCAGAGTTGACACTCCAAGGCCCCAGTCTTGCAACTGGCTGTGCGGACAGATCCTGGTACCCACATGCACAGAAGTCATTGGGGCTTGGACCGGATGTAGGGGATTAACATAGTCTTAGCTGGGTGAACTGACGTAGCTCTATTAAAGTTGGTGGAAATATGCCGATTTGTACCAGGTGAGGATTTGGGCCATGGAGTCAATGTCTGGATCAGGGCCTAAGTTGAAACAAGAGCAGGTGGAGGTGACAAACACCAGAAAGATTAGAAAAACAAGAAGTAAGGCGAGCGAATGCAGCCACATGGCAAGGTAATGCACTGAGCTAGAGGGTCACACAAACAACTTTTGTTATATTTATGGGGTTTTAGTTATGGTAAATTTAATTTTAATGGGCCTGGGAGCAGTGTAGGATGTATAGGAGTCCCTAATTAATAAGGTGCTTCAAACTACCAATTGAAATTTGTGCCCAAAAGAGCCAAGTTAGTTAAAACATGAAGGTAGAAAACAATTTTAAAACCCTAATCTTTGATCCACATGGCAGATCTTAATTCCACTGTTCCACTCTCTCTCGGATCATAAAGCTCCTCAAAGTTCCACCTACTACATAACATTTCAACCTGTGGGAGTCCTGTGCAAGTAGTCAGCCCCAGGATACCAGCTCTGAGATCTACTCTGTGGAATAAAATGGAGAATTTTCAGTCTTGTTGAATGCTTTGCAAAAAAGCAATTGGATGATACTGACTCTTCTAAACGCTACATCTGCCCTTGCTGGGATTTTTTTCTCTCTCTCTAAAGTTATTTTAAAATGGTAATTGTGTTCCCCTTGCAAGTATCAGTTGCACGCTAAATAACACTAGTTGCATTATCAGTTTTAAGCATACTCATTTTAACAGCTGTTCTTCAAACTAAGGTCACAGGCAGTGCACCGGATTTCATTGTGTAGCTTTCTAGCTCCACAGTCCGTGCACCTGTCACCTGTAATAAACACTCAGACTCTGAAGTGCTATTGTGTAAATCCTCAATGTGTATCTCGCATGTTTGATCCTATTGGTAAAGAAATCTGCTTGCCAGTTTTCTAGTAGATCTCAGTAAATTTCACATTATTTTCACTTGTGATGCTTTTAATTTTTGACTTGTTACATTTTTTTGACACATACCAGATTTTCTGATGCTAGCCCACATCTTTTAGGGTGCAATTTTGTACCTACAATTTAGCATTACTTAGCTGTTTAAGTCCTTGATGTACAATGACCTACATTTTTGGTGCAAAACTGCACCTGCATAAACAAAAACAAAAATTTGTCTCTCAAACCACAGTTCAGCTCAGAGCAGCATAAAAGAAAAGGTTATTTGCTTTTTTCCCCCTTCCCTATAAAAGGAATCACAAATGTCATTCATTAAAATAGCAGCCAACAACTTTTTGATTCCTGTCCTTTTTGTATAAAACACCCTAAAGTTTTAGACACTACCTTTTATGGCGATACTTAAGTTTAAAAGTAAAATGTGAAGCTTTTAAACAGAGCTGGTGAGGAATTTTCCATTGAAATAGTTTTATTGTTCCATTGGAAAAATTGAAACATTTTAGTTTGTTAAATCAAGGCAGGGGGCTGGACTCAATGACCTTTCGGGGTCCCTTCCAGTTCTATGAGATAGGTATATCTCCATATTTTAGGGGGGAGGGATAGCTCAGTGGTTTGAGCATTGGCCTGCTAAAGCAAGGGTTGTGAGCCCAATCCTTGAGGGGGCCATTTAGGGAACTGGGGTAGAAATCTGTCTGGGGATTGGTCCTGCTTTGAGCAGGGGGTTCGACTAGATGACCTCCTGAGGTCCCTTCAAACCCTGCTAGTCTATGAAATAGAAATATTGTTTTCCAGTTCAGTTTGACATTTGCTTGAGCTGTTGTGGTGCCCATATGAGTGTGCCCCATTCTTCTCAATGGGCTGGGCTGCCTGGTTTGCCTACATCTCCCATGATGCACTTCAGTATCTCCACTGGTTGAACTCACAGTGTGCATCATGGGCGTCATGTGCTGATGCAGCCAATTTGGGACAAAAACAAATGTCAAAATATCAGAATTTCCCACAGAATGGAAATTCCAGTGTTCAGCCATCTCTACTTATAAATTGTTTTTAATTATAAATACCCTAATGAAAGGGATCACCTACTTAGACTGCTGGCTGAACAGTTTCTTTCAGATAATGTTCATTAAAAATTTAGCTTCATTTGTGGTTAGAGAATTATGCTGAACTAATCCTGATTGTTGTAATTGTGTTCATTACTCATAAGTATTTGCTGACGCATTCTATGAATAACTTCATTGGTTGTTTTCTTTGAATGTTTGCTTTTTGCGCTGTACAATTAGTCACTGAGGACACCTGGCATTTGTGATAACGTGGGGTTGCTCTTTAATAATTATTAATATTGTATCGGGGTCTGTCACTAGTGTGGTGTGTTTGTACCATATAATGAAATGATATTTCAGCCTAAGGGGTCTATTTAGGTATCCTAAGGAAAGAGCCACCCAACAGCTTATGTTTAAGGATCATTAAGAGACAATCATAGAATATCAGGGTTGGAAGGGACCTGAGGAGGTCATCTGGTCCAACCCCCTCACTGTGCACCATGATCCTCCAAATACTCATGAATAACCAATCATACAACCCTGCAAAACGTGGCAAACCAAGCTTGGCACTTTTAGTCATGAAAATATTAATGTATCTGGGCTTTGTCTGTTTAACTATTTGACCAGCTCCACTTAAAACACAGACCAGAGACCCCTCATCTAGTCCAACAATGCCAGAGCAGGTAGCCTTAATGGCCACTTTCATAGACTCATAGACTTTAGGTATGTCTACACTGCATTTAAAAACCTGCGGCTGGTCCAAGTCAGCTGACTTGGTCTCATGGGGTTCGGGCTAAGGGGCTGTTTAATTGCAACGTAGACATTTGGGCTTGAGCTGGAGCCCAAGCCCTGGGACTCCACAAATGGGGGAAGGGCCCCAGAGCAGAGCCCGGACATCTATACCACAATTAAGCAGCCCCATGAGCCCAAGTCAGCTGACCCAGGCCAACCACAGGAGTCTCATTGTAGTGTAGACATACCCATAAAGGCCAGAAGGGACCATCATGATCATCTAGTCTGATCTCCTGCACATTGCAGGCCATTCACTCTTGTAATAAGTCCATAACTTCTGGCTGAATTACTGAAGTCCTCAGCTCTTTATTTATAGACGTCAAGTTAAAGAGAATCCACCATGGACTCTAGTTCAATTCAGCAAATGACCCATGGCACACACCGCAGAAGATGGCGAAAAAACCCCTAGGGGTCTCTGCCAATCTGACCTAGGAGAAAATTCCTTCCCGACCCCAAACATGGTGATCAGTTAGACCCTGAGCATGTGGGCAAGACCTGCCAGCCACACACCTGGTAAACCATTCACTGTACTAACTCCAAGCCCTCTCCCTCTAGTGTCTCATCTCTGGCCATGGAGCTATTTGCTAATAGCAGATGTAGATGGGCCATATGCCATTGTAGGCAACATCATCATAACATCCCCTCCATAAACTTATCAAGCTCAGTCTTAAAACAAGTTAGGTTTTTTGCACCCACTACTCCCCTTGGAAGGCTGTTCCAGAACATCAGTCCTTTGATGGTTAGATATCTTCATTTAATTTCAAGCCTAAACTTAGTGATGGCCAGTTTATACCCATTTGTTCTTGTGCCAATATTGACCCTTAACTTAAATAACTCCTCTCCCTCCGTGGTGTTTAATCCCTTTGATGTATTTATAGATAGCAATCAATGATTGCCAATCATATCCCCCTCAGCCTTCATTTTGTTAGGCTAAATAGGCCAAGTTCCTTAAATATCCTCTCATAAAGTAGGTTTTCCATTCCTCCAATCATCCTAATAGTCCTTCGCTGCACCTGTTCCAGTTTGAATTCATCTTCCTTAAACATGGGAGACCAGAAATGCACACAGTATTCCAGATGAGGTCTCACCAGTTCCTTGTATAATGATAATAACACTTCTGTGTCTCTACTGGAAATACTTCACCTAAAGCATTCTAAGATTGCATTAGCCTTTTTCAGGGCCATATCACATTGGCAGCTCATAGTCATCCTGTGATCAACCAACATACTCGGTCTTTCTTCTCTGTCACTTCCAACTGATACGTCCCCAGCTTATAGAAAAATTCTTGTTGTTAGTCCCTAAGTGCCTGACCTTGCACTTTGTGCTATTAAGTTTTATCCATTTTTATTATTCCAGATTTCAAGGGCATCCAAATCTCCTTGTATGATATTCTGGTCCTCCTCCATATTGGTATACACCTCCCAACTTTTTGTCATCCACAAATTTTATTAGCACACTCCCACTTTTTGAGCCAAAAATTAATGAAAATATTAAATGAGGTCCCAAGACCGAACCTTGAGGAACTCCACTAGTAACCTCCTGGATCAGGAGCTCTCCTTAGTGAGCATTGTAGTTTTAAAATACCTTTTCCTCTGATGCTTTGTTCCAATCACTAAACATAAATACTTTGTTTTAAGCAAGTCATTGGTCACTGTCACTGGTCACCTCTGGGAGGAAACACAGCGGCTTGAAACCCAGTTGGGCCTGTAAGGTGATAAATGGTTGGTATACACGGGATACAATGGGTCCTGGTCTGAGAGTACAATGATTGTGAGACAGCTATGGGCAAAAGGGAGTGGGCACTCAAATAGATCAGAAGGTCAGTAGAGGTGCAGCTAGCCCATGACAGTATAGTTTCTAGAGAACAATAAACTCCCACTATGAATTTTCAGACCAGTAACCATTTATGCTAAAACTCTTGAAAAGTTCATAGTTCACAACCATTTTCACCTGTGCAACGTGATCCTCCAAATACTCATGAATAACCAATCATACAACCCTGCAAAACGTGGTAAACCAAGCTTGGCACTTTTAGTCATGAAAATATTAATGTATCAGGGTTTTGTTTGTTTAACTATTTGACCAGCCCCACTTAAAACGCTTCTCCTCCCTCCCATATTTTCTCTTGCAGAAAACCCCAACAGTAATAGCCCTAAACAGTGTTGTGATACTATTATAAGCAATAGTTTACCAATCCTGTAGAATACTGTAGTACTTGTAATGGGTTGTCTAATAGGTTAACATGTTGCCCACTTCCTAAATGTTTTCTAGTAGTAACGCCATTCAGGCCTAGGCATTGTTCACTCATCGGTAAACAGCTGAACTATGTATACATGGTGGTTTCAAAAACTGATTGAACGTAATATTCTAGTACATGTTTATTGTGTTAAACCCTTACATTGCAAACTCCCCATACAACTGCATTCTATAGGAGTCGTGACCAGATGCATGGAGGGGGTGGGAAAGAGCCTAGTTAAAATTGCCACCAATGGGATGGAGCCCATGTGTTACAGTGAGATTTGTTTTCCTTTCTCCTGCTTGTGTGAGATCTACAATCTCCTGTGGCTTGCAGCATAGGCACCAACTTTTCCAGGCGCCGGTGGGTGCTCGCCCCCGGCCCTGCCCCCTCCTGCCCCGCCCCCATTCCAATCCCTTCCCCAAAGTCCCCGCCCCAGCTCCGCCCCCTCCCTGTCCCTATTGGACCCCTTCCCCAAATCCCCGCCCCAGCCCCACCTCTTCCCCGAGCGCGCCGCATTTCCCCTTCTCCCACCCTCCCTCCCAGCGCTTGCCGCCACGAATCAGCTGTTTCGCGGTGGGAAGCACTGGGAGGGAGAGGGGGGGAAGCGGAGCCGCGGCGCGCTCAGGGGAGGAGGCGGAGCGGAGGTGAGCTGGGGCGGGGAGCTGCCGGTGGGTGCAGAGCACCCACCAATTTTTCCCCATGGGTGCTCCAGCCCCGGAGCACCCACTGAGTCGGCACCTATGGCTTGCAGCAAAACCAAACCCCATAGCTAAGCTATTCTGCATGAGGGGGAGAAGAGATAGCTCTTTGGAGCAAGGATTCTGCTGGCCCTAAGGTCTCCTGATCGGAGTGGGGGCATGTAGGAGTTACTGCAACACTAACAATAAATAATAGTAACACCTTCCTGCATTCAAATATGGCCTATCTGAAATTGGGGCAGCGGGGGGGAGGGGGAGAATTAACCCCTTCACTGCTACTTTTACATGGATATCCCAGTGGACATACCTCAATTCAGTTTGTAGGAGAATTAATTCAGAATGTCTTCTTTGTTTAAGAGATTTAACTCACTCTTCCCTTTTATTGTACCATGGCTTAGTTGTATCTAATGCCCTTCATTGTTGCAACAGTTGCATAAGCCCCAGTGACATTATTCTGTGATTTGCGTAGAAACAGCTTTCCCTTCATTGAAATTCATTCATTTTAGGGCCAGAAGGGACAAGAATGATCATCCAACCTGACCTCCTGCATAACACAGACCAGAGAATTTCACCCAATGATTCCTGCTTCTAGGCCAATAACTAGATTGCGTTCTTGCCTTTTAATACCATATTTACAATTTGCTAATGCAACTAGCCTCAACTAAGTTTAGTTTCCAAACCACCTTGGTGAACTGATCACTTGGGGGGGGGGAAGGGCTTCAGGATTACAAATCTCCCCAACCGCCGATAGTGGGGAAGAAGAGACCTTGGGCTTCCTCACCCAGCTCATTTCAGTACTAAAGAACTCATTTCCATAAGTGAGGCTGACCACAGGTCTGCCCTGAGTTCTTGGAGGTGCCCACGCTGGCGTGGCGACTGCATGTGTAAATATAGCACGTCCCTCCCTTTCCGGGCTGTGGTGAGGTTTTGAGGTGTTCAGATACTATGGAAATGGGGGGCCAAAATTCCCTCAGCACTGCAGCTTTATCTCTTGTGTGGGTACCCATTTGCCATGCCACCAAAAGCAGAACGTCGCCGGCAGATATTTAGTCTCAGATTCTTGTAGCCACCCTGACTGAACTGCTGGGGGCGGAGGGGGGGGAGGGGGGGGAAGCTGCAAGAGCATGACAGGAAGTTCTGAGAGAGCTGACAGCGTTATCATCGCTAAAGAAACCACTTCCTTCAATAGCCACGTGTTCATTGTACCTCTCTGTTCAGCGCCAGGCCCTGAAAGTCGGGTCACTGGTAGAGTGAAAAGTGAATATTGCAAATGGCAGTCATGAGACAGTGCATACAGTTTCAGATCTCATGTCATGTCCTTCTCCCCTAACCTCCGAAATCCAGGCTGTCACGCAGTTCTGGGGCTTTTTCCTCCATAATATCATTAGACTCCATCCTTTCCTCTACTTCCCTATTATATATGTACCTTAGTCATCTTTTGCTTTAAGCATGGCAACCTCTCAGTCTCTGGCTTTCTTGCATTTCTTCTCTGTAAAACCACTGTTAAGATCATCCTCTTCTTCCTTCGTCCTCTAAATCGCTGGACTTCGCATCCTCTCACTTGAATCCTGTCTCCTACCAAGAAGAAAATTCTCTTGTGACAATGCACTGCATTGGGGTCCCAGGAGATTGAGGGTCAGTTGTTTCTAGTATCACAGACTTGCTGTGTGACTCTGGGCGAGTCACTTGATCTCGCCGTGCCTCAGTTCTCCATCTGTAAAATGGAGATCACCTTCCTTCCCCACACACTCTCTTTGGCTGGCTGTAGACTGTAAGCGCTTTGGGGCAGGACCCATCACTTACCATGTGTCTGTACGGTGCCTAGCACAATGGGGCCTGGATCTTGGTTGGGGCTTCCAGGCACTATTGTAATACAAATAATATATAATAATCGTACTACATCAAATTCAAGGTCAATTGTGCACAATTTCACATCAACAATCATATCTACCTCTTCTCATCAGTAGATCTCAAAGCAATTTACAATTAGGTAAGTATCATTAACCCCCTTTTACAGATGGGGAAAGCAACTTACCCAACTTATCCAACAGCAGGTCAGGGACTAGAACCCAGCTCACGTAAGTCCCAGTCCAGTGCATTAGCCTTCCCTACAGTGCCTCTCTCTACACACCTATTTCCTTCCCTTCCTTCATCCCAACCCTAAATTCTTCTTTCACCTGCTTCTCCCACTCCCTATAGACCTTGTTTGCCTGGAAGAGCAATCCACTTGGTAAGTGCCAAGAATGTTTGATTTCCAGGTTTTAAAACTACTTTTATATAACCTTTCCATGTTGATCTTGCTGCCACAGCTTTCCCCTTGCCAATTAGGGCGTGAACTATCTTGTATATCATATTTTCTTGTCTGAATTAAAGCATAAAGTCCTTGGACAGGGGATCTTGTCTTAGGTATGTTTAAAGTGCCATGTGTGATGGAGATGAAATAATAAATCGTCCCCAGTGCATCACTTGGAAAGGGAAAAGAGACACTATAATGGCTAGAAAGGTAGAACCCAGGAAAGGGTAATGAGCCTCATTCTGCTCTCGTTTACAGCAGGTTTACAATAGTGTCACTGCACCGATGAAACTGGAAATGCTCTCGAGTTCACAGAGTGTGGTAGGAGATTCAAAAATGGGTGTCTTTGCCGCTGCCATATCCCATGAAATGCCGTGCCCCTCTTTAAATAAAATCTCAGAGGTGCAATTGTATTAGATATTTTTACAAATCCCTCTTGATACATTCATCCCGGAATCAATCCTGTAATGGTAATATGTTATTCTAAGCGGGGCTTAATTTGTGCCAGCGCTGAGCCCCTGCACCTCTAGGCTTGGCAGTTCATAGCCCCAGCCCCTCTGGGCTTCCCATGTCAGTTAGGAAAGTAAAAAAATTGCTTGAGCCCTGGTAGCTAATTGCTTGAGCACCAGCATCTCTGTCATTACAAATTAAGCACTGATTCTAAGACATCCAGAGGGTGGTTGTGTGGGATGGAGGGGGGGGGGGTAAATACACTGAATAAGATTTTCAAAAATGCCTCCGTGACTTAAGACTCTAAGTCCCATTGAAAGCACTTAGAAACTTCTAAACATTTTACCCCTTCAAACTATGAAATTCTGAATGCTTGAGTTGAGCCTGGCTAGAAAAGCACTTGATTTCAGCTTCTCAAACAAATTAAAAAATTTGGAAGGGCACCAGTCCTCTATGAGTTCTGAGAAATGCACTTATAACCAGGTGGAATCCTTCATTATAGGAATGTTATTAATGTCACCCAAATTCTGCAGAAGTACCCAGGAGATACCATTCTTTTCAAATAAGCCTTGGTGCAGAGTGTATTAACAGGGGGAGTGTGTCACAACAGAAGAAATACCATTCTACCATTAACAGAGAAGGGAAACAAACAAATGGATGGCATCCTCCCCCATACAGCTGAAATGCAACTTAACTCAAAATGAAACAACTTAACTCAAAAAGATACTGAACTGTGTGAAAATAGCCAGACAAAGTGGGTGAGGTAATATATTTTATTGGACAATTTCTATCGGTGAGAGAGACAAGCTTTTGAGCTTACATAGAGCTCTTCTTCAGGTCTGGCAAATGTACTCAGAGTGTCGCAGCTAAATACTGTTCCACCTTATATTTAACTGTGACACTCTGAATATGCTTCCTAGACCAGAAGAAGAGCTCTGTGTAAGCTCCAAAGCTTCTCTCTCTCACCAATGGAAGTTGGTCCAGTAAAAGATATTACCTCACCCACCTTGTCTCTCTACTATCGTGGGACTGACATGGCTACAACAACACTGCATACAACAATGAAAATAGCCATAAGATGTAGGGCCAGGTCCTCAGCTGATGCATCTTAGCATAGCTCCATGAAGTCAGTGGAACTACACTGATTTACAGCAACTGAGAATCTGGCATTTGGTGTACTGGGAAGCAAGGCTGTTGATGTTACTCAATGCTTTTCCTGCACGTTGGCTCAGATCTCCAAGTTGGTTCTGAAAGCATATTTAGTTCTGCAGCTAGTCTTTTGGCCACAAATTTGAAAAGAAACTACTTCTAACGAAACCAAACCCGCACAAGTAGGAAAGTACTAGCATAAATAACAGCCTTAGACTAGCTTTTTTTGATCACTGTAGGGGAATTCAAATGTGCTGTTTAATAGCACAATAGACTAAAAGGATCTGTATGGTAGAACTAGCTCTCTCTTAGCATTGCAACTGATTCAATAAAGAGTTCCGCAAAATGGGATTGCAAGCCAAGGAAATTAATCTTCAAGAATCCTTAAATCCCCTATATTGACTCTCCATGTACAGGCTACAGAATTGGTAACTGTATAACATTCACTCATAGATTAAACAATGTCATTGAAAACAGGTCTTGTTAATGTTTACAGTACTGAAATATTTCATTCCATTTTTGTTTTCATTGTAGCAAAAAAAATGAGGAACTTTTTAATTGACACTAAATTTCCTTGGATAGCACATGTCAAGAAATCAAGGGAAAGATTCCCTCTTCTCATGTTTCCAGGTGGTTCAGGATTTCTCAAGGTGCAAAAGAGTGTCTCAGAAACCCAACTGTGACGCTGGTAGACCAGGTACCAGCTCATGCTCAAATCCCCATGTCTCCACCAAACACTGACAAATATATGGCTGGAACCAGTCTGGGTCACCTGTGTGTTAGTATTGTTAAAATAGGTATTAGAACGATAATTTCTGCCTTAATCTCACTCATAACCTCTGTATCCCACATTGTAAGGTAATGTTTGAGCATTTGCATTGTAAGCCTTTGTAACTGTGTAAATCACCAGACAGGAGAGAGACATTAGTTAGCGTGAAATGCTAGTGTCCAACAGAAGGTGGTACGTCCTGCCCAAAAAGGAAGACCCATTGACACCAGATGGACTAGAGTGGAAGATTGAAAGGGACCAAGGACTTTGTTGTTTACTCTTCCCATCCATGAAGATGAGACTTGCAAGTGAAGACTTTGTTTACTAGAGTGAAACATTCACAAGCACATAAGACATTGTTATTTATGCTCTCCCTCACCACCACCATGAAGATGAGACTTGCAGGTGAATTCCTCCCATCAGCTGAGTTTGCAACTCAAAGCAGAAGGGGGGAAGGGAATAAAAACCCTTTACAAGGAGGAACTGGATCTGAATGCTGCTTGGATTCTGGAGGGCAAGGATTACTGGGCATAAGCAAAAGATCCCCAGTGCTTAGCCTGGGTTAGCTCTAAAGGACGGATAGCATTTGTTATCATAAAAGGTTCTATTACTTCTGAAACATAAGAGAAGAACTCATTTGTGTGTATCTATGTTTACCTGCTTTAACCTTGTAAATAACTCTCATTTCCTTTTCCTATATAATAAATCTTGAGATAGTTTATTATAGGATTGGCTACAAGCGTTCTTTGGTTTGAGATCTAAAGTGCAATTGAGCTAGGGTACGTGACTGGTCTTTTGGAACTGAGAGTAACTTGAATATTGCTGTGATACTTGGTATAAAGAACCATCATTCACAAATGCAGGCTTACCAGGTTGATAAAACAGATTGGAGTATCCAAGAGGATTGTCTGTGACTCCACGTTTAGGCTATTCTAGTGCCTGAGGAGTTTACACTTGATAATCGGTTGGTGAAATCTAAGTATAGAACTCACAGCCAATGTGGGGTTTGTGCCCTGTTTTGTAAGGCTGGTACTTATGCTCTTGACTCACTGCAGGACAGGAGACTAATACCATTTTCATCCATCACTTCATGTTTCAGATTAGTGTGGAGGACTGTAAGACTCATTACAGTATAGCTCGTTGAATTTTTTCACACTACGTTTCTTCCTAAAAAAAAAATGACATGTTTTCAATAAGCAAAACTTTTAATGAAAAAGTGTCCACATTATAGAAACTTTCCATTGTTCTTTTTATCAAAGTTTTCCAATTTCCATTTGTATAAAAAAAATTAAGAAAATATTTAACACAATTGTTTCAGTACTTTTTATTTATTTTTTTGTAAAATCATTTCCCCATTTTTCTGCCAGCTCTAAGAAGGAGCTTTCTCAGCCCCCAGCAGAAGGGATGGGGTGAGACTTGTACAAATAAAATTATTATGACTAGTTATTTATTTTTTGGTAAACGTGTGAAGATACAGAAGTTTGATGGTTACTGCTGAACTCTCCCGCCAACCCCCATGTAAAACAGTGAATTCATCTGGGGACATTTCATTATTAAAAGCATAAATATTGAATGATAAAAACCTAGCAAAGCCAAAATTTCAGAGCATCTCTTATGCTTTGATATTACAACACCTAAGCCATGTAGTGGCATGTCTAACACAGCAACACCCAGACACAGTGAGGTGAGCTTTAGCAGAATTTCCTTACTTTTGTGGGTTTGTCAGCCACTAAATGTATTTGAGGTTTCTTGCTCTTGTTGTCAAAACTTCCTGTAATTCTTTTAATGCCTCTGACATCTGGATAATGGAGAGTAAGCTTCACCTTCAGCATTATCCAGGTCCAGAAAAAATACCCATTGTAGAAAATTAAAAGGCTATTTTTACCTCATACCAAAGCTTGAGTAAGTAGATTCTCCTTGTGAATCATACAGCTAGTCAAAATTTTAAAATGAAAAATGGCAGCAAATGTTTTCTTTATTTAAAAATTAAACCCTGAAAATCCAACATCTTTTGACACTGAAAACCCCAAGCTGGTTTTTCATTTACTGTTTTCTTTTCAGTGGCAAAATGGAAAAGGGGGTGGGGGGAGGAGAAAAGGGGCAGGAGGGAACCATAATTGAAAAAACAAAAACATCAAAAACTTGGACATTTTTTAATGAAAAAAATTGAGAAAATGGGAAATTTTTCACAAAACATTTTTTGACCCGTTCTGTTGCGAGCACAAGGTTAAAAGAATGAACAGCCTATTCATACAAAGCCCAATACAAAGCCTGCTGAAGTTGACAAGTCTCCCCCTGACTTCAGTGGGCTTTGAATTGGGCCCACGGTGCTTTAGAAAAACAAGCTATTAAGGGTAAAAGATCTGTGACCAGTGCTTAATTTGTAATGAAAGAGGTGGTGGGGCTCAAGCAATTTTTCTACTTTCATAACTGACACGGCAAGCCCAGAGGGGCCAGGGCTCAGCCCTGACAAGCCCCAGCACAAATTAAGCACTGTCTGTGACCAACAGCTTGGTAGGATTCTGTGGGATTTTCTGGAGGCATGGTTTGGTCCTTGATTGTCAGGCAAGCTCTGTGCAAGGCCTGGAGAGAGGCTCACCATCTTTCCATCTGGACCCCTCCTTTGTTCTAACTCTTCTGCCATCCATCTGGCAGTTGCTTCTGGGGACTCACCAAGGAAGGTACCACCAGATGATTAATCATCCGCCCCCTTCCGATTAAAACCTGTGACCAATTCTTTTCTCACAAGTATCAGAAGGTTTGGGGTGTGAAAGAGGAAGTGGGCAAGCTCAGCACTGGAGATGGAGCAGGGGCCAGAGTGCAAGAAGGATATCTCTAGCCCCCTGACGCTGTAATGCAGAGTTTGATTCTGATCTCATTTATACCCGTGGAACGCCATTGATGTTAGTGAGTTCCTACCGAACTCCCTACTACAGCAAGAGACCCTGCTGCCAATAGGTGGAGCATGTAAGTGTGGGGAGAGGGGGCTGATGGGTGAGATACTTTGCATGCCAAAGAAAGTGACATATATACAAATCTATGTGGAAATAGCATTAAAGTTCATGTTCCCATGCTGCAGAGACATCCACTGTCTAGGTCTTTGTCTGAACACAGGATGGGTCAGATGTGTCTGTTTCCCACTCCCAGGCGGGTTATATACAACTTACACGTCTTAAAGAAGCGAACAAATAACTCAATTCACCACGTGTCCCTTATCATCCCCTCCCTGCTGCCTTGCTATGGGGTTAATGAGAAGCAGCTCAAACACAGGCTGTGGGCTCTGTCACACAGCCCGCCCCCACCACTCCCCCTGCTTCAGAAGCCCTCTTGTTCCAGGCTGAAACTCACAAGCTCTCAGATGCCCTCGGGTCCAAGATGGAGTGGCCGTGGCTTTTTCTCTACCTCTCTCTACACATCACAGGTAACAGAGGAACACGGCGAGGCCTTGGTATAGTGTTAACTAGAGCTGAACTCGAAGTGCAGGAGACTGGGAGAATGCAAAGTGCTGTAGTAACTTTGTAACCTCCTCCCATCCATCATGTTATATCACAGCTACAGAATGGGATGTTTATAATGTAGATAAATTACAGTAGGTTATAGATTTAATATATTTTACGTTACATATGTATGTACAATATTACATATCTATGTATAATATTATAGACCAATGTTCTAGACATAATTTGGGATTATTTTATTTCAGAGCTATTAGGATTGCTATATTATAGGATGTTATCGGTTTAGAATATAGTATATTCAAGAATCATCAGGTTAAATTCTGTAATCAGTTAAATTAGCATATAGCTTCAGATGTTGAGATAATATGGTCATGGCAGGCTATATAAGTACAAAGATAGATTAGATTTACACCAGTGTAACTGTTGGATTTCCCCCCTAGAATCACAGAAAATATTGATATAGGATGTCATGTTTTATCATAGATATGTTATAGGATGTGTTGATTAAATATACACTATATTATAGTCATAGGCTATCACAGCTACAGTATAGCATACATTTTATCAGCATTTAGATACCAAGGTGTTGGGAGCTATAGAAATACCAATGATATATATGTAGTAGGATGGTATATTATATATATATATACCTTTATATTATAGTATTATTTATAGGTACATTATATACTGCATAAAGTGCTTTATTGTTGGTTTATTATAAGGATACAGATGTCGAGTACACCATAAACTTGCAGATTATGTTTTTTTCAGATCAGGCACCACAAACCATTTTATTTATTCTTTCCAGGAACAGAGACAGGGCAAAATTCTCCCCTGACTTTATTCTACAGCTTCTGCGATCCCACTGATTACAGGTCACAATAGATGTAAATCAGGACAGAATGTAGGGAGTCAATGAAAGGAATAATTAATACATTATGAGATGACAGAAACAAGTTACGAATGGAATCTGGTCACATGCGCATCTTGAGAAATTCCAAACAATAGGTGTGCACATTAGAAACTGCTAAATACTTCTAATGTGGGGGAGGAAAATGGACTGGTTTTTATTATGGACTTTGACTGCAAATGAATATTTATAAAGAGAAGTGTGCCACTATAATCTACTCCAGAGGGGATTTTCAAATCCACTCAGTATTGTTCTAACTCCGCTCCCATTCAAGTCAATGTGAGTTTTACCATTGACTTCAATGGGAGCAGAGATAGGTTAATGCTAAGCGCTTCTGAAAAATCCCATCCTCAATATGAAATGGGCCTTTTCTTTTTATGAATGTTGGGGTGACCACATAACTCGGAAGGACAGAACAACCACGAGTAGAGAAGTCTATAAGTATCTACGTGGTGAAAAAATATTTAATAATGGGCTCTTCAATCTAGCAGAGAAAGGGATAATATGATCCAAGGGCCGAAAGTTGAAGCTAGACAAATTCAGACTGGAAATAAGGCGTAGATTTTTAATAGGGTAATTAACCACTGGAACAATGTACCAAAGGGTTGTGGTGGATTCTCCATTACTAAATTTTTTTAATTGAGATTGGAAGTTTTTCTAAAAGCTCTGCTCTAGGAATTATTTTGGGGAAGTTCCATGGATTGTGTTAAACAGGAGGTCAGACTAGATCAGGGGTTCTCAAACTTCATTGCACCGCGACCCCCTTCTGATAACAAAACTTACTGCACGACCCCGGGAGAAGGGACCAAAGCTTGAGCCCTGCTGCCCCGGGTGTGTGTAGGGGCCAGGGGCAAAGCCAAAGCAGGTTCAGCCCCAGGCAGGTGGCCTGTAACCTGAGCCCTGCCACCCAGGGCTGAAGCCCTCGGGCTTTGGCTTCGGCCCTGGGCCCCAGCAAGTCTAATGCCAGCCCTGGCGACCCCATTAAAATGGGGTCCTGACCCACTTTGGGGTCCCGACCCACAGTTTGAGAACTGCTGGACTAGCTGATCACAATGCTCCCTTATGTCCTTGGAATCTATGAATGAGAAGGTTACCCAGCAAGCTTTCTGTGGGACAGATCCTGAAAACCTTTATGCAAGTGGTCCCATAGACTTTGCAGGCACAAGGGAGTATTTACCAGAATAAGGGTTTGCAGGGTTGGCCTTCAATACATGAAAATATAATATACTGTTCACCATCACGTTATATTTACAGCACAGATGTCTGTGTCCCTTCCCTTTAGTTTTATTTCATCAGTGTCAGAGATTTTTGAGAGAAAGAACGGGAGCCATACTACAAAGTCACAGGCACATCTTTATTAGAGGCTAAATCCTGCTTGCCTTCCTCAGTGTATTGACATTGATGGGACTATTAACATGAGGAAGGCAAGAAACATTTCCTCTGCTAGTAAATATTGCCCATACTCAGCAAGCCTGTCTCAGGTAAAATGCCCAGTGACCCAATGGAAATTTTGCTTGAATAAGGACAACCAGCTTTGGCTTTTCGTTTGTCATAAGGATAGTTTTGGTGCTCCTCCCAGATGCATTCATAGATCAAGCAAGCATATCGCTAAGCCAATGCTGGCTTAAGAGACCCAGACGATAGAGAATCGAAAATTAAAATGTTAACTACCAGCAGACTTTACTGCAGTCAAATTCCTCAGTACAGCGCATCAAATACAGAGCTGGTTTAATGTCAATGGACTTGTAGCCACTTATACCAGTTTTGAAGCTGGCTGGCTCCCAATATTTGTAAAGCATTGAGAAGGTCAAAAGTCCTGTATCAAAGTCAAGACACTGATCTTGCAAGCTGATCCAAGCAGGCAGCCCGCTTCATCCCACGTTAATGAGGTTCCACTTGGAGACCCTCTGAGCTCCATTGGGCTCCATACAGGTGCACATGTGTGTGGATTAGTGTGCAGGATAGGGGCCTAAGCATTATTATTACCAAAAGTTAATGAGCCCAGGATTTTAAAGGAACATGAGCACTTTAAAGTAAAGGGGCAAGAAATATGAGACAAGACTACCAAGGGCAGGCCCTTAAAACATGCACAGGATATAAGTGGCTCTTGGTTGTTCAGTGTTGATTTTACTCTGTTGCATCATATCCAGAGTTTGTTGTTTTGTTTGCTGAAAAACTGAGTCCCCTCTATTATTCTCGCCGAAGCCTGTACACACACACACCTGCACACCAAGGCAGAAAATTGTAACTGAGGTAATATTTTCCAAAGGCTGAGTTCAGTATTGCCAACCCTAAGCATTCAAAAACCATGAGTCAAGCCCTGCAAATCGCAAAGTAGATATATAGCTCACTAATGAGAAAATGAAATTGGCTTCCTTTTTATTTTCCTGCTTGTTTTTGAGTCTGTGGAGTGACATTTTCCAGCTTTCCTCAGCAATCATGAAGGCTAAAAACGGTACTTTTGTAATGAAAGCTGAGATTCTCACATGATTTCTTGGCTCCAGGCACTGGGGCTTTAAGAAAAACACAAAATATCATCAAAAAAACCGAGGAGTCCTTGTGGCACCTTAGAGACTAACAAATTTATTTGGGCATAAGCTTTCGTGGGCTAGAACCCGCTTCATCAGATGCATGAAGTGGAAAATACAGGAACAGGTATAAATACATGAAAGGATGGAAGTTGCCCACGAAAGCTTATGCCCAAATAAATTTGTTAGTCTCCAAGGTGCCACAAGGACTCCTCGTTGTTTTTGCTGATACAGACTAACACGGCTACCCCTCTGAAACTAAATATCATGAGACTCACAATAAAATCATGAGAGTTGGCAACGTTGTGTTAATATTATTGTTCAATATCCTATCCCGCTGTTGCTCATGTTTCCAGCTATGAAGATTCATGACATGGAATCATTTACTTGTCTCAAAAATAAATTCTAAGAACAGTAAGTAAAAAGGCTAGAGTAGGATACTTTTACTCAAGGAGGGTAGCACCTTTCTCCACAAATATTCCCATTGAAGTCACTGGGCAAAACTGCAAACCAATAGTCCCACTAAGTAGCACCCTAGTCCTCAAATAGTTCCATTGAGCTCAGTGGGAGTCATTGAGCGTAAGGTACAATTCCATGTACATAAGGGTATTACTGAATCTGCCTTTAAGAGACCATTCACAGAGTACGGTGCTACTCAATGTGAGTAAGGAGATCAACATCTGGCCCTGATTTATTATCTATTTTTATTTTAATTCTGTGACTATCCAAGCTCCAGGTGCTTGCAAAACTCTGAATCCACACAGCCTATCGAATGCAATGGGTGAGAGAGTAAGCAAAATAACTGCCCATCTCAACCACCAAGTCTCTGGTTGTATTTATCCATGATTAAATAACAGAAGCAGTCTGGAGAAATCATCAACTGGTATAAATTGGCAGAGCTCCACTAATGTCAGTAGAGCTACGCTGTTTTAACACCAGCTGAGGATCTGGCCCATGGTAGAATTTTCAGTATGAATAAATGTATATTAATGCATAAAAACCCAAAGGGGGTTGGATCCTCTAGGGAGCCAAGTGCCTTCAGCTCCCATTGACTTCAGTATATTGTCTATTTTTATGTGTGTTGCTTGCTGCATTTATTGCTTGAGTGAGCTGTAGTTCTTCTTTGACATGTTTTGATACCTTATCTGGAGTCATCTTCAGCCTCTTTGCTGCCTTTGCAGGCAGAGAAAATCCAACGAACAAGCTAACAAGCTTGAAAAGAACTGGCAAAAGAAATTGAAACATGCCCAAAGAATGGCATAGCACCAAAGAGAAGGAAAGGCAAAAAAAATAATTTCCCTAAGCAAGATGTGGAAGCCCCATTGATTGGGATTTTTAAAAGTGGACTGGACAACGGACTAGAAATAGAGCTAGCTAGCTGTGATCTTCTCTACCTGTCTATATGGGTATCTATAGAGCACCACCCACGGTAGTATTTAGGCACTGGTTACAAAATATTGGGATGGCAAGAAGATTAATAGGGAACAATCCACCACTGGCATGAAATAGGGCAGGGGTCAGCAACCTTTCAGAAGTGATGTGCCGAGTCTTCATTTATTCACTCTAATTTAAGGTTTTGCATGCCAGTAATACATGTTAACGTTTTTTAGAAGGTCTTTCTATAAGTCTATAATATATAACTAAACGATTGTTGTATGTAAAGTAAATAAGGTTTTTTAAATGTTTAAGAAGCTTCATTTAAAATTAAATTAAAATGCAGAACCCCCCCGGACGGGTGGCCAGGACCCGGGCAGTGTGAGTGCCACTGAAAATCAGCTCGTGTGCCGCCTTCGGCATACGTGCCATAGGTTGCCTACCCCTGAAATAGGGGCTAGATTTCCTAATAGGTCTGTTATATCTCTAATTTGTGTGACCCCCATAATTCCATGAACAGAGAAACTACTAAGCTCACGAAGAAATCCTTTATTTAATATGTGTAGAAATAAATATCTTGACCATAAACATGTTATTTTCTTCCTGGTAGGTTGCCAGAAACCCCCACCTATATTTCAGACTCCACCACATATTATAGCCCCGAACAACAGTACGATGGAATTGGCCTGTGCATTGAAAAATGACCAGCTTACCCAATCAGGGATCTATTGGTACCGATGGAGCAAGGAGAGCCAAGACTTCCAGTATGTACTATTTTCAAGTGTTTTTCAGAAACGCACCATCAGCAACAACATCGACAAAGACAGGTTTGATGTGAGTAAAGCAAGCTCTGGGAACTCATACACTCTGAAGATCAGCAAGCTTCAGCGTTTGGACGCCGGCACATATTACTGCGCTGTCTCCCATTCCTCGGAGCTGCTCTTTGGCAATGGAACGGAGCTTAGCGTGGGTAAGTGCTGTTTCAGACTGGCCCATCCACTCCAAAATCTCACAGGGCTTGGCTGAGATGCTGCTACAATAGAAAGGTTAGAATAATAAAAATAACCCTGATAGAAAAGGTAACTGGGCACAAATCGGTGCCTAAATCCTGCTCGCCTTTCTCATTGCTTTCGTTGAGACTATCCACATGAGCAAGGCATGAAAGGTTTGGGCCCTGGAAGGTGCTTGAAGAGATCCTAGAGACTATATTAGCCAGAAAACCTGGCAGAAAAAGGTATAGCAATAACCGCTGGCTTGAATACGAGGCTAGACAAATTCAGACTGGAAATAAGGCATGAAATTTCAAAAGGGAGGGAGATTAACCACTGGAACAATTTACCCAGGGTTGTGGTGGATTCTCCATCACTGGCAATTGTTAAATCAAGACTGGATGTTTTTCTAAAAGCTCTGCTCGAGTTCAAACAGGAATTAGTTCAGGGAGGTTCTATGGCCTGTGTTATGCAAACAGGAATTAGTTCAGGGAGGTTCTATGGCCTGTGTTATGCAGGAGGTCAGACTAGATGATCACAGATCCCTTCACAGGACTGTGTGAAATGTAGGGAAATTGCTTCCAGTGTTATAAGGCTGCTAATAAGTTGTAACCTTTCACCACTGTTGTCAAGGCTGCTTCCCCACTTTGAACTTTAGGGTACAAATGTGGGGGCCTGCATGAAAACTTCTAAGCTTAACTACCAGCTTAGATCTGGTCCGCTGCCACCACTCCCAAAATGCTAATTCCCTTCCCTGGGTAGCCTTGAGAGACTCTTCACCAATTCCCTGGTGAATACAGATCCAAACCCCTTGGATCTTAAAACAAGGAGAAATTAACCATCCCCCTCCTTTCTCCCACCAACTCCTGGTGGATCAAGATCCAACCCCCTTGGATCTAAAAACAAGGAAAAAATCAATCCGGTTCTTAAAAAGAAGGCTTTTAATTAAAGAAAAAGGTAAAAATCATCTCTGTAAAATCAGGAGGGAAAATAACTTTACAGGGTAATCAAACTTAAAGAGCCCAGAGGAATCCCCTCTAGCCTTAGGTTCAAAGTTACAGCAAACAGAGATAAACACTCTAGCAAAAAGGTACATTTACAAGTTGAGAAAACAAAGATAAAAACTAACACGCCTTGCCTGGCTGTTTACTTACAAGTTTGAAATATGAGAGACTTGTTCAGAAAGATTTGGAGAGCCTGGATTGATGTCTGGTCCCCCTCAGTCCCAAGAGCGAACCACCCCCAAAACAAAGAGCACAAACAAAAGCCTTCCCCCCACCAAGATTTGAAAGTATCTTGTCCCCTTATTGGTCCTTTGGGTCAGATGTCAGCCAGGTTACCTGAGCTTCTTAACCCTTTACAGGTAAAAGGATTTTGGAGTCTCTGGCCAGGGGGAATTTTATAGTACTGTACACAGGAGGGCTGTTACCCTTCCCTTTATAGTTATGACAACTGTCCATTTCTCAGGCCTGATCACAACATGAGCACTGCTGTGCTCTGATCTTTGTTGTGTAAAGGAGCCTTTCAAAGGAACGCTACTAGACCTGGAAGATTCACATTTATTATCTTTCTCTAATTCCAGTGCTGTTTTTGCTTTTAACTTGGATTATTTCCCCACTTGAGTTCACAGTTTATTCTCACGCACGGATTCTATTTCTCACCTGGCATTTACTGATATCCTAACACCCCCATTAAATCCTGGGGGGGCTGACATCTATCTCAGAGGGTTGGTGACGGGATACTGAGCCTTTCATATCCAGGTCTCCCCTGGCAAGTCATGAAAGGCTAACAGCCGACAGCTCTCACTATACAGGGACTGCTTAGGACCCCGTGTGAAATGGGTCTCAGTCCAGTTCCTTCTCCATCACACCTGGCACACCCTGGCAACTTGGTTGGCAGTCTCAGCGGGGAAAGCGCTCAGGACTGATGGGGCCATGGAGACTGACCTACCTTCTGATTCCTAGAGCTGGTCCCGCTAGGTCAGAGCTGAGGCACATTGGTGTATCTGTGTGGGGAAGCTTGCACTGCTGATTCCTGCAATCTGATCCAGCAGGACCCTGGTGCTGTGCTGATGAAATCTGTGGCACTCCTCAGAAGCACAGGGTCCACCCGCATGGCTCCGACTGCTGGTTTGACAGTGCTGCCTGTGTCTGTTCTGTGCGTAAACAGAGAATTTCAGTCCCCGGGGCTGTCAGACCAAAACCTTTTGTGAGCTCTAAATTGAAATCGGTGGGACTTTATGTGGGCTTAAGGATCTGAGCTATAGGATCCTATTGTAGGGCCTTAGAGAACCTCTTTGAAATTCTCAGGCATTCAGCAATACTCTTCAATCCACAGCTTCTCCACTATGTAGCAAAGGGTAGAAAAAGCACTGCACTTTGATCACAGTACATGATCATGTGCTTAAAACCATTCCTCGTGGCTTCACTTTGGAGCTATGTACGTCCTAAGGTGATAAAAACCTTCAGTGTAAAGTGTATGTTTAGCAGGGGTATAATTATGGTCATTGGCTTTAAAATGTTCACAGTCTTCCATCTTGAAGAATCCCCAGTCCTTGTTGCATATAAATACACTGGCATTTACTGCCATTGTGTTGGCTAAGTGTGTCCCTTTTCTATCCTTGCTTACTTGAAAGAAAAGCTCTTTGAAGACAGAGGAGAATTACCTGAGCAGCTATAGTAATGCGCCCTACACAAAAACTGTGCTTTCGAAAACATGGTGCTGTCATCCAGTCAGAATGAAAACATTCAGATTTAAAGCTAAGCCCTAATAGATTTAGTTAAAGAAACAGGGGTTCCCCTATCATGTGTAAGCAAAATCACGCTTCCCTGGGAGTTTTTTCTTTTTTCCTTTGGCATCCGTGACAAAATACTCTTTGATTTCACTTTTTAATGTCTATTGTTAAGTAGTTTAACAAAAATAGGAAAGAAGTTATACAGGTAAATCCCAATGATCCAGAGGTCTCACGGGACATCTGACACTTTTGGCCTGTCCGTGTCAGTAAAATAAATTGTTTCTATATGAATTTCAGTTCCAGAGGGAAAGAAATGAACTTTGGATAGCCCAGTCTTTTCGTTAACTGGTGTTTGAATGATCAGATTTTATCTGTATTTGTATAATGGGGGGGGGTGTTTGGGTGATTGGTTGTTTTTTGTCATTAGAGGTTTTTCTGGCCTGACTTCTTAGAGAGATAAATATGTTAAATTATAACTCATATAGTCAATAATAAGCCACAGGCCTTATTTAATCATTGTTATAGTCAGCAAAAAACTACTCCAAACAGAGCTTTCTATACGCTGACAAGGGACCAGAGTCGGAGATGTTTTGAAATCCCCTTGGGATGTTGCTGTTGCTATCGGTTTGATGTGATATGCACGTGGATACTACCATGATGGATATCAGGCCAAAACCTTATGACAGACGTGGAAAATATTCAGTCCATATTAGACTGAAGACAATGTGAGCTGAAGTTAGATTAGCGAATTTTGCAGGATCGAGCCCCAATATAGGGTTTTGTGCAGAAATATATTTCTGGTAGCCGCCCCCCTCCCCCCTCCCCCCCACACACTTTCTCAACTATCGTGGAAAATAATAACCTGTGATACTGTAAAATGCAAGATATGGTTTGGAAATGTAGCAGAAAATGTGTTAACCCAATCTTAGGGCCAGATCCTGTAAACACTTATTACAAGATGTGGGCTATGTCCAGTGGTAAATACTATTCCTGGTAGGAAGTGTTACAGCTCAGGAGATAGCTACCAGTATGCTTCTTCCACCAGGATAGCATGATATCACTGCCCTTGTTCATTCAGTATACTCTAATACTGGGCATTTCTTTAAATGCTATTGGCTAGATCTTGCTCTCTTTACTAACACTGAGTAGTACCTTACTCACTGAAATCTGGGGTCCTGTATAATTACAAATTCACCTACCAGATATGGGCAGAATTTGAGGTCATTGAAATTCAATGTGACAGTGACGTTCTACTGGATGTTATTGAAATTCTTCAGAAACTTAATGACTAGTAATTACGGTGTTTAGAAAAATAATGAAAGGGCCCAATTCTGCACCCACACAGCAAAACTCCCATTGAACGGAATGGGAACAGGATCAGGCCCCTTCACACTAGTTATTTTCCTAAATATTTAGAGGCCGTTTTAAAAAAAAAAAACAAAAAAACCACACACACACATACATTCTAAGGCCTAGATCATCAAAAGCAACTAGTGATTTAGGATGCCCTACATCACGACTCACCCCACCTTATCCCCACCCTACCTATCATCTCTCATTTGGTATTGAAAAATTGACTCCTGTCACTGATCAGCCCACGTTGCCCAGCCTCTATCATCCCCTTGTTAAATTTTCAAACAAATACTTTCACGTTTTCACAGTGTTTCCTGGCAGGCTTGGGAATTGCTCCCTGTAAACATCCACAAAACCACCTCATTAGCCTCCTTCAAAACCCTCCTTAAAACTCTCTTTCATCATGAGGCTTCCAAGAAACGTGACAAAGGTTAGGCTGCTGGTGTGCTGGGTGACCAGAGCCTGCCGACCAGTATTGTCTCTGCTGCCTTGTACGCCTCAGTCAACCTGTCTGTATCCATCTGACGATGCTTGTTTTGGAATGACATTATAAGCTCTGTGGGTCAGGAGCCATCTTTTTGTTCTGTGTTTGTACAGCCCCTAACACAACATGGTCCTGGTCCGTGACTGGGGCTCCAAGGTACAAATGCTAATAATAATCCATGAGACACATTAAAGGGCCTTGCTGTTCAGAGAGTAAATTCTTAGTATTGTTTTGAAAATCAGGATCCTTTAAGGTGTCTCAATCTGGACACCCAAAATCAGGGTTCACTTTTGAAAATCTTGGCCTAAATGTCAAAACTCCTTGTCCCATATTATGATCTAACCACTTGCCAAGCCTCAACCTTTTCTATACAAAGTTATTGAGAGATACAAGAGTGCACCAATTTCGTTCATTTGGGGTTTTACAACAATTCCATTCATTTGGGGGGGGGGGTTCCTTTTAGCCCTAAAGATTGTCAAAGATTTTTCCTCATTACTCTTAGTGTGTCGTTTAAATGTCTTCTGTGCTATGTCACATTAATCCTATTTTCATCATTTCAGTCGACTTTTTGCCTTCCACTGAAAAACCTACAGAGAAAACGCTGCCCCCAACGAAACCTTTGAGGTGCAAAACCTCCAACATAACTCCTGCTAAAATGAAAGGTAGGGCACTGCCTTTCGCTGGGCATCTTTGCAAAATGTAGCGTGGGCCAAATCGATCCTGAGTGCAATTCGGTTTAAACCAATGGAGTGTCACTAGGAATGAAGCTGCCTCAATATATTCCATTTTCTTAGCTGCTCCGATGTAACTCTGGGGTGACTCCACTGAAGTGGAGGGCACTCTCTGGGCCCTGGCATAGAGACATGAAACACTTCACTGAAACATGCAAGGTACATAAAAACACAGGGTTCTGGTCTCTCCCCTTGATACAGGCACATGACTCCCACTGATGCTAATAGCAGTTATGTTCATGTCTGTGTCTGACAGAGCCTCAATACCTGGGACTGCCCCTGGCCCTAGGGGCCTGCTTCAAAGGGGGATCCTCCACCCCCCAGGGAGGACTCTAAGGAAAAGAGAATACAGCTCAGTGCTACCCCTACCCCGGCCTGTCCACTTCTCCGCACAGCCCACCCAGGCCCTGCCCAACCCTCCCCCCCCCCCAGCCCCCACCCCTGGATCTATGGAGAAGTGGAGGGGCCCCATGGGGGTGGCTGGGAAGGGCAGGACTGTATCCCTGAGGTAGCTGAGCCCCCTTCTGCGTGAAAGGGGACAGATCTGTGTGTGGATCTGGAGACACAATGCCCCCTCCCATGCCTCAGGAGAGTTTCTGTCAGAGGTATTGTGTGTAGCCGGCACAGTCTGCCAGCTGCTGCTGTTTTCTGTAATACGCACTGTATGTTTCTTTTGGTTTCTAGGTTCTTCCTGCAGCGGCTTCATCTGGGCCCCATTAGTGGCATGTGCTGTTATTTTACTGCTGTCTCTGGTTGTTGCCATCCGTCGCTTTCAGCGTAAGTGCTGGGCACAGCAAATGGGTCGCGCTGCTCCCGGATCTCTTCACGCCTCTGAGGGGGGTTTCTCCATGCGTGGAACTTACCTTTCTCGCTCAGAAGGGGGCACTCTCCCTTGACCCAGCACCCTGCAGAGAGCCTCTGGTGGGTCCCTTGACCCAGCACCCTGCAGAGAGCCTCTGGTGGGTCCAAAGATCCATTTGGGAAGGAAGCAGAGGATGGGGGAGACAGGTCTCGCAGGAAACCCATCATCCACCCCAAATCCCACAGGGACCACCCCCCCAAAATGCATGCAGCCTGTGTGCACACATATCCCAGTGGTGAATGTGTTACAGGCCCCCTCTCTCCGCTGATCCACGGAGAATATGCATCTGTTACAACCCCCAGCTACAGCGCTTCAACTGCTCAAGTTTTTAGCTCTGGAGGTCCCCAGTTCAATCCCAGGTGCATCAGCCAAGATGGCGGCCCTCACACATTTCTGCTCCTCATCTCAGCATTGAGGAGCATCTGCACCCTTCAGACAGGGCCTCAAGGAGCAGCTGCAGGCTGGGAATCCCTCGCAGGACAGCTCCAGTGGGAGAAAGGGGAGGCAGAGATGTCTGGGAGTGGGAGCAGGGAATATCAGGAGTTCAGGAGAGGCCCTTGTGGGGTGGGAGTGCTAGGAGCCAAGGAACTGTTCTCCTGACCTGAGCTGTTGCCTGTCTCCTTTCAGGCCTGCGCAGGAGACTGCGGCTTCACTTCAAGAAACAGTAAGTGCTCTTGGTTGCGTTCTGCAGCCCCGTACGCTGCAAAGAACACAGCGGTGCTTTTCTCATGCGTGAGCTAGTGCTAACAAAAACGAACGCGGGGGAACAATCCCACGAGGTGCTGAGCACCTCCTGTATGCTGCTGTGTGTCCTCAGCTCCTGTTAAAGTAAGTGGAAATTGAGGACTCTCAGCACCTCACAGGAAGCACTCAACACCGCACAGAATTCAGTGTGTCTGTGCAACTCCTTCGACTCTGATAATGAAGGCATCCCATAGGAAAGGGAAGTAGTCTGTATGTTTTCCCCTCTGGCTGCCTCCTGCAGGGTGGGTTAGTTTTCACCCCATTATTGCTAGGCCCAGAAAAGGCATTTTCTCTTTGTTTTCTCCCCAAGTGTTGGCTGTTTCATGTGCCGAAAGCTTAAGCATGGGCCTGTTATCACTAGAGATGGGCTGAAAGCAAACTCTCAGGCCAGAACTCCCTTCCCCACACCCTCACCACAGCTTCGGGCATCTGGACAGAATATTGCAGCTAGATCCTCAAATACTCCCAAGCTCGGAGGGGCTCAGATCTGAATCAGAACTTTCAACTCAGGCCCATCTGCAGATAGCACTAAATGGTCCACAGAGACGTAGGACACGTCACACGGCAACAGACCAGTTCCCAAGTTGTGCCTCTGGCAAACAAGATCCAGCCTGTACAAACTTAGTTGGAGTCTCTCTATGCAGGAGCGGCGCCAGGGTTTTTGGCGCCCTAGGTGGGGGTCCTTCTGTGCTCCCGGTCTTCGGGGCACTTCGGCGGCGGGTCCCGGAGCGAGTGAAGGACCTGCCGCAGAATTGCCGCCGAAGACCCGGAGCGCGGAAGGACCCCCCGCTGCCGAATTGCCGCCAAGGGCAGCAAAATGCTGCCCCCCCAAATTCTGGTGCCCTAGGTGAACGCCTAGGTCGCCTAAATGGAAGCGCCGGCCCTGTCTCTATGCCTTGGCCACATTTTAAATCCTGCCCGAGCAGCTGGATATTCTGAGAGCTGCTCTGGATGTGGTTTCTTCCCCTGTACGTGACAGGAAGTGAGGAGTGGCATGTGGGCAAAACTCAGCACAGTTTATCCACCCAAAAATGATGTTAATCTACAGCTGCTCCCCTTCTCAACCAGCAAGGGATAACTGACTGCGAAGAAGGCATGACTGTCAGCCACTGAATGAAAGTAAAAAGGAAGAGCTGGACTGTATGTCCAAAGATGCCTGGGAGATCTGTTCAGCTGAGGAATGGTCTCCTAAGGGAGGGGGAAAGGAAGCCCCAGAAATCTGGCCATTTAACACTACCCTTGCTACGCCTGGGATAACAGAGTGGCAGGGGGGTGGGCTAGAATGATGAACCACAGTGACAGTCTTTCCATGATAGCAGAGCCATGTGAAAATGTTCCCATGGGCCCTTGGGTTGACAAATACTTCCCTCCAGCTCTTAACAGAGGTTGTTCACAAAGCAGAAAAAAATCCATGAACCTCCTCCTCCTGAAAGTAGGACTCTCACTCCAGCTCCAAGAGCCACATCTAGCCCCATTGAGCTCCAGAGGCCTGTGCACCTTCTCTGCCCTGCCCTGCTAGCCTGTCCCCTCGCCTGCTTGGCTCAAATGGCCCCAGTCATCAGGACTGCATTCCAGGTGGCTGCCTCCCTTCATCCAATTCTTGCTGCCCCCCCCCCAGTCCATAGGAGTCTGCTGGGTGGACAGGGTACGCATGCCATCCCAGTAGGGCAGCGACAGAAGGAACACCATCTCCCACTGCAGTGACTGCTAGACTTAGCTCAGGAGCTGGTAGTGCCCCAGAACGTGCTCCCCAGACCTTGCAGTTTAGGAGAGTGTCCCCCCCCCACACACACACACTCCCTCTGTTATTGGCTGGGGAGGGCTGAGTGCATTCTGCTCCATGCCCACGATGCCACTTATGGATTGGGAGGCAGCAACCAGTACTGGGCAGCCCCCAGAGAGCCTGCTTGGGAAAGCAGCCATCTTGTGCTCCACCTTGAGACTGAGGGAGAAAACCACCCAGTTCCATACAGGGCCCTCAAGACATTGTCTTCAGTGGGGTTGCTCGTGTCAGTAAGGCAAGTGGGATGTAGACTCTGTGCTACAGAGCAAGCAAGCCATAGAAAGGCTTACTCGGGTAGCTTTGCTTGTCCAGCCCTTGTTGATGTAGGATCAGCACATACCATTGTTAACTGTTGTTCTGGGTCACAAATGACTTGCTAGCTTAGCACCATCATGTTTGATTGTTCATTGTTCTCAGTTTCCTCTTTGCCAGGCTGTTTTTTGTTCATTATTACTAGGACTCTAGTAATGCATAGTCTGAAAAGGGCAGTGTAAAAGGGTTTGCGCCGGGGCTCGACCCTTCAGGACAGGAGGGGAGCCACACCGACTCCCTACTGCACGAATTAAATAGTCCGTTAGCTCAGGACTCAGCCCCTCTGGTCCAGGGGGCTGAGGAAACCACAGTCAAGAACCCAGGCCCTCTGGAACAGGGGCTGGGCAGGCAGGCAGTCACTAAGCTCAGGCCCTCGGTAGCAGGGGCTGAGCACAAGCAGTCAATAAGCTCTGGCCCTTGGAGGCAGGGCGGAGCACAGATAGTCAATTTAGCTCAGGCCCTCTGGAACAGGGGCGGAGCACAAGCAGTCAATAAGCTCAGGCCCTTTTCAGCAGGGGCTGAGCACACACAGTCTATAAGCTCTGGCCCTTGGAGGCAGGGCGGAGCACAAATAGTCAATTTAGCTCAGGTCCTCTGGAGCAGGGGCTGAGCACAAGCAGTCAATAAGCTCAGGCCCTCTGTAGCAGGGGCTGAGCAGACCAGTAGTCCCTTAGCTCTGGCCCTGGGTCAGGGCGGAGCACCAATAGTTAATTTAGCTCAGGCCCTCTGCAGCAGGGGCTGAGCACAAGCAGTCAATAAGCTCAGGCCTCTGTAGCAGGGGCTGAGCACAAGCAATCAATAAGCTCAGGCCTCTGTAGCAGGGGCTGAGCACACAGGCAGTTTAGGAGCTCTGGCCCTGGGTCAGGGCGGAGCACAATAGTTCATTTAGCTCAGGCCCTCTGCAGCAGGGGCTGAGCACAAGCAGTCAATAAGCTCAGGCCTCTGTAGCAGGGGCTGAGCACAAGCAGTCAATAAGCTCAGGCCTCTGTAGCAGGGGCTGAGCACACAGGCAGTTTAGGAGCTCTGGCCCTGGGTCAGGGCGGAGCACAAACAGGCAATTGGCCTAGGCAGGTAAGGGGCTCAGGTTCCTACCTGCGTTGGGTGAGGGGGAAGCCTGCCACCCGTGTGTAGGGGTGGCAGGGGGGGACACAGGCCCACCCACTCCACTGTGTCCCAGCCCGGGGCCCTAGCAGCGATTAGTGTCGCTGCCGGTCAGTGGGGTATCCTGACCGAAACACACTGCCATGGGCTCATAGGCCTCTGTAGCCTGACTGGGGTCGGCTACCCCCGGGCTACTTCCATTTTCCCCCTCAGGGCCTACCTCGTCTGTGGCATCGGCTGCGGTCCAGTCCATCAGTGGGGACTCCTCTCGGCCGGGGCTTGGCGGCAGGTCTGGTAGCTCTGTAGGGAAATCCGGCCACTGATCCTCGGGCGGTTCCTCCGGATAACAACAGGGCGGGAAGGATTCTGGCGGGGCCTCCCCTTCAGGGTTGCTGTGGGGGAGTTCCACGGGCGCCTCCCAGCGACGGGAGCGGACGGGCTCCGGCGGCTCCTCTTCGTAATGGGCTCGGGGCGGCTCCGGCCAGCTAGGGCATCCACCTCGGGCTTCCGAGGTATCCTGGCGGGGAGCTCCCGACCGCACGTCTGCTCCCTGCGGTGGCCGGCGCCTGACTGAGCTCTGGCTGCTGGCCTTTATACTTCCTGTCCCGCCCCTTGACTTCCGGGGGGCGGGGACAGGTGGCGGTGGCTCCGCCCACTTGGGTGTTTGTGCCGGGGCTCCCTCTTCAGGACAGGAGGGGAGCCACACCGACTCACTACAGGCAGTATTTTCTATTTTGTTCCTGGACTTTGGCCCAGACCCCCAAAGTATTTAGGCATGTAAATCCCACTAGAACCAATGAGAGTCAGGCACCCAAATACCTGGAGGATCTGGACCTTTGTGCTTTGTGGCATATACTCTTTGCCAAGAGGATTAACATCTTTGTATCTCCCGGTACTTTAGGGTTCTTAAGTAAGATGAATACCTGGAGGATTCTTCCGTGTTGCACATCAGATGGCTACTGTACATGCCACACGAGACCAACACCTGGAACACATGAGCCAGGAGGAATGTTATGGAAAACAATCTGAGACTTGAAATGCAGAGTAGATATTTGTTCTCTGGGATTTACCACAGCTACATTTAGTATTCTCTCACTTACTACAGCTTACAAATTGTAGGGTCAGGTCCCGCAAAGTGCCAATTGCCTCCTGCTGCATGCCTTCAATTCCTTCTAAAGTCATCGGGCTTTGAGGCTGCTCGGCACCTTACAGGAATAACCGCTGGTTTGCTGGATGTATTGTCATGTACAATATTGTGTAAATAGTGTTTTTGTACAATGTACTGAAAAATTCTTCTGACGAGCTTCATGGCACTCTATACATTCAATTCCACCTAATAAAATAGCGTTTGAGCGGATTTTAGATTCTTTTTTTCTCTTAAAGCCAATTGATTAGAATTTTATTGAATGTGCAGATCAGTTTCAGAACAGCCTTTTGAAAGAATCGATAATTCACTTATCTAGGAGGTTGAGTGGTTCTCAATATATTTATAGAGCTCGGCAAAATTTTATGGATGAATAGTTTATTGACTGAAAAATGCAGCTTCAGACCAACCAAAACTATTCACGAATGTGGATCAAATTTGGCAAACAGTTTCAACGGGGAAAAAAATGTTGTTTTTTAAAGTCCAACGGTTTCATTTTGATATTTTCAAAATGAAATGTTTTGAGTTTTTGTTTGGAAAGATTTCATTTAGAAATTTAGGTAGATTTATTTGAAAAAGAAAAAACCAAGAGGGTTCAAAAAAACTGAAAAATGAAATAAAATGAAAAAAATTGCAGGTCAAACAAAAAGTTCAACCTAAAATGAAATGTAATTTTTTTCAAGGTTTTCATTTCAGCTGCCGAACTAAAAAAAACAACAACAATTATTTGCTGAGTTCTATGTACTTCATGACCAAGCGTGCTGTTATAAAAAGTCTTTACCAATCTAGGCCTAGGACCATCTTTCACCTGACGTTGCTTGGAGAATAAATTGCTATTGGTATTACTGAAGCATCAAGTGTCCCCAGCTGAGATTGGGGTCCCTGCTATTTGACACTATAAAAATATAGCAAGAGCTTGTCTAAACACAGTTTTCTGCCGTTTTAATTAGATAAGGTCCAAACTGGTCTAGTTAAAGTGGTCCAACCCCTTAGCGTGGATGCAATAATATTGGCATCATGAAGGTGCTTATACTGGTACAGAGTACTCCTGTAAATGCAGGGTATTGTTCTCTCTCTTTCACAAATCACATCCTTAAATGAAAAATTTAAAGCAGAATAAAAACAGGCTTAAGACAGAGTCCCTGCCCTGAAGAGCTTACAGTCTAATAGATAAGACAGATACAGAGGGCAGGTCACACTGCAGGTTAATAGCAGAGCCCAAAATAGAACCCATGTTTCCTGCCTGCTAGTTTAGTGCCCCCCTGTTTACTAAGCTACACTGCCTCCCTCCAGAAATGGTCTCTAGTTTCACATGTGCCCGTGGATTCTATGCTCCAAACTTGTTAGCAATACTCTTCTGGCCTATTAGAACTTGGCAGCTCTCTCCTCCACACACCATCACCACCAACCGCCTCCTCAATGAAGTAAGCACAACAGCTTCCATACTTACTTCTCACATGTAGTAGGCGGGTGGTTGTTTTTCAGGAAGTAATCCCCAGAGCTGTGCCTAGGGTAATTCTTCTCCAGTGCAGGCAGTAGCCACCGATGTTTTAACCTGCATTTAGTCAAACAGAAAGGGAGCCAGTAAACCTCATTTCCACATTGTGGGTGGAAAGAAAAGACTCATACTTGTATAGGTGGGTAGGGAAAAACCTACGTAAGATATTTCACTTTCTTCTGAGTGTATTGGATAGACCTAGCCATCATCTCACTAGCTCAGGGATTCCCATAGTGCTGATCACCACAGTATGTGAGCACCAGTTCTGTGTTAAATAAATGCCAATTTGACAAAGAGCATATTTACTGAGGCTGAATATCTCATCACACTATCGTTAAAAGCCCAATAAATGTTTGACATAATTAACTGGCATTGTATTTATTCTTCTTTCTAAAGCACCGCAATACGTTACTTTACAGCCAAGGCTTAAAAGAAAAGTCCCTGGGACTTTACAATCTAAGGGCCTGATCCTGAAAACCACTGATTGCCACCTTTCCTGCTTCCTACCATGAGTTAGCCCATTGGAAATGCATGCACTAGTCAGCCCTGCACCCATGCTGTGTTTGGGATCAGGCCCTAATACTTTGCAATACTTTTTTTATTGACTCAGAAGAGTTGCAGCTAGTTGCAGTTAGCAAGGATATTGAAATAGGAGCCACTGCTGAGGGATTGCAGTGTCAAAGCTCTGCAATAGGTATCTTTTAGCATGGTGACTAGCAGTATTTAAATACGTTAGTATTTAGTTAACACAAACAGTCCTGCTTTTACATCCAAAGCTGGAGATTTTCTAAAGAGCCCAGTGATTTTGGATGCCCAACCTGAGACACCATAAAGGGCCCTGATTATTAGAAAGTGCAGAGAATCCACCCTCTGAAAATTAAGCTCTTTTAAGGCATTTCAAGTCAGACAACCAAAAAATTCCTAGCCACTTTGAAAAGCTTGGCCTAAATCTTTATCGACACACTTCATTGGAAGCGCAGCCAGCGTCTCTGTTCTGGCAGGATGGCAAAGAAACCCTCTGAGGCACCGGTCTCTCTAACCTACACTGCTAAAGGTTCTGTTAACGGATGGGTCTGACCCTGGGAAGCGCTGAAGTTGAAGGAAGGTAATGTAATGCAGGTGGTGCACAGTACATCACAGGCCCTCAACACCTGAGGCTGAGCTGGAGGGCGGTTCATAGGCAAACTGCAGAGAAGTCCTACTGCATTGTTACAGCAGGGTTTGAGAAGAGACTGGCTTCTACAAGCCAGCTCCTAGGCCGTGTCTACATGTAGAGCACTGCAGAGGAGCAGCTAGACCGGTGCAGCCTGTCTGTTGAAGACGCTCTCCCGCCGACATAGCACTGTGCACACAAATGTCAGTGTAACATATGCGTCTGACGAAGTGAGTATTCACCCATGAAAGCTTATGCTCCAATACATCTGTTAGTCTTAAAGGTGCCACAGGACTATCTGTTGAGTGTAACATATGTCACTCAGGCGGGTGGTTTATTCACACCCCTGAGCGACATAAGTTATGCCAACATAGGCTGCAGTGCAGACACAGCTTTAGTCAAACGAGAACCTCCTGATAGTGTTTAAAATCCTACACCGTTTCTCAGAGTTTCCTCCAAGAAGACTCGCTAACTACTCAGATGAATCACCACTAACCAGGCAGGGTATTTTCCCACCATTGCTACCTGGGCTGCCTGCATTCCTCAAGCACAGCTGGTAGTTTCAGGGTGAGGTCAGCAGCACCAGCCCAGTGGCTTCTTGTTAATGCCATAAACAAGCAGATGCTGCACATAGTGCAGCAGCTCCTGGCTCACAGCCAGGTGCATGGAGACTGCCTGTCGGGACGGCTTTTTTTTTAACATAAACATTAGGCTAAATCCTGCTGGTGCTGAGCACCTGCAGTTCCCATTGACTCGGATGCACGATGTGACTGAGCACTTCCCAGGATCTGGCCATTTTTGCTGAATGCCAGCTTGACCTGTAGTGGCATCTACAAAATGCCTTGAAAAGTATTGCTTGCAAGTATCACTCAGAAATCGAAACACTTGGGGCCTGATCCTGCCAGGGGCTGGGCATCTCCTGGAGAGTTTCTGCCTCTCACAGGATTGGGCCCTTGAATCACAAAACAAAAAGAAGAACAGCATCCATCAGTGGCATGGGAAATCAATGGGAGTTTTGCCATTGATTTCAAAGGCAGCAGAACTGCCCCTCTCCTTTCTTAAGGGTGTAGATACAAAACTTTTTATGTGAGCAGAGATTGTAGGTTCCCAAGTCTGATCTGGCACCATTTAGGACAGGCCCAATCCGGTCTAGTTTCTCCTCTCTGCAGCACTTCTCCTCACAAAGTGTTACCTAGAGAAGAAAGCTCAGAATCAATCTCCCTTCTGCAGGAGTCTCACTATTTGTCTTCCATTTGAAGAACTCCATCTTCTTGCAGCCTTTATGGTGAGGAATTGGAAGCCACTGGAGGTGATGGAGTACAGGCATTATAGGCTCCATCTGTGATTTCACACACTCCCCCTTTACCTGGCCCTTATAATTATTTTAGCAATAACATCCAGTAGAACGTCACTGTCACATTTCACTCCGCTGCACGCTTCCTAATCCCCATGTGAACCCTTTCCATCTCCCAACCACGTTCAACAACAGATGCTGACGTGAGGTCTCATACTACTAAGCTTTCATTATACGTATGCTACCTTATGTTCAGCTAGTGCCTTATGAAGAGTTATTATACTAAACTATCATTGGGTTTGATCCCAGCCGCATTGAAGCCAATGGGAGCCAGCGGATTTTAGATCAGGCCCTGAATGAACAAAGCATTTTGTGATACATTGTCCTTCCTTTTGTATTGCACGTGTACACTTTAACAGTAGTTTGCAACACTAAGTCATTTGCAGTTGGTCTCCCCACTAACAGTGTGACTTAATGAGTTTTTAACAATTAAGTGTGCTCTCTCTCCCTTGCGTGCACGTGCATGCTCTCACAAAATTTGCTGCGTAGGAATACACACACACAAAAACCCACCTAGCTAAAGAGCGGGGCACAAGAAGATGCTATTACCCACTGCATGCAGTTCTGACAACCGTCACTTGAAACCCAAAGAAATTGCAAAAAATATTTTGAGGAACAAAGCTCTCTGTCACAACGCAACAAAGATCTGGGTCCTTGAACACTAGATGCTCCCCACATTAAAGACCATTTATTGCTTCATTCACAATATTCTCTTCCATTTCATCTCTATCGAGAAATTCACACCTAACTATTCACGGTTGCAGCTCCGTAGGTCAAATGGACTGGTTCATGGGACCTTAAAATATAGGGCCCAATCCTGCCTTCAAATACACGGCCCAAGTCCTTACTTAAGCAAAACTCTCATTTGTTTCAATTGGAATTTTGCCTAAGGACTTCAGGGTCAGGCCCATACACTGTGTGTTTGCCATCCAAAGACACCACGCAATAACCTACTGAACTAGCTATGTTCTCCAGCCAAGAAAGTTACATAACTGATCCATTTTTTTCAAGTGGGGTTACAGTGTATGAAGAGCCGTTCTCCTTTCCTTAGGTATCAGAGGGGTAGCCGTGTTAGTCTGAATCTGTAAAAAGCAACAGAGGGTCCTGTGGCACCTTTAAGACTAACAGAAGTATTGGGAGCATAAGCTTTCGTGGGTAAGAACCTCACTTCTTCAGATGCAAGAAGAAGTGAGGTTCTTACCCACGAAAGCTTATGCTCCCAATACTTCTGTTAGTCTTAAAGGTGCCACAGGACCCTCTGTTGCTTCTCCTTTCCTTCAATAACACGGGGTTTGGTTGATACCGTTGTGCCGAGTGTCTCCTGGGTTTAGAATTCACTTGACTTTCTCAAATCCTCCATTTTGTTCTGCTGCAATCACAAAGGAACCACAATCTAACCACAGACATCTACCACGCGTGCCTGGGGGTTTTGTGACAGTTAATGGCTGCATCGGTGCAACAGGTGAGTCTTTTATACAGACAGGGACAAATCTAAACAATAACAAATACAAATATTTTTTTCCGCTACAGTACAGAAATACTTACCTTTGAAGGACTTGCACCGGGAAGGGCTTTTCGGGGTAAGCTGGTAACCAGTTATGCCTTGCTGGCTATTACCTACAATATCAGTGTGTGCTGCACACCTGTCTTTATACTTTAATGTGGTAAACACTATGTAGGACACACTGCACAGCAGCTGCTGCAACATCTGAATCTGCCACTTTTTGCATTCTTAGAAACTGTCTCTTCTATTATGTTGGTTTGGTGCAAGTGAGCTGTCTCCAAAATGTGTTTAAAGGCAGCTGATGAAAGGATTTTGATTTGCTAAGCTCTATAAGAAAACAATAATAATCATGTCACTTTATCTACTGCCCAGCCCTGCCCCTGTGACTGCCAGCCAGAGCCATTTTATTTTTGAGGCTATATAAAATTACATTAGCAAAACTACATTAAAATAACATTATTGAGGTTTCAAAGTCAAGCTCTAAAACAGGGGTCGGCAACGTTTGGCACGCGGCTCGCCAGGGTAAGCACCCTGGCGGGCCGGGCCAGTTTATTTACCTGCTGACGCGGCAGGTTCAGCCGATCCTGGCCCCACTGGCCGCGGTTCGCTGTCCCGGGCCAATGGGGGCGGCGGGAAGCCGCGGCCAGCACATCCCTCGCCCGCGCCGCTTCCCACAGCCCCCATTGGCCCGGGACGGCAAACCGCGGCGAGTGGGGGCCGCGATCGGCCGAACCCGCCACATCAGCAGGTAAATAAACTGGCCCGGCCCGCTAGGGTGCTTACCCTGGTGAGCCGCGTGCCAAACGTTGCCGACCCCTGCTGTAAAAGTTAGGAAATGCCCAAATTAAGATTAGCTGTCCAACCGTAATTCTCTCCCCTTGGACATGTGCATGATGATACAGTCATTAATTACATGATCACAATGGTTTTTCATAAGACCGCTGCCACATTCAGTGAATGGGTCATTTTTTATTATTTCTTTTTCTCTCCTCATTCAGTGTGAGGTCCAGGGCTAATTGACTGCATACCATCCGAAGGCTGCTCTGAATGCAGAATTATTCATTTGCTCCTAGGCATTTTGTTGGTGCTCTCATTGTAGTACCTTAGTGCTTCACAAAGACAGTGAATTTTTCTGCACCACACCCCTGTGAGAAGAGAGAGTGTTATTAGCCCCATTTTACAGTGGGAAAACTGGGCAGGGAGCGAGTAAGGCTAAAATTGTCAAATCCTCCACTAATTTTGGGTGCCCAATTTGAGATAACCTAAGACCTGATTTTCCAGCGTATGTAGCAATTTAATAGTACGGTACATGTTCAAAGCACAGCTCCAGTTGACTTCACTTGCAGACACGAGCATTCAGTGCGTCTGCAAATCAGATCTCCGGCGTCTCAAAGCAGGCAGCCAGAAGAACACACAATTAGTTGCCAGCTGTGAACATTTTGTTTTAAGAGACTTGCCCAGCATCACATAGGCACTCTATGGCAGAGGCAGGGATAGAATCCAGTTTTCCAGGGCATCATTCAACTTCCTTAATCATGAGACTGTCTTTTCACCTCCTGCAGTGTCCTGCCTCATTCACTTCACACCTTCCACCTTCTGCAATACTCACAAATGAGGCAGGGGTCCTACAGACAACAGCCGCCTTCACTACACAACTCTGGTTCATCCCCAAGTCAGGTCCATCCTGTGCATTGAATGAACCAGCACTGAGGTACTGTGGAAAAGCTAGTATGTGACCATATACTTGAAGTCTAAAAGTATGAGACTATAAACGCAAACACACAAGGGGGCTGAATTAAGGTTGCAAAGCAACTCTACATCTGGTATTTCTTAATTTTTGAGTATTTGACTCAGCAACTTGAATATATTTATTTAACATAATTTTTGGTATGTAAAATCCTTGGTTTTATTTTCAAAGGAAACAAGTTCTATAATCTGTAACTATCAGTCTCCCCATCATCAAGAGGGTTTGATCTATGGACCTTCTGCATTTCCGGTCAGACTTCTAGCACTAGAGCTACAAGACTAATTAAACAAAACAAGATGCACACTATTAACATCCTTTCATGCCTGGTGGAATTCACCCAACTGCTATAGACATTTTCAGTTTCTTTTCTTGTAATCAGCTCTCCAAAGCAGCAGCCACAATAACAACTACATGCTGCCTCAAAGGTCAAAGATGCTCTTTTCCCAGCATGAACTGGAAAATGGGTGTCTGATCACAACGTCAAACGGAAAAAACGCCTCTCGTAACTATGGCCTGAGATCTGTCAACGTTCAAGGAAATGGAAACCAATAACAGCCAAGAAAATGAACTATGTCGAAAATCAGTGTCCTTTAGGTCTTGGGAACGGTTGCTGAGCAACACAAGACATCCCAGAATTTCATCCTCTCCCTCTGCGTAATGAGCAAGGTGCAGAAAGCCAAAGACTTGCACATAACAGTAGGTGCTCTGCTCCTATTTTGGAGGATGGAAACCAGTTATTAAGAGAAGAAAAACCACACGATTTACAAAACTATCAGTAAGGTCATGGGACTTTCTTGGTGGATTTCACACAACACAAGTCATCGGTCCTGGATAATATAGCTTTTGCAAAGAGCTTGCCAGCATAGGATCCTATCGTTGGATGCATGGGTGAAACCAACACATATAACATCTTGGGTCAACTCAGCAAGATTGCCGTTGTTCATCCGCACTGCCTTTGAGGACATGCAATACTGAGAGAAGCTGACCAGCCTCATTTCCTTTGTGTTTTTTCAGTATGGTTTCTCGTGACTATTAAACCATGGCAATGTTTCCTTTTAGAACAGTAACTAGTACTGGAAACTTAGGACGGCTTGTGTGGACATCTATCCAAATGGAGGAACCAAAAATGAGAACAAATGCAGCAGATTCTGCACCAGTATAATTATTTGAGATACTCTGGATACATACCAGTGTAATTGTAATCAGAATCTGACCAAATGACTTCTGCTTTCTAAAGCCTATGGAAATACTACATCATTTTTAGTTGATAAGTCTGGCCATAACCTGATCTTTCACCCAGATGGCTTCTCTGGTTGAGATGATCCACTGAGCTTGGGCAGCAGGGCGCTCACTGAGCACGCTGCAGACCTGAATCCTGGCAGTCGCTGAAATGGATTACCCGAGTCTGCCTGAGAGCGTGTTAATCCCTTAGCCCTGTGCAATGTTCTTGGTTCACTGTTCTGGGGGTCTGCAGGGCACTAATCAGCGAGGATAGAGCTTTGAGTGAGGTCTGAGACCCCAGTAAGGAGAATACGGCTTGGGATGGTGCGGAGGACACTCTCTGTGGATGGGTGTGACTGGGCTGATAACTGTGCTGGGTGGATTTCTCTCCCTCAGGCTGCTGCAGAGCCCAGGGCCAGAGGAGCAAAATGAGTGAGGCTCCGCAACGGCGGCAGCCCCCTAACCCTGGGAGCCTGAGTGGAGCTGGAGTGTGTGATCTCAGACCACAGCCTGTCTGACAGCGGCGTCTCCTGGATGCGCCAGCACAGGGACTCTGCCCCCCAGTTCATCTTGTTCATTTCCTCCCCGTCCTGGGCAGCACCAATGGGGAATGGAAAATCATCCACACACTTTGAGGTGAGGAAAGAATCCAGCAACTACAGACTGACCGTGACGTCCCTCCAGGAGCAGGACCAGGGCAATTATTACTTCATCATCAACTGCAACCGGATGCTGCACTTCAGCTCCAGCCTCCTACTCCACCTGCCAGGTCAGCACCAACCTCACCCCATCTCAGCCCCCTCTGCCTGGGCTGGAGCCCCAACATCCCATGCCAACTCAGCACCATGTCCATCACCCTGCAGACCCTGTCCCCAATGCCTGTGTGCCCAAGAGGAGGGGTGTGCGGATGGATGGTGGGGTCCTTGTCTCTCACTGGCTTTCTTCCCCTGAATGACTCAGCCCGGCCAACTCCTGGCACCTGCCTCACCCTCCATCTCTGAATCCCCTCCACTTCCACTCACTGTCTGTATTGCCAGGCGCTTGGCGTCCCTGCAGCATGAGTGAGTGAGGTTCTCAGGTTCTTGGTGCTCCCTTTTAAATTTTCCCCTTCAAAGACTGAAGAGGTCAGCGATGCCTGGTCACTTCCCTCTCCTCCCTCTCCATTCCCAGTAGGAGTTCAGGGACTTTGCTGCTCTTTGGATCCTTGTGGGGGTCCCAGCTGGGAGAAGCCATGGAGAAGGGAGGGGGGGAGAGCTGTCCATGTGGGCTCTCTGTACCTCATCCCTATTTTACGAATGTGGGGCTAATAACATTTCCCCAGAGCTAAGGATAAATTTACTAATGTTTGTTAGACTCAGGTACTATAGTGATGAGCAACACAGAAAGTTTCATTATCCCTTATTCTGTCCAGAGTTTGATGCCATGCAGTAAATAAGGCCTGAGGCCACACACTGAATGAGGAGGTTAAAAAGATATATTGGACAGTTCCTCGTTCCCTGAACATTGTCCATCCTTTGCACTGATTGAGGCAGGGGTCCCGTGGAAAAAATAATTCATGATCATGTAATTAAAGACCATTGTAACATACACACACAAGGGGGCCAGATCAAGATTCCATGGTCATCCTTATCTGTTAGATGTAAATTAAACTTATTGAAATTTTTTGCATTAAACACTTTTTTGTCAAAAAAGCAGATGTTTAAAACAATGTTTCATGGAAAACTGTTGCCATTATCTACATTTTCCATTTTATGCAAAAAAATTTATATATACTCAACATGAGCTCCGAGTGCGACGCTGTAGCGAACAGGGTCACTGTGAGCACAGAAAGAAGTAGTTTCCTTAAACTACTGAATAAATATAACATTATACAAAACAAGTGTTTGATCCTGCAAATATTACTCATATAAGTAATTGTTCTTCTCACTGACTTAATTGGAACTGCTCACGTGAGTGAGGACTATTTGCATGCATAAGATTTGCTGCAAAATCCGGGCCCAAAGCAAAAGTAACTGGTTGATCCAAACCTAACCCAAGTAAGAACTCGAGTCAAAGACGATGAGTGTCTGAGATAATATCAGCAGTGTGCTATTGCAGTTTCTTATTTCCTGAGCAATGAATCTCTCTAACTTCTTTAACTGATTTTTTTTCTTTTTAATTCAGAAATCCAGGAGAAGATTCAAATCTAAGAAGCTGAAAACTTTGTTTTTCAACCAAATTGTAGTTCAAAAACTTCTTGCACAATTTGTTGAACAATAAATCATATTTCATGCCATAAAAGTACTTTAATTAATGCATAGGCAATAGCAACAGTAAACCTATAGTAGATGTATAAAACAGCTAAATATGTAATAGATAGTTTTATTGCATGTGCATTAAAACTGATGTCTTCATTACATGTATTTTTTTTTTAAATTAAAAACCCAAATTTTGGAATGCGTTATTTGAAGGGAAAGAGAAACCATGGAAGAAATGGAGAATACACACACACACACACACACAAATGCATCCATCTAGATTCAAAAACAGCTAAATGGATTTAATTCAAACTTTCCCAGAATTCATTTTTGGGCTCAGACCAAAAACTGGGAAGTTCCCAGCCAGAAAGAATATTTTTGAGAAAATTCTAAGCATTTGAAAAGCAAGTGAAAGTACCTTTTTTATATATTTTTTGCAATCTTAGGAGTTTCAGCCTTTGCATTTGTGTCAGTGAATAATGTTTATATCTGAGATACTGATGATGATTAAGGCTCTGACCCTATAAACCCTCACTCATGCAAATAATTCAGCTGACTTGAATGATAACTGATCTTCAGAAGTTTGTGGGACAATGCACCTGATTCAGGTCTCCTCACAAAACATTTCAGGATTGGGCCCAAGGACCAGCACTAGCAACTTTAGGGTTTATTTTCCACCACTGCTGGCTTTTCAGTGATCACTGACTATGATTGGAAGGTTCTTCTTTTAGCCTGTCCTGCCTGTAGATTCCTTTGTTAAAGAGAAAGTGGCACTAAACATTGCATTGAAAATATTGGTCCTCATTCTGTGTGGTGCAGAGAGCCTGCTGCAAGGTGTGGACCACCCACTGATGTCAGTGGCAGTTGCAGGTGTCCAGGAGGGGCCGAGGCCTGTAAAGCCTTACTCACATGACTTCTCCCGTTGACTTCAATGAGCAAACAGATACCAATAAGTAGTGTCAGGCTCAGACCCTGGGTAAAGCAGCTGGAGCAGTGAAAAGTTGCTCTAAAAGCTCTAGATCCAGCCAGAGGAGAATTCCCCTAGTGCAGGAAGTGAGGAGCTCCTTGCAGGCCCCAGCATAGGGGGCATGGTGGGGTGGGGCTGGGAGCAGAGGAAGTGATATTTCCAAGGTTATGAAAGCAGTGAGTACCCTTCACTCCCACTGAGGCCAGGGGCCCCTTTATCTTTGTTAGCAATAAGGATAGTGTTAGCATTCAGACAGCTCACCCAGCTATCTGAGGGTTACCCAACGTGTGTGTACAAACAGGTACTTGAATGTCTACATGGCCCAAGCTGCCCCCAGGGAGACTTAGCTTTGTAAAATCGGGTCTGCAAGCAAACAGATCAGGCAAGTGTTATTACAAAGAGCAAGACAGCAGGTGTTTGTTCTGTTTTAAATGGGTGATCTTGGTGATCTTATCCGGGTAACAAACATAAACGAACAGCTCCCCCTCATGTCATTCTCTTTGTGTCACAGGTTCACTCACTGCTAGGCAGCACCTCCTCCTGGCTGCTCTAGGGATTAGCTCCACTCAGGTCTGATGCCCCCTTCTGCGGTTTCTCACCCCATGGTCTTGCACTGTCTCTGGAGTCAGATTACTCCCGCTTCATCACTAGGGCGACTCCCTCCTCGTGATTCAGCCCTCTGGCTAGGTCACTACATAGCCCGCCCCTGCCGGGGTATCAAAGTCCCACTGGACAATCTGTCTCAGGCAGACTCCCATTCCACTGCCCAACCTGTGCCACTTCCCCAGTGACCAGTAAGGGAACCCGGGCCCACCCACTACTCTGGGTTCCAGCCCAGGGACCTTACAACCAGCCACCAAGGTCTGCACTGAGCCAAACCTTGCTGCTGATTCCCTAGGCTACTTCCCACTTTGCCTCTATCTTCTCCACCCTCCTCTGGGAGCTACCTTCCTTCAAGGCCAGGATACCAGGGCTTCTATTCTCCCCCTGGTTTCCACCTGTCCCCCACTCAGCCCAGCAAGTGACTGCAGACCTTCACATACTGCCATCTCCTGCACATCACTTCCTGGTTATCTATCGGCCCAGCCTGCACCTGCCCGGCTGGGCGTCATCATCAGTTGGAGCTTATCAGCCCTGACTCTCCTCCAGGGGCAGCCTGCCACAGGGTTCGTTAACTGGCCCTTTTGACTTCCTCAGGCCTTGTGTGAGGTAACCCCCCCCCCCAATCACACTTTGACTAGGGACAGGGTTTGGACCAGTTACAGCCCAATGTGATTCTTAAAGAAGTGACCAGAGATGACAAGGCAAGACACAACATATTTCAGAAAATAAGGATAAAAACACGAAAAGCATCTGCAGAGCTCTCTGCGCTGACAGGCAGGGTGTGCAGCATTCAGAAAGAACCATTTAAAGGGTACACTGCTCCTAGGCCGTATCTTCCTAGGACTTTGTCCAGGGCCACAGAGAACATTTGTCAACACAAGATTTCGGACTCAGATGCCTAGTTCCCAGAACTCTTACTGTTAAGAAGTTCTATATGTTTTGTGGCATACAGATCTGTATTCATCTGAGCTCAACCCTGTAAATAGGTACTACTAGGGGTAGTGCTTGCTACCGTGGTTTCTCTGACTTCACCTCCTGAAAGGTGTTGAGCATCCTCAGTTCCCATTGACTTTGACACCAGTAGTCAGAGTTTACAGGATTAGGCCCAATTATGGTGATTCCATTCCCTAACAACGATAAAGGGTCTTGATCCTGCAAGGTGCCGAGCGCCCCTGGTTTCAATGAGAGTTGAGGGTGCTCATCGCCTTCCAGGAGGTGGTCAGCACAGGATCACACCCTTTGTGCCAAACAGTGCATTGTCATCGTGCCAGAGCTTGACAGGGACTGAGCACCTGCAGGTTCCGTTGGGCCAAGTCTAGAGTTCCTGTCTTAAGCAAGCCCCCACTGATTGCCAAGGAAATTTACCTCCGTGCTGACTGAAGGAAAGCTGAGTTGTTACCTCAGGGTTTGACTTATTGACCTTTGTGAGAGTTTCAGGTGCTCAGCACCTCTGTTGGCCCAATACTATGAAGTCATGATTCCCCTCAGCTCTCAGTCCCTTCCACAGGAGCTGAGTGCACTCACCAGTTCCCTTCAGGATCAGGCCATACTAGAGGTATATTACTTCTGAAAAGTTGCTACACTTGTCAATCACTCCCATAAAAACACGTCCTCCCTCATTCCTCTGGGTGGGGAAAGTCTGTAGAGTAGGGATATTAAATGATATTTCATTGAAGTCTTCATCGAGCAACTGCCTTGATGTCAGAAGATTACTGGTCAGTTTTAAAATGAAGCAGATTTGTTAAATGAAAAGGGCAAACACCAGCAGGGACACTTGGTATTTTCCTTTTAGGGCACATTGTAGTTCTTACTGCTTCATCCTTTATTCTATTCAGGTTCTTACATTGTGCCCATCACCATGGTAACTGAATATTGAAGCAACCATTTCATAGCATCATAGAATCATAGAAGATTAGGGTTGGAAGAGACCTCAGGAGGTCATCTAGTCCAATCCCCTGCTCAAAGCAGGACCAACACCCACTAAATCATCCCAGCCAGGGCTTTGTCAAGCTGGGCCTTAAAAATCCCTAACGATGGAGATTCCACCACCTCCCTAGGTAACCTATTCCAGTGCTTCACCATCCTCCTAGTGAAATGGTGTTTCCTAATATCCAACCTAGACCTCCCCCACTGCAACTTGAGACCATTGCTCCTTGTTCTGTCATCTGCCACCACAGAGAACAGACTAGCTCCATCCTCTTTGGAACTTGGCACGGCCTCACGTTTATAGATTTCAATCACTGGAACATCGACTAGTCCAGAATGCAGTTATTTAAGGGCTGAATTGCTGTGCATTTATTTCTCTACAATCTTCCAAACTGATGCTGATCTATTGTAGTAACAAGGGGCACTATGTTAACAAACTTGCCTGAATAATATATTGTTGCTTTGTTCCGATTTTTAGAAAAAGGGTTTTCGTCTCCATTCAGTATAATGGTTGCAGTGCTGACTGAGGGGGACAACAAAACTCCAGAATCCTACATCTAGTTTGGAGACACACATGTATTTTAATAGAAATTATGAATATTTGAGTACTGATTACACGTCACCATTACTTTTTATCAATGCAGCACATTTTCTTTGAATATTGCAAACATCTGCTAAAGCAAGGCAGACTTTGGCAGCAAGTTTCACCTTCTTTCTCATAGACTCTTCCTGGAAAACACACAAATAAGGAAACCCCACACACACAGGACGTTTGATGAAAATAGCCTTGTGCCCAGATATTTTCAGTTTCTTTTCTCATACCCAGCTCAAAGTAGCAACCTCAAGAACAAGCACATTGAAAGTCCGAGGCGCCATGTTTCCAGTATGAACAGGAAAAGGGTACTTGCTCACATAGTCTAATGGAACAACAGCTGTCATGGGACTCTGCTAGGAGTACTATACACATAGTAAATATCAAAATAAGACTGATGGCTAAGAGTGACGACGTCACCAGACCTCATGCCATGCTGCACATGACATTGTGTTGGATGTGATGTTGTGTCCTAAACCCTTTCCCTTCTTCAGCCTGACATACCCCCTTCCACCAGCTGATCTTTAATAGCAAGATCCCCCTTATCTAGGGAGGGAAGTTAATGGGTTTGGGTGTATAGCCCAGAATTCTTAAACCAATGACTAGTAAGTAGCACCACCCTTAGAAGTGATAAAGAAACACGGCTAAAAGTATGAAAAAAGATTAGCTAGAACAGGGATAGGCAACCTATGGCACGCGTGCCGAAGGCAGCACTCGAGCTGATTTTCAGTGGCACTCACACTGCCCGGGTCCTGGCCACCGGTCTGGGGGGCTCTGCATGTTAATTTAGTTTTAAATGAAGCTTCTTAAACATTTTAAAAACCTTATTTACTTTACATACAACAATAGTTTAGTTATATATTCTAGACTCGTTAAAATGTATTACTGGCACGCGAAACCTTAAATCAGAATGAATAAATGAAGACTCGGCACACCACTTCTGAAAGGTTGCCGACCCCTGAGATAGAATGTTAAGAGAGTGGTGTTTAAAAAATGTGCAGAGAGACCTGTTGAGGAAAAATGGACATTCATAAATCTATATATGAACTAAAATACCCCACTGCATTTTCCCATGTGAATACCTGGAGAGAAAAGACCCAGGTATTTATAGTGATATCGCATACTAATCTGAGTTATATATTTTTATTAAACATTTTTGTTAGAAAACTAATATTAGACTTTTTATTTAAAAACAAACAATTGCTGATAGCACATGTAATTTCCTTACTTAGGTATTAAAAGAGAGGATGTAAGTGTAAAAGGCAAGGAAATACAGCAGAGCAGAGACATTATAAGTTATATTTGCAACAGGTATTTATATTGTTTTTGTAAAGTGCTTAAAAAATCAATTCATCCCATTTGGCACACATTCCCCCCCCCCCCCCCCCGTCCCCCTGCCCCGTCCCCCACCCATAGCTCAACTGTTAATCTAATACAGGCAGTAAATTGCTCAATTTTTCTTATTTCTCTTATTCACATTCATTATTCAATCCCATTTCCATGGATGATTTTTTTTATTTTTGCAACCAAAGTGACAAGATGCAAACTGGGTGCAGTCACAAACATTCCAAACTGCATCTCTCCTTATTTACCATCAACACAACAGGATGTGTGCCTACACCATGGCCGCAGGTACTGGGGGACGTGGCCCCTCAAATAACTCTTCCATGTATTTTCTAACATCCGCACAGAAGCCATATCTGATTTTAAAGCCACACAGAAAATATGTGCAAGCTCATAAACATATGCCTTTTTGGTATATTTGTAATAGTGAATGGAAAAAGCACTTGTAATGTTCCTAGAACTTACATTATTAAAACTGAAAGTCATGCAAGCAGGACAAAGATTGAGAAAAAAATGTATTTATTCTCAAGGGAGATGGAATTGGGTAAAATGTCCACATTTTCACATAGTGCAGTCTAACTTACTTATAAACCCGTGAACACACACACAGAGGCAAACACCCCGACATATATTTAAGTTTCTTTTATATTTCTTTCAGCAGCAAAGCATATAACACAAATAACCCCGCAACACCTCATCCACAGCACACACCCATCGGAACCAGTTTATAGATGCTATTTTATAGCTACACTTCTTTAAGCCTACGTACAAAACTAACTTGTATATTTACAGATATGTCACCCACAGACACACACACTGAAAATATTAGAAAAAATAATCTTGGTTGTGCTGCCTAACAAATTAACAATAGAACTGCAAGCAGCAGATGTTAAGCCATCCAAACTCCTAAGAAAAGTTCCTTGAGGAAAAAGTTGGTTTCTGTCTGACCTTCAGGGCAGCAATGTTGTTTTACAAGGCTCCAGCCCTCTTCATAACACAGGAACCTAGTTTGTATAAAACACAAAGGAAAGGTGCAAATTACTCTCTGAAGCCAGACCTGCAAGGACTCGCTACTCCATCATGGTCACCTTCCTTCTCCCCCTCTCTGAGAGGCTTAATGCTTCACAATAATGGGGAACAGTGCAGGGCAGTCTCTGTGCAAAAGTTAACGTGTATACAGATTTTACGTAACAGACAGGCTTTACCAACTTTAGCTTCCCTCCAACACAGTAATATTTCAGTATTTTAGAAAAATATTCACACACAGAGGACACATCTGAACGCCAAATGCAATCCGTACAGATACACATAAATAGAAACAACATACACATGTAGAGGAACACTTCCAGACACCCACGGCACTGCCTGTACCCAGGGATTAATAACAATTTCAGAGAAAACCAGGCTATCTCACATACAAAGGCTATATAGATTATCCTGTATGAATCCAGTGCCTGCATAGCTAAACCCCAAAGTACACAAACACAGTCATCCTTTTTTTAGCAATATTTTATAGAAAACACACAGCCTAGCTTAAAAGAAATCTGTGTTAGAAATATACAAAACCATCTTTTTATTATCTGCTAAGTTGCTATCAAAGCTACAAATTATCTAACCTTTGAGTAAAGTTAACTAAAACATTAGTTGTTCTCTCTTGGTCAAACTATTCTATGTAAAGGAGTTGAGCACGTTTTTGATTATTCTTACCACAGATTATGCCTTTTTGGTAAATTAAACCTGTAACTCTTTCAGAATTTAAGGTACACGGGAGTATAGACAGGTACTCTATTTTACTGTGCCTTTAAATAATGGAATATATATCTATGAAAATGGTCACCTTTTTATTTAATAAATAAAATGTAAACCACCTTGAAACATTAGGCAAAGCTACAGCTGCGCTTTACAGTAATCAAAACCAAGCTGTTTTCCTTAAGGTTCACCATATCTTAAGTGCTTTAGCGGTAAATATTTTGCACTAACTTATTTGGGTCATTTAGCAAAATACAGCTCTATATACATATCTATATCATGCAACCCGCACACAGACACACACAATGAAAATACATAGTGGCTGATGGTTAACCTAAAAAGAAGACCTGCAAATACCAGATGTTAAAATGCTCCCAAGCTGTCACTTCAGAAAGAGCTGGTTGTCTGTCTCTCTTCCTCAATGTTGTCACAAGACCTGAGAGTAAAAGCTGTCTCTAGCCTTTGTGACACTTTTTGCCTACTGACAATGAGTCAGAGAGACAGTTTTGGCCCCCGAGCTGTCAGCAAGGTTCACAGGTTTTGCAGAGTAACCTTCCTTCCCTTCCCCCCTTCTCTTTACACAAACTCTGACAGGATTAACACTTCACAAACCAAAGGGGAAACGAGACGGCAGGCTTCCTGCCAAAGTTGATGCATATACAGTGTTGTGTATTGAGGCCTGTGGGAACTGGAAGCTATCACTGTTTGCAGGTGTTGGGGCTCTGTACCAAAGTGTGGGAGTCCAGCTGGAAAGAGCCAGCTAAAAGCAAGGTGGCGTGAATTGTGCCTTGCTGCCTTAGGGAGCAGCCTGCTTTTTCTCTCTCTGTTTTGGGGTTCTTGTGTGTTATTGTTCAGAATTGGAAGAAATGAAGTTGTGTTACACTGCAGCCTTCCAGCAAGAGTACTTGATGTTGCTATCTAACTTCTTGGTGTGTATGCCATGGATGTAATATATAGATTATAGGTAAAATACAGATTTTACCAGACAGAAAGGCTTTACCCATTTTGCAACCTCCAACAAAATAAAGTTGCAGTTTATAGAAAACAACATGCACAGGGTACATATGGACACCCAAACGTTAACAAGGGCTCCCCAAACCTATCGTAGCAGGATCCTTCAAGCTGGACCCAATTAAAGTAGCAGGCCCTAACTGGTGGGGTGGTCTTCTCTTAGCATAAGCAGCTGGTGAAAATGTTCCTTGGGGAGACTGAGCCCACCCCATGCTCACCCTGCAGCAGCAGCTCCTGTTCCACGGGGCTGGGCCTGACTCCCCGCTCTAGTCCGTTGGTTCTCACTGCTGGCAGATTGGGAGGAGCCCGCCACAGCATCACTTGATGCACAGGTCTATGCATAGGTGACACCCCCCCCCCACCCTCTTCCTGGACCTGGATCTCCCCTTCTCCACCTGGGACTCCTGCCCACTCCCCCAAACCCTTCAAGGTCACCCTTCTCTCCCCAGGACTCTGCTTTCCCCCCAATCCCCTCAACATCTTCTCCCCTCCCCCCAATCTCCTCAAGATCCTTCCCCCAGGTCTCCTCCCCTTCCCAATCCTCTCTGGATCTCCCCCTTCCCCCGGGACCCTCATCCAGTCCCAGAGATCCTTCCCTGGTAGCACCACTCAGGAGCCAGCACCTCCCTGTATGGGCTGAAAATCTAGTTCCATCTACAGGGAATCCAGTGCGCAGGCAGGGCCTACCCCCAGTGACACCCTGACCCCATTCCAGCTCTGGCACCACCAAACATGGGGCTCTGCTTGCCAACCTGGCCATGCGCCCAATGTAGATTTGGGTGGTCTGTGCCCACTTTAGCCCTAGCCACGCACCACCCATGTCTCTTAGTGAAAACTCCAGTAAATAAATCACTCATGTCGTCCTTTAAAAAACACCTGCCATAAACCAACAATATCCAGTACACTTAACGTGATCCCAGATGGGGAACTGTCCATATATCAACAATAGCCAACCCTACAGACACAAACACGGACGGACAGACCCTGTACTTTTGTTTTGCTCAAATGTCCCTCCGCCCAACCCCCACCAGGTCTGTCACAGAACATAAATACAAAACTAACTGTGTGAATGTCTTGTCAGAAGGAATCCTCCTCCTTAAACATGCTGACTCCACGGGTGCCCACACCAGGCAAGAAGGGGAAAAACCAAGCAATGGCCTGAGAGCCATCAAACTAGGAGGTGCAATGTACACAGCATGCGAATCCTGTGCAAACAAATGGAGAATGATTATTATTATAAATGGAGAATGATTAGACCTCGCTTTGCTTGACCAATTAGCTGTATCTAATGAACAATTAATGACCTGGACACAAAAAGGAAAACATCTTTATCATTTGCAAGTATCACTCAGAAATTGAAATATCTGGGGCCTGATCCTGCCAGGGGCTGGGCATCTCCTGGAGATTCTGAGCACTCTGCAGGACTGGGCCCTCTAAGAAGGAAACAAGCATGTAAACAGAGAACCTAGTTACCATCCTATCAAAGAAAGTCATTAGGAATTTGCCATTGATTCCCAATGGAGCAGGATTTGGCCTTTATTTAAAACACAAGCTTTGGTTTGAATGTCAATACAAAGCTTTTTTATCATTATGGGTAGGGCCCTACCAAATTTCATGGTCCATTTTGCTCAATTTCACGGTCATAGGATTTTAAAAATCTTAAATTTCATGATTTCAGCTCTTTAAATCTGAAATTTCATGGTGTTGTAATTATAGGGGTCCTGACCCCAAAAGGAGTTGGGGGGAGAGGTTGCAAGAGTATTGTAGGGGGGGTTGCAGTACTGCTACCCTTACTTCTGTGCTGCTGAAAGTGGTTGTCCTGCCTTCAGAGCTGGGCAGCTGGAGAGTGGTGGCTGCTGGCCAGGAGCCCAGCTCTGAAGGCAGAGGCGCTGTCAGCAGCAGCGCAGAAGTAAGGATGGCACGGTATGGTATTGCCACCCTTAGTTCTGTGCTGCTGCTGGCGAGGTGCTGCCTTCAGTGCTTGGCCTCCGACCAACAGCTGCCACTCTCCAGCTGCCCAGCTCTGAAGGCAGTGCAGATGTAAGGGTGGCAATACCGCAACCCCCCTAAAATTACTTTGTGACCCCCCCCTGCAACTCCCTTTTGGGTCAGGGACCCCCAATTTGAGAAATGCTGGTCTCTCCCATGAAATCTGTATAGAATAGGGTAAAAGCACAAAAAAGACCAGATATCATGGAGGGAGACCAGATTTCACGGTCTGTGACACGCATGGCCGTGAATTTGGTAGGGCCCTAATTATGGTGCATTGGTAGCATAACCAGGTTTCAGCAGCATTACACAGTTCAGTTTAACAGGAGCTTTAAATCTTTCTTTTATAAAGATCTCAATGAAACAGCAAGAACCAAACCACAGTATATAAACTGAGCCCGGTTTGAATTTCTCATGGTGATTATTGAAAAATGAATCGACACAGAGAGAATAAGAGTTCAGAAAATAAGCCCTTTTGGTAATTTCTCACTGGATTGTCTCACGTTTCTTTGTACCACTTTTGCAAGAAATCTACAATACTCTGGGATCAGCCCTTTGGCCAAACTGTTGCTGCTCATACACTGATTCCTAAGATATTAGTGATACATCAGGAATGTTTGTCTATAAAGCATTTCCTACTATTTTAGCCATAAAAGAAAACATGTGCACCAAGGTAAACCCACCAAATAATCAGCTGGGGCACAAACGCCATCACCCACTTCTGGGGCAGGGAAACAACTCATCAAATACCTGTTCCTAAGGGAAAGTTCCCTCCGCTGGGAAAAAGGAGACCTTAACAGTGACCTCAGAAGAGTTAAGGCAGAATAATTTCCCAGAGATATGGAATGTGTGACAGTCAGCTGTGCTGATCTGTTGATATAATTGATATAAAAGCAAATGAGCTCACTGTTAACATCTGCATTAGAGTGCAACCTTTTAAGCAGCTTCCTATTCAAATACACTTCACCCAGTAACTACTGAACCCAAACAGCTATGTTCTCCAGCCAAGAAAGTTACATAACTGATCCATTTTTTTTCAAGTGGGGTTTCAGTGTATGAAGAGCCGTTCTCCTTTCCTTCAATAACACGGGGTTTTGTTGATACCGTTGTGCCGAGTGTCTCCTGGGTTTAGAATTCACTTGACTTTCTTAAATCCTCCATTTTGCTCTGCTGTGATCACAAAGGAACCACAATCTAACCACAGACATCTACCACGCGTGCCTGGGGGTTTTGTGACAGTTAATGGCTGCATTGGTGCAACAGATGAGACTATTATAAAGGCAACTAAACAATAATGAATAAAAATATTTTTTTCAGGTACATTACAGAAGTTCTTACCTTGGAAGGACTTACACCGGGAAGGGCTCCTGGGGGTTACAACATGACCAGTTATGCCTTGCCAGCTATTACCTACAATATCAGTGTGCACTGCACACCTGACTGCATGCTTTAATGTGGTCAGCGCTATGTAGGACACACCGCACAGCAGCTGCTGCTACATCTGAATCTGCCACTTCTTGTGTTCTTAGAAACTGTCTCTTCTATTATGTTGGTTCGGTACAAGCAAGCTGTCTCCAAAATGTGTTTAAAGTCAGCTGATGAAAGGATTTTGGTTTGCTAAGCTCCAAAGAAAAACAACAATAATCATGTCACTTTATCCACTGCATGTCTCTGCCCCTGTGACCGCACAGCTAGAGCCATTTTATTTTAATAAGAGATAAAAGACATGAATTTTTCATCACAGATTGTCATTCACCCCAGTGAGTGAAACTATCCCATACAGCCCACAGCATTGTACTCAGCTATTCAAATTCCACTGTATAGTAACTGTGTTCGTCATAGAAAATATCCCTGTTAGCGCTAAGTGGTGTCATTAGTCTGGCAAGTACCGCAACAATTTAAGAATAACAGAAGGGAAGGATTATTAGGTTATTTTATATTAGTGTAGCACCATAGCACCTATGAGCCCTAGGCATAGCCCAGAACCCCATAGTGCTAGGCGCTGTAAAAACACAAAACAGTACCTACCCCAAGGCACTTACAATCTGTGCATAAAACAAGAGACAACAGATGGATCTAGACAGACGGGGAGTACAAAGGAGACAACACTGGTCAGCATGACAGGCAGTGATCTCAGCACACCAGCTGCCTAACTATATTCCATGAACTACAAAGGACGGGAACATTGTTCATGGCAAACAGAAGCAGAGGAATTGTTCCCAGTATGCCGGTGTCCACCTCACAATACCTACCGCTGCCACAACAATAGCTATCACCAGAGCTGGTCAGAGAATGCCAAACAATTTTTTGCAGAAATGTTTCAACATTTTCCATGAACGTTTCTTTTCCCGATTTTGAATTTTTGAAGAACGTTGGTACGCTGGTCAGGACACAGCGAAACTTATCTGCGGGGGGGAAAATCTAAACGGTGAGAAGCATTCAGAGCCAGCTCTGATCATTAATAATTGGAACCAGATTTTGCCCCACCCTTACACTGTTGCATAGCATGGACTGTGAGTAAGGCGCCTTCCTCCTCTCACATGGCCTATTTTAGGGCTGCTCCGAATCACGGCCCCAGCAGACCAGGGACTGCTGTTGAGATGCTCCCACCAGAAAGGGAGAAGGAACTAGGGGAGGCTGCTTGGCAAGTGAAGCCCTGGGATTATCCTGGAAGTAAATTACAAGTCAGCGAGAGTAAGGGTGGCAGAATCTAGTGCTAGCTAATCAGTCTCCTTCCCTGTGCATTAGGTAAGGAAATAGCAGTATCCCCATTGCGCAAACGGATTCGGAGAGGTGAAGTGCCTTGCCCAAGGCCACAAGAGAAGTTAGCACCAGAGTGAGAATCAGAACAGAGAAGTTCCTGGTTCCCACGCTTGTGCAATAGACAGGCATTTCCACACACGTTGGAGGGATGAGCACAGAAAACAAGGACTGCGTGGGTCACAGACACTGCACTCCACTCCCCTGTTATCATAGGCTGGTGCATCCAGGTCAGAGTCAATGATGCCCAGGGGCCCCAGGCAACTGGGGGGCCCTGGAAAAAATCTGCCACTGGGCAGCAGAAGCCCAGAGCCCCCGGCAAGAGGAGCCCCCATGCCCCGACCCCACTCTCCGGCAGCAGCCTTGGGGCAGTGGGGGAAGCCCCTGCACCCTGTGACCCCATCCCTGGCAGAAGCCATGGGGCAGTGGTGGAAGCTCCCAGCGCCCCAACCCTGTCAGAAGTGCGGGGGGGGGGAAGAAGCCTATTGCTATAGCATATGTGTGTGTGTGCTTGAGACCTAATAAAAGAGTCGTTTCAGAGTAGCAGCCGTGTTAGTCTGTATCCGCAAAAATAACAGGAGTACTTGTGGCACCTTAGAGACTAACAAATTTATTAGAGCATAAGCTTTCGTGGGCTCGTTTTAGGTACAGGCACTCCGGTTTGTATCAATCATTTATCAGACGGAGGAGCTGCATCCCCACTAATTTATTCCTGACACCGCCTGGAGAAAAACAGTTAAGTTACCACTGCTTTGGATTTTGAAAACTCCAGGTAATAGCCCAAGGCAGACTCTTGCCCTAAGCTTCCATATAATACAGCTGCATCTTCCACTGGCAGGTTTTCAGGGCAGGAAAGAGTAGATAGTGTCCTCTTCTCAATCAGGTACTTCATGATCCTTACCTGCTGCTGCCAACTGGCTTTGATAATTCTCTTTCACATGCCAACATCACTTACCCTGTTTTAGAGACCACCAGACTCAGTGTTTTGGCCTCCTCTGTGTTTCAGAAGTAATCTGGATGATTCCATTGCGGGAGACGATAAAAGCAGTTGCATTGTCAGTGGACTTCATTGTCTGACTGGAGCTGGCTTTTGTGACAATAATATAAGTAACAAAATGGGTCAGACTCACAGCTGATGTAATGCTATCAACTGTAATGGAGTAAGCAAAACCAGGAATTACTTTGGCCCCGAGTCTCCTACCATAAGAAACAAATCAAAATAGCAAGAGATTCCTTGCTAAAATAGAACATTTCCTCACCCAATTCCCAAAAGTATCCTGGGGGGCTGGAAATTCTATATACCACCAGACAGAAAGAAACTGAGGGAAAATCCAGTGAAATAGAGAGAAAAGCTGCAAAGCTATTGAGAACATTTATCCTTCATCGAATAAAGCATTTCTTAAATATCTGACCAGTACCTCTTGTCTGGCCTGTGGTCAGGAGAAAATAGTTTTGTGCCTTCAAAAATAATTTCCCTGGAAGCTGATCCGTCTTCTCCCCGCATTTTGTTTTCCGATTCCATGACCAACAATTCAGGTTTGAAAACCGCATACCATCCAAGTGATGCTAAGCAGGTACTGCATACTGAATATGTAAAGACCCAGGAAGTGGTTTCTTTCTCTAAGCAACAGAAACCACATTAAAGAATTAGGAACATTTCCTATCTCTGCCATTTTTTGTTCAGCTTTTGTGGTTCGGAGGATGGAGAATCAGATGGTGGAGTAACCTGGCAAGATTTCAAGATTAATTCTGTGAAAGGGACATTTCTTTGTGTCCAACCAACAACCAGAGTTCCATTGCAGTGCATTATAGCGAGATGTAATCTGAACATGTAAACTCAAAAATAAATAGTCTTTCAGAGTATTCTCACTTACTTTAGGGAATGGAGGTGGAGTTTTTCAATGAACTATTTGTTCAAGATTATCATTGTAATAAAAAATCTTACATTATGTATCATCTTTTAAGCAAGGTGATCTCAAAGCAATTCTGAATGTCTGATGGTCTACATGTATTTATATATATTAGACAATGTTTGTAAGAATCTTTTAAAATATAAAGCACTATACAAGTACTATGTGTGATGATATTGATGACTATGATGCTCATAGTTATAGGTGGAGGGATATCAAAAATAGTAGTAATCAAACTTTTCTCTAAAACATTGTCATGGGGCACACACAATATATGATGGGGTGGTATAAAGGTTTTATTGGTGAAAGAGAGAAAGAGAGAGAAGTGAGGAAATGGAGGGGGAGGGGAAGACGTATGCAGGTCATCACAAACTAATATTAATAAATTTCATCCTAGTGCCATGTATTCTGGGGGGACAATATTTTAGAAATATCTCAGAGAGTTTTCAATGTTCAATTCATACTAGTCCCCAATTCCCACCACCTGCCCTGATATCATGAGTCCAACGGTACAAGTCTCAGAGGAAGAAAAAAATTTACGAAAATATTTTATAAACCTCTAAAACTTATGTATAATAATTTTTCCATACATAATATTCTTGCTATTGAAAGGTTTGGTAACCTTTGGACACGCCAGGTTTAGAAGCACCTGCTATGCATCCCATTGGAAACTAGGAATCTCTCCTTTTCAATTATATAAACCTCACATTTATAGCCCAGCAGCATTGTACAACCTGTCACTAGTAGTGATCATCCTAGGCCTTGGCCAATGTAATTTCAAGGGAGATACTGCACATTTGAGGCAAAGAAGGAAATGTTTCTCTGGCTGGTTGGGGGTTTGCCTGATTTTTTCTTGTTTTTGAATAGCAGCTTTCTGTGTGTGCGTCTTCACTGGAGATTTAACTCAGGTTCAACTATACGTTTTTCTCCTTAACACACTCTGTGTCCATACCTCAGCATGCCTCAGCCATGTCGTAGTTATGCCATACAGTGACGCAGCCACCATGCTTTCTGAATGAGCTTATTCTGCCTGTTGCTAACTGCAATGAAAACACATGACCATAGCCAAATCACAACAATAGATAGAGGTTGGTCCACCAATCCCTTCCCACAAGCACCTTGGTTATGCCTTCCTGTGTGCTATCTTGCCATTTACATGTGCTCTGATCTCCGACCAGACATGGCCTACCTTTATATGCCTCCGCTCAGCATCCTCAGTCCCATACTGCTTTTAGTTTCTCTAATTTTGGTCATCTCCAATCTTCAATACAGCAGCAAGAAGAATATCCAGTAAGAAGCCCCAGACCTCATGGAGACCTGAGGACAGGAGAGACCAAGCCCCCAGAATGCATCCGAAGAAGTGGGTTGTAGCCCACGAAAGCTTATGCTCTAATAAATTTGTTAGTCTCTAAGGTGCCACAAGTACTCCTGTTATTTTTGCGAGAAGAAACTCACTCTTCAAGTGATTCTTTACCGAGTCCAAAGTCACCAGCGCCCCCTAGAGGATGATGGCTGAAAAGCATCTACCTTCATTTAGCCTCACTCCAGCTGTGCTGGCAGTCCCTTGCTTTCAGTATTAAAAATCCACCACTACCAAAAAGATGGGTTAGTTAGCAAATCGCCACCCAGCCTGCTGATTGTCAGCTCTGCAATATTGATCATTAAGGGTGAAATTCACCTCTGTGCAGAGAGCCAGCAGGAGGCCTGTGCATGGGGGTAAATTTCACCTTTACTGAATGCCTTTCTCCTCACTGAAATTAACCAGCTGGGCTAGCTAGATGCATTAGGATAAATGAGCTGTGATTTAGTGATCAGGTGACAGGACTAAGCAGTGGGTGGGAGAGAGGGAGTGTTTGTGGTTAGTAACCCGTGTCATAAGATTACAGAAATCTATCGAGTACTTTACTGGACATGTGAAGTTACAAAGGAAGGAGACTCCCTGGGGGTCTCCATCTCACAGAATCCCTTTCAGTGCTTCCCAGGAGACAGAATATTTTCTTCTGATCTATATTAAAGATCAACAGAAGGACAATAAGCACTAGACCTTAATCATATGTCATTCCAAAGAAAACCTTACCTTATCGAGTGATCGGAGCAAGGGAGCAGTGTCCAGTTCCCAGCCTGTTCTGACAATGACTCACTGTGTGACCTTGGACAAGTCACTTAGCACAAACTTTTCAAACTTGGCTGCCTAGAGGTAGGCACCTAAAGAAAAGTGACCTACTTTTCAGAGCTGCTGAGTACAGCGAAGACAAAGGAAGCTGCAGGTGCCTAACGTTAGACACCCAAGTTTTAAAGTTTTGGCTGAAGGGCTATGATCAGGAAGGGAACTTGGGCACGCTAACTCCTAGGAGTCCTGCCACCCAGTGGAATCTGCAGCTCCATGCATTGAATAGAGTGAGTTAGGCACCTAAGAAAGGGAGGCACAGAAGCCAGCATGCTGATCGGGAGCCACCTATGCTTGTCAGCAGTGAAATGCAGAGGAAAGGAGCAAGGCATGGGGCCCAGATCCACAAAAGGATTCAGGTGCCTGACTCCCATTGTTCTGGTCCATAGGCACATTCTGGCATGGGGCTCTCTCAGTCTCTCCTGTTGAAGCTGTTCCACTTTGTAGTAAATAATTAAATATGCATTGGGCCAGAGAGAAACAATGGGAGACTGTTTTCAGAGTAGCAGCCGTGTTAGTCTGTATCCGCAAAAAGAACAGGAGTACTTGTGGCACCTTAGAGACTAACAAATTTATTTGAGCATAAGCTTTCGTGGGCTACAGCCCACTTCATCGGATGCATAGAATGGAACATATAGTGAGGAGATATATATACATACCGAGAACATGAAAAGGTGGGAGTTGCCCAACCAACTCTAAGAGGCTAATTAATGGGAGACTGAGTCTAGAGCCAGCTGATGCAGCCACTCGCTGCATGTGGATGTGGGACACCCAAATTCAATCCCTGCTCCAAATCAGGCAGAGGAGGGATTTAAATCTGGGTCTGTCCCATTGGTGAGTGCCATAATCACTGGCCTATGGTGGGACACACACAAATTCCTGGCTGCCTTTGTGCAGGTTAGGCATGCTCAGCACCTGCCTACCAGACTGGGCCCCACGGGCGAGACAAGACCTAGATTGAGAATCCCACAGGGGTTAGCTGTGAACAAAGCAGCTCGCTACCTGTAGGGTGGGGTCAGGACTGAGGTGGCTTCATGCTCACCCACTGGGGTTAGGTGACAGATGAGGGGTGGCTGTATGAATGTCACGGCACCTAAATGTTGGACTTATTATTTCTATATACTCATGGACCAGGACCCCATTGCGCTAGGCCCTATACAAACAACCTAAGTGCCTTTGTGAATCTAGCCCGATGTTACTTGTCCAAGACAAGTCAATAACACATTGTAGATTAGAACTCCAGAGTCTCTGGCTCCTGGGCTAGTGATTAGCAGTTCAGACCACACAGCTTCCTTTGGCAGTGACAACTGTAGAAGTCCCAAATAAAAATAACTCAGAAAAACACACCCTGTCCACATTATTAATAGCAAAGACAAGTGCTACTGAAGAGGAAAAGTTAATTGAGGTGCGTGTCAAACAGATAGGAGCCCACTCACCGGGAAGAGAAGCCTGATGAGAGGAGGTTGCCTTGAAGAAATGACTTGCCTGTTACAGATTAAAGTAAAGAGCTAGTGAGGTAGTGGCACATTTGACGTTCTCAAGACCTCTTTAGTGCTGCAGTTTGCAAAGGAAAGGGAGCAGCAAGCTAGCTAGCGCATCAACCACAGTTTTATTACATTTGACACCGGAAAAGTCAAACAATTGTGTTCTTAGCAATTGAGTTTGTTTTTCTCTGTTCAAAACATAACGCTTGTGACCTGAGACTTCGCTAAATTTGGAAATAATATATCAAAATCTTCAATTTCTTTTTAATCTCTGAGTTCCTGATGGGTGATTTTAATAACCAACAATAGCAATAGTTAGGAGTGCTGAAATAAGGACAATCATGTCTCATGCTGCAGGGCATAAGATGATCATTTAGAGGGGTAAGGAAGGAATTTTTACTCATGTTCAACATTATACAGTTGACTAGACAGAGAAGAGGGAATCTCCTTCTTCAAAAGCATTAGGTTGGGGCACTGTCAGTGGCAGGATGAACCAAATGGTCTGATTTAGTACAGTAATACTGACCATCAAAACTATAGCTACCACGGGATAACACCCAAGATAGTTTGCAGTGTATCCGAAACGACACGTCTGCCGATAGTGAAGGGGCAGAGTGAGGGCAGCTGGCTTCAGCAGTGTTACTGAGCATGCTCAGTCCATGTGAGCATGCTCAGTACAAGCCAAGCAGCAAAAGGGGGGGGGACGTGACCCCGCACATGCTCCGCCAATACGTCATCTCTGTAGTATATATAGCTTGACAATGTGATTCCTTGTGTTTTCTGCATACTGACCCCAGAAGCAGATGGTCATTAGAGGATGATGGGGCTATGCGCCACCAATAATGCCCCAGCTGCCAACCACACCACACTGCAATATCTACAGTATGTGCTCCATACTGCAGGGTGCAATACCACCTATTCCCATTGGGAGGCAGTTGTTCATCCATCTATCCAGGTGCTAATATGGCTCCCGTGGCTGTAATACCTGAGTGCCATTGTTGGGAATATGATACTTGACTTTTCCAGAGACAGATGAAACAACACAATCATTTTTTCAGCTATTTCACTGCTCTGGCCTCCCTAGGAATCTCTGCAGAAAATTAGCTTCAGGCAGCTAGCACAGAGCAGGGAGGTCAGGGCTCAGCAGGAGTAATTCAGATTAGCTCCCTTTCAGCAGAGTCTGTGGCTCTGGATATGGGATTATTTTACAAACAAAATGTTATGTTTTTTAAGATAGCATAGAATGGCAATAAAAGAATAATTTTGCTAAAAAAAAAAAAAAAGGCTAAGCCACGAATCTTGCAAATCTTAACACAATTCTAACCTGAGGCTGCACAGATCTCTCTCTCTCTCTCTCTCTGTTTCTTCATCTGTAAAATGGAGATAATACTTTGAGGCTTAATTTACTCATATTCCTAAAGCCCGACAATACTATAAGAACTGGAGAGAGCCTGTTATATTAGTATGCAGACAATGCATACCTGCCAACATCTGCAGGCAAAAACACCCAGCAGATCTTCAATTTGTATCAATCTATACAAATTTGCATACATTTGACCAGCCCTCATCTAAACCGGGGATTTGCCCGCGTTACAGCTGTCGGTGTAACTGTATCAGTGCGACCCTTGGTGCAGCCAGGCAAAGGTTGAGCTAAAGAGCCAGGCTGTCACAAACACACAGAGAGGGGACCTGTAATGCACTCTCACCAGTGGGCTAGACCAGCATTTTACAAAAGGCACCGACTGTCATTACTCTCACTTTATCCATGTGAAAGTAAGGCCCACACATGCTCAGTAATTTGACCAACATCATAATGTGAGCCAGCAGCGGAGCTAAGCACAGAATCCAGGCCTCCCCAGCCAGTGCCTTTGCTAAGAGACCACCCTACCTTCACCCACTGAAATTTCCTCTGCAAATTCTGAAGACATCTGTTTTATTATTAATTACTTTGCAAGCCAATGTGAGGGAAATTGTTCCGCTTTGCACCCTGCTTGGGAGTCTGGGGATGACCCAACTCCTACCCAAGTAATTGGAAGGAGTCCATCCATGAATATGCTGCCTCGACAGCAGATTTCCCTTTCCCCACAACTCAGAATCCCTCCCAGCACAGAAAGGATGACTGCATTTGGAGCTAATTTGGGACATGCTGTAGGAAGCTTCATAAATGTAAGCCACATATATGTTTCCTATTTAGATATGTTTGCACCGTCAAACTGGGTTTTCACTTTGTTCGTATACAATGGGGGTGTACCAGAACTAGGACAGGGTAAGCAATGAGTAAAAGTAAGACCCTTACTCAGGATTTGGCTCATTGGTCCAGAGTTTGAGCTCAGATTTGTTGGTGTGAATCCTCAGTAACACCATTGACTGCAGTCGAGATACAGCAGATTGGCACTAATACAACTGAAATCCGAATCTGGACCATTGTGTTTCACTATTGCTGTTTACATATTATTTATCTTGTTTATTTACATTGGGTCTGATTTGAAGCCAAGTCTTTTCTAGTCCACTCTTTTTCCTGCTGGCAATTTTTCAGAAGAAAATAACTGCAGGTACAGTTTTTGCATCCACAAATTTCTGCAGGTACTGTACAAATTAGGTCATTCAGCTCTCTAAGTACCAGCTAAATGGCTACAGTCCAAGTAGTTAAATGTCTGACGGGGGGATGGCACCCAAGAGGGCTAGGTTTTCAGGTCCATCATGAATAAATGAAGGGCACTCTTACTATAAACAAAAAGAATATGTTAGTTTGTCCCACCCGAACTAGGGATATTTTCGCAATCTCATTGCTGCAGCAAACATAAATGAACAGCACCCTCTAATGTCATTCGCTTTGACGCAGCGTAGTGTTTGTACAAGTTACAAACGCATCTGCATTGCAAAGGAGTGAATAAAGATGAATGGGGTTGATACTGTTTTCCTTATAAACATGAGTCACAAAGTATTTCAGCAAATAAAACCATGAAGCTAAAATGCATCTGTAGAGTCCTAGGAGCTTATAGAGTTCTGCTGGAACGAGCAGTGATGCATGGAAACCCATTTAGATTTCTTCAAGGCATAGACCTTGTCTTCCTATGGCCCGGTATAACACCTAGCCCAGCGACCTTTGGGCACTGCTGTAATCTAAACGATAAATCATAATAAAGATTCAGGAAACTGCCTTCATGTCAGGAAATTTGTAGGCATCTTTACAATGAAGATTATCTTTCCTTGTTAATTGGAAAAAGGGAGAACTGGTATGTTCTCTTTAGGCAATATTATAGTGTTTACTGCTTTATCCTATTCTATACAGGCTTCTATAACATGCCCATCATTAGGGCCCTACCAAATCCATGGCCATGAAAAATGCATCACAGACCATGAAATCTGGTCTCCCCCCTTGAAATCTGGTCTTTTGTGTGCTTTTACCCTACTATACAGATTTCATGAGGGAGACCAGTGTGAGTGAGGGGGGAATTTGATAGCAGCCTTCAACTACCTGAAGGGGGGTTCCAAAGAGGATGGAGCTCGGCTGTTCTCAGTGGGGCAGATGACAGAACAAGGAGCAATGGTCTCAAGTTGCAATGGGGGAGGTCTAGGTTGGATATTAGGAAACACTATTTCACTAGGAGGGTGGTGAAGCACTGGAATGGGTTACCTAGGGAGGTGGTGGAATCTCCATCCTTAAAGGTTTTTAAGGCCCAGCTTGACAAAGCCCTGGCTGGGATGAGTTAGCTGGGGTTGGTCCTGCTTTGAGCAGGGGGTTGGACTTGATGACCTCCTGAGGTCTCTTCCAACCCTAATCTTCTATGATTCTCAAATTGGGGCTCCTGACTCAAAAGGGAGTTGCAGAGGGGTCACAAGGTTATTTTTAGGAGCATCGCAGTATTGCCACCCTTACTTCTGCACTGCCTTCAGAGCTGGGCGGCCGCGAGTCCAGCTCTAAAGGCAGCACCCAGCCAGCAGCAGCGCAGAAGTAAGGGTGGCAATACCATACCATGCCATGCCACCCTTACTTCTGCCTTCAGAGCTGGGCAACCAGAGAGTGATGGCTGCTGACTGAGGGCCCAGCTCTGCAGGCAGCAGCGCAGAAGTAAGGGTGGCGATACCATACAATACCATACCATTCTTACTGCTGTGCTGCTGCTGGCAGCGGCTCCGCCTTCAGAGCTGGGCTCCAGGCCAGCAGCTGCCGCTCTCCTGCTGCCCAGCTCTGAAGGCAGTGCCACCACCAGCAGCAGCACAGCAGTAAGGGTAGCAGTACCGCAACCCCCCCTACAATACTCTTTTGATCCCCCACACACACAACTCCTTTTTGGGTCAGACCCCTTCAATTACAACACCGTGAAATTTCAGATTTAAATAGCTGAAATCATTAAATTTACTACTTTTAAAATCCTAAAACTGTGAAATTGACCAAAATGGACCATGAATTTGGTAGGGCCCTACCCATCATCATGGTAGGTGAGCACCTGAAATATTAAAGTAACCGTTTGACATGGCACAATTAGAACCTAGTTTTAATATACATTTGGTATCCCTTTTATGGATTGTGTAGAATACTCCAGAATATTGAAGAACTGGATTTCCCTCTGCTTCCAGCTATACCAGAGGTTCCTAAACTGGGGGACGCGCCCCCCTGGGGGGGCACGGAAGGTATTCTGGTGGGGGTGTGAGAAGCTTTAGGGGAAAAAACCCTTACCTCACACATTCAGAGCTGGGTGGCCAGAGAACAGCGGCTGCTGGCCGGGCACCGGGGTGTGTGTGTGTAAACTAATACAAACGCAAGGCGGGGCAGGGGGGAAGCACAATCAAATAGGTTTGAGAACCACTGATCTATATGATGCTGAACAATTGCAATGACATTGGAACCATGTAAAGAATTCACATGAATTTAGTTTTGAGATTCAGACATAGATGTTGATGGAAATTAGGAACGTTTCTTTTTAACCAGAAACATGTAATTGCTGTGTGATTTTTATCAAAGTAGCACATTTTTTTCTTAATATTGCAAATGTCTGGTATATTCGGGCAGACTTCAGCAGCCATTTTCACCATTTCAAGGATGTTTGCTCAGCGAGACATGACGGAAAATCACCGGCGTTCTCATTGTATGTTCCCGGAAAAGACACAAATTAGAAACACACACACACCCCTACACTCAAGATCCTTCCATGTCTGATGAAATTAGCCCAGAGTCTGTACGTTTTTCGTTTCTTTTCTCATAACCATCTCATCAAAGTAGCAGCCACAATAACAATTGTATCAAAGGTCAGAGGTACCAGGTTTCCAACATGAATGGGAAAAGGGTGCTTTGATCACAGAGTCTAATGCAAAAACGCCAGGCATGGGACCCTGCTCCAAGATCCATCAGTGTTCAAAGACACGGAAGGCAGAAACAGCCAAGAGAAGAAACAAGAGATGGCGTAACAAAAGCCAATGCCCTCCTGTCTTGTGGAGCTGCTTTCTGTGCTGCAAAGACCCTGTGGCGTTTCATCCCCTCCACCTCTGTCTGCAGTAGCCCTGGTGCAGAGAGCAAAGGCCTTGTACATAACAAAATTTGTTCCTCTTCTGCAGGGCGGAAGTCACAGTGGTTAAGAGAATAAAACCACAAGATCTGAAAAAATACCATGAGGGTCGTGGGCCGCTCTTGGTGGGTTTCATACAGCACAGACCCTCAGCATTGCACAAAGTTGTTTTTGCAAAGAGTTTGCAAGCACAGTAACACCTGACTGAAGGCATGGGTGGAACTAACCTACATTCCAACTATGTGTTTTTTTGATACAATATACTGTACAACAAGTATATCTGATCATGTGCTGTATCCTGCTTAGTGCGTAAACAAAATAGTGTGTTTTGTAATCCTCATTATAGCATTATGGCATTTCACTAAGACTCTGGCTTGGTCTACACTAAAAACTGATGTTGATATAACTGCATCACTCGGGGTATGGAAAATTCACATCCCTGCTGCAGTTATACTGACCTAACTCCCAGTGTAGACCATACTATGTCGATGGGAGGGCTTCTCCCATCGACGTAGCTACTGCCTCTTGGGGAGGTGGATTACCTGTGCCGATGGGAGAAGCCCTCCCATTGGCATGGGTAACATCTTCACTGAAGCAGGCCTTCAGTGTAGATAAGCCCTCAGTCTAATGCAATGAACTTTCCATCAGGAAATAGGAGATATGGGATTTAAACGCTGAGATCAAAACTATAGAGTCTTAACCTCGGGTCACAACCACTTTGTACTTCCCATATATCTCAATGGGAGGAGGGTTGCAACTAGATCCCAGTTAGATGGGAGGAGAGTTTGAGAGTAGATCCCGGTATGGAAAAAATTGAGAGCCACCCATCTAAAGGATCCAATGCTGCTCCAATCAACATTCGTTTTAGGGAATGGTAAAGGCAAAGGTGTTTGGCATTAAATGGAAAGATAATTGAAACCAATATTTAAAAATGAACCAAGACTGACTTAGGGATGAATTCTTCTCTCTTGGTTCATTTAATTTTGGAGGCTGAGAAACTTTCCCATGATGTTTGCTGACATCACATCCTCCCCAAAAAGCACTATGTCCTATCAAGCCAGACCCGCAAATTCATCTTTGCTCTGCTGCGCCTTTCTTGAGAACAGTCAGCACAAGGAGATAATGGCCAGATTCGTTTCTTTGCTGTTTTTTCTCAGTCTGAACTTGTGTGAGTACAGAATCGCTATTTAGTGTAACCTCTTTAAGCAGGGTAATTAATAATGGGAGTTTAGGGTGGTCTCTCCAGAGTCATCTGGATGGAGGAGTCAAAACGAATGGGCAAGGAGTCAAAACAAAGGTTAAAAAGCAAACAAACCCACCAGATTAATTTTCAGTTTTGTGTTTTACTTTGTTTCTGCGAGTGAATAGAGAAAATGGCCCAGAGCCTGAGCTCAGTCATGCTGGTGCAGCCAGTGGAGTTACTCCAGATTTACTCCAGCATGACTGAGAGCAGAGTCTGGCCCAAGGATTTTTTTGGGTTCCAGCACAGTTAAAACTAATGCATCATTTTAAAAAACTTGGTATATGTCAGTGTAACCTGAGCTTTCACCCAGATGGCTTCTCTGCATCAGATGATCTACTGAACTAGGGCAGCCGGTGTAAGGACTCGGGCGATCGCTGAGCACGCTGTAGAACTGAATCCTGGCAGTCGCTGAAATGTATTACCCGAGTCTGCCTGAGAGTGTGTTGATCCCTTAGCCCTGTGCATGTTCTCGGTTCACTGCTCTGGGTGTCTCCATGGCACTAATCAGCGAGGATGGAGCTTTGAGTGAGGTCTGAGACCCCAGTAAGGAGAATACGGCTTGGGATGGTGCTGAGGACGCTCTCTGTGGATGGGTGTTGACTGTGCTGATAACTGTGCTGGGTGAATTTCTCTCCCTCAGGCTGCTGCAGGTCCCAGGACCAGGGAAGCAAAATGAGTGTGAAGCTCCGCAGCGGCGGTAGCCCCCTTGCCCTGGGAGCCCCGGTGGAGCTGGAGTGTGTGATCTCAGGCCCTGGGCTGTCCGACAGTGGCGTGTCCTGGATGCGCCAGCACAGGCAGTCAGCCCCCCAGTTCATCTTGTTCGTTACCTCCCTCGGCCGGGTGGCACCGACGGACAATGGAAAAGCACCCGCACGCTTTGACGCAAAAAGAGAAAACAAAAACTACAGACTGACCGTGAAGTCCTTCCAGGAGCAGGACCAGGGCAATTATTACTGCATCATCAACCACAACCAGAGGCTGCACTTCAGTTCTGGGATCCCACTCCACCTGCCAGGTCAGCACCAACCTCACCCCATTTCAGCCCCCTCTGCCTGGGCTGGAGCATTCCCCCTCCCTCCCAGCCCAGCATCATCCTTATCATCCTCATCACCCCTCAGACCAGGCCCTTCCTTCCTGTGTGCCCAGGTGGGCAGGTGTCATTGGTCCCTGTACAGAGCCTTCTGCCCAGGACGCCCCTCTCAATGTTTCGCTTTCCCTAAATGCCTCAGCCACATGGACTCTTGGCATCTGCCTCACCCTCCTTCTCCGTCACTCCCCTTCACCTCCACTCACTGCCCGTAACTGCCAGCAGTTGGGTGTCCCTGAGCACGGTGTAGGTTTCCCTGTAGGGTCCTAGTGATCCCCCTCTTTCAGGAGACTGGAGACAATGGGATAGATGCCTGCTCACTTTCCCCTCCCCGTTCCCAGTCGTGGCTCAGCATGGATAATGCCGTAGGAATGATGCTTGAAACACTGGCATCCCCTTCTACCCAACAAACCCCATCGCTGACACCCCCTTGTACCTAACAAACCCCATGTGACCCGGGTCCCAGTGGGGAGCCAGCTGTGATCACTCAATTAGGGTGAACTGCAAAGAATGGGGCAGACAATCCCCATAAAACTGATGGATATTCCAATACTTAGATTTACCAAGACAGCATAAAACAGCTTCTTTATTACCTTACTGGCTACTCAGAAGTCCAAACAACAGAGTTTCCTTAAACTGATCCAGCCTCAGGCCTCCATCCAGGTACCCACGTCAAATATGATGATTTCTGAAAATCTTATTTCATCATATAAAAGAAAAGGGTCTACCAATCCCAAAGGATCAGACACATTACCTCCCATGTTAATGAATGTTTCAGATCTTACCCAAATACATGCTGCAGCCAATTCTTATTAACTAAACTAAAATTTTATTAAAAAACAAAAGAGAGCAAGTATGGTTAAAAGATCAATATACAGACAGACATGAGTTCAATTTATTTAGGTGCAGATTCATAGCAGAGATGGGGAGCTTTGTGGTTGCAAAGAGTTCCTTTAGAATTCAGTTCATAGGTCATAGTCCAATGTCCAAATCTTATACAGTATTCAGGGTGCACCAGCATAACTGGGACCTCAGTCTTGCGACTCAAACTTCCCCTGATGAAGTCTAAGCAGATCAGAGAGGACAGATTCAGGCCCCAAGGATATTTTATACAATTTCATGTCTTTTGACAAGTTGGACTTCCTCAGGGAACAAAAGGTAATTAGGATGACTTTGAAGAAGGTCCATCACCTGTATTTAGCTATGCGAATTAACATAATGCCATTTGCTTGTTCCTCCACCATCCACAGTACATTTCAAAGACAGATGAATACTGAGATATCATGTGTTTACAATTCATTTACATGATAGGATGTTCTTTTGACCTCTGAATTATCAGAATACAGCATAGACAGGGACTGTTGATTACATTGTCCACCCTATTCATACATATGTAAATACACAAAAACACAAACATTATCCCCCCACATGTCTTCTGTGGGTTATTTATTTTGCAGGATGTTTAACCCTTTCTAGCCATCCATCACACCCCATCACTCACACCCCCTGCTACACAACAAACCCCATCACTGACACCCCCTGCTACCCAACAAACCCCATCACTCACACCCCTTCTACCCAACAAACCCCATCACTGACACCCCTTCTACCCAACAAACTCCATCACTCACACCCCTTCTACCCAACAAACCCCATCACTCACACCCCCTTCTACCATACAAACCCCATCACTGACACCCCTTCCATCCAACAAACCCCATCACTGACACCCCCTTCGACCCAACAAACCCCATCACTGACACCCCCTGCGAACCAACAAACCCCATCACTCACACACCTTCTACCCAACAAACCCGATCACTGACACCCCCTTCTACCCAACAAACCCCATCACTGACACCCCCTTCTACCATACAAACCCCATCACTGGTACCTCCTTCTACCCAACAAACTCCATCACTCACACCCCTTCTACCCAACAAACCCCATCATTGACACCACCTTCTACCGTACAAACCCCATCACTGACACCCCCTTCTATCCAACAAACCCCATCTCTGACACCCCCTTCTACCCAACAAACCCCATCACTGACACCCCCTTCTACCCAACAAACCCCAACCAACCCCTAAACATTAAGAAAATCTTTTAAAAAATCAAACCCCAAACCTTACCCAAGCAGAGTTTTGACCCCAAAATGGGATAAGTGCCAGAGACTCCGTAACGTCCACTAGGGGCTTTGCTATTGCTACTGATTTTATGAGGACTAGAAGGTACCCAGATATTATGATGATGGGCAGCAGGATAAAACCAGATTAGATAGATAGATAGATAGATAGATAGATAGATAGATAGATAGATAGATAGATAGATAGATGAGTTTGGAGTCTGTTCCAGGACTGGGATTGCCCCAGGAGATCCCTACAGAGTAGCGTTGGCTGGGGAAGGAGTTGCTGTCCACATGGGCTATGGGTACGTGGGAGCACGGCCTCTATTGGCTCTATTGAGGGAGTGAGTCCTGGAGGGAGGGACAGAGAAAGGCAGCGAGAGGAGATGAAGGGACAGAGATTGACTTCACTACCTGTTGTTTCCATTCTTGTTTCCAGCACCCTCCACCACAGCCCCCACTACGAAGGCGACCACCCCCGAGCTCAGCACCACCACCGGCAGCAAGGAACCCTGCAAACACTCCCCGAACACAGGTACCGGCTTTGGCCCATCCCCACAGCTTTGGGGGAGCCAGAGCCCCCAGCGGCGGGGCTGGCTGTGATTTCACACGCCCTGGCTGCTCGCTCTGCACGCAGCATTGGCTCCGGGTTCTCGCGCTGGCTTTCCCGGGCTGGACAGATCCCAAACCCGGGTTTGCCGGCCACGTGTTTTCCCTGCGGAGGGAAACCCGGTGGCTCATTAAACAGCCCTGCAGATAAATTCAGCAGCTCACACATGAGCACCAGCCCCGTCCTCCCCGCTGGGATCGCTGCCGAGTAGCAGAAACGGCTCCCCCCACTATTGGCCAGCATGGGTCGTCTCTGTCTCCACAGCACGTGATGCACCCTGAACCTGTCCCTCCCTCCCATGCACCGAGTGCATCCTGCACCCCCACCCACCGCCTGATCCCTCCTCTTGGAGCGGAGCCGGGGCGGGGGATCGCTGAAGCTCCTGGTTTAGTTTTATTTTTTACGCTATTTTGTTTCTGCAGCGAAAGCCCCAAAGAAGGGGCTGGGTTTATCCTGTGACTTTTACATCTGGGTCCCCTTAACCAGCGCCTGCCTGCTCCTCCTCATTGCCCTGCTGGCCACCATCACAGTGTGTCAAAGTAAGTGACTCCCCTCCATCCGGCTGAGCCAGATACTCCTTAGCTCCCAGGCCAGAGAGCAGCGGTTTAAATTTAAAAATTGTCAGTGATGGTGACTCCACCATGACCCTTGGTAAATTGTTCCAATCGTCAATTACTTGCACCGTTAAAATAAGCCCTATTTCCAGACTGAATTTGTTTAGCTTCAGCTTCCAGCCATTGGATTGTGTATTTCTATAACGGGTGAGTCGTAGGGTGACCAGATGTCCCGATTTTATAGGGACAGTCCCGATTTTGGGGTCTTTTTCTTATATAAGATCCTATTACCCCCACCCCCTGTCCCAATTTTTCACACTTGCTGTCTGGTCACCCTAGGTGAGTGGCACGGAGATTCCCCCAGCCGAGAGCAGCCTGGCCATGAAAATAATTTTGACCAAAGATGTGGCCTGCTTCTTTGTGCTAAAATAAATGGTTCTCCCATATATTGGGTCAAATACAGCCCTGGTGCAATGTCAGTGGAGTTATGCCAAGGATGACTTTGGCTAAGTGGGCCAGATCCACCGTTGGTGTAAATCTGCAGAGCTTCATTGAAGTCAGTGGAGCAATGGTAATTTATACCAGGTGAGGATCTGGCCCAATATGTCTTATTATCCCAGAGTACGTTGGCAACAGAAATGGATTCCGTGACGAGGGCACAGGGTGATCTTTACTCAAAAAATCCTCCTTCTTTTTCAGGGTCAGATCTGAGTTACCTCGTGTAAATTTGGTTGTGCTCTTCTGGCAATCCATGCCGCTTGCCTATTGTAGAAATAACCACGGCAAACAAATGTTCACTGGCTTTCCAGACTGGTATTGATAGCAAACAGTAACGTACAGTCAATGCTCCAGTTTTGAGTTTTAGTCCTGAATACAAACCGAAGGCTCAATCCTGTAGCCATTAATCACATGAGCGGCTCTTATTCCTGGGAGCAATTTCATTGATCTCAATAGGACTATGTGTTGGATAAGGACTACTTGCCTTGCTTAAGGGTTGCCCAAAAGAAAACTAAAAGAGACAGTGGCTGGACCAAACCTACAGCAAATATAAACTCAACTCTAGCATGCAGAGGATGATTTGGGGCGGGGGGGCAGAATGCCGGTAATGTGCTGCTGCAGCGTCTTTTTTACTGAACAATGACTCGCTCGCTAATTCTTTCAACTTCATCTTCTTTTCTTTTAAAAGAAACCAGAAGACGAAGATGCAAATGTAAAAGGTTGGTAAACTTCCATTTGGGGGCATTTTCTCTTTAGTTCAGTGGCTTCTTGCACAGCGTGTTATAAAGTAAATTGATACCACAAGCCAAAAAGTCCCACACATCGGCCCCCTCACGTGCACACAATATTACTTCTGAGGGCTTGTGTGTGTCGTTAAGTCCGGAAAATCAGCCTTAAGGTTCTTGCTTTAACCCTTTCCCCTTTGTTATTATTATAGACCATTTAAATACACTAGCACCCAATATAGGGTAGGTGCTGTACAGATGCACAGGAAGACAGTTCATGCCTCAAAGAGTTTGCAGGCTGCAGACTTTGTGGATATGAATTACAGTAGGCCCTTTCATTAGAGGATCACCCAATGTACCTACCAAATGTTACATGTCTCCGTCAAGCATCATAGGGGAAAGTATAGTTTGTTTTTCCAGCAGGCGTGCTGTCACATTGGCCCGTGTTATCTAAGGGCTGCAAGGTGCTGAGCCCTCTGGGCCGGACCCCAAAAAATATTTTAGCACATGCATGATCCTATTGAAGACAGTGGGACTACACACATGCTTAAAGCTGAGCTGTACTTAAATCCTTTTCTGGATCAACTGAGGCAGGCAGGTTTAAGTAGTTTTAAATGACTTCCCGAAGGTCTACAGAAGATTTTTTAAACAGGGGCAAGTCACACTTGTGTGAGCCTCATTTTACACTGTCCCAGTGAGTGCACACTAGGGATTTGCACTGGTGGAACTACATTGGTGCACAAATCCATACAATAGACAAGCCCTAAGTGTCAGGGTTGGGATTAGCATTTAGACAATCTGGACTTAATGAATGCTCAGGGTGGTATTTTCAAGCCTCCAGAGCCTTTTCTTTGGCAGATCCAATGTCTGCAGACAAAGCTAAGCTCACATTCCCGCTTCAGGACCCACATATGTCAGATTTTAAATTTCAGAACAAGCTATTTTTGAGTTACCTACATGAATAAATTCATCGGAGAAAAATTAACATCAGAAAAATGCTGTTTTTAATATCTCCCTAAGACAGAATGGTTACCAGATTGTTAAAAGATATTAAAAAAGAACTCCTAGGCTGAGATCAAGCATTAGAAATTGCTGCCCAAAGAGTAATGTTTTGTGAAAGGGTTTTAGAATGAAAATGCCTTCTGATCTTTAAATATAACACTGCGATCACAGCGTTGGGACCACATCATAGCAGATTTACACAGGAACCTAAAAAATATATATGCCTCTATTATCTCACTCTATCTCCAGTATGAGCTATGTATTGCCTTGCAAAGTGCCATTCTAATCCACTGCAGAGTGTGTGTTACAGGCCCCCTCTGTGCTGATCTACAGACGATGGAAGTTGTTATGGTCAAGAGCTGAGCGTATAACAGATTTTTTTCAGTTTGTGGGTTGAACTGGGCGGGGAAATGGTTCAGTTAGAACCAAAACTGAATTTTTGCTGTTTTTCCTTGCCAAACGAAAATTTTTTGTTTCAGGTCAAATGAAACGTTTTGTTCAACCCAAAACAAGGGATTTTGTTCAGTTTTGGATTGTTTTGGGGGGCCTTTTACCCTTTCTTTTTCTAAAAGTTAAATTTCAAAATAAAATACCATTTTGAAACCAAAACTCCATATTTTTCATTTTGAAACGGCTGAACCGATACACTTCAACATTTTAGAAAATAAAATTCCAATTGTTTTTGGCCAAAACTACCCACTAACTTTGACCCTAATTCGCAAATAGTTTTGGTGACCTGAAAAATGCATTTTGTGGTGAAAAAAAAAATATTCACTTAGCTCTATTACAGCCCCCAGCTAAAAAGGGTTGATACTTTAGTTCAAGCTATAGCAGCTCTTGCTTTTAGCTCTGGATGTCCCCAGTTCAATCCCTGGTGTGTTGGCCAAGAGGTCATCATGCCACGACGTATCTTTTTGTTCTGTGTTTGTACAGCACCCAGCACAATGGGGCCTGGGTCCATGACTGGGGCTCCTAGGTGCTACTGTAATAACAAATAAAAATATTGCCTGTTTGCCTACCCAAAACTCCCATTGAAATTACTATGCTATGTTAGTATGGGAAAAACCTAACAGCAGAACTATGGAGTGTAGAACCAATACCGTGAGATTCCAAATGCCTCAGGAAACAGATTTTCTGTGCATGCCAGAAAAATTATATTTTAATTACTTACATTTCCATTATTTTAAAACTTTCCCCCAAAAAAACTTAGCAAAGCAATTATGCCTTAGTGCGTCAAGTTCATCTGTTGATATGTCATTTGTACACAAAATGAAATCTTGGGAAAATGGGAACAAGTATGTATATTTTTCCCGGCTCCATTCAAAAACAGCTGAATGGATTGCACTCAAACTTCCCCAGAAATTCACCTGAGGGCTGACCAAAGCTTGGAAAGTTTCAGGCAAGAAAGAACATCTTGGAGAATGTTAGAGCTAGGAGCTGTTAAAGGAGAAGTACCAGTTTTCTTTTTGTAATGTGAGGCATTTAAACCTTACACTTTATCGTAGTGAATAAAATGAATATCACACATATTGATGGGAAATGAGAATTAAAGGCCCAATCCTGAAAACCTTTATTCACAGGAGTAGTCCTTGCTCTGGTGAGCAGTTCACTGATTTCAATAACAGCTCTTCAGAAGTCAGTGGTACGACTCAGGGTATGTCTAAACTCCCGCCGGATCGGCGGGCAGCAATCAATCCAGCGGGGGTCGATTTATCGCGTCTAGTGTAGATGCAATACATCGACCCCCAAGCGCTCTCCTGTCGACTCCTGTACTCCACCAAGCCGAGAGGCGCAGGCAGAGTCGATGGGGGAGCGTCAGCAGTCGACTCACCGCAGTGAAGATACCACAGTGAGTAGATCTAGTTATTCACGTAGCTGAAGTTGCATAACTTAGATCAATCCCTCCCCTTTCCCCTCAGTGTAGACCAGGGCTAATATGATAAAGGACTGCTTCTCAACAGGATCTGGCCCCAGGACTGGCACTGGCAACTTCAGGGTTTATTTTTTCCACCGCAAATGATTTTTCAGTGAAAGTATGCACTGTACACTGAGCTAGATCTTCAGCTGCTGTAAACAAGTGTACATCCAAAGGCCCTGGAGAGGCGCAGATTTACACTGTTTGAGGATCTGGCCTGCTAGACTTTCCTTTTAGCTGAACCTGATGAAACAGATTACTATAGAAGAAGGTGATTCCAGACATTACATTGACAATCCTGGGCCTGATCCTGTGTGTACTGAGCCCTTCCTGCAAGGTGACAAGTGCCTGAAGTGAATGGGGTGGTGGGTGCTAAGCAGGAGGCTGGACCCATGATCCTTTGCTCACACAAGCAGTCCCAGTGCTTTCGGAGCTACAACTCACATGACTGAGAAGGGCTAGCAGGATCAGGCCCGAGATGCTCACCACTTGTCAGCATTTGGCCGTTAGTAGACTTGGAGAGCACAGCAAGAGGGAAGTACGAGCAGGCTTATTAATTGCTGCCAGCTTTCATCATAAAGTAAAGTATGATGGTGATTATTTATTTGTACTATTGTAGCATCTAAGTGCCCCAGTCACGGACCAGGACCTCTTTGTGCTAGGTGCTACACAAACATAGAACATAAATCCCCAAGGAGCTCGCAGTCTAGGTATCAGACAGGAGACGACAGATGGATACAGACATACAGAGGAGTACAAGGAACCAATGAGACAATATTGGTCAGCATGACAGGCAATGGTCTCACAGCACCAGCAGCCTAACCGTTGTCAAGTTTTTTGTAGGCATCACAGCCAGAAAGAGTTTGAAGGAGGGATTTGAAGGAGGATAATGTATTAGTTATGCAGATTGTCAAGGCTGTATCCCTACTTTGAACTTTAGGGTACAAATGTAGGGGCCTGCATGAAAACTTCTAAGCTTATCTACCAGCTTAGCTCTGGTCCGCTGCCACCATCTTAAGAATTCCCTCCCTGGGAAGCCTTGAGAAACCTTTCACCAATTCCCTGGTGAATACAGATGCAAACTCCTTGGACCTTAAACAAGGAGAAATTGACCCTTCCCCCCTCCTTCCTTTCACCAACTCCTGGTGAATACAGATCCAAACCCCCTTTGGATCTTAAAACAAGGAGAAATCAATCAGGTTCTTAAAAAGAAGGCTTTTAATTAAAGCAAAAGGTAAAAATCATCTCTGCAAAATCAGTATGGAAAATAACTTTACAGGGTAATCAAACTTAAAGAGCTCAGAGGAATCCCCTCTGTCTTAGGTTCAAAGTATAGCAAACAAGATAAGCACTCTAGTAAAAGGTACATTTACAAGTTGAGAAAAACAAAGTAAATCTAAGACGCCTTGCCTGGCTTTTACTTACAATTTTGAAATAAGAGAGACTTGTTTAGAAAGATGGGGAGAACCTGGATTGATGTCTGGTCCCTCTCAGTCCCAAGAGCGAACAACCCCTTAAACAAAGGACACACACAAAAGCCTTTCCCCCCCCAAGATTTGAAAGTATCTTGTCCCCTTATTGGTCCTTGGGGTCAGGTGTCAGCCAGGTTACCCGAGCTTCTTAACCCTTTACAGGTAAAAGGATTTGGAGTCTCTGGCTAGGAGGGATTCCATAGCACTGTACACAGGAGAGCTGTCACCCTTCCCTTTATAGTTATGACACAGATGTTTATGGGGAGTTTCTCCCAAACATGAGGGGCAGCATGGGAGAAAGCACGAAGATGCTTGTTTGAAAATTTAACAAGTGGGAGATGGAGTCTGATTTCATGGCCTATCGGAGGCAGTAGTTGATAGGTTGTGAGGGGCCTTGAAAGTAAAGACAAGTCTTTAGTCTTGGAAGGATTCAATTTTTATCAGTAAATGTCAGTAAACACTGATTTCACCACACACACACAAACCGACAAAAATATATTTCCATCGATAATTGAAATTTACAAATAGGCAAAGTAAGAAAAATACTGTTTAAGAACTTATTAGTCAACATCCTCTTATTTATTCTTGTGAATTAGGCTTATTGCAAATGACCTAGCAAATGAATAGTAAAAACAGGTATGACTGCTTGATTTAAGGCTATTTACTTCGTATATTTTGACATGTGATGTTGACAATTTGTGTTTTAATGGTTTATAAAGCTCTAACTTTAAAGCTTTGAATTTCAAATCTAAGGTCATGAAATAATTGTCCATCCCCCATAATTTCCCACAATTGTAAAAATTTAAATTGATAAAAATAGAAAAAAAGTCTTAAAACCCATAAATTGTGCAACTGTAAACGTATAAATTGATAAAAATCTAAAAAATTGCTTTAAAATAGACATTGACATTATCTTTCAAAATTATAAAAAAAATAAAAATCAAATTCTGCCAAGCCTACTTATGTTTGATACAAGACTTCTCTACAAAGTACACATTTCGATCTGTGGTTCTTAAAATATTTACATATTTTCTTAAGATCAGAAGCGTCCCAGGGACCACATGCCCTTTCCCCCTGCAAGTCCAGAAGCCACATCTGCCTTGCAGAAACCAGGAATCTTAGCTACATGAAAAAGTAATAGCAGGACAGTATAGCAAATAAACTCACTCTGACATGGTTGGTACTGACAGCTTAGTTACTTCCCTCCTTTTCTCTTCTGTCTATTTCCTCTTCTCTGCGCAGAACCTTACAGTACATTCTACTGGATTTCCCCCAGTTGCCTGCAGCCCCCACTGCCCTAATCAATCCAGGTCACTTTGCATTATAGTTCTCTTCCCTGAGTGCTTGTAACTCCTCCAGGTCTGGCACAGCAGACAAATTTGATCACGGTTGTACTTCTTCCAAAAAAGCCACAAGCTAATTCTTGCCATTTTATCAAAAGTCTCATAATATTTAATGTTAAGGTGCTAACTCCAGGACTCATGTGATTATGTAAGAGTCTCGGCTTTCATTTAAAAAAAGACATTTCTAGCCCTCATGATTTCAGAGAAATGCCTGAAAACATAACCTGAGTGTACCCCAAAGGCTCAGAAACCAGAGGCAAATAAAAAGAATCCAAAATGCATTATTATTTTTTTTTTAAATCTCATGCTTTTAAAGGCAGTCTCATGATTACTGGGGCCCTGACTCATGATTTTTGATGTTTGGGATTGGCAATACCATGTCACAAAGAACAATACAAAGCAGCTCTACAGGATCCAGATTGGGGACTGTTTTGTTGATCAAAAAACCTTTGTAAGGTCCTGAAAGAGTTATGGAGCGGGCTACAGCAAGCAGAAAGTGTCACTAGCTGATGACTGGCAGGTGCTTCGCCAGTGTGAAGTGTACCCAGAAGTACTCCATGGCCTACAGCTTGAGAACCATTGGTTTAGATGAAGGCCAGATGAGCTGGTGGATCTTGCTTTTTTACAGAAGTCATTTTCTTGTTCACTTCACATCCAAATAAATTGTAAACATTGCCTTTTCCTCTCTCTTTAGGCCTATGAATGGGAGCAATGGAAAACCCAGCATGCCAAACAGATACGTGTAACGTGACTGAGCCATTTGCATCTGGATCTCCAAACAGGAGCTGTCACTGCATAAACAAACCATACGTCCATTTGGATTACTGATTCTCGCCCTCGCTTTATTTTTTAAAATGTTCTTGTACTTTCTATTCTGTTAAGTTTTAAAAGGCAAATTCTTCAAAAAGAGCGTATAGATAATGCTGGACACCAGCCACTTTCTACATCAGTTCTATTGCCTGGATTTTAAAATGTAGTTCCCTCCAAAATTTTCTTGGTTGAATCTTTCAAACTGGTTTCCAAGTCATTAAAAAGAAAAATATGCCAAATGACATAGTCCATAACTCTAGCAAAGCCCCCACTTACTGAAGTCTGCGGCACAAATCCTGAGATTTTTATTGTCCTTACTCAGATATATACCAATTGACTTCAACAGCTAAGTAAAGACCTCAACATTCAGTCTGTTGGGAATTTTGCCTGCATAAAAACCGAGTAAAGACTGCCAGATTAGGCCTGCCACGACAAAGTGTATGATCCGCAGCAACTGAAGTCAGTGAAAAGCTCTCATTCACTTCAGTGATGCAGGACTGGGGCCTTCGTGAAGACATTTTTATTTGTGATGCTGCCTACAATGGGGAAAGGAGATCAAAGGTATTTAATCTAATGAGCATCCCAATGCCAAGCTAACTGGTAGTGGGGCATTAGCACAAGCTAATTTTAATTTTTTAATTTTAAAATGGGGCAAAAGGCCAGATAAGTTTGAACAATCACAGAGTTTAGTAACAGCAACTGGCTGAAATCAATGAAACTGTAAAACTTTTAGAAGACATGAGGCAGGGTTGAAAGGGCAAATGCTAAAAAGGGCTGTTATTTCTTTTATGGTCCTTAAGACTAAAGATTGCAGGCTCCAGCATTCTGCCCTCACTCAGGTAGACTCTCGCTGACGTCAGTGGGAGTTTTGACTGATCAAGGTATGCAGGATTCATCCTATTTCTAGGCACCCACGGGTAAGTGGCAAAAGAGTAAATCTAACCCCACTCTCCCTTCCGCAAACCAGTGTTTTAAGCACAGAATGAAAGATCTTTGTTTTTTCAACTATGTAGTTGATGTAAATATTTTCTTACTATAATTGCCATAAAGTTTTTCAATATTTCTGTTCCCAACAATCAGTATAAATACTGTGGAACAATTCAACTATACTTCTAGATATTCTCACTAAAGTACATTTCCTTTTCTTCTTAGCCTCAGAAAAGTTAGAGAACTATATATAAATATAAATGACCTTTTTGCTGAGAGATTTGAATAAAAGAAGAAAGGTGTTGCTGTGGTTAAAGATACAGGACTAGGCTTCAGAAGACCTGTGTTCAAATCCCAGCTCTATCACAGTCTGTAACCTTAATCGTTCTGTGCCTCAGTTTCCCATTTGTAAAATGGGGACAATAATACTTCTGTACCTTGCTGTCACGCTAAACCCATAAATACTTTGGGGATAAAGGCCTTATAAGTCTGTAGATACAAGATGTTGACTGGCAAGAGAGATCTCTTACTACATATTTATACACAAATCAGCCAGGCAAAATGTTCCCATCTGTATTGGCACTACCACAGTAACACAATCCAAATCCACTTCCAACATCCCAAGTGTATCTCTTCTTAAACAATGGATCTGGTAATAAGTGTGGCCCCAATTTAGTAAAGTCCTTAAGCTTGTGCCTATCTCGAGACTTGTGAGGAGTCCCATTCACTAGACCAAGAAATCCTTTTGTGACAGACGTTGTATGGTGGGTTATTGGAATTTCCTGAATGAATGTATCGATCTGACTTAATAGGAGGTTGTGAGAAAAGCAAGCAGGAAAGCAACAAAATAGCTAGAGGTAAGCAACCCTCCCAACAAACACGGGGGTCAGGGAGGGAGAGAGTTTGAGGGGCAATTGTAAGACAATGGCATTCCTCCAGGCCCTAGACCAAAGTGACATAGCGGTTCTGCTATCAAAGGGCTATAAACAGTTGAGCCTCCTCAGGAGAAGGAGGATCAATTGTCAGCATGGGTGACAGACCCAGGGAGAGGCTCTGTGGAGGAATCTAAAATATTAGGATCTTTCCCCAGATCCAGGGAACGGTAAGCCTTAGGGAAAGACAGGCTAGCATGTAAGGTGTTGATTGTTTTAAGATTTGTTTTCTCTGAAAGTCTTTTGTACTAAATAAAGAATACATTGCTTGACGAATGCTGCCTGGTCACTAGTTATCACTGTCATTGCTCCAGAGGGGATGGAACTGCAGGTACTGAGGATAAATCAGACCTGCCGAGGTAACCACAGTTGATCACAGGGGACTTCAGAGTGGGAGAATCACATGATTCTATACCAAGAGAGGTGATGGCGTGAGGCCCAAGACCTGAGAGGGGTGCATGTGATGGGACCAGAGGAGTCAGAGATGCAGTTAGCTCAATAACTTGGATAACTTTGTTACACACTGCATAACTAATCTGTGGAACTCATTGCAACAAGATATTATTGAAGCCAAGACCATAGCAAGATTCAAAAAAGAACCAGACATTTATATAAATAGATAGTTATATTGCAGTAGCACCTAGAGGCCCCATTGTGTTAAATGCTCTACCTACACATCATAAGAGACAGTCCCTGCCCTAAAATTTAGAATCTACATATACAAAGGGTAGGAAGGGCAATAGAGGCACAGAGAAGGGAAATGACTTGCCAAAGCTGGGAGCAGGTCAGGGGCAAAGCTGGGAGTAGCACCCAGGTCGCCTTACACCCAAGTAGTATACGGCTCGATAGTATTCATCACCATGTATTTTTGACAGGTTTCCACACCCCATTTAGGGCTTATGTTCCGTCCCCGTTTCCGTTGGTGTCGAGGTTTGGCACTGTCTGTCATTTTGAAAAAAAAATTGATTATTTTTTATGCTTGAATAGGGGGAACATTGCGTGCTTGTGCTTTGATACATTTGGTTGATTGTTTAGAGAAAAAGGTTGAAAGAATAGAGTGAGAGAGCTTAAAGATTTAAAAAAGAAAGCTTTGGTAAGGTTTAGAGGAAAAAGAAAAGACAGATTTTTGGTGAGGTTGAGTAAGGAGAGAAGATTTTAAAGGCCTAGTTTGGCATGTTATTAAAGAATAGAAAGAGAGAATTTTAAAAAAATAAAGATATTTGTTTTTAAAGCGTTAATTTGAAAGAATAGAGGCAAGTTATTAAAGAAAAGAGAGATTTTTGGTGAGGTTTAGTTAGGAGAACTTTTTTTAAAGTACTAGTTTGGTATGTTATTAAAGAAAAAAAATTGAGATAAATGTAAAAGGTATATTAAATATAAGGGTAGGTTAAGAAAACAGCATTTAAAAGAGTTAAATAAAAGAGAAACATATAAAGGAAACTGTTTAGTAAGCACATGGTAAAAATGTAAAGGTTGGTTAAGAAAGAAACATTTAAAATGTTTAATATAAGGGTAGGTTAAGAAAAGAGCATTTAAAAACATTAAATAAAAGAGAAAAATAGGTTAAAAAAGAACACACATGGCAAAAAAAAGGGACTTTACTAAAGCAGAGACGATTTAGTAAGCACATGGTAAAAAGTATAAAGGGGGGTTAATAGAAAAGCATTTAAACTATTAAATACAAGGATAGGTTAAGAAAAGAGCATTTAAAGAGTTAAATAAAAGAGAAAGTTATAAAGATAGGTTAAAAGAGAGAACAGGGCAAGAAAAAGAAAAAGAAAGCCCCTTTGCAAACCTTCCAACTGTTCCTGGGGAAAGAGGCAACTTCCCAGGTTCACAGCCCCTCAGGTTAGTTATCTCCACTTTTGGATCGGACCAATCAGATGCTGTTCTACAGCTGCGGCATAGAATACATTTTCCTGAACCAATCCTATAGTCCCAAGATTTTTAAACAAGAGCCATCTCCCTTCCCTCCCCCTTTAACTGCCTTATTCTTATCTAAAGAAACAGACCGCAAGCATCTTTCCACCATGTAGCCCTTTTACATAGGTGCTTTAAAAAAGGTTAAAACCATAATCCCTTAGTAACAAACAATTTTAAAAGTTTTCCCCTATGTTTTAGACTAACATTGGTTATTTTTTAGTGAGGACAATCTGAAGCTGCAGCAAAGTCCCTGTTAGCAAAAACAGCGTCTGTGAGTCAGTGGATCAGAGATAAGAAGGCTGCTTCTTCCCCCACTTTTTAACAAATAGAGGTGAAAGTTATATTAAGTTTTGTATAGGTATAAACACTTTAAAAGACAAACCTATATGAAGACACATCCTTTTATTTACAGGTGTGTTTCAATAAAATAGAGCATGCAGAAACACCCCAGGTTTAAAACCACAGGTCCTTAGTAACAGCCAGCTTATATTCCCCTTATTCTGTAAACCAGTGGATCAGAGAGAAGAAGTTTGTTTCTTCCCCCACTTTTTAACAAATACAAGTGAAAGTTATATTAAGTTTTGTAAAGGAATAAACACTTTAAAAGACAAGCCTATATGAAAACAGAGTCCTTTATTTAACATTTTTACATGTGTTTCAATTTTAAAAAAAGAGCATGCAGAAACACCCCAGAGTGAAAACCACAGAACCTTAGTAACAGCTAGTTTTTATTCCCCTTATTCTGTAATCCAGTGGATCAGAGAGAGAAGTTTATTTTCGTCCTCACTTTTTAACAAATCCATGCGGAAGTTATATTACGCTTTCATTTTCTTAGGACTTTTAGATTTAAGTATGAATTTTTCTGTTGCATTATCAGAATGTCTTTGTTTTTAAATGTTTGCCACCCGCATGCTGAGACACAAGTAAAGCTCCTGTGTTTGTTTTGGGTCCATAGATTTTATTAAAATAATGCATCACAGACTGGAGCTGTGGCTTTCTCTACATTTTAAAAACAGATAAGACTAATTAGGCTAGCCAGTGATCCATGCACTATAATCTGCCTTAGCAATGCTCTAGGGCAGAGCGTCCTGCCCGCGGGACCATCCTGCCCAGCCCTTGAGCTCCCGGCCGGGAAGGCTAGCCCCCAGCCCCTCCCCCACAGCCTCAGCTCACCGTGCCCTCAGTGCTCTGGGCGGCGATGCTACGAGCCCCTGCCGGGCAACGCAGCTGTGAGAGCCGCCGGGTGTAGTGTATTAAATTGCTCCCCGTAGGAATGTGCTACTTACGGTTTTCTACGTACGGCTGCCAGTCCTGGTGCTCCATAAGTAGCACATTCCTACAGGGAGCAATTTAATACAGTTTTGGAACCCCGATCAGGGCCGACAAAATGGGGGGAACCCAGTACAAATTACCGGGGCCCGGCAGTCCGGAAGGGGGTCCGGGGCCCGGTTTCCCCAGCTGTTTAGCTGGTCCGCCCTTGCCAGGGGGCCCGAAAAAAAATTTTCACCAGGGCCTGAACCTGCTCTGGGCGGCCCTGACCCTGATGTGGCCCTCAGGCCAAAAAGTTTGCCCATCCCTCCTCTGGGGTCACCCCTTCAGTTTGCTTGTTTTTTCACACAGACTTCTTTCCTAACTTTTTTAATGCTGTTAAAGTTTTAACAAAGGGTGAGATTGCATTGAAAGACACTTTGTGAAAGTTATAACAAGTATTTTATTCCATTTACTGATTGTAAAAGACAAAAACTGTCACCCCTACCCCTTGACTTTTCCCCATACTTTTAACACTTGCTAAACGTGCAGTGTTTCATTATATAAAGGTTTTTTTTTTAATATTTAACATGAAAATACAGCATTGACTGAGATGTAACATAACATGACCTCTTTTAAGGATATTCTGTAAGCAGTGAGGCCTATTTGAAGCATTATGTTTGTTTGTTTGTTTTAAAGTTTTACATGAAAAAGCAGTATTGACTGAGATGTAACAAAACAAGGCCACTCTTAGGGATATTTTGTAGAAGTTTAGTGAACTAAAAAGGTTTAAGATACTAGCCTATCCTTTTAAAAATAGTGTTTTTAAAGTACCAAAACAGCAACTGGGTAAGAATATGAAAACAGGCAATTGAGGGGAGTTTACATATGTGTTTTAATTAACAAAAAAATAAACAAGACTGCTTTTTAAAGTTTGGATTTATACAAAAAAAAAACAAGAAAAAATTAGCTTATGTAAAAAATGTTAGCTGTTTGTTTTTTTACTGGTGATAAGGAGTCTGCCCCGCACACACACACCTTCCTACTTCCCCCCCACCCCTTCTTCTTTTCTAATGTTTTTTAAAATCTAAACCGAGGACAAACAAATTTTAAAAAAGCCACAGTCACAGAGATCAGGCCATGGGGATAAGAAAGCTGTTCTGAGTTTTAGGGGGAATGTTGATAACTCTTTTAGTGAAACAGTTTTGTAGGCAGCCATTCTGTGTTAGTTGTTATGGTTTAGCATGGGCAAGCATTTGTCATTCGGAAGCACTTTCCTACTTTATGAGGTATTATCTCCCCCATCCTACAGCCTATCAGAAATATTAACAAAAACAAACTTAAAGATACTTTGTAGCAGGGCCTGCAAAGCAACAATTACAATTTTGTTTATCATTATCTTGTCTAAGCCCCTAGAGAATATTTTTTGTTTTGTTTTTATAAAACACTTTTATGCAAACTGTAACCCTAGATGATGTACAGCATTAAATAATATGAAACAGTAGATGAGAGACCAGAGACACTGTTGAAATCAGAGGGGTCATGATTAAGTCCTAATGCAGAGGGCCTGGGGTGGAAAATGAAAAGGTACAGCCGAAGCGGAAGACGGTATGATTTAAGAGGGGTTCTGGGGCTGTTTTGCAACAGTCCAGATGCCCCAACAGCCTATATCCCTCATGCACAAGCGCCAGGGCTGGGTGGGGTGAGTGGGCCTTTGTTAGAGGAACAGGCCGCTCATATACCTCTTGTTGTTGTTGACAAACTGTAACCTAACTGCACATATACTACGGGGGCAACCTACTGCCCTTTTGACAAACCCCACACCCCTTGAACTCCATAAAAACACGCTTCACACAGTTATTTTCAACTGACATTTTATTTTACAACACGCCCTGTTTTGTTCCCAAAACATGCTCTAACTTTTAGTTTTTTCTTAGCAAGATTTTGTAATTTGCTGAACAAAGAAGACGGTCAACATTTCGCATTAAAGATTTATCTGTCGGTTTGATGATTTCATCTAAAACGCTATTTGGGTCCTTGGCCTCTGTCACTTTGTCCACCAATTCTGCCCCTACAGCTAAATGTTTCTGGGTTAAACAGAGGCACTGCAGTACGTATTCCAATGTGATGATGATATTTAATACACTCTCCATACACAAACTACCGCTAATTTCTTAAATTTTACAGTTCACATCATCTAAAGACCAGTACACACAGTCATGATGCCTCTGACCGGGGGCATCTATGGTGCATCCAGGACAATCCTCATTTTGTTTCTCTCTCAGGCAGTGCTTGATGATTCCGTGCACAGCCGCTCGCACAATTGCTCACATCACGGTTTTATGGTTATGAACTTGCACAGGCTTAATACCGAATTTCTCCATCAAGTTTAGACAGTACAGGGCGGCCTATAGAATAAGCATCCCCTCTGTTTCAGCATTCTGTTGAGCATCTGGTTTTGGGTCTGGGCAAAAACAGATCGGGCCCAATCCGCTCGTCCCTTCAGAGCTGTTGGTGTCCAGAACCTCCTGGGTCAAGAGACCCCTGCAGCATGCAGCTTTTAAAAACAACAAACAACAACAAATGCAATATGTCTCTGTGCGGGCTTGATCCAAAAGGCTCTAGGTGCAGCCATCTTTAATCATCAGACCCATTTAAGTAGAAGCTCCTCCTTACTTACGGAGGGAGAGCAACGTCAGCTGTAAACTATTGGCTAAGAATATCATGTGGCCTGGCTAAAGTAATAATAATAGAATCATAGACTTTAAGGTCAGAAGGGACCATTATGATCGTCTAGTCCGACCTCCTGCACAACGCAGGCCACAGACTCTCACCCACGCACTCCTGTAACAAACCCCTAACCTATGTCTGAGCTATTGAAGTCCTCAAATCGTGGTTTGAAGACTTCAGGGTGCAGAGACTCCTCCAACAAGTGACCCATGCCCCACGCTGCAGAGGAAGGCGAAAAACCCCCAGGGCCTCTGCCAATCTGCCCTGGAGGAAAATTCCTTCCCGATCCCAAATATGGCGATCAGCTAAACCCTGAGCATGTGGACAAGACTCACCAACCAGCACCCAGGAAAGAATTCTCTGTAGTAACTCAGATCCCAGCCCATCTAACATCCCATCCCAGGCCATTGGGCATATTTACCGCTAACAGTCAAAGATCAATTAATTGCCAAAATTAGGCTATCCCATCATACCATCCCCTCCATAAACTTATCAAGCTTAGTCTTGAAGCCAGATATGTCTTTTGCCCCCACTGATCCCCCTGGAAGGCTGTTCCAGAACTTCACTCCTCTGATGGTTTGAAACCTTCATCTAATTTCAAGTCTAAACTTCCTGATGACCAGTTTATATCCATTTGTTCTTGTGTCCACATTGGTACTGAGCTTAAATAACTCCTCTCCCTCCCTGGTATTTATCCCTCTGATATATTTATAGAGAGCAATCATATCTCCCCTCAGCCTTCTTTTGCTTAGGCTAAACAAGCCAAGCTCTTTGAGTCTCCTTTCATAAGACAGGTTTTCCATTCCTCGGATCATCCTAGTAGCCCTTCTCTGTACCTGTTCCAGTTTGAATTCATCTTTCTTGAACATGGGAGACCAGAACTGCACACAATATTCCAGATGAGGTCTCACCAGTGCCGTGTATAACGGTACTAACACCTCCTTATCTCTACTGGAAATACCTCGCCTGATGCATCCCAAGACTGCATTAGCTTTTTTCACGGCCATATCACATTGGCAGCTCATAGTCATCCTGTGATCAACCAATACTCCGAGGTCCTTCTTCTCCTCTGTTACTTCCAACTGATGCGTCCCCAGCTTATAACCAAAATTCTTGTTATTAATCCCTAAATGCATGACCTTGCACTTTTCACTATTAAATTTCATCCTATTACTATTACTCCAGTTTACAAGGTCATCCAGATCCTCCTGTATGATATCCCGGTCCTTCTCTGTATTGGCAATACCTCCCAGCTTTCTGTTATCCGCAAACTTTATTAGCAGATTCCCACTTTTTGTGCCAAGGTCAGTAATAAAAAGATTAAATAAGATTGGTCCCAAAACCGATCCCTGAGGAACTCCACTAGTAACCTCCCTCCAGCCTGACACAGACTAACACGGCTGCTACTCTGAATCCAGCCTGACAGTTCACCTTTCAGTATGACCCGTTGTAGTCTCCCCTTTAACCAGTTCCTTATCCACCTTTCAATTTTCATATTGATCCCCATCGTAATTAGCTAATAATTCCCCATGTGGAACCGTATCAAATGCCTACTGAAATCGAGGTAAATTAGATCCACTGCGTTTCCTTTGTCTAAAAAATCTGTTACCTTCTCAAAGAAAAGGAGTATCTGTGACACCTTAGAGACTAGCAAATTTATTTTTGCAACAGAAAAACTTGCAATTTTGCAACAGAAAAGCTTCAAAAACAGACTCCAACGAGAAACTGCTGAACTTGAATTAATATGCAAACTAGATACCATCAATTTAGGCTTGAATAGAGACTGGGAATGGCTGAGCCATTACACACATTGAATCTATTTCCCCATGTTAAGTATCCTCACATCTTCTTGTCAAACTGTCTGAAATGGGCTATCTTGATTATCACTACAAAAGTTTTTTTTCTCCTGCTGATAATATCTCATCTTAATTAATTAGCCTCTTAGAGTTGGTAGGGCAACTCACACCTTTTCATGGTCTCTGTATGTGTATATATATCTCCTTACTATATGTTCCATTCTATGCATCCGATGAAGTGGGCTGTAGCCCACGAAAGCTTATGCTCAAATAAATTTGTTAGTCTCTAAGGTGCCACAAGTACTCCTGTTCTTTTTGCAGATACAGACTAACACGGCTGCTACTCTGAAACTTCTCAAAGAACTAGATCTAGTTGGTTTGGCACGATCTACCTTTTGTAAAACCATGTTGTATTTTGTCCCAATTACCATTGACCTCAATGTCCTTAACTACTTTCTCCTTCAAAAATTTTTCCAAGACCTTGCATACTACAGATGTCAAACTAACAGGCCTGTAGTTACCTGGATCACTTTTTTTTCCTTTCTTAAAAATAGGAACTATGTTAGCAATTATCCAGTCATACAGTACAACCCCTGAGTTTACAGATTCATTAAAAATTCTTGCTAATGGGCTTGCAATTTCATGTGCCAGTTCCTTTAATATTCTTGGATGAAGATTATCTGGGCCCCCCGATTTAGTCCCATTAAGCTGTTCGAGTTTGGCTTCTACCTCGGATGTGGTAATATCTACCTCCATATCCTCTTTCCCATTTGTCATCCTACCATTATCCCTAAGCTCCTCATTAGCCTCATTAAAGACTGAGGCAAAGTATTTGTTTAGATATTGGGCCATGCCTAGATTATCCTTAACCTCCACTCCATCCTCAGTGTTTAATGGTCCTACTTCTTCTTTGTTTTCTTCTTATTTATATGGCTAGAGAACCTTTTACTATTGGCTTTAATTCCCTTTGCAAGGTCCAACTCTATATGGCTTTTGGCCTGTCTCACTTTATCCCTACGTGTTCTAACCTCAATAAGGTAGCTTTCCTTGCTGATCCCTCCCATCTTTCACTCCTTGTAGGCTTTCTGCTTTTTCTTAATCACCTCTCTGAGATGCTTGCTCATCCAGCTTGGTCTACAGCTCCTGCCTATGAATTTTTTCCCCTAAGGAGGAGCTTCTACTTAAACGGGTCTGATGATTAAAGATGGCTGCACCTAAAAGGCCCTGGCCAACACCGGCAGTCAAGCCTCTCATGAAGAGACATTATATATATAAATAAATATAATATAAACTGTCTGTGGTTTTAAACCTGGGGTGTTTCTGCATGCTCTATTTTATTGAAACACACCTGTAAATAAAGGGATGTGTCTTCATATAGGCTTGTTTTTTCAAGTAATTATTTTTATTTCATTCATTATATTATTATTTTATACTTTATTCCTTTACAAAACTTAATGTAACTTTTACTTGCATTTGTTAAAAAGTTTGGGGACGAAGCAGCCTTCTTATCTCTGACCCACTAACTCACAGATGCTGTTTTTGCTAACAGGGGCTTTGCTGCAGCTTCAAATTGTCCTCACTAAAAAATAACCGGTGCTAGTCTAAAACATGGGGGAAAACTTTTAAAAATTGTTTGTTACTAAGGGCTTATGGTTTTAACTTTTATTAAAGCCCCTATGTAAAAGGGCTAAATGGTGGGGAAAATGCTTGGGGTCTGTTTTTTTAGATAAGAATAAGGCAGTTAAAGGGGGGGTAGGGAGGAGAGGGGAGGGAGATGGCGCTTGTTTAAAAATCTTGGGATGAAAGGGTTGGTTCAGGAAAATGAATTCTATGACACTGCCGTAGAACAACATCTGATTGGGCCGATCCAAAGGCGGTGATAACAAGCCTGAGGGGCTGTGAACCTGGGAAGTTGCCTCTTTCCGCAGAAACACTTGGAAGGGTAAGATCTCTTTCTCTCTGACTCAACCATGTGCTGTCAATCTTTGCCCTTTGCAAAGGGGCTTTCTTTTCGCTTTTCTTGCCCTGTTCTTTCTTTTAACCTATGTTTAGATGTTGAACCTATCTAAACTCTTTTTAAATGCTTTTTTCTTAACCTACCCTTATATTTAATAGTTTAAATGCTTTTCTATTAACCTATCTTTATACTTTTTACCATGTGCTTACTAAACAGTCTCTGCTTTAGTAAATTCCTTTTTCTTGCCATGTGTGTTCTTTTTAAACCTATTTTTCTCTTTTATTTAATGTTTTTAAATGTTCTTTTCTTAACCTACACTTGTATTTAACATTTTAAATGTTTCTTTCTTAACCAACCTTTATATTTTTTACCATGTGCTTACTAAACAGTTTCTGCTTTAGTAAATGTGTTTTTTTTTTTTTCATTTAATTTTGGAGGCTGAGAAACTTTCCCATGATGTTTGCTGACATCACATCCTCCCCAAAAGGCACTATGTCCTATCAAGCCAGACCAGCAAATTCATCTTTGCTCTGCTGCGCCTTTCTTGAGAACAGTCAGCACAAGGAGATAATGGCCAGATTCGTTTCTTTGCTGTTTTTTCTCAGTCTGAACTTGTGTGAGTACAGAATCGCTATTTAGTGTAACCTCTTTAAGCAGGGTAATTAATAATGGGAGTTTAGGGTGGTCTCTCCAGAGTCATCTGGATGGAGGAGTCAAAACAAAGGTTAAAAAGCAAACAAACCCACCAGATTAATTTTCAGTTTTGTGTTTTACTTTGTTTCTGCGAGTGAATAGAGAAAATGGCCCAGAGCCTGAGCTCAGTCATGCAGGTGCAGCCAGTGGAGTTACTCCAGATTTACTCCAGCATGACTGAGAGCAGAGTCCGGCCCAAGGATTTTTTGGGGTTCCAGAAATCAAAACTAATGCATCATTTTAAAAAACTTGGTACCTGTCAGTGTAACCTGAGCTTTCACCCAGATGGCTTCTCTGCATCAGATGATCTATTGAGCTAGGGCAGCCGGTGTAAGGACTCGGGCGATCGCTGAGCACGCTGTAGAGCTGAATCCTGACAGTCACTGAAACTGATTATCCGAGTCTGCCTGAGAGTGTGTTGATCCCTTAGCCCTGTGCATGTTCTCGGTTCACTGCTCTGGGTGTCTCCATGGCACTAATCAGCGAGGATGGAGCTTTGAGTGAGGTCTGAGACCCCAGTAAGGAGAATACGGCTTGGGATGGTGCTGAGGACGCTCTCTGTGGATGGGTGTGACTGTGCTGATAACTGTGCTGGATGAATTTCTCTCCCTCAGGCTGCTGCAGGTCCGAGGGCCAGAGAAGCAAAATGAGTGTGAGGCTCCGCAGCGGTGGCAGCCCCCTTGCCCTGGGAGCCCCGGTGGAGTTGGAGTGTGTGATCTCAGACCACAGCCTGTCCAACAGCGGCGTCTCCTGGATGCGCCAGCACAGGGACTCTGCCCCCCAGTTCATCTTGTTCGTTACCTCCCTCAACCGGGTGGCATCGACGGAGAATGGAAAACCACCCGCACGCTTTGACGCAAAAAGAGAATCCAAAAACTACACACTGACCGTGAAGTCCTTCCAGGAGCAGGACCAGGGCAATTATTACTGCATCGTCAAACACAACCAGAGGCTGCACTTCAGCTCCGGGGTCCCACTCCACCTGCCAGGTCAGCACCTACTTCACCCCATTTCAGCCCCCAATGCCTGGGCTGGAGCCTCAGCATTCCCTCTCCCTCCAGCCCAGCATCATCCTTATCATGCTCATCAACCCTCAGACCTGGCCCTTTCTTCCTGTGTGCCCAGGTTGGCAGGTGTCAGGGGTCTCTGTATAGAGCCCTCTGCCCAGGACACCCCTCTCAATGTTTCACTTTCCCTGAATGTCTCAGCCACGTGGACTCCTGGCATGTCCCTCACCCTCCTTCTCCGTCACACCCCTTCACCTCCATTCACTGCCCATAACTTCCAGCAGTTGGGTGTCCCTGAGCAGGGTGTAGGTTTCCCCATAGGGTCCTAGTGATCCCCTTCTTTCAGGAGACTGGAGACAATGGGATAGATGCCTGCTAACTTTCCCCTCCCCGTTCCCAGTCATGCTTCAGCATGGATAATGCCATAGGAATGATGCTCAAAATACTGGCATCCCCTTCTACCCAACAAACCCCATCACTGACTCCCCCTTGTACCTAACAAACCCCATGTGACCAGGGTCCAAATGGGGAGCCAGCTGTGATCACCCAATTAGGGTGAACTGCAAAGAATGGGGCAGACAATCCCCATAAAGCTGGTGGATATTCCAATACTTAGATTTACCAAGACAGCATAAAACAGCTTCTTTATTACCTTACGGGTTACTCAGAAGTCCAAACAACACAGTTCCCTTAAACTGATCCAGCCTCAGGCCTCCATCCAGGTACCCATGTCAAATATGATGATTTCTGAAAATCTTATTTCATCATATAAAAGAAAAGGTTCTACTAATCCCAAAGGATCAGACACATTACCTCCCAGGTTAATGAATGTTTCAGATCTTACCCAAATACACGCTACAGCCAATTCTTATTAACTAAACTAAAATGTATTAAAAAACAAAAGAGAGAGAGGATGGTTAAAAGATCAATATACAGACAGACATGAGTTCAATTTATTTAGGTGCAGATTCATAGCAGAGATGGGGAGCTTTGTGGTTGCAAAGAGTTCCTTTAGAATTCAGTTTATAGGTCATAGTCCAATGTTCAAATCTTATACAGTATTCAGGGTGCACCAGCATAACTGGGACCTCAGTCTTGCGACTCAAACTTCCCCTGATGAAGTCTAAGCAGATCTGAGATGACAGATTTGGGACTCAAGGATCTTTTATACAATTTCATGTCTTTTGACAAGTTGGAATTCCTCAGGGAACAAAAGGTAATTAGGATGACTTTGAAGAAGGTCCATCACCTGTATTTAGCTATGCGAATTAACGTAATACCATTTGCTTGTTCCTCCACCATTCACAGTACATTTCAAAGAGAGATAAATACTGAGATATCCCATGTTTACAATTCATTTACATGATAGGATGTTCTTTTGACCTCTGAGTTATCAGAATACAGCATAGACAGGGACTGTTGATTACATTGTCCTCCTTACTCATACATATGTAAATACACAAAAACACAAACATTATCTCCCCACATGTCTTCTGTGGGTTATTTATTTTGCAGGATGTTTAACCCTTTCTAGCCATGCATCACACCCCATCACTCACAGCCCCTTCTACCCAACAAACCCCATCACTGACACCCCCTTCTACCCAAGAAACCCAATCAGGGCCGCCGAGAGCAGGTTCGGGCCCTGGTGAAAAATTTTTGGGGGCCCCCCAGCAAGGGCGGACCGGCTAAACAGGGCCAACGAGGGGCGGGGAAGCCGGGCCCCGGGCCCCGTTCCGGACCGCCGGGCCCCAGTAATTTGTACCGGCTTCCCCCACCTCTCGTCGGCCCTGAACCCGATCACTGATACCCCCTTCTACCCAACAAACCCCATCATGCCAACTTCTGCCCAACAAACCCCATCACTGACACCCCTTTCTACCCAAGAAACCCGATCACTGATACCTCCTTCTACCCAACAAACCCCATCATGCCAACTTCTGCCCAACAAACCCACCACTGACACCCTGTGCTACTCAACAAACCCCATCACTGACACCCCCTTCTTCCCAACAAACCTGTAAACATTAAGAAAATATTTTAAAAAATCAAACCCCAAACCTTACCCAAGCAGAGTTTTGACCCCAAAATGGGATAAGTGCCAGAGACTCTGTGACGTCCACAGGGGCTTTGCTATTGCTACTGATTTTATGTGGACTGGAAGGCACACAGATACTATGATGATGGGGTGATGGGTTGGATCACAGAAACCCCCTTGGGAACTGCCACCCAGGGCCGGCTCCAGGCACCAGCTTCTCAAGCAGGTGCTTGAGGCGGCCGCTCCGGAGAGGGGCGGCACGTCCAGGTATTCGGCGGCAATTCGGCGGATGGTCCCTCACTCCGCCTGGGAGCGAAGGACCTCCCGCCAAATTGCCGCCGCAGATCGCGATCGCGGCTTTTTTTTCGTTTGTTTGTTTTTTTGTTTTGGCTGCTTGGGGCGGCCAAAACCCTGCAGCCGGCCCTGCTGCCACCTGATGTGCCAAGACTACTTCTGCCCCTGCTTTCCCTCTGCCAGCCTGGGAATCCAGCACCCTGTCTTGCTGAGCCAGACACGCCCGCCTGCTCCAATACAGACTCAGGGTCCAAACCAAGTGGCCAAAAGCTGCAGACTTAACTGAAAACAGCTTACAGAAGTGTTCCTGTCTTTAACACTCAGATACCCAACTCCCAATGTGGTCTAAACCCAAATAAATCCGTTTTACCCTGTATAAAGCTTATACAGCTTATAAAGCTTATACAGGGTAAACTCATAAATTGTTCGCCCTCTATAACACTGATAGAGAGATATGCACAGCTGTTTGCTCTCCCAGGTATTAACACATACTCTGAGTTAATTGATAAGTAAAAAGTGATTATATTAAATACAAAAAGCAGGATTTACGTGGTTTCAAGTAGTAACAGACAGAACAAAGTGAATTACGAAGTGAAATAAAATAAAACACGCAAACCTATGCCTAATATAAATGAATACAGATACAAATCTCACCCTTAGAGATGTTTCAATAAGTTTCTTTTCTCAGACTGGACACCTTCCTAGCCTGGGCACAATCCTTTCCCCTGGTACAGCTCTTGTTCCAGCACACGTGGTAGCTAGGGGATTCCTCATGCTGGCTGCTCCCTCTTTCCCTGTCCCAACCACTTATATATCATAAGCATAAAGCATATTCCAGTTACACTATATTCACACTCATTAGCATATTTTTATAAAATCATATAGACTGCAGCGTCACAATGGGCAGCAGGATAAAACCAGATTAGATAGATAGATAGATAGATAGATAGATAGATAGATAGATAGATAGATAGATAGATAGATAGATAGATAGATAGATGAGTTTGGAGTCTGTTCCAGGACTGGGATTGCCCCAGGAGGTCCCTACAGAGTACTCTTGGCTGGGGAAGGAGTTGTTGTCCACGTGAGCTATGGGTACGTGGGGGCAAAGCCTCTATTGGCTCTACTGGGGGAGTGAGTCCTGAAGGGAGGGACAGAGGAAGGCAGCGAGAGGAGATGAAGGGACAGAGATTGACTTCACTACCTGTTGTTTCCATTCTTGTTTCCAGCACCCCCCACCGCAGCCCCCTCTACGAAGGTGACCACCCCCCAGCCCAGCACCAAGGAACCCGGGGACTGCAAACACTCCCCAAACTTCGGCTCGTCCCCACAGCTTTGGGGGAGCCAGAGCCCCCAGCGGCGGGGCTGGCTGTGATTTCACAGGCGCTGGCTGCTCGCTCTGCAGGCAGCGGGGCTGGCTGTGATTTCACAGGCGCTGGCTGCTCGCTCTGCAGGCAGCATTGGCTCCCGGGCTCGCGCTGGTTTTCCCGGGCTGAACAGCCCATTGCAGAGCAATCCCCACAGCGCCAAGCCGTGCTCACTTCTTAGCGCGCACAGCCAGGCATGCCGGGGGGACAGCCCCGCTCCTGCCCCTTTGCCAGTGCTGGGCTGTGTGGGAAGCGCAGGGCGGACTGGGAGATCCCAAGCCCAGGTTTGCCGGCCACGTGTTTTCCCTGCGGAGGGAAACCTGGCGGCTCGTTAAACCAGCCCCGCCGATAAATTCAGCAGCTCACGCACGAGCACCAGCCCTGTCCTCCCCGCTGGGATCGCTGCCGAGTAGCAGAAACGGCTCCCCCCACTATTGGCCAGCACGGGCCGTCTCTGTCTCCACAGCACGTGGTGCACCTTGCACCTGTCCCTCCCCTGCATCGAGTGCATCCTGCACCCCCACCCACCGCCTGATCCCTCCTCTTGGAGCGGAGCCGGGGCGGGGGATCGCTGAAGCTCGTGGTTTAGTTTTATTTTTTACGCTATTTTGTTTCTGCAGCGAAAGCCCCAAAGAAGGGGCTGGGTTTATCCTGTGACTTTTACATCTGGGTCCCCTTAACCAGCGCCTGCCTGCTCCTCCTCATTGCCCTGCTGGCCACCATCACAGCGTGTCAAAGTAAGTGACTCCCCTCCATCCGGCTGAGCCAGATACTCCTTAGCTCCCAGGCCAGAGAGCAGCGGTTTAAATTTAAAAATTGTCAGTGATGGTGACTCCACCATGACCCTTGGTAAATTGTTCCAATCGTCAATTACTTGCACCGTTAAAATAAGCCCTATTTCCAGACTGAATTTGTTTAGCTTCAGCTTCCAGCCATTGGATTGTGTATTTCTATAACGGGTGAGTCGTAGGGTGACCAGATGTCCCGATTTTATAGGGACAGTCCCGATTTTGGGGTCTTTTTCTTATATAGGATCCTATTACCCCCACCCCCTGTCCCAATTTTTCACACTTGCTGTCTGGTCACCCTAGGTGAGTGGCACGGAGATTAATTAATTAAATTAATTAATTAATTAATTTAATTAATTAATTAATGGAGATATCCCATCTCCTAGAACTGGAAGGGACCTTGAAAGGTCATCGAGTCCAGCCCCCTGCCTTCACTAGCAGGACCAAGTACTGATTTTGCTCCAGATCCCTAAGTGGCCCCCTCAAGGATTGAACTCACAATCCTGGGTTTAGCAGGCCAATGCTCAAACCACTGAGCTATCCCTCCCCCGGCATTCCCCCAGCAGAGAGCAGCCTGGCCATGAAAATAATTTTGACCAAAGATGTGGCCTGCTTCTTTGTGCTAAAATAAATGGTTCTCCCATATATTGGGTCAAATACAGCCCTGGTGCAATGTCAGTGGAGTTATGCCAAGGATGACTTTGGCTAAGTGGGCCAGATCCACCGTTGGTGTAAATCTGCAGAGCTTCATTGAAGTCAGTGGAGCAATGGTAATTTATACCAGGTGAGGATCTGGCCCAATATATCTTATTATCCCAGAGTACGTTGGCAACAGAAATGGATTCCGTGACGAGGGCACAGGGTGATCTTTACTCAAAAAATCCTCCTTCTTTTTCAGGGTCAGATCTGAGTTACCTCGTGTAAATTTGGTTGTGCTCTTCTGGCAATCCATGCCGCTTGCCTATTGTAGAAATAACCACGGCAAACAAATGTTCACTGGCTTTCCAGACTGGTATCGATAGCAAACACTAACGTACAGTCAATGCTCCAGTTTTGAGTTTTAGACCTGAATACAAACCGAAGGCTCAATCCTGCAGCCATTAATCACATGAGTGGCTCTTATTCCTGGGAGCAATTTCATCGACTTCAATAGGACTATGTGTTGGAAAAGGACTACTTGCCTTGCTTAAGGGTTGCCCAAAAGAAAACTAAAAGAGACAGTGGCTGACCCAAACCTACAGCAAATATAAACTCAGCTCTAGCATGCAAAGGATAATTTTTGGGGGGGGGAAGATTGCCGGTAATGTGTTGCTGCAGCGTCTTTTTTACTGAACAATGACTCGCTCGCTAATTCTTTCAACTTCATCTTCTTTTCTTTTTAAAGAAACCAGAAGACGAAGGTGCAAATGTAAAAGGTTGGTAAACTTCCATTTGGGGGCATTTTCTCTTTAGTTCAGTGGCTTCTTGCACAGCGTGTTATAAAAGTTAATTGATACCACAAGCCATAAAGTCCCACGCATCGGCCCCCTCACATGCACACAATATTACTTCTGAGGGTTTGTGTGTGTCATTAAGTCCGGAAAATCAGCCTTAAGGTTCTTGCTTTAACCCTTTCCCCTTTGTTATTATTATTTACCATTTAAATACACTAGCACCCAATATAGGGTAGGTGCTGCATAGGAAGACAGTTCATGCCTCAAAGAGTTTGCAGGCTGCAGACTTTGTGGATATGAATTACAGTAGGCCCTTTCATTAGAGGATCACCCAATGTACCTACCAAAGGTTACATGTCTCCGTCACGGATAATAGGGGAAAGTATAGTTTGTTTTTCCAGCAGGCGTGCTGTCACATTGGCCCGTGTTATCTAAGGGCTGCAAGGTGCTGAGCCCTCTGCGCCGGACCCCAAAAAATATTTTAGCACATGCATGATCCTATTGAAGACAGTGGGACTACACACATGCTTAAAGCTGAGCTGTACTTAAATCCTTTTCTGGATCAACTGAGGCAGGCAGGTTTAAATAGTTTTAAATGACTTCCCGAAGGTCTACAGAAGATTTTTGAAACAGGGGCAAGTCACACTTGTGTGAGCCTCATTTTACACTGTCCCAGTGAGTGCACACTAGGGATTTGCACTGGTGGGACTACATTGGTGCACAAATCCGTAGGATAGACAAGCCCTAAGTGTCAGGGTTGGGATTAGCATTTAGATGATCTGGACTTAATGAATGCTCAGTGTTGTATTTTCAAACCTCCAGAGCCTTTTCTTTGGCAAATCCAATGTCTGCAGAGAAAGCTAAGCTCACATTCCCCCTTCAGGACCCACATATGTCAGATTTTAAATTTCAGAACAAGCTATTTTTGAGTTACCTACATGAATAAATTCATCGGAGAAAAATTAACATCAGAAAAATGCTGTTTTTAATATCTCCCTAAGACAGAATGGTTACCAGATTGTTAAAAGGTATTAAAAATGAACTCCTAGGCTGAGATCAAGCATTAGAACTTGCTGCCCAAAGAGTAATGTTTTGTGAAAGGGTTTTAGAATGAAAATGCCTTCTGATCTTTAAATATAACACTGCGATCACAGCATTGTGACCACATCATAGCAACTGTACACAGGAACCTAAAAAATATATATGCCTCTATTATCTCACTCTATCTCCAGTATGAGCTACGTATTGCCTTGCAAAGTGCCATTCTAATCCACTGCAGAGTGTGTGTTACAGGCCCCCTCTGCTGATCTACAAGAGGATGGTGGTTGTTATGGTCAAGAGCTGAGCGTATAACAGATATTTTTCAGTTTGTGGGTTGAACTGGGGGGGAGAAATGGTTCAGTTAGAACCAAAACTGAATTTTTGCTATTTTTCCTTGCCAAACGAAAATTTTTTTGTTTCAGGTCAAATGAAACGTTTTGTTCAACCCAAAACAAGGGGTTTTTTGGCTCAGTTTTGGATTGTTTTGGGGGGCCTTTTACCCTTTCTTTTTCTAAAAGTTAAATTTCAAAATAAAATACCATTTTGAAACCAAAACTCCATATTTTTCATTTTGAAACGGCTGAACCGATACACTTCAACATTTTAGAAAATAAAATTCCAATTGTTTTTGGCCAAAACTACCCACTAACTTTGACCCTAATTCGCAAATAGTTTTGGTGACCTGAAAAATGCATTTTGTGGTGAAAAAAAAAAAATTCACTTAGCTCTATTACAGCCCCCAGCTAAAAAGGGTGGATACTTTAGTTCAAGCTATAGCAGCTCTTGCTTTTAGCTCTGGATGTCCCCAGTTCAATCCCTGGTGTGTTGGCCAAGAGGTCATCATGCCACGACATATCTTTTTGTTCTGTGTTTGTACAGCACCCAGCACAATGGGGCCTGGGTCCATGACTGGGGCTCCTAGGTGCTACTGTAATAACAAATAAAAATATTGCCTGTTTGCCTACCCAAAACTCCCATTGAAATTCCTATGCTATGTTAGTATGGGAAAAACCTAACAGCAGAACTATGGAGTGTAGAACCAATACCGTGAGATTCCAAGTGCCTCAGGAAACAGATTTTCTGTGCATGCCAGAAAAATTATATTTTAATTACTTACATTTCCATTATTTTAAAACTTTCCCCCCAAAAAACTTAGCAAAGCAATTATGCCTTAGTGCGTCAAGTTCATCTGTTGATATGTCATTTGTGCACAAAATGAAATCTTGGGAAAATGGGAACAAGTATGTATATTTTTCCCGGCTCCATTCAAAAACAGCTGAATGGATTGCACTCAAACTTCCCCAGAAATTCACCTGAGGGCTGACCAAAGCTTGGAAAGTTTCAGGCAAGAAAGAACATCTTGGAGAATGTTAGAGCTAGGAGCTGTTAAAGGGGAAGTACCAGTTTTCTTTTTGCAGTGTGAGGCATTTAAACCTTACACTTTATCGTAGTGAATAAAATGAATATCACACATATTGATGGGAAATGAGAATTAAAGGCCCAATCCTGAAAACCTTTATTCACAGGAGTAGTCCTTGCTCTGGTGAGCAGTTCACTGATTTCAATAACAGCTCTTCAGAAGTCACTGGTATGACTCAGCGTATGTCTAAACTACCCGCCGGATCGGCAGGCAGCAATCAATCCAGCGGGGGTCGATTTATCGCGTCTAGTGTAGATGCAATACATCGACCCCCAAGTGCTCTCCTGTCAACTCCTGTACTCCACCAAGCTGAAGTTGCATAACTTAGATCAATCCCTCCCCTTCAACCCTCAGTGTAGACCAGGGCTAATATGATAAAGGACTGCTTCTCAACAGGATCTGGCCCCAGGACTGGCACTGGCAACTTCAGGGTTTATTTTTTCCACCGCAAATGATTTTTCAGTGAAAGTATGCACTGTACACTGAGCTAGATCTTCAGCTGCTGTAAACAAGCGTACATCCAAAGGCCCTGGAGAGGCGCAGATTTACACTGTTTGAGGATCTGGCCTGCTAGACTTTCCTTTTAGCTGAACCTGATGAAACAGATTACTATAGAAGAAGGTGATTCCAGATTTTACACTGACAATCCTGGGCCTGATCCTGTGTGTACTGAGCCCTTCCTGCAAGGTGACAAGTGCCTTAAGTGAATGGGGTGGTGGGTGCTAAGCAGGAGGCTGGACCCGTGATCCTTTGCTCACACAAGCAGTCCCAGTGCTTTCGGAGCTACAACTCACATGACTGAGAAGGGCTAGCAGGATCAGGCCCGAGATGCTCACCACTTGTCGGCATTTGGCCGTTAGTAGACTTGGAGAGCACAGCAAGAGGGAAGTAGGAGCAGGCTTATTAATTGCTGCCAGCTTTCATCATAAAGTAAAGTATGATGGTGATTATTTATTTGTACTATTGTAGCATCTAAGTGCCCCAGTCACGGACCAGGACCTCTTTGTGCTAGGTGCTACACAAACATAGAACATAAATCCCCAAGGAGCTCGCAGTCTAGGTATCAGACAGAAGACGACAGATGGATACAGACATACAGGGGAGTACAAGGAACCAATGAGACAATATTGGTCAGCATAACAGGCAATGGTCTCAGAGCACCAGCAGCCTAACCGTTGTCAAGTTTTTTGTAGGCATCACAGCCAGAAAGAGTTTGAAGGAGGGATTTGAAGGAGGATAATGTATTAGTTATGCAGATGTTTATGAGGAGTTTCTCCCAAGCATGAGGGGCAGCATGGGAGAAAGCACGAAGATGCTTGTTTGAAAATTTAACAAGTGGGAGATGGAGTCTGATTTCATGGCCTATCGGAGGCAGTAGTTGATAGGTTGTGAGGGGCCTTGAAAGTAAAGACAAGTCTTTAGTCTTGGAAGGATTCAATTTTTATCAATAAATGTCAGTAAACACTGATTTCACCGCACACACACAAACCGACAAAAATATATTTCCATCGATAATTGAAATTTACAAATAGGCAAAGTAAGAAAAATACTGTTTAAGAACTTATTAGTCAACATCCTCTTATTTATTCTTGTGAATTAGGCTTATTGCAAATGGACTAGCAAATGAATAGTAAAAACAGGTATGACTGCTTGATTTAAGGCTATTTACTTCGTATATTTTGACATGTGATGTTGACAATTTGTGTTTTAATGGTTTATAAAGCTCTAACCTTAAAGCTTTGAATTTCAAATCTAAGGTCATGAAATAATTGTCCATCCCCCATAATTTCCCACAATTGTGAAAATTTAAATTGATAAAAATAGAAAAAAGTCTTAAAACCCATAAATTGTGCAACTGTAAACGTATAAATTGTTAAAAATCTAAAAAATTGCTTTAAAATAGACATTGACATTATCTTTCAAAATTATTAAAAAAAAAAAATCAAATTCTGCCAAGCCTACTTATGTTTGATACAAGACTTCTCTACAAAGTACACATTTCGATCTGTGGTTCTTAAATATTTACATATTTTCTTAAGATCAGAAGCGTCCCAGGGACCACATGCCCTTTCCCCCTGCAAGTCCAGAAGCCACATCTGCCTTGCAGAAACCAGGAATCTTAGCTACGTGAAAAAGTAATAGCAGGACAGTATAGCAAATAAACTCACTCTGACATGGTTGGTACTGACAGCTTAGTTACTTCCCTCCTTTTTTCTTGTGTCTATTTCCTGTTCTCTGCGCAGAACCTTACAGTACATTCTACTGGATTTCCCCCAGTTGCCTGCAGCCCCCACTGCCCTAATCAATCCAGGTCACTTTGCATTATAGGTCTCTTCCCTGAGTGCTTGTAACTCCTCCAGGTCTGGCACAGCAGACAAATTTGATCACGGTTGTACTTCTTCCAAAAAAGCCACAAGCTAATTCTTGCCATTTTATCAAAAGTCTTATAATATTTAATGTTAAGGTGCTAACTCCAGGAGTCATGTGATTATGTAAGAGTCTCGGCTTTCATTTAAAAAAAGACATTTCTAGCCCTCATGATTTCAGAGAAATGCCTGAAAACATAACCTGAGTGTAACCCAAAGGTTCAGAAACCAGAGGCAAATAAAAAGAATCCAAAATGCATTATTATTATTTTTTTAAATCTCATGCTTTTAAAGGCAGTCTCATGATTACTGGGGCCCTGACTCATGATTTTTGATGTTTGGGATTGGCAATACCATGTCACAAAGAACAATACGAAGCAGCTGTACAGGATCCAGATTGGGGACTGTTTTGTTGATCAAAAAACCTTTGTAAGGTCCTGAAAGAGTTATGGAGCGGGCTACAGCAAGCAGAAGGTGTCACTAGTTGATGACTGGCAGGTGCTTCGCCAGTGTGAAGTGTACCCAGAAGTACTCCATGGCCTACAGCTTGAGAACCATTGGTTTAGATGAAGGCCAGATGAGCTGATCAATGCTGGTGGATCTTGCTTTTTTACAGAAGTCATTTTCTTGTTCACTTCACATCCAAATAAATTGTAAACATTGCCTTTTCCTCTCTCTTTAGGCCTATGAATGGGAGCAATGGAAAACCCAGCATGCCAAACAGATACGTGTAACGTGACTGAGCCATTTGCATCTGGATCTCCAAACAGGAGCTGTCACTGCATAAACAAACCATACGTCCATTTGGATTACTGATTCTCGCCCTCGCTTTATTTTTTAAAATGTTCTTGTACTTTCTATTCTGTTAAGTTTTAAAAGGCAAATTCTTCAAAAAGAGCGTATAGATAATGCTGGACACCAGCCACTTTCTACATCAATTCTATTGCCTGGATTTTAAAATGTAGCTCCCTCCAAAATTTTCTTGGTTGAATCTTTCAAGCTGGTTTCCAAGTCATTAAAAAGAAAAATATGCCAAATGACATAGTCCATAACTCTAGCAAAGCCCCCACTTATTGAAGTCTGTGGCACAAATCCTGAGATTTTTATTGTCCTTACTCAGATATATACCAATTGACTTCAACAGCTAAGTAAAGACCTCAACATTCAGTCTGTTGGGAATTTTGCCTGCACAAAAACCGAGTAAAGACTGCCAGATTAGGCCTGCCACGACAAAGTGTGTGATCCGCAGCAACTGAAGTCAGTGAAAAGCTCTCATTCACTTCAGTGATGCAGGACTGGGGCCTTCGTGAAGACATTTTTATTTGTGATGCTGCCTACAATGGGGAAAGGAGATCAAAGGTATTTAATCTAATGAGCATCCCAATGCCAAGCTAACTGGTAGTGGGGCATTAGCACAAGCTAATTTTAATTTTTTAATTTTAAAATGGGGCAAAAAGCCAGATAAGTTTGAACAATCACAGAGTTTAGTAACAGCAACTGGCTGAAATCAATGAAACTGTAAAACTTTTAGAAGACATGAGGCAGGGTTGAAAGGGCAAATGCTAAAAAGGGCTGTTATTCTTTTATGGTCCCTAAGACTAAAGATTACAGGCTCCAGCATTCTGCCTTTATTCAGGTAGACTCTCACTGACTTCAGTGGGAGATTTGACTGATCAAGGTATGCAGGATTCATCCTATTTCTAGGCACCCACGGGTAAGTGGCAAAAGAGTAAATCTAACCCCACTCTCCCTTCCGCAAACCAGTGTTTTAAGCACAGAATGAAAGATCTTAGTTTTTTCAACTATGCAGTTGATGTAAATATTTTCTTGCTATAATTGCCATAAAGATTTTCAATATTTCTGTTCCCAACAATCAGTATAAATACTGTGGAACAATTCAACTATACTTCTAGATATTCTCACTAAAGTACATTTCCTTTTCTTCTTCTTAGCCTCCGAAAAGCTAGAGAACTAAATAAAAATATAAATGACCTTTTTGCTGAGAGATTTGACTAAGAGAAGAAAGGTGTTGCTGTGGTTAAAGATACAGGACTAGGTTTCAGAAGACCTGGGTTCAAATCCCAGCTCTACCACAGTCTGTAACCTTAATCGCTCTGTGCCTCAGTTTCCCATCTGTAAAATGGGGACAATAGTACTTCCATACCTTGCTGTCACGTTAAACCCATAAATACTTTGGGGATAAAGACCCTACAGGTCTGTAGATACAAGATGCTGACTGGCAAGAGAGATCTCTTACTACATATTTGTATACAAATCAGCCGGGCAAAATGTTCCCATCTGAATTGGCACTACCACAGTAACACAATCCAAATCCACTTCCAACATCCCAAGTGTATCTCTTCTTAAACAATGGATCTGGTAATAAGTGTGGCCCCAATTTAGTAAAGTCCTTAAGCTTGTGCCTATCTCGAGACTTGTGAGGAGTCCCATTCACTAGACCAAGAAATCCTTTTGTGACAGACGTTGAGATGCCATGTAATAATCTATGAATACTGAGATATAATAATGTTATGAACACTGCATGTGACCTGTTCTGTAAAGGGAAGTTACAGTAGAGTATGGTGGGTTATTGGAATTTCCTGAATGAATGTATCGATCTGACTTAATAGGAGGTTGTGAGAAAAGCAAGCAGGAAAGCAACAAAATAGCTAGAGGTAAGCAACCCTCCCAACAAATACGGGGGTCAGGGAGGGAGAGAGTTTGAGGGGCAATTGTAAGACAATGGCATTCCTCCAGGCCCTAGGCCAAAGTGACATAGCGGTTCTGCTATCAAAGGGCTATAAACAGTTAAGCCTCCTCAGGAGAAGGAGGATCAATTGTCAGCATGGGTGACAGATCCAGAGAGAGGCTCTGTGGAGGAGTCTGAAATATTAGGATCTTTCCCCAGATCCAGGGAACGGTAAGCCTTAGGGAAAGACAGGCAAGCATGGAGGGTGTTGATTGTTTTAAGATTTTTTTTCTCTGAAAGCCTTTTGTACTAAATAAAGAATACATTGCTTGACGAATGGTGCCTGGTCACTAGTTATCACTGTCATTGCTCCAGAGGGGATGGAACTGCAGGCACTGAGGATAAATTAGACCTGCCGAGGTAACCACGGTTGATCACAGGGGACTGCAGAGTGGGAGAATCACATGATTCTATACCAAGAGAGGTGATGGCGTGAGGCCCAAGACCTGAGAGGGGTGCATGTGATGAGACCAGAAGGAGTCAGAGGTGCAGTTAGCTCAATAACTTGGACAACTTTGTTACACAATGCATAACTAATCTGTGGAACTCATTGCCACAAGATATTATTGAAGCCAAGAGTAGAGCAAGATTCAAAAAAGAACTAGACACATATATAATTATATATATGTGTTATATATATAGTTAGTTAGTTAGTTATATTGCAGTAAATGCTTGTGTTAAATGCTCTACCTACACATCATAAGAGACAGTCCCTGCCCCAGAATTTATAGTCTACACATACAAATGATAGGAAGATCAATAGAGGCACAGAGAGGGGAAATGGCATGCCCAAGGTCACAGAGCAGGTCAGGGGCAAAGCTGAGAGTAGCACCCAGGTCTCCTTACACCCAGTCCATTGCCGTAGCCTCTGGACAATAGTGCCTCATTGAGTGTATTCACAGTTACAGTAGACCGATTTGTTTTTTGTTAATGTTTGTTAAGAAGGGAGCATTTACATTCATGCTGCAGGGCATAAGCCAACTTCTAGCTTACTACAGGTTCAGAAGAACCTTCCCCTTTGGGGAGATTATTCCAAAATTGTCCACCAAAGCATTTCTTACAGTTTCCTCTGAAGCATCTGGCCACTGTCAAAGACAGGATACTAGACTAGAAAGAACCCTAGCCTGATCCAGTATGGCATCTCCTCAGTTCCTAAGAGAAGCTGTACTCTGGGTTGATACTTTCCCCTAAGGAATAATGGGGGACTCAGAAATAGTCTCTGCACCTAAAACAATATATCTGGGGTCTGTAAAACAGGTATTACAATCTCACTGCATTGAGCTCAGACTAAGAGAATTGAGCTGTCGTAAATAGAACCGTAGAAAATCTCACTAGTTGGAACTTTTTAAAAAGTTTTGTCCTTTTCTTTCCCCCACACATCAAAACAAAGGCCGAGGTGTGTTGCTCTACTCAGTAGTAGCATTTGTCATTTTAAAAACAATAGTCCAACCACTTTTTACAGTAACTGAGAGAAAGATCAGAGAACCCCTCCAGCTGTGACATCCCCTGAGAGCTGTGTGCTCATCGAGGCATTTTAATGACATTATGTTAACCACACAAGTAAAGGCCACATAGTTTGTGTTGGTTTTCAGAACCCTAAGAGAAGTTGGTGGCCTTTGTATCTGTTTACACCTATTGCGTATTTACAAGGGCTTCCATGCCTGTCTCTAAAACTACAGGCAATCAGCATAGTCTAGTGACTGGGAAACCTATCCGGGGAAATCCTACTATCAGCCTTGCCACTGAGTTGTTTTCAAACCACAACTTCTCTTTGCCTTAGTTCCCGCTGCTTTAAAGACCTAGCCTTGTCAAGAGCTCGAGTGTTTTGGAAACTGCTGTATAAGTGCAAAGTATTATAACTGCAGTGTGTTCTCGTGAGTGGTATGGGTAATGCCTAGTGCCACAAACTGTACAGTTGTCCAAACATCAAGCAAGTGAACATCACTCCAGAGAAGGCCCTTTTTCTGGCAAAATCCCTAGGGTCCAGGGCGTCTGACCACAGCAAGGCTTGGCCAAATTCACCCAGTCAAAGCTCTGTCTGAGTCCTTCCTCAAGTGACATGTTGGAGCTGTGGAACCCACAGAAGTAGCCTCCCAGGCTCTCTCTGAGGAGCTTGGATTCTGAGGTCTCTTGAGTTATTTCTGGGACTTCCTACAGGGCATCTTCTCCAGAGACCAACCCTTCCAGCTCTCCATGGAACCACCAAACTTCAGATCAGAGGCAGGTTTCACAGAAGCGCCACTTGGGCCTGGAGAGCTTCACTTTGCAGAAGACCTCTCCAGGTCTGGAGTTGTTAAAGCTCCCTCACACCAGAAAGTTTTAGAGCCTTGCTCTGTAATCCTTTGGAAAGAGGCCGGGACACTGGGCAATTCTTTGCTGAATAGCCAAGAGAGACATACCTTGTACCCATCAGAGGATGGGAATTTGCTGGGAATGTGGTTCACCTCTTCAACCCATTGATTGTTTGATATTTTGCCAGATCCGCAATAATGACCAGATCCAAAAGGATCCTATAAACTTAACAACATATGAAATAGAGTGAAGCACAGAACTAGCTCCAGGGCAGAGATTTCACACCATTTTCCCGCATAGAGCAAGAGGAGGGAAAATGATCTAGATCACTGAGTTTGGCACAGAAAGAGGAACTGGGGAGTAGAGGAAATGGGTTAATTATAGCATCAACCCAGAGATGCTAGGCATGAGGAACATACCTGCATTTCCAACCATAAGGCTTGAAAAAGGTTCCATGGTCCAACAGCTAGGCACCCAGGCCTACATTTTCAAAAGTGACTCATGGTTTTAGGTGCCCAGGTCAGGACACCCTGATGGAGCCTGATTGCCAGAAAGCACTGAACATCTGCCCTCTAAAAATCAGGCCCTAAACACTGAGGCACCCAAAATCACTAGTCACTTTTGAAAATTTAGTCTACAAATACCTACTGTAGGGCTCTGGGAAAGGCAGTGTCAGGAAAGAGAACCAATCCTTTTCTCATATCCACACTGGCTCCCTTAAACTCTGCTCACACTGGATTAGCATCTGCAATGCTCCCTGATGTGTACAGAAAGGTGCTGCAGGAATATGGTAAAATGTGCTCATCATGTATTTTTTGTCACAAAGAGAGAGACGTTATATTATGCACAGTTATTAACGTCTTTTAAATGAATGACCTGAAGAAGAGCTCTGTGGAGCTCGAAAGTTTGTCTCTTTCACCAACAGAAGTTGGTCCAGTAAAAGATATTACCTCATCCACCTTGTCTCTCTCACATCCTTTAAAATAGCATTTCCTGTTCACAGTCCTTCAAAACTTCATTAGATACCACAGCTACGTGAGATGTATAAATAATGTTAAGCAGAATATTACCAAAACCAAATACTTTTCCATTTTTAAGTAAGTCCCTGTAAGCGACAATGCATACTCAATAGATTTTTTAAATCAAATGGACTGATTCTTTCACGATTCATGCATTAAATAATATCCGTCTCAGAGTGGAGTCAGCAACTAGCTCATTGGAAAGCGGTCCATTGTTACAACAAATGTTCAGGTGCACATTACAGCCAATTTTAAGTGGCAAAAACAGCCTGCAGGCCACTCACATGGTATTTGAAGGGGGCTATCCCTAGGTGAAAATAACAAGGCTGATCCAGACCCATTGAAGGCCATGGAAACCTTTCCATGGACTTCAAAAAGTGTGGGGACTAGGCTTATAATGCTGTGTATATTGAAAGTGCTGGGAATGAGAGGAAAATTCAGAATAATTTAACTCTGAGGCCCTAATCCAGCAATTGGATCCATGCAGCCGGCCATATGCCCATATTAATCATGTTGTTTAATGTATCATTAGGAGACACCCAGATAATACGGCGACAAGTACAGTATACAAACCTATGTAGAACAGAATACTCTGTGGAGGCCCAGTGACTTCCTGAATTAATCTGCTGCCAGGTTCAGGGCCTACCTATATATATATATATTAGTAATTACTGTTTAAATTGAAGATTAACATAAAAATTCTATGATACGAACAAAGAAACAAAAATAATAACCCTCCTATGTATTGTCTAAAAATACATTTGCAGTCCCACCTATTTTGCATATCTAGTTTAATCCCAACATCTATTTCAAGAAATTTTGTAACTATTCATATACTCTTCATGCTAAATCACCAAACTGCACTCTGCTGGCCAGAAGTTAAATAGCACCATAAGTATTTTCTCCTCAGGACCATTCTCAAGTGCGTAGCACAGCTGTAGCTGCTGTAAAAAGGACAGCATTTGAGATCACACATCCAAATGCAGCAATTGTTCCTTTTCAAGATGCCAGTCCAAATCCAGATTATTTGGTCTGATGCCCCAAAACGCATTCCCCTTCCTAGACTCCTTCCTAAAGATAAAGCTAAGTAACACCTCGCCTTTTAAAATAACCAGAGTCTTCATGGATACACTGATGAGCCTAGCAAGATCTCCATGATTTTTGAGCTTAAAGAAGCCTCTTGTCACAGTACTTATGCAACATGCTCCCTCTCTCAAGGCTAGAGCTGACTGTTTCAGAGGGAAGGGAAGGATATTTAGCTCAAAAATCTCAGCATCCCTGACAGGAAAAGCATATTTACCCTCCTCCACACCACTGGCTTGCCGGGATACAATGGGACTGTGCAGTGCTAGGTTACAGGCAATTGCACTAATTATTTCACAGTCACTATATTTTCTAGTTACATTGATTATAAATTTAAGGCAAAGGTCGGGACTCTCAATATATATATATATATTGTTTACCAAAGAACATGGGATCAGTGCTACTTATAGATACACACACACTGCCTATGAATGTGAGACTCTTAAATATCCACATGAAAACAAACCATTCTATTCTGTGTTGGAAATTAGTTGGTTCCACATATCTCTCTCTCTCTCTCTCTCTCTCTCTCTCTCTCACACACACACACACTCTCTCTCTCTCTCTCTCTCTCTCTCTCTCTCTCTCTCTCTCTCTCTCTCTCTGCTGCACTATCTCCCCCAGTCCATCCCCTGGGGGGAGGGATAGCTCAGTGGTTTGAGCATTGGCCTGCTAAACCCAGGGTTATGAGTTCAATCCTTGAGGAGGCCATTTAGGGATCTGGGGTAAAAATCTGTCTGGGGATTGGTCCTGCTTTGAGCAGGGGGTTGGACTAGATGACCTCCTGAGGTCCCTTTCAACCTTGATATTCTATGATTCATGGGGCGGTGGGTAGGCAGATCAAGACAGTCAAGTCATGTTCTGTGCCCATGGAGAATCCCCAGACTAGATTACACGGACCGAGGCTGCTCCTAGCTGGGGGTCCTGAGTGCAGGCATGGCCAGAGAGGTCCTGGTAGTGGGGCTTCAGTGAAGCAGTATTTCCAGAAAGGATGCCAGGGACCAGGGCTATTGTGGTGGCACAGGACTCCTGGAGAGCAGAGCTTCTGGCCTTTCCCATGGGAGGTAGGGCTAGAACATCTGCTTCCCTCAGTGGTGCAACACAAGGAACAAAGCTTGGAGCAGCATGGAGGAATCTCTGAAAGGGATTCTCACAGAAATTCCCTCCCTTAGAGCCCTCTCCTCAGGTTTTATAGCAGGTGGAGATAATCTGGGCCCTGGGTTTATAAAGTAAATGAGTGATAAACATTAGATGAGGGAGCTGGAAGAAGAATGCTCTGACTTTCATGTCTGATTTTACTATACAGCTCTTATAGTGAATCGCTCTGTGGAGCATTTACATCATACAGTGTCGTCTCTCTTATTTCCAGACGCGAAATTACATCAAAGACTGCTGTAAACTCATTACATGCTCCTACCATTTTTCCATGTAAGCACTTTCTGGATTTGCTACAAGGGACATTATTGCAATGGCACGTGGGAGGAGCCCTCGCAAACGGGAAGGAAGATGTCTTATGAACCTTCACAGTATTTAAATATGGTTCATGCTATGAAAGTGCTTGAGAACCCCTATTCCATTGCTTTAAATCAATGGGTATTTAAAATATTATTTAAAAAAAAAAAAACCCTGCTAGCATCATCTCTTGAAGGCAAGGATGGGGGTTAAAAACTGCAAATAATTCCTGTTAAAGCAAATGTAGATTGCTTTTACCAGGAACAGGACTGCAAAGGACTTAGTAATGCAAAATCAGGGTGTGATGAAAATAGTAAAGCGATTGTTTTAATTATTTCCATTTAAATATATTTACAGACATGCATTACATAAAAGGCGAAACATGAAGGTGTGGTATAAAGATTCTGGTGGCATGGCTGAATGACTCATACCTGCCTCACATTCAGTGAGGATGAGGGACGATGAATGAGGTCTATGGTCTCCTCATACTGCAAGGTTGTGACTCTGGCCTAGGCTTTTCCATTCTTCCTGCACAAACTGCGCACCTTCTAACTCACTGGGTGACAGAGTGAACACGAAACAGCCGCTCCGCAGGAACTGGACTCACCCAAAGCTAGCATTCCCAGAGTCCCAAGCAGGAAGAAGCTTGTTCACAGTAAAACAACCTGTTGAGAAATACTCAAGAGGCAAGAGAGAATAAGAATGTCATATTTAGGGCCCTAAAAACGCATCACGGACCGTGAAATCTAGTCTTTTGTGTACTTTTACCCTATCCTCTACAGATTTCACCAGCATTTCTCAAACTAGGGGGGGGTTGCAGGGTTATTGTAGGGGGGTTGCTTTATTGCTACCCTTCTGCACTGCCTTCAGAGCTGGGTGGCTGGAGAGGGGCAGTTGCTGGCCAGGCACCCAGCTCTGAAGGCAGCGCCCAGCTAGCAGCAGCACAGACATAAGGATACCAATACCATGCCATCCTTACTTCTGCGCTGCTGCAAACAGCGGCGCTGCCTTCAGAGCTGGGCTCCCAGCCAGCAGCCACCACTCTCCGGCTGCCCAGCTCTGAAGGCAGCGCTGCCGCCAGCAGCAGAGTAGAATTAAGGGTGGCAATACTGTGACCCCCATACAATAGCCTTGCAACTCCCCCGCAGCTCCCTTTTGGGTCAGGACCCTACACCTATTACAACACTGTGAAATTTCAGCTTTAAATATCTGAAATCATGAAATTTATGATTTTTAAAATCCTATGACCATGAAATTGAACAAAAGGGACCGTGAATTTGGTAGGGCCCTAGTCATACTGGGTCTGACCAATGGCCCATTTAGCCCAGGATCCTGTCTTGCAACAGTGGCCAGTGCCAGAAGGGATTCAGAGGGAATTAATAGAACAGGGCAATTATCAAGTGATCCATCCTGTTGTCCAGTCCCAGAGGTTTGGGGACACCCAGAGCATGGGGTTGCATCCCTGACCATCCCTAACAGCCATTCATGGATCTATCCTTCATGAATTTATCTAATTCTTTTTTTAACCCAATTATACTTTTAGCCTTCACAACATCCCCTCGCAACAAATTCCACAGGTTGACTGCATTGTGTGAAGTGCTTCCTTATGTTAGTTTTAAACCTCCCGCCTATTAATTTAATTGGGTGACACCTGATTCTTGTGAAAGGTAAATAACACCTCCCTATTCACTTCCTCCACATCAGTCATGATTTTATAGACCTCCATCATATCCCCCCTCAGTCATCTCTTTTCTTAGATGAACTGTTCCAGTCTTTTTAATCTCTCCTCATATGGAAGCTGTTCCATCCCCCTAATCATTTTTGTTGCTCTTCTCTGCACCTTTTACAGTTCTAATATATCTTTTGTAAGATGGGGTGACCAGAACTGCATGCAGTATTCAAGGAGTGGGTGTACCATGGATTTATATAGTGGCATGTTGATATTTTCTGTCTCATTATCTATTCCTTTCCCAATGGTTCTTAATATTGGCACTTTTTTGCCTGCTGCTGCACATTGAGCAGATATTTTCAGAGAACTAGCCATGATGATGCCATGATCTTTTCTTGAGTGGTAACAGCTAATTTAGACCCCATCATTTTGTATGGAGAGTTGGGATTATGTTTTCCAACGTGCATTACTTTGCACTTAAAAGAGCCCAAATGCCCTGACAGGGAACAGCTCCACTCAGGCACTATCAACTTTATCAGACTCCAGCTGGGAGACCCTAATCAACGCACTGATATGGGAAAGCATCACTTACTGCATTGAAGCAAGATAAAGACCCCATGCATGTAGCCAGAAAGGGGACATTGTGGTTGGTGTTCTCACTGCATTCAACGTCATAAAACACATGCAGCGTGGGGAAAGCAGCAGGCGCAGCTCAAAGCTAGTCCAACATTGAAGAACACACATGGGTTCCATATATGGGAAAAGCAGCAGGCAGAGCACTAACCAGGCCCCGGTGCTTGGTCCTGCGCCACTCAGGCAATGCAAAGGAAATGGAAATGGCCCACAAGGTCCCAGCTAGGGAGATGCTGGAGGAAGGGCCAGGGGGCCTACAGGCAGCATAGCTAGCTCCTGCATTGCCAACAGCAACAGTACAGGAGGCAGAGCCAGCATGCATTACACTCCAGCTCTTCTCAGGTGGTAGACAGTCTTTTTAGGAACTATCAGCTGCCATGGGTTAGAACAAGGGTTGGCAACCTTTCAGAAGTGGTGTGCCAAGTCTTCATTTATTCACTCTGATTTAAGATTTCGCGTGCCAGTAATACATTTTAATGTTTTTAGAAGGTCTCTTTCTCTATGTCTATAATATACAGTCAAACCCCGCAATAAGGCGCCCCGCCATAACGCGAAATCGCATATAACGCGATCACAATTTGGCCCCCCTTTAACACACACAGTAATACAGTACTGTATGTACTGTACCAGTGGTCCCCAATGCCATGATGGCTGCCGGGACATTGATGTGCCCCTGCCTAGTGCCAGGCAGGGGAGAGAAGCTGTGGCCCCGCGCCTGCCCGGGACAGAGAGCACCGGCACCCACAGCCCTGTTGTTCTCTGTCCCCGGCAGGCACGGGGCCGCGGCTCCTCTCTGGCTTCAAGAGGCGCCGCGGCCCCGCACCTGCCGGGGACAGAGAGCTCCAGGGCTGCGGGCGCCGGTGCTCTCTGTCCCCGGCAGGCGCAGGGCCGCAGCTTCTCTCCCCTGCTGGGCACTAGACGGCGCACATCAATGCACTGCCTTGGGGACCACTGACGGGCTTGAAACCCCACTATACCGTGACCCCGCATTTAGCGCGATGTAATTTTTTGGATCCCAAACGTCGCGGTATAGCGGGGTTTCACTGTATAACTAAATATTGTTGTATGTAAAGTAAATAATGTTTTTAAAATGTTTAAGAAGCTTCATTTAAAATTAAATTAAAATGCAGAGCCCGCCGGACCGGTGGCCAGGACCCAGGCAGTGTGAGTGCCACTGAAAATCAGCTCGGGTGCCGCCTTTGGCATGCGTGCCATAGGTTGTCTACCCCTGGGTTAGAAGCTGGTCCTTGCAGGCCAGGATGGAGCCAGATGGAGAACTAAAGAACAAAAACCAGCTCCCTAGTAATCCCTATCTCTGTCCCCAGGCCTGAGCATATTTTGATTACGCAGGAGAATCTGGGACAAAGTTTCTACCTACTTAACATACAAATGGTGCCATTTGTATTATCAACAATTCTTTGTTCAGGACACCACAGAAATTAGCTTTTGTTTATGGTGATCCCACTGCACCAGCATTATAGATAGCACTATATGTTACAAAGTGGAAAGATACAATAACATTTTTTAAAATTACATTTACATCATTTTTCTTTACAATACACATGCTATTTTGCTGAAATGCCAAATAAAGCAATTCCACTCAAAATAAAGGTTAAAAGTAACGTCACCGAGACTAAAAATCTACATTAAAAATAATATCCTCACCCGTTTATTGTTGATTTCACCACTTAGCCTCGTTTTTTTAACTCCGTATGAATACAATTTAATTGCAGAAAAAGTCACACACACAGCTCTATTTTTTCCACACCCATACTGAACACATATTCAAAGTTTAATGTGTCTTGGTTTGCTCCTCTTGTCTCACTCAGAGTGTCCATTGCCACTGAGCCCAAGTCCATCTCTTAAAGCAGACGAAACAGGGATGCAAAAATGTAGATTTCTCAGTGATGTTCTTCTCTGTCGTGCATTGTACTAGTGCATTCAAACAGTGTGTCAGAATTCAATCAGCTAAGCTGGGGGGGGATTATTACACAATACAGAAATATATTTTTACATGTATCTTAACATGCCATATGGCTGCTTGCCCTACTATAGTACAGTGCAATAAATACAAATATATTCACACTAGAAAAGGTTTAACTGCCAAGATCTACATCTGGTTTATGAGTACAAATTCACCTAGTCAACAATATAACAAACTGAGCAGGAAAAAGTGGCATTGGCAGTAATAGTCTAGTACGAAACGCAAGGCTAGAAGCAAAGTGTTTTCAAGCTACAGAAAATTTGCTAGCTTCTAATATGAGGATGTAGGGCCCAATCCTGCAAGGTGCAGATTTGTGATCAGTAGATTGCATCAGAACATGGGTTGTTTTTTCCCAATTTAACAATGAATACTCTGACCGTTTATTTGTCTCTGCTAACCGTTTATAAATAACACACTATGTCTATTAAACTATACAGCAACGTGACATTTATAGCCTAATCCTGAATACAAAGTTCAAAGAACATGACTACAAAGGCCAAAGAGCAAGTGTCATTGACTAAAAGCATTTCCACTTAGAACTCCATTTTATTGAATATTCTGTTACACAAACATTTCTTGATCACGAAAGCAAAAGGAACAGGATTCCCTATTCCACTCCATTCCAGTAGTAATTTATCCATACACCACTTTTATAAATTAGTGATGGAATTTAACAGTTAGCCCCTCAGGGCTATATATTTATATATTTTATATATATATATATATATATATATGCACATTTACTTTGAGTTCTATGTAAAAATTGAAAAAATGTTTGAAAGAAAACTCAGAATATATCACAGCTTTTTTTTTCCCAGGAAAAAAAATTAGTTTTATAACACTAGTCAATTTATCAAACTTTTTCGGAAGTATTTACTTTGAATTATGTACACATTACTGGAAATAAAACTTTTTCCACAAACATTCCCTAGGGTGACAGTTATCAACAGGATGACAGAAGAATAGCAGGATGAATATTAAACATATTGAGGGGAGAAGAGGGAGGAGGTGATCCGTTTATGCTTTAAAAAGTCACCATATAATTAAGTACAAAAACCTGCATTGAATGACAACTGCTGGTGTAGTAACTTGATCAGATATGGAGACCAAGAGTATAGTAAAGCTCTATGGTAATATTATTTCTGTAGCATTTCCACTCTGTATGTATATACTAAATGTTGGCAAAGTTTCTGTAGCATTAGCTTATACAAACACAGGAGTCCTCAGTCGGCTGCGTAAAATGGAACAAGTGTTTTTAATTCTTCTGAAATGCACCCGTAATTCAGAGTGTCACTTACAAACTGCATATTGAATCATTTCTTCAGAAAAATATCTGTTTGGCATCTCCAGGGCTCTGTTCCATTGGACAATAGGGGCATTTTAATCTAGAGACAAAGACAATGTGTTAGGATTGTTCTAATAAGGCAGCCTGCAGTGGAGCAGCAACTGCAATTTCTGGACATCTCAATTGTTTTGACATGTTGAAATAACAGAGCACTAGGCATTTACATTCATCATTATTTATATTATAATAGCACCTAGTTCTCAATTAAATTTGATAGGGTAGGCAGGAAAAGGAGACTAGATAGCCCTTTCTGCATAATGCTTTCCTCAGCTCCACTGAACAGATCCCCTACCTATAAAGGGACCCTAGCCAGAGTTAGAATAATTTTTTTAAAGATGTAGTTGCTACTTACCTTATTAGTCACACCTAGATTATTAAAAATGAAGAAGTTACATTTTAAAATTCATTCTTTATCCTGTGTGGTTGCTTGCTGCATTTTGCTCAGTTTGGACTATGAAATTAGACCGGTCACTTACAGTTAACGTCTAGACAGTTTCACGGACTGCCTCTCAGGCACTAACACAATGCAATTCTGATGGGGTTTCTAACCCAGCAGTGAATATGAAAAACAGAAGACATCCAAAATTTTCATTTGAAAAAACCCAGCAACATTTTCTATTTGGTTTCACAAAACCCTTGTATTACAAAATCTAAGTTTGGGCCAAAATTAAGTTTACAGTGTATTTATATTATGCAGCTCTCTTATGCTTTATCGATGCGGTGTGTCCTAAAGTGGAATTACCAATAATTGTACACGTTCCCTTCCTAAAAAGTACTTTACTTATTTCCCACATTCCTTCCTGCCCCCTCCACATCTAAGTAGCTAATGAATAACATGAAATCACCATTGTAGAAATATTCATCTGCTCTAAGTTATTTGATTACCCTAGATTCCTCCAAGGATCTCCCACACCCCCACCCGACCCCCTTTCCTTTTTTTTTTTCTTTTTTTTAGTGTGTGATTAACCTTGCTCTCAACAGAAAAAACAACGTATAGAAAACCTGAGCTTTCATGCAGCAATAATTAATTGGTACTTATAGTTTCTGTAAAATGGAAGGCTAATTTTTCAAAGTGATGTAATCCTATCTATTGAGATTCTTATATCAGGTCCTTCAGTGTCATATAAGAGTATAATATACAGCCAACTCACATTGTTATTGTTCTAGTGCACCAACAACGCTATCCTGCTTTGAAGTCAGCCATCAGATTTCAACTAGCTTTCACCCATTCTGCGTTTATGGAGTCTTCTCCCTCCCCAAACTCACTATTTTAACCTTAAAATTGGTCACAGCCCACACTTTGCTAACAGGGAAAGAATGAGACTTACTTGCTGCCATTAAACATTTTATTCAGAGCGTCTCTTGATATAATATGACCACAGACCAGTTTCATAGGTGGATTATTATCTGTTGTTTGCTGACGAAGAATGGGACAGGCAAATATTGAGTGATACCAGCATTTTTTACCAAGGTCCACTTCAATCTGTATAAAAGAATACATTAATTAAAATCACCATGTATCTTGCGTAACTGCATTTCCAGCAGACAGTCATCACTACTCTATACAGGACCATTAAACACATTTCAATACAACTTTAAGTACACCAGAATCACTTGTGCTGATGAGTGGGAAGCCTTCAGCCAGAAATATCTCAGAGTGATCTTAAATTAAACTGTTTTAGGTTTTTTCAAAGCAGAGCATAGTGCTGGCACACCACTTGTAGGTACGCATTGTAGAACAAACCAGCACTGGCAGGGAAATGGACCTGGAAATGGATGATCCCACAGGACTTATCTGTTCTAGGCAGAGATTTCCAAAGCTGGCTAAGGGATTTGATGACTAATTTCCATTAGAAATTAACTAGAACTGATTATCCACATTCCTAAAGTGCTTTTAAAACTCCCACCACTAACATGTATATGATTCACATCAAAAATCATGTAACGTCTTGGGATCACTAGAGTCAGAAGCCAATGCAGAAGATACAAGTCCAGGCAAAAATTCCTCCACCACTCCTCAGGCAGGAGGGTTGTATGATTTCAGGAAGAGATGAACGCAAAGACAGAGAGAGAAAAATGGGGCTCAGTAGTTTAGACAAAGGACTGGGGACTAGGAACTCCCAATTTCTAACACTGGTGGTTCTGATTGAGTCATTTAACCTTGATATTACTTAACCTCTCAGGATTCTTGTATGTAAAATAACAACAATGCTTTCCATACCTTCAGCGCCTCACAGGGGCGTGGTGAAGATTGATTAGGCAGTGTTTGTGAAGTGTTTAGAATATGCAAGAAGCTATACAAGTACTATTAACTAATCCATATCTGCTGGATGATCCTTTGCTAAACCACTTTCTTTCCAGTGATTCTTTCGGGACTGGTCACCCATCTCAGACCAGATTCAACAGTCACACTTATAAAAAGCAATATCGGACTGGACCCAACAGATACATTGGTGCCACACATGGATCCTCATCACAACTACAGTCAGGAATGCCACGTCTGCTGCTGCCCAGATCAACGCCTGAAAAGTTTTTTCCTTCTCAAAGCAGGAGCAGAGAGCCTTGAACAGTTTCATGGACATGATCACACGGATTTTGCTATGAACAAGCTCCTCCAGAAGTGTGTCTGTGGGTCCCAATTCAGTCCACCAATCATGCAACGATGCCATTTCTGATCATTTCAAGCCCACCTAGTGTTGTGGCAATACTCCAGCAAGCTGTGGATGGAGCTCAGGCCTGGCTGAACAATGGTAATATAACAATCTGATTTTTTTCCTCCCCATTTTTATGGCAGCATACACTCCTGGCTGTTTTAGCAGTTATACAGTTCACATTGACTTTTGGGGTGACAGAAAATCCATACACACTTTCAGTATAAGAGAAACTCAAAGGGCTTGCTCATTGTCCGAATCCTGGACTGTCTGAAAGTACGGAACATACTCACCGGCAATTCATCTTTCTGGTTCCAAACTCCAGTGCACTGTCTTTGTTCGATCACAGCTTTGATATTAATTAAAGCTGGCAATGCTACACAACCTGCTGAAAAACTGCAGAATGCACAGAAATATTAGCACAGGATGCTGTTTTGAAATGAATATTTCTCATAGCTCTACTTCATTAGTAAGTTACTGGGGACAAAAGACTGTCATATTTCCTCAGTCCGTTCTTGCCTTCTGTATTACTACCCAACCAGTAAGACTGCAGGTTGCTGGGATTCTGGGTTCTGTTATGTACAACAAGCTGAAGGGTAACCATTTGAGCGGAGCACATCAATAATCTGATTTACTGTACCATTTGTTTTGGCCAAAATGTGATCTGAATGCAGCCTAAGGAGTTGTACATACATGGACCACAATCAGACCTTTAATAGTGTGTTAGTGTAACTTCAAGAGACCACAGATCTCACTACCCATGGTCCCTGGGATTAAGATGGAGAAGGAGTCTCCACAGAATGGAGCTGAGGAAGGTAATGCAACCTGCTCTCTTTATGTTGCAAATGTGGTCTTCAGCTGGGCTAAGATTGGGTGCTACACAGAGTCTGTTCCAGGAGCTTCCTGTTACCCAAGTATATTCTATTCCTTTGCAGTACTCCACGAGGTTGCCACAATAAGTGTGGAAATGATTTTCGGCAAATTAACAGGAAAGTCTGAATATTTTGCACTGAGTATGTGTACCCCCTGCAACAAATTAACGGAGGACAGGAAGGGGAGCCAAGAGCTCTAATCCCAGCTCTGCTACTGACGTGCTATGTTGCCTTGGCAAAGTCACGTCACTATTTGTGCCAGTTTTATCATCTGTGAAAACAATACTTGCTCCTTCACAGTAGCTTTGAGAGGTTTAGTTAATAAAATGCTTTTAGAACATTGCCTCTGGCAGGGTCGTCTGTGGGGACTACACCTGGAACCTCTGGATCTAAAAGCATGAGCCTGTAGCATCTGAGCTAAAGAATCAGATCCACTACCTCAGACACAGTAGCCAGTTCAAACCATTATCTGTGCTCTAGCCTGTAGGGGGAGACAAAAAGCTACAGCATTAGCCTACATTACACTTGGAAGATTTATATTCTGCACAAACAAAAGCACCACCTCACTTCGTAGTCCTAAAAGAAAACAGCTGTGAGGGATGTCAGAGAGCCTTCTGAAGACTAACAGTAGCTAAAAGAAATTGATTTAATACATGACAATTTATTTGGATTGCAGCAGTGCTTAAAGGGCCCGATTCAAAGCCCACTGAAGCCAATGGGAGTCTTTCCGCTGACTTCAACAGGTTTGGATCAGGCCCCGAGGGCCCCAATAAGATTGGATCCTCATTGTTGTAAGCCACTGAACAGCCGTAAAAAGAGAAATGGTCCTGCACCAAAATATTAGAAAATGAAATTTTGTAGGCAGGCTTTTATTTCAAACTGGTTTAATTTTTAAAGTATTTGCTACGTACGTGAAATAGCTACATTTTAGAGCAGTCTTGTTTATACCCTGAATGTCAATAACACATGCACAATAAAACATCACAGTTCAATTGATTTCACTTTGGGCCCAAAACGGCTGTCTAATCAACACAAGTATCAATAAAAGGGAAGGGATTTTTCCACCTCAGTGGTAGCAACTCCTATACTTGTACTGATAATGAACTGTGCACATTACTCAGTCAATGCATGGGCCATTAAAATGTCAGTGCGTGACTATTAATTCGCTGGATATTGTTCTGGGAGGAAAAAAGATGGACTAAAAAATTCCTTAGTGCTCATTTTTACATCCACAAACTAAAATTAATCAATAAACGCTGCTACAGAAGGATGTAGATTCAGGCATACTTTTCCTTTCCATTTTGCTGCTCCTTTCCAATGCATGAGCCTGGCTCCAAAAGAAATGGGTCCACCGAAAATCATTTAATACTATTACTTGGAAGATATTAATGAAAGGTCTGTGAAATGTTGCTGTAATGAGTTTGTACCTCTTTAAAAGTGGTCAACTAAGCAGGAACGTAACTAACAGTCACAAGCAAGCAGATAACCACGAAAAAAATAGTGGCACTTCCATAGGATTGAGTCCACTGAAAGACAAAACCCATCTCTCTTTTCTCATCTAACCTCTAAAAGGAAAGTCAGGTACAGTGCACTTGGGGGATGTACAGCTCAAAGTCCGAGTGGTGGTTAATTCTTCACTATCTGGGTAAAGGGTGGTTTACGATTTGACTGCTGTAGGCCACTATACTTGTAAAGAAAAATTAGATTTCTGTATCTTCAGTTAAACACAACGTTAATATTCACCACAGAGCTGGGAAACACCAGTTCCCATGAAAGTGCAAGATTTCATCTTTGCAAATCTTGAATTCCCATGAGTGGGTTTTAAATTTTACCAGCTGAAATCACATTCTAGCATATTTAGAAACAGAACCTCAACACAGAACCAATGCAAAGTGAGAAAACTGAATTAAAGATAACAAAATTGACTAAAAGTGTTAGCAAGTAGATAATTGGTTCAGGCTTTTTCATTTTTAAGTGTCAAGTTGTGGTACCAATTTTCACACACTTGTCCTAAGCTCAAGGGGGCTGGTTGCCGCCTCATCTTTAATATGGGTGTGTAACCTACAGCATCTTAAGAATCCCAGCATACAATGTTCCACTTTGAGCTGAATAGAAGGCCATTTGGCCACACTGCATGCTGGAATCTGTAGGTTTACAACTGGCTCTATTTAATGCACATTAGGCACGTCTCTTGCATTCCTGTCAAGTTAGCACTGCAGCCCACAGCTGGGAATAGGTTAGGCACCCTGGCCTTCAAAACCTTTCAGTGGGAGATAGCATACCTAACACTCAGAGGTGATTCAACTGAGAGACCCAGGAGAGCACAGGCGTCCCTTGTAAAGATGTCACAGATGTCTGCCCACTGGTTTGCATCTAGTAGATGAACATATGGAGAGTTCTCTATACCCTGTCTCAAGTACACCAGGCTGCCCATCAAAACCTGAATATCTGTGAAGGACAAAAAAGCAAATCTTTAGCTATTACATTTTACACTGCTTTACGTTATAATGGGAAGATTAGTCTGAGCTTTTCCCCTTTACACAGGAAAAAAAACGTAATTTTAATGTATACCGAGTCAACGATTATCAGTTGTGTTACAAGAGATTCAGAAATATACACACACTTCAATACAAAATATGGGTATGACCAGCATGGAATAGATATCTTTCTGTAACCAGAACAGAACGCAGTGCTATGGAATAGATATCTTTCTGTAACCAGAACAGACCGCAGTGCTATGGAATAGACTGCATTATTTTTGCACTTCTGCTATCACCTGCACTCTGCCCCCACCAACCTGCTTCTACCAGGTCTGCTTACAATGTGCCAAATGTCTGAGCAGCTTTCAGATGTCAGGCTCTGATTATTTAGAAAGGCTATTACTAAAAATGTTACTTCTCCCCTACCAACAGGGTGGTCGATCCTGGATGAGGTTGGAACACAGATTATTAGTCCAATGTCTAGGACTACAGACAGTTTTAAGATCAGATGCCTCACAAACTACTCAGACAAATGATGCCGGAGCTGGAATTCCACTCTTCAACAGGATACGAATCTGTCTCTGACTCTGGCCCAGCAGAAACACTAGGGTCATGACACCTGGATTTATAGAAATATACTCTTCTTTTTTTAAGATCATTCGTTGAGATTTTTACATCTTCATACTAATTTCTCTCCCTGCCCATACAGCTGCACTCATGTTAATAGGGCAATCTCTCTATACAGGCAGTGGGATATGAAAAACTAGTACTGATGAAGTTTTCAAAGCTCCCTAACACTTTTCTAAAGAAGTTCTTCTGTAAGCTTTGTGAAGAGAGTATGTAGGAGAGAGAGAGAGAGAGCCTGAGGTGTGGGCCTGGGGCAAGATCTGAGGCCTAAACCAGAGGCTGTGAACCGAAGTCTGGCCATGCATTAAAGCAGATGCTTACAAGTTCACTTTCCAGCCCATGAACTTGGCAAAGTTGTTGCTAGTGTACTAGGCACTAGATATTTACATACATATATTCTAACTAGTACAGATACATCCCAATCTAGTACAAGATAAAATGGTTTGACAAAACAATGAATAGGAATGTTTTGTCCAAGATATCAGGAACAAGGGGAGATAACAAACGGACGTCATGAAATGTGTAAGGTGGTTTTAACTGTGTGTTCCAGTTGTTTGTTTCAGCCTAGAAATGTCAGGGTACTTTGCCGTACTCCTTTGTCCAGCCTAGGGGGCAGCAGAAAGTCCCGCAGCTGACTGAGCTGAGTCCATTGTAACGAGCATACCTGTGTTAGTGTAACTGTAGACATTGATCCAGGGAGCTAATACCGTGCTTTGTGGACAATAAACCTGGCCGAGCGCCTTCACCCCCGAACCGTGCCTGTGGTCTTCCTTTATGAGTCTGCTGAACTATCTACTAATAACATTGAAGCTACAAGGACAGAAGCACTGAGCAGCCTAAACAGCGCTACTGAGGCAACGACATTCCAGCCTCCCGCACTTAACCACACTGGCTAATACTACTGAGGTCTGTTGAACCAGCTATCTGTGCAGAACTGGACAGCACGCTGAAAGAACACACATACCCAAGCCACTGCCAACAACATAAACAGAGTATACAATGGTATGGAATTAAGCTTTTATTGGCTCTCATTTGGGATGGCATGTTTAACTCACTCATGGCTTCCCAGCTTGTCGAGATATCAAGTCACCTGCATCTTGCGACAAAAAAACCCTTTATATTGTCACATACAGCTGGAATACCAGCTGTCTGCCCAAACAGTATGTGTGTGTGTTTTTGTATACTTTACCCTGGCAATGTATCTATATTAGAGGAGACCTAAATAAAAAGCCCAACAACATTATAACCACAGTTTGAGTATATTTGATTGTCACCTTTAAAAGATAAAAATAATTCAAGCTACCAGGATGCCGGGACAGTAGTCCTGAACATGGGGGGGGGGGGGGGGGTGTTTACATTTCAAGATGTGGTGACAAGTTTCAAAAGCATTAAGAGGATGGGCAAATAAAAGGTTCTGTGTTAGCTTGTTGGAAAAAGCTAGCTACTTGTGGGAGATGCTGCAAAGCAAGGAGGAATCAGATTTGTGGGAATGCAAGTGGGTGGGAGAGACGAGAGGGATAAAGAAGAGTGGAAGAGAGAAAAGCAAAATATCAGGTGAGTGACTTTAAAAAAGTCAATTGAATAATATATTTAGGTTGTCTCTCCTCCCAATCCTTCCCCAGCAGTGGATAGACTGTCAGTGTCGAGCCTGATCAATATCGCATTCTACTAGTTGTAGTCTATAAAGATTATACAAGCTTTAAACTAGGATGTAGGAAGTGCAAAAAGAAAGACAGATTGATACTTCAGATGAAGGAAGATATGGGTTAGTGAGATTGGCTGTGATTCCGACCCTCTCACTTTCCAGCTAGTGTGCTTAAAACTATTTTATGGTTGTAATTCCACCTTGGGGTTTCTGGAGAGCTGAATGCTTAACTCAACCTGCCCTTCACTTATTCAATGCTCTACTGCCTATGTAAAGCTGCTCTTAGCACATTATTCCTTGTGTTTATTAACGGTCAAGAGTTCATTGTGGCATCACAACTTGCTCTTGAATATATTCTTATATTAAGAAAAGGCCTCCACATCTTCCCCTGGAAAAGTAAATAAGGGGCTTGACGAAACACAGCAATAGAATACAAAGGCAACTCAAACTGAATGCCAAGTACCGAATGTGTTACAAATTTAAAAACAACGAAAGCGCACTCACCTTTCTGATGGTTTAGAGCAAATGGCTGAAAATTTTTAGCATATTGCAATGCCTCTCTCTGATTTGCTGTTCCACCCATCAATAAACTAATGAAATATAGCCTGTGTAGTTTAAATTCCAAGGAACTATTCTGGGCCATAAGCATTTCTCGGTTAGATACTGCCCACCTAAGGGAAATTGGAAAAAAAAACAGTTTCAGCCTACAACAGTGCAGAATTGTTAAAATTATAACTTTCATTTCAAGGAGCATCTCAGTAAGAATATGGCTCCGTATCCTGCACTTCCATTATAATACTCAGTGCTCAGAGGATCTCAAAACATTTTACAAATAATTAAGCCTCACAGCTCAGACAAGGAATACATATAAATACAAAGGGGTCACTTAATCTACCACTTAAATGCCGCCACTTTTGGGGTTGAATAACGCAGCCCCATTTAACAGCACACAGTAACACTACCCAACAACCCAGGACAGGAAGTATACACCATATATCAAGCTAAAACTATAGGAGGAGTATAATTAAGCAGAATATAGAGCTGGAATTTGACCAAGACACTGAGATTAATACCCATATTGTGTTGCTACAGGATCTTTAATATAGCCACAAATTGTCAGGATCTCTATTTTAGATACCATCCAAAGACTCAACCTGTAAGAACATGGTGCCCGCCCCTCTCCACTCTCCAGGTGTCATCTACTGAATCACCACATTATGGATGTGCACCGGAGCAGTCTCCACTGGGAGTTCTTTACGACAGATCTTACTAACACCTGACATTTAAAAAAATCTTTGTTTTAATAACTGAACTTTGTACTGATTATGCTATTATTGTATTTTCTCTGTTATCCTTCAGCTTGAACAATAAAAATAGCCTCGTTAATCTCCCTTGCTTCCTGCCATGCACTATCACAACACTGCAATGTTTTGAGTTGCAAATGCCACAGCAAAATGTTTACATACAAACCAAATAAAGTGTAATGGAACGTTCTAAAGAGTTTCATGGAAACATTCATATTGTTTAGGTTTTATGGAACCTCATTTTGATGTTTTAAACACGGCTGGACCTAAACCAATCTGATCTTGTACCTTTAAGAAGCCTTTTGATAAAGCCCAAATTCTAGTAAGATCAGTCACACCTGTTTGTTATTAGTGGATACCTGCTTTTTATCTGGAGTACCATTAAGCTAGGAGAGCAGCTTTCCACCTCTCAGCAAGGAAGTGATGTAGTCAATAATGTCTTTTACAAGGAAGAGCTGGATTGGGGGTCCAGGTGAAATTAACAATCCAAAAAAGCAAGGAAATATACCACTCTACCATATCAAAAACACTTCAGTCGCTTAGTGAAAATCACCCAGGTAGGCAGGTCTTACATCTCCAAACAAGCAAATGTATACTTCCATTTTATTGCAATGAAAGAGTCACAATCCTGACTTAAGCATTGTGGGCTTGAAACCTGAACTGTTGACTTGAACTTTTAATGATGCCTGGTGGAAAATATAACCTTCATAATCAGCAGGGAGCCTAGAAATCCGTTTGCCACGGAAAAATGCAAAATTTGCATTTTTACAGAGAATCTTTAGTTTTTCCATTTTGTGAAAAACTAAAAACATACAGTGGAACCCCACCGGGGCCATATTGGATAATCAAAAATTTGGATAATCAGGAGAATTGGCGAAGAGCTTTCTATCCCCTATTTTAAATTGGCAGCGGGGAGGCTCGGGCAGTCAGCCCTGGGTGGCGAGAGCTCGGGTGGTCAGCCCCAGTCGGCAGGGCTGACAACTAGAGCCCCAGCCATCCAGGGTTGACAGCCCGAGCCCCACCACTGTCAGCCTCAGGTGGCTGGTGGTTCAGGTAATATGGAGAGCCGGATAAGGGAGGCTCAAATAAATGGGGTTCTACTGTATGGAATAGAGACATGGAAGCATTCTATTAATTTTATTACAGTGCTTGATGGCACTGGTACGCTTTGAACTTGCTTAAATATTGTAAATATATCAATTAAACATAGAATCCCAGGGTTGGAAGGGACCTTAGGAGGTCAACTAGTCCTGCTCAAAGCAGGACCAATCCCCAGACAGATTTTTGCCCCAGATCCCTAAATGGCCCCCTCAAGGATTGAACTCACAAGCCTGGGGTTAGCAAGCCAATGCTCAAACCACTGAGCTATCCCTCCCCCCAACACTGTGTTCAATTGATACCTATATATACTGTGGTTAGGGAAACTAAAGTTCAGCATTTCATTTTAATCGTGGAAAAATGCGGATTTTTGTGCTTTTTTTTTTTTTTTAAATCGGTAAATTTTGGGTTTTTTAATCATGGAAAACTAGGATTCCTGACAATCAGTAAACTTAGATGCATGAATTTCAGCAGTGCAGTGTAAGTCTCAGACAGTTCAACCCAACCAAGTCTGTCAGCATTGTATCTCCACTAGGTGGCTAATGTCACTGAAGAATGTATCAATAGAACTTCTCAACCAGGAAGCTAGTATCATTAAAATATTGTCCATGGTACAGTCCTGGTCAGCTGACTATTGCCACTTAAGCTCAGTCCCTTACTAGGAAATAAGTGCCACCAAATGTCATCCACAGAGTGATTAAGTGGCTCATAAGTAGGAAAGTGTGTTCAGCAAATACTGCAACTAGAATCACAGAATCATAGAATCGTAGGACTGGAAGGACACTGATAGGTTATCTAGTCCAGTCCCTGGCACTCAAGGCAGGACTAAGTATTATCTAGACCATCCCTGACAGGTGTTTGTCCAACCTGCTCTTAAAAATCTCCAATGATGGAGATTCCACAACCTCCCTAGGCAATTTATTCCAGTGCTTAACCACCCTGACAGGAAGTTTTCCCTAATGTCCAACCTTAACTGCCATTGCTTCAGTTTAAGCCCATTGCTTCTTGTCCTATCCTCAGAGGTTAACGAGAACAATTTATGTCCCTCCTCCTTATAACCACCTTTTGTGTAATTGAAAACTGTTTTGTCCCCTCACACTCTTCTCTTCTCCAGACTAAACAGACCCAATTTTTTTAATCTTCCCCCATAGGTCATGTTTTCTAGACCTTTGATCATTTTTGTTGCTCTTCTCTAGACTTTCTCCAACTTGTCCACATCTTTCCTGAAATGTGGCACTCAGAACTGGACCCAATACTCCAGTTGAGGCCTAATCAGCGTGGAATAGAGCAGAAGAATTACTTCTCATGTCTTGCTTACAATTCTCCTGCTAATACATCCCTGAATGATGTTTCGTTTTTTTGCAACAGTGTTACACTGTTGACTAAGATTTAGCTTGCGATCCACTATTGTCCCCAGATCTGCAGTATTCCTTCCTAGGCACTCATTTCCCATTTTGTACATATGCAGCTGATTGTTCCTTCCTAAGTGGAGTACTATGCATTTGTCTTTGTTGAATTTCAACCTATTTACTTCAGACCATTTCTCCAGTTTGTCCAGATCATTTTGACTAATGTCACAATCAGAGACAGCAGCACAGGACATTCTGTTCTTATTAAAAATATTCCTGCCAAAGCAACAAGTGACACTCATTTGTTAACTAAGTTCAAGTTCAACCCCCATATATGCTCTACCAAGCTCTGAAATGAAGCATTAGTCACTGCACTGTCTGCCCTCCCGAAGAAGGCTGATACTTCTTTCAGAACAATACTTGCTTTTCTCCATATTCACTTTTGTGATTCAAATCTAGCTGAACATTTATTTCTATACAGTACATAATTAAAAACAACCTTCAAAGTCGAGCTTCATTCTCCCCTAATCTTTATATCGCTGTAGTGCTCAGAGACCCCCGTCAATAGCAGGACGCTCCTGTGCACAGGGCAGTACGGATACATAGGAAGACAAATCCACTCCCTGAAGAAGTTACAATCGAAAGCCTAGATCCTGTAAGCTGTTCTGCAGAAGTGAACCCCTACACCCGCACAGAGACCCACTGAAATTAATGGGGCTCCACAGAGGCACAGGGATCCATCTGGAAAGGACCTACGGCCTCAACCTAGCAATCAAACTGAACGAGCAAACCTCTTTGGCTGTGCAGAGCTCTTTTGAAGTCAGTGGGGTTCTACACAAGTGCAGGAATCTCAGGGGTTAGAATGTAGGATCAGGGCTGAGTAGGCTACCTGCTCAAGCTGAGTGAAATGCACAAAAAGTAAATAAACAGTATAATTGGTAAAAAAAAAATAGTAAACTACATATAAATGTTAGCCCATGTATTACTAATCTTAGAATTTTAAAGTTGTATAGCTTTTATATTTAATAATCTAAAGGGTAATCAGTAACACAGATAGATCTCTCTATTTCATAAACTTCCCCCACTCTGTCTGGGCACATGAACTTTAATTGAAAGTGTTCCTTTTAAAAAAATGGCTTCACTTAAAAAAACAATGGCCAGCGATTATCTTTAGGTGGTTGGTTTTTCGTTTGTTTGTTTTCGGGGGGGGTGAGCAGTTGTGTAACTAACCAAACACTGTAGCTTCCCCTGCCTGACTAATGGTGCAGTAATTAACAGTTCTTTCCCTGTTTCCCCCTTTACGCTCCATCGACATCAGCAGCACAGCCCTGGGAGCAGGTCAGCCAAGTACTTGAGCCTGCCATTTAAACACTTCTTTTAAAGCTATATTTAATGTTGACAGCCTTGTCTGCCTGTTTATTGGCTTCTCACACAAACACTGCCATGCCTCCTGCATGGATCGAACCTTCCTGAGCTCACCCCCCAGGCCTCTACTCTTTCCAAACTCCGTTCCCTCCTGAAGCTCCACTTCTGCTGCGGCACCCATGGGAAACTAGCTCACTAATAATCTCAAGTTTGAAGAGTAATTGGGAATGGCTTATAGTACCTCTTTATTCGTTCAGAATGCTGTTCACATAACTTTTTATAATCAAGATGTGATTAACCACCACCTTATATGCTGCACTACTTTCTTCCACCCCCGTCTTTGGAATATGAAATCCTTGGAGAAAAGACCATGCCTTCCCTCCTGTTTGGCAAGTGCTTAGCACATTGTGGGAGTTACCAGAAATAAACAAGTAGCAATGAGCGAGGCACGGGGTATTTCCTGGAAATGTGTAGCTAGCTGGAAGCAAGAGGACTTGCTGCCCTGAGGTGCAGATGACAGTCATTAATGGCAATCAGCAGTCAATCTCCAGGTAATGCCCTTCACTAAGGTTGTGCTACTATTATAACTACAAAAAATAGGTGTATGTAAATGGCAGGTGATGCCGTTTCAATTGGTACATCCAGGTCATCGTTAGATTATTAATGCCCTGTAATTATCTAGTTCAGTGGCACTGAACCAGCTCAACATTCCATTCACCTTAGCATATTCAATGAGTAATTATTTATGCTGCCCTCCTCATGTTCTATAGAAAGATTTCAGTACTCGGTGTATGTGGAGTAATGCCTTAAACTTCACAGCGTCAGTGCATTTAACTTTGACGCCAATTTCATGATCATAGATTCTCAAGGTAAGACTATAAGACTAGTAGTTACAAGTGAACACAAGTGTCAAGGGAAAAATGTCTTTGCCCATATGAAAATTACTTCACTGAACAATGAAGAAAATTGGATATCCTAAATGCACGATGATCATATGCAATAAAATATGAAGGATTTCTGTTTGCTTTGCTCTACTGTTTCTAGTAATACAGAATAAATATCACAGGCTACCAAAGATGTATTTTAACAACTCTTCCTTTAATTTGTCTAGTTTTATTTATATGAGAGAGAAGCTAAAGTTAAGTTACATAGAATTTGATGCACACTGAGAACTGGACTCAAGTGCCAAAATCTCTTTCAAGGTTGCATGCTTTACTGCAAGCTGTAGAGCACATCCTAATCAGTTATCCAGGGTCTGGAAAGGTAGAAAACATAGTGTAATCCACAAGAGGGGATTTTTCATCATCTTGCCTTTTTTCTTTATCTTCCACTTCCCCTTATAGGTCTAATGGGGGAAAAGCCTACTAAATCCAAATATATCATAACCTGAAGTTCAACAACATATGCTAGATGGTCTTTCCTTGCACATCAGACACCATTCTCCACTGGCTCTTGCCACTGGGAGAAAGGATAACTTTGTCTAAGAGCAGGACTTCACCTGCAATCCATCTTCCCAATCTGACCTCAGGTGAACCAGGGACTCTACCTGCCTGAGGAAAAAGCAAAACTCTACTGTGAAGCTAACACCACCACTCGCTTATCACCACCAGCCCATGAAGAGCACCTATGCTCCTTCAAACCACATGCTCCTCCATCCTCCTGCTTTTCCCTTCTCTTGTGATCTCTCTGATCTGTGTTTGAATGGCAAAACTGACAAAATGAATAGCTTTGAACATGATCCTGCAGGGCCCTGAGCACCTTCCACCCCCATTAAAGTCAATGGGAACAGGGGGTGCACAGCCACAAGGTACTTAGCTCTCTCTACTTTTAGACCCTTTTTAAGTAAGTGACAGTGTTTCATTGTAACCTAGGTAACATTTCATTGTTTAAGGCATACAACTGTTTCTGTAACTGACAGTTTTTCCTGCAAGCTTAAATTAATAACAGGATTATATCATGTGTAGTTCAAATAAAGCATTCGACCAGGAGAAAGAACCTGGAAGGTCAGCACTAACCGTGGGGGGAAAAGACCACAGAATAACATCTTAACCTCCTATAAACTATGACCCCCTCCTTAAAGTGTATTGAAGTCAATGCCAAGATTTCCACCACCCTTTGGATTTTCACTTAAAGTATTCAAATAAAGAAAACTGAGCAACTCACTCTAATGCGGGTCTCAAAACTCTAACTTTTAATGCTTCCAATATTCGATTTAACTCCACAAATGGTTCTTTTTGACTTTGGTCTATAGAAAGACCAGATTCCTGAAAAACAAAGTCACACCTTTTAGTTACCAGAAACATGGCCAGAAAAAGTCTACAAAGTAGTATCTCATTTTTGAAATTATTTACACTTTAATATTAATACTCCAGTTGAGAGTTTCAGCTAACAAAATGTAAGATGCTTATCTGGGGTATAATTTCTACTTCTTGGTAACGTTAAACATCCTGAGCTATGGTTACCTGACAGAGCTCCTCAGCGACATCCAGCATCCCTTGTCGGAAAAAATGTTCTACCATCACCTCATTGAGAATTCGCTGGCTGTCAGCTTGCCAGCATCCATCTATCCCCACGCTGCTGATGTCGGAGTCAAAATTCTGAAACGTACAAATTAACATTTAATAGGCTGGAACAAGTAACTCCATGTAATTATTCTTTAATTAGGCAGAGACACCTATGTCTACACTCTGATGCTTTTTGCTTGTTACTCAGCTGCCCTCAATTACCTCCCATTCTAAGAGAAACATGTTTCATTATCCTCTGTGTGCAGTAAGAAGAAATCCTTGGCTTGCTTGGAATCTGTAATTTATCCAGTATAAGGAATGATGCTAGCAAATTACAAGTCTGGTTAATTAATAAAAGGATTTCCAGCCCATGACATGTCCTCACAGAGAAGGGTCAGCAGAGGAGAGTTTTCCATATCTTCTAATCTGTCCCTCCACTGTCTCCCCCCCTATCTATTTGGGAAACTCTAGAACCCTGGGTCAACCTGTTGTCAGGTGCTAGAACCTTGCATAAAGGTGCTACTGAGTTATGTTAACAGGTGGATCATTAGCTCCAACTGAGATATCAGAAAGACTATAGTATCTCTCTTGGTAGAGGAAATTAAGAGTATAGAAGCTGTCCTGCAGGGAAAGCTTAACCTGAGGCTGAGGTATGTTTTGTTGTTTTAGTTAACAATGAAGCCAAACCACAGAAAAGGGGTACATTTGGACTATAAACACTGGGCAGATACTCTGTTTAGAGTAAAGTGGGAACTTCACAAGCTTATTCTACCCAATTTAAACTACTCATCCTTGCTTTCAACTACAGCTCCCCTTCACTTGCCAATGATGCCCAGAGTCTAACTGATCTCTATATTTGGGGTCAGGAAGGAATTTCCCCCCAGGTCAGATTGGCAGAGACCGTTGGAGTTTTTTGCCTTCCTCTGCAGCATCGGGCACAGCTCACTTACTGGTTTGAACTAGAATAAAACGGGGGATTCTCTGTAACTTGAAGTCTTTAAACCAAGATTTGAGGATTTCAGTAACTCAGCCAGAGATTATGGACCTATTGCTGGAGGGAGTGGGTCAGGTGACCTGTGATGTGCAGGTCAGACTAGATGATCATGATGGTCCCTTCTGGCCTTAAAGTCTATGAATCTATGCCAGCTTCACTGTTCCCTTTATTTCCTGCACCAAATCCCATCTTCATGCCTTTTTCCCTGCTGCCCCCTACATGTGGAACAACCTCCTTCGCTCAGTGCATAAGGCCTCAATCATCTCCTTCCGATCTTAAAGACACAATCATTAATGAGGAACAAAAACACTAGCCCTAAGTCAACCAACTGTCTTCTCCACCTCATTATAAGAGGGGAGACATGGAGTGATACAGAAAGCTCAATATTAAAAATATAAAAGCTATGACCATTCACAGGCCGTCTCACATTTAACAAGAGTTTTGTCTTAGGTGTCTTAATTTGTAAACTCCTTGAGGTATAGACTGTCTTTTATTTTCTTTTCTTTTTTTTTGCATGTCTTGAACAGCCCTGAGCACCTTAGAGCTTAATAATAATAATCCTCATATCTGAAACAATCCTGTGAACCATGCAAAGGTTCATCTCCATCACCGATCCTGATGACAATTTCCCAGGCACATTGTGACTAGACAGATGGAACCCATTACAGCTGTGATATTTAATAAGCATTCAGGAGTTTGGTCTATCAGGGAGGAATGCACCGCTACAAATAAGCACTCAGACCAGTCCAATTCTGCTCAGGCTTCTGCTAAAGAACCTTATAGTAACAGTGGTTCTTCAAGACGACTTGTCCATGTGGATTCCACTCTTTGTGAACATGCACCATATGCACGCAAGATAAGATTTGTCTAAACTTAATGTCTATTAGGGTCGTGCTTATGCTCTAGATGTCCTCATGTCCTCCCAAACCAGATGCCATAAAGAGTGGAGCAGGTCAAACCATCCTTCAGTTCTTTGCCAATACAGAATTCATGAGGAGTAGGACTTCACAGTTATGGGGAAGGATGGTGGGTCATAGAAACCATGCGAACAACACATCTCAAAGAACCACAATTACTGTAGGGAAGTCATTGCTGTTTCTTCTTCAAGTAATTGTCCACATGGATTCCACTCTTGGTGACTAATACACAGTTATCTGTTTGCCTGGAGGTAGGTAGTAGGAGTCCTACTTAAACGACTGCGGGACAGCCCTACCAAAGAAGGCATCCCTCTAATGTGGCTGGGTGGATTTAATCAGGCTAATTCATAATATGTCCTTTTACTCAGATAATCTGAGAAGATATTGCCTAACCTGTAACCCTTTCTGCAGAGGTCACGAACCGTCTAGATGTGTTCCTGAATGGTTTTGTCCTGTCAGTGTAAAAACACAGTGCTCTTACTGCTGCAAGTGTGTGAAGATTAGCTTCTCTCAAGGTTAAGTGAGGCTTGGGGAAGAGAACTGGGAGACAAATGAACTGGTTTATATGGAATTCTGAAACAACCTTGGGAAAGAACTTGGGATGAGGCCTGAGCGTGACCATATGAAACACTGTATAAGAGGGATCCACCCTGAGGGCCTGAAGCTCCCCTACCCTTTGAGCTCATGTAATGGCTACAAAAAACGCAATCTTCATTGGTAGGTGGTATAGGGCAGGGGTTCTCAATCTTTTTCTTTCTGAGCCCCCTACCTCACCCCACCATGCTATAAAAACTCCACAGCCCACCTGAGCCACAACAACTGGTTTTCTGCATATAAAAGCCAGGGCCAGCATTAAGTGGTAGCAAGCAGGGCAATTGCCTGGGGCCCCATGCCACAGGGGCCCCCGTGAAGCTAAGTTGCTCAGGCTTTGGCTTCAGCCCTGACTGGTGGGGCTCAGGGCCCCAGGCTTCAGCCCTATGCGGTGGGGCTTCGGCATTCTGCCCTGGGTTCCAGCAAGTCTAACGCTGGCCCTGCTTGGAGGACCCCCTGAAACCTGCTCACAACTCCCTAGGGGACACCAGGCCCCTGGTTGAGAACCACTTATATAGGGAACAGGTCGCTAAGGGCTTAAGGGGGGGGGACCCATCAACTCTGATAATACTATAGTGAGATTCCAAATGGGAGAGGGCTCCTGAACCAGGAGAAAAATAATAAATTAGACCTTCAATTAATCAAGCCACTATAGGTAAGAACTTTCAGTATGACTCTGGACAGGAGCAGATATTGCTGCTAGATGGACCCTTACCAAGCCAATAGAAAGCCAAGATTGTTTCAGGGCTAAAAATAGTATTGCTGTAGTGGGTGTTGTCAAGGAAGGCAGCAGTGCTGAGATACCCAAATAGAAAACCTCTTCGTAAGTCTGTCTTTCCTGCTTTGGAGGATAATGTTCCGAACTTCAGCTCAACAGCTTCTTTCAGTGGACATCATCCAGCCAGCATCCAAGCTGTCAGTTGTAATGAAGCTAGGTCCAGGTGTAAAATCTGACCATTGTTCTGCCACACTATATTAGGCACAGCACGGTAAAGTGATCGGGTGCTGCGCGCTGAGGGCATAGGAGGGGGAGGAGGAGGGCATACCTCAGTCCCAGTGTTCAGGAAGTGAGAAAGGCATCAACAGTGAGCCTGGACTAGATCCCCTTTGGAATAGAACACATGGCATGTCTTGTTCTGGTCTGCGATAAATAGGTCTATTTCAACTTGTGAAACACATTCTGTAAACACTGGGTCCTTGACTGACCAGTTGTGGTTATTAGGGAACTGTCTGCTGAGGTGCTCGGCTAGCAAGTTCTGAATGCCTGGCAGACACAAGGTGAGTGGTGTGATATGGTGAAAAATACACCAACGCCAAAGTTGAACAACTTCCTGACAGAGTGGAGAAGACCTGGCTCCTCATGGTCTGATGACATAGTGCATAGCCATGGAGTCAGCACTTGGATAATGGATCCCTGGAGTAAAAAGCCAAAATGCTCTGCATGCTAGAATGATGACTGTGACCCTAGGACGTTTATGTGCAGATAAGTTTCCTGAGGGGACCACAGGCCCTGAGTACAAAGATGGTTTAGGTGAGTTCCCCATCCCTGAGTAGAGGTATCTGTCACCACAGACTTGGTAGGTAGAGGTGTAGAGAAAGGTACTCTGTTCTGCACCAGATGAGGGTCTTTCCACCAGAGAGAGGACTTCTTGTGGGACCATAACCATCATGTCTGTGTGGTTCGAGCTAGGTAAATACACCCATTTTAGCCACCCTTTTATGGAGCACAGGTGAAGTCTGGCAACATGCGTCACAGAGGTACATGAGGCCATGTGTCCCATTAGCTACTGACTTGCAGGAATTGGGTTGCATATCACATGGTACCCAGTAAGACCAAAGTTTGTAGGCATATGGGTAATGGACCCATGGAGGAGGAGGATGGGAGCCTGATCTCTATGAGATTCGTGCCTTTTCCTACTGAGAACAGTTCCTGGAATCCCTCTTGGATTCCCATTGTGACCCCATGGAGGTGAGTGGGAGATGAGTCCCTACTGTGCACTGACAGAGAGGATGAGGAGTACAGAGGTAGGGCAACACTTTCAGATGTACAAGGACACTAATGATCCCTCTACTCAAATAGGGGATGGAGTTGGTACCACTCCAATATAGAGGATTTGGTGACCAATGGTCTAGCCAGCACCCCTTTCAATCTCTCCAAAGGTGACTCTAGTACTAGACTCACAGCTAAATCACTCAGTACCATATATGTTCTAGGTACCAGTAGGGACAAAGCGCCAGAAGCCAGAGGAATAGCAGTCTGCAGGTATAGGGGGTACCACAAGCATCTATTTAACAGCTGGTCCCAAGAGACCTTGGTCAGACCAATGGCTGCCCTTCAAGTGCTTAGTCTGAGGGGAGTCAGACCCACGCTAACTTTTTGTCTGGACCTTGTAGGCAGCAGGAAGGGTGACCTACAGTTTGGCTCGACTCTGGAGAGGTGCTCCTTCCTGCCCCTTTCCAAAGCTGTCATCACAGGTATTGAAGTCGACGACTGGGGTCTCTAAGTCGATGTTGCCCTGGAGCTCAAGGTTGAATCACGGCTCACCGCAGCACTCCTCAAAAAGGAACAAGCCTTCACTAGGTCCTTCTCTCCATGCGTGAAGAGGTCTTCATGGAGCACTGAAGAAGAAATAATCACAGATGGGTTTCCCAGGCCTTTTGAATCCACTTGGAAAATGAGTGGTAGATGGAACAGCACTCTGGGATATGCCCCTCACCATCATTTAGAGGCACCGCAGCCTCCCAAGAAGGGAAAGTTTTGAATGCTGGGGATTTTGCTTCTGCTATGATGACTAGAGCTCTTGTACAAGGGGATCCCAAGCCTATTAAGTGATAAAGGGGGGGGGGGGATTTTTTGCCAATGGGTAAAATAAATCTACATTAACAACACTAACTAACTAACCATTAGGACAGTGTTTATAGGAAACAGGAAAGCAAGTTGGCACTGTAGTGGTTCTGTCTCACTGCCATGGGTGGTAAGAAGGAACTGAGGGACAGCTGGGTCCACTCTGCTCTTTACACCCTCAGGTGGGAGTGTGCATGAGGGGAGGATACCCTCCCCTCGGGTGCAGGCGTGGCCCCAACAGACATTGCTGGCCAAAAGACTCTAACCTCAGGCACATGCACACCAAGAATGGAATCCATGTGGACAATCACTCAAAGAAGAACCTTTAGTTCATACCGAATGGGGTCAGAGGCTTACAGGTACTAGTATAGCACTCATAATGGAATGCCAGGCTTATATTTACCTGCACTCTGTCCCTTTAAGGCTGTGCCCTCTCCCTTTAAGGGTTTGGAGTTCTGCTGATGAGGTTAAAGTGAACACAGTGGGGAAGCAAGATGTGATCCCAGGAGGATTGCTGTTGTCCTTCAGTGAGATTGAGCATGTACAAGCTGCGTTTGTTTGGGGGGTTGTGGAGATTATGTTTAATAAAACCCTACTTTTAAAACCGTTCCTGGTCTGGAAGTGTAACACTAGTATAGTCACTCCTATACTATTATCTCATCTCATTTGCCTACTCACTCCCATGTTAGTAACTACATGCATATCCTCAACTCCCTCACCTTTTAGCTATTTTAATTACTGTTAAAGCAACACTTAGTTTTGAAATAATATCTGGTCCATAAACCTTGAAACTCTTTTCAAAGCCACTTAGTGCTGTATGTATCTGGTTATTCTGTCAGATAGCTATAACTCCCTGAACCCAGGCTGATTATGTTGTGGTTTCAAGTGATGTGCTAGAACATGGTGATGTCAGTGCCTGAAGTAATTCTGCTGGCCCTTATCCTAATTCTCTCCTCCATTCTTTGAGGAATCATATCTTCATTTTTTATTCCTGTTTCCACAGGTTTACAGATGTCTCTGGTATTTCACGTAAATTAGCGATTTCTCTAGTATTTTGCCACAGTTACTGGGATTTCGAGACCCTGCAGTGAATCTTTTGTGCTTATCAGAAGCAATTACAGATACCACAATGAGTGCTTACTCCATGTAGAACAAAACATTGCTTGCCCTTTGTTTACATTTTTCATAGCGATCACGTAAGTATTATATTTTAGTGATCAGGCATTTCTCAATGCTGCTATCTAGATGAGTGAACGTGCTCCATCTTCAGTTCAATATAATTTCTGACGTGGTGTTTAATAAGGATCCAAGAGTCAGGCTTATTAGAAAAGGCCCAGAATTTGTATTAATTACATGAGCACTTATATTATCTGACCCTGCTCAGGCTTCTGGAAACATTCTTCATACTGAGCATGCTCGGAGGCTTAACCAATGTAATAACAGTTGCTTCCAAATTAGTAACTTGGAAAAAAGATCCTAACAACAGCCAGAATAGTAGACCTAGGACAAAGAAATGTAGAAGATGATGTGGTGACTACACCAAAGCCATATCGTAAAAAAATATTACTGATATTGATGAAATTTGGAAGAAACTTCAAAAAAGAGCAAGAAAAAAATATATAAAGTGACATTGTCAGGTAAAAATATCACTTTAAACAGATTACTGACCTTCCCTATGTTATTAGTAGTACCTAAGACTATTAAAAGTGAAATGTTTAAGATCTAGTTTATTTTTCACAATTGTCCTGTTAATTATTACCTTTTATAATTTTCTCACTTTTGAATGGACATAAAAGCGAGACTAGTAATAACTAGTCTATTTCACCGTCCATTTCATTTCCTGGTTCATAATATAATATTTGGGTTATAAAGAATGGATCCTTTAATAGCTCGCATAACTGTAGGATCTGAACATCACTCCAAGGGAATATTTATTTTTAAAACGTGTGTCCATCCCCCCCATCCCCTGGACTAATTTTGTTTCATGGAAAATTTTCCAGACATCTGAGTTAAAGCTTGTTTCCCCAAAACTTACATTTGGGGTGAAATTTGACCTAACTGTATCCCGTTAAGGACAAGGTTTAGAGAAGGTATGGAAGAATTGGATGAAGCCAGCATTTCCTCCACCTCATTCTCCTGATGACAGTCTCACCTCAAAACACCAGCACAGGTATCTAACTACTAACGAGATGGAAACTGCTAGGATGTGAGCTTCTACTATTCACATCCCAATCATGATCAGCTGGTGTCAAACCATTCAAGAGTATGTGTTTTACATTCAACAGGTAGAAATCACTGGCCAACCACTGCAAACAGCTTGTTGGATGATAACAATGTGATTCTGATCCTGGGAGGGGAGCAGAGAAACTACATTAAGATTAAATTTGGCTGTAATCATTCCCTTCCGAGGAAGCAACAGCCCTTTGTAATAAGGATCAGAGGGGTAGCCGTGTTAGTCTGAATCTGTAAAAAGCAACAGAGGGTCCTGTGGCACCTTTAAGACTAACAGAAGTATTGGGAGCATAAGCTTTCGTGGGTAAGAACCTCACTTCTTCAGATGCAAGACATCTGAAGAAGTGAGGTTCTTACCCACGAAAGCTTATGCTCCCAATACTTCTGTTAGTCTTAAAGGTGCCACAGGACCCTCTGTTGCTTTTTGTAATAAGGAGTAACTTTCACAGATGTGGAACCTCGGAATCTTGAATAGTTGATATGGAGACAAAGGGTTTGGTTAGTTAAAGATCTTGGTGAGATGGATGCTAATACTTCATGAGAAAATTTGAAGTTCCTCTTCAGTTGTTATGATAATGAGCCTGTGATCTCAGCGAGAACCCTACTGAGTAAATCTAGTAAATGTGTCCAGCTCGTTAGTATTGAGTTGCATAAACAAAAGACTGGCCAACGGAAATATCATGCGTAGGCCCCTCCCTTTCATTACACAGGCAATGAAACATTTAATCTCAACTCACTATGGACTCATTGCACACCAAATTCCATCAAAATCTGAGCTTGTTGAGCAGGAAGCACTGGTTGATTTGAAACAAAAGATATCACTGGGATGTAACATTCAACTAAAATTAGTTCCAATAAATATTGGAAGCCTCATTCTAATCTTGAAGCCCACGATAAATTCATGTGAGATACACTTGTCCACATCTGATCATATCTTAACAAGAACCTGATGACCTCCAAAACACCAATCACATTGTCATGGGGTTTTATTCTAGCTGTAAAAATAAAGACGAAAATGAAGATGCTGCTGGAAGGCTATTGTAAATACAAAACCTACATCTTGTGAATTACAGTAAAAGACTCATTTGTCAGGTTCTAATGAGGATTTTAATTATTGACAGCAAAAGTTTGTCTAGTATTTGTCTGGAAGCCATAAGGGATCGATTCACTAGATCAATTATATCTAATTACTTTGACTCGGTTTAAAACTTAAGTATATTATTGGGGAGACTTTAATTTAAATTGGTTATGGAACCCTAATAAGCCAATAGATACTTCACTAGACAGAATCAGATTTGTTTGAAATGCAAACATTATCTTAGTCAGCGCAGGCAGATAGATTAGATGAACCCCATGAGACCTTCTTCAACCTGACCGTCCATGAAATCATTATGTTCCACTTTATACAATGGATTTTGTGAATAGACCAAGAAGGATTAGAATATATTTTCTGTAGTTTTATTTGTCTAGGGAAATTCTCAGCAGATGCAGCTCCTGCTTTCTACCCAGTTTTCCAGCTGTATGGACTGAAGCTTTTGGTTCAAGTGACTTGCACAAGATCTCACAGAAAGTCTGTGTTTCAAGGCATGATCTTACGAAGTGCCAAATAACTTGGAAGAAGTGTTTGTGCCCTGAACTCCCGGTGATATTGATGGGAGTTGAGCTTGCTCAGAATATCATAGGACTGAACTTATTGGCAATCCTGCACCCACTGTGGGCACAGACCAGATTAACTTGTTGATGTCTTTCCACTTCTTGTTTCTGTCAGTCTCTAAAATGTGGTTCCTACAGTTTAATAAAACTTTTATATGGTCCATTTTTTAATACTGGGCAAACTTAATTTGGAAAAGTGACAATAAAACTGTTGGGAAACTACACAAGTGAATAACTGAAACAGTTATTTGGAAACAAAAGACCATGTCTAATTTTATCAAATACCTAAATGTCAGGGGGGTTATACCTCTTATTTTTTGTTACTACAAACAATTTCCCTATTGTTTCACTCAGTACTTAAGTCCACCTAAATTACGTTGCTATTATTTAGTGCTATTCTGTTTTACCAGAGCAATTAAATAGAAAAAGAACCTAATCAAATTCAGAATGGTTCATATGAAGTCCATCTGCTAAATCAAAAGAGGGCTGAAGTTACAAGTTTCAAACTCAAGACAAGATTAAACAGATTTATAGCAGGTTTCAAGCTAGTAATAAGGATGGATTGCTTTTACTCTAGTTAATTGGTTTAGATACAGTAGCTAGAATTATGAACAGATGTATCCTTAAGCTTTGAATATCACACTGATGCTTGGATTAGCACTGTTGGTATTAAGCCATAAATTCTTTTTTAGATCTATATGATAGCTAAATATAGAGAAAACAAACAAACAAAAAAATCACAATAGTTGCACAGATATTCCACCCAATAATGCAGTGTGCTGTGTATCACGATTGTTAGTGCACTCTGCTCTACTAAATTAAAACTTAATAGATTAGATGTCTTGTTTAAGCCTCGTTATGAAAGATAAAGATTAATCCTTACTTTGTATAGCTGGGTTGGCTCTTTAGAGGCAAGAGACATATTCACAGAGGTCTCCTTTATAAAAGAATTGTCTGCGGTCTACCAACTCTGTCTGTCACTGTGTTTAAGAAATCTGTCAGTACATACAATCTGAGATCTAAATATTAAACCATAAAACAAACGAAAATCTGAGGGGGAAAAAAAAGGGGTTGGGGGGGATTTTTTGTTTTGTTTATTACAGATGCTCTTACACAGAGAATTATCGCCCATGAGAGGGAAGAATGCTTCACAATATTGTTTCATGGAAAAGGGTGGTTTGAACGTTTACAAATGGCATCAATTGCTGTGAGAGAGAATTCTGGTACCTTTTTGAAGGGATATTGAAATCTATCCGACAGTAACTTGTGGAGCTCCCAGAAATCCTTGAGATCGGAATTTGTATCAGAATGTCTCACCAGAAAAACTTCAACTATGATCATTTTTGTGCTCTCTTTATTATTTATTAAGTGCCCAAAAGCATCATATTAATAGCCCTGATCCGGTGGGATGCTCAGCACCTCGCAGGACCAAGACCTCAGTGAACTGATTAAAAGCAAACTAGAAAAAAAATCATGCAAAAATACCTTTCTTGATAAAGCTGTTCCAGATTAACAGGTCTCCTAAAACAGGACACAACTGTCTAAACATCTGTTACCAGTGATTAGACAGAAAGAAGACACGATACCCAGAAATAATATGTTTCTTAGCTAGAAGATTTCTATTAATCCTGTTAGCACTTTGCTATATTACTATAATACGTTGAACCATCTCAGATTCACGGATGATATTGTGTTGATTGCAGAAAATACTATCAAACGACAGAAAATGCTATGAGAACGCAACACAAAAAGCAGCCAAGTCGGACGGAAATTAACCGCTCCAAAACGAAATGTATGCGGTGTGATACCTTGCCAGAAGCCCAAATAACAATCAAGGGAGAACAAACAGAAGAAGTTGAGCAATATGTCTATTTGGGCCAAGAAATGAACATGCGCCACGATCAGGAAGGGGAACTCTCGCGAAGAAAGAAAGCAGGTTGGTGCGCATTCAGTTCTATCAAGGATGTTCTCCAAGGAAAAAAATCAACAAGGCAACACGCACCAGCCTCTTCAACTTAACAGTACTGCCAGCAATGTTGTACGGCAGCGAAACATAGGCGCTGACGAAGACAGAGGAGCAGCAACTGTCTGTCACAGAGAGGGCGATGGAAAGAAGAATTCTGGGAATTTCAATCCTCGATCGAGTCCCCAATGAAGTGATCAGACAGCAGAGTGGAGTGCAGGACGTCGTCGTTGAGAGCAGGCATAGTAAAATGCGATGGGCCGGACACACAGCGAGGCTCACTGACAATCGATGGACTGCAGCTGTCGCCAAGTGGTACCCACGGGAACTGAAATGACCACTTGGCCGACCTCCAAAGAGATGGGAAGATTTTATCGTGAAAAGACATGGCCGCACATGGAGAAGGAAGGCCAGGATATGAGAAGAATGGAAGACGTGTTGTGATCGGCATAATCTATACGAGGGCTGAAGGACCGATCGATCAAGATGACATTAAACTATTAATCCTGTATATGCTAATGGGCATTTTCTCTTGTTAATATGCTTGAAAGGGGGACAGTCTCTATACAGAGTGGTCTGAACTTTCAGAAGATTAGTTTATACACAGGGATAAAATCCTGGCTCTGCTGAAGTGCATGGAATTTTTCCAATTATTGGGCCAGGATTTAACCCCAACCTTTTGATTCCAAATATAGCAGGGTTGACTATATACCATAAAATACAGGGGAAAAATACTTAACAAGTTTCAACACAATAAAACTCATAACATAAATACCTTATCAATGGCTTTTCCGACTCGGGAAACGCTGCTGTGAATGTCTTTATGATCTGAGGCCAATTTCTGAACTGTGTCTTTTATTCTTTTACAGCACTGTGTCATAACAAGGGAAATTGTCCCTGACAAGGCTCCATCTTGGTCTAGGCAGAAGACAAGAAAATTAATTACAAACTTTATTATAAACAAATGATAATGCTAAATCCTTCCCAAATAGGTGAAGATGATAAAAGGTGAAAATGGTACTGGAAGAGTGAAGAGCTCTGAAAAAACCAAAGTCAAAAGCCAATCTAGAAAGTGTAGGCAAAGGAACATCAGCTAAACACAGTTTTTAAAAAAATAAAACCTATAGGATATGGGACAACTTCATTAAGATGCCAGTCCCGGTTTTGCTATGGCAGGTACAAATTCTCCTGAATGGAATAACAGTTTTTTAAATTGATGAATTCAAGGTTAATGATAAATAGGACTTTCTAGTGCCTTTCACCAAAGGATCTCAAAGCACTAACATTAAACCAAACTTCCTCACAGAATGTACTGGGGTATCATTTCTACCCTCACTGTAGGATCAGCTTTCATTTGTGCAGTTCTTTGAGGATGTACTAGTGCTAGGCATTACATTATTGCGTGCGTGCACACACAGAGTCCAGGATTAGAACCTAAGAGCCCAATTCATTATTGCCCTGCACCTTATATAGCTATTTACACCAGTGCAAAGTGAGTGCCGAGTACTACCACTCTGATTTGGTAGCATATTATATTCAAAACAAAGTGCAAAGCAATACAATTCGGGTTCTAAATCTTCTAACTCACAATCCCATGTCTAAATAATTAAACCAACAGGTCTCAAACACTGATTCAAAGAGCAGAGTTGGGCCATAGAGCACTTGCTGGTGGTCCACAAAGAGCTGGCTCGTCACATTGTGCTGGATTTCCTCATTTCCAGTTGCTAAATCACATGTGACAGCTAAAAATACATTGTTCCTTTCCAGATATTCCATTGCATCAGTTTCAATAGTTGCCACAGGAATGTTATGGGATCACCAGTGGGAGGGGAGGAGGCACACTATGTATAAAATAATAAATATGAAAATGTTTGAGAACCCCTAAACTTAATCCCAGTATCTCCCAGGCAACTCACACTGTCTATGCCTCAGTTTTCCTATGGGTTAAATAGTCACAGTTGGAGAAATGGACTTTTTCTCTTCAGTGTTCTGCTTCAGTCCCACTTTCGGATCCCAGATTCAGGAATACTTTCTCCTCCAGTCTTGTTTCAGAACCTATTGCTGATGAGAGGATTTTTCTCATCACTGCTTCCGCCCAGATCATTCTACGAGTTACATCGTTCAATCAGGCACACACTCAAGTCTGTGTTAAAATATCCCTCAGGTAGTGTACACAGTGATGGTTGAAGTAAACAACCAGTCCAAGAATGGTTTTCTTAACAGCCCTAGCTATAAATCCTTCCCATGAGAAATATTTAAAAGGATGAGATCCTAATAGTTCCACAACATTTAATAAAACAAGGTTCAAAAAGCAACCCCTAATCTTAATCGCTATTCTTTTCTCATTCTGTGTCTTGAATTACTGTTGGTTGGAGCAGAGTGTTGCACAGTCAGTTTCTCTTCTGATATTTCAGGCATTACAACATGTGTAACAAACTGCCATCACAGGAGTTGCAAGTGTGGGGAGAGGAGAAACAAAATGCAACTACCATAATGTATAGCCCCTAACTTCATCCCTTACATTCTCTTACAAGTTGTGTGAAGGAAATCAAAGAAGTCTCACAACTGAAGTGTAGCTGCAATCAGAGGGACTAGGTACAAACTTACAGCTCCTTATTCCACACGCCTGCTTTGAGGTACCTCAACCATATCTGCCTATTTTACTGACAAAGCAATATTTTTCTGCCATGAGCACCACAGAGCCAATACAGCTCCAAAAAAGCAAGCCCCCATTCTGTCTCATGAATTACCAAGATTGCGTGCTAAGTTCTAGTTGCAGAATCTTTACTAATAGCAATGTTTAAGGTTGCATGTTTGCTACAGCCATAACAATCACGTTTCTCCTTTAGGTGCTCTTCATAAAGCCATGGTCTTTGTCACCAAGGCAAAGAACTACTAATACTCCATATTCTTCCTAATAAATGAATATGGAGTAACAGCAGGGAGCCAGTCTCCTCTACGAAATGTTACATATTTGGCTCTGTGCAAACAAAGCAGGGAGCATGTTTATTGGAATGGCTTTGAACTATTAGATAAATCTTATTGTTTTAATAGCTATTATTGTAAAGTAAGGGATATTTGACTTTTCAGTAAAATATTGTATGTCATGACTTAAAAAAACCAACCCCTATCTGGCATAAAATCATGACTTTTGCCATGAGAAACCACCAGCCTTAGAGATTATATATGAGGCAGAAAGAAATCATTCCACTCATCAATATTTCCTTATCAACATTCACTAAGATCAGACCAGATAGCTAGAATAGTCCATTCTGGCCTTAAAATTTATTAATCTGAAATTAAAAGGATGATGTCAACTTGAAAGCTGCTCCATTTTTTAAAAAAAGTTAAAGTAGTTTCAGGTATTATACTACACCTGTCCACCGATTTCTCTCCCCCACCAATTATTGTAGTTTCACAATTTCCCTAATTAAAAAAAAATCCCTCTTCTGTTGTGTGAAAAAACCCACACAACAAGTGGAAACTGATTATAGAGAAACAAGGACAATCTCTACACAGAAAAGGCTGTCAACCGCACAAAGGAAAGACAGAAGAAAAAATATTTTTCCCCTCTCAAATCTTTCAGTTTCAGTAACACCTGAGATAACTTGAAACAAATAATGGGTTTAAAAAAAAAAAAAAAATCAGACAGAAATTGGTGTCCTTTTAATAATGCAGTGTTCATGGACAGCAACAGTCTGACACTGTTATCACATCATCATGTGTGTATAATTATGATTTGGGATACGAGAATACACACATTACTGATCATGCACCATGACAGAGAGAGAAAGTCAAAATCAAGTTTTCTACCAGTACATTCATACCACACAAAAAGAACAGGCATAGTTATTGCAACTATTGTACTATGCTGCAATACACGGTGGGACAGTGGTTCTCAACCAAGAGGTACGCATACTCCTGGGGGGTACATCAACTTATCTAGATATTTACCTCGTTTTACAACAAGTACTAGCGAAGCCAGTACCAGGATGGATAAAAATCAATGATTTTTTTTTTGATTTTTTTTAAATTTAAATCGGATTTTTTTGATAAAATGCTTTTTGAGGAAAAAAACCTATCTAAAGATAGTTTTAATTAAGATACATTATAGCTCAAAGATATCTCATCACGGAATAGGGATTATAAATTCTAATTCTATAGTATGAGACAATATATTCATGTAATGTTTAAGAAAAGTTTTGTAAATGAGTTCCAATAGTTCATGGATTAGGGACCCAATTTTATGGGGTTCCACAGGCTTCTGTATAGATTATTTAGGTTTATCTTTCTATCTACCCAATGGGACTCAGTGCTCAGTCTAGAAGATACCATCAGAGATGCTTAGTTTTGCAGTTCTCAAACTGTGGATTTGTGTCTCCAGAGGTAACATGCTTGTTAACAGGAAAAATGTTTTTAAATAAATAAATAATATATAGAGGTGAGACATAACAGACCTCAACTCTATTGTCCCTCTGCAAATTTGTGTTCACAGAGTCAATCCCTTACCTCTCTCTAAAAGTGCAAAGTTTAAAAAGTTCAATGAATAGAAGATTGTTGGGGGCGGAATAGATCTGGATGAGGAGAAGAAGTCTGGAGATAAATGTGAGAAAGGAGGGACATATGCTTGTTTTGTTAAAATATTATATGTTTGCTGTTGAAGAAAAAAATCCAGACTACTTAAAGTTGTTGTTTTAGTTAAATAAAACAATTAAAATGTCTGTCTGGTGATGTTCTCCTCCTAATACAGCATCGCAAGAAAATCCTCCAAATATTAATGATTAACCTGTTGAATTGGAAATAGTTCACCTCCCCATGACTTCATAAATATCTGCTTCAATTACCTTTGGTAAATGAAATAACCAAACAATCATTCATTTTCTGATATAGCTGTAAAACTAATCTGAAAAGTTTTCAAAATAAATCACTGTTTAAAAATGTATAGTGTGTACCTTCTAAAAATGAAACCTACATCTATCTCTGAGTTGTGAAGAATATGTATTACGGTTATAACAACCAACAAGAATGCACTTTTATGTAGAAAACCATGATTAAATCAAGTCTTCCTGACTAGTGATTTAAATCAATTTGATTTAAATCAAATCCACCCTGGACTCAGTACAAACTAAAATTTCATACAATAACTTGTTTATATTGCTGTATATACTATACATTGAAATGTAGGTACAATATTTATATTCCAATTGATTATAATTATATGGTAAAAATGAGAAAGTAAGCAATAAGATAAATTACTAACAACAAGAACAAAGCTTGAACACCTTGTTCTATTTTAAAAAAGTTATAAATCACTAGTGAAAATTAAATTGGAAATTTTGCTATCCAAAAAGGTAGCTTTATAACATCCCTAAACTGTCTGAAGCTGCACAGTAAACACCCCTTACTTTATTGCAGAGTGTTTACTAAGCAATGGCAATATTCACATTCACATTGCTCATTCATTAGGTACCAACAACATACATGGCCCTTTACAAGATATGAAAAAAGATACACCAGCCTTGCTAAAGGTCTAGAAAAGAAGCACAGTGGGGACACAGTCACAAGAGAGTAAAGGCATACAAGAGTGTTTTGTTTTTTTAACAGATAAGAGGCTTGGATCCCGCAAATATCCTGATCTTTCCGGCTAAGCAGAACCCCACTGAGGTCAATGAGACCCTCTGCAAGCAGAAGGATCATACCACACAACTCTCCTTGCAGGATAAGAGTCTCAATTTTTAAGATGTATATTTTATTGACTGTCTTTAACATATCATTATTGTCGGTGTGTTTCAAGGTACTGGAGCGCTTGGTCCTACAGCTCATATTACCCGACGTGGAGAGAATTTTGAGCCCTGACCAAGCCGGCTTTCGCCGAGGCCATAGCAAATGCGACCAAGTACTCGCACTGACCACATTTGTTGAAAATGGCTTCCAGAGAAACCTGAAAACGGGCGCTGTTTTCATCGATCTAACAACGGTGTACAATACGGTATGGCACACTGGCCTGCTCGTGAAGGTATCACGGGTCCTGCTACCTTGGGTCATAGGCGTCGTTGAACTGTTCCTCCGTGATAGGCAATTCAGAGTCCATATGGGGGAGAAGACGAGTGCTTGGAGATGACAGAACAATGGGTTACCCCAGGGCTCTGTGCTTTCTCCAATCCTGTTCAACCTTTACATCAACAACCTGCCAACAACAGAGTCACAAAAGTTCATTTACGCAGACGACATCTGTTTCGGTACCCAGGCCCGGACATTTCACGAGCTTGATGCCACCTTAAACCGGGACATGATAAAGTTAGCTGACTACTATAAGACTTGGCACCTCCAGCCAAGCATCATAAAAACAGTCTCCACTTTGTTCCATCTTCATCACACCAGCACAACCTGAAAACTGAATGTTTATCTGAATGGTCAGAAGGTGAAGCACGAAGTAGAACCGTTCTATCTAGGTGTGACCTTAGACCACACACTGAGTTACCATGCCCACCTGAAGAAGACAGCAGCTAAAGTTAAGAGGCGCAACAATCTTCTTAGCAAATTGTCAGGTTCATCATGGGGTGCTTGTGCTCCAACTTTGCGGACGTCAGCTCTTGCCACCTCGAATTCGGTGGCAGAGTGCTGCGCACTAGTTTGGAGTCGATCGTCACACACCAAACTGCTGGATACGCAGTTCCACGTTGCCATGCGTATCATCTCTACCACCACGCGTCCGACTCCACTCCCATGGCTCCCAGTTCTGAGCAATAATGCTCTTCCTCATATCAGACGAGAGGTTGCCACTGGCCGGTTACTGGAGAAAGTACGCGCCAACTCAAGCCTGCCGCTACACAACCACCTTTTTAAACCACCAGCTGCACGTCTGCCGTCACGTCGCCCATTATGGTCTCATCTGCCACGCCAGGATGTTAGGGCGGTAACACTCTGGCGAGAGGAATGGATATCTGTTATAATTCCCCAACCAGTCCCTCGTCGCCAACCCCACAATTTGCCAGCCTGGTTTTGACCTGCCCCGGCGCCAATGGCTGAATAGGTTCCGGACCGGGCACGGTCTCTGTGCAGCCAACCAGTATCACTGGGGCCTTTGTGACAGCCCTTTGTGCAGCTGCGGCACAACACAGCCGATGACGCACACTGTTGATGAATGCCTGCTGACTAGGTTCAGCGGTGGCCTAGAAGAACGGCATCACACCACTGAAGATGCCATCGCTTGGCTAGACGACTATGCACACGCTAAATAATAAATAAACATACAAAGTGCTGGCCACTTAGTCAAACCGTTTTGTACGACAAAAAATTTCTTTGAATTGTGGACCAATAAAGGAGGGTGCAGAAGGAACAGATTTAATTTAATTTTTACCTGCCTGGACAACTTGAAAAAAATATGAGAGACTATTTAAAACGTGCTTCCGAAGAGGAAGATTCTCTAAAGAATTAATTTCTGGTAGATAATGCCACTAGGAATTTCTGATCCACCAACCCTTGAAAAAATATGCAGCTGGAACAAGTTTTGGCAGAGGATTAACAGCTGTTCAAGAACTTCTCACAGAATGAAGACTCTACTGGCTATATTGGACTGGACTTCTACAAATACTTAAATTGTAAGATCATCAGAATGGGGCCTGACTCTATAGTCTCTCTGTAAACTGCCATATATAAATAACAGCCCTGATCCTGCCAACATCTAACTTTACTCACATGAGTAATCCCACTGACATCAACGCAAGTAAAGTTATGCAGCTGCATTTGCACAGGACTAGAACAAACAAATACAACTCTTGGAACTAAACAAAAGTGGATTCTCGAGCACAGCAACAGTAAATACAGGACTGGGAGCCAGGAACGCCCAGATTCTAATCCCATATCTATCACTCACTTCCTCTATGGAACTGGGTAAATCACATGATTTGTCTCACCACTGCCTCCCATTACATGTATAAATACTGAGTTACTTACCTCTCAGGGATTTTGCAAGGTTTACATGGTTCATGTTTATAAAAGCTGCTATGGTGTATGACACTCTGCAAGTGCTAAATATTATTTGCAAATATAATACTTAGGGGGCTATGTTTATCTTCATCTGAAGCCCCATTAAATCTAGCCCAGAAAATCCAATAAACCTGTAGTTTATGTCACCCAGCCTGGCTTTTATGACTGCTCTTTCAATAGCAGTGACTAATCCCATTATTACTCAATGCAAAGGAATAAAGATATAAACATATTGACCAATATAAAGATGACACAGCAGAATCTCCTAACCAGGAATAAATGTTTCTATTCATTAAAGAATAAGTAGGCGTACCCAAAATTGACCAATGCTTGTCCCAACTCAACACCCCACAACCAGAAGTGCTAACGTCCTCCAGCACCCAAATAAGGCTCTGTTTATGCTATGGTTAGAACCACGGTAGCAACAAAGGTGTTTAAGTTCAGAGGGTAGCAGAGATCTGCACCGTTTCCCTGAATGAGCATGAAGAAGGATTGCTTCTTTCTTTTAACTGGTCAGGGAAACAGAAAAATGCCCCTTCCTTGCAGTATGCAGAAGTTGGTCTAATAAAAGATATTACCTCACCCACCTTGTCTCCCTGTCCTAGCACGCAGGTCAGGAAAACCCTGCTAGAACCCCACACTACTACTAGCAACAATGGTGCTCAAATGCTCTTGTTTGCATGTTGTTAACTATAAGGTGTGGACGGGGTCTAAATTTAAACATGGTTGTAACCTCTTCACTAAATTGCTGTGACTCACGTTTCCCCCTACAAGGGCATTTAATACCATCTCAGAAACTGTAAACAAAGGCTTGTTTCCCTTTATGAAAACTGCATATGCATGGGAAAGGAAGAAAAGGAACGAAGGAAGTTTGTCTAAAAACAGTTTCCTTTAACTTTTACATGTTTTGACTGGCTGGGAATTTTCCCCCTTTTACACTCTGCTTATGAAATCACTATTTCATTTTCCTTGAGTGCTTAAAAATCACAGCATCTGAAAAAGCCATGGGCCCTTTCAAAGTGGCAGGGACAGGCTGGGGGTGATGAGGCCAGGAAGTGGGGGGAGGAGGAGGGAGACACCGCAGCCCCGGGGAGTTGTTCCAAACGGGGAAGGGGCGATGGTGGTAGTAGTGGTGGTGAAGGGGGCTGCTGGCGCCGGGGAAAGGGGGCCCAAGGAGAAGCCAGACCGGGACATTTGGGAGGTGGAGGGGGGAGAAGCCGGGGGCTCCGGGTCTCTGGGGGGTGAGGGGGGTGAGTCTCCTGCGGACACAGAGAAAGTGGACCCCCAGGGTTTCTTACAGTTACGGCTGGGGAAGGGGTCCGAAGAGAACCGGGATCGGGGGGTCGTTCGGGCGAGTGGCCGAGAAGCCGGGATCGGGAGAGGGGGCAGATGGGGGACGGGGGACGCTCGAACAGGATTTAAGGGCCGAAGAGAACCGGGATCGGGGGAGCCAGGGGAGGGCTGAGAAGAACCTGGATCGGGGGGGGAGCCTGGGGAGAACCGGGATCGGGGGGACTAGAACTGGGATGGGGGGGTCTAGGAGAACTGGGATCGGGGGAGCCTGGGGAGGGCTGAGAAGAACCGGGATCGGGGGGGGAGCCTGGGGAGAACCGGGATCGGGGGGGGGCTAGAACTGGGATGGGGGGCTAGAACTGGGATGGGGGGGCTAGGAGAACTGGGATCGGGGGAGCCTGGGGATGGCTGAAGAGAACCGGGATGGGGGGGGCTCTCTGGCGGGGCTGAGGGGTAGCTCCCCGCCCCGGGCCCGGCGCGCGCCGCACGTACTCTCGCTCTGCAGGATCTCGCGGCGCAGCCCCCCCGCGTACTGGATCAGCTCCTCCAGGCTCCGCTCGCAGAGCTGCCCGTAGCCCGAGAACTTCTGCAGCACCTTCTCCAGCTCCCGCTCCACCGTCACACACTGATCCATAGCGAGCGCGGCGGGGCTCCCCGCTCCCTCGGGCCGGGTCTCCCTGCTGCCGCCGGGCTCCCCGCCGCTCGCCGGGCGGAATTTTGTTTAGAACTTCTACCGGAGGCTCGCTGAGCAGTGTTATTGTGCAGGCAATGCAAAGGCAGCCGGGGTCCTCAGCGGCAGCGGGCTCACTCGCTGCGCAGGCACTGTACTAGGCACCCGAGGTCCTCAGGCAATTATTGTTCAGGCTGCATGGTAGACAGTCGGGGTCCTGTGAAAAGCTCTATTTAAAGCAGCTGGAAGGGCGCTGAGGGTCGTCGGTGGCTTTGTTACGCTGGGATCAGGAATGATCGCTCGGATCCTTGCTTAGTGCGTGTGTTGTGGTTGTACAGGCGGTTGGAGTCCTCGGTGGAATTATTATTCAGGCACCGCCAAGGGCACCTTGGGTCTTCGAAGGCTGCTTGACGGATAGCTGGGGTCCTCGCCTGCGTTGTTTTTCAGGCAGCCCCATAGACAGCAGGGCTGGGGGGCTTTGCTACCGCTACTGTTCAGGCTGTCGCCGCTGGCGGAGATGCTGGGAGCGCGCGCTGCTGTCGCGCCTGTCCCCGGGATGGGGGTGGGGCTCGGAGGTGGTGGCGGGAGCCGGCTGGCTGCCTGCCTCTAATGGGCAAAGAGGCGATTCGTAGGGAGCAGGCTGGTGGCTTGGGGGAAGACGGGTGGGGGCTGCGCCCTGGGGCGCCTCCTGGGTAGGCAACGGGCTCGCTTCAGCCAGCGTCAGGTGTGGGCGCTTGCAAGGGAGAGGCGGTGAGGTACGGGGGGGTTAAGTGCTGTATCTGTAGATATAAATGCTCAGGTGCGCTTTTGAGGGGGCGATTTACGCAGCTCTGCCTCCAGCTACACACACGTTGCTGTCAAGGCAATAGTTGCCCCTGAGGAAACTGCACAGGCAGTGATCCTGCACGGGGGAGGTATGCGGTGTCAGTGGCCTAAGGTGATACCTGTGGAGCAGTACTGGCTGTAGGGAGAAGGCTTCAGGTTTGGGGGGTGTTGATTGTGCTTGCTGCTTTCCTGGGTTTTGTAACTTGCCAGTGGTCTTTGTCCAGGAGAAGCGGGCACTTTAGATTTCTACGTGGACTGGCTCAGGAAAAGGCATTTGAGGGGTCCTAGAGCTATGACTTCACCCAGGATTCTGCCCAAATTGAAGCATCTTGTCTTGAAAACGAATGGAAGAGAATACCTGTTTAAAGTATCTTCATCTCCACCACTTTGCTTCTGTATCTAAACTTACCACCTGATTTGTCTAGTCAAGTTTTAAAGATCTTATTTCCATCTCTGCAACACCCTCCCAAGGATGTGACTAGATCATTTCATCTTACTGCTGTTAGCTTCATGAATCTGCATATGGTTCAGTGCTCAGAGCTTTTTCAAACAGCAGTGATCTGGAATAAGAGCAGAATTTTGGTAGCTTTTACTGTTGCTATTCAGAATCCGATCCCATATGTAGCAGTGGAACTTACAAGAACTATGTCACTTTAACCCTGCTACTTGGAAAAATCCTGAGTGGCAGCAAAATAAACTACTGGAGAGGGAAATTCAGAGAGTGAAGGATGGTGGAGGATAGACTAGTAGAACAACTTTAAGGTTAGGGGCTGGTAGAGAGAATGCTCCTTCTTTTGCAGGGGGAATATATGGGGAGGGGGCTTCAAAACTGTCAGACACCTACTAGCAAGCAGCTGACATAAAAGATGGAGCCCTTGAGTAGTGTAAACGGACAACACCATGGTAGGCAGCAAGTTGGGAAGGGCAGTTGGCTTTTCACTAGGTCATTAAGTTGGCCAGTGAGCTTCCTCCTGTCTTTTTATTTTGGACTCTGTCTACCGAGTTTAATCTTTTGACTAGTTGGTATCTGGTAAATTTTTCAAACCCTGCTTTAAAACTTCATCCCATTACTTTAACATCACTTACTCAGTATTCATTGTATTTCCCACTTTTCTGATGGGGAAACTGAGGCACTAAGATCATAATCAAGCTCTATCTTCTGTGGCACGGTAACTAAATCTTACGGCAGGAATCACAAATTATGCTTCAGTATTAATTTACTCTATCTTCATGGAATACTCTTCATTCCTATGGCTAACTGAATGTAAACTTATTGATTATTTTCAATTATGGTTTTTTTAAAATGCACTGTCAAGGTTGTCCATCTTCCTGGGCTTCTGCTGTACTAAAGTACATGCAAATTGCTTCACATGAGTCTTTTTCTTATTCAATTTATAATTCACTACGGAAAATAAACATAAGTCAGCACTGGTGCAGTGACAACATATTAACTAGTTTGTAGTAATAAAGAGAATTTTTTAAGAGCTACTTAACTTATTCTGCTCCTGGTAATGCTGGTTGGGCCTCAACTCGTGTACAATGAATGTTCAGGATATTGACTACTAAAACTTGGGAGGAGAAAAGAACAAGAAAGGTACAGTAAATAGAACAAGATCAATAGGAATACTGCATTGTTGAAATTAGGAATTTTGCCCCAGTTCACATTGCAGTGATCTAGTTAATATTTGCTGATACACACATCTATATATCCACTTCCATATTTACTCAACAAATCTACCTTGACTGTAGCCACCTGTAATTCTTCCTGTTAAGTTGGCCTCTTATTCCTCTGTATGCAGTTACCAAACAGTTTCATAGCTATGAGTCAGTAAACCCAGTTTAACTCGAGTGCCCACCCTGAAAATATGCACTATTAGAAAATGCTACATATTGTCCCATTATTTGTGTCACTGGAGCACTTAGAGACTCATGTCAAGATCAGGATCATCGTACTGGCATTTTACAGATCTGTAGTGATAGGCAGTCTCTGCCCTGAAGATATGATGATCTAAATGTCTTAAGTATATTTTGGACAGTGCATTCTAATGTAGATGACTGGTTCCCAGGCATGAGGGGCCAGAGTTGAGATGTTTCTCCATATATCCTGACTTTCACACATGCTTGTTAGCTTGTTTTTTAATAACTGGTCTAATAATGACATGATGTATCCAAGGCTTTAGAGTGATTCTTAAAACACTGTTAGCGTCTCTAAATTGTAAAAACAAAATCATGCTTTAATTATGTTGAGATGACAGTGTAACTGAATCCTCTGACAATTCAATTTATAGAGCAGACAGGATCGTGAAAGATATGTTTCTTAAGGGTTAGTTTCAGAATGTCACAAATTGTGATATCACAAAGTGCTTGCAGGAATTTGTGTTGATTTGTGACACTTAAAACTGCCAATAAAACAATACAATGATATCTTGCCTTTGCATAATATAGATTATGCTATTGAAATTTCATTTAAAAGGATACTGTTAACTGGGGTGTCTTAAATTTTTTTTTTTTTCATTGTATATAGTTGCATTTTAAAGGCTTGAAAATACTACTTTCCCTGTCATTTAGCAAAGTTTTGGGTTTCTTTATCCCATTTCTCAATGAACTTTAACCAAAATATGGTTAATCTAAACCATGAATTCTTGTTTTTAGTTCCAAACTACCAGCGGGTGGGGAGTGAAGGCAATTCTGATTATTTGTCAATGGACAGTTAAGACTTCAAATTTGGCTGTATGACAAAACATGGTTGTCCTGGTTTTCTGGCTTCGGTCTTGTTCTTTCAGGTAAATAACGATGAAAGATTGTTGCTGCTGTTACTGTCTAAACATGTTTCTCCATGTTCATTTTTGTACCTAAATCAGAGATTCCACTTTATAAGTAATAGAGTACTCTCTTCACACTCTCAGTACTTGCTTTTTTGAGTACAGGATGAGTTTTCTGACCATTCACAAGTAATTCTGCTAAATAGGTTGTTAGAATTAATTTTAAAATGGGTCCTTTAAAAATGCCAGTACATGTCTCGCCTTTCTGTGGTCCAAACACTCTTAACAATTGAATTAGGGACTTTTCATATAGTTAACTCATTGAATACATGTGTGGGCTACATTTGAAAAAAATTAGGTTGTAATTCAGCAAAGTTGATGGTTGTATCTAGCCTATAATCAGTATAAGTAGGGCCAAGATAGGTTAGGGAGAAAATGAGGGGTGGGGGAAGAGGGCTGTGTTAGACTAAGGCCTTGTCTACACTACAAAGTTTTGTCTACAAAAGTTATGCTGTTTTTAATTAAAACCACTGTTGCATGTCCACACTAGCTCCTTGTGTCGGCAGAGTGCATCCACGCTAACAGCTCTTGCATCGACACAGCTATCACAGATCACTGCTGTCTGTCCCCCACTGTGCAACTAGCTGCAGGGTGCTTTGGGCAGGGTTTGCAATGCCTGATGGGGCAGGTACTGCATCATATGATGAAGGTTTCTCAATCCCATTGTTCCTGGGCTTTCCCTAGATTGTCAGCTGCTTTTTCAACTGAAGTGTGTGGAGGGGAGGAAGAGGAGAGTGGGGAGGGGGAGACAACAGGCTGACTGACCCATCCTGGGGAAGGGGGATGGACACACCCCACATCAGCCCCCGGCTCTGCTTGGCACAGCAGTCTCTCCTGAAGCAGCCCACTCTGCCTGCCTATGGTTCTAAGATTCCCTCCAAGTTCTCCCACAGCCGCCTCAGCTGCAGTGAGTGGCATTCTGAGCAGCTCTGTGAGCTCTCCCTGCTGAAGAATATGGGCTTGTCTACACTTACATTTTTTTAGTGCTCTAACTTGCTGGCTTAGGGGTGTGAAAAATCACCCCCTTGAGCGCAGCAAGTCTGAGCGTTTTAAAGCGCTAGTGTAGCCCGGCTACGAGCCGTGCTCGGAGCTAATCCCCTTGTGGAGGTGGATTACTAGGAGCGCTGGGAGAGCTCTCTCTTGCACATGACCACACGCGCACTTCAAAGCACTGCCACGGGAGCGTTCCCACGGTAGCACTTTGAAGTTTCCAGTGTAGACATACCCTCTGTCAAAGCAGCACAGCAGTCCTGTACCTGCAGCAGTAGTCTGCCTGCTGCTGTGTTCCTAGTGCAGGGCAGAAGAGGAGCATTCCACATTAATGATTTGCTCTTTGTTCCCCAAAGGGTGCAGCACGCTCAGCTGTTAGATTCTTCCTGGAGCTTTGAGAGGGGAGGGAGCGCATGCCTGCGGGGCAGCAGAGATCAAAACAGTGAGCAGATCTGTCATGGCAGGCACTGTGGAATACTGGTCCTGTTGGGATCCAGGAAGTGGGTGGGCGGAAGCCCGCCCACTGCTAAAGGACCTCCCCCCAGCCTAAGGGGAGGATCCACAGGTCTGCGGTTCCAAATAATTGCAGGGGACAACTAAGGAGATAACAGGAATGGGAGTGAGGTCACAGGGCTAAATGAAGGGAACCTGACTGGGACACTGAGCAGAGAACCCCAGACAGTGCCCCACTGCTCCTCGAAGGTGTCAAGGGAGCCAGTGGACACCGCCCAGAGGAACTCTGCCCGGATGGGTGAACGGACTGAGGAGCGGAAATAGGCCCCACAGTCGCAGGAAACCCCGTCGGCCAACCTCCTCTCCCTGGTTTTGTAGATGGCCATTTTGGCCAGGGCTAGGAGGAGGTTGACAAAGAGGTCCTGCGACTTTGTGGGGCCACGGATAGGGAGTGAGTAGATGAACAGGTGAGGGGAAAAGTGCAACCAAAAATGTAATAATATATCCAAGAGGAGCCGGAATAGGGTGGGAGCCAGTTATGTCAACACAACAAACCGCAGTGTCTACACTGATGCTTTGTTGCTTTAACTTTGCCGCAAAAAGCTTTATGCTTCTTGTCGAGGTGGTCTTATTTTGTCAGCAAAACAAGCTTTGTAGTGTGTACACCTCCCCTGTTTTGTCAGGAAAAGGCAGCTTTTGCTGACAAAACTTTGTAGTATAGACAAGGCCTAACACAATGTGATGGGGGATACAGCCTAGTCTCTGTCTGCTGATATCTCTCTACTTCAAGGGCTCCTCCTGCTTCAGTTCCCCTAACTGGGTCACCTAGGTGCAAAATGGAGTTGAGGCAGAAGTGTTGTGGGGAGCCTTTCAACTACTGAGGCTAAGCCAGATCCCAGCCTGATTCACAGGCCCCTCTTCTACGAACCCTCTTCCTCTACAGAGAAACATTGGTAGTCTCCACTTCTTTGCAGTGAAAGTTTAATTCAGTTACCTTGCTGCCTAGTCTACCTCTGGGCTTTGATAGAAAATCAAATTTAAAAAAGTAGTGATGTCTGTTTCCTTACTATTAGGACAGTCATATTCCAGAGTTTCATATTTTGGTTTACTGGCCAAAATATCAGCATGTGACTATATGTGAACAGCCAGAAAGTTGAACTACAAGCCTAAAGACACTATTTTAACCAAAAAACACAATCAATGGGGGGGGGGGGAGAGTTGGGAATTAACTTTGAGGCTGTTGGCAAAGGTAGTGCTGTTCTGCTTCACTTAGTCCATTGACAATAGGAAAATGCCATAGTAGAGACAAGCTTTGTCTATGTGCACCTACCACACCTCCCTTAATTGACATTAAACAGTTTTGCTGTGTGCTTTCCAAATTGAGGAGGAGCTGGACAGCCTGTACCCTGCAAAGCATACTCCCTAAAACCACAAAAGCAGTTAGGGATACAACATATGAGCAAAGTGTTCATATGGTAATAAGTCCACTGCTTATTAAAAATCCTAAACAAACTTGTAACTAAAATTAAACATGGTAGGCTCCTCTCTTGCTTTCCTCCCACCCATCACTCCGCATATGTCTGAGCTGCTCACTTTAGATAAATAAATAGATTAATTAGTCAGCTAGGTTCTTGTAAGTGTCTCAGAAGAAGTAGGTCTTTAAGAGGGATTTAAAGGAGAAGAGGGTTGTGGCTTTGCAGACCAGTTGCAGCATGGGTACAAAGAATCTGTTAGGGGCCTGACGTCAGGTGAGGTTGAACATGCTTTTTGTAATGCTGTTAACATTTTGGTCCTATCTACGCTAGTAGCCAAACCATTTTCAGCATGGGCAGGGGTGTGTGTGGGCTGGTCCTGTTAGTGGTCATTACAGCAGTGAGTCATTTTCTCATTATTTAGATGGATCCTTAGTGCATGGAAGATTTGACAGAGAGACCCACAAGTTATGCCTCACATTTGTCAGCTTGATAAAGTTTTGTAGACTGTGACATGTTACGAAGAAATGCGAGAGCATTACAACCCCTCCCTCTCGTAGACTAACATTAAAGTACCAACTGATCCCTGGGTACATTCTGTTCAAGCTGGTCTTCCCCCATGTGGCTAAGTATTTAGCAAAACTATCTCATAAAATCAGTTTGTCCTTAATTGTCCAGTATTAGAGCTGTGTGGTTCACCCTTCAAATCTTTACTCTTGACTAGCCCCTCACAAATGTACATAGTAAGAATAAAGGACTATGACTTTCAATATAGGGAGCAAAGTTGACAAAGCCAAAAGGCTCAGCTTGTGACCAGCTACCACTAATATCAATTAATCTTGCCACTCTTGACTACCTGAACTCTACTCAGCAAGTACATTGAGGATAAGAGTAGCCATGTTCAAATTTGGGGAATGGTATCTATGGTGTTCTCATTGAAGGGGCCCTGGCTGTGAACTAACTTGCACCAGAAATTAGGTTGAACTTGTGTCCTGAGACAGCTGTTGCTAGACTTATTTTTCTGTAGGCCCTGCTATTATTATTTAAGGAGCCTTAGGCCTTGTCTACATTACACAGTTTTGTTGACAAAAGTCAGCTTTCATCGACAAAACAGTGGCGGTGTACACACTGCAATGCTCCTTCTGCCAACAAAACTCTCCTGCTTTATAAATGAGAGGCATAGAGCTTTTTGAGGCAGAGTTATATCAACTAAGTGTCAGTGTATAAGCCTTTGGTTATGTTGCTATAATTGGCCTCCATGAGGTGTCCCACAATGCCCATCCTGACCACTCTGGTCAGCAGTTTGAACTGTGTTGTGCTGCACCCAGGTATCCACGCTTCCCCCTTTTTAGGCCCAAGAATTTTATGAAATTCCACTTCCTAATTGCTCCCCATGGACAGCTCAATGCATCTTCCCAGTTGACCATGGGGGCTCCACGCAGCAAATGCTCTCCCACTTGGAGCACACCTGAATTGTTGGATCTGCTGGCATTGTGGGGAGAGATGCCTGTGCAGTCGCAGTCCCAGCTCCGCTTCAGCTGTAGGAACTTCGATACCTATGGTCAGATTTCTTGTGGCTTATTGGATAAGAGTTACAAATGGAACATGCATCAGTGCTGTGGTTTTGTGAAGCTTTTCTTTTCATACAAAACTTAAATGGGGGTCCTAAGCTGCCTGATTCTGCATGGCTTTTCTATAGTTAGGCTTGCAAAGATTACATTTTTATTCGTAAATGTCAATTTCACCATCCACACACAAAATGACAAAATTGCTAATTGAAATGTAAAGAATAGGCAATGTAAGAAAAATCCTGCTTGAGAACTTTAATTAGAGTTTGATTTAAGGATATCTACTTTGTATATTTTGGCATGTGATGTTGACAATTTGTGTGTTAACTGTTATAAAGATTTTACTTTTTGAATCTCAATGCCTACTATCATTAAATAATTAATATCTGATGCCCCCCACATTTCCTGCAATTGTGAAAATTCAATAAATAAAAAAAATGCTTAAACATTAAAATGTCAAAAGTATTAAAAAGTCTATAGTCAGTCACCACAGAATTTACCATTAATGTCCAACTGAGCACATAGATTAAACTCCAGCTCAGGCAAATCAGTGAGGCAGGGGTTCCTATCTCTAGAAGCACGTAGGGCCTCATCCTGGGGAGCAGCAGCATTCGGGTTGCTTGTTATCACTTTGGGTGAGAGGAATAAATCATGTGAGCTAAGGGGGGAGCACACCTTAAGCTCCATCAGACAGAAGCCCCACAAGACAATCTGCCATCTTAGGCAAAACTTCAGTTTGCAGCCGCTCCTCCTCACAAGAGGACAGCAGATTTGGGGGGGAGGGATAGCTCAGTGGTTTGAGCATTGGCCTACTAAACCCAGGGTTGTGAGTTTAATCCTTGAGGGGGCCACTTAGGGAACTGGGGCAAAATCAGTACTTGGTCCTGCTAGTGAAGGCAGGGGGCTGGACTCAACCCTTCCAGTTCTATGAGGTAGGTATATCTCCATATATTATTATTTGCCCTCCCTCTGCCATGATGGAGGAGCAGCCGGGCCATATTTGAGTGAGTGGCAGTGTGACCTGGTGCATGGGGTTACAGGGCCACCCAAATTTGACCCAGCCACCTCCCCATCATGACAGAGGGGTGGCTGGGCCAAACCTGCAGCCTCAGGCACCTGCCTAGCTTGCCTATAGCTAGAGCAGCCTCTGTCAGCAGGAAGGACTGGGCTCCTCGCGTTACACCCCTGTTCACTTGCCCTGGAGCTCCCTTGTCTGTGGAGCGTCAGCCCGTCACAGCAGGGACTGGGTTGGGGAGGGGAGCTGCGGAATCGCCAACGAGGTTATTAAAAAGCCCGGCTCGGGGTGTTAAAAGCATGCCTGCCCCACGCCTCAGCCTCTCCCGCTTCCGCCTCGGCTCGCTTGGTGTGGTGGCGATTCAGTCCTACAGGGGGCCCCGGAGCTGCGGGCAGAGGTAAACACGCTGCTGCCCGTGTGCTTTAGCAAATGATAATACCAGTCACAGGATAAAGTGGGGGGAGGGTAATCATTGTCCAGGGAAGAGATGGGGGGTAATGAGGGGCTGGGGAAGAGATGGGGGGTGAGTGTCCGGGGAAGAGATGGGGGGTGAGTGAGTGTCCAGGGAACAGATGGGGGGGGGGGGGTAATGAGGGGCTGGAGAAGAGATGGGGGGTGAGTGAGTGTCCAGGGAAGAGATGGGGGGTAATGAGTGTCCGGGGCCGGGGAAAACGGGGGAGGGGAGAAGAGATGGGGGGCAATGAGTGTCCGGGGCTGGGGAAGAGATGGGGGGCAATGAGTGTCCGGGGCCGGGGAAAACGGGGGAGGGGAGAAGAGATGGGGGGCAATGAGTGTCCGGGGCTGGGGAAGAGATGGGGGCAATGAGTGTCCGGGGCCCGGGAACACGGGGGAGCCTGGGGCTGTCTGGGATCGGGGCTGGGGGGGACAATTCCCGGGCATCTCCTCCTACAAATAGCGCTCACGGGGGGCCTTGCCCCCTCCGCTCCCTTTGGCGGCTGGCTGAGCGCCCAGCACCGCCCGGGGGCGGGCGGAAACAGGGAGGGGGCGGTGCCCGAGATTCCCCCTCCCCGGCGCCCTTTGCCCCTCCCGCGGCTGTCCCCGGTTGCAACGTCACTTGTTATGTCTCCGCCGGCGGCTCGGGCTCCGCTGGGGGCAGGCCGGGCGGGGGAGGCTGGGACCCGGAGCTCGCAGGCAGGCGCCAGGCCCAGCGTCTCGGCCCGCTGACCGTTCGGCCCCGGGGAGTCCCCGAGCGGAGGCGCCTCCCCCTAAATCCCCCTCTCGCAGACCAGCCTCCCCCGCCCCGGCCTGACTGGGGGCCACTACCCCCCTTACTGCTTCCCCTTCCCGGCCTGGATTGGGGCCACTACCCCCTTACTGCTCCCCCTTCCTGGCCTGGATTGGGGCCACTACCCCCCTTACTGCTCCCCCTTCCTGGCTTCACTGGGGGCGCAGCCCCCGTCCTCTTTCACCCTCCCCCGGCGAACTTGCCAGCACCCCTGTGATCTCCTTTCTCTCCCCCCCAACACCGGACTAGGGCAGCAAGGAGCGGGCCCAGGAGCCAGGGCGAGGAGGAGGATCCAGGCAGCAGCAGCAGTGGGGTTATTGGTCTGAATAATTCGCTCCTTCCCCCTGCCTCCTCCATTGGGATCTCTCTCTCTCTCGTAGGATTGGCTCTCTCTGCAGAGAGTCACACACAGCGAGAGGAAAGATGTGGCTGAAGCTGTTTTTCTTGCTTCTCTATTTTCTGGTCCTGTTTGTCCTGGCCAGGTTTTTTGAAGCCATTGTCTGGTATGAAACTGGCTTCTTTGCCACCCAGTTGGTGGACCCGGTGGCCCTGAGCTTCAAGAAGCTGAAGACCATTTTGGAGTGCAGGGGGCTTGGGTACTCTGGGCTGCTGGAAAAGAAAGATGTCAGGGAGCTGGTGGAGAAGTCAGGTAAGAGATCATACGTAAGAAGATATTTCACCCATTAACGTTGAGAGGTTTGCTGGTTTTTTTGCCTAGGAATGGTTTTCTGTAGTTAATCTCTGAATGCTTGATTTAAAAAAAAAAAACTTAATACACATTAAGAGCTTATTGGGGAACAAAATCATCTCAGTAGTAATATTCTTACATTTCTAATAGCAGCTTTCATACTGAAGGATCCTTAAGTGTTTTCCAGATTATACATACAGCACCACTGAAGTGCAGCCACCTCTGGGGTGTAGGACAGCAGCCAGCTGGCACAGGGCATGCCTTACAACAGTATTGTGGGAGGAGGGAAATTTTGGCCAAAGACATCAAGGCAAATGCTACTCTTCGGAAAAGTATCAAGATATGCTTACTGTGAGGGGATGGAGCCTCAGTTTTTCAGGTCTTGTCAAAATGTTATATACAATACACATTTCTATTTCTCAGTCTTGTGTCCACCATTATGGGTTAACAGCTCTCCAAGCAGAATTTAAATAAATAACCAGTTGTCTTGGTAGACCAAATAATAAAATATTAGTGTGATAAATGTAAGAGATCATTCAAAAAGCTGTAGAACTGTGAAATATATTAAATTTCTAACACAAGTTGTAAATGTGACTATCGTATTATACCATCTGTCAAGAAAATAGGCCTTCTATATTCAGTAGACTAGTTACAGAGCAAAGGTTTTGCTTGCAGGAAAGAGAATATTTCAGAGAAGTTAGTCTGAGTTGCTGAGGGGGGTTGAACCTGAATGTTAGATTATGTTTGCACAGTAGGAAGTATGCTGTCAGCTTTGCTTCTAAAAGTCAAACATTTTTTTTTCTCCCATTCTGCATCCTCCTGGCTACTCTAGCCCTCAGCAGTATAACTATATAGGCCAAAATATTAACCCATTAAAAGGACACTGTCATGGGCCTAATTTTGGTAACACTAGTCTTGCCCTGGTGGAATTCCTCTAACTTACCATTTATATTACCATAGTGCTCGAAGACCCCAATTAGGACCAACATTCTGATGTGCTATGTGCTGCATAAACACACACAGAGATGTAACTAACTGCTGAGCCAAAGAGCCTGCTATCTAAAAAAACAAGTGACCTATGGTGCTAGATTCACAAAGGGACTTAGGCATCTAACTGCCACTTTAGGTGCGTAAAATCCAGATACCACTGGTATTTACAAAATTTCCGCTCTGCTGTCACCTAACCCTGTAGGTGCCTAAACTCACTCAGCACCCAAATTTTTGCAGGAAAAGTTCCCTAGGTGCCTATGTTTCTGCCTCCGGGCATGTACACTGGTGCTTCACTCTAGATGTCTGGGAGCCTGAGCCCCAGTGCAATTCATTAGCTGAGGGAAGATAAATGCTCCTCCGCCTAACTCAGCTGTGGGGCCTGATCCAGTTGCTCTGAGCATATCCAACTGCACTCAAAATGGCCCATGATGGTGGGAGGTGTTCCCATATAAATTTTAGCCCATGGTTAAGGCAGTGGTACCCAGCCTTATTACACAAGAGGGCCACACAAACCTAAGCACAACCTTGTGTGGGCCAAACAGATTCTACATATTTTAATAAGATTTAAAGCCACCTGTATTGATTTATATTTTAAGTTCAGTTTGTTTCATATGTATGTAGACAGTTTTTTTTCTATGTACAGTATTGTCTATTTACACACTTGTGTGTGCTCTGTCTCTCGCTTGACCAATGACTCTTTAATTACTTATCCAAAGTGGAACAGCAAGTGGCAGATCAGCCATCAGGCACCATTGCCATCAGGCAGTGGGGGGGAATCGAAGCACAGGGTCACAGGCACACCAGGCGAATACCCTAACCCAGTGGTTCCCAAACTGGGGTTCGTCGAACATTACAGGGGGGTCGCCAGAAAAATTTCACTAATGACGGCCAGAGGACCCCGGGCATTGGAGGCAGCAGGTGGGACCAGGTTGCAGGGCAGACAGTCTGAGCCCCATGGAGAGCGGGGCCGGGCAGTTTGGGCTGGCAGCCCGAGCCCTGCCCCCGTCAGCGAGGGAGCCGGCAGCCCGAACCCCAGCGCTCCAATCAACTTTTGGCTGAGTTTAAGAAACGAGTACCCCCTTCTGACAGAAAAAGCTGCTGCAGTTTTGTTACCATTTTCAACAACATACTTATGCAAGAAAGTGTTTTCCTCTCATGCACATCTGAAAACCAAATACAGAAACACACTTGATGCCGAACCAGACCTGAGACTTTATCTTTCTCCAGTGGTTCCGGACTTCCAAGAGCTATGCAGAGCAAAGCAAGCGCATCCATCACACTGAGGAAATTTAAACTTAAATCCCTGGAAATATTCATTTTTAGGAGGGGGTTCATGAGATTTCACAATTTAGTGGAAGGGGTTCGCGGGCTGTTAAAGTTTGGGAACCACTGCCCTAACCATTGGACTAAAAGTTATGAGGGAGCTCTTCCTCTCCCCAGCTCGAACTTTTTGTAAGAAATACCTTAGGCACTTGACTCAGGAGAGGGTTCACAGCGAAGAATCCCAAGCAGAGATAGGCACTTCTCTCCAGCCCCTGGACTTAGGCACGGAACTCCCTGAGAGGGGCATGGCTTAGGACAGATGCATCTCCAATTGGCTAGCTTAGTTGGCTTCTCATCTAGCTGCTGGCTTTTGTGAACTCCATTCCTAGGTGCCTATCTCTCTCTGTTATAAGAAGCCTGAGCACCTAACTCTGTCTTTGTGAATCACAGCAATTTCCTAGACACCGAGGCGTTAAGCATTGCAACGCTCAGCATCACAACGCCTAAGTCCCTTTGTGAATCTAGCCCAGTGATACTCAGGCCTAGGCTCATGAGCCGCAAGTGGCTCTTTAATGTGTCTCCTATGGCTCTTTGCCTCACATGATATTAAAACACTGTGTGATTTAATTATTAAACAATCAGGATGCTCTTACTATGTTATTAACCCATTTTAGTTGATATAATAATACTTTGTCCATCATTTTGCTGTAAGAATAATAATATATAATATTAAAGAAACAATGAATTCACGCTTCTGTGGCTCTTTTGGATAATGTTGATGGCTAATTTGGCTTCTGAACCACTGAGTCTAGGGGTACGTCTTCACTACCCACCGTATCAGCAGGTAGCAATCGATTTATCCGGGATCGATATATCGCGTCTCGTTAAGACGCGATATATCGATCCCCGAACGCGCTCACCGTCGACTCCGGAACTCCACCAGAGCGAGCGGCGGTAGCGGAGTCGGCGGGGGAGCCGCGGCCGTTGATCCCACACCGTGTGGACCCCAGGTAATTCGATCCAAGATACTTCGACTTCAGCTACGCTATTCGCGTAGCTGAAGTTGCGTATCTTGGATCGATTTCCCTTCTCCCCCCCCGCCCCCCCCCCCCAGTGTAGACCAGCCCTAGGAGGAGAGAAGGATACCAACAAATATGTTAATCTTTATAATAATGTGCCAGCTTTCCCTATGTGCTCCTCAACCTAGCAATCTGACTGGTTTCTTACAGGTGTTGCTTCAGAGGTGGGTCTTGAGGAGAGGGTAGTGTAGTGGTTTTATAGCTCTATACATAAGAGCGTCACGTACAAAATGCAGTTGGGAATTAGGCATGGAAATGTTTGTGTGAGAAGCTGAGAAAGGATGAGGTTGGCATCTTTGAACGTGGCAAGCAACATAACGATTGAGCAGACCAGTAAAGAAGTGCGGTGTTGTAGAAGGGCCTTGATGACGAGGATGTGAAATTAGAATGTGATATGGCGAATGGGGTTGGGAGGCAGTGGAGGGATTCAGAGATAGGGCTGATGTGGACTGAGTAACAGGCAAGGAAGATAATTTCAGCAGCTTTTTTTAAATTGATTGTCAAGGGGATGTGGGTGTAGGAGAGGGGGAGGATGGAGAAGATGCAACAGTAATCAAGATGAGAGCTAGGACCTCAAAGAGTGTTTGGGCAGAAAGAAAAAGACTAGCATGGATTGATTCTTAATTTACACTAGTGAAAGTGAGAGGAGATTCGGGTCCCGTTGACTTAAAAAAAAATTGTTATTAATTGCTGATACCATTAACACTGACACTTTAAAAATCTAACTTGCTTTTCACCATTTACCTTGTTTAGTTACCTTTTTTTTTTTTTTTTTTTTTAATTACTTCCCTGGTTTGAACAGTGACAACTGATTAGTCAGTGTTGCTTGTCGCTTTTGCTTTTTGGCTCACATACTTTCATGAAGTTGTAATGTTTGGGTGCAAACACCGAAGGGGAATGTTTAACTCCAACCAAAATGTTGTCTGATTTTTTTTTTTTTTTTTTTTTTTAATGTCACAGAAACACTCCTATGATTAAGTTTTGTAACATTTCCCCCCCCTTTTTGGCTTTAAATCATGAGATGTCTCTCAATGAAGTTCATAGCTTTCTAACTACCAAGAGGTTCTACTTTAATTCTAAATTTCATACGTTCTGTAAGAAACAACTTCTTTGTTTACAAAAAAATGTTTTCAAGAGATTGTTAATACCGAATAACATTATAGCAGTTACTGTATTAAACTATCTGGTTTGTAATGTCTCCTAAAAGAAAGTATGGGAAAGGAAATGAGATAACAAAAGAGAGATTATCAAATAAGTTTATACACGTTGTTTTAAGGAAACAAATAATGTTGCTAGGCTTGAAGTTCTTAGGAAATGTTTACTACTTTGTAAATAGAATAAATCAGTTTTTAGAGTGGAATAATTTAACCTTAGGCTAGCTGTGTAAAAGCTACTTTGGATTATCCCACTGTAAGTAAAATTCTAATTATAGTGTTATTGATTAGACAGGTTTTTAGAATTCCAAATTGGCAGTTTTAACAATTTGTCTTTTGCGTGATCTCTTTGTTCACTATAGAACTACATTTCACGTAAAATAAAGGAGAAGACATCTAAACTAAAATTGATGTCTTCCAGTTTAGTACTGCAAATGTCAGACAACATCAACAGGGACTTATGAGGCTGAGAATACATGTGTTTGTTTTTCAGTATGTCCAATTACATATGTAGAGTATATCTGTGTAATGTTCATGTCTCATGGCTTATTGACAGCTAAAATTGGTGTGTGTTAACAGCATGAATATACGAATAAATTAAGAATAAAGTTTTAATTGTCCCTGGACTGAAGTGGTGCTGCACCCAGCTGTGTAAAATGTAATTAACAACATCTTCACTATCTGACGAAGAAATGGCTTTCGTATCAGAATATTTTTGATTAACGTGACCTTTATCAAATGTAGTGTAATTGTTTTTCCCTTCTGTCCATTCTTCAGGAGACCTCATGGAGGGTGAACTCTATTCTGCTCTCAAGGAAGAAGAGGCCTCTGAATCAGTTTCCAGTACAAACTTCAGTGGTGAAATGCACTTCTATGAGCTTGTAGAAGACACAAAGGATGGTATCTGGCTGGTACAGGTATTGGAAATTTTTCTAGTTTTTTCGTAGCTAAAATATGCTTCAAAGGAGAAGTTATTTTTGGAGACTAGTTCATCTAATAGCAACACGTAGGGTCTGAGTGTGCTAAGAGACTGTATTTGACTCTATGGAACAAGGAAAAGCCCCAGAAGGGTTCTCCAAGGTAACAAGCACTGGAGAACTAACCTGTGTGACAGCAGATAGGATAGGAAGTGACCGAATATCATAACTGTTTTTCATTAAACAGTTGGGGGAAGGATAGCTCAGTGGTTTGAGCATTGGCCTGCTAAACCCAGGGTTGTGAGTTCAATCCCTGAGGGGGCCACTTAGGGATCTGGGGCAAAATCAGTACTTAGTCCTGCTAGTGAAGGCAGGGGGCTGGACTCGATGACCTTTCAGGGTCCCTTCCAGTTCTGTGAGATAGGTATAGGTATTAAATGTCTCTTAGTAAACAGTATACTATAATATAGAATCAGTAAATAGCACAGTAATAGATATTTGTTAAGTGTACACACTACACTGGAATATAGCCAGGTACAGTAAGAATTTGCCATTGTACGTTATGTATATGCATTGTAACATTCCAGTAGGAAAAGATAGGGATTTGGGGGGAAAATGTACTAGACCCCGACTGGCCAGGATAAAAAAATGTGTGTTGCCACCTTCCCAAAGGTCACCACCAACAATTTTAAAGGAATAAAATTGGTTATGTACTGTCAATTGCATACTGAATTTGATTGCAACGTATTATTCATCAGCTTACTTAATACATTTTAAAAATGTAGTTGTTTATTACGATGACTGATCAAATAGTAGACTATATTAGAAATAATTATTTGAATATAACTGGTATTTTTGAATAATATTTGACCAGCTATAGAGTTGGTCACGGTTACTGCAAAAATAAAAATAGTTGAATAAATTATTTGATCCAGTGCAACTTATTGAATAGCATGTTTGCTAAATAGTATTTGCCCAGTCCTACAGAATAAAAGCAAGAAAGCTGTAGTGTCTCCTTTCCCTTCTTGGTTTCTCTCAATTTTTTTGTTCTAGTAAAAGCTTGTGGTATATGACTTTCTGAACTGTTTTCATTGTGTTTCCTCCTCTCTCTCTCTCCCCTCCCTTCCACATTTCTTACTCTACATTGTGGCCTCTACTTTTTGTTCCCCTATATTTTCTGTGTCTCCTTTCTTTCTCAAATCTCTTTATCATACTTTTTTTCTCCCCTAACTTATCTGATCAATCTGTACTGCTCCTCTCCATCTAATTGGCCACTCTGAGCCATATATATATATGTAGGGCTTGAAAATTTAACCAGACAGCTAATAGCCAGAGGACTAAACTTTCTAGGTACAGATCATTAATAAAGATAGGGGCTCCAGTGTTCATGGGCAGTGCCCAGGGAAGATGCCAACCCTACCTTCAGGGGCGGCTCTGTTTTTTGCCGCCCCGAGCATGGCAGTCAGGCGGCCTTCGGCGACACACCTGCGGGCGGTCCGCAGTCACACGGATTCGGCGGTGTTTCTGCGGGTGATCTGCCGGTCCCGCGGCTTCGGCGTACCCGCCACCGAATTGCCGCCGAAACCGCGGGACCAGCAGACCTCCCGCAGGCATGCCGCCAAAGGCCACCCGACTGCCACCCTCACGGCGACCGGCAGGCCGCCCCCCGCGGCTTGCCGCCCCAGGCATCCGCTTGCTGCGCTGGTGCCTGGAGCCGCCCCTGCCTACCTTCTTTTCCCCCACATTGCCAGCACTAATTGCTGGGGAACAGAAAGGAGCTGGGATTCCTATCAGGGTACTGTCCCTGGATCTCCAGTCAGCTTTGGCTGCTGTAATGAAGCAGGGGAAGAGTGACAGTCACAGCTCACCACGTGCCCAGCCAGTGTTTTGTAGGCTTTACAATTGAGGACGGTCTTAAAGTGGGTTTTGAAAGAGGATAAGGTAGTGGGTCTACACGGTTTTTTTTTTGGTTTTGTTTGTTGTTGTCCCCCCCGGGAGTCTTTCCTATGCGTAAATAATGGCACAGAAAAAGTACGGAGATGTTAGATTTTTCCTGAAACTGGTGGGTGCAAAGGCTGGTCAAGTGAGGGCTCACTTAAGACAGGTTTATCTGTGAGTTGTATCTGAGTGTATTGTTTAGGGCCAGCAATATAAACATTTGAAGAAACAGATGAAAGTCAGTATGCAAAGAAATGTCAAGTATTTTGTGGCTATGTTCCTTGTTTTTCTGTAAACTCTTACACAAAGCATCCAAGATAGTCTGCATCAATACAAGCAATCTCACCTTCCTCAATGACTGCATATGTCAAAGTGCCTGGTACTTCTCCGGTGAGCTTCCTTGGAGTCCCTGGAGCAGGAACCTTCTTTCTCTTGTATGAGCTCATCACCTCTTTCCTTTTATTCCTCTGCTTCTCACTTGCCAGCTGCTGATGTGGCATTTCCTCTTTGGTTGACAAGGAGGATAAGCAGTAACTCCAAGAGCTGAGGCCAGTGCAGTTTACCATACTGATAACCATGTTGATGTAGGATTGGTATGTGGCACTCTCGCTTCCTCTTATCCCTCCTGCTACAGCCTCAGCTCTGCAGACAGGTTGTAGAATTTCCTCATGCCTGATGACATGAGAGTGATTCCAATATCATTGTTACATTATATGACTCTCAAATATACAGCAAGTCATCTACAGATAAAATGCCTCTTTAAACGATATTGAGTATCATGTATGTGTTATAGTTGTCAGGGCTGTGGCCTAACTACTGCCATATACCATAAATGGACAGACCTGCAAAAACCTTCTGATCAGGTCTCCTGTCTCTGACCGTAGCCATTGTTGGAAGTGTCAGAGGAAGTTGTGAAACCCTCACAATATACCTGTACAACATTATACCATGAATGTGGAGAGGAAAAGGAAACTTCCAGGCTTCAGCTGCTGATTAGCTTATGGCATGAAAACATAAGGAGAGCTAGAATGAAATAAGGACTGTCAAAGGGGAGCAGCAAAGGATGTTCTAATTCATGTAAAATGTTGAAGTCTTTTCTGAATTTAAGCTGTTTGCCTGAATAATGTAATGTGGCAACAAGCTTTTTTGTGTTTTGGGAGGTTCTTGTTTTTGTGTTTTGCACACAAGGTCTTAACTTTTATATTTGCCTTTTAATTAATCAAGTTCTCTCTTGTTCTTGCATTTTAAAGAGAGCTGAGTAGAAGTACTCCACTCTTACAAAGAAGGCTGTTATTTATATATCACTTATGTCTTTTCCAATGGAAATAGTCTTTTATGTCTAGATTCACAAAGGTACTTAGGCACCTAAGTTCCAGTTTTAGAGTCCACTGCAATCCACAAGACTTCCAGGGAACTCATTCAAGCCTTAGGGTAAAAGTTCCCTAATCACCTAAGGTTTTGCCTCTGAACATGCATGCTTATGCCTCACTCTAGGCATTCAGACACCTATCTCCTGCTTAAGCCCCAGAGCAATTCACAAACAGGGAAGATGGGCATTTGTCTGCTTAACTTGCAGATGGAGCCAGATTAGGGTGACCATATTTCCCAAAGGGAAAAGAGAACACCAGGTGAGACTAGCCTGAGGTGCCCCGCTCCACCCCAACCCCCACGTGGGGCTGGTGTTGCTGCACGCCCAAGCCCTGCCTTCTCCTCTGCGTCAGGATGAGGCTAGAGTTGCTGCTTGCTTGAGCCCTGCCTCCCACTCTGTGCGGGGCTGGCATCACCGCTCCCCTCCCCCACACACACATTTCTCTGCACCCCACTTTTTTTACAAAACTGGGCGTTTGCTTTTGCCAAAAAAGTCGGGACAGCTAGGACAGGGCTTAAAAAAGGGACTGTCGGGCCAAAACAGGACGTATGGTCACCCTTGATTCAGTAGGTATGCTCAGAGGCTGCCTACTAGATCAGGTCCCATTCAAAATCTGAGGGGAGAGGAGGAGAAGGTGGTGCCCATCTTATAACTTTTAAACCAGTGGCTAGAGTACTCACCTGGGATGCGGGAGACTCAGGTTCAATTCACCCCTCTGCCAGAAGCAGGGAAAGAATTTGAACAGGTGGTCTCCAATCCCTCAGGAGAGTGCTCTAACCATTAAGCAATGGGATATTCTGATGTAGGGCTCCTAGTCATATACAGTAGAACAGCTTCTACTGTATATAAATACTTTGAGTAATTGGAACAGGGGGACTGGTCCCTGGGTCTCCATCCTCCAAGGGGGCACCCTAACCATCTGGCTACAAAGTCATTCTTTCTCTCTCTCTCTCTGGCCCAGTAACTCTAAGTATTTATCCACAACGGAAGAGCTTTAACATAAGAGACTGGGGGAGGCCTTTTCAGAATATCTAGAACTCAGTGGTTAGTGCACTCTCCTCAGATGTCAGACCCCTGTTCAGTCCCCTTTTTTTCTTTTAAGTTGGTATTTATTTCAAACAGCTGCTGTTTCACCATAGATAGATGAAATGATCCCCAAGTAGGCTCCATATTTGTTTGTAAAATGCTTTGGGTTCCTTTAGAGATTCAAGGTGGGTAAGGTAATATCTTTTATTGGACCAACTTCTGTTGGTAAGAGAGATAGGGTGACCAGACAGCAAGTGTGAAAAATTGGGATGGGGGTGGGGGGTAATAGGAGCCTATATAAGAGAGAGACCCAAAAATCGGGACTGTCCCTATAAAATGGGGACATCTGGTCACCCTAAAGAGAGACAAGCTTTTGAGTTCACACAGAGCTCTTCTTCAGGTCTGGGAAACGTACTCAGAGAGTCATAGCTAGGTACAAGATAGATCAGATTGGTTAATTTATTTATTGGTTAATAATAAAAGGTATTACCTCACCCACTTTGTGTCTTTAATATCCTGGGACCGACAAAGCTACAACAACATTGGGATTCTTCAGTCAAACAACTTTAGTCACCCTGTGTTCCTGATAAAATACTACATTTTAAATCAGGATGGATAAAAATCAATGATTTATTTTAAAAAAAAAATCAGATTTTTTTTTTATTTAAATTGGATTTTTTTGATAGGTTTTTTCTTCTAAAGATAGTTTTAATTAAGATACAGTATAGCTCAAAGATATCTCCTCATGGAATAGGGATTATAAATTCTAATTCTATACTATGAGACAATATATTCATGTAATGTTTAAGAAAAGTTTTGTAAATGAGTTCCAATAGTTCATGGATTAGGGACCCAATCTTATGGGGTTCCACAGGCTTCTGTATAGATTATTTAGGTTAATCTTTCTATCTACCCAATGGGACTCGGGACTCAGTCTAGAAGATACCATCTGAGTAACCAGTAAGGTAATAAAGAAGCTGTTTTATGCTGGTTTGGTGAATCTAAGTATTGGAATATCCACCAGCTTTATGGAGATTGTCTGCCCCATTCTTTGCAGTTCACCCTAATTGAGTGACCACAGCTGGCTCCCCACTAGGACCCGGGTCACACACTTGATTAACTTACTTTAATCAATGCTTAGTTGCTTAATTTTGCAGTTCTCAACTGTGGATTTGTGTCTCCAGAGATAACATGCTTGTTAACAGGAAAAATGTTTTAAAATAAATAAATTAAATAATATATAGAGGTGAGAAATAACAGACCTCAACTCTATTGTCCCTCTGCAAATTTGTGTACACAGAGTCAATCCCTTACCTCTCTCTAAAAGTGCAAAGTTTAAAAAGTTCAATGAATAGAAGATTGTTGGGGGCGGAATAGATCTGGATGAGGAGAAGAAGTCTGGAGATAAATGTGAGAAAGGAGGGACATATGCTTGTTTTGTTAAAAAATTATATGTTTGCTGTTGACGAAAAAAATCCAGACTACTTAACGTTGTTGTTTTAGTTAAATAAAACAATTAAAATGTCTGTCTGGTGATGTTCTCCTCCTAATACAGCATCGCAAGAAAATCATCCAAATATTAATGATTAACCTGTTGAATTGGAGATAGTTCATCTCCCAATGACTTCATAAATATCTGCTTCAATTACCTTTGGTAAATGAAATAACCAAACAATCATTCATTTTCTGATATAGCTGTAAAACTAATCTGAGAAGTTTTCAAAATAAATCACTGTTTAAAAATGTATAGTATGTACCTCTAAAAATGAAACCTACATCTATCTCTGAGTTGTGAAGAATATGTATTAAGGTTATAACAACTAACAAGAATGCACTTTTATGTAGAAAATCATGATTAAATCGAGTCTTCCTGACTAGTGATTTAAATAATGATTTAAATTGATTTAAATCAAATCCACCCTGTTTTAAATTAGCATGCATTATACCTTATTCTGTATGTGATATGATGAAAGCATTATTTATCATTAAAATTGTCTAATCTTATTTTAATGTTTTTTTGTATCAAAATATACCTAATCCCTCTCCTGAATCTCATCATAATCCCTCTTGTGCCTCAAATGCACAGAACATTTTTATCCTATGTCTCGTAACTGCGGTGTGTGTGGGTGGAATCTTTTAGTAATCAAAAATGCTAAAATAACATACTGTACTGGAGACGATACCAAAGTTTTATAATTAAATGCGGTTCTTGTCTTCAGTTGTCAACTGCTTGACCCTTCATTCACATTCTTGTGATGTTTGCACATCTTCTTGGAAATTTAATGAGGGACTAGATATTATTATAATGACCTGCAAAAAACTCTGCATGAAATAGCATGAAGGATAGCTGGCTTAAACCAATAGCAGAAATGAAATTTAGAATTTATGCTGCTACCCTGCTGTGCTCATGTTTGTGTATTTCTGGAGTAATGGAACAGGGAGTGATCTTTCTATGTTGCGTAGAGACAGCAGCTGATCTGGACAGTAGGAGTGTTTAATTTCCTCAAATTCATTGGCTTATGTCAAACCCTTCAACACTTGTATGGGATTTATAGTGGAATAATAGTAAAGTTTTAAAAAAACTCTTATAAGGGCAATTGGCAAAGCAAGTAGCAACTATACTGATTAGCTAATGATGGAGAAACCATTTGGCTGCACAATTGTCTGAGATGCTTTCATGTTGGGGGAAAGGGAGAGCCACTTCCTACTGATGTTGTTCTAGGCATCTATACCTTTACTCATCCAAATATCTGTTCTTAAAGGCCTTTTGGTCCCTTCGCCCCATAATTTTGAGTCACATCTTCATTGAGACTTCACTTGAAATCGTTTGGGACCTTTCACTCTAATCCAATGTCAATTAAGCTATTGTATTGCATGTTTTATTGTGCAATTTCCTGTCAAAATCTACAGGATTTTACATTGTTGCCATATTGTATATTCCTATATTAATTCTATTTTTTAATTTTAAGTAATATCTTAAAACAATATTATTGTATATTATAATATTAATATAATATTATAATATTAATATAATATTATAATAGACATGTATCTTTGTTTTTTAAAATGTTGTAATTAAAAAACCTAAGCATCAGAAGTCTGGAAATAATTAACGATCCAATACTAACTTTAATTCTGCTTTCATACTTTTCATTTATCAGTGGGATCACCGGTCTATCTTCAAGTACATAGATAGTACCCATTATCATAGTATCTGAGCATCTCATCATCTTTTAAAGTACTTATCCTTTCAATTCTGTAGATGAACTGAGGCTTAGAGAAACTAAATGACTTACCCAAGGTCACACAGGCACTTTGTGGCAGAGCATGGAATTGAATCCACATCTCCCAGGCTAGTGCCCTAACTACTGGACTATTATGCCTCTCCAAGTTGCCACACTACTCTACCTGACTAGTTGCTACATGACAGCAATTTGTCTTCTCTCTTCCATATACAGATAGCAGTGATCTGGACTGTGTAACCTCAACCAACCTTCTCACCTGTATTTAGACTCAGACTATGCATATAATCTTTAATATATACAGGAGTGTTGGTTAACACAGTACTTTTGTTATCATACTGGGTCCTCTTGACACATTAAATCACTAATGGACTATTATGATGTAAATTTTATTACATTAATTCCCATTCAAACTGATATCCGTTTGCAGATTATGAACATGTGTAGCATGAAATGTGATGCATAGAGGATAAAATCCTACCCTGTCTGTGCACTGAACTAGTGATGTCAGCAGGTGTTCACTGTGCAGAGTGGCTGCAATATATGGCTCTTTGCCATCTTAGTATTTTACAAAGAAAACAAAACAAAAGACACAATTCCAAGATGTGCTAGCAAAACTTCATTTTGCAAAACCATGTTGTAAATTAGTTTTTTAACTAGATCCGTCATGGTTTAAAACCACTAATAATGTGTTCATTCTCTAGTGCAAATAAATAACCAATTCCAACAGAGAAGCTTTTTTGTCATTTGAACATAATGCAACTGTGCTGTAATGGTGCAATCAGTGCAAACAGCCAAATTGCACTGACGCCTACTAGTGACTGTTGTATTTTCTTGGCGGTCATTACAAGTAATTGTATAGTGCAGTATGGAAGTGGGAGAGACAGTGAAGTAGTGTTTCACTTTTATGTAATGTTAAAATATATTTGTCCTCTGGACTTCCGACAGCCTTGTTTTTCCCCTATACAATGGAAGAGTTTCTGGCTGTCTTAGAATTTTTGGTTCTGGCCATCCAATCTTTAATTATGTTTCAATTGTCCTAATGTTTGCTCACAATGACTATGCAGCCGCCTGCACAAGCAACATAGGGTGGCTAATCATGATGGAGATAGCAACTTTTGCCGAGTGTGTGAAATTTCCGATTGTTAGGTCAGATGATCATTGGGACCACTTTTACTGTGTTTATTTTAATAAACACTTGACAAACGTGAGTTTTAAAATGAAGTCTGAAATCATTTAGAAAGTGACAACCAGTCAGCTTTTAGGGCATATTAAGCATTTCTAAAATAAGCAATGTGTGTAGATACTGTAATGTCACACTGATTGATTCGTGATCAATCATATAACTTAAAATTACCTGTCAGCAGCTTGCAGGCAGTTTTTTAACACTCTCTCTCTCTCTCTCTCTCTCTCTCTCTCTCGGTTTTGATAAGTCAGATGATGAGTGTTTTAATAATTTATTTGTGGCACCTTTGATCAAAGAGGCTCTGAGCATTTTATAGACATTATTAACTAAGCCTTGGAACCTCTCTGTGAATTAAGTATTAACCTCATGTTGCAAATGGGGAAGAAGCCTCATGTTGCAAATGAGGCATGGAGTAGTTACATACAGTCCTAGAGTGAGTGACTGGTAGAGTTGGAATTAAATTCCTAGGTGCCGGTCTGTGGATCTAATCACTAGACAGCATTGCCTCCTTTGGCAAATGGCTTAAGGGAGTCTAATATGGTAATGGTTGTGTGTAGTCTAAAGCAGCTATGTATAATTCTACTTGCTCTGGATCAACTTCTTTTGGGTAGGTTTTAGTTTTTCATTGGGATAGAGAGGAGAGACTGGTGAGTAATGTATCACTAACATTTTCCTCACTGTGGTAAAGAGCAAGCATATTTTTGTACCTGGGCTGGTAAATTTTAATGAGTTTTGCAAGGCTGCTATTAAATGTTAGAAGCTTTGGTATGTAGCAAATAATTATATTAGTTGTCATGTCCCTGACATGTTTTTCTCTTGGCAAGAAACCATTATACTCCTACTACCAATGTTACAGCTTCACTTACCAAACACAGTCATTTAGCTAGGGATAGACAAAACTTCAGAATGAAATCTTTAGTATATTCTGGAGGAAATGAAATATTGAGGATGAACCAGTTTCTGTTTTCATTAAAAGTGAACTTAATTGTAGGAGAGCAGATGTCGTAAAATGTTGATTAAGTTTGTTTCTGGGACTAAAGCTTTTTTCACCCTTTGGCAATAGGTGATAGCGAATGATAGAAGTCCTCTCGTGGGTAAAGTCCATTGGGAAAAAATGGTGAAGAAAGTATCAAGGTTTGGCATACGGACAGGCACTTTTAACTGCTCCAGTGACCCCAGGTATGTTCTTTAAAGGGTGATTTAAATCCGTAAGATGTCTTAAAGTACAGTTGGATTCTAACTGGAATGCCTTCTGTTGTAAAGGTAGCCACGACAAAAGGCTGCTACCTGCAGGTTTTTATCTCCACTAAAGTATGTTCAAAACTCTCCATTATGATTTTCATAAATTACCCATAAAATTGCTGCTACTAAAAGCAGCATCAGAGAAATATATATTTACAGCAGTGTGAAAAGATGACTAAATGACTCTGTTGGCTTTATAGCCATGACTGAAGTTAATGGGAATTGTGCTCACTTATGGCCTGGCTGAATTTGGCCCATGTTGGATGCATTTATTAGTTACAAGACTCTAAATCTTAGTCTGAAAAGGGGGGCAAAATATATATGTTTTATGGCCACCGTGTTTTAACTGTGGGGTTGTCCAAATGGGCAGGGAAAGTCCACTGGAGCTCTACACGCTAGCTACTCCACACTAACTCCCTGTGTGGACACTCTCTTACTGTGCACCAATAGTGCCTTTGTGCACATTAGCTTAATGTACTTTGGAAGTGCATTAAGCTAAACTGCCCAAAGGCACTCTTAGTGCTCATAAGAATGGCCATACTGGGTCAGACCAAAGGTCCATCTAGCCCAGTATCTTGTCTTCCGACAATGGTCAATGCCAGGTGCTTCAGAGGGAATGAACAGAATAGGTAATCATTAAATGATCCATCCCCTGTCACCCATTCCCAACTTCTGGCAAACAGAGGCTAGGGATACTTCAGAGCATGGTTTTGCATCCCTGCCCATTCTGGCTAATAGCCATTGATGGACCTATCCTCCATGAACTTACCTAGTTATTTTTTGAACCCTGGTATAGTCTTGGCCTTCACAACATCGTCTGGTAAAGAGTTCCACAGGTTGACTGTGTGTTGTGTGAAGAAATACTTCCTTTTGTTTGAATTAAACCTCCTGCCTATTAGTTCTTGTGTTATGAGAAGGAGTAAATAACACTTCCTTATTTACTTTCTCCACACCAATCATTATTTTATAGACCTCTATCATATCCCCCCCCCTTTAGTTGTATCTTTTCCAAGCTGAAAAGTCCCAGTCTTATTAATCTGTCCTCATATGGAAGCTATTCGATATCCCTAATCATTTTTGTTGCCCTTTTCTATACCTTTTTAAATTCTAATATATGTTTTTTGAGATGGGGTGACCAGATCCGCACGCAGTACTCAAGATGTGGGCATACCATGGATTTATATAGAGGCAATAGGATATTTTCTGTCTTATTATCTATCCCTTTCACAATGATTCCCAACATTGTTAGTTTTTTTTGACTACCACTACGCATTGGAAAAAGGGCTCAGTAAGAATGTCCACATGGGGAGTTAGTGTGGAGTAGCTAGTGCACTTTAAGTTCACATCCTAGCTTACTGTGCACGGACTTCCATGTGTAGACAAGCCCTTTGTTTGAACCTTGACAATAGTACCCGATTCTCAGAAGAATGTACATAGGATATTGTTCCCTCTGAGCCTGAGGAATGTGTGTATATACATGTGTAAATATGAACACACCCTTTTAACAACATATAGTATCCTGTTGGAAAGTAGACATAACGTAACCGAAGCTCTTAAATGTGCCAGAGACTCTCTGATTCTTGAACATAACTGTACATGGAAGAATCTCCGAAGAATCTGTTTCAGCTGCTTCAACAGCAGCTGTTGCTATGCTGTTGCAAAACCAATGAAATCCTTATCACTTAGCAGGCGTCAGTGGTCACTTCCTTCAGAGGACAGACAAACTTGCCATGAATTTCAGTAGTATGTACAGGAAGAGTAGTATATGTGTGCATGAGTCTTATATGGTCTTAATCCTAAAAGTTTACAGAAGTCCTAAACTCAATAGGATGAGAGAAATTTTAGATTATAAGTGTTTATGCAAGCTAATATTGTATGATTTTTTTTTTTTAACTTTAAACATCTTAAAAATGAGAGGCAGCATTCAGAGATTCATAGCGTTTAAGGCCAGAAGAGACCATTAGAACATCTAGTTGTGTATGTAATTTCTGACTAGTCTTCACATTGTGATCAAATATTAGTTTTGTTTCTTTAAGTTAGATTTTATTTAAAAATAACGTTGTATTTTAGACTTTTTTGTCTTGCTGAATAAATGCTCATGAATAATTTTCATCAGACAACAGTTGAAACTCCCACTAAGAGCACCAACATCATCATCAGTTAAGATTCTTTTGCTATCGGCATAATATCTTGTGGCCCTTTCAAAAAATTAATGTTAACTTCTTTTTGTGGTGGCAGCAATTAATTTTTTTATATGGGGAATTTAAAAATAATTGCTCAAAACTATGACTACAGATAGAAAGGGAATAGATTATTTGGATGGTGAGCCAGTCTTCATGCTTTTATTCCTTTGCAGAACTTGTTTGTCAGGCTTGGAAAGAGAGGCAGATGGCTGTGTTTATAGTTATTGTTGGTTTTTTAAGATGTCCTGAAAAATTTATCAGACACCTGCTAACTAAACTGATTAGTCATAGGCTGATACAAAAGGTTTGTGGGGTAAGAGGTCACTAGTGAGTTCCAGGAACAACACCTGGCTGACCAGCCCAGCCCCACAGTTGCTGGGATTAGAAAAGGTTCTTGGAAATCTGCCAGGGAGTTGTCTGTGGACCCTCTTGGGAGCTTAGTCTTTATCAAACTTGGGCTAGTAGATGTTTGTTTGAAGTCAGTCTCTCTTCCCTTCCTTCAGCCAGCTGGAAAGCAGAGAAGCTTTCTCTCGTAGAACTTCAGTCCAGAACCTCCTGGCAGAATGCCTCTGCTCCTTTTCCCTTAACAGTGCTTCTTTTTATGTCTTCCACCCCACTGAATAGCTTCAGTACCTGCCTCTGTGGCTCATAGCTTTGCCAAGAAGCCAGAGTGAAATTACATGATTCTTCTCTCTTCAAAGCAGCAGTGAAACAGACTAACTTCACTCTGCTACTGCTTGACAAAGCTATGAATAACAACAGAAGCACCCGGGAGGTTAGTTTGCAGAGTCAAGAAAGCAGGGCTGCATCTGTTTACATTGTAAAGGTTATCTCTACAACTGGAAGGCCTAGGAACTTAATCACTTCTAAAATTAACGCTTTCTACTTACCTCTCGAAAGTGAGCACGTTTTTTTTTTTTCAAGTTCTACTATAAGAACTTCGATATCAGTGATACATGACTTTATTACTTATAATAAACCCTTATTTAGCACTTTCCTCATCAACAATGCTTTACGCATCCTCTCAAGACCCCACAGCACCCTTGTGAAGTATGTAGGAAAGTAGAGGAATTATAACAGCAGGTTCTGGGAGTGGGGAAAGGTTTCCAGGGGTGTTGAGCGCGCACACCTCCCATTTATTTTGCTGTGTGCAGGTGCTCAGTGCCTCTGATAATCATCAGACTTGCATTCAAAATTTAAGGACTGCTGTCCTAGAAATATAAAACTCCATAGTCTTATCCACTATTTTCTTTGCAGATACTGCAGGAGAAGAGGCTGGGTGAGATCCACACTAATTATGTCAGTCCCACAAACCAGTACCTCCAAGGGGAAAGTGATGCTTAAAGAATACAGTGGACGCAGAATTGAAGCTGAGCACATTTTCAAGTGGATAACAGCCCATGCAGCTTCTCGGATCAAAACTATCTACAACTCTGAACATTTAAAAGAAGAATGGAACAAAAGTGACCAGTATCGGGTGAAAATATACCTGTTTGCTAACCTTGACCAGCCTCCAGCTTTCTTCTCTGCACTAAGTGTAAAGTTTACTGGAAGAGTTGAGTTTATTTTTGTGAATGTAGAAAACTGGGACAACAAGAGTCATATGGCGGAGATTGGTATCTTTAAGACCCCATCCTATGTACTTAGAACTCCAGAGGGAATTTACAGGTATGGGAATAACACTGGTGAATTTATATCCCTACGAGCCATGGATTCCTTCTTGCGCTCAATACAACCTGAAGTTAATGATTTATTTGTTTTAAGCTTAGTATTGGTTAATCTGATGGCTTGGATGGACCTATTTATCACACAAGGTGCTACTATAAAGCGTTTTGTGGTTCTTATAAGCACTTTAGGGACGTATAATTCTCTCTTAATTATTTCTTGGCTACCTGTGTTGGGCTTTTTGCAGTTACCTTACTTAGATAGCTTTTATGAGTATAGTTTAAAACTCTTCAGGTATTCTAATACAACTACTCTGGCTTCGTGGGTGAGAGCTGACTGGATGTTCTACTCATCACACCCAGCCCTATTCCTCAGCACTTACCTGGGTCATGGCTTACTAGTAGATTACTTTGAGAAAAAAAGACGACGGAACAACAATGATGAAATAAATGCCAATAACTTGGAATGGCTGTCAAGTCTGTGGGACTGGTACACCAGCTACTTGTTCCACCCAATTGCTTCTTTTCAACACTTCCCCTATGAATCAGATTGGGACGAAGACCCAGATTTGTTCTTAGAGCGATTAGCTTTCCCTGATTTATGGCTTCACCCTCTGATACCAACTGATTATATAAAAAGTTTACCAATGTGGAGGTTTAAACGTCTTGGCATCCATTCTGAAGAGGAAATGTTGGAAGCCTCTCAAGAAAGTGAAAGTGACTCAGACAGTGAAAGCAAAGATGTCTTGAGTGGTGAAAAAGAAGTATCTGAGGATGAGCGAAGTACAGTTCACAGTCCCAGTGAAGGAGAGCCTCAGTGCAATGCTGAGATCTGTTCATGTGCCAATAAAAATGGTCATAACGAGCCATATGAAAGGAAAGCGAGGTTGTATGGATCATATAGCACTACAGAAGACATGGAACCAGATTGGTCAGCCTGGCCCTCTAATATGTTGCACTGTACAGAATGTGTTGTGTGTCTAGAGAATTTTGAAAATGGATGTCTGCTAATGGGTTTACCATGTGGTCATGTGTTTCATCAGAATTGCATCGTGATGTGGTTAGCTGGGGGGCGACATTGCTGCCCAGTTTGTAGATGGGCTTCTTATAAGAAAAAGCAGCCATATACACATCATCAGCCTTTGTCAAATGATACCCCATCTTAGCTGTGTACTAATGTCCTTTGTAAGCTTTCAGTATATTACAGCTTGCCTTTTAAATGTTAGTCACTTAAAGATTTTGTGGTTTGAAGTTTTAGTTTAAATGTTAGTGCAGTGAACTAAAATATACATGATGGTAATGTTAATGACAGAATCATTTGGTTGCCTTGTATGTTGAAACTGAATGCATACTTACTATACAATTAATTATTTTTTCCTTTACAACATTTGGAAATTTAATGCAGTTTTTGTAAGCACAAAGATCAAGCCTACAACAAAAGTGTATTCCAGCAAAAGTTTACAAGTTAGGGTTTGGGTGAACATTTGAAATTCTAATCTGAGATAATTGCATAATTTGAGTTTCTTCTTTTAGAGTCTGCTCAGCACACCTTTGTTGAATAATGTATGTTATATGACAGTACCATTTAAAAATAAATCCGTAAAATAAATTATTTTAAAAGGAGAAGGCTGCAGATTTGTAATATTATTTTTGATAAATATCCTGTGCGTGTGGCTACAGATGTCACCAGTCTTATATAGCTGTGAAGACAAATAAAAACGTAATGCAAACTTTTGTCTCTGTATACAGAAAAAATGCAAAAATCAGTAAGTACAACTTCTTATCTCACTCAGAGCCATTTAAACTCATTACTATTTCAGACTTGGAGCAAGACCTATAGATCATCTTTCTGGTGGTGGAAGAATTTGTTTTATTGTGGTAGTTCCAAAAATGTGCTAGACGCTTGCCAAACACTGGAAGACAATGTGTCCCTGGCTTGAAGAGTTCTCCTTTGTAAGCATTTCTGAGCCTGCTTTTTGCTGTTGTGTGCTGTTCTGCAGTTCATTCTGCAGACCGCTTTGTAAAAGGTCTATGACAGATGATCTCCCTCTCTCCCCTCATAACCCTCCATTGCTTGGTCCTTTGTGTCTCATTCTACAGCCAGCCATAAGGGCATGTGGAGCTTAGTATGAGATCCACTGTACTAGGTGGCATAGCATTGTCACATAATGACCAAAACAACTTTTATAATACTGTTTATTTAAATAACAAGTTTGAGATGTCAAAGTCCAACTGTTTCTTATTTCCTGTGTGTACAGTGCGGGCAGCAGTGGGGAGGATGGGTGCTTAATATGGTGGCAAAGTGTAAGTGTTACAACCTTGATGCATAAAATGGATGAAGGTATTTTGTTTACACGTGTCAAAAATCATCTAGCTGAAAATCCAGCATGGAAACTTTCAGTGCAAAAGATAACTTTTGATAAGAAGGTAAATAAAAAGAATGCAACTATGCAGTATTTCTTTTTAACAGGGGCTCAGTCAACTTGATGTTAATTTGAACATTTGTACTGCATAGTTCTGATTGAATGCTGTTGAACTTGCTTGAATACGACTAATTTTACCAGGTGTCCCGTATTCACCATAGGGAAATATGGTCACCCTATGTCAGTGGTTCTCAAACTTTTGTATTGGTGACACACAGCAAGCCTCTAAGTGCGACACCCCCCCCCCCTTATAAATTAAAAACACTTTTAAAATATATATTTGACACTGTTATAAATGCTGGAAGTGAAGGGGGGTTTGGGGTGGAGGCTGACAGCTCACGACCCCCCATGTAATAACCTTACAACCACCCCCAGTTTGAGAACCCCTTCCCTATGTTAAGTACCCATCGGGGCGAGCTCAACACCCAGGGCCGTTGGCTGCAACATGACCTAGCCCTTCATATCAATTCAGGGAGCTCAGAGGGTTTGCCTGGCATGCCAGGTTTTGTTGCCCCACCTGGTAGGCAAGGTGTGCAGGTCCTGATGGACAGTACAGCTGCAATGTACTACAACAGGCAGGGCGGCGCCAGGTCTTCAGCCCTCTGTTGGGAAGTGCTCAGCCTCTGGGATTTTTTGTGTGCGGCACGCCATTCATTTGGTGGCCGCCCACCTGCCTGCTGCCACGAACGTCCTGGCGAATTGCCTCAGCAGGACCTTCTCGTCTCACCACAAATGGTCGCTCCATCTGGAGGTTGTCAGCCTAGTTTTCTGGAGGTAGGGGGACTCCCCAGGTGGACCTGTTTGCATCCAGACAGAACAGGAAGTGCCAGGTGTTCTGTTCTCTGCTGGGCAGGGACAAGGGCTCCCTGTTGAACACATTCCTGATCCCGTGGTTGGGTGCACTCATGTGCACCTTCCTGCCAGGGCCACTAATCCACAGAGTCCTGCTCAAGGTGAAGCAAGACAAAGCAACTGTCATCCTTGTAGCCCCAGCATGGCCTCATCAGCAGTGGTTCACCAGGTGCTGAGTCTTTCAGCAGCCACCCCGTTGCAGCTGCCTCTTCAGCTGGCGCTGCTGTCCCGGAACCACGGGAACCTGCTGCATCCGAACCTGGCAGCGCTGCACCTGGCGGCCAGGTTTCTGCATGGCTGAGTAGGGAGGAATGGCAGAGTTCCGCTGGTGTCCTGCTGGGCAGCAGGAAGCCCTCCTCCAGGGCTACCTACGTAGCAAAATGAAAGCAGTTCACGTGTTGGGCCTCGGATCGCCACATCTGGGTGGAAGAGGGCCCCCTGCAGGACGTCCTGGACTATTTGTTACACCTGAAGCTCCAGAGCCTGTCACTGTCTTCAGTCAAGAGGCACCTGGTAGCCATTTTGACTTTCCATCCTCTGTTTCAGGGCAGGTCACTATTCGCCCATCTCGTGATGGCGCGGTTCCTGAAAGGTCTGGAACGTCTTTACCTGCGTGCCCGGGACCCAGTCCCTCCTTGGGATCTGAACCTTGTGCTGTCCAGGCTCACGGGACCCCCGTTTGAGCCCCAGGCTTCCTGCTCCCTTCGGCTTCTCTCCTGGAAGGTCTCCTTTTTGGTCACTATAACTTTGGCCCATAGGGTGTCCAAGATCAGGGCGCTCACGTCGGAGCCCCCTTACATGATCTTCTATAAGGACAAGGTCCAGCTGTGTCCATACCCGGCTTTTCTGCCCAAGGACGTCTCTCAGTTCCATACTGGTCAGGACATATATCTTCCGGTCCTCTGCCCAAAGTCTCATGCTACAGAGGAGGAACGCAGGCCGCAAACCCTGGATGTCAGGCGGGCACTGGCCGTCTACATAGAGAGGATGAAGCCATTCCATAAGTCTATGCAACTGTTTGTTGCCGTCGCAGACCAGATGAAGGGTTGTCCAGTGTCTACCCAGAGAATCTAATCCTAGATCACGGCCTGCATCCGCTACTGCTATGAGCTGGCGAACGTGCCACCGCCAGTGATTGTGACGGCCCACTTAACTAGAGCGCAAGGGTCATTGGCGGCCTTCCTCGCTCAGGTGCCGATCCAGGAAATTTGCCGTGCTGCAACTTGGTTGTCCATCCACACGTTTGTTTCACACTATGCGCTGACCCAGCAGGCTCAGGCTGATGCTGGTTTCAGCAGAGCAGTACTCCAATCTGCAAGACTGTGAACTCCGAGCCCACCCCCGTGGATTCTGCTTGTGAGTCACCTACAATGGAATCGATATGAGCAAGCACTCGAAGAAGAAAAAACAGTTACCCACCTTTTTGTAACTGTTGTTCTTCGAGATGTGTTGCTCATGTCCATTTCATTACCCGCCCTCCTGCCCCTCTGTCGGAGTTGTCGGCAAGAAGGAACTGAGAGGGCACAGGGCCGGCGGCACCTGTTATACCACGCCATGAGCGCGGCACTCCAGAGGGCACCACAGCTGGCCCTACAGGTACTGCTAAGGCAAAAGTCTCCGGCTGCGTCGTGGGTGCACGTACACCTACAATGGAAAGGATGTGAGCAACACATCTCAAAGAACAACAGTTACAAAAAGGTGGGTAACCGTTTATCCATCCTCTGTTGTGTGGTCTCAGCTTCTGGCAGTTGGAGGTTTAGGGACACCCAGAGCATGGGGTTATGTCCCTGACCATGTTACCTAATAGCCATTGTGGGACCTATCTATGAACTTATCTAATTCTTTTTTGAACCCAGTTATGCTTTGGCCTTCACAAAATCACATGACAACAAGTTCCGCAGGTTGACTGTGTTGTGTGATGAAGTACTTCCTTTTGTTTGTTTTAAATGTGCTGCCTGTTGATTTCTTTGGGTGACCTTTGGTTCTTGTGATATGTGAAGGGATAAATAAATAACACTTACTTCACATCATTAATGGATTTTATAGCTCTCTATCATATCCCTCCTTAGTAATCTCTTTCCTAAGATGAACAGTTCTATGCAACACTACTACAGTAATGGTCAGGCAGAGTGCACCTTTGGGCTAAGTGTACACTGTGGGTTACAGAAAGTTGTCATGTAATGTGAAAACTGAGGCCAATATTTGTTGGAGGAGGGGTACTGTCCTTGATTTGCAAGCAATAGTGAGTGGATGTTCATTTCAGCCAAAGATTGTTCTAATGCTCACTGTTGCTGTATAAATCTATTTCTATTTGAGAAATAAGCCAATTGTTTGGACAGTCAGAAGGAGGCATATAGAGGACACAGACACACTAGTTTTTACTAGGATGACTTATGGCAATGAGAGAAAGTCTTGCTGCTGTAGGTCTCTAGATCATGAGCAGTAGGTAGTGACTCAAATCTTTGGCATCTGATGTCTATTTGGTTACCTATGTGAAATTAATGGCCTCAGTCTAGTTCATAGTGCAGTGTTTTTCAACCACTGTTCCGCGGCACACTAGTGTGCCGCGAGATGTTGCCTGGTGTGCCGTGGGAAAAAAATAACAGGCCCAGGTTGCGCACTGAATAAAGTATTTTATAATTTTTCATATTTTTGTTTACTTACTATTTCATAATAAAGTAATTATAAAATACTTTCTTTGTGTTTATTTGATTCCTATTCAAGAGAATTACTTTATATATAGTCAATATAGGCACAGAGTTAAATTTTTTAACATTTTCTAATGGTGGTGTGCCTCGTGATTTTTTTCATGAAACAAGTGTGCCTTTGCCCAAAAAAAGGTTGAAAAACACTGTCATAGTGGACACGTGTCTATTTCAGAAACCACTGCATTTGGTATCCTTGTTGGCCGTTTCAGCTGAGAAGCAATGGCAATGGGGTGCATTTATTATATTAAACTCTTGTTACAGTAGCACCCAAAGGCTGCAGTCAGGATTGAGTCTATTCTGCTGCATGCTATACAAACACAGAGACACTCCCTATCCCAGTGTTTACAATCTAAAAGATACAAGAACAGACGAAAGGCTGAGAGTATCAAACAAATAAGATTGGCACAATTTGGGTAGTTAAGTATTTTTTGTTCAGTTGGATTTCATTAATATTTGTAAAGTGTCTTGAAATCCTTTGGGTGAAAAGGGTCTTAGAAGTGCAGTGTCCTATTCTCTATAGTCTGAAAGAGGCTGGTCTGAGAGTTCAACAAGTGAAAATGCAAAATGACCAACTTTGAGCTACTCAGTCAATAGGCTTAATGAGGTGCAAGAGACTTCCAGAGAGAATATCCTTCTGCTCTTCTAGCTCGGATGCACTAGAATAAATAATACTCCTAACAATGAACAGAACTCTTCTCTAGAAAATACCTGCTCATACTGGGTAAGATTTAGGAAGGAGACTGAGATGAACGATAAATATTTGTAAGTGTTAAATGGTCTTGTTCTGGGAATTAAATAATGAAGGTAAGTATAATGATATGTAGCTACTGTAATTAGAGTAGGATGGTTAATGCCCTTTTCTTTTACTTTGTTCCAAAAATCCTGTATTGCTTCACTGCACTGCTTAGTAGTACTTAGCCCTTGTGTATTGCTTTACATGGTCAAACGCTTCTACAGTCATTAACTAATTCTCCCAACCACCACTCTCTACCATGCTGTGATCTTGGTAGGTATTCCCCAGTTTACAGATAAACTAAGGCGGAGAGGTGAAATGACCTGCCCAAGGCCACACAGAAAATCAGTGGCAGAGCAATGTGAGACCTCTAAACTATGTGTTAATTTAAACCAGTATCTCTCAAACTTTCTCGACTACTGTACCCCCTTCAGGATTGTGTACCCCAAGTTTCACCTCACTTAAAACACTACTTGCTTACAAAATCAGACATAAAAATACAAGTGTCACAGTACACTATTTCTGAAAAATTGCTTACTGTTACCTTCTCATTTTTTACCATATAATTATAAAATAAGTGGAATATAAATATTGTTTTTACATTTCAGTGTGTAGTGTATATAGAGCAGTATCAGAAGCTATTGTCTGCATGAAATTTTAGTTTGTAGTGACTTCACTAGTGCTTTTTATGTAGCCTGTTGTAAAACTAGGCAAATATCTAGATGAGTTGATGTACCCCCTGGAAGAACTCTGTGTATCCCCGGGGTATGTGTGCACCTGGTTGAGAACCACTAATTTAACCAACTCCCATTGGGTATCAGCCCCCTACTGAGGAGGGGCAGTAGGATCAGGCATACACAGCAGAGGCCGTGGCAGCATGGCTTCCTGAGGATGCCCTGCCATCTTGAAGATTAGGAGGGTTACTTCCCCTGCTCACTCTATGGGTACAAAATACTACTGTGCCAATTGCATGGTTTTAATGTAGTCCTTCCATGGGTTTTCCCACCAAGGCACACAATCTGGGTCTACACACAGGTTAACAGAGAAAATTATTTAAAATGTAAAGTGCGTGATTTTAATTCCATAGGAGGGATACCCTAAGCTCCCGTACAAGTCTGAATTAATTAAAATATTCCTAAGTAGCTCATCTGTAATACGTGTGGCATATACAGAATACATGATGGTGTGGCCTGAAGGTTTTATTGCACTCAACTGGGATCAGCTGCATAACTGACTCATAGCATTTGCTTTGTGTGAGTAATGTACCCATGACAAACTCATGGTGTTAAAACCTTTGTACCACCCCTATCGTGTATTTCTGGTATGTGCATAGGTAATAAGTAAATGATCAAATGTACTAGTCCACTAGGGTCTTTGCTATCATCACTCTGTTTTATGCAGAAGGTACTCAGTTAATGCTGTCGTGTAAAACCCTAAGGTAGGTAGGAAGACACAGATCAACTCCTCAGAATACACTGCTTTAGCTATTGTAGTGGAGATAGAAAATGGGTCAAATATGACCAAACCTCGCGCTCTCTCTTGTACAAAGATTCCTTGAGGAAATGAAATGATAAAAAGCCTGCTCTAGGGGTTAGAGTGAGGGCCCAGGCCACTAGGAAATCCTGGTTTCCATTCCCAACTCTGTCATTAACTTGTTTAATTTCAGGCAAGTCACTTTAACCCTTTGGTGCCTCATTTTCCACATTAGTGAAATAGGACTAGTCCTAGCCTGTCTTGTAAAGCACAGTGCAGTCTCTGGATAAGTGATATATACAGTAAATGTAATATTTTAATTGTGCAACTTTGTCCAGTTCAAGTTAGATTAGAGCTATGGAAAAGAGGGTAAGGTGATAGCTACCGTTTTCTTTCTTCTTCAACCATAAGACATCTAGAAGGATATAAACACCCACATCCACCATCTCCTGAGCAAATTATTTTAGCTGATATGCCAACTCAGCATATACACAATAAGTGAGGCCTGATCCTAAGCCCCTCCCAGACAGACATGGAGCGTCTACAGTCTCTGTTACGCTGTGCTGGGTCCCTTTTATGTGGCTTAAAGGGACCGATGCAAGGATGAGGATTTGCCCCAAGTACCTTTCCCAACACCATATAAGAGACCTATCCTAACAGCATCTTTTCAAAAGCAATATCCCAAATTTTGCTCTAATTTAAACTGGGCCAATTCAGGTTGCCTCTATGGACTTGCCCCAGTGCAACTGAGGGGAGAATTTGGTCCATTCTCTTTGAAGTGGGGGAAAAAATCAAAATGTACTGCTCTATACACTTGCCTATGCTTCCTCATGATGGTGGATTGTAATGAAAACACTAATGCGATTTTATTGTCTGTTAAAGTTACTGGCTCTGAGAATAATTTTGCAAGACTTTTATTGAAAGTAAAGGAGACTGCACACAAGAGGCAACACAGGTGCTGGAGCAATGGCAGGAGCAGGCTGTAAGTTACTTCAGGAACATCGCCAACTGCTGTAAATTGGCAGTGCTCCATTTGCTTCAATTGCACTATGCCATTTTGCTAGCAGTGGTCTTTTACAGTAACCAGCGTAGTGCTGTATAAACACTGCTACAGGTACTTGTTTTTTCACTATTCCTTAAACAAGTAGTCCAACTGCTGTTAATGGACTACATCTGTATCTAAAAACAACAGGATTCTTCCCTAAACATAGGCATCATCATTCAATGACAATGGTGTTCGGGTGCAGGATAGAATAGAGAACCAGCACCACAGCACTAGGATTAGGTTTAGATTATAATGCAGCCATTATATACAATCTAATATTTATATAAACTAAATTGAGGTGCATGATAAATAAATGCAAGCACTATAGGCTTTGGGGCAGGGGATGGGAGGAGACTAAAGGTAGAAGACACTTGTCTGCTTAGGGATATTGATTCTCCCTGGGTGGAGAGACAAAGAGGGGTCATAAACAGCCAGGGGTCAGGAGAGGGGGACACAGAGCCCACGGGGGGAGCAGAAGGGAAGGTAGAGAGATGTAAGAAGCCCCTGACACAGAAGTGGTGTTGAACACAGAGTTGCTATCATAGAAGGGGTGGATGGCAGGCCCTAGTGTGGAATGCAGGGATGGGGTCATTGCCCACAGCCCCTGCCAGAGGCAGGGCATAGTGGTGCAGAGAGGCCCTAGTGTTTTGGGGGGAGGGTAGAGGGGAAGAACAGACACAAGACCTAGGATTGGTAGGACCCCATGGGGGATACACAAGGTGGAACATGTGTGTTGGAAGGGGGACACAGAGGTGCGGGGATGTGGCAGAGGCCTTCAGGAAAGAGGGAAGAATGAACAAAATCGTGGGAGCCATGTAAGGTTGTTTTTATTTTAAAATTTAAGGATACAATACATCCAATGCCTGCTTGTATGTGTTTTTACTGTTTGTAAGCTTGTGTTTGACACATGCCGTTCATATCAACACAGGTCGTGATGCTGTGGGCAGCCTGCTGGGGGGGGGGATGGGGCTGAGCTTGTTTCTCTTTCCCTCCCCACAAATAAGGTTGCCAATTTTGGTTGGCTGTGTTCCTTGAGGTTTCATCATATGATCTAATCTTTGTCCTGGAGTCTCCAGGAATTAATCTTGGAGGGTTGGCAACCCTACATCTTGGGGCTAAATGACCCCCAGTGAGAATTGCAATAGCTGTCCACATGTAATAGGTGATCAGCAGACAAAGGTCCCTGCCTCAGGGTGAAGCTTCAAAAGGCTGAATTCTTTGGGTTACATTTGCATATGCCACCCAAACTGTAGAAAGGAGTCACTCACAGGTTAGGGGGGTGTTTTGTTTGAGCTAACAGCTGTTATAAACTTGTGTCCTTGTTGAAGTTGGGTTGATCCCTGGTAAGCTTATTAGTATGCATATAGCTTCTTTTATTGTTGTGATATACTTTCTCTGTAATGCTTTTTCCTTAAGAATAAATGTACTTGTCTAGCAAGGGCTGTGTGGTAGTTTAACTGTGGGCAATTAGCTATTTTATAGGCTCTCACAAGCCAAAACAGGTCTTCTTCAGCAGTCTGACTTGCTGGGGAATTCAGTATAGGCAGGGAACTGGGCAGCCTGGAAAAAATCCTGATCAGGAAGGAGAGAGACACACATCCTCCACCCAAGTGATGTGAGAGTGGGAGAGGCTGCAGTTTGAGACAGGGGACTTTGCAGGACCCTAGAGGGGGAATGCAGGTGCCCTGAACTGTGACAGCTGCTTATGGGGGTGTAACGTGGGCAGCAGGGTGTGACCACCTGCCTGAGGCCAGATCATCACCGTGAGACTTAGCAGCCCTGGACATATGGAAAATTCTGTGTCCGCTCTGCAGCCCAGGCTATGGGGCTGACACGTGGTGAGAAGTGGGTCATTGCATCACCCCCGTGTGGCTTCTGCTGTCTACCTCCTCTCCCTTCTCCCCATCCACCGCAACTTCCATCATGATTTTCTATTTCTCTCATCCGCAGCCTGGGCTAACGCCCCCTGGCGGCCAAGGGGAGGAACAGGACGGCCCTATCACCAGCTCAGGGGAAGGAGGGAACGCACGCGCAGTGCCGCCTCCAGGACGCCCCGGAGGGAGGGCGGGGGGGAAGGAAACTGGACGCATGCGCAAAGGCAGAAGCTTGGGGTTTGTTTTCCCCTTAGAGTAGGCAGCGGTGTTGTGGCCGCACGCGCAGTGGTAAGCAAATGAGCCTCGCGTCACAAGGCAGGAGGAGGGAGGTAAGCTGCGCCTGCGCAATGTTTGTTGCTGGCTCCCCGCCCGCGTGTGGAGGAGGGGACGGGAAGCCGGAAGGGCCAGAAGGCGCTGTTTTGGTGGTCAGCGATGGGTCTTTTCGGGAAAACGCCGGAGAAGCCGCCCAAGGAGCTGGTAATGGCCCGGGGCGGGGGGCACCAGGGGGAGAAGGCGCGTTCCCAAGTTCCCCGGGAGGGTGGGGGACAAGGGCGCCTTAGGGGCAGGGCCCCCGCTGAAGGGGTGGGGCCAGGGACTCTGCGGGGGGGAGTGAAGGGGCGAACACCCTGCTGGGGGGGGGGGGAGACTCTGAGAGTGGGGTGGGGTGTGTGTGAAGGAGCGGCTGCCCCGGGGTTGGGCGCTATGCTGGGGGGCGGGGGTGAAGGGGCGAACACCCTGCTGGGGGGGGGGAGACTCTGAGAGTGGAGTGGGGGGGGGGCGAAGGGGCGGCTGCTCTGGGGTTGGGCGCTATGCTGGGGGGCGGGGGTGAAGGGGCGAACACCCTGCTGGGGGGGGGGGCGGAGACTCTGAGAGTGGAGGGGAGTGGGGGGGGAGAAGGGGCGGCTGCTCCGGGGTTGGGCGCTATGCTGGGGGGCGAAGGGGCGGCTGCTCCGGGGTTGGACGCTATGCTGGGGGGGGGGAGAGGGGGGAAGGGGCTGCTGCCCCGGGGTTGGGCGCTATGCTGGAAGGGGGGGGGAGTGAAGGGGCGAACACCCTGCTGGGGGGGAGACTCTGAGAGTGGAGTGGGGTGGGGGGGGAGAAGGGGCGGCTGCTCCGGGGTTGGGCGCTATGCTGGGGGGGCAATGCGGAGGGGGGCTTTGTGCGGGGAGGATGCTCGGGGGGTCGGGGGTGGCCGCCATGGGGCCCGGAGTTCTGCGGGGAGGGGGCGGGATTGAAGGGGGGCTTCCATGGGGCTGGGTTGGACGCTGAGGTAGTGGGGCTGGCTGCCGAGAGGATCAGATCCCCCAACATCTTGGGGCTGCTGCACAGGTGACCAGGTCCCACCGGGCCAGGTACCTACGTGCTGAGGGGTGTCCATGATGCTGCTGGCCCCCTGGAATGGATGGGGGCTCCAATGGGGGCCTGTCTCCAGTACTCCTGTTGGTGCGACCCATAGAGGCAACAGGCTGTAACTGGTTGCTTGCCGTCAAGAGAGCCCACAAGGGATTGGAGCTGGTATCTTCATTGACTAACTTCTACTGGGATGGAGATGGCTTGGAGCATACTGGGGCCTTTGGGTTGTCCCATGGATAGAGATGGAGCATTAGGACTTGTCAATAAGGGAAAGTTATTTTGGAAAGGTGATATATGAATGTAAAGGACTATAGCTGTTCCGGAATAACTTCCTGAGTGGACACTCTTATTAAAGCATAAGTGTAGCCAAATGAGGAGCTATTCTGCAATAGCTATTCTGGTCAATTTCCCTGGGTGGTCAAGCCTTTATGCTCCAGGACTCTTGCTTCTGTCAGCCTGAGTTGTACTGATCAAGAAGGCGTATTGCATGCTGGACTGTATCTCCTCTGGAAGCTCTCTCTCAGAGGGAGCTGGGCAACAGGTCTCAAAGAGTCCACTTCCCAGTGGCTTCTTTCCCTGGTGAATAGAAAGCCATCAGCCTCTGAAGACCCCCAAATCTGAGTAGGGGGGAATAAAGCTTCTGTGCCTTGCATGATTATCTTTGCAACATAAGTGTGAATGGATGCAGTACTGTTTTGCCGAGTCTGTAAGCAGGCTGTACTAGGACCTGATTGTGCTGCTGCTGCTTGTAGCTTTCTTACACAGTAACAGAGTGAAATAAGGAAATTCTGGATGGTTTTACTGCTGGTTTTCAGAACCCTTTGGGCAGCAGTGCAATAGTCAAGAATTGGGTCATTTTTACTCTTACTGTTTGGAAAAGTTATGAGCAGTAGCAGATGCATCTCCAAGAAGAAAGCTCCCTCTCCTCCCCCCCCCCACCCCAAAAAGAAAAGAAAACTTGGAATGAAAACTAGAGTAGCAGAGACAGCCCCCTGTCCCCTTGCAGCAGCCAGGAGGCTCTAGGAATTGGGTAGAGGAGCAGAGAGCTGTCCTGCTCACAACATCCGGATGCTGGGAGTCAGAGAAGAGTAGAAGAAAGGCCTTTTCATCACTCCCCTCATAGTAGCCAGGAGATTGGGTGACAGGTACAGTAATAGATTCCTTGACCACACTCCCCACAGTCAGAAAGCTGCAGAGCAGTGGTTCTCAAACTGTGGGTCGGGACCCCATTTTAATGGGGTTGCCAGGGTTGGCTTAAACTTGCTGCGGCCAGGGGCCGATGCCAAAGCCCAAGCCCCACTGCCTGGGGCTGAGGCCTGAGGGCTTCAGCCTTGGGCAGTGGTTCAGATTACAGGCCCCTGTCTGGGGCTGAAGCCTTTGGGCTTTGGCTTCCCCTCCTCTCCCCCGGGCATTGGGCTTTGGCTTTGGACTCCCTCCCCCCCAGGGTGGCAGGGCTTGGGCAGGCTCAGGCTTCAGTCCCCCCTCCTGGGATCACGTAGCAATTTTTGTTGTCAGAAGGGCGTTGCAGTGCAATGAAGTTTGAGAACCCCTGCTGTAGAGGGAAGAGGAAGATAGTGGGAGTTCCTTCTGCCTTCCAGAAGGTGGTGGACAACTTCAAATGTATCAGATGTGTGCTAGTGGCTAACACAAAAGATATAGCTACTGAGCTGGGTCCGGGGATGGTAGCATGGTAAGAATCTCAATGCCCACCTTTTTCCTAGAATTTGGGTGGTGGTGAGAGCGAAATTGGGCTTCTCACCAAGACATTACCGCTGGACCAACTAATGTAGTGAACCCTGTCTAATTAATTTTATGGCTAAAAGATGTCTGGCAAAATTGTCAAGCCTCGTGCCAGTCCTTAACAATACATTCACACATTACTTTGGCCTTGTCTACATGCAGAAGATGGAGCAGTTTCATTTAACTCTGTTTTTAAACTGATTTGGTTAAGCAATGCAAAACACTACGTAGACACTTCTATTTTGTTTTGAATAGTTTATTTCAGTTTAGCTTATCAGTCTCTTTACCAAATTAAAATAGGGCACTCTTAAACTGAACAAAGACTGTATACTTTTAGTTGAACTGACGCAAGTGGGTGTGTAATCCATTCCTCTTCCTCCTTTGGCTGAACCTTGTGTAATTTAGCTCAGATTCTTCAGTTCCTTGCCTTTATATACCATGCACCTCTGTGGTGCTACAGACATTATTTAAAAAGCAAACACTGATGCTTGTGAATTGCACTGTGCTGAGCAGAGGGAAGCAGGTCTAAAACTTCTGTTGCCCTGTGTGGGATCAGTGACTACCAATTCAGCAAGGGGAAAAAATGCTGCAAATATGATGTGAAGTTCTGACTCTAGGTTGGACAGAGACTGTTTTAGATACAGCAATAAAGTAACACGTGGCTAGAAGTGTGGAATTGTGCAACCATTTCAGAAAGGAAACTTGGGCACCCAAATTTGAAGAGTTTTCTATGGATTCTAAGTATAGGCAGTGCTGTACAGTAGGTGAACACAGGGCTGGATTAAGGCTGCTCACATTGAGATGGGTCCCCTGTGGCTCTTTCTCCTATTTGGAGTGGTGGTGACAGGCCCCACTCTTCCACCCCAGAGTCAACAGCATGGTGTCCTACTCTCTTTGCTTGCAGCTGTAGTGGTCCCTTCTCCTCACTCAGAGAAGTAGAGATGTCAACAATGGAACCCCAAGTATGAATCTCAGCAGTTGGGGTGTATCTACTTGGTTGAGTAGGCAGGCCTGCTGTGCCTTTCCCTTGTCACACCCATTGTAAAATAGAGAAAAATAATCCACGCTTTACAGATGAGAAACCATGGCATGCAGGCATTAAGTGACTTGTCCTAGGTCACACTGGAAATCTGTGGCAGAGCTGGGACCAGATCTCCTGCATCTCAGTCCATCATCTTAACAATGGATAGGACAGGAAGTGCAGTGGAACCCAGTTCTGCACTAATGTGAACATTTCTATCTGCCCACTAAGTTGCTTCTGTATAGCACCAGGAATGAGACAAAAGGTTTTTCTGCACCCAGTTAGCTGACAGGTGTGTACATGCCAGTCTACACACTCCATAAATGTTGGCTTGTTCCATGACACCAGTGTTGGAACTGTATACGTGTCTGCCAATTACCTCACGTTAGCTGTCAGTTAAAAAAACCAAAAATCATACCCAAGAGGGGACCCTTCTAAGCATCTTGCTATCAAGCTGAGGGTTAGACTAAGGCCCACGTCTCCTGAGGCACAATAATTCTGTGCCTCTACCCCACCCCTTTTTTTATCCCATGGTCTTGAGAGCAACAGAACAGATGTGCAGGGGACTTCAGACTTCCATTCATTATGGAGCAGTGCCTGCTGTTTGATCTTATGTCTATCCACAGGTGTATAGTGGCAGACAAAAAAGATCATTCATACGATGCTTCAATGCGTGGCTGTCTACAGACAAATTAAAAACAAAGAACAGGTCCTTTCCTACAGGAGCTCACAATCTAAAGGCCAAATCCCAACACATACAATTCCTTTCATTTCAGTGGGAATATGTGTTCATCACCTCTCAGTCTGGTCCTAAATTAGACATGACTACGGCTACGTTTATGTCATGGAAGTCACGGAATCCATGACTTCCAGAGACCTCCCTGACGTTCTGTGCTTTAGCCCCAGGGGCAGCAGGACTCTGGAGCTGGTAGCTAGCAGGGCCCTGACAGGGTTCCAGCGACAGGGGGGCCCCCTGCAAGGTTCCGGTGACAGACTCATGAGGGGGCCCTCCTCAGGGTTCCAGTGAGGGGCGACAGCCTCGTGGGGGTGAGGCTCGGGCAAGTGGCTGGGGATGTCCTGTTTTCTCTTTGGGAAATATGGTCACCCTGCAGCTCCCAGCTGCTGTGGGTGGATGGGGGCCCCCCTGAAGCTTACAGCTGTTGCAGGCGGAGGGGGAACCCCACAGCTCCCAGCCACCACGGTGGTGGGGGAGACCATGGAGCCAGAGGAGCAAAAGTCACAGACAGGTCACGGCTTCCGTGAATTTTTGTTTATTCCCTGTGACATGTCCGTGACTTTTACTAAAAATAACCATGACAAAATCTTAGCCTTGAACATGACACAACTCTCATAACAACAGACAGTGGGTAGGAGGGAAGAGGGTTACAACAGTGAAAAAACATGGGATGGATTTCTTTTACAGTGCATCTGATTAAGTTCTTCTTTGGGTGTTTTTAAAGTAAGAGTTTGAGGGCAGTATCCTAAAATGACTGCAGATGTGGGAACCAGTGGGTGAAAAATCAAAAAGACATGGCATAAAGATCATAAAAGAGCAGATCATCATTCCCGCAGCAGCAGAGTATATGGGACTCACATTGCTGCAAATGTGTGTTATACATTTCTTGGTTTTGCCACTCTATCTGTACATTTATTATCTTACATCCCAAGAAGATTATGCCACTCCTTAAAAGAACATATAAGTAGAGAACAATCATTTAAGGAAATATTTTAAATATAAGCAAAACTTGTAACTGAAAACTGCTAGCATTCTCCTAAAACACTGTAAAAATGTCCAAGCTCCCCTGATTTGTGAATTTCCGCCCTTATTTTAAAATTGTTCCATATGCTGCAAGTATCATGATGTCCAGATAGAACTAATTTGATGCAACAGGTTTTACACAGTGCTGGCTACTGAGAAGAAGCAGGCACCAGACTCTTTTCTGTGGTACTCAAAGGCCAGATTCTGATACCTTAACTTGCAATGAGTAGCGTCTTTACTGGGAATAGTCATACAGTAAGGGAATGTTTAACTTCGGTGAAGATATCAGAACCTGGCTCTGAGCGTTTTCAGCAGATGACACTATAGCAACTATAGTGGAATGCCTTTTCACAATTCTGTTGCTTGGTTTACTGAACTAAATTCCATATTCTTTTTGGATTGATAGGGATCTGCTGTACTTACGCATCAGAGCCATTGTTCCATGCAGAACTGTTCTGTGAGCCAGCTAGAACTCTTGAATGTACTTTGTGTCTCTGTGTATGTGTGTAATGTGTACGGGAGAGAGGATCTTGATCTTAAAATATTTTTGGGTACCATACTGTGACAGTTCTCAGGGTGCCCAGGACTGAGTCACCTTGTTACCTACCTGCCTCCAGCGAGAGAGAGAGACACTTGCTGGTGCCTAACTGGGTGTCATCTCCAACACCTCCAGTCTGTTAGCCATCCAGTCACCCTCCTCTGGGCTATACCAGCCTTTACTTAACCTGCATGGAAAACAATAGGTACACCCCAGTCCCTGAGCCCCTCGGAAGTGTTCTGCTGTAGTGTCCAGCCCTTTATCCAGTGAATACCCTCAGAAATACCAGGTTTGCTGTGTACACCATAGCTCAGTGGTTTGAGCATTGGCCTGCTAAACCGAGGGTTGTGAGTTCAATCCTTGAGGGGGCCATTTAGGGACCTGGGGCAAAAATCTGTCTGGGGATTGGTCCTGCTTTGAGCAGGGGGTTGGACTAGATGATCTCCTGAGGTCCCTTCCAACTCTGATATTCTATGATTATTTGATTCAGTACAGAATCAGCTTGTCATCAGCTTGACAGAACAAGGAGTAATGGTCTCAAGTTGCAGTGGGGGAGGTTTAGTTTGGATATTAGGAAAAGCTTTTTCACTAGGAGGGTGGTGAAGCACTGGAATGGGTTACCTAGGGAGGTGGTGGAATCTCCTTCCTTAGAGGTTTTTAAGGTCAGGCTTGACAAAGCCCTGGCTGGGATGATTTAGTTGGGAATTGGTCCTGCTTTGAGCAGGGGGTTGGACTAGATGACCTCCTGAGGTCCCTTCCAACTCTGATATTCTATGATCTGTGGTGTGGCATTATATATATATTTATAGTGAAAACATTCATAATTTTATTATCAAAGATCTAGAATGAAGAGAGAGAGTAAGGAGAATGGAAACAGAAGGGTTACCTATAAAACAAAATCATAACATTCCTGGAGACTAAAAACAGAAGAACTTCCTGTCTAAAGCTGTCATATCTCAGCCAAAGCCTTTTGTATCATTTCCAACCAAGGCTGGTTGTGTTCCCATTTTCATGAATGTAAATACACTGTCCATTAACTTCCTTAGTGCAGGATAACCGGGTGCATCCCTTGTCTCCCAGTTATAGTCCAGTAAACCTTTGAAGTGTACCCTCCAGATAAGGCTCTTTCCCTCTGCTGTTTCTTCCAGTTAAATCTCTCAATCCTTCATCTGCATTTAGCTCAGGGTGATTATTGTGAATTAAACAACACTCAATTTACATTTCAAAAGACAGATGGATAAATATCTCTGGTCTCGCAGAAAACCAGTTTGTAATGGGGTTCACTCACCGCTGTGGTGCCTCCTTGTGGGTGAGTCTGAGGATCATCTCTTGTTGAGTCTAGCACCTCCTTCCGTCGCTTGCTTGCCTGTGGCTTTTCCGCTCTCCAGGACTTGAGCATACATCATAAAACCTTTGTGCTTTTGTTTCTTTACTCCATAATTTTTCCATTCCTTTGCAAGGTCCTTCATGACCACACTTTTAAATTCTTGTCTACTTAATGGTATCTTAATATCCACCTAATTTTTTAGAGCATGTTTGGCTGCTTTATTAGCTATCTCATTTCTAGGTATTCCCTACCTGCTTGCATTGTTTCCATAGTTAGGAACATTATTTTTCACTTGTCATTTCTGCTTTCTGAAGTCCCCGTTTTGATTGTCATAATGCCTGACAATCAGATAAAATTACAGCTACAGCCTGTTGCACATCTCTTACCCAGGCTAGTGCCAACATTATCCCCATCTGTTCAGCTGTTTGTACAGTCATGTAATTCGGTAGCATTTCAGAGTTCTGGATTCCAAGTCTAGGAGCACAGAAGGCTGTTCCCAGTCTACCTGTGCTGCCATCTTTTATCTGTATATACTTGGCAAAGCTGGCCCCATTTTTCATAAATAAATTCAGAAATTTCATTGGCCATAGTGTGTGGGTTTTTTCCCCCCTTCCCTTGGTTCCATACAATTCCAAATCCACAAATGGGGAATAACTGTCCTGCTGTAATTTGATTTCCCATGGCTAAAATATTTTAGTTCTCTTAATTTTATTACATATCTCCTTTACCCATTTTTGACCCCGATAGCATGAGAAAGTCTTTGGCAATTCATATAATTTTTGTACTAAGCTCCCAGCAGCCCTCACAAATCTGTTGTGTACTTCTATTTTCGTGATTCTCTTTTACCTTTGCCCAAAAGGTTAGATCTAATAGTTTCATTCTTAGATGTATAGATGCTTCTCTAGTGGCTATTTGCAGCACATGCACAGCCAATCACAGAGCGTGGGCCTTGAGAAGTTCCAAGTTTCTAAGAGTTTTGAGACTGAACCAAAAGCTTGGCAGCCATACTCTCAAACTGGTCTTATCGATGCTCTCATACCATCGATGCCTTCTTATCTGCATCCCATTTGATTCCCGCTACACTTTAAGTTCATCCTACTTTTACACTTTTCTATGATACTATCTGTGACCTTTCCAAGTAATTTTATTATCAAACTTTACTCCTAGGAACATAAACTTTTGAAATACCTGAATTTTTTCACCATAAAGAATAAGTCCCAGCCTTCCCTAACTTTCTTCTTGTTTAAAAGCATACCCTTAAGTATTTACAAGTCAGAATTTAAATCTCCAATCATTTCTACACTTGAACATTTTCTGGAATGCTTCATTTGTCTTCTCCTGGCTACTTTGTCTTTTATGCTTAGTCCATATAGTACAGTTGTCTGTGAAAAGGGAAATACTTCCATCTGCGCACTTTCCGGGAGGTTATTTATCATAATGGGAAATGAAATAGGGCTAATAATACTCCCTCGTGGAGTTCCATGTGTAAGCTATAGGTTTTTGATAAAGCTGTTCCCATTTGGACTGTATAGTTCTGTCGCTATCCACCAAAAGATTCTCCATTTTATTCCAATTTTGGCTAGTTCATATAGGAGGCTTTACACCTCCATAGCATGTCCTGCTTTTTCAATGTTCAGGAAGACTTATCAAGTTCTTAGTCCTTACGATTTTTTGTATCTCTGTTTCTAGTCTCACTGTAACCGTGCATCTTCCTTTTTCTGAAACCATTTTGCACCTCAGTTATATCACTTTTCTCCAAGTATTCCACTAGTCTTCCATATATCATATTTTTTCTCCATGATTTTCCCTACACATGATGTGAGGGCAATAGGCCTGTAAGTATCAGGTCTTGTATGTACCTTGCCTGGTTTCCAAACTGCTATCATCAATGCTTGTTTCCATTCTACTGACAGCAGTCCTTCACCCCCGACCCCCCGCATACAGTATTATTATATAACCACAATCGAATCTTTAGATTCCCTTCTGACAAACACTAGAGCATTTCATTACTTACATTATCTTTACTTGGAGCTGTATTTTTGTTGGCTGCAATAAAGCCCTTGTTATACTAAAATTTTGTTTACAAATAATCAGTATATTCTCTCCAGCCATTTAATAGATCACTTTTCCTCAATAAACCTTCCCCCCCCCCCCCCAAAACTCATTGCTTTGATTCATTTCACTACTGACCTTTTGGAATTATTTTGCTAAAATGTTTGCCTTTGCTAAATTGGAGACCTCAATTTCATTGTTTACTATAATACCAGGTATACACTTCAACTTCCATTCATTCTTTGAATTTGTTTATATATTTCTGAAAGCTTTGAATCTTTGTTCAGTTTCCCACAGAAATTTCTCCAACTTTTTGTCTTTTTGATAATCCTTTGTGCGGCCGCCTTACATCTTTTAGAATTCTTTAGGTCTTTACTATTCATTGTGTATTTTGCTTGCTTGTATGCCTTTCCTTTACTGCTAATTTGCAATCCTCATTCCTCCAGGGAACTAGATTTCTAAGCTAGTAGCAGTTTGATGTTTTGTAGATGACCAGATCAGCTGTTGCTGTATTTCCTTTTATTAGATTGTTATAGAATTCTCCTAGGTTGTCAGTTGTACAGTTACTACATAAATATACATAACAATCTTGAAAAGGCCCCAAATCAGCTTTTCAAAAATTCCAGTTTAGGAACTCTTTGTGTGTTTTGACATCTCCTCAAACTTGGTACTCAATAAGTGTAGGGAAGTGATCACTTCCCATCCTTCTGTCATCTTTATGTATTTCCCAGTTGCTTTTAGTACCTATATTATTTGTTGCAATTCCCAAATCTAAAACAGAAAAGGATCCATCCACAGAATTAAATCTACTAGGTGCTCTTGTATTCAATATTACCAACTTATGCATATCAATAAATTGTTCCAAGCATTTACCATTTAGATCAGTTTTCTTTCTTCCCCATAGCTCATTATGACTGTTAAAGTGTCTGAATATTATGACTTAATATTAAGTCTCCTGCTGCTGCAAACTTTCTGGCTTTATAGGAGCTCAGCATGCCTCTGTCCAGCTAAGCTTCATCATCAATTAGCCTTCCCAGTCTCTGGCTCTTCCCCAAATGTGGCCTAATTGGCCCTTTCTGAGCCATCTTAACCCCTTCAGGATTGGTGTGGGGAGAACTCCCCATCACACATTTTTTTTCACTTCTGTTGGGGGTTAACACAGTTTGGATCACTGTAAGAACATGTTTCTATTACATATTCATAGCTCCTTACATAGTAGCAATACATACATTTCACGATATTCATAACCAGCGTGACCAGGCTTTCCTTTGATACCTTGCGTTACATTCTTTGGTGAACCAGGATGTACGTGCCAGAATTAAGACATTTTTGTAACCTCTATACACCCCATCTGTGCCCCTTTGCCAGCTGGCATGAAGAGGTTCTTGGGTCATGCATGCCAAACGTGAACATATCCGTGCAGGATATTTGCCCCTGGGGAAAGAGGTTTGTTGCATTTCTGAAGCATTGATTCTGAAAATATGCATCTAAAGGCTACATAAAGGAACCACTTTTTAAAAATAAAGTACACCCCCGTTTATCTGGATGGCCTGGTGGACACCTGAAACTTTCAGCTAACCAGCCATTCGGACAAATGTAACTGCTACTTTGAGGTAGGTTGTAGGTATGGGCTGGGAGGCCGTAAAGGTCCAGATACAGCTGGGAGGGCTAAAGAGTCTCAGAGGCATTGCTTTACTCGATTGTGTGCCGTTGTTACTATTCTGGGCTACAAACCAATGAATGGCTGCACTCTACCTGTCAGCCCCTGCACACCCCACCCACCCTGTGGCTGTCCTAGTGCCCAGGCTGCCTGCCCTGGGCTGTGGCTGGATATGGCCCCTCAGTGGGAGTGGCAGTGTCAAGGTGACCCCTGCCTGCTGATCACTGGGATGGGCTGTTTCCTGGATTGTGCGGTCAGAGATGAGAGCTGACTAGAGATGCCGCTATGGATACAACTAGTTATTGTGAGCTGCACTTTGAACTGGACACAATGTTGCAGCCATGGAACCATAATTAAGGCTGCGAGTCTGTCATGGAGGTCACGGAAGTCAAGGATTCTGTGACTTCTGCAGCGGCTGGTGCTGGCTTATGGGCTGCCCGAGCTGGGCAGCCCCTGGGCCAACAGCAGCAGTTTGGGTGTGTGGGAGGGGGCTCAGGGCTAGGGGGTTGGGAGGTGCGGGGAGGGGGCTTACCTCGGGGTGGGGGGCTCCCTGGGTCCCACTGGCAAGGCTCTGCAGCTCCTAGACGGAGGGGCCAGGAGGCGCCACGTGCTGTCCACACCTGCAGGCCCCGCACCTCCCATTGGCTGCGGTTCACGGCCAATGGGAGCTGCACAGCCGGCATTTTGACAGGAGCAGTGCGCGGAGCCCCCTAGCTCCTCCGCTGCCTAGGCCACCTCCCCCAGCAACCATGGCGCCCCCAGACCGCCCCTCCCAGAGCACCCGTGGTCCCCCGCCCAAATTTTAGTTAGGAGTAGATAGTAAAAGTCATGAACAGGTAATGGGCCGTGAATTTTTGTTTACTGCCTGTGACCTGTCCATGACTTTTACTAAAAATACCCGTGACTAAAATGTAGCCTTAATCATAATTTGAGTGAATACGTTGTTGCACTGGTGTAGCACGAATTAGAAGCATTGCTGTAAATTGGCTTCCTTGAACCCTGCAATTCCCTGGGAGGTGGATGCTGTTTGCAGAGAGAGGATGCACTATGGATTCAGATAAGTAGGATTTTTGGATGAAGGGAATTTGGACAACTGGGAATATATTGTATACAAGTCCGTTTTAGTTATGGTATCTTTTATGCTTTCTCTTTTTCCTGTCTTTATTTTTAGGTCAATGAATGGTCGCTGAAGATGAGGAAAGAAATGAGAGTAATTGATAGACAGATCAGAGGTTTGTGTTTTTTCACATTTTCTCAGACTTCTTCTCTGTGTGTATATAGGCTGGTTTATATCAAAATACAAAAGAAAAAAATGAAATTTTAGGTAACTTCTTAATAGGGAATTGCAGAAAGTCTGTGGAGAGCCAACTGTAGTAAATGTAGTGAAATCCCAAGGACTTCAGTGGGCAGGGCATGTAGGTAGCATGGTGGAAGATTAGGGTGACCAGATCTCCCAATTTTATAGGGACAGTCCCGATGTTTGGGTCTTTTTCATATAGAGGCTCCTATTGCCCCCCCATTCCCTGTCCCGATTTTTCACAGTTGCTGTCTGGTCACCCTATGGAAGATGGATCAACTAAGTGTCTGTGGAAAGGACATCCTTAGGGTGGCAACTTCATGGCTGACCAAGGAGAAGATGGGATAATGTTGAGCAAGACCTAGGAGCTCTTATTGTTAATTACCATCAATGGAGGGAAAAAATGCCCTTGCCCGAAAGAGGTGGGGGCAGATTGTGAGAGCGGCCAGAGACCTGTGTAGTGTGTGGAGCCACAGAATAATGAGTTTACGCCGCATTTTAGAGGTACAGAATTGTGACTGTATGAAAAGAACAGTATAGTCTTAGGGATTTATATCTTTTGTAAGCATGAAACTCCCATAGAAGTCTCTAGGGGTAAAATTTTCAAAAGTACCCAAGTCCCATACACTTTCAATGTGAATTAATCTCCAAAATCCCATTTTCTAAAATGATTTAGGCATTTAAGGTCGTAAGACACTTGTAAAATTTTCAAAAGTGTCCATTAGGTCAAATTAACCAGCAACTTCAGCCATGTAAATTAGTTTAGTTGCAAGAGGTTACGATGTGCACTGACTTGCAGGGAGTATGCAAAAAAAGTATAACTAACGTGTCAGATAGGTAAAGGGAGGTATATTTGGGAAAGTGACAAACAGGAGAACTGGATATAAAAGGTGAAGTTTGGACTTCAATTTCTGTGGGCACAGGATTGACTCCTGTATGGGTTTTTTTGCGGAAAGGAGGGGAGTTGTTTGATCTTACACCATACTATTAGTAGATTTTTCTGCTACGTCCCCTTCTTCCCACGTTCCCAGCAGCTGGGATTGGGTGAGGGGATGGACTTCTCACCAGGGTTTTGCTCTATGAACCTTTTGTATTGGTCTCTGACTACACCTCTACCCCGATATAACACAAATTTGAATATAATGCGGTAAAGCAGTGCTCTGGGGGGGGAACTGCGCACTCCGGCGGATGAAAGCAAGTTTGATATAACGCAGTTTCACCTATAACGCGGTAAGATTTTTTGGCTCCCGAGGACAGCGTTATATCGGGGTAGAGGTGTATTAGGTGTTTGCTGCATTTTTAAGTCCTGACTTACCCTGTCTGTCCCCATCTTTAAAATGGGACAGTGTCTGTGCATCCTGTAGGGGTGTTGAGACCAGTTAAATTATTAAGCTGTTTTGAACTCCCTGTGGATGGTGCTAAAGAAGTATGACACTTTGGACAATCCGTCTGTATAACTTATGAATTCTGGTTGAAATATGAAGTAGTTACTGTGAAAATTGCTGTATCGCTGAATGTTGTTTCAAATGCTTCTGCATGTTCCAATAAACAAAATGTGTCCGTTCTGATTTCTAGACTGGGTTTTGGGAGCAATAGAATGCTTTGCACCGCACAGAATCTTTCATCTGATGGCTTGAACCCTCCGTTCTTGAGAGGCACAACAGAGTGCCCTTGAACAGAGCCATAGTGTGCTATCATGCACAGCACTGTCACCAAGCCACTGGGTCATAGAAGAGGGACCAATGTACTGAGTTTGGTTTACTGGAGACTGGCAGATGGCACCATCCTCCAAAGACGTCTGTGGAACTCCATGCGTTCTTGTCATAGCCTTTGAACCCTTGCGAAGCAACGCCTTCCAAAACTAAATAAATAAATAGCCCATTGCCAAATCACAGTAATGCATCTCTTCTAATAAAATGCACATATCATGATTATGCTCAATCTAGAAAAATTGGCGTATGTCAGACTGCAACAAAACCATTCAGTTTATTATTCGCCATTGAGCAGTGTGTGCCTGTGCCAGGATCCCCTTGGGGTGCAGCTTGGGACTGTGCCCCTTGAACTCTCCCCAGCCTGGGCTGTCTCTCACAATGCCTTGCTAGTGACCAGCAGCAACCCCTTCAGGATCTGTGATCGCTCAGCACAACTGCATGTGGAGCCCCACATCCAGCTAGATGGCATGAATGCTCCCAGAGCCACTCCTCAATCACACAGAGAAAGGCACCAGCCAAATCCCCCCAGCTCCCAGCACTGTACCCCAGGAATATACCGTTTTGCACTGCTCAAGATGGGCAGTGCAAATTTATTAATTGGTTCACCACTTCAACAATGGGAAGTGGACATACAACAGCCTTTGCCAACCTGAGCAAATTTGCCCCACACTTCGTACAAACTCACTGGTACAGATAAACAATTAAACAAATGTATTGACTATAAAAGGTAGCTTTTAAGTGATATTAAGAGAGAGGCAAAAAGTCAGAGTGGTTACCAAAATTAAATATATAAGCACGCAGTCTAAACTCTCAACCCTATTAGACTGGGCAACATGTAGATTAAGCAGTTTTTCTCACCCCACTGGATATTGCAGTCCTTAATATACAGGTTTGTTCCTTAAACCTGGGCCAGTCTCCTCTGTTGGAGTCTTGTCGTCTTCTCAGTGTCTTGGCTGCTTGCAGCGACGGTGGGGACAGGAGAAGGGCCCAGTATGTGTCCACTCTGTCTGTTTTATACCCTCAGTCCATGTGCTTGGGGACCATAAGTCCAGGCATGTCTGGGGGGCATTGCTGAGTCTCTCCAAGCAAGGTTGAGCAATTCCCCTGGTGTGGCCTCATGCAGGTGAGTCATTGCATTGTAGCTCCCTTGCTGGACAATGGGTTGTTTGACACCCCACCCGGGTGTTGGTTACTTTCCTTCCTCTTGCCTCTGGGGAGCTAATATCTGGTTGATTCCCCAACTTACATCATGTTTTAGTGGTGATCATATAACCCAATTCTCATAACTTCATATGCATTAATGATACACACACATGGATAGAGAAGTGACTTTCAGCAGATCATAACCTTTCCCCTGATACCTTACAAGGCATGCTTTATATGTAAGATCATGATTATAGGAAAATGAGGAATATGGGGGTTACAGTGTGCTCCCCCAAGGTATGGAATGTCCCCGGTCGAATGGATGCTTTTGAATGTTTAAAGCCAGCAAGTAGCTTGCAGCAGTAACTATATTTCTCATTTCTTTAGTGTCTTCCATCCTAGGACCTCTAAGTACTTTATAAACCTCGAGTTAAGCCTCTCCATCACCCTATGAGACAGGGATGTGTCTCCACTTGACAGATGGGAAACTGAGGCACGGGGACAGTTACTTGTCTAAAGTCATGCATGGTGTCTTTGGCAGAGCTGCAAGTAGAATCCACCTTTTGACCACAAGATAAGCCTGCATTCCCTGCAAAAGTTGATATTCACACAGTTGGATTCTCTGTCCTCAAAGTAGTCAAACAAAAATATAGACTGATAGAGGCTTTAGGCCTTCTAAATGGTCAGTATAAGAAGGCTTTGTGCACAATGGATTGATCTTAGCACTTTCTCATGCCTAAACTGTTGTTTCACTTAGGGTATTTGCCCTAGTTGTATTGTACACTCTTTGGAGCAGGGATTTTTAACTATTCCCATGGCCTGTAAAGTGCATAGTTAGTTGTCCTGAAGAAATGGTTTCAGCATCTTGTAAGCGTATGGTGTTTCTTATGGGTAATAAGAGGAAAACACCACTAACCAGATCCTTCTAAAGGATAATAGTCTTTTGGAGGGGAGGGCACTCTTTGTCCCAGTGGACTGGCTGATAGAGATTTCTTAGGTTATCTGCTGCTGAATGACACTTATTCTGGGTGAGTCATTCTCTAAAAGATTCATTAACTCCCACATGAGAATTTGCATTGATGTCTCCAATTCATATTGGGCCTGCGAGTGCCAAAACGCAGAACGCTATTTTGATGGATTTATTTTTATAACCTGCCAAATTCTGAATCATTCTGGTGTAAAATTTCTGGCTGTGTAAATCAGTGAGCTTTTGAAAATAATAAAAATCACTGCATACGGTATGCTTGCTTTCTTTATAAGGCAATTTCACTGAACTCTTCTGTCAGTAATATCCCTAAATGTTAATATAGCTGGATGGATTCAAATGGTGTTATCTTTTTCTTGCAAGCTAGTTTTTGGCTATCTCTCTTTGCAATAGAAGCTTTATTTCTGGGCCAGAAGAATAGAAGCCCAGTTTTTAACTCCTTATTCTTTTGTGTGCATATGTCTCTTACCTGAAAATATTTTTCAGGTGCCTTGTTTTTTTTTTGCTGTGCATAGCCACCATTATCCCTTCAAGATAGTTTAAAATCTCTGCATTTTATTCACTTAAAATTCTTTTCTAAAAGGAGGGGCCTTGATTATTTCAGGAAGCTTATGCATAAGAATGGCCATACTGGGTCGGACCAAAGGTCCATCTAGCCCAGTATCCTGTCTTCTGACAGTGGCCAATGCCAGGTGCCCCAGAGGGAATGAACAGGACAGGTAATCATCAAGTGATCCATCTCCTGTCGCCCATTCCCAACTTCTGGCAAACAGAGGCTAGGGACACCGTCCCTGCCCATCCTGGCTAATAGCCATTGATGGACCTATCCTCCATGAACTTATCTAGTTCTTTTTTTAACCCTGTTATAATCTTGGTCTTCACAGCATCCTCTGGCAAGGAGTTCCACAGGTTGACTGTGCATTGTGTGAAAAAATACTTACTTTTGTTTGTTTTAAATCTGCTGTCTATTAACTTCATTTGGTGACCCCTACTTCTTGTGTTATGGGACGGAGTGAATAACACTTATTTGCTTTCTCCACACCAGTCATGATTTTATAGACCTCTATCATATCCCCCCTTAGTAGTTTCTTTTCCAAACTGATCATTGCTCAGCACCTTAACTTTAAAGCATAAAAGACTGGAATTCATTTTGTGCAAACACTATTCAGTATGTTCTTCCTCACATCTAGTACATGGACATCAAATTAGCAACTGTGAAAAATCAGGACACTTTCTTTTGGGTGGGGAGGAGGAGGGAGATATATTTGCGTGTATAAAACAAAGCTCCTAATATCGGGACAGTCCAGATAATATTGGGACATCTGGTCACCCTACATCAAATGCTGGGAGTGAAGCTGGAGACTAAACTAAGGTTGAGTTAGGCCATTCAGGTGTTCCTAAGTCTATCAATGTTACTGAATGTTTCCAGAATAAAGGGCTTCTCTAATAATATAACATTATCAATGACATCAACAGTGGCCATACAGCTGTTTCAAGTGGATACATTTTGAATGTACCATTTTACATTTAAAAGTTAATGCACCAGGTGCAATATTATGAATTACTTCTAAGCCTTGTTCATTAAATGCCAGTGAAAGTGTAAACCTGGCAGGGAAGCAAGTCAAAGCTTAATTATTTAATGAACTGTGTCTGACAAAGTAAGTGATTATCCCACCTGCAAGATTAAAGATTTTGGGTAATAAATAAATTTGATTCTAAAATAACTTGCAAAGCTAGTTGAGAAGTTGAGCCTTTTATTTACAAAATGTGTATGGGGTCTAAATAGATGAAAGATTTCTGCTTCCTGAAGGAGCAAAGTGAATCTATATCATCTACATTTTTGTGAGATCACCCATAATAATGGTGTGTGAACACCTTCCACAAATCTTTATTTCCCAGCCCAGTTGGCAGAAACAAACAAGATTTTAGGGATTTAAATGTGAGTGATAATGTGACTGAGAACGTTATTGTGGGAAAGCTAAATCAGACAGATGGATTTAGCATGTAGTTTTGAATATGAAGAGGCTGGCAGTCATTCCTATTTCATCTGGCAGTGATTTCCGTAATCTTGGTCCAGCTCCTAGGAAATTTCCATTTTTTTTGGCTACTAGTTTTCCCTTCTTTCTTGGCCACTTCATCTTTTCCAGTGGTGTGAAGCTGAGGTTATCACAAGAAAGGTGTCTCTCAGGTTGGTAGTGGGGGCTGATATTATGCAAGCTGTTGAAAATCAGAACAGCATCCTTGACCTCTAGGTGTTTGAGAGGGAGCCAGTGCAGGGCCTGGGGAATCAGGATGCTGCATTCCCAGTGACCTGTCTTAGTGAGAAGGCAAATTGCTGTGTTCTGAACCAGATGCAGACATGCAAAGCGTTCCTAACTTTCAGTACTCCTCCTGAATTTGTACATGGAATTACAAAATTACTATTTTAGGTTTAAATCTACTAATTTTGTCTCTGTCACATAAATAAAATGTGTGTGTCACTCACCACCACTGGAGTCCAACAAACACAGCAAATACAGTTGTGGGAATAGGGGGCTTTTTTCTCCACTGCAGTATGACACGTGCACAGACTGCACCATGAGGGTCGGAAAGGAGGCAAGATGTGGTGATTTTGAATGGGTTGAGGTGCTGCTGGATTCACTGCCCAAGCCACAGGCTGCGTGTTGCGCTTTAACTGCCCCAAGTGGGCCATGCTGGACTTTGTCAACATGCTCTAGATACTAGAGCTCTCCACCAGGGTCCACCCGAGGCAATTCATGCGCAGCCTGTGGGTTGGGCAGTGAATCCAGCACCACCCTGAGCCCCACTGACAGCTGCCATGGTTTGCCTCCTATCAGACCTCACTGCCCAGTCTGCAGGGGAGGTGAAGCCAGAAGGGCAGGAGGAGAAGGCAGCAATGGTAGATCATCCCAGCAAGGAGTTTCAGGCCAGGAATGGCCAAAGTAATTAAGGGCCCTAGGCAGCATAGGAGGGCACCTTATCTAGGGCTGATCCTTCTTTCTCTTTGGGGGTGGAGGTCAACAAATAGGGGAGTGAGGGGAACCTAGCCCCCCAGCCATTGGAGGGGAGGGACAAGAGGTCCCAGTTTCTCCAGAGGGAAGGGGGGGAAGAGGTCCAAGCATCCTCCCTAACTTTTTCATAAGCATCCCTAAAAGTATGAGCAAGGTTGGCATCTCAACAGATGTAACTTCCTTTAGGGCACTGACTTCATAGGTATAAGGAATTAGAATAAGTAGGATTAGAGGTTATAAACGTGTCTCATCATGGTTGGATCTGTCTCTGATAGGACTGAGTGTAGCTCCCTGACCAGTTGTAGATGGAAATGGGCATTCATTGCCACCAAAACTGTCTGGGTATCTGAGCGCAGTGCAGCGTCTAATGCAATCAGCTTGCTGTAAACCAGGGATTCTCAAATGGGGGGTCGTGACCCCTCAGGGGGTCGCGAGGTTATTACTGAGGGTTTGTGAGCAGTCAGCCTCCACCCCCAAACCCCGCTTCACTTCCAGCTTTTATAATAGTGTTAAATATAAAAAATGTTTTTAATTTATATGGGGGTCAGACTTGGAGACTTGTTGTGTGAAAGGGGTCACCAAGACAAAAGTTTGAGAACCCTGCTGTAAACCAATCCAACAATGTGAATGTGGCTGCCTTCGATGATGGCAGTTGTAATGGAGGAGGTGAGTGGTTCAAAGTGCTTCCCTCTTCTGGCCAGCATTATTTCACCCTCATCAGGGTTTAGCTTCATACAGGAGCTGATCTCAGCCGGGTGCTTGGAAAGCTTGGAGGTAATGCTGTGACAGACTGATGTAAGGGAAATCATAGAACTGGGTGTGCTATGCTAGAAATAGATATTTTGCTATTAGAACTTTAGTTAACTAATCTGTTGGTGATGCACAAACCAGAATACCCCGTTCAGTCTTCAATGGCTGGATTCATGCTTAAATGAAAGGCATTATTGAAGTGGAAAGTTTTAATGGTGAACTGTTGCTTTTGAAAATGCACTCCAGTAAGCAAGGACTCTCTGCTCCTAGCCTCAAGCCATTTCTGACAACTTGTCCTCACTTGTTTGTCCTTTGCAACCCAGATATCCAAAGAGAAGAAGAAAAGGTAAAGCGGTCAGTAAAAGATGCTGCCAAAAAGGGTCAAAAAGACGTGTGTGTGGTTTTGGCAAAGGAGATGATCCGCTCTCGGAAGGCTGTGAGCAAACTCTATGCATCCAAAGCACACATGAACTCTGTGCTCATGGGGATGAAGAACCAGCTTGGTAAGAACATCATTGCGCCTAAATACAACAACTGTTTCTTAGATTAACTGTAGAGGTTGGCCCTGAGCTGCACATTTCAAAACTGAAGTAAAATTCTGTCAAAGTTTAGGATGATTTGGGCCTATCTCAAATGAGTCCAAGCCTGCAAGATGTATTTACACTTAAGTCATCTGCTCCAAAAGGTAGTCTTTCCTCTCGTGATGTGCTGTGTATTTGTTTTTCTTTGAGTGTTTCTGAAATAGCGAGAATATGACTAATGCTGGCTGCTTCCACAGCCCTCTTGTAAGAAAGATTCTAGCATTACAAGAAGAGCTTGATCACATTCCGTTACTGGGGTGGGTTGTTTTTTGACAGACAGTGTATCTGAGGGGTATTTCATTTGTAAGAACACACAGTGTCTTCTTGTATGAATTCCTGCATTTTTAAAGCAAGAGTCCTGCACTGTGAAGCATCAAAGCAAGGACGGGCTTGATAGAGAAAAGGAGCAATTTGCCCAATGGCTTAATATTTAGCACTTACGCCATTTTTCATCTGTCAAAGCATTTGACAATCCCTTACTGAGACCTTCTTCCATGCCTCCCCTACTCTTAGAATTTTCCCCCCATTCTTGACCATCTACAAGCCTTGTTGTCCATATTGAAATTGCCCTTTAAAATGCACTGTCTGGCTGGTCTATCACTGATAACTCACCACACCGCAGCTCCTAACAGCAGCAGGGAGAAAAGGTATCCAAGGATAGGGAGGGGAAGACTTGCAAGCAGTTGCCTTATTATTAATTTGTATTATTGTAGCACCTAGTCATGGACCAGGACCCTGTGGTGTTGTACAAACACAGAACAACGTGAGGAGGAGCTCATAGCTGTGCAGTGGAGGCACCACCTTCATCTGGCAAACCTTCTTTAGTCCACAACAGGAGCCACAGTCCGATTTAATCGTATCACATCTGTTTGCTAGGAGGAGACCTAGTGTGACTTATCAGGTCCATTGGGGATGAGGGGAGAAATGCATGGGAAGAGGTGTAGAGAAAAGCGGGGTCAAGGACTGGCTTGGTGTGTGAGCAGCTTCCAGAAAGAACGACCAGCCAGCCACCAAAAAACTGAGGTGCTAGGCTGAAAAGCTGGGGAAGGGGAGGAGGCTCCCCAACAAGTTGGCTGGGCAGCAGAACGAGGGAGGCAGGATTGGAAGACAGTAAGCGAAGACAGATACTGATCCAGCTGTTGGCTCTTGCTGTATGCTCCATGCAAATGGTTATAATTAAGGCTCCGTGTTTGCCATGGAAGTCACGGATTCCGTGACTTTCTGTGACTTCTGCAGCAGCCCGGTGCAACGGGCCCAGGAGCTGCCTGAGCAGCTCGGGCAGCCCCTGGGCCAGTCACACTGGCTGCTGCTGGGGCAGTCTCGGCCCTCCTGCCCCCCAACAGCAGGACTTTGGATGTGTGGGGCTCAGGGCTAGGGGGTGGGGTGGGGCAGTGCTTACCTAGGGGGAGCTCTCCAGAAGGGCTACAGGAACTCCCCTCCCTCAGCTCCTAGCTCCATGTGCTGGCACCGCCCCTGCAGCTCCCATTGGCCGTGGTTCCCAGCCACTGGGAGCTGCAGAACCAGGGCTCGGGGCAGAGCGGAGGCAGCACACGGAGCTAGGAGCTGGGGTCGCCACTTCCCAGGAGCTGGATAGGGAACCTGCCCCAGCCCCACCAACACCCCACCCCGAGCACCTGCCGTGCTTCCCTGGGCTGAGCCCCCACCCTGCCCCCAGTGCCCCCCCCCAGGCCATGTCAGCACCCGTGGCGCCCCCGTGCCGCCTCTCCCCCCCCACAAGTTTTAGTTGGGTATATGGTAAAAGTCATGGACAGGTCATGGGCCGTTTATTTTTGTTTACTGCCCGTGACCTGTCCATAACTTTTACTAAAAATACCCATGATTAAAATGTAGCTTTAGTTATAATTAAGAGGAATCACTTTTGTTTCTAATTCTGAGATTTCCAAAGGCCTGTTGTCCAGGGTGCCATGATGATAGATGTGTGTGTGTGTGTGTGTGTAAGAAGTTTTTAGTTTGTGGGGACTGTGATGGCTTAACTACAAGGAGACCTCAGCATCAAACTTCATTGATTTAGAACAGTTCTCTTCGCTGGAGAATTTACCCAACAAAGGGTTCTAGAAAACTAATCTGAACAATAGTAATGGTAAATCTGGGAACAGAAAGGAAGTTGGGATTCTGGCTTGTATTTTTATTAGACCCCTAATTGGCTTGGAAAACGTTGACTATCAATAGAATTGAGATTTTTTGATATTCCTGTACCTTCTCCTTATTATTCAGGCCTGACGTTAAAAACACTTGTAAGCTAGGAGTGTTGAAATAAAAAGTAGCATGTGCAGTTCATCCCCTTCATTCAGGAATGCCGTTTAAAACATGGGAACTCTCCACTATTATAAAGATACGCTGTTATTTCTCAACTTTATCTTTATTTAGGATTTGACATTCAAGGAACATTTAAGCACCATTCTAATAATTAGTTTCACAGCCATCTTTGGATGTTGCCCAGGACTGTTAATTAGCCACTGCAAAAAAATATTGATAGAAATCCAATGTAGGCTGTATTTTAGTTGTTTCACATTAGGGTACTAATTTCATGAATAATTAGATACATAGTCTTGCTCGCTTGACCAGCATGAAAACATCAGTAAGACTTCCTGCGTAGGTTTTATTCCATGCTCAACAACTTCCCACCTGAGAAGAGCAAACAGGAAGTTTTCCTTTTCTGAATCAAACTGCGGGTGGGGTGGAATCTAGATCTGTTGGCATGGCTCAACTGCAGTTAATTGGAGCAGTATCTCCACTAAAACTCTTCAATCTTCCAGAAACAGGGAAAGTCAGATTTTCCCCCTCTTCTAAAACCGACAACATTAAGTTTAGAAGGTGATTAAGTAAATAGACAATCTTTTTTTCTTATATGCACTTTCCTAGATTCCAAAATGATGATAATCTGTACAAGCAGGATTCTCCGTCAGTTTTGTTCCCATGTGCTGGCTTCATTCTAAAGCCTTTCCATGCCTTCTCTTGGCAGCTGTCCTCAGAGTGGCAGGTTCGTTACAGAAGAGCACAGAGGTCATGAAAGCCATGCAAAATCTAATAAAAATCCCTGAAATTCAAGCAACGATGAGGGAATTGTCCAAAGAAATGATGAAGGTAAGTTCTGAAATATATTATTGTGTATTACAATAGCACCTAGACATTCCAAGTGAGTTGGGGTCCCATTGTTCAGCACTGTGCAAATGCATAGTAAAACAGTCCCTGCCTTGAAGAGCTTACAATCTACACAGACAAGACACAGGTTCCAGAGTCGTCTTCTGCTGCCATTAAAGGAATACTCAATTTAAAAACACGCTTTTAAATAATAATTTTCTTGCGTTAATACTCTAGATTACTAAAACTTTCTAATCCATTTTACTGTGTGCATGTGATATGCTCTAGCATAATTTTCCAATGTTTGGGTTCCAAGCCCAGCAGGGGGATTTTTTTTAAAAGAGAAAGTGTTCCCAATGGAGTGTATAGAAAAATCTTCCAACATTTTTAGTTGATTACAAAATATAATTTGGGCAAACATAACTGTGTGAGATTGACAGGCTGGCTTTTCAAAGGTTTCAGTGTTACCAGTTGTAGTTGCATTTGATTAAATACATCGCTACCTCGATATAACGTGACCCGATAGAACACGAATTCAGATATAACACGGTAAAGCAGTGCTCCAGGGGGGCGGGGCTGCGCAGTCCGGTGGATCAAAGCAAGTTCAATATAACGCGGTTTCACCTATAACGCAGTAAGATTTTTTTTTGGCTCCCGAGGACCGCGTTATATCGAGGTAGAGGTGTATAGGGCAATAAATTTGAGATATTGCTCTAAGGTGTGAATAAGACAACACTGCCGTTTAATTCTTGGGTTACCCTACTCTTGATTGCCACTCATTCTTTCCTCACAGCAAGTATGCAATAAAGTCTCATTTTGTTGCAGTGAAAACATTCAAAGGGTCTGTGTTTTAAAAATAACCCACATGCTAAACCAGCTCCACTGCATGCTGACCTAATGACAGAACTATCAGGAACGTGTAAGGATGGTGTGTGTAGTAAATAGGCTATTATTGGAAGCAAGGCTGAGTCCTTTGATAGGTGTGATAGCGGCAGGCATAATCTGGACTATTATGAAATTGAGGGAGCTGAGTACATTTTCCTGAGTGTGCTGTGCTCCTGGCTGGCTGTATGGAAGTCCTAGAAATGGGATCTGTTACCTTCTGTTTCGCTGTAGGCTGGTATCATAGAAGAAATGTTAGAGGATACTTTTGAAAATATGGAAGACCAAGAGGAAATGGAAGAGGAAGCAGAGATGGAAATCGATAAAATCCTGTTTGAGATTACAGCTGGTGAGTGCATGAGTCTGTTACAGATACGTATTAGGAGGACTAAGAACATTTCTTTTCCTTTTTAAAAATACTCTTCAACCCTCTGCTCACTTGCCAAAAGATGCGTAATACTCTCCAGCATTTGGGTTTATGGATTAGCCATAGATCCTCTCACGGCTGAGTACCATGGGAACAGAAGTGAAGCTGCCCTGTAACAAGGAGCTCTTCCCATTCACAACTGTTAAGAGTCCAAGAGGAATAAAGCAGGAAGGCAAGCTACTTTTAATCTGTTTTGCCTACGGCCACAGGAGTGCAGGGTCGCTTTAGTGTCACAGCATGAGTCCCCTGCTATCTTTCCCCAGGGCCCTTGGAGTTGGAATACAGTGCTCTAGACACTTTAAAATAGGCAAAATACTGTATGGTACACGCTAGGAAGAATTGAGCATGAGTAGTTATTGCCTAGATAGCCTAATCACTTGTCTCTAAATTTCCAACATACTATCTTAACCATACAGCAGTGGCTGAGTTCTATTACTTTTAAACCTCTACAATGTGCAGCTACCTGAGAACTTGTCCCTTTATTAATCAGTCAGTGGTCTGTATTTAACAATGTTTATGGACATTATCTTGCTTGTTTGCAGGGGCATTGGGTAAAGCACCTAGCAAAGTTACAGATGCTCTTCCAGAAACTGAACCCATAGGGGCTGCTGGTATAGCTGATGAAGAAGAGGAAGAAGATATTGAAGCAATGCAGTCACGGTTAGCTACACTCCGTAGCTAGATACTAAGTTCACATGTACAGCTTGGTTTTTTTGTGTTCTGGGATGTTGTCCCTCCTGTAAAATGTAAAACTTTGTTTGTGAAAATACTTCCTGTAATATACATTTTTCCTGGGGCTTGTGTTCTATAAAGGTTATTTTTGCCATTTTTCTGTTAATCTTTCGCAGATAATGTAGGCTATAGGGAAATGGTGGGTGTAATGTATTTTCCGATATAAAACAATCTTTCAGAAATATTCTTTGTAGCAAGGTATGGTCTTCCTCTAACAAAGTACTTGTATTGGCTTAAGCTGCTACCAAAAAAAACCCTTAATATTTAAGTGTCTGTACATTTTCCTGAAACACTACGAATGGATTTTAATAAACTTCTGGTTTAACACTTGCTCCTCTTGGGTCTGTTTAGCTTGCATCGTATTTTAAGAGTCTATTCTAAACTTTGTATTCAAGCTGATAACAATGGTGAGGAAAGGGAAATTTTGTTCAGTGGTCAGTCTACTCTGAATCATTTAGTTTATTTTCTTTCTTAAAGCTATTTCTAGCAGCCCCTTTCGTCCAAAGATCAAGAATTTTACAAATACAGACTAATCCACCCAGCCTTCAACAGTAGCTATTTTCCCATCCAGTGCACAAATGGGAAAACTGAACTGTAAAGAACATTTGACTACAGCTGTAACAGTCCTTTGCTTTAGGCTGTAGCTGTTCAGTAACATTTGTTAAAAGTCGAAGCGTGTTTTCCTACTGTCCCTTTTTAGCAAACCCTTTATCAGGACAACATGGTATTTCTTCAGAAGTGAGACTGGTGCTTGATAAAAAGAGGATGAAGCCTACCTCTGTTGAGAGTTCAAGAAACAAGTGAAGGAAGCTGTATTTTTAAGGAGTTGGGTACTAAATATATTAATAAAAAATTAGGGTTGGAAGAGACCTCAGGAGGTCATCTAGTCCAAACCCCTGCTCAAAGCAGGACCAACCCCAACTAAATCATCCCAGCCAGGGCTTTGTCAAGCCAGGCCTTAAAAACCTCTAGGGATGGCGATTCCACCACCTCCCTAGCTAACCCATTCTGGTGCTTCACCACCCTGCTAGTGAAATAATTTTTCCTAATATCCAACCTAGACCTCCCCACTGCAATTTGAGACCATTGCTTCTTGTTCTGTCATCTGCCACCACTGAAAACAGCCTAGCTCCATCCTCTTTGGAACCCCACTTCAGGTAGTTGAAAGCTGCTATCAAATCCCCCCTCACTCTTCTTTTCTGCAGACTAAATAAGCCCAGTTCCCACAGCCTCTCCTCCTAAGTCATGTGCCCCAGCCCCCTAATCATTTTCATTGCCCTCTGCTGGACTCTCTCTACATTGTCCACATCCTTTCTGTAGTGGGAGGGCCCAAAACTGGACGCAATACTCCAGATGTGGCCTCACCAGTGCCGAATAGAGGGGAATAATCACTTCCCTCAGTCTGCTGGCAATGCAGCCCAATATGCCGTTAGCTTTCTTGGCAACAAGGGACTCATATCCAGCTTCTCTTCCACTGTAATCCCCAGGTCCTTTTCTGCAGAACTGCCGCTTAGCCAGTCGGTCCCCAGCCTCTAGCACTGCCTGGGATTCTTCCGTCCTAAGTGCAGGACTCTGAGGTTCAACAAGGACAAATGCAGATTTTTTTTTGGCCCAATCCTCCAATTTGTCTAGGTTACTCTGGACCCTATCCCTACCCTCTCCCCCATCTTAGTGTCATCTGAACTTGCTGAGGGTGCAATCCATATCATCCAGATTATTAATGAAGATGTTGAACAAAACCACCCCCAGGACCGACCCCTAGGGCACTCCACTTGATACCAGCTGCCAAGTAGACATCGAGCCATCGATCACTGCCCATTGAGCCCGACAATCTAGTCAGTTTTGTATCCAACTTGTAGTCCGTTCATCCAATCCATATTCTTAATTTGCTGGCAAGAATACTGTGGGAGTGTCATGGAGTATGGGGGGGACTCAGGGCCCTGCACCCCCGGTGTCCTGCGATTCACCATGACTCTCAGCCAGCCAGTAAAGCAGAAGGTTTATTTAGATGACGGGAATACAGTCCAAGACAGGTCTTGCAGGCACAGACAACAGGATACCCCTCAGTTAGGTCCATCTTGGGGTCCTTGGGCACCCCAGCCCCGCTTCGGAGGTCAGAGCCCTCTCTGCCCCCCAGCCACCTCACCAGCCAGCTTCCAAGACTCTGCCTTCAGCGACCCCTCCCACAGCCTTTGTTCAGTTTCCCGGGCAAAGGTGTCACCTGGCCTCTCACTCCTTCCTGGGTTCTCATGTTACATGCTCAGGTATTCTCCATCGGTCAGTCTCCCATCCCCCCATTGCAGACTATCCTAGCCACACTCCCCTGTCAGCATTCAAAGACCACAGTAAGAACAGTCCCGGTTCGTCACAGGGAGACCATATCAAAAGCTTTCCTAAAGTCAAAGTATATCACCTCCACTGTTTTTCCCCATATCCACAAAGCCAGTTATCTCATCATAGAAGGCAATCAGGTTGGTCAGGCATGACTTGCCTTTGGTGAATCCATGTTGACAGTTCCTGATCACCATCCTCTCTTTCAAGTGCTTCAAAATGGATTCCTTGAGGACCTACTCCATGATTTTTCCGGAGACTGAGATGAGGCTGACTGGTGTGTAGTTCCCCGGATTCTCCTTCTTCCCTTTTTTTAAAGATGGGCACTATATTTGCCTTTTTCCAGTCGTCTGGGACCTCCCCCGATCGCCACAAGTTTTCAAAGATAATGGCCAATGGTCTGCAATCACATCAGCCAGTTCCCTCAGCACCCTTTGGATGCATTGCATCCGGCCCCATGGACTTGTGCACATCCAGCTTTTCTAAAAAGTCCTTAACCTGGTCTTTCACCACTGAGGGCTGCTCACCTCCTCCCCATACTGTGCTGCCCAGTGCAGCAGTCTGGGAGCTGACCTTGTCTGTGAAGACCGAGGCAGAAAAAGCATTGAGTACTTCAGCTTTTTCCACATCATCTGTCACTAGGTTGCCTCCCCCATTCAGTAAGGATCCACACTTTCCCTAACCACCTTCTTGTTGCTAACATACCTGTAGAAACCCTTCTTGTTACCCTTCACATCCCTTGCTAGCTGCAACTCCAGTTGTGCTTTGGCCTTCCTGATTGCCCCCCTGCATGCTCAAGCAATACTTTTATACTTCTCCCTAGTCATCTGTCCAAGTTTCCACTTCTTGTAAGCTTCCTTTTTGTGTTTAAGCTCCCTGGAGATTTCTTTGTTAAGCCAAGCTGGTTGCCTGCCATATTTACTATTCATTCTGCACATTGGAATAGTTTGTTCCTGCACCCACAATAAGGCTTCTTTAAAATACAGCCAGCAATCCTGGACTCCCTTCCCCCTCATATTAGCCTCCCAGGGGATCCTGCCCATCAGTTCCCTGAGGGAGTCAAAGTCTGTTTTTCTAAAGTCCAGGGGCTGTATTCTGCTGCTCTCCTTTCTTCTGTGTTAGGATCCTGAACTCAACCATCTCATGGTCACTGCTGCCCAGGTTGCCACCCACTTCTACTTCCCCTACCAATTGTTCCCTGTTTATGAGTAGCAGGTGAAGAGGAGCATAGCCCCCAGTTGGTTCCTGCAACACTTGCACCAGGAAGTTGTCCCCAACATACTCCAAAAACTTCCTGGATTGTCTGTGCACCGCTGTATTGCTCTCGCAGAAGATGTCAGGGTGCTTGAAGTCCCCCATGAGAACCAGGGCTTGTGACCTGGAAACTTGTTAGTTGTCTGAAGAAAGCCTCATTCTACCTCATCCTCCTGATGGTCTATAGCAGATGCCCAGCATGACCTCACCTTTGTTGCTCTCACCTCTAAACTTAACCCAAAGACTCTCAACAGGCTTTTCTCCAGTTTCATACTGGAACTCTGAGCAATCATACTGCTGTCTTACATACAGTGCAACTCCTCCACCTTTTCTCTCTCGCCTGTTTATACCCATCCATGACAGTGCTCCAGTCATATCTCTTACTTACCAAGTCTGTGTTGTGCCAGGACTTCCAATTCTTCCTGCTTGTTTTCCAGGCTTCTTGCGTTTGTGTACAGGCACCTAAGATAACTAGGCAATTGCCCTGCTTTCTCAGTATGAATCAGGTGGCTCCCCTGTTTCACCCTGCTCCTTGTGTTTCCTCCTAGTATTCCTTAGGTATGAATAGCTGTTAAAGTTCCTAATAGGCTACAATGGATACTCTTCCCCTCTGGCTTGAATACAAATCACTCTCTCCTCTCACCAATCCCCACCCTTTCTTTAAAACGAAATTAAGCAGGAAGGAGGATGGTTGGAGCCTGTCTGACACAGGATTGTATGGCTGCCTTAAGGTAGACAAATTCCTACTTTACAACACATAAGTAATGGGGCTTGTAACTGCTAAAAGCAGGCCTGGAGCAGCCTGGATAACAACTGTAAAGGAAAAGACTAACAGTTCTTCTACAAAAGGAAGAATCTTTGCTGTACTGTTCAAGATAGTGTGCAAGATTCCACTGAGGTGTGCATATGGCCAGCACACCAAAAAGAGAAAACTTTGCTTAGTTGTACCTGGGGGTGGTGCACATGCACCTCTGGTGCCTCCCAGGGGGTGGTGCCACCTCCCCCGCACAGTTCCTTTGCACTGGAATCCAAGACTGAAGTCTCCAAGCAGAGGGGATGGATTTTGTAAGTTGGAAAGCTTATCCAGAAATTTGGACATAAGTGCCAGAATCCACCAAGGAAACATTTACATTGTAGAAGAGTGTCTAGTGGTAAAGAGGTCACTACAATTGGGACTGGATATGGTGGACACCTCTCCTCAAGGGTTATAGCCTCAGATGCAACACTGAGAAGAGCTTCAGGGTTACAGAACTTTGGCCTAGTGCCTGAAGTCCAACAAAGCAAGGGTTCTCTTCTTTGAGTCTCTCTCTTCCCCTCTCCCCCTCCCCCCCCATATCATGTTATAAAAACTCCATGGCCCACCTGTGCCACAACTGTTTTTCTGCATATCCAGTAAATTAAAAGCCAGGACCAGCATTAGGGGGTAGCAAGCAGGGCAAGAGCCTAGGGTCCAAGTTGCTCAGGCTTTGGCTTCAGAGCTGAGTGGCAGGGTTCAGCTCTGAAGGGCAGGGCTCAGGCTTTGGCTTTCTGCCCTGGGCCCTACAGGCTAATGCTGGCCCTGCTCTCTGGTTTATTTTGGCAGATCCCCTGAAACCTGCTTCCAGCCTCCCAGGGGAAAAAAAAAAAAGATATTGCATTCTTTTAAAGACCGTTGAAATACTTTTCATACACTGGGAGTTTATACCACCACCCTAATGCAATGTCATTATGGAGGTCAACAATACCAGCAGCATTCCCACTGGTATTTCTGGCAGTCAAAGTATCCAGTTAGAGAGCAGGTTTTCTCCAGGAAGACACATCACAAAGGCAGCTGCCTTCTGGTCCAATTTCAACCAACCAGCCACTCCTCTGTCAGCTTTGGGCAAGCAGCCAATTTGACAGCATCATAGTTGTGACCCTCCCAGTCATATCTCCTCCATTTGGAGACAGGCCCTCCCACCCACTTCAAGTGCATGGGAAGCAATAGTCTTGGACAAGTGTAACTTAAGCATTGTGGGGTTGTATATCATCTAATTCCTTCTTCCCACCTATCTCTACCCCATCAAATTTCAGGGACCCCTCTTGCAAGTCACTGCTCTTTCAGCAGTTCCAGAGTCTGCCTTCTTCAAAAGCTACAGAAGAGGATTCTACTCTCAGCACTTGCCGATCCAAATCCACAGGCAGGCTCAGACCCATTCTGTACCTTTGAGGCCTCAACAAATACATCAGATATCAGCTTCCATAGGGTGGTAAGGGAGGGTAATTACCTGTAAATGGAGGTTCTGAGAGATGTGTGGTCCCTATCTGTATTCCACAGAGAGTAATGCACATGCACCCAGAGCTTTTCAAAGTAGTATTGCTCAGCGGTCCATGCATGTGCCCTTATATTGCCTGTTTCGCCTGAGGTGATAAAGGGCAGGGCCCACTCTCTGTATCTCCAGTTCCTACGCCATTGCAGAGCTGCAGCAGAAGGGAAGGAGGGTAGGATTGGGATACAGATAAGGACCCTGCCTATTAAAGAATTTCTAGTTACAGGTAAATAACCTCTTTTTTGAGTGATGGTCCCTATTGTATTCCACTGGGGGTGATTTGACAAGCAGTACCTAGAGAAGGAGGGTGCAATGAAGATGGGAGAACCCAGGACTGCTGTGCCAAATGAGGTATCTGTCACAGAATCATATACCAGAGCATAGAGGGAGGAAAAGATGTGTACCAAACTCCATGGAGCTGCTTTACATATGTTCTCAAGGGGCACATCAAGGGATGGATAAAAATATAATACCCTTCCACTGGAGGATGGAAAGCACTAATGGGGGCTGCACAAACTCTGATAGGAGTCACTCTCAGCTCTGAGGTTTTCAGGAGGAGGAAATAGTTTAAGAGCACGGGGATGCCCACAGCTTCGGGAGCAAGTCCTTGCCATTGGGCCCACAAGGTAAAGCCTGATAGGACAGCCTCATTGAGTCCTTCCGGCTACTGGAGAGGACGTCTTGCACCGCCAATGAGCATTCTTGTGCTAATGGAGGTGTTCATCCAAAAACCATGCCATCAGGTGTAGTATCCATGGGTCTAGAGGCCGAGTCTGCTGTTGTGGGTCAGCAGTTCCAGAAATCACTGGAGCGGAGATTGTTTTGATATGCAGAGAAGAGGAGGGAACTAGAATAGGCAAGGCCAGAATGGAGTGATCAGTATGGCCGTTGCTCTCTCCCGCTGGAGTTTGTGGAGAAGGCAGGGTAGGAAAGTCGTAGTTCATCTGGTCTAACCAAATCAACAATCAGAACATTGCCCAGGAAGAGGAGTCTTCCCCTGGAGCAACATTCCTGCTGAGAGAATCTGCAAATCACATTCTGGGTGCCAAGCCAGTAGGATGCTGACAAAGATATGATGTTTGATGCATCATTCCCAGAGGCAAATCGCTTCCATATAGATCATTGGGGACCTTGTGCCCCCTTGGTTGTTTATGTAGTATAATGTGGTGGTCTTGCCTGACATGAGGATGTGGCGATAGTGGATAGCTGGTAAGAACATGTAGCATGCTGCCTGAAGTTTGAGAATGTTTGTGTATGCTGGCCTCTTGCGTAGTCCGGGTGCCTGGTCATGTGATCCCCAATGTGATCACCCCAGCTTGAAAGCGGAGTGTCCGTTCTGAGAGTGAAGATGGGAAGGGCATCCTGGAGCAGATTTGTATTAACTCTGTCCACTACTGAAGAGAAGAGATGACCTCCAGGGGAACATTGAGTGTGGTGGTCCATGGATTGGTGCAAGGGAAATAGACTCTTTGCAGCCATAGCTGTAGACAGCAAAGGTGCAGGCGGGTGAAGGATGTGACGTTTGTTCATGCAAAAGGGTTGGAGGTTATCAGGGCTATTTGGTCCAGTAGGTTCTGAAATCAGTCTTGTGGTAGATAGGCTTGTGCGTAGGTCAAATCGATGTGTGCTTCTATGAATTCCAAGGACCAAGTAGGGAGTAAAGTTGATTTTTCAACACTGATGCTCACTCTTAGGGAGGAGAGAAGAAGAAGCTGGGACATCGATGCTCAAGCTTCCTCTTTGGACTGTGCTGCCACTAGTCAGTCATCCAGGTATAGAAAGACAAGGATTCCCTGGTGGCACAGGTGAGCCGCTACCACAGAGAAAAATCTTTGTAAAAAAACTCAGGGACAGTGGTAAATCCGAATGGGAGAATCCTGTATTGGAAGTGTCACTGACCCACTTTGAACCTCAGCAACCTTCTGAACCTCAGGTCAGATGTACGTCAACATGGAAGAAGAAGTCTTGCATGTCGAGAGCCATAAACCACATGCCTTTTTTTGCAAATCGAGCAGTTGAGGTGTCAGAGATCCAAGATTGGTCTCCATCCCCCTTTCTTCTTAGGTACCAGGAAATAGTTAGAATAGAACCCTGAGCCCAGAAAGGCTGCAGGGACTGGCTCCTCTCTGTAGGAGGAAGTCCATCTCTAGGGTAAGAATACTGTTGTGAAAGGGATCTCAGGGGGGAGATGGTGGCCATCAGGACAGGAGATATGGAGGTGTCAAACTCTATGGTGTAGCTGTGTTGACCCACTTGTCTGTTGTTACAGCTCTCCAAGTTGGTAGAAAGAGTTTCAGACAACCCTGGAAGGTAGGAATGCTGGTGTATGAAATGATTGATCTCTAGGCTCACTCAAAACTGTTTTTGCTATGACAGTGTGTTGTGCAGAGGGCTGCGCTGCCGAAACAGGTGGATGGGCTCTGTGTATTTTAGGGCGCTTCTAAGGAGGTTTGTAGGCCCGTAGGTGGCAGAAGTGAGTTCTGTAGTGTTGGACTGGCAGTAGGCGATAAAATTTCTCTTTGGTGCCAGTGGATATATGCCCAAGAATTGTAAGGTGGCTCTAGAATCTGAGTGTGAAGAATCATTGATTTTCTGGTTGAAGAGATGTGATTCGTCAAAGGGAAGGTCCTCGCTTGTTATCAACACCTCACTAGGGAAACCTAAGGAGTGTAATCCTCATGACAATTCCAGTCACCAACACATACAAGTACATCTGCTGAATCAATTGCAGCCTGAACTCTGGACCTGGTAACCAACTTGCCTTCCTGTAAAATTGCTTAGAATAGAGTATGATCCTGCTGAGGTATCATATCTGCGACTTCTTCCAGATGGCCATAGCTTATAAAATCATACTTGGCCATCGGTGCCAAGCAGTAAGAGATCCAGAACTCTAGTCCGGCCGAGAAGACTTTTCAACCCATGAGGTCCAGTCTCTTACCCTCCCTGTCTGCTGGGGTGGAGTGTGGGTGATGTTGTTTGGTCCACTCCGATTCATCCTGTATTACCAAGAAGTTGGAGGAGTGGGGGTGAAAATAAAAATTCTTAACCTTTGGGAAGGGAGAAGAGATATAGTACCTTTTCTCAGCCCCCTTTGGGATTGGTACTCACATGGCTGGAGTATGGCACATGCTGCGTGCCAGTTGAAGAATGGCATCATAGATTGGTAAGGCCAGTTGCTGGTGCCGATGCGTGCAGAATCTCGAGTAACTGGTGCTGACTGTCCTGCGCCTCTTCCAGTGGGATCTCAAGAGCATTGGCTATTCTCCATAGGCATTCTTGAAACTGATAGTCCTCTGGTTAGGAGGAAGATGTCTGGAGACAAAGGGAATCTCTCCAGATGCACTGGTATTGTTACCCAGGATTCTTTCAACCCAAAGCTCTTGGTAACTTTTACTCTGTGCGAGGTGGTGTCAGGAAATAAATCAAGAGAGACAGCCATCCGACCGATAGATGGCTGGCACAAACAGGGCAACGCAGGAGTGCTTTCACTTAAAGCTAAACTTTACTTAGTCTCAAGCACTTACACATGTCCACAACAGGTTAGTAAAACACTCCCAACCCTTAATAATTACCGAAGCTGAGTGTGGCTTTCGAATGGCACAGCAACAGGCTTCCGTTGGCCAAACTTGTCTGCCCGTGGGGACTCCAAGATGCGTTCAGAGGGAGCGCCCCTGAAGAAACCCTCCCGAAGAGTCTCACTACTTCAAACTTTTCCCCCTTATTTATACATTAGTAATACATCATATCACTTTTAAAAATTGCTTGCTTAGCAAGTTTTTTTTAAGGTCAAGCAAGAGGTTTCCTTATGGTCATCAATTAACCAGATATGGTTTTTTCAGCGTGTGCATGCCTTGAGGCCCTGACAGACACATTCCTGAGGGTACATTATAGATAAGCTTCCTGTTTTTCTAAAATACATATCAGCAATTTCAACATTCTTAGCAGGAAGGACGCGGGGTCAAGCTGCCCTTTCTGTGGCACCCAAAACTCCCTTCCCTCCTGCCTTGGTTAAGCTAAGGCCGCTGCATGGCCAATTTACAGCCTGCTGAATTGGCTACTGTTAGCAATAAGCAATAGTGGTTTCAGGCACTTTACTGGTTTGCCAAAGTCTCCCCGTGCAGTACTGTTGGAGCTGGGCTGATTGGTGCATTGTCTAACTACTTCTGAACATCTACTGGATGAAGAGTGGAGCAGTGAAACAGGGGAGTTCTCCCTAGCCAAAGGAGACTGTTCTGAAGGCAACTATTGGGGCTATGAACTCCAATATGGCCAACCTGTTCATCCAGCAGCAGCAGGAGCCAGATACCAGCTTCTTGTGTAAGGCAAAGGAGGAAATTGCCACAGAGGCCTTGGAACCCTCTGGTAGTTGTTTCTGAAATGGAAGAGGTGGACTGTGCTGAACAATCCGGTCCTTGGATTCAGGAGTTGGAGTCTTGGGTGAATGGCAGTGCCGACCGAGCAGTTGGAACAGGATGCGTTGAGAGGTATGGCCAGCAGGAGATAGATGCAAGGCAAGAGATGGAGCCCTCTGCAGAGGTGAGTGCACTGGAACATAAGGAGACCTCACTCCTTTCAGGGCAAACAGTTGATGAGGGCTGGGAGCACTTCCAATTTTCCCCAGAGTCCAGGGACCAGAACCAGTAAAAGCACCTGTCTTGGGACTGACAAATCATGGGAATCCGGCAGAGCCAAGGCAGGAGGGGTACACAGATTTGGCGCCAGGACCAGCAGATCTGGCAAGCGGTATGGCTTATCACTCCTGTGCACCTTGGAATGCGTAGCTCCTCTGTGGCCTGAACTAGTGGACAGTGCAGCATCCCTCTTGGATTTAGAGACAGACTTACTGCCATGCTTATGTGCACGCTTTTATGGTCCGTAGCACTGGTACCGGTGGATATGGATGGAGACTCCATGGTAGGGGGAGCGCTCAGGCCGACGTACGGGGGGGTTCCCTATCCAGGATCTGACTTTGGCCTTCCCCTGTATGAGCAGGGAAGGAGAGGCAGATACTGCACCAAGAGATGATGTGGGCTTCCCCCAAACAGTACGAACAGCATTAGTGTTAGTCATTGATGGAAAATGAGCAAGGGTAGGAAGCACAAACTTTGAATCCTGGCATCTTTGGAATAATCCACTACCCTGACCTGGGAGTTCAGCGGGGGAAAGTTTGTTTGGCAGGGAAAACTGTTGAGGTAGGATCACAAATCCTTAATTATAAAAAAACTACTAGGAGTTACCAAAGTACAACGAAAAAACCCCCAATAAAATCCTAACCATGAGGCAATACAAGGGCGCATGTGCAGACCACTGAGTAAATACTACTTTGAAAAAGCTCCAGCCACATGCGTCCTAACCTTCAGAGGAAAACAATAGGGACCACCACTCAAAGAACCTTAGCTACAATTCCACCCCACACTTTAGGAGCTGGATTTTATAATGTACTATGAGAATTAATGTATGATTTGATTTCATCCTGTCAGCCACCCTTTTTGAATAGCAGAAAGGAATGACAGACCAGAACAATCCTTATGACTGATTATGGTCACCCTTTTGTTTTAGGATATGTCACAATGTCTACTATGGTTTCCTATATGTATTACAATATAGGCACTCTAGTTAAATATACATTTCTTTGTTTTAAGGTTTTAGTAAGTGACAGGATTCTCTATTGTGTCTATGTTAAGTAGATTAGAGGAACATTGCAGGCCTGGGTCTCAATGTAAATTGTCTTGGTTATTGATTGTAAAACTTGGCAAGGTTTAATTTGTAATGCTTTTTTGCTCGATATAAAATACTACTGTTTGTATTCTCAATCTGTTTGTGTGAATGAGGAATGCATGCATCAGGAAAAGATAAGGTGTGAAGGCCATTGTTATAGCCAGAGTCAAGGAAAGAGTGAAGAGACGGACATCAAAGAATCATCAACGCACATCCATAATGAAGGGCAGATTGACGACCCTGAGGTGAAGGCTGGCACCCCTAAGGACAATTGATTAAATCGTAACAAAGGAAAGGATGACCCTCTCGGGGTGTATTGGAATGTTTACACCAATTAAGTAGTAACTGGTCACAAACTGACACAGCAAAATCCATAGGCTTCAACAGAGAAAAAACCCTATAAGAACAGGGTGCTTGGCCATGGGACTTTGGGTTCGTCTTGACACACTCCAGGAGCATCGGATCGTGACTGATAGAGCCCTGCTCCACTCTGCAACCAATCTGGCTGGCCACTAGATTGATCCAGACTCTCTGGACTGGTAACTATAAACATCACTGCAGGACTGTGTGTATGTGTGTCTGAAAAGCATATGCTAACTGTGGTATTTTCAATAAATGCTGTGTATTTACCTTTCTCTGTAAAGATCCCACGTGCTTTGTATGAGCATAACACACACACACACGACTGGTTTGCTGCTCTTGATCTTCAGGATGCCTATTTTTTGTGTGGCAATTTTCCTGAACTACAGGAAGTTTCAGATTCATAGGGGCAGGTCAGTATCATCAATATACAGTTCTCATCTTTGGGCTGTTTACTAACTGCATGACACAGTAGTGGCAGCTTATCTCAAGAGGCTGGGAATTCACATCTTCCCACACTTAAACAATTGGCTAGATGACAGGCAAGTCCAAAAAAATTGCTCCCTCCAAGTCCACTTTGTTCAATCTCATTGGCTGGGGCTGATTTTGAGCAAGGCAAAGTCAATATTAGTTCCAACACCAAAAAAATAAAAATAAATAAAACATTATAGCTGTACAAGACTAAGTTTGAGTTTGGCTCTAGCTATTTGTGCAATTCTTTGGTACTCAGTCGGACCAAATTTATCCATGTTTCCATTTTCTGTAGAATTTGTTTTTGATTTTCCGGTGATTAAAAAGTTCCTGATGGAGCCACAGGAAGAACAGTAAGAGGCCACTACCTTTCCTTTGCAGGAGGCTAGTTTACTGTTGTGTCCAACATTAGAAAATACTGGCATTATTTTCAGTAATGCCAGTATTACTGAAAAGGTTCAGAGAAGGGCAACTAAAGGTTCAGAGAAGGGCAACTAAAATGATTACGGGTTTGGAACGGGTCCCATACGAGGAGAGATTAAAGAGGCTAGGACTTTTCAGCTTGGAAAAGAGGAGGCTAAGGGGGGATATGATAGAGGTATATAAAATCATGAGTGATGTGGAGAAAGTGGATAAGGAAAAGTTATTTACTTGTTCCCATAATACAAGAACTAGGGGCCACCAAATGAAATTAATAGGCAGCAGTTTAAAACAAATAAAAGGAAGTTCTTCTTCACACAGTGCACAGTCAACTTGTGGAACTCCTTACCTGAGGAGGTTGTGAAGGCTAGGACTATAACAGCATTTAAAAGAGAACTGGATAAATTCATGGAGGTTAAGTCCATTAATGGCTATGAGCCAGGATGGGTAAGGAATGGTGTCCCTAGCCTCTGTTTGTCAGAGGGTGGAGATGGATGGCAGGAAAGAGAGATCACTTGATCATTACCTGTTAGGTTCACTCCCTCTGGGGCACCTGGCATTGGCCACTGGGCTCGATGGACCTTTGGTCTGGCCCAGTATGGCCATTCTTGTTCTTCTTATCTCTGAGAAACTGACAGTTCTCCTGCCCTCCTTTTTCCCTAAGGTCACATGGCAAGAAAATATACTACCAGTTTGTTTGTTAAAATCATCTTTTATAAAGTCCATTTTCATAGTCTGTTGCTCTCACTCCTTCCTTTCAATACTCAGGAGATCTGTCATTTCATGATCACCTCAGTGCCTAAGGTACAGGTGCATCAAGACTGGAATATAGATGCACTGACAAGCACTTAACATTTTTTCTTCAAGAGCTGTACATGTAGTTCATATTCCAAAGAGTTTACAATCTGAGATCAGAACAGGTTGGGAAAAGGGATCCAATATAGAGACAGATCAGGGTGACAATAGGTATTAGTGCCATATTTTTTTCTACCACCAAAAAAACCCGTTGGCAGAAGATGCAGGGTTAAAGGAGGAGAGGGGAAGGAATTATTGGACAAAGTAGTGAGAACCTTAGTAGAGAAGCATTATGAACAGTGAGGTTGAGTAGCTGAAGGGTTGCATGGAAGAAGAGGGATCAAGCAATTGGTAGTAGGGGCCCAAAGCCTGGGCTCCAGCCCAAGCCCAGAAGTCTACACAGCAATGAACCAGCCCCGCAGCCCAGGCCCGCTGCGGGTTCTTTGCTGTGTGGACATACCTCATGAGGCTGCCTGCTCTTTTAAATACAGCCTTGAAAACCACTTTGACATGATCGAGTGTGGGATAGAGAATTCGGATCTTATTCTAATGCAGAGACTACAGTAACAGTATTGGAATAAGAATTTAAGAGTAGTTAAATTAAACTTCAGTGAATCAAGTTTGTAAAAGTGCTATTCAATGCAATTTAATTTCCAGTTGCCTAGGCTTTTCGTTCAGACTTCTTCTTTAAGCACAAGATAGCAGTTTCTACCCTGAAACACTGCTTTTGTATGCCTTTGTTGTTTCTAACTTAATAGCATTATATCAGGGTAGTCAGTTTAGAGGTCAGAAAAGGAATACACTCCTAAAACAGAAGTGCTATATGTAGGGTATTCACTATTAGAACCTAGAGTTACAGAAGAGTGCAAATACCAGTTTAAGCTGGAAATCAAAGTTTCAATACGGGAATTTTTAATGAAAAAAATGCTCTTTTCATTTTACATTTAGAAATGTAAACTCATTTAACTGAAGATGGTTAATCCCCATCCTTGTCAATATACACTAGTTTTAATACTATTTTTGATGCTAGTTCTGTGTTAATGTAAAAACATAAGAACTGCACTCTCAGTACACTTACTGTTGGCTATTAAATCAAAACTTCATACTTCCTCCTGTCCCCTCCCCCCAAAGCAAATTACAAAAGTTGATGAGCTTTTTACATCATGTCTTAACATTTTTCAAATGAATAATTTGGAAATTTCCAGTGTACATATTTTCCCGAGTAAGGTCTACAGAAGGTATCTTTGTACAGCTTGGAGAGTTTCTCCTTATAAAATTCTATTGCAGATAAGCATTCACAGTATGTCAGTGTCTGTTAATATTACTACATATACATCTCAGGTTTGTAAACATTAGATGAATACACAGAACAAAGTACCATGATCCTCTGGTACTGCTGAAAGGAAGATGAGGTAACATTAATAAATCTCAGCATCCACAGGAGGTCCTGATGGAATAGTTTACACTGCTGCCAATATTTTTCAGTTTCATAGTTCATGGTTAAGGCTTTCCACCTGATGGTTTGCTAAGGCTGGATTCATTAGCTCTCAATATCCCAACTGCATCTTTAACAGCATGGTATATGACATTCTTCACCTAAAAGGAAAACAAGAAGTTAGCCACTTTAAAGAGACAAAGCTAAAGCACTTATCTAGTCAGTCTGGAAGATTCTACATTTAGATTCTTGTAGAGTGAAAAAGCTTTGACTTTTCCCAAAATAAGAGGCATCCATGAACTCCAACTATGTTTAAGGCTGTATGTTCACAGTTTCAACAATTAACTGAAGGTTGGTGTAGCTTTAATAAAGTCCATTCTACATACTTCTGTATGTGGCTATGTTTTGGTGTGTGCAATTAAGTGAGGTATGGCATCAGGTATAAGTGGCTACTTGAGATATTTTCCTAAGTATCAAACAATGACTGGATGATCCATGTTAATGACTGTTCTATATTTTGGTTCAGTACCATACCTAGTTATGTATGGTACTGAACTGAATCCGCACGTGAACCCAATGGTGTATTGTAGGTATGGCTAGAGTTAAGGCTGAATAGTGCTTGTTCAGCATGAGGATGGAGGTATACAGGCTATGGATGGTGGAGGGGGAACAGTTGAGACTGAGATGGCAACTGATGAAAGGAGTGTAGGTGCAGTTGAATTATAACTGATTTTCAGAGTTGTGTTGTGCTGTGCAATCTAGCAACCATTACTTCGAGTTAAAGTTCCTGAGTGTGGAAGTGTCCCAGGTTTAATAATTCTATCAATGCTGTATGTCCTCTTCCAGAGCCCCCAGGTCTCTCCCCCGACAGTTCCATTGGCTAATCTCAGTGCGACTCCATTAGGTTATTTCAAACTAGAGAAATAACTGTCATTTTTAAAAGTTCAAGACTGGCTTATGATCGTATCACAAAATGTGAGTTTGGTGAGAGAAGTTTGGAATTAGGGGAGACTATAGTTCTTTAGCTACATGAAACCAAAGAAATGAGGAACAGGGCAAAATTTTAAAAAGCTTCCTCCACACAAAAAAAACAAACAAACAAAAACTTAGTAAAGGTTTTACTAAAAGGTAGACAGAAAATTCAATTACTTCTGAAGAGTTATTCTTCAGAATTTGATTTAAAAATCAATTAAAACCATTCTGTTAACATGTGTTAAGTCAGGGGTGGGCAAATGTTTTGGCCCGAGGGCCACATCTGGGTATGGAAATTGTATGGTGGGCCATAAATGCTCACGAAATTGGGGGTTGGGGTGCGAAAGGGGGTGTGGGCTTGGGCTAGGGCTAGAAAAGAGTTCAGGATGTGGGAGGGGGCTCCGGGTGGGGGCAGGCTCTGCGGTCGGGCTGGGAATGCAGGAGGGTGCTCTGGGCTGGGACTGGGGGGTTCGGAGAATGGGAGGGGAATCAGGGGTGGGACTGGGGCCCAGGAGTGCAGGCTCTGGGGGTTGCTTACCTCAAGCAGCTCCCAGAAGCAGCGGCATGTCCCCCCTCCGGCTCCTACATGGAGGCGCAGCCAGGTGGCTCTGTGCACTGCCCCATCTGCAGGCGCCACCCCTGCAGCTCCCGTTGGCTGTGGTTCCTGGCCAATGGGAGCTGTGGGGGCGGCGCTTGGGGCGGGGACAGTGTGCAGAGCCTCCTGGCTGCCCCTATGTGTAGGAGCCAGATGGGGGACACGCTACTGCTTCTGGGAGCCACGCAGAGCGAGGCAAGCCCCCAACCCCATTGCCCGGCAGGAGCTCGATGGCTGAATTAAAGTGTCTGGCGCGCCGGATGCGGCCCCCAGGCCATAGTTTGCCCACCCCTGCATTAAGTGCAACTCAACACAACATTAATATGCAGTTGCTATTAAGCCCTACATATGCAGTTTAATTTTTTTTTTTTTTAAACTAAAAATTGGTAAGTTACCTGCAGTTTATCTTCATGGTTCGTATGCGTATGCGAAAGATATCTGAATTCCTGAGTGAGCCAAAAGCAATGTTTGACATGCTCCGGAGAAACAAAATCTTCTGCTACTTTAATACAACTGTATAAGTTATGAACCTGAGAGAGAACAAAAGATATCAGTCACATGTCTAGAAGTCTGAAATGATCAATCAATAATAGCGTCATTGGTTCTTGCCTGATGCGGTGCTCCTGCTGGAATGAAAACTACATCTCCTAGAAACTGCACGATAGCCCAGCCTTGAACTCCATATTCTTGATGAAGACGTTTTCTCAAAGATCTGTCCAAGTACCAACTCTGATCATGAATTGGATCATGATCTACGGGGTTCTCTTGACCTTGCTCTTCTGAGACCTGAAAAAATAGTCACAATATGACAGTGACTACCCAAAAAGATGTCAGATACAGTATCAATGTGCACTTCTTGTATTTGACAGACAAAGCCAGACCATTGAGTAGTTGACCTGTGTATTTCTGTGTTCAATTACAGTACTAGCTATAAACACTAATGAAAATGGAAGTTTCATCATCCAGTACTTTAAGAGCTCTAAAGGTTATTACCATAGTCTGTTTAATAATACAGAAGATTTGGTATTCTTATGGCACTTTGCAAGCATTTGCTAATGATCTTCACTACGCTTCTGTGACAAGGACAAGAATCTCATTTACAGAGAGCCCCTCTGCGTCCTTCAAGTGACTTGCACAAGGCCACAGAGGGAACCAGTACAGCAATGGGTTTAGAGGTTTTGTACTACAAAGTAAGATATTATGTACTGTAATCTACCTCTCTCTTTGGTCTTCTCATACAAATATTTAAGGTAGAGCAATGCACTGTTTTGTAAGGTCATCTGAAACAAAGTTGAAGTATTAACTTCCCAGGTAGAAACAGTGTACTTATTTGCCATCAACATCTCTTAAACCTAGCTGTTGTACCAGCCCTCTAATCCCTACCAATAAGCCTGTCAGAGATCCCCACATTCACATCTCTTGTGAATAAGACAGTGTGTAGGTTTATCAGCAGTTTATTTGTCCAAGAGAACAGCCTAGAACCATCATCAGAATTTGGAAGTTTCACTCTTCCAAGGTCTCCCCCCCCCCAAGACATACACTTTCCAATCACTTAGCTGACTCAACCACCTCCCTTTTAAATGCTTTGCATCTGGTTTACTTTTATTCCCATTACCAAACAGGACTACATCTGGAATTGAGCCCACTAATTAAGCCATCTTGGAAGGCCTACACAAAGTCCTGATATGCAGAAACAAAGTTCTTCAGTCTGCAGAATTTAATTATCCCTTCCAGTGTTAATACCTCACCCACCTCGAGTCTCTATCTTTTGTTGGTGAGAGATAAGCTTTTGAGCTTACACAATGCTCTTCTTCAGCTATGGGAAACAGAGCAGGTCTACACTACAAACTTGCAGTTGTGCCGCTATAGCTTCTCGTGAAGATGCTCTAAGTGCTCTCCTGTCAGCTCAACTCCAGCTCCACAAGAGGCGGTAGCTATGTCAGCGGGATAAGCTCTCCCACCAACATAGAGCTTTCAAAATGGGGGGGTTAAGGTCAGTATAACTACATCGCTCAGGGGTGTGGATTTTTCACACCCTTGAGCAACGTAGTTATGCCGAAATAAGTGTGTAGTGTAGACCTGGCCTCATTCAGTGTCGAAGCTTAATACAAGGCAGAACAGACTGTTTAACGTAAGTAGTTAACATATTTCAAGGGACCATTCAAGGTGAAGTGGCACGTTAACACTCCTCCAGTCATAAGGAGAAAGAGGGAGGTTTGTTAGTGGGTTATAGATTGTTGTAATAAGCCATAAATCCAGTGTGTATTCAGTCAATGATTTTTAGTGTCCAGCAAAGTTATGAATCTAAGCTTCCCGGCTTGTCTTTTGCAAGCGTTGTGTGGGTTTCCTTTGAGGACGAGGACTGATAAGCCAGATATAGTGATCACTGGGGGGGGGGGGGGGGGGGGGGGGAGAGAGATATCGTTTTCCTGTGGGAGTTCATTCAAGAGCATAGTGACTGTCTGGTTTCACCCACATAGTCGCTGTTGGGACATTTAGTTCACTGGATGAGGTACATCCTGTGTTGGGATAGGCATGTGCAGGACCCATGGATCTTGAAAGGTGTGTTGGGGGGGCGGGGGGGGGGGGTGGATCATTGTGGCAGTGGAGATGTGTGTGCAGGCTTTGCATCTGTTGTTCTGGCAGGGTCTGGGACTGACAGCTACAAACGTCCCTCTCTCCAGTTTTAATCCTTTACACATCAGCTAAAGGCAGACTTAAAAGTTGACCAGTTTTTAAGATGCTTAAAGGTTATAATGTATTCAAGCCACACTGTAGTAGTCAGGAGGGTGAAGCCTGGCTACTGAAACTCTTGCCTAGAGTGTCAGTTTAAGATCATATCTCCATCCTCACACAATGCCATAAATTCAGGATCCACTGAAAACATGGTTTAAAAACACAAAAAGACAAAACACCACTCAGATTTCCTTTATCTTACCTCCTGGGCTAGTTTCTACTCTCCCCTCTGCCCCCACTGCTCATCTACCACCAGATTCTTCTAACTCATCACACAATCTGGCCATTCTTGGTGCAAGAGCCCCTGCAGCACATGCCACATGAAATGAATTTTAGATTAAGGCCAGAAAGGAAAATTGTGATCTAGTTTAACCTTCTGCATAACAAGCTATAGGACTTCCCTGAATCAATTACTGATTCAGCTGTAGTTGAACTATAGCATCTCTTTGGATATTATTCTAAGTCTTGATTTTAAAATTCTCAGTAAATCAATAATCCACTACAACACTCAGTTAAGTTGTTCCAAAGGTTAATTACTAGACTGGAAAAATTCAGATGAAGCAGTTTTTCATCAGAATTTGATGCTTTAACAAAATCCAGCTATTTTGCTGAGGAAAAAAAAGGAGTGATTAAGTTCTACAGAACCTGGCGACATTCCTGCTCCTTTGTAACCTGCCATATAGACTGCCTTGGAGTTGGAAACACCAGGGCTCCCAGCAGGTTGGCTGCCTCAGAGCCAAGGCTCCATTCCCTCTTGCAGAAAATTTCCAAGGGTTTGTTTTGTGTTCCAAATTGAAACTAAATCAAAATTTCACTTTCAAAATATCAAAATTCTCCATGAAAGGGAGTTCTCTGCCCAGTTCTATTAGTTACTCTCAATTAAAATTTGCATTTCTTTTTAACCTTAGGTTTTGTCTGGCTTCCACTTCCAGCCATTGGATCTTGTTAGAGTTTTGTTAGATTGAAGAGCTCTCTATCGTCAAATTTCTGTTCCCCATGTGTAAGTTTGTTTCTAAGCATAACATTAACCTACCTTTTTAAGGAATTCCCGGATCTTCTCTGTATCTTTAGCAGCATAAATGTGCCATAGAGCACCAGGTTTCTCTCGATTTTCTATAAAACGCTTAATTGTCAACTCATCAGAATCACCATCTTGTATAGTTTTAAGCACTTCTGTTACAAAACAAAGAGTGAACACATAATTACACTGAAGGGCTTTGCCTCTGATTACACATGGATGATCTCAATGAGCAAATGTTTTACCTTCTTCTTGATTGACCTGCCCTTTTGGTATGCCCACATAAACCATAACATTAGCTGCATCAGACACATCTAAATGGAGGTTTGTTGTGCCATACTTCCTATCTTCTGGTGTAATTAAACCTGGAAAATTTAGATATATGCAACATATTTATAGGCCAACAACAAAATATGCACTATAAGAAGCAGTTGTTTAAAATGTTTGTTAATGTGATTACAGTATCAAAGTTTTTTTTTCCAGAGAGTCAGAATTCCAGACCGGCCTATTGATTTATAATTGTAAAAAAAAAAATACATTTTCAAAATAGACTTATAGCCTAACACACTAACTGTTGCCTTCATGCCTAACATGACTAAAATGTACAGAAGCCATGCTCAAGACTTACTAGTACAGGGTTTCTATAGCCATGTAGGCCAGTATGAGTCTCAGAAACAATCCAGTTCCCATTAAGTATGGCGGCTACACTAGCAATCCCCATAATGAAAAATTTGTCAAGCATGGCTCTGAAAGAACCATATCTGAGAGCTGTTTTAACACATGTCAAGGAAAGAAGGGCTCAGAGAGAGATTAAAAAGGGAGGCTATGGCTCAGAGGAAAAAGAGTTCCAAAAAGATTGGGCAGAAGTAGTGGGCACAAGTAGAACAAGCAAATATCCATGGAAAGCTGCAATAAAGTAACAAAGAGAACAGTCAGATGTGTCCTTAAAAGGACAGTGGAATGAATGCACAGAGGTTCTTGAGAACGAAGGACAAAACTGACTACTTAAATACAAAGAGATCAACTGATGAATATTGACAGTAACTCATCTGAGCAATGCTAGTTCTTACAAAAGGGAACCAAGATCCAACACCTAATTTGGATTGACAGAACGACTAATCTGATTGTCTGTGATTACAGGTCTGCACTTAATTCTGAAGTTTCCATATATTCCAGTAAATGTTAAGTATGAGCTACAAAATTAACAGGATTACTTACCATATGCATTGTACATTTTAGGACCTAAATCTGGTCTAACAAAATAGTTGGGAAGTCTGGAGGCAAGGTTGAGTTTACCATCTCTTCTAGTGTACTCTGGCAGTGGAATGTTATTCATCAGGTCATCAAACCTACAGTAATACAACTCCATTAATATTAGGCAACAGTATAAAATATTCGAGGGAGAGATTTATTAAAATTTACTACAACCAACATTTATTTTCTTTCCCAGCCCAGGGGTATAATTCTTTCATCAATGCACTCATTAAATCTAATGGGAAAACAGGAAAACAAACAGCTAGATAAGACATAGGAACATAGTAGATATGTGAAGTTTAAGATGTACATTAGTATAATTACTAATATACTGAACAACACTGAAGCCCTTAATGTCAACTAATTGGCCAATTATCTCTATTGTCACTAAGTACAGTATGCAAGTTAGGCAAGGCATGGAAGAAATTTGGCCCAGAGCTTAAACTTGGCAAAAAAGTACGCTTTGACAGAACCTAAAAACCAAGAGAAATGTTATGATTTTTTCCTTTTTTGAAGTCTAAACTTTAACAATCAGCAGCAGCAAAGAGTTAATTTATTTAGATGCAAATGCAACCTATTGTATTTTCATGAGCATCTATAGCAAAACTTATTTCTCAAACACCCAACCATGCCGAGCATCTCACAGAAACAGATGTAGTTTATGCATAAACTACAGTCACTGCTCAGAGTTGAATCAGGTGTTTCAGAGTTCAATAGCATTTGTGATTTCTGAGATCTCTTTGGTGCATCAACCATGCAAGGAATAGTTTTTTCACAAGTTCATACCGAGATGGCATCATGTCTCGGAAGTCTTCTCCTGGAGGCCAGTCCTTAAGCTTCAACACCATTGGCTCCCTTCCTTCGGTTTTAAGGCGGCCTATGATTAAGAGCTCACAGGTATCAGTTACTTGGAACTTGTACTTTTTAGAATAGAAAATTCATCCAAAAGTATGTGGTCTCACACATTACAAGCACACTGTAGCCACAAACATTTATGCAAAATCAGGGCCCTGTTTTTTCCTATGACACGGTCATCTGGAAAATTCCTTGACTTGTGTCCCAGAAAAAGCAGTTTCTTACAAAAGCAACTGGTTCTTCCAGAAATTGGGTGTGTCCTCCCTATCCATCCAATCCCAGCTGCAATTTAATTTCAGGAATCTTCAGGAAATCAGTGACTATTGTGACCTCTCAGCAACCTCTCCCAGTATCAGACACTTTGAACAGAGGTTAGAAATGTACTGTCCAGCTCCCATTGCTTAAGTTTCTTCCCCCAAGTGCCACAGTTCTGAGAGAATCTAACTCTGCGGATGAGGGGGGGAGGTGGATAGTGTCTGCATTTTCACATTAGGAACCACAACAATTATGGGAATTAAAAGTTCTCTCTTTGAAGTGGCCTCTATGTTTCCACTTGTGGAAAGATAGCAAGCAGCACAACTCTTTTCTGATGAGTTCTAGTTTAATCAAGTAATGCACAACTGTCCTCACAAAGCAACCCTCAGGTCTAGATGAGACAGAGACAGAGACCGAGAGACAGAGACCCACAAGCAGCCCTGCGGATTTTTATGATGGAGACATTATGTAGGTAGACCACTGATGAAACCTGAATTCTAGTAGAGCAAGGGTGGGCAAACTACAGCCCGTGGGCTGCATCCGGCCCACCAGCCATTTTAGTCCAGCCCTAAAGCTCCTGCTGGGGAGCAGGGTCTGGGGCTTGTCTCGCTCCGGTGGTCCAGCTGGTCAGCAGCGTTGGGGGCCAGTCCATGCAGCTCCCGGAAACTGCAGCATGTCCCCCCTCCACCTCCTACACATTGGGGCAGCCAGGGGGCTCCGTCCACTCCACATGCTGCTCCCACCCCATGCGCTGCCCCCGCAGCTCCCATTGGCCAGGAATGGCAGTCAATAGGAACTGCAGGGGCAGTGCCTGCGGATGGGGCAGCATGCAGCAGAGCTGTCTGGTCGTGCCTCTGCGTAGGAGGCGGCGGGGGTGGGGGTGGAGGAAACATGCCGCTGCTTCTGGGAGCTGCTTGAGGTAAGCATCGCCCGAAGCCTGCACCCCTGCCCCAGCTCTGATCTGCCTCCTATTCTCCGAACCCCTCAGTCCCAGCCCAAGCATCCTTCTACACCCCAAACCCCTCATCCCCAGCCCCACCCCAGAACCTGCACCCCCAGCTGAAGCCCTCACCCCCCCACGCCTCAACCCTCTGATCCGCCTCCTACCCTCTGAACACCTCGGTCCCAGCCCAGAGCACCCTCCTACACCCTAAACCCCTCACCCCAGCCCCACCTCACAGCCTGCACTCCCACTCAGAGCTCTCACTCCTCCCCCCCCCCCACCGGCCCAATCCAGAGCCCCCTCCTGCATCCTGAACTCATTTCTGGCCCCACCCTGGAGCCCATACCCCCAGCCAGAACCCTCTCCCTCCACCCCAACCCCAATTTTATGACCATTCATGACCCGCCATACAATTTCTATACCCGGATGTGGCCCTCGGGCCAAAAAGTTTGTCCACCCCTGTAGTAGAGCAAACTAACCAGTGTTTAACAATGTCCAGCCTACAGCCAAATGCACTTTAGACGTACTGTGTGGAAATGCATTCCCTTTACACTGATTAAGGGCTACTAAGAGCGTAGATGGCTTTCTAAATTGCTTTAGTCCTATTCAAACAGCAAAAGTAGAAGACCCCTGAATCCTTCTAACATCTAATGTACAAGTCTAGTTTCCCCACAGGTGAGAAGGAGATTTTAGGAAGAACACCTGGAGATGATAGTCTGATTCATGAGGAATTCAAGACACTACTTCTGGTATCAATTCACGATGAGGCCACAGGACAACTTAATCACTATGGAATACTGAAAAATTAAAAGTTAGCCATTATATAAAGCTTGTCTTGCACTTCTCAGAGAAGTAATTCCAATTAGAAGTGCAACATGTGGAATAAAAATGTTCTCTAGGGGTTCAAAAAGCCAATTCAACTATCCTGTTAGCATCAACATTTATATTTTATCATCCACATTCCACTCAACTGGTAAAGCAGTTGAAGGATGTACATTAGGCTATGGGAATACTCAAACTTCTTCGAAGTGTTCCCCCAAAGACTCTCTCTCTGCTAGAGAGAGAAAAAAAAAAAATGCTGAAGAAAGAGAGCCCTTGAAAGGAGATTTTGAGGAAACATCTTCCTCTTAGTACAGAGGACTAGGAACAATGTCAGTGCATTTCACAAGGTGCACCTGTAAAGAGCACTGACAGGCATGCTGCACTGGAGCATGGGGGGAGATGAACCATTTGCCAAACTCTGAAACTTGGAAAAGTCTGGGAAACCCAACAGTTCCAAGCCAGAGAGAACAGCATATTCCCATTACAGAGATGTCACTGATAAAAAAAAGTCTGCCATTCTGTAGAAAAGCAAGCAATAAGAATGGAAAGCAGGATATTTTCTTCTGTTTGCCATATTTCTTAGTATCCATTAGCCAAAACAACAGAATATAAGTGACTTCACATTGCATACTTGGAATATCTTCAAATCCATCCCAGAAGTCTCCTACTGTAGCTCCTGTGATAATTTCATTGGTTCTGCAATTAACCAGATCTACTTCCTGTTGGCCGAACTCCTTCCTGAAGGATTCAGGTTTCCAAAGCTCTGCATTTATTTTGTGATGCACTCCGGACACCATCACAGGCTAAAAGACAAATATGAATTAGAGAAAATTAAAGCCTCTTTAACACAGAATATTTTAAGATTTAATAAGCATTTCTGCAGGACCTCATCATACAGGATATATAATGGCAACGACAGAGATTATACCAAATTTAGTAAGAAAAAAATTGAAAATATTTTTTAAAATAACTATACCTTTTCTCTAACATCTTATTTATAGTGTTGTTGAGGACATGGGTATCTCGTGAAGATATACTTAGTAGAATTTACAATGCCTTTCCATTATTTAGGTTGCCATGCTAGATTTACAAAGTCTGTACATATTATAATAAAAGCTGCTTTGTAGTTTGAAATCTTATCCATACTTGAGGGGGGGAAAAAAGGAGGAACCAGTAGCAACAAAACTGCTAATTCATTCATATGCTGTACTTTTAGAAGTTAAGTTGTAGTTTCTAAAGCTTACAAAAATTTCAAATGTATTAAGTTGCCTGGAAAACAGAAGTAGTAAATCTTTCACACAACATTTTAACTCTCAACTGGAAAAAGTATGTTCTGTTAGAAGACAAAATAAATAAATAAATAAAAGTTGGCCACAAGACAGTGACAGAGATCACGGCTGCTAAGTGAGCAGTTTTTCATAAGTGACTTTGGGTGTCAACTCCCAGGCTTATGAACATGACATGATGGATATTAAGGGTGCATAATCCACTCCCCAAAAAAGGTTTACATATAGTTTTAGAGACAACTGCTGTGCTGTCCTGTCTTTGTAAATCAAACAAGTTGTGATGGACAGCTCCCATCTGGTACAAGAAAGCCAGAGTCACAATAGGAGCCACCAATATATCCCAGCAAGAGGTATTAAAATGCACAGAAATAGTACTTTATACAGTTTATCCTCTTCTATGCAAGGAGCTCAGCACTAATTAACTCACTCAACACTCATGTAAGGGAAGCAATTATGGATAATCATTCCCTTCTAAACAATTAAATGAAAGCAGAGCGATTCTGTGACCTCGTCATTTGTCAGTGGCAAAGCTAAAAAAAGTTTGAAGTCCAGTCCCACCCTGCTTTAACCACTAGACAATAATCCATGGTGGCTCTCTGGGATAGTAGCATGCCATACGTTGCATTACTAACTGGAAATTATAATCAATCTCAGAACCAAGGCTGAATGTCCAGTTATATGCTCTGCCACTAGAGAACATCCATTCTATATTCAGAAGATCCTTTCTGTTGACTAGTGCTCAGATACCACAGCTATAAGGGCCATTATAAAAAAAAAAAAATCTACATAGTCTGTATTAGCCCACTAAGGATAACATGAGTGTGCAGGAAACAAACAAAACATCTTGAGGAAAATACCTGTCCCTGCTTCCAGCATTCTCTAAAGACATTCCAGTTACTCGCATTGTTGGGATCCTGAAGACACAGCAAGCGGTTATCACATAACCAATAGTGAGGTGTATCAAAGCCCAATATGGTAGGCTTTATAGTTAATCCTTGAGGTTTCTTAGGCAAATCTGTGAGAGTTCTACTTTGCACCAATGATGCAAAAATGTCATCAAGGATTTTGGGAGTGCTCTTGAGCCCACTTTCTGTCTGAATTTAAGAGGGAGAAGAGAAAGTGGATGTTAATATATGCTTTTGTTACAGTCGTATGTCAAGATGCCATTTGTTCTGCAGAGGTTTTAATAAGTCATGCAACACTCCTATTACATATTTTTGCCACCAACTGCTTCCTTTTCACTTCAGCCCACGTTTATATTATGTAGGGATAATAATCTCCTCCTTATAGTTTATGCTTAATTAAGTAAATGACAGACTTGCTGTTATTTATACTTGTGCAAACCCACTGAAGAAGATGGAGCGTGGCTCCTAGTTAGGATTATATTTAAAAAGTTAGTGATCTGAAATCAGTGAGATTGCATTTCTGAAGCCCAGGTTAAATATTTCCCCCACTATTTCAAAATTAGTTACACACTGGGTTTAATTCACACCTGGGCGGACAGGGTGAAGTAATTTGCAATCCATGCATCTGGGGGGGGGGGGGGGAAATCAAATCACTTGATGTAGAAGCAGCTTTAAACTCTAGCTGGGAGTCGTTTAGGAGCAATCCTGGAGGCTACCAGGGAAGTAAATCTGCTGGATGCTCTGACTCTATCCTTCCAGGTGTATGGGCTGCAGCAGATAGAGCAAGGGTAGCTGGCAAGCTTATGCCATTGTGGCACTACTGCATGTAGGCTATAACTAGGCACCTCCATAGGGATGCCTCTGGTGGAAGCCAGACAATGAAACTGCCTTCCCCAACAAAATATTTTTGATGGTTGTGTATTTAATTTGGCACATGCCTGGTGAAATGGTTCCTATTCACTATACACTTCCAGCACAGTTTGGCTTTAAAACCACAGTAAGGAAAAAGCACTGCAAAAATCCTTGTATACCTTTCCTCCAGAAGAGTTCAGCAGATTCCTCAAGAAACCTGTGTTGTTGTTGTTGTTGTTGCTCACAGGTGTTAATATTGCACTGTTGAATGTCTGCAGGGTTGTAGGGGGTTTAGTGAAAGTGGGGAGGGTCTGAAGAGGTTTGTTTTCATTCTTTAAAGTGGACGTGAGGAGTTTATCTGAAATGGAGAGGAAAAAACTCCACTGATAAACTGAACCAAGGCACGTGTATTCTGGAGTTTGAAGCAGTTTTATATAAGTTAAAAAAAAATTACTTGTGAAGATGGCCAATATATTCCGTTTAAAACCACCTTTGAGTCATACTACATTTCAATTATATTCATTAAAAAAATACTGTTCCTTTTTGGAGGAGACATTTTCCCCCTTATGTAGTTTTAAATTTAAAACACAGATGCAGACAAAACTCTGTGGGTGAAACGTAAAACAAGTCCAGTATCAACAAATATTTTGCCCATTGCCAATCTAACGAGATCATTAGACTCTTCAGACTTGAACACAAAAGGAACCTAATGTCTTAAAGTATCTGAAACTGTGCCTTTGGGGGGTGGAGTGGGGGGGGAAGAGGATCTGTTTTCTTCCCCAAATTGGCACCATATTTGAATTGACAAATTTTTACTTATTCCTCAGAAGTCTTCATTACCTCCTTCCACTGTATTGATATAGTGTACTACAGTCTAGCGAGTGGATTTTCACGAGTATATAAGCAAGTTAGGTACCTAGTGTGCTTAGGCAGTTTTGAAAAATCCAATGTCATGGGTGAAGTTTTCAAAAATGCCTAAATGACTTAGGAACTTAGGTTCCATTTTCAAAAGTGACTTAGGTGGTTAGGCATTTTAAAATTTTTACCATAAATACACAAGTCTTTTTACCTGGTTTATTAAACTTTTATACCAGTAGCCAGCCACCATAAACCCCACCCCATTCCACAGATGGGTCTGATATTGTACATTTTCAATTAGCTAGTAGCAGTTAAAGGTTGTTTTTATATATGACATTTACCTTTATTTTCTTTATTCACGTTTCCACTGGTTAGGTTAGCCAGCCAACTTAAGGAAGGAGAAGTATTTACTGAAGAGAGTGGTTTACTTCCAAGTGTTGGTTTTACAGGAGAATCACAGCTAGCGGCTAATGGGTTTAGGACAAAATTATGCTGAAGTGTGGATTTCTCTCCAGGGATTAAACTCTGCAAGACAAGTTGAAGACTTATAAAAACCAAAAGATACCTAAGTGTATCAAAGTCAAAGTCACAGAGGAAGTCTATGGAGGAACAGAGATCGCAACCTAGCTCATTACTTAATATTTTTTCTTTGCATCTGTTATTGACACCTTAGAGCAGTTTTCAACTGGCCTGCCTGCCAGACATCAGCAGTTCTGCCCTGTTCCCCACTAAGGGCTCTGCTTTAAGGATAGCCCACTACTCTGATCCAATTCCACCCTGGGCTCCCAGCAGCTCCAGCCCATGTGCTTCCCTGCCCAGTCCCAGCTGCAATGTCTCCATGCTGACCCACCTCTGAGTACACCCTGCTACACACCTGCTGTTCCACCTCTGAGCATATGCACTTCAGGCCAGCACCTGCCAGCTTGGAGGATCCTCATCTGCCAGGGAGGAAAAGGGCCTGCCTGGGCCAAAGACACCAGAAGCTTGGGTGAACTGGATGGGGCAGGGGCGGGAGGAGAATGCCTTTACAACAGAGCCCCTAGTGGGGAGCAGGAAGGAATAGATGCCAAGTGGACCAAACAGAAAGTCCTCACCTGCAGCTTCAGCACCTATACTCGCCTGACAGGCGAGCGCTTTCCCTTCACAGCTGCAAAGTATCATCTGACCCCATAGGTGCTAGGTCTGGGCAGGAGGGGCTCAGAGGCAGGTCAGTACACGGATGCTGCAGCCAGAACTGGGCAGGGAAACATAGGGCTGGAGTGGATAGAAGCCCAGGGTGGACCCTGAGCTAAGCAGTAGGGCCTTCCTTACAGCACAGTTCCCAGAGGGGAGCACGAGCTGGACACAGGCAGGGGGAGGAGGAGATAGGAAAGGCTCTGGAGGGAGTCACCCCTTGCTTCCCTGGGCCTCCACACTGCCCCCTGCTCAAACTGTACCAGGGAGGCTCCTCTCTCCTGCAGTTACCCCTCCATCCTCAGGGCCCAAAATCCTGAATACTCAAGTGAGCACGGAGGACCCAATGCTCATTCAGATCATGAGGATTTTTGGCTAACTGAATATCAAACATTTCCACTTCAGCTGGGTGCAAAACTTCCACTCCCAATAGAGTATCATTAAGATCAGTGACTAAAAAGTTTCACTGTGAAACTGCAGCTAAAAAATATAATTTCCTTTATCTGAATACTCTGTTATCGGATGTCCCTCAAGCCATATAGATAAATGCACTTCACCTGCATTTATTTTAGAAACTTTTCATTTACATTTTAACACACGGAAGTTAGCCTATTGATACACTTCAACATTCAGTGGTACACTTTTAATCAGGCACTTATTGATTTGCTTATGCAACATAAAGCAAATCAATAATTGACATGCTTTCACTAGTTTGCAAACACCCAAGGAGCCCTTTGGCCCACCAAGATTTGGACATCACCTTATCCGGCCAGACAGAAAACAAATACACTTCCCCAGAGTATTAAGGCGAAAATAATTTTTTTGAAGTTCACACCGCTTTTAAGTTTAAAACCAAAGTCTGACCAATTTTAATACTTACTTGCTTGCAGAAGCCATAATTTAAGTATGGTCTTCTGCCTACCACATCCTCAAAACCAAAGGCCAGATACCCCATTGAAATCCATGGAACTATGCTGATTTACACCATTTGTGGAGCTGGCCTTTGGTAATTTTTTTTTTGGGGGGGTGGGGTGGGATGGGGAAGACTAATGCTAGCATCAACCCCGCCAAGTAACATACGGGGGGGCGGGGGGGGGAATTGTTTCACAAGTCCAATTAGCAATAAAAACGTGATAAATTCCATACTACATATGAAATATTTAAAACTACTCAACTTTCAGAAGGGCACTGCCAAAAGGGAAGCATTTCATTTATTCCCAAGTACCTGTAAGTGTTTAAAAAACTTACCAATAGAGTACTTCAAAACTAGACTAAAATTGTATAACATAATTAAAAAGACTAGCTTTGTGGATTTTGTTTACAATAAGATGGTTACGTTTTCATAAACGGAAGCTATATTTTAATTGTAGGAAAGCTCTCTCTCTTATATCATAGCCATTAAGACTTATTTGTTATCTAGTTAGTCTAAAATTCTTGTTAGAGACTCCATTACTGGAGTTTCATAAGGCATACGAGAATCCTTGAAGAAACATTTTCATATCTTCTAGGAATTTAAACAGATTTAGTATTTCCTCTGAACTGTTTATTTTCTCTAGATTTAACCTACTTTGTTGCATTATTTTGTCATTAAGTCTCCAGGACTCAAAGAATTTCCTCTGTTCTCTTTCTGCACCCCACCACATTCTCTCACCCTTCCAGTCTAGAAGTTTATTGAAAATATCTTTTCTTCAGTACAATCCTCCTTTTCCTTTAGCAGTCAGTCGATGAGAGCCACAGAGCACTCAGTGCTTTTCAAGAATTGGACATTTAAAAAAATGGGTCCCTATAAATAGACACCTAAACATTTTGCTAGTATATTTAAGAAAGTTGAATCAGTGAATATGCGCACACTAATATTGCACAGATCCATAGGATGGGATTTCAGAAGTGGTTAGTGTTGGCCTAACTCCATACCCATTGAAATCAATCATCACTGAGACTTTAATGGGAGCAGAATCAGGCCAACATTGAGCACCTTCGAAAGACTCAATTGTTGTTTCTCAAACTAGGTGTATATATAGTGTGAGACAGTGGCAATACCTGTTTTGGATCCTCCTTCAGAATTGGTTTTGATAGGGCCTTTAACTGCTTATTCGCACAAGGACAGTTTGCCTTTATTCCCCATTTTGCTCTTACGGAGTGAACAGTGTCACCAACATCATAGAGAGCTAAATGAGAAGAATCAGTAATGAGCTCATATCAAAATTAAACATACAGACTATCAAGATTCAATGTGAGTACACTACATAGCTAAAAGATGGTTAAGAGAAAAAGCATTTCCAGAATGGTGATACGTCAGTTTAACTCCCGTTTTATTTATTAGATTTAACTTTTTCAGAGAAATCAAGATATTTGTGTAAAGTATTTAATATTAAGTACAGAAAGTAACACCAGCAAAACAAAATGCAGAGTTAGTCTTTAAACACTGCTTCTTGGTAAACTGGCTGAACAATTTTATTACTCAAATCATTTTATTTTATCCTAGTCCAGGGGGAAGCATTCTGGACTAGATCCAATGCCCACTGAAGTCAGTGGAATCTTTTTCATTCAACAAGCATTGGATCAGGCCCTATACAAGTGAACAACAGAACACTTGGTACTGTTCACATATATTTCCACAGCAATTATTAGAATACCTTTTCCAGGAATTATCTGTGTAGGCATTAAGTTCTCCGGTTCATGTAACTGACCCTTCACACATTTAAGCCAGGAGAAAGTATCAGCTGCATCATCTGCAAACAATCATTTTAAATGACTAGTTAATGTGTTCATTCAGTCTCTCAATAGCCACTTTTTTGTCTTTCAATAATTTCAGAATACAAGTTTATAAAAAGAGCTTTACAATAAGCCTATCCATTCATTAACATAATAGTTCAACAATTTAAGTCATTTTTAAGAAAGTGGGAAACTACACATTCTCACCATCATGTATGCTTTTCTTTTTCATCCTGTAACAATCTACACAGACTCCAAAGCCACACTTGGGGCAAACCCAGTGAAGGTTGAATATCGTGGTGTCACACACATCACACATTTCTCGAACTCCTCGAACTGCACGTTTCCAGGCTACTTGTCCTGTGGTGATTGACAGACTAGTCAAAGTTAAAGAGTTAACTTGCAGCCCTATGGGTTTCAATTAATGTACTTTTAAAATAATTAATTACTTTAGGTATAAAATATCCCCCAATGGCTCAAGAATTAATCTTGCCCCATCTCAGGGAGAATTTTAAGAGGAAGAATTACATGTTTGGAGGAGGACGAGGAAACTTCAGAGGCAGGTTTGAATCTATTCAAGGTTTTGAATGTAAGAAAATATCCTGGGAAGACCGATTAGTGGACAGAGGGCAAACAAGGCTGTCAAAGGTGCACAATAAAGAGTAATCATATGGATATTACCACCTTGCCTTGCTCACATGTGCACATATATGCGTATAAAAAGAGAAACAATGCAGCCATTCCTTTAAACCATGCTGCACCTCTGGCTATACAATTATAGCTACAGGAAAAAGACATTGCTTAAACTGCAATTCTACACTGAGGAGTAATAGTATAAAATGTCATAGGGTTCCATATTTGTTGTCTTTTCATGGTTTCTATTTAAAAGTGTGCTTAGTTTAAGGTAAAAATAAGAATAGTTTTTTCTATCTGTCAGCCCTGTAATCTCAGCGTGGACTCAGAAATTTGAACCGAGTTCTTTCCCTCGTGCACATCTGCACCAGTAGAGGTTCCGCAAACTAATTATCCCATCAGTTACGTTTCAAAAAGGTGCAACTGATTGGAACTTAAACAATTCTGTTGGGGCTCAATCCTGCACCATTGAAGACAATGACAGTTCTATTATCGACTTCAATCGAAGCAAGACAAGGTCCGTGATACACAAAAAGGAACAGAAGCTATATCCCTCAACTGTGTTAGCCCCCTATTGCTACCAAGAACAGAAAGCAATGAAAACTTATTTTGTCACTAAGTTAGTAGATCTGACTGAATATACACAGGCAGCAGATATGTAGAGTAGAAAAAGTACCATTTTTACATCATCACTTTCTGTAACAGAACTGCACTTCAAGCTTTTTTTCTAGAAAGGGAGGAGAGGTCAGGCCAATTCAGTGTATGAGACTCATGTGCACCATAGAAACTAGCAGAGCTGAATCCTGATAAGGGTCCAAAGCATAGAGTTGCTTAACATCACATCCACAAGCTTAAACATATTATTACTTCTCACCACCAAGAATCAAAATGGACATTTAATAAAGATTTTTAAATGGCAACACCAAACGTATGCAATCAATTTGCATGCAGGAAACAAACTATGAAGACCTATTTTGAAAAAGTTGAGTGAAAAGTCCTAAATTTTACATTTCAGAAGAGCTGCTCTTACTGTGTGGTTCTATTGTGGACATGACCTCCTTTTCAGATATCACCAGCCGGCAGAAGTGGTCTCCGATGTTGGCTAGAATATACTTTGCAGTGTCTAGATCTAGACCCACAACATTTTTTGCTAAAGGCAGCCACAAGCTGATAGCCTCAGAGTCGTACTTGTCTGGGGTTAAGAAACCTTCTTCACGCAGCAATCCATGTCTATTGAACCGCAGCCTGTGGTGGAGAGAGGATGGGGATAAGAAAAACAAAAAACCCAAATGTTCTCTACTAGCTCATTTCCACCTGTTCTAGTCTGTCACCCAGACACTGGCATCCAACCATACAAGAAATTAACAGGATAACTGACAATGCTGAATATGATTTAATGGTTAGTATAGATCAGGATAAATTGTGTTCTCTATTATGTCAGTTAATCATGATTAAACCCTGCTCATGGAGGAAGAAATTCAGTTTTTGTTGTGCTCTTAACATTTTAAGCCAGGAAATCTAAAGAATCCAATTAGTGAGAATCTTAAATGCATTTGCAATATGAGACATGCACTTTAGGGCTGTAGCAAAGATTTTTCATTGTAACAGCTCAAACTTGATTCAAACCCCAAGACAGCAGGAAACTGAATATCTTAAACGTAACCAATAAAACATAATTATGGCTAACTTGGAAAGCAGGTCAGTAGACAAAAGAACATCTACTTTCAAGAAGTTTTGCATTTAGATTTACCAGTAGGAAAATAAGGGGAAAAACACATTTAACTATTGAAAACCCAGAAAAAGCAATATATTAAAGAAAACTTTACAAGCCACATCCTAAAAGTGTTCATTAATAGGGCTCCTTTACAAACTCTATCCATGAAATCTCAGTGAAAGACAGCTGTTTCTGAGGTGGAAAAGTAACAACCAACAGGTGCTCAATATGGTGCATAAAAATGGCAGGAAAGTAAGTTTTGGCCAAGGACATCAGAGCAAGGGAAAAAAACAACAACCAAAAAACCCCACAAACCTACCCGTTACTCTTCCTATGAATTAAGAGTGCCGTGGGATCTTTAACATCCACACAGAGGAGATAGGACCTCCATTTTTAATGTAGTTGAATCTCAACATCTACCTTGAAGGGACGAGTTAACATGACTTGGTTTTAAAACTGTGGTCTTGTGTAGTCTAGGTATTTCAGACATAATATTAAGCCACCTTACCATTAAAGTCACCCTTTGAAATTAAACCACAAGTTAGCAATATTGGTCTTAAATGTCTCGTTCTCATGTGACACTTTTTTCCTTACTTCTCCCCTTCAATCCTCCCTCCCCAACAGCTCATAAGAGCTATAATATTTCCTCCTCTAGAAGGTGGGCAGGAAATTAAGCCTGTAATGCAACAGTAATACAGGAAGATTTTTCCAGCCCCATATCTTCATTCAAGGAGACTAGGACTTCAATGTTTGTTTTTAAATTTAATCACAAAGTGCGCTCTCTATACACAGCACTACATATGCGTCATTTTATGCAACAAAAGAATGATACAGTCCATACCGCATAAAGTTTAACACACAAAAAATGAGGACAGGTGTGACAAAATCATTGGGAATGAGATGAATGTAGAAAGCTTTCATGAAATGGGAGAGATTTATGTAGGATTTGAAAAAGGAGGGGATATGTTCAGGGACCTTGCATAGTCTGCATTTCTGCAGAAAAATCTATACCTTCCCTCCCAACTGTACTCCAAAATTTAAGCTGTCCTTTAAAAATAATTTCTCTAGTCCCTGACAGCCACCTTCATAGAGGACACCCCAGGGTACTGAATCAGGAACCTCTGGAACTGAAAGCATGAATCTCTACAGCGTGAGATAAGAGAGTCAGGCTCCCGGGCAGGCAGCTGTAACAGACTCAACCTCTCTGGATCAGGCATTGGAGGTGGTCACACCACACAGTGATCATTTGGTTTTACTTAGGGCTAGTCTACACTAGAGCTGTAAGTCAACCTAAGTTATGCTACTTCAGTTACACACGTTACGTAACTGAAGTCGACTTACAGCGAAGTCTACACCGCACTGTGTCGACAGGAGACGCTCTCCCACCAACTTATCTTACTCTTCTTGGGGAGCTGGAGTACAGGAGTGGAAGGCAGAATGCCCAGCCATCGACCAAGGGGGTCTTCACCAGACCTGCTAAATCAACACTGCTGCATTGATCACAGCAGTGCTGATCTAGACCTAAGTATAGACAAGCCCCTACAGTTCCAACACCCCTTAAAGGCTTAAGTCAAATATAGTTTTCCCCAAGTCTGACAACCTGACAAACTCTGAGAAGTGCAAACTGTCCCATTAATCATCTCAAATGGATGTTGGCATTGAAACCTAAACAAGACATTTTGATTGTCAACTTCTAATTATTTTAGCAGAAACATCCAGCAGTTGGCTTGGAATTACGGATACACTAACTCCCAGGCTCTCTCGAGTGCTGAAACTCACCATATCTCAATGCCAAAAGTCTTCTGATTCCACCCACATAGCTGCATCATAACAGTTGGTATGTGTGTGTGTTGTCAATACTGATAATCATTAAAAACCCAAAGTACAGCACAAGCATAAAGTAATTTGAATTTAATATCAAAATACACAGCCCATGAAATGCTGTACTCGTTACATTGTTTAAACCTCTATCGAAATCTGCTGAGCGAATGGTTGCTTTTCTATATAAAGAAAGAATCAGGAGAAAAGCATTTAACGAGGTCAAGCTATATAAATATGGCATAATAGGTCATGTACTGTAGTAAGTGCTTGATCCTGTGGGGGACCTAGCAGCTGTGCTATTGGGTGCAAGAGACTGGCAAAGTCATCACAGGCATTTGGACCCAGCCTCTTACTCCAGGAGACATCATCATGCATCTCTTCAGGATCATCCATTGAGCTGACCTGGGTGGTCTCTTACTCCTATCTTATAGCTTCTCCTCAATCGAGTTCTGAGTGGCTCAAGTACGAATATTTAGGACTTCATCCACGGAAACTTACTCTAGCTATAGCATACCCTCCTAGATAGCAAAAAGATGTACCAAATCTAGTGTAAAGGCTTTATTTAACTGTAAATAAACATGTTCTAATCAACCCAATAAGAATGCACCTTTCTTTAGAAAAAAACTGCAGTACAAAATTAAACTGATTTAAATCACTGATTTTAATTAAAACTTTCCACTTGGTAATTTAAATTATCTTATCTGGATTTAAAATTAATCCATCGTATACTGAGAACACAGTGTTTATCACTTAAGCCACTGGACAGCTGTCAAGGTTATTAATTGATCTTAGATGCATTTGAAACAGTGACTTAGAGGTGACTGGCTGTAGGATAGATCCTACAGCCAATTTCCAAAGCCATTGTAGGCCAAGATTTAAAAGAGAGGCTTAAAGATGGACTACTGAGCACTCTGCACTTTTTTTTTTTTTTTTTTAAGTCTTTGATTGAGTCATCTTAAATCTATTTGTACAGCTGGGAATATCAACATCCACATATTTTCAAAATTGCTCTCACCTCCTGAAGTGAAAAAATCTGCAAAAGACAGTGGAGTCTTTTTGCTCTTTGTTTTTCCGGTAGCTGTCCAGGCGGCATTCCCTGCACTTATGCAGGTGAGGTGCAATGTTATTGCAGGAACCATCCTGCACAAAAGCTTCCCCACTTTGCTGCAGCTTCTTAACTTTACAAGCATCTGTCAAAACTGACCTGTGAATAATTACTGCAGGAAAAAAAACAAAAAAAAATAGTGCAGGTTAAACAATAAAACTAGTCACTCAGACTCACATTTGCTTACCCTATGCATCTCTGTTAAAGCTATATCTGCTTTTGTTAAGTTACTTTAACTTTTCACCCTATACCTCAAATTAATCTTAACATATTTTGAAGTTGGTTGCTTATTACAGAGCATAAACTTCTTTTGAAGTTTTCATAGTCAGGGCCCAATTTTTTGTTACAGCCATGCAATTTACCCCTTCCCACACAACTGCATTGCAGAACCTCAGCTTTTGTTTGTTTGTTTTTAAACCAGGGGTCCCCAATACGGTGCTCGCAGGTGCCATGGCGCCCGCCGGGGCTTCTAAGTGTGCCCACGTACTGGCCGCGGACAAGCATCCGCCGAAATGCCGCTGACAAGCAGTGCCATCCAGAGGCGTTGCCGCTGAAATGCCGCCGATTTTTGGCGGCGACGCCTATTGATGTTGCCGCTTGTCGGCGGCATTTCGGCGGATGCTTGTCCGCCGCCACGGTCCTCCGTGGCTCGTCGTCTGGCGCCCGCCAGACAAAAAAGGTTGGGGGCCACTGTTTTAAACTATGTGTCTGCAGGCATAATAGCTAGCTGCAACCTTGAACACAAGATCAGAGTGTAAACTGATGTAACACTGTCTTCTGGAGTCTTCAAAGAGCCTGAAATATTTTTGAGAGATATAAATTGCCCCATTCATCTCAGTGAGATCCCCGTGGACTCCATGATTCTGCTGCTGCAGTCAGACATTTTTCAAAAGCATTATGGAAGTTAATATTTTACTGCAGTCAGTGTTCAGGACACCTTCCCGCACGACTTCAGGCCCAGCTGGGATCCACCTGCAATTGTTGCTTGCTCTGCACCTTTACCCACAAGATAGAGAATTGAGTCACAGTGTATGCTACATGACCTGTTCCACAAAGCCAGGCAGCAGGGGATCAGCGAACCAGAGCTGGATTGCAAGCTCGATCAGCTAAGCTGCCTGGAGGACAGTGCAGCAGCCCAGGTCCATGGAGCTGAGTCCCTGAATCCAGCTACAAGCTTCCCCATTCTCTGGCACACATAGGAGTGGGAAAGAGAGAAAAGTTCCTCTAAAGAACATCGCAGGACCCTAGTGAGTGGCAACTAGGGGCCACCTGGAAAGCACAGCTATAAAAAACCCATCAACTAATTTTGTCAATGAATTATTTTCAACTATGAGCTTGACTCGTATGAGTGTGTGTGGAGGGATAGAAATGAAAGGTAGAATAAATTAACATTGCCTTAGAACTTAGGGATTGTTGCTGCAGCGTTTGGTCCCATTATGCCATGGAGTATGAGTGAGTTATATTAACTTTTGCAACCCTTCTTCCCAAATTTAGCTTAACAGAATTTTGTTTGGATTAGATTTGCGATGATGGAAAAGTATTTTTTCCTTATGATATGCATATCTAATCCTACCACGACCTTAAATATCTTTTCCCAAGACTTACTCTTATACATAATCTGAAAATTGGGTATAAGTTTTAGGAGCCCCATCATACTCCTTCAGTTCCTATTCTAGAAATGAAATATAGGTGTTTCACTAACTCAGACATCAAGACTGCAATTTCATAAGATTCCTTATCCTATTAACACATTTTTCTGAAATGTCTAAGCAACTTTATATACACAATAATTCTCTGTTGATATATCAGCTCCAGATATACTTGCCATTGTTGTGGACTTTATTGGTGCTCCCAGCCCTAGCGCCTTCATTTTCATTTCTCTCACATGAAATCTCATTTGAGTTTCCTCTGACTGAGGAACACACAGAAAAGGAGTTTTCTGCCTTGTTTCCTTTGCAGCTGCTCTGGTTACAACTGCTTTGTAATTTAATCTCATGCCCAGTGAAAAGGATAGCAGGAGCATCTGATGTTGAGGGTTTACAATCCAAGATTTTCTGCAGTTCTGATGTGCCATTAAGCCTGGATGTTACTCTTGAAGAGTTGTCGAGATGTTGGATGGATTTTATAGGAACATGCTCCTTTGGGAAGTTTGTCATTGGCTTGGTAAAGGATTTGTGGAAGTTTTTCAAGTCATTTTGTTTTTCATTTTGTGTGTCAGTCGAAGGTGGCGATCTTGAGGTCTTCAAAGAGGTATAGTTACTATTCTGATCTTTAGGATTTTTAGTTTGTTCTTTAGATAGAAACTGTGCTTTATGGAAGACAGTCAGATCTTCTTTTGACATTTTAACCGCAGTATTAAGACAAGAAGGATGTTCTTCTGGTAAATTCTCTTTGCAAATGCTGAAATGTACAATATGCAGTAATAAGACCTAAAGAGAAACTCAAATCATAATTGAATGCATCAGCTCTCAAGCTTTTCATAGGAACCAGAGTTTACATAAGTAAAATAGGAAGTTAATCACGGATGCTAGCAGAGTGAAGATTAAGAATTCAGAAAAGTTTCACATACCAAACACCTTAAAGAGAGATACAATCAATTAAAAAACACAAGGGGAGTTTCAGATACTACAGCTACTGTTCCTTCTGGCCCCTTGTGCCAACTTGATGACTGTGTACTTCCCCCCCAGAAGTTACAGGTACCTATTTATAAAAAGATACTGTTTCTCTCCCCACTGTTGCTATGTGAAAGACCTGCATAAACAGGGAAAATGATCTATCAATAGCTAAATGCAAGTTATGCTTTAGTCAAACAAGTTATTGGCCTCAATAAGGGGAAATGGGTGAACACTAAAGGGCTGTGATATACAGGATGCCAGACTAGACAAACTACTGGCACCTTCTTGCCTTAGCTTTAAAAAAAAAAAAAAAAAAAAATCTATATAGGAAAACAGTGACAATGATTCCACAGAGAGTGCTGTTAAATGCACATAGTAACTTTAAAAGAAAAATATTTTTTTTCAGTTATGGTAATCTTGTAGCATGGACAATAGGTTAAATTTAGATAATGGAATGTTAAATAGCACTTCTAAGAGAACCTTTTGTTTCCTACTATGACATTTTCTATAGGAAGTACTCTTCTCCTATTGTGACAGAATCAGGGAGACAGGGCAGAGCTTGATGACTGGAACACTAAATCAGGATTGAAGTGCAGTTACACTCTGAAGAATGTTTAGTATCTTTGTGTGTTCCAGATCTACTTTGCTCAGTCTACATATATTTCAAACTAATAATGTCATAAATTTAGCCTTTCAGATTCCAGATCCCCACCCCCAAATACAAACAGAACTTTTAACAATTCTTTTGATGCATGGGTCAAATCTAGAATTGTATCTAGCTGCTTTCACGTCTCTATATTGGATCTGCCAGGCCACTGTAAGTAAGATTATTTTGTGTCAGAAAATAGATATGACTGATTAATCAAGAGGTTTTCTTCCCTGTGTGTAATCTGCTTTCCTTTCTCCTCCCCCACACCTCCAAAAAATAAAGGCAATTAGGCTGTATTTGCATTTGTAGTTAAGTTAGTAACATTCTGTACATGAGACAGAACTCCCATAAGGGTGTGTATACAGTGCATAAGTCTTATGGCAGTATGTAAAGTACATACACTACATGTTCCCCTAGTATGGGTATAAACAGCAGCATAGACAGTGAGGCACTGCATAAAGTCATTCCTGAACCCTCTGGGTACTTACCCTACACCGCTCTTTACAAGCCTAAGCAGTGCCTCCCCCACCTACAGTGCTATTTTGAGCAACCCATAGAATGCTAGAGCCTTTTCACTGACATGTAGCTACACACCGCAGTGTGGACGCAGCCTGCTTTTCACTGCAGTATGTAACTATACATGCCCTACCCGCTTGCCACCAGTGACTTGCGGTGTAGACACAGCCTATGAAGCCTGCACTATTGAATCATAAAGGATAGTCTTGTGGCTAACCAGCTGACTGAATCAGAAAAATCTGGATTCTATTTCAAGCTCTACACAGGCTTCCTCTGACCATAGGTAATTCATGTAACTATTCTATACTTGAGTTTCCTGTTCAGCGAAAGTGGAATAATACTTTCCTAATGTCAAAGGAGAATTTAGAAGCTTCATTAAATTAAAATATTTGTAAAGTGTTAAGAATTTTAAACATAAGTGTTATAGAAGTATATTTTATTACACCAGTCTTGTCCTTATAAAATGCAAACACCCCCCAAAAGTGGACCAAATTGTAACTTGTGCCATTGGAGAAGGGCAGAATGAATACAAGTTCATTTAAAAAACTCCCCCCTTGCGCGGTCTGCAACTCGTGACAGTTCTGAAATTAAGGTGTCAAAGTCCATCTACAAGCCAAGAACACAATTTCTATTTACTGTAAGAATCAACTGCAGGTAAATTAATCTCCCTCCCTATGTTACAGTATGCCTATCTTTCTCTTAGACTTTAAAATGAAAAGCACCGAAGTATTTCCTACTAAGACACACCAAGTAATTTAAAAGCAATTAAGCCACAAAATATATTCAGGCATTATCCACCACTTTACAGATGGATAAATAGAGGCACTGGATGGTTAAACAATTTCCTTAAGGTCACAAGCTAAGTCAACAGAAAGTGGCAGGAATACAACCAAGAGGTAATTATATATTCAGGGCAATTGACAAAAATCAGTCAGATATTTCTCACCCACACCAATAGTGGGGGCGGGGGGGGGGGGGGGGGGAGAGAGGGCAGAGAGAAGCTTAGTTACCATGATTTCTTATCCAAAAAAAAAAAAAATCATTAGTCTATTCTACTTTGTATAAAGTAATTCATTATTCTGCTGTATTTTCCACCACAGATTAACACCCACCCCTCAAAAAAAAAAAAAAAAAAAATCACCACTTACCCCTGAGGAGTTTCTGCACCAAGGTTAGGAGGTGAGTTAGCTGGCTGAGGCATGCCCTGGTGCCTGAAGTCTTTGCTAGTAGGGGTTGCAGGCGTACACCCCAGCAATGTTTCACCAAACACCGTTGGTACTGACTGCACGTGACTCAAACTTTGTGATACCTGAAACAGATGTCAAAGTCAATAGAAAAATTCAAAGCCAACACATGAGAAAAATGTATCGCTTCTATGACTCTACCACAACCACTTAAATAAAAATACAACATACATCATATGCTCTTCCCAATATATGTGCTTAGTGGTATCTGACCCCATAATAAAAACTCAACTTTTAAACCATTATTCTTGCAATTCACAAAGTAGAAAAAGTCAAGGAATCTTTTGAAATCTATTAAGATGAATTTCCCCCAGAAAATGAATGTTGTAGAATCATAGAAACATAGGGCTGGAAAGGACCTCGATAAGTCATCAAGTCCAGTCCCCTGCACTGAGGCAGCATCAAGTAAACCTAAACCATGTTTGGAGGTTTTTAAGAACAGGTTGGACAATGAGGTCTTCCTTTGGAAGCCTATTCCAGAGTTTAACTATCCTTATATAGTTAGAAAGTTTTTAATAATATCTAACCTAAATGTCCCTTCCTGCAGATTAAGCACATTACTCCTTGTCCTACCTGCAATGACCATGGAGAACAATTGATCACCATTCTCTTTATGGGCTTGTCTACACTGGCAAGTTTTGTCGCCAAAAACTGCCTTTTGGCGACAAAAAAAACTTCCACCCCGCGAGAGATTTTTGTCTTTTCCCCTTCCTTTATTGTCAATAAACTGCCAGTGCAGACACCATGCCTTATTTTTTCAATTTTATTGGCCTCCAGAAAGTGTCCCAGAATTCCCATGCTGCCGCTCTGGTCAGGTGTTTGAACTCCGCTGCCCATCTGCCCCAGCCCCTTGCAAGCCCCAGGAATTTTAAATTCCATTTCCTGCTTGCTGACTTCCCAGGTGAGCATGGCTGGCTATCGCACCAAACGCGCTCCTGCTTGTACCACCGCTGAGCTGTTGGATCTGATCAGTATATAGGGAGAGGAGTCTGTTCAGTCGCAGCTGCGATTGACCCGTAGGTATCAGGACACATATGGGCAAATTTCTCAAGGCTTGTCCTGATCATAGCCCTTTTTGCACACAGCAGTGCAGAGCGAAGATAAAGGAGATGCGTGCGTCATGCACCTTTCCAAAACAGCCTGCACTGATGTCTGTGAAACGCTCCCGGTGATCCACAAGCACCTGCAACACCATGGAGAAGTATCCCTTCCTACTGATGTATTCTGAGGGAAGGTGGTCTGGTGCTAAAATTGGAATGTGTGTGCCATCAATTACTCTGCCAGTTAGGGAAAGCCATCCACTATTCCATGCACATTTCCCAGAGTCATGGTCTTCTACAGCAGGATGCAATTTATTGCCCTGCACACTTGGAGTAATACAGCCCCAACAGTGGACTTCCCCACTCCAAATTGATCTGCATCTGAGCAGCAGCAGTCTGGATTTGCCAGCTTCCACACAGCGATTGCAACACAGGGACACAAAGCGGTGCATGATGGTACAGATGGTGTCGCCAGGATACATACCCACAGTGCATTGCTCACACTGTTGACAATGGTGCCCCGAGTGTGGACATGAGCTGTTGACAGAGGGAGCAAATGTAGACTTGCTTTGGCGACTTTGCTTTTGTCGATTTTTTCGAGTCGACGTTAGTTTCCATCGACAAAACTTGCTAGTGTAGACAAGCCCTATAAGAGCCTTTCATGTATTTGAACACTTATCAAGTCCCCCCCTCGGTCCTGTTTTCTCAAGACTAAACATGCCCAGGTGTTTTAAAAACCAAAACACCCCCAAAAACAAAACAAAAACAAACAAAACAAAACCTTTCCTCACAGGTCAGGGTTTCTAAATTGTTTATAATTTTTGCTGCTCTGCTCTGGACTCTCTCCAATTTGTCCACATCTTTCCTAAAGTGAGGTGCCCAGAAGCAAACAATAACTCCAGCTGAAGCCTCAGCAGTGCCAAACTACAGCAGGAAAATTACCACCTGTGTCATATATATGACACTCCTGTTTCTATGCCAGAGAATTATATTCGCCTTTTTTCCAACTGCACTACTTTGACGACTCATATTCAACTGGTGATCCATTATACGCCCCCAGATCCTTTTCAGCAGTACCACCACCTAACCATGCATCTGACGAAGTGAGTATTCACCCACGAAAGCTTATGCTCCAGTACGTCTGTTAGTCTATAAGGTGCCACAGGACTGTCATTTTTTACAGATCCAGACTAACACGGCTATCCCTCTGATACTTGACACTACCTAACCAGTTATTCCGCATTTTGAAGTTGTGCATTTCATTTTTTCTTTCTAAGTGAAGTACTTTGCATTTGTCCTTATTGGTTTAATCAGTTGATTTCAGACCAATTCTCCAATTCGTCAAGGTCTTTTTGAATTCTAATCCTATACTCCAAAATGCCTGCAACTCTGCCAGCTTGGTGTTGTCTATATATTTTATAAATATACTCTCCACTTCATTTTCCAAGTCATTAGTGAAAATATTGACTAGTACTAGACCCAAGACTGACCTGTGCGGGACCTCACTAGCAGCCCTCTTTATTTTGACAGCAAACCATTGATGACTACTCTTAAGTACGGTCTTTCAGTTATACACCTGCCATATGGTAAATTAATCTAGACCACATTTCCCTAATTTGCTCATGGGAATGTCATGTAGCACTGTGTCAAGAGCCTTACTAGAATCAAGATATGTCTCATCTACCATTTCCTCCCTATCCAATAGGCCAGTAACCCTGTCAAAGGAGGAAATTAGGTTGGTTTAGCATGATTTGTTCTTGACAAATCCATGCTGGCTATTCCTTATAAGCCTATCATCATCATCTAGGTGCTAACAAATTTATTGTTTAAAAAGTTGTTTTAGTATCTTTCCAGGTATATAAGTTAGACTTACTGTCCTCTTTACTCCCCTTTTTAAAGGTAAGTACTAGGTTTGCCCTTCTCCAGTCCTCTGGGACCAAATGTACCCTCCGTGAGTTCTCGAATAATCACTAATGGTTCCAAGATTACTTCAGGAACTAGCTGAAGCACTCTAGGATGAATTTTGTCAGGCCCTGCTGACTTTAATACATCTACATATTCTTTAACTTGTCCTTTCCCATTTTGGCTTGTGTTCCTGCCCCCTTGTTGTTACAATAGTATCTCATGTTACATCTTTGCAACCAACAGCACACAAGTATTTCAGAAAAATGGATAATGTATTAAGAAGTTAGAAGAAACTTCGAAAGGAGACTAGAAAAGTTAAGTATTTCAGATAACTGCCAGCTGACATGCCACAGCTAATTTTCCTCTAAAGCAATTAAGAGTTATCAAAGTTGACAACTAACTTTCAGAACTCATCTAGAAACCTAGACCGGTACAAAAAGCCCTCAAGAATTTAAGTCGGATAGGTAATTTTATTAGTTTGTGTTAATTCTTCCATATAGTCCAAATGTATATAATTTTCTGAAGTATAGAAGCCCTGATAAAAAGTTTCTAGGTGTAGAGATTGTCGGAGCTTTAGGCGTATGGGACCCCAGTAATGAGCGAGTGCTGAGAGACTGTGGAATCGGTCTACGCTACACTCGGCTGATGCGGCAACTCATGGTGTTGGACACCATCAGGTGGTCAAGGGACATCTACATAGGACGCATCACTGGACATCGGCAATACCAGGAGGGATGAGCTAGAGTGCCAATGAAAAGCACAGTCAGGAAAGTAAAAAAATACTTTCCTCATGGACTGTATTTTCTAAATGGATAACCAACCTAATTCTCAATTACTAAGGGACAATCTCCACTCATTAATATATTTTTTCCACAATCAAATCTCTGTACAACTTTTCATGAGTGATGTACCTGAGTATTCGGATTCTAATATCTAAATTTTATTGTTAAATCTATTCACCTAAATTTGAGTTATTGCTGATTATGTATGCTATGTATCATATGACTTTTAAAAACTAACTTTATATTTGTGGATAATCCAAGCACTATACCCAGATGTACAGACACTCTTTTCCCAATTTATGTACTATAATTTTTTTTAACATTAGCTTTAATAAAAATTTTAAATCTGTGCCTAGTTATGAAACCACCACCAACAGTTCAGAACACAGCAGCTTATCCACTCAGAAGCAAAAGCCACAGAGAGCACTGTCCACTAGCTCCTTGTGGAATATGGGGTCAAATCCACAAGATCTATGTCACTAACTTCAAAACTTTCCATGGGACTGAGCTAAGTTCCTCGTGCTGTGGAATCATCATCATCTCCTCCCAAGACAGCTACATTACAACAAAACAAATGGAGCTGTCAATCCTCAATACTGAGGGCTGGTCTACAATGAAAAATTTACAGTGGCACAGCTACATCTCTCAGGGGTGGACATATTCACACCCCGAGAGACACAGTTAAGCCGACTCAGCCCCCAGTGTAGACAGCGCTATCTGAAATGGAAGAATTCTTCCACTGACGTAGCTATCACCTCTCAAGGAGGTGGATTACCTACAGCGACAGGATAACCCCTCCTTTCACAGTAGTAAGCGTCTACACTGAAGCACTACGGCAGTGCAGCGGTAGCATTTTAAAATCGTAGACATAGCCTAAAACTCATGCGCTCTCAGAAAATGGCCCTTGAATCTCGAACTCAATCCCAGAAATCGTCGGGACAGTCTTATCACCTTCAGAGCAAAATACAAAACCCAGTTCTTTGATCTATACTTCCCACACCACCACCACCACATTTAAAAAGATAAATAAACAGCTCAGTTATTGCTGACTGGAAAGAAAAGAAATATCAGCTTGCATGCTTATTGGGAGGCTCTCACAATTTGCCCCAGGCCCTGCAGGGGCCCAGCGAGCCCTGGCCCGGCGGCGGTCCGGGTCTTCGGTGACATTTCGGCAGCAGGGGGCCCTTCAGTCGCTCCGGATCCGCGGTGGCATTTTGGCAGCAGGGGGCCCTTCAGTGCTGCTGAAGACGCGGAGCGACTGAAGGGCCCCCCGCCGCCGAAATGCTGCCAAAGTCCCGGACCGCCGCCAGGTGAGTACAAGCGCCGCAGCTCCTCCGCTTTGCCCCAGGCCCCCTGAATCCTCTGGGCGGCCCTGGGTGCTCAGATATAATGATGGACATCTTATAGCAGGGGCAGTCAATAAGCAGACTGTGGGCCAAATTCGAACCACCAGATGCTTTTGACTGGACTGCAAGATCTTTTTATTTACTCATTATTGCAGTGTGAAAAAAAGTGTTTCTCGGGACTCTGGACCTTCACTATACCTTGACCAAGAAATTTGGACCTTGACAAAAAAATAACTGACTACCCCTGCCTTATAGGAACCCAGATTAGCTACCCCGAACTGTGATATCACTACTGTACTTTAGAAGTCTACTAAGAGTGCCTGACCATGAAATGGACCTATGTAGCTGGCTTGACAAAGGACTGATTCATGGCTACAGTAACGGGACTATGCACAGAAGCAAGACGGCACAGAGATAACCCCTAGATCTCCCAGAAGGCCCCTCCCTCCTCCACAAAAAACAACTAGATCTGATGAGGCTAATCACATGATCATTTGAAGGGCTGTTCTCTAGCTACACCATTATTCTCCATATCCAAATCACCCAGGCCTTTGGCTTTCGAGACAGCTTTCTTGGATCTTAGCCAGGCTTGATGGACCACTCAAATGCACTTGGCTCAGAAAAACATGAAAATATTAGAAAAACTACCAGATTTTCCCTTTGCAGAAAAACATACAATATCTCTGCAAGACTGGTGCACTCCTGTCTGGTAGCAAAAGATCTCTGAGCAGTCAGGCAGGTAAGTTACAGGGTAAAGTTACCATTGAATTTTTCTCTTTTCCTAGATAGTTTTCTAAGCTAGAGAAACCCTGACTTTTTAAATCTCTCTATATAGCCAGAAAGAAAAAAGTCTGCACACTGGAAAAAGACACCCACAAGACTGGGAGTAGACAAACTCCTTTTACGAATGAGAAAGTGATCTCACCCAAAGGCTCAATTATATTGTTCTCTGTCTTCTAGTAGAGAGTACTAAACCCATGTCTGGGCTAGCACAGAAGAGTGAGCGCGAGGCTGCTCTACGCTGAAAAGTTACAGCGGCATAGCTACACCACTCAGGGGTGTGAAAAATCCATACCTCTGAGACAGTCAAGTCAACCTAACCCCCAGCATAGACAACGGTAGAACGATGGAAAAATTCTTCTGTCAACCTAGCTACTGTCTCTCAGGTGAATTACCTACAGTGACAGAAGCATCCCTTCTGTTGCTACAGTAAGTGTCTAAACTGAAGCACTACAGAGGCATAGCTGCAGCTGTGCTGCTGTAGCATTCTAAGCTTAGACATAGCATAGTGGGTCAGTAAATTGAGGCCATGTAGTCCTCCTCAACAGCTCAATGACAAATATACTGTTACAATAGTGAAAATAAGCCATAGTTACCTCAGAGCAGGATTTTGCATGTTTGGCATCAACATTTCCTTTATCATCAGATGATTTTCTTTTCATACCCCCATTTCTCTTAGATTTGCCTGAAACATTGAAAGTGATTAAATTAGTTTCCACCATCGAAAATTACTTCAAATAGCAAAAGGCCAATAAATAAAAAGTCTTACCACACTTTTCATTGCTGTCATGTAGGATTTCAACATGAATCAATTCTGGATCAAGAGTTTTTAAAGCTGGAATCTTAAGGGAAAATGGAGTAAGCTTTTTTAAAAAGACAATTTGTGTAAAAAGTTTTAGATTAGATATTTACTATTTTCACACCTCAAGGGAGACTAATAAAGCAGTTTTAAAAAACAAAAACAGAAGTATGATACTCTAACTATGGAGCAAGAGTAAGCTTCTGGTCTGAAAAACCTCGACTCTGTGGAACTTCAAGTTAAAAATCTTAAGGATGACTCAATCCTCCATTCCAAGTTAGATAAATTGTATGCATACATTTTCAGAAGGCAGCCTCCAAGACATGGTGCTGCAAACTCTGTACAGATAGAGATGCTAGAATAGGGGTTTCCCCAATTGTTGGGCCAAAAGAGAAAATCCCAAACCTCTGCTCTCTCACTAGTGCGCAGTGAGCCATTTGCTATCCTTTCACGCACATCAGTGGCACTGTGCATGCAGTATAAAGTGCTCTAGGATCCTTTGGAATGAAGCATGACATAAAATACAAGGTATTATTCCAGCTGGTTAACCCTACTATGGAAAAGCAAGGATAGAATTACCTAGATACAAGGAAGGTGTTTTAATTCTTTTTATCTACCCATGTTGCATCAGTTGCTTCTTTACCTCCTGACAGTTGACTTCCAGAGTCCTTGTAGTTGGATTACCATTTACAACAGTTGCTGTGAACCACTGGGTAGATGGATCCAAGCTATAAATCCTTACTTTTGAACCAATTACATTCTTACCACCTTAAAAACAAAAAAACAACACACTTCAGAGAGTGGGAACATGGGGGCACACACATTATGTTAACTTTCATTACATAGCCATGTATCGACACTAACTAGCCAGTAGCACTATACACCAGAAAATAAGTAAATAGCACTGGAAGACAACAAGCAAAGTAACAACGTAGTTTTCATATGCCTCCCTCTTGACCCCTGACATGGCTAGGAAAAAGGAGTGTGGCCAGAATACCTCCACATTCTGGTTTTTCCTTTTGCTGGAACAGCTTATCGGGGCCTTTCTGCTGCTATAATACACACTGGGAGCCATGCCGACCTCAGAATTCAGGAGTCAAAAAAACAGCAAGCACAGCTCAGTTGGACCTGGAGCTTGAGCCCTCAGTGTCCGATTTGTGGAGTTCTTCCTTGCTTTTATTGCCACTCTTTCAAGAGTGGCCATGTTACTTACTCCACTATACTAATTTCCTACCCAGAAGTAGATCATTTCCACTGGACACAAGCTTGTTACAAGACTTATAAGGAAGCCAACAAGAGATTACGGTTGGTGAGCTGCACTATAAATAAATTTTAACTTGAACAGAAGAAGTTCCTAATAAGTCTCCAACACCTTTCTATTGAGCTACAGAATAGCGAAGGTTAAGACTTCGGTTTTTTGTTTTGTATTTTTTGTTTTTAAAAGAAAAAGTGGGTGGCTAAAGTCAGGCACCTAAATAAGTCATTGGATTTTCAGACGTACTGAGCACTCAGCAGCTCCCATCGAATTCAATGGGAACTGCTGAGTGCTCCACACCGCTGAAAATCAGATGACCTTTTAGATGCTTGATGTTAGCCAGCCATTTTTTAAGAGTCCTAGTTTCTAATTCTGCCCATTTTGGAGCATTTCATTATGGATGGTGGACAGCAAATCTATAAAATTGTTTTGGGAGAGGTGATGAGACCAGTAGACTACCCAACATTCTTCTAGGCAAGGAAAGACTATTGGGGAGAAAAATTAAAAAGGGATTTTTTGCTAACAGGTGATACTGTAAATACCACCAGTGCAGTGACCTCCAGTATCCTTCCACCAGATGGCATTCTCATACCTTGCAGCAAGTGGTTTTCGTCTAGATGTTTCATAATCAAAACTTGGATTTCTTCATTAACATTCTGATCATCCATAAGAGAGAGTCTCAGACTGTCCGCATCCTATTAGGATGAAAGCATTCAATATAAATAGTTGCCAAGAGAACTAAACGTTTAATTTAAAAAAAAAAAACACAAAAACACGCTTTTCCAACAGAAGCATGTTCAACAGCAAGAGATTATACTGTGAAGCTTCATATGAATCAGATGGTTCTGTTGTGTTTAAGAATTTGGTTTATCATTTGTGCAGAAAAGAACAGAAAATAAACCAATATTTCAAATTAACAAGAATTAGTAAAACTTCCATTAGTACTTGTAGTGTGAGCACCCAAAGGCCCAAGTCAGGATCAATTCTCCATTATGCTAAGTGCTGTACAAAACCCAGATAGAGACAATTCCTGCCCTCAATCATTTTACAATCGTATCTAAAACAAAATGCAAAAACCAAACAAAAGTGAAGCAGGGAGGGCATAGTACCTGAAATAAAGATCAGGAAGGCCTGGAGTAGCTAAATGTTAACAGATTATTGCTATTTTACAGTTATATTCAAAGTATAATGGGAGTTTATCACCTTGCCTGGCAACCCAGAGATAACCAGCCACTCCCATCTTTTTATGCTCTGAATTATCTCCCCATTAATTTAGATGCACTCATCATCCAGCCAGCATATCAGCCCAGCAACTATCAATACCACCTTAAAATGAGATCTGAAATACAGTTCCAAAGCATCTATTAAAAATTCCATGGCACTCTGTTATAGTTATGTTCTGCACAAAAGCCAACATTCTGCCAGATTAAAAGCAGAGCTGGTCAGAGAATGAAGATTCATCAAGATGTTTCTGAAACAATTAGACTTTGAACAAAGCTTTGATAGAAACCTGCCTGGTTTCCTGTCAGATTGCTTGGCAGGCTGATGGGGAGTCAAAAGCCCTAGCTCCCAATCTCCAACGCTCAGCAAGTACTCTCAGAGCTGAAGGAGAATCAGGACCCTGAAGCCCCAGCTGAGCTGGGACCCAACACTCCCAGGCTCTCTGCTTCCCGTAAGCCCTCCAGGCACAATTTCATTTGCATGTTATCAAAAAAAAATTTTTTTTTTTTTTTGAAAAAACAAAAGTTTTGGTTTCCGTTTTGGAATGAAAACCAGAAATTTCATGTTGGAATGGAACCAAAGTTTGAAATCCTCCATGAAACGGAATTACTGTTCTCCACACGGTTCTAATTAAAAGTTCACCTGTAGTTTCAAATGGATAAAATATTCTTCACCACTTCCTATCCAAAACTGTTGTGGAGCGTTTCTATTTCATAGTAAGATTTATTATCTATTCTACCTTCTATATATGCACACAACTCCTTCAGTGCTAATGGAAATCATGTTCATAAGTCAATTGGCCATATGGAAAGAACCTCCCATTTTACTATCATGACATACCAATGGTTCATCAACCTGAAAAGCTAGAAGCCTAAGGTTATTCCTACACCAAACTCTCTTATATGGCTACATGCTGAGCTACCATCATCAGGTTTTTAACACAACACACAGTATTAAGGACAGATTTTCATGAGCTATAGCAATGTGGACATGCTTCAAATTTTCACTTAATGTTTCAGCAGTGAACATTAGACAAAATATCGCTTGATCCCTCCCATTATATGCAAGATATTCCGAATAAAAAGTTACCTGAATAGGCTTCAAAAGGTCTTTAGAAAGAAACACACATCTCTCTTCACCAAGAAACCGTACAGGAACCATGGATCCTAAACCAGCCTTGTCCAATAAGGATTTGTAAACCTGAAAGTCAAGAGCAAGAATTTTAGAAATAGTACTTTTCCTGCTTATTGTCCTTTTTCATTTGGTATGTGTTTTGCCCCTGTATTTTGAATAAAGATGGAACTAACATGGCTGCCACAGGGCATCCATTTACATCTGCCATACATAGTTGCCTATCCTGTTCTTCTGGTCTCCTATCCAGGAACACAGAAGGGCTGTTTCCCTTTTACCACAGGTGCTTTTTAATCTTCAATTTCAAAGCAGAACAGAAGGACTCATAGGTATACAGCAGGAGGAGACGACCCCCCCCCCCTCAAACTCATTCTCTGAGCCCCACAGTACTTCCTGTTCCTCCCAAACAGGGCTTTGGAGCTGTGCTCTGGCTCCGCTCCAGCTCCAGGCAAAAACCTGCAGCTCCACTGCTCCGGAGCTGCTCCGTGCTCCAGCTCTGGGCTCCGCTCCAAAGCCCTGCTCCCAAATCTATATACCTCCTCCCAATTATTGAGCCAATTACCCCCAGGTGTCAGTAATCCCAACAGAAACCAGTTAATTGATTTCATATAAGCTTGCAATCTTCCCAGCACTGCAGCAACCTCAGTGACTAGGGTGCTACAAATAGTATCCTGTCACAATGGCATTTTTATTTCCTTGTTTGGACATCAGAACACATCCGAGAATTATGTTTGCATTTCACTGACACTGATGTTAGCAGAGATTTGAGAATGATGTTTGTAAGCTTAATGCCATGGAACAAAGACAATACTGTAGGTACCATAAGTTTCTAGAACTAAATTGTGAATTTAAGAGTAAATTTAAATTTAGGTGAGGTCTGGCCCATCATTTTTAAATACACCTCTACCCCGATATAATGCTGTCCTCGGGAGCCAAAAAAAATCTTATAGGTGAAACCGTATTATATCGAACTTGCTTTGAACCGCCGGAGTGCGCAGCCCTGCCCCCTTGGAACGCTGTTTTACCGCGTTATATCTGAACTCATGTTATATCGGGCTGCATTATATTGGGATAGAGGTGTATACAATTACTTACTATTTATTGCGCACTTTTCATGATCAAAGTTGTTTACAAGTATTAATCAACAGTCCTGCAAGGCAGATTATAGTACTGTGCCTTAAAACTCTAGAGCATTCTTTTTTAAAGTGACTTATGAATTTTTTTACACTGTGTACCTAAAATACATAATAAAAAAGACTATATACCTAAATGTATTTACTGAATAAATAAGTGTCCAGGCTATACAATGCATTCATATACATGTAAGGGCTGTACTTCCCATTTGATGCTCTGTAGTCCAAAAAGTTTAAGAATTTAGATTTTGTTTCCAGTACCATCGGTATGAAAATATGTATAATGTATCTGTAGTATTTATCCTGACATTAATCCAAGAATTCAAAAAACAAGTGAAAAAGCAGACTTCCCCAGAACTGTGTGACTGTATTTCCAATTTATACACAAGCAGATTTTTAAATAAATAAATGCTAATCTCACCAGTCTAATCAAAACTGAGCTAAAAAAAGCTGAATTAATTTGCATAACCAAAACAAACACCCATTGGTTGTTTGGCTACATAAGAAGAACCTAATGCTGCAAGTAAGCCTAGTAGTTTATTCTGATCTGTATAACAGAATGTTCTATACTGCACCTGTATCAGTAAAAATAGTCACTCTCTTCCATCTAAGGAAGTCAAAGGACTCCAGGACACACAACTCCTAAAGTTTGACAGAACTGTAATCCAGTGACACTAGTACTTTTCACAAGTATACCAACAGTACAGGTTATTGAACTCCTCTCCACCATACTTCACTACAGATTGAAAACTGGATGATGTATTCAGTTTTCCAGACACTTGGATACCAGGGCAGTATAAGAATTTAAAAAGGAAAATAAATCTATACTGGGTAACTAACTGCATATTACCAGAAAAATGGCATTTCACGATCTCTAACACTTTATGTGGACCAGTCAGTAATCAATCTGCTACAGCTGCTACCTAAGGGGGATTTCTGTCCTTTGGTTCAAGCAGTTAAATAAAACTCATGCTTTTGAGTGCATGAGATCCAGGGTTCAATCCTCACAAAATGACCCAAAGCAGGCAACTATCACATGGGAACAAGAACTGAAAATTTACAGAGCACTGAACCACGGGACAGTAAAATGAGAAATTTAGGACAAAAGACAGACTTGAAGCAACATGCATCTTCAATGCCTGATCACCTTTCCATCTCTCACCACAACCCCTTCAGAAGTAGTACACATGGGAAATTAGAGAAGGGAAAAGGATTTGAAACATCTCTCCCACTCCAAAACACTGTCCTGGCAATAGTCAGAGTCCCACTATAGGGAAGTACAAGGCATCCCTTCAACACAAGAATGGAAAATACTGCCCTCAAATGCTTAGAGACCCTGCCTACAGAACTGAGCTTTAGTACAATTTTAGATTTCCCACATGGGTGCATAAAGAGTGCAACACACACAAAAAAGCATTCAGCCATTTTGGTGAAGCTGGATTTTGTCTTGTTTTAATAAATGTGTCTAACATATTTAGATTAGCTGTTTTTAAAACAGTAAATTCTAATTTTGTTGGACTACTGATCACATTAAAAATTTAAATTCTGAAGCCTACCAAGCCAGGAACTAGGAAATACTGCCTTCACAGATCAAATACTGAAGTGAAGTTGACCAGACCAATTTGTATACTTGCCATTGCAGGCCACTGAACTGTATCTGTAGAGTTGGCTTGAGATTTTCTTTCAGCAAGTACCAATTTTTGCTCTACTAGAAATCCTCTCATTTTATGGTTGTAGACCTCGATCCATCTTCTTTTCTCCCATGACTCACCATCAAACTCCACACATACCTAGAGGAATGGGAAAGAAGTTAAAAATCTAGGACATGACCATCAGATTGTTGTTTAATAGCACTTGTCTCGGTCTCTCTCTTCCTTCTAGAGAAAGAATTTTTTTGTGACCCTAAGAACCCTTTGGAGCCCACTATACTGCAATTCATAATCATGCCTGACGCAGCCACTACCCCTAAGACACTTTTGTCATAATATGTATCCAAAATGTAACGTATCATATATAAACTGGGGACATGCTGGTCAGGAATACCATTGTGTGATGTATGTACAAGTTGTATATAGTAGAACCTCAGAGTTACAAACACCTTGGGAATGGAGGTTATTCATAACTCTGAAATGTTCGTAACTCTGAACAAAACATTCGTTTCTCTTTCAAAAGTTTACAACTGAACATTGACTTAATACAACGTTGAAACTTTACTATGCAGAAGAAAAATGCCGCTTTCCTTTTTTTTAGTAGTTTACGTTTAACACAGTACTGTACTTGCCTTTTTTTTGGTCTCTGTTGCTACCTGATTGTGTATTTCCAGTTCCAAATGAAGTGTTGTTGACTGGTCAGTTCTTAACTCTGAGGTTCTACTGTATAAAGAATTATGCGTGTGTGTATGTGCTGAAAATATGTTCTTAAAATGTGTTTTGAAAGTAGGGCATAAATCAAATCTACCCTAGACAAAGGAATTTGGATTTACCAATCTGCACCCCCAGGAAATCTTCCTGAGACAAAGACACTAGACTTTGGAAAATATAAGGGGCAGCAAAAATACATTCTATTTATCCATCACTTAGGGGACATAGGGAACAGCACCCTATGAGCCTGTGAACAGTGGATCCGCTTGGCCAAAAGAGCAGGAGCTGCTGCTACAATTCCTTGGTGTGGCAGGGAACTGAAACGGTCTAATCTCCAGCAAAGTTCACTTTTGCTAAGGCAGAAGAGTAACTCAGTGGCTTACAGTTCTAGGCTGCATTGAGGAGAACGCCACACTTTTTTTACCTTATCCAACAATCATGTTTAATTACTTGTTCTTACTAAAATGTCCAATTATTGCATTTTTGTCACACAATGAAGCAATTACTATACAATAGTTACACTGCTCTATTTTTAAACTAAAAACTAGTAAACAAATTCTAATCTAGTCAATGTTATGCAACATCTTGAACCATAAAATTCCAGCCTTCTAAGACACTTATCCATCTCCACAGTGAGCCAGATTATAATTTTAAATTAACGTATTTCAACAACTCCACTACTGCTGCTGAGAGTTTAAACAATGATTATCTTAATGCAGAAAAAAAGCCTGTTAAAATTTAGGTATTTTTTTAATACCATGTCGGAACATCATTCAATTTTCACTTTCTATTTTTACAACACCCAAATGTGTTAGCTGCTTTACAGAAACATATGAAAAGATCAGTCTCTGCACAGAGGAGCTTAAATTTTGCATGTATTGCAAGAAGAGGGTGACAAAAAGAGTGGGGAAAAGATAGTTAACATTTGCAGCAATAAAGTTAAATGATCGGATTACTGTTTTTATTTTGTGCACATCTTGGGGATCCGTTAAATAAAAAAAAATTACAAAGTATTCCTCACTTCTGAGTGAGGAGAACATGGTAGCTTGATTAACTGGTTTTGGGATGTCATTTCATGCCTATGTTTACAAGTTGCACTCCATATAGGTTTATACATGCCCTCTTCCCAGTCACCATAGTATCTGACAACATGCGAGGTACGGTAACTCCTCACTTAATGTTCTCCCGCTTAACACTGTTTCGAAGTTACGTCGCTGCTCCATCAGGGAACATGCTCATTTAAAGTTGTGCAATGCTCCCTTATAATGTCGTTTGGCTGACTTTACAAGGGAGCATTGCAGAAGTTCCTCTTCTCTGCCTCCTCCACCTCCCTCCCTCCCTCCCAGCACTTCCCCCGCCACCAAACAGCTGTTTGGCGGCACGTAGGACTTTCTGGGAGGGAGGGAGGGAGCGAGCTTCTCTCCTGCCACGCAGCCAGCGGCTGCCCCTGCTCCTCCTGAGTCCTCTGGCCCAAGCTTGCAGGGCCGCATTCCGAAAGGGGCTTTAGAGCTGCAGGCCAGGGCCCCGGGGCCCCCTTAGCCCAGGGCCCTGCAGCCCCTAAAGCCCCTGCTTTCCGGGTGGCCCTGCCTGCTGGGGGGTGGTGCTGTGCTGCACAGAGCCACCTGCACACCCCCTGCACCAAACAGGAGCTGCCCCAGGTAAGTGCTCTGCACCTCCTGCCTGCCCCAGCCCTGAGCCTCCTCCTGCCTGCCCCAGCCCTGAGCCTCCTCCCACACCCTAACTCCCCAGCCCTGAGCCCCAGGAGGAGAATGGAGAAAAAAAGAATGAAAAACGGGGGGGGGGGGGGGGGGAAGGAGATGAGAGAATGAAAATGAAGCTGAGCACAGGACCCCACTAACTCTAAATCCACCACTGGTGGGAGGGGAAGGAGTGGGGAAGCGCCACGTTTCCGCTCCTCCCCCTCCCTCCCAGAAAGTCCTAAGTGCTGCCAAACAGCTGTTTGGCAGCAGGGAAGCGCTGGGAGAAAGGGGGAGCAGCGGGGACGCGGAGTGCTCTGGAGAGGAGGTGGAGCGGGGACGGGAAGAGGAAGGCCTGGAGCATCCCCCAGCAAAGTCAGCACCTGTTCTTCTGGGGGGGAAGCTGCTGCTGTGCAAGGTGCTTCCTAGCATCCTTGCCTGCCTCATTGTCTACAGCGGGCTGTGCCTGTGTGGGGTAAGCCAGGGGCACCTCCCCACCACAGTACAGTACTGTACAATATATAATGCCTTTTGTCTGCCCCAAAAATATTTCCTTGGAACCTAATCCCCCCCGCATTTACATTAAATCTTATGAGAAAATTGGATTAATTTAACATTGTTTCACTTAGGGCTGGTCTACATTGGGGGGGGAGGGGGAGAAATCGATCTAAGATACGCAACTTCAGCTACAAGAATAGCATCGCTGAAGTCGACGTATCTTAGATCGACTTACCTTGCATCCTCACGGCGCGGGATCGACGGCTGCGGCTCCCCCGTCGACTCCGCTTCCGCCTCTCGCCCTGGTGGCGTTCCGGAGTCGACGGGGAGCATGTTTGGGGATCGATTTATCGCGTCTAGACGAGACGCGATAAATCGATCCCCAATAGATCCCCGATACGGCGGGTAGTGAAGACGTACCCTTAAAGTTGCATTTTTCAGGAACATAACTACAACGTTAAGTGAGGAGTTACTGTAGTTTATGGCAAAGTTTTTGTAGCATTAAGTTTGCTTTTTGAGATTCTGTAAAACCTAAATGATTTAGTTTTGAGTGAAACATCCCTTACAGAGTGTGCAACCCAACACTGCCGCACTGTGCTAATATGAGAATCAAGAGTCAAACTCACAGAAACAAGAGTGAAACTGACTAATCTTTTCACTGTCCAGCTGAATTGCAGAAGATAAGCAAACAGGATAAGCAGAAAAACTAGGTTGTTTGTTACTAATTGTTTAGACAAAAGAACATATCAGCAATTGGAAAACAACATGTTTTGACAATTTTACATTTGGTATTACTTGAAACTAGTTAAAACAAAGTTGAAAATATTACAAAGACTAAGCACTATGCAGTTTTGTAACTGTGTTGGTCCCAGGATAATAGCAAGACAAGGTTATTGGATTAACTTCTTTTGGTGAGAGAGAGAGAGAGAGAGAGAGAAGCTTTCAAGCTTACACAGAGCTCTTCTTCAGGTCTGGGAAATGTACTCAGAGTGTCCCAGCTAAATACAAGATGGAACAAATTGTTCAGCATAACTAGTCAACGTATATTTCAAGGGACCATTTAAGGTGAAGTGGCCTATTAACCCCCCTCCAGTCATGGGACTGGAGGGGCAAGGCAGCTAGACACTAAGGCTGGGTCTACACTGGCAATTGAATGACAAAACATTTGTCTTTCAGAGGTGTTTAAACACCCTCCCACCCCCGAAAGACAAAAGTTTTGCTGTGACAAGTGCCAGTGTGAACAGCGTGTTGTCGGCAGGAGAGCCGACAAACAGCAGCTATACTACACAACTTTTAGCAGTGTAGGCTTTGGCTACACTAGCACTTTCGTTGGTAAAACATACATTGGTTAGGGGTATGGGGAAAAAAGCCACACCCCTGACCGACAAAAGTGCTGGTGTGGACAGCACTATGTGGGCGGGAGATGCTCTCCTGCGACATAGCTACTGCCGCTCATTGGGGGTGGTTTAATTATGCCAGCGGGAGAGCTCTCATGCCTGCATAGAGCGGCTACACAGGAAACCTTACAATGGCACACCTGCATCGGCACAGTGGTGCTGCTGTAAGGTCTGTATAATGTAGACGTAGCCTAAAACTCATGGACTGAACAGAGACATCGTTATAAACTATAAATCCAATCTATAACCCATTAACAACCTCCGCTTTCTCTTCCCCCGCCCCTCATGACTGGAGGGGTGTTAACAGGCCACTTCACCTTAAATGGTCCCTTGACATGTGTGTTACCTAGTTATGCTAAACAATCTGTTCCATCTTGTATTCAGCTGTGACTCTCTTTCCCAGACCTGAAGAAGAGCAGTGCATAAGCTCGTCTCTTACCAACAGAAATTGGCCCAATAAAAGATTACCTCACCCACCATGTCTCTCTACAGACTAAGCACTGCAATTCAAACCTCTCTGTTCCTCAACATGGTTTTTCAGTTCACTATCACTCTGGGACCTTTTGCTATAAATTCCTTTTACCCCTCTCTCTCTTTTCTTTTGAGACTGGTGGTGGGGTTGTATGCTTTTTTGTACAAAAGCTCTTTGCGGTTACAACTGTCTCCCTTGCCATCCTGGTCACTTTTCACACTAAACACTTCTACTGGAGAGAGGAGAATGCATTAGAGTTAATCTCTTCTAACAGAGCCGTAACCAATTACAGGTCTCACAGTAAAGCTCTGCAAAATCCCCAGCAGCACCTGCTCCTTTTCCTTTCTATTATCAGAGAGGGCTGAGCAGAGAGCACTCTGCAGCAATTTCTCCTCCCCACACCATATAAGGCTTTGATACCTCCTCTGACATGTCATACATGGGCAAAACTCTACCCCTAGCACACTAGATATGACTAGAATGCCACCCTCTGGAATTTAGGCTTGGTCTGTAGTGTAATCCCAAAGTTTAGACACTAAAGAGAAATAAATCAATTAGAACTATTTAGTAACTGCCTTGAAAGGAAAAAGGGACAAACACTTCCTCGGATTATCAGAAGCAGTCAGAATCTCCCACTAAGAAAGCAAGGGAAAACCATATAACTGAAAGAAGGTAACCGCAGCAGAGGCAGTATGCCATCAAGTCAAAAGTAGAATATAAAATATAAAATTTACACACAATAAAACTCCATTACTACTGTGAAGTCCTGTCAGTAGCAGATGCTTCACGTGCTACAGTAGCTATGCCCCAAAAAGAGCTATCTGGTCATATGGTGTTAACACCTTCTTTCAACCTAATAAACTATATTAGAAGACAGCTAAAAATACATTTAATACTTCCCAGTATTCTGCCATTTAAGTAATTGTCACAGTTGCCATAGGGATGTTATCTGATTGTGAGAACATCTAAACTCATGACCACCTAACAATCATGAATAGCAAGTGTCCACACTACTTTATCATACCAGCGACCATGATCAATAAGAAATGAAAATATTAAGGTATTGCAACAATAGCCACTACCAACATTAAAAGCATCACCCCACCCCTCAATCTTATAAATTTACTGTAGTCCTAGGAAGGCATATTCACCACTGAAACAAGATTTATAACTGCAGTAGTGAAGTGTGCTGAAATGTGTCTTAACAGGTAGGATATAATACAAACTTTGTCCAGGTGGTAGGAGGAGACAGATAACCTGGAAGTATTTAGAGGGGTATTTTGTGCATGTATTTAACATTCCAGAAGACTGAAAATATAGACATCAGCATATAGGTTGTTTTCAAACAGATGAGTAGTTTGACAGATTTCTCTACTCCAGAACAATTTCTAAGAAACAGATGGAAACATATGCGTGTTCTAAGAGGCAAAAAAGTCACCATATGCACTCATCTCCCCAGAACTGTTACATAAATAGAACTTACCTTCAAGTCCTGTTTGGAAACATCTGTGTGCGAAACGGCCCTGATTCTGCCAGCTTTCCAGGGCCATTCGGAGACGTGATCCGTCTCCCACGGGCCGTTGTTCTCCTCCTCAGACAGGCTCAGGAACCTCTTCCCTACGAGCAAGGGCCAGCTCTCCTCCAGCCGGAGCACCATCCTAGCGCACTGGGAAGCCCTGCGCTCCGCAGAAGAGACCCAGGAAACACGAACAAAGCAGTAAGTTCATCAGACAAGCGCTCCGGACAGTGGCACTCCGACCCCAACAAGCCCAGTCTAGGCTGAACGGAGCTTCCTGCTCTTGTTAGAGGAGGGGGATGGGGAGGATTTCTTTTTAGTCGCCGTTTAACCGTAGACACCGGAGGGGGGGCGGGATTTTTGACACGACCGTGTTATATCCGTGCAGGTAGGGAGAACGGACGGGCACCAGCTACTGTGCAGCGCTGAGGGAACCTGTCCCCCTCCCAGCCCCCCTTTGTTCCCGGCGTGCCCTCCTCAGCAGGAACAGACGAGCCAAATCCCTGGGCGTCAATGGAGCCAGCTGAGGGGGCAGCTCCTTGGAGAGCCCGCTGAGCCCCACTCAGCACCCAGCCCTCACCTGCTCCCCCCCCACACACACAGCCCCCGGGCAGCACGTCTTGCTAAAGCCCCGAAACAGCCCGAAGAGTCGCCCCTCAGTCCGAGCACAAACAGCACCCAGCGCTCCTTCCCTTGCCCTCCCGGGCATTACATACACCCCCTCACTCACACACCCCTCAACGCGCCCTCCCCCGAGCTGTTCCCGCTCATTGGCCCAGCCCGGGACGAGGGGAAGGGCACGCGGCAAGCCTCCGTCTCGGATTGGCCGAGGGGCGGAGTTAGCTATCGCTGTTCATCGGGTCGCTTTTTCAGAGGATGCACTTTCAAAGCTGGTGATTCTTCCGCCGGTCCCAGATAAAGGAGTCCCGGTCCCCACTCCAGTCTCTGAGGCCCCAGAGTCAGAGGTCAATATGGAAAACATTCAGCGTGTAATTAGTGGCATCCGTGTGATTTTTCCAGGTAGGTTGGCTATGACTAGAGGGATCCCTACGCGACTGGCGGAGGGATCTCAAATGGAGGCAGAAAGTGTGAGAGGGCCTCTTATACGTGCGGTTAGCGGCGTACTCAGATATAGCACAGGGGGAGGGGGCATTTGCGGAGCTATTCTGCGCAAGCGCACATTGCCAAGTGCACCTGCGGGGGTGCTGCGCATGACTCTCTGCGCATGGGCACACAGGGAAGGGCTTGACGCCTACTGACGGCATGCTCTACCCATGCGCATCAGCAGGGAGGCTGATGCTCGGGGAAGCATGGAAACGAGGCTGAGGTGGCTCATAGGCGGCCATCTTGTGTAGCAGCCTTGAAGGCTGTGGAGAGGCTTTTTGGCTTCAGGTCTTGCCCAATGTCCCCTTAATGTTAAGCCATAGGGGTGAGGCAGCCAGGGCGCTCATGGGGGAAGTGTGTTGGGGTACATTAGAAACGCCATAGGTGGAAAAAGGATAGATGGGCACACCATGTGCTTTGGGTGATGGCAACAACGCGGTCACGAAGGCCAAGCTAATCATCAGAGGTAAGCTCCCCAGAGACCAGGACATGCTAACTTAAAGCGGCGCCAGGCCTAGGGTGACCAGATGTCCCGATTTTATAGGGACACTCTTGATTTTGGGGTCTTTTTCTTATATAGGCTCCTATTACCCCCCATCCCAATTTTTCACATTTGCTGTCTGGTCACCCTAGCCAGGCCTGCTACAACAACAGATGCAAAACCTGTTGACATAGCTCCATTGCTACACTGATCAGCACCCCACACAACACACTTTTCAAGATCCATGGATCTTACACATGCCTATCACAACGTGGTCTACCTCATCCAGTGCACTAAACGCCCCAATAACAACTATGTGGGTGAACTGACAATCACTACACTCTGGAATGAACTCACACAGGAAAATAATGCAAGATAAAAAGACCACATCACCTTGGGTGAACACTTTTCACAACTATCTGTATTTGACCTCTCAATCCTCAACCTGAAAAGAAACCTGCACAACACCTTCAAAAGACAAGCTTAAATTCACAACTTTCCTATGAATGGACTGAAGAGACACTGGATTTATGAATTTTACAACAATGTATATAACCCACTAAACTCACCCCTCTGGCTTTTTTTCTCTTTTCCTCCTTATGACTGGAGAGGTGTTAACTGCCCATTTGAATGGTTCCTTGAAATACATGTTAGCTATCTATGCTAAACAATGTGTTCCACCTTGTATTTAGCTGTGGCACTGTAAGTACATTTCCCAGACCAGAAGAAGAACTGTGTGTAAACTTGGAAGCTCATCTCTCACCAACAGAAGCTGGCCCAATAAAAGATACTACCTCACCCACCTTGTCTCTCTAATAAAGAAAAATGCCTACTGTGAGCTACTGAACTGGCTTAGTCTTACTGGATGCCAAGAGACATTGACTGTGATCCAACATTCCATGAATACACCCATCTGGCCATCATTCAACGTCCAGCTTCACAATGTGGGAAGAAGAAGAATAGAGAGAGAACTGCCCAAAACAGAGAATTTATTAGGTCATCCAATCTGCTGCCTTCTGCTGGCTATAGAAGAAGCAGACAACCCACAATCCATACCTTTCTCTGGGTTCTTCCCAACACAAGGGCGTCCCTGATGTCCACTCTCCTTCTGCCCCTTGCAGTCCACCTCAGCCATGGATTCCATCACATCCTGCAGTTGTCTATTGAAGATTGGCTATTTCTACTATTTGTTTGGCTGCTGTTGCTCTTGTCTCAGAGATGTGATCTCTGCTTTAGCTAACTCCTTGTGCTTTTTCCAATAATTTTCTTCAGGGCTTCACTTCTGATAATTCTCCAACCACTACCCCTTATCAAACAACAACAAATTGAAATTATTTTAAAAAACCATAGGAATTTTTCCTAATGTCCAACTTAAACCTCCCTTGCTGCAATTTAAGCCCATTGTTTCTTGTGTTATCCTCAGCAGTTAAGAAGAACAATTTTTCTCCCTCCTCCTTGTAATAACTTTTTATGTACTTGAAAACTGTTATCATGTCCCCTCTTAGTCTTTTCTTCTCCAGACTAAACAAACCCAATTTTTTCAATCTTCCTCATAGATCATGTTTTCTAGACCTTTAATCATTTTTGTTGCTCTTCTCTGAACTTCCTCCAATTCGCTCACATCTTTCCTGAAATGTGGCCCAGAACTGGACACTCCATTTGAGGCCTAGTCAGCATGGAGTAGAGTGGAAGAAGGACTGTCTTGCTTACAACACTCTTGCTAATATATCTGTCAAAGCTAATTCCACACTCTGGCACTTCACGTGCAGAAGGTGGGGGCCCGCAAGGATTCTAAAAATTAATACTGGCCACTCCAGGCTTGTATTAAACTCCCAAGGTTACAGCTTTTTTTGGACCTTGAATTGGTAGATGCTGCCATTACCCAAGTGCAGAACCCCTTTGAGAGCCCAGAAAGGCGCACTTGGGAATTTCTTCCTGTGGGATACCCTCAAGCCCTTTCACCCCCCCCTCCGGGAAAGAGCTGAGAAGGGGGTGGGGGAAGCAAATCAGCTGTTGTCACCATCTAATTAAACAACATGTGCACAAACCTCTTAGGACACAAAAATCCAATTCTGTTCTTAAAAAAGGTAAATTTTATTAATAAGAAAATACATCTGGGAACTCAGGCTATTGCTAGATTTTAAAAGAGCAACTACAAGGATTAAGCACCAAGAATAGCTTTCTTGAGGTCCAGCTTAAAGGTTACAAGCACAGAGGAATTCACAAGCCATAAAGAAATAAAAGGGATAAAGCTAATCACGTCTTCCTAGACATTTCCTGATCTACTTACATATCTGGGGTTTTAAATGAGTATTTTCTAGGTATGCTACTGATGATTTTTTCATACCTGGCCCAAGCTTCTTACAGCATAGCTGTTGCCCTGCCCACCTCTCCCCGGGAGAACAACAGACAGACAAAAGGGGAGTTTTTTCTTAATTTTAAAAAGTTCTAGCCTTCCCATTGGCTCTTTTGGCCAGGTGCCCACTCACTTCCTTTTACCTATGCATAGCAGTGAAACTTTTTAACCTTTTACAGGTAGAGCAATTAAAGAACAGCTACTAAGAGGGATTTTATAGCTACTGGCTGGCTGAGTGTCCATAAAAGGGAGCTACCTCCCTCCCCCTTCATTTATCACAATATCCCAGAATGATGTTTGCTTTTTTTGCAACGGTAGTGTTACACTGCTGGCTCATATTTAGCTTGTGATCCACTATGATTCCCAGATTCCTTTCTAGGCAGTCATTTCCCATTTAGTATGTGTGCAACTGATTGTTCCTTCCTAAGTGGAGTACTTTTCATTTGTCCTTATTGAATTTCATCCTATTTTCTTCAGACTATTTCTCCAGTTTGTCCAGATCATTTTGAATTTTAATCCTGTCCTCCAAAGCACTTGCAACCCCTTCCAGCTTGGTATCGTCCGCAAACTTTATAAGTGTACTCTATATGCCATTATCTAAATCACTGTGAAGATATTGAACAGAACTTATCCCTGCAGGACCCCACTCGATATGCCCTTCCAGCTTGAATGTGAATCCCTGATAACTACTCTCTGGGAACGGTTTTCCAACTAGCTCCATCAAGTTGTATTTCCCTAGTTTGTTTATGAGAAGGTCATGCGAGAGTTGAGACAGTATCAAAAGGCTTACTAAAGTCAAGACATACCACATCTACTGCTTCCCCCTTATCCACGAGGCTTATTATCCTATCAAAGAATACTATTATGTTGGATTAAACAAAGACTGTGAATGGCTAGCCAACTACAAAAGCAGTTTCTCCTCCCTTGGTGTTCACACCTCAACTGCTAGAAGAGGGCCTCATCCTCCCTGGTTGAACTAACCTCGTTATCTCTAGTCTTACTCACTCTTGCTTGCATATTTATACCTGCCCCTGGAAATTTCCACTACATGCATCCGAAGAAGTGGGTATTCACCCACGAAAGTGGGTATTCACCCTTATAGACTAACAGACTATACGTCTGTTAGTCTATAAGGTGCCACGGGACTCTTTGCTGCTATTATGTTGGTTTGACATGATTTATTCTTGACAAATCCATGCTCACTGTTACTTTTCACCTTATTATCTTCTAGGTGTTTGCAAATTGATTGTTCGATTATTTGCTCCATTATCTTTCCAAGTACTGATGTTAAGATGACTGGTCTATAATTCCCTGGATTGTCCTTTCTTCCCTTTTTATTGATTGACACTATATTTGCCCTTTTCCAGTTCTCTGGAATCTTTCCCATCTTTCATGACTTTTCGAAGATAATCGCTAATGGCTCAGATATCTCCTCAATCAGCTCCTTGAGTATTCTAAGATGTATTTCATCAAGCCCTGGTGACTTGAAGACATCTAACTTGTCTATGTAATTTTTAACTTGTTCTTTCCCTATTTTAGCCTCTGATCCTACCTCATTTTCACTGGCATTCATTATGTTAGACGTCCAATCGCTACTCAACCTTTTTGGTGAAAACTGAAACAGAAACGTCATTTAATAATACTGCCATTTCCACATTTTCTGTTACTGTTTTCCCTTCCCCATTGAGGTCATGCCTACCCTGTACTTGGTCTTCCTCTTGCTTCTAAAGTGTCTGTAGAATCTTTTCTTGTTGCCTTTTATGTCTCTAGCTAGTGTAATCTTGTTTTGTGCCTTGGCCTTTCTAATTTTGTCCCTACATACTTGTGTTATTTGTTTATATTCATCCTTTCTAATTTGACCTAATTTCCACTTTTTGTAGGACTCTTTTTTTGAGTTTCAGATCATTGAAGATCTCCTGGTTAAACCACAGTGGTCTCTTGCCATACGTCCTATTTTTCCTACACAGTGGGATAGTTTGCTCTTGTGCCCTTAAAAATGTCTCTTTGAAAAACTGACAACTTTCTTGAACTGTTTTTCCCCTTAGACTTGCTTCCCTGGGGATCTTACCTATCAACTCCCTGAGTTTGCTTAAAGTCTGTCTTCTTGAAATCCATTATATTTATTGTGCTGTTTCCCCTCCTACCATTCTTTAGAATCATAAACTCTACTATTTCATGATCACTTTCACCTAAGCTGCCTTTAGTTTTTACATTTTTTGAAAAAATAAAAACATATATTAACTATTAACAAAATTTTACTGAAAGTACCAGTGTCACTTATTCAGTGCGTGCACTCCCCCTCTTGTGATTGATTTTTGAATGCACTTTAAATTTACAGTGGAATCCTGATCTAATTGGGACCGGGGCCAGATCAGATAATCAAAAATTGGGATAATCAGGAGAATTGGCAAAGAGCTTTCTGTCCCTCATTTTAAGATGGCGGGTTGGCGCCGCATGGTGCTGATAGTCGGAGCGCTCACCGCATGAGTCCCACTGCTGTCAGCCCTGGGGTTTGGTTAATCTGGAGAGCTAGATAATGGAGGCTTGGATAAATGGGGTTCTACTGTATATCAATAAAATATTATGTTCAACTGATACTGTACCTATATATATTGTGGCTAGGGGAACTAAAGTTCAGTGTTTCATTTTAATTGTGGAAAAAAGCGGATTTTTATTTATTTTTTTAATCAGACAATTTTCGGTTTTTTATTATGGAAAACTAGGATCCCTGGAAATCACACAGGGGAGATGGGAAACCCACATTTATTTGGTGTTTGCAATCTGAGCAAGCCAAGCCACAGTGTTTTTATCAACAATGTTGAAGGCACAAAGACCTTCAGGAAATTGAGTCATTTTGCAGTCCTCAGCAATATGTGTCATGGTTTGTGGCTGCCCACATTGACATAGTGGACTGTCTCTAAAACACCACCGAAATTTTGCTGCAGCACAGGTTTTATGTCTGGTATGAAACCAGTAGAGAAGGCTCCATTGCTTTCGTCATAATGGGCTGACAGTGAGTATCTTGTCTGAGACAAGATAATTATTTGTCACTTTCTCTGCGGACCATGAAGCTTGCCATGCGTCCTCTACCATAAATCCCTCACCTGGTAAATTTACCCACAACGGGCACCATGAGGACAGACGATCATGTGATGGATTAAACAAATCTTTAATTAACAGTAGATGTGGCATATCACGCAATTTTGTCATGAGCTTTGCTATGCTTTCCTCCCTGTGAACACCGGGTGGAACAATATTGCAGAGAACCGGTAACCATGGTAGAGGAGTAGATTTAAGTGTGCCTGAAATAATACGCATGGTGGAATTAAGTGGTATGTCAATCATCCTTGTGTGAGATGAGCGAGCCCATACTGGAGTGCAGTGCTCCGCTGCTGAATAACAGAATACCAAGGCTGAAGTGCATAATGTTTGGGCTTTGGTGCCCCATATAATTCCAGTCAGCTTTTTGAGCAGGTTGTTTGTAAGCTGGTTATGATATGTGACAGTTCTATCCAAAGTGACGCCTAGATAGATCAGATGTGAATCATGCTTTATTCACTGACCATTGAGAACTATATTCACTCTCTGCCCACTTGTGCATGATGGAAGTGGAAGACACTCAACATAGTCTTACTTCCACTTGGTATCAGGCACCACCGATGATGATAATTGCCCATAGCCACCATATCTGCATTCAAAACACTCTCCAGTATGTCAAAGGAGTGTGACTGAGTGCCGAGGCATATGTCATCTGCATAAACAAACTTGCAAGACCTGTATACAGTATCATTCGAATATACGTTGAATAGCAGTGGAGATAATACTGATCCTTGTGGGAAGCCATTCTTCTGGTACCTCCAAGCACTTGTTCTATCACCAATATGCACATGGAAATGGTGATTTCTCAAAAACAGAGTGTGACATTCTGCACCTCAAAGTAGCACCCTGGAAACCCCATATTCACCACTGTCATACAATTATGATGTTTTGTACAAAGTATGCCTTGTGAGGTATCATTTTAAAAGTATTGATCTGTTGAACAGTAATATCCTGTTGGGTTATATGTACTATCATGGTATGTGAAGTTACAAAGTATTGCCCTATGTGTTTCTGAAATATGTTGTGAGGTTGGGAATACGCACAACCACCTTTTCAGTTACAACAAAGGAGTAGCCATCGATAGCCAGACAGCATTAATGGCTCATCAACATCCATCATAAAAAGAATCCACTATCCTAGAGACTTAGAGGAGGCAGGTATGCCATGGGGGTGGAGTAAACCACATCACAGCAAAGATCTTTCCAGCAAGCTGGAAGAAAATATGAAAGAGAGACAGTGACCAGGGCCGGCTTTAGCAGGTGCGAGGCCCCACGCCGGGACGTGAATTGTCTCGTGCCCCCCCTCGCCCCAACTCCGCCCCCTCCCTGCCCCATTGGATCTCTCCCCAAATCCCCGCCCCCAGCCCCGCCCCCTCACTGCCCCATTGGATCCCTCCCCAAATCCCCGCCCTGGCCCCACGTCTTCCCCAAGCACGCCACATTCCTCCTCCTCACCCCTCCCTCCCAGGCTTGCGCTGATCAACTGTATGGTGGCACAAGCGCTGGAGGTAGTGGGGAGAAGCAGGACACGGCTTTTTTTTTTTTTTCCCCCGCTCCGCCGGCAGCCCCGGACGTTGCGGGGCCCTCTTAGGCGCGGGGCCCCATTCCGGGGAATCGGCTTAAAGCTGGCCCTGACAGTGACATCATCACTTGGCCCCTCCCCGCCCCCAATTCAACACCTGGAGGAATGTGTGGAGGACAAAGACTTTGAACTGGGGAAGGGTGGTCCCAGGCTGGGAAAGAGTCTCAGTCTGTCTGTTGAGGAACTGTGACCTGTTTGTACCATCTGTCAGGGTGAGAAAAGCTGCTTGATTCAACTTTTGCTAAAAGTTTAGGATTTAGAATGCATGTTTACTTTTTACTTTCGTAAGGTAACGGTCTCTGACCTGTATGCCTACCACTTATCACTTAAAATCTATCTTTCTGTAGTTAATAAATCTGTTTTATATTTTACCTAAAAGTGTGTTTTGGTTGAAGTGCTTGGGAAAGCTCAGCTTAGTTTACAAAGGCTAATGTATCAGAGGGGTAGCCGTGTTAGTCTGGATCTGTAAAAAGCAACAGGGAGTCCTGTGGCACCTTTAAGACTAACAGATGTATTGGAGCATAAGCTTTCGTGGGTAAATACCCACTTCATCAGAGGCTAATGTGTGTCCATTCCACATTGAGGGAATGGCAAACTGGATAATGAACTTACACTGACCATGCTTCTGACCAGTGAAAGATGGTACAGTTCTGGAGCTGGAGCTCTCTATTTTTGGTTCATGAGTGGTTAGGAGATCATTCATGTAACTCAACTGGATGTGTCACTGCCTGTGGATGGCTGTGTAAATGCAGTATCTGCCAGAGGCTTGTAGCTTGACATCAGCATCACAGTGTGAGAGGCAGCCCAGGTTGGTGGGAAAGAGGGCTCAGCCGTCCCACAGTCCATGTTGCACCCCAGGGACCCTGTCACACAGAGCCATTGCACATACAAACCAACGTGGCATAGTTCTAGACATTTTCACCAAAAGGCCTGTGTGCCAAACCGTATCATATTTTGTGGTCAGGTCAAGAAAAACTGAACCAGTCTTCAGCTTATGTTGCAATCCATTTTCATTGAAAGTTGTAAGTGCAGTTGATCACATGTACTACAACCGTGGCGAAAACCAGTTTGCTCTGGTGCCAGCATGCCTTCCACAGATGATGAAATTCTTTGCGAAATCAGATGCTCAAATACCTTAAAGCAGATGCTAAGAAGTGAAATCGGTCTGTAGCTCAAAGGCAAGTATGGATCTTTCCCAGGTTTCAGCAAGGCAGTGACCTTCGCTTGGCGGCAGATTCTAGGCAGTCTGGATTCCCACAGAACTCCGTTGAAAAACCGAACAAGTCATTCCTGAGCGCGAGGATCCAGATGTTTCATGAATTCAGGTGCAATTCTATCATATCTGGGAGCTGTACCCATTTTTAAATCATTCAGCACTGTATCCAATTCCAGACTAGTGAATGCCTCATTTTACTATCAGCTGGATTATTCCTTAGGAAATGCCGCCACTCGTCAAGTACCTGTAGTTTGACAACTCTGTCAACAGGAGTGTTGGCGACCTTCAACAGGTGACTGGCAATCTGATTTGGAGTAACTGCGGGCCTGCTTTGTGCACATGGATGTTGAGCCACATCTAGTTGATGAATTAAGCTCCAGTTCTTCTGGTTTGACTGTGTAAAGTCAAGCGCCACTGTCACTTCCTCCCATCAAGCCCAGCAAGTGGTATCCAATGATTCTATAAGATTATCCGCAATCTCCAGATCACCTGACTGCTCATGCTGCCTCAGCAATTCTGCACAGTCCTCATTCAAACATAGAATATACAGTGGTCGGAAGCCATGTGGAATTGTTGCACCTGCAGCTTTAAAAATGGCACAACAGAAATGATGATTTGCATCTTCCACAGAGATGATAATTAATGGGATGGTTACGACACTCCATTCCAAGTACTCTGTAAAGGAGCCCCATTCTGCCTTCTGGAAGTTCCATCTAGGGTTCGGTATGCTCCTTATAACTGGAAGACACATTCCCATCTGAATCAACGATGGACGATGTTGACAATGTGGAAAATCATTAAATACAGTACACGCCGCTGGTGCGGGTGATTGACAAACAACATGACCCAGCTCAGGTCTGGACAGCAGTCCCTATTCCAACGTGCTGAGTGAAAGGTACCACGCTGCTTAGGGAAGCCAATAGAAAGAGAAGAACAGCATGAGGCCATCCTGCCTTTTGAAACAAGTTCATTGAACTTTGGAAGAAATAACCAAGGTCAGAAGTCATCCTTGGCATCCACCGCTAGACGGACACAATGGAACAGAGCTCTTGCAAGCTAAGAAAGATGGATCCTTCAATCAATGGTGGGTTGAGGTCTCTGGAACTGAATATAGGTGAGAAACCTTCTTAGGCAAAGATCTTTCAGCTAAGAAGACATGGGAAGCCAGTACCTTATACTTTTGTGGAAGGTCGTGACAGAGGGCAAGTCAGCCGTGGCTGGGAAAAAAGAGTGACTGGTGAGAGAAACCATCTTGAACAAAGCCTGTATCTTGCTAGATTAAGTTTTAGACTTTTAGATGTGTGTTTTCATTTTTGTTTTACTTGTCACCCTTTCTAACTTTATTCTTATTACTTGTCATCACATAACCTATGTCTTATTGTTAATTAATTGGTTTTATTCCTACTATAAACCACCTCAGTGCTGTGTTTAAAGGGAAGGGTGTATTTACACCAGTTAAGTTAATAAGTTGTGATGTGTTTTTGTGTCTTTAGAGGAACAAACTAACCATATTATTTCTCTGAACTGTCCAGGAAAGGGCTGGACATTGCAGAGCACACGGTTTTGGGAGTGGGACTGGGAGTGTGTTGGGGTCATCCTGCTGGCTGTAACCAAGGCTCGTGGAAGCCAGAATGGTGCTGTTTGGCTGTAGACAGGCTGCTTGGGTGAGAGCTGCTGAACCAGGGCTGTGTAAGCACACAGACAGTCAGGATGTGAGCTGCATGCTTGTAGGCTGGTTGTGAGCAGCCCAGATTGGGACCTCCAACAGCAAAGCAGTGTGAGGCACCCAGGGTTACAAGGCAAATGGTGACACAACCCCTCGCTGGTCTGGATTGCACCTTGGAACCCCAACTGGACTGTCACAGTATCCCTGGACTTCTGGTATGCCTGCTGCCGTTCCTTTTCTTTCACACAGCACTGCTGCTTATTTCTGTCATATCCCCTTCATCTGCATCCCTCATGCAATCTGCTTGTAGATGTCCACGTTTCTACAACTGCTCCACAGGACAGTTGCAAGGGAAATTGGGAAATGTTGTTTCCCTTGTGGGGAATATAGAAAATTGAGTTCATGTTGGAGTTCAACAGCCAATATTTCTGGTGAGGCTGGAACTTCCTCACCAGAGGAACTTCAGTTCTGCTTCCTTGTGCTTACTTACTCAGAAGATGGGAGAGGCAGGAGATGGGAGAGGCAGGAGAGCTTGCAAACCTCTCTTCCATAGAGGATAGGACTGGCATATGACTTTTTAAAAAAAATCAAGGGGTAAAATTCTGGCCCTGTTGAAGTCAATGGGAGTTTTGCTACTGACTTCCATAGGATCAGGATTTCACACAGGAAGTTTTTTGCATCTAGATGCAGTTCTCCAGTGTCCAGATCCTGCCTTGGGGTGCCATTCCTTGACTGCTGTGGAAATGGTCATTTAGGGAGAAAAATATTATTAGTGACATTGAAATGCATTGGACTGGAAGAATTTGTTTTGAAGGGACAGAGTGGAAAAATGTTAAATATTCAGTATAGAGACAGCAGCTCTAAAACAAATGCAGGCAACAAATTTTAGAAATAGCCTGGCTCCTTAAATGTTTTAAAATAATCTACTTTCCCTTGATTTCTCTTGGAATATAGATTATCCAAAATAATGTGTATACATATATGCTTCTTGGTGGGGCCTAGCTCGTCTACTCACCTGTCACATCGGTCTTCTCTTTCTGGGTTACTTTCAGGTTCTGTTTTAGCCATACAGTCAAACCTGTGCAGAAACATACCTCTTCCTTATTTGCAGAGGAAGCCTTGGAGACTTTCAAATGTACTGCTCAGACTCTACCACAGGCTTGTCCCAATACTTGGGACATAGCATTTTCTAAATGACATGTATATGCCTCCCAACTGATTGTGAGATGTCTCCTGTCTGGGACTATCAAAGACGGGAGGGGTTCCATCAGAGGGAATGCCTTGTAGATACAGAAATTTCTCCTCTTCCTGCTGTTAGTGTTTCCTGACCGGCTTCAAGGTCTGACACTGTCACAGTGCCCTGTGAGTGGCTATTTTTTGTAGTGGTTCTGGAGTTCTGGCAATATTCAGATGTCTGAGGCCCAGCATGGATTGCTCAGCTGTAAGAATTGCAACTCCACTTCTAGGGCCAAAGGGGGGTAATCTGATTCACTGGAACCATGGTGCAGTCATTTAGATCTGTGTCTTCCAAGACTATGACTAATTTCCCCTCCAAAGCTGGTTACCTGGTTGTTAAACTTCAGCTCAGTGGGGGCCTCATTGCTGACATGGAAGGTGCAGGGTCTTCACTCCCTATTTAAGGAAAATTACCATATATTCTTATTTTGTTTGAGAAACAAAGCTCAGATTCTACGGTGACAGAATCTATCTAGGGTGTTAGAATGTACCCATCACCATAGTATTCTGTGCAAGTTTGTGCAAAATGTCACATTAACATCCTATGACACCTGCAACGTCTGTAACCCTGAGTGTATAAACAAGCCCCAAAATGTCCCTGGAGCTTTAACCCTCTTCCTTTGTCTGTCTCCCCACTATTCCTTTGTAGACTGGGTCAGCTGGTCCAGCAACAAAAGAAAGGCTTTCAACAAGCAAAGCATTTCTCCAAGCCTTTATTCTTGAGCTTTCGTGTGCACAGGTTATAACAAAAGGAAAAAGCAACTGTTACCCAATACAGAATCAACCAAGATTGAATGGGGAGGCAGGGGGGGCTACCAATGAATCTATGAATGTATCTATCAATGAACACAGTATCTGAATACCTTGCTCTCCCTGTATTTAACCAGGTAAGTGTTTATATCGTTTCCAGGGTTTGCTCTGGCAGCCTGATTAGGCCTTTGGTCCCCAACCCTGCTTTATTACCCCACTCTACACTTGTGTGAGATCTGAATGGGAGTTAGTTCATTCTAATCAGGTTGGGCTACCGCACCCTGTCACGTATGCCCTTCGGATCAGCTGTCTTTTCCTGTCATGTCATTGTGTTATGCTTAAAATATACGGCAAGATCCCGGTGGCAAGTACTTTGTTTTAAGTTGATGTCTGCAAATCACTATACAGGCCAATGGTATCATATAATTAATAATAACATAATTAATAGTGATTGTGAAAAGTAAAACTTGTAAAAGTGCAACTTGAAACCCCCACAATAAATAGGTGCGCCTACACCTTGAATGATTGGTCTAGTTCTGGTCACCCCATCTCAGAGAGAATATAGTGGAACTGGAAAAGATTCAGAGATTGGTAACAAAGATGATGCAGGGTATGGAACAGCTTCCATATGAGCAGAGACTAAAAAGATAAGGTCTGTTCAGCTTAGGCCTGGTCTACACTACGAGTTTAGGTCGACTTTAGCAGCGTTAAATCGAATTAAGCCTGGACACGTTCACACGACGAAGCCCTTTCTTTCGACTTAAAGGGCCCTTTAAACCGGTTTCTTTACTCCACCTCCGACGAGGGAATTAGCGATAAAATCGGCCTTAGTGGGTCGGAATTGGGGTAGTGTGGACGGAATTCGACGTTATTGGCCTCCGGGAGCTATCCCACAGTGCTTCATTGTGACCGCTCTGGACAGCACTCTCAACTCAGATGCACTGACCAGGTAGACAGGAAAAGCCCCGCGAACGTTTGAATTTCATTTCCTGTTTGCTCAGCGTGGAGAGCACAGGTGACCACGCAGAGCTCATCAGCACAGGTAACCGTGATGGAGTCCCAGGATCGCAAAAGAGCTCCAGCATGGACAGAACGGGAGGTACGGGATCTGCTCGCCATATGGGGAGATGAATCAGTGCTAGCTGAACTCCGTAGCAGTAAACGAAATGGCAAAATATTAGAAAAGGTCTCCAAGGCCATGAAGGACAGAGGCCATAACAGGGACGCACAGCAGTGCCGCGTGAAAATTAAGGAGCTAAGGCAAGCCTACCACAAAGCCAGAGAAGCAAACGGAAGGTCCGGGGCAGAGCCGCAAACATGCCGCTTCTACGCGGAGCTGCATGCCATTCTAGGGGGTGCAGCCACCACTACCCCAACCGTGTGCTATGACTCCCTCACTGGAGAAACACACAGGGAAGCGGGTTCGGGGTACGAGGAAGATGAGGATGGAGATAATGTAGATAGCTCACAGCAGCAAGGAAGTGGAGAAACCGGTTTCCCCAACAGCCAGAATATGTTTATCACCCTGGACCTGGAACCAGTAACCCCCGAACTCACCCAAGGCGTGCTCCCAGACCCTGAGGGCACACAAGGGACCTCTGATGAGTGTACCTTTGTAAATATTACACATGGTTTAAAAGCAAGCGTGTTTAATGATTAATGATTAATTTGCCCTGGCAATCGCGGCCAGTACAGCTACTGGAAAAGTCTGTTAACGTGTATGGGGATGGAGCGGAAATCCTCCAGGGACATCTCCAGAAAACTCTCCTTCATGTACTCCCAAAGCCTTTGCAAAAGGTTTCTGGGGAGGGCTGCCTTATCCCGTCCGCCATGGTAGGACACTTTACCACGCCAGGCCAGTAGCACGTAGTCTGGAATCATTGCATAACAAAGCATGGCAGCGTATGGTCCCGGTGTTTGCTGGCATGCAGACAACATCCATTCCTTATCGCTCTGTTATCCTCAGGAGAGTGATATCATTCACGGTCACCTGGTTGAAATGGGGCGATTTTATTAAGGGGACATTCAGAGGTGCCCGTTCCTGCTCTGCTGAACAGAAATATTCCCCGCTGTTAGCCACGCGGTGGGGGGGAGGGGTGAAGTGATCATCCCAGAGAATTGGGTGTGCGGGGGAGGGGAGTTAGTTGGGTATGTGCTGCATGTTAACCCTGAAACCGCAGCCCCTCCTTTTACATTGCAAACCCATTTTAAATGGCCAACCCAACGGGTGCTTGGTATGGGAAATGAGAGCGCTACTGTTTGAAACCATTCCCACATGTTAAGAAGGTTAAAAAAGCCAAAAGACTGTGTCTTACCATGGCTGCCTGCAAGCCGAAATCTGTGGCCTGGCACTGCGTGAGTGATCTCTCACACCAAACCGGCAGGCCCTCAATATAAGAGGAAAAATGCGACCTTGTAACGAAAGCACATGTGCTGTGTAATGTGAACAGCAAAATTTAACGTGAAAGAGTGTACCCACTGTTCTCTAAAATGTGTCTTTTTTAACCACCTCTCCCTTCTCCTCCACCAGCTGCAAATGTTTCTCCTTCACAGAGGCTAGTGAAGATTAGAAAGAGAAAACGGAGGACGCGGGATGATATGTTCACGGAACTCCAGATGTCCTCCCACGCTGAAAGAGCACAGCAGAATGCGTGGAGGCAGTCAATGTCAGACTACAGAAAAGCACAATATGAACGAGAGGAGAGGTGGCGGGCTGAATCGCGGGATGAACAGAGCAAGTTGCGGGCTGAAGATGATAGGTGGCGTCAGCTTGCAGACAGAAGGCAAGAGTTGATGCTCCGGCTGCTGGAGCATCAAACTGATATGCTCCAGCGTATGGTTGAGCTGCAGGAAAGGCAGCAGGAGCAGAGACCGCCGCTACAGCCCCTGTGTAACCAACAGCCCTCCTCCCCAAGTTCCATAGCCTCCTCACCCAGACGCCCAAGAACACGGTGGGGGGGGCCTCCGGCCACCCAGTCACTCCACCCCAGATGATTGCCCTAGCATCAGAAGGCTGGCCTTCAATAAGAGTTAAAGTTAAAGTTTTAAACTGCAGTGTGTCCTTTTCCTTCCCTCCTCCCCCACCCATCTCGGGCTACCTTGGCAATTATCCCCCTAGTTGTGTGATGAATTAATAAAGAATGCATGAATGTGAAGTAACAATGACTTTATTGCCTCTGCAAGTGGTGCTCGAAGGGGGGAGGGGTGGGTGGAGTGATTGGCTTACAGGGAAGTAGAGTGAACCGGGTGGGGGGGGGCGGAGGGTTCATCAAGGAGTAACAAACAGAAGTTTCACCCCGTAGCCTGGCCAGTCACAAAACTCGTTTTCAAAGCTTCTCTGATGCGCACCGCGCCCTGCTGTGCTCCTCTAACCGCCCTGGTGTCTGGCTGCACGTAATCAGCGGCCAGGCGATTTGCCTCAACCTCCCACCCCGCCATAAATGTCTCCCCCTTACTCTCACAGATATTGTGGAGCGCACAGCAAGCAGCAATAACAATGGGGATATTCTTTTAGCTGAGGTCTGAGCGAGTCAGTAAGCTGCGCCAGCGCGCTTTTAAACGTCCAAATGCACATTCCACCACCATTTGGCACTTGCTCAGCCTGTAGTTGAACAGGTCCTGACTCCTGTCCAGGCTGCCTGTGTACGGCTTCATGAGCCATGGCATTAAGGGGTAGGCTGGGTCCCCAAGGATCACGATAGGCATTTCAACATCCCCAACAGTTACTTTCTGGTCCGGGAAGAAAGTCCCTTCCTCCAGCTTTCGAAACAGAGCAGAGTGCCTGAAGACGCGAGCATCATGTACCTTTCCCGGCCATCCCACGTTGATGTTGGTGAAACGTCCCTTATGATCCACCAGGGCTTGCAGCAGCATTGAAAAGTACCCCTTGCGGTTTATGTACTCGGTGGCTTGGTGCTCCGGTGCCAAGATAGGGATATGGGTTCCGTCTATGGCCCCACCACAGTTTGGGAATCCCATTGCAGCAAAGCCATCCACTATGGCCTGCACGTTTCCCAGAGTCACTACCCTTGATATCACCAGGTCTTTCATTGCCCTGGCAACTTGGATCACAGCAGCCCCCACAGTAGATTTGCCCACTCCAAATTGATTCCCGACTGACCGGTAGCTGTCTGGCGTTGCAAGCTTCCACAGGGCTATCGCCACTCGCTTCTCAACTGTGAGGGCTGCTCTCATCCTGGTATTCTGGCGCTTCAGGGCAGGGGAAAGCAAGTCACAAAGTTCCATGAAAGTGCCCTTACGCATGCGAAAGTTTCGCAGCCACTGGGAATCGTCCCACACCTGCAGCACGATGCGGTCCCACCAGTCTGTGCTTGTTTCCCGGGCCCAGAATCGGCGTTCCACGGCATGAACCTGCCCCAGTAACACCATGATTTCCACATTGCTGGGGCCTGTGCCTTGTGAGAGGTCTATGTCCATGTCAATTTCCTCATCACTCTCGTCGCCGCGCTGCAATCGCCTCCTCGGCTGGTCCTGGTTTTGCTTTGGCAAGTCCTGGCTCTGCATATACTCCAGGACAATGCGCGTGGTGTTCATAGTGCTTATAATTGCCGCGGTGATCTGAGCGGGCTCCATGATCCCAGTGCTAGCTATGGCGCTTGTTCTGAAAAAAGGCGCGAAACTAGTATCTGACGGACCAGGGGAAGGAGGGAGAGAGGGAGGGGCGAGTGACGACATGGCGTACAGGTACAGGGAATTAAAATCAACAAAGGTGGCTGTGCATCAGGGAGAAACACAAACAACTGTCACACAGAATGCCCCCCCCCCAAAGATTGAACTCAAAACCCTGGGTTTAGCAGGCCATTGATTTCACGGAGGGAGGGGGAAGCTAATGAATACAGAACAAATCTATTTTTTACATCTTAAGCTGGCAGCCGACGGTGCAGCATGACTGATAGCCACTGCAGTATGATGACGATGGATACCAGTTGTAATATACCATCTTCTACCAAAAGGCAAGGGGCTGCTGCGTAGCAATGCAGCCCCACGTCTGCCAGCCCCCAGATCGCCCTCGGCCTCTTCTGGGTGCTTAGCAGAAAATACTGGGCGCTTGGCAGAAAATAGCATACTACGACTGATAGCCATCATCGTCAAGACAGTTCAATAGGACTGAGCATGTCTGCCCAGGTGCCCATGATCGACAGCCACTGCAGTATGATTATGATGGATACCAATCGTAATATACCATCTTCTACCAAAAGGCAAGGGGCTGGTGCAATGCAGCCCTACGGCTACCAGTCATGCTGCACCGTTTACCGCCAAAAGGCAGTTAGCTGCTGCTGCTGTGTAGCAATGCAGTCCCACGTCTGCCGGCACCCAGATGACATATGGTGACGGTGAGCTGAGCTGAGCGGGCTCCATGCTTGCCATGGTATGTTGTCTGCACAGGTAACCCAGGTAAAAAGGCGCGAATCTATTATCTGCCGTTGCTCTGACGGAGGGAGAGGGGCCTGATGACATGTACCCAGAACCCCCCGCGACACTGTTTTGCATCATTCGGGCATTGGGATCTCAACCCAGAATTCCAATGGGCGGCGGAGACTGCGGGAACTGTGGGATAGCTACCCATAGTGCAATGCTCCGGAAGTCAACGCTAGCCTCGGTACTGTGGACGCGGTCCGCCGACTAGAGCACTTAGAGCATTTTATGTGGGGACACACACAATCGGCTGTATACAACCGATTTCTATAAAACCGGCTTCTATAAATTCGACCTAATTTCGTAGTGTAGACATACCCTTAGAAAAGAGATGACTAAGGGGACGTATGAGAGAGGTCTATAAAATCATGAACAATGTGGAAAAAGTTGATGGAAAAGGTAAATACTTCTCTCACAATACAAAAACCAGGGCTCACCTGATGAAATTAATGGGCAGCAGACTTAATACAAACAAGAGGAAGTCCTTTTTCACACAACACACAATTAACCTGTGGCACTCATTGCCATGGGATGTTGTGATGGCCAAAAGTATAACTGGGTTCAAAAAAGAACTAGATAAGTTCATGGAGGATAGGTCCATCAATGCCTATTAGCCAAGATCGTCAGGGATGCACCACAGGCTCGGGGTAACCCTGAACCTCTGACGGCCAGAAGCTGGGAGGGGAAGACAAGGTGGCTCATTCCAAACTGCTTTGTTCTGTACACTCCCCCTGAAGCTCTGGTACTGGCCACTAGTGGAGTCAGGATACTAGGCTAGATGGACCATTGGTCTGATCCAGTATGGCAGTTCTTAAATTTTTATGGTGTGCTGAGCATTTCTTGTCAACATACAAAAAATGGCTACCACTTTGCTCCTCTTTGGATAGCACTGTGCTACATATACCGATGAACCAGCCACAATATAGATTCCTGGGTTATAGTGTGGGCTACCTAGCACTATTGCTACTCTGGAGTGAAGGAATTCCTCCAGCAAGCAACCCTGTCCTGAGAAGTTATGACCAATTTCTATATAAACCTGTTTACAGCAACAAATCCTGCAATCCAATCTCCATGATCTCTCCCTGGTTTGTATGATAAACCAAACTGCTCCATGGGCAATAGCAATGCCCAGCATTGTACATCTAAAGCGAATAAAGCTGGAATGCCCATTTTCAGCCCTGATATCCCCCAGATGTTGTTTATAGATGGTTCCAGTTACAGACTGTATCTGTGGTCATAAACACAGTTCCCCCTAGTGGAGGAATAGACCTACTACAGGAAGTAGACCAATTCCAGACTTCACTGTAAGGCTCCACTGCAGAAAGTAGTAAATGAGATTTTGTGGCTAGTGCTATGGTGCTTCCTGTGATGACTGGCTTCAGAAGCATGTATATCTGTCAATCAACCTCTCAGTGCTGCAGCATGGGATGGAGACTTCTATAATGTGGGATGCAGCCCCACATAAGGATTCCTGTCTATCCTATGGGGCCGTCAAGCTGTGATGGTTTAAATGAGGGAAATTTCAGAATAGTCCAGTGTCGATTTTATAAGGCACATTGATGAGCACAGAAAAATCCTTCATCATAATAATGAGAAATTGCTTTAAAAATTATCTAAAATGAGGGACTCTCCCTCTAAAAACTGGGTAAGACTTGGTGGCTGGTCTGAATCCCCATATCCTGAAGAAGACGCCTGAAGCGGTTGAAGAGTCAGGGATTATTTTGGAGTGGATGTGATCACAATGCATTGTCACACAGTGGGACAATGTCATGACTTTGCTATGCCAATGTTATGATACATTGTGTTGTGTCACCGTGTTCTCCTGCTGGACCAAAGAGGTAAAGTAGCAGCCACCAGTGGCCACCTAGGATTAAATTAATTAAAGCCACTTTGCTTTCCTTCTAGCTGCTCGGACATAGAGGAGCTAGAATTTGGGGCAGAGACTGTCCTTTTGTTCTGTGTCTGTACAGTGCCTAGCCCAATGAGGTCCTGGTCCAGCAGGGGCAGCAAAACAAATAATAAAAATTAATAATAACTTAGATCTCCTTTGGCTGGGAGCAGTATAGGGACTATGATACACAGCCGGGCTAACAGAGGTGGCAGTAACCCCACTGCCAGTTCGTTACATTGTTAAAGCTAGCGCTGGTCGGCAGCGATTTGAAATAATCCCAGGGAACAGAATGAAATACCCTGGGTTCTATAAAGGGAAACGTGCGGGCCACATGGGACCGTCTCCAGATCAAAGCGGGGCCTGCAGGCCGTCAGTGGAGAGAGAGGCTGGAGCCAGAGAGAAAGTGAAAACACCGACGGGGCTTGCAGAGCTGTGGGTGCGCCGAGCCGTCGATGACTCCTGGTGTCCTGCCCAATCCCCTCCGCAGCCGCTCGCTGGAGCCCCTTTGGCGTGAGCAGCGGCGCGGAGTGAGGCTGCGCTGAAATGCCGAATGGCTGAGCCGCTCGCTCTGCTCATTCCGGTGGGAGCCGCAGACAGACATATTCAGGGACGGAGAAACAGGGGGACCCCTCCCTGGCAAGAGAGCGGCACCCTGCACACAGCGCCATGGTGTCATGGATCATCTCCAGGCTAGTTGTGTGAGTAGATTGTTTTCTGTGTTGTTCACCGCAATCCAGTCCGCCCCTTGCGTTGCGTGTCTCTCAGGTTTGCGGACACACTGACACAGGGCATGTCTTGAATGCTGCTGCTATTAATACTAGATCATGACTAGTCAACTAAATTTAGCAGGTTGTTACTAATGGTTCGTTTGGCTGGACTGGGGGGAAAAAGGGGAAGGATTATTACATGGATCAAACCGTATTTTACACCGTGGGAAAATTACAATATGAAAAAAAAAATTGTGATCCTCTGTGGTACAGCGCAGGAGAAAAACCTTTGCCAGCCAGGCATTCGTTCTGCGTTTATTTGGAGATTGCTGAATAAGCAGGGTGGTTTGCACTGCTCTGTGCTTTGCAAATCAAACCACCGGGGCTGGGAAGCGGAAAAAAACAAGCACCAAAGGAAAATAAAAAAAAATCAACTTGATTTCAGCGGCACCGCTTTGTTTATTGGAAAATGGCACATCTGGCTGATAATCGCTAGGGGGCGCTGCCCCGAGGGATCGGACGGGGAGGCGAGGAGCGGGCAGTGTCATTTTGTAATTACCTGTCATAAAAGGGAAATATCAAATTCTCCTACCCTGTTGGCACCCCCAGCCCAGAAAACCCCCAACCAAACCTATGAATCTAACGTGGTGGGATCTTGCAGCCTCCTCACCCTTGTGCCAATTCCATGCTTTTTAGTGAGTGCTCCTGGCCCTACTGTAGGTTGGGAATATGTAAGATTTCACTGGGAATGCTTCCCAGGCAGAGAGAGAGAGAGAGAGAGAGAGAGAGAGAGAGAGAGAAAAAAGAGCAGCAGCAAATTCCCCATACAGCCGAATTTGCTGCATCTCTCTGGGAAGAGACTAAGTAGCATTTAGTGGCACTCTAAGGGGTTTATGGTTAAGGTGGGGGAGCATAGGGGCTGATCTGTTGTCATATTTTCCCTTCTGGAATGGAAAAGGTTAGAACACTGATCGAATCAACTAAATTGTTGGTCATTTTCCTGTCTGGGCATTAAACAGACTGAGGTGGACACAAGTGATGCTCTCAAGTCATGGTGGTTGATCAGTTGCAAGCCTGTCGCTTTCTTTGTTTGCCAGAAGCATGCAGGGATGTTGCACAATCAGCACAATTTAGAAATGTTATTTTCAAGGTCTGCTTCTGCCCAGTGAAATTAAAGACAAGAGGATACTAGCTGTCTCTCTGTAATCCTCAGAAGCTTGTAGGAGCAGGTCACACATTCAGAGGTGGAGTTTTTCTGGTTTTCCCCAAGTAGAATTATGGTCTTTCCCTTTAAGCCTCCAAGTTATATGATCTGGATCCATCTGCAGCTGTCAATAACTGTTGTTGGGTTTGCACTTTATTCTGGGGAAGCATGTTAAATATTTAAATGATTTAATATGAACAGTAGAACTGGGCAGATATCATTGGTAATAATATGAGACATCATTTCAAAGCTTCATTTCATGTCATACAAGGCTGTTTTGGCCCCCCCGAGAAATCGTTTTATCACCACATGATCCAACAGAGTTCCCAGGAACAAAGAACCAGTGGGAAACCAAAGGAAAGATGGTAATTTGACTTAGATTTCAAACACATGATTTCACAGAACACACCCTGTTTGATAGAAATCTTATTGGGGCAGGATATTCAGCATTTGATATCTGCAGTAACACGATTAACTGAACACAGTCTCATCTGCTTTCTCCAAATGGCAGGTTGGGTGTCAACTCTGAATTTGGAGGGTCCTACTATTGATTTGTTCTGTTTGAATTCTGATAATAAATCATAGGATGGTGGAGAAATGTTGCAAGGAAATATAGCAATCCAAGCTCAGCTACCTCTTCTTTTGTGCAACCAATTAGCTTTAATACATGCCACATGTCTTAAGATCTAATCTGATCTCACTAACCAGCTATGAATTTCCAGTTCACCCATAGGTGCAGTTTTCTGTCTCACACTGCACTTGTGACCTTTGGATCATTACACATGCAGCATTAACACACTGTAGTCTAGTTGGGGATATTCTGTGCCCATCCCTTTGATTTGTTGGTTTTCTGTTGAATCCTGGTTTACATTCATAAAGGTGAGTGTTGCATTATGCTCTTAGCACTCCACCTCACTGCAATAGGCTTGGAATCAAGTCCTTAATGGGACTGCAGCTCAGTTGATCTCTAGTGATAGAGAGATCCACAGTAGGCAAAAGAATGCCTTACCCAGGCTCCTGGGAGTTTTAATTTTGGCAGCCTCAGCATCCCTGTTGTCTATCTATTTTTCTAAACCACATCTTGCTACAGTTTAGTTGACAGGTGTGTCTCATCTGCTTAATATTACTAGTGTTATCAAGACCCCTTGTTCTAGGTGCTGTACAAACACAGAACAGAGACAGTCCCTTAGTAGGGAAGATCTTCATGATTACTTTAAGGGCCCGATCCTGTTCCCACTGGAGTCAAGGGGAGTTTTGCCACTCACTTCAAGATAGGCCCCACAGGATGTTCATTTTTCCACTAACTTATTTTGCATCCTGGAGATGTTTGATGCTTTGCCCTTGACTGTGAGACATTCTAGAAATACAAGAACAAAATTGCACCATTATTAATAGGTTAGTGACAGCAAATTATGCATCAGGTTTCAGCAGAAAGAACATTTCATATACCACCTGTGTCTGTTTCCCCATCTGTAACATGTAGCCACTGCCCGCTACTGGATGGAATCCGAGTTGATCAGTGGTGTGTCCTATTCCCTATATTGCCTACAATTTTAAAGGAACTGTCATGCTGTCTAGAGTAATTCACGACTAAGTGCCAATCTCAGGGCAAAAAGAACAGGAGTACTTGTGGCACCTTAGAGACGAAAATTTATTTGAGCATAAGCTTTTGTGGGCTACAGCCCACTTCATTGGTTGCATAGAATGGAACATACAGCAAGATATTTATGCATACAGGGAACATGAAAAGGTGGAAGTAGCCATACCAACAGTAAGAGGCCAATCAAGATGAGCGGTCATCAGCAGGAGAAAGAAAAAAAAAACTTTTGAAGCTGGTGGGTATGTTCTATAATTAGATTTCACCAACCCAGTAACAAAATGTGAACTCTTGGATCACTGTAACAGTCTTACCATGGAGTCAGAGTCCCCTTGGGTACTTCAGTCTATCTTGCTACTCAGGCATGTGGGACTTAGTGATAAATAGTCACTTACACAAAAATAAAGTAAAGTAAATAATATTCAGGTTGCTCCCAGTCTCAAGAGATCCTTCCCCCAAACAATTTGTACCTTAAATCTCACACCAAAGATTGCTAACTAAGCATTTATTAACTAGAAAAAAAAAAAGTTATTCACAGGTTAAAGCAGGCAACATAAAAACAAATGAGTTACAATCCATGGTTCCAAAAGGTAACAGATCTGTACTGATCTCTCCACTGAGATTCTTAGAACTAACCCAGGTTGACCCTGGAGATCTCTACTTTTGTGAGCATCTTTATATGCCCTTCCCTCCGAGCTCAAACTAATGAGATGAGGGCTCCTGCTCATAACTTCATGGGTTAATGGAGCAAATCAATGGAGTTTTTGTCCTACAGTGGACCATTTACTCTTGATAGCCCATCTCAATGGGTAAGGGAACCACTCTTCCTGCCTAGGTTCACAAGTTCAGAGCAGGCATTTTTACAATTGTAAAGCAAGACTTACATATTGCCTTATAGCAGTGGTCCCCAAACTTTTTAAGTTGAGCCCCCTCTTATTCCAATGTAATCTGCTTGCACCCCCTCCCCAGGAGCTGCAGTCAGTGCTGGAGGTAGGGACAGGGCTAGAGCAGAGCTGGGAGGTGCTCCCACGCCCTGTCACTCCCCCTAACATTCCTCTGTACCCCCTAGAGTAGCATGCCCCACAGTTTGGGGACTTCTGCCTTATAGGATGAGATACAGACATCACAAGTAAGATTAATGCATGCAGCAATTTACAAGCATTTTAGAGAGTTGTCACAGGGTCCACTCACAGCTAGGGTACCTCTTCCTGGTTGCTCTGGGGATTAGTTCTTTGCAGCTCCAACACCCCTTTCTGTCAGTTCCTCTCCCAGTTTCTTTTTCTCAGACAGTGTGCTCCTTCACACTCAGCCCTCTAGGGTAGGAAAGTCTCTCTATACAAAATGGCAGACTTCCCTTCACTGCCCTGACTGTGCTATTCCTTCAGTGGCTGGTGGTGGAAGCCAGCCCAACCATTTACTCCAGGTTCTAGTCCATGGACCCTATCTCTAGGGACAGTGACCTGCTCACTGCTAGACTGTGTTGCTCTTCCCCTGGACACCTTCTTACATTTCAGCTCTACCTTATGGTTCCCCCAGCCTTCTGGGTTTACCAGCCTAAATTCCCTTCTCCTAGGGAGTAATAATTGCAGGGTACCTAGCACTGTAACCCTAAACACACCTCCCTTCTCCTGCAAGTGACTGCAGACTATTTCCCCTATAGCCCTTCTCTGTTGCCAGCTTCCTGGCTTTATACCAGTCCCTACTGCTCCTCCCCAGCTGGACTCCATCCTCAATCAGTTCTTTAATCCCTGGCCCTTCCCCAGGTGCAGTTTATCAGGTTAATTATCCTCATTTACTGGCTCTGCCTTGTACATATTGGGGTAAACACCCCATCACTAGTGTAGACACCAAACACATTCTTACAAGTCTAACACCTGTCGGAAACAATATTAACATACAAGGGAGCTGATCTGATTTCTAGTGTGAGTTTGTCAGTGCTCAGATGACACCTATGGTTTAGCAAGAGCTGGCATCTGATTTACCAGCATCACAGGAGGTGCTCCTTTACTTCAAGTGATAGGTGCCTGTAGTGTTGGAGTAGATGGACTGGAATTCTATCTTTGCTGTTGCTGTGAAGTTCTCATTGGCCAGGGCGTGCAGCATGATGACAGCTGTGAAGTCCTAGATGCCTGTTCTGCCTCCCAGGGGAGGGAATTAGTCTGCAGAAGAGAAGAGTGAGCGGGGATTTGATAGCAGCCTTCAACTATCTGAAGGGGGGTTCCAAGAGGATGGAGCTCAGCTGTTCTCACTGGTGGCAGATGACAGAACAAGAAGCAGTGGTCTCAAGTTGCAGTGGGGGATGTCTAGGTTGGATATTAGGAAACACTATTTCACTAGGAGAGTGGTGAATCACTGGAATGGGTTACCTAGGAAGGTGGTGGAATCTCCATCCTTAGAGGTTTTTAAGGCCCGGCTTGACAAAGCCCTGGCTGTAATGATTTAGTTCAGGGGTTGGCAACCTTTCAGAAGTGGTGTGCCGAGTCTTCATTTATTCACTCTAATTTAAGGTTTCATGTGCCAGTAATACATTTTAACGTTTTTAGAAGGTCTCTTTCCATAAGTCTATAATATATAACTAAACTATTGTTGTATGTAAAGTAAATAAGGTTTTAAAAATGTTTAAGAAGCTTCATTTAAAATTAAATTAAAATGCAGAGCCCCCCAGACTGGTGACCAGGACCCGGGCAGTGTGTGTGCCACTGAAAATCAGCTTGTGTGCCGCTTTTGGCACGCGTGCCATAGGTTGCCTACCCCTGATTTAGTTGGGGTTGGTCCTGCTTTGAGCAGGGGGTTGGACTAGATGACCTCCTGAGGTCTCTTCCAACCCTAATATTCTATGATTCTATGAATTCATTAATTAATATTTAAACACATTTTGAAGATGGAAAGTGATGTAGAAATGCTTGGTACAGTATTATGATATAAATCCTGTTATTTTCTAGAAGCATGGAAATAATCTATATGCTGCTTTTTGCATTGAATATTTTTCCCGTGCTTGGGGTCACACAAATAAAAAATTCTGCTCCAGCTTTGGAAGTTAGTTCAATATGTCACCTTCTCTGTGAAAAACCTTTTGATTTTTAACACATGGAAGATGGGGTGGTCAGATTAGATCAGACCACTGATCTAATGACGTTGCAAGTTGTAACTTGGGTACTGGAATCCCTGTAGCAATGTACTGAAAGGTGATCTGCAGATGATTTAAAATAAATTAGGTTTGTGCTCTCTTGTGTTACTGTATGATGTGAAGAAAGGGCCCGAGCAAGTGGGCTTTTTTGTTTAGTTTTTTTCCTTTTTTTAACTGTAGAAATATCAGAAATGTCATGTCTGATATTTTCTGGTTTTGCTGGAGAACTTGTTGGAGGTCTCAGAGATATTCATTGTGTGTTCTCATCCCATATTGAAGGGATGGGGATATTGAAATGTAACAAGCAAGTGTTCACTGGAGCTAAATGGGTGTTAACGCAAACAAAAAGCAAAGAGTTTTTCAACAGAATGACTAAAAGTTCTTGCTCCCGCTCAATTGCTTAGCTTTCACTCTTCTGTGATGTCATTTCAATAGCTCTCCAATTGCCATAGTCGTCTATGGTAGGCTAGATCTGAGGGCCAGACCTTCCACAGGTGTAAATCACTATCGCCACTGATTTCAGCCATTGATTTCAGTCAGATGATGCTGATTTATACCAACCAAGCCCTCAATTTTTAATATAAAACACAAGCAGAAAAATACCCAAAATATTTTTCATTGACCAGCTTTTTCAGGCCTTCTATACACATGATAACGAAGCACAAAAAAAAAAAAAAAGGCTCTAGCCAAATTTGTCTTCCTTTGCAGACTATCTTTAATTGGGAGCTGTATGATTGTGAAAAGGAAGCCAGTTTGCCGTGCCAGCCCTAGGAGACATATTAGGAGTGTGGGTGTATGTTTTGGTAAGGACCAATAAATTAGATCTAGGCCTTTGGGCAGCTCAGTATCTGAGTGTATCCCACTGGTGAGTGTGTTACAGGTCCTCCGCTGTGCCAACCTGCAGAAGATTGGAGTTGTTACAGCCCCCAATTACAGAGCTTTGGTTCAAAGTGTAGCAGCTTCTGCTTTTAGCTTTGGAGAATTCCAGTTCAGTCCCTGGTGTGTCAGCCAAGAGGGCACTCATCCCAAGAGCATTAGCCTGCCCCTCACCTGATGGATTCCTCCTCTGCAAAGAGCCTTCTGTCCAATCCTTATGCGGTTTTCCATTTGTTTGCAGATGACATGGAGGAGTTGTGGCATCAGTGAAGTGAAAGGCATGTCACATACCAGCTGCTGGGCTGTGGCTGCCACTTAGACTGTGCCATGCCAAAAGACAGCATTGGCAGAGCAGAGCATGAGTAGCCAACCTGGGTTGTGTGATGGTTTTCATAGAACTGCAAGCTTTATATGAACCTAAGCACAGCCTGGGAAAAGGATAGAACACCAGCCATGAAGTGAACATACAGGGTTTGCTGTGCTAAGCGCTGCTAATAAATGCACCACATAGGAAAAAATGAATGTGATCCACAGAAACATAACCCTTTCAGAGGTTGCATAGCCCTTGTCACAACTCGCCTCACTCCTATGCATGCCATATGCCATTACTTGCTGCAGTGTCTGCTACTTTGCTTAGGGGGAATGTAACCTGCTGGTAACAGTAATTGACAGAGGAGGATCCCGCACAGGTGCAGCATTTAGTTTGCCCTTCATGTGATATGTGGGCATTCTGTCTGGGATAATGCTATCGTCTGATTTGTCAAATGTGACCTAAATTTTCTTGCACAAACATGAATGTCCTGTAAATGTTAGGCCACCTCTACACTACAAACTTTGGTCAATGCAAGTTAAGTCTGCATAAAGCTGCCGCAGTTAGCATATCACTTGCACACTTGGCTCCTTGCATCAGCGCTGCGCATACTCACCAGGAGTGCTTGTGATGCACCATGGGTAGGTACCCGTCACCGGCCAATGCACAGTCTTTTGGGACGTTTTGGTAATATACGGTGAGGCAGAAACGAGTCACATAGGTGTGACTGAGAGCAAGGGGTCAACTTCCCAGTGTGCAACTGTCCCTATCTCATAATGTCATCTATATTCCATAATTTTTGTGCCTTTGTTTAAAAATCCCATGAACCCGCATGGCCCTTCTTGATGTCAGCTGTATCTGACAGCAACATGGAAGCCTGCACAGCTCTGTGCTATTTTCATGAACGTTGCAAACATAGGACGCACGATCCTCCAGTATTTGCAGAACCAAAAAAGAACCAAATCAATGGAGAACATGACAATTTCTGGGACATAGCGAGAACCAATTCAAGGTTGTTGGTGTTCATGGATCAGCAGCAGATGGTGGAGTGCAGCTTCTGGGCCAGAGAAACATGCACTAAGCAATGGGATCGCATCATAATGCAAGCTTGGGATGATGAGCACTGGCTGCAGAACTTTCGGATGCACAAGGCCACATTCCTGGATCTGTGTGCTGAGCTCACCCCAGCCCTCCAATGCAGAGACACCAAAATGAGAACGGCACCTACAGTGGAGAAACGAATGGCGATCGCACTGCAGAAACTTGCAATGCCACATTGCTACCGGTCAATGGGAAAACATTTTGAAGTTGGAAAATCCACTGTGGAGGCCACTGTCATGCAAATATGTAGGACCATTAATTACCTCCTGATACGCAATGCGCAGGCCATAATGGATGGATTTTCAGCAATGGATTTCCCGAACTGCAGTGGAGTGATAGACAGCATTCATATCCCTATTTTGGCACCAGACCACCTTGCCACAGAGTATGTCAACAGAAAGGGATCACCGAAGATGCTTCACCGACATCAGTGTTGGCTGGTCAGGGAAGGTGCATGATGTGCACATCTCGAAGAGCACAGGATTGTTCAGAAAGCTACAAGCAGGGACTTTCCTTCTTGAAGAGCAGATTACCATTGGGAATGTTGAAATGCCAATAGTGATCTTGGGGGACTCAGCTTACCCCTCGCTCCCGTGGCTTCACTAGCCACCCTGACAGCACCAAGGAAAGATTCAGCTACTGGCTCAGCAGGTGCAGAATGACAGTTGAATGCACTTTTGGTAGATTGAAGGGATGCTGGCGTTGTTTACTCACAAGATTGGATCTCAGTGAAAAAAAATCCCAATGTTTATAGCTGCCTGCTGTGTCCTGAATAATATCTGTGAGGCAAAGATGCTGTCAGGGTGGAGGTGGAGCAGCAGTCTGCTGAGTTTGAACAGGCAGACACAAGGGATATTAGAACAGCTCAATGTGGAGCTATATGGCTCAGGGAGGGTTTTGACAGATCACTTTAACAGTGAGCCATAGTGATGTATTGTGGTGTACTGTGCTCTACCTGAGCCTGCTATTTTGGGGCCTGTTAGGCATTGTGCGGTGCTTGATGCACGTCAATAGATATAACACTGTCAATGCACCTATTTATTTTGTGGTGCTTGCTGCACATTTATGATTATTATACTGTGTTTGTCATCGATCCTATGAGGTGTCACACTGTACAGTAACAAGCAAGTGGGTGCTTTCAGAACTGCTAAGCACTCTGCAGCATATGTTGTGAATTAATAAAGATTAATTATTTTCGAAATAGTATAATTTTATTCAGCAACAAAACCAGTGCAAAGAAAAATCTGTGCAATTTAAATGCAAATACGTAAAAAACTTAATAAGTTAATGGAACAGAACTTAACAAGGGGAAAGAACAGTTCTGTCCATTTTATCTACACATACCCTAACCTGTGAGAGCCCTGGTTGGTGTATGTGAAGCTGTGGTTGTCCTTAATGTCCCCTGGGGTGCAGTGGTAGAAGTAGGACAGCAGTGGAGTGTTAAGTGGGGGTGTAGGGAGGTGCTGACGTGGAGTTCTCAATTGACTGCAGCGGGACATGAGCCTGGGATTGTTGAGCTTGTTGGTCCACAAGAGTTTGCAGCATCTCTGCTTGCTGCCAGAGAACCCCCGTTATGTCCTGGTGCATCTCCCTCTCCTTTTCCTGCTGGGACTTTCTGTCCACTTTTTTCTTCTCCAGGCTGTCTGCAATATTCATCCTCCAAGCCCTTCGATCACTGTCTGATGCAGCGCTGGCTTGCAGGATCTCCTTGAACATGTCATCCCGAGTCCTCTTCTTTCTCCCCCTTATCTGGCTCAGGTGTTCCGCGGGTGTTTAGGGGGGAGCCCTGAAAGCCGCAATGGCAGCAGCAGCAGATAAAACAAAGGTACTATTGTCAATATAGTCCCAATGAAAAGCAGAAGTTAAGATTCAGAACTCCCCTCCCTTGCTCTCCTAAAGTTTCAAACAAGACATGCTTATTGCTGCTTCTGCTTTGGAGTGCTTGTGCCCGGAACCACTCACAGCACCAGTCTTGGTGCGTATGGCCCACCAGGGCCAAGGGAAATGAGGGAATTGCTCAGTTGCATGAAACTATGAGTATAGGGTAATGTCACTGAATACTGGCACCATTTTCCACAGGCAGTGGTGATTCTAGCTGTGATCTCACTCCTGAGGGTAACAAAGGCACTGAGAATACAGCTGCTGCTGCCCCGAAGCTGCCCAGGCCTGTATGCTGCTAGCCTGTGTACTGCAGTGGTGCCTGCTGAAGTTATCACTGACTGGCGTGGGAAAGTGTCCTACTGCGGGGTAAGAAATAAGGCTGCCATCCCTAGAAACCTTTGGAAGAGGACTGCAGAGTACCTGCACAAAAGCTTCAGTGAGATCTCTCAGGAGGCTTCAAGAGACATCCCTGTGTTCATAAACAACCTGCTTCTCATGGCCCCTGTTGCCTAACTCTACAGGGGAATGAAAGCAGATACGCACCTCTCTTTGTTGTACCACTAACTCTTCTAGTACGAATAAATGGATGAAAAGTCGTTAGCTGTGTCCTGTTAAGTTGGGGGCACCATCAGTACATCACTGTAATGGGAGATACAATTACACAGGACTTACCCAAGGCTCCTTCCCCTGCATCAGGCTTCCCTGTGCTCGACTGCTGGGATTGACTGGACTGAGCGAATGAGTGAGGGTGGAGGAGAGCGAGCAACAGAGGGCGTGGGGATGGAGTGAGCGGGGGGCAGGAGCTCGGAGAAGGGGTGAGGCAGGGGCAGAGCCTCAGAGAAGGGGCAGGGCAGGGGTGGGGCAAGGATGTTCGGTTTTGTGCAGTTAGAAAGTTGGCAACCCTATGATGGGATGACAGTGAGGAACCTGAGGACAGGCCGAATGTGGTCAGAGTATATGAGGTAGATGAGCGGCAGCCTTGCAAACGGACTGAAGAAGGACAAGGTAGGTATTGTAGAGGAGGGGAAGAAGGCTGTAGTTGCACTAAAATGAGTGGAGCTAGAGACAGAAGATCAGGTTTCAGGAGGGACCTATATTGACATGGGAGGATAAGGAAAGCAAGTGGACGATTGACTCCTGGGCTGGGAGTGACTGGAAGACAAGCAGCAGAGCCTCAGTAGATACTGTCCTCTCATGTTTAATAAGGCTCTGTTGCTGCCTGCCTCCTTGCCCCATTCTTATCGCTAGTGAGATGGTAGTCAGCCAATAAAATCAACCAACGAGGCTATTTTTCTATAGAAAACAAGGGTCTTTTTTTTTTTTCATGGAAAAAATGGCAAATTTCACAGAGCAATACTAAATGTAATATATATGTATGTTAAAGGCCAACATCAATCAGTCGATACTTTGTGAGGGGCTAGAAAGTCCAGGAGAGTCCTAAACACAGGAACCAAGAATTCCCACTCACTTTATGGAGATTTATTGGAAAAATTCCAAGGATCACAGGGACATCTTCAGAAACAGAGCAGTTCAATAACATCAGCTTCAACAAATGTTTCGGAGCCTGAGTTCATTCTGCTGCTTCTTTTCATTCAGCTCAGTTGAGCTGATTTCTTGTACTTCCTGAGTCTAGAATCTAAGTATTTTTTACAGAAAGTTAAAAACTGTCCAACATTTTGAGTTTTTCTAGTGTTCAGGAGCAGTGATCAGCTTCATATTGAAGAGTAAGGGTGGGCTTGTGCTTATGGCATTGCTCGGGGCCTCAGGCGATGTGGGTTCTAGTCCTGGCTCTGGTACAGATTGTGTGGGTGTGCTTGGGAGGTTAGTTTCTGTGTTTCAATTCTGCATCTGTAAAATGGGGATAATAATACCTCCTTTGTCTGTCTTGTCTATTTAGACCATATGCTCTTTGTGGCAGTTCCTAACGCAGTGGGGTCCTACTCAAACTTAGAGGGTGGTCCTCTAAGCACTACTGTAATGTAAATATTAATTAAATGCAAAAAAATTAGAACAGTGGTTTTCAAACTTTTTAGGCTGAGTACCCCTTTCCAAATAATGTAATCTACTGCATGCCTCCAACTGAGATAGGGTTATAATATACCTATGAAAACAAAAAAGAAAGTCTGTGAGGGATAACACAATGCACAAGCCCTCAGCGTGTATTGTCCCAGATACACTACTACTGCAAATAATAATTGTAACAAACAATTTTATTATATATATACTTTTGCCTTGGATAAAAATAGTCCCTGAAACAAGTTTCTAGTTGTTGTAAAAATTAATTTGGAAATTTTCAACCTCATTTTATTGTAATTAATTAAAATGAATGAAGCCTCCAAGCTGGTCTCAATCACTCAGAACTGATATAACCCGTGATAGCCTGTTCATGACTAAGCATTTAAAAATGCCAATCATGTATTTTTGTTGATGATAAAAAGATACAGAAAAGGAGGCAAAGAAAAGTTCAGTATCCACGCATTTCTACAGCTGACCTGGGTAACACAAAAATATATTACTGGCATTTTTAAATTCTTGGTGACTAACATATAGTACTTACTGATGTTAGTTAAAAATAGTAATAATAAAATGCTTACCAATCATTGTGATGGATATTCCTGCTTTTTAATCACACAAATCACTGATGGCAGGGAAAATTGGAGAGAGCTTCAATCGCAAGTCATTTTCGGCGTTTAATCTCTGACACTACTTGGTCTTGATCACCGTGAGGGCAGAGAATCCAGTCTCACAAAGATACATTGTGGAGAAGAGCATCAGAAACTTAACAGCTTATTTTGACAGGTCTGGGTAATCTTCCATTCTTTGTGCCCAAACGTCTGCCAAAGGTTTGCATGCAAATTCTGATTTAAGCCCACCATCAGAACAGAGATCTAAAAGTTTCTCCTGCTCATGCACTGACAGATGAGGGTTTGAGAGAGATTCAGGCACCTCAAATGGATTGCATATCCAGGTGTTTGCATTGTCCATTTTGGGGAAATATTTTCCAAGCTGTTGGCTAAGTTGTCGCTAGTGCTCCATAATGTCAGCTTTTACACTCTCATGGAACTGCATATTGGCATTTGTTTCAAGAAATTCTTGCAATGTTGGAAAGCAACAATCACATTTCTCTTTAAGCAGCTATCCCAAAACAGTCGTTTCTTAACCGTGGATTCGATTTTGTCTTGTGTTTTGAAAATAGTGACGTTTAAGCCCTGCCGACCTAAACTGAGCTCATTGAGGCAAGAAAAATGTCTGCCAAGTAGGCTAATTGCTGAAGCCAGGCAGCATCTTCCAAGCAAGAAGACAGTGCAGAGGGGTGGTGATCGGTGAAAAAAACGTGAAGCTCACTGCGCAGCTCAGAATTGTGGCAGCACTTTGCCACATGACAGCCAGCGAACCTCAGTGTGCATTAGTAGCATCAAATGGTCACTTCCCATTTCGTCACACAGGGTAGCAAAAATTCTTGAATTTAGAGGTTGAGCCTTAACGAAGTTAACCATTTTGACTGCATCAGATAACAATGACCGTTAAGACTTCAGAAATTTTTTTGGGAAGCAAAGGGCTTCTCTGTGGATGCTGCAGAGCACCCGTGTGACTTCTGTTGCTACAGCCTTGATGCAAACCATGACTCCACTGCTTTCCGGTCATTGATTTTGCCCCATCAATACAAATCCCTACACAGCGGGACCAATCCATTCTATTCTTACTCATGAAGTTATCAAGCAAGTACAAAAATCTCTTCTCCTGTTTTTCAGGGAGGCAGAGGACAAAAGAGAAAACCTTCATGTATGGTACTTTCGTACATATAACGAACATAAACGAAAAAATTTGCTAGGCTAGCTAAATCCAGGGATTTGTCTAGGTGGAGAGAATAATAGTCACTGTTTCTAACATAATTCACAAACTAAGAAAGAATATTTTTGGCCATATTGCCAGTGCAGTGCAACGCAGTGTTATCAGAGAGGGATATGGTATCAAGTTTTTTTTCCTGCTTGTTCACTGAGCATCACTTCACCAAGTCTTTCCCAGCAGGCATAATTAAATCTTTTGCAACAGCGTTCCCTGATTTAGCCACTTTGTAACTCACAAGGTCTGAAGCTCGACGTGAAAATTTATGTTTCCCATGCAAGAATTTGATTGCAGAATTACTTTACTGCTTTTTAGCTCTTCCAGTTTGTAATTGAAAAACTTGTCTTTACATTGATTGTGTTTAGTCTCTAGATGCTGGCGAAGAAGGAATGGTTTAAGACTGACAAAACTTCGCAGCATAGGACACACTGTGGCTGAGGATATCCAACGTCCTCAGTCCATGTAAATCCAAGTTCAATGTAACTTTCATCATACTTGCATTTTTTTTTATGCCCTTTCTTTGTCCTGCTCTGTCACATACTTCCCAGGTTGAACTTGTAAATCATGCATGGCCTCCTCTGCATTCGCATCACTACAGCCAGCAGTAGTGGTTGAATTAGGGTGACCAGATGTCCCGATTTTATAGGGACAGTCCCGATATTTGGGGCTTTTTTATATATAGGCTCCTATTACCCCCCACCCCCTGTCCCGATTTTTCACACTTGCTATCTGGTCACCCTAGGTTGAATCAGCTGAAACTGTGGTTGCACTGGGCTCCTGCTGATCCCTAGGTGTTCCACCCTTTGCTAATGTACCAGTCTTGAGCCAATGATCCATATTTTTTCACTGAATTGAAGACTAAAAACTCTTACCTCTGACCTCAGATGTCAATAACGGCTTGAAAGAATGAGGCCAGTTAGACCTCATTAGAGTTAACCTCATTAATGAGGTCAAACTGGCCTGATTCTTATCGCGTTTATACGTGTTTATAGTGTTAATCTCACACAACGGAAAGGAAACGTACACCAATGCGGCTGTAATTTTAATTGGAAGGAGATTAAACGTTTATTAGATTGCCATATCTTACTAAATAAAATGCGTTGTCCGCCATTACAGGGTTTTTCTCGCATACCCCCTGATGAGAGCTCGCATACCCCAAGACAGCTTACGTTGGCCTAACTCTGTAAGTGTCTACACTGAACCGTAGCTCCCACCAATGTAACTCGCCCACAATACCGATTTAATAACTCCACCCCATCGAGAGGCATAGAGCTTAGGTCAATGTAGTTAGTTTGATGCCGTGTCAGTGTAGACACCGCATTACTTACATTGATTGGTGCTGCCTTTCAGAAGCTGTCCCACAATATCCCACACTGAGAGTTAAATCGGTGCAAGTGCTCCTGGTGAGGATGCACACCACCGACACAAGGAGCATAGTTCAAAAGCGATTTTATTACTGCATGGCTGTACATCGATGTAACTTACGTCGATTTAATTTTGTAGTGTAGGCCTGCCCTTAGAGTAGGGTGACCAGATGTCCCGATTTTATAGAGAAAGTCCAGGTATTTGGGGCTTTGTGTTATATAGGTGCCTATTACCCCCCATCCCCGTCCCGATTTTTCATACTTTCTGCCTGGTCACCCTAGCTTAGAGAGACAAGGAGGGTGAGGTAGTATAGTTTAGTGGACCAACTTCTGCTGGTGAGAGAGACAAGCTTTCAAGCTTACAGGGAGCTCTTCTTCAGGTCTGGAAAACTAACTCAAAGTATCACAACTAAATACAATGTGGAACAGATTGTTTAGCATAAGTAGTTAAAACATTCAAGGTGAAGTGGCCTGTTAACACCTCTTCAGTCATAGGGAGAAAAGGAAAAAAATTGTGGAGTGGGGGGACTAAGTGGGCCATAGATTGTTGTAATAAATGATCAGCAGAAGCAAGTTCCCCACAGACCAGGACACACCAGCTCAAAGCAGCACCAGACCCTGCCAGAACAACAGATGCAAAACCTGCAGACATCTCTCTACTGCTACAATGATCAACACTCCCCTCAACACACCTTTCAAGATCCATGGGTCCTACACAGCCTATCACAATATGTGGTGTACCTCATCCATGGCCGTAAAGGCCCCAATAGCAACTATGTGGGTCAAACCAGACAATCACTATTCTCTCAAATGAACTCACACAGGAAAATGATAAAAGACAAAGAACACTATCACTAGGGTGACCAGATGACCCGATTTTATAGGGACAGTCCTGATATTTGGGCCTTTTTCTTATATAGGCTCCTATTACCCCCCACCCCCGTCCCAATTTTTCACACTTTCTATCTGGTCACCCTAACTATCACCCATGAGTGAACACTTTTCATAAAGCGAATCCCTCTCTATCTGACCTCTCAGTCCTCATGCTCAAAGGAAACCTGCACAACACTTGCAAAAGACAAGCCTGGGGGCAGGGGGGAGGGCAGGAGATCCATTTGGCCTGGGCCTCAAGCTCAAAGGGGGCCTCAAATTTAGACACTTGTTAATTTTTTGGCATTTGATAAGTTTCGCAACTTGTTTTTATGCGCATCCCTATCGGACCAAAATGGGACACACTCTCTCAGTTTAGAACTTAGAGCTGCAAATTTAAGCAAATTTCTAGCTTTCATTAGATTTTTCCTCAATAATTAGTGCATTTGCACAGAAAAAGGCTAGAAAAGCATTTGTTAAATAAAAAAATATTTAAATTATGTCTCACTCTTTTTTTGGTGCCTTATTTTGTTTTCATGTGTCGTCATTTTTTATTTTTATTATGGCAAGGGGACTCAAAAGCTGGAAGTGGTCCGGGCCTCTCTGGACCTCTGAGAGGGCCTGCCCAGGAGCTTAAATTCATAACTTTTCTAGATACTAAAAAACATGGACTGAATAGGTACACTGGATTTGTGGTTTATTATATATAATCCAATCTATCTCACCCATTAACCATGACTCCAGCTCCCCCTCCCGCCCCCCATTCCCATGCTATGACTGGAGAGGTGTTAACGGGCCACTTTACCTTGAATGGTCCCTTGAAATCTGTGTTAACTATTTATGCTAAACAATCTGTTCCCTCTTGTATTTAGCTGGGACATTCTGAGTACATTTCCCAGATGTGAAGAAGAGCTTTGCATGCATTTGAAAGCGTGTCTCTCTCACCAACAGAAGTTGGTCCAATAAAAGATATTACCTCACCCACCTTGAAGCACATTGGCAGGCAGCACAGCGGAAGCTTGCATCACCCTGTTTATGCTGAACCTGTTTTGTGGATGAATAAAAGGATGTAATTTTCCAAGGTTACGGTTTGGCATCATTCATGAGCTCTTCGTTCTCTACAGAAAGCTGTTATTTAGAGATGTCATAAATATTTAATTAAAGCAAGAGCCACAGGAGAATATGATCCATAAGGCTGGATTTGTCAAATTTATGTAGATCACAATAATTTCTATGGCAACATACTATGATGTCCTCTCTACAGGATAGGGGCTTTGATACAGGATCAAGCAAAAGGAGAGCTAGACTAGGGGGGAGGAAGCTCTTATTCATAACCACATGGCTTGTTCTGTTATGGTAACCCTTCTTTTAAAGTCCAGTATTGCTCCTATTGAAACCAGTGAGAAATCGCTTCCCTGCCCCTCCCCCCTTCATTGACGCCAGCAGGAGCAGGATCCAGGTGGCTGTTTAGGGGGAAATTATGATCTAACAATCAAAGCAGAGCATGTTATGAGATCTGGGTTCTATGACAGGCTGCTTGTGTGACCCTATACATGTCTTCTAGCATCTCTGTGTAACCTCCGTTTCCCAATTTATAAAAGCACACCAATTTTATCAATAATTGGAAAGTAATTTGACGTCCGTGTACAAAATGCACTACTGTATATAGGTCCTAAGTATTATTAAGGAACTTACAACAATAGTCCAGTGCATGATCACTGAGGATCTGCTGCCGTAAAGCTCATTAAGAAGACATGGAGATTCCAAGGCTCATTAGAAGCTACACTAAGGGCTGTCCCCTAAACTAGCTAATTGAGCATCTGTTTGTGCACACAAACCCCACACTGATACATGAAACAGATGGGCATGCTGATTGGGTAATTATGTAGCTGATACCTGATTTGCAAGAGTAAACAGATGCATGTACAAGTTTGGGTGACAGCTTGAAGATGTTCCCCTAAACAAATGTGATCATTCCTCTACAAAGAGTTGAACCACAGCTAATAATATATAACAACACTAATATTTCATTATTTATATTTCAGTAGTGTCCAGACGGTGCCCAGTGCAGTACAAAATATAGCAAGACATACTCAAAGCACTGAAGAGCACAATGTTAAAAGCAAGAAGCTACTGAAAAGTGTGGAATGGAATACAGCATAAAGGCAAAATGGTCAGGGTGACAATTGGCATATGTCCTGTTAGTTCAAACCATTTTTGTCTTGTTACCAGATTTGCCTGTTACTCATTTATTAGGGTTGCTCTCCGGGGGGGGGGGGGGGGTGTTTTCTGTAATTCTATCAATGTACTGCTTGTGTTCTCATACGGAGCTCTACTTCTCCCTGCTGCAAGTTCCCTCCCAATGGAGCTATTCTGCAGGACCTCGGTTCCCCAGGGCTGGGTTTCTCCAGCCCCAGAATCAGATGAACACACACATTAACAGAGAACGTCTGAGAGGACCAGGTCAATCAGCACTCCTAAGCTGACCCCTTATATGTCCCTGGACTCAGCAGGCTGGGTCGAGCAGCACTTCTGAGCTGCCACCCTCCTATGCCCCAGGTTCAGCACCGTACCTATCCCCACTTTCACGTTACAATTGATCTGGTAGTAACCCACTTGATGAGCAAACCCCACTGGATTTTTGGGCGCTGCAGGGGTCTTTAGCTTAGGTACGAGGAGCGTTGCTGCAGAGCGAATGGGGACGCCAAAAAACACCCATGGGGGAAGGAAGGGGGTGAGAGAGAGAGAGAAGCAACCAGCTTAAGCATGAAAGTTATTTATTGCCAGGTAATAACCATACAAGGGGAGCCAAACAAACAAAATAGTTATAATATTAAATCTAACTTAAATTTGATTATAAAAGTCAGGTTTAGAAAACTATACCTGATCACACAAGTCAGGGTCAGAAGGCTATACCTAGAGAGAGAGAGAGAGCTGGGTTCTCACCACTCCATGAAGCTTGAATTGATCGGGGTTCCCCGGTGGTGGTGGTAGCTGAGGGTCCAGAGTGCTGGAGACAGGCAGAGCCCCCAGCACGATCAGTCAGGAGAAGATGAAGTCCCAATGGAATTGATGCAGATTTTGGATCCAGGCATCAGAACACTTACTTGAGCATGGGTAGGAGGTTTTGTAGGGAAACAGTGGTTCAAGGGAGAACACTAGATTTGTTTGTGGGTAAACTGATGGCTCAGGGGAGAATACCAAAGTTGTTTTGTTCAGGCTAGACAATAGGAACTGCTCATTCCTGGCTCTGGGCAGTGTTCCTTCGAGGGAGCTCACAATGCAATTAGGCAGCTTCAGTATTTTGGATACCAATAAAGGATTTATTACTAGAATTGGTCTGATAAGCACTGAGCTGGGTGTGTGCAGGCGTGGGTTCATTAACATCTGGAGCAGAGATTCCCCATGATGCAGTGCTTCCCTGCTTTTCTGGTCCCAGAGTTCAGTGCGGTTCTTGCCTTGGAATCTCTCTTCTCCATTCTGTATGCTAATGGAGATGCCTACCTGTCCCATCTTCGATGCAAATGAGGCTAGGGGAGTTTCCTTAATCCTATCACCCTTGTCCGGAGGGGTTTAGGTGGGTCTCCCACTGCCTTTTCGTTGCTTTTTGTAAGTCTTTCTTCTGATCGGCTTTGGTTCAAGCAGAAGCTGGGGGGAGGGGGGGGGGTTCGGGAAGGTCTTTCATGAGTCACACAGGCTGGGTACTGCGCCCTGGTCCCCCAAGAACATAGAGCTGACAGGTAACAGTCTTTTTACCATTATCCCTGATCAGAGCCACAGAACCATTATGAAAAAAACTTATAGAATTTAATAGACAAGGCTAACCTTTCTGTAGGTCTTTTGCTAATAGAGTGACTTCCCTTCTCTAGAATTCAGTGGGATGGTTCAAAAACCCACAGAAAAAAATTCACACTCTATTCAATTCTGTAGGCTTTTATACTGATTTCTATAGGACTCTGCTAGGTTCTTTCCTATTAATTCTACAGCACTTTTCCATAAGGGAATAAAACAGAGTGGCTCAAAAAGGAAGATTAGTTGGCATTTGAAATCATTGCAACAGTTTTTATTTTGTCAGTGGGACTGAGCTGGTCATGTGCTGCCAATGTTATAAACAAGAGCTTCCACAAAATGTCCTAGTCTTAGCCCATGTATCACGATGGATTTAAATGCAGATAGGAGGAGCAAAGGTCTGGAAAATCCATTTTATTTCGGATGCAAACCAAAACCATTTCCTTGTAACCAATCTGCTCTTAACTGTATATGTTTATACTTCGACCCTAAAAGAGATACGGTGGGCCAGATCTTCAGCTGATGGAAATCAGTGTAACACCACTGAAGTCAATGGAGTAACATCAATCTGCCCGGCGGCGGTGGCGGGGCAATCCTCCTTCCCTTCAAATCAAAGCAAAACCTGGGATCCAAACACCATGGGGCCTTGTGAATGTTCGAAGCTGGAACTTTGCCGGTTGAGCTTCTCTCTAATACAGAGTTCATACCCACCGCAAGGTGAGGATGACGAGCCTGAGCCATCTCCCATTAAAATGGATGGAAAAAGTCCCTTTGATGTTAATGGGACTTGACTCAGGCTCGAGCAGAGCACATTTGCAAAAACCATTTTCAGCATATTAGACAGGGAAAACGTCTATCATCTTTCGTACTTCGTCACTGTCTCCATATATAAGGAGAAATTATAGCTGGTGCTGCACATATCCGCATGCCAATATATCAGCCAGAAGCAGATATGTAGTGTTGTAGCTGACAGGCATTCTTGGTTCTGGGTCCTGGAAATCTCATGCGCATACTCCTCTGTAGGTTTTCCACAACAGGACCTATACTGGGCATGGCCAAGGGATGAGAGGGTGAGGTCTGCATGTCACGGACACCAGCCAGTATGCACAGCTCCCCGCATGCAAATTATTGCTAGATTGTGAAGAGGGATGAGCAGAGCTGTGCATGAGGCTACTTGCAGCCTGAATGCAAGATCACATCCATGCTGGCCCCCCAGGGAAGGATACATGTTGCATGTACATAAATAGTATAGAGACAAGGTGGGTGAGGTAATATCTTTTATTGGACCAACTTCTGTTGGTAACAGAGAAGCTTTCAAGCTATACAGAGCTTGACTGTGAAATCCTTAACAAACAGAACATCCACCACAGTCCCTCCAGTGCTGAGAGCACAGCTATATAGTCTCTGAAATCTGAACACCAGATAGTGGTCAAACCAGCAAACAAAGGGGGCACCATCGTAGCCCTCAACTATGATGACTACGTTAATGAGGCCAACCGACTACTCCGACACCACATACTATAAAGAAATCACAAAAGATTCCACACCACAGTTTACCAAGGAATGTAAGGATATCACATCCTTCACCAAACAACTCTAAGAGAAACTCTACAAACTCATCCCCTATGAACCCATCCCAGGGACCTTCTACATGCTTCCCAAAATAAACAAACAAACAAGGGAACCCAGGTAGATGCATCATATCTGACCATGACACTCTTACTGGAGGAATATTGAGACTCACAGAAGACATCCTCAAACCACGCACCACTCAAAGGACAAGCTTATTCCAGACACAACTGACTTCCTCCCCAAACTCCGCAACATTAACAACTTCTCTTAGAACACCATCTTTGCCTCTATGGATGTCACCTCCCTATACACCAACATCCCTCACAATGACGGCATAGCTGCCTGCCTCAAATATTTACAAGACAATGGACAACTCTCAGATATTCACCCAAACACATCGCCAAACTCATCCATTTCATCCTCACCCACAATTTTACATTCAACAACAACACACTCTCTCCAAGCTGTGGGAACAGCCCTGGGTACTAGGATGGCTCCCCAATATGGCAGTCTCTTCCTGGGCCACCTTCAAGAAGAATTTCTGGACAAATGCACCACAAAACCAGTGATATACCTGAGCTATATCAATATTTTCATCCTCTGGACAGACAACTTAAACTCCCTCATAGATTTCCCCCACAACTTGAACAACCACTACCCATCCATTGAACTCTTCTGGAACACTCCCACACCAGCATCAACTTCCTGGATACCACAATCAGCTCCAACAATGGAACCCTACAGACAACCACATACAAGAAACCCACGGATCTCCACACCTACCTTCATAGATCCCGTAACCAGCCCAAACGCACCAAGAAATCTGTTCTCTACAGCCATGCACTCAGATATCACAGAATCTGATCTGAGGAGAAAATCTGGTATATACACCTTAACACACTCAAAACCACCTTCATCAAACAAGGATACTCCACTAGAGAAATAGATCGCATCATGGAAAAGGCCACCCAAATGCCCAAGAGAACCTGCTTCAATATAAAAATAAAACCTCCTTTGACCACACACCCCTAGTTTTCACCTGCCACCCACACTAGAATCCATATGGGGTATCATCAAACAACTACAACCCATACTCGATGGGGATCCCATCCTGAAAGAAATTTTTCCTGAACCCCCTCTTCTGGTCTTCAAAACAACCCACTAGCGTCTCCATGCTCATCATCAGAAGCAAGCTCCCCCAAGACCTAGCCTCTGTTTGTCAGAAGCTGGGAATGGGCGACAGGGGATGGATCACTTGATGATTACCTATTCTGTTAATTCCCTCTGAAGCACCTGGCATTGGCCACTGTCGGAAGACAGGATACTGGGTGAGATGGTCCATTGGACTGACCCAATATGGCCGTTCTTATGTTCTATTCTTATGACACACCAACTCAAGGCGAAACCAGACCCTGTCAGAACAGAGGCAAAACCTGCAAACATATCTCCCTTGCTACAATGATCAACACCCCCCACAACACACCTTTACAGCTCCATGGGTCCTACACAGTCTATCACAACATGTGGTGTACCTCATCCAGTGCACTAAATGCCCCAATAGCAACTACGTGGGTGTAACTAAACAATCACTACGCTCTCCAATGAACTCACACAGGGTGAACACTTTTCACAAAACGATCACTCTGTATCTGACCTATCAGTCCTCATCCTCAATGGAAACCTGCACAATACATTCAAAAGATGAGCCTGGGAGCTTAAATTCATAACTTTGCTAGACACTAAATGGCATAGGCTGAATAGAGACACTGGATTTATGGCTTGTTACAACAATCTGTAACCCTCTAACAACTCCACACCCCACTCCCAGGCATAGGTGCCGACTTCTCCTCTGCCCTGTGGGTGCTCGACCCCCCCCCACCACCGCCCCTGTCCCCACCCCTGCATCACCCTCTCCCCGCCCCAATTCCACCTCCTTCCCCCAAGTCCCCGCCCCTGCCCCGCCTCTTTACCGCCTCCTCCCCCTCCCTCCCGGACAGTCCTAAGCGCTGCCAAACAGCTGTTAGGCGGCGGGTGGGAAGTGCTGGGAGGGGGAGGAGCGGGGATGCTGCGCTCGGGGGAGGAGAAGGGGGTGGGGGCAGGGGGAGCTTGGCTGATAGTGGTTGCAGAGCACCCACTAATTTTTCCCTGTGAGTGCTCCAGCCCCGCAGCACCCACGGAGTCGGCGCCTATGCCCCCAGGTGCTTTCCCTCTACTTCCTTTCCTACCTATGTCTGGAGGGGTATTAACAGGCCACTTCACCTTGAACGGTCCCTTGAAATATGTGTTAACTACTTATGCTAACTATCTATTCAGCCTTATATTTCGCAGTGACACTGTTAGTTTTCCAGACCTGAAGAAGAGCTCTGTGTAAGCTCGAAAGCTCGTCTCTCTCACCAACAGAAGTTGGTCCAATAAAAGATATTACCTCACCCACCTTGTCTCTCTTTGTAATTAAACAGATTCAGATTTGAAGACTGTGACTTAGGTTTATCCTAGAAACCCACCAACACATTCCTGATAGTCAGGATTGCAGAAGGTTGCAACAATCCAGTCCTCAAGGCATCCTTTATATAACTAAACTATTGCATCTGAAACCATCCACTTCACAATAGCAGCACTATAAAATGCCCTTTCTAGGGGTGAGATAGCTGCTGGAAACTGGACCTTAGTTCTGCATGAGTCTCACTATTTGGGGAGAATAATAAAGGCTCATTGGACTGTGACATTTAGACAGCAATGTGACAACCAACAAAATGTTAAGGAAAACTAGACCTAAGAAAGCAAGCACTATGGGTGTCCCCACTTTAAAAGCAAACAGCCTTACACAGTTGCTGTTCTCTTACGCCATGTCTACATTACAAAATTAAGTCAACCTAACTTACGTTGACATACAGCTGCCACAGTAATTAAATCACTTGTGCGTGTCTACACTTTGCTCCTTGTGTCTGTGGTGCACGTCCTCACCAGGAGCGCTTGTATCAAGTGTGGGGCATTGTGGAACGGCTCCTGAAAGCCTGTAACAGTCGACATAAGCAATACAGTGTTTACACTGACATTGTGTCAACCTAACTACATTGGCCTTGAATCTTTGCCACTTGTGGAGGTGAAGTTATTACGTTGGCTTAGCAGGGCAGCTATGTCAGCCGGAGTGAAATTTAAGTGTAGACACTTCTATAGTTAGGTTGACGTAAGCTGCCTTGAATCAACCTAACTCTGGAGTGTAGACCAGACCTTAGAAATGCTCTGTTAGAGGAATCTGAGGCATCTGTTTTCCTTCCCTCCTTGCTTTTATTTGGAATTGTCACTGTAAAATCTATTTCTAATCCCAAGCCCTAGCGAGTAAAAAATAATAATAATAATAAAAAAAATTAAACATCTCATGTTGTGTTTTAATCACAGTAACTGCTGGGTGCAGGATATATGTGTGCAGTGGTAGAGAGGTCAGGTGAGGAAAAGGAAAGAAGAGGTCACTAGTCCAAAGAAGGAGAAGAGAAAGGGGGGGAAAAGGAATCTTTCTGCTGTACACCAAGCTTTCATTCAAACCCATCCCCAGAACTGCTGGGGGGGGATATCTCTAAGAGCAGAAATGGACCCAAATCAAAGACCTGAATCTGAACAGACTAGCCCTCGGGGGAAATCCAGACCCAGATTGGAACTGTGTAACTGACCCTATTTCTCTGTAATGGTCTGAACCCACTCTGTTCCGGCACCCCTGGCTCAGTCTTCTCTTAAGTGCTCCCCTCCTGAGGAGCCTCCTATCTCCATTTGGAGTTCCCGCTAACTGAGTTGGGTAATCTTCATTAGGCCCAGGTGCTTGTTTACTAATCAGCCACCTGGGGCAGTCAGTGACCCTACGTGGGGCCTTCCTAAGGCAGTCATGGGCACCCTGGGCCCTAGCTCCCCATAAAGAACAGCTGCCCCGGGACAGAGCTTCAGATACTCAGCACCTCTGAAAATCAGGCTCTAAACCCCTCAGGTCTACACTACAAACGTACATCGATATAACTACATTGCTCAGAGGTGCCAAAAATCCATACCCCTGAGCAACACAGTTAAACCAACCTAACCCCTGGTGTAGACAGCGCTATGTCACCGGGAGGGCTTCTCCCGCAACATATCTATCACCTCTCATGGAGGCGGATAACTAAGCCGATGGGAGACGCTCTCCTGTCAGCATAGTAGCGTCTTCACTAAAGCGCTACAGCGACACAGCTGGGCCAGTGCAGCATTACCCATCTGCAAAAGGGGATAAAAATTCCTACCTACCAGGTACGGTGAGGATTAATAGAAGGTTGTAAAGTGCTTTGTGGTTTAAAGGTACTAAGTGATATTAATCAACCATATTTCTGTAGGAGGGTCCTTTTGTGCCCTCAGCCATAGTCTTTAAAAGCTTCTTTGGGTTAGGAGGTAACAGAAATGAATTCTCACTGAATCCTGCCTTGTATGTTTGCTCTGTGACTAGACTAACACTGGTGAACCCTTTGAAGACTGTGGAGATAAGTATTCTCCTCAACGTTGTCCCATTTAGCATTCCTTCGGGTGGCTGCCTGGAAAAGGGCAGGATTTTTCTAACTTTTAAGGGCTGATTTTAGGAATTAATGTTAGAGATTATCTTCTTTTCCCAAAGGGCTAAGGCGGCCCCTTAGATCAGGTCTCAGCTCAGACTAGGGCAGCAGTTTTTCGTTTCTAACCCTTTTAAAATGACCAAATCTTGGCTGTCAGCTTAGTGTATGAATAATTCAATTTCTATGCACGGCTTTTGGATACAGAAAAAAAAGGGATGCGTTGTTCTGTTACAAGGTGCACGTCACAGAGTATTGCATTTGGCATTGAAGTAAATAAGCTGCTAATGGCCTTATCCCCGATTGTGGCTTTATGCAAGAGTAGATCTGCTAAAGCTTTGTTGTAAAGCTGTTACATTTAACAGAGGCAGTGGACAGTAAAGCAACACAGAGGCTTACGCTCCTAATACATGGCTGTAGACTCAGATAAGGGGAAATCTAGCTCTCCTTTTTCTAGCACATAGACAATATCTAGGCAGTACAGCTGAAAGGAAGATGAGTTTGCAAATAGTCTCTCCAGCTCCTTTTTTAGTCCTTTGCTAACTTAAGTCCAGACCAAAAACATCTAGGCCAGGGGTGGCCAACCTGAGCCGGAGAAGGAGCCAGAATTTACCAATGTACATTGCCAAAGAGTCACAGTAATACATCAGCAGCCCCCCCATCCAGGGCTGGCTCTGGCTTTTTTGCCACCCCAGGCAAAAAAGCCTCCCGCCACCCCCCGTCGCCCTCCGGCGGGGAGCGCAGCAGGGGAGGGCGCCGAGCCCGGCCGCGGCCCCGCTCTCCCCGACCAGCCAGAGCGCCGGGAGGAGGGCGGCGAGCCCGCCGTGGCCCCGCTCTCCCCGACCGGCCAGAGCGCCGGGGGAGGGCGGCCCCGTTCTCCCTGGCCGGCCGGAGCGCCAGGGGAGGGCGGCGAGCCCGCCACGGCTCCGCTCTCCCCGGCGGCCGGAGGGAGGGCGGCGAGCCCGGCCGGGGCCCCACTCTCCCCGGCCGGCCGGAGCGCCGGGAGGAGGGCAGAGAGCCCGGCCGCGGCCCCGCTCTCCCCGGGTGAGCGCCGCCCCCCTCCAGGTGCCGCCCCAAGCACATGCTTGGAGGGCTGGTGCCTGGAGCCGGCCCTGCCCCCATCAGCTCCCACTCCCCACACTCCCAGTGCCTCCCGCCCACCGGCAGCCCCACCGATCAGCGCCTTCCCCTCCTTCCCTCCCCCCCCCGCTCCTCCTGATCAGCTGTTTAGTGGTGTGCAGCAGGCTCTGGGGGGAAGAGGGAGGAGCGAGGACACAGCAGGCTCGGGGGAGGGAAGGGGTGGAGTGGGGGTAGGGCCTGGGGCAGAGCCAGGGGTTGAGCACAGCACATTGGAAAGTTGGCGCCTGTAGCTCCAGCCCCGGAGTCGGTGCCTATACAAGGAGCCGCATATTAACTTCTGAAGAGCCACATGTGGCTCCGGAGCCACAGGTTGGCCACCCCTGATCTAGGCTGATGAAGAAGACACTGTGATGCTGTTTTGTTTTGTTTTTTTAAAGGCAGAATCTTTCTATTACAGACTGAGGGCCTGATCCTGCTCTCATTGATGGGGCTTTTGCCACTGTTTGCAATTGGGGCATATCATTTTCTATGAATGAAATGATGGACTTTCTATGAGTTTGTACTGTACAGAAGGAAAGAGCTGGGCAGTACAAGACCCACATTTCTGGGAACAAGTCCAGGCCTGGGAATTTGCTGGTGTCGTCCTATGATGTAATTCATGAGTGGTTAGTTATAACACTCCTACAATTTAGCTGGGAGTGATTTTGCATGTTAGAGGCTGCGTGGGAGTAGGACTGGGAGTGGTTGCTCTCCCAGTGAAGCAGTATAAAAGGCACCTCAAGTGGGAGATTGGAGGGGACAGAGCTGTCCATCTGTCCAGATTGTACCCTGGAGAATGTCACAAGTGGAAGTAACAGAGGCTAGCAGGCTGCCATAAAAGCACTGTGAGGTCATTTACAACAAATACATTTAAAGCAGCCTAAGGGCTGCTCCAGTTTATGCCAAAGGACTGAACCATCACACAGTCAGTCCTGGACTGGGGAGCAGGAAGGTGGCTTAAAGTCACCTTTGAGCAGCACCCTCATTCCCTTGAGTTGTTCTGTACTTTACACAGTGTTAGCTGAGGATCTGGGCCAATGTCTTTTAAACAGCTATGGTCAATTAGAGTATTCCTTGGATTGTACTTCATGATTTCCAGTAATACCCTCCCACTAGCAAGCAAAAACAGCATTACTATAATGAGATCATAAGCATTTGATCTGGCTAAATCACTTTCATGTAAATTTCATCCTTTCTTTCCAAACTCTTCACTGCAGCACTAAAAGTCTGTGCAACAGAGAATTGCCCTTAAGCAAAGATAGGAAAATAATACAGGTTTTTGCATTTCCCATTACTTCACCAACCACTTTAAGGGCCTGATCCTGAAATCCATGCATGTCCCAAAACTGTAATTGAGTTTTGGGGTGTATAAAGAATGTAAGTTTAACCCCTAAACTAAGATTCACACATATATATTTAATTTAGTTTTAATATATATAAATAGATTTAGCATAACTTAAAACAGCACAATCTTTGCAGCATGATCTTTATATGTTTGTATTATAACAGTTATGCAGTGCCTGATTACTGATGTGCCATTGAAATAGGCATTTACTGCATCAACTATATCCTAGAAAATAGGTTTGTTTCTTTAAACTATACTTTATTAATTTCCCTTTTATGCCATGAGTCTATCATAAATCTGTAGGCTCATTTACAAAACAAATTTTAAATCACATAATCAAATATAATCTATACCAACATAATGCAGTGCTGCTAAAAAACACTCTTTCCACCATATATGCCCTGCATATATGCCCTCCCCACATAACCCATCCCATCTAGGATTGTAAATTGCCAGTAGACAAGGAAAGCCATAACCCCTGCCCTAAGTATCTTAGGGTACGTCTTCACTACCCGCATAGCTGAAGTTGCGTATCTTGGATCGATCTCCCTCCCCCCCCACCCCCCCAGTGTAGACCAGCCCTTAGACACTACCTTGGACATAAAATTACAGACACACAATGCACTAGGGCCTGATTTTCAGAGGGGCTGAGCTCAGCCCCTCTGAAGATCTGGTCCCAAGTCTCCTACAATTAGATGATTCAGTCTCAAAGAGGTGGAGATTTGCCCCTACAAATCTCTTGGTGAATGATTGTTGAAAGGCTTCTCCACAAAGAAGCGTGTTCTGAGAAAGGGACTGCATGAAGCAAAGTTGTTTGTGTGATGCACAAGGAGATGGGAGTTGCAAGCATAGTGCACACTCCTCACAGCGCCTGATAACTCAACGTACTGAGAGCTACACTTAACGGACAGTGAGAGTGGGGGCGGCAGTAGGAGAAAGATGTCAGTTTAAATAGCGACATTGTTAACGATGTCACTGCTGATCATTTTAGCAGAAACAGCCAGCTAATGTTTTTATCCCACAGCCCCCAAACTGCCTCCCAAGCCTCCCCAGATGCCAAAAGCCCACCCAGCAGGTACCGTATTAGCATTTCAGCATTTCCGGTTCCTTTCTGTACATCAGATATGTGTGGGTGTGGACACTTGAGCTGACGTCAGAGAAAGCTTGGTGCAGATTTGGTTCCAAAAATGGGCGTGTGTTGTGTCTGTCCTCATTCAGCAATCTCTCATTTTGTGCGGACCAGTCACCTTTTCACTTTGTGAACTAAATTGTAAAAGACAGAGACTCTCTCAACCTCCCAATCCCACACGGCTTGGTTCTCAAAATACACCTCTACCCTGATATAATGCTGTCCTCAGGAGCCAAAAAATCTTACCACGTTATAGGTGAAACCGCGTTATATCGAACTTGCTTTGATCCACCGGAGTGCGCAGCCCCTCCCCCCCGGAGCACTGTTTTACCACGTTATATCCGAATTCGTGTTATATCGGGCCGCGTTATATTGGGGTAGAGGTGTATGTCCTGCTCTGGGTCCTCAGGAACAGCTCTGTACCCCAATGGTGGCCCATGGACCACTGCATTCAAAACTAACAGCAGAATTTGTCAAAACGATTTCTCAAGAGACAAGGTGGGTGAGGTGATATCTTTTATTGGACCAGCTTCTGTTGGTGAGAGAGACAAGCTTTCGAGCTTACACAGAGCAATTCTCCAGGTTTTCACCGTCTTCTTCCCTCCCCACCTCCCAAAACCTTCCAAAGGAAATGGAGCCAGGATTATGAGTAAGAGAAATTACATGGTGAAAACCTAGGACATCGTTTTGCCTGCAGCAAGGCAAATAGACCAGCTCTCTCGTCTCCACCACAACAAGGAGAGCTGTCTATCCCTGGCACCACCCATGCTGCTCTGTTCTCAGGGCTCTGAAAATGGGCTTGGGAGAACAGGATAGTCACAGGTTAGCTAAGGCCACTTCCTCAGCCATCTCTTTGACTGTTCACGACTGTCTGGCTTCCAGTCGCTTCTTCAAGAGTGCCTAAGTCAAAAAAAAGTGGTGGAGTCAGCTGAGAGAGGCACGTCCTGCTTTAAGGGGGATCAAGGCTACTTAAATTAGACCCACTCAAGGACAGCTCTCCCTCTAAGGATATGTCTACACAGCAAAGAAAAACCCTCAGCTGACCCGTGCCAGCTGACTCGGGCTTGCAGGGCTCAGGCTGTGGGGCTGTTTCATTGTTGTGTAGACTTCTACACAACAATGAAACAGGCCTGATCCTGAGCTGTGGGTTTTTCTTTGCTGTAGATATACCCCAGGTTCTAGCTAGTGATGTGGTAAGCAGTCACCCAACTCTCCTTATTTTGAAATTTAATCAAAAGGAGCAATGAGCGTGTTATCACCAGCCCTTCCATTACATGGGCCATGTGGCAGGGAGGGGTCAGTGTTTTAATGGCTAGGGCCTGCGCTGGCAGAGGGGATCTGTGTTTTGTGGGGACACCCTAAGAAATCATCATGGCTTGAACTTGAACTTTTTAAAGAAGCATCTTCTGCAGGATGGTGGGGTTCCCTGGAGTTTGCTATCGGATTTCTATAGTACCGGTATAAGATCCCTACTGCCCCTGAAGAGCTTAGGGTCTAAGCAGGTGAAATACAGGTGGGTATGGGGAGAGATGCAGCAGAAAAGCAAGGAGGCCGAGCAGTTGTTTTATTTATTTATTTTTAATTATGCGATTTCTGTTTGAATGCGAAGAGCTCAGTGGTGCCCCATCAGCACATTCCTGCTCTCAGGGTGGCCTGGCGATGCACTGCTCCAGGAGCAGCTGCTCTGGGAGGGATTGTGTTTCAGGGAGTCCCGGTCTCTGCCAGATTCCCAGCATTCAATGGGAGTGTGCGGGTCTGGGTTGGTGCCATGTCCTCCCCTCTCTGTGCCCGGCCAATTCTGCAGGTTGTGTGGAAGAGTGGGTCTATAGGACTGATAAAACATAACAGGGCCAATTCACGGCTGGCTAGTGGCCACTTTGCAATGACTTTTCTGGGACAAAGTCTGTAAGCACCCCCTGCCTTCGTGAATACCAGCCTGGAGCCTTTAGTCGTCGTCTTCTGCTGCTTCCCCTCTTGCCTTACCTGAGTCTTTACTTTAAAATATCACAGCATCATTCGGCACACAGTGTGACTCACATTATTTGTATTTGCTTTAACCTTTTCCCTGACTCGTTCCTTTACCTAGCTCATAAAAACATAAGAACGGGCATACTGAGTCTGACCAGTAGTCCATCTAGCCCAGTATCCTATTTTCTGACAGTGGCCAATGCCAGGTGCTTCAGAGGGAATGAACAGAACAGGCAATCTTGAGTGATCCATCTCCTGTTGCCCATTCCCAGCTTCTGGCAAAGAGAGGCTAGGGACACTCCAGAATTTGTTTTTGCATCCTTGCCCATCCTGGCTAATAGCCATTGATGAGTCTATCCTCCATGAACTTATCTAGTTATTTTTTGAACCCTGTTATAGTTTTGGCCTTCACAACATCCTCTGGCAAGGAGTTCCACAGATTGATTGTGCATTGTGTGAAGAAATACTTCCTTTTGTTTGCTTTAAACCTGCTGCCTATTAATTTATTCGGTGACCTCTGGTTCTTGTTTATGAGTAAATAACACTTCCTTATTTACTGTCTCCACACCAGTCATGATTTTATAGATCTCTATCATATCCCCCCTTAGTCGTTTGTTTTCCAAGCTGAAAAGTCCTAGTCTTATTAATCGCTTCTCATATGGAAGCTGTTCCATACCCCTAATCATTTTTGTTGCTCTTTTCTGTATCTTTTCCAATTCCAATATATCTTTTTTGAGATGGGGCAACCAGATTTGCAAGCAGTATTCAAGATATGGGTGTACCATGGATTTATATGAGGCAATATGATATTATCTGTCTTATTATCTATCCCTTTCCTAATGATTCCCAAAATTCTGTTAGCGTTTTTGACTGCCACTGCACATTGAGTGGATGTTTTCAGAGAATTATCCACAATGGCTGACTCCAAGATCTCTTTCTTGAATGGTAACAACTAATTTAGACCCCATCATTTTATATGTATAGTTGGGATTATGTTTCCAATATGCATTACTTTGCATTTATTAACATTGAATTTCATCTGCCATTTTGTTGCCCAGTCACCCAGTTCTGTGAGACCCTTTTGTAACTCTTCATAGTCTGCTTTGAACTTAATTATCTTGCTGAGTTTTATATCATGTGCAAATTTTGCCACCTCACTGTTTACCCCTTTTTCCAGCTCATTTATGAATATGTTGAATAGCACTGGTCCCAGTACAGACCACCCGGGGAAACCACTATTTACCTCTCTCCATTCTGAAAACTGGCCATTTATTCCTACCCTTTGTTTTCTATCTTTTAACCAGTTACTGATCTATGAGTGAACCTTCCATCTTATCCCATGAGAGCTTACTTTGCTTAAGAGCCTTTGGTGAGGGACCTTGTCAAAGGCTTTCTGAAAATCTAAGTACACTATATCCACTGGATCCCCTTGTCCACATGCTTGTTGACCCCCTGAAAAAATTCTAGTAAATTGGTGAGGCATGATTTCCCTTTACAAAAACCATGTTGACTCTTCCCCAACAAATCATGTTCATCTATGTGTCTGACAATTCTGTTCTTTACTATAATTTCAACCAATTTGCCCGATACTGAAGTTAGGCTTACCGGCCTGTAATTGCCAGGATCACCTTTGGAACCTTTTTTAAAAATTGGCGCCACATTAGGTATCCTCCAGTCATCTGATACAGAAGCTGATTTAAATGATAGGTTATATACCACAGTTAGTAGCTCCATGTTCCACACCTGTTAGATTTATACTGTAAACCCTTTGGGGCAGAGGCTGCCTTTTTAAAAAATCTGTGCAAAGCCCTGTGCAAATTGATGGCACTCTGAAAACATCGCTTCGTACTAATAATAATGATCACAAGTCCATTGGCACCCTTGTTGGCAGCCTCAGCAAGGAATCCTGGCACCGAAACAGTGCAGCTGCTACTAAGTACTATAAGAAGCATATGCTGCCCAACAAATATGTTGAGAAGGCCAAAATATTTCAGCAATTCAAAAGTGTATCCAGGCCCTTATTGAAGCAGAAGTTCTTAGTCTTGGCTGCTTTGTGCTAATAATATGGAAACATCAGCTATTCATGAAAAAAGGCTTGCTGCATTTGTCTTGTTTGTTCTACAGTGCTCTAAAGGATGTGCCCTGCCATCCAAATATCTAGAGGCTCTGATGACATGGTAGCCAAAACAGCAAAGCTCGACAGGTTTGCGGTGCCAGCAGCACCGTGCTGTGTGTTTATAACATTAAGGGCCAGATCCTGCAAACCTATGTGAGTAAAATTACTCACTCTAACAGACTCATTGATGTCACACGGAACTGACATCATTATGAGTCTGGTCCAATGCCCATTGAAGTCAGTGGGTTTCTCCATCGACTTCAGTGAATACTAGATTGGGTATGTGAGTAACTCTGTGCACATGTATGTTTGTAGGACCCGGACCTTAGTCAGGAAGCCAGCAATGTCTAGTGGTTTAGCGTTTAGCATATGGAATGAGGCTGTCCTGAATTCTAATCCCAGCTCTGATGCTGGCTCCCAGACTATGGGGTTGCAATAGCGTGGTCTGTTCCTCTAAAGGCTGGTAGCCAGCCAGTCCTGTTTGATTATCAGACCCAGCTGGGAAGGGGTCAGGTGATGTCTATAAAGGGCTGAGAGAGGTGGAAGAAGAAAAGCTGTAGGAAGGAGGTGGCTTGTCCTGGAGCAGCATGGAACAAAAGGTCTCTGGGTTCCTGCAGCCCAGTGCTAGTTAGGGGAATAGCTTTATTTTGTGTTGCTTGTGAGGTTTTTGTTTGAAGGGCCTGACCGAGAATTGGGTGTGGGACAGGCCAGCGTCCTTCAGGGGTGTGTATTATCAAGAATTTAGGAACTGCGCATCGGATCAGATTTCTGGTCCCTTTAGTCCAGTATCCTGAGCCAAACAGTGGCTGCTATCATCTGCTTCAGAGGAAGGTGCATGAAATGTCATAATGGGCAGTTTCTTCTTCTCCCTGGTCAGTTAATGGTTGACTTGACTCACAAAGGTTTATTTAAAAATCCTATCTAATGTAACTGGATATATAAACATAACGTTTTGAACGTTCTTATGCTCTTGACCTCAATGATGTCTTACTTCACTGAGTTCCACAGGTTAATTGTTTGTTGTGCAGAAAAGTATTTCCTTGTGTGGGTTTAAAATGTGTTCTTTCAGTTTGATTGAACATTCTCTGGTCCTGGTATTGGGGGGGGGCAGGTGTCTGATTTACCTTCTCTAGACCCTCTGTTAGTTCTTACACCCCTCTCCTGGCCACTCTATTTGCCTCCTCTCTAAAATAAACAATCCCAATCACTTCAACCTCTCTTCACGTGGAACTCTTTCCAGGTGCCGCTAAGTATTTTCATTACCCTTCTCCAGTCCCCTTCAGTTTTCATGATATCCTTTTTTGAGAGAGAGAGTGGCCAGAAGGGTCCCAGCTCAGAGCGTGCCACTGACTTGTATAATGGCACTGTAATATTATCAGGATTATTCTCCATCCCATTCCTGAGGTACCCTGACATTTTGCTTAAGTTTTTGCCCACTTCTGCACAATAAGCAGAGGTCTTCACTGAGCTGTGCGCAGTCATTCCCACACCTTTTTGCTAAGTGGTTATAATTAATGTAGACCCCAGTGATATGTCAGAATAATATACTAACTGCTACATGATTCTGTTCAGTGCTGAGAGCGAGCTGATGCGACCTATTGGTGAGTGTGTCACAAGCCCCCACTCTGGGCCCAATTCAGTGAAGCTGCGAGTCTCTTACAGCTCCAGGTAGAGACCCTTGTCTATAGCTCAAGCTGTAGCCGCTCATATGTCTGTCTCGGGCGCTCCCCAATTTAATTTCTAGCTTGGCAGTGAAGATGGTGGCCTGTACAAGACTTTTAGGCCTTTGTGTTTTGGACAGTTCATTTCCCACCCCAAGGCTAAAAGGTCACACAAAAGTCACATTGAGGGACTGAAAAGAAGAAGATACCAGAGTTTTTTTTTGAGGGGGTTTTGGTGAGCAGTTTTATTTTATTTTTAGAATTGGGATGGTGATACATAAAGGGGATGAGGGCTTTGTGGACAGAGTAGACATTTGGGAAGAATTTGAATGAAGATAGCATGGGAGCCTGGTGCAGCATGGACGAAGGCACAAAGAAAAAGTGGCATAAGAAAACAGCAAGACTGTCGTCATTATGGAAGAGATGGGACGGTGTAAGACACCGGAATAGGGGTGTGTAGGCAGGAGCAGTATTTGAAGGCAAAGATGAGACTCTCAGACTTGACTTGGCAGGCCAGAGGGGAGCCAGTGGAGGAATTTGAATGGGTGAGTGACGTGGTTTGAGAGATGGGCGAGAGGTGATTTTCGTTGTTCCATTTTGGATGGGCTAGAGCAGTGGTTCTCAACCTTGTTTTTATCCCGGGGCCCTTAAACTTAAATACCTGCAGAACCCCAACCAAAGGCGATGCGTGGCATATTTCTACTGTCCATTTGGCCCTGCTCCCTGAAGTGCTGATGTAGCAGGACAGAGCAGTGGTGTGTCTCCTTGGCTAGCTGCTGCCTGCTCATGGAGTTCAGTGGTTGTGAGGCAACCACTTCTGCTAGCAGCAGGAGGAGATCTCTCTTCTGCGGCAACGCTGCAATTTTTTGTTGCACTCCAGCTCCCCCCGCCAACCCAGACAGGCTGAGGTGAGTCTGGGGATGGAAGTGGCGCTCCCTCCCTGAGCCCTGCCATCCAGGGCTGCAGCTGGAGCCTGAGCCCAGCCACCCGGGGCTGAAGCCGGAGCCCCGCCGCCCATTTTATAGATAGGGAGACTGAGGCACAAAGAGGTTAAGTGAGTTGCACCAGGTCACCCAGCAAGTTAGCAGGACTAGGACTAAGTTTCCTACCCTAGGGCTCAGTCTATTAAACCACAACTGCCTGGATGATACACACCCACTCTGTACGGTCAGGAAAATCTGAAGTTTGTTACATAACCCCCACGGGGAAGGCACATCAGCCTATTAATTATGCTGTATATTTTAGGTAAACAAAATAGTAAGGCTTCTCTTCCTCCACAGGAAACTTTCCAAGTATTTGCCATATATAACTGTGTTCCAGAGATTCTGTAAACTCACTTGCCTCTAAGACCAAGTTAGTTTCTGTTATTGGCATAAACTGAGGAAGCAAATATAAATCATCAGATGTTGGAATCTCTTCAGGAAACAAGAGCGTGTGATAGCAACCAGCTCAGGGAGGGAGGGAAATGGATTGAGACAGAAATGAGGAACTTTTATAAATGAGGTGGGGGGAAAAATCATTCATGTGCATGATTGTTTTTCTGAGCTGTGCAGAGAAACTCTGCCTCTTTTAGCATTATCTTCACTGGACCAGATCCCACTACCACTGATGTCAGTGGAAAGTTTGCTGTTTAGCTTCAACGAGAATAGGATCAGGACCATTGTCTGTGTGTCTCCCCTGCCTTAAACAGCACTGTTTAAGATATTTCCAGGGAGAACAATGAATGTGTTTTCCCAGAATCTTCTCTCTGGGCATATTATCTAATCCCTACATACAGCACATCTCTGATGTAGAAAATAGATTCAGTGCTCCCAGTTTCCAGCAGCTCTTTCTGAAGCCAGCATGAAACGTCTGCAAAACACTGAGCTCCTCACTCAGTGGCTGCTTTTCTGAAGTCTGCATCATGCTTTGGGTTTTGTTAAATTACGCTACAGTAGGCATGATGAATACCCAGCAAATTGTGCTAGCGCAGTGCTTTGCAAATCAAGATAGTGTGCAGTCTCACTCTGTTCTTTTACAAATGCTTTCCTGAGGACAGCTTTGGGAGGGACAATTGCGAGCTGCATGGGGGAGAGTAAATTTTTAATATATCATCCATGAATAGGCCATAAATGTAATTAAGTCCCTTGGCAGTGGAACATAACTGGCAAAATGGAAAGGATAATATCAGGTTAATATGGCTCTAAGTTTAGGTTTTGAAACAATGAGCTTTGATAAACCCTAAGAACAATGGAAATCTTTACATGAAATTAAGAAAAAGTCCAGTGGAAACATGTATTTTTTTTTAAAGCCAATAAACATTCCCCTGCTCAATTTTCAATCCAAACATTTCAGTATCCTGCAATCGCAGGGAAAATTGACTAAAACCTGTCTAGAAGAAAGTAAAAAGCAACAGAGGGTCCTGTGGCACCTTTAAGACTAACAGAATTTACAGATTCAGACTAACACGGCTACCCCTCTGATAGAAGAAAGTAGAAATGATTAGCCTATTTTCAGGGTCTACATTTAAAGAAATGATCAAAGAGAACAAGCAGCACAAATAGTGAAGAGGAAAGGAGATTTTTAAACATTCCCTCACTTTTTAAACTCCAAGGTCCTAGTAGTAGCCTCAGGATTCTTTTTTACAGTTCTATGATTTTGAACCTGGTAGTGTCTCTTTCAGACACGGAAAACTTGAGGGGCTTTAGAGTTGGAGTCAACAGGGCCATGCAGGATTCCTCCTGCCCTGATCTGAGTGCAGGATTGGGCCCGAATATTGTCAAACCAAAACCAGGTGTAATCTGAGTGCCATTTTGTCCCTCTTCCCCTCTTAAATTTCCTTGGGGGGTGGGGCGGGGGATGGGGATTTCAGATAAATGGTTCCCAGTTTGTCCCATCTCTAAAAACAACTAATAAACCTTCTTTGCTGTGTCATGGTAGATTATTTTAAAATTATATTTACCTTTTCCTGGAGGTTTGTTTTTCTGACTTGTTTTAATGCTGATGTGTCACTCTTTTTGATACTTTTCATCGGGAGGTGCCTATTAAATGTAATGCAGCCTCAAAGTGACAGTCACAAAAGAGGGAAAACAATCTTGGCCCTAATCCTGCTCCATGTAAATCAATGGCAAAACTCTCTCAATGGCAAAATTGTTACTTAGGTCAATGAGGCAGGATCAGCCCTATACTGAAGATCACAGAGGAACGCAGTGCATGGTGTATTGTAGCCCTAGATCAGAACCTACTAACACTTTCTACAGGTGCAAGAAATGCAGTTAACAAGGAAAAAATATTTCCCTATGACAGGAAATCAAGCTTCTCCATTTCTTTTTTTTCTTTCAGGATTATATTTGGCACTCTTTACCCTGCGTATTATTCTTACAAAGCTGTAAAATCAAAGGATATTAAAGAATATGTAAGTAATGTTTTTTTTTTCTCCTGTGCTATGTTTTATGGTCTCTGATCGTTAGATTTTAAAGTTGCTACCTGATTCCAGGTGAGTCTGTAAACCAGGGCTAGGGGAAGTCTGACGTGTAGGCTGGTGCATAGGGCCCTAGACTGAAAGTTAGGAGAGCTGGATTCTGTTCCAAGCTCTGCTTGTGACCTTTGAAAAATTGCTTATGCCTCCATATGGTGGCATAATTGTGCTTGTATGGCTGATCTCAAAAGGTGCTTGATGCCCATACCTGAGATACAGTTTTGTTTTGCTTATTTATTGTAGGAGAGCAGAACAAAATAAAGCCTCTTCAGAAGCCCTTTGGCTGCTCCCTCAAAACAGGATTTGCAATGGAATTAGCAAACCAAAAGTACACGATTGTGAATATATTTCAGGAAGCAGAGACCCTTTCTCTCCAAAGAAGCAGCCAGCCTCCATAGCAGAATGGCCTCCTCTTTATATAAACTTATGGCTGGCAAATGGGTGGAGCTGTCCTGCCTTTTTCCTAGAAGAATGCCTCTGGGTCCTAGTGTCCCATGGCTCAGGCCGACACTGCCAACTTTTGTTAGGGGAAGTGGGATGTGGGAGAAGCATGACCCACACTGTATCCCGAAGGGTCTGTACTGCCTGTCACAATCTTGTTTTCTATCTAAACTGTACTGAACACTGAAGAGCCTTCAGGTATTTACTCTTCAAATACCTGAGCAGCTCAGTGATGATAAGCCCATTTCCATGTCTTGGTGACAGCTTTGACGATTATCTTAACGTGTCCTTAGCACAGTGTTAAGCTGTGACTTGGAGAGGCCCTTGAGATTCTTCCAGTCGAGCGTTTCCCTTGGTGAGATTAGTTCTTTATATCTGAAAGCATTAACTTGTCGTGAGCATTGTAAGTAAACCAGATGAGGGCTACCTGGCATGTCAGGTATGTGAGGCAAAATGTACTTGCAGAGCTGACTCTGCTGCACCACTCCAGCTATATAAATCCCCTTTGACGTCCTGGCAGTTCAAATAACATCACCTAGCAGTAGCTAGCAATGATATTCTCCATTTCTAGAACACATTTCATCTAAAGGCCTGGTCTGCGCTTGGAAGTTGTTTTGTTATAACTATGTCGGTTAGGGGTGTGCTTTTCCTTTAACAAATATAGTTATACCAATACAAGACCTTGGGTTAGGGTTGCCAGGTGTCCGGTTTTCGACTTGAACATCTGTTCAAAAAGGGACCCTGGCACTAGCTCCGGTTGACACTAGCTCTCGTCAGCATCACTGACCAGGCCATAAAAAGTCCGGTTGGCAATGCAGTGGGGTAAGGCAGGCTCCCTGCCCAGCTCCGTGTAGGTCTCTGGAAGTGGCCGGCATGTCTCTCCGGCTCCTACGCAGAGGGGCGGCCATGGGGGCTCCACGCGCTGCCCCTGTCCCAAGCACCGGCTCCGTAGCTCCCATTGGCCGGGAACCACGGCCAATGGCAGCTGCCAGAGCGGCACCTGTGGGTGGGGGCAGTGTGTGGAGTCAACTGGCTGCTCCTTTGCCTAGGAGCCAGAGGGAGATGTTGCCACTTCCTGGGAGCCGCCCGAGGTCATCCCCAGCTTCACACCAGAGCCCGCACCCCCACCCCAGAGCCCATATCCCCTCCCACACCTCAACCCCCTGCCTCAGACAGGAGCCCCCTCCACACTCCGAACCCCTCCCCCAACCCAGAGCCCCCCTCCCACACTCTGAACCCCCCAACCCGGAGCCCCCTCCTGAACCTCAAGCCCCTCATCCCTGGCCATACCCCAGATCCCGCACCCCCAGCTGGAGCCCTCACCCCCTCCCACACCCCAACCCACTGGCTCAGCCTGGAGAAAATGAGCGAGGGTGGGGGAGAGTGAGAGATGGAGGGAGGGGGGATGGGGTGAGCAGGGGTGGGGCCTCAGAGAAGAGATGGGGCAGGGGTGGGGCCTTGAGGCAGGGGCAGGCAGGAGGCGGGGCAAGAGTGACCTCTGAGTACTGCAGGAAGGAAAAGGTGCTTATGATTCAGTAGCTACTACAGTATGGTTTAAGATGGGAAATTAAGAAGACTATTGTGTCTGTCTATGCTGCAGGTGGTACGTTAGCTGGTAGGCTTGTCAGCCCAGGAAAAACGAGTGTTACCCCTGAATCTGTTTCAAGCCTCTACTGCCTAAGCTAAAAGACCCACCTCTGAGCCTTGGCTGCAGCAGGCTCACCAACCTCTTTCTATGGCCCCGACCACTAAAGGGGTAGAGAGCACCACACTGAGTGGGTGTGGGTTACATAGGTCATGTGAGAGAGGACACCTCCAATAGCACAGCTCCTCCTGTCAGCAAATATGGGTATGCTGGAACTTACTCAGAGGGAACAGTGCTAGCTACTGAATCATAAGCATCTTTTCCTTCCTGCAGTACTCAGAGGTCACTTGGTGATCTCCGATCCATATATTGACCTAACCTAACCCTGGTTATTGGGCATGATCTGATGGGATTACAGCACAAGATAACATGATAGCAGGGTTGCACTTGCATTTGCAGATGAAGAGGGAAGTTATACAGCATCATCTGTATGTTCTAGTGTTATCCAACTGTGTGTCTAAATCATTCTCTGTCGGACAGCAATTCTACAGCAGAAACTCCTTGTGGAATACGAGCAGCGAGTCTGACTACAGTACTTTGTCTTTTGGTCAGATTGATCCTAAGGGACAAATTCCTTCTTCACATGGGCTTGTGCATGACTCTGATTTGTGTTGTGGAATATACCTATGCGACAACTTGCTGGGTAACACCTGGCAAAGCCCTTAAATTCTCGGTACCTGCACAGCAGGTTTCTGAGGTTTTCTGGTCAATAAGAGTATCACCAGGCAGCTGTGGATGGGATGAGCTTTGAGATCCTCAGGTGAAAGGTGCTGTACCATAGAAGAGTAAAATACCATCACTGTACATTTGTGCCTTCCTAGAACAGCATGGTTATAAAATATCTGATTTCTCTTCACAGGTCAAATGGATGATGTACTGGATCATATTTGCACTCTTCACAACAGCCGAGACTTTCACAGATCTTTTTCTTTGCTGGTGAGCAGCAGACCAAGGTGGGGCGTTTGAAATGAGATGGGGAGGAAAACAGAAGTGTTTATAAGGGAACAGAGCTCCAGAGAGAGGATTATAAGGCTGTGTCATTTCCTGTGCAAGGGGTTAAATGTCAGGTGCATGGCGTGTTTTGCTTGGAGGACCAGCACTTCCTGTCTTAGCGCTGCCAGATTTAGGGGTTGGAAAATACTAACGTCAGGGGAACTGCTCAGGGGCCTGTGAGAAAGTAGTTGGAGTTTGATGAGGGTCTGTCACTGTCAACAGAGGATGGCAGAGCCAGCAGCCCTCTTCTGCTGTGGGCACTGGTGCAGGTGTTGGGATGGAGACAGGCATATGGAAAGGATGGAATGTGTGAGAAAGGAGAGGGGAACATGAGTGAGGGGAAAAGGGAAAGAGGGGCGAGAAAGGGATGGGGAGAAGGAAGAGATGGAGGGAGGAAGGAGGAGGAGGAAGATACAAACAGGAATAAGACAAACCCCTTTAACGCTTTTTCCCGTCTAAAACTTTCTAATCCCTAGGGTAACCCAGTGTGTTACGTGTTCCTCTCTGTGCCTGCTCCACAGAGGATAGGAGTCTGTTGCAGCCCCAGTTGAGGGAGCTGCCATCTTGGCCGACACACTGGGAATTGAACTGGGAACCTCCAGAGCTAAAAGCATGAGGTGCTAAAGCTTAAGCTAGAGATCCAGAGTTTTCTAGCTAGGGCTGTAGCAGATTGATATTCAGGTTGGGCAGAGAGGGGTCTGTAACACACTCAGCAGTGGGTTCCAATAGCAGGGGGTGTTACTTGTTCCTGCTCTGTCCTTTTCCTTTGGGATAGATGCTTGGGTGTATAGGGAGCACAGAGGAAAGTGACATTCTTTGTTTGCAAAGGGGTCGAGTCTGCGCACCCTGCAGTTTCCTCCCAGTCTGTTTTCGTGCACGGGGTTAGAAGAGGAGGAACACAGGCCATTGTTAAAGTGGGGTGTTGAGGTCAATAGAAGCTTTGGGTGCTCAGCACCTCTGCAAATCAGGCCACTTGCACTGAAGTGAGGGGGAGAACCCCTGTGGGCTTTGGATTAGGCCACTTAGATAGGTACCTAACTTCAGGCACATTTTGACCACTGTTTATACAGCCTGATCCAACGCCCATTGAAGCCAATGGAAATCGGAGATGTCAATGGGTTTAAAGTCCTTAATGCTTACGCATGTACCTCACCAAGGGCCCAGACCTACAAGGTGCCGGGAGCAGGGAGCACTCTTTTCAATGGGAGTTTCAGGGAGCTCACCACCACACAGAATCTGGCCCATAAGGAGGAATTATGTTGGTACTTCAGTGTGTCCTTTTTAACTCATTTGGGCCTGATCCAGGAGGTGTGACTGCAGCTCATATATGGACCTGAGCTAGCTTTCATCTAGCTAGCTTGGGTTCCAGAGATGAAGACGCAGCAGCGCAGGCTACAGCACAGGCTAGCCACCCAAGTAATTGTGTACAGTTCCAAGCGGGCTTGTACAGCCCGTGCTGCTATGACGTCACTCAGTGAAGATTAAAGCTAGCTCGGGTACGTCTGGATAAGATGCAATCGCACATCCCATGATTGCAGTGTAGACATTCCCTTAATTGAGGGAAATGAGACACGTAAACCAATTGCAGAAAACATGTTAGATTTTTAAAATTCTCTGTGTTAAGTCACGGTGCTGCTAGCAAAACAAAAGGGAAGGACATGTGTGGTTATAACGGGAACATCTCTTATTAGTAATTGTTATTCTGTGGATGTTACAGTCGTGCCAAAAATCCCCAGGGAGGATTGGGCCCCATTGTGCTGCACACTGTACAAGCACAGACAATGACAGTGCTTGCATAATGTGAAAGGAATGATGGTTTGATTCCGTGATAAGTGCCATCGAACTGCAGAAAGGCAGCGAGAGACGAAAGGTGTATAAATAAAGCTGTAGAGGCTGGTTTGCTGGCGGGTGTGATAGGAAGTGTTCTCTCTGCACCCCAGGCCTCTAAAGGCTGGGAACACTGCAAAGGAAGCCTCCATGGCCCCTTTGTGCATACAGCACCCCTTGTCACTTAATTGGCTGTAAGGGTCCCTATGAAATAATGTTGCTGCTACCTGGCTGCCAGGAAAACTTTGCATAGAGCTCAGCCAGAGTCTGGGTGTGAGGGAATGTGGGGGGAAAGTGGGTGGTAGATCCTTAGGACACTCAGGTAGACAGAAACCAGCTTAAGCTATGAATCTGCCAATTGCTAACTGCCTTGGACTTCTATTATCATCAGAGAAGCAGTCAACGAGAATCTATGTCATCTTTGTTTTCCCATAGGTTTCCATTCTATTATGAACTGAAAATAGCTTTTGTAGCTTGGTTGCTGTCTCCGTACACAAAAGGCTCCAGCCTCCTGTATAGAAAATTTGTACACCCAACACTGTCTTCAAAAGAAAAGGTAATTACAGATGTTCATGCCCTAACTGAGTGGATGGCTCCCAACAGTGGAATTAGTGTGTTTACCGTATGTCAGCTGTATCCACGGCTTTCATCTCAAGAAGATGAGTCACTGCTTTTTCTTTTATTTATTTTTGTTCTTTGATCTTCTTTGGGGTTTTTTTTTTTTTGTATCCGCAGCTGCTGAGCTCATTCAGAATAACGTAACTACGTCTGGGCACCGGGGAACGTAGGAGGATGGGATACATGTATTTTGTTTTCCTTGAAAATACCAACCTGAAAATAGTTCTTCCTTGCATGACAAACTTCACAGTGTTGGAAATGCTGACTGAATGTAGCTGGGGTGACAAGGTGGGTGAGGTAATATCGTTTATTGGACCAACTTCTGTTGGTGAGAGAGACAAGTTTTTGAGCCTCACAGAGCTCTTCTTCAGGTCTGGGAAAGGTACTCTGAGCATCACAGTTAAATGGAAGGTGGAATAGATTGTTTGGCATAAGTAGGTAGCACATATTCTAAGGGACCTCTCAAGGTAGAGTGGCCTGTTAACACCTCTGCAGTCATAGGACAAAAAGAGGGGGTTATTGGGTTACAGACTGTTGTAATAAACCATAAATTCAGTCTATAACTCAGGCCTGATCTACACTACAGAGATAGGTCGACATAAACTAACTCTACACTACACATCTACACTAAAGTAGATACACAGGAGAGCTGCGGAAAAGGATCTGGACCACAAGTGGACCACAAGCTAAATATGAGTCAACAGTGTAACACTTTTGCAAAAAAAGCAAACATCATTCTGGGATGTATTAACAGGAGTGTTGTAAGCAAGACACAAGAAGTAATTATTCTGCTCTACTCTGCGCTGATTAGGCCTCAATTGGAGTATTGTGTCCAGTTCTGGGCCCCACACTTCAGGAAAGATGTGGACAAATTGGAGAAAGTCCAGAGAAGAGCAACAAAATTGATTAAAGGCCTAGAAAACATGACCTATGGGGGAAGATTGAAAAAATTTTGGTTTGTTTAGTCTGGAAAAGAGAAGATTGAGAGGGGATATAACAGTTTTCAAGTACATAAAAGGTTGTTACAAGGAGGAGGGAGAAAAATTGTTCTTCTTAACCTCTGAGGATAGGACAAGAAGCAATGGGTTTAAATTGCAGCAAGGGAGGTTTAGGTTGGACATTAGGAAAAACTTCTTAACTGTTAGAGTGGTTAAGCACTGGAATAAATTGCCTAGGGAGGTTGTGGAATCTCCATCATTGGGGATTTTTAAGAGCAGTTTAGACAAACACCTGTCAGAGATGGTCTAGATAATATTTAGTCCTGCTATGAGTGCAGGGGACTGGACTAGATGACCTTTTGAGGTCCCTTCCAGTCCTATGATTCTATAAAATGTAGCTCCCAGCGATGTAACTTGCCCACTACACCGACTAATAACTCCACCTCTGCGAGAAACGTAGCACTTAAGTCTATGTCCGTGTAGACTCTGCGTTGCTTACATCGTCTGTTGCTGCCTTTCAGAAACTGTCCCACAATGCCCCACACTGACAGTTAAATGGGTGCAAGTGTTCCTGGTCAGGATGCACACCGTGGACACAAGGAGCGTAGTGTGGATGCGTAAAGCCAATTCAGTTACTGCGGTGGCTGTACGTTGACATGATGTAGATTGACTTAATTTTGTCGTGTAGCCTTGCCCCCACTAACCTTCTTTTTGTCCTATGACTGCAGAGGAGTTAATGGGCCACTCTACTTAGTGTGTGGTAATTACTTTGTAATTACAATATGTGCTACCTACTTATGCTAACCAACCTGTTCCACCTTCCATTTATCTGTGATTCTCACAATACCTTTCCCAGACCTGAAGAAGAGCTCTGAAAGCTCGTCTCTCGCCAACAAAAGCTGCTCCAATAAAAGATATGACCTCACCCGCCTTGTCTCTCTAATATCCTGGCTCCAACGCGGCCACAACCACACTGCATGTAGCTGGCGTGTCACTTCTGGAAGTACCGCCTTCTCCAGGTTAGGGGAGTGGGGACTGGGTGGGAGTGGGGCCTGCTTGGTTTTCTGTTCCAAGCTGTGCTAAAGAGTTGCCACGTGATCTTGGGACAAATCACCTAACCTGTCTGTAAAATTGGTATAACAAACACTTGCCTGTGTTGCACATGCCACTAATGTTTGTAATGTGCTTTGAGATCCGTGGATAATAGGTGCTGTATTCATCAAGAATAGTACTTCTAGAAATGACGACATAACTCCAGCTCTGGTATTCTGGGCCGTGTGTTGCCATTGGTCTGCCTGGGGAACTTCCGTTGACGGGAACGGGATGATGTTGGGCAGATCTAAGGCATCACGTGTCCCTTTGAACGTACTATCTGAACATGGGCATTGATCATGTGGCATATCTGTATTTTAGACATAAGGAAAAGAATAATTACGGTTGGGAAAATAGTGCCATGCTAGCAGCCTAAGAGATGGAAGATCGCTGCGTAGCTATATAAACAGGCAGTGTCCATAGAGTGGCAGTGCACACTCTTCCCTGACTGCATCGCCAATGTGCCTCAGTCTTGTTCTAGGGGGCCCATTTGTAAGGTGCAGAAAGGAGTTCAGTCCCCATGCTTGCTCCCTCTTGGGCACCTCTGCTTAGCCTGCCTACAAGTGAGATGGGGAGAGCTGAGATGTGGGCTCCCGCCCATTAAGGAGCGGGCTGGAACCACCAAACCCATTCACTCAGGCCAGCAAACAGCCATCGGACTGTAACAGCTCCCGGGCGCAGCTATCTCTGGCTAAATTCAAACCCGTGACCTGGCAGGGGAAGGCCCCGCAGCCTGTTACCATCCAGTCTCCTGTGTCTTTGAAGGTTATTTCGATAACCATTGTACTGAATGTAGAAAAGCACACAAGCCCAGACACTGCCCCGGTGGCTATGAGCGTTCTGCAGCATTGTTATCCAGTAACCACTAAGCCTTGTAGGCCCAATTCTCCACTCACAGGATAAAAGCAACTCCCAGAGGTTTCAGTGGAAGCTACTGCTCCCCTGCCGTCCTCTTTTCCTTTTCAAGTACTGGCTGTAAATATCTCTCCAGCTGGTGGGAGGGAGGGAGATGCCCGCCTCCATGAATGATGGCCTGACCCTTGAGAGAGAGGGCAGGAGGTCTGAACTCTTCCCTCTTGTGCTTTTTTTGTCTTGCGCGACAGGAAATTGATGACTGCCTCGTCCAAGCGAAGGATCGGAGCTACGATGCCCTGGTGCACTTTGGGAAGCGGGGACTGAATGTTGCAGCAACGGCAGCCGTGATGGCGGCTTCCAAGGTAACAGCTGGGAGAGCGCAGGTCACGGCGGTGCCGTTAGCATCTCAATCGGGTCTGGGTCCATTGTCTACGGTAACAACACAGCAGGGTGGAGAGGAGGAAGTCTGGGCAGGGGAGAGTCCAGAATTCTTTCAGTGGTTATGATCCTGCCGCCCAGCGTCCTGTACATCAGCCTCATGGGTGTGTCTTGGGATGAACACATTATGCAAGACCACAATGCTGTGGAAGTGAATGAAGGGGGTAAACGCAAGGGGCCATGCTTTGCCTTCAGGTCTGTGTGAGGGCTTCTACTGAGCAGGCCGCGGAGCAGCACACTCTATCCTTATGATGATGCACAATTAGATTTGCATGAGTGATACAGATTGATCATACCCTGGAACAGTTAATACACCAGGCTGGGCAATTACTTAATGACTCCTTTGAGGAAAATTAAGCTCAGCTGTCCAGTTATTCCCTGCCCCCTTTCGCAGGAGAAAGCACAGAGTAGGACTGAGGAAGGAGCCCCCACACTAAGCCTGTTGTTGTTTCATTGGATGGTTAAAAATGCTGGCTAACATTCTGACCTCTCATTTGGATGCTAACATCAAATCAATGAAATCTGAGGCTTCTGAACATTAAATGATCACCTGCTGGGGTCAGGAAGGATCTCTTCTTTCATACCCTGTACAGCATCATATGATTGACTAGGTTCATTATTACGTTGAGTGAAGGGGAGATCACATTCCTTTGAAGCAGCACATATTGGTCACTTTTGGAGACAGGATGCTGGACGTGATGGAGAAATGGTCTCATCTGACGTGGCATGTCCTGCGCTCTAGTCCTGGGTTAGATCTAGTACAAGAAAAAGCCGTGATCTGTTTTCTCCAAAGGTACAGCAGCAGTTTGTAGTGGGAAATGGATGCTGTTATGGTTAATGTGGGAGTCCAGAGACCTGGATTCTGATCTCTGTCACAGGCTTTTTGTATGATCTTGGGCATATCATTTGATCTCCCTCTGCCTCAGTTTCCTCATCTGTAAAATAGGAATACCGCTTCCCTGTATCATGGGGGACTGAGGCTGAATACCTGAATGTTTGTAGAGCACTTTGAGATCCTTAGATGGAAAGTGCTCTCGATATGCAAAGCAGACACCCACATTGTTCTGTATGGCATCTGTACTGTTACACACATGCCTGGTGCTACAGTAATATTGAGATCTGTTTTAAATGTGCAAAAGCCAAGAATGCTTACTTTGTTCCCTGCTCACAGTCGTCTGTTTCTAGATGTTGAGCTGACGTGATGCTGTATGTGTGATGGTCCCTACAAACCTCCACACAACAGTGAGACATTTGGCTGACACCTTGGCTATGCCAAGGCCTTTTATGGCACTCTAGCAGCATAAAAGGGCCTTAAAATGGGCAGCAGCAGTCCACTGAGAGTATCACTGACTCTGTACTGCCTTTGCTCCCAGCATGTGGTGTAGATGCACTGATGTCCCTGGTGCACTGCACTATGTCTGTCTCTGCTTTCCAGGGCCTGCAGGAGCACGTGGAAGCAGAGTATAAGTTAGAGCAGCCCTGAGGCTGCTCTGATTTACACTTGGGGCTCGGCAGGGCCCTGTCCAACCCCAGAATATGGCCTGAAACCTTTGTGCCCCACCTCTCCCTCCCTGCCCTGAGCACAGGAACAGAATAATTGAGTCTTGGGCCCTTTCTCAAAATGCTTGTTTTCCACCTTGCAAGGATATGTACACAGCTCCAGTGGTAGCAGGAGGCCCGGTGGAAGGGAGGCTGGGGATGGCCGTAGGGAAGAAGGTATGCAGTGAAAGAAGGGGACAGAGTAGTTTTAGGGATGATAGTTTTCCTTGATCTAATGGAGATCCTTGTTCAGTGTTAGAAGAAAGTATCTCTTTCTGTGATTCTTTACCATTGTCACACCTTAGCTTTGGTTCTTATCCTGCCCCTGTCTCTGCAGTATCTGAGCGCCTCAGAATCTTCAATGTATTTATCCTCACAACACACCTATGAGGTAGGGAAGTGCTATTGTCTCCATTTCAGATGGGGAATGGAGGCACAGAGAGGCTAAATGAGTTGCCCCGGGTCCCAGAAGAAGTTGATGGTAGAGCATGGACTTGAACCCAGGTTTCAGGCTTGGGCCCTAACCACTGAACCATCCTCCCTGTCTACGACATATTCAAAGGCCTACTCCTAGGGACAACATTTTAAATTAGGCTAGTACCCATAACAGGTAAGAAGTTTTACCTAGCTGCTTGTTTTCAGAGGTGGGAGAGTGGTTTAACGGCTAGCTTAGGGGATTAGTATTGGATCGATTTGAGGCAGTTGTAACAAAACAATCACTCTGTTCTATTCCTAGCTCTGGAAGGGAGTTTAATCTAATGGTTAGAGTAGGGGATGGAGTTGGGATTCCTGGGTTCTGCCATCAGTTCAGTGTTTGGCCTTTGACAAGCCATTCACCTCTCTGTGCCTCAATTTTTTCACCTGAAAAGTAGGTATAATACTTCTCTGCATTCATAGGTGTTGAGTTTTAATTACTTAATTATGGTCTGGAGAGCACGTCAGGGTGACAGACAGTGAATAAAACCAAAATACAGCTGTCATTAAGGGGAAATGTTTCTCACCACCCTCACACCCAAGTTTAGAAAGTGCCCTACCCCCTATTTCAGTCGTCAGCTCCGGGACTCTCACTGGCTTGTCTCCCCTAGCCTTTGGAAGGTGCTAATACATATTAACAGCCCCGTGGAGACAAGGCAGTTTGCCTTTAACACGTGTTAAACTGCTCAAGTTGAAGCCCAAGGCTGAAGTTAGGCCCCCAAATCCATATTTCAGCACCAAAATAAGTGGCCTGGTTTTCAGAAAGTGGAAAATGTGGCCTTACCAAGTAGAGAAAGGAAAGGTCCATCCCGTGTCCTACTTCAACTGGAATAACAGGACAGAAATAGATGCTAAGATATCAGGGGCCCCATCCTCAGCTGGTATAAATCACCATAGCATCTGTTGATCTAGGTACGAGGCTCTAGCCCTAAGTTTATTGGGTGCAGGCCCAGTTAAAGTGAGAAATGGACCCAGATCTAAGTACTCTTGAACTTTGAGAAATACCCCCTTCTTTTCCTTCTCTCTGGTGGACTAACCGTTTGATTAGCTGGACACAATAAAAAAAAACAATTGTGCTGCCAGGCAAAAATATAGGCCATTACTAGACAGGTGAGGGGCTCTCAGAATCCCAGGCCCCTTGTGCCAATCTCCCTCGCTTGCACGTGCTCTCGCTCTCGTTCTCTCTCTCAAGATGAGTGGTACATTTCTGAGGATCTCTGAGTGGAGACAAAGTCAGACATCTGGTGCTGGGTACTCAGCGCAGAGTCCTTGTCCCACCACCTTGCATCCCCCTTGTGTGGCACCACAGTCCTTCCCTCAGCACACGGTGACTTCAGGAGGGTAAGAACTAAGTGGTAGGATCCGGTAACAAGGAGGTAAATCCTGATGTGCAGCCCCCTTACCTTCCACTAGTTCAGCCCATTGCCCTCCGAGGGGCACGGAGCTCCGGCCCACTAACAAGATGTGTGCCAATCACCAACTCAGACACTTGCTCATATGTTGTCTCTCTTTCCTGGCCCTTCTTCTGGTTTTGCCTTTTCGATTGTAAGCTCTTCCAGGCTGGGACTACCTACCAACTGTTTGCACGGCACCTGGAACAACAGGCTCTTTAGGTCTACTGCTATATTGATGATGATGACGATCGTGAATGGGGAATAAAAAGCTGAAACGTCCTTGCACCAGCCACAGTGTTTTGGATGGGGGGAAAAATGAGATGGAGAGAAAGCATGCCTGACTGGCATTGATGAAAAGCCCGTTTGTGCCTAATAGGTCTGAGAGATTGTCCAAGAGTCTGTCATGCGTGTGAAAATATGACCTGAAACACTGCCAGGGTTGGTGGTAATTCTGGCTGTCTGCTAGCTGGCTGGCTGGCAGCACACACACATCGCCCTGGATCTCCAAAGCCTTTAGGGCCTGATCCAAAGCCCACTGGTGTCAGTGGAATGACTCCTATTGACTCCACAGGGCTTTGGATCAGGCCCTCAGAAAAGATCCTTGCTCTAGCCTGTCTGTTTGGGCCAGTTCTTCCTCTCTGGGCAAACTCCGTCCCCATCTCTCAGGTACCAGCAGGCTTCTAGATCCCACATGGGAGAATGCTCCCTTGGGCATAATTCGCCGGAGGAGAGCTGCAGAGCTCTCTCCTTCAAATTGCATGTGGAGCTGAGTGATGTGGGGAGGGAGAACACTGCATTGGGCAGGGTGGATTTCCTTCCTTTGATCACATGCATAGAGCCCTCTTCGATAATTAAAGCCCTCTGTTTGTGGTAGATTCACCCCTGGGCCTGCCTGTCTAAGGTATTTGATGAAAACTCTGTTCACAGCGCTTAGCACATCCATCAAGGTGAGGGCTGCATCGTGTCCCTAGTCTTTGTGGTCAGGATTTGCAAAAGTGGTAAGTGATTTTGGGTGCCCAGCGTGAGGGACCTTAAAGGGGCCTGGTTTGCAGGAGGGGCCGAGCACCTGCCCTGTGAAATCAGGCCCCCTTTAAGTGTCTCAGATTGGGCACTCAAAATCAGTGGTCACTTGAAAAGCCTTGGCTTCATTGTATGGGGCTAGTCAAGAGAAGGACGCACAGCTTTCTTGAAGCATATCGTCCTGTGCTGGCTATTACAGCATTTCTCAAATTACCTCAGTGCCCTGGCAGCAGAGCTCACCACTGCTTTGGGTTTCCAGAGGCCTTTTTCACTAACTACACTACAAACCAAACACATACTCAAACTCTTCGCCGCACCACACCCAGGGCAGGGCGGCTGCTTAATTTCCCCCCTTCTGTTGGGTGTTTGATGTAAATCCAGCCCCAATCAAAGGTGAAGATGACATATAGCCAAAGCACAGGAGGTCAGAGCCACGCTGCAAACACGGAGAGTGGAGAGAGTAGATTAGGAGGAACTGTCTGCCAGCATTGAGGTAAAGTCCCCAGGAAAGGAAATGAACTGCACAAACAAAACGGCTGGATGTAATGAACACACACCATCATGTTACAGTGAGCAAATTTCCGTTTCCTTATTACTGTCCTAGTATTATTTTTTCCACACTCTGTCGTGGTTACAGGGAAGCTGTGGAATCAAGATTGAATGGAGCATTGGTGTGTCTGAGTTCATATTGCTCTATGATGGCTAGTCTGTGGAGGCGATAAATCTTAATACTATCACAGCCCTTTTAGCTCATGGGGAAGAGGCCCCTATTTTAGAACATAAGGTCCTGAGTTCTATTCCCATAGCTTATGCTTGTATCCGCCTATGATGGCTTCTGGGTGCAACCATCAGCTCTTTACAGTGTCTTTAGTAGGTATAGCGCAATTTCTCACGCTGCCTCCCAATGGCCAGAACTAAGATAGCTGCCAACATGCCAATTTGTGGTACATGAACTGAGGTTTCTAGCACTGTTTCTAAACTGGCAGTAAATGTAACAGCACTTAGCTGCTGTTGACACCAATGGGAATTCCTCATGTGGATTTCAAACATGCCAGATTTGATGCTAATAGGGTGAGGAGTGCCTGGCAGTATAAAGAGTGAAGTGGTGATACTTGGTGCTTTTGATGCAAGCACTTTACAAACACGTGTGACCGTTCTTATCAATGGCTATTAGCCAAGATGGTCAGGGACATAACACCAGGCTCTGGGTGTCTTTCAGCTACCAGAAGCTGGGACTGGATGACGGGATGGATCACTCAAAATTGCCCTGTTCTGTTCATTCCCTCCAAAGCACCTGGCATTGGCCAGTGTCAGAAGACAGAATACTGGGCTAGATGAACCATTGGTCTGACCCAATATGGCTGTGAGTTAGGTGTTATTTTCCCCATCTCTCAGATGGAGAAACCGAGACAAGGAGAAGTTAAATAAATAACTCATCCAAGGTTACAGATGGACTTCCCTGCCCATCCTCTCTGTTGCCACTCTGTGCAACTGCATCTATATGTCCTCTCTGTGGTCCTTCAAGGGCACTGCTCTAGGCTCCTGGCTCCTCAACCATCACCTTTGTAGGGCAGAGATCCACATCTCCCTCCTCACCAGGATTTTTTCCAGGCTGCTCAGTTCCCTGCCTACTGTGTGATATCCCCAGTAAGCAGCCAGACTGCCTAAACAGGCCAGCACTTGCCCTTTGCTTTCTCTTCAGAGGTTATGAACAGCATGATTGCTAGCAGTTACAAGTTACCACACAGCTCTTTATAAGCAGCCATATTTATTCTTAAGGTGAGAGCATTACAGAGAAAGCATATTAAAACAATGAGAGAACCTATACACATGCGAATAAGGTCCCAGCGTGGTTAAGCACTGGAATAAATTGCCTAGGGAGGTTGTGGAATCTCCATCATTGGAGATTTTTAAGAGCAGGTTAGACAAACACCTGTCAGGGATGGTCTAGATAATACTTAGTCCTGCCTTGAGTGTAGGGGACTGGACTAGATGACCTCTCGAGATCCCTTCTATGATAATAAGCTTACCAGAGATCACCCCCTGACTCCAACAAAGGCTCTGGCAGGAAATTAGTCCTTCAAACCCCACAAAGAGGTTCTTCTGTGGTTACAAGTTCATAACAGCCTTGGCTTAGAACCAGAACAACAATGAATAGTTCAGTCTCTCTTTTATACAGCTCGGGCCTTTGATCTTGGCCTAGTGAACAAGTGATCAGTAGACAATGGTCCCCTCTTCAGGGCGTAGCTTCCAAAGGCTGGGTTTTTGTGTAACTGGGGTGGATTTCCCAAGAAATCCATGACACATGTATTGTCCCAAAAGACCAAGGATGGTCCAGGCCCACAGTAATACGTAACCTTCGCATTTAATACAACAGGCTCCAAAGACACGTAATCTTAATTCAATAAGGATTTTCAAGGATATTGCCATAGCTTTCACACTAACCTTCTCCCATCCTCCATCGTCAGCCACAGAGATGCGCATGCATCCCTAGCACATCACTGCCCCCCTCAAAACCTTGAGCTGGCCTGGATTACATTTGCCCTGAATGCATAGGTGCTGACTTTTATTTTTCCCAGTGGGTGCTCCACCCCTGCTCCGCCTTGAGGCCCTGCCCTCGCTCCACCTCTTCCCGCCCCCACTCCACCCCCTGTTTCCCAAGCCCTCCCACCAGCCGCTCGCTGATCAGTGGCCAGCCCCAGGGCCGCCAGGAACTACTGTGGCTGATGGATGGTGAGCACTTTCTGTGCCCAAATGTATATTGTTCTCAAAACTTATCGGTGCATTGCCACAAGAGCCTTCCTTTTTCCCTTTCTAGGTCTCTTAGCTCCTTCATTTATTCTTACATTTGGACCAGCAAAAAGGGCAGGTAACCTGCTGAATTCTTATACTAACTCTCAGGCTAGCACTAGAGTCTTGCCTACATGCTCAGGGTTTAGCTGATCGCCATATTTGGGGTCGGGAAGGAATTTTCCTCCAGGGCAGATTGGCAGAGGCCCTGGGGGGGTTTCGCCTTCCTCTGCAGCGTGGGGCACGGGTCACTTGCTGGAGGATTCTCTGCACCTTGAAGTCTTTAAACCACAAGTTGAGGACTTCAATAGCTCAGACATAGATCAGGGGTTTGTTACAGGAGTGGGTAGGTGAGATTCTGTGGCCTGCGTTGTGCAGGAGGTCAGACTAGAAGATCATGATGGTCCCTTCTGACCTTAAAGTCTATGAGTCTAAATGATTCCCAACAAGACTAGTGTGAAGAACGTAATCATCAAAACTAAGCCAGGACTAGCAAACATTTCCCACTCAGATGAGATTGTCATGGGAACACCCAATGCCTGCTCAGCTTACAGTGTGTGGCTTTTGTGTACTCGCCTCTAAAATCCTCTCCAGTCTCATCAGCAAAATATCTTAAAAGTCCTTTGCTGGTAATCAGGTCAAATCCAACAGTTAGTCAGGGGGGTTGATAGTTTGTTTTTTCACGTAACTCTTGTTGTTGCCGCTATATTGGCTAAGTCGCTGTGTTTGCTTTTCATAGCAGAATCCCCCATACAGCTGAGGGGGCAAATTCTGCCCTCCCTTACACCAGTTGGTGCAATTCCACTGAAATCGATGAGGCTGCACTGGTGTAAATGGGGGCAGAATTTGACTCAAGCGTTTAGAACCCCCTTCTGCAAGTGTTCACTAACTGCCTCATCACTTACTGTACTGGACAAGCCCACAAAAAACTTGACACTGGTTAGGCTGCTGGTGTGCTGAGACCACAGCCTGTCATGGTGACCAATATTGTCTCATTGTTCTCTTGTACTCCCTCAGTCTCTTTCAATCCATCTGCTGTCTTTTGTTTTACACTTCGATTGAGAGCTCTTTGGGGCAGGGTTTGTCTTTTTGGGCAGGGTTTGTACAGCACCTAGCACGATGGGGTCCTGGTCCATGACTGGGGATCGTAGGTGCTACTGATATAGAAAGAAGGATACATAATAATTTGCTCCTGGGTAAAGTCCCATCAAAGCCAGTGGGACCATAATTCAGTAGCAAGCACTACTCCCCACAGTAAATGTCTGTAGTACTGAACCCACAGTATGGGTGCAGATGGGTCTGGTACTATACATGAGTCTGCTGAACCAAAGTTATGGAGAAAGGAGTATTAATTTTATTCAGCATAATGCTGCATATGTGGTGGGGATGGGTTGGTGTTCAGTTGCCCATCAAGAAACCACTGATGCTAAGGTACGGTAACTACAGGTTGGCCACATGTGATCATCACTGGATGGCTTAAAAATTTCCCTTTCACTAGTGGTGTTCTGTTACTTTCTTTGTTGGGCCTGTCCTGTGTAGGTGACTTCTGGGTACTCTTCTGGCTCCGTCCATCTGTTTCTTCACTTCAGCAGGTGGGTATTGTAGTTGTAAGAATGCCTGATAGAGACCTTGTAGGTGTTTGTCTCTGTCTGAGGGGTTGGAGCAAATGTGGTTGTATCTTAGAGCTTGGCTGTAGACAATGGATCGTGTGGTGTAGTCTGGATGAAAGCTGGAGGCATGTAGGTAAGTATAGCAGTCAGTAGGTTTCCGGTATAGGGTGATGTTTATGTGACCATCACTTATTAGCACTGTAGTGTCCAGGAAGTGGATCTCTTGTGTGGACTGGTCCAGGCTGAGATTGATGGTGGGATGGAAATTGTTGAAATCATGGTGGAATTCCTCAAGGGCTTCTTTTCCATTTTTTCATGTTCTCTGTGTATATATATCTTCCTACTGTATTTTCCCCTGCATGCATCCAATGAAGTGTGTTTTAGCCCACAAAAGCTTATGCTCAAATAAATTTGTTAGTCTCTAAGGTGCCACAAGTACTCCTTGTTCTTTTTTCTGACATAGTGTAGACCTGGCCCTTGTGTCCCCTCTAAAAGGCTGCAGCAAGTTTGAGAACAAAATGGCTGCTGAATTCTGCAGCCCGAGATAATTTTTAGAAACTTAAAGGTGCAATAGACTGAAAAGAAAAAAATAGATTGTTACCATCACCACACAGACACATTGTAAAAGGGCCATTTCTATTTATTTCGTGCAGGTGATTCCCTTCTTCAGCTGCTGGTACCACAAGATGGTACTAAGGAAGTCAGCAGAGAATGGCATTTTCTTTTTGTTAACGTAGAATGCTGTTTTCCAAGCTGTGTTTCATAGAGTACCCCGGTGGTTCCCACAGTGAAATACTGGGAGAGCCTAGAGGTAGGGGAGCCACAGGTTGAGAAAGGAGGTGGGTCCCTGAGAGGATTTTTCTGTTATGAAGTGGGCTGTAGGTTGGAAAGTTTAGAAATCACTAATCTAGAAATTATGTAGGGGACCGTGTGTGCCACCACATTATGACAGTAGTTCTGAGCACTGATGTGGCACAACGTCTGGTCCAACTTAAATCTTAGATAGAAGCCTTTCCGGTTGTTTCTGAGAGCACCAAACACTTTGTGGGATAGTAGGTTCAGTTTTCCAGTTACCTCTGTGTGAAGCAGATGAGAGAGGCTGGCAGATTGGTACCTGTGGATTCCTATTCTAGGTGGTTCGAGTATCTTAGTACCATTCCATCCTATTGATATCAATGTATTAGGTGAGCCAGGTTGACTTCAGTGTAGTTGTGTTCAATTTACCAGTGGGGAGTATTTCCCACTATTATTTTCTGATTATGAAGGGTGGTTGATTTCCTTATTTAAAACAAACAAACTTTTTATTTTTAACTACAGTATTTTACAGAAGTGTAAATGTAACCCACACACTTCCTGGGTGTGGTGTTCTGTCCCCTCTAGTGGCATCGAGACCACTTAGAGAGAGATTAATGAGTTTGCTCTACAGCCTTAGCTAACAGCCAGTTGGTTTTTAGCTCATGCGGTAGAGGCTCATGCACTAAGCTCCAGAGGTGCCAGGTTTGATCCTGCCTGCTGATGATCAGCGGCTGTTGGCATTGCATAAGCACCTAATCACTGTAGTATTACAACTGTAACCAGCAGGGTTTGAGTAATTACTGTAGAATACCATAGGGTGGTACGTGTGTATAGGTAGGGTGTATGTATAATATAATCAAGTGTTGTATTTAATCTAGAAATGTGATTTGGGGCATTAAAAAGTGGGATTCTAATGCAGAAGACTTGAATTAGCCTATTGTTGTCTTCTACAGCAGGGCCAGCTCCAGGCACCAGCTAAGGAAGCTGGTGCTTGGGGCGGCCAATACAAAGGGGCGGCACGTCCGGGTCTTCGGCAGGAATTCGGTGGTGGGTCCCTCAGTCCCTCTCTTCCTCTTTGAGCTGCCGCTGAAGTGCCGCTGAAGAGGAAGAGAGGGAGCGAAGGACCTGCTGCCGAACTGCCGCCGAAGAATGGAGCGGCACGACTGAGCTGCCACCGATCGGCTTTTATATTTTATTTTATTTTTCCGCCGCTTGAGGCGGCAGAAAACCTGGAGCCGGCCCTGTTCTACAGTAGTGTTTTGGGCCCTTAATGCACTATTTTTATAAAAGGAAAGCTGAAGTGAAAGTGGCATTTGAATCACTATAGTATTCCTTATCTGACCATTTGCACTTTAATTTTCTAAGGCATATCTTTATGTTAAAAGGACACTATCAAATGTACTATTATTTGCCTTATTGTGACCTCACCTCAGTGTATACTGGTGTCACTCCATTGATTGCAATGGAGTTACTCCTATTTTACATTGGTACAAGTGAGATTAGAATCAGGCCCCCTATATTTTTAAAAGTAGTTTTTTCTACACTATGCTATAAGTATTATCTTAGAGTATGACAACTGAAAGAATCTTTATAATCGAAATTTATTTTTCACCATGTATGCAGTTTGGTTACTTTTTGAATATCACTCAGTTTAACTAATGACTTCAGGATTTCTTGTGATTGAAGTATGTTGCAGTGTTTGTGTTACAAACAGTGCTGGGGGATGCTGATTTTTAGATGGGATTTTTTTTTTTTTTTTTAAACTGGACTGCATTCCTTTAAGCACCAACCATTCTCATAGAAAAACTGTGTTCCTGTCTTTCAGGAATATACCTCCTGTGGCTTGATTTAAAGGTAACCTGCAAAGGGAAATAAATGAATGTGGGGCCTTCGTTGCTTCTTTGTGCGGTATGGAGAAGCTCTGGAATGTTTTTTGGTTTTTAAAAGGATTTTGCTGTAACATTAGAAATTCAGATCTTGTCTGCCTTGGAGATGCTCTGAGCAACTGGAGAACTAGTAGGCTGCTGCCATGCAGAAACCATGGACGTGATTAACTTAGAATGACAGTGATTTTGATCTAGTTGGTTTAAATCTCTATTTGGTTTTTTTCGGTTTGTCAAACACCTGTTTAACTCAAACACTTGCTCCTTTCATTAAGGTCTGAACACACAGCTGAGCCAACCTAAGTTCTCCAACAAAAGTCTGAAAGACCAGACTTTAGGTCATTGAGAGCACTAAAGGAAAAAGGAAACAGAATGAATTGTTTTACAAACCCATTTTCTCCCCCCTCTGTAGGGGGGAGCATCCCCACTTGATGAATTCCCTCCTCTCCTCCTCCTGAAGGACTGCAGTAACATAGGCTACATCTACACGGCAGCACTTACGCCAGTGTAGCACTTGTGGTGAAGATGCTCTAAGCCAAGGGGAGAGAGATCTCCCGTCAGCTTAACAACTCCTCCCTCTGAGAGGCGGTAGCTATGTTGGCTGGAGATGCTCTCCTGCCGACATAGCACGGTCTACACCGGTGCTTAGGTCGGTATAACTTCCCAGGAGTGTGAATAATCCGCACCCCTGAGCAATGCATAACTTACATTTTTCAAAAGTAAGCTGTAATGTAGACAAAATCTTAGAAGGAGGGGGGCTTAAAATGTGTCATGGACTCTGACTTGTGTATTGTTTGTTTGACCAGGGACAAGGGGCTCTGTCTGAGAGACTCAGGAGCTTTAGCATGCAGGATCTCTCAACCATTCGAGGAGACAGCAGCAGTCCTGTATCTCCTCCAGTCACTGTACGAACAAGCAGCAAACAGAGCAAGCCCAAAACATCCCGAAGTGCATCAGAAAGCACGGGCAGCTCAGGTAAGTCTCAGCATTTTCCTCCGTCTTGTGTTGTTATCTGAAGTTTTTTTCTCCACTCACTGATCCTCAAAGTGGAGCAAGAGAGGAATGGAGGAAGCACTGGCTCAAGGACATGGAGATATACAGATACTGTAATGCTTAAGTTCACAGGATAGCATCACAGCTTAGTCTCAGGGCAATTAAAGGAGGGAGCAAGATTGCTCTGTGATGGCCACCATTTTGGCAGGCACCAAGGATTGAACCTTAAACTTCCAGAGGGGAGAAGCATGAGTTTCTACAGCTTGAACTAATGCAGTGGCTCTCAACCTTTCCAGACTACCGTACCAGTTTCAGGAATCTGATGTGTCTTGCATACCACAAGTTACACCACTTAAAAACGATTTGCTTACAAAATCAGAGCTAAAGATACAAAAGTGTCACAGCACACTGTTACTGAAAAATTTCTTACTTTCTTATTTTATAATTATATGGTAAAAGTGAATCAATTGGAATATAAATATTGTACTTATATTTCAGTGTATAGAGCAGTATAAACAAGTCATTGTCTGTATGAAATTGTAGTTTGTACTAACTTTGCTAGTGCTTTTTATGCAGCCTGTTGTAAAACTAGGCAAATATCTAGGTAAGTTGATGTACCCCCTGGAAGACCTCTGAGTACCCCGAGGGGTACATGTACCCCTGGTTGAGAACCACTGTTCTAAGGGGTCAGGCTCTGGGGCTGGAGACTGCAGCAGATTCTTATCCTCTGCAGGGTAGCACAGAGCAGGATGTATGATGCACATAGACAATATAATCCTGCCGCAAGATTGTGTCGATCAGGACAAACATGCCGAGCTGACAGCTCTCATGCACCAGTGGAGTCCAGTGACTGCTGAATGTGGGTGGGTGAAATTGACACTCAGGGTCCATTTATCGTAAGGAGTAAAGAGCGTAGGGTAAAATCTTCAAAAGTACTTAAGTGACTTGCGCACAAGTCCCATTTTCAAAAGTAACTCAGGAGCTTAAGTCTCATTGAAAGTCAATGGGACTTAGGCTCCTAATTTTCTTTTGAAGATGGGACTTACGCCTCTATGTCACCTAATTTTGAAAATTGTACCCATGACATGGTGTGTATCTAGTGTGAATTAGGTGCACCAGTGCCTACCCTGACTGTCCTCTGAATCACCACTGAAATGTACAGTAGATATTATGACAGTCCTATTTTAAGATACTGCACTATAGACAAAGACAACTCATAAATAACCCCCCTATCAATGTATGTGTAAGGATAGATGCCAAGCTTTGAAAGCTATTTATGAGGGATGTCCCGTAAGTGTGGGGGGAGGGAGAGGAATAGAAGCAATTGCCTCTGAAATAAGAACAGGAGTACTTGTGGCACCTTAGAGACTAACAAATTTATTAGAGCATAAGCTTTCGTGGGCTACAGCATATTTATTACAGCATATTAAGCTTATGCTCTAATAAATGTGTTAGTCTCTAAGGGTATGTCTACACCCAGCCGCTAGTTCGGCGGCTGGGAATCGAAGTTCTGGGTTCGACTTATCGCGTCTTGTCTGGACGCGGTAAGTCGAACCAGGAAGTGCTCGCCGTCGACTGCGGTACTCCAGCTAGACGAGAGGAGTACCGCGAGTCGACGGGGGAGCCTGCCTGCTGCGTGTGGACCGAGGTAAGTTCGAACTAAGGTACTTCGAACTTCAGCTACGTTATTCATGTAGCTGAAGTTGCGTACCTTAGTTCGATTTGGGGGTTTAGTGTAGACCAAGCCTAAGGTGCCACAAGTACTCCTGTTCTTTTTGCGGATACAGACTAACACGGCTGCTACTCTGAAACCTGCCTCTGAAATGTATTTGCTTAGATTCAGCTTCTAGGAGGACAAAGCAGAAAAGCAGCACAAATTTTGCTTTGTCAGAAAAGTGTGGAGGTCAGAGGAGGGAGAGATTTCATTATAAAGATTTTTGCAAGTTCAGGTGTGAAAAGCTTTGTAGGCCCAGATCCAAAATGTATGGCTTGAGCCATCTCTGCAGATAAATTAATCTGCAAGCTTGTTAGATAGTGGATTGTCCCAGACAATGTTTTCCAGAATTCTTCTGTATCACCCTGAGGCCAAAACTCCTGTAACTCCCTGCTTGATTCTGGGGAGAGGTAAGGTTCTTGAGAGGTTAGGTTCTCCTGGAAAGCAGCAGGTTTGTCAGCCTTTGGAGGCTGGACAGTGAAGTGGAAAGTAGAGTTGTTTGAAATCTAGCAATTTCAATTTCTGGTGGGGTCTGTGTAAACGTTTGCTGGGTTTCAGATTTATGTGAATTTGCACCTTCTCTCCTCCCCTCCCCCCCCCCCAAGGTTTGCTTTGAGTACTGGGATCTACCGGTAATGTCTGCTTCTTGGTTACCACCATCATCTTTGAGCACCTTACAAATTCTTAAGATTATAAATCGCAAGGATCTCTGGTGATGTTTTTTCCATCCCCCCATTTGTAAGGGTTTGTCTATACACAAGCCTACACCAAAATAATAAAATTGCTTTTAATTCACACTTCTGTTATTCCAGGGCAAGTTTGTGTGTGAACACACTTGGCTCCAATTTGTGTGTCATATTTTGATTGATTAACAGGACACTCTCAATCTGAAATAAGAGGGTTCACAACAACAAAATAGGACATTCTTAATCCAAAATAAGCGATCACATGCAGACTTCCACCAAAATAACCAGTAAACCTGCTTTAGCTATATGTTTGATTTGGTGGGTAGACCAGCCCTTGTGTTTTGTTCTAAAGAGAGAGTGACACTGGGCTCAAATAAACTCAACATTGCTGAGGGGGGGGGAGGGATAGCTCAGTGGTTTGAGCATTGGCCTGCTAAACCCAGGGTTGTGAGTTCAATCCTTGAGGGGGCCACTTAGGGATCTGGGGCAAAAATCAGTACTTGGTCCTGCTAGTGAAGGCAGGGGGCTGGACTCAATGACCTTTCAAGGTCCCTTCCCGTTCTAGGAGATAGGATATCTCCATTATATAAAAAAATTTGGCCTGGTTTCACACGGACACCAGACATTGACCTCAGGTCTTCCAAAGCTGGGCCCTGGATAACTGAACTGTTCATGAACCGTTCAGCAAAGCTGGGCTGAGTTCAGAGTTCCTCGCAAAAATCAAGGATGTAGGTGATTTGGTGTTTTGTAATGAAATTTGTAAACAGTATGTGTGCAAGTGAGAGGGAGAGAGAGATTTGCCAGTCAGGTGGTACCATGTCTGGCGAGCCATGGACAGGGGTAAGCAGCTGGACTTCCCACCCTACTGCAAACAGAGTGCACTCACACTAGATACAGTCCAAACTGCCCTCATTCCTGGAGTTTGCCTTCCAAATTAACAACAAAACACAAATATATCTATGATGTCAGTGGTGCCCTTTACCGCAAACATTTACTGTACATCTTTTTATACTGCTGGGTTAGAGCTAAGAGGACTCAGCTGCTCTGACATCAGAAGGAATCAGCAAAAGTATCTCTGCCTCTGTGCACAGTACTTGACAGGGTGACTCAGCTGAAAGGCTTTGCATTCCTGTAAAGGGTCTGAGAACCTGCCAGACAGTTACAGTGACAGCAGTAGCTAGATTACAGGGGACAGGCAAATCTCCTACAGCTTCAAGAGGATTTACAGAAATCCTGGCCCATGCTAACATATTGTAACAACCGGGACTCGGTATTGCAAGCCTTCTGTAAGTGGAACTCCTGCTTCGTGAAGAGAGTTATTCCAGCCTGGCGTGCAGTACTGGGTCCTGCGTTTGCAACAGAGGAAATCTAGTTGTTCAGGCACAAGCCTAGGACTTAAGAGACCTGGGTTCAAGTTCTTGCTCCACCACAGACTTCCTATGTGACCTTGGATAAGTCACATACCCCACATCCTCAAAGGGATTTAGGTGCCTTATCTGGGCCTTAGTGTCTCTGTGCCTCAGTGCATCTGTCAAATGGGGATAGTAGCATTTCCCAGAGGTGTTGTGAAGACAAATGTTAAAGATTGCAAGGTGCTCAGATACTATGGTAAATACCTTAGCTAGGTTCTGATGTGCATTTTACTTCAAAAACAACAAGGAGTCTGGTGGCACCTTAAAGACTAACAGACTCCTTGTTGTCAGGTGCCACCAGACTCCTTGTTGTTTTTGTAGATACAGACTAACACGGCTACCCCCTGATACATTTTACTTCAGTGATTGAAATTAATAAAATATGCAATTAACTCCCCCCAGAAGTTCCCCTTTGGGATCAGTTCCAGTTGTTGGAGAGAGTTTCTGGAGAAGAGTGTGTTGTTCCTGAACCGCTTTCTCTGTTGCTAGTAATAACATTCCATCTTGTCACAAGGTCTCAAAGTCCATGGCCCATTCAAATTCCTGTTTTGCACGTGGGAGGAAAATTCTCTCTTGAGAAAGCCATGTGTTAGTGTCACAGAGTGCTCTACTCACCACTGTAGCGCCTCCTTCTGGCTGCATCCAGCAATTAGCTCTGCCTGGCCATCAGCCCTTCCTGCAATTGCACTCCATTGCTCTCTCTCGGGACTCAAATGCTCCCGCTTCGTGGAGCACCCATGGAAAAAAAATAGTGAGCACCCACCAGCCACCCAACAATCAGCTGGTCAGTGGGCCCCACCAATCAGCTTCTCCCCTCCCCCCAGCACTTCCTGCCCACCACCAATCAGCTGTTCGGTGGCAGGCGGAAGGCACTGGGGATGCAGAGGAGCATGGGTGGGAAGAGGCAGAGCAAGGGCATGGCACACTTGACGGAGGGGGCAGGAAGAGGCAGGGTGGGAGCAGAGCCTCAGGGGATGGACAGGAAGAAGCAGAGCAAGGGTGGGGCCTTGGGGTAGGGTCTCAGAGCAGGGGTGGAGCACCCACAGGAAAAGCTGAAAGTCAGCACCTGTGGTCCTAGGCAGTCCTGAAGTCCACTGCCCTGGCTAAGTGATTCCCTCAGTGACTGGGATGAATGGTCCCTGACAGTTTTCAAGATCACTGCCCCAGTTGTACCACTCACTCATTCAGTGGCTGGTAGGGGAACCCAGGCCTACCCCCCTACATTGGGTTCCAGTCCAGGGGTCCTATCTCCTGCAGCTGAGGTCTGTACTACCCCAAATCTTCCTGCCCCCCGCACTACTTACCTTGCCTATCCCAGGCTTGTATTCACCACCGTAGCTAAACCCCCATCTCCTAGGTCTGCTAGACAAACCCTTCCTTTTTGGTTCAAACCCCTTTCCCTCCCATATCCCAGAGAGGGTTCCTAGAGCCCACTTCCTGCCACCAGCTCCCTGGTTTTATAGACACCCCTCCTGTTGCTCCACAGGTGAGCTTTCTGCTTCCCTTAATCAGGGCTCTCCTCTCCCTGTAAATATCTCCCAGCTTGTGGCCTAATAGGTTAATTGGCCCACCTGGCCTACGTTATCCCCTTCTAGCAAGTGTGGGGAACACACCCATCATGGTTAGCCTTTCTAAACCGTTACCTTGTTTCCTCCGCTTAGCACCATCTGCCTTTTGCCTACATTACTCATGGATCAACAGGCAATTGATTTAAACCAGCTCTATGTTGCTTCAGTGATGAGGTGGCTGCTAAAACAATTTTCTGCAGTAATACAAATGGCTCCATGAATCACTAAGGCACTGAGGGCCCAATCCCATAGGGTATGTCTACACCCAGCCGCTAGTTCGGCGGCTGGCAATCGAAGTTCTGGGTTCGACTTATCGCGTCTTGTCTGGACGCGATAAGTCGAACCAGGAAGTGCTCGCCGTCGACTGCGGTACTCCAGCTAGACGAGAGGAGTACCGCGGAGTCGACGGGGGAGCCTGCCTGCCGCGTGTGGACCGAGGTAAGTTCCAACTAAGGTACTTCGAACTTCAGCTACGTTATTCACGTAGCTGAAGTTGCGTACCTTAGTTCGATTTGGGGGTTTAGTGTAGACCAAGCCATAGATGCCTAGAGTGTGTCTACACTGCACTCAAATGCCCACGGCTGGCCTGTGTCAGCTGACTCAGGCTCGGGCTATGGGGCTGTAAAATTGCAGTGTAGACGTTTGGGCTCGGGCTGGAGCTTGTACTCTGGGACCCCATGGGAGGGGAGAATGTCTACACTGCAATCTAAGCCCAGGGTTAGTAGAATTTGAGTTAACAGACCCTGGGTTTGTTACCTCGTTTGTAACCCCAGGTTAGGAATTGTTGAAACCTGGGTCCTAGCCTGGGGCTCCAGTGTCTGTGATGCGTTATGCAGGCTCAAGTCCAACCACTCATATCCCAGACTTCCCAGTGCCCTCACAAAACATGGCCACTTTAGCCCTTTGTTTGTGGTGCAGTGTGGGAAAACTTGACTGTCCATCAAACTTGACAGTCCAGAGGACAAAGAAAGTTGGTCCATGGCACCATGGGATACTTTTGGCAGACTCCTGAAGCATGAGTTTAGCGAGGCTGCATCTACACTGCAAAGAAAATAGGGCTTAAACCCTGGGTCTCAGCCAGGGCCGGCTCTGGCTTTTTTGCCGCCCCAGGCAAAAAAGCCTCCCGCCGCCCCTCGCCCCCCGGCGGGGAGCGGGGCAGGGGAGGGCACCGAGCCCGGCCCCGCTCTCCCTGGCCGGCCGGAGCGCCGGGGGAGGGCGGCGAGCCCGCCGCGGCCCCGCTCTCCCTGGTCGGCCAGAGCGCAAGGGGAGGGCGGCCCCGCTCTCCCCGGCCGGCCGGAGTGCCGAGGGAGGGCGGCAAGCCCGCCGCGGCCCCGCTCTCCCCGACCAGCCGGAGCGCTGGGAGGAGGGCGGCGAGCCTGGCCGGGGCCCCGCTCTCCCCGGCCGGCCGGAGCGCCGGGGGAGGGCGGCAAGCCCACCGCGGCCCCGCTCTCCCCGACCAGCCGGAGCGCCGGGGGGAGGGTGGCGAGCCCGGCCGCGGCCCCGCTCTCCCCGGGTGAGCGCCGCCCCCCTCCAGGTGCCGCCCCAAGCACATGCTTGGAGGGCTGGTGCCTGGAGCCGGCCCTGGTCTCAGCTTGACTCAGGTTCGGACCCTCCACCCCTGATAGGTCGTGGATTGGGTCTGAGCCCCAGGTTAGTGCGATTTGTGTGTAGATGGAAAGGAGATTGGCTTGAGCCTGAGTTTGAACCCTGGGCTTATGTTGCAGTGTAGACATACACTTAGATTTGGTCTACACCTAAAACTTAGGTTGACCTAGCTGCATCGCTTGGGGCCAGTGGCACTCAAACACTTTTTACAGTGGGGGTGCTGAAAGTCAGTGGTCCCCAAAATTTTTACCTCGCACCCCCCCTGAACCCTGTCCGTGCCCCGTCTCCCCAGAGCTCGGGCCAGGACTGGCTGCGGCTTGCAGGTGAGAGGGGACGCGGATGGGGTCAAAGGGGCTGAGGCTGGGACCACAGCTGCGGGTGGGTCCTGCAGCTGGGATCCTGGGTGCGGGGCCAGGAGCAGAGCCCTAGGTGTGAGACTGGTGGCAGCCAGGACCCCAGGCGCGGGACTAGGAGCGGAGCCCCGGGCGTGAAGCTGGCAGCTCCAGGACTAGGCTGATGGAAGATTTCTTCCATGGATCTTGCTACTGCCTCTCAATGGGGTAAATTTCCTGCAGTGATGGAAACCCCCCTTCCTTGGCTGTGGTAAGCGTCTACACTACTGCCCTGTAGCTGTAGCTGCAGCTTTGCCATTGTAGGACTTGTAGTGTAGACACAGCTTTAGGGCTAGACTCTCCCAGCCACTCAGGGCAATAAGGGAGATTACAGCCTCCCTTGCTCGCCTGGTTGGCCCTGCTCTGATGGTGACTGGCTGTGGGGAGGGATAATTCACTCAAGCATAGGTGTTTCCCCTGATACTCCCCACCATAGAGAGGGGTGGGGCCTGAGAGGAGGTCTGACTCCATCCCCCTTCCCCTCTCGTTGGCCAGAGTAGGTGGCTGGATGCACAGGGGGAATTAAGCTGCTCCATGAAAATGGGTGGTGGGGCCAAGAGCCACAGCCCGTTATCTGCTCTCCTTCTGGCACAGCACAGCTACATGTGACGTTGCCCACAGACAGTCATGTGACAGTCTAGCCCCTAGGCTGGGGAGTAACTGTGTTCCAGTGCGGAGGTCCCATTGAAGTCATGACACGTATCTGCCTATGTGAGTACATTTATTCCTGGGTGTATCCTTTGTCAGCCTCTTGCCCCAATAAAAAGAGGCATGTCGGGGTTGGGCTGGGAGCACGGCAGAGCTCATGACCGGACCTCTTTGGCAGGAGAGACCTAGCACCAGCAATGTAAGTTAGAGCAGGATTCTTTCTGTTCTAACTTTGTGCTGGGGCCAGGTGGCCCTGAACTGGGAAGATGGAGCCGGCTCCCTGAGGCTGCCACTGCTCTACAAAGTGGAGAATCAGGGCCAGATTGGGGTTTTCTTGTAACTTCTCAAACTAAGGATTTGCAGAGCAGACTCTAAGTGCATGACAAATTGGTCATTCGGGTGTTCCTAAACTTCGGTGCATCTACTAACCACAACGACTCTGGGAGTGAATATATGATGGGGGGAGGGGGGGCAAAATATGTCTATTACATAAACTAAGATACATATTGGGAAAATAAACCCCCTTGAAAAGATTATCTGTAAGTGAGATCAGAACTGCTGTCCTTCACTCTTCCTGCTATTTCTTTTTTAGACAGCAGCATGGTGAGTTAAGCAGAGCCTTAGGAATTGAGCTTAGGGCTTGGTTCTGATCTAATCTGTCTATCGCATAGAGTTTCATCCTGCCCCCCTTCACCATAGTACCTGACTGCCTTCTGTGTAAAATCAATAGCAAGTCCCTAGCAGACTTCATGGAGTCTCTGGCACTTCTCTTTGACACTGGTTTTACACTGACATTGACTTGAGTGGAGTCACTCCTGATTTGTGCTGGTCTGAAACAAGAATCAGGCCCTCAGTGATCAGATGGCTCAATGCAGGGGTGGCCAACCTGTGGCTCCAGAGCCGCATGCAGCTCTTCAGAAGTTAATACGCGGCTCCTTGCATAGGTACCGACTCCAGGGCTGGAGCTACAGGCGCCAACTTTCCAATGTGCCGGGTGTGTGTGTGTGCTCGCTGCTCAACCCCTGACTCTGCCACAGACCCTGCCCCTACTTCACCCCTTCCCCTAAGGCCCCCAATCCTTCCTGCCCCGTTCCCTGAGCCTGCCACGCCCTCGCTGTCTATCGCATAGAGTTTCAAGGATGTCTATTGTGGCAGGCGGGGGGAGCTGATGGGGGAGAGGCTGCTGATGTATTACTGTGGCTCTTTGGCAATGTACATAGGTAAATTCTGGCTCCTTCTCAGGCACAGGTTGGCCACCCCTGGCTCAATGGATCAAACCTTGCTTTCCAAAAGCCCTTTCCTCTTAGTGCCAATGTGTCTCTTCTCCATGTATAGGGATCAGTTGGGGGCATACACTGTAAGGACCAGACTGGGAGCAATTTCTCAGATGTTTTAAAAGACTTGCCTGCAGGCGAAGATCACAACTTGTGAGTTACCAGTGCCTTGGGACTGGAGGGTTCTATAGAACTCCCTGGACCATCTTCATCCCAAGTGTAACACCACTGAAGTACAGCCTGTTGTGTCCTTGCCAGATGGAGATTTTGACACTCTGTTCATGTCTGATTTGTAGCGATAGTAATGACCATTCTGATGTAATGCTCAGAAGCTGGGTGAACGACTAAACCAATGCTTCCAACATAACTCCTCTGTAAATCTATTGAATTAAGTAGATCTGTATGGATGCAAACCCTACATTATGGAACTGTGCGGTTATTCTCATATAACCTCCACATGCTGTGTGGAGCGTGGCTTATTCAGTCTTACAGAGACTGCTAAAGGCTTGTCAGAGGGCAGTGTTGTCTAGTCAGTGGTCTGAGCACAGGGCTGGGAGCCCGGAACTTCTGTACCTAACCCCCTCTCTACCACTCCCTAGCTGCAGTGGCCTTCAGTAAAGCATTTAACATCTCTGTGTCTGTCCCTGCATTGGTAAATGGAGATGGTAACACTTATCTACCTCACAAGACTGAGTCGTGATTGTACAGAGTTTGGGAAGAAAAGTCAAGCGCTTTCTAAGTGTTATTGTTGATGCAGCACGGATGATTCTTAACGTTAAGCTCCTCTTTCAGTTTGCTCATGTTGTTCGGTGTGCCGAATCCTCAGAGGTGAGTGCTGGATTCCACGCATCCCTTGTGAGCACGGCTGCGTTCGCCTGCGATGTCTTGCAATTCTTATTCTTGCTCCCTGGGGTTCCTAACAAAGAGGACAAATGAATAAGGCTGGGGCAACAATGAATGAGTTTGTAACTGTGAAAAATGAGACTCGGGGCTGCGCTATGTGTGTTTCGTTGCTAACCATGCATTGCTGTGAGCTCTTCCTTTCAACTTACTGACCCGCATTACAGAGGCTGTGGAGTGCTTTGACTTCAGCCCTGTGGATATTGGGGAGTTTTGTGCCACTGTTGCTACACTAGTGCAAATCCCCAGCATAGATCCATTGTGCCGATGTAAGACAGGGCTTGCTGTGCTGTGACTAAGCGAGAGTAAATTACCAGGGTACATCACACCAGTCCCAGCCTCATGTTGCACTGTTGCTAGGGGTTTGCACAGATGTCACTACATAGATGCATTTACACCAGTACAAATTTCTCTAAAGTAGGCCTGGTCTATACCTAAAATTGGGGTCGACCTCGCTACATCGCTCAGGGCTGTGAAAAATGTCACATCTGTGTGACATTGTTAAGCTGACCTTAATTCTGGTTTAGACACTGCTAGGTCAAGGGAAGAATGCCAACCTAGCTACCACCTCTCAGGGCATGTCTACACTACAGACTTTTGCCGGCACAAGTGACGTTGGCATAAAGCCGCTGCAGTTACTTTAATCCTTGTGCGCATGCAAACTTTGCTTCTTGCGTCAGCGCTGCGTGTACTCAGTAGGGGTGTTTCTGTCAATGCACAATGTGGTGCACCATGGTTAGGTATCCCCAGAGTGCAACTTGCCGCCATCCAGCTCACTGACTTTTGGGGACGTTTTGGCAAAGGGTGGGGCAGAAATGAGTTGCTCAGGGCTAAGTGGGACTGCAGGGTCAAGTTCCTATCCTGTAGTGCCATCTTTATCCCCTAATTTTTGCACCTATTTTGAAAATACCATGAACCTGCGTGGGACCTGTCGCTGTCCCCCGTCTCTGACAGAAGCAAGGAGTCTGCACAGCTTTGCACAGTGATCATGAACATTGCAAGCACAGGATGGACGATCCTCCAGTATTTGCAGAACCACAAGAAGCGCCGTGGGCAACATGATGATTTCCTAGAGGTCAGATTGCTGTGGGATGTGGCGAGAACCAATTCAAGGTTGGTGGTGGTGGTCACGGAGCAGCTGGAAATGGCAGCGCGTCACTTCTGGGCCTGAGAAATGAGCACTGACTGGTGGGCTCACATTGGAATGCAGGCTTGGGATGATGAGCAGTGGCTACAGAACTTACGGATGCGCAAGGCCACATTCCTGGATCTCCAGCACAGGGACACCAGAATGAGAGCTGCACTGACGGTGGAGAAACGAGTGGCGATTGCACTGTGGAAACTTGCAACACTGGATTGCTACCAGTGGGAAATCATTTTGGGGTTAGAAAATGCACTGTGGGGGCTGTTGTCATGCAAATGTGCAGGGCCATTAATCGTCTCCTGCTATGCAGGACTGTGACTCTAGGCAATGTGCAGGGTATAATGAATGAATTTGCAGCAATGGGGTTCCCGAACTGCAGTGGAGCGATAAACAGCATGCATATCCCTATTTGGCACCAGACCACCTTGCCACAGAGTACGTCAACAGAAATGGCTACGTTTCTGTGGTTATGCAAGTGCTGGTGGATCGCCAGAGACGTTTCACCGACATCAGTGTTGGCTGGTCAGGAAAAGGGCATGACGCTCACGTCTTAAGAACACAGGACTGTTCAGAACACTAAAAGCAGGGATATTCTTTCCCGACCGGCAGAATCCCATTGGTGATGTTGAAATGCCAAAAGTGATCCAACCAATCCCTTACTCCCGTACACAGGCCACCTTGACAGCACCAAGGAAAGATTCAACTATTGGCCCAGCTGGTGCAGAATGACAGTTGAATGCGCTTTTGGTAGATTGAAGCAAAGGGGGAAAAGTTGCTGCCAGGGTGGAGAGCAGAGATGGAGCAGCAGTCTGCAGAGTATGAACAGCCAGACACAAGGGCTATCAGGAGAGCTCAATGCAGAGCTGTATGGCTCAGGTAGGGTTACCATACGTCCGTTTTTTCCCGGACATGTCCGGCTTTTCGGCAATCAAACCCCCGTCCGGGGGGAATTGCCAAAAAGCCGAACATGTCCGGGAAAAATACCATCCGGGCACTTCCCCTCCCGCGGCTGCTCTGCTCCTCCCCTGACTCAGACTTCGGCTCTGTTTAAGAGCCAAGCTGCCCGAGCCAGCGCTACCGGCTTCGGGCAGCCCCCCTTGCCTCCGGACCCTGCGCCGCCGGCCGGGCACTTCTCCTCCCCGGCTCCAGCTGCTCTGCTCCGGCGGCTGGGGTCCGGAGGCAAGGGGGGCTGCCCGAAGCCGGTAGCGCTGGCTCGGGCAGCTCGGCTCTTAAACGGAGCCGAAGTCTGAGAGGGGAGGAGCAGAGCAGCTGGAGCCGGGGAGGAGAAGTGCCCGGCCGGGGGCGCAGGGTCCGGAGGCATAGGGGCTGCCTGAAGCCCGAGCACTACCGGCTTCATGGTTTGCCGGGCAGCCTCCAGACCCTGCGCCCCCGGCTGGGCGCTTCCCCTCCCAGGCTCCAGCTGCGCTGGGGAAGCGCTGGCCGGGGGCGCAGGGTCTGGAGGCTGCCCGGCAAACCGTAAAGCCGGTAGCGCTCGGGCAGCCCTTTTTGCGTGGCTGGGAGGGAGGAGGGGGAGTTAGGGCGGGGACTTTGGGGAAGGGGCGGGGAAAGGGCGGAGTTGGGGGCAGGGCCGGGGGTGGGAAAGGGGCGGGGCCAGGGCCTGTGGAGTGTCCTCTTTTTTTATTTTTTAAATATGGTAACCCTAGCTCAGGGAGGCTTTGAAAGAGCATTTTAATATAGTGAGCCACCGTGACGTGTTGTGGTGCACTGCGCTCTACCTGGCCCTGCAGTTTGAGGGCCTGTTAGGCATTGTGTGGTGCTTGGTGCACATCTATGGATATAACACTTTCAATGCACCTATTAATTTTGTGATGCTTGCTGCACATTTATGATGATCACACTGTGTTTGTCTCTGCTCCTCTGAGTTGTGTCGAAGTGTACAATCACAAGAGAGTGGGTGCTTTCCATATCACCAGCCATTCTGCAGCATATGTTGGGAACTAATAAAGGATGAATTATTTTCCAAACGAGAGTTTTATTGAATAACAAAAAACACTTCAAAAAAATTCTGTGCAAGTTAAAAGCAAACACATCAAAACCTTAACAAATGTATGGAACTGAGCTTAAAGAACATTCATGTCCATTATAGTTACACATACAGCAGTCGTGGGTCTCACAGGTCAGTGTATTTGAAGCTGTGCTTGTACTTAATGTCCCCCGGTGTGCAGTAGGGATGCGGCCCCTGATGCCACATGGAATGTTGATTGGGGTGTAGGGAGGGGCTGTGATGGAGCTCTCCATGGACTGCAAAGGGATTGTTGAACCTGTAGGTCCACAAGAGTCTGCAGCATCCGTGTTTGCTGCCAGAGAAGCCCCATTATATTCCAGTGCATCTCCTTCTCTGACTCCTGGCCCTTTTTCCTGTCCACTCTTTCCTTCTCCGTATAGTCTGTAATATTCATCCTCCAGATCCTCTGGTCATGATCTGATGCAGCACTGGCTTGCAGGATCTCACTGAACATGTCATCCCGAGTCCTCCTCTTTCTCCTCTTTTTTGGGCTCAGGTGTTCCCCGGGTGCGGAGGGGGGACCCCTCAAGGCCTCAGTATCAGCAGCCACAGATAAAACACACAGAGGTACCATTGTCAGTATTGTCACAGCAGAAAGCAGAAGTGAAGATTCAGAATTCCCATCCCTGGCTCCCCTAAAGTTTTAAACCAGACACACTTATTGACACATCTACTTCAGAGGGCTTGTGCACGGCACCAATCACAGCCACAGATGACCCATGCCTGGCGATAGTGCGGGGGCAGAGAGAGGGCAGCCGGCTTCAGCAGTGTTACTGAGCATCGTCAGTCTGTGTGAGCGTGCTCAGTACAAGCCAAACAGCCAGTCTTGGGTGGAGGGCACGTCACCCCTCATGCCCCCCCGTGTGTTGCCTCTGCTCACAGCACCGGCCCTGGTGAGTATGGCCTGCCAGGGTGAGGGAAATGAGGATGGAATTGCTTAGTTGCATGAAGCTATGAATATAGGGCAATGGCACTGAATATTGGCATCATTTTCTACTGGGGGTGATTTTAGCTGATATCTCACTCCTGAGGGTAACAAAGACACCGAGATCACAGCTGCTGGTGGTGTCCCAAAGCTGCCTGAGCCCATGTGCCCTCTTTATTGAAATGGTGACTACCAAAGTTATTGCTGACTGGCATGGGAAAGTGTCCTACCATGGAGGTAGAAATAAGGCAGCCATGCCTAGAAACCTTCAGGAGCGGATTGCAGAGTACCTCCATGAACGTTTCATCGAGGATTCAAGGGACATCCCTGTGTGCATAAACAAACTGCTCCACATGTGACCCCTGCCTGACTCTACAAGGGAATGAAAAGCAGATAACAACTCTACCTCTCTTTGTTGTAACACACCTCTTCCAGAATGAGTAAATTAATGAAAAGTCATTAGCTGTGTCCTGCTAAGTTGGGGACGCCATCACTGTAATGGGAAATAAATGTACACGCTTACCCAAGGTTCCTTCCCCAGCATCGGGCTCGCCTATGCTCGACGGGTGGGACTGACTAGACTACACTGGAGTCTCAAACAGGTCCTGGTTCATGGCATAGTTGGATTCCCTCAGTCACATGTCCCCCATCCTCCTTGTGCTCGCTGTTCACGCCAGGGGCTGTGTCTCGGGCTCCTTGGAGGTATCCACGGTAGTGTTGGGGGCTCAGCTGTAGCTGTGCCTCTCTAGCGGCGGGCGTGTAGACATGCCCTGTAGCTGGGGGTTTGGCTGTCAACGCTGTTTTCAGCACCGCATCAGTTAGATGGGTTCCTGCCAGACCTAGGTCATATCCTTTCCTTTGCTCTTTATCCTGGTGGGAGGGAAAGGTCCTTTGTTTTGAGTGGGCCATGAATGGAGGATTGGGCTGCAAGGGACATTACCTAAAGATAAATAAAAATAAATCCTTGCTGTATTAGAACCTTGTAACCGGTACTTATAATCTCTCATAACTCAAGCCTGACCTCAGATGTACAGAACCTTCCTTCTTAAACTTGTGTAAACTTGATTTTAAACATTAGCTTTGATAAATGTTTTTATTACTGATGGCACCTTAGGTAATGAGCAGTGAAAGGGGTTTTAAATGTATTCTTCACCCTTTGTACTTACTGTTTATTGTGCGCACTTCTGTCACCCTGGAAATGCAACAGCACAAAGATCAAAGGGTTGCAGTGCTCCCACACCCACTACAGCCATTCCTTTTCGCAGGGCCCACTCTCCTCACCCACCCAGCCTAAGGGCCTGATTCTCCATTGCTGACTTCTCTGATGCACTTGCAAAGAATGCTTTGCCTTTTAAAATGCTCTTTCGTTGAGCACAGCTTTGGTCATTCAGTGAACTGGTCCCTGAGTAAATTAGGTGAGTGTATTTTCTCAATTCTGCAAAAAGCAGGGAGAAAACCAACCCAGCTCTGTACAAGAGCTTGAGAGATGCTAAGGCTTTCCACGCTGTTATTTATCCTTGAGACAAGGTGGGTGAGGTAATAGCTTTTATTTGACCAACTTCTGTTGGTGAGAGAGACAAGCTTTTGAGCTTACACAGAGCTGCGTAGGCGTGGGAAGTAAGGGTGTGGGGGATGCTGCAGCACCCCCAGGTTTTGTGCCTGGGGTCCCAGCCGCCGGCTCTGCGCCCTTGCCACCCAGGGTCTCGGCCACTAGCCCTGTGCCCCTGCTACCAGGGTTCCAGCCACCAGCCCTGCGCCCCTGCCGCCCGGGGTCCTGGCCACCGGCCCGCTACTGCCTGGGGGCTCCACTGCCGGCCCCGGGTCCCGCTTAGCTGCCGGTCCCGCTCGGCCGCCGGCCCGGACCCGGGAGCTTGCTGCCAACCCGGGGTCCTGCTCAGCTGCAATGTCCCAGCCGCCGGCCCTGCATGCTGGGTCCCAGCTGCTGGGGCCCGGGGACTCTGCTGCCGGCCCCAGGGTCCTGCCCAGCCACCGGCCTCGCATGCGGGATCACGACCGCCTTACCCCTGTCCGTGTCCCCCCCTCCCAGAGCCACAGCCCTGCTCCCGGCCCCAGGTCTAGGGGGTGGGGAGTGGCACGGACAGGGGTAAGAGGGATGCAGCTCAGCACCCCCACTCCAAAACGTGTCCCAGTGCCACTGCAGAGCTGTTCTTCACGTCTGGGAAAGAATGTCCCAGCTAACTACAAGACGGAACAGATTGTTTAGCTAACTCGTTAACACTTATTTCAAAGAACCATTGAAGGTGAAGTGGCCTGTTAACACCCCTCCAGTCATCATGGGGACAGGAAGAGAGGGCAGGGAAGGGAGCTGGGAGGTTTTAGTGGGTTACAGATTGTTGTAATAAACTATAGATCCGGGGTCTCTATTCAGTCCATGATATTTAGTGTCTAGCAAAGTTATGAATTTAGGCTCCCAGGCTCATCTTTTGAATGGGTTGTGCAGGTTTCCTTTGAGGATGAGGACTAATAGGTCCGACACAGAGTGATCGCTCTGTGAAAAGTGTTCACCCACAGGTGATAGGGTGTCTTTTGTCTTTTATCATTTTCCTCTGTGAGTTCATTGGAGAGCGTAGTGACTGTCTGGTTACACCCACATAGTTGCTATTGGGGCATTTAGTGCACTGGATGAGGCACACCACATGTTGTGATAGGCACATGTAGGGCACAGGATATGAAATGTGTATTGTGGGGGGTGTTGATCATTGTAGCACTGGAGAGATGTCTGCAAGTTTTGCATCTGTCCTGCTGGCAGGATCTGGTGCCAGCTTGAGTTGGTGTGTGCTGGTCTGTGGGGAGTTTGCTTCTGAAAAAATGAGCTTGGAGAGGTTGGGGGGGGGGGTTTGTTTGAAGGCCAGAAGAGGGGGTTTGGGAAAGGTTTCTTTCAGGATGGGATCCCCATCAAGTGTGGGTTGTAGTTGTTTGATGATATCCCATATGGGTTCCAGTGGGAGTGGTAGGTAACAACAAGGGGTGTGTGGTCGGAGGGAGTTTTATTTCTGTATTGAAGCAGGTTCTCTCTGGACCATGGGTCTTACACATGCCTATCACAACATGTGCTGTACCTCACCCAGTGCACTAAATGCCCAATAACAACTATGTGGGTGAAACCAGACAATCACTACGCTCTTGAATGAACTCACACAGGAAAACAATAAAAGACAAACACACCACACCCCTGTGGGTGAACACATTTCACAAAGAGATCACTCTGTATCTGACCTCTCGATCCTCATCCTCAAAGGAAACCTGCACAACACTTTGAAAAGACAAGCCTGGGAGCTTAAATTCATAAATTTGCTAGACACTAAAAATCATGGACTGAATAGAGACAATGGATTTATGGATTATTACAACAATCTGTAACCTATTAATAACCCCCCCAGCTGCCTTCCCCCCTCCACACCCTCCTTCCCCACTTTCTCTCCTATGACTGGAGGGACTGAATGGTCCCTTGAAATATGTGTTACATACTTATGCTAAACAATCTGTTCCCTCTTGTATTTATCTGTGACACTCTGAGTACCTGTTCCAGACCTGAAGAGCTCTATGTAAGCTCAAAAGCGTGTCTCTCTCACTGACAGAAGTTGGTCCAATGGAAGATATTAGCTCACCCACCTTGTCTCTCTAATGTCCTTGGACCGACAGGGCTACGATAACACTGCATACAACAATGGAAGTTATTTATCCTCATTTAGCACACACATTGTGTTCAGTGCTGTACAAGATGCAAGAATAAATATAGTCTCAGCCCCAAAGAGTTTATAGTTTAAAGAGGGAGACACACATGGCTTGTCTACACTAGGAAAATTAGAAGCCACTTTGTAGCCATTATATAATAATCATTATATAATGCCTGCATCTGTAACTTTCACTCCATGCATCTGAAGAAGTGGGTTTTTTATCCACGAAAGCTTATGCCCAAACAAATCTGTTAGTCTTTAAGATGCCACCAGACTCCTTGTTGTTTTTGTGGATACAGACTAACACGGCTACCCCCTGATATTTGTAGCCATGGTGCAGCTGTAACCATGAGAGCAATAGCATCAGTGCAAGTGCATGTAAGACTCCATTATTTTTCTCATGGAAACCTGCTCATTCATTCATTTAGTCATATAAATGTAGTGTCTCAGGGGCCAAGGTATGGACCAGGACTCCATGGTGCTAGGCGCTGCACAAACACAAAACAAAAAACAGCCCCTGCCCCAAATGTAAAACCATTATTTTTATTGGAAAACAGCATTGCAGGAACAATCTGCTGCTCTTGCTCCATGCGCAATGCTCCACGAGTGTCATTCACATCACACAACATTACTCAGGAAACAGATATTATTCTAATAATAAAAAAACCAGGAAAAAATATCATAAGCCAGACCATTTATGGCAAAGTCCTATTCCCTTTGCTGCAGATGAGATTTTTGCCATTGGCTTCAGTGGAGTAGAAGTTGGCATGCAGTTGGTTACAGGTGTCATGGAATGTATTTTACCTTTTTTATTAATCTGCAACCCCTTGATTCTCTCAGAGACAGAATAAAGGGTGGGCTAAGCATGCACTGGAATCACTCCAGATAGCAGGTAGATCTGTCAGTATCAAACTACAGTGGAACCCTCTTATACTGAAGCTGTTTGTTTCACAGAACAGCTTAATTATGCATTTGTTCACTCTAACTGGCCTCACAATCTGCACATTGCAGGGTACTGATATAATTCAGGACATTCATCCTCCTTTTCCATGAACAGTTTCACTAACTCCAAGCCCACTGTAAATGGGTTCCACAATAGATATGAAAATGTGTCTTCTTGACAGTTCCTGTGTCAGCCTTTCTTACTCTGACTCAGTGGTATGTCTTTTCTGGCAAAGTTCCCGCCAGTGGCTTTTAAACAAGTCTTTGATTTACTTCTACTATATTAAGGCTCTGTTGAAAGATCAGGCTATAACATCAGGGAACATTGATACCATGAAATCGTAACTTGGTTCCATCCGGGGATCTTCAGAAAGGATTAAATTAATATCCCCAGTGATGCATGCTTGTTTGTAGGATGCTGGCTGTGTCTGGAAAATGCACAAACCCTGATGGGATATTAAACAAGTTTGCTTGGAATTTGCACTTTTAAAATAAAAGCTTTTTTTTTTTTAATTGAATACTCTCAGCTCAACTAATCTTATCAGATACTTTTGCACTGATGCGCAATTTCAATTCTGGTAGCCAATAACTACATCTGAAAGAGATTTAATAAGCAGAACTGTGAGGAGCGCTGTTATGATAGCAAACGTTGTGCTTTTGTTGAGGGACCCTTATCAGTAAAATACTGATCCAGAACTGGGAACAGTGTAAGAAATATTTAAAGATGTTAGTGACCAATGGACTATTTGCCTGAGCAAGGGCTGGAGGGTTTTGCTCCCAAATGGATGACCAATACAAGAATGTGTTCCTTTAAAGCAACAGCGCAGTTGTCACACGGGATCCCCGCCTTGGTTGGCAGACTCAGTTAGTCATGCACCACATGTTGCAGTGTAAAGCCAGCTCCTGGAGCTCTCCCAGTAAATACTGTTGGATGTTTTCCTGTGTGGCTGAATTTAGTCCCCACAAGGCAGGGAGACATGTCATGTACAACCAGTGGCAGTGTTCACAGGATACAGCTGATCATGATCTTAAAGGCACATTCACCAAATTGTGCATTTTTAACCAATCATGTGCTAGTATGTTACAAATATGCCCAAATCCTTATTTTTAGCATGTTACAAATTACCCCTGAGATTACTGAAATGGAAAGAATTTTAAAAATCGAATTGACTTTTCACATGTATGCTGTTTGTTTGCATTTTTGAATTAGGACAATTAAATAGCTTCGTCAGTTTTACTTTTGTTCCTAGTCAGTTTCACTTATAGGTTCTCTGTCACCTGCAGAATGCAGGGCAATATTGATTTGGTTTCAAAAACTATTTACAGTGGAATTTAAAACCACAGAAAATTTCTACTGGTTGCAGGGTTGTTTTTTCCCCCTTTTGTTTGTTTTTAAACCTCTTGTTACAAAACCTAACTTTTGGGCCAAATTTGACAGGGATGCTATATAGGAACAGAAACGTGAGTACTTTACCTTGCAATTACAACTCATGAGTTTCTCTAGGCTTTTAAAATATTTTAATACGTACCCTGCTTAATTCAGGGAACGGGAGGTTATGTATATAGAAAGTCAACATGTACGTCTGCTGCCCAAGCATTTTAACAATAGAGCATTAAAACATGCATTTCAGTTTAATAAACTACAGTTTAACCACTGGTATTACAAACAGTGATGAAGATACTCTGCAGAAGATTTCTGAGCTCTGAAACAATGTTCCATTTTTCCACAAATGTTTTCCCTAAAAGTTTATTCTTTTCTTTTCTCTATGTGACTATTGTGGGACTCTGATGTAAGTGTTACAGATTTGCATGACTTTTCCTCTGAGATCTTTAGAATAGACTAACTTCCTCCTTGCACTTAACACCTTAATCATTTGTGGGATGTGTTTTCATTAACTGATGACTCCGTTAATGATGTGACTAGATACCCTCCTGGCTCCCTTTGTTTTTATGATTGCTGTACAGTGTGTGGGGGTGGCTGTACTTGGCTTCTTGGTTTGGCAATGAAACAGTTGCTGTGAGACATGTGATTTGTCCAGTTACCTTCTGGAAATGAATACCTTTTGAATCTAATGCACGTAAAGGGATCGAGCTCCATAGTATATGTTATGCTGCTTTCACTGACTCATTAACCAGTATGGAAGAAGTAGGATGAGTGACCCACAGCAAAGAAGATGAGATTTTGCTTTTGTGCGACCTTGTCTTGCATTATAGTAATACGATCTCTAACATGTGACTGATACAATATGTGACTCTGACTATCCTATTCTCCTATGGGAATTTAATCAGTAAGGAGATCATGTCATTGGGCAAAATGAGTCCTTTGCTCATCCACCGATCACATATGGGACCAGGTTCTGATCTCTGCTGTACCAGTGTAAATCCAGTGAGATTACTCTGGATTTTCACCAGTGTAGAGGAGAACAGAGTCCTGTCCATAACAAAGCAATCGCTGAGCAAGTGCTCTGCTACCAAAGCTCCTTTGCTGCTGCATAATGGGTTTAGTCCTTTCTCAAGGAGGATTTACCAGCCTACATCAAATCATAGACATTAGACATGACCACGACCTATTAGGTCATGTTCTCCATCTCCTCGTCAGTAAGTACACAATTGTTCTCTGCTAGCTTAGGCCCGGACTCAGGAAAATACTTAAGCATGTACATAAGTGCTTTTTACAATTGGGGTTTTAGGCCCAAATCCTCAAGGATATTTAGGTGCCTAACTCCCACTGATTTCAGTAGGAGTTAGGTGCCTTAATACCTTTGAGGACCCAGGTCTTAGTGCTTTGCCTGGTCTAATTTTAAATGTCTGAAGCATCGAGCCTCAGCGTGCTGCTGAATGTTGTTTCCCTCTGAGCGAATTAAAGCTCTCGCTTGCAAAAGCAGCCAGATACAGACTTGCCCTGGTGATCATCGCAGCCTGAGGGGAGACACCCCTGTATATGACGGGCTTATAGTTATTGTAATCATGGCAGCAGCCTCAGCTCTGGGAACTGAGTCATAGAATTCACCATGGAATGCTCCAGTCTCTCTCGAGTGCCAGGCGATGCTGCTTCCTAGAGCAATACATGCACGTCTGCTTGGAGATGCGCAGGAGTAAATGCGACAGGCCAAGACCCCATCCACACATATGTCGTTCAGGCTAAGGTGTGGCCCTAAGCATGTCTGGAATCGGTGAGGGAGGGGGAGGGATTTGGCTGGCCACTGTTGCTCAGATACAGCCACCTACTGACCGGTCTGTGAAACACTTATAGTGGCCACACTGAAGGAGATTATAGGCTGTTCCTCCAGTGTCTACAGAAATGCTCTGTGCTAGAACAGCTGGTAGGGGAATGGGTGGTGATGACCTAAAATCCTGCACCAAAGCTTCAGATCATAATAAAACATTTTAGGAAGCACGAAAAGGTCACCCAGCCCCACGTGTCCTCCCTTTCAAAGAGCATGTCAGTCCCGATGTATTTCTATACCCCTCAATCTACTCCTTCTCCAGAAACAAATCAAGCTGTCTTGCACTCGTCAATATGCTCTTTGCCTCAGTATCTTTTCCCACAGCAATTATTATTCAGGCTAGTGCCCTTTGCATGAAGTACCAAGTTCCCTGTTTATTCTTAGTTTCTCCTACAACAGAAGCTGGTTTAGAGAATTTACCTCCATCGCCGTTATCCATTTCTCTTCTCCTTCTCCGACACAGCCACAGAAACCACCCCCAAAGCTGACACTAATTGACACTCTTGTTGGCAGCGCTTCTTCAGTAACAGCCCTGCTGTGGCATTAGTGTACGCTGTGCTGTGTTGGAGCACAACTGTTGTCAAGGCTGTATCCCCACTTTGAACTTTAGGGTACAAGTGTGTGGGCCTGCATGAGGACTTCTAAGCTTAACTACCAGCTTAGTTCTGGTCCGCTGCCACCATTTCCTTCCCTGGGAAGCTTTGAGAAACCTTTCACCAATTCCCTGGTGAATACAGATCCAAATCCCTTGGATCTTAAAACAAGGAGAAATTGACCCTTCCCCCCTCCTTCCTTTCACCAACTCCTGGTGAATACAGATCCAAACCCCTTGGATCTTAAAACAAGGAGAAATTGACCCTTCCCCCCCCCCCCCCTCCTTCCTTTCACCAACTCCTGGTGAATACAGATCCAACTCCCTTGGATCTAAAAACAAGGAAAAATCAATCAGGTTCTTAAAAAGAAGGCTTTTAATTAAAGAAAAAGGTAAAAATCATCTCTGTAAAATCAGTATGGAAAATAACTTTACAGGGTAATCAAACTTAAAGAGCTCAGAGGACCCCCCTCTAGCCCAGGTTCAAAGTATAGCAAACAAAGATAAACACTCTAGTAAAAGGTACATTTACAAGTTGAGAAAACAAAGTAAAACTAAGACGCCTTGCCTGGCTTTTTACTTACAAGTTTGAAATAGGAGAGACTTGTTTAGAAAGATGGGGAGAACCTGGATTGATGTCTGGTCCCTCTCAGTCCCAAGAGCGAACAACCCCTTAAACAAAGAGCACAAAACAAAAGCCTTCCCCCCCCCCCCCAAGATTTGAAAGTATCTTGTCCCCTTATTGGTCCTTTGGGTCAGGTGTCAGCCAGGTTACCCGAGCTTCTTAACCCTTTACAGGTAAAAGGATTTTGGAGTCTCTGGCCAGGAGGGATTTTATAGTACTGTACACAGGAGAGCTGTTACCCTTCCCTTTATAGCTATGACAACTGTAGAATACTGCTCTCCCCATCTGTGTTCGGAGGGGACCCCCCTGCACACAGATCTCCTCCGTGCTGCATTGCAGAGGGTGTGCGATCAGTCACCTCCATGGCACATCCTATCCCTCCACTCTGGATTCCATGGAAGGTACTTCCTGGGTCCAAAACCCACAGAGTAGGGGGGTTTCAACAGTCATTGTTCCCCCCTCTGGAGTCCGAGTTGCTAGCACAACACAAGTGGCTAAAGTCTGGCAGGTTTTTGGTGGCTTCTGTGAAGTGAGTTGGAGGGTCTCAGTCCAATTCCTGGGGGACAAGAGCCCATCTAGCAAAATCACCATCATCGACAGAGTTCATTGTCAGTCGGCAAAAAGAGGTAAAGGACTAAAGCAGCTGGAGGCTGAACCGTCACACTTCTAGAGAGGGCTGCCTGCCGGGCAGGGTAAAGGCACGCCCGCTGGTGGAGCACTGCAGCTGCTGCTCCGGGAGTACCAGTCCTGGGGATAGGCTGTCCTCTGGCACTTGTGTACCAGCCCCAAATTCAAAAGAGAGAGAGACAGAGAAAATAGCAACAATGTGAGCCTAAGAAATTTGTGATTTGCTCAGAGATTGTCAGGGCTCTTGGTCCCTTCCCGGTGTCTTCTGTTGTCTGGGGAAATGCTGGCTTTAGGGATAAGGGGCTGAGCACACTTGAGCATGTAAAGTTTGCATGTTTCCAGGGGCGGCGGGTGAAGCTTCCTCTGGGAGTGGCTAGCCCCCTACTCCGCCTCTTCTGGCCACCGTCCCGCCTCTGAGGCCACGCACCCGCTCGCTGATCTTAGCCCCTCCGTGGCCCCGGCCAGGGCGGGATGGGGTGGGGGCTGAGAGCTCAGTCGGGGCCAGGGGAGGGGGGCTGAGAGCTCGCCCTGCCTGGGGTCGAGCTCTTAGCCTCGGCTGGGACTGCAGTGGAGCTCTGGGCCCTAAATGGAGCTCTGAGCCCTCCCCCATTCCACCCCTTCCGCCTGCGGCCCCACCCATAGCCCCATCCCATTCTGCCCCTTCCCCCACAGCCTCACCCCCATTCCGCCTCCGCTCCACCTCTTCCCCTCCAAGCCCCACCCCCTGCTCGGTCCATCCCCCACTCCCGCTGTGGCCCCGAGACCGGAAAAGCTCTGTGGCCCCGCCACATCCCCGGCCAGGGTCGAGCTCTCAGCCTCAGCTGGGACCCCGGCAAAGCGCTTGGTCCTAACTGGAGCTCTGAGCCTGGACACTCCCCCATTTGACCCCTTCCACCCACGAAGGGGGTGCTCCAAGACAAAAGATTATAATTTCTTTGGGAGTGGGTAGAAACTGGGCTTGCTCACTCTGGGGAAATATTTTAACCGGTTCTAAAACTGGTTCAGTTAAACTGATTCTAAAAATGATTAGCGCCATAGTATAGACCTGGTTATAGGTGGTTTAAGGCAGCCTGACCCATTTTTACTGAACAGGAAACAATCAGACTGCTTTACACTGCCTCATACTAGCTGTACACTATTGTTCTTAGACCAGTTTTAAACTCAGTTAGAATGTTTCCCCAGTATAGATGGGCTTAAGGACCAAAGCTTATCATTTCTTTGAAGTTAATGGGAATTTTGCTCAAGTAAGGCCTGCAGGATATTGTCCTTATGTGCTAGGATGTTATATAATAAAAACTGAAAATTAGTTTCCAAAGCATAGCCAACCTTCTGTGATGACCCCGCAGCTACAGGAGTTGCCTGTTTTCAGAGGCTTCCCTACGGCAAGGCTACAAACAAGTTCAGTAAAATGTGGGTTCCTCCTAATGCAAGGTTTGTTTAAGGCCCCAGCAGTGTAGGAGGAAGGATGGTCTTATGGCTAAAACAGACAATAGGGTGACAGGAGACATGGATTCTATCCCTAGTTCTATCACAGACTCACTGTGTGACGTGGGGCAAGTCCATCCCTTCCCCTCCCTATACTTCAGTTTCCCCAGCTATAAAGTGAGAATATCCCCCTGTGAGAGGCTTTATTAATGTTTGTGTAACACCAACAGACCCCGATCATTGGGATTGAACCTGGGACCCCTGGAGCTAAATGCATGAAGCTCTACTCCATGAGCTAAAAGCCATATGGTCCTTAGCTCAGGCTGTAGAGCAAACTCATTAATCTCTCTCTAAGTGGTCTCAGTGTCACTAGATGGGACAGAACACCACACCCAGGAGGTGTGTGGGGTGCATGTGCACAGGACTTTCAGATGGGAGATGTTATATATAGGTGGGCAAAATGTTATTTCTGTCTAGTTTGTAGTAGTCTAGCTCCCTACAGTCCTTACATTTCTTTGAAAGGAAGGCAGTACTTTAGAGATAGGTCAGCCACTATTCCACTGAACCAATCTCCATCCGGAAGACTACATTTCAAGTTCTTCATTGGTGATTTTGAGAACGATGTCACCATACAGGAAATAGCTGATTGGCTGACACTGTGGAATCATAGATATTTAATATTGCTACAATCGTACATATTTCTACTGGGGTGATGGAGATAATTTGAACCATTACTGTACAGTAATGTGTTTTTTATTCTAATAAGGGCACCCACTTGAAGTGCTTCCCTTTAGAGATGGAGTGAACTTAAAACACAGCTGTAAACAGAGCCCGCATATAAATTGTGTTTTTGAGCAATTATGGTGGCTAAGTGCAATTATGGTGGCTAAGTGATTAATACCAGTGTGGCATCTTGCATGCTCTATTAACAAAATGAAGTAAAACTGAGCTCTTCCTGAAAATATCATTTTCCAGGTGTCAGAAAAAAATGCTGTGCAATGAAAATGAAACGTACCCAGACTTATTTATAGTGTGATCTAGAGAATACTTACGATTTTTCCACACTTTTTTTTAGAACTGTAATCATCTGTAAAACCTGAAATCAGCATTGTCCCTGGCCTCTCTGTTTTAACATTTTTCGACACTGCTTGACATTGCTGGGAAAATAGATGTTTACTGCACTTACTAAAAAACACTAGAGCCATATTCCGACCTAGCTATTGAGATGACAGATAAATTGATACAGGCAGCAGGATCTAATGGTTTAAGGATACTATGGTATGTGGAGAGGCAACCTGATCTCGTGGACTAAGATCATGACTCTCAGGAACTATTAGTTTATTTCAACAGGCAATGGCCAGAGCTCTAGGATCTGAGCTATAAAAGAACCACCTCCACAAGGGGAATAGTCTACACTGGCACTGCACGTCTACACTTACTTCCTGGTTCGGCGGCAGGCAATCGATCTTCTGGGATCGATTTATCGCGTCTTGTCTAGACGCGATAAATCGATCCCGGATCGATCCCGGAAGTGCTCGCCGTTGACGCCGGTACTCCAGCTCGGCGAGAGGAGTACGCGGCATCGACGGGGGAGCCTGCCTGCCGCGTCTGGACCCGCGGTAAGTTCGGACTAAGGTACTTCGAATTCAGCTACATTATTAACGTAGCTGAATTTGCGTACCTTAGTCCGAAGTGGGGGGTTAGTGTGGACCAGGCCTTTATAGCACTGAAACTTGTAGCACTCACACCCCTGAGCGAGAAAGTTGCAGCGCTGTAAAGTGCCAGTGTAGACAAGCCCTTAGTCTCACCATCTGTGTAATAAGGGTCGTGTTAGAGCTGAGTGAATAATGGATTTTTTGGTTTGGGGTTTGATTCAAACTGGATCAATTTTTTGGGTCAAATTGCAGAACCTGAAAACTTTTTGTTTCTAATTGACTGAAACAATTTTGTTTTTTATTTTGTTTCAGGTTGACCATAATGTGTGTGGTTGACTCCAAATGAGGGATGGGGGGTGTTTGAGTTTTTGTTTAACTTCAGCCATTTTGGGTGTTTTTTTAAAAAATTGGCTAAATTTGAAATGGAAATGCTGTTTGGCATTGAAAAGTCGAAACAAAACATTTTGAAATAGTCCCAAATTCAACAAGTAGTTTTGAGGCGTGAAAAATGCATTTTTCTAAGGGGAAAAAAAGTGTCACAGCTCTAGTGGTAATACTTATGTAACTCACGGGGTGTCATGACAAATGATTAGTTGAGTACTTTGAAGACTTAAAATGCTAAGTATACTTATCAGGAATTTAAGGATCCTTTTATTACCGCATTTGTGCACTTATCATCAGTCTGAGAGGTAGAAATTGCTATTTTTATGCTGTTTTAGATGATTATAAAAAATCTTTAGTTTAACTGGACCTTGAGCCAGTGATTGTCATTAATATTTGTACAAGCAGCAAAAGCTTCCATGCCCAAGACAATTCAGAATGGAAAAGATATAAGCCATCATTTTCACTATAAAAGTACCATAGCAAATTGTCTGTAGAGTGGTAGGAGGTTTAGTTGGAGCTAGGTACCATTTCATTGATTCATACTTTGTACTACCCATTAAAAATATCATCATATTTAACTGTCTGGATACACCATAGCAGCCTTGGACCACAATCTGCCAGTACTGCTAATGACTCGAACTCCCTCCATATAATAGCACTTATATAGCACTTAAAAAGTTCAAAATGCTGCACAGACATTAACTATTAAACAAACATTTTCAATCTGCACACAGCGGGCCAAATTCAGTTACATCAGCGAGGTCTGATTGTAGTCAGAGTGGCTTTGGAAATCTCCCAGCATCCACTCCTTTCTGGAAGCAGTACCAGGAACTGTGGAATAGATGTCCTGAGGGCAATGCAACTGACCGGAATTAGAAGAGCACTAAACATGGGTCAAAACTGTAGCAGTTCAGAACACAAGGCAGCCTGGCTAGGATGGGCATCTTGAACCATTACTGCTAGTGCAGCCATACTAATTCACCCAGGAATGGCTCGGTTCTGTAGTGTGAACACAACCAAAGTGGACAATGCAAGAGGAGATCTAAGTAATTCCTCAGGTTCAGTTACGAGTTTGGGGTTTTTTTTTTGCTGAGTTGAAAATGTTCCCTGGGTGTGTTTGTTCAGATCAATATGCTGCCAGAAAGGCTTTCCTAGAGTGATTAGCCGTTTCATTGATCTGTGATCCAAATATGATTACACCTAACTGCTTATGGAATCTACAGAACATCAGATGGGCTGTTAAATTCGTCTAAATTCCATTTAAAAAGTCCAACACAACTTATAAACACACCATAAGCTGGGGCCACTTTGGTTTCTGACACCACAACCACTGTTACTAGAGTGTGACATATCAACTCCATTTCTATTACTCTCTGGAAGATGCATGGCTTTGGGGTGGGATTAGTGAAATGAACAGCAGAAGCCAAGTCACCACTGACCTTCCTTATCCTTTGTTTTCACCATGTAGATTTTAAAATGCTGTTGTAAGTGGTTGAGGTAGACATGGATGATGCGTGTGAAAAGCCTCGTGAGGCAAACTGTGAAACAAAAGACTTAGTGTTCTCAGATGATGAAGAGCATGATTTATTGGATCACATGGTCAAGAACAGAAGGCTCAAAAAGAAGGAACAACCTCTTGAGGTACTTCCATATTGGAAAAGGTGCTGCAACCTGCAAGGTTGCCTGGATTTCCAGAAGGACATCTCTCTTTGGAATGGAAACACTGTTTGAGGCCAACATTCTACTTTCAGTCTGTCAGGGTGGGTCTGGGCTTGGATATTCAGTGCTTCCTACAGGTGTGGAATCTCCCTATGGGAGTTTAAGTTCCACATGTATAAGAACAAATCAGAGCTGCAAAATTAGGAGCTAGCTTTGAATTCTTCCAAAGTTTTGAGGTGTTTGGATGTGAGGTTTTGGAGATATACAAAACTCTCCATTTCACTTTGCATTTACTTAAGGGGAATTTTTATTGTCATATCTGAGGGGAAGACAGCTGGGGAGATGGGTCAGGACCAAAACTCTAGATCCAAACACCCCAAAACTTTGGGAGAATTCAGAGCCAGATCCATACATATTCAATATGGACCTAATGAAAAGGTCATTGATATTAATAGGTCTTTCCACTGATTTCATTACTTCGATGGGCCTATATTAGCAAGTATGCTTTAATTTGTAACAAGGACAGACAGACATATAAAGGATACAAGAGCACACATCGTGCTCTGCCAGAAAAGGTTTTAGCATCACTCATGTTCATAGGAAATACAGCCACAAGGCAGACAAGTCAAAGGAATAATACTTAAAAGATATCAGAGATGGTAGACATGAGGAAGCCTTCCAGATCTTTGGGGAAATGGAGGCAGCTGCTGTCTGCCCGGATATAGGTCCTAAGAAATCAAAGGTGGGAAATCTCTGCCAATGGGTAAGTCAGAACAGTTACACTCTTAACTTGGCTCAAAGAGAGAGTATGAAAGGGGATATTGTTGGGTTAAAAATAATACTCGTTGCTCTAAAGTGTCCTTATCTATGGCTCTAATAATACCTGAGATCATTAACGGGGGAGGAATTTTGAAAATCTCAATGACTTCTCACCAGTTATGCTACATGTTAACTCCCTGAATTGCTGTCTGCCGGTCCTAGCCCTGGCCCTGCTGTGGGTGGCAAGGGAGAGAAGAGACCTGGACTTTTTGAAGTCTCCTTGCCTCTGGATGGTAGCTCCTCAGGCTAGGGTGCTGTCCCCTCTCTCTGATGCTACTATGAAGGGAAAGAGAGAAGATGGCTGCTCACAGACAAAACTGTGAAGTGGGCCCCCAGCACAGAGCCCTGCCCTCCCCTCCCTACCCAAGAAGCATCCCAAAACTATGCAGCAATGATTTCTCTGTTGTCAGGGTAGCTCTGCTGCCCCAGTAGCAGCCCTCTCCAAAGCTACTGTGGGATCTACTCCTCTGATGTTCTATCTATTCCCTGGATGGCTCCTATTCCAGACATGGTGTCTATGCCTCTGGCAGCTCCACGCACAGTGCAGGATCCATGAAGGCCACAGGATTTATACCCAGGATAACCTTCTGCAGCTGCTCCAGTGGGATCCTCTCCAAGTTCTGCCCTTCTGGCTGGAAGCCTCAGTTCTGATATTTCTATCTCGGATTTATTTTCCATTAGGTCCGTAGTGCTCTTCAGGAATTCAGAGATGAAGAGATCATTGAGCATGGGCTTGTGGCACAGGCCTCGGACCTGGGTGACTTGGGTCCTAGTGCCAGCTCTCCCACAGACATCCTCTGACATTGGGCAAATCATCTGTCTAATCTAATGAACTCATCAGTGTAGTGTCTAAACAAAACCTCTTGTACCAGTTTCCTCATCAGTACAAATGGGATAATGGGCCCGCCCTACCTCACAAAAGGATTGAGAAGCTAAATTAAACAGTGTTCACAAAGTGTGGTATGAGCTTTGGTTGGAAGGTGCTATAGCAATATAAGCAATTCATAATAAAAAGATAATGGAATGGGTCCCACTGGATATTAGGTTTATGTTGTAGAGGCCTCAGATACTGGTCACTGCCAGAGGCAGGGTAATGGAATGGATGAACGAATAGGTTGATCCAGTATAATGCACCTCATGGTCTTTTCACATCATTTAGCTGGACCCTCAGGGTTGTCCCAGGTCGGGATTGAGGTGGACTAGCAGAGTGCTTCTCTGTACAGTGCCTGGTCTCAGCCTCTCACTTTACAGAGCATGAACCTCTGGGCCCTCTTAGAAACCATCCCCAACTCATTTCCCCTGGCACCCAAAGCTCAGTTAAATCCAAGTCTGGGGTATACGGAGGAGGGTAACAGCTAGTGCTAGAACCGATTGTAGTTTTTTCATGCATTGAAGGACTAAGAAGCCAAATTACCCCCCACCCCTTTGGAAAGTCACAGCTTTTCTGCCAGGAGCTCCTTTGCCTGCGTTAAAAGGGTGGCAAATATTTAAAGACTTCTTCCCCCCCACTCCCTCCTCTGGGTATCTGATGTCTTTAAAACACAAGAGAAGTAGAACAGAGAAGCAGTTGGCATTGGCATTACATGAGAAGCTGGGAGGAGACCTGAGATGTCTCAAAGTACTCCATTTAGGGAGGAACAATCAGTTGCACACATACAAAATGGGAAATGACTGCCTCGGAAGGAGTACTGTAGAAAGGGATCTGGGAGCCATAGTGGATCACAAGCTAAATATGAGTCAACAGTGTTACCCTGTTGCAAAAAAAGCAAACATCATTCTGGGATGTATTAGCAGGAGTGTTGTAAGCAAAACACAAGAAGTAATTCTTCCGCTCTACTCCATGCTGACTGTGCCTCAACTGGAGTATTGTGTCCACATTTTGGGAAAGATGTGGACAAATTGGAGAAAGTCCAGAGACGAGCAACAAAAATGATTAAAGGTCTAGAAAACATGACCTATAAGGGAAGATTGAAAAAACTGGGTTTGTTTAGTCTGGAGAAGAGAAGACTGAGAGGGGACATGAGAACAGTTTTCATAAAAAGTTGTGATAAGGAATAGGACAAGAAGCAATGGGCTTAAATTGCAGCAAGGGCAGTTTCGGTTGGACATTAAGAAAAACTTCCTAACTGTCAGAGTGGTTAAGCACTGGAATAAATTGCCTAGGGAGATCGTGGAATCTCTGTCTTTGGAGATTTTTAAGGGCTGGTTAGACAAACACCCGTCAGGGATGGTCTAGATAATACTTAGTCCTGCCTTGAGTGCAGGGGAGTGGAATAGAAGACCTCTTGAGGTCCCTTCCAGTCCTACAATTCTATGATTCTATAATTCTGTGCAGAGACCTTTAAATGCCATCTGTGAGTTAACCCATGAGTCTGGTTGTAAAGCTTGAAACAGGTAAAATAGCAGAAATGGAGTTGTCTCTGCTGTGATCTGGAAATACATACTCGTTCCAGATCAGTTGTGGGTAACTGCAAACTAATGGAAAGACAAGAGGACTTGAGAAATATTTAGAAATTATCTCCTGACTATTCCCGAAGTAAAAAGGAAGGGTGGGCCCCAGTGGTTGGGGGCTTTCCAGTCTGCTCTGCCATAATTATCTCTATGACTTTAGGCAAGTCATATAGGCCCAGATCCCCAAAGATTTCAAATGGAAATCAGTGGAAGCTAGCTGCCTAAGTACCTTTGGGGATCTGGGCCTTAGTCTTTCTGTGCCTCAGTTCCCCAGCTGTAGAATGGGGATAATAGCACTGCCCTAGCTGTCGGGTGTTGCAAGGAGAAATGCATTAAAGATTGTGAGGTGCTCAGATACTATGGTAATGGAGGCCATGTAAATACCACAGATAGCTAGATCTGCCAGCCATGCGACAAACTGCCAGAGGCTCAAGCCTGCAGACCATACTCGGGCCAAACCTCTGTTAATTTCATTCAGAGTTTTTCTGGTGTAAGGCTTTTAGGATTGGGGCCAAAGGCAGATTTGGGGTACTATCTGGTAGAGAATGGGAGTGGGTCATAGATGCCAGGTTAAGCTGCGTGATGATGGCCCACACTACTTAGGCCTGGTGTAAGCGGGCACAATTTACAGTGAAGCCAATGATATCTGTTCTCCCTTAAACCAGGGCAGATTTTGGCCCTATGTGTTGAGCAAATCTAACTACTTGACAGGACGTTGAAAAGTGATTTGTATGTTGTATCACTTTATACTCATTCAGCTACCATGCACTCATTGGGAATACTACCATGTTATGGAGTGTCAGAATATGCTGTCCTGCTACTGCATAGGCAGTTTGCTACATGATGGATGTAAATGCATTTTTAAACTGAGCAACACTTTCTACCGCTTTAAGATTCATCTAACTAGTTTGCTGTGTGACTCTCACAAACCATAACTGTGCCATGCTGTAGCTCTGTTGGGTGAACTATACACCAGTGGTTAACACTACCACATAATGGTCTATTTGCTGCTCGGGGTGCTTTCTCTCTCTCTCTCAGACTGTTTACCCACTTCGGGAGTGGGGCTACCCAGGACTTGAGTTAATCTGGCACCTGCCACTTAGCAGCCGTGATAGACCTCCTGGCAGATCTGCCCGTGAGTCGTACAGTGAACCGTCCGCTTGTAGCTTACTTATTATGTCTGAAGAGGTCTATTTTTAAGAACTCCACATCAGTAATGTAACTGTATGGCAGAATTTCAATGGTTCTGTTTTGAAATAATTTCAAGCTGTGTCCAGGCTTTGTCCGGACAAGGAATCTGGGTTGGCAGCTTGGCAGAAGTTCACAAGCTTCATCCAATTGGCATAAAATGGAGAAAAGATTGCAGATGTCCTTGTCTTTTGTTATGAAGAGGCTGCTTGTGAAGGCTACAAGTCACAGCATGCATTGTTCCCTTTTGAGTGGGCCTTGGGTTTTGTGGGGCCCAGACAACTGATTTCTCAGGTGCCCTGGAGCAGTGTTTGGGGTCGGGAGTGCCAAAATTGGCGTTCTGGCACCTTTTTGCTCTCCTGATAATAGGGACATAACTTAGAGCAGTCTCAAGGCTTCTGTAAATTGCACTAGCTTATAATGGCTTCCTAGGGGCCATTACACCGGTAGGGTTTATTGAAGCACAGTGCGCTCTAGCCATTCTCCTTCCTAGCCATGCCTCCAAAGTCAGGAGCCCAGAAGGGTGATTGTGTTGAGCTGGCTACAGGGCTTTAAGGAGTCTCTCATATTGGGGAAATTTCCAGCTGCCTATTTAGGGAATCTTTAAATGGGGATTTATTAGGGATCTGGTCTTTGTTTCTTCATCTCTAAATGTGGATAATACCTACCTTCCCTACATGAGGTATCATGAGGATGAGCAAATTAATATTTGTACATCACTTTGAAGATGTAAAACACAATATGTTACTACTGTTTCAACAAAACCTTCTCTTGATTCCCCACAGGCACCGCCTAGGCCCTTTAGACCTCGCTTCAGGAAGAAAAGTACCTCGACCTCTACCACTGAAACCATGTGAGTGCTCTGAGCCAATAGCACCAAGATCCACAGAATGTCTCTCTTCTGCCTTAAAGAGCTACTTGCTAATTATGTAGAAAAACAGCAGTGAGATGGATGCGATTTGATGTGCAGCACTGCAGACATGGCCTTTCTCTCTTCCCTTAAGTTACATGTTACTTGCATTTTCCCATAACATGTTAGAACACTCTCACAGGTGGTAACAGTGTCAGAGTCCCCCTGTTTCATTTGCAGAATATACAACCACTCCAGCTAACCCTGTCAGGCTGTATATTTGCAATTATTAGTTGTGTCTGCATAGTTTTAGCTTGTGAATGCAAACAAACAACAAAATACTCAATAGATCTCAATGATACTTTGACTAATGTATCTATTTATGGCTTTATCCTTAACGAAGTCGACTTGCAGGAGCCATAGATTTTTCTCCCTACCCTTCCTCCATCTTATAACAAGACTGTGACTGACGTGAGATATTTTGAATTCTTTCTACTGTACAGAATGTCTGAGACTTATTAGCAAAAGTTGAGCTGCAACTCCATTTCTTTTTCTGCAAGTAAATTATGTGAACTCCAGTCATTGTGCTGAAAATATAGAGAAAACAACTTAGAGATGATGAGAAAGAGAGATGTACAAGAGAATAAACTGATTTCACAAAATAAAGTAGGGGAGTCTTAATTTTGATACTCCTGAGCCAGAAGAAGAGTGATATATTTTGTAGAAAATGAAAGAATTAATCTTATAACTTTTGACCAACATTTTACTGGCAGTTCTACAATATATGCAAGCCATGTTTGTAATAACTGCTACAATGTTAACCAGAATCACATTAGCCATTGATTTCATAGGGCAAAATTCACCTTCCTCATCTGCATGTATGAGCTCACTTCAGATGTTTTGTTTTACTGGCGTGGATGTGGGAATTGCACTCCCATAGCCAGAGAAGAACATTGGAATTGAGCTCTTCCATGTGGCTTGGAGAGAATTTTGCCAGTATGTGGATTCTGGTTTAAACCATGAGACTCTGTAGTTTGGCTGGTGCATTGGTATCCATATATAAATGCTAAATACAAAAGAAGAGGAAGAAGTTGTAGGATAAGTGTATTTGTGCTTAAAGTTGGTGTCTTCTGTAAATGTAAAAGCATGTGAAATTCATAAATGAGTTAATTATGTGGCCCTTTGTGTTTGCTCTTGGCCCTCTCCCATAGACTAGAAAAACTTTTATAATCATGTGACATGATTGCCATTGATAACTGATCAATAAATAGACTTGATTATGAATAATATTGTTAACCTAGTTCAGGTACAGAAGTGGCCCAGCATGCCAATGACTGGTTAGAGTGCACCAGGCTCAGAGATAAGCATATCCAACGTGGCCTTTGTTAAATATTATCTGCCGGATAGGCTTCTAAATCTCAGCCTTCTTGCTAACTCATCTTGAGGTAATTCTGAAGCTTCCTTAAATGGTTTGCGAAGTAAAAATTACTGCTGTCCCCTCCCCACAAAGATTTGTATCAGTTTGGCTAGTAGGAGGAAAGGGCAAACAGACATTTCTTGTGATTGCCACAATATTTGGACCTGTTATTGGAAAATCTGATTTCCCTTCTAAGCATTGAGTAGATTGTGTTTTGTGAAGACTATATGCTAAAAAAAATGTGTTCTAGATGGCAGTTGAAAAATATTCCGTCGTTAGAACACACTCAGCAAAAGCTTTGAGTAGCTAAGCTTATGTATTTAAGTTAAGCAGCTCTAGAGTCAATTTGATTTTTCAACAATTAAAAAAAAAAAAAAAAGGAACTTTGCTTGAAGTGTTAGTTAAAATTAAAATCCTGTTGCAAGCAAGCTTCATTTTCAGTGCTACGCAATAGGGTGCCATAAGACAAAACAAAAGCTGACAAGCTTGCACTCAAATTATGCCAAAAATAAAAATATATAGCTGCATAACGTTTGATGACTTCTACTCTCATACACACTGTATTAACATTCATCCTCACTAAAGTTATTAAATGTCTGATCTGCTGTTTTACTGTAAACTTGACTGTTTCAATTTTCTTAAATGCTGAGGTGAAACTGTTGACAAGGGAGTTGCCTTATCTCTCGAAGACATTCACTGAAGAAAAAAAAAATCTTTTCATATCGCTGGCAAAAATGTGTTATCAACCGAGCTGTGTATTTGTGTATAGACTGACAAGAAATGTGAATGCCTAAACATGTACACTGAGTGGTATAGTGTTCTGTACACAGGATAGAACAATCACTTGCTTTGAATTCAGTGTATTACAGACACAGGTTGTTTACAAATGCTTCCTCTAAAGGTCTGTCATTTTAACATTCAGATACATATGTTTATTTGGGATCCACATCAGCTGTATGTTCTTTGGTCCTGACTCTTCTCTCAGGCACTGTCTCCCCTTGGGAATAACCTCAGTTCAGCAATTGGTGTTGCTACACATGGGCTGACCACTAGCAGTAGACAAAGGCAAACCTGGGTTTGTGTCAATTGAACTAATCAGAATATCACATGCTAGCTGGCCCTTTAAGGGGAATGGGGCCTCAGCCCCACCTCTGAATAATCAGTTGCCACCCAGCTGAAGCAGTAAGATCAAAGAGCAGGTAGCTTGAAGATAACCTGGTTCTCATCACTAACAAGAGCTCATATTGGGTGCAAGGCCCCCTCCAGCATCAGTCTTCAGCTCTGGGGAAAGAACCCAGTGTATATGACTCTCAGGTGGTTGTAAGCCCATATGGAGTAGTTAGGCCCCTGCAAAAGCCCCCAGCTCAGGCAATGATATGTTGAATGTGTTATTTTGAAGAAATAAAACTAAAGCCTTGAAGAGACGGGGACAGAAATCCCGTGGCTGGAGAATTTTCTTTGGTGCCTGGGCCAGTGAATTAGCCTGCAAGTTTACACAGGATTTACCTTAATTATGAATGGGGTAAACTTTGAGCAACTCACTGCAAACCCTTATGCATCCTTGTCTAAATGTAACTATCTGCCCCAGTGCAGCTGCAATGATTGTTGAAGCAGGGCTATTTCCAACTACAGCCAAGGCTCCACTTACCCTAGTGTAAATTGGGAGTAATTGCCCAGAAGCCAAGGGAATTATACAAGAGTAAACCTGGTATAAGGAAGAGGAGAACCGGGCCTTCTGTTTCTAACAACAAGGGGAGAAATTACCTCATGATTAAAAAATAAGAAGGAAAGGCTTACTAGAGGGACATGATGCTCCCTGGCATCATGTAAACAGCCTGCTGCCTTTGACTGTGCTCTGTGAAATAACCGTGTTCTCATGTAGTAATGATATCTATCTATTTGTGACAGAATGCTTGTTAATCAGTCTTCTTTTGCTGTTTATTTGTTTCGGGTACCTGTTTTGCACCTAGCACGTATTTGAAATTGTAAAGAACACTATGCGTACTTTTGAGATTCACACTTATACAAACATATTTAAGGATCGTAACTGTGCACTTAAAAGAGGTTTCTTTCTCATGATCAGTAGAAAAGATCTGTGATAAGATAGTATACTTAAAGCCTCATAAGGATGGACATTACAACAGTATTCCAAAGGTTGGAGTTTTGCTGGTTTTGTTATGCTTGATATACATCTTGAATAAAGTCTTAATCTTTTCTTTAAAAAAAAAAAAAAAACAAAGAAGAAAGCATCTTCAGTCTGTTCAATGTATCTGGCAGGCCAGAATACTTGTTGTTACTTTTATTACGGCATTATTTAGTTGTCTTAATTCTTGCTAACTGTATATAGATGTATTCACCAAATGCTGCATGTCCTTCAGAATTCCTTTCTGTATTACCAATTGGAAAAAATACAGCTACTAAACATGTTACCAGTTAATTCATTGGACTACCACAGCTTTATTATAAAGTAAGCCTTGTCTTGTTAAACAAATGATAGTGGAACTGATTGACAGGCTACAGTAAAGAGAATGGAACAGTTTGAAGCTATTGTTGTCACACTGTCTACAGGCTGCCAAGTTTTAAAGAACGCACGGGATTGGGCCTTAGTGAAAGCAGAAGCAAACATATCATCCTGACCTAGAGTGTAAAACTAAAATCACATAGTTTCATATAAAAGGGTCATGTGTGTACCAAATCGGGTACTGTAAAGTAGAGCCAGAATTTAAAAGAGAATTAACAAGCAGGCAATTATTCACAATTAACAAGAAAGGAATGAAAATTAGAAACTTTCAGAGTGGTTGTAAGGGAAGTTCTCTAATTTTAACTAATTTAACATTTGTTTTAATCACTTTAGTTACCCACTGACCAACATTCGGAACACACTAATTTTCAGTGTTTTCCAGTGGAGAAGCTACGTCAGTATCAAACTGGGCAGTGTTATTAAAATGGTAGCCCCATTCATTTAATGCAGACACTGAGACAGCAACTGTCTTTTTGTTCTGTCTTTGTACAGTGCCTCGCCCAATGGAGTCCTGGTCCATGACTGGGGCTCCTAGGTGCTTTGGTAATACCCATTCTATATTATTTGTATTTCTCAAACTGCTTTAAACATTCCCATTTTAATATCAATTCTTAAAATTTAGCTTAGATGTTCAACTACATACATTGTTTATACCCTATTGCAAGAATCTCACCACAAGAAATTCAGAATATTTAGCTGAATCAAAATTTCTCACTTTTTCCCCTTGCCCCCCTCCACTTTAGTGAAGTGAAATACAATAACCAACTATGACTCAATACTCCAATCACAATCTGGAATTAGTTTATTTTGGGTGTTTGTACCAATAATTCAAATCAGACCGTATATTTGCATGTGGAAAAACGACAGACTGTAGTTATTTGTCTTTGGAAATGCATAAAAAGATCCCAGCCCACATACAATGACATATATTGGGCAGTAAGAGGAAAAACAAAAGTGTGAACTGAGACACAGAAGAGACAGGTTTTCTATAGTCGAAGGTTTGTGCGATCATGATACTTCTGGAAGGGATCATCAACGTACCAGTTTCTTCTCTTCCAGAAAGAAGTGGTCATTTTATCAAGGAGTTTACTTTGTGTTTTATTGCAAAACACTTGTTCCCTCAAGCGTCTTTTCTGGGGAATAGACTTTTTCCATAATTTTTTCTTGTAACCAGCCTGTCAGAAGACAAAGAATTCTACATCACTTTATCATAGATGGATGTCTAGCAACAGTAACCCCCCATACCTCAACAATCCCCATGCCCTGAGCAAGTCAGCTTTCAACTCTGACCCTGGATTTTCTTTGTTTTTTTTCCAATCACTACTGACCCCTAGAGGAAGGAAGGCAGCTGGCTCACTCTGTCTTTAAGTAAGGGTAGATCTCATAATTAATAAAATGAAAGCCTTACTTTTTTCCTTAACCAAAGGCCACAGTGCAGTCGGAGAAATCTATAGACCACAGATTTTACAGATTTCCTCTTTCCTTTTCGCACGCTATAATATGTGAGAGTCCTCACTGGCTGCTGAAGGATATGTGGCAGTAAGGGTGTTACACTGAAATACAGAACAGAAAAGATGAAATATGTAATTTAACAAGAATGAAGTGCTCTTTCCCCAGAACGCAGCACCTGATTGACTCCATCTGGAAAACCCAGAATGGCTTTACACCAACTTGCCTGAGGAAATTTAAAAGCAAACTGATCTAACATTTCAATAGGCCCTTTGGCTGAGTATTGACATATACATCTTTATTATATTGCAGTGCAAATGTCTGGCTGAGTGAATTTCAAATATTATTATTATTTATATTATCGTAGCACTTAGGAGCCTTAGTCATGGACCTGGACCCCACTGTGCTAAGCACTGTATGGACAGTTTTCTTTGGTTCATAACTTTTAAAAATGGAGTTGAGAACTCAGGGTAGTGTAACAAGAGCTATTTCAGGTGAAAAGTTAAAATTACATGTTTTAACATTAGAGATTTGGGGCATTCATTATTTTAATTAATAAAACAAACACCAGTTTTATAACAAGGATTCTTATTGCGATGAGCTGAGGTACATGTTTGAGGCATGTTCCATCTTGCATCTTCATTGAAGGGTCTTGACATGATACAGGTGGGAGAAGGAGTTTTAAAAACTGATCCTGCTTGCAAGAGTGACAAGTAGCAGCAGAACTTCCCATGCCAAATTGGAGAAAGATGCTACTTTTCAAAAGTGTTGCTGAGAATATAGAATTTGGATAGAAATCAGGGGACTGGACTCGATGACCTCTCGAGGTCCCTTCCAGTCCTAGAATCTATGAATCTAACACTCTCCTTATAAGCTTGTGTAGATTAGTATTTTTCTTTGTTTCCCATCATTGCTCTAGCACTGGTGCAACCTGCTCTGAGCAGAGTTAGGTCGGTGACAAAAATGCTGGTGGTGGTCTACACTGCATTCCATCCATTGATGCCACTGGTTGAGCTGAACTGTGCACTGGGCTAGTGCAATGGTGAGAAATATGAAGAAAAGTTCTAGTGCTGACTCTAGTGTGTATTACATTCTGCAAATTTTACAGCAGGCTCTTTGTTTTCTAATAGGTTTTATGTAACATTCACCCTTTAAAAACATACCATACCTGTTAAAGATGGAGAGAGGACACCCACAGGACAGATCACTAATAGACAGCAGAGGTTTCATAACAGAAGAAGCTAACGGTGCCTGCACCCGGTTGAAACATTGTATGGAGAGTCCAGAAATAAGACGGATGTTGCAGGAGCTGTTGTAAGCCAAAGGGACCAGAAAATTCAGAGGTCTTAAAATCCCTATGGAGAAAGAATAGATAATACCAGGAAAAGTTAATGAAAAGTGAGCAGTGGGTTGAAACCGCCTGATACCTGAACCCATGTTTTATTGTGTTTCAATAAACATTAATACCACTTAATTACAAATCTGCTAGATTCCCTGTTTAGACACTTTGCACACGGCAGACAGTGGGATTGGCAAGGGTACTCATCAAAATCGCACTGACTGAAAATGTAGAGCTAGATATTCCTCAGACACTAACATGTAGGTTCAATATCACCTATGACTTTCATTCTAGCACCAAATTCAGAATCATCAGCTTCTGGGTGTGAAAGTTTTTGAAGATCTGCCACCTAGCGGTCAATGAAAATCAAGGAAAGTTTTATAAAGACGGTTGACTGACCAAAGACCCTGTTGGAAATATGGTTGCTCTCATGTACACTATCTTGAAAAAGAAAGAAAGAAAGAAAGAAAGAAAGAAAGAAAGAAAGAAAGAAAGAAAGAATATTTGGTCCTGCCATGAGGGCAGGGGCCTGGACTCTATGACCTCTCGAGGTCCCTTCCAGTCCTAGAATCTATGAAAGAAAGAAAGAACCTTTCAATAAATATTTTCAAACTAATGACATCTAGAAATAAGTCTTCTTTTATAAATTGTAAAAGACTGACATTAATATTGATGCTTTTTTTGCTCATTTATGACCTGAAACTAAATATTGCAAATAGGAAACAAAATTCATTTCCCCATTACGCTTCTGACCAACCTGACACTTTTCTTGAAGTGTTTAGCACACAGATCACCCTGTTTCCCCTTTGATGTTTTAGAAATCATTTAGCTAGGCTTCTGGCAAAACAGACCAGCATTTCAGAGCATTGCACACCATCCATGGTTACAGGGAATCACAGCACCAACAAGCTGCAGTTTGTCTAAACCAGGAATGGCCAAAGCGTGGCTCACAGGGAAAACACACTCGTGGCCATAGCCACAGTCACCTTCAATATGGAGATGCACCCCGCATAAATGAGATTCCAACATGCAGTTCTCCATCCTGACCCAAGAACTTTCGGGATGGAGGACTGTGTTATGTACAGCCCTCACATCCAATTTGAAGATGAGGTCACCTACATCACGTTCCATCAGTTGCTTGTGGATGACTGACCTTTTTTAAAGCTATTTATGAGGCTCACTAAACAGGGTGAGGACAAGCCAAAAGGTTGGGCTTGTCACGTGCGTGAGCCTGGAGTCTGGTGCATGGAGACGTGTCCCAGCATGCAATGCTTCATTTCGATTCAAGGAGGTGCAGCAATAAAAATACCAAATCCCAGCATGCACTGCTTCATCTTGCACAGGATGCTCCATCCCAGTTTGAATGACACAGCTGTACTGCATGCTGGGATTTGTCATCTCTGCAAACCACACAGGCCCACCATACTAACAAGGGCTGCCGCAATCCACTTCCAGTTACACCCCTCCATCTCCAACACATGGTCAGTGTGGGTAGGGGTGGCAATTTTCTACTCACACAAAACCAAACACCCTTGCCCCGCCCCTTCTCTGAGGCCCCACCCCTGCTCACTCCATTCCCCCCTCCCTCTGTTGCTTGCTCTCCTCCCCCACCCTCACTCACTCGCTCATTTTCATCAGGCTGGCTCAAGGGGCTGGGGTGCAGGAGGGGGTGAGGGCTCCAGCTGGGGGTGCGGGCTCCAAGGTGGGACCAGAAATGAGGCGTTCAGAGTGTGGGAGGGGGTTGAGACAGTGGGTTAGAATGCGAGAGGGGGTGAGGGCTCCGGCTGGGGGTGTGGGCTCTGGTGTGGGGCTGGGGATGAGGGATTTGGGATGCAGGAGGGGGCTCTGGGCTGGGGGGTTCGGAGGGCAGGAGGGTACTCTGGCTGGGGGTGCGGGCTCTGGCTGGGGGTGCAGACTCGGGTGGGGCCAGGGATGAGGAGCTTGGGGAGTAGGAGGGTGCTCTGGATTGGGATTGAGAGGTTCAGAGGGCAGAAGGGGGATCAGGGCTGGGGATTGGGGTGTGGAGGGGGGCATGAGGGCTCTGGCTGGGGATGAGGGGAACCATGGCCAATGGGAGCTGTGGGGGCGGTGCTTGGGGTGGGGGCAGCGTGCGGTGCCCCCTGACTGCCCCTATGCCTAGGAGCCAGAGGGGTGACATGCTGGCTGCTTCCTGGGAACCGCAGGGAGGCTAGCAGGGAGCCTGCCAGCTCCGCTGTGCGGCACTGCCAACCTGACAGTCAACAGCCCACTCAGCAGTGCTGACCGGAGCCGCCAGGATCCCTTTTCGACCAGGTGGTCAGGTCGAAAAACAGACACCTGCTCACCCGACATGTAGGGCCCCCCATCTGGGTGCAGTTGGGGCAGAACCTCAGTCTGAGGTTCCCAGACCCAAATCCCGTGTCCTCTAGAGGCAGCGAACTGGCGTAGCTGATTGTTAAGCAAGGATAGGAGGGTTCCCGGTCTGTGCTGCCCCAGACAGTACTACCCCTCCCCCCACTAGTGGGGCTGCTGCAGTGGGGCCAAGAACCACCAGGGCTCCCCCATCCCCCCACGGGCAAGGAGCCGCCCTCCCGCCAGCGGCTTCTCTCCCGATCCTCCGCTCTCCTCCCGGGCAGGGAGCCTCCCCTATCCTGCATCCTCCCCACGGGCAGGGAGCCTTCTCCCCCCCGCCGGTAGAGTCTCTCACACTGACCCGACACCCTCCGCGTAACAGCAGCTGCCGCCATCTTGCCAGCCGCGCAGACTGCCTACGGCAGGCAGCGAGGGACATGCCACGCAGGGGGCGGGGACTAGAACGGGGAGCCCGCGGGACGGGCGGTCACAGGGAGGGGGCGGGGCAGAGGCCGGATGGTAGCTCTAGGCGCTTCCTTCCTTACCCGCGCCGTGGCTGCCCCCTCCCCGCCAAAGTGCGCGTGCGCGTGTTCCGCGGGCGGGAGGAGCTGGGCGTGCAGCCCCATTCCGCCTTGCGCAGGGCGTTACAGGGGTTTACTCGCCCTGGTGCAGCGCGGGCCAATCGGTGCTGGTGCTGCCTAGTCCCGGCCCTGCACTGTGGGCAGCGCGGTGCAGTAGCTCAGCTGCAGGGCGGCTCTGACTCGGATACTCATTCCTCTCATCTCAATGAGTGTCTCGCTGGCCAGGCAATCGTGACATCGCTTCTGGGGGTGTTCAGTGGCGCCCGGTACCTCAGTGCCTGTTTAGCTGCGTTGGGATGTCCGGGTGGGCTGGTTACATTCAGTAGCGTTCTGACAAATGTGAACGCTGAATACATTCATACTCCCTTCAGCCATTGCAACATTACGCTCCGTACCCGGCCACTTGTAGTAATACAGCTGTTCTTGCATTAGAAATGCAGCATCAGGACCCAGGGAAATCTGATCATGTGAGAAGGGCTGCAGAATATCCCACCCATCCCTTAGTTACCTCTTCTCTTCCTGATCATTTAATATTTTTGTCTTTCATGGTCTTCCTAAAAGCCCTGTTCCCTATAGGCACAATGCATACCTAGCAGAAAACAACACTAAGGTCCTGCTTCTGTAATAAAAGCCACATGAGCTGACCTTTGCACCCATATAGCGTCCATTGCCCTACAGTTCGTATTGCAGGATGTCAAGTATCAGGGTAGCCGTGTTAGTTTGTAGCCACAAAAACAACAAGGAGTCCGGTGGCATCTTAAAGACTAACAGATTTATTTAAGTGAGGTTTTTTACCCACGAAAGCTTATGCCCAAATAAATCTGTTAGTCTTTAAGGTGCCACCGGACTCCTTGTTGTTATTGCAGGATCAAGACCTTCCTATGCAGGCAGTTACAATCTAGTGGCAATTTCTGAATTGTTTAAAGTGTAGCCCTAGACAGAACATATTGCTATAATCTAACCTCCAGGTGACAAAGGAATGGATAACCTTACCCCAAAGGAAAGGATGCAGCATTCCTGCTAAGTGTAGATGACATGAAGCACACCTGGTAACTACTGCTAGCTGGACATCTGGAGACAGAGTGTTTCAATGAAGTTAACAGTTTACAGCTATTTCTTCCTCAAATATCTCTATTTATAACTTCCAAAATACTATCAGATATGAATATACAGTGAAGTTATCAACAGGGTTTAAAATCTAACAAATGAGTGTAATTATGTAACATAAATGTGATTCTTTCATTGCAAACTGGGATCTTTTATGTTTGTGCCCTTCAGTTGGGTGATCAGAGCCTCTCACTAATAGGTTCAGGCGGGAAGAGGGCAAATTAATCCTGACATAAATAAAGCAGAACACATGCTAGAAACACTGAGAAGCTCCAGACACACAGTGAATCTGCAAAAAATTACAGTATTTACAAAGAATAGACAGTTTATTGTCCCCAGGTCTGTAATTACTAAGATATTTTTTCCAGAAACTCTTAACCCAGATTCTACCCCATAGTCAGAGACACCTTCTCCAGTAAGAATCCTCATTAACCTTCACCCAGAGGTTATGTGGATAAGTGAAAGCTGACTACACTGTTTCCCGAATCTGTTCCAAGGAAGCATCTTCCTTAATTCTGACCCAGAATATTTATTAATATTTAGCTCCTAGAGGCTTTGGTGAAGATCAGGACCCCTTAATATTTTTATTGCAGTCACACCTAGAGTCTCCAGCTCAATAAGTTCCTGCATTAAAAGTTTATAATCTAAATAGGCAGACACAATGGGGGAGGACGGGTCTGCTAGAAGAGCGAACTGTGATGATTTGCAAACAGGTTAGTTCCACAATGTTGTATTTTGTGTCTGTGTTTTATATAATGGATTATACTATAGGGCAGGAGTGGGTGCAGACTGCAGAGAGAAGGAAGGGATGAATTGAAAGGAAAAGCACGGGATCGGAAAGAGCAGGGATAGCAACGGGGGTTAGATTGAATTGATGAGACTGTGAGGTAGGGGCAGGAGGTGAGGACCGGAGCAAGGAGCCAATTAGCTGGATGGTAAGAATGTCAGAACAGGAGTGAAAGCCGTGGCAGGCAGGGCTGATGGCAGCAGTGTTTATGGGTCTGGCTGAAACTACCCGTGCAGCTGCTCCTTCCCTTTTGAGACTGTACCACAGATTTGTAGACGTGTCAAAAAGCTTTTAACTCCTGTGTCTCTCTGTGGTGCAATGGGTCAGCATGTTAACCAAAAGGATGGTGGTTTGAGCCCACCAGGGGATGGGGTATAGCTGTTGGAGCACTTCTGCCTCCCATATGATTGGCAGATCTTTTAGATTCATCCGAGGGGTCTTCCTTGAGACCTCTCTGAGCTGCCGGTCTTCTACCAGGACCTCCTCTGGACCTGGAAGTGGGTTTTGGTGACCAGGTCCGTGGTGGCTGCCGAGAGGGCAGAACTTCTCACGGCGCCCCTGCTACACAACCCCCAACTAGGGGTGCAAGTGGTGGGGTCCCCTTCTGTGCACCAGTGGCTGGTCCTGGCAGGCACCACAGGAATTGGAGACCTCCTGGCCTACAACCAGGGGGACTGGGTGGATCCTTTGGCGCTTGGTTGGCACATGGAGCTCTCCACCCCTCAAATCCTCGGTGTGTACTCCAAGAGGTGAGGACAGCCTTATTGCCTGCCTCTCGAGCTTTCCTTGAGCAGGTCCCGCGAGAGGGTGTTCCCCGCCCTCCCCTCACTCCTGGCTCTGTGGATCTTTTCATTGGGTCCCTGCCCTGCGAGCCCTCCCCCCCACTCCGTGTCTCCTGTTCTGTATAATCTGAGCCGGCTCTGCGATCTGTAGCTGGTTTATTTCTGAACTGCTCCAAGGGCACATCTGTACATGCTCCTGCTCCACACATTTCCTCACCCTCATGTCTCACCCTGACACTAAGGGACAGGACCTTTTACCACCTGTGGAGGGGGAGGAACCCTGGTAGGCCAGCCTATATTTCATCTTGATCCCACTGCTCGCCGGGGATATGAGCTGACAGCTCCTTCATGGAGCTGTGAGCACAGGCATGTACTTAGCGCAGTTCACCCTCATCCCTGATACTTGCCCTTTTTGCGGTGCAAGGAAGATCCTGGCGCACATTTATCTCAAGTGCACCAGGTTGCAGCCCCTTTTCCGTCTCCTCCAGAACCTTCTCCTAAGATTTTGGCTGCACTATTCCCTGCACCTCCTGATTCATGCACCTCCTCTCTGTGGCCCCACGAACTCACAAGACCGCCTGGTCAACCTCCTCCTGGCATTGGCCAAAGTGGCCATTTATAAAACCAAGAGGAAGATGCTGGATGGTGAGGTGCTCTGCTACTGTGGGGCCTCTTTCCATCCTTCCAGCTGATCACATGTCCGGGCATAGTTCCTCTGGGCAGCATCCACTGGTTCCCTAAACACCTTTGAGGAACAGTGGGAGCTGTCCCGGTCTCTCTGCTCGGTGTCCTGCTCTGGTTCCTTGCTTGTGGCCCTATGACCTCATTCATGGGCCTGTTTTCTCATTAGTTGTTCCCTGAAATTATTTGAGCTCCAGGTTCAGCTGCTCCTCCCTAGACTGGGAGAGGGACCTTCAGGTATTATGGGCTTGTGCCCGCCCACCTCCTGGAACTGAATAGATGCACCTGCTAGCAGGAGTCTCTGGCACAAACTTGGACCTAAGCTCACGCTGCAATTATAGGTGCTGGAACTCGGGGTGCTGCTGCCCCACCCCCTGGTTTAAAGTGGATTCCATCATATACAGAGTTTACAGTTCGGTGCAATGGCTCCCAGCACCACTATACAAACTGTCCCAGCATCAGGCCCTGGCTGAAATCAGCAGACAGGCTCGCACCCAGCTTGGGAGCAGAGACTGGACCCTTTTAGTTTTCAGCCCCAAGACTCTCCTGCCTGACCTGAGGGTGATCTCCGAGATAGGAGAACTGACAGCTCGGCCTGGCATGGGGCACGTAACTTTAGCTACTTTCCCCTTTCAGCCAGCCTATTGCCAGCGCCCAGCTCCCCAACTTCTGATTGGCTACCACCACAGGTACTGCCCCACCCTGAGGCCTGGGCGCGATATAGCGCATGCGTGACTGAAGTTGGCTCGGCGGACATTTATCCGAGGCCTGATTGGGCGTCCACTCCCGTCAGTCACCATCTCCTCCCAGAGCGGCTCCACCCCTCAACGGCGCGGTTGTTGCGTCTGCGCAGTGCGTGTGATTGCTGAGGGGGGCGGAGGCAGCGGCCCTGCTGAGAGTCACCGCACACGGCACTTTCCCGCAAACTCCCACCTGTCCCCGCGGCTACCACGCACAGTGCCTGGCGTTTGAGGACGAAGATGCTGCGAGTCTGTCAGCGAGCGGGGGCCGCGGCAGCCGCCCAGGTGAGCGGGGAAGGGGGGCGCCAGCAGGGAAGGCAGGAGCCGTTGCTGCTCCTGTGCCGGTCGCGCACTGGGGGCGCTGCGCTCTCGTCGCGCTACTGGGGGGGGCTGTCTCGATACGCCACTTTCCGGCGAAGAGAATGAATCGGGGTCATGAGCACGACAGGAGACACGGGGAGAAGTCGCGTCCTCTAATAGCTGCTCAGCTTTCCCCAATGACGGGGCGCACGTAGATGCTGATTGGCTGCCCGTCTATTAAGTGACGGGTGAAATGGCCAATAGAAGGGTGCAGTCGGTTCTCCTGGTCTGGCTAGGTAGACTACGGGTCCCAGCATGCTAGGCGCAAACTCTGGCAAGGGGGAGTCGCGCTGCATGATGGTCCTTGTAGTCTTCGTGGGTCGGTACGGCTCTCACGCGCCGTAAAGTGGGACGTTTGTAGCCTGCCGGCGACTACTCAGGAGAAGTCTACGGTCTTGAGGTGGAGCAGTGCATTGTGGGATTAATCGTCGTCACGGACGACTAAATTCTTCGAGCCACTAGGAGCCTAGTTCCATGCTGTATGCTGGGAGTTGTAGTTGCAGCCCCGCCCTCCTAAAAGGCTCTGGGCTGGGGCCGGAGCGCAGCATGCTGGGGACTGTAGTCTCCTTGGGCATCACCTCTACCGTAGAGGCGGGCTCTGCCAGCTGCACACATTGTAGAACTCCGTGAGCCTGACTTTGGTTGTTCCCTGGTTGCTGTTTCAGTGTCTGGGAGCAGGAGGTGCAATAAACACGAAGAGTTGGTTGAAAAATGCTTACAGCTGTCTCTTGCTACAGGAGCAAAATGGACACATAGTTATTTCTAAAGCGCCCAGATGCCTGCATCAGTAGAGAAGGACACGACCTTGTTTTCCTCTAATTTCTCCTGATTACATGACTCTCACCCTCTCTTATTTCCTTCTAAATTGTCTATAATGACCACATCAAACGAACCAATATGCTAAAACTGCTCTAAGGCAATCCCTTGTTTTAGTTTCCCAGTGCACTCTCTAACATTTTTCCTCTATATTGTAACCTCTGCTGGACTGGGACTGTTTTCATGTTGTCCTGTACACCCCAGAGCACATTTGTGTTTCATAAATAACAGGGAACATGATAATGGGAAAGGAGTTATCTTTGGTTGAGGCTAAGGGGATACTTCAAACTTTGAGACTAACAGACGTATTGGAGCATAAGCTTTCGTGGGTGAATACCCACTTTGTCAGACACACGGCATGCGTCTGACGAAGTGGGTGTTCACCCACGAAAGCTTATGCTCCATTATGTCTGTTAGTCTATAAGGTGCCACAGGACTCTCTGTTACTTTTTACAGATCCAGACTAACATGGCTACCCCTCTGATACTTCAAACTTTGAGTAAGTTTAAATGTTGCTGAAATCCACACAGCTATCTTTATCATCTTTGCTTTTAAAAGCAGTTTTAAAGTCAATCCCCAAACGAGGGAATCTGTCACCTTCAATGAGTGGGACTTGTCAGTTTTGAGAGTCACAGAGAAAAGAGGAATAGGAGAGAAGTGTATGATGTCATTCCAAGAAGCAGCCAATTGAAGAAAAAAATGTGGAACCTTGACTTTATCTCATGTTTGGAGATTATAAGCTTGAAGTCTTTTTAAAGCAGTTTTTCACACTTTCTTCTGAAGACTGTAAGTATTTATAGATTGGACTGATTTTCAAGTACCTTGTTGGAATATTGTGTTTTTCGTTACAGAAGCACATTAAATAACTGACTTAATAAATATATACTTTTAGGATTTTACTCTATACTTCAGTGTACTTTAGGTTTTCCAACCACAGAGAATGACAAAGAGCCAAAATATAAAAGGCCTGATGGCTTTGTAGTTAGAGTGTCATCTCTTTAAAGCTAGCCAGCCCCACAACAGCAGCTGGCATTCTTGTTGCCCTGTAAGGTTGAAGAACTAAGCATGCCAAGTCATCTGACATCCTCTAAATCAAGGTTTGTGGAAAGTTTGAGCTGTGGGGTGGGGTCCTAGAATGTAGACTTCCAGAAACTGCCAGCCATCTCTTGAGAGTTTTACACATGTACCCTTCCTGTTTTAAAGATCTTTGGAGACTCTCTACCAGCTTTGGATAATCTGGGTTAGAGTATAGTTCTAAAATGTGGCTGTGGTCTGAAAAATTGTTATATAAAAGCATCTGAGTTGTGTGTGTAGTATATCAATGGCCTTCATATCTGTTTTCTCAGTTTGTAAGTAAATATCTTTCTAATAGATGAAGTCAAGGAGGTGGAGAGAGAGAGGAAGGACTATCTCAGATGGCAGGAGCTAGATGTAGAATGAGGCAGCATACTGAGCTTTAAAATCATAATGTTCCATCTTTTACTGAGTCACTTATTTTTATTTCCTGTTTATGTTTCTGGAAGACTTGGGGCTAGAAGCTGAAAATTAGAAACAAATGGTTTTAATTCTAGGGGCTGTTTTAATAGAGTGGTTAGGGCACCCACCTGGAAGGTGGGAGACCAAGGGTCCAGTCCCCCTGCTCCATTGTGGATAAATAATGCAAGAGTGATTGGAACAGCTTCAGTAGGAGAGATTGATGGGAGCCTTGCATCAGGATATCCCATAGCTTAGTGGTTAGAGCACTCTTGTGAGAGGTGGGAGACCCCTGTTCAAATCCTTTCTCTCCCTCTGGCAGAGGAGGGAATTGAATTGGGTCTCCTATATCCCAGGTGAGTACTGAAAGCACTGGGCCAAAAGTTATAAGGTGGGCTGCTGCTGCCAGATTTTGAATAGGATCCAGTCCAGTAGGCAGCCTCTGAGCACACCTGCCAGATCAGGCAGCTCACACAACTTCAGGTGTTCGTCTGCCTGTCTTCCCCCAGTTTATGAATTGCTCTGGTGCTTAGGTGGGAGATAGGTGTCAGGACACCTGCGGCAGCAGTGTGCATGCCTAGAGGTAGACACTTAGGCACCAAGAGAACTTGAACGATGAAAACTTAGAGAACAAGTGAGTTTAGGCACCTACAAGGTTCAGTCAGAGTTTTTGGATTGCAGTGGAGACTTGGGCACTGAAGTACCTTTGTGGATCTGGGCTAGTGTTCCTATGTAAATTAAATTTGTGGCTTTGGGAGGATTATGGTGGTTAGTGTTGTCTATCACAGGATGGGGACATTTTTGTCCAGTTTGTCTGTGTTGTGTTCTTTTTAAAGACTTTTAAAACAAGACCTGTTTATACAATGTATGGTCTTGATGATGATGTAAAGTGATACACCTGTTTCCATTAATAATGGGAGGATGGATTTCAAATTTGTGGGCAGGTGTCCTTAGTACACACAACTCTGCCATCAGGAGGATTAAGTTCTGCCTTGTCTGATTTTGTTCATTCCTATTTATTAAATGCATCTATTTTACATTCTAGGAGCACATCCTTGTTTTATAGATGCACATGCAAAAGGAATTAAAGTGGAGTACTAGCCTCATGCAGACACTTCCTTATTGTTGGCAGTCTACTGAGACCTGAGCACTGTTGCCTATAAAGCTGCTTTTCTGGCACTTTTCTCAAGCTCAAAATTAACTCAGCTTCTCTTTATGAAATGTATGGCAAATAGTACTTCTACTGCAAAATGGCTCTTTTAGAGGGTAGAATGCCAAGATTAAAAAAACCAAGAAAGGGATAAGTGGAAATTAAAATGTCAGATGGAATAAGTCGTACACAGATGGCACTTCAGTAGGAGGAGGAAATAGAATGCTTCTACAATGTCCTTGCCACTAGGGATCTGTGCTGTCAGCTTGACTCTTCATCAAAAGGCATTTCTGCTATCTTGGCTTTTAAACTCAGAAATAATTGCTTGTTCTTTATGCAGGAAATAGCAACAAACATGAAGTAATTAAATCCTCCGATACACTTTCCACTGTCAATACTTATAAGGAACATGGACCTAACTAGTTATATTTCCAGTAACACTGCTCTACAGCCAAAATGCTTCTGAAATAAATGTAGTCAAACTTTACTAATTCTGGGTCACACCTCATAACACAAGGTGAACTGAATGACCTTGTCAGGGATTTGGAACTACCCAAGAGTAAGGCAGAGCTGTTGGGCTCCAGACTACAGCAGTGGAATCTCCTGGCAGGTGATGTTAGGGTTTCCATGTTCCGTGACCGTCAAAAGGATCTTGTCCCATTCTCCTTCATGGAAGGTGATCTTGTAGCCTGCAACAACATCGATGGTGTGATGGCAGCCCTCAACATCGTTCACGATCCAGATGAGTGGAGACTGTTCATTGATTCATCGAAGACGAGTCTTAAAGCTGTTTTACTGCATAATGGCAATGTTTTGCCATCAATTCCAGTTGGTCATGCAGTCCATATGAAGGAAACCTATGACAACATGAAACAACTTTTGAGGTGCATAAACTATGACCAACATCAGTGGCAGCTTTGTGGCGATTTGAAGGTTGTTGCTCTCTTGCTTGGTCTGCAGACTGGATACACAAAGTACTGCTGTTTTCTCTGTGAATGGGATAGTCATGCAAGAGATTCCCACTACATCAAGAAAGATTGGCCACTCCGACAGTCATTGGAGCCTAGGAGGAAAAGTGTTCAGCATCCACCACTTGTTGAATCAAGGAAGATTTTGTTACCACCCTTACACATCAAGCTGGGTCTGATGAAGAACTTTGTCAAGGCCATTGACAAAACACAAGCAGCTTTCAAGTACCTCCGTGGAAAATTTCCAAGGTTAAGTGAAGCTAAGATAAAGGAAGGTGTCTTTGTTGGTCCTCAGATTCGTGAACTTCTTTGAGATGATGCATTTGACCATGCACTGCGTGGCAAGGAAAAGACGGCATGGAAAGCCTTCCAGTTAGTGGCAATAAATTTTCTCTGAAACAACAAGGCAGACAACTACAGGTTGTTGGTGGAAAACCTCCTCAAGGCATACAAAAGCCTTGGTTGCAACATGTCACTAAAGATACATTTTTTGCACTCTCATCTAGATTTTTTTCCACCGAACTGCGGAGCAGTGAGCGACGAGCACGGCGAGCGATTTTACCAGGACATTGCAACAATGGAGAACCGCTATCAGGGCAAATGGAGCCCATCAATGCTTGCAGACTATTGCTGGACAGTGACGAGATGCTCCATTTAATGAATACAAGAGACAAGCCAAGAAGCGCCGAGTAGACACTGAATAGGACTAAACTATGTACAGAATAGTTTTTTGCCTTTTGTTTCATAATAAATTTTATTTATATAACCCTTTTGCTGATTTTTAAAGTGTTACATAAACAGGACAGGTGAAATATTATCATGTAAAGCAACCATAAACACATGAAAAGACCTAGGTTTACAATTTATGATTAAAACTCTACTATCTACACAATATACATAGACGTAAAATGTAAAAACTTAAATATCTTAGAAACAGTAGCCAATCAGTTGTTTTAATTGTCATATTTGAATTCAGCACATCAAAATACATAATAAATAGCACATTTTATCTCTGAAGCAGACGACTTCTCAAAAATTGTAGACCAGTGTAATTACACAAAAAAGAAATATTGGGATGATGCATTAGCTAGTGATTTTATGAATTGCTAAACTAGGCTTGTAATAAATGTAGGTGTAATAATTGAAATGGACAAAAGAGTATTAGCACCTCTAGGTAATTCCTCCCGTTCTTATCTGTAGAAGGAAAAGAGTATAGGAAATGTAAAACCACACACAGGCCAATCTCTGCTTACAAAACTCCTTAAGGTCCACAGATGTGCCAAACTGCTAGCAACCCTCTGCTGCATTTTAAGGCCTTGTCTTCACTGAGATTTTGTCGAATTCTTCCTTCATTTTGCTAGTGTGGAAGTGGTAGCATACAGTGGCTGCCAGCATTTTTACCACTCTGTCATCTAGAACTGCTCTGAGCCGTGATGACTGGTCTAAGCTAGTGCTTCCATAGGTGCACAAAAAGAGAAACAAGTCCTTCCCTCTCACACGATTCCTAAAAGCTGTTTGCTATGCAAATATAGGAACAGGTGTGTATATATACTGACAAATCTTGTTACTAGTGTCTGGCCTCTCTAGAGGATGGAGTATTTGATCCATATTGAAAGGTGAAGTGTGAACAATGGTTTTGCAGTCATATCACACAAGCACATTGTGAAAGTTGGAATCTTTGGCTCCACTGTGCTGTACCAACTGTTCATACCTAACCTCCTTTTTTTCTCCTTCCACTCTCTGCGTTGTACCTTTTTTCACCTGGCAAAAACTCCCTCTGAATGTACCATCCTCAGTCTCCTCTTTCAAATCCCTTGTCATCCCACTCTGTAGCCTGAGTGCCCACTGATGACCTCCACTCCTGCGCTATTCCTTCCCTATAGTGAGACTGGGGTAAAACTCCAAAAAGAGAACTTAGCAGCTTCATTTGCAATGTAATATAACACAGCTCATGTTATCTTAATGCTTGTCCCTCCCCTTCTTTGTCATTTATCTTAATTTGGTGTGTTTGATTTAGATTGTGAGATCTTGAGGTCTGCATTGAAATTTTATTTCTGTAAAGTGCCATGCAGACTTCTCGTGTTATAAATATTAAAAATCAAACCACTGGTATTGGAAGAGTGTCAGGTCTCTGGCCTGTGGTTGGGGAAGTTTCATGGGGTTTCAGCTCACTTCAGAAAAAGAAAGCACAGAAAGTGATGGGGTCTGTGGCTTGTAAGTCACGTGGGTGAGAATGTGGGGACAAAACTAAAGTTGGGAAATTAACTGTAAATGTTGATTCTACAGACTTCTGTCTTTATTGTAATAGTCTACTAATATTAAAGGCAGTATATTCTTACTTTTAAGAAATCATTATCTTTCTTTCTTTTACTTTTTCAAGTAGCAGTGGTAAGAGAATTCTTTTCATGCTTGTATAACTCAAACATGTCTGCTGCTGTTCTCGTGTTACTTATATTAAATCAATAGTGCTAGACAGGGGAACAGAAGTTAAGATCCATAGACCACTGAGCCAGTAACTGCTCTGGGACCCATGTTTCTGCACTCTAGGGGTTTAAAACTTCTCCAGCATAGCCAGTGGCACTCACAGCAGTTAAACTCTGTCAGCATTGTGTTTAGAGGGGTTATAATTCCTGATGGGCATCTGATAGACTTTATAATCCCTGTTGGGTTATCTGACTCAGTTTCCAGCATTAAAGAACTTGAACTTTTATATATAAGATATCAGTGAGGCTTACTGCATAAAACTAGTATGAAATTTCTGCACTTGCCATTAAGTTATGAATAGACAAAAGAATTTGGAACTCTGGAAAGATATTAATTTTCCAAAGTCCAGTAATTTAAGAATAGTATATCTAATTAACACCAATTTTGTTCTCAACAAATTCTGCTCTGATTTGAAATTAAACATGAGATACTTCAGGCTGAAAGAAATTTTTGTTGGGAAACCTAAAAGAGGATCGGAAATAGGGTTTAAATGGAAACTGAATGGTAGATTCATAATAGTGACTCATAATAAAAACTATTTTTTCAGGAGTGAAAAGCAATCCCAATTAATCCTCTGTAGTAGTAGTGCTGACAAGTAGACAAGAGCCACGTTCCTAAGATTAAGGAATGCAAATAGCAGAGTACAAATTTTATGTGAATAAACCCATTTATTCATACTGAGTAAAGGGTGTGGTAAAGAGCCACTAACTGTGAGTCAGAAGCAGATGTGACATTTTTGTACAAAGCAATAAAAGTTATACTTTAAAAGATTTTCATTTAAAAGAAATAACAAAAAAATCTTAGTTTGCATTTGCAAGGATTGACTCGAATAGGTTTTATCTGATTTCTGTATTTATAAATTTTGCTTCCTCATTGCCCCATCGTGAACCAAAAATACCTTACTGCTGCCCACAACTGGATGGTTTTTGTAAACCAGCTTTGCAAGAGTAAGAAACACGCATTTCCTGTCACTGAGCCCTCATGTTTCTGTTGGCAGTTAAAAGTTTTTGGCTACAGTTCTGGAAAGAATAAGAAATAAGAATTCAGTGTTTTGTGTTACTGCTTTAACTCTGTATGCTGTTTGAATAAATATGGAAACAGGGCTATAGGATCTGCTATACCTTTTATTTATCATAGAATCATAGAATATCAGGGTTGGAAGGGACCTCAGGAGGTCATCCAGTCCAACCCCCTGCTCAAAGCAGGACCAATCCCCAACTAAATCAAAAGCATAATGTCCAAAATAGCAATTTATCTTCCTTAACAAGCTCCTTTCAATTACAAAACTTATCTGCTGCCTAAAATGCTTAACTGCGGGGAAAGTTCTCTTTGTGGTTTGTGTATTTGTTTCCCAGGAGTCCTGTACTATTCCTTCAGAAATTCGTACCCCTGTCTTTTGCTAGAATCATTAGTAGGGAGAGACTTCCCCTGCTACCGGATTGGAGTGGGTTAGCCAATCTTTTCAGTCAATCTTAATATTCAACAGCAATGGATGCTCGACATTTTAGCATAGCTAATTCATGATGTTCACAATAGTCTTTTTGAAATCTGAACCATGTTTCTGCTAAGACAGGAAAAAGAAAACAGGAAATATTCCCTGTCAGTGTTTGCCTCTCAGTCATTGCTGAATTACAGTGTATGAGTACCCTAAAGTGTACTCCAGTTGCACAGTCTAAGCTAAATTAAGTGCAAAACATAAACAGTCAGCATAAATGGGAAAGTAAATTTAGATTTTTTTTGTTGTTGTTCAAAATTGCTTTGGTTTTAATAATGTAAAACGATGTTAGTAATGCAGGGAAGATGCTCCAAAATGACTTTTTTTTTTTTTTTTTTTAAAAAGAGTTTCTGGGTGGAATCTATTGTTTGGGGAAACTGCCCAATAATTAGGGAGAAACAGAATCTCGTATCATTGTTTTGATATCAGCTGTTCCTCTTCTACCTATTTATCAGAATATATGTAAGAGGTAGTGATTGACTATTTTGTGAATAAATGGAATTAGTTGAAATGCAGAAAATTTAAAAAATATTCTAAATTATATGCATCACTTTATTCTTGTGTTTTCTTCTTAGAATTGCCTGTGTGGTAAATATTCACTCCGTCCATTACGACTGTGCCGCGGATATGCTACATCAGGGCAATCTGGGTATGTATTGTGTTTTGTAGCTGGTATTGGTACTTTAACCTATCTGATTCATCAAGAGTGAGTTTGGTTGTCCTTTTCACTTACGTGGGATTTGCAATTACACATTTGTTGCAAGTATATGTTTATGGTTTGCAGCAACAGTTTATTGCGTGATTGCATCAGATTTAAAGCTGCCAAATGGTCATCACTTGGATGGGAAACCACTATAGAGAAGGTGGGTTATTGCAGACAATGTTAGTTGGTGGCATTCTTGCCTCTGTGTTAGTCTGGAACCAGTGCCCCAGTGTGGTACTGAGGGACTTGGGTAGTGCTGAAGGAGGAGTCATGCAGATGAGATTTAAAACAGACTGAACTCTTCAGAAAATAGGCCCCATTTGCAGGTACAGAGCTTTCTCGAAAAGCTGGCCCTTAAAGTATATTAGCTGTCCGTGGAGTTAGATTCAATGGAAAGGTGCTGCTCTAAAAGTCTCTGGTTGCCCGATGGCATGATAAACCAAATGAATGGTTGTGGTGTTCTTCATTAGTTGCTCACAAACGCTTGTAACACTTTTCCATCCCTTGTGCTTAATATCAATATGGCAGGCTTTGTGTGGCTTAGAAAGCTGCAGTAATTAGAATAGTTAAGTTGAAGTTATTCAACTAGTTGCTATGTATATTTAGGTTTGCCTAGATATATTAGAAAAGTTGTGATGAATACTGAATACTTATGGGCCTTCATTTTAAAAAGGATGGCTTTCAGATCTATAACAACAATTTGGTGTTCCTCTCCGAGACTGTTAGTTTTCTATCCTACTGGTTTGACATACATAAAAGCTTTCTCAGCTTTATTTCTTTTCTCTAGTGTTTCTGCAGGCAAAATTATTGGGGCAAGTGTCTTGTTTGTTGGCGGAGGAGTTGGTGGAACTGTTCTGTATGCTAATTATGATCCACGTTTCCGAGAGAATGTAGAGAAGACCCTCCCATACTCTGATAAACTCTTTGAAATGGCACTTGGTCCTGCTCCTTATAATGTGCCAGTGCCAATGCCAAAGAAACCGGTAAGTTTTCACTTGAATTTTTTTACAAAGGAAACTTTTGCTCTGTTTCTCAAATTCTAAATATTTTTGATTCTATATACACAAGAGGCCAGAACTGTGAATTCAGCATGACTGTAATTAGAAAGTCAGTATGTATTTCTGCTTTTTTTAAGGAGAGATTTAATAGATACACAATAAAAATCCTTTCATATTTCAGACATTGTGTGCTGCTGACTTACCAATTACCTTTTGACTGACTTCACCTGCTGTGTTGTTTGTCCTGCAGCTTACCTGTGCACTGCTTCCTTTTGGTTTTAATGTGGTTTCACAGGATCAAATGGATTGTGATTCATGGATTGTAAAATCTTGCCATTTTTACTTATTTGAGTGGAGAGGTCTAAAATGGATAGGTATTATGTCTGGTCATTAATGACCTGGAAAAGGGGGGAAACGGCACACTGATGAAATTTGCATCTCGTATTATGCTAGAAGGAATAGTACTGAATAGGGATGTAATGAGGTTAAGAAATATGAGCAGGAAATACATTTGTCCAGCCTGAATCACTTTAAGGTCATGCATCTTGGGGAACAGATAAACTTTAAAATCTTTAAAGGTAAGAGTGATAGAGAACACCATGTTGGATGTTGTATTGCAATAAAGGTCATATTGAAAAAGGCCATTGGCATCACGTTGCAGAAGGCAGGAGAGACCCTTTCTGCGATCCTGACTTGGGAAGGTGCTGAGTGCCCTTAGCTCCAATTGACTTTAACTTTAGAAATTTCACGTTTACTTCATCAGAAAGAAAAGCCCTCCTGGCCAGGCATAGATGATGAAAAGCGTTCCTGGCCACTGCTGCTATCTGAGCTTTCAGAAGCAGGTGAGGATCCAGAAAGACCCCAGGGTTGCAAACCTGAGTTTTATGGGGGAGGGAGGGGGCCTAGCATATTTCTGAATGGAACTGGACAATATAACTTACCCCAGTTACTTTAGTTGTTTCCCCATCTTAGCTAACGTTATTTCTTATCTGGGTTGCGTCTCAGCCGGTTTGTCCTTATTCAAGCCCTCTATCCCAGCCAAATGCTGAGTAAACCTATTAACTGCTTTGTCCATATTTGATGAAATGGAGACAACAAAACTGGCTGTCGTCTGCCTAATAAAGGCATTGTAGCCTAAATTGCCTTATTTTCCCTAATGATCTGTCTTGCACACTGGACAGGCTTGGGGGTGAAAGAATAGAATATTGCAGCCCTCTACCTGAGTGAATCTTTGGGCTAGATGCACATTCAGTCAATATTAACTTCTGGGTCCTGTCAGAGAGAAATCAGAGCCATTCAAACTTGATTCATCTATTCCTGTCAGTCTGTAGCCATGTCAATTCATATTGTGGTCAATGGTATCAAAAGCATCTGATGTAAAAGTCAAGCAGTCATGATTATTCTATCTGTTATCCGTTGTCACTTGGTCATCTACCAATGAACCAAGTATGTTTTTTCCCCCCACTATATCCTGGTCTGAAAGTGGATTGTCTAGGATCTAGGAAATCTGAGACTCCAGGAGTTTCCATAGTTTTTTTTTTCCACCATCACCACCACTTTTGTAGCCTACCCAGAAAAGGGAGTGGGTGATAATTAGTGAGATCTTAATGTCAAATGCTGGTTTCTTGAGCAAGGGCTTAATGTAAACTTTGTTGATGCCTGCCCTCACTGAGAGAGTGACAATTTCTACCAGTACAGACCCAGTGTCTCCTTTCTAGATTTTATTATGCATCAAGGACAGGAGTCAGGTTTGGCAGTAATAGCCAAAAGTTCCCTAAATTCATCCAGAACATCAGTGAATGATGCTGACCAAAAATCAGAGAGCGTGTCCTGTTTGTCACCCCTCTTCTGCCAAAATAGATGTGTTTCCCCTGGAGATGGTTTGCTCTGAATCAGGGTGATAAAAGTAAATTGAAAATTCCTCCAAGCGAGGACCCTTGACTCTGTTTCCAAGTGATCATAGTCTGGATTAACCCAGAAGAAAAATTTAAAAGAACTAACTATTTATAGCTTGGCCAAGTGACAGCTAAGGGAGCACACAGTCTACCAGCATGTAAAGACTATAAGTGCCAATAGGGGAGAGGACTTGTTTAATATGGTATGAGGATGTATCAGTAGGGGGTAATGAATATCAGAAAGAAACTCTGTCAGTGAGTTTTTATAGATTATGTAGTTCTCTCCGTTGGGAAGTAGTGGAAACCCAGTCTCCAAAGCTGCATGTGAGCCATTTGGTGAGTGTGTGAATAGTGTATCTAGAGTCTGTACACCGCCTGCATCAATACAGTTAATTGCTTTGTAGAGCTCTTTGGGGTACCTTGAATGTTATGGGGTGGTACTTGATAAAGACAGTCTGTTCAAATTCTTACATGTATCAAACTTTGTTCAAATTTAAATTACAACTAATGAATTCATTTTGAAAGAACTGAAAATTGTGAAGGCTGCTTTCAAATTAAAAATTGGGTGTGAAATTCTAAATTTACCATGTAAAATATGAAACTGATAGCAAAGGGTCTTGTATGGTCAAGTCTCTGATCTTGAAAATTGCTAATGCAAATGCCATTTTACATTCTAAGAGCATTTTGGGGTTATTCAGATAATCTGATCCGCTACTGCCTGGTGGGAGGAGTTACTTGTTTTGAAGTGCTGGCAATGTACATGGTGTTGTACAGTATATAAAAATAGAGGCCCTACGCTGAAATCTTTATAATCTAATAGAACTGTGACTCTTTTAATATTCATTGTATGACTGATAGTATGTGGTGATTTAAAAATATATATATTTGATTTTCAAGATGCAACCTGGTCCACTAAAAATCTTCTCTGTAGAAGAATCCAAACAGCCCAGTACCAAATCGCAGAAGAGTAAGACAGAAGCTCCTTCAACTTCAGTGGAAGAAAAAGGAGGTAACTTTCCAGAATGGTGTAAAAATGAAGATGCTATTTAGTGTGGGGAGAAGAACAAAATGGTTATTTTTGGTACACTTTAGATTGTCTTATTACATTATAAAACTATTTGTTATGTAATCATTGGCAAGATATTTGCTCTAGGACATAAGAATGGTCTTTTCTATTCCAGTGGTGGGGTGCTCTGTGATTGCATTCTGGTTACTTTTCAGCCAGTGACTAGATATTTTTTTATGCAGCTGAAGACCTGAATTAACTGGATTCTGAGGCTCGTACACAGGATTCATAAGAACATAAGAAAGGCCGTACTGGGTCAGACCAAAGGTCCATCTAGCACAGTATCTGTCTACCGACAGTGGCCAATGCCAGGTGCCCCAGAGGGAGTGAACCTAACAGGCAATGATCAAGTGATCTCTCTCCTGCCATCCATCTCCATCCTCTGACGAACAGAGGCTAGGGACACCATTCTTACCCATCCTGGCTAATAGCCATTTATGGACTTAGCCACCATGAATTTATCCAGTCCCCTTTTAAACATTGTTATAGTCCTAGCCTTCACAACCTCCTCAGGTAAGGAGTTCCACAAGTTGACTGTGCGGATATTCAATAAGAATATCTTGGATACTTGTCTCCTAGGTCTTCTAAGTTTCTGGTAACTGCAAGGGGCTTAATGTGGGTAAACTGCCAAGTCACAGTTTGTAGAAGTTGGGAGTGTCCTGTCCTTCCTTCCTACCTTCAGTTAAATTCTGAGTGGGAAGCAGTGTCTGGTTGTCGGCCATTTATTATCTTTGCCTTGTGGGAGAAGGTGGCTTATTCACGCTCTGCATGTGGAATGTTCTTTCTTCCCAACATAAACATTCAGGTATCTATACTATGTTATACACAGAAATTATACAAATAGTACTGGATATGTTGTTTTTATTTTACAGCAAGCTCAGAAGTAGCTCAGATAATTTCTGCAACAGGTGAAGCGTTGTCAATTCCAGCTCCAGGCATGCAGGATGACGCAGGTGAAAAAGATCACACACAAGGACACCATGAAGGGAAACACAAACCTGCTGCATCAGGTCCTTAAATGACTTATTAATCAGATCTAACGACTCAATCCTTCATGCCTTCTGCATGCAGACCTCTCACCAACTTGAGTGAATGTTCTGCGTGCTAAAGGACTGCAGGATTGGGCCTAATGAGTCCTTAGATAATGTGAAAAGATTTCTGCTTGATTAGTGCTTTGTGGAAAATCAGAACTGTATACATCCCACTCAACCTCCAATCTGGTGGTTTCTTTGCCAGAGTTCAGGAAAGCTATGTATCGAGGACCTTAGCGAAGAAGCATCAATCACAAAACTTTAAAACACACTGTAGCAAACCGATTAGAAGAACTATGGCTTCTTTGCAATAATAGCATTTCCTTTTTTCGAAAATTTTTATTAGTATTATATTTAACAGGTCTCAGTGTCAATATGCCAACGGTAAACAAACACTTCAGAGTTAGTGTGAGCATTAAGAGCTAACTTGGACTTGTGGTTACAGCATAGGGCTGGGAGTCAGGAGATCTGGATTCTCATCTCCGCTCTTCCAGACTTCCTGTATGAAAACTTTTCAATTGTCCACTTACTGTGTGTTTCGGGGGCAGGGAGAAATAGTGCAGTGTGAACGGTCCTAAACGGTGGGGGAATTGAACTCTGCTGATTGAAATTGTATCATCCCATCTTTCTATAGCCTCCCTCCTAACCTTTCACTGCTTTGGCTGATCTTCCCAGCCATGCTAACAAAGCAATGGAAATGGAAAGCAATGGCTATTTACCATATGACAGTCCATGATTAGTTTCCCAGTTGTGTCTTAGCATTGCTTTCCATCTCAATTTTTTGTTCAGTTTATCCTTATACAACTGGCAGAAATGTAGGGATAAGTCTGATTATGTGTGTCTGTGCAGTTATCTTTGACTGCAAGGAGAGCTCAGGCTAAACTTTGCAACTCTGGAAATACAAGGTTTGAGGAGGTTGCTGGATGATGGTAGTGATGCTACCAATACAAATTAGACTCAAAAGGAAATGGTCCCTCCATGATAAGTAACCCCGGTACTAATTTTGGTTTTTCACTAAGCCTTGTTTTTCCCTCTGCATCTCTGAGCCTAGATGAGGAATATATGTGTGGAGACTCCCCTGCCATAAAAGAACGGCCACCAGAGGAGGTTGCAGCCCGTCTTGCACAGCAAGACAAAGAGGAACAAGAGAAGATTTCATGTATGTAAATTAAGATATTATTTGGTTGTCATAGATAGGAATTCACGCTGTTGTAAATATACAATATAGCCATATGTATACATGGTGGTGTACAAACGATAATTTATGAAGCAGCTACTGTGTTGTAGGTACACCTCTACCCCGATATAACGCTGTCCTCGGGAGCCAAAAAATCTTACCGTGTTATAGGTGAAACCGCGTTATATCGAACTTGCTTTGATCCGCCGGAGAGCGCAGCCCTTCTCCCCCCCACCCCACCCCGCCCCGGAGCACTGCTTTACCTCGTTATATCCGAATTCGTGTTATATCGGGTCGCGTTATATCGGGGTAGAGGTGTATATAAGACTGCTTCCATACCCTTTCCGTTCTCTTTTTGTCTAATCCCTCTGCCTGTCTTACATTAGTAAGAATAAGTGGCATTCTTATTGTAGCAGAGTTAGCAGTGCAGGGGCAGCATGAACCACACTGGGATTTGTGTTGGGCCACTGGGAAAGAATGGCGAGAGAGCTGTGTTGGAGAGCAGACTGCTTCAGAGGGGAAAAGTCCATTACAATGGATCTTACTCGGTGCTTAATTTGTGCCAGGGCTTCTGAGAACCTTTGTACTTGCCCTTGATGCAGCACAAACTGATAATTTTAAGGAATTCTCACTAATCCTTTTGTGTGGTGGAAAGTAACATCATGGGGCCAATTGAGGAACTGTAGTGGGGGACATGAGTGTTACCCATATATATGCAAATGTTTTATTATTATGGTAAGGGTGATGAAGGAAATGATCTGTGTTTTAACTGTTTATTTCTCCAGCTCTTACAGCAGCTTTGGAAGGAGCCCTAAGCAGTACTGCTCGAGTAACCCTTCAGGCAATTACTGCCCAGGAAGCTGCAGTACAAGCTGTTAATGCTCATGCTCAGATACTGAAGGAGGCTATGGATACTTCTGAGGTAAGCTGAATAAAATGCTGATGCAGCTCTTACTTTGTCTACCAAAGTATCTAGAAATGTTTATCATACAATTGAAGATAATATCAGATAATCAATTTTTCTCCTGGGGATAGTCTCTAGCGTCTCCCATCTGATTTTGACTAGTCTTCATTGTAGTCTGTCTAAACTTATGAAAGTTTATCACATGTGAAATTTATTTTAATATTTTTTTGGATTTTTTTGCGGGGGAGGGTTTAACATGTAATGGCACTTTTGTTCCTATTTCACAGACAGGGAAACTGAGGGATAGTTCTTATTTACCTGCTCAATAGGGGTATTCAGAGAGTTAACATTTAATATATGTGAAGTGTGTAGGAAATGAATACACTAAATATTGTGGTAAGGGCATCCAACAGCCTTATAACTCCCCTTTAGATCACTTTGTTAAAACCATTACTGTTGCTAAAATAGTTCCAGTGGATTTCTCTTGCTATAGAAGTTCATTTGGTAGTGTCTAGTAGTGAATATGGAATGTGTCATAATGGAGTCTCACATCAGAGGATTCAGCAAACACTATAAATGAACAAGTATATGGCAGATCAGTCTGAAGTGAGAAGCGCAGACACAGTTGCATGTGGGACGGAAAAAATTGTCTGTGACCACTGCAAGCTATTGTATCCTTGCTTTGCACTGTTCATATTTTTCTTATAAGGTGTTGATACCTCTTGCTTCAAAGCGGTTAACAGAAACATGACAAATGTGCTGCCACCTTGCTCTGTCATGGGATGTTGCTTCCCAGTTACTGGGATCAACCTGGCATGTTTTCAAGCTTGACTTCAGTGTATCTTTATGCCATTTGTACTGATCAACATAAGAGTGGGTGCCTTACATTGACTAACCATAATATATGGCCTTGGGTGTTCTTGGGTTGGCCATACAAACAAGGGGCCCAGGCCAATGCAGTTGAGTTGTTCTAAACATGCGTTGAATGCCAGACATCCGACAACGATTAAGGAGTTTGTTTTAGGAATCTTGTGCCATTATGTGACCCAGCAAACAGACTGAAGACAGCACATATGGAACTGATCAAGTTTCCTGGTATGGCGGTGATACCATATAGAAGTGTTGTTAGCACAACTGCCTGATAAACGTTTAGCTTCGTGCTTATTTGTACGCCCATAGTGTTCCATAGGCAGTGTGACAACATTGCAAATACAAAGCTTGCTTTGGCTATGCGATGGGTAATCTCATAGTTAGTTGTGACAGCATGCTCCCTAAGTAACAAAACTTCTCCATGGACTTGAGGAGCATTGTATGCATCCCCTGGCACAAGTTGGTATAGTACTTCATTTTTCTTTCAGCTAACTGTGAAACCAAAGCAATTAACTACATGAGTGAAGTGATCAGTTATAAATTGACTATCACCAATCAAGTGAGCAACCAGTGCATGGTCATTAGCACATAAAAGCGCCTTAAGTAAATCTGCCACTTTTATGCAAGCATGGAAGCATTAAGCATTTATTCATGTAGAAATGAATAAATAATCCTCTGTCAATGTTATGAAATGCATCCATAAGCATAGGTGAAAAAAGGATGGAAAAGCGTGTGGGAGCCATCATGAACCTTGTTTGGTGCAACTGATTACTAGAAAGGAGTCTGATATCTTGCCATTTTCCACCACTCTGGCCATCATCCCATCGTGCACCAAATGACACACACAAACTTTGAAGAGAATCCAAAGATTAATAAAAGTTTCCAAAGTCATTCACGATTTACAGAATCAAAAGCCTTGGCTAAGTTGGTGGACACTGTATGAAGGTCATGGTTTTTTCTCCTGTCACTTTTCCTGAAGTTGATGGGCTGTGAAGATCATGTCTGTAGTGCCCTGTCCAGACCAAAATCCACATTGAGACTCAGGGAGGAAATTTCCAAAAGATAGGTGTTAAGTCTGTTCAGTATAACCCATTCAAGGCTTTTTCCAGCAACAAAAGGTAGAGAAATGCCATGATGATTATCAGTTTGCCTTATCACCCATATGAAGATAAATGATGTTGGCCTACTTGAAATCCTGTAGCACCGACTCTTGCAATATGGTACCCAGCCTGCTTGTAGGTCTGTGCTGGAATGGCACCTGGTCTGGGTGCTTTCCCTTGTGACCTCTACTTGACTGCTAGTATAGTTTTGTATCAGGTTAGGGCTGGTACAAGCTCTTCTTTTAAAGGGCGCTGTGGAATAGTATTAATTGCTTTCTCAGAAATGTTGGAAGGGCAGTTGAGCACCAAACTGCAGTGTTTGTTCATCAAGCAAGTATTTCTTTTTTTGTCAGTTGAACGGATTGCTGTCCAGTGTGCATACAGGGATTATCGCGTTGCATCTGAGGCCATATGCAGCACAAAGGCCAGCAAAACAGCTTTGGGGGGTCTTTGTGATCTGCTGTTCATGGTAACTCCATGGCTTTATTTTTCTGACTGCTGATTTTTTTTTATTTGCCAAAGTCTGGTATGAGCCACCTTCCTAGCTGCTGAATCCTTATCCTTAATGTAGACTTGATGGGTAGTATGCACTGAGTGTTTTGGGGTCATTCTGATCAAACCAGTCCTGGTTCCTCTTAACGAAGCCAAAAACTTCAGCAGCCATATTATATGTTGTATCTCAGGCTGTCTCTACATCCACTGAGATGTCTGTGGCTAAGGAATGTACATTACCTATGCCAACATGCATATTTTCAGGAGAGAGCTGTTGCCTTCAGCAGTGTTCTAGGCCAGAAGGTGTTCAAGTGCCTAATTAGCATTACAGGGGCATATCCATAACTAATAAGGACTGGGCTTGAGGGGTCTCCCATGTGGAAAGTCTGAAATGGTGATACCACTTTTCACATTGGGGAATTTGGCAATCAATGCTACTGGATTGATAGGAACTGTAAGAAAAATATATTCATCTGTTTTAAAATGAAAGGAACATGATTAAATAGGTTAAACTGAATCTGAAGCTTGAATTTAAAAAAAATATTTTTAAAACACAAGAACTAATATTCTAGTTACTTGTATTGCATTTTTAAAGATCAGCAAGTATGAAGGAACAAACACACCGTGTAGAGTCAAGCACAGGAGTTTCCCAGTAGCCTCCAACCCAAAGACTGCTACATTGTTCTATTGCAGGAGAATCAATGTGGAATTGACTAGTTTATTTTCACTGTTTAGTCAGGACAAAGTGCATAAAGTAAACAGCATAAATTCTGATAAAATCAGATTTTTAAAACTTTCAGTTGTTGGTATTAGTAACAAAGGTAATTGTTTTTATATGACTTAACTTGAAATATGCCCTTTTAAAAATTAACTTAACTGCAAATTCGTTAGGAACCTTTAAGTTTGTGCAGCTATTTTGAATTTCCATTCTTGCTGATAATTTTGTTAGTGGTTATAACTTGCCTAATTAGAAAGCTTGTGCTTCCTAGACTTCAGGAGAGAGAAAATCTGCTCAGTGGCGGACCTTGGAGGAAGCATTGAAAGATCGCAGGAAGGCTGTGGATGAAGCTGCTGATGCCCTTCTGAAAGCCAAGTAAGTTGTTCTGAGCATTTCATAGGCTTGATTTAATATCTCCAGTGTCAAATTTGACAGAAATTCTAGAAACAACATACAGTAATCTGTATTTGTGTAAATTAGATCGACCTGTTCATAACTAGATTATATCTTTACCTGTGCCAGCACCAAAGAATTTAACCCAAGCATACTCTTGATATAAGAATGCATAGCATGTGCTTCTCAGGTGTTTCTGGATCTGCTATTTTGCAGAACATTGATATGATAGAGAATCTGAAACAGTAAAATCTTAGATATTTTCATTGTTTCCTTTCCTTTTTCTAATAAGACAATGAATGAATCAGATCACTCTTGGAGCTTAGATACTATGGCAGTGAGACCAAACAACCCAAAGCTGGTCTCAACTAGTCATTAGAAGAGACAGTGGACATAATATAATTTTTCTTATCTTTAATATCTTATGCAGATAAAAGCTTGGATAAACTTAAACAGTATTAGCAAACCTATTGCAGATATTTCACAGCTGGTCTCTGTATGTACAGGGATCAATAATACCATTAGGTATTATCAGTTGTAATGGCCAAAACTTTAAAACCTGGTTATGTAAAGTTAGGCTCCTTAGGATTTTGCACTAATTATATTAGAAACTTCAAATTTAAGAATAAGACACGCATCCTTGTTTTTTAGATCATAATCCTTTTTCAGCACATAATCCTAAAGTTTTGTATAACTACTTCTAAGTCTTCGTTAATGAGTTTTTAGTAGTTTATGCAGGCTCTTGAAGACTAGTGATTTCAATGGTATTAAAGGGGGTGTGTATGTGGAAGTAGGACAGACATCTAAAATTTGGTTATCTTGAAAAGACTCGTTCTGGGGAGATGCGAAAAACAAAACCTGAAAGCATGTGGGAAGAACTCAGGAAAGCCTGTCAGCAGAAAACCCCCAGAAAGCTAGTAAAAGATACAAGTGATCCTAATAGCCACTGACTGTGTGTAAACTTTTCAACAAAAAAATCCTTTTAAATTCAAAATGATTGGAATGTTGAATGCTGTTCTTCCCCTCCCCTTAACCTTAGGAATAGTCAAACTGGTATCACTAGAGCCAATATTTTTTAAAGGACATATAAGATAATTTATCTATAAACATCTGACTGGCTGCCGTTGGTTTACTTTTTGCTCTATTGCTTGTATTCATTTAGGACAGGGGTCGGCAACCTACAGCACGCGTGCCAAACACGGCACGCAAGCCTATTTTGACTGGCACGCTGCTGCCTACCTCGGTCCCGGCCCCCAGCCCCACTCAGCCCCCCCGCCCACGACTTTCCCCTGCGGGGGCAGGAGGCAGAAGCTTGGTCCTGCGGCAGCCAAGCTTCCCCCCTCCCCTGCTTCTTCCCCCAGCATGGTGCTTTCCTGCCCCTCCTCCTCCCCCTCCCTCTCCGTGTGCCGATCAGCTGATGGCCCTTGCGAGGAGGAGGGGGAACGGGGCAGAGCTGAGCGGCAGCGTGCTTGCTGCTCCGTAGAGGAAGCAGAGAAGAGGTAGGGACGGGACCTTGGGGAAGGGGATGGAACAGGGCATATCCCTTCCAGCCCCCTGCCATGAGCCGCTCAGGGCAGGGGGCTGGGAGCACCCCCACGAGCCGAGCACCCCAGCCCTCTGCCCTGTACCCCCCCACATCCCAGCCCTCTGCCCTGACCCCTGAAACCCCCCACACCCAGCCTTCTGCCCTACACCCCCCACACCCGCACTGCCCTGAACCCCCCCACACCCAGCCTTCTGCCCTGCACCCCCAGCCCTCTTCCCTGAACCCCCCACACCCCCACTGCCCTCTGCCCTAACACCCCCACACCCCCAGCCCTCTGCCCTGACCCCTGAACCCAACCCAACCTCCCCCCCGGTCTGGGGTCCTGGCTGTTGGCCTCTTGCCAGCCGGTGTCCCGGCCGCAGGCCCTGCTCAGCCCACTGCCGGCCTAGGTGAACAGAACCCCAGGCTGGCAGCGGGCTGAGCAGGCTGGCGGTGCAAGATCAGCATTTTAATTTAATTTTAAATGAAGCTTCGTAAACATTTTGAAAACCTTGTTTACTTTACATACAACAATAGTTTAGTTATATAATATAGACTTATAGAGAGACCTTCTAAAAAACGTTAAAATGTATTACCGGCACGCGAAACCTTAAATTAAAGTGAAGAAATGAAGACTCGGCACACCACTTCTGAAAGTTACCTACCCCTGATTTAGGACCTGCTTCATAGTCAATGGGAGTCTTTTTGTTTCAATGGGCTTTGGATCAGGAACATAGTGCTGTTGTCTTGCATTTCCAATTATGCAAGGGGAGAACTTAAATTAAAAAAAAGGCCCGAAAACATTTCTTTAATGTTTGATTTTATAAATGTCTCTCCGTTTCCTTTTCGTCACACCTTCCAAAAAACTTGGGCCAAAAGTATTTTGTAAATATAGCCAATTCATTTCTACAAATGTAAGCATTTCTTTAGTACCTAAACTTTGCATTAGCTAGAAGTGGCTCAGTTTTCAAATATCGGGTGCGTTTGATTTGGCAGAGTACATTCAACCCAGTTCCCTGCATGTAACAATGAACAACTGCATATACAATTTAAGACCATAAAACTAAATGAGTTTACAAAATAAATCTGTCCTCACAACCCATCCTCTTGGGCAAAAAGTTTTATGAAGGAAAATTTCACACTAAATACAATCATAATTTCAAATCTGTTAAAAACATTGAACCCTCTAGCAGCTGTATTTAGAGTTTAAAGCTCTCCTTTAATTAGTTTGTTATGTCATCTGATCAATCTCCCTGCCAGTGCAGATAATAACTTCTATATATGCTAATTAGTAGGTTCTGTCTTTTTCAGAGAAAAATTAGAGAAAATGAAGGGTGTGATTGATGATGCCAAGAAGTCTCAGATTGCTGGAGCCAAATCTCACATACTTGCTGCAGAAGAGAATCTTCATCATATGATAGTTGACCTGGACAATGAAGTCAAAAAGGTAACATTTCCCAAGTCTGTTCTAATAAATCATCATTTGCATAATGGACAATTGCCAGCATGTGCAGAAACTCCTGCAATAGCTTAAAAATACTGAGTATAAATTCAGAATCATTCAGCTGTAATTTGAGCTTTTGCGCTGAACAATTTTCACAGGATCCTGGTGGGGAAAAAAGATAGCTCAATTACTTGATCTGTTTTAGTGGGTGAATGCTTTCTTTAGTTTGATGGCAGTTGGGTAACATGGGGCTAGTTGTAAATCAATAAGAATGGATAAATAGACACACACTAAGCTAGCTTTGCTTGCTTTGACGTATTCAGGTACTATTGTTTTTCACGATGCTCTTGAGTTGCTTTTTTTTTCTCTTCAGGAAAAAAATGTAAATAATATTATAGGTGACTTAGAGGGTTGTGATTTTCTTTAATCTTCATGAGAAATTCATATTTCTTTGAAAGATTGGAAAGGAGAGACACCATGGTCCAGTGGTTAGAACACAGAACTAGGAGCAAGGAATTTCATCTCAGTTCTGCCAGTGACTTTCTGTGTATCCTCAGGCAAATCATTTTACTTCTTTCTCAGCTTTCTTGTTTGTAAAGTGAGGATAAAACTTACCTGCCTTGCAGGGTTCTTATGACTTATAAAGCTGCTTTTATTGAAATGTGCCTTTTCTACTTGTCTTTATGTATTGATAGGAACATCGGCGCACAGGTCTAAACTAGAACAGCTCTAGGGCCAGTCTTGGCTACAAACAATACAACATGATTGTCTCAGAACTGGCTGACTTAGAGCATAGATATGACCTTAACTGTGTTCCATTACACAGTGCTAAACCCTTGGATGTGTTCAGGGACTTAGCCTGGATTTGGGATACTCTTACGGCATGTCCACACTGCCAATTAAAAAATCTGCAGCACGGAGTCTCAGAGCCTGGGACAGCTGGCTCGGGCTGTGAGGCTAAAAATAGCAGTGTAGGTGCTTGGGCTGGAGAGTGGAATCTTAGAGCTGTCCAGCCTGAGCCCAAATGTTTACACTGAAATCATATAGCCCTGAGCCTGAGTCAACTGACCTGTGCCAGCCATGGCTGTGCCATGGGTCATTTATTGCAGTGTAGACATATCTTTTCAGTCCTGTCTACACTATGGGTTGGCATAGTCTGACTTCAGTATATGTACTGTGTAGATGGGGGAGAAGTCTCAGTAGGGACTCAGTAGCTCCAGTAATGAGTTATTGTATGTGAGAGGTGTCATAACTATAAAGGGAAGGGTAACAGCCCTCCTGTGTACAATACTATAAAATCCCTCCTGGCCAGAGACTCCAAAATCCTTTTACCTGTAAAGGGTTAAGAAGCTCAGGTAACCTGGCTGACACCTGACCCAAAGGACCAATAAGGGGACAAGATACTTTAAAATCTTGGTGGGAGGAAGGCTTTTGGTTTGTGCTCTTTGTTTTTGGTGGTTGTTCACTCTTGGGACTGAGAGGGACCAGACATCAATCCATGCTCTCCAAATCTTTCTGAACAAGTCTCTCATATTTCAAACTTGTAAGTAAACAGCCAGGCAAGGCGTGTTAGTTTTATCTTTGTTTTCTCAACTTGTAAATGTACCTTTTACTAGGGTGTTTACCTCTGTTTGCTGTAACTTTGAACCTAAGGCTAGAGGGGGGGTTCCTCTGGGCTCTTTAAGTTTGATTACCCTGTAAAGTTATTTTCCATCCTGATTTTACAGAGATGTTTTTTACCTTTTTCTTTAATTAAAAGCCTTCTTTTTAAGAACCTGATTGATTTTTCCTTGTTTTTAGATCCAAGGGGGTTGGATCTTGATCCACCAGGAGTTGGTGGGAGAAAGGAGGGGGGGATGGTTAATTTCTCCTTGTTTTAGATCCAAGGGGTTTGGATCTGTATTCACCAGGGAATTGGTGAAGAGTCTCTCAAGGCTACCCAGGGAAGGGAATTAGCACATTGGGAGTGGTGGCAGCGGACCAGATCTAAGCTGGTAGTTAAGCTTAGAAGTTTTCATGCAGGCCCCCACATCTGTACCCTAAAGTTCAGAGTGGGGAAGGAGCCTTGACCATAGGTTTGGGGGAAACTATATTGAGGTCAAGTATCAGGGGGTAGCCGTGTTAGTCTGTATCTACAAAAACAACAAGGAGTCTGGTGGCACCTTAAAGACTAACAGATTTATTTGGGCATAAGCTTTCGTGGGTAAAAACCTCACTTCTTCAGATGCATAGAGTGAAAGTTACAGTCCGTATATAATGCCTGCATCTGTAACTTTCACTCTCTGCATCTGAAGAAGTGAGGTTTTTACCCACGAAAGCTTATGCCCAAATAAATCTGTTAGTCTTTAAGGTGCCACCAGACTCCTTGTAGTGTTTATATTGAGGTCAGTTTTTTCTAGCAAATTTGCCTTGTAAGTTGGTAATAGACCTCTCCTCTGTCACTAATGAGTAGAAGTGTGGTGGTTGTGCTGTTTGTGTGTGTGTGTATATTAGGGCTTTCGAATAATCACAGTTAACCCATGCAATTAACTCAAAAAAATTAATTGCGATAAAAAAATTAATCTTGATTAATTGCAATGTTAAGCAATAGAATACCAATTGAAATGTATGAAATATTCTTGGATTTTTTTTTTACATATTGAGTTCTATTACAACACAGAAAATGACGTATACAGTGTTCACTTTATATTTTTTATTACAAATATTTGCACTGTAAAAATGATAAACAAAAGAAATAGTATTTTTCAATTCACCTCATACAAATACTGTAGTGCAATCTCTTTACTGTGAAAGTGTAACTTACAAATGTAGATTTTTTTGTTTTGTTACATAACTGCACTCAACAACAAAACAATGTAAAACTTTGGAGCCTACAAGTCCACTCAGTCCTACTTCTTGTTCAGCCAATCGTTAAGACAAACAAGTTTGTTTACATTTACGGGAGATACTGCTGCCTGCTTCTTATTTACAATATCACCTGAAAGTGAGAACCGGTGTTCGCATGGCACTTTTGTAGCCAGCGTTGCAAGGTATTTGTGTCAGATATGCTAAACATTCATATTTCCCTTCATGTTTTGGCCACCATTCCAGAGGACATGCTTCCATGCTGATGATGCTTGTTAAAAAAATAATCCGTTAATTAAATTTGTGACTGAACTCCTTGGGGGAGAATTGTATGTCTCCTGTTCTGTTTTACCTGCATTCTGCCATATATTTCATGTTTATAGCAGTCTGATGATGACCCAGCACATGTTCATTTTAAGAACACTTTCACAGCAGATTTGATAAAAAGCGAAGAAGGTACCAATCTGAGATTTCTAAAAATAGCTACAGCACACGACCCAAGGTTTTAGAATCTGAAGTGCCATCCAAAATCTGAGAGGGACAAGGTGTGGAACATGGTTTTAGAAGTCTTAAAAGAGCAACACTCCAATGCGGAAACTACAGAACCAAAACCATCAAAAAAGAAAATCAACCTTCTGCTGGTGGCATCTGACTTAGACAATGAAAATGAACATGAGTCGGTCCGCATTGCTTTGGATCATTATTGAGCAGAACATCAGCATGGACGCATGTCCTCTGGAATGGTGGTTGAAGCATCAAGGGACGCATGAATCTTTAGCGCATCTGGTGCATAAATATTGTGCGACACCAGTTACAACAGTGCCATGCGAACGCCTGTTCTCCCTTTCAGGTGACATTGTAAACAAGAAGCGGGCAGCATTATCTCCTTCAAATTGTAACCAGACTTGTTTGTCTGAGCAATTGGCCAAAGTAGGACTGATTGGACTCATAGGCTCTAAAGTTTTACATATTTTATTTTTGAATGCAGTTATCTTTTTGTACATAATTCTACATTTGTAATTTCAGCTTTCATGGTAAAGAGATTGCACTACAGTACTTGTCTGAGGTGAATTGAAAAATACTATTTGTTTTTCACAGTGCAAATATTTGTAATAAAAATAAATATAAAGTGAGCACTGTACACTTTGTATTCTGCATTGTAATTGAAATCAATATATTTGAAAATGTAGAAAACATCCAAAAATATTTAAATGGTATTCCATTATTTAACAGCGCGATTAATTTTTTTCATCGCTTGACAGCCCTAATATATATGATTTAATACTTGCCTTCAAAGGTAAATCTAACCCAATTTTTATTTATTTATATCTTGTAGGTTCAGGCAGCACAATCTGAGGCTAAGATAGTAGCTCAGTACCATGAACTTGTGGCTAAAGCTAGGGATGAATTTCAGCGAGAACTGGATAGTATCACTCCAGAAATACACACTGGCTGGAAGGGGCTAAGTAAGTCTTGGACTGTTATGTTACCTTTAATGTTTAATGATGCACAAAGCACTTTGTTTTCCAAGAGCACTACAGCTGCGTATATGGACATACAGTTGTTTTAATTTTCTGTTTCTCTACATTGTAGCTAGTTTAATTGTAAACTATTGTGAATTAATTTTAAAATCCCAAGTAATCTGAACCAACTGGTACAGAAGGCCCTCATTTTGAATAGGTAATTTATGGAGCAACTGTACTCTTGCTGATGAAATCACGAGATGGTTTCTGGGTAGCTTGAAAAAAGCACCTGCACTGAAACTTGACATTGGAAAGGTACTTGACTGTCCTCTGTTGGAGTCTTTTAAACTTCCAGGTGTTCCAAGAGTAGTGATGTAGAGTAAGCCCATATTATGGAAAGAGAAGGCCAGGTGCAACTGAAAAGGGTCCTTTCAATAAAGCACAAGTAACTTATTTATGGAACAACTAGAGTAAAACTTAGTTTTGTTTTTCTACTTGTTTCCATTAAAAAATCAAATCTGTAATATTTCCCTTCTGAGATTCTTAATGGAATATGAACTGTATAAAGCAGTAAACTGTTTAAAGAGCTCTATATCTGTATCTGAGTTTTTATAGAATATGGGTGAAGTAACCAGTGTACAGTTAGCTAGATTAAATTAACTTGAACTGAAATGGAGCAAGTCCATTTAATGTCACACAGAAGCTCTCTTGAGATACTGCTGAACAGCTACTGCTCTACTGCATTAATGACCATTAGATAACATGACAGCTATGTTAATCAACAGAGATAAAGCATAAGGATGTTTCTTTCTTTTTTAAAGTATGTGTTATTAAATACCATGGTTTTGCCCTGTCGCTGAGTCCCTTTGAGTAAAGCCCCTAAGCATATGCATAACTATTCCCTTTTCAAAACATAGAATTTAAGCATATTCTTAAATGCTTTGCGAAATCAGGGCCTTCCTTCTGAAGAATGGTTTGGCATTTATCTGGCACTGGGAGTCTATAACTTTCTGACAATGTTTAGCTCCCTAGACATAGTTGAGGCTATCACTTAATGGCTTTCCAGGGATGTTTTAATGATTCATCTTATGGATATGCAAAGGCATGTTTATAATTTAAGAAGTGATTTTTTTTTTTTTTTTTAATTATGATGTTTGTTTAAATTGTCGCTTTGTGGTGTTGTAGTGGATACTGATATGATTCTGAGAGATTTCTGCTGGTCTTTTAGTGTGCTCATATCCCTTCATTAGTGAGAGAATGCCCATCTCACTGTAGAGGCCCATAGCTTTTGGGTGCATGCAGTGGAAAGCAAGACCTGTGTTGGAAATAGTGTATTACCCCAGATACTTGTGTTCATATTTATGTGGTCAGAGAAATTGGCAGCAGTAACTGCAGCACTGAACTTTGAACAGTAAATGCACAGTAACTTAGAAAAATGTGTTTTTACTTGTCAGGTGACTTACTAAATATGGTTCCACAGATAGTGGAGTATTGTGTTAGAGCAGCAAATAAGCCTGGTCTGATAACATTACAGCTCTTCTGCCGGTGAAATTGGAGTTTTTTATTCTTTGGGGAATTTCTCTGCTAGGTGCTTGGGTATTTTTCTCCTGGCTTAAAAATATGCTAGCCCAGGGGTAGGCAACCTATGGCACGCGTGCCGAAGGCGGCACGCGAGCTGATTTTCAGTGGCACTCACGCTGCCCGGGTCCTGGCCACCGGTCCGGGGGGCTCTGCATTTTAATTTAATTTTAAATGAAGTTTCTTAAACATTTTAAAAACCTTATTTAGTTTACATACAACAATAGTTTAGTTATATATTATAGACTTAGAGAAAGAGACCTTCTAAAAATGTTAATGTATTACTGGCACTCAAAACCTTAATTTAGAGTGATTAAATGAAGACTTGGCACACCACTTCTGAAAGGTTGCCGACCCCTGTGCTAGCCCATATTATGAACCATTTGAAACATATTTATGTAGTGAGTCACAAATTCTTTAAACAGTAATTTTAAATTTCATTTACCTTACTTAAAGGACTTGTATATTTTGAGCTATAGGAAATTTTGTCATAATAAATCTTGTACCTGCGCACCTCATCCAATTAATGCAGTCAGGATTTGTATCCTAGCACAAAACAAGGGGGGAAGCCAGCCAGCCAGCAAGCATTATTCAGGAAACTTCAGTTATGCTGTTCTGATGATGGTTTACCAAACAATCTAAGATTTTGTTTTATATCCAGTATACAAAAAATAATTTTCATAGCTTTTAATGAGTTAGCTTCTGAATTACAGTCTATGTATTTGTAGACATAACATTTGTGTACATTACAGGTTGTGTATTAATAGCGGTAGTTCACCTTATATTTTCTGTGATTACTGATTTTATTTTTAAGTAATTTGTAACAGCCATAAAAAAAACTTCACTTCAGGCCCAAAAATAGCATTTCAGGTCTTTGCAGATGGTAAACTATTTTTGCCAAATTCTCTGTCAAATGTGAGCAGCCTGTTTAAATGTAAAAGGCTGTGTCTAGAAAAATGAACATATTGGAACTCACGGCTATGAATTGTAGCAGGTTCATTTTTCAGGTGTGTAGTTCTGCACTCCGTGTTAATTCTTGAAATTATTTCCTAGCTTCCATGCTCGGGCCCTGATCCTGCAAGTGACAGTGCACTTCAGTTGGGCTCCCTGCAAGTGTAGATGTCCCATTTGCAAGCTGTTAATTGCAGGGCAAGGGCACAAAGAGGCCACAGTCACATTGTGTTTTCTGGGGAAAATCTTCCCTGTGCTGGTCTGTCTTAAATTTCAATCTTGAGAGAGCGTCATTTGAGCAAATAAATTTGACAAGTTTAATGAACCACATTGCTGCTCATAATTAAATGCTTCAGAGTTGTATTCTGAAGTTTTTGTGTGTCTAGCAATAGGTAAGTTGTGGACACCTCTGCTTTGGAGTAACTGAAAGACTAACTTCAAAGTGTAATGGTGTGCTGTGCTTCCCAATTAAAATATGTAGTCCTTATTCTTAAACATATTTTAGCTTAATCTGCACTGCTCCTTTGCTATGACTGTTAAAGCTCGGAATGTGATTTTAGAGGCTTTGATGTTGTGGGTTTTATGTTGGTATTATATAAAGGGACTTTTAAGAGCTTTAACAAAAAGAAAAAGCTGCCAGTCTAACTAAAAGACTCCCTATAATATGCTATGGCACTCTAAATACAAAGCTATGAGTGGTATGTTTTCATGTACATTTCTGCATGCTTTTACCAACTAATTGATTTGCTGTGTTGACTGTTCATTAATTTTTCCAAACCTTCCTCTTTCTGTTGCAGAGATAACTGATTTAGGTGAGTTACTGTAACTTTTTCTGCTCTGATGAATGTTATTTCTCAAGTCTTTCTGTGTTTGTGTCGTGCATTGCTTTACAACTAGACAATATCAACTAGTGCTTAGTTGCTGCATTTATAAAATATATTAGTGCTGAGGTTTGCTTTGGGATACTTCCCATTTAGTTTCTCTGTGTAGTCTGGTTCTTGTCTGTTGTGCTTGTAAATCATACACTTGAAATAGTTTTGTTGCTCAGGTAACAGTTACTGTAAATATTAACTACATGGTTAAATTCCTTACATGAATATTGTCATGTCACTGGGATACCCTTATGCTGATCCCAGATGATTAGGAGCACAGAACTGTGAACCAGAAAGTTTTGTGTCCTGCCATTGACTTGCTGGGTAATCTTGGGTAAGCCATTTGGGCCTAAATTTTCCAGTGCCCACTAATTTTAGGTTCCTCAATTTTCCTATGCCCACCTTGAGCCTCATTTTGTAGAGTTCTGAGCACCACCAGCACCCTTTGCAACTTGTAGATATGCAGCACCTCTGAAAACCAGGCTCTTGAGGTCAAGTAGGGCCTGCAAAATGAGTGGATGTTTGGAAAATTTTGACCTAAATCCTTGCGTTGTAGTTTCTCCACCTTAGGAAAATGGTAAATTTTATCAACTTGCTTAGTTTGATTTTAAAAACTCTGAACCAAAGCAGGTTGTACAAGGAGCTGCGTTCCCTTGACATCAAACTTAAACACGGTACAAGGAGTTACAAACAACGCTTCATCACAGGAGCAGCGCTTCTTCCTGCCGTCTGTCCACATGTCATACTAATCATTGATCAGCAGTCCTAAACTGGACTAAAAACTCCCCTTCGCAGCACATTTCCCCCAAATAAAATCCCACGCCCAACAGTGTCAATTCCTCCTCCAGTGCCCACTGGAATGCATGGGCTTAGCAGCACATGCCTGGTAGGTTAACAAGCTTGGGCTATTTTGGACCAGAACTAGGAGAGAGCATTCCAGAAGAAAAGGGGTCATCGCAGAGAATGCTCTGCTGGAACCCCCATCTCTTCCCTACTGACAGCAAGGTGGTGCAGCTCAACTATGCCTGCTAATCTTTACTGGGGCAGCCTGTGTTGGAGTGACTTTGTGTAGGATAGCCTGAGGCCAGTGGTTCAGCCTTTTCCATGCTGGGGGACACATCCCCCCACACACTTTCCTCCATTTAACAGGTTGAGATCTCATTTCCTAGGCCATTTAGGACTTCATAGGTAAGAACCAACACCTTTAGCTCCACCCAGATGCCAATAGCAGATGTAGATCCTGGAGCACAAGTATAACGTGCTCATGGGAAGATACTCTGCTTATCAAGCAGGTTGCCACCTTCTGCACTGGCTCCAGCTTGGGAATGGGTTTGAGAGAGCCCTGTATGGCACACATTGCAGAAATCTGGTCCTGAGTGTCAGTGGTGGCCTGGTCTACATCCCAAAGAAAAGGCTGCAACCTTTGACCATATGCAGATATAGTTTTGATCTCTGCCACTGTTTGATCAACCAACTTGTGGACTCTGGTAACAGATGCTGGATATAAACCTCAGTCAGAGGAACTTGTATAACAGCTGCCAATACTTTGACTTGCTCTCCTCTCACTCACTGTCCCTGCCTGTCTTCTCAGGACTGAGCTTCAGCAAGCTCACGGTCATCCATATCCAGTCTCACCCAGACTTTGGATCTGCTTTACTCTACATCCCTTGGGGTGCTGTATGGCTTATTAGCACAGTGATAGCTGCATGGTGCTTTAAAAACCAATAAAAGGGCAGTTCTTGAGCCACGAGAAACTTACAGTTCTAAATTTGACATACCGGGGGGTGGGGTGGGGAAGAATCCAGGGGCTGGCAGGGTGGTAATTGAGAGAAATATTGTGAGAAGTGTATTTTGATAGCTCCTTCTTGTATTTAGGAAAAAATAATTCACTTCATTAGTTTGGAGATGCTGTCCAGAAGGGCTTGGATGGGTGTCCTGGCAGGAAGAGGGAGAGAGTTAGTAAGGTGCTAAGATCCTTGGATAAAAAGTGCTAGTTGAGTATTAAATATTTCCAGTTTGTGACCTGAGGATGATCTTATTTCGTGTGTGCGTGTGCTGGGTAGCGCAGGTGGCGTGTCTGTCTGACTGTTTCTCCAGTGATCTATTTCTAATAAAACTTGTTCTCTCTAGCTGGTCAGCTGTCTACAGATGATTTAAATTCTCTCATTGCCCATGCTCATCGTCGTATTGACCAGCTAAACAGTGAACTAGCAGATCAGAGAGTGAGAGAACAGCAGCATATTGAGGCAGCCCTGGAAAAGCAAAAACTGGAAGATAAGAGAGCACTTGAGACAGCAGTGGCAAAAGCACTAGAGCACCACAAAAGCGAGATCCAGATTGGCCAGGACAAAAAGGTACAGTAAGCACAGGGTAATTGGTCCTCCCATGCTGCTGTTTTCCAGTATGTTCTCTGCCTGCAGTGGAATTCACCAGTGAAGTCTGACATCTTCCAAGCTGCAAACTAATAGTGTGGCAGCTGGTTAGAAAACAGTAATATAGCTTTGGACATTGAAGCTTGATTCTCAAATGTGTGCGCAAATTAGGCTTGTAGGGGAAAAGTTTCAAAAGCCCATGAGTCACTTAAGTACTTTTGAAAACGTTCCATGTATAGTCAGCCACAGCTATTACACACAAATATGGGTATTTGTATTCATATATGGTCAGCAAACTGTAGAGAGTGCTTCCAAACAAGACATGAAATCTTGCATGTGTGCACTTCTGAAAAGCAGGGTGTAATCTTGGCTGTACTGAAGTCAACTGCAAAACTCCCATTAACTTCAGTAGGGCCAAGATTTCACCCAGGTTCTGGTTGTCCAAAGCTGCATTCGGATTGAGATCTTCATAGTTAAGAACTCCTCCTCCTCCCCCCTCCCCTATTTGTTTTAATTGAGCTGTTTAGATCCAGGTTGTTGTGGCATTTGAAGAAAAGGGACCAGGGCTAGCTTGAGTGAACAGTTCACTGACAGGAAGCTCAGTACAAGAAAGAACTAGAAGCCCGTTGACTTCTCATGTGACTCATTAGTGCAAAAAACATTCAGGGATTGGGAAAACATATAGCCACTCCAGAAATAAGTGTTAGTGTCAAGTTTATAAGCAGATAAGCTGACACAGTGTGTATAGTTTGAAATAAAATATTGCAGATAGAGGAGGGGGGAAAAAAGTAGAAGCATTTTAATTTGAGACCTGATTGGGGAAATTTTAGAATTTTTTTTAATGTATACTTTTATCTGAGCAATTAGTTTTTCATGCATGTCTAAACTTAAAAGCATGCACAGTTAACTATCTGGCAAGTGTAGTCACTGGTTACTAGCATTATGGGCTTTTAGCCATTAGAAAGACAAACCAACAGAGCAAGAGAACTTTGAAGGTATCTCTAAAACGTTGTTAATTTTAAAAATGTAAAGTTACATAGAGTCTTTATAAGAAGCTCAGTGATGTTAGGAATATGACCTCAAGAAAATTATCGTTGTGTTAATTTTAAATAACATCACCCTTGCTATCATCAAGCAGTTGGGAGATGAAGACTTATAGCTAGTGCCTGTTTATGTACAGATAGAAGAAGTCCGAGAAGTAATGGAGAGTGAAATGAGGACCCAGCTCCGCAGGCAGGCAGCTGCTCACACGGATCACCTAAGAGATGTTCTGAAGATCCAAGAACAGGAACTCAAACTGGAGTTTCAGCAGGTGAGGGAGGGGAGATCTATAATGAAATGGCCAGGGACTACATGGCATGGTATCTAGTTTGTGATAGCCTTGGGAGATGCACATCACGTAAGGGTCTCACTGGACAGCAGTCTTACAAATGCATCCTTCAGTACACTTTAATGCAGGCCATAGAATGAAGCCAATTATACTGAAAGGGGATGGAATACACAAACTCTTTGATCACTTCAGATTCTATTCCTTTTAATCTTTTTGATGGAAGAGAGGATTTGCTGATACTAAACAGCAAGTGCAATAGTATTTGGCTCTACTCTCAAGTTAGGGTGCCTGATTGCCAGGGCGATGTTGTATTTACTATAATGTGCGTTGTCTTTGGAAGGCATACAATAAACTGATCGGTGGTATTGTGTTCTAAAGGGTATAATTTTGATCTCTCTCCATGAAGTATTTGTTCATGTATTTGTTTACAATGGTACTAGATTTATGTTAAGTTTCTTGTTTCAGAGCTTGTCTGAGAAGCTCAGTGAACAGGAATTGCAATTCAAACGCCTTACTCAGGAACAACTTGACAACTTCACTTTGGATATCAACACAGCCTATGCCCGGCTGAAAGGAATTGAGCAGGCAGTGGAGAGTGAGTACTGGAAAATGGGGCAGAAACATTTTGTAATGACTGTGATGTACCAGAGCACAATCCAGACTAGTGGGGCACTGTGTCACCCCTACCCTGCACTCATGGGTGCCTTGCAATACCTTGCTGTAGTAGTTCCTGCCTGGGCTGCTCACAAACAGCCTTCCAGCATGCTGGCCATACCCTCCGTGTTTGTGTTACTGTAGCCTGCCAGCTACACCCTGGCTTTCACCAGGCTTGATTCTACTGCAGGGTGACCCCAACACCTCCTCCAATCCTGGATCAGATCTTCCTCTAGAAAGGTTTATCCTTTACTGCCCAGCCCTTTCCTGGACAGTACAACTATATTAAGTCTGTTATTCCTTGAAGGCAATAATATGCTATCTTATTTTAAATGGAGTTACCCGGGCACTTCAACTTAAAAATACTGGATTAGATGAAACAGTAAAAGTAGTTTATTAACTACAAAGAGATTTTGAATGAGTATAAGTGAGGAGACACAAAAGTCAGAAATGTTTACAAGAAAAAAAAGGTAAAACACTTACTAGTATCTACTTAAGAAACAATCTGGGTTGCAAAGCAAACTTTCTCACCACACGCTCCAGTAGATTACTGACCAAACTTTCAGGTCTGAACCCCTCCCCCACAGTCCAATGGCTGTTTTCCTTTTGTCTTCTCAGGTGCGGAGAACGCGGTGGGGTGGGGGTGGGGTTTGTCCTACGGGGTGTTTGTCCCTTCTTTTTATAGTTTCTCTCCTCTTGAAAATCCTTTCCAGCTGAGACCCGGGAGTCAGTCTATGTGGAAGACTATTCCCTGCTGGGGTTTTATTTTTCACCTGTTTGAACTTCTTTTGTTTTCCCTCCCTGCTTGATGACGTTTATCACTTAAATGCAAAGTAAGGCAAGCACACATTCCTTCCTTTGTTTAGGACAGACCTGACTTCTGTCTGGTCAGGGCTGTGGGGTTTGGAATGTGTGTTTATCATACAGGGGAATCTTATAACTTCACATACAATGTTGCGACACATATTTTACCAGGACAATACTGACGTGCAAACTGTAAGGTATCATTTGAAAACTCGTCAGGAATACTCTGTAGAAAGATTCTTACAGTAGTGTGTAGGGTATGAACAGAGGGGTTTATTCCATGACAGTGACCCAAGATCGATGCCTAAGCACATATAGGCCACATAACTAAGTGACCTGTTTTTCCTAACGTGCTGAGCACTTCTGCCCTAGTGAGCAGATTCAAAGAGAATATAACCCTCTGCCAAAGTGTACTTGTGGAGAAGTAGCTCTCCTGCTTTTGAAGTGGCCGGCTTTCTGTAGACAGCTCGGGATAATAGCAGGTTTTGCACACCTCACTTCAGCAGTCAGACCCAATATTATCCTGAACTGCTGTTAAGCCAGCCCATCCCACACCTCCAAAAGTAGATTGTGCTGTCTTTGAAAGTAAACTGATTCATGGGAAAGGGAACTAGCTTGTGCTTGTTAATGTGTTAAACTGGCCTATGAGGGTGCAGTTACTTTATAGTTACTTTACCTTGATGTGGCAGTTATATTGGGGGGGGGTGTGTGTCAATGTCAGTCTATGAAAACCTCCTTTCTGGGTTTATTCTGCAGGCCACGCAGTTGCTGAAGAAGCAGCCAGAAAGGCACATCAGTTGTGGCTTTCAGTTGAGGCTTTAAAATACAGTATGAAGACTGCATCTGGGGATAGTCCCACTGAACCATTGGAGTGTGCAGTTCAGGCCGTCAAAGCCAGCTGTTCTGACAATGCATTTACTGAAGCCTTAGTCTCAGCTCTCCCCCAAGAATCTTTGACCCGGGGAGTCTATAGTGAAGAGGCACTCAGAGCACGTTTCTATGCAGTCCAAAAACTGGCAAAAAGAGTGGCTATGATCGATGAAACCAGAAACAGCTTGTATCAGTACTTGCTCTCTTACCTACAGTCGCTTCTCCTGTTTCATCCTCCGCAACTGAAACCACCTGCTGAGCTCAGCCCTGAAGATCTGGACACATTTAAATTACTATCCTATGCTTCATATTGCATTGAACATGGAGATCTAGAGCTGGCAGCTAAATTTGTCAACCAGCTGAAAGGGGAATCTAGGAGAGTGGCACAGGATTGGCTGACTGAAGCTCGAATGACCCTGGAAACAAAACAAGTAGTGGATATCCTGACTGCATATGCCAGTGCAGTGGGATTAGGAACAACGCAAGTGGATTGATCTAGGCTAGGGATCTAGGATTATACTTTTGGAAGCAGTCTAATGCAGCAGAATTGTTTAAGTGCTGGGAAAAAATCAAATGATCTGTAAAGGGTTTGCAAACCAGGACCTTGAAAGGGGTAGAAAGAGTTATGTCTCAAACCACAGGTACTGTCCTGTCTCCTTGCACTGAGCTGAATCTCACCACCTGTTGTATTTGTATTGGTTTCAGTTGTTATCATGCCAGCAACCTTCAGGATGCTTTCTCTGCAACTTGTATAGCCATTTTGTTTCCAAGTTGTACTGATTGGGCTTGTGATCCAGCCAAAATAATGTTTGTAACCCACCATTATTGATTTGCCAGTTGGTGTCGTTGAATAAAACAAGATGTAAAACCCATGTCTCTTCTATTCAATTCTCTTGCTTAAATCTGTTACCAAATCCAAACAAGGGGCAAAAGCAGAAAGTTTCTATCAGTTCTCATAGGCACATAGGAGATTGCAGCATCTAACTGTACCAGAGCAGATCAGTGATGCAGGAGTTGGTATTAGTGGCCTGAAGCTGATGGTGGCAAACAGCTGCCACATCTCTCGGTAACTGTGTGATAGTATATATTCTTGTTCTCAGCGTGTAGGAATTTAAATTTATACCATCACTAGCCCTTGCCTTTTACCCTACATAGTATAACTGCTGATGCTACTTCTTGCAGTTGTATTTTAAATCCTTAAGTTAGTGCCAGGCTATGTACATAATCTAGAACTAAAATATCTTTGTGCTTGGGCAGTTCAAAACAAGCATCCTCTCACTGTGTAAGGAAATACTTTAATTTAGTAGTCTGTTAAACAGCATGGTCTGTAGTTAGGACAGGAAGCTTCCAGATGTGTGCATAGTAGTATCATCATCAATTGGTTTAACCAGAAAACATCTTGAAAAATATTGGATTAAAACTCATCCTGTGCCTCTATCATGATAGATATTAAGTATGGATCAAACACACGAAACAGACATTCAGACTTGCAAGAAAATTCTGCTAGGTTTCCTGAATGCCTCCCTGTTCTGCATGTTCAGGACTCATTAGTGGTAAGAAACTTTCCTCCCTATATTTCACTTTGAAGTGTAATGTTAGTCTGGGTAGAATGTATCAGCTCTCTTTAACTTACCTAGAACCAACCACATTCATCAGTATCATGCAAGGTGTCCCAAACAAACTACATATATTTATTTACAAAACATACAACAGATTTAGACCGCTTACTGTATTTCAGTTCCAACATGGAAGATAGTGAAGTAGACCTGTTCAAGCCTTTATTTACCCTTATTCTATATGAACTAGTTCAAACACATCAATTTTCCCCTTTAGTTCTGGCATGTTTTATTATACATTTCTGTATGGTTAACTTTGCCTAGTGCTTTAAAAATCAAAGCACCTAGAAGTAGGATATTTACCTAGAACAGATATCTACAACCCTATCATAATAAATTCACATCCCCATATTATTAGCATTTCAATTCTCACCAACAAAAGTTGCTATTTACTGTCAGCTTCAAACATTTGGAAAGGTTTTTGTAGGCCCAGCAGTACTCCTATAGGAAAATCCCAGTTACACTGACTTACATGAACCAAAGAGCAGTGGCTGAATAATATAGTAGCAATCCAAGCTCCTACTGCAACACTCTAGCTATATCCTCATGGTTGACTGATGTAAAGGCCAGCCATTCCTGTCACTGGCTGAGACAAAGTTAGAAACAACTGACTTGTTCCTTGCACTATTTTTTGTTTAGTCTAGCTGTAAATATGGCAGTGGAGGACAGGAAGAAAGAATAGAGCTGCCCTCCTTTTGCTTAATCTAATCAAGTGTGACATGGCAGAGACTCTTCCTAGGTCTGTCCAGTTTTCCTCTTATCCCCCTTACTTGTAATTAGTGTGTTTAGGCTATTCAAACTGTTGTAGAGGTGCATCTTCCCCTACTCCCTCTTAGCTGTCACTGTTACACTTCACTTTTAATCCTGCACTCAAACCCTTTTCTCTTTTCTGCTATTGCGTGATCAGTAGTGGATACATGGGAACTGCTTTAATGTAGGAAGGATGTACTGCTGAGCTTAACCTTTGCTATGCTGGTAGCTATGGAAGTGATCAAAAGGATGTTACAATGAAAAGAATTGATTAATTTGTGCCTTGAGGTTCTCCATACTACCCAACTGTGATCCTCTTCAATGAAAAGATTCATCTGAGAAGGCTGATTAAAAGACTGACGAACTCCCTCTTCCCACAGTGGAGCCTGGGAGGTTAAACTCTAGCCTTTGGTGTGGGTGTGTTAGGGACAACAATCCTAGTGGTATCAGTTAAAGGGAACTATCAAGATTTTCAAGGCAGCACTGCCCATGCATGCTAGAAGACAAGGTCAGTGTAGGCCTCTGCTGGAGGGTAGAAGCAGCATCTTTGAGTACAGCAGCCATGTACATTTTAAGGTGAGAATCACACCCCCAGGTTGCAGGGTAGCTGGAGCCTTATAGGCTCACAGTAGAGCAGCTGTCACAGCTCTGGCCTCAGGGCCCCAAAGCCCATTCCTGAACCCAAGAGGGGAGAGGTACCATAAGCAAGTCCCTGGAGGAATCTTCATAGATCAGCTCCATTGTGCTGCAGAGTAACTTATAACACTTAAGAATGTTTCATGCAAGACAGTGAAACAGTAATTAAGGCTGTTTAAATTCACAGACTAAGTCAACAGAAAACAGGTAAGGCTCATGTAGATGTGGTCTAGTCCATAGCCGTATGTCTCTTCTCTAACCCCTGGACAAGTCACTATGGGAGCATTTAACAGGGAAGAGCTTCCATCGTCTCTCTTAGCTGGTTTGCGGATAGTGGTGGGAGGAGAGGTATTGCTGCAAGCAGAACAATACAAGCCTCTTATTCCTAGCGTCCTTTGGTCTGTCACGTCCAATGGAAGGAGAGGTGTGAAATCATGAGTGCAGCTTTCCAAAGCAGCCCACACAGGCCATAGTAGTGAGAACTGCTCCCATTCTTTGTTTCACAGGGAAAGCTAGAGAAACAGCTCCTAGTCGCTGTCGCTATCACTGCTTTGGGGATCAGCATCTTCCAGAGCCTTCCTGGAGAGAAAAGGTTCAATTTAACAGATAGTTGAAACCCACTTGTGACACAGTTACAGAAAGGACAGTTCAGTGCACAATATGCTACCACCACATTACGCCTCCACATATCCATGCTCCCTTCCAGAGGGAAATGAAGGAGACCACCCACTCCTAAGGCTCATTTTGTAGCAGGAGAAGCAGGCTGGAATAGGAGCCAGGCCAGATTGGATTTCAAGAATAATTTCAGTTCTGCAATGCAACTTTCAGAGTAATGGTTTCCTCTCCTTCAGAGTCCTAAGGGTGACACTGATTTTTAGCTGCTCCAGTAGTTTTTTCAGATACAATTCTTAGAGAGAATGTGGCCTTTTAAATGTCTCGCTTTTAAGAAACTAAGTCGACAAAGCCCACTGAAAGCATTATCTACTGGTAACATCTCCGGTTCCCTGAGCTGAGAGAAGACAGCATGTATTTTCAGATGTGGCTTGGGTGCCCAATTAGACACCATGTTCAGAGATTGAGTACTCAGCACTACCTGATAAATTAGTTCCTTTTAAAGATAGTCTTACACTGGGCACCCAAAAATCACTAGTCCTGTAAGCCCCCCCCCTTTTTTTTGGAGGAGGGTTACTCTGACTAGACACAAAAGGGCCAGATTTTTATAAAGTCATTTAGGCAACTAAAGATGTAGACAAAGTCTCACAAAGGTGTATATCTGCAGCTATAGGTGCCCAAAGTGCCATCAAATGCCGCTTCACTATATCTCTGTTCAGTTTCCCCTGGTTTTGAGGATCCGTCTCTCAGCAACAGGGAAAAAGCGCTTTTGTTGTTTTTAAATGAAGTTTTATTATAACTATACACAGGCCGGAGACTCACTAAAACTTGAAATCTAATCAACTTAGTGAAGAAAGGTGCTAAGTTAGCAGTGTTAGGAGTAGAGCCTGGGATTAACATTGAGGTTTTCTGCAAGTGAGGAGGACTGGAGTGAAGGTTACAGCAAAGCTGTGTGTGGCATTCTGAAAGCCAACTCCCCTGTAAGCCATTCGCAGAGAGGGACACAGATTTTCCTAGTTACTGCTGACAGTGGATATGGAACAACAAATACATAAAACAATCCATCTTACTTCTGCTCTTCAGACAGTTCAAACTCCTCCATCACCCTCCTTGCAAGCTTTGCAGTTGTAGGTAGACTGAAGGCAGCAGCCAACTTCACTAGCTCAACCGCCTGATCTGGAGCGTTGCTTTGTTTAGTGCAGGTCAAGACCTCGTTCATCACCTTGTCGCTACAAGTGAGAAGCAAAGAGTGAATGCTCTGCAGAGCCAGAATGCCTGGGTTGGGAAGGAATACGCTGAGCTCCAGGGTGGGGTGTCCACAGCACACACAAGCCCTCCGTAATTAACTTCACTTGCTGAGTTTCAATGCTTAGGAGATTTTCAGAAGTGTTCAGTTCGGGCCTAATTGCTCTCCCTGAAATCAGTGGGAGTTTTAGCTTTGCCTTTAACGCAAGCAGTTAGGCCAACACTTCTGAAAATGCCCTCCCTAACTGAGGAACACACATTACTATACATGCAACAATGTGCGGAACCTCCCCCCCCCCCCGCCCCAGGCTGGGCTCGACCTCTCAGTGGTGGAGACAGAGGTACAGGAGCTTAGGGTTAAGTGGCGTTATTTTTGAGTCCTGTTTAGAGATTGTTCTCACAGCCAGCCCCTCTCCCATTAGAGGAGTTGGAGCATCCTGCTTGAACGATACCAGAGGCACTGCTCAGAGTGGAGCCCTCTAAACTGACAGGCAGAGCCCTAGTCTCTTGTAGGGAGCTGCCTGTAAGAGGAAAGAAGGGGTAGGGGGGAAATTTGCCTTCGCTGCCTTCCCCAATAAGCTCAGCATGGAGGCACAAAACACCTGGCTACAGCTCTGCTACTTCTGTAAAGGTACCAGTCTGGCAGAGCCTTCAGGTGGCTGGCCAGACTCCCTCCTCTCCTGCTGGAGGTTCGACATGTTGCTGATAGGGAAGATGAGCTGGGGAGAAGCGTCTGCAGCAGCTACCAGAGAGATGAGTAGGACAAGGGGGTGCAGCTGGGCCACTTAAACCAAAGGAGCCTTTTCCTGTTCTACTGGCAGCTCTCAAGAAGCAGCTTCCCTCCCATCACATTCAGAGCTGGTGGCCACTGAGGACTAACAGCCATGCTGAAAACTTCAGAATTCCCCTCCCTCCCCTCAGCACAGATTCCTGTTGGGGCTCTGACTTCGCACATCAGCTTGGGGGATTTCACTAGTGCGAGTGCTTTGAGATGTACATATGCAGGTGTGTGCATATTAAACACACATATCTAGGCAGGCTGGCTGTAATTACCAGAACTGATGCTTGGCCAGGACACCAGAGCCAACACACAGACTCCCATTGTAAGTATCAGCACACACCCCAATACTTTTCTGAGGTAAAGATCACACTGGTTTAAATGTGTTAATTTCTCTTAAGAGTTAAAATTCCTACTTTTAAATTAAGCTTCTTTCTAGAGCTTCTCAAAAGGTAACTAAAACCCCCCACTCTCTGGTCAGTTTCATTTTGAATGCTCTACCAAACATTTACCAACTGTAAAGTGATCAGTTCAGGAGCTAGTGTGATTCGGTGTGATCTGAAGAACTCCAGCAGGAGCTCCTATTGCTTTCAACTAGAGGGTCAAACGCTAAGTATGCTAAAATGTAAGACCATCAATCTTAACGTAAGAATGGCCATTCTGGGTCAGACCAATGGGTCACCTAGCCCAGTATTCTGTTTTCCGACAGTGGCCAATGCCAGGTGCTTCAGAGGAATGAACAGAACAGGACAGTTTATCAAGTGATCCATTCCCTGTTGCCCATTCCCAGCTTCTGGCAAACAGAGGCTAGGGACACTTCAGGGTGATGTTGGTTGGGAGAGTCTCAGAGGAGCTGCTCTTGGTCTCTAGTGGAGAGTTAATCTGGCCCCACACTGACCTGTTGGGCTTGTTCGGCAACACTTTGAGTTGTTGAGCCCATTCAATTATTTTATTACCCCATATCTCAAGAGTCTGACACAAGTGGGGGAAAAAGTCACAGCATCAGCATTTTAAAGTCTCAAGGATCTCACTCAAACCAACCTCTGCCCCTTGACCATGTCCTGGGGCACAAAGAGCTCTCAGCATAGGTTTTATACTGGGTGAATGAAGAAACCCCTCCCCGCTCACCAGGGAGGCCAACACCCAAATGAAAAGTATCCAATTTAGGAGTTCTTTTAGGAAGTGAAGGTGTGAAAAACCACAGACTGCTACTGTCACCTAGAAACACAATGCAAGACCTCAACCAAAGTAGTGTGAGAGATCTGCCACCTGACATCGGACCACTAAATGAACTCACCTGGGGACTCTCTTGTTTTTTTTGAAAAGCTCCAGCATGTTCCTGTTTGAAGACGAAGAAAAAAACAACAACTGAGGTTATAATGTCAGTCTCATTAAGGAAGGAGTGTCTTTGGTATACACATTTTGAAATATTCACTGATTTTATCTGCAGACTAAAATGATTAATTTATGTCTACCTTAGTCTTCAATATAGTAAGAAAAATGTCACTGCAGGCATATATGCTGAGTGTGCACTTAAAAAAAACCCCTTTTGCTTTAAAAAAATTCAAACAGATGTAAATGTACAACTTTATATAAAGGCACCCACCTCCTGGTCTGTTCCCAAATGTACTGATCCAAGTGAATCAATGGGAGATTTGACTTGGGAGTTGGATCAGACCCCAAAATTGGGGACTGGACATTTGAAGCAACAACATTATTTTGAATTGAACCTCTTTATTATGGCAAAGTCTCCCCCCCCCCCCCCCCCAATTTTTTTTTTTTTTTTTTAAATAAAGTGCTCACAGACCCTAGGTTTTTTTGGTGCATTTACAAGATATCTGGCAGCATAAAGCATTTTGCATGCAAGCGAGTAGGCTATGAGTAGGATACTATGCCAGTCTGTGATTAAAATCTGAATTGGAGATATCAAGGATGCAAGCAGGACAAGAATTCATAGCAGCCACACACTTACCAGGCTTCTTGGATACTCCCCATCCTTGAGAACAGTATGGCAATGTTACCCAGAGCACTCGCTGTCCACTCTAAGGGGACCTGGTTCCTCTCTCGAGTTTCAAAAATAGATTTGATATCTGCAGCACAGTTGGCAAATGACATTTGAGTCTGTGAAGAGATTACTCTATTAGCACCCAAACATCTGTAACTTGTGGGGCATCTTGTTTACCAGTGAATTGTCTACCACACTTTCAGAATCAGAAAACATACCTCTTTTATAGGAAGACAGCTCCACCAGAAAGCTCTCAACTGGACGATTTTTAAACACCACAGCAACTGTAAGTCACTGTATACTAAGGCAAGAAAGGGGAATACTACCAGGTGATGTTCGGAAAGCTGCAGCAAGCTGCTTCACATTAAACCACTGGGGCCAGGCATGTTATGAGCATCTACATTTGCACATTTTTTTAAAATAATCTCAATGGAGGAGATTTTCAAAAGGCACAAATGGCAGTTATGCATCTCACTCTCCGTGAACATCAGTGAGAGTTATGGAGCTAAATGTCATCTGTCCCCCGCCCAGTGAAAAACAGCTTCTCTCAGTAAGTCAGTTGTATATAATCTGTAGATTCCTCGATCTTACTATTTTTGAATTATCTTGAGTCCAGTTCATTCCTGGTTTAACTCCACTGAAGTCAATGGAGTTATACCAAGAGGATGGAATTTGGCTGCTCATCTCTACAAATTCAGAGATGACAAACCCAGATAGAGGCCAATTTCATTCTAGGAGAGAGATCTATTCTTTGTGCATGGTCAGATATGGAGCCTGAACCCCTCTCCATTTAGAAGAGAATGAGTTGCTCGCAGGGCGTTCTCGTGAGGGGCCCACCCAGGTATTGGAATTCACTCCCCTCTCCCACCCTGGTCCCCAACAGGTCTAATGTACTGATTGTCAGGGCATGCTGCAAAGCCCACCTTTTTTGAGGATGGAGGCGCATGTTGAAAGCTGAAGCGGGTTTTGGGAGGATGCTGAGCTTATTTGCCAGATAGTGAAACCTCAAATTAATAAAGGCACCTAGAACCCTTAATAGGAACTTTAGATTAATCTAAATATATAGGTTTGTGTTATTTGTGATCTCTATGCAGTGAATGGAAATCTAGGATTATCTCTACATGATGGTTCTAGTTACTCTAATACTTTGCACTTAGTGTTAACCCCCCTCAACCCCTGGACAGTAAAGTCAGGGTGACACTTTCACCCTCACTGATCACTTCATGAGCCTCACCTCCTGAGGGTGTATCTCCCTGGCCATCAGAGCCAACACCTCCTCCAACAGTTCGGGTCTTTTGCTAAACTCAAGCTGTTTGATCTCTGATTGAAGAAAGAGAGTGGTTAGCAATGGAGCCATTACTGCATCGGACAACCAACATTCCCTCCCAAGGAGCAAGCAGAACAATTTTTAATAGTACATTTAAGGAGCAGCTCAGATGTAGGCACCATTCTCATGTAAATGTTCTCACTTTTCCCACCACATGCAGGACAAAATCATTTACATTCAGCTCCCATAATGCAGCTGAGGTCCGTACCCCTGCGCCAATCATCATTGCTGATTTAAAGGGAGAGCCATGTATTTTCCCCTTCAATGAATAGTTCCACTAGTTGTACCACCTCTGTTGTCCACCCTCCCTTTAACCACCATCCTAAGATGTCCTGATGTTGCACTGCGAGGCTATCATGGCTGTGAGCCTGTGTTCTGAAGATCCAAGCAGGACAAACATCACAGCATCATGATATTGTACTGCAATAGTTTGTGGCTGTCACCATGGAGGCATTTAAGTGGCTCTCCAAGGACTAGTATGCTGCCTTACCCCTTTATCAGGTGAGCTGTATGGTCAAGCCTTAGGTTACTATAGGCAACCAAGAAACTAAGCTACCACTAACCTTTCCAAATCTGAGGGACCATTTCCAAACGGTTGGCTGTGTCCAATGCTTGAAGGAGATCACACATTACTTGAGCATTTGGGTAGAAGAGCTGATGAACAGAGACAGCAGTTTAGCCTGGTATGATTGCCTTGCTCTCCCAGATTTATATCGTAAGCACTAATGCTGCCCAGATACATGGAAATACCATCTTACCGAAGGGACCAGTTCTTTATACCACTTCAATATGACATCGAGTTGTTCCATCCTACACACCAGAGTAAAGAACTTTGCACTGCAGAAAAGAGAAAAAAATGCAGGCTATCAGAACTCAGTAGTAATTAGATTGGCTGAAATGGATAGAAGCAGGACCTGTAAATAGCAATGATCAGAACTGAATGAACATTTCCATGACTAGCACTAAATTGGACATTAAACACAATCAGCTTTGAAGAAGCAATGTTTTTGGTGAGTGTGACCCTAAGAACCCTCAATGCCATCTAGCAAAACGTTCACTGTTCTGTAACAGCAACTCCTATCAGGCCTGACAAACTCATTACAGCTAACACACTGCTCTCATAGTATTTACCCAGAAAGGGTCGTGAGTTGTCTAATGGAAGCTTATGTCATACTGATCCTCCTAATCATTGTGTGATGTATGTACGGGTGATATTTAAGAAGCTGTATGTACGTAGTGAAGATATGTTTAGAATCTGTGTCCTAGGCAGGGCTGACAAGCTGGTTTTGTCAGACAAAGGGACGTGGAATCCACCCTGTCTCTGATGGAAATTAAGCCAACACAAAGCAAGCCCCATTTGCATGAAAAGTCAACAGGAATAACAGATTGTTGAGGGGAGAGAAGGAGAGGTGAACTCAACATGGGAGAGCACCTCGGGGAGTCATCTGACTCTGAACAAAAACAATGGATTTGGGGGCACCAGAACCCCTCCTGCACTCGAAGGGGTACCCAGGCAGCGTGGCTGCATTCATGAAAACAGGATCTAACCAACCTAGGCTGAAATACTGCAGAAAAGGCTTAGGTGAGATGAGACTACTTTAGACAAGGATTGTTTGCAGGGTTTTTGTAGTTGTGCTGGTTCCAGGACAAGAGAAAAGGGAAAAGGTAGGTGAAATAAACTTTTATTGTACCAACTTCTGTTGGCGAAAGAGACAAGCTTTCAAGCTCCCAGAGCTCTTCTTCAGGTCTTTACACAAGGACTGCAGCCTGTTAAGTGTCAGTCTCTAGAAAGAATGTTACAACTTTTGCTTTATTTGTAACCTGTTGTTCTTAGTACCCTTGATCACGGTCTCTCAAAACTTAACTTTTATTAATCAATTTATATTTGTTTTCACTATAAACAGATTACAGTGCTGTGTTGTTATATTGGAGCGGACACTCAGCTGAATCAAACAAGCTGGAGTATTTATACTATTCCCTTGGGTGCAGCAACTGGATAATTTCTGTGACTGTCCAGTGACATGGGCCGGACACTAGAGGGGAATGCTCTGCAAGGGGGTTCAGGCATTGGGGAGCAAAGCAAAGTTAGAGTCCTGAGGTGAGTGCTTGAGTGGGTGAAAGGCTGGTGGTATGCTGGAGCTGGCACAAAAAAGACTCCTACAAGGCAGGGGAGTAGCAAGGTGACTCCCAGTCCTGGGCATCCAGAGAAAGTGTCACAGTGGGCAAGAGCTTTTAGGGTTGATGTAAGTGGTAGGACTGGTTAGAATTAGGATGCAAACAACATCCATCTTGCCTTGCAATATACTAGTTCCAATATCCCAGTCTAGGTATCTCTTCCATGTAACTGCAGATTAATGTTCACATAGAAATGGATGGAAAGTGAACTTGTGCCAACAGCCAGATAAGAATGTAGGTCAAAGAGCAGTGTAACACAATCATCCTACTCCTCCTACCATGGTGTAACAACCCCCACCCCAAAGTGTTCCCCCAATTCATTGACAGGAAGATCAATGCGGAGGTGTTCCACTTTGTTAAAATAGCCAAAACCCTGCCCTTTTAAACTTGTTAGAACAGTCTCATCGGTACAATATCCAGAACAGATGAACACAGAGTAAACATTTTCGCCCTATAGATAAGAAACATTTTCTAAGACTAGTAACAGGATATTTCTGTGAGCTGGTGATTAGCCAAGAAACTACTTCACTTTTGCTTTACTAAACAGACTGTCCTAGAGCCACAAAAAGAGAAGCATCTCATCTAATCAAGTCCCTGGCCTGATGCAATGAATGAGACTACTTATCATCTAAATCCAGTCATCTCCTTTGACTTAAACTATAGACTAATAAAGACCCTATCAATCCTATTACACTAACAGTGTCTTCGTGGATACCGATTCCAACACTGAATTCCTTTCTTGGTGCTTCTTTAATCCTATCCTTCCAATGGGCTTTTCTTCAGGTCACCTCAGCATCTGTCCAGATATTTCCTATTATGCTCAATTAGCAGGATGCCGGAGAACCTATGGATATGCATGTTTTAGATGCTACTGTTAGGCCTGCACAACACTAAGTGTAACAGGATGAAATCTTTATCCCTTTAGGGGTAGAAGCAGGGGACCTGGGACCAGCCAACCCTATTCCAAGGCTAAGCCCCCTTAAAGAGAAGGCATGCTGGGACACGTGGTTCCCTGAAGGACATGGAGAACTACAGTCCTTTGTGGGGGTTAGAGGGGCAGGTGGCAGTCACACGATCAGCCACAGTATATAAGCCTGAACTTTCACTTAGCCTGTGAGGATGGAGGGACAGTAGAGTAGAAACACTCTCCAGAGTCCAAAGCCTGGGTTGGAGACATGCAGGGAGCAGGAGCCACAGCTGAGAGGGCTGCAGGAGACTGAACAAAGCCCTAGTAAAGGACTGGAAAGCCTTCTGAGCCTAGAGGGAGGGCTATATGGACGCTAAATCCTATTATAAACTGAAAGGACTAATGGATCCCAGAGAACATGGCTAGGCTAGAAGGTTTGATGCATGTTGTTTTATGGTAACAAACTACACCTAGAAGGGGAGTGGTACTGTCAAGAACATCACATGTGCTGGTTTGATCAGAGACCAAAGGTAAACTGAGACAGTGGATAGGCCAGATATAAGACTGGGTGAGCCCTTGCCTCACCAAGAGTTTTTATGCTTCCTCTATTCTGGCCATGAAAACGTGCTGGGTGAAAAGACAGAACTAATTTTCCTATAATGTAAGTGGAGCTGTTTAGGGGAAGTGATTTCAAAACACTGAATCTGATGTCCTTTCAAAATTATTTATTCTCCACATTTAGTCTGCTAGCAGTTATGGATCTTAATCAGCTTCCTGTATATTTTAAAAAGCTTTCATTTTACTGTTAGATGAAAACCACAAGTAAGCTATCTCTACTCCTACTCAAAAGGATAGACTTAAAAAGTTATCTATATTCTAGCTGATGCTCAAGAAAGTCTCCTTCTGCATAAAGAATAGTTCAATTTTCAAATCCTAATTTATTAAATATTGGTTTATGTTTATGTAAAATGAGGACAGTGGTCTTAATGCATTAATGGTATTAAATGTAGCTGCACGAAACTTACCAATAGAAAGACTGTTTCTGGGCATCTCCTAGAAGTTTCCAGTTGTCTCCTGTCTCCAGTACCTTATGTAATCTATATGCAAGCTCAACATCCTTAAGACTGAAGCACTGCAATAAACAAATGCACATTTAAGTTGCTCAAATACAACACTTACATCACATCCTTCTATGCATGGCTTCAGCGCTATTTACAGAGTCAATCAGCTGATAGTGAAAGGAAAGTTTAAAGATAAGATGTGAAGAAGCAATTCAATGTAGTGATCAATTAACTGTTTCCTTGACCTAAAACAAATCACTTCGGCTGGCTTCACTTAAGGGCAAGTTAAACAAGTGGGTGGGTGCGGATTTTTGGACAGTGTCGAAGTGATCAGAAAACACGGTGGGACAGAGAAATACCGGGAAAAAAACAAAACAAAAACAAAACAAAACCGTATCCCTTTATCTGTATTGCATGCTGGCAGTTGCCTAGAGCATGGCAGATGGGTTACTGATTCAGTGACTGACAGGGGAGGAAGAGAATTTCAGACTGGGAGGTACAAATGAAACAGTGGGGAAATGAAAGACTACTGGAGGCAGCCAAGGCTGGTGGAACTGAATGAGCAAGGAAGGCAAATAGTTGAAGCTAGTCTGTGCAGTAGGTCTGGAATACCCAGAGGCAATTCTAAACTAGATTTATAAGCCTACAGGAAGGCAATGAAATAGAGGAACTCGTTCAAAGAGTTAAATACGAGCAATGAATACTTACTATTCGCATCGCATCGACAAAGAACTTGTCTGAAAGGGAAAAAAAATCCAGTCCATTAATGTCTAGTTTTGAGAAATACTAACCACCTCTCTAACAGGGTTTCACACGAGATGGAAGAGGCTTTTCCTGTTATACAGAAGCCTTTGTAGTTAAGTAGCTGGGACTCCTGTATTACACTTTTAGACTCAGGCTAGAGATCTGTTCAACTAGCTAGCTTTTGGGAGAAAGATCTCTGCAGAGGACTCCATATTCAGGAGTAGGGCAGCTTTGTGAAAGCTACATTCACCTGTTTGCTTCAGGACAGTATTTTCAGAGTCAGGCCAGTAAGAAGAGCCACCTGCTTCCCATCTCTAGAGCCTCCAGGAACACATATGTAAAGGCAGTCACTTGCCCAGACTCCTTTCTTCCCCTTTCCTGGGGTACACACTAGAGCAGCGTTTCTCAAATGCGGCCACCGTGGCCGCATGCAGCCACCAGGGGCTTTTCTTGTGGCCACAGCCTCCTGGGCTGTGATGTGGGGGAGGGCAAAGTAGAGCCCCCTCCCCCTCCTTCCTGGATGCTGGGGCCAGCAGCAGGGGTTTGGCCCTGCCCCTCTCTGGAGTCACCTGGGGCACAACGCTGTAGGAGCAGGCAGCCAGCAAGTTCCCCACTTTCTCATGGGTGGCGGGGCTCAGGCTTTGGGCTTCAACCCTGGGGTGGCAGGGCAGCAAGCTCTGTCCGTGGGGCTTCAGGCTCCAGCCCTGGGCTCTAGGCTCCAGCCCTGGGCTCTGGCTGCGCAGTGGCAGGCCCCAGGCTCCGGCCACATGGCTTCAGGCTGTCCCTGGACCTCGTCTTCCGGCCACGGGGCTTTGGGCTCTGGCCGCAGGGCTTCAGGCTCCAGCCCCCCACTGCCTCCCTCAGCCCCATCTCCCCTGGCCCCCACTGCCTCCCCCAACCCTCCATCCATGGTTTAATTTGTCCCCAGGCTTGCCAGGGCTGATTAAGTCTGCTGTGAAAAGTGATACTTGTATGTTTGTTAATATCACTTTTCACAACAGACTTACTAGCTAGCAATAAATACATTACAATGCTTTGGATGTGTATATGTTCATATTTATTGGTTAGCTTTAGGATAAGCTAAGTATTTTAGGAAAAAGTGAGATAGCGGCCACAAGCAAGAGTTGGTGGCTGCACTCTGAGGCCACCAAAAAATTTGTCCTGAGAACCCCCTGCACTAGAGCATGTACAACAGTTGCCTCCTCCCCCTTTGCCTACATCCTTATCCACTCTTCATCACTAACAGACTCCTAAAGTAGCAAGGAAACCACTCCCCTTCCACCTCTGATAAATGGGGAAGCCACTGGAGAGGGGAAAACCATTCAGTCAGGGAGTATGGAGAAGAGCAACAGCTGTGCAGACCATCTGTGCATGGGCTGGAGAAGTCTTCCTGGCAGTTTTTAAAAACAAGTTTAATGTAAGATTGTGCAGTTTGTGCTCTAAATTCAGGTAGTGACTGAAATCATGGCTGTATGTGGACAGCAATATGGATGAAAGAATCTAACTGAATTGCCTTTGGGAGTTGTATTAGGCTCACTGTGGCAAGGCATTGAAGAGTTAAGATGCCTTTTTAGGATAGAGAAGTACCATCCTGCTATTAAAATGTTTAGAATATCCATCAGCTATCTGCATTATAACATACAAATCCTTTGGGATACAAAGTCAAGATCTTGCAGAGAACATTTTAAATTGCTGTGTGGTTTACAAGGGCAAGAGTGAATATATATACACTGCAATGCATTCCAAAGGGGCAAGACTCCATTTTAGTGGAAGTGCTAAGTTTAGAGGAATGGCTGGAAGTCTCCAAAAATAAGCTGAGCAATATTATGCACCGGAGAAGTGTAAGAATGATTTGTTGTTGGTTTTTTAAGAGTTTAATTAAAACAGCTCAGACTAGGCACAAGTCTCATGTAAATATTCTCAGATGCCCCACTACATGCAGGACAGAGAAACATTTACATTCAGCTCCCATGCTTCAGCTGAGGTCTGTACCCCTGCGCCAATCATCATTGCCTTATTCAAAAGTGATATTTCTTTTGCGATTCCAAAGGAACATTAAGAGCAGTATGGAAGAGTCAGAAAAGTGCTAGTTTTTGTTCAGCTACATGGTCTTTTCCTTCAGTGATCATTACTAGCATTTCACTCAGTCTATACCATGTCTGATATGAATGAGTGTACTGAGTAGCTCTAAATGTGAAGTAAGACTATCCTTATGGTCTAGCCACAGTGCATTAGGCTGCCACACAGCAGTCAGTTTGGGATGAGACTCTGGGTCCTTAGTTCCTGGGACACCATGAATGGAAGGGTCACAATCCCCGGAGGAAAAGCATCTGTCTGGGCCACTCTGTGAGTCCCCTGCAACCAACATAAGGAGCTGTGCTGAAAGACAGCAGAAGCAGTGTGGGGAGTGGAGTGAAAAACCAGTGTAGAAGGGCCAACACTTTAATGTAAAACATTAAGGGCTTGTCTGCACTTAACACACTGCAGCTGTGTTGATGTAATGCTTCAGTGTAGACACTGCCTATGCTGATGGCAGGGGATCTCCCACTGGTGCAGGTAATCCACCTCCCTGAGAATTCTTCCATCGACCTAGCACAGTCTACATGGGGACTTCGGTCAGCTTCGCTACGCTGCTCAGGTGTGAGGATTTTTCACACCCCGGAGTAACATAGCTGAGCGGATATAATTTTCTAGGGTAGATCAGCCCTAAGACTAAGAGGAGAAAATGTGGCAGACAGATCATCTGCAGATTAGTTTTCCAGGGTGAAGAAAGTTTCTAGCAGAGTAGCCTAGTGGACTACTAAACATCTAGCAATCCACATTTGTCAGAAACACACTTGTTGAGGCAAATATAGTAAAGTACTAGTTTCTTTTCTACAGCACATGCTTCAAAATCTAATTTTAGAACTAATTTGTTCAGCCCATCTGACATTTCCATTCACTGATCAAATTTGCCCAGTACAGCAATAGCAACAAGACACCTGGGACATTCTGAATCTTTGCCCCTCCTCACCTATCACAAACTAGAGTTGTTTGAAGTACTGCTTTCCACTAGGCTTCATTTTATACAATTTTATACTAGTCACACAGTTCTGCAATCAAAACCCATCTAATATCAAGGAACGCAGTGACTTTCTGGAAATGCTAGCAGACATTCTTCTCCAGAAGTGTGTGGTGCTGCTCCACCGCTTGCTCCTCTCGATACTATCCCACAAGAAAGGAAATGCTGTGTCAATACTGTGGAGCATCTTCAAGACAGCTGGTGTTTTGTGCTCCACCCCATCAACAAATACTGTACTATATTTAGTCAGAGGTGGACAAATTAGTAAGCTACTAGCTCAGGATACCCTTAATTTATCTATGCCTGCTGGACTTATTTGCAGTTCACTGGACAGCTCGCCCGTGTTTATTACATCAGAAGAGAGAGCAAGTTGTTAGATATACCAAATTACTTACCATCGTCTGGATCCCGAGCAACAAAAGTCTTTCCTTCAATTTCATCCATCACTTCATAGAGGAGTTCCATTGAGCCTGGGGCAGATATAACAGCATGACAAACATATATACAACTTTCAGATCTCCGTTGTGTTACACAGTTCATTGACAGGGTATGTCTAGCAAAAGCACCATGGAAATGGAACCAGGTGTTGGGATTCTGAAGGCAGCTCAAGTAACAGTTCTTTTTTCTCCTCTCACCATGGTTTTGCTGCTCCAAATCAGCTGCAGTTTTGTTTAAATTAAAAGTTGCCCAACTGACATTGGATTTACATAACACAACAGGATGGCTTCAGAAATGTAGACATTTCCTAAAAGACCAATTCAAGACCCCTACCCAAAGGCCAAGCAAACAGAACTTAAGGGCAGGGGATTTGCCACACCGGTTGATGGGATGAGCAGACAAAATCCAACCCACTCAACCCCAGATACCAATGCAGCTGTGCCACAAACATTATTACAGCCTGTGAACTGTAGTAGTGACCACTGCAATCTTTCCTTCCCCACCCTCAGGGATTTTGGCTAGTGGACCATGTGGTGGTGGATTCCACAGGTCAGACCTCTGCCTTTCTCCCACCCATGCTACACAGAGTACCATATACAGCACTGTTCCCGAGTAGCAGGGGATGCAGAGTCCCTCTGCCTGGCCTATCCCATGTCCAGTGTAGTGCTGTGTTTAGGGCTTGCAAGAGTGTAGGATTTTCCGACTAATGCATGATCATAACCCAGTCTTCTATTTGCTGATCTCCATGTGGAAAGAGTATCTCTTCTGTCCCCACAGAAAGTTCGCCAGAGAGAAGAAGCCTCCCCTCCTTAACACAGGATAGGAGCCCCCTTAGCTTTTTCTAATGAGCTATTTGGGCAACGCAGCAATCAGAGAGGCAATGCACATGATCCTTGCAAGATAGCTGCATGGCATGACAGTATTTTCCAACCATCAGACTGCTGCTTTCATCCAAGCCACTTTTAGGCACTCAGAACAGTTCGTAACTAAGACACTGAGCAAGTTTATATTGTACGTACCGGATTTATAAAATATATCAAGGAGATGTTCAAATGTTGCAAGGCTGGGTTCTGCAATGTACAAAGACACTGAAGTGAGCCTGGTAAATGGAGGTAGGCAAAGCTTTACAACTGAACTCTAAAGTAACAGCAAAGAGACGCTGCGTAAAGAAATTTCATATTTTGTCTATTAATACCTGTGTATCTGCTAAAGATTTATTAATAGCAAAGGTTTCTCAGAGACTGAAAAATAAATAAATAAATAAAACTAACATGGCCCCAGAGATGACATTAACATATTATTTTACCTCTTCAATCGGTGGAGTAAAAGAAACCACATTTAGAACTTGTGTAGTTAATAGTCCATTTGACTATTCCTATCACACACGGAATCCTATGTTACACATTACAGATGTACAATTATTCATAGATTAAGACCTGAAGGGACCCACTGCTCATCTAGTCTGATCTGTTTCAGTCAGTAATTCTTGCATCAAGCCCACAACTTCTGGTTAAAATAGAGCATTTCTTTTAGAAAGACACCAGTCTTGTTTTAAAGATTTCATGGGATACAGACTCCACATCTCTGGAAAAACTGTTAATAACTATTTACCCTCACTGTTGAGCATACATTCAAACTAGCAATCAGGTGCATCTAGCTTCAGCTTTGAGCAAGTCTATATCATTTTGCCTTTTTCTGCTAGATTCACATGCCAGTTATCAGAATCTTCTTCCCACATAGGCACTTAGACCATGAGCATGTCACCTCTGAACCTTTTCTCAGATAAACTAAATAGATTCAGCTTAGGTCTCACTGTGAAACAGGATTTTCCAGTCCTCAAATCAGTCCTGCAGCTTTTTCCCAGCATCCTTTTTGAAGTGCTAAGTGAATCTCATTTAAAAAAAAAAAAAAAAAAAAGGCAGATTTGTTTAACAAGACCTCCTTTTCTATCAAACCACATTGCTACAACATTAGTTCTTGTTTGTCTGCATTATTTTTACAAGTTAGTTTATAAGCAAACCAAGAGGCATTAAAACCCGAACTGCAGGAACTTCTGCAAAGATCTGAAAACTGTATGCTTTATTTCAGATTACTTATATTATAGTAGCATCTTACGGCCCCAGTTTAGATCAGAGCCCACGCACTGTACAAACACATAGCAAGAGAAAATTCTTTCCCTGAAAAATGTAGAATCTATCTAATAATTATGGATAACTGTATTATATAGGTTACAGAGTGGTGCAAATTTCCCCTAATTTGTTTATTTACAAATGACACTTGCCTGAACCAGCGTGAGGCTTGATCCGGCAATCTTTACAAGTCCCAAACTCTCACAGGCTTCCAAGCTTACAGAATTGAGGCCCCTGGTTTTAAACATGCAAAGCAGTATTCCTGGCACACGTCACCAAGTTTTAAACTCTCAGAAGCTTGTCTTTCTTTGGTCAAGCCTATGATATATTAATCATTTGTACAGTACTTTACAATTAAGAATTAAGACTGGAATGGGACTCATGAGAGTCAGGTTCAATTCCAGGCTCTGGCACTGATTTGCCAGGTTACTTTACCTCTGTGCCACAGTTTCCCTCATCTGTAAAATGAAGATAATTATACTGACTCCCTTTGTAAAGCACTTTGAGATCTATGGAGGAAAAGCTTTATGTAAGAGACAGGCATAACTAAATTATGCCCTGCCTCAGAACTCCTCCGGCCATCACCCTAAAGTTTGCTATTTTGGAAGTACCATTAGGAATATCTAGTAGAGTCTAGGGCTCTCTCTTACCTATGTTAAGTGCTTTCATTTCCCTCAGTATCTTTAGGGAGATACTCTTGCCCACACTACCACATTTCCTCAGGGTCTTCAAAACAGCATTAAAAGTTAACAGATTTGGTTGCACCTTCTGTTGAACCATGTGCTTCAGCAAGTCCTATACCAAGAAAAAAAGATAAATAAAACCACACTGCTCTGCGTTTTACTCACAATTCAGCACTTCTATAGAATTGCAGGTGTCTCCCCTGTCTTTATATTTCTGTTCCTCAGCCAGTGGATGATTGCTCCCAAAACTGTACATTTACTAAGGCATTATCTAGTCTTGGTTTAGATTTCCCAAATTATGGGGCTGCGATAAATTTTCTTGGGTGACTATTCCAATCTAATAGATCTCAGCTAAAAAGTTTTTCTGATACTCATCTTAATTTTCCTTCTGGATAGCATCCCGTTAGTCAAAACCAGACCCTCTTATGTTATCCCAAATAATTTCATCTCCCTCCATAGTTTTTATTCCTTTCATATATTTGTAGACAAATTCAGTGCAGAACTTTTAGAATGCTTGCTCACATTCCATCTTAATTCCATACCCATTGCATTGATTGGCTATTTCCTAAAGGACACACAAATCCCTCGCAAAACAACATAAGGATTTTTTTTTTGTGCCACCGTTCTACAAAAATTAGTATTAAACTGGAGTACTTTCTCTGCAAGCACTAATTATATTAGCACCTCATTAGAAAGCTTTTATTTCTAGTATTATTCAAAACACACTTTCATTTACTCCAAACAAAACCCACCTCCAGCCTCTTCCCTCCCTCATCCCTTTCTCCTTACTTCAATAAGTTCCCATCTTTCAATGTAGTTTTCTTTCACTTCTCGGACTGCTAAAATTAGGGCATTGAAGGTGTACACATCAGCTGGAAGATTTAAGAAAATTCATTTCACAATGAGCTTGTATTTTACTAACAAGTACATCTTTATATGGGAGTTTATCGCTTATTGCTATCATGGCTCAGTGCTAGGCAAAGTTTTCATGTGAACTTGTTTCCAGGCAGCCAACCACATGTTCGTCACACTGGAAATAAGCAGAGTTCACATTCAGCTCCCATGATCTAGCTGAGGTCTGTACCCCTGCGCCAATCATCATTGCCATGGAAGAAGAAATAGCCAAACAAAATTAGAATATTTTACAACATTCCAGAAGAATGGATTTTAAGTAACAGAAGATGCATTACAAACCAATCTGTCAACTATTACAGAAAAACAGGAGACTGAAAGACACTCACCGGTGTGCCTGTCATTCAGCAAGTCTGTGTACATATCATGAGCCCTCTTGCAAGCCCCATGCTGAGAGAAGACAAAAACGTTTTAGAGATACTGACATAGTAAACTGGAAATGAGCCAAACAAAAACGGATATCTTGTGGAGATAACTGTACCTTCACCATTCCTCTGATCATTGTGCAATAGGAGTGTGCATTTCTCTCTGGCATTAGGTTAAATATCCTTTCGGCATTGTTGTTCTCCCTAAACTCCATAAAGAGTAGAACATTAGACAGGAAGTCTAGGAGGAAGAATAAGTAGTTTGTGAACTGTTTTGAATTGGAGAGTTCCATGACGAATACCCTCAGGAAAGGAATCTAACATACTACATCTGTAGTTTGCTGTATTTTACAGAAGAGTAGGGACTTCTGGGATCCAGGACAAATTCTAATTTGGATAATTCTATTTTACCTAACAAAACTTACCTGGCAGCATCAATTGAAGTTGGTATTATTCTTCACTTCTTGTCATCCATTGAATCCCCACTGTGTCCCATACAGAGGTGACAAATGTGATTTCTATTTGTAATTCAACTTCTAAATTTTAAAAATCACGTCGTCTAGGGATATTTTTACGGTGACCAATGCCATGGCAACTGAGCATAAGAACATAAGAATGGCCATACTGGGTCAAACCAATGAGTCCTTCTAGCCCAGTATCCTGTCTGACAGTGGTCAGTTCCAGGTACTTCAAAAGGAATTAACAGAACAGGGAAATTTGGAGTGATCCATCCCGTCATCCAGTCCCAGTTTCTGGCTGTTGGAGGTTTAAGGACACCCAGGGCATGAAGTTGCAACCCTGACTATCTTAGCTTACGCCCATTGATGGACCTATCCTCCATTAACCTATTTAATTCTTTTCTGAACCCAGTTATACTTTTGGCAATCACAACATTCCCTGGCAACAAGTTCCACATGTTGATTGTGTGTTGTGTGAAGAAGTACTTCCTTTTGTTTGTTTTAAACCTCTGCCTATTAATTTAATTGGGTGACCCCAAATTCTTGTGTTATGTGAAGAGGTAAATAATACTTCCCTATTCACTTTCTCCACACCATTCATGATTTTATAGACCTCTAGCATATCCTCCCCCACCCAGTCATCTCTTTTCTAAGTTGAACAGACCCAGTCTTTTTAATCTCTCCTTTTATGGAAGCTGTTCTATACCCCAATCATTTTTGTTGCACTTCTCTGCCCCTTTTCCAATTTTAATATATCTTTTTTGAGATGAGGCAATCAGAGATGCATGCTGTATTCAAGATGTGGGCAAACCATGGATTTATACAGTGGCATTATGATATATTTTCTATCTTATTATCTATTCCTTTCCTAATAGTTCCTAACATTCTATATGTTTCTTTGACTGCTGCTGCACATTAAGCAGATATTTTTAGAGAACTATCCACGATGATGCAGAGATCTCTTTCTTGAGTGGTAACAGCTAGTTTAGACCCCAGCATTTTGTATGTATTGTTTCATTCATTTGTAACTCTTCGCAGTCTGCTTTAGACTTAACCACCTTGAGTAATTTTGTCTCATCTGCAAACTTTGCCATCTCACTGTTTCATAAATGATCTGGGAAAAGGGGTAATGTTGAACCACATAGGGCCCAATACAGATCCTTGGGGGATCCCGCTATTTACCGCTTCCCATTGTGAAAACTGACCATTTATTCCTACCTTTGTTTCCTGTCTTTGAATCAGATACTGATCCATGAGAGGACCTTCCCTCATATCCCATGACTGCTTACTTTGCTTAAGAGCCTTTGGTGTGGGACCTTTTCAAAAGCTTTCTGAAAGTCCAAGTTTACTATATCCACTGGATCATCCTTGTCCACATGCTTGCTGACTCTTCAAAGAATTCTGATAGATTGGCGAGGCATGATTTCTCTTTACAAAAGCCGTGCCGACTCTTCCCAACATATCATGTTAATCTATGTGATTGAAAATTCTGTTCTTTACTATAGTTTCAACCAATTTGCCTGGTATTGAAGTTAGGCTTACTGGCCTGTAATTGTCAGGATTGCCTCTGGAGCATTTTTTTTTTTTTAAATAGACATTACACTAGCTACCTTCCAGTCATCTGGTACAGCGGCTGATTTAAGTGATAGGTTACAGACCACAGTTAGTAGTTCTCAAGTTCCTTCAGAACTTTTGGTTGAATACCATCTGGTCCTGGTGACTTCTTACTGTTTATCAATTTGTTCCAAAAGCTTCTCTATTGACACCTCATTCTGGGACAGTTCCTCAGATTTGTCATCTAAAAAGAATGGCTCATTTAGCTTCTCTGCAATGGCCTGGTCTTCCTTGAGTGCTCCTTTAGCATCTTGATCATCCAGTGGCCACACTGATTGTTTGGCAGGCTTCCTGCTTCGGATGTACTTAATTTTTTGGCTGTCAGCTTTTGTGTCCTTAGTTAATTGTTCAAATTCTTTCTTAGCCTGCCTTATTCTACTTTTACACATGACTTGCCAGAGTTTATGCTCCTTTCTATTTTTCTCACTAGGATCTGACTTCCAATTTTTCAAGGATGCCTTTCTGCCTCTAAATGCCTTTTTAATGTGCTGTTTAGCCATGATGGCATTTTTATTGTCCTCTTACTGTTTTTTTGTTTTTAATTTTCTCCTAGTCTTTCAGAAGTCTTCAGGATGACAGATGTAACATGATTGCACTAAACTATTTGCTAGTCACATGTAGGCTTTTCAGCCCACCCTCTCTCAAATGTTGCAGAATATAGACTGTGTATAAGATTTACAAACTACTCAAACCATGTTAAGCCAGAGGTAAAAGGTCAAGCCATTCTTAAATCTCTTACTGGATCTTGATTACCACTCTAGAAAAAGTACAGTAGAACCTCAGAGTTACAAATACCTCAGGAGTGGAGATCGTTCATAACTCTGAACAAAACTTTATGGTTGTTCTTTCAAAAGTTTACATCTGAATATTGACTTAATACAATTTTGAAACTTTACTATGCAGAAAAAAAATGCTGCTTTCCCTTTATTTTTTAGTAGTTTACATTTAACACGGTATTGTACTGTATTTCCTTTTTTTATTTTGGTCTCTGTGGCTGTCTGATTGCATACTTCCAGTTCCAAATGAGGTGTGTGGTTGACTAGTCAAGTCGTAACTCTGGTGTTCGTAACTCTGAGGTTCTACTGTATATCTTAAATACATCAAAATATGGTATAAAGAAGTGTCAGCTGCAGGTATGTTAATAGGTCTTTACAAACACAACAAAAAGAAACGGCAATCTTAGAGCAACACAAGATTCACATCCACATTACATTTAATAAAACGCCAAGAGATTGCAGGAACACCTTCTATACATACCTCCACTTAGGGCCAATGAAGTCTGAGGTCTTCCGTGAACGCCCCCTCCGTTTCCTCTGATCTGGAGCTTCCTCCTGAAAAGATTTTTGCCATAAACAACATTTGCAATGAATAAAATATCAACCTTTTATTACAAGTCTAGCAAGTGATACCTAGAATTAAATAGGCTAAAGACAGCTCCAACTAAACAAAATTTATACACTGCAAAAGAAGTCTAGTGATTCCCTGCCTTCCCCCCAATCACCAGTGGGGCCACGTACAGTGTAGACATTGCTTGCAGGTGAAACCGTATTCCTTCACCCTGCCTCCCAATCTACAATAGACAAGTGAATATAAACTGCAAGTGAACTCATGCATGGCACATAAAAAGAAGAGGAACATTAGACTCCTCTCACTATGTATAAATCACAATTGATTTGTCTGCCTTGAGATGATAAGGAAGCCAGTTTACATCACCTTGTTTGGTGCTTTAAAAAAAAAAAAAAAATCTGGATTTTAATATAGATTTTCTCTCTCTCATATTATGTGTGTGTGTGTGTGTTGGTTTATAAGAGAAGTATGTGTGTTGGTCTCCAAAATCAAATGCATCAAGATGGGTTTCATTTATTAATGGGACACAATCAGGTCAGAAATGACATTTCTGTCTGAAAGTGTTTGCTGCTGTCATTAATCGTTACCTCAAAGTACAAAAAAAGTAAATATTAAATGAGAGTGTATTTCAATTACTTGCTTATTCCTGGTCACCCTTCAGAGCTAGATTCACCCTGTTGCCCGCCCTAGGCATAGACTAGAAATGTTGTCCCCATTGCCCACTTCATCTAAAAGCAAAAGACACCCGTCTCTATGCTCTGTATGCTAACCAGGGTACAGGAGAGGAGTTCACCCAGTCAGAAATCTTTGAGTATGTGGGAGAGCGAAATGGGCAGTGAGCTGGAACCAGAGTGGTGGAACTAGAGAGTAAGGAAGGAGGAAGATGGGTACGGAGAGGGAACAGTATCAAGCCACACTCTCCTTTCCTTACCACAGGGCCAAGGAGAGAGCAGCAGCACTCATGTGGGATAAACAATTGCTTGTTCCTGGTCAGCAGGCCTTGGCATCAGTCCTATCAGTATGCTGGCTGCACATTAGGACCTTAGATGCCAGCCATGGCTGAAGCCTTACCAGCATGTCAGTGCTTTATCATGGTTCTTGGCATCCAATTCTCTGATCTGTGAAAGCAGAGATCCCACCCAGAGAAGTACGCTAAGTCAACCCTTGCCACAGGCTAGCCCCGCTTTGTAGGATATCACTTTTTTAAATTATAAAAATACGGCGGACGGAAAAAAAAAAAAGTTATACACCTTCACTACCACACTGGTCAACAACTGTTTAAGCATGGTTCTTGCCCGCAAGGTTTCAGCTAAGTCTGAACAGCTTTTAAAAGTAGGCCACTTTGGTCAGTTCACAAGATTTAACTGCAATAAAATATTCCAAGTGGATACAGGCATCATGCCTCTCCAGACACCCAAGGTGTGAGGATGTTCTTGCCATCACATGTGCTCTCCTACTATTTAAGCAAAAAGTTAATTAAACAGCCTCTTTACAGTTTTTTGTACCTCTGATTCTTTCAGCTCCTCCTTTTGTTCAGACTGATCTTCCCTAGTAGGCTCTCTGTCTCCATAGAAACATAATAGATCCAGAAGACGGTTTGATGTCTCCAGAGATAAAGGGGTTCCTGCAAGCAATGAGGAAGCAGAATTATGAAACAAAGGATACATTGTTTATTCAACACTCATGAAATGGGGCTCTTCATTGACACCAAAACGTGTCACAGCATGCAGAATTTCCAGAAAGCAACTTTATATGAACAAAGATGGGTTCGAAAGCAATACTCCCAAAATCACACATCCAGCTTACACAGTCATTTCAGAATGGGGTGACCAGAGAATGGCATTTTAGTACCCGTAAAAAATGTCTGCCTTCTTGGCTGTAACACTGATGCCACTGCTGGCTATCCAGAGCATGGACAAGAGGTAGAGCTTTGCTGACCAAGTATTGGCTGGTGTGGGGGTGACAGATAGTGGCCAAGAGTGAAAGTGCTTCAATACCAGTATAACCCAACTAAAACATCATAAGCTTTCGGTAAGGGCTCCTGTGCTCTACCCTGTCAGAAAAGCTAGTGAGTGACAACCTGTTCTAGGACAGCAAACCACCTCCCCTATCAAAAACATTTAATCCCAACAAGCTTTAAATTAATGTAATGGAATCCTCTTCTCTCCATTTGTTAGGGCAAGGCCTTCTCAGCTCCCATCACCCCATATTTCTTTTTAGCTCTTCACTCAAAAGGCCTTGCATTCCAAGGTCTTTCCTGCTTCTTGACAGACATATGGCCCAGATTAACTAGAATGGTAAAAGAAAGAGCCTATCTTGGAACCTCCTCCCTCTTGACACCCTTATCTCCCACTGATGAGCTAGCAAAGTGTATCATTCATGAGATTACTAAGGCCTGGTCTACACTACGAGTTTAGGTCGACTTTAGCCGCGTTAAATCGAATTAAGCCTGGACACGTTCACAAGACGAAGCCCTTTCTTTCGACTTAAAGGGCCCTTTAAACCGGTTTCTTTACTCCACCTCCGACGAGGGGATTAGCGATAAAATCAGCCTTAGGGGGTCGGAATTGGGGTACTGTGGACGGAATTCGACGTTATTGGCCTCCGGGAGCTATCCCACAGTACTTCATTGTGACCGCTCTGGACAGCACTCTCAACTCAGATGCACTGGCCAGGTAGACAGGAAAAGCCCCGCGAACGTTTGAATTTCATTTCCTGTTTGCTGAGCGTGGAGAGCACAGGTGACCACGCAGAACTCATCAGCACAGGTAACCGTGATGGAGTCCCAGGATCGCAAAAGAGCTCCAGCATGGACAGAACGGGAGGTACGGGATCTGCTCGCCATATGGGGAGATGAATCAGTGCTGGCCGAACTCCGAAGCAGTAAACGAAATGGCAAAATATTAGAAAAGGTCTCCAAGGCCATGAAGGAAAGAGGCCATAACAGGGACGCACAGCAGTGCCGCGTGAAAATTAAGGAGCTAAGGCAAGCCTACCACAAAGCGAGAGAAGCAAACGGAAGGTCCGGGGCAGAGCCGCAAACATGCCGCTTCTACGCGGAGCTGCATGCCATTCTAGGGGGTGCAGCCACCACTACCCCAACCGTGTGCTATGACTCCCTCACTGGAGAAACACACAGGGAAGAGGGTTCGGAAGAGGAGGATGGAGGAAATGTAGATAGCTCACAGCCGCAAGGAAGCGGAGAAACCGGTTTCCCCAACAGCCAGGATATGTTTGTCACCCTGGACCTGGAACCAGTAACCCCCGAACTCACCGAAGACCCTGAGGGCAAACAGGGGACCTCTGGTGAGTGTACCTTTGTAAATATTACACATGGTTTAAAAGCAAGCGTGTTTAATGATTAATGATTAATTTGCCCTGGCAATCGCGGCCAGTACAGCTACTGGAAAAGTCTGTTAACGTGTATGGGGATGGAGCGGAAATCCTCCAGGGACATCTCCAGAAAGCTCTCCTTCATGTACTCCCAAAGCCTTTGCAAAAGGTTTCTGGGGAGGGCTGCCTTATCCCGTCCGCCATGGTAGGACACTTTACCACGCCAGGCCAGTAGCACGTAGTCTGGAATCATTGTATAACAAAGCATGGCAGCATATGGTCCCGGTGTTTGCTGGCATGCAGACAACATCCATTCCTTATCGCTCTTTGTTATCCGCAGGAGAGTGATATCATTCACGTTCACCTGGTTGAAATGGGGCAATTTTATTAAGGGGACATTCAGAGGTGCCCGTTCCTGCTCTGCTGAACAGAAATATTCCCCGCTGTTAGCCACGCGGTGGGGGGAGGGGTGAAGTGATCATCCCAGAGAATTGGGTGTGGGGGCGGGGAATTAGTTGGGTTTGTGCTGCATGTTAACCCTGAAACCGCAGCCCCTCCTTTTACATTGCAAACCCATTTTAAATGGCCAACCCAACGGGTGCTTGGTATGGGAAATGAGAGCACTACTGTTTGAAACCATTCCCACATGTTAAGAAGGTTAAAAAAGCCAAAAGACTGTGTCTTACCATGGCTGCCTGCAAGCTGAAATCTGTGGCCTGGCACTGCGTGAGTGATCTCTCACACCAAACCGGCAGGCCCTCAATATAAGAGGAAAAATGCGACCTTGTAACGAAAGCACATGTGCTGTGTAATGTGAACAGCAAAATTTAACGTGAAAGAGTGTACCCATTGTTCTCTAAAATGTGTCTTTTTTAACCACCTCTCCCTTCTCCTCCACCAGCTGCAAATGTTTCTCCTTCACAGAGGCTAGTGAAGATTAGAAAGAGAAAGCGAAGGACACGTGATGACATGTTTACAGAACTACAGATGTCCTCCCACGCTGACAGAGCACAGCAGAATGCGTGGAGGCAGTCAATGACTGATTATAGAAAAGCCCAATATGAACGAGAGGAGAGGTGGCGTGCTGAATCGCGGGATGAACAGAGCAACTTGCGGGCTGAAGATGATAGGTGGCGTCAGCTTGCAGACAGAAGGCAAGAGTCGATGCTCCGGCTGCTGGAGCATCAAACTGATATGCTCCAGCGTATGGTTGAGCTGCAGGAAAGGCAGCAGGAGCAGAGACCGCCGCTACAGCCCCTGTGTAACCAACAGCCCTCCTCCCCAAGTTCCATAGCCTCCTCACCCAGACGCCCAAGAACACGGTGGGGGGGCCTCCGGCCACCCAGTCACTCCACCCCAGATGATTGCCCTAGCATCAGAAGGCCTGGCCTTCAATAAGAGTTAAAGTTTTAAACTGCAGTGTGTCCTTTTCCTTCCCTCCTCCCCCACCCATCCCGGGCTACCTTTGCAATTATCCCCCTAGTTGTGTGATGAATTAATAAAGAATGCATGAATGTGAAGTAACAATGACTTTATTGCCTCTGCAAGTGGTGCTCGAAGGGGGGAGGGTAGAGGAGGGTGGGGTGGTTGGTTTACAGGGAAGTAGAGTTAACCGGGTGGGGGGGGAGGGGCGGAGGGTTCATCAAGGAGAAACAAAACAGAAGTTTCACACCGTAGCCTGGCCAGTCACAAAACTCGTTTTCAAAGCTTCTCTGATGCGCACCGCGCCATGCTGTGCTCCTCTAACCGCCCTGGTGTCTGGCTGCGCGTAATCAGCGGCCAGGCGATTTGCCTCAACCTCCCACCCCACCATAAATGTCTCCCCCTTACTCTCACAGATATTGTGGAACGCACAGCAAGCAGCAATAACAATGGGGATATTCTTTTCGCTGAGGTCTGAGCGAGTCAGTAAGCTGCGCCAGCGCGCTTTTAAACGCCCAAATGCACATTCCACCACCATTCGGCACTTGCTCAGCCTGTAGTTGAACAGGTCCTGACTCCTGTCCAGGCTGCCTGTGTACGGCTTCATGAGCCATGGCATTAAGGGGTAGGCTGGGTCCCCAAGGATCACGATAGGCATTTCAACATCCCCAACGGTTATTTTCTGGTCCGGGAAGAAAGTCCCTTCCTCCAGCTTTCGAAACAGAGCAGAGTGCCTGAAGACGCGAGCATCATGTACCCTTCCCGGCCAGCCCACGTTGATGTTGGTGAAACGTCCCTTGTGATCCACCAGGGCTTGCAGCAGCATTGAAAAGTACCCCTTGCGGTTTATGTACTCGGTGGCTTGGTGCTCTGGTGCCAAGATAGGGATATGGGTTCCGTCTATGGCCCCACCAGTTTGGGAATCCCATTGCAGCAAAGCCATCCACTATGGCCTGGACGTTTCCCAGAGTCACTACCCTTGATATCACCAGGTCTTTCATTGCCCTGGCAACTTGGATCACAGCAGCCCCCACAGTAGATTTGCCCACTCCAAATTGATTCCCGACTGACCGGTAGCTGTCTGGAGTTGCAAGCTTCCACAGGGCTATCGCCACTCACTTCTCAACTGTGAGGGCTGCTCTCATCCTGGTATTCTGGCGCTTCAGGGCAGGGGAAAGCAAGTCACAAAGTTCCATGAAAGTGCCCTTACGCATGCGAAAGTTTCGCAGCCACTGGGAATCGTCCCACACCTGCAGCACGATGTGGTCCCACCAGTCTGTGCTTGTTTCCCGGGCCCAGAATCGGCGTTCCACGGCATGAACCTGCCCCAGTAACACCATGATTTCCACATTGCTGGGGCCTGTGCCTTGTGAGAGGTCTATGTCCATGTCAATTTCCTCATCACTCTCATCGCCGCGCTGCAATCGCCTCCTCGGCTGGTCCTGGTTTTGCTTTGGCATATCCTGGCTCTGCATATACTCCAGGACAATGCGCGTGGTGTTCATAGTGCTCATAATTGCCGCGGTGATCTGAGCGGGCTCCATGATCCCAGTGCTAGCTATGGCGTCTGGTCTGAAAAAAGGCGCGAAACTAGTATCTGACGGACCAGGGGAGGGAGGGAGGGAGGGGCGAGTGACGACATGGCGTACAGGTACAGGGAATTAAAATCAACCAAGGTGGCTGTGCATCAGGGAGAAACACAAACAACTGTCACACAGAATGGCCCCCCCCAAAGATTGAACTCAAAAGCCTGGGTTTAGCAGGCCGTTGATTTGACGGAGGGAGGGGGAAGCAAATGAATACAGAACAGATCTATTTTTTACATCTTAAGACGACGGTGCAGCATGACTGATAGCCCTCGGCATCTTCTGGGTGCTTGGCAGCAAATACTGGGCGCTTGGCAGTAGCCTTCAGGCCTATTGCACGATCTGCTGCTCAGGGAAGACTCTGCTAATGTGCGATGATCCAACAGGGCGCTTGGCAGAAAATGGCATACTACGACTGATAGCCATCATCATCATTGTGAAGGCAGCAGAATATGACTGGGGGGATGGGGGACATACGGAGTTCCAGCCACTGCTGGACTGAACATGTCTGCCCAGGTGCCCTTGATCGACAGCCACTGCTGTACGACGAGGACGGTTACCAGTCGTAATAAACCATCTACTGCCAAAAGGCAAAAGGCAAGGGCTGGTGCAATGCAGCCCTACGGCTGCCAGCACCCAGATCGCCGATGAAGGCTACCAGTCATGCTGCACCGTCTACCGCCAAAAGGCAGTTAGCTGCTGCTGCTGTGTAGCAATGCAGTCCCACGTCTGCCGGCACCCAGATGACATATGGGGACGGTGAGCTGAGCTGAGCGGGCTCCATGCTTGCCGTGGTATGTTGTCTGCACAGGTAACCCAGGTAAAAAGGCGCGAATCTATTGTCTGCCGTTGCTCTGACGGAGGGGGAGGGGCCTGACGACATGTACCCAGAACCCCCCACGACACTGTTTTGCATCATTCGGGCATTGGGATCTCAACCCAGAATTCCAATGGGCGGCGGAGACTGCGGGAACTGTGGGATAGCTACCCATAGTGCAATGCTCCGGAAGTCGACGCTAGCCTCGGTACTGTGGACGCGGTCCGCCGACTAGAGCACTTAGAGCATTTTATGTGGGGACACACACAATCGGCTGTATACAACCGATTTCTATAAAACCGGCTTCTATTAATTCGACCTAATTTCGTAGTGTAGACATACCCTAAGAATGTCTCAGTAAACAAGTGACAGCTGATGAGAGCCCAAGATTTAAGAACCAGTTCCCAAGAATACAAATCAGTTCTGCAACTCTGTACTTTAACATTAAACCAGCTTCACCCTACGTCTAGGTCTCCATACACACAATCTGGCTGACAAATTCCGTTCTGTAGCTTAAGGTGGTACCTGCTTGCAGGAGCTGATCAAACATGTCCACAGAAGCTTTTACTCTTCTAAGCTGGATACGTTCTTTAAGAGCTGCCTCACTCACTTCTTCAATCTGAGGTGCAAGATTCTCTGGCATCAGGCACTAAAATTAAAGAGCACATAGGCTGAATGGATGCTCTACTCACGGGGGAATTCTGTACTACTGTGTACGTGGAGAATTCACGCCTCCCACAGAATTTTTTTTCCACCAGAAAATATATTCTGCAGTTACGCCTTTTGCCCACTAGGGGCTTCTGTGGCACCAGAACAGAGGGCAGCAGTTCCCAAGCGGGAGCAGCCAGCTGCAGATAGCCACATGGGGATGGGGATAGATGTACCTGACAGAGAGGCTAGGGGTCAGCTAAGGTCTGCATGGGGAAGACTCCCCAACAATCACCCCGCCCACCCCACCCCCTCAAAAAAAAAAAAAAACAACACAAAAAAACCAAATTAGTTCCACATCTCTCCCACCCACACCGAACAACCCTCCAGATTCACTCCCTGGCTCCTTCCCAGCAATTACTTCCCTTCTCCCTCAGCTACTCCGTTTCCTGACTCCCCCAAGCCTTTGCACTTCTTCTGAGGGGTGCAGGAAATTAGATTCTGTATTGTAGTTTAAATGAATTATTACTCAAAGTTCTGTATTAATATGCCTAGTAAGGAATCTATTTGTCAAAAAACATTTCCTGAATCTTTTTTTGGTATCTGTATTATTACCAATATACTTGCTGACAGGAATTTTGAAATAAATTATGAAAATATTTGAAACTGGGGTGATGATATTGTGTTATTTTGACAAATAAAATATTCAGAATTTTAAAATATTGTGTGCGGAATTTAATTTTTTGGTGCAGAATTCCCCCAGGAATAATGCTCAAACCGTCTAATAGCCAGGACACCAACTGAAACGTATTACCCATCCTAAAAGCCATTATGGCTCCTCCATCTTCCCCGCCCCCGCAAAATGTAATAATAGAAGTGACTGTAGCACGAATAATTTTCTGGGGATTAGGGACTGCATTTCCTAAGTGGCCAGTCACTTACAAACTGGACCATCAACACTAAAATCATTAGAATTAAAATCAAACTAGAGCTATAAAAATTAACTAGATCTATTCACTCCTTACTTCTGCCTGAAAAGCCTTGACTGACTTTAATCACAAATGTTATCTGAGGTCTTAAGAGATGTTCCCTTTGGTAAACTCAAATTGAAATGTAGCTTATGTAAACAAGAGAACACTCAGTTATTTAGTGGTAAGTCATAAGCTTTTGTCATTTTTAGACTAATTTTTGGGCCCAGTCCTATAATCCTTACACAAACAGTTCTACTGCCCATATTGCTACATAGCAAAAGTAGAGATAGCATGACCACAAGAGCAGAGCGTTTACCGGTATATGAGGCTCCGCAATGTCCTTCTCAAAGAATTGAGGGAATTCGTTAACAATGTATTTTGCAGCATTTTTCCCAGACTCCTTGGACAACGAAAGTGAACGCTGTATAGGAAGGAAAGGGGATACGTTTGTTTCTTTACAATACCTAAACGGTTGAGTGATAAAGAGGATAACCTTCTAGAACAATGAATCCTTGGAGGGATCAAGTACCTCATGCCTCCCCCAGAGCATGAACACTTCTTAAGGACAGGAGAACACTCCTTTGCTATCTCACTATCTCAGCTGCTAAGCCCATTCCCCCCCGCCCCCCCCCCAAATCTCACATTGACTACAGCAGCCTTCTCCCCTCTGACTTCACCTCTCCAATCTTCACTCTCAAATCACATCAGTCCCTATCCTAATCTTGATAGGATTCCAGTCGCATCAAATTCAAGCTCCTCGGCTTCACTTTCAAGGTCTCATTTAATTTTGCTCCTACCTATGTTCCTTCTACTTGCCTTCCCTTTTATTGCACTCCTTCCAATTCTGTCACTCCCCGCTCTTGACTTTATGCCTTCTATCTGCTGCCCTCCATGCTGGAGATAACCCAGCTGCTGCTCTGCAAGTACCCTCTCGCTCTTTCAAAGATTCCTTCCTCTCAACACTGTTCTTTCCACACACTCCATTATACTATGGCTGTTCTGTGTAAGACTGTAAGCTCTTACAAGTTGGGACAATTAGTTTCTTATGGTATATAGAGCAACACCTACATTTACAATTCTGTACAGATGTTTTAGCTCATTTTTTTTTTTTAATTTTACTAAATTGCAAGTTTATATTGTATTGCAAGAATCCGCTCTAGAGACAGTATTTAAACTCAGTAACCATTACACATAAACACAATCTGTGCAAAGGCTTGTATTCCTCAACGAAAGCCGCATATCAGCAAAGAGCCTGGCAGTGCAGGCCAGTGGATAAGGCATTAGACCGAAGAAACAGTAGCAGTTCTGAAAGTGGAAAGGGAGCAGGTAGCCAAGTGCCTAGAAGGGGGGTCTGAGCCTGTTTGGTGGTGTTGCCCCTGAGCCTGCCCAGAAGAACCTTATAAGCAATAGGAGACCAGAAATACTGAAAGAAAAAATATTCTGAACACGTTTAAAGAATGATCAGAAACTTTATTTTCTTTTTCAATTAAAAAACCCCCAAGCTGCCAACTGTCCCCTTAATACCTGGGGGTAGAGGTCGTCAAAGTTTCAAAATGGAATACTTACAGCGTCAAAATAGTTTCTAGGGATAAGGAAGGGGTCATCTTGAAACATATAATGTGCAGCTGTAGGATCCTGCAGAAAGGAAAAGGCAGAATTTAAAAAGTTTTAGACAGGTGTATTGTAGATATATCTTATTTCATCTCTGAAAATTAAGGGACTGTAAGCAGGTCTAGTGCAACTACCTCTCTACCCCATTTTGAAGAGGAATATATTTATGTAGCAAAAAATTCACTAGTTTGAAATGTAGCCATGTGTTGGTTTGGGAATAAATGATTAAACAGTTGTTCAGAGGTACGTAATAGGTATACATAGATTATTAATACAGTGATCACATTAGATGGGGACCTAAATAACTAAGATACTAAGTAACAGAGGGTCCTGTGGCACCTTTAAGACTAACAGAAGGTGCCACAGGACCCTCTGTTACTTTTTACAGATTCAGACTAACACGGCTACCCCTCTGATACCTAAGATACTAAGGGCATCCTGCAAAGCAGCAAGTGCCTTAATTGCCACAGAAATGAATGGGACCCAAGGGCTCTTAACACCTTGCAGGGTTGGGCTATTAATTCCAGGAAACAACAAACACTTCTTCAGATGCAAGTGAGGTTCTTACCCACGAAAGCTTATGCTCCCAATACTTCTGTTAGTCTTAAAGGTGCCACAGAACCCTCTGTTGCTTTTTACAGATTCAGACTAACATGGCTACCCCTCTGATACTATGTTCCTGTGACTCTCAGAATCTTGATTTAGAAGATTTCTGGTCTTTAATCTATAATGATTTTTAAACAGGCTCATTTGGCACAGTCGTTAGAGTGAAAACCAAGGGCCTGATTCTCTGCTACCAGCACCTTGCATAATGAATGTAAAACTCTACCAAATCAGATGCTGGCATTTTAAATACGCTTCGCACTCACACTGCACGGATGAAAATGGCTGCACAATGTGCATGGCAACCGAGAATTAGGCTCTTATGGTCCACAGTGCATGCACAATATGTCCCCCATTCTTTAACAGTTCAACACTAGTCTGACACATTATCTTAGTATACTACAGAGCAACAGCTACAGACAGTTTATTCATATAAGACTCAAGGTGCTGAACGATGCAGCAAGTTTGTGTTCAGATGGCAATTAGGATCCCATTTTTCACTTATGATCGTGGCAGGTATATGAAAGGTCTCCAGAATGCAAGTCTAGTGTATTAAAAAGCAGCACTACACAGTTCCACAAGATTGATTATAACCTAAGAAGGTACTTACCCTGTTTACTGTAGATGCAAGAGTTTGAAGAACTGCTAGTTTATCCCTAAATTTAAGAAACTTACATTAATAGCGTGCAACAGGCTTTCAACATCAATTCATATCATGTATTAACTTTTTGTCCTGTACTAGATGAATTGGGAGTCTCAGGGAATCAGGATTTTAAGAAAAATTGCACTGTCAAGTATAATGATGCTCTAAATAGTCTAATTCTATTTAAAATACATCATTTTCTCTTGGGACATGGAAGGAAGGAAGGAGAACAAAAGCTTGACTGATGAAGTGGAGTTGAACCACTTAATTTAATACCCTATCATACATTTACTTAATTAGTATGAAATCATTGCAGCTAACAAAATTAAGACTTTATAAAAACGGAGTCTGCATATGTATTTTCACCCCCCTCATGCCACACGCACTAGCTGGGAGAGAACTGGGGGGAGATGGGAAAGGGAGAGAATGTTATCTCTGAAAGCCTCAAATCACAGAAACCAATTCTTGCGCTGACTGAGGGCTGGATGTAGTATCCTATTCTGTAACTCTTGGGCTGATTGAAAGAAATGTAGTTGACAGTGCCAAGAGCTGCTCCTTTCCATAATGCTCCCAGGCCTTGCAAATTCAAGGATCCATACTCAAATGCTTCACAGGTAGCATGCTGAACTGACATTCAATTGCTAAGCAAACCCATCCATATTGGTTTGCCTCCAATATCTCACTTCTAGATCTACAGTATAACTAGTAAGACTCACTCTGCACTCGAGCCAGCTCCCCTCCATGGATCAACTAGCAACGATAAGAATGGAGTGGGGTACACCCAATACCATATCTTCAGCACCCCCTCCACAATAATCCATTCTCCAAGATTTTAGAAATACAAGCTTCCTCCTGCTTTTATTTCATCTGCTCCAGTTATGCAAAAGTTTATTTTAGCTATTTTGAAATGTGTCTCAACATAAGCAATATCCCAAAAAAATCAGTAAGATTTGGTTGGCTAGTAAACGTGGTCTTTAAAGTGGTCTCTTAAAGAAAAGTTAGGGGTGGCTTCCTAGAGACAGAGCCCTTCATTCAATTTCCCCATTGACTTTCTCCCTCACTCCACAATACACAAAACTGAAATTTATTTACTGTTAGCATACACAAAAGTGTAGAGGGCAGATGTCAGGAAAACTCTGAGGGCCCCAACTGGGAGGGAGAAAAGCAAGAGATGAGATATTAACACTCACCAAGTTTTCTTTCTTGGAACAACAATTTCTTCTTCAGTAACTTTAAGAAGAAATATTGATCATAATACTGTTAGAACAGATATATGAGACTGGCATTTCTGCAACTACAACCAAACTCTTGATTATTCTAAGCTGCTAAAAGTCAAAAATAGCAGTCCTGATTTTTAAGATTATTCTGAACGTAATAAGTTTTAAATTCCTCTTTAGGTGCCTTGTTTATTTTAACTACATAACAGAGTACATTTTGCAGAGCTGAAAAAATGAACTATATAATTAAGATACTGTACCTCCTGGGTCAGCTTCAGTCTTCTGAAGTGATGCACTTCCTGAACAATGCCTACAGACACCAAACATGGCCGTGAGGGTTTCGAGTATCAGCATACACATTAATATGTATTGCAAAAATGGATTTGCAGAATTCTGGACTGCAAGAAACTAGACCATTAACAAATGCAGGTCACTGGCAATCCTACACAGTATTGCCAAGTCTGGGGTTTTATCACAAGCCCCGTGATATATGTTGTTTTTCTTAAAGCCCCAGGTCCTGGAATCAGGTGATCACAAGAGAACCTCTAGCCAAGTTTCTAAAGAAAAGCTTGAAAATGTGAACTCTAAAGGTTCCAAAAACAGAGGGCAAATTTAAAAAATAAATTCCCAGGATTTTGCCCCGCCCCTCCCCTCCATGTTTTTGAATACTTGCACTACATGCACAAACACAAAGCTTTGTGTTGGAAGCTGGAACTAGGCTGAATGCTTATATAGATCAGGTCTCTTTCAAAGAGTTCACAGGATGTAGATGGATTCAGAAATGAGTGTACATCACCTCTATGTACTGTGCAGCCTACAGATAGGGAGCCATTTTGCGCTGAATTTAGATGTGGTTTGCTCTCTAGAGCACATAGGGAATGCCCTTTAATGCACGCCTCTCTTTTGTTCACTTTGGTATTCATGTCAATCTAAATTAAGAGTAATTTGTACTGAAATCTATTTGCTCCTATGGAACAAACAGGCTTAAACTTTGTATTAGCCTGTGCCCCCAAACTTTGCTACAGCTCTGGGGCTGGTGTACACTACAAGACTAAACATTGGCCCTGTGCCTGTGCAAAGCATGAACCTACATGTACCTCACTGCAGGACCAGGGATTTCTGTTTCAACTGTGTTGTGGGACAACCAACCAAGTGATCGTTTTGTAACCAGGTCTCTCAACACTGCTGTTAAAAAACCCGCAACAATATAGCTTTTTTTCCTTTCCCCGTCTCTCTTGTCTGTTAGACTGTAACTAAAGTCTCTGGGGTAGTGAGTGTAACAACAGTACAAACCGGAACAGGGGCCATTTAAAAATAAATCAGCAACTGGCTGGCTCCCGAGAACCGCTATTGAAAATCGTGTAAGTGCTAATGCAGCCAGGGCAGACCCCTCCCCGGGCAGCTGAAACCCCCACGCAAATGGAGGCAGACCCCCTGCAATCTAGGGAAGGGTGGACAATCATCTGCGCTGACGGCCTTTGGCCGGACCCCAACAGACAATTTAACCTCAACAGGGTCCTAAAGCCAGTCCCAATAACCCCATCCACTGCAGGGCAGCCGCACACCACAACGGCCACTGCGCACGCGCAGTTTCCCTATCCGTTCCCGGAGCACAGGCATGAATTCCACATGGCTAGAACGCACCGTGAAGGGCAACTCCATTGCGCAGGCGCTGGCCTCATCTCCTCAGCACCTCGCCTGCCCACCCGCGCTACCGGCTCTTTCAGCCCAATGCAAGCGGAGCTGCTCTCCAGCCCGCCCCCAGCTCCTACCTGCTGCCCTCTCCCTTCCCCGCGCCAGGCAGCCGTACGCTGCAGCGTCCGCTCAATAGTACCACTTGCTGCCAGGAGCCGTGCCGCAACCATCGTCCCGCCATCTTAGCGGCCCGCCCGGTGGATGCCGGGAAGCAGGGGCGGTACCATTTGCTTCTGGGAGGAGGAGGGAGGCGGGAGAGACCTTTCTCCAGGAAGTGGAGTTGGTATCGTCCAGTGACGGCTCCTCTCCCGGAGTGCGGGCACGCCGTTGGGGGCCGCGTGGTGCTCGTGGCGTAGTGGCTCCCTGTTGAGGGAGTCTCTGGTGCGGGAGCGGGAGGAGGGAGCGGCTTGAGCGCTCACCATGGGGCCGCCCAGAGAGGTGCCGTGGCGGCGGCTGACCGGTATTGCCTTCGGGATGTACACGGCCGAGGAGATCAGGTAAGGACCGGAGCCTGGAGAGCCCCCGCGGGAACTACCATTCCCAGCATGCCTTGCGCCGCCAAGGGGCCAGAACCCCATGGACTCTTGGCGCATGTCATGCTGGGGCATGTAGTCCCTGTGTGGGAGATCGTCCGTTGTGCTGGGGTCTCAGCTCAGCGTGGCGGGGGGGAGGGTGTAAGGGGGTCTCACCCCCTGGTCTGCAGGGAGCCGGGCCGGCGCCCTTCTACCTGCCCCCCTCTTGGAGCCTAGCGCAGCATAGGTGCGGGAGATTGGAGAAGGGGCTGGGGCAGCCCAGGTCGGAGGGAGGTGGCTGCGAAGATGGTGTCGCCAGGAGGGCTTTGGCTTCCTAGACCACGGGATGCTATTTGAGGAAGGACTGCTAGGCAGAGATGGCGTTCACCTTTCGAGGAGGGGAAAGACCCTATTTGGACACAGACTGGCTAACCTAGTGAGGAGGGCTTTAAACTAGGTTCGACGGGGACAGGTGAGCAAAGCCCGCAGGTAAGTGGGGAACATGGAGACCTGGGAGATGGGTCGGAAATGAGAGGGAGTGTGGGCTATATTGGCAGAGAGAAAGGAGGGTCAGGACAAAACTGGGAGGAAAGATCAAACCAGTATCTTAGATGCCTATATACAAATGCGAGAAGTATGGGTAATAAGCAGGAAGAACTGGAAGTGCTAATAAATAAATACAACTATGACATTGTTGGCATCACTGAAACTTGGTGGGATAATACACATGATTGGAATGTTGGTGTGGATGGATACAGCTTGCTCAGGAAGGATAGACAGGGGGAAAAGGGAGGAGGTGTTGCCTTATATATTAAAAATGTACACACTTGGACTGAGGTAGAGATGGACATAGGAGATGGAAGTGTTGAGAGTCTCTGGGTTAGGCTAAAAGGGGTAAAAAACAAGGGTGATGTCATGCTAGGAGTCTACTACAGGCCACCTAACCCGGTGGAAGAGGTGGATGAGGCTTTTTTTAAACAACTAACAAAATCATCCAAAGCCCAAGATTTGGTGGTGATGGGGGGACTTCAACTATCCGGATATATGTTGGGAAAATAACACAGCGGGGCACAGACTATCCAACAAATTCTTGGACTGCATTGCAGACAACTTTTTATTTCAGAAGGTTGAAAAAGCTACTAGGGGGGAAGCTGTTCTAGACTTGATTTTAACAAATAGGGAGGAACTCGTTGAGAATTTGAAAGTAGAAGGCAGCTTGGGTGAAAGTGATCATGAAATCATAGAGTTTGCAATTCTAAGGAAGGGTAGAAGGGAGAACAGCAAAACAGAGACAATGGATTTCAGGAAGGCGGATTTTGGTAAGCTCAGAGAGCTGATAGGTAAGGTCCCATGGGAATCAAGACTGAGGGGAAAAACAACTGAGGAGAGTTGGCAGTTTTTCAAAGGGACACTATTAAGGGCCCAAAAGCAAGCTATTCCGCTGGTTAGGAAAGATAGAAAATGTGGCAAAAGACCACCTTGGCTTAACCAGGAGATCTTGCATGATCTAAAAAATAAAAAGGAGTCATACAAAAAATGGAAACTAGGACAGATTACAAAGGATGAATATAGGCAAACAACACAGGAATGCAGGGGCAAGATTAGAAAGGCAAAGGCACAAAATGAGCTCAAACTAGCTACGGGAATAAAGGGGAACAAGAAGACTTTTTATCAATACATTAGAAGCAAGAGGAAGACCAAAGACAGGGTAGGCCCACTGCTTAATGAAGAGGGAGAAACAGTAACAGGAAACTTGGAAATGGCAGAGATGCTTAATGACTTCTTTGTTTCGGTCTTCACCGAGAAGTCTGAAGGAATGCCTAACATAGTGAATGCTAATGGGAAGGGGGTAGGTTTAGCAGATAAAATAAAAAAAGAACAAGTTAAAAATCACTTAGAAAAGTTAGATGCCTGCAAGTCACCAGGGCCTGATGAAATGCATCCTAGAATACTCAAGGAGCTAATAGAGGAGGTATCTGAGCCTCTAGCTATTATCTTTGGAAAATCATGGGAGACGGGAGAGATTCCAGAAGACTGGAAAAGGGCAAATATAGTGCCCATCTATAAAAAGGGAAATAAAAACAACCCAGGAAACTACAGACCAGTTAGTTTAACTTCTGTGCCAGGGAAGATAATGGAGCAAGTAATTAAGGAAATCATCTGCAAACACTTGGAAGGTGGTAAGGTGATAGGGAACAGCCAGCATGGATTTGTAAAGAACAAATCATGTCAAACCAATCTGATAGCTTTCTTTGATAGGATAACGAGTCTTGTGGATAAGGGAGAAGCTGTGGATGTGGTATACCTAGACTTTAGTAAGGCATTTGATACGGTCTCGCATGATATTCTTATCGACAAACTAGGCAAATACAATTTAGATGGGGCTACTATAAGGTGGGTGCATAACTGGCTGGATAACCGTACTCAGAGAGTTGTTATTAATGGTTCCCAATCCTGCTGGAAAGGCATAACGAGTGGGGTTCCGCAGGGGTCTGTTTTGGGACCGGCTCTGTTCAATATCTTCATTAACGACTTAGATATTGGCATAGTAAGTACGCTTATTAAGTTTGCGGATGATACCAAACTGGGAGGGATTGCAACTGCTTTGGAGGACAGGGTCATAATTCAAAATGATCTGGACAAATTGGAGAAATGGTCTGAGTTAAACAGGATGAAGTTTAACAAAGACAAATGCAAAGTGCTCCACTTAGGAAGAAAAAATCAGTTTCACACATACAGAATGGGAAGAGACTGTCTAGGAAGGAGTACGGTAGAAAGGGATCTAGGGGTTATAGTGGACCACAAGCTAAATATGAGTCAACAGTGTGATGCTGTTGCAAAAAAAGCAAACATGATTCTGGGATGTATTAACAGGTGTGTTGTGAGCAAGACACGAGAAGTCATTCTTCCGCTCTACTCTGCTCTGGTTAGGCCTCAGCTGGAGTATTGTGTCCAGTTCTGGGCACCGCATTTCAAGAAAGATGTGGAGAAATTGGAAAGGGTCCAGAGAAGAGCAACAAGAATGATTAAAGGTCTTGAGAACATGACCTATGAAGGAAGGCTGAAAGAATTGGGTTTGTTTAGTTTGGAAAAGAGAAGACTGAGAGGGGACATGATAGCAGTTTTCAGGTATCTAAAAGGGTCATAAGGAGGAGGGAGAAAACTTGTTCACCTTAGCCTCTGAGGATAGAACACGAAGCAATGGGCTTAAACTGCAGCAAGGGAGGTCTAGGTTGGACATTAGGAAAAAGTTCCTAACTGTCAGGGTGGTTAAACACTGGAATAAATTGCCTAGGGAGGTTGTGGAATCTCCATCTCTGGAGATATTTAAGAGTAGGTTAGATAAATGTCTATCAGGGATGGTCTAGACAGTATTTGGTCCCGCCATGCGGGCAGGGGACTGGACTCGATCACCTCTCGAGGTCCCTTCCAGTCCTAGAATCTATGAATCATAGAGTATCAGGGTTGGAAGGGACCTCAGGAGGTCATCTAGTCCAACGCCCTGGTCAAAGCAGGAACAATCCCCAGACAGATTTTTGCCCCAGATCCCTAAATGGCCCCCTCAAGGATTGAACTCTCAACCCTGGACCAGATGAGGCTGGGGGGCAAAGAGGCTGCCAACCTGGAAGAGGGAGCCTGGGGAAGGGGTGTCCTATGCCGTAGAATGGGAGCTAAAGTGGAGAGGAGAACCCCAGCCTGGGTGGGAGTGGGGCGGAGGAGGTGGCCCTCCGCTGTTGTGAAAGGGAGAAGAGGACTGGTGTGTGCTCCCAGGAGGGAGGGTACTTCAGCCAACTGGGGAGGGAAAGCTGCTGTCATGTGCTGCTGGGGAGCAGACCTGTAGTTATTAAAGATGGTACTTTCGGTAAGAATAGGAGTATTCCCTTGGGTGTCGTGACTAGCTTTCCTGACATCCCTGCCACTGTTGGTGGGGCAGTGGTTGGAACCTTTAAGGAAAAGTTTTATGTAGATATGGCCCTGTAACTGGATATACAGATTTCAGAGGGGTAGCCGTGTTAGTCTGTATCAGTAAAAACAAGGAGTCCTTGTGGCACCTTAGAGATTAACAAATTTATTTGTGCATAAGCTTTTGTCACCATTCTTCAACAACAAAAACTTCAAAAACAGACTTCAATGAGAAACTGCAGAACTGGAATTAATTTGCAAACTTGACACCATCAAATTCGGCCTGAATAAAGACTGGGAGTAGCTGGGTCACTACAAAAAATAATTTTCCCTCTGTTGATACTCATACCTTCTTGTCAACTGCTAGGAATGGGCCACATCCTCTTTGATTGAATTGGCCTCATTAGCACTACAAAAAGTAATTTTCCCTCCGTTGATATTCACCCCTTCTTGTCAACTGTTGGGAATGGGCCACATCCACCCTAACTGAATTAGCCTCGTTAGCACTGACCCCCCCACTTGGTAAGGCAACTCCCATCTTTTCATGTGCTGTATATTTAGACCTGCTTACTGTATTTTTCACTCCATGCATCTGATGAAGTGGGTTATAACCCACAAAAGCTTATGCCCAAAGAAATTAGTTAGTCTCTAAGGTGCCACAAGGGCTCCTCATATTTTTTGGGGGTATACAGAGGAAACAAGTGAAACTGAGTATACACAAAGTGCTAGCAAATGAAAAAAATAAACGGGGAGGAAGAAGATGTGATCCTTTTCCCTAACTTTTTTGCTGTTACTTGTAACACCCAAGCATGTACAAAGTTAACAATATCTGCCATCATACATGTAACTTTTTGTTTTTCTTTCATCTTTAGGAAACTAAGTGTAAAAGCCATAACCAACCCTCGTTACCTAGATAACGTGGGCAACCCAGCAGTAAATGGACTGTATGATTTGTCTTTGGGACCACCTGATGCCAAAGAAGTGTGTACTACTTGTATGCAGGACTTCAACAACTGCCCAGGACACCTAGGCCACATAGATCTGCCACTGACTGTTTACAATCCTCTATTTTTTGATGTACGTATATGCTGTTGAGAATTTGTTAATGTTGTAGACTAGTCTTCACTGGCTAGTAGTCTAGGTTCTTTCATAACTAGTGATTTTTGAAGAATATTAAGGATTCAGTAGGTAGTGATACAGGGAAATCTTCCTCTGGTGAAGTGTCTTCTATCAAAAGGACTTAATTTTAAACATATATTCACTGTAATAGTCAAATGATTCCTCCCGCCCTTTCCCACTTGCTATTGCCATGCGTTCACTTACAGTGAGAAATATCTGTAGTAAGACTAGCCAAACTTTTTTTCACCTAATAGAAGAAATTGTAATAAAATGAGGAGCCAAGGGTCACACCCTACCTTGTAGTAGAAATGTCTGCACCCACCCTCCTTGCTTAGCCAGAGAACAGGTAGAGAAGATTAATATAGTAGAACTAATTTATGGTGGAATGAAATTTCAGCATAAGCGGAGTGAGGTTTCACTATAAGAGGAGTGAAAGTCCATTGAAATGTACTTAAACCATTCAGACTTTCACTCCAGTTCACTGTAACAAATTCACTGCAAGCAGATGCCATTTTATTTATGAGTAAGGCTAAGATTGTCATGGGTATTTTTAGTAAAAGTCATGGGCAATAAACAAAAATTCACAGCCCCATGATCTGTCCATGACTTTAACTACATACCCCTGACAAAATCTGGAGGGCTCCGGGGATGCCCGCAAGGGTGGGGGGTGGGGCGCTCTGGGGCGTGTGCTGGAGGATGGGGGGGGCAGGGCTCTGGGGTGCCCGCTGGTGCTCCGGGGGTGGGGTGGGGGATAGACTGCGGGGTGGTTGCTGGTTCTCCAGGGGGGAGGGACTCCAGGGCGCCTGCTGGTGCTCCGGGTGGTGCCAGGGGAGGGACGGGACTCCGGGGCTCCCACTGGTGTTCCGGTGGGGAGGGACGGGAGTCTGGGGCGCCTGCTGGTGCTCAGGTGGGACGGGAGGAGGAGCGGGGTTTGGGCAGCCCTGAGGTCAGTTGCACTTGCCGGCTGCAGAAGCCATGGAGGTCCTGGAAAGTTGCAGAATCCATGACTTCTGTGACCTCTGTGACAGTCTCGCAGCCTTATTTATGAGGTATTGAGAACGTAATACTTGAATGGTGCCATTTAGTGTAAGATGTGCCTTGGTTAAACACAAATTGATGATTGAAACAAATTAGTAATAATACTTCAGTTTAGCATTTAATTTATATTGCTTATTATCCAAAGATCTCAAAGGGCTTTACAGACACTAAGGGCTCATCTACACTTGGAAATTTATTTAAATAGGTATTGTGGAGTAAGAGTAATCACACAGGGGCTGATACCAAATCACTAGTTCAAAATTCTGAAATAGGTTTTGAGGTAAATATCCAAGTGAAGGAAAGCCCTAAGAGCTACATCCTGCAATATTCTGAGTGCCTGAGGAGAGATGCTGAACTCCTGTTGATTTCAGTAGTGCTTGAGGGCACTCCATGCGTGCCTGATCCTGGGAAGTGCTGTCCATGCCTGAAGTCTCACATCTCTAACATGCTGCAGCTAATTCAAAATCAGTGGGTGGCTATTTTCCCCAGACTAACTTTTATAAATATTAAAAGGTCCTTCACTTTGAGCCTCACCAGCTGTTTTGAAGCAGGATGCTACCTCTTGATGCCTCTTTCTCCTTGATCAGGGCATAGAGTCTCAGATGCCATGGCGAGGGGTATGGTATATGAACCTGAATAGAAATAAAATGGAAACAGTTCTGCTGCTGTCCGGGATGTGGAGGGAGAAGCTGGCTCTTATGGGTGGGCTCAGGGCCTCAAGGAAACACTTCACTGTTTGAAAGCATTGGAAGCTAGAGACTTTCTGTATTGCTGACAAGTAACTCCAGTCTTCCAAATAACACTGGCATTTTCCTTAAAACGAGTCAGCTTCCCTCCAGTAGTTCTATTTTCCACACCATTAAATCTATCAGACTAATTTTTGTTTTCTTTTCAGAAATTATACCTTCTGATCCGAGGTTCTTGTTTAAACTGTCACTTGCTGACCTGTCCTCGAGCTGTGGTTCACCTATTGCTTAGCCAGCTGAAGGTCTTGGAGAAGGGGTTGCTTCATGCGGTCTGTGATCTTGAGGCCATCCTGAATAGGGTAGGTATCCTCCTGTTTGAGTTTGCAGCATTGTAAAGGTGTGATGATGCTAATTTCCTCTTTCTCTGTCTTTCAGTTTTTGGATGAAAACACAGATGCATCTGGTTTAGACATTGAAGAAGAGTTAAATCGTCATGTGAATGAAATACTACAAAATAATCAGCTAGGAGATGAGTGCTCACATGTGAGTAGAATAAGTGATCTTTCTTGGAATCTCAGGCTTGCCATGTGTGTACCTTCTTTAAATAAGTAGCTTGGTCAGGTATCTTCCAGATTTTATCCCAAAGTTGTGAATTTGGCTGCTTTAGAGGAAAAAAAGGTGACTTGTGGCCAAGTGTTCATAGTGGAGCTGCCATTGGATCCATAAGATAAGATAACTTAGCACCATCCCAAAAGAGAGTTGTTTATGGTGTGTGTGTGTGTGTGTGTGTCGTTTTGTATGTACGTGTGAAGGGAAATAATTTGATAGTGCTTTGAGAATAATTATGTACATGAGATTAAACTAACAGTCATCAAAGCCATCTTGCAAATATTATGTACTTGAGGCTGTAGCAGGTCCTTTTTAAGAAGTCAAGAATATTTTGCATGTATCTAAATATCTTCAGATATCCTATGTGAACAAGCCACGGAATAGCTATAATTAGGTAAAGTAATTTGCCTACAATGTTTCTTTCTTGAGTTTGTCATTTGTTCCATGTGAGAGGAATGTTGCTATAATGAAGCTCTTAAGCATTCTTATGACAACAAAAATCCTTTGGCATGAAAAATCTGCAGATTCTGAAGATATACTGCCGCTTCACAGATTTTTCTGTTTTCTACACAATTTAAGCTTTCACTCAAAATTTGTAGTTTCTGATTGCAAAGAACCACTAGCGTAGTCTTGGGTTTAGACTTAAACAGTGAAACTAGCAGTAACGGAAATGTTGACACCCCACTGCCTGTCAGCCTCAGTAGGGGGTGGGGGATAACTGCAAAGCCTTATTGTGACAGTTAAAATGCTAACACATTGTCTGTTTCTGAGGACAGATGTATTCTCCTACCAGTTCTAATTATAGGATACTTACAGGTGCCTTATCCTGCAATCCTGCTGCATGTCGGACTCCCGTTGACAGCAGTGTAAGTTCTCACAGAGGACTTTATATGATCAGGTTACATAACATGGTAAAAACACCAGTACTCTGTCTACACTAGCGTTTCTGCATCAGCATAGCAGTGCTGGGGCTAAGGCAGTAAGGGGAAGACATTTCAAAAATCTAATGTCAACACTGCCTAAAGTCCTAGATTTAATTTCCTGTCCCATTCTCTAAGCCACCAGGTACCAGGAGCACTGTTAAGACAAGACACACACACACAGTCCCAGTTAGGTGTCAGGCAGCGTCTTCCATCAGTCAGTGATCCCTCTGGCCAAAATGTATCCCAACAATTTATTCTTGTCTGAAAGATTGTTAGCCACATATAGAGTGGATTAAAAAAGTCTGGGGAATCTTTGGGTCTCTGGAGAATTTGGGAGAATCTCAGTTGAAGAGGAAATTAAGGTGATTAAGGCATGAATGTAATCAATAAAGGCAAATTTAATTAATTGCTATTATTCAGCATTAGAAATAAAATTTGTTTTGTGTGTGTACTTCTTAAATTGTAGCTTTTATTTTCACTATGTCATTTTTAAGGTTTTGGGTTTTGTTTTATTTTTCTCCCTTCTAGGTAAAAAATGTGTGTGAGTGTAGGAGTAAACTGATTGCACAGTTTTGGAAACTGCATATGACTTCAAAGAGATGCCCAAACTGCAAGTAAGTATGACTGTGTGCAGAGAAAGCAAGTAGCCTTGTGGATTTATTTCTTGTAATGTAAAGAGATGTTAAGAGTAACAAGAAGGGTTTCTTCAGGTATGTTAGCAACAAGAAGAAAGTCAAGGAAAGTGTGGGCCCCTTACTGAATGAGGGAGGCAACCTAGTGACCGAGGATGTGGAAAAAGCTAATGTACTCAATGCTTTTTTTGCCTCTGTCTTCACGAACAAGGTCAGCTCCCAGACTGCTGCACTGGGCAGCACAGTATGGGGAGAAGGTGACCAGCCCTCTGTGGAGAAAGAAGTGGTTCGGGACTATTTAGAAAAACTGGACGTGCACAAGTCCATGGGGCCGGATGCGCTGCATCCGAGGGTGCTAAAAGAGTTGGCGGATGAGATTGCAGAGCCATTAGCCATTATTTTTGAAAACTCATGGCGATCGGGGGAGGTCCCGGATGACTGGAAAAAGGCTAATGTAGTGCCCATCTTTAAAAAAGGGAAGAAGGAGGATCCGGGGAACTACAGGCCAGTCAGCCTCACCTCAGTCCCTGGAAAAATCATGGAGCAGGTCCTCAAGGAATCAATTATGAAACACTTAGAGGAGAGGAAAGTGATCAGGAACAGTCAGCATGGATTCACCAAGGGGAAGTCGTGCCTGACTAACCTAATTGCCTTCTATGATGAGATAACTGGCTCTGTGGATGAGGGGAAAGCAGTGGATGTGTTATTCCTTGACTTTAGCAAAGCTTTTGATACGGTCTCCCACAGTATTCTTGCCGCCAAGTTAAAGAAGTATGGGCTGGATGAATGGATTGTAAGGTGGATAGAAAGCTGGCTAGATCGTCGGGCTCAACGGGTAGTGATCAATGGCTCCGTGTCTAGTTGGCAGCCGGTTTCAAGCGGAGTGCCCCAAGGGTCGGTCCTGGGGCCGGTTTTGTTTAATATCTTTATTAATGATCTGGAGGATGGTGTGGACTGCACTCTCAGCAAGTTTGCAGATGACACTAAACTGGGAGGCGTGGTAGATACACTAGAGGGTAGGGATAGCATACAGAGGGACCTAGACAAATTAGAGGATTGGGCCAAAAAAAACCTGATGAGGTTCAACAAGGACAAGTGCAGAGTCCTGCACTTAGGACGGAAGAATCCCATGCACTGCTACAGACTAGGGACCAAATGGCTAGGAAGCAGTTCTGCAGAAAAGGACCTAGGGGTCACAGTGGACGAGAAGCTGGATATGAGTCAACAGTGTGCTCTTGTTGCCAAGAAGGCTAACGGCATTTTGGGCTGTATAAGTAGGGGCATTGCCAGCAGATCGAGGAACGTGATCGTTCCCCTTTATTCGACATTGGTGAGGCCTCATCTGGAGTACTGTGTCCAGTTTTGGGCCCCACACTACAAGAAGGATGTGGAAAAATTGGAAAGAGTCCAGCGGAGGGCAACAAAAATGATTAGGGGTCTGGAGCACATGACTTATGAGGAGAGGCTGAGGGAACTGGGATTGTTTAGTCTCCAGAAGAGAAGAATGAGGGGGGATTTGATAGCTGCTTTCAACTACCTGAGGGGGGGTTCCAGAGAGGATGGAGCTCGGCTGTTCTCAGTGGTGGCAGATGACAGAACAAGGAGCAATGGTCTCAAGTTGCAGTGTGGGAGGTCTAGGTTGGATATTAGGAAACACTATTTCACTAGGAGGGTGGTGAAGCACTGGAATGCGTTACCTAGGGAGGTGGTGGAGTCTCCTTCCTTGGAGGTTTTTAAGGCTCGGCTTGACAAAGCCTTGGCTGGGATGATTTAGTTGGGAATTGGTCCTGTTTTGAGCAGGGGGTTGGACTAGATGACCTCCTGAGGTCCCTTCCAACCCTGATATTCTATGATTCTATGAAATAGTCATTTGAACACTGCAAACCATTACACTGACTTTTGTTTTTCCTATTTTTCTTCAAGATCTAGAAGATCACTGGTACGGAAAGAGCACAATAGCAAATTGACAGTAACCTACCCCACTGTGGTACAGCAGAAGTCTGGCAAAGAGGCCATCTTGGAGGAACCAGCAAGTAAAATATCTATATATATATTTTTGTTCTGTGCAAATAGTAGTATAATATTTGTATTTTTCAACTTACTTAAGGTCCACAGATCAACTACAATGGGCACTTCAGCATGCTTGCAACTCAGGGGCATAGCCAGACCTAAAAGTTTCCTCCAGTTTTCTCTGCTTAACCAGCCCACCCTGCTGCAGAGAAAACACCAGTACTCTGTCTGAGGAAAATTACAGCTTTTTATTTCAAATATCTGACTTATAAGTCAGCTCAATAATTTGGCTTTGCTTTCTGAGTTGCTGTAGCGGCTGGCACCCCTGCTGTGATTTCAGGGAGAGAGCTAGCCTGAGAAAGCACAAACATCCACCAGCTGTAACTCAGTGATTCATCAATGTCTTGGAGCTCTCTTCCTTCCATAGACACCAGTCTTCTCTGGTCATAACAAGCAACATGTCCCTGGGATTTTATAAACAAACTAGAAAGAAAATGATAATCCCACAGAGAAAATAAACTCTCATCATGGGAAGAGCAGTTTCCTATCTCTGTATGCACTGTACATCAGAGATGAACATCAAGGCAGAATGGTTTACAAGACAGAAGCTGGATTAAGCAGAGTGGAACCTGCACCTGGAGATATCTTCACTCATTAGTCAATTTGGTGGGCTGCTGATTAACCTCTTTGCATCTGCAATAAAGCATCTTGTTGTCTCTCCACATGTGAGGACCAGGGATGTGAAGTGGCAGTGTTCTAGAGCTGGCAATGGCCTCTGCTGTATGTCTTTCCTCTACTCCTTAGGACCAAAGACAAGGATAAAAGGATATCAGTGATACTGGTTTTGTGCTGTTTAGGCTGAAGAGACTGATTCTCAGCCCTGATTAGCCTAGCATTGGACCTCCTGATACTTTTCTCACAGAGGAGGTCTATTATTGAAAGACTGATCCTTTGTCCAGGTTTAAAATGGATTTGGTGATTAATCCTTTCTTAGACACTAAAAGGATGTCAACAGACATCTTATTCTACTGACTGGTGCAAAGACCCGGATTTAACTACCATGATAAAATAAGTGAAAGTACCTTGACTTCCTTCCAAGGGGCTGTAATGTGGGTGGATGAGTGTCAAAGCTCTGCATTGTTATTCTCTGCATGTTCAAGAGTGTGTGTTATTGTGGGGTGTTTTTTGCAATTCCCAACATTAAACATTTCCTTTGGGTGACTACTCAGATTTCACTCCTACAAGGTCATAGAGCACAACTTTGAGACCTCATTCTGGTCCTTATGCCATCAGTTAAACCCCTGTGGATGATATTGTTGTACTTTCTAACCATTAAAGTAGCTGCTATCTTTAATCGGGTGAGTTTCCAAATTTGAGAGCTTTCTCTGATGAGATGCAGTATTGTACTTCTAGGTCAGACAAGTAGTCCTCACATTCTTCATAGCATTCATTCTCAAAGCATATTCAAGAAATATGCTTCCTTCTATTAGCCATCAAAGGCCAGTCTTTAAGAGCCCAGACAATTCCATGGCAGAGAAGTCTTATATCTCCTGTAATGAGGTGGGCTAGGTGGCCATATAAATTCACCAAATTCTACCTATTGGTCATCCAGTCGTTAGACAATGATATTTTTGGCAGAAGTCATTTCCAGGCTTTCGTGCCTTTGTAGGGGAAAGATAGAGAGAATCTAACATGTCTTGGTTCTGGATATCAGTGTTTAAAGAACGATCTTGCCTTCCGTCTCGGGAGGCACACTGCTGTGAAGATCTCATTGTAACTGATCTGTGGGCCTCAGTATGAAGAAAAATATGTGAGCTTACTGAAAATGTCCTCTTTTTGAGTAACAAGGTCCATGCCTCTGGCCCACCCTGGAGACAAAGGAATCAGTCATCCATAATAGAAAGAGAAATGGACATCCTAAGATTCAGGTTTAATTTGTTTGGGGGAAATTATCCCTATGCTCAACAGTAGGAGAAAGTATTGTTTAATTTCTTCCCCCACTGTATAGTTAACACAGTCTCTAGGAAGTAAGATGGAATTCTGGCTGTAGAAGCTGTCACAATTGAAGGGACCTTTTGGAGCCAGGGCATTCATTCCCTTGCTGCCAGTGACTGACAGATCCTGGTTCTGCCCCAAAGCAGGCAAGCAATCTGTAGCTCTATTGTACCAGATCTGTGGATTTATTACTTGAAGAAAGGAAATCTTTCATGTGAAATCGGATACATTTTCCCTATGGTAAATTTTTCCTGTTTAACTAATCTGGACCTCTACACATCTCCTAATCTCTATATGTCAAACTTGTCTTTAATTGTTTCAGTTCTGTTGACTGTGACCAGCAGCAGGACTGTCATATCATGCATATTTTAATTTTACTTATTGGAGAAGCAGTTGGTTTACTTGACTTGATTTCCCCAGAACATAGGTTGCATTAATAAAGTGCCCTTGCAGATGACAGCAAATGGTGCTCAGTCAGTTGTGTTTTCTGTTGATTTGCTCCTTTCCATTCCTTTAACTGGAAACAGAAGTTGACTTTTTCACAATTACTATACAAAGGGAATATATCAAAATAATTTTTTTTCACCCCTCAGTTATAGATGAGACTCAGTTGGGGAAAAGAGGGTACTTGACACCCATCACTGCCAAAGACCATATTGTGGCTCTGTGGAAGAATGAAGGTAACTATTGTTAGACCAAAACTTCTTCAGATTTCTCAATGCTTATATGTTGTACCCTATCCCCTACCTTTCATCTTTGTTTCTTTAGCTTATCAGGGCAGATATTGTCTCTTTACTTTGTACAGTGCCCAGCATAATGATCCAAATTGGGGATTAAATTATGATCTGTATCATAATACATATGCAGAAATAAGATTATACAGGCGACCTAAATTCTGGTATTTCTTTGGTTTACAACCTAAATGTTCTCTTATTATAGAGTTTTGGTTTTTTTTTTTGTTTTGTTTTGTTTCTGTATGGAATACAGGTCTAGTATATATGTATACACAATGAGACCAAGTGGCGTGGGGGAGTGGAACATAATATCCTGTGAAACAGCATTGACATTTGCTCATATGGCTCTTTGGAGAGATGTGGAAAACCAGATAGGATATTGCTAAGTGATAGGCTAATTAGAAGTGTTTTCAGTTGGCCGTTTGGTAATACAGAACCTCCTGCCCTCTTATAGCAAGTAATAGGAACCCAAGGACATGCGTATATAAAACGAAACCTTGAAGTTTATAATAGCATAAGGACAAGAAATAACAGACGAGTCAATAATTTAAGTTGTCTGTGTGGTGGAAGCCATTGGTATTTAGCATTTGGTCTTGATGTTTAAACCAGTTAAATGCCATTAGTCCATCACCAAATGCAGTTGTGAGTTTGAATGCCTAGAGTACAGCAGACCTAATTCAAGTTTTATCTCTTCTCTGATTGTACTACTTAGGTTTCTTTTTAAATCACCTCTTCTCTGGTCTGGAGGTTGGTGAGAATTCAGGATTCAGCCCTGATATGTTCTTTCTAGATCTCCTTGTGGTTCCACCTTCAAGGTAACAAAACTTCTTGTGAAACTTAATAGAAATTAGTTATTAGCACATACTGTTTGCAAAAGTCAGAAATGCAGACTCCTAGGGTATAGGTACTGCTCTGTTACAATTACATTGCTCTTCTAACATTGTAAGTGGAGTGATCTTTCAGCATGACAGTGTTGCCTGTAAAGGTTGCAAGGGAACTATTAGTTCACATTGCTATTTCTAATGCAATGAAGATGGCGGGGGGAAGAGCAGGAGGTTGTTTCTGTTGGCTTTATCCCTGTATAATAAGTACAACCTGCCATAGGTATCGTCCTGTGAATCGTCTTGGAGACCAGATGTTTACAAATGGTCAAACTGTGAACTTGCAGGCGGTCATGAAAGATGTCCAATTAATAAGGAAGCTTCTGGCTTTCATGGCTCAAGAACAAAGTCAACCAATAAAGCTTGTAGAGAATGAAATCCAGAAGGTAAGAGCTGCTGCATACCCGAGTATCCAAAGTGAAAAAATAACGTAAAATTCAAGAAGACTCTCATTAAAACTGCTCTAATAAAGATCGTACAGTGGGTCAGCAGGCCATTTATGACTGGAAAGGGTCTCTACCTGGCTGGGCTTGTATGCTATTGTCCCAAGGAGGCCTGCTGCAAGGGGAAAGCAGTTTGCTCACAGACTTCTATTGTTGATTTTTCCGCATTTATTAATAAAGCGAATGTTTGGTGTGTATGAGAGAGAATGGGCCACTAGTTCACTGCGTTGGTACGGCACAGACCACCAAAGTAGAAGTTTCTGCCATGCTGCTCTGAACATACATCATTGCTGAGATGCAGGAAGTTGGATTACCACTGTGGGTAAGGGGCAATTCAGCTTCTGAGGCTTAGCAGTGCCAGTTGTGGGTACTGCCCATTAGTAGCTAGGCTGGCATCCACTAATTCACACAGCCCACAAAATAGCAGTTAGTTCAGGGGTGGGCAAACTTTTTGGCCTGAGGGCCACATTGGCATTGAGAAACTGTATGGAGGGCTGGGTAGGGAAGGCTGTGACTCCCCAAACAGCCTGGCCCCCACCCCCTATCCGCCCCCTCCCACTTCTCTCCCCCTTCAGAACCCCCGACCCATCCAACTCCCCCTGCTCCTTGTCCCCTGACCGCCCCCTTCTGGAACCCCTGCCCCAACCGCCCCCGTCCCCTGACTGCCCCGCCCCCAAACAGGCCCCCCGGAATCCCACCCCCTATCCAACCCCTCCACTCCCTGTCCCCTGACTGCCCCCCCGGGATTCCCACACCTATCCAACTGCCCCCTGTCCCCTGACTGCCCCCGGGACCCTCTGCCTCTTATCCAACCTCCCCGTCCCCTTACCATGCTGCTCAGAACAGCAGGAGCTCGCCACCTGGCCGGAGCCAGCCACACCACCTGCGCTGCCTGACAGGAGCGGTGGGCCAGAGCGATGGCGGTGTGGCGTGCTGAGGCTGCAGGGGGGAGGGGACAGGACGGGGACTAGCCTCCCGGGACGGGGGCTAGCCTCCCGGGACGGGCAGGACGGTCCCGCAGGCTGTAGTTTGCCCACCTCTGAGTTAGTTGGTAACAATGTTCAGTCACTGCTGACCTAAGCTGTTTTCACATGGGTGAACTAGAAGTGGAAAGCTCCATATCCAGTCACCAACCCTCTGAAACATCCAGACCCACGTCATTTCCCAGTTGGATCATGTTGAGAGCTGCAAGGGGAATGCTGGGGAAGCCCTGTACTGATGATTTCTGAATTTAACATGTGAGCCACTTTAGCTGCAAGCAGGGCATGCCCAACACATGCATAGGAACTTTAAGTGCTCTCCTTTATAGTTGCACTCCTGACTGTGGAGTGGCATCCAAATATTTTACTTCCATTATTATGATTTATATTTTTTTAACATTTTAGATTGAGGTAGCACTTACAGGCTTTAACTAGGTCAGTCCCTGTTATGCTAGGTGCTGTACAAACATATGGTAAATTACAGTCCTGGGTCTGTGTCAAACATGTTCTGTGTTTCTCATCCTCAGGTAAGAAACTCTTGCACCTTTTAGCTGGGAGAGGAACTTCCCAATTCCAGTTTGAAACATGCTAAACCTAAAAAAAAGTAGGACTAGAAATAAACTGTAATCCAGTTGAGTGCCCCTCTCCCGGTATATAGTCCAGGCTTGCTGTATGTTATGAGCTCTGATGCTTGGCATCAGCTAAACTAAATACTTCTTTTGATTTACGTTCATTGCAATAACATCCTTGAAGGCATTGTAAATTACTTTAATCACTGAGTTTCACCACTAGGTGGAGCTGCATCTTCAGCTATTTGAAACTGCTTGAGGTAGGCATATAATTAACTGTGTTTGGAAGTTGTCCGTGGCACAGACTGTAATACCTCATGAAAAAATGACATAGGGTTTTTAATGATTGTGAGAAATTAGGATCTTGGATTATTTTTATCTAAAAGAGGGTGGCTCCTAGCATTTTGTTGGGTCACTCACTCAATGCTGACTCAGATGGGAAACTGCCATTTATTTGATTACCAACTATTGAATCCCTATTGCCGTGTGTTACCTATTGTTTTCCTTGGAAGTCTCCTATCCAGGGGCTAACGAGGCCTGACCTGGTTTAATTTTTGATGTTACTAATCACTGCTCTACAGCCAAAATGCTTCTGAAATAAATGTAGTCAAACTTTACTAATTCTGGGTCACTGAGAACGAAAATGATGCTTAAAATTGTTGATTGGCTCTAGTTTTCAAGATATGCTATTGGGTCAGTATATACGACCCTTGACTTGGGAATGGCGGAGGATAAGTGAGTTATAAAGGGAAGGGATCTCAATTTAAACCAGAAATGACTAAAATACATCTTTGACTGGATCTATGAATAAATCTATGACTGGGTTTGGACAGTACTTGCTTTTTAGGCAAAACAATGAATGATGCAATCTGAAACTGGTATTGCGTCATACATGATATGAATTGCATCATGTTATTCCTAGAAGTCATGGATGATGTAATCATAACGAAGCTTACATCACTCTGCTGAACAAATTGCCCTATATCAGCTCTAGAAATCATACAGTGTCGTGCTCTCTTATTTGTCAGTGTTTGATTTTGCAAAGGGACACATTTCTGTTTAGCCAAAGTGAGCAGAGATGCCTCGTACTTGTGTGAACAGTGCAGATAACTTGTGCTATGTTTGTGGTGAAGTGACTTTTGCATCACAAAAGCGCAGTATAACCACTATGGTTAAGAAAGCCTATCACCTTTATTTTGGCTGCAAAATTGGAGATCAGGACAAGAGGTGGGCCCCACACATATGCTGCAACACTTGTGCAACAAATCTTCACCAGTGGTTGAACAGGAAAAGGAAATCCTATGCCTTTTGCAGTGCCAATGATTTGGAGAGAGCCAACAGATCATACCAGCAATTGTTACTTCTGCATGGTGCCTCCAGTTGGGAAAGGTGTGTCAAAGAAGAAAAAGTGGACTGTGCATTATCCAAACATTCCATCAGCTATACGCCCAGTACCCCACGGAGAAGGACTGCCGGTTCCTGATGCACCAGAATCATTCTCACTTGAGTCAGACGAGGAAGAGGAAGAGGATGAAACTTCTGGTCCTGAACCATCAATGTCACAGGACCCACATTTTCTCCCATCCTCCTCCTCTGAACCACACCTCATAACACAAGGTGAACTGAATGACCTTGTCAGGGATTTGGAACTACCCAAGAGTAAGGCAGAGCTGTTGGGCTCCAGACTACAGCAGTGGAATCTCCTGGCAGGTGATGTTAGGGTTTCCATGTTCCGTGACCGTCAAAAGGATCTTGTCCCATTCTTCTTCGTGGAAGGTGATCTTGTAGCCTGCAACAACATCGATGGTGTGATGGCAGCCCTCAACATCGTTCACGATCCAGATGAGTGGAGACAGTTCATTGATTCATCGAAGATGAGTCTTAAAGCTGTTTTACTGCATAATGGCAATGTTTTGCCATCAATTCCAGTTGGTCATGCAGTCCATATGAAGGAAACCTATGACAATATGAAACAACTTTTGAGGTGCATAAACTATGACCAACATCAGTGGCAGCTTTGTGGCGATTTGAAGGTTGTTGCTCTCTTGCTTGGTCTGCAGACTGGATACACAAAGTACTGCTGTTTTCTCTGCGAATGGGATAGTCGTGCAAGAGATTCCCACTACATCAAGAAAGATTGGCCACTCCGACAGTCATTGGAGCCTGGGAGGAAAAGTGTTCGGCATCCACCACTTGTTGAATCAAGGAAGATTTTGTTACCACCCTTGCACATCAAGCTGGGTCTGATGAAGAACTTTGTCAAGGCCATTGACAAAACACAAGCAGCTTTCAAGTACCTCCGTGGAAAATTTCCAAGGTTAAGTGAAGCTAAGATAAAGGAAGGTGTCTTTGTTGGTCCTCAGATTTGTGAACTTCTTCGAGATGATGCATTTGACCATGCACTGCGTGGCAAGGAAAAGACGGCATGGAAAGCCTTCCAGTTAGTGGCAATAAATTTTCTCGGAAACAACAAGGCAGACAACTACAGGTTGTTGGTGGAAGACCTCCTCAAGGCATACAAAAGCCTTGGTTGCAACATGTCACTAAAGATGCATTTTTTTGCACTCTCCTCTAGATTTTTTTCCACCGAACTGCGGAGTAGTGAGCGATGAGCACGGCGAACGATTTCACCAGGACATTGCAACAATGGAGAAACGCTATCAGGGCAAATGGAGCCCATCAATGCTTGCAGACTATTGCTGGACAGTGACAAGAGATGCTCCATTTAATGAATACAAGAGACAAGCCAAGAAGCGCCGAGTAGACACTGAATAGGACTAAACTATGTACATAATAGTTTTTTGCCTTTTGTTTCATAATAAATTTTATTTATATAACCCTTTTGCTGATTTTTAAAGTGTTACATAAACAGGACAGGTGAAATATTATCATGTAAAGCAACCATAAACACACGAAAAGACCTAGGTTTACAATTTATGATTAAAACTCTACTATCTACACAATATACATAGACATAAAATGTAAAAACTTAAATATCTTAGAAACAGTAGCCAATCAGTTGTTTTAATTGTCATATTTGAATTCAGCACATCAAAATACATAATAAATAGCACATTTTATCTCTGAAGCAGACGACTTCTCAAAAATTGTAGACCAGTGTAACAGAACAGTATGTTGAGATAATCTAAAAGTAACATTTATCTTGTTAGTGATTCATTGGGTTTCTTAGCTTTAATCAGATGGACAAAAATGAGTGATGTTTCATCTGTGAATTCCTTTGAGAGCTTAATGCTATAAACACAAGGCTGGTAAAACAGGAATTTAATTTTTTAAATCCGGGTTCTCATACATTTCTACAGGTGACAGATGAGCCGTTGGAATCACTGGATCGTTCAGTCCTGGCTATGATCTCCGGACAGAGCACTGCAGATAAACTGTACAACATTTGGATTCGTCTTCAGAGCCATGTCAATATTGTGTTCGACAGTGACATGGACAAATTAATGACAGAAAAATACCCTGGTATCCGTCAGGTGAGTGTCAAGGAAGTCTCAAACAGACTTCACTAGACTTTGTGTGGTAAGAGACAGCTATAGAGAGAAGCACAAAGGGAATAAGTATGAAAAGTGAAGTAGTTGTGTTTAATTTGTAGGCATTTCCATGGCACTCATCACTATAGTATCTAGCGTGTTTGAATGACTCGTTGGATACTTTGATACAGTATATTTGTAACATCTGCATTTTTTTGTTTTATCATTCTTTTAATTTCTACTTTCAAAGATACTGGAGAAAAAGGAAGGACTGTTCCGCAAGCACATGATGGGAAAACGTGTGGATTACGCTGCTCGGTCAGTCATTTGCCCTGACATGTACATTGCTACCAATGAGATTGGTATTCCTATGGTAAGGGAAAATAAAGTATTATGTTTGTTAGGACAAGCCTGTAGGTGGGATTGCAGTGTAGCATATTTGACAATGTAGTTACCAATTTGAAATTTGTATATTCACTGGCTGATCCAGTCTCTCACCCCACATCCCCTCATTCTCACAGTATCTCCATAGTCCTGCAAAGCAGATTCCCCTTACGTGTAAACTGATGGTTACATCTGTGTTAATAAAAAGATAGTTGAAGACCAGAAGATTTGCCAGTTGTTATACTAAATATTGCCTCTGAGAAAGAGATTGGAAGGAGAAAGATCTGAATTTGGGTCATGGGAGCTTGACAACCACTGAACATTTTAAGTAGAGTTTGGCTCCCATTTTCCTATCCCTGGTCTTTGCATGTTGCATTTTGTAACATCACAGCAGCCTGTGCCAAGCTTTAGGTAAATGTAGTGTGCTGAGTCATTGGTGCAAAGCTGCCTTAATTCCTTCCCTACTGACTTGCAGTTTCCTCCCAAAGAGAGAACTGCACTGAAGGGAAGCTCTTGCTGGCACTTCTGAAGACCTGCAAGTTCTGCTAATGACTGTGGCTGGAATTCTCAGCCTGTGCAACAAGGCCTATAGGGAAGTGTGTTACTGTGATTTGTTAATATTTTTTTTTTTTTTTTTTTTTTTTTACTTCAGTCACATTTCCCTTGCTCCTGCTTGTGGTGTTTAATTAGCTTAGAGACTTGGGCTGTTCTCATAACATCAACTTTTCCACTTCACTGTCTAAGACTCATGGATCTGTGACTGATGCATATTTTTTCTTTTGTCATCAGCTGTTTGCTTTTGGAAAATAAAATCATGATTTCTGTTCTTATATATATCCAGTTAATGGATTTTTCTACTTGTCTTCAGGGGGAAAACAACAGAGAAGGAACAAATTTTCCCATTTATCATAGTGAAACCACAAAGAAGGGACAGAAATATATTTGTTAGAAGTGAAAATTCTTGAATATGGCAATTATCACAGTTTTGGGGTCATTGCCCCTGCATGCCACCTTTGGGGTCCTCTCTAGGGGCACCCAGTCAGGACTTCAGACCTTCAGCTGTCACCTGATTGTGGGCAGGGACCTTTGTGCCCACTCCCTTCTGAACAGTGTTTTTAAGGCTGCACAGCGCCCTGCTGTACACTGATATCCCCAGCAAGTCAGTCTGCCTAAAGGCCAACTCCTATGGGTTGCTTTCTCTCTCTGGGCTATGAACAGTGTATTGTCAGCACGTACAAGTTACCACACAACTGTGACTCAGCAGAGTACATTTATTCTTAACAGAGGAAAGCACATAGATGTATAACAAATATATATATTTTTTATACAATGTTTCCTACACACAGACACCAGAAATCGCCCATATTTCACATGGGGAGTCTGGTAGGCCCACACCCCTTCCAGCACTGCAGCAAGAGGCAAAGCCTTTCCTTGGACAGAAGGTCCTGTCCATTTGCTGAACTGAAAGGAAGACCACAAGTTAGTTCAAGCTCATTCTTTTTATACAAGAATCCCTGTATTTGTTTCCCTAGTCTCTGAGAAACACAGCCTGAACCACCAAGAGGTGGTGCTTCTCCAGACTTGTTCACTATCACAGTGGTAATCGGTCTCCACTGGTCTTAGTTCCGGCAAGGAGTTATGATAACTCTTCGGTTGGATATTAGGAAAAACTTTTTCACTAGGAGGGTGGTGAAGCACTGGAATGGGTTACCTAGGGAGGTGGTGGAATCTCCTTCCTTAGAGGTTTTTAAGGTCAGGCTTGACAAAGCCCTGGCTGGGATGATTTAGTTAGGATTAGGTCCTGCTTTGAGCAGGGGGTTGGACTAGATGACCTCCTGAGGTCCCTTCCAACCCTGATATTCTATGATTCCTCATAGAGAAGAATGCAACGCTATATAAGCCATTTATAAATTAAATACAATGGTCCCCAAAGATACTGCATGGGGTTGCAGTTTCTGTCACTGATATTTCTGGATTTCAGTTTTCTTCTTAGTTTGCATTCATGTGTGGTTCTAGAGTTGACATTCTGAGTCACTAGTACCATTTTAAGCCTAAATCCAGCAACCAGTTGTTTTGTTTTGCAGTGACTGATATGTGGCAAGGAAAAAATTACTTAGTTTGATTTACTAGAGCTGAAAGAAGATTATAAATAAATGGTTTATTTAGAAGGCTGCTGATACTTGTAAAAAAATGTCCTGATATAAGGAGATTTAAAACAAAACTTAAATTAAAAAGTCATATGTTGGATCTGTCCTCATGCCTTTTGGTAAATCAAAGATTCTATATCCTAGATTGTAAGGAGATGGTAACAGTATTGTGGGGCCTAAAGGGTGGGTGTGGATTATAATGTGGGTTAGGATGCAGATAGGAGAAATGTCTGGGTCACACCTCATCTTTCTTCCAAGTGTCCAGCACCTTTTGGAAATAAAAACTCGGCTGTCTGTCGACTGGCTGCTGTTCAGCAGTGCCGTGTTCATTGATCATTGTGCCTGTTTTTCTTCCCGGTTAGGTATTTGCTACCAAACTGACTTACCCTCAGCCAGTAACTCCGTGGAATGTCAAAGAACTGAGGCAGGCTGTCATAAATGGTCCAAATGTTCACCCTGGTGCCTCCATGGTCGTTAATGAAGACGGGTCACGTACGGTGTTGAGTGCAACCAGCCAGACCCAGAGGGAAGCCATAGCTAAGCAGCTCCTCACTCCTTCCACTGGAGCCCCAAAACCAGGAATGAAAATTGTGAGTACTATGCAAACCCAACCCAGCAGGGTAAAGAGTTTTTTGGAGATGGGGGCTGTTGAAGCTGGTTACAAAGTGAAGCTGGACCAATGTTCCAGGTACCTCACCTTTTCATCTGGTGGCTAGAGAAGCTCATGTGGATGTCTGAGGAGAAATGAACAACTTCTAGGCTCAGGGAATTTTTCTTTCCTGCATTTCACTTGAATTCTTGGTGTTTGCATGACTTCCCAATCCTGTAAAGGTAACGAATGCTGCTTCTCTTGGAGGTCTGGGCGGATTTAGCTAGGGAAATACGTTTTCTTTTAGTCATGAAACTTTGTTTTTTTTTCATCCTTTTCTTTGTTATACTTTAATATTATTGCCAAGATACCATGCTGACAATCCTGACAACTGTAGTTCTGCATACCCATAGAATAGATACAGCCCAAGCAGCAATAGTGCAGAAGTCTCCTCTTGTTCTGATGATATGATTTAGCTTGTGACCTAGACAGACAACCTCTAATGGCAAGAGGGGAATTCAGCCTCCTGGCACATTCAAACCTTGTCCTGTGCTGACACTGCCATCAGAGAAGCAAGTGAGAGGGAGGATGGCCTTGTTAAGACACAAATTTGGAGGTCTGATTTCAGTGGCACGCTCTTTCAGACTTTGATCTAGGGTGAATCATGTCCCCCTTTGTCTCTTAGTTTCCCATCTGTAAAATGGGGATAACACTTAACAGGGTTGTTTGAAAGGATACATTAACTTAATGTTTGAGAGATGCTTAGAGGAAGCTGTTTCATTGCTCCAGTATCACTGTCCTAGTGACCAAAGCTGTACAGCATGTCTTTCTTCCAGCGTTTTCCCACAGATAGTAACTCTTCATTTTAGACTGTCCTAAATGTGCATGTATTGTTTCCAGCTCTTTGTGGGTGAGGTTGTGCACCTCTTTATGCTCAGCTGAGTGTAGAGGGAGGAGGGAAGAACAAAAGTAGGATATCTTGTTTAATCAGGAAAATGAGTTGCTTCTATGGGTTAGGTCTCCATTTCAGCTGAGAGATGTGATTCCCAGCTCCTGTAGACGCACCCGTGCTTGCAGTGTAACCAGGGTAGCACAGGTGGCAGCTCAGCCTCGGCACCGGAGTACGTGCCCACCTAGACCACTGGGTATGCGCTCAATCTACTACCCTTGCTACACCGCTATTTTTAGCAGAGCTATCTCAGGCCAAGCAGCGGCTGTATGATATAGACAGACAGTGTTGTCGAGCTGGGCCTCTTGTCTTCTAATCTCAGCTCTGCCACTCACTGTCTGAGCTTGTCTAAGTCACTTAGCTTCACTATGCCACAGTTCAACCCATGTGTAAAGTTCATATAATATTTCCCTACCTCACAGGTGTTGAGGCTCAATATTGATAAAGGATATTTTACCTACTTAGATGGAAAATGCTGTACAAGTGGTGAATGTTTTTATTTTGATACCTTTTACTTCTACTGACATGTTTCTGACCGAGGTTCCTGTGCCAATAAGATAGTATTTAATACACCTCTACCCCAATATAACGCTGTCCTCAGGAGCCAAAAAATCTTGCCACGTTATAGGTGAAACCGCGTTATATCGAACTTGCTTTGATCCGCCGGAGTGCACAGCCCCTCCCCCCCCACCCTCCCGGAGCACTGCTTTACCGCATTGTATCTGAATTCGTGTTATATCGGGTCGCGTTATATTGGGGTAGAGGTGTACTTAGCGTTTCAGTGGGTCCAGTTAGCTCAAAGCCCTTCATAGACCTAAAATAAACCTTCACCATGTTGTTATGAAGTAGGGTGAATAAAAACCTGATTTAAAAAAAATCAAATATCAGATTTATTTTATTTAAATCAAATACACTTTTCTTTTTAAAAATAAACCTGTTTAAAATTAAATTTGAAATTGGCAGCCTAAAAATCTAAACTTACTATAAGCTATTAAAATAAATTAAATACATTTTTAAAATGCTGCTTCATTTAAATAAATTAAAAATGCTGCATATACGAGTTCTCAAATTTTTAATGGGTTAAAGGGTGCTGCTTTTTAAAATCTATATAAAATCAGAGGGAAACCATCTTTATCTTTTGAGTTCAACTCAAGCTTTATAAATATATTGTGTCTTGTATTGCATTATTTTCAATCTTTACAGTTGAGCAAATGCTGATACTTATATTTGGAAAAAATGTAAATACTTCATATTCAGTACTTTTGGTTTCAGTGTAGCGAGTCAAGTTCAGAGAGAATATTTCCTTAATTTGAACTAGTTCATTCAAAGTTGAGAAACCGCTTGGGAGTTGAGAGAACCTGGTTTTATCATGTTCAGGAGGTAGCTGCCTGATCAACACCTGGCCCCCATTCCTCAGCTACTCTGCTTTTCCCTTGATCGCTTTTTTCTTTAAAGGGGCTATGTCATGAACAGGGTGTGACTGGCCATGATCCCTATTACCCTTCTAAGAGAACAGACCACCCTGTTATAACCCCATCTGCATCATTAGGCAGTTGAGTACCTTTGAAAATCTGGCCCATGGTGACCGGGAACAATCCATCAATTTCCTAGCTCCAGTTAATACTTCTTTTGTTTAGTAAATCCGTTTTAAATGCCAAATATGTTTTGATAAACTTTTTTCTTATGTATCCAGCACATTTAAGTTAGCTTATTTAAATAATAAAAACAATTTTAAAAAGTTGTTTTTGTACTTTTGTAATTGAATTAAAATTAAGAATCTGAATAAATGTATGCTAAGCTATATAACTGCTTAAATAAATTTTGTGTGGGTATAACATATCCTCCTGGTTAGCACAAAGAAGTACCAAATTCAGTGTAGAGGCTACATTTGGTTGCAACATGTTTGGTTGGTATAACCATTACATGAGAATGAACGTTTCTTTAGGAAAATAACTAAAAGGTACAAATTCAAAATAAGATTTCCTGTTTGCTGGATTAAATGATTAAATCACTAATTTTAAAGTACCTTTTGATTTAAATCTTTCCATCCTGCTGTGAAGTCAATATTTATCCCCGTTTTCAAGATGGGGAAACCTGTGGCATAAGGAGATAATAAGCCTCGTCAGAGGAGGGTCACTTTCAGAGCAGGAATTAAAGCTCAGGAATTCTTAGCTCCCAACCCAAAGCTCCACTTTCTACATTTCTGGTTACTGTTACATAAATGTGATGTTTGAGCTGTTGCCTCTGATGTCCCATCTCCCCTCTGATATGCAATCCTGTAACTGATGTTCATGCTCTTTTCAGAAGAAAACTTGCAGATTGAGAAAGGTAGCTGCTGTTAGCACCTATACTGAAATGGGAGACAAATATTTGAACAGGGTACATTATATCTGCCAATATTTCCAGGAGATGGCTTTCACGCCTGAGTATCTAAACCAGCATTTTCTTTGACCCCTCAGATTTTACCTTTGGCATGTTTTGAAATTGGCTCTTTGCTGCTGTGTTGGAAGTGGCAAAAGAGCACCTGTGAATTGGGGCCTGAAAATTAAGCTTTCTCAACATTAGCTGAATAGCTTATTCGACTGAAGCTATGAAAGACTGAAAAGAGGGTCACCACATCTATATTAGAAAGTCTTCTATCCTAAATAGAGTTGAGGACTCACAGTATACCATTGTTTGGGAACTTGTATTATAGAATGGTGCTCTTAATTCATGAAAGGCCTTAAGATTCTGAGAGCTCGTATAATGTTCTTGAACATAGAGGTTTTTTAAAACAGAAACAAGGTGAATTGTTGCAAATATGAAGAGCAGTACCTTTGCCACATAGACAGTAATATCCACCTCCAGCAAGCAGCCTTTGGGCCAAGTTGTAGATCTTCAAGAAATCTCAAACTGAATCCTAAGCAGTGATGCAAAGTAGCCTGCCACATGGAGGAGCGGCAGTGGGTCCCTGGGCTGCCCCCCTCCCCAGAGCAGCACATCCGCTGGAGCGCCCCCTCTCCCCCAGCACCTAAGATTTAGTTAGGGATATTTTTAGTAAAAGTCACGGACAGGTCACTGGCCCTGACTTTTTGTTTATTGCCCCTGACCTGTCCGTGACTTTTACTAAAAATACCCATGACTAAATCGTAGCCTTAGACATAGTGTCTCGGTATTTAAGATTTCCCCCCTGTAAAAGGGGGAGAATAGCACTGCCCTACCTCACAGGGGTGTTGTGAGGAAAAATGTGTTCAAGACTGTGAGGTGCTCAGATATGACAGTAAAGGGGGCCATATAAATACCATAGATCATATAGAATATGGTCACTTCTGACTGAACTAAAATACCTCTAGAAATTTCTTTAAATAGTGAACCGCTGGGAAAATGGGCAGACAATTCCACCCCCGTCACATCTCCCTCCAAATCAATAAATAAACTTTCTCTGCTGTTGCGTACATTTTTGGAGGTAGGTGAGGGCTAACCTTGATGTGAACTTCTTCTCTCATCCAAAACAAATCCTACAGAAGCCCCATAAAAAGCCTTCGCTGTGGTATTTATTCAGAAGCAGGAAAGCTGTTTGTTTTGGGCTAGAAAGGGCAGTGCTCAATCATTTGCAGTTTGGCAACAGTTGTGAACATTTGAGGCATTTCCAGGGTGTGCTCCAGGGGAGGACAATACTGAGTTCACTTTCCATTACAGCAATATCTGCACTTTTATCAGCCTGAAATTATATAACATCATTGGCTGTCGGCCCATCCAGTCTAACATTCCGCAGAGAAGGGTAGAAAGGAAACAGCCCAGCGCGCTTAAAGGGCCTGTGACTTAGGGTGGTAGTTAAAGCAGTTGCCAAATATTCTCATGGATCCACTGAGTCAGAGTTGAAGTATCTTCTTGGAAACTTTTGGTTATTCTGGTCATTGAATCATCTCCGAGGGCTGGGGAATTCCAGTGATCATAAATTCCCTCTCCCTAAGGACTGTTGGAGTTGGCTATCATGTTACTTAAAGGGAGCTTTAAAATTTCCTTTTGTTTTTAGATTCTAAGTGACCTGCAAAGCAAACATTTAAAATTGAGTTCACCACTAAAATATGTGCTGAATGCACCCACTAACCAGCCTGTGGAGAGCACTCAGCACAGAAATATGCCAGGCTTAGCCTCTTAAAGAGATTTGTTTGTGATGCCTGGAAAGTTTGCTGCAGCTGCTCAGGCTGTGGGTGCCTTAGCATTTGTTTAGTATTTTATTCTAAGTGTCTTATGTGCTTAAATCACTTGTACAAACAATTTAAGTAATCACAATAGTACTGCAAAGTTAAGTATTCTAGCACCTGTTCTATTGAAAGGGAAACTGAGGTATAATGAGGGGAGGTGTTATGGTCAAGATCACCTGGCAAGCTGGTGTCAAAAATGAAATTAGAATTCAGGAGTCCCTGGCCTCTGGTCCTGTGCTCCATCCACTTGACCATGCTGTCTTATTCTAGGATGTCTGATATTGGAATTATAATACTCCCTCTGATTATTGAGCCAATTCAGAGGGAACCGGGTAAATGATATTTTTTTCTCCCCTCACATGGCAGACTTTTAAAGGTTTCCTTTTTAGTATTATGCTAAAGTCTTTGATAAACCGTACTGTGAAGGGGGAGGAGGGATTGTATCTTACCTGGGATGCTGAACTGGTTTGATAACATGAGGAACTAATTCTGGTTTCTGTAGAATCTTGGAATGTGGTCTAGAGGGGAAAGAGTGGTTGAGGAAGTAAGTGGACTGAATCTGATACTCAAAGGGGGTCCACAGAATGAAAATTATAGAGAAAAACTGCTTTAGAGTGTGCACATGGGTTTAAAATTGTTTCTCTTTCCGATGAGAGACTGGAATGCTTTATAAACAGGTGAACTGTATTAAATCTCTCTCATAGGTATGTCGCCATCTTAAAAATGGAGATGTCCTCTTACTGAACCGTCAGCCCACCCTTCACAGACCGTCCATCCAAGCCCACCGGGCCAGAATCCTGCCAGGAGAAAAGGTGCTGAGGCTTCACTATGCCAACTGCAAAGCCTACAATGCTGATTTTGATGGTGATGAAATGAACGCTCATTTTCCTCAGAGCGAGCTGGGCCGGGCAGAAGCCTACGTGTTAGCCTGCACTGATGAACAGTATCTCGTTCCTAAGGTAAATAAAACCATCTCAGTGAAAGACGATAAATAAATTGTTTACATCTCTAGAAACCTCTTCCTTCCTCAAAGTGCTCCTTTGGGTTGTTTGTTTTGTTTAATGGTAACTTTGCTTCATAATGTGTTCTTGGGGTGGCAAAGGTGACTAGTAACTATACTCCATTGTGTTAGATCTTGGTGGCCATAGACTTAAGAATGAAAATTGCAAACACAGGCTCAAATTGTGCATGTGAGGGGGGTTTTGTGGGGAAACCTGGACATCTAATCCTGGGGGTTGACACTTTTATACTGTGGTGACGGGGTGCTTAAAATACTCTGGATTGATCCTCCTACTACTTCTAACTCTTATAGTGCCTGATTGCTGGTATTGTCCCCTGTTTGTGAGCCCCTGAAATGCCATTAATACCTTCCAGTTCTGATTTGCCATTCATCCTCCATGACATATTTCTCACTCGACCAACTGCTCTCCCTGATCCCAAGGTGACTGGGGGAAGGTGAACTTAGAGGTCGGCACGAGGGTGGTAGAATGTCTCATTATTACTAACAGAATTGAAGAAGTGGTTGGGGGAGGTGGTTGTCTTTTTTTAAAATGAGTGTGGGGCCAGCTATGTCTCTTAAATCTCAATGTTTAGGAGATATTTACTGGAGGGAGAGGAGCTGTCACCATGAAGAACGCCTCACATCAGGACTATTGTGTTTTTATACACCCATAATGGAGCTAATTTTGGAAGATACTAATATGTGATTCCCACTTCAACTACTCTTTGTATATGTCTCTTAGGATGGCAAGCCACTAGCTGGTTTGATTCAGGATCATATGATCTCTGGTGCCAGCATGACGATCCGGGGCTGCTTTTTCACAAGAGAACAGTACATGGAGCTGATATATAGAGGACTGACAGACAAAAAGGGAAGAGTGAAAATCCTTCCACCTGCCATTATGAAACCACAACGGTTATGGACAGGAAAACAGGTAGCTGAAAAGTTAAGACTATTAAGAAAACCGACTGTTCAGAACTAAGCAAAGTACTATAATTAAAACTCAGGACTAGCTATAGTAACTGAGAAGCATGGTCCCAGTAGGTCAGCAATACTGCAAATCTTCACGTGTATTCTTCCTGGAGTTGTACAGTTTTGTGTCCTTTAAAAGAATATTATAGGAATTGCACTTTCTCTGGGCAGCTTTTCAACTAGAATTGTGGCATGATTTACAGTGTCTGAGCTGGAGGAGGACATGCACCTGCAGAACAGAAGCAGAGAAATGATGCGACTGCTGCTTAGTGATTTAGTTTCCTTTTTGGGATGGGATTTTTTTTTTTTTTTTAATGTACCTATCTCATAGAACTGGAAGGGACCCTGAAAGGTCATTGAGTCCAGCTCCCTGCCTTCACTAGCAGGACCAAGTACTGATTTTTGCCCCGATCCCTAAGTGGCCCCCTATAAGATTAAACTCACAACCCTGGGTTTAGGAGGCCAATGCTCAAACCACTGAGCAATCCCTCCCCCTTAGATTTAGGGTAGGTCTACACTTACCTCCGGGTCCGGCGGTAAGCAATCGATGTTCTGGGATCGATCCCAGAAGTGCTCGCCATCGACGCCGGTACTCCAGCTCGGCGAGAGGAGTACGCGGCATCGACGGGGGAGCCTGCCTGCCGTGTCTGGACCCGCGGTAAGTTTGAACTAAGGTACTTCGAATTCAGCTACGTTAATAACGTAGCTGAATTTGCGTACCTTAGTTCGAAGTGGGGGGTTAGTGTGGACCAGCCCAAAGTCTTTGAGACACTTTTTATAGGTGTTCTTTTTTTCCAGTCCCTGAGATTTTTCTCATTCATGCATCTCTGATTTCAAAACGATTCTATCATTTTCTGTAGAAAATAGAATTTTTCACTGGGTCGGGATGTGTGTGTGTGTGTGGGGGGGGCGGCGTGGGGAGGGAGGGATTTTAAATTGGATCACAGTTTAAATCTCCTAAATTTAATCTTGACAGGCAAAGTCTTATCTGTTTTTGGTGTGTTTGCTATAATGATGATTTTAGTCATGAAATATCTGATCGACTCTACTAGAGAGTATTTCTTGCTTTTTCAGAGTGATGTACTCTACATCCAGTTACTATGATCCTTGGCACAATAAGGGAATCCTCTAGTGCTGTTTATGCTGTATCATTCTGACCTTCCATAGATATGCTTCCAGATGTCACACAGTAGTCTCTTATTACCCGTATGCCTTATGTGGTAATGAGACTGAATTTTAATATATGGTGAAGGAGTGTAGAAACCACTTTTTAATGCCCTGTATAAATCTGAATAAAATATTTTAAAAAAATATTGCTGCACTCTACAGTAACTGCCCCAGAGTTTACAATAGAATTACTGCACTGGAGCATCTGGAACTCATTTCTGTAGAATAATAGATTATATCATGTGAATATGGGAAATTTTAAACAAAAAGGAACACCAGTCTGTGGGTAACGGAAGGGTAGTTCTTCCCTGAGTGCAGATGTCCAACTCTCCTGGCAGTTTTCTGCTGTTGGATAGGTGAGCAGCCAGAACAGGGCTGAGTGGCAGAGCTTTCTATTGCATGTGTGTGGGTATTTATCCTCTCTCCCCGTTTGCCATAGTGGGGTGGGGGATATGAAAAACCGACGGCTTCTGGCAGTTCGTTAAACCTGCCCTATGTTTTTCTTTTCAGATTGTTTCTACTTTGCTAATAAACGTAATCCCTGAAAATCAAATCCCACTGAATTTGTCTGGGAAAGCTAAGATTGGTGGAAAAGCCTGGGTAAAAGGGCCCCAAAACAGAATTCCTGGATCTAACCTTGATTCAATGTGTGAATCCCAGGTATGTTTGTGGAAATAACTGGCCACAGAGGCAAGGACTTATTTAAAAAAAAAAAACTGTAAGAAAAAATCTGAAGAGGAAAAGACGTCTTGTAAAGTTTTTATAATTGCTAGAATGGGGTGGTCTGAGCTCGGGACTGGGAGCTAGGAACACTGGAGTTCTGTTCCTGGCTCTGACATAAACTCACTCTAACAAAAGACAGATGATCTTCTCTGCCTTCTTCCATTTTGCCGGTGGGGGCAACTAGTATGCACCTGCTTAACTTGTTTTGTAAAGTGCTTTCAGGGTGGAATGTATTATAGAAGTGCAAAATCTATTTGTAATTCTACTATTTTAATTTACTTGTTCTTGTTTATGGTTCACCAGATATTGATCCATAAGCATTTTGTACATTATATGTTCTTATTCCTCATTATAGTTGATTCTATGTACTAGTCACTAAGAATAATCTGTGGTCAGAGTTGGGTCTTGTCCACACAAGGATCAAAATGGCTACTTTCCTAACTGTTTAAATCTGTCATCTCATCCTATCCACCAGGTTATCATTAGAGATGGGGAGTTACTTTGCGGGGTCTTGGACAAAGCTCACTATGGCAGCTCTGCCTATGGCCTAGTCCACTGTTGCCATGAAGTCTATGGTGGTGAAACCAGCGGCAAGGTGCTTACATGTCTAGCTCGCCTCTTTACTGCCTATTTGCAGCTGTACAGGGGATTTACAATGGGTGAGTATGGGAAATGTAAATTAGCCCTTGAACTACTGCAGCACCTCCCTGAGGTACAAAACTGCAGTTGTGCATAAGAAATGGAAAGAGTTGTGTGCATGACATTTCACAACACATTGCTGTGTTCTTGAATCTGAATCACCTAGCATGACTTTCTTTCTATTTAGTGTGCATTTCAGTTCCTTCCAATCACTACAGCGAAATGATGCAATCTCAAGTACATCCATCACTGAGTTATCTCCTGTCCTCCGTGTTTTACATGTACATGGTCTTAATGTCTTTTAATGAATCTTTGTTCAGATCAAAATTACATTATAAAGTCTTACGTTTCTTTTCCACATAAGTTAAAAAAAAAAAAACCCACCAAGCATACCCATGTGTTCAGGTTAAAGGATTCAGAGGTGTTATCAATTAAGTCTTGCATTTACTTTGGGGCTGTTAATCTCCCTGTAGATATGACTCTTATTTTGCATCAACTTTGCAAAATCACAATGCAAATTACTCAGCCAGGCATAAAATGTACCCCCCCTCTCCTCTTTCCCCCCCCCCCCCCCCCCCCCACACACACACACACACTACAATTAAAACATTTCCCTCATCTGGGCAAATGGCTGAGTAGAATTTTACAGGACTTTCATTGGTATAAAACATGCATATTTGTGTAGCTTTATAAATGTCTAAATCAGGGGTGGGCAAACTTTTTGGCCCAAGGGCCACATCGGGGAATAGAAATTGTGTCAGGCCATGAATGCTCACAAAATTCTGGTTGGGGTGTGGGCTCTGGCGTGGGGTTGGGGATGAGGAGTTTGGAGTGTAGGAGGGTGCTCTGGGCTGGGACCGAGGGGTTTGGAGGGCGGGAGGGGGATCAGGTTTGGGACAGGCATCCGGGAAGGGGTGCAGGTTCCGATGGGGTGCAGGCTCTGAGGTGGGGCTGGGGATGAGAGGTTTGGGGTGTAGGAGTATGCTCTGGGCTGGGATCGAGGGATTTGGAGAGCAGGAGGGGGAGCAGGGCTGGGGCAGGGGGTTGTGGCTTGGGGAGAGGCTCGGGGTGCAGGCTCTGAGTGGCGTTTACCTCAAGAGGCTCCTGGAAGCAGTGGTATGTCCCTTCTCCGGCTCCTATGTGGAGGCACGACCAGCCAGCTCTGCATGCTGCCCCATCCACAGGCACCGCCCCTGCAGCTCCCATTGGAGCACGTAGGAGCCGGAGTGGAGCCTTGCTTACGGCTTCCAGGAGCCGCGTGGTGTGGCCCCTGACCCTGCACTCCGGCTGGAGTGGGCCGAGCCGTGTGGTGTGGCCCCGGCCGAAGCGGGGCCGAGCTGCGTGGTCCAGTCCCCGACCCAGTGCTCCGGCCGGAGTGCGGGAGTGGGGCCAAGCCACGTGGTGCAGCTCGCGGGCTGGCTTAAACCCCTGGTCTAAATACTCTGTAGGCTGTAGCTACATGTGATCAATTTATATTTACTTTCAGTAGATGGCAGTAGTGTGCACCACTCAGATTCCAACGCCCCTTTTATTATAGGCAAGGCTAGTTAACACCACCTATTATGAAGGTTGGCCAAAGCTTCCCATTAGAAGATCCTGTTTTCAGTTGTTTATATCTTTGCCAAACTTTAACTGTTTGGGCTGAAATTTCCCATGTTGAGTGACTGCCTCAGGCTGAATTCTTTTGGAACCGTACTCAGAGGGTAGTTATTAATGGTTCCCAATCCTGCTGGAAAGGTATAACGAGTGGGGTTCCGCAGGGGTCTGTTTTGGGACTGGCTCTGTTCAATATCTTAATCAATGACTTAGATATTGGCATAGAAAGTACGCTTATTAAGTTTGCAGACGATACCAAACTGGGAGGGATTGCAACTGCTTTGGAGGATAGGGTCAAAATTCAAAATGATCTGGACAAATTGGAGAAATGGTCTGAGGTAAACAGGATGAAGTTTAATAAAGACAAATGCAAAGTACTTCACGTAGGAAGGAACAATCAGTTTCATACATACAGAATGGGAAGAGACTGTCTAGGAAGGAGTATGGCAGAAAGGGATCTAGGGGTTATAGTGGACCACAAGCTAAATATGAGTCAACAGTGTGATGCTGTTGCAAAAAAAACAAACATGATTCTGGGATGTATTAACAGGTGTGTTGTGAGCAAGACACGAGAAGTCATTCTTCCGCTCTACTCTGCTCTGGTTAGGCCTCAGCTGGAGTATTGTGTCCAGTTCTGGGCACCACATTTCAAGAAAGATGTGGAGAAATTGGAGAGGGTCCAGAGAAGAGCAACAAGAATGATTAAAGGTCTTGAGAACATGACCTATGAAGGAAGGCTGAAAGAATTGGGTTTGTTTAGTTTGGAAAAGAGAAGACTGAGAGGGGACATGATAGCAGTCTTCAGGTATCTAAAAGGGTGTCATAAGGAGGTGGGAGAAAACTTGCTCATCTTAGCCTCTAAGGATAGAACAAGAAGTAACGGGCTTAAACTGCAGCAAGGGAGGTTTAGGTTGGACATTAGGAAAAAGTTCCTAACTGTCAGGGTGGCTAAACACTGGAATAAATTGCCTAGGGAGGTTGTGGAATCTCCATCTCTGGAGATATTTAAGAGTAGGTTAGATAAATGTCTATCAGGGATGGTCTAGACAGTATTTGGTCCTGCCATGAGGGCAGGGGACTGGACTCGATGACCTCTCGAGGTCCCTTCCAGTCCTAGAGTCTATGAATCTATGGAAAGTGACAACCCAACAATTCAGCTGTGTCCAAGAATGAGGTTAGGGGAAAATAGTTGTTTTGCTCATATTAAAATAAACACCCTGGGGACCTCTTCTTTGAAAAATTCTAGCATCCCCTGCTTTGGAGCAAGGACTTGAAATTAGGCAGAGGAGTGCCCTTTGTATCAGCAGGGTGCCTTTTGCCATCCCTGTGAAAATCCTTCCATGTTTGGCCAAGTGTTATAAGCCTTTGAAAAATCATAATTTGCACACGTTAAATAGCTGTGAAGTTCTAGTAAATCTCTACATTTCCCAAAGATTCTGTCCATACTGGGCATGCTTCAGCTCAGGACTGGGCAGGACTTTGCCTGCAGTTACAGCTCTGGGCTGCTTCCAGGCTATAGCTGTGCACTAGAACTGAGAGTGCTGAGTCTTTCTCTCCTGTGCTCTTACTGACTTCCTGCTGGACCCAGGCAGCATGGATGAGGAAGCTGCCTGATTCAAGAGCCAGGCCAAGGGAGAGAGGGGGAGCAGACTGGGACTGGAGGATGCTTGTTGTGGGAGGGAAACTGGGGGTTAGTGTGGCAGTAGAGACTGGGACCAGCTGGGCAAAGAGACTGGAGAGAGAACTTGGAATGGGTGAGAAGAATATTGAGAGTCCTGAAGGGTGAGTCTAGGACTTTTTGGGAAAGGATGAGATGCCTGAGGAGTGGGACTGGGATTGATTTATAGGTAAGAGGAATGGGCCTGGGACAGGGAGCTAGCCAGGGGGAAGAGACCAGATTAGAGCAGGAACAGGTTGGCAGGGATGGGACAGAAGATCTCAAGCTTGCGGGAAATGGGCAATGAGTCTGTCTGTGCCCACTAGAAAAAAGGTTGAGAACCCCTGCTCTTTTGGAGGCCCCCCCCCCCCCAGCTTGCTAATAAAAACTCCATGGCAGGGGGGGAGGGTTTTGTGCCGAATGGGACTGAGGGGATGGCTTGGGGGCTCCGGCCTTCTGCATCATGGGGCTCAGGGCTCCGAGCAGCCCTGCTTGGTGGATCCCCTGAGTGACCCCCCACATTGGCCACAGAGCCTTGGTTGAGAACTGCTGCACTAGAGTACTATGCCTTTCAGAGCCTGGAATGGAAACCAGAATTCCTGAGTCTCATCATTCCTCTGCTGTTAGCAAGTATCTGTAAAACCCACTCGCAAAATGTCTCATTCCCCTCGACAGCTGGCCCACATAATGGATAACAACTTACTGTTTCAATTAGTTACTCCATTAGATCAAGTGGCAGAGATCTGTGGTGGATCGTATGTTTTTCAAACCTGCTGATGGCTGTTGTAGGTGTGAATATGAGGCCACATGATGGAATTTGTTTTTTCAGATTCCTTATCAGATCCTAGGAAATTACACTAAGATTCCCTGTGCAACCTTAATTTGGCCTTCTTGTGCATATGTATTATGACAGTCTTTTATTACACAATCAACTACCTTTTCCCCCCACAAGATCCCTGTCTAATTCAGTGCACAGGCTGGACCTGTCCTGAGCCTGAATCGGGGTTGTATTGCAAAGGAGACTGTTGTCTCTAGAATCCTTGTTGCAGAAGTTAGAAAGTGTGTAGGGGGATTTCAGAAAGGGAAAGGATAGTCTCGTGGCCAAGCAGTTGGATGCTTCCCGGGAGAACTGGACTCTAACCCTGCCTCTGCCACAGAGTTCCTGTGTGATGCTGGGCAAGTTACTTACAGCAGATTTTTCACAGGTAGTCACTAATTTTGTTCTCCTTGGTTTCTGGGTTCCTGACTTGAGACCCTTGGTCTCATTTGCAGAAATGCTTATCACAACTGCAACTGAAGTCAGTGAGAGCTGTGCTTTGAACATAATAGATGTGCTATATAATGCTAAGTACCCTAAAAAAGCAGGTCCTCTGTCGCAAATTAGGCACAGAAAATGTATGGATACTTCTGACCTTAATTTCTCTGTGCCTCTGTATCTGTAAAATAGGGATAATAATACCGCCTCATCTCTGAGTGTTGTGTAAATAATTTCACTATTGTTCATGACGTGCTGAGATAGTATAGTGTCAAGTGCCCTAGAAAAGCCCATGAGGAAATGAATAATTCTCTCTTCAGATCGGAGTTTGAATAGTGTGCAGTATACTAACTATGGGAGGCATGCATTGAACAAGGAGACGACAAAATATTGAATAGCTGCTCTTTGAGAGTAAGCATCCTCCATCTTGTTCACTCAGAGAGGCAGGGGTCCTGTGAAAAGAACAGCATGTGATCATGTAGTTTAAAGACGCTAATAATGCATGCGCACAAGGGGACTGAATTAATGTTGCATAGGCAACCTTCATTCTGGCATTTCCAAACTTTTTTTAGTGCTTGACTTTGTAATCTTACTGTTTTTTTTAACAAACCTTTTGTGTGTGTGATTTTGTTTATATAATATTTATATATAAAATGTGTTCCTGAGACCAACCTGCCCACCCAAAAAAAGTCCCCAATATTTTTTCTTGTTGTAGCTATTAAAATGCAATGAGTCTGATCCAAGCAGCTATGGTGCTAGGTGTTCATGATAAGTTCCTCTTTACCCCCATCCTGACACTCAAACATGCCAGCAGCTGTCCAGTACATAAATCCCTGGTGTGTCAGAATTCGCATTCAGACCATGATACAATGTATCTTTCTATTTCAATGCTGCAGGAGTTGAAGATATTTTGGTCAAACCCCAAGCAGACCACAGAAGACACCGAATCATTGAAGTGTCCACCCATTGTGGTACCAGGGTAAGCACACCTTGCAGCAGGGTTTTAGCCCTTGTAACTTTTTCATTTCAAGCCCTTGCTCTGTGTAGTTGCATCCGCTTTGGCACCTAAGAGACTTTTTTTTACTTTCAGGCTGTTAGAGCTGCATTTAACTTGCCAGAAACTGCATCATGTGAAGAGATCCAAGGGAAATGGCAGGATGCCCATCTCCACAAAGACCAGAGGGATTTTAATATGGTTGATCTGAAATTCAAGGAGGAAGTAAACAATTACAGCAACGAGGTTAACAAGGTTAGCACTGAGAAGCATCCATAATACTATGTTTGGAGATTTTTCTTATGATGTTAATTTAATGCTGCTGAAAGGTGCCTGAGAATCCTGCAGACTGAAGTCATCCATCTGTCCACAATATGGGCCTTTCCACACTGCCCTGCTAGTGTTCCTCAATCATCTTTTTTTTTTTTGAGAGGGAGACGACCTCTTATAATTAGAAACTGGTTTAACCTTTAAGGTCCTTTTAATTTTTAGCTTGTCATCAGAGCCTAGCAACAAGGTTGCCAGCTGCAGTGGTACTTCTAGGCGAAAGTTTCCATAAAATCTTACTAACAGTATTGTTTTCTGTAACTATAAATAACATCTGTTTGTCTTGGATTTCACATTTTTTCTTAATGCCAACAGAATTTCCGGTGATTTTAATTAGAAATGTGAACTTGACTCTTTGGTATCTTTCTTTCAAAACTTTTTTTTAGGCATGCATGCCCCTTGGTCTCCACAGGAGCTTCCCAGAGAACAACTTGCAGTTAATGGTGCAGTCAGGAGCCAAAGGATCCACTGTAAATACAATGCAGGTATTAAAGTAATTACTTTTTATAAGACTCACTGGTTTGTTTCCATGGTTTGTTCTACAAATATAGCTTATCAAGAGGCTATTTCAGGAATGGCTTGTGTATTCTGTAGTAAAGTAGGGTATTTATTCTTAGCTTTGGGAGCTGGGAGGGCGCAATTTTGACTTGAGTAACTTTTAGGGAAATATATTATAAATGAGTCAAAGACCTCATTGGCACATAGGACAGTGAGGAACGAGTATTTTCAGTTTGACCACATTTCACTTTTGCATCAGTTCTTAGAACAGCAAGATTTGTAGCTAAAACATAACTCCTTAGTAGGTGATGACATAATGAAGAATACCAAAACAAACCCCAGTTCTAACTTGTAATTGTTTTGTTGTATTTCACAATGGAACTTTGTACCATCAAGGTAAAGCTTGTCTATGTAGGAGACCGCTTTCTCAGGGGAATGAACTTCCACAGGAACTAAGGGCCATCACAACTTTCCACTCCAACCATTCTCCCTCTGGGAGGAGGATTTCAAAGCGAATGAACCACAGTGCCAGATGAGTCATGTTGCTTAATGCACTACTGAAAGGCGCTCCAATACTATGATGAGGACAGTATAAGAACCTATATTGAATCGAATAGAATAGAATTTCTACATGTATTGAAAGATAGATACCGAGCAGAAGAGAGGAATACCTACTTTGCTGTAGTCTTTACTAAAAAGATTAATTGTGACCACATGCTCAACACAATTAATATTAACAACTTGGGGGATGGTACAAAAGCCAAAAGAGGGAAAGGACAGGTTAAAGAATATCTAGATAAGTTAGATGTATTCAAGCCTGATGAAATTCATCCTAGGGTACTTAAGGAACCAGCTGAAGCAAATTTGGAACTGTTTGCAGTTATCTTCAAGATCTCCTGGAGGATGAGTGAGTTCCCATAGGACTGGAGAAGGGCAAATGTAGTACCTATCTTTAAAAAGGGAACAAAGAGTACCCAGGGAATTATAGACCAGTCTGCCTAACTTTGATACCTGGAAAGATACTAGAATAAATGTATTAAGCAATCCGTTTATGAGCACCTAGAGGATAATAGGATTATAAGGAACAAATGATGCCAAATCAATCTAATTTCCTCCTTTAACAGGTGTACTGGCCTAGTAGACGGGGAAACAGTAGATGTGATATAGCTTGATTTTAGTAGGGCTTTTGACACAGTTCCACATGACATTCTCATAAGTAAATGAGGGAAAAGAGGTCTAGATACTGGTTGAAAAACTACTCAGAGTAGTTAGCGGTTTGTTGTCACACCGAAAGGGTGTATCTAGTGGGATCCTACTGGGTCATTTCTGGGTCCAGTACTATTCAATATTTTCATTAAATGACTTGGATAATGGAGTGGAGAGTAAGTTTATAAAATTTGCAGATGACACAAAGCTGAGAGGGGTTTCAACGACTTTGGATGACAGGATTATAATTCAAAATGACCATGACAAATTGGAGAATTGGTCTGAAATTCAATAAAGATAAATGCAAAATACTCAGTTTAGGAAGGAAAACTGAAACGCACACTGTGAAATGGGGAATAACTGGCTAAGTGGTAGTATTGCTGAAAAGGATCTGAAGATTACAATGGAGCACAAATTGAATGAGTCAACAACATGATGCAGTTGTGAAGGAGGCTAATATTCTGGGGTGTATAAACAGGAGTGTCGTGTCAGACACAGGAGGTATTTGTCTTGCTGTGCTTGGCACTGGTGAGGCCCTGGCTGGAGTACCTTGTCCAATTCTGGGCAGCACACTTTAGGAAAATGTGGACAAATTGGAAAGTGTCCAGAAGGAGCAACAAAAATGATAGAAGGTTTAGAAACCCTGACCTATGACGAAAGGTTAGGAAAAATAGGTCCGGTGGAGGTGGGGGGAAGTGAGGGAGGATTTAATAAGTCTTCATGTATGTGAAAGGCTGTTATAAAGAAGACTGTGATCAATTGTTCTCCATGTCCACTGAAGGTAGGACAAGAAGTAATGGGCTTAATCTGGGAGATTTAGGTTAGATGGTAAGAGAGACTATCTAACTATAAGGGTATTTAATCTCTGGAATCAGCTTCCAAGGGAGGTTGTGGAATCCCCATCACTAGAGGTTTTGAAGAACAATTTGGACCAACGCCTGTCAGGGATGATCTAGGTTTACTTGGTCCTGCCTCAGCACAGGGGGCTGGACTTGATAACGTCTCAAGGTCCTTTCTAGCCCTACATTTAGATGATTCTGTGATTCTATGAATTGTTCAGGATGATCCTAGGGGACATAAGTAGTAATGTGATGAAACTGAACTAAGGAAAAGGCTTGACAAGATGACCTAACTGGGCTTCACTATTTCTTAACAGTGCTTATTTCCTTTATATATAAATACATTTTTTTCAGGGGGGAAAAGGTGTTACACTTACATGAACCAAGAGAGTAAGATCGAAAAACGAGCTTTTTACCATTAGAGGTTTTGCATGTCATTTTGTTTCTCTTCTGCATGCATCTTTCCAATGTAGATTTCGTGCTTGCTGGGTCAGATTGAGTTGGAAGGTCGAAGGCCCCCTCTGATGGCATCTGGTAAATCATTGCCTTGTTTCCAGCCTTATGATTTTTCCCCTAGATCAGGGGGATTTGTGACTGGCAGATTTCTCACAGGCATCAAACCTGCTGTAAGTATAGTGCTCAGGCTCCTGTTTCCTTTCGCTCTTTCATGCCGTACTTGTACCCTAACTTATGTAGATTCAGATACTAAAGTGGAGAGCGTCCTTGTAAATATCTAGACAAATAGGCCTTCTCCAACCCTATTTTTAAGTGCTGCTCTTGAGCACGGTAATTCATACTCTACCTTAACATATTCCTTGGCAACATGAAGCTGTTTTATATTTTTTCATGAAGATTGTGCTTGTATCTTAGGAATTCTTCTTTCACTGCATGGCTGGCAGGGAAGGTCTGGTGGATACAGCCGTCAAAACCAGCCGATCTGGATACCTTCAAAGGTAGGAGTTGCTCCTTGGAAACTTTTGACATTTTCAAAGTATTTTTCCCTGAAATATTTTAACTTAGGCAATAGATATGCATCATCTAGTACAATTGTACAGAAGCTGATGGGTTCCTAAAGCATGATTTCACCATGTAGGCTTTTGGGCTAAGAAAAATAAACATTCTCTTTCTGATGGCTTAGATCCAATGGGTCTTTCATCTCTCACTTTTCTGACTTGTAGTGATACTGGCTTCTTTTCTGTACCAGGAAGAGCAAGTCCTTGGAAAGAAAATAAACAGATTAGAGTGCATTGTCAGTTTTCTTGGCCAAATAGTTTTAGTCCATACTCAGACAAAACTCCTCAGGCCTTCAGAATAGGCTCCCTGTTTCCAGTGCAGTGAATTTTCAGCAGTAAGTGACATAATGCAAAATACCCTCTTAAATGTTCAGTGGCCTTTCTCGAATGTGTTGGTCTCAATCCCATCCCTATTGAATGTGTGTCCATATCTCTCAACTCACCACTACTGTTAGCAGAGAGGCCAAGGATCAAAAATGGTCATAAAGTGAACTACCCTCTTGCTCATTGAGGTGGTCCCTTTAACTCGCATTCAAGGAAAATGGGAGGGGGTGTGCCATAACTGTGCTGTGGCTACACAAGATTTCAGCCTCTAGGATTCCTGATCATCCCTAAAACTTATTTGAAAAAGACTCACTTGAGTAATATTCCAGTTTAAAAATTTGTCATAACCTAGTTGTTCCATAGCCTCTGACAACACTTGTTTTCTTGCAGGTGTATCATAAAGCACTTGGAAGGGCTGGTAGTTCAGTATGACCTGAGTGTGAGGGACAGCGATGGCAGTGTGGTGCAGTTCCTTTACGGTGAAGACGGGCTAGATATCCCCAGGACCCAGTTCCTGCAACCCAAGCAGTTTCCTTTCATTGCAGAGAACTATGAGGTAGAACACACTGATCTTAAACTCACATGGGTGAGGGGAGAGGCGTGCACTGAGCATCTTGTAGATCTGTTTAGAATACAATGGCATAATTGCTTTCATGGCATTGTCTGAGTGTGCATCTCTTCTATTTAATATAGTATTTTATTTTCCCAACTCATTCAGACTGTAAAAGTGTCTCATTAGAATAAGGAATAACTGAGCTGAGCTTGATTCTCAGTGGAGCCTCAGGCACGCTCATACCTGTACTCTCCCCTCTACTCGAACCTTGGCAATTGATATGAATCCAACCTAGATTGTGCAGCATCACCGTGGCCAATCTTTTCCCTTCAATACTGTCCCGTCAGCCTTAATTATTATGGAGCTGTAATAGTCACATGAAGCAAAAATAGTTTTAAAAGTCAGCTTTGTTGGAAAATAATATAGAACACGTTATGACAACTGAAGATTTTGAGGGCCAGTGTATGTCCATTTCAACTCTGCTTTAGTTTTTCACCTTACATTCATTATAACTGAAAATACAGTCATAAGGAGAACTAGAAGACTTGTGCTTTGGGTCTCTTTTCCTAGGTGATACAGAAGTCTAAACACATAGATGAAGTTTTATCCAAGATCGATCCTCAGCAAGCAAATCAACACTTCAGAGCTATCAAAAAGTGGCAAACCAAGCATCAAGTTTCTTTGCCAAGAGAAGGAGCGTTTCTGCTGTATTCTCAGAAAAAAATGGCAAGAGTGAGGGAACAGACCCTAGGAGGGGAGATCATAAATGGCAGAGACCCTGCAACCCTACAGGTAATGCAAAGAGCAAATGAACTGATTAAACGCTTTAGTACAGGATTCTGGAGGGGGGGGGGGAAACTGCTCCAGCGCCACTTTACTTGTATATCATGTCTTTTTATGCCACAGTGCTATTTGAGCTACTAAAACGGAACCATCTTTTGAGATGGAATGTGCCAGCCTGGTAAATGCTTACTGCTTAATGGTGGGCAGAGGCTAAGAACTCTCTGGGGCAGGCCCTGGGATCTTGAACATCCACACAGAGTAGGTCTCCTCCGACAGACTGATGCACAGCAAACTAGATGAAAGTCCATTTAACTGAAAGGCTGAGTCAACCGTGCCTGGTATTTCAAGCAGTATAAGTATTGAGAATCTTATACTTCAGAGCACTAACCTGTCTTCTGTAGCTTCTAATTAATAAAGTAAATGTGCAGGCAAATGATGTAAACAGGTGTAACTCCACTGACTTCAGTGGGGTTTCTTTTCCTATAACAAGTCTGAATTTTCCCCATTAATTATATGTGGGTTCTTTTTGCACAGAAACTCAATTGTACTTTGTTCTCCTAAAGCTTCATAAATTCTAAAGCCAGAAGGGACCACTGTGATCATGTGGCCTGCCCCCCTGTATAACACAGGCCAGAGAACTTCCCCAAAATAATTCCTGTTTGAACTAGAACACATCTCCTAGAAAAGCATCAAATCTTGATTTAAAAATTGCCAGTGATCAAGAATCCACCTCAACACTTGTTTCAATGGTTAATTATCCTCGCTGTAAAAATTGAAACTTCTAACTCCGGTAATTCAGCTGAAATTATTATAAATTCTGTCACTGATCTGATTTACACATTTGTGATGTAATTACAGTTCCATTAACTTTCGGGGCAATGCAGCTACATGGAATGTGAGACTTAACATATGAACTTCTTCTTACCATGGGCCCCGTTCATCCATGAGCTAAGCCCTGGAAAACCAGGGAGTTACATGAGAAATGAATTTGACCCCTTGTGTATATCAAATGCTTTTGTTTGGTGTTGGCTTGTGTTTTATTCAGTGCATAATATGAAAGGTTGATTTTTTTTTTTTTTCCTTTTAAACTGAAGAACAGAAATATGGCCTGAGACAATATAATCTCGTTGTTTTGTCCTGTCAGCACTGATAAGGTTCAAGCTAAATGGAAAATCTCCATTTAATACCTATTGGGCTAGAGCCTTGACAGGTATAAACAGGGATAGCTCCACTGATTTGCCAGGTTTACATCAGCTGAGGATCTGAGGAAAGTGGTGTTTATATTTCAGGAGTTGTCACCCTTTTCTCTGAGGTAGTGTTGTACCAGTGTCCCATATAATAGGAGTCCTTTTTCTGCTAAAAGTGCCATTTTTTCAGATGACACTTGCAACAGACAGAGAACATTCAAGAGTGTATGTCACTATTGATTAAAATATTTGTGTTAACTTCAGTGCCCTAGACATTTCATTCCATTCTGTCTACGGAACATCTTCAATTATAATTGGAAAAGGTATTCTTCACTTTATCCGAAACAGGCGCATAGTGTTACTGCATACTGTTAAACTATATTGGGGCAATTGACTCTCAGAAGTGACTGCAGTTCAGTGGTGGATGAAATTACCATTGTGTATGGCTGGTATATCTACTTTAAATTGGTTACGTGTTTTAGGATCAAAGATGCTATCATGAATATAAACATCTCATATGACATCTGATATTATCTCACTGTCACACTGGTGATCTTTTTCCCTTCTCTATGGCTTGATTAATGCTGCATGGGTAAACTGTGGCTCATTTTGCAATCGGCTGTTGTTTTCAGTTACTGAAGATGTGGTATGAACTGGACGAGAAGAGCCAGAGAAAATATCTAAAGAGGACATCTAAGTGTCCTGACCCAAGCCTGGCCGTCTGGCGACCAGATATTTATTTTGCATCTGTTTCAGAAGCATTTGAAAGTGAAGTAGAGAATTACATCAGTGAATGGAATGCTCAGAACAACAGCAACTATGTAAAATCAGAGCTTTCTTGTGATAGGTAATAACCTTTATATATTTACAGTGCCTCTTTCCTTCCTTCCCCTCCCCCCCTCACACAAATAACACTGATTTGGATCCAGGATGGTAATGATAAAGTCTTTACCATCTGGTGGCTCTGTCTTGACCTTTGTGAAATGGGTTAGTGAGTCGCAGCCTGGTTCCTAGGAGACAAATGTGCCCAGCACAAAACCGTGGCCATAATTGGTACCTTTATGGTCACGCTCAACAGAGCTCCCAAAGACTGAATTTGCCTTAGACACAGATACTCTTCTCTGTGTAAAATGGGGATAATGGTACTGACCTCCTTTTTGTAAAGCATTTTGAGATCTACGGATGAAAAGCGCAATACAAGAGCTAGGTGGTTTATTATTATCCTTAGAGATACTGCTCTCTCCAGAATAGGGTTGAGGTGCATCTGTTCTGTGGGTAGAGGACTGACAATCCAACAACTTTCGCAAGCACTAAATTAACAAATGTGTTTGACATCAGAACTGAGTAGCAATATTAGGTTGTCTCCTTCAACCCTTACTTGTGCAACTCATCCTTGATCTCAAGAGGACTACTGGTGTGAATAAGGGTTGCTGGAAGGCGTTCTCTGTCAGTTGCAGTATTCTACCATTGCGTAAATGCAGCAGGAAATGTAAAGCATTACAGTAATACTATATTAAAAACTTGCACTAATTCTCACTATACCTCAGTGAGATAGATAGGAATAGCAAGTAGTAGTAAATGTATCCCCTTTTTACAAATGGGGAAACCGAGACACAGAGGTTAGACTCGTTCAAGGCTCCTAGTTGTATGCTCAGGTCAGTAGACTGTGCCTCTAAGGTTTAGATTATGCCTACACTGCCTGGGGGAGGTGTGATTCCCAGTGAGGCTAGACAGACTCATGCTAGCTCAGCTCGAGTTAGCGTGCTAAAAATAGCATGGACGTTGTGGCAGTGGCTCAGGCTAGCTGCCAGAGTTCAAGCCCGCCCAACCCCTGGGTCTGAGCTTGGGTAGCTAGCCCAAGCCGCCGCAGTGCCCACGCTATTTTTAGTATGCTAACTTGAGCTGAGCTAGCGTGAGTCTGGGAATCGCACTTCCTCGCTGCATGTAGACATACCCTTAGAGTTAGGTGAATTGGCTTACTCTTTGTGGAGGACTAAGTGTTTGCAGACCCATCCATAGCACTGACTTTTCCAAAAGCAACTCTAGCTGTAAAACAGAAAACACTTCTGGTAACCAGAGTCGTGCTGCAGTCTGCACCTGGTTTCCACTTGTTACAGTGTTGAGTTAAGCCTCAGTGTGCGATTATCTCTGGTCTGTCTTCAGATTAAACAGCTTGTTGCATTTGAAGTGGCAAAGGTCCCTGTGTGACCCAGGAGAGGCTGTGGGTCTCCTTGCTGCTCAAAGCATTGGGGAGCCTTCCACGCAGATGACTCTGAACACCTTTCATTTTGCTGGCAGAGGTGAAATGAATGTCACATTGGGTATTCCAAGGTAAGAAACATTTATTCCCTCTGGGTCTGTTATCCCTCTTGAAGCTTGTAGATAGTATCCATTAATACTTACTGGAAACTGCATGTGTGAACTGAAAGCAGAACAATCCCTCTAGGTTACTGATCACTGGTGACTGTGTATGGAAAACAAGGGCGTTTAAAAATTTTGTAGATTGAAAGACAAACAAATAAAGATGAATCACAGAAATTGGAGATGGAACAGACATATTAATAGCCATCTAGTCTAAGAGGAAATGCGGTTGAATATCCTTTTTGTTTTGTATTTTTAGTCAGTACATCATTTTATTTCACATCATTTCAGGCCTCTTTGAATCCGGATGATATTCCAATTGAGAGCTATATTCTGTTTATTCAGTATATATTTGATGATGGGGAAATGAATACCAAATTGAAATGGAACAAGTGTTGTTCTGGCCATAGCTTTTAGCTGCACACTGATTTGAGGGAGGTTCCAGAGAGTATTGCATGCTACCTCATTAAATGAACTGTATTCTTATTTGATTGTATTATGCCCTTATAGCTTAATTTGCAAGAGTATTTTCTATTAAAGGTTGCGGGAGATCCTGATGGTAGCTAGTGCTAACATTAAAACTCCAATGATGAGCGTTCCTGTGCTTAATACCAAGAAAGCTCACAAGAAGGTGAAAAGGCTTAAGAAACAGTTTACAAGAGTGTGCTTAGCGGAGGTGAGCCTCTCCTTTATGTCTTTGTGTATGTTTTGTGACTCCTTGCGGCAAAAAAAAAAAAGGCTCAGCAAAGTGGGTACACTTAAGTCTGCTCCTTAATAAACCATTGCTTGTCCCAGATTTTTCCAGAGGGTGCAAGTTTGAATAGAGTTGGAGGGAGGAAGGCCTAGAAATTGATTTTGGGATTTGGAGGTCCTTTTATGATTATTCTTGCCTCCTGAGTTCATTGAATAATTAGATCATTGCAAAGAGGCTTTGATAAGTATCCTAGAATATCAGGGTTGGAAGGGACCTCAGGAGGTCATCTAGTCCAACTCCCTGCTCAAAGCAGGGCCAATCCCCAACTAAATCATCCCAGCCAGGGCTTTGTCAAGCCTGACCTTAAAAACCTCTAAGGAAGGAGATTCCACCACCTCCCTAGGTAACCCATTCCAGTGCTTCACCACCCACCTAGTGAAAAAGTTTTTCCTAATATCCAACTTAAACCTCCCCCACTGCAACTTGAGACCATTACAGCTTGTTCTGTCATCTGCCACCACTGAGAACAGCCGAGCTCCATCCTCTTTGGAACCCCCTTTCAGGTAGTTGAAAGCAGCTATCAAATCCCCCCTCATTCTTCTCTTCTGCAGACTAAACAATCCCAGTTCCCTCAGCCTCTCCTCATAAGTCATGTGCTCCAGCCCCCTAATCATTTTTGTTGCCCTCTGCTGGACTCTTTCCAATTTTCCACATCCTTCCTGTAGTGTGGGGCCCAAAACTGGACACAGTACTCCAGATGAGGCCTCACCAATGTCGAATAGAGGGGAATGATCACGTCTCTCGATCTGCTGACAATACTCCTACTTATACAGCCCAAAATGCCGTTAGCCTTCTTGGCAACAAGGGAACACTGTCGACTCATATCCAGCTTCTTGTCCACTGTAACCCTTAGGTCCTTTTCTGCAGAACTGCTGCCTAGCCATTCAGACCCTAGTCTGTAGCAGTGCATGGGATTCTTCCATCCTAAGTGCAGGACTCTGCACTTGTCCTTGTTGAACCTCATCAGATTTCTTTTGGCCCAATCCTCTAATTTGTCTAGGTCCCTCTGTATGCTATCCTTACCCTCCAGCGTATCTACCACGCCTCCCAGTTTAGTGTCATCTGCAAACTTGCTGAGGGTGCAGTCCATGCCATCCTCCAGATCATTAATGACTGTATAAAGTAAGAAGTATGACTATATAAAATAAGAAGTACTTGAATTAAAATTAACTTGAATAAGAGCACGATCACAGGCTAGAAACTGACCAAAGGACGATGAAGAAAGGGTATGGTGAATAACAATATGTTGAGGGGAAGGTCCACGCATTACCTCTGAGGCAGCCTGTCTTGGTCTTGCCACCCGCTCATTTTGTTAAGCTCTCGAATTAGAGATTTTCATTATCTTTAGCCTTTAGGAAATGCGTTAATCCTAAAGAGATTTGCACTAGAGCAGTGGTGGGCAACCTGTGGCCTGCGGGCTGCACGCAGCCCATCGAAGTAATCCGCGGGCGAGCCGCGAGACAGTTTGTTTACATTGACCGTCCACAGGCACGGCCGCTCCCAGCTCCCATTGGCTGGGAATGGCGAGCCGCAGCCACTGGGAGCTGTGGGTGACCATGTCTGTGGACGGTCAATATAAACAAACTGTCTCGCGGCCCGCCAGCAGATTACCCTGACGGGCTGCAGGTTGCCCACCACTGCACTAGAGGGACTAGCTATTTTTCTAGGTTTTTCCCTAAGCTACTTGGGGCTGCTGTGCTGTGGAGGAGGAAAGCACTTGGGAAAATGGAGAGATCAGAGTCCGATCTAGTCTGTATTTCCCTTTTTTGACTGTTTCCCATGCTCCTCTAATGCCCTACCTTTTCCTGCTCCTGCTGCGGCATTGGGTCCCTTCCTAAAACTGGAAAACAGCAGAAGCAAACATAGGCTGCTGCTGTGTGCTGAGGACCTGACACATTCAATGAGCAAGTGAATGTGAGTCACTAGCTTGAGTCTGTTGGCGCACTGAGGTAGGGGTGTGTGTGTGTGTGTGTGTGTGAGAGAGAGAGAGCGCTCTTCTGGCTTCTTGGAGGGAACAGGGGAAGGAGGTGAGGCAGTTTGGTCAGAGAAAAGGCAATGTGTATACAAATCTGTGGAGTTAAGTTTGAGCTGAAAGTGCCAAATCAGGGTTACTCCTGGGGGAATTCTGCACCACTGCACATGCGCAGAATTCATGTCCCCCACAGATTTCTTTGCTTCCCCGCAGAAAAATGACTTTATGACGGGGAAGCAAAGGGAAGCCACAAGAGAGGTCATGTGACTCTCCCCAGCAGTATGTTTTGGGTGCCCAAGGCAGCTGGCAGAGAGATAGATACCTGTGGGATGAGGGGCAGGAGTGGGGAAGACTGACTGGTGGCTCCTACCCTGCACCGGGCTCAGCTGCTAGTCCTGGCTGGGCTGGGGAGGATGGGACTTCCTCTTCCCCTGGACAGCATCCAGGGCCAGGTCAGACCCACTCCCAGATTTCTCCCCAGACTGCAGGAAACTCTACGAACAACCCCCCCCATCACCAGCTTCCTGCACCCATCGCTCCTCAGCTGCAGGGGGAGAGATCACTGTATAGGGAGCTCCTTCCCCATCCACCCAACCCCTGTGCATTCAGACCCCCTTATACCCAGATCCTCCCGTGGAGCCCCACTCCCTCTGCACCTGGACCATCCCGACAAGCCACCCGCACTCAGATTCCCATCTCATTGAGCCCCAACCAGCTGCACCTGGATCCTCACCCCACTGAGACCCATTACCCCAGCATCTGGACCCTCCACTGAATCCCCCACACCCAGACCCCCATGCTGAGCCCCAACCACCTTCACGTGGACCCCCCTGCAGAGTTCCTTTACTGTTGTACCCAGAACCCCCCCAACAAGCCTCTGTGCATCCAGAACCCCCCTGCATCGGGATCCCCTCACTGAGCCACCCGCGCCCAGATTGCCCCACATAGAACCCTCTGAACCTACACGTGGATCCCCCCACACTAAGCCCCTTCACACTTGGATCCTGCCTTGCTGAGCCTGCCAGCTCACACCTGGTGCACCTGGCATGGAGGGGCGGGGCCCTGGGGTGTTTCTGGGGCAGGCCCAGTCCTTGAGGAATTTTAAAATACTGTGTGCAGAATTTTTAATTTTTTGGCACAGAACTTTTTGGTGCAGAATGCCCCCAGGAGTACAGGGTGTAGTCTCCTTCCCCATGTCCCCAAAGCCAGCATGCAGGGAGTGTTTGACAGCTTGCTACATGCAACTTGTCTCCTATAAAAAGGGATGAAGTTCTGGGGAGTGGATGAAATGCCTTGCTTGGAGGATGCAGAATCTCACTCGCTGCTATTTCAGGTCTTGCAAAAAGTTGAAGTTGAGGAGTCTCTGTGCATAGAAGGGAAACTAAGCAAACACCGTCTCTACCAAATCAAATTTTATTTCCTGCCATATGAATACTATCGGGAGGAGAAGTGTCTGAAGCCGAGGGACATCTTATACTTCATGGAAACACGGTCAGTTCACTTTCAAATCTCTCCGCTGTTCAATCTTCACTCATCCTAGCTGCATAGTCCTAAGGTTCGTTCTAGGCTGCAGGATCTCGCCAGTGCTGCTTGAGGCTTCCAATTTTGGACACTCCTGAAGGGATCTGTGCAGTAATGTCTATACAGCTGTTCCCTGGGCTAATAAACGGATTTAAATGAAGAATGGCAAAGGTTTCGAAATAATAAACTGTAGAGAGCTGCACATGCATTATATAAGTAGTTTGTATGGGGGGGGGGGGCTGAATTTTCAACTGTTCTCTACTGACACGCCTAAAGAATAATTTGTATAATCAACCCCCTCATGGTTTCACTGGGGAGACTGATCCCTTCTATCAGATCACTTAATCCAAACTTTACATATACAGTAAAAGAAAACCCAAGAGGAACCATGCTACAGTTGTTTTGAAAGCTGTTTGGGTTGCGTGACGAGGGATACTTCATCACCATTCCAGCATTCTTTGTTCTTCCCTCAGGCAGTGTTAGCTCAGCCTGAGATCTTTAATAAAAGAAAAGTCTTGATCATTCTCATTGCTAAAAAATGTGACTGTGATAATAAACCAGCAGCACTGAAAACTGCTCTTCTACCTCTCTTTCAGTTTGATAGCCCACTGATCTTGATAGGTGAGCTAATTGTTTAAGCTTTAGATAGGTGGTTTCATATGTAATTGAAAGAGACACATCATCATTCTTGGGAAGAAAAAAAGGAGGGGTGGGAGGAAAAGCAAAATTTGTCCCACCTTAAAAGTCCCTTTAAATGCATCAATGAGTTTGTCCTCTGCTTCTAAATTGACTGGCTTACTGAACAGAACATACGCATCTTGCAATGCCTGGAAATTGTTTGTGGTACTTCTGAGCATGGAGATTTTGCACTGCATTTTCTTTTAGATTCTTTAAAATCTTGCTGGAAACGATTAAAAGGAAGAGTGCAAAGCTGGCATCTTTCAATGTGGTCAATACTCGTAAGGCAACTCGGAGGGATCTAGATGGCAGTGGCGGAGAATCCCAAGAAAACCAGGTGGGGAAAAAATGAGTTTCTTAGAAAATCCCTTTACATTTTTCTTTGTGAGCTCAGCACACCATTAAAATGCTGCTATCCATAGAATGCTAATGCTTGTCACGTATAGTGCTTTATATGATTATACAAATACTATCTCCATTTTTGAAGCACTAATAATTCTCTAAAGATGCCCTTTATGTATATTGACAAGGGTCTGAAAAGCCAATTTGGTGACACACACTCTGCTCAGAATGACATTCCCAGAGTGTGGCATGGAAATGAATAGCTTACTATAGTTTGGCAAACTAAGGTCTACTAAACTCCATGTCCCTTAGGATTTACTGGATGAAAGTGTCCGGCTGGCTTTAGCCCTAGTGATTGCTGCCCTTGCTTTGCTCTTGGGTTGAGGACCTAAGGGAGCAGCATTTTTCAAAGCCTGCTGGCCAGCTCTCTGTTTCATCTGAAGGCTTTGGGTGTTGGCTAAACAGGGTGATAGTGGATGTATCCTCTACAGAATTGTCTCTTGTTTAATGCCTGAAAGTATTGCCAGCTGGGCTTTGTTGCTCCTGTATAATAGGATTCTGAGTGTGACTTCTTGTACTAAATATTTGTCTACTGACATTGAAAACAGTCTCAGATGGAAGGATAGGAGAATGTTGCGTTCCAGAGGTTTAGCAGAGTGCTTTTAGTTCAGGGGAAGCTTCCAAGTGGTCAGGCTTTTTCTTGTCTAACATGGGGCATATTCCAGGACCAGAATCAAAATACAGAATCCGCTTGTGCTTCTCACTTGTAACTGTTCTCCAGACACAGGATGATCATGAAGCTGACGAGGAGGAAGCAGGGAGGCTCATTGATGGTGAAGCAGATGAAGGAGACGCTGATGCTACAGATACAAAACGAAGAGAGAAGCAGGAAGAAGAGGTAATGACTTGGGGACCAATTCTAGAGAGGTGCTGAGGACTTGCCACTGCCATTGACTTCATTAGAGCTGGTTCAGAGAATTTCCATCAAAGCAAAATGTCAAACAAAAATGGAAAAGAAATTGTGAAAATGTTTTCCTGTTTTCTGATCAGCTCTATGCTTTGGTGGGAGTAGCAAGTACTTAGCATCCCTGGAGATTTGACCCATTCTGTGAAATGATTGGCCCGGAACCTCACCTCGCATCAGAGATTAGGTATAAACCACCTTGTCAATCTGGACACCATCTGTCCAGTATTCATTAATCTGGTAGACCAAAAAATATAGAAATTAGAGATGACAAACGGTGGATTTTCTAGTCCGTCCCCTGCTGATGTACGATTGATGCATCTGGTAGCCAAGTTGTCCTTGCAGTAATTCAATCTAAATTTACTTAATTTCATCCCATTACTTCAATTTATAACTCTTCTACAGAATTAAACAAATCCCCTCCTTATGTGTTTATATTGTTAACATGTCCCCTATTGTATAGCTATTTTAAGACCTATATCTATCATTTCAGTGTAAGGGTGAACTAGTTGAAATATGCGGAGTTCCTTTAGTCACTCATAGAAACATTGCTCTCTTCCCAGGATCCTTGAGGAAACAGCCATATTTTGCATGATGCTGGTGTACATTTGTGTGTGCGCGCGTGTGTGCGCGCGTGTGTGTGTGTATGAGACGCAGTCTGAAGTTAATAACACTGAGAAATCATGTCACGATTGCAAAGAAATTGAGACTAAAATGAATACGTACCACTGTCTTTATAGGCAAAACCTGCCTTTTAAAGCGTTAAAAGTGAACTTCATGTCAACCTGTCTGTCAGGAAGATCACTTCCACAGTGAGGGGTTTGTGTGAACAAAACTGCTTCCCGCAGTGCTCTCCACATATATGGGGTATAGATTGGATTTTAAACATATAATCTCTGCAGGTTGATTATGAGAGCGAGGAAGAGGACAGTGAGGAAAATGGTGACGAAAATCCAGAAGAGGAAGAAGGCATGCTGCATGACGATAAAAGGGCTGAGGATGCTGAAGAAGGGGTTCAGAATGAATATAATTATCAGACTAAAAAAGAAAAAGGACCCAAACTAGAGCATTCAACACAGCTAAGAGTTAGTGCTGTGATGAGCAGTCATCCGTCTATAGTCAACTACACATATGATACGGAAAATGAGCTCTGGTGTGAGGTAAGATGTTGGTGACTGGAAAACTTCTGCGTGTGTGTGTGTGTGTGTGTGTGTGTGTGTGTGTGTGTGTTGATATCTTCAAAGCTACAGTGCACAGCTACTATAATGCAAAAAATAAATAAACCTCTCTAGTAGAATGGTGCTGCTCTGTCTCAGCACTACTGTTATTAACTTGCAGATAGGATGTCTATCCTGCTCATGCATGTAAGCAGACATTTCCTGGCTGTAGATTTGAACTTACAGGAGATGGCAGTATTTTTTCTAGTGGCAATTAACAAGTTTTCATTCTGCCTCAAGCTTTTTCTTAATACACACCTAGGTCTTTCCATATGCGGGATGATGGTTGACATTACCATGGGAGACTATTTGGGTGTGCTATAAAAGCAGGGCAACAATAGGCGTCTGTGTGTCTGTGTTCAGAGTAGGGAAACCTGCATAATCCTCCAAAGCACACGTCCAGCAAAGAAGACACATGTTCGTTGAGGTGTGTGAAACAAGCATGCAGCTTTGCAGCTGTAAGATTTGGCTTAATCGGACTGAGCAGCAGGTAAAGGGATCCTCTGTGTGGCTGAAACAAGAGCGAAATTGTTTAGAGCTCATGTCAGTAAGACTTTAGCTGCAGTGTGTGAGTGAATAGGCCTGGAGTGTATTGTTTCCTGTTAATACCCATCTGTTGGAAGCTGTATCATCAGGATCTGTCCATTTATAAATAAATGAGTACTAGGATAAATGTGTTTTTGAAAATCTCATTCCCTTAAAAAGAAAGAACCCAGTGTTTGACCCTTACCTCCCTGCCCTCTGACTAGGTCCAACACTGCATTGTTCTTCTCTTCTAGGTTTCACTGAAGCTTCCTCTGATGAAGGCATACTTTGACCTCTCCTCCATCCTAACGTCCCTCATGCAGAACACAATTGTCCATGAGACAAAGGGGATCACGCGGTGCTTCTTAAATGAAAGCACCAATAAGAAAGGGGAGAAAGAATTTGTTTTAAACACCGAGGGAATAAACCTCCCAGAGCTATTCAGATATGCTGATGTATGTAACGTGTTTATAAACCCTGAGACTTCTGTAATTGTTGTGTAATGTTCTAGGGAAAAAACGGAGGCGGGTACCTACCTCCTCCATTGACTTTCATTGGGCGCTAGGCACCTAATTGCTTTTTGACCCTCTGGAAATCTCCCCCCAGCAGGTTCAAAATGCATGTGCCACATCTCCGTCAAGTGAACTCTTAAGTCACTTTCTGATCACTTCAGATGGACTTTTGTGCAGAGGCACAGAGTATCTTATTGCCAAGATAATGACCAAAGAGGCTCCACTCTCCTTGCAGCCGTCTCTGAAAGTGTTACTTGAGGGAGCTCTCCCATCTAAATGAATCACAGTAGTTGGAGATGAATAGATCTGTTATGCTGCCTACCCCATCTCCCTACAAGTTCAGGATTGTTACATGCAGTGTATGCTCCAGTGCTTGTCTGAGAGTTTCAGATGTCCCAAGCATCATGCTTTCCATTGTGTCAGAGACTTTTCCATAGTTCAATAGATCTCATTGTTGGGAATTCCATCGGAAATTGTTACATTTTTTCTTTGCTTAATTTCCATCCCTTACACCCGGTGATGTAAATGGTGATGAAGTTGTTGACCTGGGTATAAAACTATATGTACATTTTCTCTATGGCTAATGCTGTACCTGCATCTGATTGTGTTGTAATTTACTATATTGGTTCTCCTTGAGGTAATTTGAGCAAGTGGAGAATTGGAGAAAAATTATCGCAGCTTATCTGGGGGAGGTACAGTGACTGGAGTAATAACTTACACCTGTCTTCCTTGCCTCCAGCTTTTGGACCTAAGCCGGCTTTATTCCAATGACATTCATGCAATGGCTAAGACTTATGGAATCGAGGCTGCCCTGAGGGTGATTGAAAAGGAAATTAAAGATGTGTTTGCTGTGTATGGTAAGATAGTGTTGTTAGATCAGCTGAGTTAGTCTTGTGGTTCATCTGATTTTTCGTTAAGGTGGGAAAACTTTGCCACTGGAAATAGGTTTGGAAAGTGACCTCTTTGCATTAGCTACTCCTTCACTTGTGTATTTTCAGTCTCTTCTTTGAATCTATAATTGATGTATCTAACTTCTCATATTGAAAATCCATCCTCATGACATGTGAGCATCTTCTCTGAGATAGTTCTCTCATTTAATTGATTGGTTTCCATTTGTTCCTCAGTAAAATCACTGGAGGATATTGACTCTATTTTCATATATATATCTATTTTCATATATATAATGCCATTATAATATTTTATATTATATACACACACACCTCAGTAAAATCACTGGAGGATATTGACTCTATTTTCATATATATATCTATTTTCATATATATATATATATATATATATATGAAAATAGATATATATATGAAAATAGAGTCAATATCCTCCAGTGATTTTACTGAGGTGTGTGTGTATATAATATAAAATATTATAATGGCATTAGCCATTTCACCTTAACAGTTTTAATGGACAAAGTAAAAAGGGTTTATTTAAAAATAAATAATTTATTTTTAAATAAACACTTTTTACTTTGTCCATCAAAACTGTTAAGGTGAGATGGCTAATCCCACCTGAAGTGCCTGCCTACAGAGATTTGTCTTTCAGTACTAACTGGCCCATGTCTTACTCTGAATTACAGCCAGTGAAAAGAGGGAAGGCTGTTTTGGACTGCTAGTCCGCAAATGCCTCTGTAGTAACTACTCACTAATATCCCCATTTTTATTAATGCCTGACTTTCTTTGTGCTATTTAAGAGCCCTGGGGATATTTGTTGGTAGAGGCTGTTAACAGTCTTCACCATCACACTGTATAAATGTCCAAAGCGCCATCGTAATTATGTGGTATACACCTACTGGGGTAAAGCCTCCTACCTCCTGCACATGTGTAACGATTCCCCAATAACAAAGCTCTGATGTTCCACTGCACAGGATTTAGGGGTAACCATGTGGGGAGGCAGGGGGCAGAGCTCTGTACTGTAGCGGCTGGACCAGAAATGACTTAGCCAACTTTGGCTGAACAAAGATGATGCATGTATTATTGCTATCATTTAAAAAAAATATGTACTACCCCAAAAGACTCGCATACTGTTATCATACATGATGAAACATTTGGGTAGCTAAGGCACAATTACCATTATAGTCTCTCTGCAAATCCATTATTTCATGCAACAAAGAGGAGGTCTGATAGTGTTGCAGGGAATGGTTGATGCCAGTTACTGAAAGGAGAAGCACCACTGCATCATTAGTGACTTACCTGTGTCGTGGTGAAGGAAATAGAGATTCTTACCCACCCCATTGACTAGACTATAGGGATTTAACTTAGTGCTGGTTAGTTCTTGAATGTTCTCATGTTCCCTTTTCCTGCATTGTCAGGTATTGTGGTAGATCCTCGGCACCTTTCTCTTGTGGCAGATTACATGTGTTTTGAAGGTGTTTACAAACCACTGAATCGTTTTGGAATGCAGTCCAACTCCTCCCCTCTGCAACAGATGACGTTTGAAACCAGCTACAAATTTTTGAAGGAAGCGACAATGATGGGTAAATAGTTTTAGTTGAATTCTAAGTCTCTGCATTACTGCTGCTGCATTTCACATCTGCTTGGTTTCCCTTTATAACTCTCCACTCTCCTGAGAGATATTTAACTACATTTTAAAACTCTCTACAGACTAAAATGTTAATGAGCTCCTTGCACGACAAAAAGTTTGAGATAAATTGGGATGCTCTTTTTAATATAGTGCTGACAGCTGAAATAAGAAGACTCCCCCATGGTGTGGTTTGTGGAGTCTAACATTCTTTCAAGAATCAGATAATGCTAGTCTGTAATACCTTGGATGGTCTTCTGTCATTTCTATTGGGCTAAATACATGTAACCTTTTGTCCTTGGGGTTAGAAGTATTGAAAGTGCATAGCATAGTGGGTGGTGCTTGGTGTTCCGGTTTCTACTACAGCTGTGCAAGCAAATAGCTGCCTCTGATTTCAGTCAAAAATAAAGCCTCTTTGTTAGCTAATTGCATAAGACAGTCATAACTGTTCTGTTTCAAAGCAAATAGTTGTTCTTTGAACAATTGTCTATGTGCCCCAAGCATTCAAAATCAGATTCTTTTGTCCTGCAGTGCCCTAAGTCTCCTTGTGGGCCCCCATCCAAGGGTCCAGCTGTCCCTTGGTTCCTTCTTGCTACCTATGACATCTGTGAACTTTTGTGATCTTTCTTAGGCTAGTAAGTGGTGGTTTCTCTTGTTATACTCCTGTTGGCATTTTAAAAAAACTTTTTTTCTAATAGATTAAGGGACAACCCCCATAACAGGATCTAGCTACTATGTCTGAGACAACGTCACGGGGGTTTAAAGCTGCCCATCTGGTGATGTAGCTGTTGTGCCTTTTTGCCTTGGAGAAGTGCACGCTGTTGTTAGATGCTCAGTCTGTTGCCCTTTTCCTCCACTCAATTTGACCAGCAAGTCCAGCAAAGAGCCAAAACCTCTTCCACCCACCCTTCAGAAAGGGGTAGGCAGGAAGAGTGAGCGCAGGCATAGGTCACCCTCTCGGATGCCAATGAGGCAAAAACCACACCAGGTCATTGTCACTTCATGCCACTCGGCCAAAAGCCAGTCACAGCCCAAATTGGGTCCCTCTGATGCCAAACCCATTGTACTGCTCGAATCTGTGGTCCACACTTCTCCCAGGACCAACTTCTCAGTACCAAAGTTGACACACTTGGTGCTGAGTACTCTGGTGCCCATGACTCCAATACCTATCTCTACAGTGCAGATGTTTCTCAAGAGATATTGCAAGGACTGTGCAACCAGAAACATCCTTGCCCTTCTCTTCTGCCATTAGAGGTCCTTCTGCTTCAATACTGATTATTAACGTACAATGGTACAGATGAGCGCTCCAGCTCATATTGTGGGGTCGGGGGTTCAAGATCACTATAGGATACAAGATAGGGTAGCTTCCCCTTTAGAGGATTATTCATTTTCTTCCTGTCCTTCTGAGTATAATAGAGATGTCCCCATTCACCTCAATCTCGCTTTTATGAGCCTTCCTGGCCTGCTGGGGAATCCAGGAATCACCCTTACAAATACTGACACTAGGGATCGTGTGGGGGACATTCAACCACCCCACCTCACAAGACCTGCAGCTCCTTACCCCTACAATATACAGTCATGGCCTTGGAATACCTTCCTCTACTTCCTTCCACTGCAAAACATGGTAGGTCCACTCAGAGAGTCAGTCGGTACAGCCCCACCACCTGCACCAGTGAGAACATGACAGTGAGGAGAAACACCTGCAGAAAACGGAAGAGCCACCAGGGGAGTAGTAGTTTCCAGTGCAGGAGGCCTTCTGCCTCTCCTCCTCTGCTGCACATTCCACATCTAGCTCACAACAGCAACTTTGACACCATCAAGACTCAATGAAACCATTACCCTCCCCACCTTTTTTATTTTGGGAGGCTTGGACTCGGATCACCTTGGACCAATCTGGGACTCCGCATTGACCGAGAAGTCCAAAGTGTTGCCGATGAAAGGATAGAATTCTTACAGGAGCTGTGTTAGATTTGAGACCAGCAAGAGTTTATCTACCACAAAATAGGGTCCATATCATGGTAGACCTCACCCAGGGATGTCTGTAAGAGCATGCCTCAGATTTCTTGGACACATGGCCTAGTGCACTGAAATCACAAAGAATGTCAGCCTTCTCCTGTGTTTCATAGAAGGTTGTCTGTATATCTACCCAGCAAACATTAGCCTCCCCGAGCCTGTGGTTCATGACGCTATTGATGTCAGAGCAGGTACTCTAGTGTAGAACTACTGTGAGAAAAGAATCAGGTCCACATTTTCCACAGAGATAAATTCAATCCAAACTGCAGGTGGCAGCATCTGTCTTTAGATGGCAGGTCTGACTCTTTGTAAACAAAATAAATACTTGGATCATTAGCATTTTTGTAACCTGTGAAAGTCCTTTGGAAATGGCCCTAATCTGATTTTTATTGAACTCTTTGGTTTAGGTGCCCATGATGAGCTGAGATCTCCTTCTGCATGCCTGGTGGTAGGAAAAGTTGTCAAAGGAGGGACTGGTTTGTTTGACCTCAAGCAACCCCTTACATAGTGTTTTGCCTCTATTATTAAAAAAAAAAATTAAGTGTGGCTATCACAAGAGATGTACCTGCACTGCAGTTGTTTGCAAAGCCTATGCTGAAATGTCAAAACCAATGAATGTTTGTACAAGTCCATTAATGATATCTTCGGGGTGTGGAGGGATTCTCTATAATGTATCTCCAGTTATTCTCTTGATCGCCAATGGGTTTGTTAACCTAACTAAGTGATGTACTTTGACTGTAAAGTATTTGATGGGAATGTTCATGCCTAAAAACTATCCTCTGGCCTAGCACCCTTCCTTCTCTCCCTCTGCCCCCTGTTCAGTAGTGATCAAAATGAAATTATTGTTATACACTGGAGAGAGATGAACAACGCTGTGTGTGTCTGATTAGGAGCCAGGTGTAGCATTTGACATGTACAATTTAAAGGGGAGAGTCTGCTCGCATATCTGAGGTGTCTGCGGCATTTCCAGTCTATCTGGATAGGCCTTGGGTACCACATTGCTCTGTCACATGATAACTGTACCTAATCTTATTTTAAATAGTTCTGGGACAAACTCACAAGTGGGCCTGAGGAACAGTGTGTTGACAGGAATGAAACTTGTGTGCTGGAGACAAGTCCTGTTTTTTTATTGTATTTATTTGTACTATATTGTTATGATTTTTAAAGAGATCCAGGGCACCTTTTCCTCTTTGCTCCAGTCATTAAAAAGAGTGTGTCTGTGACAATTAATGGGCTCTCTGGCTAAGACCATGATTTGAATGCCGTGTATTCACTAGTTCTTTTAGACCATTCCAATATCTGTGCTTGCCCCAAGCAGAACTGTCCTCAATGAAATGTTGTTTCCTCTTTCGTTAAGATATCTCCCTAAAGCAGCTGGAGCAAAATGAACTGCTGCAAATGTGATTGCACAAAGCAAGCATGTAACAATATTGTAAAGCAGAGTTTAAACTTCTACAGTAAAAGCTTTTTTATCCGGCATGTTGGGGGAATGGAGGGTGCTGGTAGGTGAAAAATTCCAGTTAACTAAGAGGGAGGGAGTTTGGGTGCAGGAGGTGTTTCAGGGTGCTGGATCCAGGGGGCACTGACCTTGAGCAGCTCCCTGCAAGCGGCCATCTGTTCCTGCTGTTCCTAGGCAGAACTGCCTCGCCACGAGCGCTGGCTCCGCAGCTTCCATTGGCCAGGGGAACAGCCCAAAGTGAGCGCCCCCTGGATCCGGCACCCTGAGCCCCTGACCCAAACCCCCTCCCACACCCCAAACCCTTCATGGCCGTTTCTCCGCCTAGGAGCAGCAGGAACATGTCGCCACTTCCGGGGAGCCACGCGGAGCCAGGTAGGGAGCCTGTGGGCCCCATGCCAACCGGATTATAAACCAGACTTTCTATGAAGATTAGAAATGTCGGTTTATAGAACTTTCTGGTTGGTACAGGGCCGGATAACACAGCTTTTACTGTATTTTGGTTTAACATTATTCTTTGTAAGGGAGGATCTGTAATAAAGGACATCAAGTCAGATGTTGGAAAAACACCTTTGTGTAGTTTCTCTTTGCTGTGGAAGCTCTAGCATCAGCATGCAGGATATTTTACTTCCTAGCAACAAGCTAATGCAGGAGTGCCCAGACTGTGATGCTGAGAGCCATGTTAGCCACTTATCGGGAATAGTTAGGGTGATGTAGTGTCCGTGTAGATGCTGGGTTACTTATATCGGCTGTTGGCTGTCGTTGTCATGGCATGGAGCCATGAAATTGACAAGAAAGCCAGGCTGTCACCCCGATGCAGGTGGGGTGCTCCAGCTAGAACCCTGCTCCCAGCTGGGCTGTGCCTGCCGCCCTGGATTCTGGCTCCCCCAGTCTAGCTGCTGCCTGGGCTCCCAGCTCCCCAGTGGGATCCCGGCTACGGCAGTGTAAGCTGGCATGGCCATCCCTCTGGATCTGCGTCTGAGGGAGGCCATGCCTCCTGGCAGTTTGGTCTGCTAGAGTGACTTCCCAAAGGAAGTGAAAACAAAAAGGGGGGAATTAGCAGTTCTCAATGGGCCCCGGCCTTCAAGCAGGGCGGGGCCGGGCCATAAACAGTCTGGACTCTGGCCAGCGATCAGGCACAGCAGTCAGCAAACAGGGCTCTGGCCTGCAGTCAGGCAGAGCTGTAGCAGTTTATTAGCCCAGCTGTTAAACAAGGCAGGGCAGCAAACAGCCAGGGCTGTAACTCCAGCCTCGTCTGGGGGCTCCAGCAGGGGTGAGCGCCAATCACCACCTGTGGGGCTCAGCTAGGGCTGACTGAGGAGCGCAGGCCCCGTGGCCTAAGGAGAGGGAGTACTGACACCCCAGGGGAGAGGTGGCAGGGGGTCACGGGCCCGCCCATCTCCACTGCGTCCCAGCCCAGGGCCCTAACGGTCGCAAAGTTGGGGATGAAACGTCTAAAGCCCATGTGTCCTAGAAACTGCCAGACCTTAGTAGTGGGAGCTGGGTGGTCGTGGATTGCCTGGACTTTCCCAATAAGGGGGCACAGCTTGCCTCGTCCCACGGTGTAGCCTAGGTATGTTGTTTCTTGCCACCCGATTCAGCATTTCTGTGGGTTCGTGGTGAGACCGGCCTCCCAGAGGGTTCTCAAGACTGCCACCACCCGGTTTAGATGGTCCTCCCAGTGATGGCTGTAGATTACTATGACGTCTAGGTAAGCGGCCGTGTACTCAAGGTGAAGCAGGAGGAGACAGTCCATCAACCTCTGGAATGTCCCAGGGGCACCATGCAGTCCAAAGGGCATTCGGGTAAAATAATAGAGCCTGCTGGGGGTGGCGAAGGCGGTTTTCTCCTTTGATTCCGGCATCAGCGGCATCCGCCAATACCCCTTAGTTAAATCCAGGTTGTCGATATACTGGGCTTCCCCCAGCCTGTTGAGTAATTCATCCACCCAGGGCATTGGGTAGGCTGGCCTTTTCTCCGAGGACCAGGTGACATTCAGGCTGTCACCTGATCCCTGCCCTCAAAGCCATCACCTAGGAGACAGCTAATAGTCCTAGAGGGGGCTACTCCCACCTTTTAAAGGACTGTCCTACCCTGTGATACAGATGTCTATCACCAAAAAAAATAATTTCATTGCACTGGGGCCCATCCAGTTAAAAACTTTTGGCCTCATATTCAGCAAGTCAACATCCCTCTAGTTTGCCATGTGGAACAATTTGGAATGAGCAGCATCAATTTATTCCTTGCAGCTTCTGTATGTAGACCAGGCCTCAGAACATAACATAAGAATGGCCATACTGGGTCAGACCAAAGGTCCATCCAGCCCAGTATCCTGTCTACCGACAGTGACCAATGCCAGGTGTCCCAGAGGGAGTGAACCTCAGCTGTGTTAGGAGCCTCATTCTGTTATACCAATAGAATAAAAACCAGCAGGATCTTATTAAGAGGGATAAGGCAAAGATGCCACATTTATTGTAAATATAATGATAAAGCAAAAGATAAAAATAAACAACGTTGTTTGAATACTTATTCCTATCACTACTTATTCCTTATACACATATATATATATATATATATATATATATATATATATATATATATATATATATATATATATATATATATATATATATAGATTCATTTACGCAATTATTTATTCAAGTTCTGTATAGATGTTATAGTTACCAGCCTAGAAGTTGCTCATGCCAAGTTACTGGCCAGGTATTTTGGTCATGAGGATGGAGCCGAGTCTGTGTCAGGTGCACCTGATGCTCCTGGAGGCTGGCAGCAGAACCAGAGACTCAAAGTCCTCAGTCTTGAGAGTTCATTTTTATAGGATTTAATTCCTATGTTAGTCTATGGGAGCTGTTTTATTCTGCTGTTGCTGACTCAATCAGCAGATGGCACATTCCTGGTGGCTTCAAACTGTCCAAAGTTTGTGTTTCTCATCCTTCCAGGTGATGGGGTGGATCCCAGTTTACCCTCCGGGGATTGTCTGGTCATTGACTTGACACATTCTTTGGCCGATGGATACTCCCTTTCTTGGCTGGCACCTCCCTAACCATTCATGTATATCAAGCATTCATCAGCATACATTCCATATCTTAACCATATTTTAATTTACTGTCTCCACCACTTTTGGGGTGTGTGCTAATTCATTTGAGACTCCCGGCCCTTTAATCACAGAGGGTGGGGGTCTGTCCTAGGAGCCGTTGCTATTACAATGAAGTGAAAGTCACTTAACGGCTTATAGTGTTTGTTTACATTGTATTAATTACTTTAAGAACAAAGTCAATTAACTTGTTTGTAAGTTTTACATAGTAATAAAGTATCTTTCACAGGATAGATATAATTAATGGTTTTTACAGACAGTAGCTTACAAGTTTTAACAGAAGACCCAAGAGATTTTTGTACTTGGTGAAACTGTTGGATTTTAAAGTGTGGGGGACAAATTATGAGGGGGTCACTGTCACTTGGGGGAATCACTGTTAGTACCTTCTTTAATATCCCTACATAATCCCCCTTTTGACACTACGATATTTATATAATCGTTAGTGTCACTTTTTTTTTAACCTGTTTAAGAGAAGGTACTGTGAGGCAACGTGTTTGTGATTTCAATTTAGCATACATTTTTTTTATTTGAAAACACATGCCACACATACCAATTATACAAATACAATTTAATATTAAGACTACTATTAAGGGGTGTAGCATTACTGTTAGGATGCCAGTGGTAATCGGGGACCATCCAGAGAATATATTATACCAGTGGTAGGTTGTAATTTGTTTTTTTGCAGTGGCAATTTGTAACATGTCCCCATTGGCATGTATAACCTGAATAGTTCGATTTCCTACTTGGTTATTTGTCTGTTTTAAAAATTTGGTCACTTTTTTTGCTTTTAATGAGGCTATTAGTAAGAGTTTGCCATTTAATTTTAAGGTCAATTGAGAAGTCGGCCAGCTCAGCTGTTAGTGTTAGCTGGGATCTTTTTGGCCGCGGTAAATAGTAAGTGTGATTTTTAGTAAAAACAGTACTGACATTGCATTTACATTTATCTACTGGGGGGTTGCTAACACTTTCATTCTTTCAAAATACTTTCTTCCACGAGTGGATACATACACATTTTTTATTGTACAATACTTTGGTGTTATTATTTAATTTATTTTACGTACATGATTCCAATGAAACATTTTTACTACAAGGCTTTGGGGCAACAGGTAAGGTGAGGCATACCCACTTTTGAGGAATTTATTTGGTACAACCTCTAGTGTCCAATAGTTTTCCTCCCTCCCCAGCCCACTGGCTTGAGGTCCGAGGCAGCCAGAATGATCCCATGTGTAATATGGGGAGTGGGCTAACCTTTCATACCTTTGCCTCCAGAGACTGTTGATGTGCTATTTTTACAATTATTTCCCCAATTAACAAGTCTGATTTCACAGTGCTGGAAACATACTGCATCCAGTTATATTGGTAAGTATTAAACAGAGATCATGTCCTTTGTTTTAACAAATGCATTAAAACCTTAATATTACCCAAAATATTTTGTGTTCCAAAGTAGATAGGGCAAGTATTTGCATTTCAGTGCATCCCATAGCTATAGCCGTTTGTATACAGATCACTGCTGCTCCTACAACACTCCGCCCCTTGATCTATGATAATTACAGTACAGTAGTTGTTGTCGTTGTAGGGCACAGGTGATTTGCTGTAAACAAACCAAACAATTATAACCAGGTGAGTATAACTAAAATTATTACAATTGACTAAACACCAGATATAATATAAACAGAAATGCAAACAATCACAATCATAATAATTGGGAATACAATAAAACCATTACCATTACAATAATTGGGTACATTGACTAACAAAATGAGGCCCAAGTTTGATACTGCAATAGCCATTAAACAATAAATGTTAACCCTAACCCTTCAATACACACAAGAAATAAGATTTGTAGGAGTACCAGTATTAATAACAAAACTTAATAACAAAATGCTTATTAGAGAACCTAACAAAAAATAAACCTGATGCATTGGGGACCAAAGTCTTTTGGACACAAGTGGTGATTGATAAGTTGGATGGACATGGGGGAAGTAGAGAGAGGAAAAGACATTTGCCCTGTCTAGTGTGGTATCCCCTCTTTCTCTGGACCCAATGCTAGCACAGGACACCACTAGAGACAGACACAGAACATGCAACACAACACAGAACATGCAACACAGAACACTGCACACAGACTTTGTCGCGACACTATAACCATGGTATTTTATAACTGTTCAGCTGGCACCAGCTCTTCTGATGTTCTGGTTTAGATCCTGAAAGATAGAAGCTTGGAAACAAATTAGCACAGTGCTCCCACCATGGCAGAACCTGATTAGTCTCTGCCACAGTGTGTTCAGTACTTGGGGCTGCACAAATGCTAATTAAGTTGTGCATTACTTTGTGAGTTTAAAATCCCTAGCCACTTTGCCATGGCCTGGAGGTCTGAGGCAGAAGCAGGCACTATTGTTACTGTTGCAATGGCATTTTGGCCCTGGGATAGGGTGACCAGATGTCCCGATTTTATAGGGACTGTCCCGATTTTTGGGTCTTTTTCTTATATAGGCTCCTATTACCCTCTACCCCCTGTCCCGTTTTTTCACACTTGCTGTCTGGTCACCCTACCCTGGGAGGAGGAATCTACTCAAATATTTTCAATATTCCCCTTCCCAATCTCCAGAGGGGTTCCAAAAATTTGCCCCTTCTGGGGTCTTAAATGTTCCTTTTTCTGATGTTACTGTTGCTGTAAGATTTGAGAGTGCTGTTTTAACTCTTTGTACCCAACCTTAAGGACATTTAACTTGATTTGGGTACTAATGAACATACATTTTATTTTTTTGCTTTTGCAGCAGAGGCTTGTAAATTTTGGTGCAGTTTTTTATTTTTACATTTAGCCAATTGAAGGAATACCTTGTTACAGGTTTTCCATAGAAGCCAAACTGCAGCTGCTTTCTTTTGTTTTTACAGAGTTTTCATGTACCCTTGTGTGACAGTCTGATTACACAGAGCCATCTTAAGGCTTAGTGTTTTTAACAGTGCTTTTTTTTGTTTTGTGCACCTCACCCCTGCTGTTGCTTCAGAGGTGCACTGTTAATTTCTTATTCTTTTACTACAGCTCTCATCTGCTATTTTGTTACACACACAAAAAAAACCAACCAACCAAACAAAAAGAATTCAGAATCTCTCCCTATTCTCCTGATTTTGATTGCCCTGCTGCAGTCACAACTTTGGTTTTTTAAATTTTGTAAAGCACCGAGTTACCCCTTAAGGGTTAAATGCCAAATCCCAAAAGCCAGCCAACACTGATTACCTGTGTCTGGCAAAAAGGTCTGTTAGTTTTGCAACTTTGAATTAAATAGTTAAATGGATTTTTAGTGGCATTATTCAAAACAAAACAAAACTAATTTATTTAAACTTACAAAACAGGAGTTTTACAAACCAGATGTGTTGGTTTAGGTTCTTAGAACTTTACATATTTTCACAGACAAATAGATACATACACATTTTTTTCCCCTTAACATCTTTTTTACATTGCTGTTTTTACATAGCTGTACATAGATTATATTTCCTTCATACATTTTGGGTCATTTAAGTTGCAATAGAGCCCCCTCATGTTTTTAACAAATTTGACTAAATTGTTCATAGTCAAATGATTTTAAATACCTGGATTATTTACAGACATTCCTTTGGAAAAGGGCTCATTTTTTCTTTAGAATGGCTGCAAAGAAACCAAGAATTCCTTTTTTTTTTTTTTTTTTTTTTTTAGCATGGTACTTTTTAACATTTTTACAAAGTTTAACTGCTTAATTTTTTCCAGCCTCTGTAGAGTTAACTTTTTAGGGTTTTTTCTTAAATTACTGTTTATTTTTCAAAATGACACCTTTATTAATTAGATTTTGCCATTTTAAGTATTGTTCCAGGGATTCATGCCTGTACTTACTGCTTTCTTACTTCTGCCACTATGCCCTTAAGGTAGGGTGACCAGATAGCAAGTGTGAAAAATCGGGACAGTGGGTGGGGGGTAATAGAAGCCTATATAGGAAAAAGCCCCAAATATCGGGACTGTCCCTATAAAATCGGGACATCTGGTCACCCTACCTTAAGGCTTCCAACCAATTTTTTAATTTCTTTATTTGTTGCTTGCCTGCTTGTCTGGGCCTGATTCTGCTTTTTTCAATGAACCTTTCCTTTCCATGAGCACAAGCTTTGTTCCACTACCAATTTAGCAAGGAGGGTGGGCTTCTCAACCAGCCCCCACCCTTCCTGGTCCCTTTCCTTAAACATTTCTTTTAAAATTGTGAAATGACCACAATATTACTTACAAAAAAAACAAAACAAACAAACAAAAACCACACTACACTGCCCAAACTCCTATATTATTCAGAGTTTGGTTTAACAGAACAAGATTTGTATCTTATGATTTTAACCCACTCTGGGCCAGAGGGAGAGACGCTAAGCTTCTCTCTGTATTGCTCGGGCTTCTACCACCGAGGGTTCATACACCAAATATAAAAACCCTTTCCAGGGGCAGAGCGAGAAACCCTAAGTTTTCCTCTTATGCTCAGTCATGCTACGACTGAGGGTGTATGCACCTTTTCTTGAACATTTTTAAAAGCTTGTTCAAACTTTCCTGTCGCTCCTGACATCGTTCAGCGAGCAACACAGCCTAGATTGTGAAATCGTAGCTTATATTTGTTATTTTCCTGCTACCTATCCAGAGGCCAGCAGGTTTGGTTAACCAGATTGTATTATGCTAAGTTTACTTGGTGGTGTGCACACCAATGTTTACAATAACTGAGGCATTTTACCAATATTCCCCCTTTCGCAATTCTCCACCAAAATGTTATACCAATAGAATAAAAACCAGCAGGATCTTATTAAGAGGGATAAGGCAAAGATGCCACATTTATTGTAAATATAATGATAAAGCAAAAGATAAAAGTAAACAACGTTGTTTGAATACTTATTCCTATCACTACTTATTCCTTATACACATACACACACACACATATATATGTGTGTGTATAATATATATATATTCATTTACACAATTATTTATTCAAGTTCTGTATAGGTGTTATAGTTACCAGCCTAGAAGTTGCTCATGCCAAGTTACTGGCCAGGTATTTTGGTCATGAGGATGGAGCCGAGTCTGTGTCAGGTGCACCTGATGCTCCTGGAGGCTGGCAGCAGAACCAGAGACTCAAAGTCCTCAGTCTTGAGAGTTCATTTTTATAGGATTTAATTCCTATGTTAGTCTATGGGAGCTGTTTTATTCTGCTGTTGCTGACTCAATCAGCAGATGGCACATTCCTGGTGGCTTCAAACTGTCCAAAGTTTGTGTTTCTCATCCTTCCAGGTGATGGGGTGGATCCCAGTTTACCCTCCGGGGGTTGTCTGGTCATTCACTTGACACATTCTTTGGCCGATGGATACCCCCTTTTTAGCCTGGCACCTCCCTAACCATTCATGTATATCAAGCATTCATCAGCATACATTCCATATCTTAACCATATTTTAATTTACTGTCTCCACCACTTTTGGGGTGTGTGCTAATTCATTTGAGACTCCCGGCCCTTTAATCACAGAGGGTGGGGGTCTGTCCTTGGAGCCGTTAAATGAAGTGAAAGTCACTTAACGGCTTATAGTGTTTGTTTACATTGTATTAATTACTTCAAGAACAAAGTCAATTAACTTGTTTGTAAGTTTTACATAGTAATAAAGTATCTTTCACAGGATAGATATAATCAATGGTTTCTACAGACAGTAGCTTACAAGTTTTAACAGAAGACCCAAGAGATTTTTGTACTTGGTGAAACTGTTGGATTTTAAAGTGTGGGGGACAAATTATGAGGGGGTCACTGTCACTTGGGGGAATCACTGTTAGTACCTTCTTTAATATCCCTACAATTCTCTGTGGTCTGTGTTCTCTGTGAACTATGCACAGGGAGGATCCCATTACTGTTTACTCATAAAAGTGTTAGCACAGCAATCCTGTTAGTTATCATTAAATATAGATGATTGTATGTTTATAGTGTCATGTCCATTTATGGAAATATCAGATAAAACATTTTATAATGGGTCCCTGGAGCTTACCTTAGTATAATGGCCATGATCTCTGAACCGCTCATGTTTTTTATTGGTATTTTGAAATCAGATTACATTGTTGCTTTGGGATGTAACTCTGCTTCTTCCCTGAGGAATCCTCACTCGTTGTGTTGCCTGTTTCCTTGTCCTCTGCCAGCAGAGCTGCCCACAGCCTTGGATGGATGTTCTTTGCTTTGGAATTCTTAAAAATTGAAATAATGTAACAACGATTTTTTGTGTAATCTCGCTGATATTAGCGGGTGATAAAGTGACTTGGGATACACTCTGTGCAACAGAGCTGGATTTGATTTTTGTTTTGAAAGTGACCAGGGCAAAGCTAAGCTTTGTTGGTACCCTTGGTGACGAACTTTTGGTGTATCCCCAAGTCGGCAAAGGGGTCCTTACATTTTCATTTCCCCTTGCCTGGATTGTTCTCATCTCCAATCCCTTATTTGGGCAATTATACCATCTCTTTCCTCTCAACTACGTTTTAGATGTGTGTATGCCACCATCAAAGATAAGGAGCCTTCCTTTTATCACCACTTAAGGGCTGAAGTGATAAAGGTCTAGATTCTATGAGGTAAAGGATCAGAGTTCTAATCCTGGCTAATGTACATACGTGGTAGCAGATTCATTACCTGCTCATTGGTTTTGCTGATGTGGAGAAATGCATCTAGGTCAAGTCCTGGCTGGTGTTCAATTTTAATAGAACTATCCGGTTTTTAAGATTAACATCATTACCATCTACTGTCAAAAGTCTCCTGGATTCTGAATACCTTCTGGGTATGCTGGGTAAGTCAGATGTGTTCTAGTGTTGTGAGAGTAGCCTGGGGGCCAAGAACTCTTGAGTTTTGTCCTGCCTCTGACATTAGTTCACTCTGTGACCTTGGGTAAGACACTTAACACCTATGACTCAGGCCTGGCCTACACTAGGAAATTAGGCTGGTATAATGGCGTTGCACAGAGGTGTGAAAAATCTAAACCGACCTAATTCTTCATGTAGACAGCGCTAGGTCAACAGGAGAATTTCTTTGTCAGAGAGATGCATCCCTTTGTAGATGTCCCTTCCCTCCACACACCCCCTGCATGTTTGTCAAAATGTTTTTCTGAGAGTAACCAGGAAGGGAAACATTAGTAGAGTCCTGCAAATCTGCGGGTATCCACTTTCTATCACGGACCATTTTTGTGGATAGCAGCTCGGCTGCGGACACAAATTTTGTTTCTGCGCAGGGCGGAGCTGTAGCACAGACTCACCAGAGTAGGTGGAGGGACCCAGGCTTCCCACAGCTGCCATCACGACACTCCCTGACCCGCCTCTGACCGGGGGAGGAGGGGCATACTGCACAATGGGTATGCAGGGTCGATGTTGGACAAGGATACCTATAAACATTACTATGGGGTCTAAGGTTCACTCTGATTCACATTGACAATAAAGAGCAGCTCTTTTGTGAAAGCTGAGTCTAAAAATGGCATTGCAGGGATGCTTATTGTCACTGTGACTTCATATCAGCTCAGTTTTCAAGCAGAAGCTGTTTTTCCTACAGTTGTGGAAGATCAGCTGAGCAAGAAAGGGTGGAGATTCAGAAGGTGGAAATAACTTTGATGATGTTTCTTTAAATAAAACTTTTACATTCACATATTACTGTGTCAGGGTGAGTCAGCTTCCCATTATTGCAGTTTGTAAGTCATCCATTGTATGCATGGGTGTGGGCCAGCATTCAGGAGTCTCCTGATCTGTAACTTTTTTTAAAGCCTGACACTGCTTAGAAAATAATCTTCTGTAGTAATCAGGGCGGTTTCCGAGTATTGGTCTAACATCTGTTTAATGATGCAATGATGAAAATGAATGAACTGGTACTCAGCCCCCTTTATCTCTGAACAGTGTGGTGTCTATGGATGGAATATGTCAAGTGCCCTGATTTCCTCTCATCTGGAAATGGTTCTTTCTTGGTTCTGTACCCCATTGACAGCCTAAGTGGGGTCAGCTACACTGTGATCCTTTGTACTCCTCTAGATGCAAGCAAAGCAAATAAGATGGCAGATAGACCATAAGTCAGTGGGGCTGACACACTTGCTCAAATAAAGCTCCCACCAGCAGCAAAATCAGTCACTTCCTGGATTGATGCATTGTTCAGAACTGGAACAGATAAACCAAGTCCTTCTGCCTGACATGCTCCTTTCATAAGACTTCCGCCATGATCATTGGGCCTACAAATCTACCTTAACTGTGAGCTCAACTGTGAAAAGTGAGTGAAAGTTCAGGAAGTGTTATGATAACCTAGACCGATAAATGTTGATGAAAAAAGGTGGTATTCAAGAGTTAGCTGGTGGGGGGGGAAAAATAGGGATTTCTATATGGCGTTAACTGCTTCCAAATGTATTAGTAAAAATGTAACCTGGGCACAAAAAAAGGTAATAAATTGTTGTGCTAAGCTAAAAATAAATATATACAACAGCAGCGGAAACTGCCTGTCAGAAAAAATTAAGTGTAACCGTAAATATACTAGTCAGATAACTGAAATACAGAAATAAAATCAGGGAATTAAACCGGCAATAAAACAAATAATAGAATCATAGAAGATTAGGGTTGGAAGAGACCTCAGGAGGTCATCTAGTCCAACCCCCTGCTCAAAGCAGGACCAACCCCAACTAAATCATCCCAGCCAAGGCTTTGTCAAGCTGGGCCTTAAAAACCTCTAAGGATGGAGATTCCACCATCTCCGTAGGTAATCCATTCGAGTGCTTCACCTCCCTCCTAGTGAAATAGTTTTTCCTAATATCCAACCTAGACCTCCCCCACTGCAACTTGAGACCATTCCTCTTTGTTCTGTAATCTGCCACCACTGAGAACAGTCTAGCTCCATTCTCTTTGGAACCCCCCTTCAGATAGTTGAAGGCTATCAAATCCCCCCTCCCTCTTCTCTTCTGCAGACTGACTATGCCAAATTCCCTCAGCCTCTCCTCATAAGTCGTGCTCCAGCCCCCTAAATCATTTTCGTTGCCCTCTGCTGAACTCTCTCCAATTTGTCCACATCCTTTCTGTAGTGGGGTGCCCAAAACTGGACGCAATATTCCAGATGTGGCCTCACCAGTGCCGGATAGAGGGGAATAATCACTTCCCTCGATCTGCTGGCAGTGCTCCGACTAATGCAGCCCAATATGCCGTTAGCCATCTTGGCAACAAGGGCACACTGACTCTCATCCAACTTCTCGTCCACTGCAATCCCCAGGTCCTTTTCTGCAGAACTGCCGCTTAGCCAGTCAGTCCCCAGCCTGTAGCAGTGCATGGGATTTTTCTGTCCTAAGTGCAGGACTCTGCACTTGTCCTTGTTGAACCTCATCAGATTTCTTTTAGCCCAATCCTCCAATTTGTCTAGGTCACTCTGGACCCTATCCCTACCCTCCAGTGTATCTACCTCTCCCCCCAGCTTTGTGACATCCGCAAACGTGCAGAGGGTGCAGTCCATCCCATCATCCAGATCATTAATTGAACAAAACCGGCCCCAGAACAGACCTCTGGCACTCCGCTTGATACCGGCTGCCAACTAGACATCAAGCTGTTGATCACTACCCATTGAGCCCAACGATCTAGCCAGCTTTCTATCCACCTTGTAGCCCATTCATCCAATCCATACTACTTTAACTTGCTGGCAAGAATACTGTGGGAGACCATATCAAAAGCTTTGCTAATGTCAAGATCTATCACTTCCCCCATATCCACAGAGCCAGTTATCTCATCATAGAAGGCAATCAGGTTGGTAAGGCATGACTTGCCCTTGGTGAATCCATGTTAACTCTTCCTGATCACCTTCCTGTCCTCCAAGTGCTTCAAAATGGATTCCTTGAGGACCTGCTCCATGATTTTTCCAGGGACTGCAGTGAGACTGAAAAAAGAACAGGAGTACTTGTGGCACCTTAGAGACTAACAAATTTGTTAGAGCATAAGCTTTCGTGGGCTACAACCCATTTCTTCGGATGCAGACTGACTTGTCTGTAGTTCCCCGGATTCTCCTTCTTCCCTTTTTTAAAGATGGGCACTATATTTGCCTTTTTCCAATCATGCGGGACTTCCCCTGATCGCCACGAGTTTTCAACGATAATGGCCAATAGTCTGCAAGCACATCAGCCAACTCCCTCAGCACCCTTGGATGCATTGCATCAGGCCCCATGGACTTGTGCACGTCCAGCTTTTCTAAATAGACCTTAACCTGGTCTTTCACCACTGAGGGCTGCTCCCCTCCTCCCCATACTATGTTGCCCAGTGCAGCAGTCTGGGAGCTGCCCTTGTCTGTGAAGACCGAGGCAAAAAAAGCATTGAATACTTCAGCTTTTTCCACATCATCTGTCACTAGGTTGCCTCCCCCATTCAGTAAGGGTCCCACACTTTCCCTGACCACCTTCTTGTTGCTAACATACCTGTAGAAACCCTTCTTGTTACCCTTCACATCCCTTGCTAGCTGCAACTCCAGTTGTGCTTTGGCCTTCCTGATTACACCCCTCCTGATTACAGTGCATGCTCGAGCAGTATCTTTATACTCCTCCCTAGTCATCTGTCCAAGTTTCCACTTCTTGCAAGCTTCCTTTTGATGTTTAAGCTCACCAAAGATTGCTCTGTTAAGCCAAATTGGTCGCCTGCCATATTTATTATTCTTTCTGCACATCGGGATGGTTTGTTCCTGCATCCTCAATAAGGCTTCTTTAAAATACAGCCAGCTCTCCTGGACTCCTTTCCCCCTCATATTGGCCTCCCAGGGATCCTGCCCATCAGTTCCCTGAGGGAGTCAAAGGCTGCTTTTCTGAAGTCCAGGGTCCGTATTCTGTTGCTCTCCTTTCTTCCTTTTGTCAGGATCCTGAACTCGACCATCTCATGGTCACTGCTGCCCAGGTTGTCACCCCTACCAATTGTTCCCTGTTTATGAGTAGCAGGTGAAGAGGAGCATGGCCCCCAGTTGGTTCCTGCAACACTTGCACCAGGAAGTTGTCCCCAACACTCTCCAAAAACTTCCTGGATTTTCTGTGCACTGCTGTATTGCTCTCCCAGCAGATGTCAGGGTGATTAAAGTCCCCCAGCGCCAAAACATTGCTAGGATGCAGCAGTTATCAGAGCCCAGGCAAAAAAAGTTATTTTGCCCATGAAAAACTTATTCTCAGCTTAAATATAAAAATAGAAATTGCAGTTTAAAAATGTAAGCAACTTAAATGTCATTTGCTCATAACCTGCAATTTACCAAAAAAAACCTAAACCAAAACAAACCTACAGGACTGTAAAACCATTTTAAAAAAGAGAAAGTTCAAAGGGTCAGCTGGGAAAGCTAAGCCAAGCAAGTATAAAATATTTGCTCTTGTAATAAACTGTTTACAACATAGGAAGAGACCGCAGAATTTAAGAAAACACCTGTTATTTTAAAAAAGTAAAACTTAAATTGGCTTTTAAAAGATTCCACTAAAAATCCATCCAAATCTTTCTTTGAAGGTTGAAAAACTGTCCCAGATACTCTTTAGGTGGCAGCGAATGGTTCCTGGCAGTCTTAACTTTGTTTATTAACCCTTCAGGTGTCTCAATGTTTTTACAAAGTTTAACATTTAAAAAATTTTTTATAAATGTTAAAAAATGAATTGGTAAATAAAAACACCACCAAAAAGTGGTCATCACCAAAATAGTAATAGAAAAAAAATACCCCCGTATCCTTTTTCAGTAACAAGCTCAACAGCTAAAAAAGCTGCAAAATATTATATATAGTTAAATTAACATTGCTAATACAGCAAATGAAAAAAACATTAATTTATAAAAATGTACATTCTTCTTAAACATGCAGCAATACAATAAAAAATTAAATGTAAATAAAACCTGGTACTTAATTAAAAACCTCTAAAGGCTCCAAAAAGGAGCCACAATAAATTGTTTTCTTTTGCAGGTGGCTGTGCGCTTTAAAAGCAGAAACCAACCCAGCACCAGGGGGAAATAAATACTTTTTATATTTACTGAGTTTTATGTAAAGCCAAGCCACCAAAATCCTAATCAAAAGTGCCATCCAAATTGTTTTCTTTTAACAAGTCATTATAAATAATAAAACTACTTTAAATAGTGCAGTAGCCATGAAAAAGCATCACACACCTCCAACCATTAAAATCCTATCCAAAAATTGTTTAACTATAGTGTAAAATGTTACTAAAATAACCCCTCAAAACTGACATAAAAATAAATAAAAATGTCCTAAACTAACAATAAATCCAAATAAATTTAAATTAAAACCTATAAAAATATTATACAAAAATATTCAATTTGTCAGTATTACATTTTACCAATCTGCCGTTATCTAAAAAATGGTGCCCACTAAAATTTAGTAAAATATAATTAAAACCTGTTTAAAAAACCACCTCTCTAAACAGAAACGTATACTTTCAAATGCATAAAACTGCCAAAGTAGGGGGCAACGACACTGAAAGTAACTAACAGGATTGGCACAGGAACCGAGCTGACTGATATTGGTATGTTACTCCAAGCTGGCCTCATTGTGCTGTGGAACACGGCTAAGCATTTCAACAGAAAATAACAGCAAAAGTACTGCATCCCTTGAATAAGCAAATCCAGGGCTCATTAGTGAAGCTTTAACTGTATATAATATACATAATGTTGTAATGACTTTTTTAAAAGTATGGTTTTAACTCTGTGTGTTTTAGTATCAGATGTAGTATGTGGGGAATATATGCTGTACAAAGTAAAACGGGCATTAAGGGATATGGAGCAAGAAAACTTGCCCTCTTATCACCACAGAAAAGTTAAAAGTGTAAGACAATAGCAGTGACACCAGTTGGTGCAGTGTAACAAAACTATCAATAGTCCCATAACATGAAGTTAAATATGAAACCACTGCAACCCAAATGGGGCGGAAGAAGTTTTTCTCTCCTCAAATGCTGTTGCCAGGCAATGCAAGGTCTGGAAAGCCCCACACTTGTCCTGCTGTTTGTACCTGGAGGACACTTTGTGGGTGCAGCTGTCATGTCTTACAGACAGAATTGCTGGCATGTAGGTTCACTCTGGGGGAACAGTCTCCAAATTGCCCAGTACAGTTAAGACGCTGGTAGTGATGAGTATTGTGTGGTGGCTGAAAAGGATCACTTCTGGTGTCGACCCAGGGAATGTTATTTTAACTGGGCTATCTTTTATTCAGAACAGTTTTTATATTTCACACCACATTTTTATGCTCTCAATCAGTGGTTCTCAGCCAGAAGTCTAGGGCCCCCTGTGGAGCCGCAAGCAGGTTTCAGGGGGTCCCTCAATCAGAGCCAGCGTTGGACTCACTGGGGCCCAGGGCAGAAAGCTGAACACCACTCCTCTTCCCCCTACCCCCGCACAGGGCTGAAGTCCCGGGCCCTGAGTCCACCACCCGGGGCTGAAGCAGAAGCCTGAGCAACTGCCCTGCTTGCCTCCCCGGGGCAGCGGGGCTCGGGCAGGCTCAGGTTTCAGTCCCCTCTCCTGGGGTCGTGTAGTAATTTTTGTTGTCAGAAGGGGGTTGTGGTGCAATGAAGTTTGAGAATTGCTGACATAAATCCATTTAAACATTGCCCTAGCAGTCACTCGGGAGCAGCTTCTGTATGTAGACCAGGCCTCAGCTGTGTTAGGAGCCGCATTCTTTGTGGTCTGTGTTCTCTGTGAACTATGCATAGGGAAGACCCCACTATGAATAAACGGTAAAGTGTTAGTACAGCAATCCTGTTAGTTATCATTAAATATAGATGGTTGTATGTGTATAGTTTCACATGCCCGTTTATGGAAATATCAGATAAAACATTTTATAATGGGTCCCTGGAGCTTACCTTAGTTTAATGACCATGATCTCTGAACCGCTCATGTTTTTTATTGGTATTTTGAAATCAGATGACATTGGTGCTTTGGGATGTAACTCTGCTTCTTCCCTGAGGAATCCTCACTCATTGTGTTGCCTGTTTCCTTGTCCTCTGCCAACAGAGCTGCCCACAGCCTTGGATGAATGTTCTTTGCTTTGGAATTCTTAAAAATTGAATTAATGTAACAAAGATTTTTTTTGTAATCTCACTGATATTAGCACGCTGATAAAGTGCCTTGGGATAGAGTTTTGTCGGTACCCTTGGTGAAGAATTTTTGGTGTATCCCCCCCCAAGTCGGCAAAGGGGTCCTTACTTTTTCATTTTCCCTTGCCTGGATCATCCTCATCTCCAATCCTTTATTTGGGCTATGATCCCATCTCTTTCCTCTCAACTACGTTTTAGATGTGTGTATGCCACCATCAAAGATAAGGAGCCTTCCTTTTATCATCACGTAATGGCTGAAGTGATAAAGGTCTAGGCTCTATGAGGTAAAGGATCAGAGTTCTAATCCTGGCTAATGTACATACGTGGTAGCAGATTCATTACCTGCTCATTGGTTTTGCTGATGTGGAGAAATGCATCTAGGTCAAGTCCTGGCTGGTGTTCAATTTTAATAGAACTATCCGGTTTTTAAGATTAACATCATTACCATCTACTGTCAAAAGTCTCCTGGATTCTGAATACCTTCTGGGTATGCTGGATAAGTCAGATGTGTTCTAGTGTTGAGAGAGCAGTCTGGGGGGCCAAAAACTCTTGAGTTTTGTCCTGCCTGTGACATTAGTTCACTCTGTGACCTTGGGTAAGACACTTAACACCTATGACTCAGGAATGGCCTACACTAGGAAATTAGGCCAGTATAATGGTGTTGCACAGAGGTGTGAAAAATCTACTCTGCTGTGGGATGCAGTTAAACTGACCTAATTCCTCATGTAGACAGCGCTAGATCAAGAGGAGAATTCAGGGAGGTGGATTACCGAAATGACTGGAGAATGCATCCCTTCGGCATAAGTAGAGTCTTCGCTGAAGTGCTACAGAAGTACCCCTACAGCATTTTAAGTACTGTATAGATAAGTGCTTAGCTTTCAGTGGTGATGTAAGGATCAATTAGCGTGTGTTTGCCCAGCACTTTTAAGGTGATGAGAGACATAATTGCTTAGTAAATCCTAATTAAGTGATTAATCATGTCAATGAACTTTCAAAAATGTAAAGCAGACAGAGCGAATGGATACAAATCAAAATGAATGTCTTCAAGATTAGTGGAGCACAATAAACATTAAGATACAAGGAGCAAGACGAGTTTGTTTTGGCAAACCAATCACATCAGCCACACTATCAGAGGCTTGTTCACCTGCACATCTACCAATGTGATATATGCCATCATGTGCCAGCAATGCCCCTCTGCCATGTACATTGGCCAAACCGGACAGAAAGAATCAATGGACACAAATCAGACGTCAAAAATTATAACATTCAAAAACCAGTCGGCGAACACTTCAACTTCCCTGGTCACTCGATTACAGACCTCAAAGTCACAATACTCCAACAAAAAAACTTCAAAAATAGACTCCAACGAGAAACTGCAGAATTGGAATTAATTTGCAAACTGAACACCATTAAATTAGGCTTGACTAAAGACTGGGAGTGGATGGGTCATTACACAAAGTAAAACCTATTTCCCCATGCTAATTTCCCCCCTACTGTTACTCACACCTTCTTGTCAACTGTTGGAAATGGGCCATCTTGATTATCACTACAAAAGTTTTTTTTTCTCCTGCTGCTAATAGCCCACCTTAACTGATTACTCTCGTTATAGTTAGGTTTCAGAGTAGCAGCCGTGTTAGTCTGTATCCGCAAAAATAACAGGAGTACTTGTGGCACCTTAGAGACTAACAAATTAGTATGGCAACACCCATTTTTTTCATGTCCTCTGTGTGTATATATATCTTCCTACTGTATTTTCCACTCCATGCATCTGATGAAGTGGGTTTTAGCCCATGAAAGCTTATGCTCAAATAAATTTGTTAGTCTCTAAGGTGCCACAAGTACTCCTCGTCCTTTTAGACAAATGTAACCAACATGTGGAATTAATCAATAAACAGGCTCCAGAAACATTAATGTCTCTTGCCTTAAATCATTCAAAATTCTGAATAAACGACCAATAAATACTGAATTCTGAAAGCTATTGCAGCTGCTAAAGAGCTTGGCTAGCATGAGATGCTGTAACTATCAGGAGGCATTCTACAATATCAGGGTTGGAAGGGACCTCAGGAGGTCATCTAGTCCAACCCCCTGCTCAAAGCAGGACCAATCCCCAGACAGATTTTTGCCCCAGATCCCTAAGTGGCCCTCTCTAGGATTGAACTTGCAACCCTGGGTTTAGTAGGCCAGTGTTCAAACCACTGAGCTATCCCTCACCCCAATAAGCAAGTTTGCCATGAGAAGGCTCCCAGGTCTGTTTGGCTGCAGGTAGACCAAGCCCAGGGGAATCCTTTCTCTTTAATGGACTGGGTCAAGCAAGAGAAATCTTGAACATCAGTCATGAAGCCCATTTTATCCCCCACCTGGAAACAAGTTCAGGATGAGAATGTACCAGTAAGGAATGGACCAGTACCAATATGTCCTGGGGGCACATTCTTTTCCCAACTCAGAATTAGTCAGGCTGCCCAGTGGATCACTGGCTGTCAGTTAATCCTGCCGCCTGTGAATCAGAATCACCATAATTAATGATTTAATCCTGACTAGGCCACGAGCCCATAATCTAAATGGAATCTACATGTCCTTATGTGCACAAAAAAATCCCATGTAGTGCATACTGCATAATATCCTGGGGACCCCCTCAGAGTCCTGGCTTGGGACCTTGGAACAATCAAAGAGGAGGCTGCTTCATTGGATCCATCCCAGGTTTTACACTTAAGCCCTGTGCACGCTTGAGCAGTTTGACCAATGCTTTGTAAATATCAGGGCTGCCGGGGGGGGGGGGGGGGGCAAGTGGGGCAATTTGCCCCGGGCCCCAGGGGCCCCCACGAGAATATAGTATTCTATAGTATTGCAACTTTTTTTTTATGGAAGGGGCCCCCGAAATTGCTTTGCCCCAGGCCCCCTGAATCCTCTGGGCAACCCTGGTAAATACCTGTGTAGTGTAGATGTGACTGATTTAAAGGTTGTAGCAATCTACTTCACTATTGTTAGGTAAAAAGCAAGTCCTTACTCACCTCTCCAGCACCCGAGTTCGTGCAGAGTTGGTATGGGGCTCACAATCTGTCAGAGACCAGACACCAATTCGTTGATCAACGGGCTCACACTATCCTTAGCTTAAAAGGCTTCGGAGTAAGTGTGGCAAATTTATTAGGGGTGAGCATCAATATTTATACACAGAAGTAAACAAAGTGATTAACAGATCATAATGGTCATGCATAATCAATCAAGATTCTACAGGATAAAACAGGTTAAAATGTAAACTTAAAAAGACAAAAGGGGAGATGGCTACTTAAGGGGGGGGGGTGTCATGAGTAGTTAGCAGGTCAGAGCTTTGATTAAAAGTTTCAGATAGAGACATCAAGTCTGGGTTAAGTTTAAGCTCATCAAAAGTTCAGACTCAACACTATCAAGTCTTGGTGCCCTGGTAGGGAACTTGGGGGAACTGCAAGTTCCCTTAAATGGTATGACTGCAGATATCCCTTCTGTAAACTTAACTCAGAAAGGAACCTGTGGTCAGGAAATTCTCTTCCCCTGTGCAGCCCACCGCGTCTTGCAGCTCCCATTGGCCGGAAACGATGAACCGCAGCCACCCGGAGCTGCAGGGGGCCGTGCCTGCAGATAGTCAATGTAAACGAAGTGTCTCGCGGCCCGCCAGCGGATTACCCTGATGGGCCGCATGCTGAAGGTTGCCGACTCCTGGTGTAGGCAGCACCAGGAGATGGAGGTTTTAAGTAGTAAGTTGTCCTGTGAAGGTATAAAGTGCATATTCCACCAGCACATCAGGAATCAGCTCCCAACATTGCAAACACCAGGTGAGCTGAACAGATTGGTCAATTCTGAGGCCTGTTCCTGCTCCCATTAAAGGAAACGTCACAACTCTCAGGAGCAGGATTGAGTGATTAGCAAGCTTTTAGTAATAATGTTTCCAGTACGTGGTTTAGATCCAGCAAAAGGGTAGAACTGCAGATTGTACTGTGGGATGAAGAGTCTAGGATTACTGGCCCAGTCAACATGTAAAGCTTTTACAGTCTCATTGTGAGTGGACCATTAAGCCAGCCCATGGCATGCAGATGAGATTCTCCTTCCCTACATGTGCAGTGCTATGCCGACTCTGGTGGGGCTCCAACCTGTTCTAATACTGCAGCAGCTGTTTGCTTTTGGATCCTCGCCTGGCAGTGCAGAGAGAATAGTGAGTAATCAAGAAATAACAGTGGAACATTAATGCAATCCACAATAATACACAGATGCATTATTAATGGAGCATTAACATTGAAAGGGCAAGTAGCACAAATTACACATACACAGTACAACAGCTCTTCATAATTCCCCCAGTACAGCACCTTGGAAAATCAATGCTCTGTAAAATCATGCTGTTTCCATTTGGCTGTATTCCCACTGAGAAGTGACCTAAATATTCTGCAAGATCGAATTTTACAGAAAGGCTGATCTGACCAAACTGTTAGTGTGTTGATAGAGTTACTTAATTGGCCAGGTCTAGAAAATAGGGCAGTGCCTTGGCCTTTCATGGAAATCAATTACCGGTTAATTGCATCCTTTTTCTTTGAGCTAAACCTCTGGAACCAGTTCATTCTTATTAAAAACAGAAATGGGACTGAATCAGAATCCTGGATCCAAGCTTCCCAGACTTTGGGGAAGTTTGGAGCTAGATCCAGACTTCATGCTCCCTCTTAATCTCTATAATGTGTCAAACCAACACCTCGGGCCTGAATATTGGGACTATCTAGATCTGTGCTATGTGGTTCAGACCCACTGCTAATTAAACATAAATACACCTTCCACCCTTCCTATCAGTTAATTCTGATCAATCATTATTGGATAATCCAGTCACTGTTTAATACAATATTGCCTTTCTGTTGATGAGGCCAAAATTCTGGATGATGATAAAGTTGTCCAAGGATGATGGTCTAGGAGACAGTACAATATAAGTACCACTTAAGTCATTAGTCATTGATTGTTTCTAACAGAGGTTGTGATCTAGCACTGACTGATTTTTAATGGAAAGTCTCCCATTGACCTCGGTAGAGGTTAGATCAGGTCCATTAGCACTAGCTTATGTATGCTTGTAAAGGTTAGATTTTGTCAATTTCACCAAATACATGCAAACCAAGGCAAAATATTTCCATCGATGATAATTGATATTTATAGAGAGGCAAGGTAAGAAAAATGCTGCTTCAGAACTTATTAGAGTTTAAGGGTATTTACTGTATATTTGTGATGTTGACAATTTGTGTTTTAACAGTTATCAAGCTTTAACTTTTTGAACTCAACGTCTACTGTCACTAAATAATTGTCTGACCTGCCATAATTTCCCACCTCTGAAAATTTAAATTTAGAAAAATTGAGAAAGAATACTTATAAAAACACAATATTATCTGTCAAAATTATTAAATTCTACCAAGCCTAAGCATACACTTTGATTTGGAGGCACAGTGAAATAATTTGCTGGAGGTCTCAGAGCAAATCTGTGGTAGAGGTGGGAATAGATTCCAGCTATCCAGACACCCAGGCCTTTGTTCTCCACTGCCTTGTACCTTGTCTAGTCATTTACCCCTTTGGAAGATGAATGCAAAGTGCATGTAAATGCTACCCAGTCAGAACGGTGGTGTTTTGCCCCCACTTTATGCTCTCTCTGCCCAAGTATAAATGACTGCAAGGCTCAAGGCAGTTGAAATTCACACCTTGAGTCTGGTGTCCAAGCAACTGGACTGTGCTTGATTGAAATAAGAAGACACTGTATTGGTGGCCTGTGTTGGTAGGCTGTTTAGATGGTACCACCTACCCTATCAGAGGGAAAGCATCTGCCATTACTAAGGATACAATTGATCATGGAGATTACAGATTCCGTGACTTTAACAGATCTCCATCACTTCTTTGGTTTCAGCTTCAGCGCCGGGCAGTGAGGTTCAGGCTGTCAGCCCTGGGCAGTGGGACTCCAGCTTCGGCTTCAGCCCTGCTGTGATCAGACTCTGATTTTGTCCTTTTTTCCTATGATTGTTCCATGAATTTTGCCTAATTTTACCATGACAAAATCGTATCCATTGCCATTGCAACCCAAAAGCACAAAAATGAGTCCTCTAAAGCAAATTTGGTTTCAGTAAGAACAGTGGTGGACAGGGCCGGCTCTAGGCACCAGCTAAACAAGCTGGTGCTTGGGGCGGCACATTTTTAGGGGCGGCATGGCCGGCGCCAGAATGCCGCCCCTAAAAATGTGCCCTGGCTGCCCTAGCTCACCTCCGCTGCTGCTGCCGCTTGCGAGCCGCTATTCGCCCTCCCTCCCAGGCTTGAGAGCCTGGGAGGGAGGGGGAGAAGCGGCGCCCGCGCCGCGGCCACTCAGAGTCTCCCTCTCCCTCCCAGGCTCTCAAACCTGGGAGGGAGGGGGAGATCCCGAGCGGCCGTTTCGCGCGCCGCTGCTCCTTCTCCCTCCCAGACTTGAGAGCCTGGGAGGGAGGGAGGGGGAGAAGTGGCGCCCGCGCCGCGGCCACTCGGAGTCTCCCCCTCCCTCCCAGGCTCTCAAACCTGGGAGGGAGGGGGAGATCCCGAGCAGCCGTTTCACGCGCCGCTGCGCCCGAGGCAGGGCTGGGGATTTGGGGAAGGGGCGGAGTTGAGGCGGGCCGGGGGTGGGGGTAATTAAAAAACGGGGGGGGGGGGGGGCGGCCAAAATTGTTTTTGCCTTGGGCGGCAAAAATCCTAGAGCCGGCCCTGGTGGTGGATCATAGCCTCTTGGTGGTGTATATCATCTCAATAAGTGTGGTCACATTGTGGTTACAGCAAAGCCCTGGAAATGAGAGCAAGAGTTTTCATATTTAAACTGAATATGTTGTTGTTGTGGTCAGTGAATCATTTGACTTACCTTGCAATCGGGTAAAAGCAAGGTTGCCCTCACTCATGGGTGGCGGGTATTATAAGCCAGGGGAGGCTCTGCCACAGCCGCCAGACCCCCGGTTGTGGGGTTTGGTGGCAAAGTTTTTGCTTTATTATGCCCCATGCAGGTTCTGGGGCAGCTGAGGAGGCACATACCGCCTCCTCAGCCACCCCGGAACCCGCATGGGACATATCAAAAGCGTCTTCTAAGCAACGCTTTGCCCCTGGGCAGGTTGGGTCCGGGGAGGGGAGGCACGGCTTCGGCCAGCCCAGGGCTCCTCCGGGCAGGGGGGGGTGCTTGGGGCTTCAGCCAGCCCGGGGTTCCGGGGGCGGGGTGGAGCTCGGTGCTCTGGGGGGTGGGCTCGGGGCTGCGGCCATCCCGGAGCTCCTCCAGCCGAGGGGGAGTGCTCAGGGCTTCTCTGGGCGGAGAAGGGGGTCTTGTGGCTCCAACCGTGGGGGGGTGGCAGGGGGTCTCGGGCCTCCAGCTGTGGGTGGAAGGGGCGGAGCTGGGGGCTAGCCTCCCTAAAGGGGGGCTCCACCTGCCGCCCATGGCGTCACTGATGCTGCTGCAATAACAATAATGTGACATTATCCTTTTAATACTATCAGAAAACTATCCACTGAGGAGTTTATCTGGCCCCTGTCAGCATCGTATACAGGTGCCACTGGGACCTTAGTAATTCTAACATTCATATAGTTAACAAAAACAAAATATGTTCCCCTGCTCAATTCAGGGCCCTGAGGTGAAATTCTACTGCCTCTATGGACTCCGCTAGACTCTCCAGAATGCGTCGCTTTGGGATGTCACAGGTAGCAGAGGTCTCCATACAACTATTGACTCTTCCGGGATCTGTGATGCCTCAAAATGATGCATTCTGTGGATGGAAACCTTCATTTTCAAAAGTGACCAGTGACTGTAGGTGACATTTCCTCTGGCACACGGTGAAAGGAGTCTGATTTTCAGAAAGTGCTCAGGACCCATTCTTGAAAATTAGGTCCATTCAGTGTGTGTCAAGTTGGGCACCGAAAATCACTAGCCTCTCCTGAAAAATTAGCCTAAAGTCCCAAGAGAACCTGAAAGAACCTGTGGATTTTCATGTAGGTGACCCGTAAACATTAAATAAGTTAGTGAAAATGTAGTCCTGAATGGTCCTAGGGGCATTCAATACAAACCTTCGGGCTACATGCATTTTTGACTATAGCCTTGCAATCCAACATTCTTATAATTTATTGTTATTTGTATTGCAGTCACAGCTAGGGACACTAGTCGTGGACCAGGATCCCATTGTACTAGGTGCCGTCCGAACACAGAACAAAAAGACCGTCCTTTCCCCAAAGAGTTTACCATCTAAGTATAAAAAGTTAAAGTAAACCTTAAAATGCAGTTCCACTATGAAAACTGACTACAGAAAAAAGCACATTCTTATCCTACAGACCTGCTCCTCCTTCATATTCAGAGTCAGAATTGCTGACTTTAGTGACAGCTCAGACCTTGACTGGACAGGATAAAGGGTGTGTTGCCAGCATGTGCTAGCCAATACATGCCAACTAGCACATTCTGAGATTCCAGTTATAGACAATGCAGTGTGTACTTGACCAGTTCAGTATGTGTTAAAGTTAAAGCTTTGCCTCTTTGCTAGCCTTTAACCAGGGCCGGATTATGACATTCTGAGGCCATACGATATGTCAAGTGTAAGAGGCCCCATACCATTAAAAAAAAAAATTAATGTATTATTTTCACAGAAAGGACATGGAATATATAAACACGAAAGCTTTATATTTGTAGATATACAAAGGCGAAGTTGTAAAAATAGAATAATAATCTAACTAAAACACATCTTGCAATATGCCTGTTTGCATTATAAAATAATTTCAAATTAACGTATTTTCATCTATGATCTCTTAATTAGTAGATATGAAAACTTTATATCTACACCAACACAAAAGCAGTTACTTACACAAACCAGCTTACTTAATGGAAGCAGTACAACCTGCAGTATGTCTGTTTGCACATCACATTAATTTTAACACTGACATTTAAAACATTTTCATTTGTGATTTTTGGAGAGCAAAGTCATTGATGATGTCCTCAAATGATAAGCTACGGAGTTTGTCATTTTGATGCACAGGATGCTTTTCTTGCAGCATTTTCTAGGCAGACATCTCTCTTCATGTTCACTTCTCTATCCTCTGTCTTCCCCAGGACCACTAATTAATCTTGAGTAAACACCTCGGACATACAATGTGACAACAATCTATATGCGTGAAAGAGAAAGAAAGAATTTACCAGTAAAAAGACTGGTAATCTCTAGACAGGCATTGAGAAAGTGAGAAAAGCTAGTCTATATTCAAGCAAATATAATGAATATTATAGGCTTTAATAGCCTATAAATCATATATGCACATAGTTTGAAATAACTTGCTCACCAAATACTCAGAATATTTTGATATATATATGTATACCTTCCTTCACTTCTCTCAAAACCCTCTATCCTCTCATCAGCACTCGCTGATATTTACTGTGAAGGTTCCCAAAACCGATGGAAGGAAGCCAACAAAATTGAGCTGTGTAGTTTCACATGTATTGTATCATCCAGTCACCAGAGAGATGCCTGCAGCAAATGTTGGTGTGGCAAGAAACATGCACAAAACTGCCACTATTCAATCAGAACTCCTTACTCAAGCAAAACTTCCCAGGATATTATGCTTTGGTCTTGCTCTGACCCAATGAGTGGAAGCATTATCAGAGGCATCACATACAAGTCTGTCCCTGTGGATGATGGACTTGGGACCTGACCTAAAGCCCATTGAAGTCAATGGGAAGATTCCCACTGATATCAGTCATCTTTGGATCAGGCTTTTGGTGAACGTTGCATACACAAAATAAACACACATGTTTTTCAAATGGAATTTGTTGCTTGTGGGAGATCCTGACTTGAAAAGCCCAGAGACCAAAGGGCTAGATTCTTAGGGTATGTCTACGCTGCCCACATTACAGCACGGCCGCGGCAGCACTGTGATGTGAACAGTGTAGTCACACTTTATCTTCTGGGGAGAGCTCTCTGGGCGATAAAAAATAACCACCCCGAACGAGGGGTGGTAGCTTTATCGCTGGGAGCCGCTGTCTATACTGGCACTTTTCAGCGCTAAAACTTTTGTCGCTCAGGGGTGTGTTTTTTCACACCCTTGAAGAACAAAAGTTTTAGCGCTGAAAGTGGCAGTGTAGACACAGCCTTAGTTAGACTGACCCTGAGTTACAGAGATGTGGGGGTGGGAAGTATGAAGAGGTGTTAGTGCAGTGAGGATCTGACCCAGATCATTCCACTCTGTCTACAGATCAGATACAGGTTCAGGAACCACCAGTAGAGGAGAAAAGGTAGCTCTGTCTCCACGGCCATTCAGTGTGTTCTCATGCCCTAGCCCCAGGGGACTCTTATCTGCAGCACAGCCTGAGTGTGGAATGTGAGTTCTGCAGAGGAGAGGTGCTGCTCCCAGCTTTGTGTCCCTGGGGCCGGAAGTCAGTATTTTGCTGATAAACAGAGGCAGGGTGATTAAGATAAGAAAGGGTTGGTAATTAAATTAAGGATCTGGAAATGAGGAATCCCCCTGTGGGGGGGGGGGGAAGGAAGGGTGTTGAAGAGAGGGGCAGGGGACTCAGCCAAGGTTCCATTCAGAAAAGAGGGAGATGTGAGGGGCATAGGTGAAAATAAGGGAAGGGCTAGCAGTGGTATAGAGAAATTCCCACTCTACCTGTGGTACTTATGTGCAGTGCTAAATTTTTAATGAAAGAGGTGCCAGGGCTCAAGCAATTGGGTTCCGAGGCTCAAGCAATTTTTTTATTTTCATAACTGATGTGACAAGCCCAGAGGTGTTGAGGCTACAAAGTGCCAAGCCTAGAGGTGCTGGGGCTTTGCCCTGGCACAAATTAAGCACTGCTTATGTGGCCCCATCACCATGGTATCTGAGCACCTTACAATGTCTAACCTATTTTTCCTTGCAGTCCCTCAGTGAGGTAGAGCCGTGCTGTTATCCCCATTGTACAGATGAGACCCTGAGGCACACACAGACTAAAGGCTTGATTTTCAAAGGTATTTCAGCATCTAGTGAGATTTTTCAAAAGTGCTTAGAAGGTTAGGTGCTTTGTAAACCCCACAAGATGCCTAGCTGCATCTTTGGGTGCCTAAAAACCTTTGAAACTCTGCCCCTAAGGCACTGGCCTGAGGTCATACAGGAAATCCATGGAGGAAGTAGGACTCAGGTCTCTGAGGGCTAGCTCCATATCCATGGCACCAGCCTATCCCTCTGCTGCATGCTGCCAAAAAAAAAAGACTCTGCTAGTTGGGAGCAAAACCAAGGCGGCCAGTTCTCTGAGACTCCAGCACACAGTCCCAGGAGGTTGGCGTGGCTGTCATGGTTGACAGCATGAAAAGCAGCACAGAGGTCAGGAAGGACGAAGAAAGAGAGAGAGAGAATGAGAGTCACGTGAGAGGAGATCACTAAACCCCCAAGGGGTGGCAGGTTCTGCCCGAGGCTGGGCTGTAGAGCAATGGCTGCTGTGCAATTTTACATTTTAACTGAAAACCATTTTGGTTTGTCATTTTTTGTTCTGAGTTCAAGAAAAGGAAGGAATGAGGAAGTGTCATATGAGTATCAGATGTGCTTCTGCCTCAAATTCTTAGGGTTTCCGCTGTATTCAGGCCAATTCCAGAACAAAGAACAGAAATTGCCTCCACAGACTCCATAAAGTCGACGATTATTGTCATGATTTGTATTATTCACTGGGCACTATCTGTGTGCTCAGCACTGTTCAGAGTATGCCAGAAAATGTAGTCCCTGCGCCAATATGTATAAAATGTGTAGCCCTGATAAGATGGCTCAGACATTTAAGTATGAAGTGTATTGTTCTTGAGCACATGTTAATATCTATGAGTAGAGGCACTGACAGCTATTGAAGTTTTACCTGATTAAGCACTGGAAGATTTGACCCCCCCTCCCCCCAAGTTTCTTTCAAGAGGAAGAGCTGCCCAGAGCTCCTGTGTCTGTTTATTTTCCTTTCCTGCCTGCAGTGGCCCTGATATACATCAGAAGACTCAATTTTTTTCTAAGCTTTAAAATGTGGAGTTTTTTTGGTGTTTGGTTTTACATAGTCTCCTGTGAGAACTGCAACTCACTCAGCGTAGTGTTGTGTTTAAGAGCCTTCTGGAAAGTAACTAGCCTTTAAATAGAAATGAAAGAGGTTTTGCCAACTCTCATGGTTTTGTCATGAGTCTCATGATAATTGTTTTTCTTAAAGCCCCAGCTCCTGGAGTCAAGTGAAGATGTGATGATTTCAGCCTTCATTCTTAAAGAAAAAGTAAGTTTCTAGCCCTCATGGCTGTGGAGAAAGCTTCAAAATGTGGCCCCAGTGCACCCTAAAGGCTCAAAAAGCAGAAGGCAAATAAAACGAACACAAATCTATTGTTTTTAAATAATCTCAGGATTTTTAAGCCAATTTCATTTTTGGTGAGCCTGATTCATGATTTTTGAACATTTGGGGTGGGGAATATTGTGAAAGTGACTTGAAAGTGTCAGTTTCACCGCCTGTTTAAAGTCAGTTTCTAGTCTATTATTTGTAGTGAGGTAACACCCCTAGAGCACCAGGCAGGTGCAGTATAAACTCACGGGGCCTTGCCCTAGTAGGATGTTTCCAAAAGTTGATGATCTATTCCAAGCTTGGTGACTGCAAAAAGTAAGTAGCCTAAATGATAGAAAGTAATCTAGATATTTTGGGGGGGTAATTGTCGTATTCAAAAGTTAGTAACAAAGTAAGAATATACATTAATATTTTAAACCTAACCAGTGTCCTTTAAATGACTTGCCAAAAGATGTCAGAACATGTTAGTATTGGAGCTGAGAGGGTCTAATATTTATTTAATTTTCTTCCTTTATATAGGAATTAGATACAGTGCTCCTGTCAGCTAATTTCTAAGTTATTATCTTTAAAAAAAAAACACTAGCGTTTTCAGGTGCCCACGTAGCCCCTGGAATCACAGTTAAAGTTGCCCCTTTGCCCTCCATGAAAATCTGAAATGGCGCCCCTGTTCAAATGTCTAGGCTATAATGGAGATAAATCCGCTATATAACAGGCCTGAAGACTCAATGCCTCATTTCAAAGCCCAGGGCTGTTATGTTTCTTGCAGTCCCATCAAAGTGGAGAGTCTCACGTGGTTCAGAGAACAAATTCCAAGTAGAACTCCAGAGAGTTAAGGCTCTTTAACTGGGCAGAGCATGTTTTCCTCCTAACAGCCTCAGACACAGTAAAGGCATGTAATTTACATTTATGGGATGTAATGGCAATTGAAAGTGAATGCAGAGCACCACCTGCTGCCTGACCTGAATACTGCTAAGAATTTTGTAACATGGGCAGGGATAGGCGCAATATTTTCTTATACTGTAACTCACAATGTTAGCGAAGTAGGGCTGAGAGAAAGGAAATATATTACAGATCAGGGGTTCAAAAACTAGATCAACAAATCCTTTTCTCACTCTCGCAAAATAGGCATGTGGCTATTACCTGCCACTTTGGACACTGTCCAACTAGAAATGAGCCCCGAAGAGCTCTGTGAATGAACTGTTTGCACTTGTGTGTTGCACTAGGAAGCCCAAAGTAGTGACAATGCAGCCCCAAGACTGACACTGTATAGAATTAGTTCGAGCCCCATGCAGTACTCGGCAACCGGCTCTTAACAGGAAAAACCAGGGTAGAACTCAGGTTTGTAAATAACTTTCCATAGCCCGGGTCTGGCGCTTACCAACATGAGCCAAAGCATTTTTTATCATGCTAGGGCCTTGCTTCATGTGTGTGAGTGAATATGGCTCACAGGGTGGCTCTGATTCCATCCTTCAGGTCCCACTCTCAGTTTAACACAATATTTGTAATCAATACCGGAAAAAAGGGTAAAGAATTTTCTAAATGCTCTTTTAAAAGAAGCCAGGCCTAGGTAGTTCAGTGCTCTGTGCGTGGGGATTCAGGCTCACAGCTGCCTTTATTAATAGTCACGCTTATTAGTAACTAAGATTTCAATAGTGCCTTTCATCAACAGATATCAAAGTTTTCAACACCCTTCTGAAATTTAGTTCAAGGCCAAGATTTCCAAAAGCAAATAGTGATTTGGGGGCCCCCACTTGAGACACCTTAAAGGGGATTGGTATTTAGAAAGTGCTGAATATCCACCCTCTGAAAATCAGCCACCTTCAAGGTGTCTGAAGTTGGGTGTCCAAAAATCACTGGTTACTTTGGAAATGTTGGTCAAGAATCACTTCCCCCACCACTGCCATGCAGCCTCCTCGCGGGTGGAAGACAAGACAAAGGTAAAACTGCTGAACAGAGGTTCTCAGAACTTTTTAGTGTGGCCCATCTCTTAACTGGCAGCTTGGCTTGTGGACCCCTCTCTCATTTGTCATCAAACATGACACCTCCCTCCATTCCATGGGGTTCATCTACCTTCTCTGTGACAACTGCAGCAACTGCTTACATGGAGAAGAGACACTAGGAAAGTATTTAATGTAGCATCTGGAAATGAAGAGGTGGACACTAGTGCCCTTTGACCAGCCTGCTCTGCACCGCCAACATGCTTGTGTTTCCCAGACAATCAATAGTCCATGGGCCACGCTATGGGAACCACTACACTAGAAAATGTCCTTTAGGGACTAATCCTGCACTGACTGGAAGATTGCCTGCATGCTCCTATCAAGTCTTTTTCCATCTCCAATTTCTGTGAGGGCAGCAGTTTAGGATAGGATGTGCAGAGGATACTGTATCCAAGGGCCAGCAGGTTAGCGAGACGTTTGCCACTGTATCCCTGCAAACAGCAGCCACGCACTTGCTTCTCCACGTCTCCCACCAGCATCATGGCCCTTCATCCCATGCCTTTCCTCCTGCAGGGAACTCCCAACCCAAGTTCCTCAGTAAAGCAACTACAATGTTGTTCAAACCCCACATCTGCTGATAAGTTGCCAGTCATTAATGGCTAGGCAGGTGGCTGGTTATTCTGCCGCCATTATTCCTAGTTTATTTAGACTTTTAACAAAATTCCTTTGATGTGAGCGGTGCTCATTGTCCCTTAGCTAGGATGTGTTCCTGTCATTGCTACCCCCTTCCCATCAGGAGTCCCTTTCACATGCTTGAGTCTGGTCTCTAACCTCTCTGGGCCAGGGACTGCCTTTAAAATATATATATATATATATATATATATATATATATATATATAATATTGGAAGTTTTAACAGGTTTACACATCATTGCCATGTCAATATCAGAGTCAAATTGATAGACAGTGAGCTTGTGTTAACGTGAATGTAATAATCAGATCTCGCTTGGTACCAGTTTAAAAGAGTGAGCCTCTTTCCACTAACCGGGGTGTGTTGTTTCTGGTGATTTTATTAAACTGAGGGCAGCTTCCGATTACACATTGAGTAAACTGGGCATTTCTACCAAATGTTATTATTTTAAAAACTTGACACGTGTGGTGGGTTTTTTTTTTTTTTTTGTAGGTGAATGGACTTTGTCTGAGTACTGAATAAATGATAACCAAATATCTAAGTAGCTGTTTGGCCTCTGGGACTGCCTTTTAATGTGTATTTGTACAGCTCCTAGCACAATGGGGGCTGTAATCCTGATTGGGGCGCCTAGATGAAACTACGAATGAAACCACAATGTCTATTACAAGCATGCTGTAATACTGGCTAGATCTGAACACTTGTAGTGTGGAAAATAAGCCAAACTTTGCCAATTCATCCCATGTGAGCTATCAGGTAGATAGGTACCTGAAACCCTGATGCACAGAGATGTGATCTGAGCACAGGATCATCATTGCCTTTTCCCCAGATGGCATCCCACCGCTATCACTTTCCAATGTACTGTGCCTATCACATTCAATGCCTATGCTTAGAAAACAAAATCCTCAGCCTGCGTCCTCACATGTAGCTGTATGAGGATGTTATTCCAGCTCCTCTTTAGTTTCATAGGGACAGGCAGGGAATAGTTTATTAATTCACACATATTGTATAATCCTAGCTTTTGCCCCATGCTGGACAAATCTGCAGACAGGCTGAGGAGTGAATGTGCAGGGGGGAACCTAAACAGCCCTTATGGCTTGAGAGGTGGCCCTCCCAGGGCAGCACTGGCCCATGGAGGGTACGATGGGGATGCAGCATTTGCAGCATGTTTGGACTGGGAAGTTTGCTCAATTCACAGGTGCCAACATGCTGCTCTAGTCCTCGCTTCCCTGCTAGTTAGGGCAATGTGGGATTTTGATTTGGGGTGGGTGAAGGCTTAGGCGCCGACTTCCCCTCTAGCTGAGGGGTGCTTGACCACCCCTCTACCCCAGGCCCCACCCCCACTTCACCCCTTCCCCAAACCCCTGCCCCTTCCCACCCCTGCTCCACCCTTACCCAAATGCCACAAAAGAGCTGTTCATGGCAGGCAAGAGGCACTGGGGGGAGGTGCAAGCTTGACTGCTGGTGAGTGCTCAGCACCTGCTAATTTTTCCCCAGGGGTGCTCCAGCCCCAGAGCACCCACGGAGTTGGCGCCTATGGGTGAAGGGTGAAGCAACACAGAATAAAGCTGCAAACCCTACACACTGTAATCATTTATGTGCTAAGATGCTAAGCCAACCATTTCCCAAGGGCTTGATTTACTACCGTTATTCAATCCCAACTAATTCCCAAATCATTAATCCTTCCTGAGGCTCAGTTTGATTTCTTCCTCTCTAGATAAGCTTATGTGACAGTCACCCTCTTAAACTGACACACCAGGAATTGAACCCAGGATCTGCAGAGCTAAATGCATGAGCTGCTACACTTGAGCTAAAGAGCCATAACAACACCTCTCCTGTGTGGATTGGCACATGGGGGGACCTGTGGCACACACTGACCAGTGGTTACACTAAATCATGGCATAACTAGCTCTCTCTGGTTCAAGCCTGCATGCCTTTCTCCACATGCAGACAGTGGGCGTTTGGGCTGAGTAGACTGCAGGGTTTGCCCAATAGAAGCAGGCCCAGGCCCCAGTTTCACTGCACAGTTGAAATCACCCATGAGTCTTCCCTTAAGAAGGAGCTTTTCCTTGCTTTTTAAATCACAGGGACCAGTGGGAGCATGGTGTGAGATGACCCCTGCTCCTGCGCAGGGCTGGCTCTAACTTTTTTGCCACCCCAGGCAAAAAAAAAGAGCGCCGCCCCGCCGTAACACCCCCCCCCCAGCGCTGCGCCACCGAAACTCCCGCCCCCCCCAGCGCCGCGCCGCCAAAACCCCTGCCCCTGCCGAGCGCCGCGCCGCCCAACCCCCCCGCCCCCCACAGCGCCGCACTGCCGAAGCCCCCGCCCCCCGAGCGCCGCGCCAGCCCCCCCCCCCCCAGTGCCGCGCCGCTGAAACAAAAACAAACAAACAAAAAAACCCCAGCGCCCCCCGCCACCCCAAGATTGGCCGCCCCTTCCAAGGTGCCACCCCAAGCACGTGCTTGGTCGGCTGGTGTCTGGACCCAGCCCTGCTCCTGCACCACCATGGAGCCGTACTGAAATCACTGGATTTACAGGACCAGGGAAGTGGGGAGTAGAGGCTGAGTCACATGCAAGGCCGGCTCCATGCACCAGCTTGTCAAGCAGGTGCTTGGGGCGGACGCTCCGGAGAGGGGCGGCACGTCCAGGTATTCAGTGGCAATTCGGCGGACAGTCCCTCACTCTGCCTCTGACCGAAGGACCTCCCACCGAATTGCTGCCACAGATTGTGATCGTGGCTTTTTTTTTTTTTTTTTTTTGGCTGCTTGGGGTGGCCAAAACCCTGGAGCCGGCCCTGGTCACATGTTGCTCAGCAGTGCTTCCCAATATCAGTCAGCTCTCCTGGCCAGGGAATAGAGGGCCATTCCACACAGGGAAAAGAGACTTGTTTAAAAAGAAAAGTCACAGGCAGGTTTGCTCTGGACGTCCGTCAGGGCTTGGATTATGGAGGATACAAACTCTTCTTCCTGCCCCTCAAAATAGTGCTATAAGTAAAAATCTGTAATAAATTGTGATACAGCCGCAGCAGACAACACCAAAGCAGCCCCTCCCCCCAGAAATCTGCTTTCTAATGACTTCATGCTCTTTACTAACCCACCCCAGTGCAGGGCTGTGCTTTGGTAGGATTTTATTCCCAGCATGCCTTTCTGGGGCTGGCCCTTTAACTTTGGTAGAGTCAAGCAGTGCTGGTCCTTTAGCAGCTGTTTGGGGCTGTATTTGCCTCTCTTGGAGCTGGTAAGTATCTGTTGTGTTTTTCCCTTTTATCATTATCATCAAGGAGCTCCTACGTTCTCATAGAAGTTGGTTATGTAGCTATGGGGAGAGGCCAAAAAGGAAAGGGAGTTCCCCAAACTGAAAACTCTTACCAAGCTGTTAGAATTCAATTGGGTTTACAGCCTTTGTTTCTGTGTGCCTGCAGGGAAATAGGGGACAGTGCTAGGCAATGGCTGTGTGACATTGAAGGTGTCCTATATTACAATCTAAGGGAATGTCTACCCAGCTAAAGCTATGCATCGGCTAGTCTATCCTAGCCCGGATCTGGTGTGAGTAACAATAGTTGGGAAGACAGCTCAGTGCAGGCTATACAAGGCTGGCACAGACCCTGGGTATGGACTCTGGTTGCTAGCCCACACTGTGGTGTCTTTACTGCTTCTGTTAGCTGTGCTAAGTGGATTCAAGTTAGCTTGGGTAGGCTAGCACCTACACAGCTTTTGCTGTGTAAGCATATCCTAAGGCTCAGGTAGGAACCGGCTTGCGCTGGATGCAACCTACAATGATTTTATTTCAGATAAAGGAAAACAACAGTAAAGTCTCCATGTGGGGTGTGAGTGTGCGTGTGTGGGTGTGTGTGTCACAGGCTGCAGCGGTGCTGAGAACCATTTGGCTGTGCGCAAGCAGAGTTCTTAGGAGTGCAAAGGCGCAGGACACAAGCAAGGGCTTCGCAGTTAGGTAGCTACGCTGCTTTCAGTACTGTTGCTATTGTTCTTAAATTGCCATTTTTATTAGAGGAGGCCCCTGTGTTCCAGGGGTATGGGCACAACCCGCCGTTGGTGTAGGGTCCTTAATGGACCTGAGCAGCAAAAAAGGGTGAGATTTCAGTTGGGAATCCGGCCCCAAATGTTTTTAAGCAGAAGTACTGGGTGCTGGGGTAATGGAAGAATGAGGGGTGGGGGCTTTAGGAAAGAGCAGTGCTTGGCTGTAATCTGCAAACTCAGCAGAACCAAAGGGGAGCTGAAGAATTAGAAACACAATTTCTGCTGCAGATGGATGGAAACCTATACTCAGCACTTCCTTTTTTTTTTTTTTCTCCCTTCCTGTGCAAATAACATGTGAAGCCTGGTGAAGCAGGCTAGAGGTGAAGTGTGAAATAGTCCCTAACATTGTAGAACATTTCCCACTAAATCCTGCCTGTACGGCCCATCGCCCTTTCTCAGAGGGAGTTTAGCTGACTCTGCCTCCTGCAGCAGCTGAGGCTGGGTGATCTGAAGCTGAGAACATGTCAGAGATGAGCTCTTCTGGTGCGTCTGTATTTTTTCAGTAGACGCAAATACATCAAGTTGCTACTACAAAGTGCTGCTGTTTTCTGGAGGACTAACACAGGCAACTGCAAGCCAATGTACCGTGATTCCTTAGCTGGGGTAAATCGATATAGTTCCACTGAGCTTCACTGATTTGCATCAGATGAGGAACCAGCCCCACTGCCTCTTTGGCAAGTCTCCCTTCTCTATCTATTCCTGTCAGTGCTGCTGGGTCAGATGTCCCTGAAGAATTCTTTTACTGAAGGTGTTTAAAGTACTTCCTCCACTTCTCCTCCTCCAACAATTCCTGAGTTTTCTGTATTATTTTAACATGTAATTGTTTAGGGGGAAGGAAGGCAAAGATCAGTGGTTAGGGCACTAAACACTGGGCCATCAGGAGCTCTGGATTCTTTGTCCCAGCTACTCAAATCTACAGCACAAGATTTAATTAATTAGTGTAGGTAATGTGCTTTGCTTGCATGAAAGGAATTTTATGTGTGTGAGATATTGTATTAATTATCATTATTTGTATTACAGTAGCGCCCAATGGCCCCAGCTGAAATATGCTCCCCATTGTGCTAGGAGCTGTACATAGTATTTTGAATATTTCTGAAATAGGCCTGTATCAAAACCTCTGATCAGAACTGCATCCGTATCCAAATTTTACAGCTGCCACTTATCTTTATAATGGGCCAAAATTCTGGATCCCAAACACCCCTTGAACTCTGAAGAGTTTGTGATCCAGAGGCTGAGCAAGCCCCTTTTATGTGGCCTTTGAGTGGAAATGTAGGGTTTGGTCCCGTAGTTTCAGTGGCAGTTTGCATGGTAAGTTAATGATCATTATAAATCTGCACAGGGGTCAGGAAGGAAATACTTCCCCCGTCCCTCCCCCAGCCCCTGTGCACAGCACTGCAAATACGGCAAGCTGCAGCAATAAGGTTTATATCTTCTGTTGTAGCATTGGCCATCTGGCACCTCTGCTCAGGATGCTGGTCTTGATGGATCAATTTGACCTAGTCTAGCAAATGCAACTGTCTGTCCCTGGATTAATGCACCATTGTGGTATTGCCTTGTCATCATTAGCTAGACCAAGCCTGTGATGCTAAATTATACCATGACAACTGCATTGTCAATAGAAAAAAATAATTTCAGTTGTATATGACACTAATAATGACTTGTGTATAGTGTATTCTGTTTGCAGGGGGAGGGAGATGGGAAGGAGGCAGGACTGGTTTCTGGACTTTCATGTCTGATTAGAGCCAAGATAAATGAATGCCTCCCAGAGGTGACCTGCACAGGCCTAACTCATTTCCCCCAGCTCCAGTTAACAGGGTTCTTTATAACAGTCGCAATCTCACATTTCTTCTTGATAATACAAGCTTGTCACCTGCAGGTCTCTGGAGGCTAATCCTGCTCCCATTAGAGCTGATGTTTGTTTTTGCAATTGACTTCAAAAGGAACAGAAGCAGGCCCATTTTAGTCTTAATCTTGCAGGTGCCTATAATTAAAATTTTTCATCTGTACGTAATTTTCATCTGTACGTTAGTTAGCTCCTTAAATATGTCGATGCCAGGTGTCTGAGCTTTGTGACTTTGTGAGGATTTATGCTTCTGTTTGGATGCATCACCCTCATCTTTAATCCTCTGTGTGTATCTTTATCAGATCTCTCTCTTTCTAAGCTCTGAGCAGCTTTAGTTCCTGGCAAAGAGCCTGATCCACCTGGGAAGTGCTAGGTACCTTGCAGCATTGGATCCAAAGTGACATTCCCTAATTATCTCCTTCTCTGCTACCAAGCTGAATCCGTGGCACATGCAGCCCAGACAGGGATAAAGACTCCAGGGGAAGAAGCTTGTTTAACTCTATGTGAAAAGGTCAATTGTGAACAGCCTGGATTACCTCCCCAACCCCCCTACACACACACCTCCACATTCCAAAACTAGCTTGCAAGGGCTGGAATGTTACCGTCATTTCTCCGGTGGCCCACAAAAGACCCTGCTGCCATAAAATGATCACACCTGGTAGCCTAGAAATCACCCAGTGTCCCCATGAAGAGATGCTGATGTTCAGCCTAGCAGCTGGCAATAGTAAACATGCAGCGACCCAAATGAAATGCATTCCTCTAAGGCTTTAGGTTCTTCCACAAAGATGTTTCCCAGTGTCAGAGTGCCATGGAATGGGTGAGCCAAGAACAGAACATTTCTCACCTGTTGCTGCAAAATACTGGGCAGAAGAATACACCTGGAGTTATTTTTTATTCTGGCTCTGACTTTTCTCCCTGTCATACACTGGAATCTGGGACTTAACAAACTGGGTCAGAAATGAGGTCCATCTAGCTTGTCTCTGACACTGGCTAGCAGCAGCTGCTTCCGTGAAAGGTTCAGGAACTCTGCCGTATCTGCCTCTCACATTGTAGTTACTAAGTGATTCTAACCACTGTCACTTCGTGTCAAGATTCAAAATGCAACATATTAGATATAGTCGTCACACCTCACGGTGCTTGGTTTGGTTAGCTCAGGTTCCTTCCGGGTGTCCTGAAAGATATGAAAAATCTGGTTTAATGTGTGCATTCTTTAATGTCAGTGATTGCAAATCAGGCTAACTGCCAACCGGGCAGCACCCATTGAAGGTGAGTTTAGTGTAATGTTTCTGTATGTGCATTTGTATAAACAGCAGCGATCTGGTTTACTGATCAGATGAACAATGGTCTGTAGATTCTTTAAAAAAAATAAACAACCCAAACAGACAGCAAGTCCAGATCGATGGGGCTTTGTTAAAAGTGCACCATGGCCCAGGGCAGTGGCACCATTTGCTATGCAAGAAACCAGAGAGAGGTTCTTGGGTATGGTTCTCTAGTTGGCAGGCAACTGAATATTTTCTTCCCCAATCCTTAATCATTAGAGATTGGCTTAAATCCTGACGCATGAGGTTTAATATCCTTCCAAAATTTGTCCTAATTAATTATGATAACGATATGCTTGAGAAAGAGAGCCTTATAGTTATTTGCATTGCAGTAGTGCCTGGAGGCTTTATTCAGGGAGCAGGACCCTATTGTGCTGGGCTCTGTGTGCACACACACATACAATCCAAAAAGGTGTTTCCTGCCCTAACGACTTTACCAACTAAGTCTATAGCTACATTAGCACTTTTGTTGATAAAACTTCTGTCTGTCAGGGGTGTGAAAAAAACACCCCCCTGAGCGACATAAGTTTCACCACCAGAAGCTATGTGTGGACAGTGCTATGTCTCCCGCTGACATAGCCACCGCCGCTCGTTGGGGTGGTTTAATTATGCGGATGGGAGAGCTCTCTCCTGCCGGCATAGCGCGGTTACACGGGAGACCTTACAGCAGTGCAGCTGTAGCCTAGACTGAGTGGGACTCCAGGGGGTAACCCCAGACAGACTGATGGTGCACAAGGCAACCCTTGAATGATTGTAATAGTGTTAGCAGCAGCGGTCATGGACATTTTAGATTGATTGATTGAATTTTAGATTTGAGAACTCCAGTCTTGGTTTTATAGGGCAGTATCAGCTAGTGCTTCTGTAAGCACTTTTGTTAAGGGAAAGGGGACAGAGAACCTGACCTACGGCATTTTTGATTTCACTGAAAAACCCATATGTTTAAAATTACCGCAGTCAACTTTTTCAGGGCCGAGTTTCACTTGAAGGGTTGTTTTTTTGTTTTTATTTAGATCGTCTTGTCTAGCAGTGAACAGGGTATTGTTTGTTGGGCTCAGGTAGGTATGTCCCGCCTACTCACTTGTTTGGGATTAAAGAACATCCTTCCTTCCCATTTATTGTCTTCTATGTTGTATTTGCTATGTAGCCGAGGTCAACAGGTAGATCTTCAGTGCCACTATCACTGTGGGGAGGCTGAGCATGCTGGGGAAAGATGAGGTTTTAAAGCATGTTAGAAAGTTTGCTGCCTGCTTTTCAAAGCATTTTGAATGGGGCATTAAAAAGGCAAGAAATAAAGCCATAAACCCCTGATGCGCCTCATTTACAGCTGGCTCCATCTTTCCACTGGCCCCCAATGATTAAGAGACATGAATTGATGATGATAGGAAGAACATTTGAAGCAGGTTATTTTCAAGAGAGAATTTGGGGAAAACCTTTAAACACCCTAGTAGTTAATAAGAGATTCAAAGTTTGGCATAGACACTCCATCCTATAAAAGTTCCTTAGACAGCTTGTGGGATTTCTTTCCCATGGGCAGTGGGAGACCTTTCCCCCTTTTCTGTTTGCTGCTGTTGCTAGCATCCCTTGAGTGAGTGTTTCTTTTCCTTCAGACTTGGACGTACCTTTCATTGTTCAACGCCCAAATGTGTGGCCATTAGAATGTGAGATGATGGACCCAAAATAAGGGACGTGCCAAAACAAACAATAGTGATGAAAGAGTAAAATGTTGTGAGTTTCTTTTCTTTAACAAATATAATGTTTCCTGTGATCACTGTTTAAAGACTTTTTGGTCTCAGCTACAGCAGTATAAATAGATCCATGATTCCTGATGTCAGTAATTTCCTTTTTGAAATGAGGTAACCAGTATTGCACAGGGTATCCTAGATGTCCCATTGATTTAAATAATGGCATTATAATATTTTCTGGGTTGTTGTCCATCTCATTCCGTATACATCCTAACAGTTTGTTCGCTTTTTCACACAATGTGTAATTAGACTGTGGAACTCATTGCCACAGGATATCACTGAGGCCAAAAATTTAGCATGAGTCAAAGGGAGATCACCCATTTCTATGGATAACAAGAACATACCGATTTATAATAGTTAGTTAACAAAAGTTTTGGAAAGGAGATAAAACCTCATGTTTCCCTAATCATTAAGGATTAGGATGAGACCTTCATGGGGGGGGGGGGGGCGGGAGAGATTATCCCATGACTGCTACTGTGGGGTTCTTGCACCCTCCTCTGAGACAGCTGGTAGTGGCCAGGTGAGACAGGATACTAAACTTGGTGGACCACAGGTCTGATCCAGTCTGGCAGCTCCTATATTCCTAATTTACAGGGCTAACCAGGTCAGTAGCTAACAATATGAAATGTGTCCAGAGACTGGCTGGTCCATTGCTCATTAATATATTCAGTATCATTATCTGTCAGTACAGAGTGACCATTGCACACATTCCAGCGGAGTGTGGAGGTGGAGGCTGGGAGGAGGGGTAGAGTTTATTGGCCTAAGCATCCGGCTTGCAGTAGCTAAACGTTATTGCCCACAAATTCCTATCCCAGCAGAGTCCCAGCCTTGCATGATAAACTGGGTTCTCTACAGTTTATTGTGCTGGGTCTTTCAGAGAAAACCCATCGGGGTTCTGTCTGCTCTGCATGGATGCTAACAATCCCTGAAAGCAGGGTTTGGCCCTATGGTTGTGGGCAAGATTTCCCCTGGTGCCATTGTGCTGCTGGTTGTCTCCTTGGCTGCTGCCCTCCACCTCAGTTTGTGCTGCACATTGTGGAGTTTGTAAAGCACATTGGGATCTTTGAAAAGGGAGCAATAGAAATGTATTATTTTATTATATGCACCTGGGCAGAAACAATCTATTCTGCCCAGCAGATGGCAGTGGTACACAGACACACAAACTAGCGTACTCTCCATATACTATTTTGTACATATCTAGCATCACCTCTTATCCAGGGACTTCAAGCCATTAAGATTTAGCATAAGCCATATACTTAAATGCTTTGCTAGATTAGGCCAGAGTGCTTAGGAGCTTGCAGGATCGAGTCCTGGTTTCTTATCTTCCCAGCTGATGAAGAAAATGACTGAGGCGTTGACCCATAAAATCAGAGCTCTGTGTAACTATTTGGCTAGGCTGGGATAGGTTGAAAGAGTTACTGCAGGCAGTTAACTTTCACACTTCTGATTCAGGGAGCATCTGTCTTGACACAAGTGATTTTGGGGGAATGTTTTTGTGGAGCAAAAAAACAAGGTGAAAACCTAGAGTTCTTCCTCAGGTCTGATTCAGAACTTACTCAGGGGGGAAAACTGCCAATGACATTAACAGGAGTTTGAAATCAACAGAGTGAAAACGGAGAAAGCACTCAGGGTTTTTCACTTAGACAGAATTCTCCATAGGTGATGCTAGGAGAAAAACCACTGCTCTACAACGTGCAGCAAGGTGAAGTTTCTTCACCAGTATCCTCCTCCTCCCTTTTGTGCCTTGTCTGTAACTAACTCCTTTACTTAAACTCTGCATAATGACCAAAACAAAGCAAAACCCATCTGATCTACCAGAGCAGGTATGAGAGACTGTGTCTGAAGACCTGTGCTCAGTGTAAATTGAAAGACTGGGGGCTGAAATGAACTACCAAGGCTGTCTAAAATAATCCGTTAAAATAGGAGAGCATCTATTTCTATACATTAACAGATTCACTTGCAGAGGGCATTGCAAAATGTAAAGCAGTATCACTTTGCACTCTAGTCTCCTCAGATCTTGTAAGCTAAGTAGTAAGTAGGCTGTTTAAGATTTGGATGGGAGACCTCCAAGGATGTCAGGTTGTGGAAAAATTAGTGCTGGGAATTCAGTAAGTAGCATTTCCTTCCTGAGTCAATGTTGAATGAATGTCCAGGAACAGGAGATGGCATTCTGTAGCGCAGTCATCCTGGCACCCTTCAGCAGTAAAAAAAATTTAAAGAAAATATTGTCAATAGTAGAGCCTGGAATCCTCTCTCCACAGAACAGGACCAATGCAGAGTGCATGGTGTCAGCTGGCACAGGTTGCTCTTCTGTTAGAAGTCAACAGTCTGCCAGGTCCGTGCCTCCCTCAGAATGCTCCTAAGTGAAAGAAAATGGGTGTCTGTCCCCCTGCGCTCCTCCAGTAGACAATATTATTGCTACTGTGGCCTGTAGATTCAGAGGGAAAGGAACTCTCTGCCTTCCTCTGTTGGTGAACACGGGAAAGAACGGCCACAGAGCAGCTTCATTTGCATAAGTGTTCTACCCAGAATTCTTTCAGAGACACTTTGGGAGCCCCCATAACTAGTTGCAAACTCAAGACTGGTCGGGAAGGTGGAGCTGAGGAAAAAGGGAGTAAAAGGGTACCTAACTGGTGGCAAGGAATGCATCTGCAGGTAAAGGAGTCAGCTGACAGGTCTTATGTGCTACTGGTTCCCCTCCCCTGAGGATCCTGGGCTGTTGGGAGGGCTTCATGATTAGAGATGTAGAGGACTTTGTGACAAGAGCTCACGCTGAGGTGGCTCCTTGACAAGGTATAATGCAAAGAGGGGTCTTCACTGAAGCCACAGAAGACAGCCACAGAGCTGAGTGACCTCTGGTGAGGCCCCTCTTACCTAGCCATAAATAAAGCTGAAATCACTCTAGCTGGGTTCAGTGATGGACCAGCAGGCCCAGATTGAAGAATTCTGGTGCCCCCCCAATTTCCTTAAAGTAGACAGAGCATGTGATATACAAGACAATAGCCATCTTCTTTCTTCCCCCTAGAACAGAGGGGGGAGGCTGTGCCCCCCTGGGAGGCATGCTGGACTTGTGGGGGGCTGTGGCCAGCCATCTCATGGTTTGGTGGTTATGGCAGAAGTGTGGGGGGGCCAAGCACTAGACTGAAGCTCCACTCATTCAGGTTTGGCCCAACCCCCTCCACCTTCATGACAGGGTATAGCCTGGCCAAATCTGAGGGAGTGGCGTTGTGACCTGGTGCATGGGGTCACAGTGCTGCTCAGGTTTGAATGGTGGGGCGGCCGGGCCAAATTCAAGGGAGTGGCATTGAGACCTGGTGTGGGGCTTTTCAGCAATGTGCAAAGGGTTTTTTTTACCCCTTGTTTTGTTTTTCCAAAGGCCAGGGCGGCCCCTGAGATGGGAGCCCTGTGCAAGGCTGCACTGCCCAAAGGACTGGAGACAAGTCTGTCCAAGAGCACCTCAGGACTCTGGGACTGTACAATCCACTGACACCAAACCCTCAGTGGGGTTTAGTGCATGGTGAAGGGGGAAGTGACGTGGTAAAGAGACATTTGTGTATTGAATGTTAATGCCAGTGGGGAGGGACCCGAGTTAACAGACTGAGACAGATGTCTTGTTGCTGTCTATTTCCAAGTTGATTCTGTTCCCTTTCCCTCTAGTAAAGTTTTCCTTGCTTCATTCACAGACTCAGTGCTTGCTAGAGGGGACTGGTGAGCCTGTCCAGGAAAGGTATTTAGTGATCTCAGAAATTCTGAGTGGGTCTCAAGCTGGTGGTGTGTTTTAGTTTTAAGAGGGACCCTTAGCTATTTGAACTGGCCCACACTGCTGCCGACAATGCCTGGCAGCCAGGTTACACTAGGATCAAGATTACTATTTGTTTCATTTTGAGTTGGAGAGGGAGAGCGCTAGCAGCATTGGGTCAGTGACAGTGAGGTCTGGACTCCAGATGTGCAACAACTGGCAATGCAAGATGGGAAGATTATTTGTAGAAGAAAATTTTGGAAGCCCAGCGGGGTGGGAAGTGGGATACCAACTTTAAAATTAAATTCTCAGCCAAAAAGAAAGGAATTTAGCTGTGGTCCCCATCAGACCAGGCTCCTGCATAAATTGCTTCTGCCACCCAGCCAGGAGGATTATTGAGAAATGGTCTCCAACAGCAGAATTATCCAACATGGGGGAATTCTATATTAGACCTTGTCTTGACGGATAAAGAGGAATGAATCACAAAACTAAAAATTAATGGTAACTTAGTTACATGTGATCATGACTTGATCACATTTATAATGTGCAAATGGAATAAAATCCAGACCAGTGATACATATACTTGGTGCTTTCAAAGGGCCAGTTTCAAAAAGCTGACAACAATTATGAGCCAGATCATCTGGGAGGAAGAATTTAACCATAAAAATTTGAATGATCATTGGGAATTGTTTAAGAACGCTTTACTAGATGCCCAAAAAGCCACAAGCAAGGAAGAAGACTATATTTAAAGAAGTGACCTGGTCTAGAGGGGAAGTGAAGGCAGCTATAAGATATAACAAATGGAATAAAGGGGCAGTTGATAGTAAAAACTATTAATCAGAAGCTAGAAATTATAGAAAATTGATAAGGGAAACAAAGGGACACAAGGAGAAATCTATGGTCAGCAGAGTTAAGGAAAATAAGGAGTTTTTAAGGTATACCAGGAAGAAAAAGAATCCTAACAATGGTATTAATCGATTACTAGATGGAAATGGTAGCATTATCAATAATAATGTACAAAAGGCAGAAGTGTTCAATACATTTCTGTTCTGTATTTGGGAAAAAACACATCTTGTAGTTATATCATATGGTAACACACTTTCCATTCCACTGATGTCTCAGGAGAATGTTAAACAGGAGCTACTAAAGTTCAATGTTTTTAAATCAGGCCTACATAACTTGAATCCAAGAGTTTTAAAAGAGCTGGCTAAGGAGTCTTCTGGGCTGTTTATGTTGATTTTCAATAAGTCTTGGAACATTGGGGAAGTTCCAGAAGACTGGAAGAAAGCTAACATTGAGCCAATATTTAAAAAGTGTAAATGGGATGGCTCAGGTAATTATAGGACTGTCAGTCTGACACTGATCTCGGGCAAAAAAATGGAGTGGCTGAAATGGGACTCAATTAATAAAGACTTAAAGGAGGGTAATTTAATTAATGCCAGTCAATATGGGTTTATGGAAAATAGATCCTGTCAAACTAACTTGATATCTTTTATTGATGAGACTACAAATTCAGTTGATAAAGGTAACAGTGTTGCTGTAATATATTGAGACTACCGTAAGGCATCTGACTTGGTATCATATTACATTTTGATTTAAAAAATAGAAAGATATAAACTTAACATGATACATATTAAATGCATTAAAAACTGGCTAACTGATTGATAGGTCTCAAAATATAATTGTAAACACGGAATCATAATTGAATTGGTGTGTTTCTAGTGAGGTCCCCCAGGGATCAGTTCTGGTGTCTGTCTACAATTCAAGAAGGATGTTGATAAATCCGAGAGGGTTCAGAGAAGATCCATGACAATGATTAAAGAATTAGAAAACATGCCTTATAGTGATAGACTCAAGGAGCTCAATCTATGTTGCTTAACAAAGAGAAAGTTAAGGGGTGACTTGATTATAGTCTATAAGTATCTGCATAGGGAATAAATATTTAATAATGGGCTCTTCTAGCAGAGAAAGCTATAACATGGTCCAATGGCTGGAAGTTGAAGCTAGACAAATTCAGACTGGAAATAAGGTGTAAATTTATAATGGTCAGAGTAATTAACCCATGGAACAACTTACCAAGGGTCATGGTGGATTCTCCATCACTGACAATTTTTAAATCAGGATTAGAGGTTTTTCTAAAATATCTGGTCTAGGAATTATTTTTGGGCAGTTCCAGGGCCTGTGCTATACAGGAGATCAGACTAGATGATCACTATGGTCCCTTCTGGCTTATGAGTCTATGTATCTATGAAGGTTGTGCATGTCAGGAAGCATTATTACAGAGATAAGAGGGACAGACTGTGGCCAGTAAATGCAGGGCATCTATTGTTTCTGAAAGCTTAGCCTTCCTAATTGACTCACACAGATGAATGTGAAATTAGTAGGAAGTTTGGCAGCAAGTCAATGGGAAGATATTTAAATGTAAAAAGGAACTACTTCTGTGCTTAAGCATCACTGAGCCACAAAAACCAGATCCTCACATACAGGTGGACTAAGGGCTTGTCTATGTTACCCCACAGTTCGGACTACGGGGTGTGAATTGCAGCATGCTCCAAAGTGTTGAGCTGTAACTCCCCCCTGTGGATGGCGCAAGCGTGAACCCGTTTGAAGAGGACTGCATTAATGCAAACTAGGAATCTTTTAGCTGGCGTCTGCAGCATCCACACAAGGGAGTTACAGCGCCACACTTTGGTGCGCACTTCTATTCACATTCCCACAGTCCGAACTACGGGGCAGCGTAGACATGGTCTTAGATGGCGTTGGGTCTTTAGAATGGTATGCAGAACCTTTCGCCACAAAGTCCCTTGTGTGGATACAGCCTGGGACAATAGTAGCTGAAAACTGCTGCCATTTGACAGGTGGTCAATGTCATGCATTGTCAAGATCCCAAAACTAGACTCTACTAAGGGGCCTGGGGGCGTGTTTCTAAAGAGAAAATGAAGGTCTGCTCTAAACTTAAAAGTTTTGCCAGCATAGCTATGTTGGTTAGGAATGTGGGGAGGGGGGGATCACATGATGTAGCTGGGCCAGCAAAAGCCCCAATGTAGATGCAGCTATACTGTCAAAAAAGTCCTTTTTCTGGCACAGCTTATTTCATTTGGAGAGCTGGTATAAGCTATGCCAGCAAGCCCTTTCGAAGTGCAAACAAGGCCCAAGTATTTAACAGTCCCACTAAGATAACTGCATAGTTTTTCTGCATGTTGTATGTGATATGCCCGTCACTAACGGTTGCCTTGGTTCTTTGATGAGGATAATGGCTGTAGATAGTAACTTTCTTACTGTTAAAAGCGACAAAGAGTCCTGTGGCACCTTATAGACTAACAGACATATTGGAGCATAAGCTTTTGTGGGTGAATACCCACTTCGTCAGACACAGTGAGTATTCACCCACGAAAGCTTATGCTCCAATACGTCTGTTAGTCTATAAGGTGCCACAGGACTCTTTGTCGTTTTTTTACAGATCCAGACTAACACGGCTACCCCTCTGATATTTTCTTACTGTTACTTTCTCTCTTCACATTGTTCTTCCCTGAACTGTAAAGACTAGACACCAGGATGAAGAGAAATCAAGTTTATTTTTAGCTCTATTGTACAAAAATTACTGGTAAAGTACACACACACAAATGGAGAGGAGTAGAACCCCTGCAGAGATACAGTGGTCAGCACTATAGATAACCCATAAGTAAAGGTATATATCCATTACAGGGGAGCACCTATAGTTAAAGTTACCTACTTTTTCCAGAATAGACCTTGTTTTCAGTTGCTTACAAGCAGGGCCGGCTCCAGCATTTCTGCCGCCCCAAGCAAAAAAAAAAAATCCGCGATCGCGATCGGCGGCAGCAATTGGAAAAAAAAAAAAAAAAAGCCGCAATTGGCGGCGGCAGTTCAGCGGCAGGTCCTTCGCTCCTAGAGGGAGTGAGGGACCTGCCGCCCCCGAATTGCCGCAGGTGCCGCCCCTCTCCCTTGGCCGCCCCAAGCACCTGCTTGTTAAGCTGGTGCCTGGAGCCGGCCCTGCTTATAAGTTTGCCAAACTTAAACCATTCAGGCTGAAATTTTCCATGCTGGATGTTTGCCTCCGGTGGATTTTTTTAAAATAATCATTAAAAAAGGCTCCACCGTTGCTCAGAATGAGGTAGGGGAAAATATGTTGTTTTTCCACTGTTAAAAAAAATAAATTCTTATAACTATTTTGTTGAGGAGCTCTAGAGCTTCCATGACTTGGAGCAGGCACTTGAAATGTGGTGGGGGGAAGGAGAGGTCAGGGATCTGCCTTTTGCCTTCCCTGTGAAAGTCCACCCAAATCTAGCCAAGTTATGACTTTGTGAATTTGTTTTCACATACAGGCTCAGTAGAGACTAGCTAGAATTTGTCAACTGAATTCTCTGACGCTTCCTTCTGGTTAGCAGGAATGAATGAATTTGGGTGGATAATAGCCAGAAGAACATTTTGTTTGGCCACAGAAGAGAATCGGGCAAGCCCTTACAAGGGAAAGTACAGTATGTGGGCACATATGTTTAATATCTATCAGCAAGTACAGTAACAGCCTAGAATAATTTGGCTGTATCGCGTCACATGAGAGAATTGTCCTGAAATAGGCTGATACTCTTGATGTTATTTTTGCCACGCTAGACATTGTAGCCCTGACATCCCATGCTGCTGGATTATGAGGGGCTATCCTCTGGATCATAACACACCAAGGGGAGGATGCTTCATTTCAGTCTGCAGGAGGGGATGCGTTGAAAGGTGAACTGCAGAGGTGCTTTAAAAACCAAGCAAGTTTGGAAGATGACAGAAGAGTGTAGCATGGGGAATCCGCTCTGGTCCAAAACGCCGGGAGTCAGTGCACAGACTGAGTAGAAGGGCTGCGCACTAGTGGTCCAGTCCGGGAGTCCTTCCCCTCTGATGCACAGCAGCTGCACAGTCACTCCACAGCTCCTTCTGAGCTTGCTGTTGCTATGACAGCCATGGATGCGACGGGCCATGTGTCGCACACAGACTCTTCCTTCTTGAGATGAGTCTTGACTTGTTAAACATTTCCAAAAGAAACCGTTCCCGATGGAAACTTGATTCCTGGCATGACGGTTCTCCAAAGCTCTTGTTTCTCCAAAGGCTGGCTATGTGCCCCGAATTTTAGCCTCAGTGCAAGTATTCTGTGTAGAAGTTTTCTGTGCTGAAGTTGTAAATCACTTATGCCTGCAGCCCAATTAGCTCATGTAGAGCCTTTTGGCCCCAGTGATCACTATTTATCCAAAGCCTTGAGTCTCTGTGTGAATTTCATGTCCCCAGCTCCTAGGGTGACCAGATGTCCCGATTTTATAGGGACAGTCCCGATATTCAGAGCTTTTTCTCACGTAGGTGCCTATTACCCCCCACCTCCTGTCCCGATTTTTCACATTTTCTATCTGGTCACCCTACCAGGTCCGAACAAACTTTAGCAGAATAATTGTTAAATGCTTAAACCATTTTATTTTGCAGAAAAGGATTGGTAAATATGAAAGAAGCTTTAGCAAGATGATTTTTTTTTAAATGAGTCTTAATTTTGAAAGGTCTTTTCTGTCTCTTGCTCATCTATTTTAATTTTTTAAGCAGTTTATAAAAAATGTCAAGTCTAGAGTTTTGTTTAAGGGTTAAATTGGGTGTGGGATGGGGGGAGGGCAGAAGCTGTGATGTCTCCTACAAGCCAAGCCCCGTCCTGTCATGACCTCATAGCGAGTTACTGCTCATAGGAGACTATGCAGGTCTTGATAATGAGGGCCTCTCTTCTTTCTGTGTGCTTGGACTAGCAGTGAAGTAGACAAATATGTTGATATTTAAACTGCTGTTATTAAGCTCTAGTTTGTTTTTATACTGCACATTAAACATTAAAGCTAAACACAGTAAGGACTCATATGCATTTGGCAGGTCAAAATTCAGAGACCAGGGCAGTGCTTAATTTGTAATGAAAGGGATGGCGGGGCTCAAGCAATTTTTTTACTTTCATGACTGATGCGGCAAGCCCAGAGGTGCTGGGGCTTTGTACGGCCAAACCTAGAGGAGCCAGACTAAGCCCCGGCAAGTCCTGGCACATATTAAGCACTGGACCTGGTGTTTTAAACTGATCCTGAACACCATGTTTGAATTCTTGGCCCAGACATCTATCAAGGTCCCCACAAAGGAATAGAATCAACTGAAAGACAGTATAATCATGGCTGGATCCATGATTATAAAGATCAGAATCAAACCAATAACCTAGAACATGGCAAAAATAACCTTTTCTCCCCCCCCCCCCCAGCCTTTTCTAATAAGAAGAGCACAGTGAGGGGGAATGGATGGATGTGGCATGGAACTGAAAGCCAGACAAATAGTTGTGCAACAGGAGGAATTTTTGCCAGATACACCAGAAGCTTCCTCTTCTGAGGCTGTATGTAGTAGATACAGGAGGCATGTTGGTGCCACCTCTTTTGCTGCTACATGAGTCTCTTCTTTGGAAAGAACTGGTTCATTATTTGGCAGGAGGAGCAGTCCTCCAGGAAGGTGTTCGTGACCTATGTGTCTGTGTATGGTACTTGTAAAACACCCATTGCCTTAGTATCTCAACACCTCACGGCACCTGTGTGAGGAAGAGAAGCACTATTATCCCCATTCTACAGATGGAGAACTGGAACACAGAGAGACTAAGCAACTTGCCCTAGGTCTCACAGGATGGCTGTGGCAGGACAGAGACCTGAACCCAAGTCCCAGGCTAGTGCACGAACTCCTGGGCTAGCTTTCATCTCTTAGATGTGAGCTTCTTGGTTCTCACTTCCTCTCCTTGCTATGTGCATGTTTTATTAACATATTATTTGCTAAGCACTATCGATACGCTCACAAGTAACACAAACTGAGGGCAGTCCCAGCCTCAAAGAACTCACAATGTACACTTCTACCTTGATATAACGCTGTCCTCGGGAGCCAAAAAATCTTACCGCGTTATAGGTGAAACCGTGTTCTATCGAACTTGCTTTGATCTGCTGGAGTGCCCAGCCCCGCCCCCCGGGAGCGCTGCTTTACCGCGTTATATCCGAATTCATGTTATATCGGGTCGCGTTATAGTGGGGTAGAGGTGTAACATGCTGTTGTTTCTTGCTCCATCCCTGTCTCTAGCCTTCCCCCAGAGGTTCTTGTCCTCCTGCTGAAGGACGAAACACTCCCATGGCCTTTCCAGTGAACTCTTTTCTTCCTGGAAAACCCAAGGCCGTGATTCTATTCGGAGTCTGAAAGGGCCGGCTCTGGATCATGTCCAGGGGAATGCGCTGGGGCCTGATGTCTTGAGAAGAAGGGATGGGGAGGAAAATGAGGTGACTCTGGTTCAGTTTCCGACAGATGAGCTTAACACCATTTCATATGGAAACGAGAACGTGTGAGCGCCGTGTTCGGGAGTGCGAAGGAGGTTTCAGTTCACAGGTGTAGGGCTGGATCTTGATCTTGGGTTAGTCTCCTTCAGACCAATTCTTCCAGGGTGATGAGGAGGAGTATTTCCTTTGGCAATGCAGGAAGAGAGAGTGGAGTGGAAAGGCTTCGCGGCTGTCCCTTGTCTTCACTTCCAGCGGGATGAGGGGCAACACGTTTCTGACGTGAGACTCAAACTAAGTGCGTCTTAGGTTAATGCCCCTGTAGCATACATGTAGCCTGTAATGTGTTGGCTGTTATTACACAGCTGCCCACCAGACCTTCCCCTTGGTAATAAGGAGTTTGTAGGTTTCAATCCTACATATTTATATTTATCTCTATATGTGAATTTTTATTTCAGTAATTAGCTCACAGAAATGTAGGGCTGGAAGGGATCTCAAGAGGTCATCCAGTCCATCCCCCTGGATTAAGTGTACCTTGGCCATCCCAGACAGGTGTTTGTCTAACGTGTTCTTAACCCCAAATATGGGGATTCCACAGCCTCCCTAGGAAACCTGTTCCAGTGCTTAACTATCCTTATAGTTAGAAATTTTTCTGATTCTCTAGCCTAAATTTTCCTTGCTGCAAACTCAGCCAATTACTTCTTGTCCTACCCTCGGTGGACATGGAGAACAATCAATCACTGTCCTGGTTATAACAACCTTATCCATCCATCATGGTGCTAAGGGAGGTAGGCTTTACAAATGAAGGAATACAAAAAATAGTCTCGCTTAATATTGTCTCATTGTTTTCTTGTACTCCCGTGTCTGTCTGTATCAGTCGTTTGTCTTTTGTCTTATACAGTACTTAGACTGTACGTTCTTGGAGCAGGGACCATCTTTTTGTTCTGTGCTTGTAGGGGGGAGGGATAGCTCAGTGGTTTGAGCATTGGCCTGCTTAAACCCAGGGTTGTGAGTTCTATCCTTGAGGGGGCCATTTAGGGGTCTGGGGATTGGTCCTGCATTGAGGGGGTTGGACTAGATGATCTCCTGAGGTCTCTTCCAACCCTGATATTCTAGGATTCTATGAATACCTAATCCAAAGGGGTCCTGGTCCATGTCAGAGGTGCTACAGTAATATAAATAATAACTTTTTAAAAAAGTAAACTTTCTGAAATACATTGCTAAATATATATGGATATAGGAACTATATGGTGTGTGACGTGGCCTAAAAGTTTTATTGGCACTTATTGGGGTGACTAGCATACTACAGCACGAATAATATATACGCCATAGAACATTTTTACCAGTATGAGGTTGGATTGGCTGTATTATCTGAACTGTTTTATTCAGGTCATCTCTAATGGATGCCAGTGAAACTTTTATATCACACCAACTCATCATCTATTCTGTATATGCCACATATTTAACAGAAAAAGTATTTCAGAAATATTTTAGATTTTTAATGTTAACTAGTTTTGGCATTGCTCCACCTGCAAAGCGTGCATCCTTTATATAACATGAGGGGGAAGAGAGAGAAAAATTAACTAATGCATTTTAAAAACCTCTAAAATGCCTCCAAGTAGTTTTTCTTTACATAAAAATGTCACCGTTCAATATCATATAACCCTTAAAGTGAAAAGCTGGTGGTGTGTGTCCCATCAGAAAGCTGGAAATCTCCCCTTTCAATTGGCATACATTCCCTAGTTTTATACTTGAACAGTTGCAAGATATAAATAACCTTTGACCCTGATTTCAGCCACCGCTAAATACATTTGCAAGCGCTGTTGGGGTGAAATGTGCCAATGGTTTAGCAGTGCATAGCAACGCGACAAAGGAGTTCAGGTTAGGAAGTGGAGAATACTGCAGCACATTGACGCTCCAGGGGGAATTTTTAGTACATAAAAATTTGGTTCACAGAGTGGGCTAATACCCCTATTCCTGTGTTATGGGATCTTTAATGGGACAAAAATAGCCAGGACCTCAGTAGGCAAGACAAAATGTAATATTATGGCATTGTTTTAAAACTGACTCAGAAGGAAAAGGTGCTGCCTACGAACCCTGAACCACTGTAACAGGGGGGCAGGTTCTAGGATTGCATAAGGATGCAGAGCTCTTTTGCTGACTCACCCTCATGTCACATAGTAGGTTCCTGCATAAAGATGCAGTTATTTCTCATGACTCATGCTGGCAGCTGGGCACTAGTAGGAGTTTCAACCAAATACGAAATTTCAACCAAAACCAAAGATGATGTTTCTCATGAACATTTTTGCAAAAATGTCACCCCATTTTTCAGCAACCCTCTGAGTATCTCTGAGACAGAGGGAAATGTGGGCAGGGACCTGAGGTAGAGACATACTGCAGAGAAAAAGCTTAGATTGTAAGCACTTTGGGGGCAGGGACCATCTTTTTGTTCTCTTTGTACAGCACCTTGCACTATGGGGATTGGCCCATAACAGGGGCTGCTGAGTACTGCCACAAAACATAATAGGAGCAGCCAAGCTCAGGAGAAAGCATAGATGGAAGTTTATTTGTTAATTAAGTTGGCAAAGGCAGAACTGGTGATGGGGGGATATGCTTGGATCATGTCTAATATGTATATACACTCTTTGGAATAGAGTGAGAACTTTGCCTTCTGATAGCAATTGACATAATTAATGCTCATCAACATGGTTTACGGAAAAGAGGTCTTGTCAAACAGACATGATATGGGTTTTGGATGGGATCACAAGTTTGGTTGATAAAGGCAACTGTGTTGACATTACGTACTTAGACTTCTGTAAGGCATTTGACGTAGTCCTGCATGATGTTCTGATTTAACAAAAAAGGTACTAGCACTACACAAAATAGTGTCACCCATATTAAATGGATTAAAAACTGGTTCATTGAGATCTCAAAAATTAACTGTAAATGGGGAATCACAGGCCAAGGGGGCTATTTCTCATGTGGTCCTGCAGGGATCTGTTCTTGGCCCAGTGCTTGCCAATATCTTTATCAATGATCTGGAAGAAAATATAAAATTTTCAGTAATAAAATTTGCAGATGACACCAAAATTGGTGGAGTGGTAAATAGTGCTGGGAACAGGTCAGTCATACAGACCAGCCTGGATTACTTGGGAAGGTGGACTCATTTGAACTACATGCTTTTTAATACAGCCAAATGCAAGGTCATACATCAAGGAACAAGGAATGTAGGTCACACTTACTAGATGGGAAACAGTATCCTGGAACACAGTGATACTGAAAAGGACCCAGGGGCCATGGGAAATAACTAGTTGAACATGAATTCCCAGTGCAATACTACAGCTAAGAGGGCAAACATGTAGAGCCCTGCATGGATACAAAATTTATATCCGCGGATGTGGATATCCACGGATATAAAGCGGATATCCACGGAGCTGCAGGGCTCTATCAGGAACCACAGGAGCGAAAGTAGAAGCATGTCAGGCCGCCACTTGCAGAAGCCAGTGCCCATCCCAGGCAGCTCCTCTGGCATGGCTGTACCACCCCCCCAGCCCTGCCCACTGGGGCGGGTACCAGGCTCACTGGCAACTATCTCTGGTCACGCTAGTGCGTGCAAGTGGCTTGCATGCTCCCAGACTAGAGTCCCTTGAATGCAGCGGTGTGCGTCTCCTGCGCCCAGGGTGGTGAATGTAGCATCCCAGTTTTCTGGGTGGTGGCTTGAGCCGGTGTTTCAGATTTCAGAAGGAACTCCTCTTTGCTGCTGACAACACCTGGCGGAGGGATTTAATGTAGTTTTCTGTGGTTTATGGTAACATTTTCTGGTATCTGTGTAACCACTGCCCTCCTCTGGACAGAATCGGAACAGTTCAGTTATGTGGGTGAGGCTTTATATTGCTATATGTCAGTGTTTCCCAAACTGGGGTTCGTGAACCCCTAGGGGTTCATGAAATGTTACAGGGGGTTCTCGGGAAAAAAATCCCTAATAGCGGACAGATCTGTCCCTAGGGACCCCGGGCAGCATGGGGTCAGCAGCCCGGAGCCTTGGGGACTTCCAAGAGCTAAGCAGATCAAAGCCAGCATATCTATCACATTGAGGAGATTTAAACTTCAAGACTCCTTATAAGAAATGGAAAGGGAGGTGGATATTTTTTGCTGTTTTTAAAATTAAATAGGCAGCTAATATTGTTTTTAAAATTATTATGAAGAACAAGTTTAAGCTTTGTTGTAATGTGCGTTGTTTGCCTGGACTGCTCAAGACCTGAATGCTTGTGATACTCCTTGATGAAACATAGGAGCCTTGTCTTATAACAGGCATATCAAAGTGACACAAGCTACGAAAGTGAGATCTTGGAAGAGTGTTGCCGTTTTCATAATGTAATAAAAATACTGTAATGATAAATAGTAATTCATAATAAATAGTGTGTAATAAGCATGTCATAAAAACAAATTTTATATTTCCAAGATCACTGCTTTTACAATTTATACTCAGGTAAAGGAGAAAATCCCTGGAAATATTCATTTTTAGGAGGGGGTTCGCGAGACTTGACATGTTAGTGAAAGGGGTTGTTAAAGTTTGGGAACCACTGCTATATGTAATGAGCGTGTCCTTTAGCAAGTGATAAGGCCATGCTGTTTTTTTAAAATTTTGACTGGTGGGGTGGCTGGGGGTGGGAGGATCTGAGTTCTAGTCCTGCTGTTGCTGTGTAGGTCTGAATGCCCAAGGCCTGCAGCATAGTGACATCCATAAAGTTCCTAGCTGGCCATGAGTTCATTACAACATGCTATTTATGGCACCAAGGATCTGTATCTTTGTGTGGCTTCCTCTCCCTCCCACTTTACAAGACACTACAGAGTATCTATCCCCTTGACTGGACCACAGCCTCACCACCATAGGTGCTGACTCCACAGGCACTCTGGGGCTGGAGCACCCACCAAAAAAAACAGTGGGTGCTGAGCACCCACCAGCCACCCGCTAATCAGCTGTTTGGCGGGCCCCGTCAATCAGCTGTTTGGCAGCGGGCAGGAAATGCTGAATGCCACATCGAGTTCAAACCAGGTGGGGATTTTAGGCAGGCAGAAAGCAGTTTCACAAGTCACTGTTCTTACTCTCCTGACTTGTGCAGTCACGAGCAAGTAACTCAAACAGAACTGTGCAGCGAGGTCATAACGTTCTTGCCTATGATGAGGGCTGAAAAGTAATGTGAAGTGATTGGCTTGCCTTATTTTGGGGCAGGCTGCATGCGTTTCAGATATCTTGGGTGGTGTGTGTGCTAGAGGGACTTGACCGTCACATTCTTGTCAATTGCCTCCTCAAAAGCGGAGCCTGACATACTGGTTCTATATTATATTTGCTTCCTCTGTGATTCTTTTCTCCCTTTTCCCCTCTGTCCGTAACAGTCATAAAACTATAATGGAAACAATATGAGCATTGCATCGATGAAGGCAGATCCCCTTTGGATGGGAACTGTGGGCAGAAGAACGGAAGATCGCTCACTCGGAAAACACTGGGGTGTTTTTAACAGTCCTGTTTCTAACCCCTGGGCTGTGTTTTCAGGTTGCTCTTGGGGGTGGGGGGAGCGGAGGTACCTTTTCTAGGAAAGAAATAGAGGAGAGAGAATGATGTTCTGTTTAGTTTTCCTAACAAAGGGCCACAAGCAAGGCTGTGGGAGGAGCTAGGTTCCCTGGAGCAGATTCTCTCCTGTACCAAGCCCTGCTTATGGCAGAAGTGAAGGGATGGATGGCGTCAGGGAGCCAGCTATAGTTGTCTTTTACTCTTGGCCCTGGCATAAGTAGAGCAGGCAACAGAGTGCTCTAACTTATGCCAGCTAGCAAATGGCCCTTAGGGACCGTACCCCAGCTGAGAATTTGCACAGCACCTAATACAATGGTCCACGACTGGGGCTACTGGGTACTACTGCAATACAAATACTGTTCCTCGTCCCTGACACCCACCACCACTTGCCCCCTCCAGTGGAGTGTGTGGGGGTGTTTGGCGGAGGAGCCGGGGAATACCTAGTGGGGCAGCTGTAGCCACATTGCAGCCTGTTTGCACCACTTGGGGCAGTGCAGACTGGTCAGACCCAGGGGAGGGAATGTGACCTATTATGTTTAGGCCTGTGGACTATCCATGTAGCTGAGGATTCAATGACATTTCTCCCTCTTGACCTATTCCTGCACAGACTCTTTGAGGCAGAACTGTGCAGCCACCAGAAGGTGCCAAATGTCCCTTTGTAGTCAGCCTGCAGCCTGCCTGTACCATAGAAGACCTGCTGAATTTAGGGCTTTCCCTGCCCCTGGAGGGGCTGGGGCATTCGGATATGTTTTCCTACTGGCTGTGATATAATGAAGGAGGTTTATTTGATAGGGAGTGAAGGACAATACACTTGGGTTGTTGATTTCCCAATCTGGCTTAATGTTTACAGCACATACCATTTTTTGTTTTGTTTTAAAGTTTGGCTTAACTTTCTAACCAGAAATACATCTGAACTGACTCACCTTCATAAAACTTGGCTCACAAGCTAATTAAATAGCTTGGCTTGAACAAACCGAACCCCTATACTACCACCAGCTCACAGAATCCAATATTATTTAAAGATCCTGGGTTTCCTTATATAAGAGTTCAATTGTTTCTTTAAAAAAACCAACAACCCACCCTCAAACAGAATATAAATTTATACATCAGTGAGTTCTTAATTTTCATGGAATTTCTCTCCCCCTCACAGACAGAAGTTGTATATACAGGATTTTAGTATTTCCTCTCCGGCTCCAGCCCCAATTTGAAGGACTGTAAAAGTTTGAACTGATTCCAATAGTGCGTGGTTTGCCTCGTCTCTGCTACACGGCAGAGTCAAAACAGCCCACACAGTAACAGACATGCAGTAAATCTTGAAAAGAGCATTTCCTTTACACACACACACACACACAATTGAAACTGAATTATAGTTTAAAAAATAATATTGAAATCTTGTGGTGAGGGAGAGAAAGCAACTTGTGTCCCTTGTAGGCAACAACACTTTGCATATGTGTTTATGGCTGGCATCAAGTTTTGTTCATACTCTGAGATAATGATAACTTGCTACATGGTCAGACCAATTTGCAAACATTTATTAATTATTAGCTAATGATCATATGGAATGATTGACTTAGAGATCTTTCCTAGCATGTCATTTTGTCACACACAATTTTTAACACAAAAGGAACGCACAATAAAATTCCAAATAATCAAAAATGTCTTAAGGAATAATGTTTGCAGTGTTGTTGTCATGTTGGCCCCATGATTTGAGAGACAAGGTAGGTTAGGTAATATCTTTTATTGGACTAGCTTCTGTTGGTGGAAGATACAAGCTTTCAAGCTATGCAGAGCTCTTTTTCAGGTCTGGGGAAGGAAGCAGAGTGTCTGAGCTAAATACAAGTTGGGACAGATTGTTAAGCAGAAGGTGTAATGTATGTGACAGGCAGTCACTTGAAATGAAGTGGGCAATTAGGGGTTAGATTGTTATGCATAAAGGGTTTGAAATGGGCAATTGATGGTTAGGAGATAGTAGGATGTGTTACAAACAGTTGTAAAGAGCCATAAAACCAGTGTGTCTTAACTGTCTAGCAGAGTTATGAATTTAAGTTCCCAGGCTTTCCTTTGTTTCTTTGGAGGACAAGTACTGAGAGGTCAAATATGGAGTGATCACTTTGTGAAAAGTATTTGCCCACAAGTAACATGGTGTTTATGTCTTTTAACATTTTTGAGAGTGCAGTGATTGTCTGGTTTCACCCACATAGTTGCTATTGGGACATTTGATGCACTGAATGAGGTACACCACATGCTGTGATAGGCATGTTTAGGACCCATGAATCTTGAAAGGTCTATTTTGAGGGGGATTGATCATCATAGCAGTGGAGATATGTCTGTAGATTCTGCAACTCTTCTGGCAGGGTCTGATACTGCTTTGAGTTGGTGGGCTTTGGTCTGTGGGTAGCTTACTTCTGATGATGAGGTTGGGGGGGTTGTTTGAAGGTCAGAAGAGGAGGTTTGGGAAAGATTTTTTTCAAGATGTGGTCCCCATCAAGTATGGGTTGTAGTTGTCTAATGAAACCCCATATGGGTTCCGGTGTGGGGTGGTAGATGACAACTAGGGGTGTGCAATCAGTAGGTTGTTTTTTCTGTATTGAAGAAAGTTCTCCTGGGGTATTTGGGTGGCCTTTCCATGATGTGATCTACTTCTCTGGTCGAGTATCCTTGTTTAGCGAAGACAGTTTTAAGTGTGCTTAGGGGTGTATCTCAAACTTTCTCTTCACAGAATTTGCTCTGGGTTCTGAGTGCCTGGGTGTAGATAATAGATTTTTGTGTGTGTGTGTGTGTCTGGGATTGTTGCGGGAGGTAATATGGTGAATGGTGGGCTTCTTGTGTATATAGTTGTTTGTAGGATTCCATTGGTTAAGCTAATCATGGTGTTCAGGAAGTTGATGCTGGTATAGGAGTATGCTAGAGAGAGTTTGATGGATGGGTGGTGGTTGCTGAAGTTGTGGTAGAAATCTATGAGGGAGTTTAACTCATCTGTCCAGAAGATGAAAATATCATCAATGTATCTCAGGTATATCATTGGTCCCATGGTGCATTTTTCCAGACGTTCTCCTTCAAGGTGTCCCATGAAGAGGTTGACATATTGGGGAGCCTTCAAAGTGTGTGTTGTAAAATGTGAAGTAGTTGTGGGTGAGGGTGAAATGGATGAGTTTGGCAATGTACTTTGAATAATGTAAGATTTGCATTAACGTCTCTCTTTAAAAAAAATAAAAGGGGGACTAGCAAGATGTGTGCCAAACTTACCCATTTTATCTCTTTGCTTTTTGTGTGGCACTCCATCCATCCCAATTTTCACCTAATTACGTTGCAAACTCTTTGGGAAAAGGGCGCTGTCTTCCGATCTCTGCAAAGTGCTTAACACACTTTTGGCCCTGTATAAACAATAATAATAATACACCGGACCCTCGCAGAACGCGCGTCTATATAGTGCGAATTCACATATAACACGGTTGCGGCCATGGATCCCAAATTTAATTACTTTAATTGCAATTCCTTTTTAACGCGTTCCCCGCGTTAACGCGGTACCGCGCATGGATCCCAAATCCCGCGTTCTAGTGAGGGTCCAGTGTGCTTGATCTTGAAATGATGATGCATTATGCAAAATTGGTTATATTTGCATACTGAGTGCAAAATTCAGCTCAGTAACTGTACCAAGATCCTTAACTGCCCCAGGCCATATACTGAGCTTTGCAGGTCTGCTGCATGATGTTGGATCAATATTTTTCTAGCAATGGTTGTATAAAGAGTGCACTATGTGTCTGAGATTCCAGAATTGCTGTTTTGTGCAGACATGCATTGAAAATGAAGAGAGCTGAATTTTCATTACAATGCATGGGAGAGGAGTTTGTAACTCCTGGCTTACCATGTTGAATGCTCAGCTCTCTAGGGGTATATCTATGCAGCATACTAAGTCCGGGCTCTGACTCAGGTTTGAGCTCAAGCCCCCTTCCATCCGCACACAAATCAGTCTGACTTGGCCAGCAAGAATTCAAGACCTGGTCCTAGATCCCTGCTAGAGGGTGGGTCCAACCTTTGTCCTGTTGCAGCTCAATCTGCAGACCCTGGTCAGAAGGTCTGTGTCGTGCAGTATGGCTGCATTAGCATGGCTGTGAGACCCGGGTCCAGCAATTGTAACACCGGGTTTACAATACACTGAGGATGCTCAAGCATGGGCTTGGAAACACTGAGTCCACAAGCTCGGATCCCACAGACCTGGGTTTACAAAGTAGTGTAGACGTGCCCTAGGAGGTTGAATGGCAAGAGAGCTTGAAATCTCAAAGGCTTTGATTTATCCACAAGGTAAACACTGGGAGGTTGAGAAAATGGCAAAGTTGTTATGCTGGCCTAGCAGTGGATCTCCCCTGGACTGGAGAGTGAGCAAAGCTGCTTTGGCCTTCTTGGCGCCCATGGAAATGTGGGAGTGGAAGAGATGGGGAGGAGGGAAGAGAGAGACTGAAGAAGAGGGGAAATAGAGTGTGAAAGGAGAGAGACAAGGTGAGATGGAAGAGGAGGGAGAGAGAAGCAGGCAGCCCAAGAAACACAGTTGGTTGAATTTTTACACGCTAGGCTAAATGGTTGAACTTTGCCTTTGGGCTGGCTTCATGACTGAATGGAAAAATTCATGCGTGTTATACCCCTTGTTCAGTCTCCTCGGGGGGTTAGCCTCTGTTAATGGAGCTCTATGAGATAATGGAGAGACTTCTTGCTTACAGGTATTTTATGGCCCAGCAGGCTGGACAGATGCCAATGGGTTGATTTTGGAGTTGTAGGGTGGACCATTAAGGATGGGGGTTTAACTCACGCCATGGTTTGAAATGGTGCCTTAGTTCATTTGTCCACAATACTTCTCATTGCCAGAGTTTTAAATTAATTTAATTAGCGAATTAACCCTGGGAGGAGGCTGGGGAGATTATCTGCCCCTTAGTATCTATCTACATGGTAACACAAATAACTTTCAGTTCAGAAAGATCTGGGGTCTCAGGTCTGCATTTGGACTGGAAAAGGCACCTCCTTAAAACATCTCAGCTGATCTCTGCACACTGTGGGCCCTCATGCTGTCCTTGATCCACAAGAGTCTAGGGTCCTGCTGGGGCAACAGTGCACTCTGCCTTATGATAGCTGTGGATCTCAGGTTCGTAGCCAACCAAGCCCATGTGGGCAGGCTGAAAAGTGGAGGAAGAAAGTGGAAAATTAGTGTGTGTGGGGGGGGGGGGGGGGAGGGTTCATCCCCTGGAAGATGTTAACACACCAGCTGCCTTCTCCTGCATGGGGGGGGGGGGGGGGGGGGGGGGTTAAAGCATTTCAGAACAAAGGGGTAGCCTGGGGTTTAAAGGCCTGTGCCTGGCTAGCATAGTGGCGAGGGGTCCATGTGGCCCTGCTTCTTTCTGGGAGGTTAGCTCCACTGGCAATGCATAGTGCCTGCTGCAGATGGTCCCTGGGCTGGGATACAAAAGGCAAGGCAAAGGCTCCTTGCACTCTCCCCTCCTCCTTTGCACACCTGTGCAGGGCCAAGAGTTCAGGCCAAAGAAAATAAGCTGGTCCCCTGTGCATCTGGCAGTGGGGTATTTGGCCAGCTAATTGGTTTCTGTTAGACACCATTAAACAAGCAACTAACCCAACAAACTCCGGCCCCCTTCACTCCCCCCTTTGTCTCCCACCAGACACAGATGGAAACATGTATAAAAAAATACTCCAGAAGCCAAATTCAGCATTGTAATCTCCAACACCCCTTCCTTATCAGGGTATTCCCTCCTGGGCTCTCTGACCTGTGCCCATTCCCAGCCAGCGCCCTCCAGAATCCCCCTCCCTTGTGTCCCTGATACATGAGACCAGGCAGGCAGTGTGGGTGGGTTTTGTAATGGTTTGGAACCTGTTTCTATACAATGGGAGAGCAAAGGGCTGTTCTTCCTTCCCTCGCTACCGCTTTCCCCTCTGATTAACTCTTCTTTTCCATCCTTCTCTCCTTCCAGCCCTCCCTTTTGTTCCTGTTTCTCCTATTCCTATCTCCCGCAAAGGTTCGCTTTTCAGCTGTTGACTTACAGTCCACACAGTGTGACTATGAACTCCAAGACCGGATCTTGCAGCTGAATGTTCATGCAGGCCATTTTCCAGGCATCCAGCAGCTTTAACAGCCATTAGAGGAGTATAATTCCCCAAGCCACCTTGGGTCACCTGACATGCAGGTATTTCAGACACTGCACATGCCTACATTAAACATCATGGTGCTTATAAACTGAGGATTTTCATGTCCTGTAAAATAGGTGTTGGATCTTGTAAGGAACCGGGATATGGTAGCACTTCATCAGAGTCTGCAAGTGAGGGCACTGGAGCAATTATGGCTCCATTTCCAGCTGGGCCTCATGACACCAGGGACTTGGAATAGTGGGAAAAGTCTGTTGCTCTACTAATGAGGCATGTTGTTGGTTTTTTGTTTTTGTTTTGTTTCCTCTTCAGACTGGTTCCCTGTTAAGACATTGTGCTGAACCAGAAGCTCTAGTGCACAGATGCACCGGGCTCGGTGACTGAGGGGTCACTTTAAAAGAGTTTAGCTGGTCAAGACACCCTTTTGGGGCTGATGGTCTCATGGCAGCCAGGAGCTATGGGTTCTATTCCCAGGTCCATCACCAACTTGCTGTATGACTTTCAGTGGGTCTCCCATGGCCTGATTTTCAGAGAAGCTTGTAAGGCGATACACAATCCCAGCAACTTCCTTTGGCTTTGATGGAAACTGCACGTGCTCAGCAGTTCTGGAAATCAGGCCTTTAACCCTCTGGGCCTCGGTTTTCTCATCTCTAAAATGAGGATAGTGGTACCTACTGCACAGGGGTGTTGTGAGACTGAATCCAGTCATGTTTGTGGTGTGATTTGGGACTCTTGCATAGAAGGTCCTAGGGAAGGGCAAGGTATTAGCACCATTTTGCCAGTTCTCAGCAATGTTTTTTTTTAAGTGGAGTAAATGAGACCATACACTGTTGGCTCCCCCTTGTGGCCAGGTGTGGCACAGCAGCTCTCTCGCTTCTCTAACATCCCCCGCCCTGAGGACAGTTGCTCTAGCACTGTGTGGTGGCTTCTCTTCCAGTGACTCATCCCCCCAGGAGGGTCACCATTAAGTCCACCCCTTCCAGGGTCACAGTTGTCCAAACTAAATGCCCCAAAATGTCTTTAACAAAAACAAAATCCGTCCTCTCTGGAGCTATTCCTTAGCCTGTCTTTGGGGCTCAGCTGTTCAGTGCAGGGCCCTGGGCCATAATCCAGAGTAGAGGGTGGGACTGGATTCTCCTACCAGTCCCAAGGAATGGAGACTATGAGCCCATTGCCAGCATTATCGAGCCCAGTAGAGGGGCTGCAGGCTAAGTCTGCTTCTTCCCCTGTGCTGCGATTTTCTGTGGGCCACTTTCTACCCAGCCTCTTAAGTTCCCCTCTGGGTTGCCTAGTCTCTACCCTGATTAATCAGGGTCTCTAGCAGGCTTGCCTGCCTGGACAGCTTTCCTCCCTCTTCTGAGCGTCCTTAGTTGGCTCTCACTCCAGCTCTTTTCCCCAGTTGGGCTTTGTCACCACTTAAGCCTGGCTCTCCTCTTTACTGCAGCTGCTTTCTGTTCTTTAGGGGGAATTGCCTGATTCCCCGCAGGCAGGCTCATTCTGTGATTGGGTTGGCTTACTCTCCAGACCATGGGGCAAGACACCCTGTTACAAGTCGATTTCGTGCTTGTGAACGGTGCCAGACTGACACTCTGGGGGCATCTGGGACACACACATAAACACGCTTAAAACTGCCTTCACTAAACAAGGATACTCCACCAGAGAAGTAGATCTCATCACAGAAAGGGCCACCCAAGTGCCCTGGGAGAACCTGCTTCAGTACGGGGGAAACAAATACCAACTTGCTGATCGCACACCCTTTGTCACCTACCATTCCACACTGGAACCAACACAGGGTCTCATCATATTTGATGGGAACCACATCTGACAGAAATCTTTCCTGAACCTCCTCTTCTGGCCTTCAAACAACCCCCCAGCCTCACCAAGCTCATCATTAGAAGCAAGCTCCCCACAGACCAGGACAGACCCACTTAAAGCAGCACCAGACACTGCCAGAACAACAGATACAAAACTTGCAGACATAACTCCACTGCCACTATGCTCAACACACTTTTCAAGATTCATGGGTCCTACACAGGCCTATCACAACATGTGGTGTACCTTGTCCAGTGCACTAAATGCCCCAACAACAACTACACCTCTACCTCGATATAACTCGACCCGATATAACACGAATTCGGATATAATACGGTAAAGCATGGATTAATACCTTGCAGGGTGGCTCCGGGGGGGGGGGGGGGGGGGGGGGCGGGGCTGCGCACTCCGGTGGATCAAAGCAAGTTCAATATAACGTGGTTTCACCTATAACGCGGTAAGATTTTTTGGCTCCCAAGGACAGCGTTATATCGAGGTAGAGGTGTATATGGGTGTGAAACCAGACAAACACTGTGCTCTCAAATAAACTCACATGGAAAAATGATAAAATACCTTATCAGTGGTGGGCGAACACTTTTCACAAAGAGGTACACAGATAAATAGCACTTGAGGCTTGCTGGAATTCAGATCCAGAGAAAAATCGTTTATATCCACCTGTCTAAGGCTGTGTCTACACTGCAGATCTTACAGCAGCACAGCTGTGCCGCTGTAAGGTACACAGTGTAGCCGCTCTTTGTCGGCAGGAGAGAGCTCTGGCACATCAAATCTTTTTAACCAGGAAGGCAATACAAAAAACCCAACCAGGTGGCACCCCTATGCCCACCCGAGAAATTAGAACTCTGGGTATTTTTCTCCAACAGCCCACTTTAGCTGAAGAAAAGGTGGTTGCTGTAGCCGGTCTTTCATCCTCCATGCAGATTAGCCACTAGCGGGTAGTCTTTTATGCGCACTCAAAGTCCATAGTTTACAGAGAGACCACAATAGGGCTGAGAAGGTGTCCAGGCACACTCCCCATTCAAACCCTTGGGTTCTGTGTGGGACTGACCTTCAGTTGTTTTAAAGACTATGCAAATCTCTGGTTGGGAGACAGTGGCAGCCAGCCTGGAATGGCTTTTTACGTAAGACTGAGAGACATTAATAGTTCAAGGCAGCTGCATGGATTAATACCTTGCAGGGTGGCTCTTTGCATGGAAAGGACTGGTATTTGGCACACTGTTTTGCTGCATATTTTGTGGTCTGGAAGAGGTCTTAACATCCCTTTGTAATGCAGTCATTCCATAGCAGATCTCATCAGTAGAACTGAGAGCTCATCTGCAGAACTGACTGAATACATGGTTTTGAAACCACATTATACTTTCTTGTGACAGTGGTACCTGTGGCGCAGCAGCCCCGCACCTAAGAATTTATTCCAATCACAGATACTCAGACAAGGTAGGACTCACGCACAGGGTTTGCTTCTAGGACCTGGGGTTTTAAGTAAAATAACAAATGTCATCAGACTCATTAAAAGAGCTGAGCGAAACTTTTTGGACTAATAGTTTTTTCACCGAAAAATGCAGTTTCTGTCAACCAAAAACTATTTGCGAATTTGAATCAATTAGTTTCAGCTGGGGAAAGGTTTTTCAGGGCCAGGTTCAGAAAAGTGTATGTGCATGGATGTGTGTCCCCCTTTATAACTGTTAGCCCAGTGGTTAGGGCATTTGCATGTGGGAGACCCAGGGCCAACGAGAAAGTGAGAACCATTTTATAGCCTGGTGGTTCAGGCACTCGCCTGGGAGGTAGGAGAGGTGGATTCAAATCTTCTTTCTGCCTGATTCAGAGGAGGGATATTCTGTCATGACCAGGATGAGAGAGATCAGACCTAGTGGTCGGAGCAGGAGTTGGGAGTCAGGCTGAGTCAGGTACTAGGGAATCAGGGTCCAAGACGAGCCAGAGGGTGAGCCCAGAGTCAGGCACCAGGAGGCAGGCAGGGTCAGGTTACTGGGAGATCGGGATCATGCACCAGATTACAGACAGCAATCAAATAGTGAAGTTGCGGACAAACCAAGGTTGGAAGCCAGAGTCTAGGGTCTATCGCAAGCAGAGTCTGGAGAAGAAACGGGCAGGCAGTCTATGTTATTGCTCAGACAATTCCCCTTCATGGCTTTCTGGTTTAAGTACTGGTATTGGCCAGTCAGGGAGCTGTGAAGAGCCACCACTCGGGTCCTAGTGGGCAGTACTTCCTGCCAAGCCCAAACTCACAGAGTCCTCCTGTGGGAGCCCAATCTAAGCCCCCTGTGGCAATGCAGAGGTATCAGCATCACAGAACCCCTCAAGTTCCAGCCCCGCAGGTTATAACATCACCCCCCCCATCAGGCTCCCCCACAGGATGGTGCCGACCCAGGTTTGTCTGGGGTGTGGACATGGAAGCCAGGCTCCCAAGTGTGTTCTTTGGGGCCATAGCCTTCCCAGTCCACCAGATAGTACAGGTGGCTGCGCTTCCATCAGGAATCGAGGATGGCATGGACTTCATATTCCTTGTGACCCTGGATTTTGATTTGTAGAGGTGGCAGTGTGGTTCAGTCAGGGAAGGTGTTCTCAATGTAGGGCTTCAGAAGGGAGACATGGAAAACTGGGTTTATTTTGAGGAACTGGGGAAGCTGGAGTTCAAAGGTAAACGGGTTAATTGGTTGGCAGATTGAGAAGGGTCCCAGGAACTGGTGGTCCAATTTGTGGGAGAGTCGCCTGGTCTGGAGTTGTTTGGCAATGAGCCACACCTTCTGGCCTACCGTAAATACTGGAGCTTCTTGTTGCCGACAGTCCATGTGCCTCTTGTAGGCTTTCTTTGATTATTCTAGGTGGTTCTTAAGTTCTTTCTGAAGATGGAGCTGTTGAACCCAGTCAGTTGCAGTAGGGTTCAGGGAGGCTACTGGTAATGCCCGGTGGAAAAGGGGATGGAACCTGTAACTAGCAAAGAAGGGGCTCAGACCTGTGGCGGCATGGTCAGCGTTGTTGTAAGAAAACTCTGCATATGGCAGAAGTGTGGACCAGTTATCCTGCTGATCATTTAGAAAGTACTAAGTATTCTTCCAGTACTTGGTTCACCTGTTTAGTTTGTCCATACATTTGGGGGTGGTATGTGGTGGAGGTGGACATACTGAGGGCCAATAGCCTGAACACTTTGTGCCTGAAGTGAGAGGTGAACTGTAGGCCTTGGTTGGAAACTATGCAGTCTGAGAGTCTGTGGAGCTAGACTATGTTGTGTAGGAGGAGTCGGGCAGTAGCCTCAGCAGAGGGCAGCTGGTTTCAGGGGATGAAGTGGGCCATTTTGGTCAGGTGGTCCATACCATTAAGACTATGGTGGGGCCAGATGCTGGAAATTCCACAATAAAGACTAGGCTGATGATGGACCAAGGCCTAGGCGTAGTCTACAGGGGTGCTAAGGTGCCAAGGGGTCTGGTTCGGGGTGTCTTGTTACATACAGCACTCATGGGAGTCCACGTATGCTTGGACCTTGGCCCATGTGTGGGGCCGCCAGAAAAAATGGGCAACCATGCGGGAAGTCTTCCAGCAGCCAAAGTGACTCACCATTGGAGTGTCATGGCCCAGCTGTAGCATCTCCACTCGGGTGTCCTGGGCAAGTGGGTCTTCTTTCAAGGCAGACCAGATGAGGGACATCCGGTCTTGCTGAATTGTGGCATTAGCAAAGTTACCAGACTTGAGGAGATAAGGGGGCTCAGAAGTCAGTTCTTTCATTCCCATATAGTATTCCCCCTTCCATGATAGAGCATTGTCTTTCCCATTTCACTTTCCCAGGCAGTAGGTAATTGTAAACTTGAACCGAGAAAAGAACAAGACCCACCTTAACTGCCTCTGGTTCAACATTCAGACCTTGCGGAGGTAGTTGAGGTTCTTATGGTCAGTGAAGACCTGTACTGGGTGCCGAGCTCTCTCAAGGTGGTGACCCCATTCTTCAAATGCAGTTTTTATGGCAAGCAGCTCTTTGCCCAATATTTTATAGTTCGTCTTGGCCAGGGTAAGTGTGAGAGTAGAATACAGAAGTTTCTGAAGGGTGCAGAACTGATTGGTGTCCGAGTACCTGCAAGAATACCTCCCCTAGGGCTGCAGTGGATGTTTCTGTTTCCACTATAAATGGATCAGCTGGGTCAGAGTGTGCCAGGATTGGGGCCATAGTGAAGACCGCCTTTAGCTGGTGAAAAGCAAACTGAGCAGAGGAGGGAAGTCAAGGGAGTTATTAATTGGGATAAGATAGTGATGAATCGCCTATAAAAATTCACAAAGCCCAGGAAGCGCTGAAGTTCCTGGAAGGTCCAGGGTGTTGCACAGTTGCGAATGGCTTCCACCATCAGTGGATCCATCTGGATTCCCTCTGGGGAGATGATGCACCCCAAAAATTCAATGGCGGCCCGGTCAAAGGTACTTTTCCAGTTTGGTGCACAACCCATGGTTCTGTAGTGGACAGAACCCAGGGACAGACCCGACATGGTGGTAGTGCTGCACTGGGTTCTCTGAAAATACCAACATATCCTCAAGGTAGATTATCATGTAGTGGAACAGGATATCCCTGAACATATTGTTTGTGAAATGTTGAAATGTTTACAGGGGCATTGGTTAAGCCAAGCAGTATCACAAGTATTCAAAGTGCCCATATTGGGTATGAAAAGCAGTCTTCCATTCGTCCCCATGCCTTATGCACACTTGATTGTATGTTCCCCAAAGATCTAGTTTCATGACGATCCCGGCAGTCCTCAGGCAGTCCAGCAATTCCAGAATGAGGGGACAGGGTACTGGTTATGAATAGTTACTTGGTTCAATGCACAATATTCTACACAGAGGCATAGTGACCTGTCCTCCTTCACAAAGAGGACTGGTGCCCCCTGCTGGTGAAGTAGATCCCTGAATGAAGCCCTTGGCAAGGCTTTTATCAGCTCTGGGTCAGACATAGAGTATATCCATCTGTAGGGCGCCTTTGCTCTGGGCTGTTGGTCTATTGGATAATCATAGTCTCTGTGAGGGTACAGCGAGTCTGCATTTTTCTTTTTGAACATATCCAGGTAGTTGTGGTACTTGTCAGGGAGCCTGAGGTTCTGGCCTGGAGCTGCTTCTGTCTGGCTAGGCCATGCCATCTGGGGTTCTGCTTCTGAGGGTCTCCTCCCATCCTGGGGCCCTTGGGATCGGTCACTTGGGGGTTGGTTGCTTCGTTGGAGGCACACTTTGTGACAGTATTCAGAGGAGAAGCTAATGCTCCTCCACTACCAGGAAATACACGGGTCATGCCACTCTGACCAAGGAATGCCAAGAATTATCGGGAAGAATGGGGAGCGGATCACATTAAAGCATATTGTTTCTCTGTGCCCTTCCATTACGGCCTCTAAGGGGATGGTCTCTTGAGTCACTGATCCCGACAATAGGGGCAACGCATCAATAATCTCCACAAAGTCCAGTGCGGGTTTCGACTGGAGGGGGATCTGGAGAGTTTCGGGTGCCTCAACATCTATAAAGTTGGTAGCAGCCCCAGAGTCTATCACTGCTAGTTGTGGGGGGGTTCTGTGGCCTCTGCCTCAAGACTTGCACCCGCAGTAGTAACTGGAAATCTGGGGATGCACTGTGGTTTCCAGGTTGGGTTCTATTGAGGGCAAATTCCAAACTTTTCCAGAACTGCACTGAATATTTTTTACTGATTTTTTTCCTTTGGCTGGTCAAACCGAAAAATCAATTATTTGCCCACCTCGACTCGAGACAAAATCACTAGAGTGGATAACACTGTATATGGGTTTGGTTTAAATACTGTTTTAAAAGTTTGTACATGTCAGTGTAATGAGCCATTGGTACAAACAGAGAGAGACCGTGGGCATCAGTGGTGACTGGGCTTGGGATGTTCAACAATGGCCTTCTCCATTAGGGATAAAGGAGCCCCTCTTGAATGGCGAGTAGCTTAGCAGGCTATTACAATCACTTGCCAGCTGCTAGGAGCTATGGTTGTATGCACTAAGCCAGTCTATTGATTAGTGCATTTTACGCAAATCCAAATCCAAAACATAGTATCATGGACCCCAATGATCCTCTGTGCTATAGCTTATTATTAAATCACAGATGATCTAATTTGTCCTCTTTATTATGCACTGGCTCTTTCATGTACCTTGTACATCCTTTCCAGCATCCACTTATTCTTCACACTGAATTAGTGGCTTCAGCCTAGATCATTACACTGGCATCTCTTCCCCCCCCCCCCCCCCCCGAGCCTATAATTTCAAACGCAGTTGCTCTCACTCAGCTGGAGGGACTTATCTGAAAGTAGCTCCCTTTGCAGAGTAGGAAATCTATAGGCCCCAGCCCTCTGCATGAAAAACAAATGGCAAGTGGAAATCTACATGGTGTGGGATCAACGAGGCTGTCGAGAGGAGCTAGATGTGCCGTGAGCTCTACTCAACACACCCAGTCCCTATGTGTCAGGAACAGGAATTCCTGAGCAATTACAGTAATTACCTACGATGACATGAAAACACACAATTGTGCTGAGTTTTTTTTTTTTCTTTCTTTTTCCCCCCATGTGCTCTAGGGAACAGGAGCCCAGGTTTGAAGAAAATAAGAACAAGCCCAAAGAGGGAGGATGTTACGTTCTTTACAATCATTACTGAGTTAAGCCTCTCACTCTCATTGAGAGACATAATGGTATTTGGAGGGGCCCCCAAGCTATGCCACCGGGGAGTGGAGCAGAACAGCCCCCTGACCGTGAGCTGCTGCAAAGCCGTGTGTGGCCAGCGTGAGAGCAACTGCAGCAGAGAAGAGCAGCTTAGGGACCTGAGCTCTGCTTCTCTTCCAGAGCCAGCAATGGTGGCTTCCTGCCACTGCCTCCTGGCTGGACTGTTGGAGACCCCTAAGAATGGCAGCAGCTGTGAGGATGGGTGTTACATTCCGTTCTATCACCCCTACTTCCCTTCCATGATCTCAACCAAGTCCTCAGTGCCTTTCCTTGTTACAACCCTACCTCAGCTCCCAGCAGCCCCATCTCTAGTGACCAGCAGTGGCTGCTGTATGTTTTTAAAGAGGTGTGAGAATGGGATGGGTGCTGGGGAAAGGAATAGCTTAATTAATCCCCTTCCAGCACCCCGAAGCCTGTAGGAGGTACCCATGGCTCATTAGTTCCCCAGCCTGGAAACTCCTGACGCTTTCAGCCCTTCTATTTTCTTCCAATAGACAAATGGAAAAATATACTTCTGTCACTCCCAGTCACAGAGCGCCAGCTAACCAGGGGGTTCTATGATCAAGGGACCACCACATTCAACTTCTTTCTCCAGGACCTTGAATGCAATGAAGCCTAGCAGGGAGGCTGCCAGACCTGCTTGTCTTTAAAAGCATGGAAATGGAATGGGTAAGAGTCCTGACTGCTCCTGGAGATGTATGTACAGCTTGGTCACATGGTCACCTTCCATGCGGGGTAGCCTCAGTGGCCAAAGCCTCAGATGTGGGAGTGGCAGAAATAAAGTAGGTTTTTTTCCTTTTTAAAGAGAGGGAAGATGAGAGTGTCAGATTCCTTGGGGTGGGGATACGGGGTATCAGGGTACCTGAGGTTGGAACAAAGGGAATGAAGCAGCTCTGAAGACACTGATGCCCCACGTCAATCTTTCTCTACAATGTGAGTCAGATCAGGACTGGAAGGAACTGGACACATGTTGGAGGTTTGCTAAGGAAGCTTGTTAAGGACTCGTGGTGAGGGGAGAGTGGACATCACAAAGAGTGGGGAATGCCCTCAAATGGTTCAGAGAAATGAAATCATGTGCTTGGGACTGTGACTCAGGAGATTTGGGTTCTGTTCTGTTCTGCCTCCCCACAGCCTTCCTGTGAGATCTTGGCCAAGTCACTCAAATTCGCCATCTGTATAATGGGGATAATACTTACCACCTCACAGAAGCAGTAGGGATAAATTAATGAAGGTTTGTGAGGTGATCTGATGCCCGGCTGAGAGGGGCCAATACAAGGTCCTGCATAGAAGGATGGCTTAGCTTGGGTTAAGGAGTGAAATGTGTTGCAGATTGGACAGTTTACTAAACAATTTCCATTTTGGTAAGAATAAGAACCTGTGGCAGAGGTAAACCCCAGTGGGTAGCTCTCAGCACCTCTGCCTGAAATGCCACATTCCTAGCAGTGGGCCTGAGCTGGAGATGAATTTTCCAAAGTTTGGAGTTATTTAGGTTTTGGTTTGGGTCCGTCTATACTGAAAACAGTGACTTACACCAGACTAGATGGGTTCAGAGTGAGGAGAGACAGGAAAACATGTAACAGGAAGTGAGCTCTCCACTCCTTTCCTTGCATAACACTATCTTATAGCATACCATTTGTTAACTCTTGTTAACTCATTGTTTTAGGCGCACAATGGCCCCAACAGCCTCACTGACGTACACTGCTAGACTGATAATATAATACACCGAGGCTGATAATATGAGGTCATACTTCTTGAGAAACAAGCCTTTTATTTCCTCCTCACCTTCACATGCTTCACAAACGCACCTGATAAAGAATAATGGCCCTAGGTTTGCAAGGATTGGTTGGGAATACCTTGCATTGCTTTGTGTCCTTTAGTCATCATCTCCTTGACAGTTAAGGTCGGTATGTCACTAGGGACATTTTCAGGCACGTTGAGGCTGTCAAATGTAAAGTCTTAAACGCTAATAATATTGGAGATTTGAATCTCTGTTACTTAAATACAGTAGTTTCATGATGTCCTCAAAGAATAGGTTTTACAGGTATATCATACCGAATAGATTTTATTTCAACTCCTTAGGGAGAGGAGGCAAAGGGAGAAGGAGGAATAATTCTGGTTGCATATCTCCTTATCTCTTCTAGCTCCATTGTCCAAATCATGTTTCTTCTCTTTGCCTCCTACTTATTATCTGTTCACATGTGTCCTTGATTTTATCAGCCGAGAATGTGCCTATGTGTAGTCTATGAGAGATTTTTTTGAACAGGCGCCCTGGGGCCTGCTGCTGCTGTTGGCATTTTGGGGTGGAATGGGGGAGGGGGAGGAAGGGGGAGAAGAGAGGGCTGGTGGGAGGGAGAATGAATCAGATCCAGAACACGAAAATAAAACCACCTCATTTTTCATCCCCCTGATTAACACGCTGGTTTATTTGCATGTAATGATGACAAATGATACTGACATCTGATGCTGTCTAGTTTGGCAGATTCAACATTGGTTTGTACCCTTCAATTAAAGCGCTGCATGGGACAGAATTAAAGGAATTATTTAAGAACTCTTGGAAGAAAAGTATTTGACAGGGATAAGCGAACAAGAAATTGGAAAAAGTATGGCCTTTTATTTCCTACCAATTTATTCTGAGTCATTAATGTGTGACTGCTTTGTTTAATACCTACCATGTTTCTAGATCATACATATTTTATTCTCATTGCCCTGTCTGTGTTTTACTGAATTACATGCTGGGCATGATTCTGCTTTTGGTTACACCAGTGTAAATTGTGAGGAACTCCACTGAATTACATCAGTGCGAGATCACAAGTGGGCCCACTTTCCTGCAGACAGCTGAGTGGCTATAGTGTTTCCAACTCTTGCCATTTTTTATGATTTTTCTAAAGCCCCAGCTGATGGAGTCACTTGCTTACATGAGAATCTCAGTGTTTATTGGTAAATAAAGTAAGTTTCTAACCTTCAAGGTTGTAGGGTAAAGCTTGAAAATATGATGAATATGTTCCTTTAAAGGCGCAAAACCCACAACGCAAATAAAAGAACCTCAATTTATTTTTTAAAAATCTCATGGTTTTTAATCCAATCTTATGATTTTGAAGGACCTGACTCATGATTTTTGAATGCTAGGGGTAGACCTTATGGAATTCCAATGCTTAAATTATACTAGGCTTGGAACACCTGTAAAAGTCAATGAGAGTTTTGGGCATGAAGTGGCGACAGCATCAGACTCTCTGTGCATTTGAGATGGGCCCAAATCGGATCCGCTCTGGAGTTTGGGTGTTTGTTTTAGATTTGAATCCCTAGAACTGGTTTTGATTCTGGCTTGTATCCTGTTTGAGTCCCTTGAAGCTCTGACAGCACTTCTTGCGTGTCCAAGTAATGACTGTCTCAGCTGGGCCTCAGACACCCAGTTATACCCCAAAGTATTCCTTATGAGCAAGTTCCCGGGAGCCTAGGTTGGCTCATCTCCGCAGATGGTCACAAGCAGCCATGCTTTGGCTTCATGTCAGCTGTTCTCACATTCACCAGAAGGCCTCCTCTGAGACAACCTAACAACTAAAATATGATGAAGCTGATCGCTACTGGGTACTTGTTAGCATGTGTAGCACCATTAGTGCAGGGCAGTGGTATGATGGATGCCATCTTGGCTGACATACAGGAGCTCTCCAGAGTTAAAAATACGAGCTGCTACAGTTTCAGCTAAAGACTCAAGGCTCTCTAGCTGGGGCTATAGCAGATTCTTGTCCTTTGTGGATCGGCACAGAGAGGGACATGTAACACACAATGACCAGAGGGTTACAGTGGCTTCTAACAAGCTTCATCCATGTGCAGTGGAGCACAGAAAACAGGCCAACAAAGTGATGACCAGGGCACTGTGGGATGATTGTGGGATGACTGCTCACTGTGTTGGGGTATAGTGTACCAGTGATTCTCATCCTCCCTGGCTCTGCACCAGTAGATATTGACGTGATGGAGAACCACCTGTTGACCAACCTTGTTAGAGACCACTCCAATCCAAATAGTGCTGTGATCACCTGTACCTTTCTGGATACCTTGGTGTGTGAGGCACAGTAAGGGAACTAGTCAGTGAGCAATAAGCCATATTTCTGTCATGTAGAACAAACGTTTGTAGCTCGCGGGCCCACTGCTTTGCATATCGTAAAGCCTAGCTTCAACCCTGCAGAGTGTGTTGCACTTTTTTTTATCCAACCTGCAAAGAGAAATGTATTTACCAGTGGAGCTGTGCAAAGGCTGGAAATGCCATTTTACAAAGAATTTTGAGATGCTTAAATCTGGCTTCATTTTTAATCAGGGTGAAAACCAGAAATTTCAAAAGTCTCCACAAAAGAAAATTCGGGGATGGGGGTGGGGAAATTGCTTCTGGTTGGTTGAAACGGTTTATTTTGGATTGGACTTTTTATTTTGTACTATATAATAATGTATAATACACAATTTTTGAAAATGAAAAGTCAAGTAATTTCAGAATGAAAAACTTAAACTTTTTGTTCCAACAATGTCAAAATGGGACATTTTGATTCCTCCCTCCCTCCCCGTTTTTAAAAATGAAATTCTGGTGAGAGTGACAGTGACTCTGTTTCACTAAGTGTTTTGATTTTGATGGACCCACGTAATCCAATGAAACATAGTTCCTCCAACCAGCTGTACATACCAGCATGTCCCTTTCTGCCATTCTTGTTAGTGATTCAATCAGCACATCTGTTAATATTCCTCCTTTCTCTCCTCAGTTTATGGATTTTGTTTAAATGTTACAAATTTGCATGTGTTACCTTTTATCTATAAATGAAGATGGACTGCTGGGTCAGGCTGGATTTGAATTCATTTCTCTGTTAAAAATTTGTAATGCTATTTAAAAGGCTGGGTGAAGTTCAAGTACGTTCTGGGCTATGGCATTAAGTGAACTGCTCCTTTTGGTGAAATTATTTCCGTTGCATTAAATTAAGTAATTTAAGATGTGAAATAGTTTATGTAAGCGGGGTCTGAATGAATGCTTCCCTGACAGCTAGCTGGAAGGTGGAGAGACTTGGATGTGTTTATGTAAATACAGTTTGCTTCTGCTCTGCTTATATATTCAGCAAAAAGTGATTAACTTTGGCTGGTGGTGGGTACAAATCACCTTAGTGCTGAATGCAGGGGTAGTGAAATATGGTTACCAATGTTGTAATTATTGTAGGAATACAGGAAAGCAGGACTGTGCTTAACCTGTCCCAAATGACTGTGCTTAACCTGTCACCCTCAGTTGAAAGAACCTCGTTAAGTCAGGGGCTTGAATGTCAGAGCTCTGTGAAAGTAAGAGGGGTGGGAACAGGTATCTCTAGCTAGGAGGCTGTACACCCTCAAGGGTCTTCTCCAGACTGGTTTAACTACTCACTGTTCAAAGAATAGAGCTAAGTAGACTTAATTAGGGGTCTCTGTGTTGTGTTAAATGCCCAACTAGAGCTGAAATCACTTGAGATGGGGCAGTGTTTCTGCCCAGCCTGCAAAGAGCTGAAAATTACCAAGAGACTGATGTGCAGAGGTCATAGCAGAGAGGCAGGTGGCAGCAGAAAGCGACTGACAGTCAGCTGGTAAATGAGCAGCTGGTTCGGTAGAGAGGCGTGATGAGCAGCCAACAGGGCAGCTGGTGGAGAGGCATGGCAAGAGTGGTGAGCAGGCGGCCTGCATGAGTGCCCAGCAGGGTGGCCAGCAGAGAGGGGCGGTGAGCGAGTGCCCAAGCAGCGGGGGAGTAAGGTACTTCTTTACCCCACCTGAGGGGGAAGATGAACTCTGCAGATGCACCTCTGAACTCTGGGTCTGCACTGACCAAAGACCACAACTGTGAGTGGGGTGCAAAGAAGGGTCAGGCACATGAAAGGGACTTTTAGGTTGCTGGACTTAAGAACCGGAGGGGAAAAGGACACTGCCCAAACTACTTCGGGGTGGGTCTTTTGCTCATGGTTTATGTTTATGAACCCGGTTTGCGGTGTTTCCCCAAATTAACGCAGAGTTACTTCCCTCCTTTAATTAAACGTTTCTTTTCTACACTCAGACTCTGTGCTTGTGGGTGGGAAGCATTGCCTCTCAGAGGCGCCCAGGGGTGGAGTGTAAATTTCTGGTTACTGGGTTGGGGCTTGAGCCGGTTCTGTGTTGTATCAATGGAAAGGAACCCCTAGATATTGAACCCAGCCCTGGTTGCTGCTGGCTCCACCTGGCAGAAGGGTGACATTTAGATATTAGCAATGCTTTATCACTATAGGCTCACATACTTCATTGCTCATGTAGGCCTTGTGCTATGTGCTATCCAGTTGCGTAAATGCAGCTGGATTTTTAGATTTAAGGACCATCTCAGGGTGTGTCTGCACTTTGAGCTGGGGGTTTGATTCCCAGCTTGAGGCAGCATACCCAAGCTATCTCTGATTGAATTAGCAAGCTAAAAATAGAGTCAGTGGGAGCAGTAGGAGAGGCTAACTGCCCTCAGAGCATGCCCTTCAGAGACAATAGGTACATGCATTCTCCTTAACCTCTGAGGATAGGATAAGAAGCAATGGGCTTAAATTGCAGCAAGGGCAGTTTAGTTTGGACATTAGGAAAAACTTCCTAACTGTCAGGTAGTTAAGCACTGGAATAAATTGCCTAGGGAGGTTGTGGAATCTCCGTCTTTGGGGATTTTTAACAGCAGGTTAGCCAAACACCTGTCAGGGATGGTCTAGATAATACTTAGTCCTGCCATGAGTGCAGGGGACTGGTCTAGGAGACCTCTCGAGGTCCATTCCCAGTCCAGTGATTCTGGTGGTGGGCACGATCGTAGCTTGGCTACCCCAGAAACTGAGGATGTAGCAGTGGAAGTCGAGGCTGGAAGGGTTGTGACACTAATGAGTTCCCCACTGGAACAGAATTGGTGAAGTCTGGCCCAGCTAACAGACTCCACAGAAACAATATGAGATTGGATGCAGTGTTCAAAAAGTGCCATGTAACATCCACATAGAGAAATGCCATCAAGTTGAGTGTAGGGCCGTGCTTTGCTCAGCCAGCATCAATACTTTGCACTTCTATAGCGTCTTTCATCTAAGGCGGTCAAAGCCTTTATGAACATTAATTCACGTGGCGCCTGTGAGGTAATTACCCTCAGTTTACAGATGGGGGAAACTGAGGCAGGAGGGGTAAGTAAGTTGCCCACGGACAGACATGATGGGATTCTTCCCTGTGCATAAGTCCTTTGCATCACTACAGACCCCCTGAAGCCCTGTCTTGGGCACCTAAGTAGCGCAGAGATTTTCTGCTCCATTCTCCATTGAGCTCACTGCAGGGTCGGGGCCATAACTCCGAGCTTCTTCACTGTGACAGAACCAGAGCCACCCGAATGCCCCCGTGTGACCAGGGGTGCCTGTGCAGTGCCCTCCCCTCGTCTTCCTCTCCTCGAGGGCTCCTTAAACAAACCCCAGGCAGTCTTTATCATTCAATCACAGCCCTTCTCAGGGCCTGGTTTCTTTATTACAAAGTTCCAAAGCAAACACAAAACAAATTTTACCCACCTCGCCTTAAGCTGGGCACAGCCCTTCCTCCCTGAGGAAGTGTCTCCATTGCATTTTCTTCCACAGCCCAATGCCCTTCAGGCCCACTGCAGAAGAACTGCTCTCCCAGCAGCTGCAATTTCCCTTCCAGCTCTGCCCCCACTGAACTCCCACTGACCCTTGTAGCCCAGGTGCAGTCCCACCCCCCTTCATAAGCTCAACTGCAAGCACCTGCTCTGGTACAGGGGAGCTGGATCTATTTTTAACCACAGGGGCCAGCCCTCCCCTGGGTCCCCAGCCACTCTGAACAGATTTCAAATGCTGCTTCCAGTAAGTTAAAAGCAAGGGAGGAGGGCGGTAGTGGAAATTTGTTTCTGGCTTCCATTGTGTATCCAGACCCTACTGCAGTTGATCGTATTGTACTGCTGATTGTTAGGCAGGACTCTGCTTTGAAATCAATAGCCCAGTATATCTGCCTCTAGTAAAATGGCTTGTTTTGCTTCTTTCAACTTTATTTTGGTAATACTGTAGGCAGAAGTAACCAAGATATTGAGGCTCACAAATTCTATTCTGGGTCTGTGCTGTCTCTGAGACCCTACGCTCCAGTGACCTGAAGCCAGTTTTCTTTGTCAGATGATTTTGTGTTAGTTACATTGATAGTTACACAGCTGGGCAGTGGGAAATCGTGTCCGGTAGCTGACGCCTGGCAAATAGCGGTTGGCTGTGTTTAGAGACCTGAGGACCTGCTGTAATAACACCACCATTTAACTAGACTTTTTCTGTAACTGCCTTGGATGGCAAAGGAATTATAGCTTCCTAGATGCTCTAACTATGTGAGGCAGAGGTGGGAAAAATTAGTCCTGGGCTTACCTAGTCTGGTGTCAGGCCTTGCCCCTGCCTCCGTTTTCCCCTCTTGGGTTTCCCAATAACTGTACCCAGGCTCTCACATGAGTCCAATAACACCCCTTCTTGGTGTCTGGTTTATTAAAACAACATCACAGTTCAAATGTGAGTTTAAATCCAAACAAGTCCTTCCCCAGCTACACAGTTTCTTCAGCCCCTTGCTGGGCTCAGCAGTTCTTTCCCAAGAATGCAGGTGCTGCTGCCTCTGGTTTTCCTCAAGTCTCTTCCCTCTTAAGTCTTCTGCCTCTGCCCCTCACTGCAGGTAGGTCCAGGCAGGCTTCTCCATCTAGCTGGTATGGAGAAATTTTGCCTGTTTTAAGGCTTCTTAAGACCATCCTTCCTCTCTACTTAACGTTGCCAGTGGTTTGTGGTCTTTAGGACTGTATTAGTGACACAGGAACCTCAATGTAGAATCATAGAATATCAGGGTTGGAAGGGACCTCAGGAGGTCATCTAGTCCAACCCCCTGCTCAAAGCAGGACCAGTCCCCAACTTAATCATCCCAGCCAAGGCTTTGTCAAGCCTGACCTTAAAAACCTCTAAGGAAGGAGATTCCACCACCTCCCTAGGTAACCCATTCCAGTGCTTCACCAGCCTCCTAGTGAAAAAGTTTTTCCTACTAGTCAACCTAAACCTCTCTAAACCTAAATGTATTCTGAGGTTTAATTCACTTGAGCGAAATAGCCACAGTTCAGAGGTGGAGGTGAACATGGCTGAAAATCAGTCTGGAAATATTACAAGAATAGGCTCTCTTATTGGATTTCCAGTGCATCTGCCAAGCTCCACAGCTGAATCTGGCCCTATCAAGGCTAAGGGTCATTAGTAGAACTTGTTACAAACATGGGTCAGTGATATTAGAATAAAATTTCTTTTAATCATGAAGACTTTAAATATTATGAATCGATTGTGAAGGGCCTGTTGTTGTTTTTTTCCTTCAAAGACGCTGACCTCCTTCAGTTCCCACTGTCTGAAACAGAGTCTGTGGGAGGTCAGCACCTCTGCAAATCAGACCGTTAAGTAATCAGGGACAGGTTTTGTCTTCCATTACAACAGTGCAAGCCCATTGGCGTCGACAGATTATCTGAGGGCAGGATTTGGCCCTGGTAGATTTTAATTTCTTTCAGACCCAATAGTGATCATTGGATGGAGTGTTTTTTGGGGATAGGGTGACCAGATAGAAAGTGTGAGAAATCGGGACGAGGATGGGGGGGTAATAGGCGCCAATATAAGAAAAAGCCCCAAATATCAGGACTGTCCCTATAAAATCGGGACATCTGGTCACCCTATTTGGGGACCTTCTCACACGACTGTGTACGCAAGCTGGAGATGAAGAGCCCGATTCAGATCATTTGCTTTTCTGATGCTGTACACCTATCAGGGCTATATGTCTTCTACAAATCGAGTTAGCTGGCATGCCCAGTACGCTTGCTAATACAGTTTAGCATAGGCTGTTTCTAGGCCTCATGCAAACAGACCACAGAGGAGCTTTTAATCAAAAAGTGAATGAAAGGAACTGGGCTGAAAGCCCTGGAGATTGACAGCTATTACGTATCCCCACAGTCGGTATCTTCTCCCACACCACATCACCAGTCAGAGGCACTGATTGACTGTGGGTGCTCTGGGGCTCAAGCACCCATGGGGGGAAAAAAATGGGGGTGCTCAGCACCCATCAGCCATAGCTGTTCGGCGGTGCTGCCAATCAGCTGTTCAGTGGCTGGGGGAGGTGCTTGGGGGAGGGCGGAGAGAAGCGGGTGGGAGCCTCGGGGGAGGGGATGGGAAGAGGTGGGGCCTCGGGGGAAGGGAGGAGAGGGGATGGGGCCTCAGGGCGGAGCAGGGTTGGGGCACCCCCAGGGAAAAACAAAAGTGCCTCTGTCACCAATAGCTTTCAACCCTGACCTGGCTGAAATATTGAAATACCTCTATGGAAGGCAGGATAGACTAGTCTCCAAGCCCATTCGATCCTTGGCCTCCTGGCTGACACTGCCAACTCTGGTGACAAATAGTGGTGGCGGGGGTTGTTTTTATGTGGTTGTGTTCAAAGCAGGTCTGAGACCACCGAGCCCATTTCACGCTGGCCACTGAGCAGTTGTCAAAGGGTGATGACTTTTGACCACTACTGTTTTTGTTAACAGGAAAAATAAAACCATATGTTGCATAAGTAGATGTACAAAACTTTTTTTCTCTAAATCCCTACAGACAAACTGTCAGCAGCAGAAGTATTTACTTTGGTAATGCAGCTGGGCTCAGTCCCAGGCTCATTGTGTTTGTGCAAGCCTTTTCACCACCGCGCTTCAATAACACACTGATTGCCAGGAGGGCGAATGAATGCATGCTGTATGAGTTCTGTTATTAGGCCTATCAGTTACAGCACGAGACAAAAGGGCCGGAGTCAACAAAGGTAACATTACATAGATACCGCTCCCGCATTGAGTCTGATGGAATTAATGGAATTCCTAGTCGTCAGTGCCTTCAAGAGCAGTTTGGCCCGAGTGAGGACTGTAGGATGTGGCCTTCTGGACCAGATCTTCAGCTGGTGAGAATGGGAGTAAATGGAGCGGTGGCTGAGTTGTTGTGTGAGTGGTGACGGAACTAGAGGGGGATGAAGGGAAGGTGAATCCGGGTGAGTAGTGAGAGAATGGTGGTGTGTGTGTGTGTGTGTGTGTGTGTGTGTGAGAAAGAGAGAGAGAGAGAGAGAGAGAGAAAGAGAGAGTTTGGCGTCGCATGTGGTAGGTCCCTGTCTTTCTACGGGGTAAATTGAAACCTCAAGCTCTGAGCACGTTTGGATCTGGGGCCAAGCTTCGCTCTACTCACGACATCAATTCAAAAATGTTACATTGGTGTCACAGCTGCCTGACATCAGTGTAAATGTACGGCCATGAAATCAGGACTTCAATGGACGGGCTAGCAGCTGCACCGTGTAGTCTGGTGCCGATGCCATGTCAATAGCAGTGTATGCAAGACATAGATTGACTATATGCTATGCTGTTATAGCGGTATTATGATGTCAGTGGAGCTGGGGTGAGTGAAATCCCATTGTAACATGCTATTGCCATTGCACTGTATGCCCCCTCCATAAAACAATTATGAAAAATCTGCTTTACAAAGTGATCTCCTGGAGCTGTTTTGTTTTATCTTTTCCAGTGAGGAGCGCCACCTATCCACACCAAAAGCTAAGGAGCTATCATGTTTTAGATTTTTTAAAATGGAGCGCTTTTAATATAGCTACAGCTGCATGTAAAAAAAAAAAGGCAGCTGAACTTGTGAGGAAAATCTATGTTGATGGCCTCTCTACACCTTAAAAATACCATAGCTGATTTGAATTCTTTCTTAGAAAACACATTTGTGTTGGGCTTGGAGGAGCTAAGGCCAAGTTTTGGCTCATTGCAGATCAATGTGTTGAGAATCCTAGGAACCAGTGATGCAAAGCTAATTTCGGCGGCTAGCAGGGCCTTATCCTGAGAAGGGCTGTGCTTCTCTTGAAAAGCACTGAGGGCTCCCCTCTTCAAAGGTGATGAATCAGTTCCAACAGAGTGCTTGGTGCATTGGACAAAGACATAGAAAGCCCCTGTCCTGAGGAGCCTACAGTCTCCAAGATAAATACATACATAGAAGATGAGACACTGTGAAAAATCCAGGAATGCAGCTAACTTTGACAAAACATTTTAATTGGGTGGAGTTAGGGCTGGTTGGATATTTTCCACTGGAAATGTTTTTGCATAGAAAATTGGGGTTTTGAATAACAGATTTTTTTGTGAAAAATTTCTGCTTTCCATGGAAAATTTCAACGTTTTGCTGGAAAACTGAAAACATTGGGGATTTTGGCTGAAAATGTTCAGGTTTTGGTGCAAAAGATATATTTTTCCATTTTGTTTAAATTGATCATGGGGGGGAAAACCCCATTTTCCAACCAGCTTTATGTGAAATTCTCAAAAGACTCAGCTTTGGCTTAACTCTGTTCCTATTGAAAGCCAAGGGCGTTTTTACCTATTGACTTCAACGGGAACAGAGTTAGAGCAATGCTCACCCTAAATAATAATTTCATGGAGAACTCTCTGCCACCCATCCCTAATGTGTTCAGGCAGGGCCGGCTCTAGGATTTTTGCCGCCCAAAGCAAAAACAATTTTGGCCGCCCCCCCCCCCGCCCGTTTTTTAATTACCCCACCCCCGGCCCCGCCTCAACTCTGCCCCTTCCCCAAATCCCCAGCCCTGCCTCCTCCCCCCAGGCTCTCAAGCCTAGGGCTTTGTCTTCACTACCCGCCGATCCGGCGGGTAGCAATCGGTTTATCGGGGATCGGCTTACCGCGTCTAGTGAAGACGCGGTAAAATCGATCCCTGATCGCTCTGCCGTCGACTCCGGAAATCCACCTCGGCAGGAGGCGGCAGCGGAGTCGGCGGCAGCGCGGCAGCGGTCGACTTTCCCGCGTCCTCACCGCTAGGTAAGCCGACCTAAAATACGCAACTTCAGCTACGGTATTCACGTAGCTGAAGTTGCGTATCTTAGGTCGGACCCCCGCTGTAGTGTAGACCTAGCCTAGGAGGGAGGGAGGGGGAGAAGCTGCGCCCGCGCCACGGCCACTCAGGATCTCCCCCTCCCTCCCAGGTTTGAGAGCCTGGGAGGGAGGGGGAGACTCCGAGTGGCCGCGCCGCGGGCGCCGCTTCTCCCCCTCCCTCCCAGGCTCTCAAGCCTGGGAGGGAGGGGGAGCAGTGGCGCGCAAAACGGCCGCTCGGGATCTCCCCCTCCCTCCCAGGTTTGAGAGCCTGGGAGGGAGGGGGAGACCCCGAGCGGCCGCGGCGCGCGAAACAGCCGTTTCGCGTGCCGCTGCTCCCCCTCCCTCCCAGGCTTGAGAGCCTGGGAGGGAGGGCGAGAAGCGGCGGCCGGGGCACATTTTTAGGGGCGGCATTCTGGCGCCGGCCATGCCGCCCCTAAAAATGTGCCGCCCCAAGCACCAGCTTGTTTTGCTGGTGCCTAGAGCCGGCCCTGTGTTCAGGTGTATGAGTAATAGAGTGACTTGGCTGATCTCAACACTATGGCATTGGCAGACAAGTGAACTCTCAGCTAATCAAGATCTAAATAATGCACTGCAGGGTATGATGTGTGTGTTTGCAGTAGGGCTCAACAAACAAAGGGCTTGAGTGCAAACACTAGGCAGCGCTGCTTCATTCATGATCATGTATTTTAAACCATTTTAAAGTCTTCTCATTATTTGGCTTGGTTTTCGTTGCTAGGAGAGATTCTCACATAGGAGAGAGTCTGCTTGCATGAAAATAATGAATGAATTAAAATGTTACATGGACATCCTCTGCCCAGCCCAGTGACTGTAAGGGTATCGTGCACTATGATACCATCCATGCTGCATGGAGAGCTTTCCCGAAAGCAGCTGGCAAAGAGAGTACCTGCGTGAGTTTGTAAAAGCCTTTCCACAATGTCTCGGATTGAAACATCCTTTGAACATTCATCATGCAGAATTTTTTTCAATGACATCAAAATAAGCATCAGTCAAGTCAAAGGAATTTGGAATGTATTACATGCACATTTGTGCATTGTTACGAATAGGATTTTAACAGTAGTAGAGACTGGGTCTTCAAAAGTATGGGCCATGGTGCATTCCCCCTTAGCAGATGTAGGCTGAGATATTCAGAACCAGTGAAGAAGGATGGAGCTTCATAGAGGCAGTCATGGCCTCCTACAGATCCCAGAGGATGTGAGCTAGATTCCCAGTCTGTCCCGTATTGGGGGAAAATCCCAGCCTCCACCCCCAATGGAACAATTCAGGAGTAAACACCGGTGACGGTGTGCTTAGGACACCCAGAACTGTGAGCCACTGTTACCCCTCTGACTTAGCAAGAGCTACAGCCAAGCTATGGGTCAGCTCTCTGACACACCAGCCTGCCTGCCTTTCCAGCAAACTCCTCAGGACTCTGCCAGTCTAAACCTTGCCCTGCAGGTAACAATCAGTGAAACCCAGTTCCTGAGCTCCCCAGAGACCACTCCCTGCAGTGTCCAGACCCTCCCACGGGACGCTCATGGAAATTATGTTCCCTGCCTCCAAAGAAGCAGAGCACACCCCAGCCGGTGGGTTTAGCTGAAGGCTCACACGTCACTTTCATACACAGCACTGAGATGGTGTTGGGATACAACAAGAATATGTTTATTGAAAAGAACAGAGGTTTAAGTGATACTGAGCGTCAGGAACTCAGCTGCCTCTGAGCTCGGTTGCCTAGCGACCCAGTGAAATCGGCTGGGCCCAATAATGCCTCACTAAGTGACTGTGCTCCCTGAGCAGGGCCGGCTCCAGGCACCAGCTGAGCAAGCTGGTGCTTGGGGTGGCAGATTGTTCGAGGCGGCATTCTGCCCAATCCTAGGGCGGCACGGCCGCTTTTTTTGTTTGTTTGTTTGTTCCGCTCCGACCGCCCTGTAGGGGGCGGCGGCGCGGAGAACCAGAGCACCCTGCAGGGCAGTCCTCTTCCTTCCCTCCCCGCCGACCGGAGCAGAGCCCTCGCGGCAGGCAGCAGCGCAGCGGGAGGGGCTGCGTGGCAGCGCCCCTGCTGTAGCCCTGGCAGCCCCCTTCTCTCTCTCTCCCGCCCGCTCTCCCCCTCCCCCCAGCCGGTCCCCCTGCACCCGTGTTCCGGCCGTGCCGCAGGTTTTTTTTGTTTTTTTTTGCTTTGCCGTTCTGGCCGCCCCGTTTTTTTTTTTTTGCTTGGGGCGTCCAAAAAGCCCTGTCCCTGAGCAGTCAGAAACCCCACCAGATCCCCATTTAATCCCCGTAGCAACCGCAGCATATTGGCTGCTCAATGCCTGCAGCTGCGCCAGCCCTGCTTCTTGTCTAGCCAGGGCTGGCTCCAGGCACCAGCCCACCAAGCTTGTGCTTGGGGCGGCACCTGGAGGGGGGCGGTGCGGTGCTCTGGCTCTGGCCGCCGGGGAGAGCGGAGCCCCGGCCAGGCTCTCCGCCCTCCTCCCAGGGCTCCGGCCGCCAGCGGAGCTGCGGCTGGCTCGCCGCCCTCCCCCCGGCGCTCCGGCCGGTCGGGGAGAGCGGCCAGCGGCCGGGCTCGGTGCCCTCCCCTGCCGCGCTCCGTGGGGGTGGGGCGGCAGGAGGCTTTTTTGCCTGGGGTGGCAAAAAAGCCAGAACCGGCCCCGTGTCTAGCCCTTGCCTCAACCCTTGCTCCAGCCCTAGTTCCTGCCTAGCTTTGAATTCCTGGCTCCAACCCTTGGCTCATGCCCTGACTATGCCTCCGGTCCTGCCCTCTGAGTCTGCTCTGACCACTAAGCCAGACTTCTGCTCCAACCACTGGGTCTCACTGCCCAGACCTCGGTGTGTGACACTCAGCAAGAGAAAAACAAAACAAAATAAAACACGCTTTCTAGTGACTAAAACGTAAACTTAGGAAGTTACAGTCTTTGCCAAGCAGTTTTCTTTCTTACGTCAAGTTACCAGCATCCCTAGCCCACCAGGCTAAGGGGTCCAACTTTCACAGGCTGGAAGGGTGCTGTGCCATGTGTTCCCACGGTGATGGATAAGTTGATTAAAAAGAACAGAGATTTTGCTCCTCCTATATCTCTGCCTCAAGAGCCAGGAAGGCTTCCTGGGGTGCCGATTCTGTCCCCCGACATGATTGTTAAATGTTCTTCTCCGCCACTTGTTTAGCTTGCTGGCTTTGTTCACCTTATATGTAAATGTACTTTCATTGTCCTCTGTAACCAAACCGGTAAAACAGGTGAATCCACATTCCTTTGTCTAGGGCAGGGTGGGTTCATGCTCTGCCTCCCACACACATTTTAAGAATATATTTCCAGCACACATCTGTGACTCTTTGTACACAATCCCTGTATACATCACACAATGATTTTTCAGGACCAGCATGTCACCAGTTTACATCTCATAATACCTTACATGATGTCTTTAAGATGCATATGACACCAGCATGTTGGGTCAGTGTGTGTGTCAAGCCTGAGGTGAGTTACAATAGGGGGGCCCCTCTGCCAGTTGGCATTGAGGGGCTCCCAGGGTCACAATGCCATAAAAGAAACCTTAACTGCTGCTGCTGCTGCTTTCTTTATTTGTATCACCATGCTGCCTAGGTGTCCTAGCCATGGGCCAGGAACCCACAAGAGGGGGGTTTCCAGGCCCTGAATTTTGCTGATAAGAGGGCAGACCGACAAACAATCTCACCCGTGCAATCACTACTCACGTGAGTAGTGTGCTTAGATAGCACAGTGAAGGATGGACAGACTGATCTTTTGAGTTCAGTAGGACTATTCACCTGAGCAAGCATTGATTCCATGAGTCTGCAGGTTCAGGCCATGGATAGAACGATCAGGCTTCCAGCTATTTGCAATGGGGCTTCCAGATCCTTTGTGAAGTTGGCAAGGTTGTACTGTGCGTGCAGCGTGACACTATGCAGATACAAGTTTGACAACTTTCAAGTTCATGAGTCTTGTGCAAGTAAAATATTATTTAGAAAAGCTGCATTCATATAGGGTTTTTTGTATAATTTACATCTTTTTGAAGAAGAAAAGAATAAGGAAGGAGCTAGTGGATTTATCTGACTGTGATGGTTGCATTTGGTTGGTACTATGTTATTTAGATTGTAAGCTCTTTGAGGCAGGGACTGTTTTTGTTCTGTGTTTGTACAGCGCCTAGCACAATGGAGTCCTAGTTCATGTCTGGGGCTCCTAGGCGCTATGGTAATACCAATAATTAATCATCATCATAATTATCTGCTTTGTTAAATAGTTAATGCTAATAAAAAGTTTGAACTCAGAACAAAAAACCCATAGTTTGCATGGTTTGGGATTGTGTCCCACCTTATAGAACATAGGAAACTGAATAGACAGATAGAGCAGAAAGGTTTCAAGAGGTGCCAGTCCTCTGCTGATATTTTCTGGTAGGGAAATAAGTGTCTTAGAGTTAGCAAGATAGTATTAAAAATATATTTATACAAAGCCAAACCATTCTTCCTTCCTCGAACACAATCTTTGCTTCCTGGCACTGAGCACCACCTCTGTTTTCAAAGCAGTCTTTACCTGCTCTCTAAAATCACAGGCAGGCACCATTTTTCAGTTCTAGTATTTTGAACATGCTAACCCTCAGATTCATGCTCTCAAATCGTACCAAATGCAGCTTGTTTGAATCTGCTGTAGGCACCTGCATGTGAAGACCTTTGCACCACTCCGAAGTGGAATCACAGTTTTGGAGGCAGCTTTGGAAATATTGGCCCTATGTCACTTATTTCCCATGCAAGTTGTTTAATCCATTAGGGAAATTTCAGTTAGTGCTACATGATTGCGTCTTCATTATCTGGGAATAGGGGAGAGGCTGTGAGCGGGGGATAGCTGTCCACTCCTACGTAAACCCATCCTGAACTGATTAGTTACCAGAGCAAAGGAAATCTTCATGATTTTTACATTAAGGATCTAAGGGTTTGTTTTTTTTTAATTTTTAGTTTGTGCTGTTTTAAATGCTTGAAGTGGAAGAACACCTTTCAAGTGTGTCAAGCACATGCTGTCCAGATATATTCAACTACAGGCATCTGAAATCCCCAGATCTATCATTAGCAGGTGGCTCAATTTCCTGACAGCCCCACTGTTTCTTTAAAAAAAAAAAAAAATCCATTCCCTTGTTCTTTATTACAAGCCCTCAGTGGTGAAAGAACAGGTTACGGACTATTTAGAAAAGCTGGACATGCACAAGTCCATGGGTCCAAATCTAATGCATCTGAGGGTGCTGAGGGAATTGGCTGATGTGATTGCAGAGCCATTGGCCATTATCCTTGAAAACTTGTGGCAATTGGGGGAAGTCCCGGATGATTGGAAAAAGGCAAATAGTGCCCATCTTTAAAAAAGGGAAGAAGGAGAATCCGGGGAACTACAGACTGGTCAGCCTCACCTCAGTCCCTGGAAAAAATCATGGAGCAGGTCCTCAAGTAAACCATTTTGAAGCACTTGGAGGAGAGGAAGGTGATCAGGAATCGTCAACATGGATTCACCAAGGGCAAGTCATGCCTCACCAACCTAATTGCCTTCTCTGATGAGATAACTGGCTCTGTGGATATGGTGAAAACAGGGGACGTGATATATCTTGACTTTAGCAAAGCTTTTGATATGGTCTTCCACAGTATTCTTGCCAGCAAGTTAAAGAAGTATGGATTGGATGAATGGACTATAAGGTGGATAGAAAGCTGGCTAGATCGTTGGGCTCAATGGGTAGTGATCAATGGCTCGATGTCTAGTTGGCAGCCGGTATCAAGCGGAGTACCCCAGAGGTTGGTACTGGGGCCGGTTTTGTTCAACATCTTTATTAATGATCTGGATGATGGGATGGATTGCACTCTCAGCAAGTTCACAGATGACACTAAGCTGGGGGGAGAGGTAGATACACTGGAGGGTAGGGATAGGGTCCAGAGTGACCTAGACAAATTGGAGGAATGGGCCAAAAGAAATCTGATGAGGTTCAACAAGGACAAGTGCAGAGTCCTGCACTTAGGATGGAAGAATCCCAGGCACTGCTACAGGCGGGGGACTGACTGGCTAAGCAGCAGTTCTGCAGAAAAGGACCTGGGAATTACAGTGGATGAGAAGCTGGATATGAGTCAGCAGTGTGCCCTTGTTGCCAAGAAGGCTAACAGCATATTGAGCTGCATTAGTAGGAGCATTGCCAGCAGATCGAGGGAAGTGATTATTCGACATTGGTGAGGCCACATCTGGAGTATTGCGTCCAGTTTTGGGCCCCCCACTGCAGAAAGGATGTGGACAAATTGGAGAGAGTCCAGCAGAGGGCAACGAAAATGATCAGGGGGCTGGAGCACATGACTGACGAGGAGAGGCTGAGGGAACTGGGCTTATTTAGTCTGCAGAAGAGAAGAGTGAGGGTGGATTTAATAGCAGTCTTCAACTACCTGAAGGGGGGTTCCAAAGAGGATGGAGCTAGGCTGTTCTCAGTGGTGGCCGATGATAGAACAAGGAGCAATGGTCTCAAGTTGAAGTGGGGGACGTCTAGGTTGGATATTAGGAAAAACTATTTCACTAGGAGGGTGGTGAAGCCCTGGAATGGGTTGCCTAGGGAGGTGGTGGAATCTCCATCCTTAGAGGTTTTTAAGGCCTGGCTTGAGAAAGCCTTGGCTGGGATGATTTAGTTGGTGTTGGTCCTGCTTTGAGCAGGGGGTTGGACTAGATGACCTCCTGAAGTCTCTTCCAACCCTGATATTCTATGATTCTATGATTATTGATGGTTGATTCTTAATTTATGTGAGATGGTGGCACCTGTACTGTAGGTGTGTAAATGCACATAATCTGCTGAATTCAGTACAGATATGAAGTGGTACCATCCCTGCCTTTAATATACATATATATGTGCTACATTATCCACAACTAATTGTTATCCGCAACCACATCTGAAGTTAAACAGCACACAGCAAGGTAATGTCACAGTTTAAGATAGGAAGTAACAAATTCTGCACATAGTTGAAATTGCAGGAGGGATATATGGTTTAATTCTTATACTAAAAGAAAAACTTCCACCATTTAATTGTAAATGCACATAGATATACCTGTAAAGGTCTGTTTATTTAAGTGCCAGTTCTGCATACACTTATGCATGTGCTTAACTTTATGCATGTTAGAAGTCCCTTTGATTTCAGCAAGATTACTCACAGGCATAAATGTTTGCAGGATCAAGACCTTAGACACTGATCCTCACTTGATAGATAGCAATGACTCCAATGGTGTAAATATATTTTACAGTGCATGATAGGAGCTTTTAGCAGTTTGTTAGTAAAGCGTACTGTCCATGTAGTTTATTGATGAACCTCATGGCCAAACTCTGCTCTCCCTTTCACTGACCAGTGTACATCTGGAGAAAGACCACTGAGATCAGTCGGAGTTTATCTGGATTTACACAGGTGTGTCTGAGAGCAGAATTTGGCCCTGAGTACCTGGGCAATTTTGGTCACTCTTAAAACAAAGTCACATTAAGATCCTTGGATGATAGCTGCAAAGTATAGTTACTGATAATGAAACAAAAATGTAACTAGGAGACGTCTACCTTTTAAACTGCTGCCTGACGTAGCTGGAGAGACGTGCCAAAGACTCCATAGAAGTCCATTAGGGACTTTGCTATTGCTATTGATTTTTATATGGAAGGTGCCCAGATACTATGGTGATGGGTGGCAGGATAGAACTTTTAGAGAGATGGTCTTGAAAAACTCTCGACTCTTGGACAGAGAGGATAAATTAAAGTCAGTGCTAATATTTACAACTGATTTACAAAGGCCTGAATACACATTCAGGTTTAATGACCCCGACAGACTTTTGATCTAGAATTAACATTATAAAATATTTTCTTTTTAGGGTTTTTTTTTTTGCTTGTTTTTATTTAATGTGGTTATTATGATTTTTTAATCCTTTGGAGCGGACCAGTGAGCTTGTGTCATTAAGACCTAAGGCAGAGCAAGGCTTAATGGTAGTGGGCCATCTGTCCCAGCTCCTGCCAGTGTGATAATTACTGAAAGCAACTTTAGCAGAAACATTCCTCAAGTCTAATTCTACCTGGATCACTACCTCTGTCACTCCCCCAAGTCCTGATGCATGTTTTACTCTCCAATCTCACTCACTGCCTTCCTCTCATCATTACTGCTATGTAATCAGATGGGTTTGGGACTCTCTGATGATCAAAGAACAATTTGCCTGTCCCCCTAATAATGGCTATTCTCTGGTAGTGAATGCTCTGGTTGGTCTAGGGGGCCCTGTATGTAGCATAATTTTCTATAATTATCTCAATTTACACCGCAATCCCAAGGCTATTATATAGGGTGTAGTATGTGATTACATATATAACATATTTGGACTTAAGAACAGCATATATATCATTACACAAATCATTCATGTAACCATGCTGGTACCTTTTTATATAGGGTAAGTACATAAATTGCTAATCATTACGATACAGTTATATTACAGCTGCAGTGTAATTAGTGCCCCTGTGACATATAAAAGGAATAAATGAACTCCACGTAAAAGCTACAAAGACCATTGAAGTCAGAAATACTTTAGAGTGTGTGAAACATTCAAGTAATGAAAATCCAGGCAAAATAATATACCCTTACATCACACATAAATAATTGTATACATCATACTAGTCTCGTTGTTATATTTTGCCCTTCTATCTATTTGTTGTATTTACCTGTTGTGTCTCATCTTACTCTTAAATTGCAAGCAGGTTGGGGCAGGGACTGTCTTTTTGTTCTGTGCTTATACAGCACCTAGCATAAAGCAGGGGTTCTCAAACTGGGGCTCGGGACCCCTCAGGGGGTCACAAGGTTATTACATGGGGGTTGCGAGCTGTCAGCCTCCACCCCAAACCCCGCTTTGCCTCCAGCATTTATAATGATGTTAAATATATTTAAAAGTGTGTTTAATTTGTTAGTGGGGTCACACTCAGAGGCTTGCTGTGTGAAAGGGGTCACCAGTACAAAAGTTTGAGAGCCACTGGCATAAAGGGTTTGGCCTGTTAGGTGCTACCACAATAGAAATAATAATAATAATTAGTATACAAACTGCTGTTAGTAGGTAGTGTTCTGGCAGCTAATTAGTTCAGTGAATGACCAAACAAGAAAACAGGGCTGGTTAAATCATGGGTCAGCTCTTCCAGTCTGTCTAGGCTGTGCTTGGCACAAGATCCACTCTAGATGTGGGGGAAAGGTGGTTTTAAGGCATTCTTATGCTCCCTTGCATCCTGGCAGTGCAGATGCCCGTCTGATCCTTGGCGAAGTTAGAGCAGCTTGTGAGAGGCAATGCAGCTGGCATGGGACCCAGGATCTGGCTCTACATGTTGTGAATAAATTACCCAATGAAAGTAGTAGCCCTTGTATCTGTCTGGGAATTATTTATGAACCAATCCTTATTTCCGCATATGTGCCTTTTTGTAAATATTTGCTTCATAATTTATGGAAATAAATTTCAGCCCTTGGGACATTCCAAACTCAGCCACTTAGGCTATTTGTGATGCTTTGCTTCTGCTGGGTCACTGAAGAACTCATTGACTTCACTGGAGCTAATACGGATTTGCACCAGTGGAAATGAGTGGAGAATTTGGCTCTGAGTTTGTATTCTGTGGCTATAGACTACCTAGAGCCATGGAGATACTTGAAAAACACATGGAAATGCAACAGAGAAAAATGATGTTTTAAAAACAGAGGGTCTTCAACGGAGTTGTGCCAGCAAAGACTTTGGCTCAATGACTGGACTACATCAAAAATGTTAATGTTGATATCTGCATTATTAATACAAAAGTATATTAAAATTGGTTTTGAATGGAATAGCTGAAGGACTAGATTTAAATTACATTTCCAATAAATAATGGAAATGTATGGGGCCAGCTTGTGCTCTGTCACATCAGTATAAATCCAGAGTGACTTCGTGGTCTCTGTGGAGTTACTTCATATTTATACCAGCGGAATCTGATCCCTTAGATTTTTATGTTCCACGAATTGTCTAAGCTCACTGTTTTCATTTAACCAGGATTTTATCAAGAAGAATTTGCCGGATCCTCAGCTGGCATAAATGAACATGGCTCCATAGATGACAGTGGAGCTACCCCGGTTTATACCTCTTGAGGATCTGGCCCTCCAATTTTAAAGGAGGATTTGCAAACTAGAAGAATAATGAAGGATTGTTCTGATTTTGCTCGAATGTGCACCACTTTTACATGGCTGTAACTTGCGTTAATTTCAATAGAATATATGGGTGGAAAGAGTCAGAGGTGGTAACTCAACCCTGTTTCTGTACAGCATTCACAGTTTTAAACGAGGTTTGGAGTTCTGAGTACAAAGACCTTGGCCTGTTCATTACCATGGTAAACACACTAGAAAATTCATGCCAAAGGTTAGAATTGTATTGACTGAGACACACAAAAGGAAAAGAATAAAAAAGAGGCAAAAAGCATTGAAACCGAAATTGAGTGAGTATGCAAAGCAAACTTAATTAAAACCTATCAAAGTCTCTTTTTAGAACGAGGGAATATTGATTAGAGTCTTTTATTCTGTCAAGCAGCCCTTCTTGGGGGGGAAGAAAGGGTAAGTTCTGCTGTTCAATTCTCAGATATTACCTCACCCACCTTGTCTCTCTCAGATCCTGGGCCTGACACAGCTACAACAACCCTGCGTTCAGTTCTCAGTCAGGAATTATAGTCACTTTCCTGCTTTCGACACAGAAGGGCAAGAAGAGAGAGGATATTAAAAGAAAGGGAAATGCGGGTATTGTTGATAGTCTCAGGATACAGGGTGGATGGTCAATCACAGATGCTTTGGGCTGGCAGGTTGGCCAACTCACCTATTTTTCCTGTTTCTCTGGATCTCATCTTACCTCCCTGGACAGGGACATTATTTAGTTGGTCTGGTCAGGTCCTTCTCCTTCACTAGTTCTTCTCAGGCTGAGCAGGGCTAGTTGGGTTGCTCCATCTCGTTGTGCTGGTGCTGTGCGGTGTAGTTGGTTTCAGAATTAGAGAGAGCCGAGAGAGGAGGAATACGGTGTGGGGAAGGGGGTGGAAAGGGACACATGAGGTATGGGAAAGACAGAGCAGGATCTCACCTGTATCAGGCTGGGGTGCAGTGTCGATGGTCACTAGTGCAGTGTCGATGGTCAGGCATTCCCACTGGCTAGAAGTAGCAGTGTAGACATTCGGGCTCCGGCTGGAGCCCTGGTTCTGAAATCCAGGGAGGGAGAAGGGTATCAGAGCCAGGCTCCAGCCTGAGCTTGAACGTCTATACTGCTATTTTTATCTCCATAGCGCGAACCCTGTGAGTCTGAGGCCTGGTCTACATTATAGGGTTAGATCAATGTAAGCTCCCTTGCGTCAGCCTAGCCATTGAAGTGTCTTCACTTAAATTTGGCTCCTGATTTAGTAATATCACCTCCACGAGTGGCATAAAGTCACGGTTGATGTAATTAGGTCAGTGTAGATGCTGCACTGCTTACATCAACTGTTCCTGGCTTTCAGGTGCCATTACACAATGTCCCACACTGACAATACAATCGATACAAGCTCTCCTGGTGATGACGCGCGCCACCAACACAAAGAGCCAAGCGTGCACACACACAAGTGATTTAATAACTGCGGTGGCTGTAATGCTGATGTCAGGTCGACATCATCTTGTCGTGTGTGTAGACATGACCTAAGTCAGTTGACCGAGCTTGAGATTCGCTGCGGTGGGTCTTTTATTGCAGCGTAGGCATACCCTCAGATACTGCTGAGGTTTCAGAATTAGAGAGAGCCATAGTAATGGGGGCCAGGTAAGGACCTAAGATTAGACTTGAATATGTCAGCTGAGCATGAGGTTGAAGGGAATGAAAAATCCCATGGAAAGGAGAACGTTGAACCCTAGTAGGTGGAGAATATGATTCTTAGTCTGTGTGCACTTTATATATAGATTGCTCTCTGCTTATTGTATTTCATCTTTGATGTACATCAGAGGCTCTGAAATGGGAATTGTTGACAGCATGCAATATGAACACTGCATTTTCAGAGGTCCATCCACCTGTCTTTCAATCTGAAAGAGTTTGTCCTTTTTTCTATAATATTATTTCTCTCTTGGAACTAAAAGTGGTGTCATGCACATTGGAAAACATAATCCCAACGATCCATACAAAATGATGGGACCAGATTTTTAAAGGTATTTAGATGACTAAAGGTGCTGATCGGTGCCTGGTGGGATTTGCAAAATTCCCTATAGGTGCCTATCTGTACTGTATCTTTAAGTGCTTAAATACCTTGTAAAATCTGATACATAGTGCTGGATTCTCCTCTCTTTTACAGGGGTGTAAATCAGGGGTACTCCCTTGAAGTAAATAGGATTATGCAGTAGGAGAATCAGGGCATTCTTCCTAATGTTATGAGGTTTAGTTAGAATTAGGTGGTTCTTAGAGTTGCTGCTTAGATACCTTGGTGCTAAGTGTCTTTTATATACATGAGATTAGATAGATGCGTCTCCCTAGACACATTGAATCTGTTTCCTCTATGGCCAGATGCTCCAGCCCAAAAGCATACAGAGGGCTAAATCCATCCTAATTTACTGATTTTCTCTGGTCTCAATGGGGTTGCACAGGGTGTATTTCAAGACATTATTTACCACTAAACTTCCATGCCTGTGGAAGCACTAAATTTCTTCTCTGCTATATGCAGGATTACAAACCTCAAGCATTCAAAAATCATGAGTCAGGATCCCCCAATATGACAGGCTTAAAAATCATGAGATTTAAAAAAATATTTGGGGTTCATTCCATTTGCCATCTAGCTTTGTGTCCTTAGGGTGTATTGGGTTCACACTTTCAACCTTTTCTCTGTAACCATTATGTCTAGAAACTCTTTTTTTTTTTTTTTTTTAATGAAAGATGAGATTTTCACCTAATTACATCCCTTCAGGGGCTGGGGCTTTAAGAAAACCACCAAATATTGCAAGACTTGGGATAAAATCATAAGAGTTGGCAAAACTACATTTGCAACCTGGGGTCTCTTTACTGAGGTTGTCCTTTTTCTTCATGAGTGGTTTTACAGAACTGTTGAAAGAGGATTTCTGTATTGAGGAAGGATTCTTATCTTCCGCCCTATTCTTGTATGTGTGCTTTTACATTATGCATGAGATACAGTGTTAGTATACAATGTATGGAGTTCTGCTGAAGTCAATAGGATCTCCTGAGACGTAAATCATCCCAGAATATGGGCTATATTCTGCCCTCTGTGAGACCAGTGTAAATCTGGACTAACTCCACCGATTATAGTTAGTTACATACCAGGATAGCTGAGAGCAAAATTCGGCTTTATATCTATAGCTGCTGCTAGCATCGGCATTCTGGTACAAGACTAGGTAACATCTCAATGAGTTGTTTGTGTCAAAACATTTATTTAACATGCAGGTACAGTAGCTCTCATGGAATGCTGCTGTGAATCCTTTGCTATTGAAACATACAACCTCTGTTTGTTTCACATAGTTTAAGGTCCATTTCACGCCCCCTGAAAACTCACAATGGGGAGATGGAGGTGATAGTGTTGTCACATTTTTAAGATCTGCTTTCATTGTTAAATATCTCTGAAATCTTCATGGTGGCTAAAGTCATTCAGAGATCATTTAGACCTGAGTGGTACAGTGCCTGACCAGGGCAGATGCTATCATATACTAGGGGTGCTGTGTGAACACTTACAAGGTGTGGTGCTTTAAGTACAGATGATGTGTGCTGTTATTGGCATGGCATACCTTACCTTTTGCATTATAGTCCATAACACCCAGGAGGCCAGAATCTGATCTCAGGTACAATATACTGGTGTAAATCTGCAAAAATTCCATTGACTTTACTGTAGTTACTGTGCTCTGGATTTAAACTGCTGTAATAGAAATCAGAATCTGGCTCCATGAGCCTATAGTGGCTAGATTTAGTAGTCCTGGTGAGCACCACTCTGTGCTGTAGTAAATGCGTTATCAAACTAGAAACCCTTTTGCCTGGATCAGCTCGTCATTACTTATTGAACATGTTGTCGCCTCTTTCCATTATGGAAGTTCATGGTCAATTACAGTTGAGTTCTGGCAAATTGTTCACATGTAAATTAAAAAGACAACAGTGTCAAGGAACAAGTTCAGCTTCAGGGCGCACAAGTAAGCAACCAGGAAACATGCAGCTTCAGGGCTGTGTCCTGTTCTTTACTTTAAACCCTGCAAATGTCAAGATTTTGTGTAACTGAACCCAAAAATTGAAAATAAGGGCAAGGTGGGGGAGGGCTCTCTTTTAAAATTCAGATACGCACAGTTCGTATTCCCATTTTCCCTTACCTTCAACACATGTATTTATTTGGGCTATTGCAAGGGAAAAGTCCACTTGCCAATGGAATTTCCCTTCGGATATGCTCTGCAGAGTGCATGGTGGTGTTAGGCACATATGTCATCTCTTAGATCAGCTCACTGAGATAGCATTACAAATGTGTAACACCCAATGGAGCGTTTATATTAAGGCTTTGTCTTCACTGGCACAAAGGTGTCTTTTTTACAGAGAGATAACAAACACTGGGTAGTTATCTCGGATAAAGCACTGGTAGCCTTTACCAGGAGGTAGCTAGTCAAGGTCAGCACTATCCTATCCTATCTCCTAGAACTGGAAGGGACCTTGAAAGGTCATCGAGTCCAGCCCCCTGCCTTCACTAGCAGGACCAAGTACTGATTTTGCCCCAGATCCCTAAGTGGCCCCCTCAAGGATTGAACTCACAACCCTGGGTTTAGCAGGCCAATGCTCAAACCTATGGGTGACCTTGCCTAATTTACCTCACAGAAAAAATTCCAGTGCCTTGTCTCCACTATGTTTTTACAATGGCATAGCTCACACATGTGTTAGTTATCCCATGGTAAAAACTCACGTTCATTCTCAGTGAAGACATGGCTTAGGGCTATCAATATTGCCATATTGCTAACTTTGCTGGCAATGGTGTTGTAATGCGGTGGTGTTGGGCAAGAACTATTGTAGTTCCCTAGTTTTAGGTAAATGTATCCCATTGAGAGTCCAGAGTAGAGCTGAGTGAACATCTACAAAATATTTTATGGACATCTGAAGACCTGACATTACTTTTGTTCTGGCGGTACTCCATTAGTATTAGCTTTTGGCGAACATTCCTCTGCAGGTCTTTATGGCAGGAGCAGCACATTTAATGTGAGTGGTAGAGAATATTAGAAGAAAGTGAGTTTTGGAATTTGTAAGTCTGAATCCTGATTCTATCTTCCCCCTAATCAGAGCACACGCAATACCATGTGACCTAGATATCCAACCAGAATGCAGCAGTACAGCTCAGCTTGTGACTCCTGCATATTTGCAGCAAATTGCTCATGCACTAGTTCCTGAAAAAGAACTATTCGCAAGCAATGAATAATGAGTAATTAATCATTAGTAACTAACACACCTTACAAAATGGTGAACTGCTTCTGGACAATTTGTGATCAGAAAAGGAAACTAAATTTCTTTAAAAAGTGCCCACTCTGAATTTTTCATGCAACTCTACTCCAGATCAAACAGAGAACTGGCTGTGCTACCCCAACTACATCTAAAACAGCATGGGCTGACTGTGTCAGTCTTATCTCCCACCGGTGGTTCCAAGCCGAATTCTGTGCATTTACCCAATGGGAGGGCAGGTTTACTGCTAGTTGAAGCAGAGTTTGTCGCTAGGCCCCAGAGCAAAACTTCCATCAGCACCCCTAGGTAACCACATTCACTCATGTTATGGTGTTCCCTCCTCCCTGCCCCTCAATCCTTCAATTCCTTCCCAGTTTTTCTATCAGCTCCGTTAATTCTCCTCTACTGTACTAAATCCATCAGTTCATACCTCCCCCTCCCATCTTCCTGCTACCTCTCAGCAGTGGATCTTCAAAGCTGCAGCAATTCCCTCCAGTATCCCTATAGTGATTGCTGATAACAACCCACAGGAGATTTCTGGGTGGTTGCTCCGCTTCTGGTAGCATTGCTCAAGTATGCTGGGACTCCGAAGCACTGTGCGGGCTGTGGGAGATGTATTTATACCCTTGAATGGGAAGTATCATGCAAGGGCGCCTCTGGCATTTCAACTGGGAATTCTCCCATGCCCTCACTGGAAACCTGCATTCCAATGAACAAGCCCTCAACCCAGAGTCCAGTGCTCTGTCACGGAGGGTCAGACGCTCTTCAGGGCGGATACCATGTAGCCACTTAGCCTTCATATACCACCTTCTCAGGGGCCACGAAAGCCAGGAGAGGTCTCTTTAAGTTGGTGAGCTCAGACAGAAAAATAAACAGATGGCAACTGATGAGTTCAGGATTTTGTATTGATATCAGGTCAATGGTTTAGTAGCACAGAGTCTGATCTCCCCTCTGCACACACGCATAATTCCTGCTGAGGCTGCTAAGAGTTACATGTTCATATAATGAAGAGAAGAGACCCCCCTCCCCCACGCAACTCCAGACATACACACACAGGGCCAGATTGAGATCTGTTACACTGGAGTAAATCAAGCGTAAGTAAACCTGATTTACACTAGTGTAACTGAGATCTGAATCTGTCCCCTGAGGTATAACCTTTACCCTTAAGTGAAAACAAAATATGTTAATCTCCTTTCTTTACAAACCCATATTCTTTTACTCCGACACTGAATTCTGTCCTCCATCACTAGCAGATGTCTTGCATATGAACTGCATTACCTATAAAGTTTGCTTACTCCAAGCAAATGGTTCTTAATTTTTTTACTTCAATTTGAAGCGAAAAATACAGTATAGGATTCAAATGCCTTTGCATTACATGGGTTTTTAACTACTTTAAAAAAAAACAGCCAAAAATGACTTCACAAAACCGAAACAACTACTAAATTGTTTTGCTACACACCATGCTGCCTATCTGAACTGTCTTATTGATTTTTTTTTAATTGCTTTATGTGGCACTTTTTATTTATTGATATATTTATATTTAAAAAGCATAGATCTGGTTTCAGCTCTCACTTTGTGTCAATATTTCTACCCTATGCACGTGTTTCCCAGCAGGAAGAAAACCAGGTAATTGCCAAAAAAGTAGAACAATGAAATTGTTGGAAGAAAGAGAGATCAACTCTGGAGCAAGTGTTGGTGTGTCCTGGTTTTTTCCGGCTGTGAATGCTGGTTCCAGGGCTGCAAGTAGATAGATATGAACAGGAGAAAAAAAAGAGGAAACTTTTAGAGAAGGATTCAGAAATTCAGATTTGTCACTGATTAAACTGGCCCACTCAACATTACCTAAACGGAATTTCTGAGTTTTCTTTGGCTCAAGGATTTAACATTTAAGGCAAAACTAGACACAGTGTAGAAGCTCCATCAAGTCTTTGGCACAACAGCTACAACAACAACAAAATGACTGTACAACATGAGCCGAGAGGGTAACATTTCCCAGTTAAGCAAAGGGAAAAGTGCTAAATAAATTGCACATACTAAAAGGTGGCTGGCTTAAAAAAAAAAGACATCTCCATTTTTTTTTTTTTCCCAGAGATTGAGAAAGTCCCACTGCCAACTCTCGTCTTGAAAAGGTGTCTTTTCAAAAAGCTGCAGTCTTCATCTGGATCATGCAACCTTTGCCAAGAATGGATGGAACTCTGGTTGGAAAGTCTTCTGAATCCTCCCTCCTGGTTATTACTCCTGGAAAGAAATGAGACATCACAGCGGTAAACATATTGGTGAGTGGGGGATTCTTTCAATGACACCAGGTGCTTGTTCTTTAAAGGCCCAATCCTGTGTCTATAAAAGTCCATGGCAGTGCTTCTCCCATTTACTTCAGTGGGGCAGGATCAGGCTTAATTGCTCTGAGAAGGAAAGGTTAGGTGAGCTCAGCAGAACCTGAATGATATGGTGTCCCAAGGATGGAGGCACAGAACGTTAAGGGCCAGATTCTGCTACCGCTATTCCCAATGAGTAGCATCTTACTGAGCAGGGTGTCCCCTTGAAATCTGTGGGGCAGATGGTGAATCCCAAGCTCACACTACCGAGCAGTCGGTCTCGGGGGAGCCCCCAGGCTCTGGCTGACTTCAAAGCTTCATTGTGAGTAAGGAGTTCACAGGACATTTCACAGAGTGACGTACTGCTCAGAGAGAGCCAGGGTTACAGAATCATGCCTGGATCAGATCCTTGTTGAGCTGGTTCAAGTTTTTCATGAGCCCCCCCCCTTTTTTTTTTTAAATGAAAAGTGACCTTTAAAAAAAAAACCAAAAACTTTTCCATGAAGTTTTTTTTAATGTTTGATTTTTCACCAAAAAGAGTAAAACTATTTTTTTCATATTTTGTTTTTCCTCTCTTTTCCTCCCCCCCTTTCTAGTGGCAAAATGGAAAAAAGGGGGGACATGAGGAAAAAGGAATGAAAAGAGGAGCCTCCTTCTCCCAGGAAACTGAAAAATGTTGGGGAAAATGGTTTTAGATTTTTTTGCAAAACATACTTATTTTTTCATGCAGCTCTCTTGATTCCCCCCCCCTACTCATCAATGCTTCTGCCCCTACAATGTCTTTCCCTTCTTCCCCTCAACCTTTCTTTCCTCCTATAAATCTCATTCTCTCCTCCCCCACAAATCCTCTCCATCTCTTCTTTCTCCTTCCTGACCACTGTACTCAGAGCGGCAAGCCCCAAAGTCCCATGGTAAAATTCAGGGCTGTCTTGCCAATTGTATTTCCCACTTTCACATGCACAAACTAGGGGTTCCTCTTGGCCATGTGCCAGATGGGTCCCCAAAAGCAAATTTATACTGAAAATGAGAAATTATTTGCAAAGCATCGAATTGTAGACGCTCAGATACCACAATGATGGGCGAGGCCTATGAGCTTGGATAGAACAGAACAGCATGGAATAGGACAGGCATCTTGAAGAGTGAGTGTATGTGTGTTTTTAGGGAGGGACTGTGGCAAAGGATAAAAGTGCTGAATCCAGCTACAACTGCTAAAAGCTGAAGTGATTTTAAATACAAAACTCATATTTGAAAAGCCTTGTGAATTTTCAAAGACCTCTCGGGATCTGTTTTAAGTTTCAGAAGTTGACCATGGATTTATGAATGGAAGGGAAACTAAATGGGACAACCTGGATTTGTGCGACAGAGTGACTTGAGTTACTGCATTCATCTTTCTGGTTGGCGTGCTTCATGGCCTTCAGAAGTGAAATGTCCCCCTTACATTCGTTTGTGCATAAATCTGTTAATCACACGAGTGACAGACCTAGTTTGGGAATTTGCACTCAGCTGTGGAACGTCACTGCAATGTTTCATTACTGCATCACAATACACAGAACTCAGAGCTGTGGTTTCAAACATAGAGAAGTTGCTCACAAACCCACTGCAGAATACCCACTCTGCATTTCCAAACAAATTTTAGTACAACGGAGACTTTTTGTTACTCCCAGTCAGGCTCCTAAATTTCATTTTCAAAAGTGTCTTAGGAACTTAAGGGCTAGATTCACATTGGTAATGGGTGCCTAGCTGCCTCTTTAGGTGCCTACATCCAGCATTTAGGCATCACGGACATTCTCAAAACCACCTCTTAGCTGCTACCTACCTCCGTAGACACCTAAGTTTCTTCTGATGGGCATGTGCAAAGCCACCTAAGACCTGATGCTGACCCACAGCTCACAAGTAGCTCAACCAAAGCCCAAGTGGGATTCTCTTACTGTGTGTCCCCCGCCTATCTCGCCAGCAGGGCCTGATCCTGAAGGAGATCTCAGAGCATGCGTACAGGCTCTGGCCTCCCTCACATGACAGTTGATGTGTCATGTTGAATATCCAATAGCCCAGTAGTTAGGGCACTCACTTGGGATGTGGGAAACCCATGTTTGAATCCCCACTCTGCCAGATATGGAGCAGGGACTTAAATTTGAGTCTCCCACATCCTATGTGAATGCCCTAATCACTGGGTGTAGAGTCAATCTCTCACTGAGATGCCTTTGAAAATCCCACTAGGTGCCCATCTTCAGATTTACAAATTCATTCTGGCTCTAAGTCACTTTTAAAAATGGGACTTTGGATTCCAAGTCACTGAAGCACCTTTGAAAATTTTACCTTGAGAGTTAGTGACAAGAAATAAAAAACCCATAAGAACAGCTGCTGTGGGTCAGACCAATGCTCCATCTGACCCAGAATCCGGTCTTCTGACAGTGGCCAGTGCCAGATGCTTCAAAGGGAATGAACAGAACAGGGCAATTATTGAATGATCCAGCCCGTTATCCAGTCCCAGCATCTGGCAGTCAGAGGTTTAGGGTCACCCAGAGCATAGGATTGCATCCCTGACCATCTTGGCTAACAGCCATTGATGAAACTACCCTCCATGAACTTATCCAAATCTTTTTTGAATGCCATTATACTTTCGGCCTTCACAACATCCTTGGGCATTGAGTTCCCCAGGTTGACTGTGCATTGTGTGAGGAAGTACTTCCTTATGTTTGTTGTAAACATACTGCCCATTAATTTAATTGGGTGACCTTTGGTTAATTTGTTATGGGGTAAATAATACTTCCTTATTCACTTTCTCTACACCATTCATGATTTTACAGAACTCTATCATCTCCCTCTCTTAGTCATCTCTTTTCTAACACGAACAGTCCCAGTCTTTTTAATCTCTCCTCATATGGAAGCTGTTCCATACCCCTAATCATTTTTGCTGCCTTTCCCTGTATTTTTTCCAATTCTAATATAGCTTGTTTGAGATGGGGTGACGAGAACTGGAAGCAGTATTCAAGGTGTGGGTGTATCATGGGTTTATATAGTGGCATTATATTTTTTGTCTTATTATCTACCGCTTTCCTAATCATGGCTAACATTGTTAGGTTTTTTTGAGTGCTGCTGCACATTGAGTAGATGTTTTCAGAGAACTATCCACAATGACTCCAAGATCTCTTTCTTGAGAGGTTTAGACCCCATCATTTTATATGTATAGTTGGGATTATGTTTTCCAATGTGTATAACTTTACATTTATCAACATTGAATTTCATCTGCCATTTTCTTGCCCAGTTTTGTGAGATCCCTTTGTAACTCTTTGCACTCAGCTTTGGACTTAACTATCTTGAGTAATTTAGTACCATCTGCAAACTTTGCTGCCTCACTGTTTACCCCTTTTTCCAGATCATTTATGAATACGTTGAACAGCACTAGTCCCAGCACCGATCCTTGGGGGACCCCACTATTTACTTCTCTGCACTGTGAAAACTGACAGCTTATCCCTACCTTTGTTTCCTATCTTTTAACCAGTTATTGATCCATGAGACGACCGTCCCTCTTAGCCCATAACTGCCTGCTTTGCGTAAGAGCCTTTGGTGAAGGACCTTCTCAAAAGCTTTCTGAAAGTCCAAGTACACTGCATTGACTGGATCACCCTGGTCCACATGTTTCTATGTTTCTAATTCTAACTGATAAGTGATGAACAATTTCCCTTTACAAAAGCCATGTTGACTCTTTCCTAACATATCGTTTTCATCTGTATCTGATGATTCTGTTCTTTACTATAGTTTCAACCAATCCACCAGTTAGGCTTACTAGCCTATAATTGCCAGGATTATCTCTGGAGCCTTTTTTAAAAACAACTGTTGTCACGTTAGCTATCCACCAGTCATCCGGTACAAAGGATGATTTAAGCAATAGGTTAGGTACTACAGTTCTGCAATGTCATATCTGAGTTCCTTCAGAACTCTTGGGTGAATACTGTCCAGTCCTGGTGACTTATTAATGTTTAATTTATCAATTTGTTCCAAAACCACCCCATTGACATCTCAATCTGGGACAGTTATTCAGATGTGTCACTTAAAAAGAATGGCTCAGGTGTGGGAATCTCCCTCACATCCTCTGCAGTGAAGAACAATGCAAAGAATTAATTTAGCTTCTCCGCAGGGGCCTTGTCTTCCTGGAGTGCTCTTTTAGCACCTTGATCATGCTAAAGGAGCTCTCAACTTCCACTGACTGCACTGGGAATTAAAGGTGCTCTGCACCTCACAAAAAGAGATGCAGGACTGATCCCTTACTCAGAAGGTACCCGAACTGGAGTTCCAGTACTCTCTAAAAGTGCTTAGACTTTACAGTGAGAAGTGACATATAAATGTAGGTGCATTGGTAGGAACATAGGAATTGCCAGACGGGAGCAGACCTGAGATCCGTTTAGTCCAGTATCTCATCTCTGACAGTGGCCAGTACCAGATGCTTCAATGGAAGGTGTGGGAATGCTGCAGTAGTAGATGTGGGATAATCTGCCCCTCGCATTAGGTCTCATCCTGATCTCATGTACTTAGAGATTGGCTTAAACCCTGAAGCATGAGGTTTAATATCTTTCCACAATTTTTGTTATCATTAACTATGATAACTCTGGATAGTCTTGACACCCATATAAGGGTCCAGTCCTTTTTTGAATCATGTCAAGTTCTCTGCCTCCAATACTCTCCATGGCAGTGACCTCAACTGCATATTGAGCAGAGGTTTTTATTGAGCTGTCAATAATGACGCCCATGTCTTTCTTGAGTTGATAAAGATAGCCCTTATAGGGCTTCATAGAGCTTATCACTGAAGAATGGGGGCTTTCTCTATTCCTGACCTAGCCAAATCCCTAACCAGTGACACGTCTGCCTTGAAATAGGCATAAGATACAAAAGATAAAACCGGTGATGCTGGATCAGACCCAAAATTTACCAACTCCTGCATCTTGCCTCACTGTCCGGCAACAAACAAACAACTCCAGAACAACAGCTGGATTAGCCAAACAGCTGATTGCGCTCAACGCATAACTTCCAGAAAGGCCTCCAGTCTGATTTGAAGATATCAAGAGATGGAGAATCCACCATCTCCCTGGATAGTTTGTTTCAACATTTAATCACCTCACTGCTGGAAATCTGAATTTGCCTGGTTTGACCATCCAGTCAATGGTTCTTGTTATGTTTTTCTCCACTGGATCAAAGAGCCCTTTAGAACATGATATTTTCTCCCTGTGAAAGTACTGATGCACTGTAATCAAGTCACTTCACAATCTTCTTTTTGATAAGCTAAATAGACTAAGTTGTCAGGCATTTTCTCTTGCCCTCAAATCATTTTTGTGGCTCTTTTCTGCATCCTATCCAATTTTTCAGGATTGCGTGCTATATCAGGGATGTTATAAGGGTATCAATATTTTCTTTTATATTAGCAGTATTGGAAGCTGCGTGTGTGACCATCTGCTACTGCATACTGTGCAAGCCCCTTTACATTTCCCCTTTTGTCCTGTATATGTGGGTATACAATGCACATCAGGGCCCATTCTTGCAATAAGGTCCATGCAGGCAAACCCATGTGCTAGCACAGAGATGGTTTGAAGTCACTAGGGCACTGCATGTATGCAGTGATCTGACCACACAGAGCTCAGGTTATCTTAGAAATGGAGCATTTCCTATTAACTGATCTTGAGCTCATCTTTAAAACTAAAGCTGGGCTTCAAGCTGCAAATTTGTATCCCGCATCTGGATTTTTAATGCCCCAAAGTTTGGGGGAATCTGGATCCAGGGTTTTAATATGGCCCATTATAGAGCTACTGGCCAATTGCAAAAATTAGATTCAGTCTCGGTTCAGATTGTGAAAACTCTCATATTCCGGGGTTCTGGTCAGTTGCATCTCTATTCAAAATGTTTAACAAAGCCATCACATAAATGTAATTAAATTCTTCACAATATGCATTTGTTTGTTTTCTACACTGAAAAAAGAAACAGATGCCTCCCTAAAGTTCTTTAGGGCAATGAAAACACAAAGAAATAGGAGAAATTACTCAGTCAAAATATTCTATTAACAGATTAAATGGTAACATCAAGAGCTCAAAGTGAAAACGTTTTTGGTGCCACTCAAAATGTTTTTTGGTTCTTGATGAGAATGAAAATGTAAGGATTTGACTAGGGAGAGGCAGGATCTCTTATTTTAACAATGATGAGCTCAGTTTTCAAACTTGGGTCTCCAGTTTGGGATCTGAGCACTCACCTCAACATGGAGATGCTTACATCGGCTTTTATGGCACCTAAATGCTGATTTGAGTAACACAATGTAGAACAAGTGCCCTAATTTAGTTTTGGAAATCTGAAAGTTGTGATCTGAGTTTTTGAATAAATTAGTTTTTGCTGGCAGAGGGGCAGGCAGACAATTGTATTTACCTTAAACTATTTGGTAGGAAAATCACCTCTTATTCTGTGTTTGTCAAACAATCAAGACATTTTATGACACTAAGTAAATATAATCATTAATAATTACCACAACAACATTTGGTTGCTTAAAGACTACATCATTCCTTATGGAATCAAAACATAAAACAGGAAAGGGGGCAGGGAAACCCTGGAGAAATGAACTACCTCAGTAATGGACAGTAGAAAAATAGATTCTCTTTGAATCCCATGCTGTAACCTGTAACAACAATCTAGTAAACTAGACCTTTTCCATTGCAGAAATGAATTATCTAGCAATAGTCTTTGGAGAAAACAAAAGGGAACAAAGTAGGGAACCTTGCTGCCTGGACATCAGAGGCGTTCGGCTTGAAAACAGGCTTGCAGGACTGGCAGCCTCAGATCCTAGTCCAAAGCCCACTGAAGTCAATGGCAAGACTCCTCGTGGCTTCAGAGGGCTTTGGATTGCTGAATTTTGTCAATTAGTAAACAAATTGGGATCGTAACAGGTTCTGCGTTCATTGGTTTTGACCCACTGTCCTTTATATATTACTACGTAATGCACCATTAATAGATGTTGTGCAATGCTGCTTTAGTAACAGGAGATCTCGCTGCAGGTCTTTGCTATGAAATCTTTGCTGAGAGGCACAGAGGCCAGCGATATTTATGTGCAAATGAATGGATTAGCCAAGTGCAGATAAATGACGTTGCGAATGCAAAAGGAAGGCATCCTATGTGATTTGATGTTGTAGGAGCTTTGTAGGTTACACTGGCATTCCACTGATTCAGTGTAGCTACTCCTCGTTTGCATTGGTCTAAGTCAGATCAGAATCAGGCTCATTTGTTTCCCAGCCCTCCCTCTCTTCTCACAGTAGTCAGAAAGTTCTAAGGCTGATTTAATTAATAATACTAATAAAAAACCTCACATGGACGTCCCCTAATTCTTGAACTTGACAATTTGACTAATGACCTTAGCAAACGGGCATTGTTGGGAAGCATTTCAAATGAAGTGGTTGCAATAGATCAAGATGCCTGTGGAATCTGGTTGGTTTGTGTTCATTAACTTCCGCATAAATGAGGGCCAAATCCTAGACCCAGTGCACAGTCTATGTAAAAGGGACGTGTGTGAAGGAGATACATGAAGAGGTCAGGGGAGAATCCTCAACACCCTGCTGTGGAACCTAAAGTTACAGGAGACCATGCAGCTGCTGTATTCCCTCTTAAGCAGGGATATTGTGATTCTTTGATAGATCTACATAGATCACCAGCCTTGCTCTTGTCTATCCTCCACTGGGCATAGGGACAGCCTGAGGAGCTGTGCTTATTGGCACTTGGGGTATGTGTGCGGGCTCTCCACATCCTGTCTTTTATGCAGCGGAAAGACTCCAGTGCTAGCCTTCTGCTCAACATCATTGCATCTTGAGTTGTTGATGGAGCAGAAGGGATGTGATCTTGAAACCCCACTGGGCCAGTGCAAATGTGACGAGTGCAGCAATGGAATCCATAGAGATATGCTGGAGCCCTGAGAATCCACTGCCCGCAAAGGGCAGAAGGGCTAAAGAACTTACTTGGACTCCACGCCCTTACTGCCCCTCTTCTACAGACAGCAAGATCAATGATGGCAACTAGGATCACTTACAGCATCCAGGTGCTAGACCAGTTCAAGACAGAAGAACTGCTGGAGCATCTTAAGTTAACGCTGGCTTGCAGCAATAGCATGGGTTGTGCTGCATCCTCTTGGAGTGGCTGCTCTTTAGCGTTATCCCCTTTGGCACCTATACTGCTCCAAATCGTAGGTTTATCAAAAATGCATGATTGCCATGGAAGGGCTGCTGGTGGCTAGTTGCGCGGGGGGGGCACATCATTGTGTGTAGCTGCCTGGTCTCTCTACCTAATTCAATGGCTATTTTGTCCCAGAGTTGTTGTGGCTTTGTTCCTGGGTGTGCAGCACAGCAGATGAAGGTATAACATTTTAGACAGTGGAGCCCAGGCTGCCCTGGGGTGTCTTGGGATGGCTGAAAATTTTGACTCATGTGGGATTGGGACGGTGAGGAGAGCCAGCTCAGGGTTTCTCTACAGCCTTCAAAGGCAGCTTGTGCTACTTTCCCAGCTGTAGACAGCTAGGAGAGGTTCCCCATGCCAAAGTGGACAATTCCTCTTTTAGTCATGCTAAGCTGCCGACCTCAGGGAAGCAGAGTGGTTATTTTTAAAGAGCAACCTCCGCTTTACTCAAACAAGGGAAAATGGGAGCCTGAACCTTACTTACCAGAAACCCCCAGGCATCATGAACCTCCACTGAAGAAATGGAGTTCAGATGATCAAGGCTTCACTGCACCTGGTATTTAGCAATGTGACCACTGATACGTGTTACAATCATCAATACCTGTGTTTACTATCAGAACAGCAATCATCTTCATAAATCTCTAAAATGAGTGTGATAGATCTTCAAGGGAAGGAGCCGTGGCTTTACGTTGGGGCTGTGTCTCCATAATAGTGCTAATGCATCACATCACAGTATCTGAGAACAATTCATCTCTAAGCAAAATGTTTCAGCGCCATACGACTGGTGCCTTGCGCTACCTATTCCTTTTATGTTAGAAAATCACCACTCGTTCGTCCCAGGAGTGGGGGTAGGGAGGCTGCAGAAAATGCTGCCTAAAAATTGGAACAGAATTGCCTGTATTAGAGCTGGATTCTGCAAAGGAAAAATTAAGTGGCATTAGAGCATGGCAAGAAAATCACTATGTATGTCTGTCTATCTATCTATCATTAATTAATTTTCTTGCCTTATATAATTTTAACATGATTATAGTATAATATAGATACATTTTATTTTTAATTCCACATATACATAGATACAATTGTAATTATATATATATATTTAGTTTCTAATTTTTAATGGTGTGTGTACACACATATAAACATATATAGGGAATTAAAAATATGAAGCTAAATTCCAGCAGAAAACTTTTTTATTGAGCTCCAACTGTTCTGCTGTTATTCATAACCCAGTTTCCTCTCTCACAAAGAGACCTTTTGCATGGTTTTTCCTTCTGCCTCTATAACAGCTGCTCTCAGTGTTGTATCCTGAGTGATGATGAGGTTCTGAAAGTGTTTTTTTGGAACAGATGGCCAGGAGAGAGCTGGGGAATGTGCCAGCAGAAAGCTGGGGAATGTGCCAAATCCTGCAGTGACTGAGTGCTTTGGGTTCCAGCTCGCGTGCCTTTCCCCTGCCCTCTGCCCTAAGTGGCGCCAGCAGGACTTCCCAACTAGCACTCTGAACATCTGGAGTCTGCGACTGCCAGGAGAGAGAGGCGGGGGGGGGGGGACCCTCCCTGCTCCAGCTTAGCTTCCATGTACTCAACAATGTTACTGACTAACAGAACAACTAATCAAAAACAAAGAAGAGGGGGAGGGAAAGAAAAAAGAACCTTGCAAGCTAAACAGCTGCAGCCGCACAGAAAAGCAAACTTACCCACTGCATTGGGTTAACAGTTAACATTATATTCAGAAAGATAACGAAACAAGCTCGGCTATCGTTCACAAGTTTGAGCGGGTGGTGGTGGTGGAGCTGCCACTCTCCTGTATGCGAGGGGAAGCCCACCCAGAATTGTGTGGTGACTTATTTGTGTGGGATACTTAGTGAGGTACCCTGTTCCTGTGCCCCACAACAGGCCCTGGAGAGGCTGGCCAAGGGGAATGCCACCGCCGCTGTGTGCGCCATGGAGCTGTGCTCAGGGGTTGGGGATGAAAGGGGGTTTGGAGTGAAGTCTGGAGAGAAGGCAGCAGCATGGCTGGTGTATCCACAACTTGGTAGATCCCCTGGTGAAATCCTCTTGCAGAGTCAGCAGCCACAGTACAGGTCATGAGCTAGAACAGCAGCTAGGTTAGTGCTCTGTGGCCTGAGATGAGGATACGACCCCCATGAAGTCCCTTGTGCAAAGCCATTTACTCAGACTTTATGTCCCAGGCACTGCCTGTTTGTAGGGATGAGTGGGGGAGGAGGGAAAAGAACAATAAAAAGGATCATTTGTGTTAGTGGTAGGTCATGACTGTGTAATGAATGAAGCTTGTTTGTATTGTGTGCCACTCTTCTACACAGTGTGGTTAGCACTCTATCAGGGCCTGCTCCAAAGCGCACTGCAATCAGGGGAATCTTTCCATTGACTTCAGAGGGCTTTGGATTGTGTTCTGTAGGTGTGTGGAATGCCACACAATAGAGAAAAATATAATACGTATTCTCTTCTCTGACCCGCCCTCCGCAGCTTTTACGTCCACAACGCTCACAATAATGTCAACGGAGAGTTCTGCCTATGACTACAGGATATTCCCTATCCCACTGTGTCTGTTTCAAAGGAGCTTATTACCCCATCTCTGTAAGATACGGAATTCTGTGCCGAATTCTGCCCATGGATGAGCATCCAGGTCTCCCATTCACTGGGATTCGTGCATGTGCCTTCAAGAGCAGGAGGTGGCTCAAATGATTTACATAACAGACTGAAAGGCAGTTTTAAAAAATGAAGACGTTCATAAGAATCCTCTCTCCCCCTTTGCTCCCCATAGCCCATGGCCATTTATTTTACAAAGAGGCATTTGAAGTCTTTCATTTTACCCTTGGTTCCTTTTAAATAGGATCGCCAAACACCCTTAGTCAAGTCTCAGCTAGAACAGCAGCATAAATTGCCAGATCACCTTGTGTTTTAGACTCGTTAAGAGGAGCATTTCTAGCATAAAAGGTTTCAAAGGATAAATCCAACTCTTCTAATTAAGACAATGGAGTGAAAAGAAAAAAATCCATTGTTTTTCCTATTGCAACAGCAAAGTCTGAGCAATAGTCTAATGTCCAGAATAGCAGATAATTCAACATCAAAAACAAAGCAAAAGGCTACATATCATCAGCAAATTCAACATCTGGAGCCGTTGCCTGTCAAAACAAACCCCAATCAGCTACTTTGTGTGTGAAAAGCTCACTGTGCCATAGCACATTCTGTAACCTGCTTGAGAATTGAGAGTGACACGAGAGAAGGAGACAAACCACAATAAAATAAAGATGACAGTAGATAACGGTACTGGGGGATGGAGTGAAGTGAAGGACATGGCTTGGGGACTTGACTGTCTTTACTTGGCTCGTTATAACTTTAAAGAGCAAGGAACAAACAACCCAAAGTCGATAATTCAGCAGAACTACCCAGTGAACTGCAACTTTTGAAAACTGATTAAAAACACACCAAGATCTTGGAAAACGTGCCGACTTCAAAATTAACAAGAGAGCAGTGGTTTCAGTCCAAGACACTGTATCCTCATCCAACAGTTTAAGGAAGACCCCCCGCAGAAGAGAGATCTTTTTACACCACCTGAAGTCCAGAGCTCAGTTCTTTTATGAACAAATATCCCAGCCTTTTAATTTAATAATGATTTCAGTGTTTTCATATCTGATATTTACACCGCTATGGATTATGGGGCTAGAGGGAAGGCAGAGGAAATTAAGCGGATTCTGATTTTAGGTATAAAGAAGTGGGTTTTTCCTACATTTAAATAGCTTCACCTCACTCCATTTTTAAAGGCTAAAGATCACATTCTTGTAATTTAAAGGTCCCAATCCAGCACCCTTTGATGTCAAAAGGAGTCTTCCCATTAGTTTCAAAAGGTGTCAGATTTGGCCCTGACGGTGACAAAACTGTCCTTGGGTGTACTTTCATTGGCACCAGGGGGAGCTTCCAAATTCTGCTAACCAATAGAAGTGCTGGTTTGGTCTCAGCGCTCTGACTGGTTGCTGGAATTATTGACTGGTTAGTGTGTCCAATCAATGCCTCTTAGTTTTGTCCTTCGCCTTGACTGAGCGCCTTCTTGCCAGCATATTAGGAAATACTGACCAGGATAACTTGACACTTGTTGATTCAGCTGGACTAATCTGCTTTGCTGGATAGAGACTACGGGCCTAGTTCTGGCCTTGGATAAACCTGAGGATGTTTCCTGAAATGTTCCCCTTCCCAGCTGGGACCTCTAAACGTAAACATTGTGTTTGTGAGACTCTGAAATAGAAACTGATCAGTCTGGTATCAATGTGTAGGAGACAAAGCCCCCCCTTCTATTTCTGAGCAGGCATTTGGGGAGGGCTGGGCTTGCGTTTCTTTGGGAATTTGAGGGTTAGGAAGATTTTGTTTTGTGACGTGATTATTGTTGCTGACTAGTGGTTGTATGTGAGGGGGGAATGTGCTGCTGTCTGGTGAGAGTTTCTGCAAATGGGAGAGATCTTCTTTTATGTTCGAGTGAAACCGAGAGAATAAACAGCATAAATGTCAGGATTTAAATGTTTAGTTGTTTATTAAAGACCAGTCCAAATCTAAACCACAGCTCAGAACACCCATGAATCTGGAGCAGTTTGAAATCTGGAACTTTTATTTCTTTAACCCTTCTTTTAGTTTCCATAATCTTGGACACTGGTTCTCAAACTATTGGAGATCCATCATCCAAAAAACTGGTCTGCCATCCACCATCTCCTGATCCTTTGCAGCTTGCTGGGGTGCTGAGTTTGGGGCAAGTGGGGCACTGGTTCTGGGCTGTGCTTCTCTTCTCTCGCCCCACCAGCACTATTTGAAAAGGCTGTGAAGTTGACTGTCCTGTCCTCTGCCACAGACTCAGCGCTATGCAGGAGAGGAGGGAGTAAGGGATGGGACTGCTGCCCTGTGGGGCTGAAGGGGATGGAGCAAGGGCAGGGTGACAACAGGAGGCACAGAGAGGTAGAGAATTGGTCTCTTTCTGCCCCTGCCATGGTTCCTTCTCACCATGAAATTATGCCATTTTTTCCCCTTAACCTGTGGGATAAGACCATCCAGGTGATCCCTTGCAACCCACCCCATTGGTTAAGAAACAATGACGTAAAGTGTTAGCAATATATGTAAGGAATGTCTAAGTCGACTCTGTCCTCTGGACCTTTCAGTGTGTCTCAGCCTGATTTCTGTCGGTATTTTAAATAGTAACCATCTTGGAGCATGGGTTTTGTCTTTTTGTGTATGTCTTGTATGGGACAGAGTACAAAGGTGTGCAAAGTCATAAATATTAATCATGTCAGCTAAAGGAAGAGGCCAGGAGAGTGCAATTCTGTTTTATTTATAAATTGGGTTTCTGAAAAAAGTATTTGTTGGGAAAAAATGAGGAAACCTTTCTGAATCAGAGGTAGATCTTACTACAACCGAAGAAGGTGAATACTGCTCAGCTTAGCTGTCCGTTCATCCATTAAAGTCCTGCTGATTTATTATCCTGCATGACAACTGGGTACAGAATGCGGAGGGAAGTTCAATTCAAGTTTACAAAACTCTTTTTGTCGTAAGACTCTGAACAAAGACATCAATCACTCTTTTAATTTACCCATGTCACTTTCCTAGAGGAAAACTGGCAGAATGCTCAGTTTCCTCTTTAACGCGGCTTGATGATGATTTCCCCTAATTGGTTCAATGTTAAGTAACCTGAAGGAATGCAATGTGTAATTAGATTTAGTGTTGTTTCCCCAAGATACCCATATGTTCTTCAGGTCAGACATCTCGCTAATGTGTTTATATGTACAGTGTCTCCATTAGCTACTTCTTTTTTATTTTGTTGTCAGACGATTTTTTTTAGAGATAAGCGTTCGATTAAACAAAACAGAAAACACAGCTGAGTGATTGTGTTTTATGATCTACAAAAGGCGACCCAGGGCTGGTTTGTTTTAACAAATAACAGCCACCAGACAATGCTAATAGGATCGTGGTCATGTTAAAGTGTGTTGGGCAAGTAGCGAGAGGAAGAGCTTGGCCCAGAGAATAGGAAGGATGGAAAAGTTTTTGATTAGAGAGGAATGTGGTTGTTACAAGATCACACAGATTGGGGGGGGGGGGGGGAAGAGGAGGTGAAGAAAACCAAAAAATGGGGAAAGAATAAGGAATAAAAATAAGGAAATGTTCAAAGGATGGAGAAAGAAGGAAACCACCTTGGATTATTTGTGTTATTTTGTTCTCTTGAAACATACCTTCCTTTTTTTAGATCTTCCTTCTGCCTGCAAGGTCCTAGTGCACTGCTCCACGCATTCTGAGAAGCTCATGTTACTGTGGTCAGCGCTGTAATCCATGTCAGCTAGTCTGGCCAGGGAAAGGATATAGTTACAGGCTATTCTCAAAATGGCCAGTTTGGACAACTTTTGACCATAAGAATAGCAGGGAACCTAGAAAGGGTAACAGGAAAAAAAAAATTAGGCCAGACAAATAAAATATCTGTGCTCGAAGGCATGACAAAACAATTGTAGGTTATTTATTTAGCAGTTGTTTAACATAAATAGGAGTTTGACTGATAAAAGGCCATATGGTGCCATCAGTTTTTTTTAAAGAGAACTCCCCTGCTGATCTCCATGGGAATGAAACCAGTGTGAGATGTCTTGATTTCAGCAGGGGCAGTTCTGCTTAAAATCTGATGGCAGGATATGGCCCGGAATGTTTACTCTAATTCGGTTTTGTGCTCAGTTGCCTGGCTGGTTTCATTTGGATACTGCAACCTTTGCGCCAGATTCTGATCCCCTCACTCACACTGAGTAGCACCCAGGGGCGGTGCCAGGGTTTTTGCCGCCCTAGGCAGCAGCGCTCCCCCTCTGAGCATTCGGCACCGGGGGTCCTTCCGCTTTGCGTCTTCGGGGCACTTTGGAGGCGGGTCCCGGAGCGAGTGAAGGACCCGCCGCCGAATTTCCGCCGAAGACCCGGAGCGGAAGGACCCCCCGCCGCCGAATTTCCGCCAAGGACGGCAAAATGCCGCCCCCGCAAATCTGCCGTCCTAGGCGACTGCCTAGAGTTGCCTAGTGGAAGCGCCGGCCCTAGTAGCACCTTACTCCACAAGCAGCCACACTGACCTAAGTGGGACTCCTCGTAGAGTACCGTACTATAGTGCGAGCGAGCGAGGGTATCCGAATCTGGCCCCTTGAGCTTTGACAACAACAATCAGCACTTACAGCAGATGTAGATGCAAAAATACAGCATCGTTGCCGAGTAGAACTTTGAGACAGTAATTCTCGCTCAGGTAATCCACACGCCATAAATCTGATGAAAGACCCAGCAGTCTCACCCCATTTCTCAGCCAAGATTTAACAGCAGAGGGCTGTGGTGAGGTCTTATATTACGAATAACTTAAGACTTTCACAGAACATACTCCTGAATGTTTTCTAGTATAATATGAAATATTTGAATAATAAAAACTAATAACTAATAATAATAAATTAATAAAAGTAACTGGCACTTGTATAAATAAATAAATTACAATAGCCTTGATTTATTTAAAATCATGGTCTTGCAAAACTCTTAAGTACATGCTTATCTTTAATACATGAGTAGCCCCACTGTACTCAGGTCCAATTTTAAAGAGAACTCTCCCAGCTGAAGTCAATGGTATTATTCTTGTGCTTTGCTGGACTCACCAATTTACAGAACTGCCAGTGGGCCTTGCACTCAGAGAAAATCAGTGAGATTCTCCTGCATACAGAAAATTGGACTCTGAGGCCTGGTCTACACAACAGAGTTAGGTTGATGTAAGGAAGCTTATGTCAACCTAATTATGTCAGTGCACACACTACAGCTTTGCTCCCGCCGATGTAAGTGCCCTACTACGCCAGCATCATAACTCCACCTCCACGAGAGGCGTAGCGCTTATGTCGGTGTGGTTCGGGCAACGCAGCGTCTGTGTAGATCCTGCATTACTTAGATCAGCTATTGGCTGTCACCCCGGGGCAGGTGGGAGGGCTGTAAGGGACCAGGGAGCCAGGGCGGGGGGCAGCTGGGCTCCCGGCGGGGAACTGCGAACAGAGCCCCCACACTGCCTCTCTTAAGTCAGTGGAAGCGCTCCTGGTGAGGATGTACACCACCGACAGAAGAAGGGCAGTGTGGACATGAACCACCACAGTAATTACTGCGGTGGCTGTAAGTTGACCTAACATAGGTTGACTTAAGTTTGTAGTGTAGACATGCCCTGAGTTATTTATCTGAAACCCATCCCTGTACACTAGTTACCCAGGCTGGCTGTCTTTCTGTCAATCTAAGATTTTATACTATACCCATCACCGGAATACCTGAACTCTTCTGTAGCGTCTGACTGCCCAGCAGAGTCCCTTTCACCCTGATCCTGGGGGTGTTAGACAATTGGGGAAGTTTCCTTTGTGCTTTTGCCCTTCTCATCCATGTCTCTCCCCCCAGGTTGTCTCCAGGTCCGTGAGCAGATAATGCAGAGCGTACAACCAATACTCTGAACCAAATTCATCCCTGGCGTAATGCTATTGATTTTAATGGAGGGATTCCATTGGCCCTCCATGTCCAACATGTTTGCCAAACACATAGTCTCTCAGCTTGTAGGATGTGGGTTTGTATGATGAGACCTCAAGGAGTATCTTGCACTTCTCCAGAAACAAGCCAACAATCTTCACAGGATTTTCCTCAATTTTTTAAAATGTATAGCACAGTATTGGTAATACTGGGGATGTAGGGAACCTGCTCTTCTCTCTCTCTCTCTTTGGAAAACCCGTCTTCCACTTGGTGGCATTCTCACAGCACATGAATCAGGGACCCGCTCTAATGTTTACTAAGTAATAGAACCACCTCCTGTGTTCTGTTGTATAGGTGTGCTGGGGAGCAGTCTCCTTCCTTTATGCCAAAAGCAAGCCAGGATCACTCTATAGGAGCACTCAAAACATTCTCATGTAAGAGTCATGTTAAGCATCGTCCATAATGCTCCCCAGTAAATCAGTGGCCTGGCTACAAATGGAACACAAGAATTCTATTGGCACTTAGGCCTGGGCTACACTAGCGGGGGGGTTCGAACTAAGATACGCAACTTCAGCTATGCTATTCGTGTAGCTGAAGTCGAAGTATCTTAGTTCAACTTACCTGGCCGTCCTCACAGCGGCAAGTCGACCGCCGTGGCTCCCCCGTCGACTCCGCTTACTCCTCCTGCTGAGGTGGAGTACAGGCGTTGATTTGGGGATCGATTTATCACGTCTAGACGAGACGTGATAAATCGATCCCCGATACATCAAATACTACCCGCCAATCCGGCGGGTAGTACAGACGTACCCTTAGTCTTGTGTTCTCTCCACTAGCCCACAATTTCTCCCAACAGCCTGTTTACTTGGCTTTCAAGAGCTCCCTGCCTACTCTCAATCCTTTGTTGACACTTGCAGCTACTCACTGTGCTTCACTTCCAGTAGCCCCTTGCCTACAACTCCACAATGGACTTAAGCTGGGCATTTTTCTTGTTAAAGGAGAATCCATGGCAGCGACAAAAACAAAATATCTGTTATCATTGGAAGGATATGATGGGGCCAACGAAAATCTCAGATCAAACAGAAGTCACAGCTGATGATCAAAGCAATATGGAGAGCAAAATGGAAGGTTTCAGTGAAAAGTGGGAACGATTTCAAAGTTAGAGCAAGAAAGTTAAATCAAGTGGAAGTAAAACGGACCATGAAATACTTGAGCCTGATGCACACATGTCCGCCAGTTACTAAACAAAAACTGGAGGAAAATATTTTTTCCCTCCTTTGCTTCCCCTCCCCCTCTTTTGTTAAGGTTTTTTTTTTTTTTTTAAAGAATAAATTATTTTGTGAGCCATGTTTGTTACAAAGTTCAAGAAAGATCCCCGTGTTAAAATCCTAGAGAAAATCACCAGCTGGGATTAGAAGACACTTTTTTCCATACACTGTGACAAGGTATAAATTGGAGCAGCCCCGAGAGAAGGGTTTATTCAAGAGTGTGCACACCCGGAGAATTTCAGCTTTTCAGAGAGGATCGGAGAGCAGGATGGTGCATGCAGTACAGGAACACAGACAGATATGGGTTTTCTCTCTAGTAACAATGTTAGAATAGAGGTTTCCAAGGAGCACTTCCCATCTTGACTCAAATTTAATGGGGGAATTATAAAGAGGCTTGTGCGTTAATTATGAATAGATCTGAGACACAAAGTTCAGATCTGGTCTGGATCCAAACATTCCCCAAAGAGGGGGAGTTCAGATTGGGGTTTTGGTATTCGCCCAACTGTAAGAGAAAGCCAGAAGTGGGCTGCCGGGCATAGGTGTTGCAAGCTCTGGCTATGCACATGTGGTGGGGAAGGACTCTTTCAAGAGCAGGTTTAAGTGTCAAGAACAGGTTCTATATTAGAGTATTTCGAGATTTACGGCCTGATTCTGCTCTCACACTGGTGTAACACCAGTATTGGTGTCAGTGATACATTGATTTACACAGGCAGGAGTGAGAGCAGAAGCAAGCTTCTAATTTACTCTTTTAAAGAGAGCAAACCTTTTTTTGCAGCCACACCACCCTTGGCTCATCAGATCTCAGAAGCTAAGCAGGATCAGGTTTAGTTAGTGCTTGAATGGGGGACATACAAAGATTTAGGATGAACATAAGAACAGCCATACTGGATCAGATCACTGGTCCATCTAGCCCATTATCCTGTCTTCTGACACTGGCCAGTGCCAGATGCTTCAGAGGGAATGAACAGAACAGGGCAGTTTATTGTCCCTATTGTCCAGTCCCAGCTTCTGGCAGTCAGAGGCTTAGGAACACCCAGATCATGGGGTTCTGTCTCTGATCATGTTGGCTAGAGCCATTGATGGAACTATCCTTCATGAACTTATCTAATTTTTTTTAACCCAGTTATACTTTTAGCCTTCATGGCATCCCCTGGCAAGGAGTTCCACAGGTTGACTGTGCAATGTGTGAAGAAGTACTTCCTTATGTTTGTTGTAAACCTACTGCCTATTCATTTCATTGGGTGACCCCTGGTTCTTGTGTTATGTGAAGAGGTAAATAAGACTTCCCTATTCACTTTCTCCACACCATTCATGGTTTTATAGACCTCTAGCATGTCCCTCCTTAGTCATCTCTTTTCTAAGATGAACAGTCCCAGTCTTCTTAATCTCGCCTCATACTGAAGCTGTTCCATACCCCTAATCATTTCTGTTGCCCTTCTCTATACCTTTCCCAATTCTAATATACCTTTTTGAGATGGGGTGACCACAACTGCATGCAGTATTCAAGGTGTGGGTGTATCATGGATTTATATAGTGGCTTTACGATATTTTCTGTCTATCTATCCTTTTCTTAATGGTTCCTAATATTCTGTTAGGTTTTTTGACTGCTGCTGTCCATTGAGCAGATGTTTTCAGAGAACTATCCATTCACTATGGGTGAGTTTACTCATAAATGCATGGGCAGGGGGATTTCTAAATTTCAGGCTATGACAGACACTTAATTAGAATGTTCCCTTAATCTCTCTTCCCCCCGCTGCTTCCCAGCTAGTAGCACAGCCTCCAATGTTACGTATAGAGGAGTTAGGAAGGAAGATTTCTCTAATATGAAAAATGCTGTTGTCTGCCAGAAAGGCAAGGAAATTGGCACTACCCTATATTTATCTATGTTAAGAAGACACTGGGCTGGTATCCCAATGGCAGCTGAAGTTTGGGCCCTGGGATTAACTAGTTAATGTTTGTAAAGTTTGTTGGAGTCCACAAGGGCTAAGTACTATTATTGTTTCCTTGTTCCCCAGACAGGCACAGGCTGGAAGCAATGCAGAGAGCACACTGTAGAAAATGCACTGTAGGAAATAACTCTGCATTGGCAGGAGGATGGATGGGATCTGATGTAACAAGTCTGTTCCATCTCTGATAGCTATGATTCAGAGGCAACGCTTTTGGAACCCAAAGATGCTCCATTTGAAGCCAATGGGAAGTTTGGCATTGGCTTCACGGGATTAGGACCAGGCCCTCAGCCAGCTCTGTGCTCTCTTGTGTCCGATCCTGTCCTATCCCATTAAAGAAATAAAGTCTGGAAGATGCATCCCATCCCCATCACTGGAGGGAAAGATGCTGTGACATGAGGCCACTGACAGTGGTGTGGAGCAAAGTAAGGGGAAGTCTACACAGCTAAAGCTACACACGGGCCACCCTACCTGAGCTAGCTTGAATCCAACTACCAAGGGTAACAATAGCTGTGAAGACAATACAACACAGGCTAACGAGCTGAGTGTGTACCCTGGGTCTGGGACGGGCTTGTTCTACCTGTGCAGCACTGTCTTCACTGGCATTGTTACCCACCCTAACTGGACTCAAGTTAGCTGGGGTAGGCTAGCTTGTACACAGCTTTCGCTATCGACTTACCCTAAGTGGGGAAAGCAGTGGGTACAGGATCCATTAACAGCTCCCTCAATTAGTAGGACAATAGATATAGTCACAGTCACAGGCCAGATCCTCAGCTGGAGTAAATTAGAGGTGCTCCATTGACTTGGATGGAGTTATGCCAATTTACATCAGCTGAGGATCTGGTCCAATATTTCCCTTCCATTATCAAAAGAACATGTTCATTTTCGTACAAATACATTATGAGCTCATACATATAAACACTATGGCCTGGTCTACACTAACCCCCAAATTCGAACTAAGGTACGCAACTTCAGCTACGTGAATAACGTAGCTGAAGTCGACATACCTTAGTTCGAACTTAGTTCAGACGCGGTCCACACGTGGCAGGCAGGCTCCCCGTCGACTCCGCGGTACTCCTCTCGCCGAGCTGGAGTACCGCAGTCGACGGCGAGCACTTCCGGGATCGATTTATCGCGTCCAGACCAGACGCGATAAATCGAACCCGGAAGTTCGATTGCCAGCCATCGAACTACCGCGGTAGTGTAGACCTGGCCTATGACTCCCGTTCCACTCTCTCTTTTCACTGGTGTAAATCAGCAGCAACTCTAGCGAAATCAGTGGAGTTGCACTACTATAACGCTGCGTAAGTGAGAGAAGAACCAGGCCCTGGGTAGAGCCGATCCTGCTCTGTTGCACTGCTGTAAATTTGGACTAACTTCGCTGCCTTGCATGGACTTGCTCTGGATTTACATAAGTGTAAATGGCAGCAGAATTTGGCCCCATCTGTAGAGTTGATAAGGCAACGTTAGGCAGCAAAACGTACATGCTTACACTATAAAGCAAGACCTCCTGACAGCAAACTGCCTCTACAATGTGCCATAATAAGCTGCTGAATTTGCCTAGCTTTTAATTCCTTTGGTTTATTTTTGTGCTGGGAGTTAAAATATTTTAGAGCCCCACTGGGAAGGTAGTTGGCTGGCTTTTCGATGCGTCCTTTTAGAACACGCAGTGTAACTTAACTGTCTCATTGTTTGTGTTGAGCAATATGCCAAAAACATTTCCAGAAGGTTCCCATGACTGTCTAGTGCTTAATAGCACTGGCTTTATTATATCACTCCTTCCAACCTGAGATGAGTTAGTGTTTCCACAAGGGTTCAGCGACCTCACTGGGGTACTGGCAGGATAGGGGAGTGAGGAGGACTGTTTTTAAGCTCCCACCCATGTCCATTGCTGGGTCTGGTGGGGAGAACTGTTCGCTGGATTTACTCCTAGAAGAAACTTCCCTACTGCCTCTCGCTGTTGCATAATTTCCCTAGGACTTGGAGAAAGGCAGCATCATGCCTGGGACAGCAAAAGAGAGAGCTCACCACCTTGACAAGTTTAAGAACATGTCCAAAATATCATCACATGTTCCCAAATTGTTATTTAAAGGAACATGTTATTTGAAAAGGGCTGAGGATGAGCGTGTTTGGTTTTGTCCGATAGCACATGCAGGTGGGTGAGTGTGTGTGTGTGTCATGAAATGGATGTGTAAATAAACAAGAACGAGCACAAGCCACTGATTTTTTGTTTTGTTTTGTTTGTTATAATTCTCTGGATGTGGATTTTTTTTTACAGTTCCATTATCTGCCCTGATTGCCCCAAGTGCGCCTGGGATCCCAGACCGTGATTTGTTTGTATTACGGCAGTACCTTGGAGCCCCTGGCAAGGAGCTGCGTCCCATTGTGCTAGGTACTGTGTAGGGCTGGTGAAGAATGCATGTGCACGGGGTTCACATATTCTAGATGAGCTGGTGGTACCTTCTGGATTGTGATTCTGTGAGCAAGGATATCTCGAGTGCTGCAGCCCTCCCACTGCCCTATAAGAGCTTTCCCATAGCTAGACATGTCTTATGCATGTCCAGGTGATTTACAGGTACAAGATGGCAAGCAATGCTATATAGTGCATAGGATTATTCCTACGTAGCAGAAAACCCTGACGTTTATTTCAAGTATGGGACTGGGCCCTACTGGTGTGTCTACACTGCAGCTGCAAGTGTGCTACCCAGCCAGGGTAGACAGACTCACTCTAGCTCAGCTCAAGCTAAAAATAGCGGTGTGGACGTTGTGGCACCAGGAGCAGCTCCAGTGAGCCACCTGAGCTTGGACCCAGGGGGCCAAATTCAGCTCAGGAGTAAGCGATTAAGCATCACTGAAGTGGCGCCTGTTTACACCAGGGCCAAATTTGGTCCCCCTGATCCTTCTGACTCATTTGCCAAACCTGGATTATTGTTCTGCTTCTCTGTGAGCTGCTCTGGCCAGTGTCCCCAGGTGTCTGTCAACAGAGCACCTCCTGGAAAACAGCTTCTCAGGCAGTGCTGGCTGCCACGTGGGAAAACCCTACCCTCTCACTGAGGAGCAGGGTCCTGCTTCCCTGTGCCTCCCTCTGCATATGAACGCTGCTCTCCAAGTTATGCCGGGGGCAGAATTAGATAGGACTGGGTGATAACACTAACGTTATTGATGAATCAAGCTGTGGCCAACACACAAATTGGTCAAGGGACAAAGCACACGCAGGACGTGAATGAAGGTGCTGACAATAACAGTATTGATGATTCGGTGCTTGCGCACTGTCTCACCTCACTGCCACCGTAGTTGCTGAAGAGGATAATCTGAGAGCAGACTAGGGTCAGGCAGGGACTGGGGGTTGGATCCAATACCCATTGATGTCAATAGGAGTCTTTCCTCTGATTTCAGTGGGAGTTGGATTGAGCCCTAGGGGAGAGGGAAGGATAACTGACTGTGTCTACAGCAGAAAGAGACAATACATATTGTCAGTCACAGGATTTTGTATCAGGTGACAAAGCCAATTAGACATCAAGCAACAACAGGCACAAGGCTATGTTCTTTGTGTAACATTTTTCCTTAGTTTGGAGAGGTGTGTTGGGAGTTTTCTCTGTTTTCTTTACTTTCTTCTCCCTTGTTCTGTTGCCCAGCTTTGTGTTATCTGTCTAATTTAGATTGTGTGTTGTTCATGGCAGGGGCCTTGTCATCTCCCTTTGCTCTAAAGCACCATGTACTCCCATGGCACTGGAAATCATAATAGTGTAACTCGGAAATGGTTTAAACCACTACCGGGCCAGATTAATGTTGCGAAGTTCCGTTGCCACGCACAATGGAAATGCTACACCTGTAGAGCTCTGTTGGGGGATGCACCTTGAAGGCAGGGATCCTCCCTTGGGGGCACATTCAGCTCTTACTGAAGTCAGTGGGAGTCTCTCTGCTGACAGCATTGGAGCCAGAACAAACCCTGTCGGGCCGGCTCCAACCTGTAGTAAAGTCAATGGGAGGCTTTTCAATGACAGCCGGATCAGGGCCTCAATCTGCTCCTGGTGACACACACTGTAAGTGACCATCAGTGGGCTGAAGAGTTAAGTCCTGTGGAAGTGGGATCTCTTTTACACTCATTCAACTACCAGTGAATAGCAGCCAAGGGAGGGACATGGACACCAGCAGACAGCAGTGAAGGAATGCGAAAGGGCGGCAAATTCAGCTCCCAGTAGCACAAAAAGCTGTGAAAACCGTGAGTAAAACATCCCTGGGACACCCATCAGCCTGGAGAGTGGGCCTATCAACTGCTGAAGAGAAAGAAAAGAGTACAAATGTGGTGGTGGAAAGGTTTAGAAAAATGCTGACCTAGCTGAAGGGGAGGAATGAATCTGTGGAAACATCTGCTCCCAGCATAGCGACTCCAACTCACTGGGGCTCCATGGACCATATTTTTGAGGAGGAGTTTGAGAGGCGAACATCAAAAAGCTGCATATGTGCCAATGTGGGCAGCTCTCCAGATCAGACAGAGAGATGCGGGCTTCCCCTCCTATCAGTGGAAATCTTGCAGCCATTTGAGTTTTCTCAGCTCTTAAACTGGCTGTTCCAGAATTCAGCACCAGTGGGATGCAAATGAATGACATGGTGGAAGACTCTGCCACTTATTCTGGCATAGGCACCTCTTGCTGCAAAACTGAATTTGTAAACTGAAAACGGAGACACTGCTGCATTGTTGCTGGTTACTGAGCTAGCTTTCACAGTGTCTCCAGATCCTAGCCCAAATAGTGGCGTGTTTGAAAACATGCTGGCATGGGTGTTTCATTCATTTTGATACCATCATTCTGCCTCATTTGAACATGGTTTGGCCTGTTCTGATCTCTCTCTTACTCGAGGTTTACAATAATGTACCTTCACTGAAGCCATTGGAATTTCGCCAGCATAAGTGAACTCAGAATGAGGTGAGATGGAACTTTGTTCTCATTAACAAAGCACTGGAAGCATGTCTTCTCCCTCTATAGCATCTGGGCTCCTGAAAGACAGTGGCCACCAGGAATGATAGGGGGTGCAAGAGAGTCTATGGAAACAGAGCCTTGTCATGTCACATGCTCAGATACCATGGTGATGGGCGCGGTATAAGAACCGGAATAGAATAGAATAGAAAATGGCCACGCTGACATCACTAGGACAGGCAATGGAAGCCGAACGTTTTTCAGGATGGTGAGCTGTGCATTAATGGGGGAAACGCCATGGCCCTATATTTGAGGGTCTATAGCAGGAGTGGCCAAACTTACTGACCCTCCAAGCCGCATACAATAATCTTCAGAGTTTGAGAGCTGCAAGACATGCACAATCTGCCCCTTGGAGCAGCACCTGCCGGGGCATGGGGCTTCTGGCCCGATACCCCCACGGGAGTCTAAAGCCCTTAAACCCCCCTCTCTGCAGGGCAGAAGCTCCGAGTCCCACCACAGGACAGAAACCTCAAGCTCCCCACCCCCCACACCCAGTCTGGTAGGCGAAGAATGGGGAGGGGGGTTGGGGAGGCTCCGTAAACCACACTTTAACTGTAAAAGAGCCACATGCGGCTCATGAGCCACAGTTTGGCCACGCCTGGTCTACAGGTTGTAGCCCCTCTCTGCCATCTGTGAGACGAGGCAGCAGCAGCAAGAAAAACGAGCAAAAGCGTTTCCACTATTTTAAAGTGTTTTAGTGCATGCAGATAGTGAGGCCCTTTTCTCATTATCCCAGCATGGAGCAGGAACTACCCTGTCGATCCCAATAGTCTTTTGTATTAGTGGGAAGATGTTGCTCTGAGGAAAGAGCCACAGATATCAGGGAATAACTTTTCCAGTAGCCAGTACCAAGAAGTCACTTGTGGAAATCTCTAGGGAAAGAAACTGCTATTCGCTTGTGTACCACTCCAGTAATGCTCTGACAGCATTGTCGTCTTAGCAGCTAGATACTACAGAGTGGCTAGGCAGTCTGGTGCCAAGATACTATAGTGATGGATGCATTAGAAATGCAGAGAGAGAGAAATTCCTGCTACTGGTGGCACAGATACAAACAGAAGGGACCCAGTGTAGTGCAGCAATAACCAACTGCTGCTCTCGTTTTAAAAAGTGGAGTTGCTTTCCAGAATATACAACTGCCCTTCTAACTCCCATCTCGGAGGAGAAGTCTGAACAGGGGAGCAGAGTGGGGATAGCTAAGTACTTAACAACATGCCTGGATTACTCTCTCCTTCTGCAAAACAACTGTGGTTGATTCTTCTCCCCACCACGCAGAAAAACAGCCTTACTGCCATCTGGATAGCTAGCAAATACAGCTGAAACATGTGTGCCATATGTGCACAGCTGTATAGTGTACGTATGCCGCTGCCCAGCATGCTGCATGCCAGTTGCTTGACTTAGGGTGGGCTGGGAAGGAGGATTCAGGAACAGGATGGAAAGAGAGAACATATTGCAGAGAAGCAGCATTTTTCTTCTCATTTCACTGAATTGGGCCCCATGCGGCTGAGTAGCTATGGGCCCAATCCTGAAGCCTCTGCTTACGTGAGCACTTTAGCTGAGGCTGGTGCAGTGTCTTATATGAGATAGGGCTGCGGGATCAGGCCCTGTAGCCCCAAACGATTACTTCATAGTCGAATGGACTGAAACTCTGGTGAGCAAAGTCTATTTAAATCCATTTCGCCACAAGCACAATCTGAACGTATAGCTCTGTTGCACTTGCTTTCCAGCCCTCATCTCCCAGTTGCTGGTGTACAACATGACACCTCTGCTTTGATTTCAGAGCTCCTGTTCCCTTCCCAAAGAAGGAGCGTAGGGCTGGGAAACAGAATCAGCAATGGCGACTCTCTTCTGCGCCACTTGCCGCCCAGCCTATGGCAAGGTATCGGTTTCAATGCTTCAGGGAAAGAATCCCAGCTGCTTAAGAGATCGCTGCGTGATGACAAGGAAGGAATGGAGGAATAACTTAACAAATAAACTGAGGTCTGTGTGTAACCTTCTCCTAGTGGGCAGAGTATGGGGATTACCTCCTGTCCAGCATGCCGGGGGCAGGCATTAAGGCTTCACTTAGTTGAGATCTGCCAGTTTAATCTCTACAAATGAATCTCTGTATAATCCCTATCTGAGCTCTTTGCCCAGGAATGCAAGAAATGTCAGGCAGTTCCTTACCTATGGATGCCTATATCATGCCACAATGGAAGCACATTAAACTTGCTCTGTCCTATATTCAGTACAAAACCGATCACCACAGCTTGAAAGCTGAGTTCAAGGGCGTAGGAGTGGGAAGGGGGTTACTAAACTCTGTCAGATTTGTTCAGATAGACAGTGTGGGCCTATCCTCAGCTGCTGTCAGCTCCACTGAATTCAGCATGCTACAGAAGAAGTATCTGCTATAATTTCCCAGGTCTATCTGAATGACTCCCGGAAGGCCTTGCTCTTTCGCCATCAGATTTGATACGGGTGATGCAAGTTGGAAGCCAGTGCTCTGCACATGGGCAGGATGGTTGCTCATCTGTTGGATCTTCCCCCTTGTCACATGTAGTGCCAAGCACGTTGTTGGCAGTTAACGAAAAACAAATCAAAACATCACTAAACGATGATCCATTGACCTATCCCTTCCCCGCATTGAATTGCCAAGAAAACCTGCCAGTGCTTTTCTTAAGGGAAAACAAACCTCGTCTGGGGAATTACCGCTAAATTGTCTCTCCACAGCCCAGGCACCAGCCTGTTCAGAGTGCTTCAGCACTGACTTGGGGGTGAGCGGAGAGCTCAGGCTGCTCTCCATGCTCACTTGTTCCTTGCACTCTCAGCTGAATCCAGGGCTGAAATAATTTAAGGAAATAGGGCCAAACTCAGGAGTTTAAGAACTTTGCATGAAATGCCCAGTTCCCAGAAGAGTCGGGCCTCAGTGTGCTGCTCGCTCGGTTTGTGCTTAAGGTCGGCAAAGATGGAGACTGCCAATGAGTTGGGAAATTAGTGCCACTTTCCATTGTGTTTTGTTGTTGTTGTTGTTGTTACCTGGATGTCTGTCCATTGAGAACTGGACTGACACAGACATATGCATTGCACACCGGTCACTGAACAGCCATAATGGGGCAGCAGTTTTTGAAAACAAAAATATATCAAGTGTCTAGTTTTAAACTTACAAAAGGCTTAGTTTTGCAAGACTCCCTCTTACTATGTGTATGCACAGGGCCTAGCACAGTGGGGCCACATTCTTAATTGAAGCTTTCTGCTGCCTCCACAATATAATTATTAATAATAATAATAATAATATCTTAACGTAGGGACAAATGAGTGACTTTACACTGAAAAACTGCCCCATGATGAGCCTAATCTTGTTCCATGGAGATCAATGGCAAAACTTCTGTTTGCTTCAATGGGATTAGCAATGGTCCCTGTGTGTTCACAAAAGTGGATAATAATGCGGGGGGAAATTAACCAATCACTCTGGGATAGGCAGCCACCCACCCTTAAAATCAAAATCATCCTTCAGAAGCTTTTCAGGCAGCAAAGCTAGAAACTTCACAAGATATTCCTTAAAGGGAGAGCACAAAGTAACCATGTACAGAAAAAACAGGCCTGATCCTGAAGCCCTCTCTCAGGTGACCCAATCCAACAGTTCACATGAGTAAAGGCTGCAAGATGGAGCCCAAAGGGTCTGATTCAGAAACCCTGCAAGTCTCACTAACACCAATGGGCCTGTTCATGTAAGCAAGGGCTGCAGGACCAAGCTAAAAGGACCTTCTCCGTAATGTGAATGTTCAGCACCTTGCAGGATCAGACCCCTGCTATGACAGGGAACCTTATGTGACCCTGCCTGCTGTATCCTTCATATCCTTGGAATGCTCTTACTGGCATTTACAGAGAAGGCAAAGGAACAAAAGCTGGCCAAGCATGGGGAACTGTTGTTTAATGGCTCTCTGCTTTCACCAGGCAGGCCACTACAGTGGAAAACAATTTAATTAGTCAACTAAGGGGAAGACTAAGCACTGAAAAGCGCTATTTTGGGGCTCACAAAATGTGATAGGTCAGAACCTCCCGTTTCATTGCACTCCTGGGACTGGTTTTGAGAACAGCTCAGCACTCATTGCAGGCTCCAGTCCCGGCTCGCTCTCCTCTCTTTCACAGGACCTGTCTACTCAGCACATTTTGCAAGGTCTGGAGGTCATGTTATAACCCTCTTGGGTCTTTCTTGCTGGTGCAGACAGGACCAAATGATGTTCTAACTGTTATAGCCCTGATCTCTACAGGCACTAAACTACCTTAGTGTCTCTGTAGACACATCCCAACCTACCAAGGGTGCTGCGAGAATAAATTCATTGACTGTGGAACTCTGCCAGAGGATGTTGTGAAGGCCAAGATTATAGCGGGGGGAGGGATAGCTCAGTGGTTTGAGCATTGGCCTGCTAAACCCAGGGTTGTGAGTTCAATCCTTGAGGGGGCCATTTAGGGATCTGGGGCAAAAATCTGTCTGGGGATTGGTCCTGCTTTGAGCAGGGGGGTTGGACTAGATACCTCCTGAGGTCCCTTCCAACCCTGATATTCTATGATTCTATGATAGCAGGTTTCCAAAAAGAAGAAGATAAGTTCATGGAGGATAGGTCCATCAATGGCTATTAGCCAGGATGGGCAGGGATTATGTCCCTAGCCTCTGTTTGTCAGACGCTGGGAATGGGCGACAGGAGATGGATCACTTGATGATTCCCTATTCTGTTCATTCCCTCTGGGACACCTGGCATTGGCCACTGTTGGAAGACAGGATACTGGGCTAGATGGATCTTTGGTCTGACCCTGTGTGGCTGTTCTTATGTACTGGGAGGTGCTCAGATACTGTGGTGATGAACACCATAGAAAACCCTACAACTAACTAACTAACATGAAAGGCTTCACTTTTGCAAGATACATAAGCATGTGGACCTATTCAAGGGCTTAGAGTTAGGCACACGTGAACCTTGCTGAATGGGCCTAGCGGCACCAGACGGGCGGATAGAGGTGCTTCCTTCTCACTGAGCTGCTTCACTCAACACCATGTTCGGAAGGTGACCATGTCGTAGCGACATTGTCCTGAGCATTATTTAACATTTCAGATGTTCTCTTCTGCGCTTGGAAAAAGTTTATATTTCCCATTCCGGCAGGATGATGAGGATTTTATATGCTTTTTTAAAAGAAAGCTTGTTCTTCACATTGGCTTAAAGGGTACCTTGAAGATGGATCATGTAGAATGATGAACTAGGCTGAGGATGTCAAAGAGGCCTAAGGGGTTTAGACAGCCAACTCAAAAGTCAATGGGAGTTGATTTCCTTTACTCCCTTGTGTCTCTTTGAAAATTCCCAGCCCAACTCTTCCAGGTAAACAGCAAGAGTGAGGTTAGTCTCTAAGGTGCCACAAGTACTCCTGTTATTTTAGCAAGAGTGAGGTGAGCTATTGTGTCATGAGGTGGGATTTAGGCTTCATTGTAGCTCACAACTTTGGCAAACAGTTTGCTACAGCTCTCTCTCCCACCCCCTGCCTGATATGAATAAGCTGCCCGTATAAAAAGCCAGTGTGATTTTGGGGGGAGGTTTTTAAGAGTCAATTTTCAATCTCTCTCTCTCTCCTTTGCTGCTCTAACATTTAAAAAAAAGTTTTGATAACCACTGACCAGCCTGGTGAGCACTATTAATGGCTCTTGCACTCTGCCCTTATCCTTCGCTCCACTAAATCAGGCTGTATTTGTATTGTAATAATAACTCACGGAGCGAACGCAGGCGACCCCAAATAAAGTTGAGTTTCAGAGCTTGTTCAACACACAGAAAAAGTAAAATATCTCTGGGAAAATGATATGAGTAAGATGAGGTGTAATCAATGGGACAATGGGCTTGATTTAGGAAGATATCGTTTATCCCCAGCATGAAACCCACGTGAACTCTTTTGATGAGAGGAATGCTGCATCCATGAGCAGTTTTTGGTGCTGAAAAAACGCAGTGTTAGATCCAAAGTTTTAAACTGTCCAGTAATTCGCTTTATCACACCCATCCTGTGCAGCATTAATACCCTATATTCTATCAAACTACCTCCTCGACTCCCCTCCCCTCCTAATCTCATTAGGAATTAAAACAAAAACTCTTGCGCACAAAAAGTTTAGTGACCTTTTGGGTGACGTTAAGTGTGACAAAGGTCACTGAAAGCGCCCCCACTGCGTGGAATGCCCCAGCAGCAGGGCTCAGGGTATCTCCCGCAATCCGAGGCGGATGTATTAGCATTTCAGGGGCAAGGAAATGTCTTTAAAAAGACAAGCGGAGAGGCGCACCCCGAAAGCCCCCACTGCACCCAGCAAAATCAGGGAAGAGGCCGAAACAGCACGGGGGGAGGGGGTTCACTTTCTTCTCCTTTGAAGTCAAACTTCTTTGGGGGAAGGGGGGCAGACACGCAGCGGAGATGGGCCAGGCAGGAGCTTGCATGCCCGGGGTGATTGATGAGCAGAGGGGAGGGGGGGTGCGAGTACCTGTTTTCGCAGCGCCTCGAAGGCTGCGCTGATGGTATGCACGCGGGTCCTCTCCCGGGCGTTCGCCAGCAGCCGCCGGGTCTGCTGGATGGCTTTGATCTCCGAGGAGACGCCTGCCGGTTCCCCCAGCCGTTTCCTAGGCGATGCGGCGGACTCGGGCGTGCTGTTGTAAGCTCCATGTGCGACCGAGGCGTAGGCACTTTCCAAAGGGCGCTGCGGCGGCGGCGGACACAAGACGAGCCTGGACGGGAGGCTCTGCTCCCCCGGGCACGGCTGGAGCCCGTTCAAAGCGGCCGGGGGCAAGCAGGGCTCTTTGCGCGGGGGCTGGGAGGCGAGTCCTGCCGCCGGGAAAGCGCCTTTCCGCATGTCCAGCGCCCCGGCGGCGCTGCCCGCCTCTCTGCCGCCCAGGAGCGGCGGGGCCGCTGCCCCCTGGGAGCTGCCCGCCGCCCCGCTCTCGGGCACCAGGCTCGCGGGTCTCTCCAGCTGCCTCCCGCCGGCCGCGCGCTCGCTGACTTTCAGCGCCACTTTGAAACTTTTGTAGCCGTTCGCGGGCGGCTCTTTGTGCTTCCGCTTCAGCTTCTTGAGGCCGCCGAGCTCCTTCACGCACAGGCTTTGCCACGGCTCCTCGTCCAGGAGCTGCATGTTTCTCATGTTGGGAGCCTGTCAGTGAGCGCCTGCCTCTCTCTCTCGCAGGTCGCTGGCTCCCCCCCTGCAGACATACACCCTCCCTCCCCCTCCTGCTCCGCGGCCGCAGCTGGGCTACCACGCGGCTCGGCACAGGCAGGGCGGCGGTGGGCTCGCCCCTGGAGCAGTCAGAATGTCAGCTGAAGTCCCTGCCGCATTGGCCGCATTTCTGGGGAGTGCACGCTGCGCTCCATCTGTGTTTGTTTAGCCTCAGTTTACACAGAAGCCCCTGTGAGTGAGATCAGTCAGCGCGCCGCCTGTGACAAGCTGACTGCCTCGCACAGCCAAGAGACTTTCCAGCCTTGCAACCCCACAGATGAGCTTTAAAGAAACAGGAAGCATTCCCCGCCCCCCCCCCCCAAACAGCTGTGCTGCCAATCTCCTTTGTTCACTCCCCCCCCCTTGCTGTTTTATAATAGTCTGTTTCTTCCCGACGCACAGGCAGAGACAAACTCCCACCCCTAATAGAGACACATACTTGCTAAGAGCAATTCACGATGTGCTGCTTTTTACATGGAACAGTTCCCCCATATCTTCCTACATTAATGGTGAGATGCCTGGTTTCCTGCAGTCCTTTTCTCCTTCCCTTCCCCACTGGTCAGGGGTCTATTTATTTATTTTTATTTGCTAGCTGAAGAGGGTTGTCTTGGTTCTAGGTCCCGCCTAACGCTGCTAGCAGCTTCATTGATCATTCACATACAAGGGGAAGAAACTGATCTATAGGGTATGAGAAGAACTCTGGCCGGGGAGGTGCTTAACTTGACACATTCTTCTTAATTATGCCAGCAGGAGTTATTCGACCTGAGGGAGTGAGAGCCGAGGCAGCCCTATGATTTAGCAAAGATCTCTCTGAGACAGGCGAGGCATTTCTGTCTTCTTACTTCTCAGATCTCTCCTGCTGCTGCTGCTTTGGTACTGAGTTTAACTCTGCTTTTAAGCTTCTTCTACTGCAAAGACCATTTTTTGATTTTTTACAAACAAAACCGAGGAAGCCTTGGCGAGTGAGTGACTTATTGATGATTATTATTTATTAGCACCCCGGTGGTAGGCACTGTACAAACACATAGTAAGAGACAGTCCCTGAAGACCATACAGCCCAGACAAGCTAAAGGAAGGGTATTTCCCTCAAACCAGAGGTGTGTGGTGAAGAGACTTGCCCAACGTCACATCAGTGACAAAGCTGGGAATATAAACCAAGGGTAAAACCTCTTCAGAAACATTTAAATGACTTAGCATAATTACCATTTTCGCAAGTTGACTTAGACACTTGGGAGCTTACGTCTACACTGCAATTAAAAACATGTAGCTGAGCCATGCCGGCAGACTGGGACTCCCCAGGCTCGAGCTAAAGGGCTGTTTAATTGTGGTGTGGCCATTTGGGTTCTGGCTGGCACTCAGGCTCTAGGACCCTGCGAGGGGGGAGGGTCCCAGCACGAATGTCTGCATCGCAGACAGCCCCTTAGCCCAAGCTCCACGAGGCCAAGGCAACTGGCACGGGCCAGCCACGGGTGTCTAATTACAATGTAGACATACCCATTGGAAGTCAATGGGACTTAGGCTCCTATGCCACTTAGGTGTTTCTGAAAATTACCCCTGATGTCTTGACGCCCAGTCCAATGTCCTGCCTACTAAACCACACTGTCTCCGCTATTAAAACACAAGACCCAGGAGTCAAAAGAACTTAGTTCTGTTCCCACCTTGGCCACTGTCTTGCTGGGAAAATTGCTTTAATTCTCAGTGCCTCAAATTCCCTATGCAGATAGGGAACTTCTCTATCTCATGCACAGTTGTAAAAGTTAAGTGATGCCTTTGAAGTGCTTTGAGAGCCTCAGATGGAACATACACAGTATTATTACTAATTAATAATAGATAATGTAACATAATACTTGTAATTTTCTCCCTATTTTTGACTTCTGGTTCCTGTTTCTTTTAAAGATGAAGGCTGATGTAGGGATTTTCTCTGTAAGCCTGGTTTCCCCCAAATTCCCCAAGTGTGTGTGGGGTGTGTGTGTGTGTGACGTGTTCTGTCACGGAGATCCCCTGGGACTGTCACCTGATGTGCTGAAATTACCTCTGAGCCCATTTTCCCTGCCAGCTTGGGACTTCCAGAACCCCGTCTTGTTGAGCCAGACATGCTAGCCTGCTGCAACACAGACCCAGAGTCTGGTCCTTGCCCCCAAAGCTGCAGACTTAACTGAAAACAGCTCAGCAGGTTACCTGTCTCCAGCACCCAGGCACCCAGTTCTCAATGGGATCCAAACCCCAAATAAATCCATTTTACTCTGTATAAAGCTTATACAGGATAAATTCATAAATTGTCCACCTTCTATAACACTGATAGAGAGATATGCACAGCTGTTTGCTCCCCCAGGTATTAATTACTTACTCTGGGTTTATTAATAACAAAAGTGATTTTATTAAGTATAAAAAGTAGGATTTAAGTCATTTCAAGTAATAACAGACAGAACAAAGTAAGTCACCAAGCAAAATAAAGCAAAAACACCGAAGTCTAAGCCTAATACATTAAGAAACTGATTGCACGTAATATCTCACCCTCAGAGATGTTCCAATAAGCTTCTTTCACAGACTAGACTCCTTCCTAGTCTGGGCCCAATCCTTTCCCCTGGTACAATCTTTGTTAGATCCAGCAGACATCTCAGGTGGTAAGCAGGGGTTTTCTTATGACTGGCAGCCCCTTTTGTCCTGCTCCATCCTCTTTTATAGCTTTGGCACAAGGCGGGAATCTTTTGTCTCTCTGGGTCCCTACCCCTCCTTCTAAATGGAAAAGTACCAGATTTAAGATGGATTTCATTATCAGTTGACATGGTCACATGTCACTGTAAGACACCTAGTCTCCATTCTTTCTGGGTTGGCCCACACATATACAGGAAGGCTGTCCTAGTCAATGGGAGCCATCAAGATGGTAAACCACCATTAATGGCCCATACTTTGCATAATTACAATAGGACCTCAGAGTTATACTTCATATTTCTAGCTTCACATACAAGAATGATACATGCATACAAATAGGAGGAATATATTCAGTAGGTTATAACCTTTGTTATGATACCTTACAAGAGACCTTTTGCATAAAGCATATTCCAGTTACATCATATTCACACTCATAAGCATATTTCCATAAAACATATGGAGTGCAACATCACGGGGGGAGGGAGTGGGGTGATCTCACCAGCAATTCTCTGCATGCTCTACTTTAAAAGTTACCCTATTAATTCGCCCAAGAAGTCTATCTTTCAGCAGAGGCGTAACACCAAGTTTTTTGTGGTCATTGTAGATTCCATGCACTTTTCACAAAAGTAGAGGAGTAAATCTGCCTACCTAATTCCCACTGCTGTTACAACTGGACTCAGTGGACCATTTTCTCTGTGGGTATAAATTAGCACATCTCCATTAAAATCAATGGTGCTGTTCCAGTTTACACCAGCAGAGAACTTGGCCTTGTATTCTTCTTTGCTCATTGCCCTAGCTGAAGTGTATTGGTTCTTTGTGCTGTTAAATAGCTGTTCCTCCCATTTGAGAGGTGGCTAGATTGCAGACAGCTTCTAAGAAGAAACAAACCTAAACATTCCAAATTATACAATTTTGTGTCAAACCATTTCCCTCTGTGCTCTAGTATTATTCTTTGTATCACAGGTGTGCTGTGGGGGCAGAATCAGGGTTCCATTGCGCAAGGGGCTGTACATACCTGTAATAACAAGAAAGTCTTTGTCCCATATGTAACTCACTGTTCAGTGAGTGCTACAAGTCCCCATCTGAGCCTGATCCCCAGAGGATACAACTGTGACTGCTGCCAGCTAAGGGACTTAGGCCATGTATATGCACAAATTTGCAGTGGTTTACTTAAATCAGGTTAGCTCAATTGGTATGGTTAAACCAGTGCAAGCCCCTGTGTGGACACTCTTATTTTAGTTTGAGAGTGGCTTATTTCTCTTTAGCCTAAACATGAAATAATCCTAGTTTAAGCCAAAATAAGAGTGTCCACAAAGCCTTCTGCACTGGCTTAACTAAATTAGTTTAAAAATACACCTTAAATTAAACTGATGCAACTCTGCCTGTCCTTTAGCTCAAGCAGTAGCTGTTAAAACTCCAAACCCTGAGTTATCGGTGATAAACATGATGATGATTTTTATCTTTGCATGTAACAAAAACTAGATGGAGAAATCACAGTGCCTATAGAAGAGGAGGGGAGTATAACAGATAATATAACCCTTTGTTGGTCATTTAACGTCAGGCTTGTCTACATATAGAGTTGCACTATTTTAATTTAAAGTGTGATTCTAAATGGATATTGTTAAATTGGTGCAAAAGACTGTAGAAACTTTTATTTCAGTTTTAGCCTGGTTTATGTCAATTTAGTTAAAGTAATTAGGAATCAGCTTAGCTAAACGGAAATAAGCCACTCCTAATATCCACCCAATTTTGGCTGAGTTAGAAGCCTCTGTTAATTGTTTTGTGCACATTCTTAGTAGAAGTTTATTAGAATTTGGCAGCTAAACTCTCTGAAGAGTCCATCTGTACTGAGCATGCTCCTGCTCAGGGCTGCAGGAGCCAAGCAGGACTGTTCCTGTAATTCCTCCTCCTGGCTGCTAAGTGTTGCCTCAATTCTGGGCCAGGCACTGAAAGCAGGGAGGTTAAGGCCTGTGCTAGCAGCGCTCCTCCTGCCGGTGCCCAGGCAGTGTGGAGGAGAAGGAGGAACAGCCTCACTTGAATGCAGAGTGAGGACAGGCTGGGAATGAGGTGGGAGAGGAAGACTGGCTGGTGGAACAGGAGCAGGGAAGCTAGGCTGATGGGGATAGGAATAGATGGTGGCAGGGGCTGGTGGTGATAGGAGCCAGGGGAAAGGTAGCAAAATGTACACACTGGAGGTGGACATTCTGGGGGACAGGGACGGAAGGTCTATGGCCAGGTCTTTAAAGGTATCTAAAGATGCAGACAGGCGCCTAATGGGGTTTTCAAAAGTGCCCAACTCTCCTAGGTACTTTTGAAAATCCTAGTAGGTGTGTACTGCATCTTTTAAAATCTGCTAGTCTGGCTCTTGAAAAATCTGGCCTTTAGTATGTAAACATGTAATGAAAGACTGTACCATAAATGCAAATGCACCAGGGAGCCAAATTAAAGTTGTACAGACAACCCTAATTTCCTATCTTTTGAATATTTGACTTTGCAACCTTGATGTTCTGTTAACATGGTTCTTTTTGGCGTGTAATTATTATTTAGAATGATTAAAACAAACACTTTAAGCTGGTTAAAAAGAATATTTTCCAAATGTTATCTCCTTTTAGTAAGTGATACACATTCACTATAAGACATGCTTCCACCCCTAGAATATCTGGGGAAACCCTTCATTTATTCATACAGGTCTAGTCTGCTGTTAATCCTTATTGCCTCACATTTCACTCCCTCTTGCCCCTCACTGCTCTACTAACTTTTATGTTTTTCTCTTGGGGTCTAATCAGGCCCTCCAACTTTCAGAGATTCATCAATTGTATGGCCAGAAGGAAACATTATGATAGTCTAGTCTGATCTCCTGCATAACATAGTTGATAGAATGTCACCCAGCAGTTCCCACATCAAGCCCATAACTGCTGGTGAATTAGAGCATATTTTTAGATTGACATCTACTCTTGATATTTTTGAAGTTGTTGACTGGCTTACTTCTAATTAACATACTAAGAAGGAGGTGTGAGATCATCAAAATAGCTATCCCCAGTATTACACTATTGTCCTTCACTTTTCAAAAGACTCCATACTTCTAATAAGTACGGTTTAAAATATCTAAACATATTAGTAAAGTTGCTTTATGGCAGTCTTATTAGAAATGAATATCCTTGATATTTATAAAGAATCATGTCCTTTTTCAGGAGTCTCTGAATGTTGAACATATAAATACTAGAGACGGTTAAAAATGAGGAGGAAACAATTTTCTAAATTTCACTAATTTCACCACACACACACACATTTTTTCATTGAAATTCAAAATGTTGACAGAAATTTTCATCCAGAAATCAAAATTTGTCAAATAAATGTGAACTAGCTATAATAAATACCCTTTTATTCTAACTCATACTAGTTGTGTTTTGTTTTGAGACACTCAATTGCTATTCTAGGTATCAACAATCTTTCTTGAAAACTCAAAGTTGGTTACTGATATCTGTGTAATTTTATCAAATTATATTTCTATGCCTTGCCAAATATTTTGATCAAAGTTGGTCTTAAATGTATAGGGCTGGATGGCTCAGGGAGTTAGTACCAGGTAAATAAGTCTAACACCTCTGCACATCATGGTCAACTTCAAGGCAGATGACGCAATGAATGTGTGCTAACACAAGAAGGGAACTGCCTCAAAGATCTAGAACTGGAGCTGACTAGAAGGGAAAGGATAGCTGACCTTTATTGCTGCCATGCTGAAGAAAAGGAGTGATGATTGATGAGAAGCCATTTCCTGCTGGGAGTTCTCTGGTCAACTGCCATCAAGAAGGAACGGACTGAAATGTTTGGAGGACAATCTTTATATTTGAGAGAGTCTGGCTTGTACTGTTACTCTGCTACCACTGCCTAAGAGCTATGGGAGTTCTGCCAATCTCATGCTAAGGAGCTAAGACTCCAGAGTGAAAATCTGAACAGATGGTATCTTTGGAGAAGTACTATTCTATTCATCCAGCAGCAGAGACGCTGAATCACAGAGATGGTAAAAGAGATACCCGAAGTCACAGAATAAGTCTGTAACAGAGCCAGGAATGAAATCTAGATCTCCTGACTGCTGGCTCTGGGCTTTAACCAAAAGATCATCCTTTCTTTCCTGCTTGTTAGCCAATCACCTAAATTAATGGAGATATCCTATCTCCTAGAACTGGAAGGGACCTTGAAAGGTCATCAAGTCCAGCCCCCTGCCTTCACTAGCAGGACCAAGTACTGATTTTGCCCCAGATTCCTACATGGCCCCCTCAAGGATTGAACTTACAACCCTAGGTTTAGCAGGCCAATGCTCAAACCACTGAGCTATCCTGCTTTCATAAAAGGCTATCTGGGAAAAAAAAGTGGGGGGCTACGCAGAGCACATGCAATTCTAGAAGCCGATGCTGGAAAATGAATTCTTCTCAAAAGAAACAAATAATCTAATGCCAGCCTAGCAAGATTTAGTAGCAGGAGCTCATCAGGATGTTCTGAAGGATCTTCTTCCAATCCCATTGCAGAGTATATGGGCCAGATTCAGATCGGCTGTAAACAGGTACAATGGAACTGATTTAAAAAATAAACAAAAAGCAAATGCAAACTAACTGATGGAATATACATCACAACAAAGCGATGCAAATGTTTCAAAGGTGATTCAGTTGAAACATTTTTATTCTTTCTTAAAACCAGAGCACAGTTCCAAATCCTAGGAAAAATTAGAACTCCGCTTTCGTTAAAAGAAATGCTGTACGCTCGTATATATTTTTTTTTCAACTGTCCTCCTTAGACAGGGATATTTTTAAAACACTGCTGGAGAGCAAAAACAGTCTGATCTGAACTTGCACAGTGGGTATGTCAATGTGAAGCAGAGTTATCAAAGTGAGACTAATACTCCGTCTTAATTTTTCTTCTTTAACTTTTAATTGGGGTGCTATGCACTGTGACACTGTTGTTAGTAGTCTGACAGCATTTGCATTTTAAAATCCTTTTTCCGAGGTTATAACATTAATATATCTATATATAAAATGAGAGTGGGATAACTTTTTTCAATATAAATGCCTTCAGGAGCACATTATTTTATTATGAAGTATTTAAAAAAAAAAAAAAAAGGTATTGGCAGCCTTCTAGTTGTCCAGTCCTTGATCTAAAACAACTATTTTTATAGTGCTATGAAAAATACATTCATAAAATCAGCAATTTGAGACTATAAAGAGAGAGAGAGAGAAAGAGAAAGCTGATGAATCACACAATTATTATTAATGAAAAGAAAAGAAATATCTCCCACATTAGGAGAGCCCTTGTAGTATTGCTAAATACCCATAAAAAGTAGAGTGAAAGTTGCTAGAAAGTGTAAAGTCAATGGTCTCTCATCAGTGGGTTCTTTTTTTTTTATTTTTTTTTATTTTTTGTTTTTTGTTTTTATATTTTTAAGCTATCTGGAGTCTTGGCAAGCATACATGGGCAGGATTATAGAATAAGCCACTTGGATATATGAAACTGTGCATGGACAGTGAAGTGAGGTAACAAATGAGCACTATTCACACCCAATATATATTGTATTCAGATTTGCCATGGATCTAACATCATGTTTCTTTTGAAATGCTTGCTTTTTACATGATATATTCAATATCCATTGAAGAAGAAAAGGCTTATGACTGTTTGCAGTCTGGTTATATTATCTCTTTATTCTCTTATACTACATTATGAGATTTTGTCCTACTTGCCTGGGTTATTTTTCTTTTTTGGCTTTGCTTCCAAGAATGAAATTTGGCCCATTTTTTCTGCAGTGGGATTTGAAGAAGGCAAATAGGAGCATCTGCAAAACATACATATTGGAAAATATGACTTCTAATGCTGAAAAGGAGGCAGAGACCAAGATTTTAGAAAATGGGTACCCAGTCTTGCAAGATGAGGTGCTATATCCTGCAGTGATGCTGAAAAGTACTCAGGTGTCATGGTAGATAGTCAGGTGAATAAAAGCTCCCAGTACAATGACGTAGCTGTAAGAGGGCAAACGTGGTCCTTGGGTGTATAAACGGTGCAATATCAAATAAGAGTAGGAATGAGGTATTATCTCTGTAGTGAAACAATTACTAGAATACTGTGTCCAGTTCTGGTGTCCACACTTCAGAAAGGATGTTAAAAAGTTAGAAAGGGTTCAGCAAAGAGCTTACAGGAATGATTTGCAGACAGTCTGGAATGTATGTTTTATAGTGACACTCGGATAAGCTAACTATATTCAGCTTCTTACAAGAGAAGGTTAAGAGGTGCCTTGATTGTGGTCAACACGTACCTACATGGGGAAGAATTTTCTGACAGTAGGAGAAAAAAGACATAGCACGATCCAGTGGCTGGAAGCTGAAGCTAGACAAGTTCAGATTAGAACTAAGGCATACATTTTTAATATTGAGAGTAATTAACGTATCTTGGCACATGCTATAGCTCAAACAGAAGTTATGAGCTTGATGCAAAAAATTACTGGGTGAATAACACTGGTCTGTGTTATTCAGAAAATCAAACTCGATGATCATAATGGTCTCTTCTGGGCTTAATAACATAAGCTCCTAAACCCCCTAAGTCCTAAACAACTAAGTAAATGGCCTGTTTTTCAAAAGTGCTAAACATCCACATTTACTTCAGTGAGAGTGGATGGGGGCTTGATACTTTTAAAAGTCAGGCAGCTTATTTCCTAGGTGCCTAAATATGGCTGTAGAAGTCTAATGTTAGGCTCCAATTTTTGAAATCTGAGCCTGAAGCTTTATAATACAATCTTTTAACCGGGGTAAACTGAAATTATCAAGTCTCCATTGGCACCAATACTCCTACTAAAATGAGAGCTGCTGAGTTGGAACCCAGGACACCCATAAATTAGTAGCTGCTACCTCCCAGAAGGTTTAGACAACCAATACCGACTTAGGCCTGGTCTACAATAAAAAGTAAGGTCGAAGGAAGCCGCCTTAAGTCGACCTATTAATGTATGTGTCCACACTACTGGGTCATTTACGCTGACCTAAGTCGCCTCTAATGTCAACTTCTGTAATCCAGCTCTGCAAGAGGCGTAGCACTTAATTCGATTTTCATGGGTCACCTGCGACGTAGTGCAGATGCAGCGTTGTGTAATTCGACTTAATTGGCCTCCAGGTGGTGTCCCACAATGCTCATCCGTGACCGCTCTGGAGGTCATTCTCAACTCTGCTGCACTGCAGCCAGGTACACAGGAAACAGCCCCTCCCCTGCTAAAGCCCCAGGAATTTATGATTTCCCATTTCCTGTTTGATCAGCATTGGGAGCATGCCAGCTTGAGCACAGCTGATCATGGAGACTACATGTCCCAAACACACTCCAGCCTGGTCTGCACAGGAGGTGGTGGATCTCATCGCTGTGTGGGGAGAAGAGTCTGTGCAGGCAGAGCTCCGATCCAGCAGAAGAAACGCTGACACCTATGCGAAGATTGCTCGTGGAATGGGGGAGAAGGGCTGCATGAGGGACACACAGCAGTGCCATATGAAAATAAAAGAACTTTGCTAAGCGTACCAGAAGGAAAGGGAGGTGAACAGTCGTTCTGGTGCTGAATCCCACACATGCCAGTTCTACAACGAGCTGCATGCAATTCTCAGGGGTGACTCTACCAGCACCCCCACAAGCAACGTGGACGGCTCACAGGTGTGTGAGTATAGGGACAACAAGGAGAATGATATGGTGGATGAGGAAGAGGAGAAGGAGAATGGGAGACAGGTAAGTGGTGGATCCATTCTCCCTGAGAGCCAGGAAATATTTTTAACCCTGGAGCCTGTGGGTAGCAGGACATCATGGTGGCCGACCGTGATGCTGGGGAAGGCACCTCTGGTGAGTATACAGTTACAATCAAAGTCCAGTTAAACTTTAGCGGGCACACACATTCGGTGGTATTGCATGTTTACTGAGAAGAAAAAGCGAGGGGCTGTGGTTCTCTGCTTACAAGAGGCTGCTCCAGCTACACAGAGGGTGGCCCCCAGAAAAGACTGTTTATGGGGGCTGGGATAGCCTGGGAATCCTCCATGGATATCACTAGGAAACTTTCATGAAGGTACTCTGCAATCCTTTGCAGAAGGTTTCTGGGCAGGGCAGGCTTATTTCTTTCACCATAGTAGGACACTTTCCCACACAACTCCTGAATTAATTCTGCTGGCATCATTGCGGTATACAGCATAGCAGCATAAGGACCGGGTCTGTACCCAGACGCTTGCAGCATCTCCTTCCTTTCCGCCGCTGTTACCCTCAGGAGACTGGTAACACATAGAGTCGCCTAGGGGAAACAGGAGAAGTTCTCATTAAAAGTGCTCTTACAAGAATAAAAAGGGCATGTAGACCCACCCCACTCCACCACATTCTGGATTGCCAACCACACGGCCGCTAATGTGCCTTTTACTGTGCTTGGCATGGGTCGGCAAGTGGTTTAAAGTGGCAGATAGGGGACTGGGGCCCCACATGAGAGATTCAGCAATTTGGGAGTGAAAACGTTTCCCTTCCCTCTGCCCCATTCGTAAACAGCTTCCTGTGGTGCTATGGGGGAGGCATTGTTCAACTAGCTACCTCTGCTCCCAACAGGAGCATGCTATAAACATCATTAAAAGTGCGGTCACCCATGACCTGGGGGTGGGGGGGGCTACTCACCATGGCTGGAGCAGCAAAACGGCACAGTGAACAGTTACGGATTCTGATTATGTTATGGCTTGCACCTAGTGTAATAAGGGTGAGTTTTTTTAATGAAAATGGCCTTGCTATGGAAACATTTTATTCATGTACAATGGCTCCTTTATTTTTTCCCGTAACTGACAGCTGGAAATGTGACCTTCGGCGTGTCATCAACACCTGAAAGCATCCTTTCGCTGATTAGAAGGAGGAGAAAGAGAACATGGGAGGACATGTTCACCGAGATAATGAACGCCTCTGGGACAGCTGACACAGAGCTGAGAGCATGGAGGATTTCACTGTCCAAGAAGTTAGACATGGACATGGAGAGCAGGAAAGTTCCGATGAGCAAGAGTGTGGGACGTAGGATGAGATGCTTGGATTATGAGGGACCAAGCAGACATGTTGAGGTGTCTGGTTGAACTGCAGGAACAGAAGCAGGAGGGTAGAGTCCCTCTGCAGACCCTGGTGGATGGCCAGCTAGCATCGTCTGGCGCAGAATCACCCTCCTCCATGCGTTCCATGAGACGTGGGTGAAAAGTCCATTATCCCTTTCACTTAACTCAGGGGGAGGATACAAGGAACAGAAGGTGCCCATTCACAGACCTTTGATGGTCTGGAATGTGGTGGTATGTTACACAGCTGAAAATGTTTCTCCCATTCCAACTTCACAACCCCTTTTCCCCAAGGTTACCTTTTTTTTCTGTTCTCCCTCTTTACTTATGTTTGTTAAAGTAAATGGATTCGAGAAATAAATGTTCTTTATTGAGTAGAAGCAGTGGGCTTGGGCTGGGGGTTGGCTTTACAGGGACAGTGATACAAGCCAGGTGAAGGTTTGGGGAAGCACAATGCAGAAAAGCAGCTCATGTTACTGTGACTCATTATTGAAACGGCTTTTCAAAGCCTCGCGGATACACAGCGCCCCTTGCTGTGCTCTTCTTATTGCCCTGGTGTCTGGTTGCTCAGAAATGGCTGCCATGTGATCTGTCTCAACTGCCCACCCCTGCAGAAAATTTTCCCCCTTTTTTCATAGATATTATGGAGCACACAGCAGGCAGCTATAACCATGGGGATGTTCTCTTCACTAAGGTCCAACCTTGTTAGTAAAATTCTCCAGCGCCCTTTCAATCTATCAAAGGCACATTCAACTACCATTCTGCACTTGCTGAGCCTATAGTTGAACTGTTCCTTACTGCTGTCCAGATGGCCGGTGTATGGCTTCATGAGTCATGGGAGCAAGGGGCAGGCTGGGTCCCCCAGGATAACTATAGGCATCTCAACGTTGTCAGTGTTCATTTTGTGGTCTGGAAAGTGTGGATTGCCACGGGCACGCAGGGGCGAAAGAAAATGCAGGCCTGTTATTTACCAAGCTGCACGTGGCAATAGACTATATTGGTAAGGGATGCAAGGAGAGTATGGGTCACGATGCAAACTGCAGACACACACACAACTAAAATTAATCAATTTAAAGTTTTATTGGGGATAATTACAAGGGGTAAGGGAGCAGCGTTTGATTAGCTAATAGAGTTAATGAAACTTAAAACACACAATGACTAAAATATCTACTAACAATATTTATAAACAAAGATGCAGCAATTAGTAATAACTGATACTTACAAATACAAACCAACGCATAACGACTGGCAAACGTAGAAACTCTGTTTGAAACACGTGAGCTGAGAGAGAGGCTTCGAGGTGATCAGGCTCGGTTACGGGTGTACACAGGATACACAGGATTCATTTTTCTTTCTCCTCTCCCTGCCTGCACATGGCAGGCAGGCCCATAAAGTACCAACTATGACATCATAGAAGTGTCATAGGGGACGGGGCCCAAAACCTGTTTGTGTTCGTTTCTGATTGGCACAAGCAAAGTTTACACCAAGTAGGGGAGCAGGTGCCTCAAAGTCTGGCTTCGCCCCCAAAAGGTGAGGAAATGCATATTGTTTTAGAATGCGTGCAACACTGAATGACAAAAGAAGAGGCCAGGGCAATACCGGTATGGGCAAGTTTTACAGGATGCAGACAGGAACTCATCTCAACAGAAAGAAAGTCCCGGATTGCAGCTTTTTGAACAGACCCAAGTTCCTAAAGCTGCACACATCATGAACCTTTCCCGACCATCCTACGCTGAGGTCAGTGAAATGCCCCCTGTGATCCACCAGCGCTTGCAACACCATTGAAAAGTATCCCTTTCCGTTTATGTACTCTTTGGCAAGGTGGTCTGATGCCAAGATGGGGATATGGGTGCCATCTATTGTGCCATCTATCACCCCACCGCAATTACGGAACACCGTTGCAGCAAAACCATCCACTATGTCCTGCACATTTCCCAGAATCACTACCCTTTGTAGCATAAGTCGATTAATGGCCCCGCACACTTAGAGCACAGCACCCCCCACGGTTGATTTACCTACTCCAAATTGATTCCCCACTGACCAGTAACTGTCTGGCGGTACAAGCTTCCAAATAGCAATCGCCACTCGCTTCTCCACTGTCAGAGCGGCTCTTATTTTTGTGTTGCTGAACTGCAGGGCGTGGGAAAGCTCTGCCCAAAGTTCCTGGAAGGTGGCCTTCCGCATTCGAAAGTTCTGCAGCTGCTGCTCATCATCCCATACCTGCAAAACGATGCAGTCCCACCAGTCAGTGCTTGTTTCACTGGACCAGAAATGGCGCTCAACAGAGTGCAGCTGCTCTGTGACTGCCAGCAGCAACTGTGAATTGTTTTTTTCAATGGCTTGCAGCAGGGCTGCTTGCAGGACATCGCTATGTTCCGCATGGTAGGCCCTACTTCGGCTCTGGAAATACTGCAGGAGAAGGCACGAGGTGTTTGAGATGCTCACAGCAAGAGTGCACAACTGCGCAGGCTCCATGCTTCTGGGGTGATGGCATACGCGCAGCGGTTTTAAGGCGCGAAAACCACTGGGTTGTTTGCCATTGAGCACAGTGCATCATGGGATGCCAACACAATGTTCCCATTCCCCTCTGACAATGTTTTGGTCCCATGAGGCATTGCACAAACTTCCCAAAACACACTGCGGCAAGTTGCATGTTGGGATAGCTACCCATGATGCATTGCTTTGTGCATTGATGCAGGCACTGCTAGTGAGAACTCACTCCATCAAGACAATGAGCATGGTGTGGCCACGCACAATCGACTTAATTAATATGGAGGCTCAAGGTCGAATTACATAAAGTCGACTTAATTTTGTAGTGTAGACAAGCCCTTGGAATCCTGCTTCCACTAACGTGAAGGACAAACCTTCCATTGACTTCATTATAAGCCAGTTTGGGCTCCTACACTGTAGCAGCACAAGATGTAAGTGATGCTGATTGGCAGGGGGAAATAGCTTTAGGACTTGACAAAATTTTGACTGTTCCTTCAATTGAGAGTCAATTAATTGACTTACACAGAATTGCACCCTGCTTGCTGTCAATCTGAATTTGGCCCAGTGGAAATCATTATATAAGGCTAACTATTATTTTATTCTATATTGGATCAAACTCTCCATCTCATACGTCTCCCATTCCGCTACTTATCTGCCTCGCGTGAGAGGATTAATCAGTGAATGCTTGTACAGTGTCATGACTGGATTTAAGTCCTGATCCAGCTTGCTTTCACATCAATGGGAGTCTTTCCATGGACTTCAATGGGCGTCGGATGGGGCCGTGAAAGTGTTCGCATTCTCAGGGCAGGGATTGTTTGTCAACTTTTAAAAATAGAAACGAATGCCATGGTGTCACAGCCCTGCGGGAACCCCCCCTGCTGAACACTCACCAGGCTGCTATGTTGGACCCACACACTGGATCCATCTGCTTCTGAGCTCCCTTATGTCTCAGCCCGTGTCTCTTTCTTTGGCCTGTAAGCTCATTCCTTGGGCACAGACTCTCTGTCTGAAACCCCTTCTCAAAGTGAGATCCCATCATGCAGCTGCCCTAGCCCTGGGATTGGTGCTGAACCCCCCAAGACCTCCGTAGCTTAAGCACGCCCTCCCCAGAACTCCACCCTCGTGGGTACTCTGGTTTACAGTTTAACCCTTTGGTGACATATGATAATTGACGTCAATAAGACACAGACTTGGCAGAGGGATCTCTACACCAATCACTCTTTACTTTTAGACCGCACACGAGATATACAGATCCAAGCAAAATAAGAAACACCTTACACCATTCCCTGCCTCTGTTTCCTCATCACTATGAAGTGTTCTTCAGGATTTGGTCAGGTATCTTTCAGGGTTCCACGTCCCCTCTCCTGGACTTCACTCCTCCAGTCCAGGTTCCTCTTTTTGTTCTGGTAGGTGTGAGAGCCACTCTGAGAAAATGTAGCACTTCTAAAACTTCCAGTCCCCTCTGCCATAGACACAATACAGCAATACAACAAAAAAAGAAGCCAAAATTCACTTACTGTGAGCGGGCTTGGCAACACCTGATCAGCCTCAAGTCCCACTCCTCAGGTGATCAGGGACCCCTGTCAGGTGATCTGTTGCTTGGTTACCACCTACCTAGATTCTGGACTTGAAAAATTGGTTTGTTGCAGCTTTGGTCACGCTCTTTAGCATAACCATTGTTCAGCCAAGGAGGGCCTTTTCAGTTGTTGATTGCACTCAATAACTGTCTTATTCAGAAGCAGAGAAGCAGGCACCACTTCCCCACTTCCTAACACAAGAAGTGTGACGCAATACTACAGCAAAAGACGGCCATAAGACCTAAACCTGTAGGAAGTTCATAAAAACAGACAAACAGCGACATAGAATTGCTTATAGTGATGAAAGTGATATAGAAACCTATATAGACTAGTTTGTACAGAACCTAGCACAATGGGGGCCAGATGTCAGGAGTAAGGCCCTCAGCTGCTCCTGCTCATAATGGCCTAACAAGCTAGCCAAGCTTCCTGATGGACTGTCCTGCCTGATTGGCCGAGGAAGCGAGCAGGCCAGTTCTTAAAACTCAGCAGCTGCAGCACCCTGCAGGGTGCTCAACACATGTGCCTTTTCTACTTCCCTGTGCTTGTCTCTCCAAGCCCTGCTCCTGCTTTGCTCCTCCACTACTCCAGCCCAGATCCTGCCTTGCAGCCGGCTTTGTTCCCTTCCTGTTCCAGCCTTGCTCCTGGCACAGAACCAGCCCTGCTTCTGCCTTCCCTGACTCCTGGTAATCCATTTCTGATGTTCGGCTCTGATGCTGTCTCAATCCTAGGCGTGACTCCTGCTCTGACCACTAGGCCTGACTACCTACAACCCGGTCCGCTGACAGTTTGAGCAGCCCAGAGTAAACAGAGGGGAACTAGGCTAACAAGGGACCCAGACCTGTGGCTAGTATGGATCCCTCCCTGGACAATATTCCCTTGCCAGAGATATGGGGGGGGGGCCAGGCCACTATGCTGCAGGCAGAGGTTGCTGCCCTACAGGTATAGAACTTAGTACTGCTCAGGCAGGCAGCACCACCCTCAACTCCTCCACCCACTCCTCGTGAGCCAAAGACTCCCCAGCCTGATAAGTTTAGTGATGATTGGGGCACATTTGGGGTGTTTCTTAATGCCGGCTCCTATTCCTGCTGTGCTCACAGTCATTCCCCACGCACCAATGCAGAGTGGGCTGACTGAGGAGGGTGTAGCCTGGGCATCCCCACTCCTAGAGAAAGCAAGCCACCTCCTGGGCAAGCTTGAAGACTTTATTCAAGCCACGGCCATGATCTTCGATGGCCCTAGTCATGAGTGTACAGCCAAGACTCTGCCCTTTGGGCGTTGCAGCAGGGATGTCGGCCTGTTGCTAAGTATGCCGCAGAGTTCCACTGCTTGGTAGCAGATACTGAATGGAACGAGGTCATGCAGCATTATAATTTATGCTTCGGCCTAAATGATGACATTAAAGGTGAGCTGGTAAGAGTGGACTCCCCACCCACTCTGGATGCCTTGATTGACCTCAGCATCAAGATTGACAACCGCCTGATGGAATGCCACCAAGCGAGAAGATCAGCTTCCCAATTCCCTTGCCATCTCCGGCCCACCAACCTGGGGCGCCTTCCCCATAGCCTGAATCCATGCAGCTTCACCACATCCGGCCCCACCTCGCCAACACAGAGAAAAGGCAGTGCTGGGCATTGGGGCAATGCCTATACTGTGGAAGACCAGCACACTTTGCGTCAGGCTCTCCTGCTAAGCTCCAATCTACACCCAAGTCAGGGAAGGCCAAACCCCAGCTCCTACCTTGTATCTCTATAATTTTATCTGTCTGTCTATGTTTTTACATTAGCTCCTGTAATTACCACAGCCCCTTTCCTCTTGATTCCTCTTCTCTACTAGTTCTTCCCAGTGCAAGGTTGCCCTTTTGGGGGAACTTTTTCCCAATGTGCCTTTCTGTGGCTGGCCCTTTCAATATGGCAAAGGTGAGCAGTTGCACTCCTAAAGTGACCCATTTTCCAATTTTTGCACCATTTTGCTGCTGGCTGCATCTCCTTCTCTTCCAGATGGCAAGTGCCTGTCACGTTGGTCCTTGTTTTTTTCCTTTCTTAATGTGGAGGAGAGGGCACATTCTCCTAGTGACCAACACCAACAGTAATGTTGAGTCAATAGTAAAAGAGGATGATTCATAGACAGTCAAGAGGCTGAAATAACTTCACATAAAGTGTTGGTCAGGCAATTCTGAATAACACAGACTTTCACAAAAATCAAAAACTGTTTGTGGCTAATTTACAAACAGAAAAAAGAATAGGCTAAATTCCTCAAATAAATTTTGCCTAGCTCTAGATAAAAAATATTGATCCTTAAATGTGGCACTGGTGAATATTGCTACCCTTTTTTTTTTTTTTTTTAGTTCAGGCTAGTGTCTTTGGGAGAGAAATTCTCCATTTGTGGGTGAGGGAGAAAGAAACATTTGTTTGCAAGGCTTTTGTTTTTTTTTTTTAATTGTGTCTCTTTAACACTGCAGAAAAGCTTAGAATGTCACAAACACTCTGGAGGGAGCTGGATTAGTGGGCAGAGTGCAGGTGATGCATCATGAATTAGAATATTATTTTTGATGTGTAAACCCTATGGCCTGAAGTTCCAGAGGGGAAAGAGCTCTCTGCTTCCTCTTTTGGTGAAAAAGGGCAAGTGCTACCATAGAGAACTTCATTTGCATAGGCTACCTACCCACAGTTCCACCAATGACACTCAGAAAGTCACTGTAACTACCCAGAAACTTGGATTTTGTGGGGTAGTGAGCTCCCAAAAGCATTTATTTCTAAGAAGCCTGGACTCTGCTGGGGGGGGGGGGTGTAGCAAGAGATAATGCAGACTGAGGACTTCACTGTGAGAGATGATGCAGAGGACAGCAGGAGGGCTGAGTGGACTCTGTTGATAAAGCTGCATTAGTAAGCTGATTTAGGTGCTGCTGCCTCTGGGCAGGACTAGGCAAGCAGTTCCCATGGGAGTACAGACAGACTGGCAGAAAGATACTTGGACTGCTGCTACTTGCTGATCCCAACTGTGAGTGGGTTTCATGAGTGTTATTATAGGACTGTTACCTGTGGGACATTCTCCTGGCAGGTAGAAAGGAAGTTAGATGGACAACTACCAAAGTTACTGGGAGAGGGGTATTTTGCTCTTTGTTTGCTGACATAGTCTGTTGCTGTGTTTTCAGGTTGTAACTGTGTTTCCTTTTCACTATGCAGTCCCAGAGTCCTTGGGAGTGGGGAAGTTCTGCCTGTTAAGAGCACCTAGAGAGGGTGTTCCATTTTCCCAGGTTTTTGGGTGGAGGCTCCCACAGGGTTAGTTTTTTGGTGAGAGGGATTCTAGATATATTGAACCCGGGCCTTTTTGCTGCTAACACCAGGCAGAAGGGTTACCGTCGTTATTCAGTATTTACAACGTTGGCATGATAATTTAAAAAGAACTTTATACCACACAGTCCCTGTCCTGATGAGTTTATAATCTACATCAGGAGATGCAGCGTGAGATGGACACTGAACAGGAAACCAGGAGACCTGTACTCTGTTCCCAGCCCTGTCACTGGCCTGTTGTATGACACTGAGTCAGTCACCTCACCTCTGTTGGGAAAGAAGATGAGTTGAGGTTTTAGCCAAATATCCATGAAAAGATCCAGAAAGACAGGAAGAGATGTGACTTCGGCTGTTCCTGGACAAAGGGGGAGAGGTCAGGAGAGAGTGGAGAAGAAGCAGATCTGAGAGTCATCAGCATAGGGATGATGAGAGACTAGGAGAGTAGATGAAATGGTGCAAGGGGAAAAAGGAATGGACTACAGCCATATCCCTGGTGGGCAACAGGAAAGAGGGGGATAGGAGGAAAGAGGATCCAGTGAAGGTAATGCTGTTGAAGCAGCCAGCAAGGTAGGAACTACACCAGGGGAGGGAAGTCAGTAGGGTGACCAGATGTCCCAATTTTATAGGGACAGTCCCGATATTTGGAGCTTTTTCTTATATAGGCACCTATTACCTCCCACCCCCCGTCCCAATTTTTCACACTTGCTATCTGGTCACCCTAGAAGTCAGTGAAGCTCAGAACTGCACCAGCTACCTGTGTATTTATGTTCTTACCCTGTATGTCTGTATTTGTGTTCTTACCCTGTTCTTACTCTGTATGTCTGTAAACTGTATACCCTGCCTACTGTGTGCTCACCTGTAAATATCTCTACAAGAAGATTTAAGAAGTACTTCTATCTACACTGTCTCTGAATGATGCCATGATTGGTAACTTCTAGGCTGGATTGTTGTAGTACTTTGTTTCTGTATTAGTAAAGGGCTCCATAGACTTTAGCTGATGTAAAATGTGACTGCTGCCAAGATTCTTACTTGTACTTATTCAAGCTATTTCTCTGATATTGTGGTCTCCAGGTTAGCTTCCTACTAAATTTCACACTACATAAATTAATGCTCTCTGGACATTAAAAGCTTTCTGACAATCTGGCCCTGGATATCTCCGTGACCTTCTGACTCTTCTTATACTGATCCAGGGCCTTGAGGTGGAGTACAGCGCAAAGTAACACAGGCCAATAGAAAATCAGCAATGTGCCTGAAGTACCAAACTGCAGTCTGGATTTCAGAAGTGTTTGGACTGTTGGGGGTTTTGGCTTGTGCCATTAGAGAAGGGGGGAGGGGCAGTCAACACTTTTGGATCTGGATTCAGATTCTAGCCTCTCAAAGTTTAAGGAGTTTGGATCTGAGGTTTTGGTTCTGGCACATTGCTAATATCAGTGCAAGCCTATATAAGAACTTGGATAGATCTGGTTATCGTTGACATAATGCTAAGAGGTTTAGGCTTCTTGCTGTCCGTGGGGATGCCCATTGTAATCAGGAGCTTTCTGCCTTGCTTAATCTGACAGGCAGCTACGACTTCTGCAAGGAGCCCACCAGTTTGATGCTCCTCATTACATTGTTGCAGCCAGCTCACCCCTCTCTGGTAGGTCTGTTTGTTAGTGTCAAGCAAAGACCCATCTGACAGCAGCCTTCCTCCGCGCCCCATCCATCTGCCTCTCCCTCACAGTAAGACTGGAGCACTGGTGGGACCATAATCTTCCCTTAGGAGGGAGAAGAGACCCCACAAGACATGGCTCCCTTCTCAGGCAAACACCAGGGCCAAGAAACAGACCCTACACAGAGCACATCCAAGAAAGGGGGGGACATAATGAGAGTCTCCCTTTTCCCCCTAGCTAAACTCAGCTCTGCATTTGAGTAGTTCCGGGTGGGAGGTGGGGGGGGAAGGTGACCAAGCTACGTCATCCTCTCCCCTGTGCCCCTCCTACCTCTCTCCCCCCTGCAGCATAACATAAAAACGGCCATACTGGGTCAGACCAAAGGTCCATCTCGCCCAGTATCCTGTCTTCTGACAGTGGCCAGTGCCAGGTGCCCCAGAGGGAATGAACAGAACAGGTAATCATCAAGTGATCCATCCCCTGTCGCCCATTCCCAGTTTCTGGCAAACAGAGGTTAGGGACACCATCCCTGCCCATCCTGGCTAATAGCCATTGGTGGACCTATCCTCCATGAATTTATCTAGTTCTTTTTTGAACCCTGTTATAGTCTTGGCCAAAACAACATCCTCTGGCAAGGAGTTCCACAGGTTGACTGTGCATTGTGTGAAAAAATACTTCCTTTTGTTTGTTTTAAACCTGCTGCCTATTAATTTCATTTGGTGGCCCATAGTTCTTGTGTTATGAGAAGGAGTGAATAACACTTCCTTATTTACTTTCTCCACACCAGTCATGATTTTATAGACTTCTATCATATCCCCCGTTGTCGACTCTTTCCCAAGCTGAAAAGTCCCAGTCTTATTAATTTCTCCTCATTCGGCAGCCGTTCCATACCCCTAATCATATTTTTTTTTTGCCCTTTTCTGAACCTTTTCCAAGTTCAATACATCTTTTTTGAGATGGGACAACCAGATCTGCATGCAGTATTCAAGATGTGGGTGTACCATGGATTTATATAGAGGCAACATGATATTTTTTGTCTTCTTATCTTCCACTTTCTTAAGGATTCCCAACATTCTGTTTGCTTTTTTTGAATGCCGCTGCACATTGAGTGGATGTTTTCAGAGAACTATCCAGAATGACTCCAAGATCTCTTTCTTGAGTGGTAACAGCTAATTTAGACCTCATCATTTTATATGTATAGTTGGGATTATGTTTTCCAATGTGCATTACTTTGCATTTATCAACATTGAATTTCATCTGCCATTTTGTTGCCCCATCAACCAGTTTTGAGAGATCCTTTTGTAGCTCTTTGCAGTCCGCCTGGGACTTAACTATCTTGAGTAGTTTTGTATCATCTGCAAATTTTGCCACCTCACTGTTTACCCATTTTTCCAGATCATTTATGAATATGTTAAATGGGACTGGGCCCAATACAGACCCCTGGGGGGACGACCACTATTTAAACCTATCTTTTAACCAGTTACCAATCCATGAGAGAACCTTCCCTCTTATCCCATGACTGCCTACTTTGCTTAAGAGTAACTGCCATTATAAATTCATCTCAGGCCAGTGTGTGTGTCTGCCCGTGTGTGCATATGTGTGTGCAGGCGGTGCGGGGAGGAGGCTATTGCTGTCTGGTGCCACTGGGTTCTAGCAAATTCTGAGGAGGGATGTTCTTACCCATATAAATGTCTAATCCTTTTTGAATCCTACTAAGCTTTTGGCTTTAGTGATGTCCTGTAGTAATGAGTTCCATGGGCTAGTTCTGCATTGTGGTTTTAAAAAAAAGTCTCCTTTTATCAATTTTAAATGTATTATTTATTTCTGTTGTGGTAGGACCAGAGCCCCGTTGTGCTAAGTTCTGTACAAACACAGAACAAACAGACAACCCCATGCTGAAGTAATTGTTGAATCAGTTTCAATGAATGTCCCTTTGTATTTTGAGAGAGGTTAAGTAGGAGTAGCCAATATACTATGTGCACTAAAAATAAGTTATGGGCATTTTAAGCATACTCCATTTCTCCGGTGACATAGGCAGGGAAGTCTGGGGAGTAAAAGTCTTCAAAGTTAAGCACATAGAATGCCACCCAGAGCAGGTGGAAAGAGGCACTGGAGGATGGCTAATTGTGCAGTTATGTGAAAGAGGACTCAATGTGCTGGCTGGTACAGTTAGGGACGCCTGTCAACACAGCCAAATAACTGCCTCTAAACATTTTCAGGAACTGAACTATGTATATAACGTTATGTATAACTACCGTGTTGTGTAGCTAGCAAATGCTGCACCCAATTAAAATTCACTAAAATTATTAACCACTTAATAACCACACGCCGTAACCCTGTTTTTATCCATTTGTGTCCATAACCAGTTTACTGGCATGGTAAAAAAAAATGGTGGTGTGGAAGGGGCCTAACACAAGAGTATAGGAGAGAGACAAACTCCGGGTGCAATGGGCAATTCTGGGAGCTGGCCAGAAAAGGGCCAGATTCTGCCCTCAGCTACGCTTGTGCAACCCATTAATTGCAATGGGGTTTTATGGGTGTCACTAAGGGCAATTTTTAGTCCATAGAGGGTAATATATGAGCCTTTGGGAATGAAACTTATTAACTAGTCAAACCAGCTGGATTTCCTTCTTTGACAGGGTAACTGATTTGGTGGATAGGGGAAATGCGGTAGACATAATATACCTGGACTTCAGCAAGGCTTTTGACACAGTCCCACGTGACACTCTGATAAGTCAGCTGGAGAAATGTGGGCTCAGTAGAATGACCATTAAGTGGATATATAATTAGTTAAACAACTGAAAACAAAGAATAACTATTAATGGAATGAGGTCAGGTTGGAGGGAAGTCTCAAGTGAGGTTCCACAGGGATCTGTTCTGGGTCCAGTGTTATTTAACATCTAATAATAATGACCTGGATACAGGAGAAGAAAGCATACTGATCAAATTTGCAGATGACACAAAGCTGGGGGAGGGGCCTGGGGTTGGAGGATAGAGGTAATATTAAGAGGGATCTTGATAAATTGGAGAACTGGGCTATAGGCAACAAAATGAAATTCAACAAAGCCAAATGTAAGGTGCTACACTTAGGGAAGAAAAACCAAATGCACAAATACAGAATGGGGGATAACTGGGTTAGCAGAAGCACTGCTGAGAAGAATCTGGGAGTTGTGGTGGATCACAACCTCAACACGAGTCAGCAATGCGATGCTGGTGCAAAAAAAGCAAATGCAATTTTTGTTGCATTAGTAGAGGCATAGCATGCAAGTCACGGGAGGTGATAGTACCACTCTACTCGGTGCTGGTTAGGCCTCAGCTGGAGTACTGTGTCCAATTTTGGTCACCAATATATAGAAAGGATAGAAACTGGAAAGGATCCAGAGGTGAGCAACAAGATCAAAGGGATGGAATGCAAGCCATATGAGCAAAGGCTGAAGGAACTGGGTATGTTTAGTTTGGAAAAGAGGAGATTAAGCAGGGACATGATAACTGCCTTCAAATACTTGAAAGGCTACCATAAAAAAATGAAGAAAAGTTGTTCTCTCTTGCCACAGAGGGCAGGATAAGAGATAATGAGTCCAAAACTAGCTTGTGGTTTTCTGTCGTGTTAGAGCACGATTCCTACAGAGGACAGATTGCTTACTTACCAGATCAGTGGTTGTGGATCACCAGTGTGGTTAGATGTTGATAGATGTTTGGGTACGTGTGTGTGTTCCCTCTGTGTGCCGCCCCAGCCCTGCGCAGACAGCTGACACAGCAGACCTTGAGTGAACCACCCAATGACCACAAGATCCATTAAGGGAAAAAGGCACCCAGCCAGGTTTATTGTCGTTGAAGCACGGTACCAGTATCCCACAGATTCTACCGGACCACTAATATAGGTACGCCTGTAACAATAAACCAGCTCAGTGAACGGCGGGACTTTCTATTCCTCCCTAGGCCAGACAAAGATACTCCCTCTGAGATGCATCTTTATACCCCAGTGCAAACAAGTTAGTACTGCCCCTCTGACATAGTTAGTTACTGCCCCCTGATGTGGCTCATTATTATTACCCATCACCCTGTACATGTTGGTTCAATCAAAACAACTCTCTAGTACCGTACTACAAGGAGTCTGGTGGCACCTTAAAGACTAACAGATTTATTTGGGCATAAGCTTTCGTGGGTAAAAACCTCACTTCTTCAGTCTCTATGCATCTGAAGAAGTGAGGTTTTTACCCACGAAAGCTTATGCCCAAATAAATCTGTTAGTCTTTAAGGTGCTACCAGACTCCTTGTTGTTTTTGTAGATACAGACTAACACGGCTACCCCCTGATACTTAGTACCGTACTGTCATCCTGACCTTATCTTTTAGGAGGGGTCAGTATGTTCCTTTTATCCTTGGGGAATGTTTTGGTACCATCCTTAATATCGAGATGTTCTGGTACCACCTGATATCGGGATGTGTTTGCGTGAGTACTCTGTGACTAGCACTTCTTAGGAATGTATATTTCTGCAATATCAGCCCTGTTCTTGCCAGATTCTGTAAGCAGGTTCTGTCTCATACCAGGCCTCTAATACAAGAACTTATGTCTCAGGCTCTCTTCCTATTACACCTTCTAACCCTATGATTCTATAATAACTATTTCTTGGCTTTCCTATATGTAATTAGATCAAGCTTTTAATCAAGGGAGCCTAAGTACACGTTCTACTGGTATGGATCCATTATTGTTTGAATGCGTGTTGTTTAAAGGTGGGGCACCCTCTCGGCATGTCGGTAAAAGGCATGTTTCCATGCAAAGTCTTGCCCCCGATCCAAAGCCTTTTTAAGCCAACAGGAGTTTTTCCACTGATTTCAGTGGGCTTTGGATCGGGCAGTTCCCTAAACTGAACAACCAAGGAAAGGATTTAAAATGCAGACCCACATGGCAGAGAGTGAAAATTTGCCTGGTGCTCCAGCCAAGTCTGGAGATAACACACAGGCTGTAACCTGGGTGTCTCTGGGACTTTTGACTGCTTCAGTGTGACTGTACACAGAATCAAGGTGGTTGTGATACAGGTCAGTGACACACATTACCGTGTCGTTCTCTCCCAATGGATTTTAAAATATTTTAGGCTTGGTTGAGTGCGCTATATAAGAACAGCTTGAATAGGTCAGCAGGTGCCACCACTAGTAGCATGTCTTTCGCAGTTTGGTGTCCATTCCCTTGATTGCCTTTCAAAAAGGTAGCATGCCAGGAAATGGCACTGCTGAATAATAAATGGCAGATTTGCACAAGCGATATTGTTTCTCTCCATGTTAGTGGGTGGAGCTGATCAAAGAGGAAGTCTAAGTTACCCTGGAACAAGAGACTATATTGAAAGGGGTGATCCCTTCACAGGTGCAAAACCATAGGGCCTGAGCCAGACTCCCAGGCCTGGCTGTCCTCTGTGAACACCCCACCTCTGGTTCTCTTCTTCCAGCCACCAGTTGTTGTTCTCTTCCTGCAAGCCACAGCTTCTAAAAGTGAGTAACTCACAACAGCTGATACCAAACCACAACGTGCCACAATGGGCATGATTCTGGCTCTCAGGTAGGCCAGTTTTACACAGATGCTTTCAATGGAGCTATTCTTAATTAGGATGACCAAATGTCCCGATTTTATAGGTACAGTCCTGATTTTTGGGTCTTTTTCTTATATAGGCTCCTATTACCCCCCACCCCATTCTGATTTTTCACACTTGCTGTCTGGTCACCCTATTCTTGATTGACATTGGCATAACAGAATCAGGCCCTATAATTCTATCATTTGCCTTATACTTACAGCCATTTCCTGGCTACCGATGCACTCCTAATGATGTTCAGAGCTCCTGGCAAATTCCTGTGAGGTTAATTCTCTTTTTTTTATATAACTGTATGTCTATATCTCGGTAGATACAACAGCTGGTCAGGAGAAAATTGTGAATGGGATCGGAGGAGAGGCACAGAAATTTTTTTATGGAGGACCTACAACGGAGCTCACCTGGCAAGGAGCCCTCCCCAATCTTAAAAGAAAAAAAAAGTTTTTCTTTTTAAAGGCCCAGTGGGGGGGGGGTCTTCCAATTAAGAGTTATAAATAGAGGAGGGTGGAGTTAACATGCACTGAACTGAACTGGTTGAAATGTGAGCTCTTGGGCTGGTCAAAATGTTTCTGCCTACACCTGTTTTTTGACAGAAAATTGCATTTTGGATTAAACAAAGCTTTTTGTGACAGGTGTCTGCTTTCCATGGGAAATTTCAAGTTTTTGTTGAAACTTTTCAGCCAAAACATGAAAATTTCTGAGTTTTGGCTGAAAATTTTTGTTTTGTTTTTGACAAAAAGTTGATATTTTCTTCAGGGGAAAAAAAAATCCATTTTCCAACCAGGCTGTATTCTGTTCACTCTTCCAGATGGTGAGCAGCCGAAAGAACCTCCATGCGAAGTGTTAAGTGAACAATGAAAGTCCACAGTAAGGTCCCTGCTGGCTGGATGTGGTTCGTGCTCATCGCACAGGTGAGTTCCCAACCCTGGGACAGAATAATGGAAAGCAGGGCAGGCAGCCTATTAGTGGAAAACTTCTAAATATATTTGCCTGCGAGAGCCTGTAACGCTTCGGAGGGTGGCAGTTGCACACACAGATTAGAGGCGCTCACACACATTCATTTGCACACATGTGCCTCAGTCAGGTCCATAATAAAGATGCTAGTCAGCTGCTGACAGTGGCCCACTTCTTCGTTGCCATGGAGAAGTCTGTGGGAGTTGGCTAGAGGACTAAAAATTCAGGGAGATTCCATGGCATCAGTCTCATTGGTGGGAGGAGTTGGTGCAAGAGGTGAGGCCTCTTGGTGGTACAGCTGCTGGGAGCCCGAGGGGAAGGGGAAATTCCAGTTCCACAGAGGAAAAAGGTATTACACAGCTAGCTGCACTTCCGCTCAGGAGCGCCGCCAGCTTTTCTGCCGCCCTAGGCGGCGGAAGGTCCCACCCCGAAATGCCGCCCCCCACAGAGACAGCGGAAGGTCCCGCTGCCGAAATACCGCCGCGGTCGCCACCCCCCAAATTGTAGTGCCCTAGGCGACTGCCTAGGTTGCCTAATGGGTTGCGCCGGCCCTGCCTCCGCTCCAGACGGAATGTGCCGATTTTATCTGAGTCCCTCTGTGGCTGCTCAGTAGCAGCAGGGTAGGGATGTTTTAGGGATAAATGTTGCTGCAAGTAAGATTACCTCTCCCAGGGATTGGCGTATGGAGCTGGGGGCTGAACCAGGGATAGTGCCTAAGAGAATGAATGGTACCATCTCCACCCCTATCCCAGAAACCCTGAAGAAGACACCACAGAGCTCCAGCAGAGGCACAACCATGAGGTCCCAGGGAACAAGAGACGATGCCACAGAGTCTGCACAACCACTCCCAGTGCCCAGCGGGATTTGTGTGTGTAGGGTACTCTCTGCTAGTGTAAGTGGAGGCGATGACCCAGGATAGTCTTATTTAGTGTTTGATCATCTGGTTGCACAAACAGTTTCTCTCTCTCGCTCTCCCACTCTCCCCACAAGGCGGGAATTAGCCTTTTTCCATCAGTTGATCTTGGATCTTTTCACAGTGAAGTGATCCAAACAGTCAAGAGTTTGTTAATCCCCTCACTGCAGAGACAGTCTGAATAAACTGACTCACAAGGTAACTGATGCCTTTGTTTAAAGTGAAAGCATAAAAGTGAGACATTCACTTTGTCGAGCCCTAAAAACTGCTTTCAGGGCTCCCACCGTTGCAGGAAGCATCTGGTTTGTCCACAGGCAGAAATCCTCTGCGTTGCTGAATTCCCACGTGGCAGAATGTCACAATGGGACCCCTCTTTCGTGCTTCTGCTACAGGGTATGAAAATCAGCTACTTTTGGTTCTTAGGGCTGGAATTGTGTTGCCCATGGAATTGTTGGGCCTCTGGGGGGTTGGTAGAAACGATGCAGGAAGATTAAACCTGAAGTCATCCTTCCTAACTGCCAGAATGAATCATAATATCTTTCATTTATGTAGAAGTGGGCCAGCTATACGCATTTGTGAAAGGAGACATTTAATAAGTCACTCTTCTGCTTCCCTTTAGCTGTGCTGGGCCAAATCCATCCCTGGCACAACTCCATTCAAGTCCCAGTGAATTTACATCAGGGATGAATGTAGACTGTTCTCTCTTCTCCCCAAGTGTGTTATAAATTGCTCCTGTAGAAGAAGGGTTTAACCAACATTTCTTGAAGCCATGTGTACAGGAGCAGTCCAAGAATGTATCTTTGTCTAATGGTGGTGAGCTGAATATTTGATTGTGCCTTGAGAGTATAGAAGTTCATTGGTATATCTCCTTCATCTCTCTGAATATGTTTCTCTTCATCGTGAACTAGCAAGCAGACAAGAATGGAGAGAGAAAAGACGGATGTCTGTGAGCAAAATAAATATAGGAAATCCGTATCTATAGCCAACTGGGTGTCCATCCAAAAATGTTCCATGCTGGTTGGATCTGGAAGAGTCATACACTAGCTAGAAGATCCTGAGCTGTAGCTGTCAAACATGGCTTTGGTTTTTGGTTGGATGAACCGAGGACCTTCTGGCACAACCAATGAGAGGTCATGTGAATTTCTTGGAAAGTCCTCCTAGCTTATATTGAGTAGCTTGCCTGAGCATGAGTTCCCTTAGCAAAGCCAGAGATGGTGGCAAGTAGTGTTGGCAAATGGAAGCTTTGGTTGATTCCTTCAACCTGTTTCCTTCTTTGGAAACAGATGCATTTTGATTTTTCTCACAATTGTTGTGACCCAAGAATAACTTGCTTTTTACAGCAGTGCTCAGGAGGTGGAAAGGCACAACAACAACTCCCACGAAGGATTCTGGACTCTGGAATGTAGAAGGATGGCTTGACTTGTAGAATAACTGCAACTGGCACATGATTTATTGATTACACACCATCATATGATCGGCCCTCCGCTAGTTATAAATATTGTATTAGAAGTATTAGTGAAACCAGATGGATTGCAGCTGGTCCAGAATGCGGTGAGCCTGTGGCCTGAAATAAAGAGGCAAGAAGCACAATGGTTTGGCATTGAAAATCCTCTTTTCTGCATGAACCAAGAAGTGACAAAGAAAGAGGAACAGTCACAGAGGCTGGCCTCTGCTATTGTAGATGTAGTCACCTGTGTGACTCCCAAGATATCAAAATCCTAGGGGGAGCATCTGCAAGGAGTTTAGGGCAGTTAGTGGGTACTGTCCTGATGTCAACTAGCCCTTTTAACTAGCTAGATTGTGCCCACCCCCTGTGTGGGCATGCAAGGGAGGGAGAGAGGGTGTATGAAGCCTCTGTCCCCACCCACTTGTGTCCTTCACAGAGGGGCTTGGCATGACTGCAGTCCTGGTGCTCAGGGAATGCAAGGTCTCTACAGGCTAATGCCACTGTTGGCACAGGCCTGCACATAGGAGGGGTGATCTAGGAGGGAGCAGGGAACAGGCTACTGCCCTTCCCATCACACCCTCTTAGGGTTTGCACACTGGGCTATTCTCCCATAAGTACAAGGAAGCATTCGACCTCATGATGCTCAATGCCTGCTGGAGCTGCCACTGGGGTGGGTGGTGCTGCACTGCCCCATGTCTAGGGCCATGGCTTAACATCCCATTTGAACCCTCTGTAGTGAGTGGCTCAGTTCAGCTTGGGAATGAGCACTCTCAGACTGGTTCCGGTTTCAAATGTTGACAGGTGGCGTGGTCTCTGGGTGGCAAATAGCCAGCAGGGATGCTGAGGCAGAAGGAATTGGTTGTGGCCTCTCCTCCATCAGCAGGCCCTCAAGGGGTGATGATACTGGCTGGGGAGGAGGAGACTTGGCCAGGAGATGTATTGATTCAGTGCATCTCTTGAGCAGGCTCCCCCACCAGGGCTCCGGTGGAGCAGGAATGCTGAGGGCAGGGAGGGGGAGGCATCACTGTCTGTCCTCGCTTGGGGTGACTTACCCCGGGGCACAAGGGGAATCAGCTGGCATGGGTGGGTGTAACTTGCATCTCCCTGCGCCAGCGTGGCTGACTCCAGCCCCAGAATAAGCCTTGAGGAATATCAGGCATATTAGCATTTGCACTGAAGTCACTGCAGAAGAGCCGAGGGCTGTCAGCAGACTGTCTAATTTATTACTTTGGCCAGTAACTGAGAGGTCAGTGATATGACATCAGAGTTCTACCGCCGACTGTTAATAGCCATGAGGCTCAGGGTCGCACAGGTGCACATTACACACCATGTGACTCCGAGCAGCAGATGCAGCTGAGAAAATAGGACTGGCATCTGGTGCTCTCCCTGCCTGTCCCCCTGTCTGGAGCCTGGCGCACTGGCTCTGCTCAGCCAGCGCCTTCAGTTATAACCAAGGCTGTTAGTATTTACAAAAAAATATCCAAAGGTGATTGGAATGGAGTGAGGCCAGGAATTAATTTGGCCCTGTAATACTTTTCAGCTTTATACAGCTCTTCCCATCCTTGCCTTTACGGCCCTCCATAGGCTACTTTTCAGCTCCCAGCTTTTTTCATTCACCCCTCATCTCTTGCTTTCAGGAAAAGCTGCACGTCACCCTCCTTTTCAGCTTATCTCCATCCCTTATGCCACGCAATCCTCTTCATATGCCTGGATCCCTCTCCCTGACTTTGGTCACCATGCCTCCTCCCTCTCCTCCTTCAAGTCTCTCCTCTTTTTCTCCATCAAAGCCTGTCAGTTCCTAGATTTGTAGGACCCATTCTGATCATCTAGTCTGACCTCCTGCATAATGTAGGCCATGGAACCTCACCCAGTAATTCCTGGTTCAGTCTATGTCCTACGGTCGAGCTAGAACGTGTCATTTAGAAAGACGTTCAGTTTTGATTTAAAGACTTCAAGGGAAAGAGCATCCCCCCCCCCACCTGTGAGTAAGTTGGTCCAATGGCTCGTTACCCTCACTATTAAACTGTAGACCTTCCCTTTACATTAAAAAATAAATAGTGCCATTTCTAAGAAGTGTACAATAGACTTGCACCTAATTTCACTGTTGTCACGCTCATCTACCTGTCTTCCCCTTGCTCCTGCTTCCACTATTCATTGCTTGTCATTTCTTGTTGTCTTCTGTCTTAACCTAGGCCCTGATCTTGCAGGCAACTCTCCGAGCCCTCATGGGGCCCGGTTGTGGTTAATGGGTCTCTGTGCAGGTGCAGGCATCCATCTGCGTAGAGCAGCTTGCAAGATTGGGACTTTGGACTGTCCGTTCTGGGCAGGGAATTCATCTGTGTTAGCCTGGAAGGTGCGTTGTCCAGTTGTTGCTAATTAATAATAATAGGAAGGAATGCACTGGCTCTGTGTCCACTCCTTTCTCTCCCAAAAGGGAACAAACCGGCTCCCAGAGTCCTAACCCTGTCTTGATGGCTTGGAATCAGACAGTCGTTTTCTGCTGTACCTCAGCGTCTCATAAGCATTCACGCTGAAGCTGCTTTTGGGAAGGAAGAAAAGTGCGGGTTTTAAACATGCAATAAGGAGTCATTCATAACTGGACAATTTCTAGCATCTTGGGAGTTTGATGGGGTTGATGCCCAGCTGTGATGATTCTTGTTCACAAGCATAAAGTAAAAAAAAGAAAAGCGAGAGAGATTGGGAAGACTGAGAAAGCATTTTTCCCTGGGGTATGTTGTCAGAAACCTTGGCTACTTATTATATAAATATATAAACTTATGTTTAGATTACCCTCCTCCTGGCCTATTGTTCATGATGCTTTTCAATAATACATTACAATAACTGATTTGTGTTACAGTGGTACAGAGAGACCTCAATCAGGATTCTTGTGCCGGTTGCTCTATATATCCACACAGTAAGAGAGAGCCCTGGCGTGTGAGAGCATATGTTCTAAATAGAAAAGACTGTCAACAATTGGTAGAAAGAAAATATTATCCCCATTTTACAGATGGGGAACTGTGGCACAGAGAGATTTTTTTCCCCCAAGGTGTCCCAAGAAGTCTTTGGTAGAGCTGGGAATTAAATGCAAGTCCTAGTCCAGCACTTTAACTGTAAAACCATCCTTCCTCCCCAAATACCGCCCTTTAAAAATTGAAACAGACACAAATAAGGAGGTTCAATCAAAGGCTGCAGTGCTATAAAGGGATCCACGCAGTTGGATGGAGCCTGTGTCAGAATCAGGGTCTAAAAAAGGAAAAAGATGTAAAAGAAAAGGAGTGAATGTATGGCCGAGAGTGGACATTCTAAAATGTGAGGAGGGATGAATTGAAATCGATTTCTTGTGGGGAATGAGTTCCAAGCCTGAAAGGTGCTGATCAACAGCCAGTTTCAGACGTGAGGGTGGGAATCTCTGAATTGTGTATGATGTGAGAGCACTGATGTTCGTCAGCACCAGGCTCATGGAGTACAGATTGAAAGAAGCCAAAGCCCGTAGTTAGCTAAGAACTTTAAAAATGAGTAATATTAATTCAAAGTCCAGTGGGTATATCCCATGTGATCTTTTCTCTGCATTTGTATTGGGGGACTTCAGTCTTTTCCTATCTTCGTGTGTGTGTGCTTGATTAAAAATCAAATACATCCTTTAGTGGAGCCATATATAATTGAAAAAACATACTCAAAGAGTAGTTATCAATGGTTCACTGTTAAACTGGGAGTACATATCTAGTGGGATCCCGCAGGGGTCTGTCCTTGGTCTGGTGCTGTTTGACATTTTCATTAATGAGTTGGATAATGGGGTGGAGAGTATATTTATAAAATTTGAGGATGGCCTCAAGCTGGGAGGGGTTAAAAGCACTTTGGGGGATAGGATTAGAATTCAAAAGAACCGTGACAAATTGGAGAATTGGTCTGAAATCAACAAGATGAAATTCAATAAAGACAAATGCAAAGTACCACACTTAGGGAGGAAAAATCAACTGCACAACTATAAAATGGGGAGTAAGTGGCTAGGCCAGGGGTGGCGGAAGCACCCTAAAAGTGTGGGGGGGGCACAGGTGTCTGAACCATGGCTTTGCCCCCCCCCCATGCCACAACACTCCTGAGGCCCCGCCCCCACACGGCCCCTTCCACCAAGACCCTGCCTCAACACTGCCTCTTTCCCCGAGGCTCTGCTCCCATGCCGCCTCTTTCTCCCCAAACCCCTCCCCCTGCTCGCTCCTCTCCATCCCCTCCCACCGTCGCTCATCCTTGCAGCTGGTAAAAAGTGGGAGGGCCCTGGTCCCCCCGTTCTGGTCCCCCTGGGCTAGGCAGTAGTACTGTTGAAAAGGATCTGGGGGTGATAGTGGATCACAAATTGAATATGAGCCAGCAATGTGATGCAGTTGTGAAAAAGGCTAATATTCTGGTGCGTATTCAGAAGAGTGTTGCATGTAAGACACAGGAGGTAATTGTCTGGCTCTACTTGTCACTGGTGAGGCCTCAGCTGGAGTACTGTGTTTGGTTCTGGGTGTCACTTTTGGAAAGATGTAGATAAATTGGAGAGAGTCCAGAGAAGAGCTACAAAAACGAGACAAAGTTTAGGAAACTATTTCTATGAGGAAGGGTTTAAAAAAAACTGGGCATGTTTAGGCTTGAGAAAAGACGACTGAGGGGGGACCTCAGAACAGTCTTCAAATATGTTAAGCGCTTTTAGAAAGAGGACAGTGATCAATTGGTCTCCATGCCCACTGAAGATAGGACAGTAATGGGCTTAAACTGCAGCAAGGGATATTTAGGTTAGATATTAGGGAAAAAATTCTAACTGTAAGGAGGGAGGTTGTGGAATCCCTGTCAACTCAATGGTCTAGGTATATTGAGTCCTGCCCCTGTGCAGTGGGATGAACTAGATGACCTCTCAAGGTTCCTTCCAGCCCTATGTCTATGATTCTCTATATGAACCTAATGGAAGTTGGGGTACTCACTATGGTCAGCGGCTATCAAAGGCCAGGGCAGGCTAAGCCTCCCCTGACCCAAACCATGGTCCCGCCCATGTTCTGCCCTGAGGCCCCACCCTCCCTCCCCTTATACCCTGAAGCCAGTGGGGGCCACTCAGCTCCAGCCGGCAGCCTGGAGCTTGGGCCTGCCGGTGGCCAGGGGCGACCCAGGATGGCGCTGGGGGTGGCCCAGTGCTGGGGGGAGGCCGGCTGGTGCAGCTGGGGTGGGCAGCCCATCGCTGGCGGGGCTGGCTGGTGCAGCTGGGGCAAGCGAGCCGGGGCTCCTTCGGCCACGGGGAAGGGGGAGGCTTCAGGTGGAAGGGGTGGGGCCAGTGGGCTAGCCTCCCTGAAGGGAGGTTCACCCGGCACCCATGGTACTCAGTATCTCTCAAGATCAGATTTGCTATTGAGTACGCAATCCAATTTGAGGTTTCTGTCCTGACAGCCCAAGCTCTTCATGGGATTGGCTCTCAGAAATTGCATCTCCGTCTACAACCATGAACACCCTCGAGAGCTTTGTGCCACTGGAACAATGAAACTCTAGGCCAATAGGGGGAAGACTTGTGGGGTCGGGAGACAGGCTTCAGAGGAGCTGCACCTAGACTATGTAACTGCCTCTGAATGATCACAGACCTCATGGTGTTCAGAGCTAAATACACAACTCCTTACTTTGACCTAGCTTGCGCCTGCCCACCCCCACACCCCCATTCTACTTGCTAGTCAAGCTTTTACCCATACAGGTGGAGCAGGCAGGGAGAGAGAAAGAGGGAGATTATTTTATTATTTCTTTATATTTGTTGGGAAGTGCTCACATCCTAAGGTGAAGAGGGCTGTAAATAAGTAGATAGATCATGGTTTGGTGACCGGGACACAGTTTTCAGCTCCTGAAAAAGCATAGTTTTCACTAGCTAGCAGAGTCAATGGATTGAATGGGCAGCACTCCACCCCCCACCCCAAGGTTGTCCCTTCAAGTAGGACTAGAGCATGGGTGAGAACTGTGCCTCTCCGTACTGTACCTGTTCGGTAGCTATTAGGGTGTTACATTTCACAAAGAGCTCATCCATTAAACAATGCAGATGAGGAAACAAAAATGTCCATCTAGTCTTGGCCTTCCCTATTTGTTGTAGATAATTAGCGGGCTGTGCTAACCAGGGGAAAAAACATGGTTTTTCTGCTGCCCACTTCTTACTGTTTTGCAACAACAACATCCTCCTCCTCTTCCTCCTAAAAATAAAAACCAGAGTCCCCTCTTCAGTGCCCACATCTTGTTGATGGTAATTAGCACATGGGATGGAAAAAAAGTATCTAATCCCCAGGAAGTGTTTTCACGGGCAGCCCATTCCAATTTCCCCCTGCCCTCAGCTCTGCCTTCTCCCACTGGCTGCCTGCTTCCTGGCAAACTGGCCCAGGGTACTTGTACCCCCTTGACTTCTGGATTTGCACCAAGGTGGCTGAGATCAGAATCTGGCCCTGTCCTCTGGCAGATGCTGTGATTGTGCAGCAGAATAGATCACAGGGTATTCCCTGCAGGAGAACACGCCTTCCAAAACACCAGTCTCGTCCTCACCAGCCCCAAACGGCCAGGGTTCGCTTTGCCTTAAAAGAAAAACATAAATCTGAAGGCATCCAGTTGCTCCTGGGCATGTTGCCAGTGATTGAGTGACCTGCTGCTTCCTCCCAGTATTACATTCCGCTGGCATGTCTTCTGCCCTGACTGACGCCAACCTTCAAGCTCACCCCCCAAAGCAAACATTTCCAGTTGGCACCACTGCCTTGTTTTTCTGAAGAACCGATTCATGCTTCCCTTAAAGTTTTACTATATCAATTTTTCCCCCCTGGTGCATGGAGCCACTGAGAGGAGGAGCTGCTGCTGAAGTCTCTCTTCCCCCTCCTCCCCTCGCCCCTGATCTTTTTAGCGAGCATGAAAAATCCATTCAGAATGCTTGTTGTGTGTGAGTTTGGAAGCCTTCTGCTAAAAGAGTTATTCTCCTCTCATTCAGAGATAATTACTCCCTTGGGGGTGAGAGCCAGAGAGACAGAGAGAGACTGATAATCTGAGAGGACATGGATACAAATATCAGTGCTGAGTGCCCAATGAATTCAATGGGACTTGGAGATGCTCAGCCCCGTGTAGAATTGGGCCCATTATACCCTTTTCCTGCTTAAAAGAGACTTCAAGTATCAAACAAACCAACCCGAACCCAGCCCGATCTGAACACTGCGGAGACTGGTTGTGAGAAGCACGTGTTGGTTTATTTTTTACACCATGGAAAGAATGAGCTTTTAGAACACAAAGTCCTTGCTGGCTGGAGGAAGGGAGGTGACAGCATTGGCTCCGTGCTGCCGGGTATGACAGACAGACCCAGGTTGAGGAATGAGCGTAGTGCGGTGCCCCAGGCCAGCTGAGATGATATAGAACAGCAGAGGGGCACCCCAATAAGGGAAAAGGTGTTTCTCGGTGGGTGTAGGGAGGGAGGAAGGATGATCTAGTAGTTAGAGTACAAGCCTGGGCTGTCAGAGACTTGGGTTCAATTCCAGCTCCGCCACAGATGTTCTGTGTGGCCTTGGGCCTTTGTGCGTCTCAGTTCCCCATCTGGAAAATGGGGGCTACTGATTCCTACTTCACTGGGGTGCTGGGAGGCTACAGGTATTAGAGACTGCAAGGTACTCAGCTGCTACAGCGCTGGGGCCATAGCTCTAGCACAGATATGCAGAGTTTCAAGAGCTGCGTCCCATCACAATGCACAGGGTGCTGAAGGGTAGGACTGACATATAGCTTGTTAGAAATGAGCATGAGCAGCAACTCTGGATTACAAACCACTTGGTGGTCAGGGGTGCTTGGCTCTGGGGCTATGGTTCAGCCCCCTCCCTAGATAAATAAAAACAACCAATATTTGCAGAAAGGTTCATTGAGTGTTTTTATTCCTTTGGCTTGACCAACTTCCTATTTTCTCCTGAAATTTGCACTGCTTTTCCTGTTATATTTGACACATTTATTTTCAATTTTAAAAACCATTTTAGACCTGACCTCTCTGCTCCAAGTCTATGTAAAGCCGAAAGGGTGGAGGGAAATTGAAAATTGCAATAACACTAAAACACAGCAGCCTCTCTTCTGTGCAAGGCCCCTTTCAGAGATGGCATTAAACATTTTTTTGACTGTCAATCGAAGTGTCCCTCACCGTAGCACAGGGGACCTGAATAGGACAGTGTAGTTTTGTATGGGATGGTCCAAGGAGACTATATAGTGATCTGGTTATTTGTTTCTCCCAAGTGATGTTTGAGGTTTCTGCTTGTGAGGTTTTTAATCCTATATTCATGTTTCTCTCTCCTGTTATGGAAGGAATAACAACTAGATCTACAGAGCACTTTTCCTCCTTAGATCTCAAAGCGTTTTACAAACCCAGTGAGTATCATTATCTCAGTTTTACCGACAAGGAAACTGAGGCACAGAGAGGTGGAACGGCTTGTTGAGGGAAGGTTTTGGAGAACAAGTGGGTCTTGCAGCAGTCCCAGGGGACAGTCAGGTTTTGGTTCTACCTTATCTCTTCCAGTGGATCATTCCACAACTGAGCACCCACAGCAAAAAAACACTCTCCGTTTAGGTCTCGCTAGTTTCGTCAGAGGCTTTGTGAGTGCAGGTGGGATGAACTGTCTTGGAGGGTCATAGATTCATAGATTCATAGATTCTAGGACTGGAAGGGACCTCGAGAGGTCATCGAGTCCAGTCCCCTGCCCGCATGGCAGGACCAAATACTGTCTAGACCATCCCTGATAAACATTTATCTAACCTACTCTTAAATATCTCCAGAGATGGAGATTCCACAACCTCCCTAGGCAATTTATTCCAGTGTTTAACCACCCTGACAGTTAGGAACATTTTCCTAATGTCCAACCTAGACCTCCCTTGCTGCAGTTTAAACCCATTGCTTCTTGTTCTATCCTTAGAGGCTAAGGTGAACAAGTTTTCTCCCTCCTCCTTATGACACCCTTTTAAATACCTGAAAACTGCTATCATGTCCCCTCTCAGTCTTCTCTTTTCCAAACTAAACAAACCCAATTCTTTCAGCCTTCCTTCATAGGTCATGTTCTCAAGACCTTTGATCATTCTTGTTGCTCTTCTCTGGACCCTTTCCAATTTCTCCACATCTTTCTTGAAATGCGGTGCCCAGAACTGGACACAATACTCCAGCTGAGGCCTAACCAGAGCAGAGTAGAGCGGAAGAATGACTTCTCGTGTCTTGCTCACAACACACCTGTTTATACATCCCAGAATCATGTTTGCTTTTTTTGCAACAGCATCACACTGTTGACTCATATTTAGCTTGTGGTCCACTATAACCCCTAGATCCCTTTCTGCCATACTCCTTCCTAGACCGTCTCTTCCCATTCTGTATGTGTGAAACTGATTTTTTCTTCCTAAGTGGAGCACTTTGCATTTGTCTTTGTTAAACTTCATCCTGTTTAACTCAGACCATTTCTCCAATTTGTCCAGATCATTTTGAATTATGACCCTGTCCTCCAAAGCAGTTGCAATCCCTCCCAGTTTGGTATCATCCGCAAACTTAATAAGCGTACTTTCTATGCCAATATCTAAGTCGTTGATGAAGATATTGAACAGAGCCGGTCCCAAAACAGACCCCTGCGGAACCCCACTCGTTATGCCTTTCCAGCAGCATTGGGAACCATTAATAACAACTCTCTGAGTACGGTTATCCAGCCAGTTATGCACCCACCTTATAGTAGCCCCATCTAAATTGTATTTGCCTAGTTTATCGATAAGAATATCATCATAGACAGAGAGACAGTCTCTGATGCAACCAAGCTCTAATCTAGCCTTGAAGATTAAGATAACGATGGCCGTGAATAATTTAAATATTTACACTGTGCTTGTTGCAGGACCTGTTTGATTCATTGTATTTGATTTATTTATTTTAAGCATAGGCAATGTTCAGAACCAAATCCTACAGCAAAACTTTGTGTAAGCCATTGTTAAGTGTGTGTTTAAATATCTACCCACTGAGCGTCTGCTACAGCTACCAGCTTGGAGAGCTACCTTTGTAGCTCAAGTGTTAGGGACTCAGACCCGGTGACTTGCGGCCACATTTTCAATGAGTAGAGGACAGCATGGCCCTCCCAGGTCCTGCTGCTTTGGTAGAGCACCCAGGCTGTTGTATATTCTCCTTGGGGACTAGCAGGCAAGTGGTGGGGTTGCAATTCCTTTAGTTCCGTGGAGATCTATGAGAAATGCAAGTGAAGGCATTGGCATTCCCAGGTTATACTTTAAGGTCCTGTGCGGCTCTGCATATCCCTTTCTCAGTTGTACCCATGTCCTGTCCAGGTGGAGGTGGAGATACTGCTCAGAGATGCAGCATTTTGCATTGTTCCACTGCTTTGAGTGGGGAACATATGTTGAGGGGCTGTTCCCTGACTCCTTCCCCTCTCCCTGGTCACACAGAGCTGAGCTCCCGTATTGAGGCTGCAGAAGGGCTTGAGACAGCTACGCAGCATGTGGGCTGCTACAGCATAGCTAACATCTCCATGAGTTGCAGCCCCTCCCATCTCCTATTCTTCCTTTTGTGCCGCACAGGAGAGGGGAGAGTACATCCCCATAACCAACCTTTGTGGTGATAAAACCCTATGAGGGGAAGTTAGAGAACTTACCGAGGAGGAAGAATTGTTTCTAAAGAGAAGGGTTTTCTCCTTGTCATGGGGGAGCGCCAGCTGAGTGTTTGGAGATGTATGAATAATTGATCTCTTACAGTCTTGCTGATTTATTGGATAATACAGGAGGGTATTTTCCAGTGTGAGTTCTTCTGGGGTAGGATAAGAGCCAGGGACACCAGTGTAGGGAACTTTCCAAAGGTCAGAAATTCAAAGACCGATGGTTGTCCCCTGGACCTTTCGATGGTTTTTACTCAGGGTCAAAATGAATCTGTTCTAATTCTGATGCAACAGCTGAACCAAAAAGGGACAACAATCAGGTGATTCTGGGAAGCAGCAGAAGGCAGATAGGCTAGGAGTGATGAAGAACGATGATAGCAAACGAGAGTACTTGAGATATATGTTTAGAACATTTCTCTAGGGTAACTAAGTTTGAAGGTGTTGATTTTAAAGAATCATTTATTAATGTAAACAAAAGGCTCATGCAGACACTTGACGGGACAATGTCAGGTTAACAATCAGACTTATACACAAATTTCCCTACCTGTGTTCTTGTCAGAAGAATGTAGATGATTGAATATTATATAGTTTCAAGGCTCCACTTTGTATTTCTCTTAGTGCTGATTGCTGGCATTAGGCACTTCACTCAGCTTGGACAATGAACACAAACTAGTCAGTTTCTCTTTGGTTTACAATCAGTTTCACCTCCTGGCTCTCTCTGAAGGCCACATTTACATTCAAACAAACAATAGATTTCATTTAAATAAAAAAGAAAAATCATGGCAGCATGTCCATAGATCTTTGTTTTTAAAAATCCTAAATTATGGGCCTAAATTGGTGAAATCAAGAATGTGCTCAAACATTTAACAGAGATAAATGACAGCTCCCTGGAAAAGTAATTAATTAGCTGTTATTTGATTGGTTCTTTTAGCAGTGATGTCATGATTCCATGATGTCATGTCTGAATTCTTCAAACAGTTTCCATCTGAATTAAATGCCATCATCGAGCTGAGGGAGAGTGGGATCGTGTATCGCCAAAGAAACTAGATTAAAAAAGCCATGAATACTGATTGTTCTGGTCTGTTGTTGAGAGAAATGTCTGAGGCACTTAGTTTAAATTTTAAATTCTTTCAAACGTGTTTTGCACAGTGAGTGCAATGCCTCTGACCGCTGTCTCAGCTCACCCAACTGGGCTTTGAGAAGAGCGGTGGTTCCCCCCAGTTCCTTCACAAGGTTATTTTTCACTGCAACTCATATTGTTACAACTACTCTTTTCCTTCTGCAGAGTCTATCCTACTTTTAGTGCCAGACTTCGCTCTGGGGGTGGGTGCTCTGTGCATGCGTATGTGCTGAGGCGCTCCTTTGCAGCAGCAGACCCCAAAGGCAGGCTGGCTGACTCAGACTGTATGCCTCTACGCGTGCATGGAGCGGGGAGCACAAGCTGGACCTGAGACACACTCAGGGATGCAGTGTGTGGTCCCCACCTTTGCAGGCTGGTGAGAAGTGGGATAAAATCAAGGCCCTGCCTTCTCTTTCTTGGGGTGCCTAGCACCACTGTTGGTGTTAAGTATCCCCATTCCTCACATGCCAGCACTTCTTACATCCTCTCCCAACTGCGAGCCATGCACAGCGAACCAAAATCCAGCCCCACAGTGCTAGTCATTTTCCAGCCTCAGTTAGTTTGTCAGTATAGGGTCAGGGTTCTCTACATCTCCTCCCACACCCCTTACTGCTCCCTTTGCTTGCCTCCTCAAGTAAACAATAATTGTGTGGTGTCTAACATTTGGAAAGCACCATAAAGACAGTGTCTATTCAATCTGATTTGTGGTATTTGTCTGGTCACCATCCCCAAAATATCTGCATGCCTCACAATCCTTGATGTATTTAGCCTCATTACACCACTATGAGGTGCGGCAGTGCTATCATCTCAGTTTTACAGGTGGGAAGCTGAGGCCCAGAAAGACAAGGTGACTTTCTTAAGGGAGTCCGTTGCACAGCAAGGAATATAACCCACATTCCCAAGTCCCAGGCTACTGTCCTAACCACTGGATCATCCTTCCTCCCTCTCCTTCTTTTACCATCTGTTATGTTTTGCTATTCTCTTTAGTTTTGACTGAGGACAGCTGAACAAGAAGGAACAAAAGTAAAGTCTCTGTGAGAGTGCACAGCCTGCATCCAGCTGAAGACAAAATGGCTGCCTGTCTCTGCAGCGAGCAGAGTGTGAGATTTAAAGGTGCAGCCCACAGAAAATAAAGGCATAAAAGTTACCTAAGTAAATACACCTCAGCCTTCCTTGCACACTCCCAACATTGTGGGTCAGGTCCTCAGTTGAGGTAAATCAGCATAGCTCTTGTTGACTTTGATGGGATTACTCTGCTTTGCACTAGCTGAGGTCAAGACGTGTGTCTTATTTTGCTCTGCCCCTTACCTTTGGAAGAAGACTCTCAATTAATGTAGGCTAAGTGCTCCCCCTCAAACAGCATCGTAAAAGCCATCTGTCCCAGGAAGCAGTTCAGCTAAAGACTTACTCTTAATATTAGAGGATTCAAAAATATGCTAAGTGCCCAAGACAAGGCCCTGCTCTTTTCTCTAATTATCCTTCTCATCTGGAGTTTTCCAAGTGTGGCTTTTAGTTTGGATGGTCCAAAACCCATCTCCAAACTCTCCCAGGTTATGGGGAAAGTTCAGATTGGGATCCTGATCTGAACATTGTGGCTCAAGCCCATATCTAGTTTAGGGTGACCAGATGTCCCGATTTTTATATGGACAGTCCCGATTTTTGGGTCTTTTTCTTATATAGGCTCCTATTACCCCCCACCCCTCTCCTGATTTTTCACACTTGCTGTCTGGTCACCCTAATCTAGTTGTGCTTTATGATTTTAGTGTATAGCACCTTGCTGAGACGCTTTACCGAGTTCGCTGGAAAATTTGCATCAAAACTGTTTTTTGCTGGAAAACAGTTTCAACAAAACCAACAATTTTGTTTTGTTTTGTTTTGTGAAACTGAATCTATTACAACAAAATTTGGAAAAAGTATTTCATTTTGGAAAAATTTTCATTTTGAAAGCTTTTGAAAGAAAATTCTTTGCAGTTTCTGAAAGGAAAATTTTCTGAAGTGGAAATGTTTTGGAATTTCTTTTCACAGGGAATTTCAAAATATAGTTGTTTTTATTCCCATTCAGATCAAAAACAAGTTTCAAAATGTCAAAATTTCCTGCCAAACAAATTCCAAGCTCTGTTTCTGAATAACATTATGGATATTACAGCCTTGCGAGCTGGTCATGAACATTTTGCCAGGCGAGGCGCAACAGCTAATCACTCGCCCTGATCATGATGACAGAACACACCTGTAATAAAAATATTTCCCCTTGGTTAGGCGGATACTTTAAGGTTGGATTACTGTGTTTTATTGTCTGTCCTTTAGACAGTTCACTCTACAAGCCAGGGACCCTGTTATTTGCAATATTCACCTTATTGTTTTATAAACATACTTCACGGCTTGTGTAGACTGACCTTGTTTCATTTAGCAGGGGCTCCTTGTATCCCTTCATTTCCCTGACAAGCTCCCTGAGTGACACCCTCTTTGAGAGTCTCCCTATAATCCCCCCCATCTCTTCCCTCCCAGGGTCTCTGTGCATCCCCATTCTCATTTCTACCCATGCCTTACACTCCCCCACATAGCATGGCCTCTGTGTGCCCATTTCTCCTCTCCCCCCCGTACCAGAAGCTGTGTGCACCCTATTCCTCACTTTTCCCCATACCACTGTCCTCCAACTTCCTCCACCCCCTTACTAATGTTTTTTGTATGTAGTTTCCTTGGCTTTTTAAAAAAAGGGAAACTGAAAAAACAGAAAACCCACAATATGGCATCATATTGACACCCAAATGGTTCATCAGCAGGGTTGAAACCTTTAGATGCACCTCACTGACCTCTGCCACTTGAGCAAATGGAGTTACTGATAGCAGTAGTGGGTTGTCATCCTCTATGCGGCCCAGTACTAGAAGGCGATGAGACACACACTTTGTCAGCAGGTTTCACAGATATTTGCTGTCAGCAGAGGACTAGTGAGATGCAGGAATCTTGTTTGATTGCAGACTCTGGAATGGAGTGTGCACTAGTAGTCCCAGACCCTTCTGCCAAACTCGATCCTTTCTGTCCCGTCTCTGTCCCAGTCCTGTCTCTTTCCCACCACTGGCTCCTCATCCCACTCCCATTCTCCCTGTCTACCCAGTCCCAGTGTCCACTCCTCATGCTGTGCATCCCAATCTCTTTACCCAGCCAGTCCTAGTCTCTCCCTCTGGACTCCCCATCCCAGGCTTCTCCCCTATTTCTCCCAGTCCCAGTCTCCCTCCCCAGGTTCCTCATCCAATATGCCCTCCCCACTCTGCCCCTCAGCTTCTTCTCCCAGTCTCTTTACCCAGCCAGTCCCAGTTCTTCTCACCTCCATCCTTGTCACGTTTCTCTCCCGACCTCCTTCCCTCCACCCTAGTGGTTGCCAGTCCCAGTCTCCCTCACGCTCTCATCTAATCTTAGTCTCCTCACAACCTAATAGTTCCTGCCACCCAGTTCCAAATCCAGGCTACTTGCCAAGCCAGTCCCAGCCTCTCACAATTTGGCTACTGGTTCCAGTCTCCTCTGGCCCAGCCACTCTCAATCTCTTCCTCCCCTCCAGACACATTCTCACTCAGTCTCCTTGAGGAGCTAGTCCCAATAGTCACCTGTTCCAACGCAGAGTCTCAGCTTCTCTCATCTCCCTTCCCTGGCTTCATGTCCCAGTCAGTTCCCCCACCCCAGGTCTGGCTCTTGTTCCCTCTGCATTTGAATCAGATAACTACCTCCTCCATGCTGCCTGGGTGCCAGTGGGGGTGGGGAAGCATTGACAGGACAGGAGAGACAGGATCCCTGCTATCTGTTCCGGGGCCCAGCCTCAGTCCTTAGCAGCCCAGAGCTACAATTGCAGGGAACTGCTCAGTCTCTTATAGGCCCAGACTACACTATACTCAGTGCAGAAGGAATCTTTGGGGAATTTAGCTGCGCAACTCTAGTAAGTCTGAGCATGTGAGAACGGTGATTTTTCAAAGGATTATAACTTGGCCAAATTTGGATTGTCACAGGGCTTGTAAAAAGGCACATCCTTGCCACAAAGATCACAAATCGCTCCACATTTCGAGGCCCTTCTCAAAGGATGGGGGCACTCGAGCATCCCACAGAAAAGGTTACCACATTTTTTACCATAGGTAGGCCTCATTCTCAGAAATGGGTGAAACATTTTGGCTTGAAATTTAAAACCAAACCAAACCAAACCATGTGGCCTCGAAAATTTCAGACCAAATGGCTGAAGTCTGGCAAAGTTATAAGCAACAGAAAACAGGGTCTCATAATGGGAAGTGTTGAGCAACTTGAATAATAGCCCTGCCTATATCACCCAATAAACACAGTCAGCTGTGTTCTGTCAAATGGTGACAAATCCCATTGCCCTTTACCTCACAAGATTAGAACATTGCTGTCCTGTCTGTTTTTAAATTAACAGGAACTTTTACCAGCATGTTTACAAACAAGACACTGATTTTCTGCCTCTTGTTCTTTCCAAGGATACCAAATTCTCCTCTCCTGCAGAATCTTTCACCCCAGCAAGAGACAAAGGGCTACCAGCTGCCTCCATTATAAAAATCCGTTCTCAGATCAACACACAGGTTAGAATTGGCCTTATTAGACTAACTCTTTGCGGGTAGGGACAGTCTTTTTTGTAGTGCCTAGTACAATGGGGCTCTGATCCCTGATTGGGACCTGTAGGGGTTACTTCAGGACAAAAATGACATAATATACTGACTTTATACAAAGTGTATTCCTAAATAAATAGCAGGCCTTTATAATTCCCCTTCCAATAAAATTCTCAGTGGTGTCAACTCTGATAATTTTGTCATGAATCTTGCGATATTTGGAGTTTTTCTTAAAGCTGCAGCTCCGAGAGTCGTGTGATTATTTGAGAATCTCAGCTTTTGTATTTTAAAGAGAGGACGTTTCTAGCCTTCATGGTTGCGGAGGGACAAGGCTTGAGAATGTGACCTGAATACACACTAAAGGCTCAGAAATCAGAAAACAAATAAAAATAACATTATGTATATGGAGGCCTGACTCATGATTGTTGAATGCTTGGGGTTGACAATGCTAAATACTTCTAATCAAATTGAAGAAATAATCAAGAATATATGCAGTTGATTTAAAATGCAGCTTACAGAGTAGATGTTGGATCCAGATTATACTGGAAGCTTCAGAAATTGTTATATCCTACAAAAATAAATGGTAACTAGACAATGTTTGGATAGATTTTTTGCTCAGTGAACTGGTGCTAAAATCATTCTGTAGCCCCATCTAGTGTTTAAAGAGCCAACTTCTTTTTAAAAAAAGAAGAGCTCATAGTTTGAGGTTTTATCATCACTTAGTGTAACTCACTAGGCAATGTCAAGCTAGGGTGACCAGATGTCCCGATTTTATAGGGACAGTCCCGATTTTGGGGTCTTTTTCTTATATAGGCTCCTATTACCCCCCACCCCTTGTCTGATTTTTCACACTTGCTGTCTGGTCACCCTATGTCAAGCCTTGTGGTGCTGAATTGCGATATGATGAATCCATTCTTTTGGAAAAGATTATACAAAATAGTAGGCATTAAATTTTGCCCGCAGCTCCCATTGGTCGGGAGAAATTCTAAACCGCAAACCGCAGCCACCAGGAGCTGTGGGCGGCCATGCCTGCGGACGGTCAATGTAAACAAACCGTCTTGTGGCTCGCCAGCTCATTACCCACAGGTTGCCCACCACTATTTTAGACAGACCTGAGCCTGAGTCATAAAGTTCAGATCTAGAATTTGGATCTGAATTTCCCAGAGCAGTTAGAATTTGATGTTCTACACACACAGTCACTCACTCGAGTCCTTCTAATTTCACTTGCCCTTTCTCGGTTTTTAAACAGTCCTTTCTTGGCAAAGCTCCCTTGATGTTGATGAGAGTTGTACGTTAGGAAGGACTGCAGGATTTGCCCCATTTGTTAGCAATGTGTCAGTAGAGGAGTGGCTGCTACATAACTAAATTCTCCAACAATTGATGAGAGACCAGGCAGTAGTATGTTAACTGATTATTGGATTGCAGTGATTGTGGACAGGTAACTGCATAAGAGACCTGAAGAAGAGCTCTGTGTAATCTCAAAAACTTGTCTCTCTCACAAACAGAAGCTGGCCCAATAAAAGATATATAGGAGACAAGCTGTTTTGCTAGGAGCCCAGTACTCAGGTCAGATTGGTTGACGGATGAGACCATCTGTGATTCTGGGGCAAAGTTTCAGTTGCCAGAATGGAATTTATGGCTTCAGGGGGGAAATCATATGAACCTCATTGAGGTTTTATGTGGTTTCATCCCAAAATAAAGCATCAGTTGCAAAGCCTAAGCTTTTCTTTCAGAGTTCGGGGTCATTCAAACCCAGCACTCAAAGCAAAACTCACAGCACAAACCGATGCAAACAAAAGATTCGTGTAGACCCTGTGAACTAGGACTACTGAGATGTGCACAGCTCTGCTTAATTACTGTGTCATCCTCAAACCCCTACTTTAATGGCCATTTCTAAGAAACAGTGCGGGGAGGAAGGAAAAGCTATATTTTATATGAAGGAGTGGTGTAAGAGGGTATGTTTAATAAAGTTAGGCTTCATATAAAGGAAAAGAAATCTTTACAGTGAGATCTCTGACACTCAGTCTCACAGGAGAAATGGTAGAAGCCCCATTGCCTGGTACATTTAAAACTAGACTGGACAAACCACTTGAAAATGTTATGCTGGGAGCAATCCTGCACTGAATAGCAGATGAACTGAATGATCTAATAGGTCTTTTTCATCAGATTGTCTAATATCATGTGACAAAGATGTAGATTTCATACATAGCTTTTAAACCTAAATTAATATGCTTTATAATCAGTTGACACTTAATGAGACCCCAGTTTTTAAATGTAGATGCCTATATCTGTGTAACCATTTTAGTCATTTAAACAAACGGGTGCCAACAAAACTAATTTAGAAGCCTAGCTTTACACCCATGTTTGAACATTGTGCTCTTAGATGATAACTTAAAGGTGCTTCCTGTTTACAAAGAATTAACTTTATTCCAGGCTACATAAACTCCAGGTAGGAGGATATGGTTACTGAGCTAATAGACATTACCCTTACATTGTTGTTATACTGATAGGATTAAGGGTAAAGTTCTCCACTCAGATCTACCTGGTGGTTTTTGATGTTGGTATTTTAATCTGACCAACTGATGTCCATGGGAGAAGTTTTATACATGTAGCTGGAGAGGTATATTTGGGCTCAAAATATGTTGTGTGCATCTGAAAGGAGATTTCTGCCGTAAATCCTCTTGAGACATAATTGTGTTAAAAATGGTGGGCCAACTAATCTCTGGTGTGGCTCAGTTGACTCCAGTGTTTTACAATCCAAGCTGAAATGGCCCACTGATTTCTGGTTGGATGAAACATGTGGTGATCATGCTTATAGTGGGCAAATGGATGGCGAGTTCTGAGGGCAGTAGCACATGAGCTTGGCAGAATTTGCATACTGGCAAAAGTATGTTTATAGTAGTGAGCTGATAACTGGCAGCATCTCTCTGACTGACGCCATTCTGTGCTCACATAGCACACAATCACGGTAGTCCAGTGGACAGAACACCAAATCAGAATACAGAATTTTCCGTAGCAAGTCAGCCCAGTGGTCTATCTAGGTCAATGTCCTGTGTCTGGCAGCAGCCAGTGCCATTTGCTTCACACGAAAGGAGAAAAAATTCCAAAGTGGAGAATTGAGCTTTGTTATCTGAGCTGATTTGTCAGTCTGTCTAGTTGTTGTCATTGAGGCCTTTAGTGCTAGGAACAGATGGGGGGCAGTGGTAGGAAACATACTTGCTGTATTTTGGGAGGAGTTTATCTGAGGCTGCCATCAATCAATAGTGCTGGATTTGGGTATTAAATGATGTACCTATGCTCCAAGCGTGCCAAAGGGGTACAACTTAGAAATCTACCCACAAAAGCAATGTAGGTTGGATATTTTTGCAAGCAGATAAAGGACTGAATGAAATGTAATGCCCTCCGTTATTCTCCCTTCTGCCTCCTTTTGCGGTGGCTCTTGTTAGAATCTGATCTACCCGTTCAATCAGTACTAACAGTAATAATTGCAGAGAGCTTCTGGTGACAGAAAGTCAAGTCCAGGAACATTGTTCATCTCACCAGAACCTCTCCAAGGGAGGAAACAAAATTACAGGCTGAATTTACGTCCCATGAGGGTGTATTATTTGTTATACCACACATGTAAACATAATGGAATCCATGCTTGCTGGAAAAGTCGCTAAGTCGCCAGACTCTCATCTTGTGAGGTCTGACCCTCCTTAAATCAGGCCCTAATTCTCAGCCTCCATGGTGTATGGCTCAGGAATGCCCCTCTTCTGTTTGGTTCTCTGGACGGAGAATTCCTTTGGAGATAATGGTCCTGGCCCGAAAAGTGCGCCTTTACAGGTTGGGTTTGCTCACTTAACTTAAAAGAACACACTCAGGTCAGATTGGTCCCAAATTTGGATTTTGTAAAAACAAATTGAATGTAATGCTAAACTAAGTAATACAAGGCCAGATTCTTTCTTGCTCCTCAAGAAGTCCAAATAGACCTGTTCAAGGAGTAAGATGCTCGTTGACAGAGGGGCAATGGGATTCAGCCCACAATTAGCACAGTAATATAATATTTATATTTGAGCGGTAACATGGTCTAGTAGATAGGGCACTAGCCCAGGAGTCAGAAGACCTGCATTCAAGTCTTGCTCTGCCAGTGATCTGCTATGTGACCTTGGGCAAGTCACTTCCCTTCTCTGTGCCTCTGGATCTACCCTCTTTATTGATAGTATTATTTTGAAAGCCCCTGAAATGTGAGAACTTATTTAAAAAACTCTGCTCACATATACAAAATGTTCTTCTGACCCCAGAGGGTCAGCCATGTTACCAGGTCAGTATAAGTTTGGATCTTACCCAAAATACCACGCTGCCAGCCAATCCTTTAGTGTCTAAAACTAAAGGCTTATTATAAAGAAAAAGGAACAAGAAGAGAGATGTTAAATGGTAAAGCAGTCACATACATACAAAGATTCAAAGTCCATGAGGTTCCTAGAAGTATTGGTGAGTTTGCTGGCTTGAAAGTCCCTCTGGAACACATCCACAGCGTGGATGGGTCATCATTCAGTCCTTTGTTCAGAGCTTTGTTTGTAGAAAAGTTACTCCAGAGGTAAGAAGCAGGAACAAAGACAAGAAGCAGGACGGAAGACCAGATAGAGATGATTCAGCTGCCTTTTATAGTCTTTTGCCATGCAGCTTGTGTTGTGCTATCTTTGTCCCAGACACAAGCTGCCCAGCACATGGCCTGGAAGCCTTAGAGTTCTGTCCATAGGTATGCCCCTGCATGCCTTGCTGAGTCATAAGGTGTATCCCTTGCCTGCTCCCAATGGGTCAGTTGTACAGCTGATGGTTCTTAATGGGCCATCAAGCAGGCTAGGCAATGCTGATGCCAAACTGTCTGGTTGTTTCACCCAAAAGCATAGCACAAGTTTTGAAATACAGACATACATACATATCTATAACCCATAATACAAAGGTGATACAAACATATAAACAAGATTATCATATTTGGCAAATGATAACATTTTTGCAGATACCTTACAGGGCATAACTGGCACAACTCATTGCAATTTTACAAGGGGGGAAGGATAGCTCAGTGGTTTGCGCATTGGCCTGCTAAACCCAGGATTGTGAGTTCAATCCTTGAGGGGGCCATTTAGGGATCCAGGGCAAAAATCTGTCTGGGGATTCATCCTGCTTTGAGCAAGGGGTGGGACTAGATGAGGTCCCTTCCAACCCTGATATTCTATGAATATTCATATTATACTCAAGTGTTCCCCCAGATCCCATACAGCATCACAACAAGAACCTCCTTTTGAAGAAAATGATGTAGGAGAGATCAGAAACAATGGATGCTCCTTTTGTGCTTTAATTGTAGAAGACAAGGAGCCTGTTAGCCTGCAAATCTTCATTTTGTACTCTTAGATAATACAGCAATAATGGGGAAGATTAGTAATAAAAGGCATTTAACACAGGTAAGCGTCTGGCTGGCACCATGTACAGTCCAAGCACAAAGATGGCACAATGCACAAGGGCATCCTGGAGTTTTTGCTTAAGAAGAGATACAGAGAGTGGGAAAATACAGGTTCTTTACAACTGAAAACCTGGTCATAAGAAAAATAAATCACATTGTGAAGTACTGAGCAGAATCAGTGTTAGTTAGAGATGGGTCTGGACCAAAACCCTGGATCAGAATGACTTTTGATTCAGGAGTGTTTGAAATCTAAACCTGTTCTGAACTTTCCAGGTGGCCCCCATCTCTATAATGAGCCAAAGCAAAATCAAGGATTCACCCACTACCAAACCTTGACACTGTTAAAAATCCAGCTCCTGAGTTTGCAGTTCAGTCCCATTTCTGGCCTTCTATAGTTTCTGTTCAATATTCACTTTTTTATCCAGTTACACTTTATACTAAATAACAATCTGGGTGCAGATGAAAACATCTGTGCTATCACCCTTGCAGGACCTATTAGACAAACTTACATGAGATAAGAACTTAGCCGGGAAAATTTTCAGCTGGCTAAGTTCTCTGGTATATCCTTTAACAGCTCAAGTTAAATGCAGATGGGAGAATGAGCTCCAAATATTTGCCATTGAGGAGGAAAACATCAGGTCCTGAGTGGGTGAAATATCTAGGAGCAGAGTCTAAGATGGTATAACTATCATAGCCCCATTGACTATGATGGAGCTATAACAATTGAGCTATAACAGTTGAGGATCTGCCTCCTTATTCTCCCATTTCAGGGGCTTTCAAAATAATACTATCTATAAAGATAAGAACCTGGAGAGGGTCCTTGCAGCTAATCTTGTGGTAAATAGACCATCAATCTTATAGCCCCAATCCATGCTACTAGAACCCAGTTACAATATAGTTGTTGCCTGATTTGGTTACACCATGGCCCTGTTATTTAGTGTATACAGAACATTAATGATGTCCCCAACCATGCTAAAGCTTGCACTGTCCAAGAACTTTGACATAGTCTGGCGATGCATCAAGTCTCATCTACACTAAGGGCTTGTCTACACAGGGACACTCAGGAAGGTTAATCTGAATTAATGAAAGGTGTGCATTTGAAGTGGATTAATTAGACAGGTTTTATACCCCTGTGTGAACACCCTTATTCAGAATTATGTGAATTAAGCCAAACCAAATTAAGGCCACTTTAATTCTGAATAAAAGAATCTCACACAAAGATTTAATGTGGTTTAACTATTCATTTCAAATTCACATCTTTCGTTAATCCAGATTAATTTTCCTGGCTATTCCCTTGTGGGCAAGCCTTAAGAAATTAAATGGTGTTGTAACTGGTCTTCTTACAAAGGTGTAATGGGGCCATGTGCATTCATATAACACAAAATATCTGAAGAGCAAAAGTAAAATAATATTAGACTGATACAGGCAAAGACCTTGCTCTAGTCTCTTAGTTGTCCTACCTTCAAAGCTCTGCATCATTGGACTGAGTGCTCATCATGACCTGTCTTTCAGTATCTGCATCCAGATGGCTTTCCATTGCCTCAAGATTATTTAAAGGGTTCTTCTGAGAAAATGGAAAAGCCGTGTATGCCCAACTCACGGTGAGAGGGCTTCCAGAAATGGCCAACACCTCTGTTATGGACAAGCTCACATTCACGGGTATAATAAGAAAACTCCTAACTAGATTTGATCCAATAGTGATAAGCTGATGGGTGTTTTTGCATGAGTGTGTTGTAGATTTATACCGCTCAATTTAAATGAATCCTTCCTTTAGGATATTCTATAATACTTGCATTACAGTCGTGTCTCTCTATAACCTTTCTATACCTTCTAGTCTCTATGGGCCCAATTTTCAAACTCGGGTGCCTAAAGCCAATCAACTAAATTCATGTTTTAGGCATATAAAGCAACATTTTGTTGCTTAAAATGGATATTGAGGTGCCTAAAACAGGTGCTTAGACATCTAACTTTAGCCACCCATGTTTGAAAATCAGGCTGTGTGTAAGCAGTTGGCTTGTTTTTATATTATCTGAAATACTTCAATCACAATGATGTTAATAAAATAAAAGGCCTCATTTTTAAAGCTACCTGGGTGAACAGGGCCCAATCCAAAGCCCATTCAAGTCACAGGGAGTCTTTCCATTGACTTTGATGGGCTTTGGACCTGGTTTATGGAGTGTGTGATGGAGCAGTTACAGCCAAAGGCAGGGGAACCTTGAAAAACTTCACAGCCTCTCCCATGGCAGCAGAGCAGACTGGCACCAACGAATTTTTTTTTACCCACAGAACATTGTCTAGCATCAAGCTGGGGGCTTGGATTGAAGAAACCATGGGGCATGAAAGCACTGTGTGTGGAAAAGTTCTTAGAGAGCCTCAACAGTAGCCTGCTGAGGTGGGACAATGTTTTTGATCCCTGCCCAAGGCAACAGTAAGGGTAAATCTATCATTGCCTTAATGTTGGGTAGTGTTAATATAAGGGCCATCATCTTGGGTTGAACCTAGGATCTCCTGAGCTAGCTTTAGAATCCAATGAAGACTCCTAGAAAGCAGCTGTCAAAAATACTCTCTATGGAGGATGGGCGCTCACATACACTGAAGAGTGGCTTACATTACCATGTGTAAGAGGTAACCCCAAGGAGATAGATTGATTGTTGCTTAGTTTCCTTTTCTGTTACACTCTGTTCGTGGTCATTAACACCATTAATTTGACTGTGCTGCGCATCTAGATCTTGATGGAGTTAATGGCAAATTTGCTTCAATAGGAGACGGTTGGGACCATTGTAGCACGTTTGCAAAATCTAAGGGCTTTTAGTGTAGTAAACCAACTTGTTTTCCTAAAAGTTTTTTTGGTAGTGACCCAGATAGTTGTTCCCTTCTTCAACAACTTATTTTCATCTCTGCTTTGCATGTTAGTTCTTCGCCCAGTACCGGTTAAAGCGTAATTAACAAAACCTCAGCACAGTATTTTTCATCTCATATTGGATCTGTGCTACAGTAGGTTATATGTTGCTTGTAAAATATTTGCTTTGTCTGTTTAAAGGGGAAGGGAGGGGGCCTTTTCACTACCTGATTTATATGCCAAATACAAAAGTAAAATAAAACATGTGGCCAATGGCCTACAAAATTTTATGTTGAGTGTACAAGTCAGAGGAACTGACAATAAATTTCATTGCTCATTTGTAACTGTTGCAACAGATTTATACATTTTACAACTGGTTATTGAGCTACATCATCAATGTAAGTGTTAATTTATATGTAATGGGTTGGTAAATCAAGGGCTGGTTTGTAAAGCAATATTTTACAATCTGGGGAAAATTACCTTCTTATTAGAGACATTTTACAAGCATGTGCCCTGCCCCAAACCCTCATTCCTCCGTTTCTTCCCTAAAGACCTAGACAAGTGCCCTATTCGTAAATGTGAGTTGATGATAATGATGACGTTAGAATGATGTTTCCATTGGTGATGAATAGTGATTTTACCCACTGTGTTTGACTCATCCACGAAGGCAAATGACTTCTGGCTAAGAGACAGTTGCTTATAAACATTAGACGTTTGATGTAGGCTGGGCTGGACTGTGCTATGAATGAGGATTTTACTCTATAAAATGACTTTCCACAGACCAGGAAACTAAACAACCAAGCAAAGTAGCAGTTTTTTCCTCCCATGAGCATTTGCAAAATACAATCGGTATTTCAATTGGACCCTGTATTCTTCCTAATTTCCTATCATAAAATTTTGTGTAGTAATGTGTGTTGTTAAACAGCTGCCACCTTCCAAACAAGAGAGGGCTGCATTACGCTGATGGGTGAAATGGTTCTTGTATAAGGGTTTTGGGATCTTTTAGTGTAATATTGTTACAGTCGGGCCCAAATGGCATCTTCAAAGCCAGACGCTTCCCAAAACTTTGGGAAAGTTCCAATTCAGATCTGAACTTCCTATTTCATGTCTGTAATGGGTCAAATCATAACCCCAACTCAGAACATCCCAGAAAACATTGGTAGAGTTCAGATTCACATGGGGATTTGAATTTCCCAGTTTGGGTTCATATGCAATAATTTTTTTCATAAGGATTTACAAATTTGTCTAATAGAAAGACACACCATTTCCATACAAAGATACCCATTTTTAGGAAAGTGGGGGGGGGGGCTTAAAATGCAGTTTGACTCATGAGCCCTCACTATATTTAAAAATAACGATGGGTATGTCTGCGCTGGAGCTGGAAGATGTAATTTCCAGCTCAGGGAGACATACCTGTGCTAGCTCTGATTGAGTTAGCATGCTAAAAATAGCATGGTGGTGCAAACAGTGGGACAAGCTGGCTGCCCCAAGTACATGCCTAGTGCCTTAGATGGTACCATACTCAGGTCGGCTAGCCCATCCCACCCTCATGCTGTGGTGGCTACTTTTCTATTTTTATCACACTAGTTCAGTCACAGCTAGCACTGGTATGTCTATCTATCCAAGCTGGGAATAACACTTCCAGCTTCTGTGTGGACATACGTAAGAAGAGACTCGCTTAGCATGACCGGTAGCCCTTTCTGGTGGAAGCCTTAAGAAAATGTCCCCCAAAGCCTATAGTTTAATTCTGTTGTATTATCGTGATTTATAAGAAATGAGAAAGGGTACTGTAGTAACATGGCTGGAATAGTGCCACCTTATGGACCTTCCGTGTGTCCTGATGCAGCCATCGGTCTCCTGGGAAAGGGCAGTGGGGAGGAAGGAAGTTTGTCTGTCCCCTATGTCCACTGGCACTCCTACCATTTAACCCCTTCACAGGGCTGGAGGGGCTTAGCCCCAAAATGTTCCCAAGCAAAAAGTAATCAATTCACTAATGGGTCATCCCCAATCTCCCAAACAATTTCTTAGTTGAGCATCACCCTCTGCTGGAGTCTAAGTGCTTCTTCCCCAATGGCTTCCTTGGCTATGAGGCCTGGTTTTGCCCCAGTAAAGCTCCCTTCACACAGAGAGACAGAGCTCCATCCTGCTTCCTCACCAGTCAGCCCTCAACTGAGCCACGTTCTCTCCTTTTATTCCCCCTCCAGGCTTGGTATTGGCTGCAGGTATAGCGGGGCAGGGATAGCTGGGCCCTAGGCTCTCTTTAATCCCTCCTCTGCTGGTGTGGGGCCTCTCTGCTTCACCACAGATACCAAGACCCTACGGCCCCCTGACATGTCTTTAAAACACATCATAATAAAAAAAACACCAAAGCAGGAGCAAATTTCATCATATATCAGAAGCAATTAGCTCAGCCCTTACAGAAAAAATATTAAAACAATACTGCACTGTATATAGGTGATTAAGCTTCCCTATCATATCCTGAGACAGGCATGTAAAACTTTAGACTATTGAGTAGAGCCAGTCAAAAAACGCCAATTATTTTTTACAGGACATTTAAAAAAAAAATTGTTTTATTCAAAATTTCCTGTAAAAATTTTGTTTTTGTCTCTTGATGAAAAACTGAAAATCAAATTATTTTTGTTTAAAAAATAATTGTTATGGTTTTTCATTAAAAATGTTCAGTTTTCAAAAACCCAAAAATTTTATTGAAAACTGAAAATGTTTCCCTAAAAAAAAAAAAAAACCCAAATTTTGGTTTCCGTTTTCTTCATCAGAAAAAGCTTCCAGAAATGAAAAGCTTTTAAAATGCTTGGATGAAAAAAAAATTGGATCAGGTTTACAACAGAGGCTTTTGGTGGTTTGTTGCTGGTTGGTGTTGACTCCAGCTCCCAGCTGCAAAGGGACTGCCTTCAACTTCAGTGTTCATATGAACATGAAGTTTATATGAACCTCTTTAATGCGTTTAGCTCACAACGCCCCTGTGAGGTAGGTGGGTGCTATTATTCCCATTTTCAGTTGGAGAGCTGAGGCATAGAAAGGCCAAGTGACTTGTCCAAGGTCACACAGGAAGTCCGTGGCAGAGCAGAGACTTGAACCCAATCCTAGGCTAGTGCCCTAACCAGTGGACAATCCTTCCTCTCTCCCTTTTTAAATCCATCCTGGGCAGACTGATAGGGACAACAGAATGTAGCAGGACCCCCAGTAACCTAGCAAGCAGTCAAAGGCTGCCAAGAGACTAAGGGACAGTTTGAGGCCTCAGGAGTTGAGCTCCCCTTTTGTTTTATTTGGACTTAGCCTACACGCCCCCCCTCCCGGCCTGGGCCTTGTACAGCATAAGACCTTCTCTGATGTAGGCCTTTGTTTGGAAACATTGAAATGTTCACCTAATGTTTCTTGTGATTTAAGGCTCCAATTAAGCACAGCAATCGAGCAGGCACTTAAGTTCTACTGAAGTCAATGGGATTTAAGCACAAATTTAAAGTTACGCACACTCGTGCTGAAGTGTTTTGCTGAACTGGGGCCTGAACTAAGAAAAGCAGGAGTTTGTTTGGAAGATACAGATTAGTAGGGAACTCAAAACACAACACTGTTCTGTTAGCTTCACTTATTGCAACTAGCATGGGCGGGTGTAAAGATAGTTTGGCCAGTTCCATGTAATGAGAAACCTGAAAGCCACTTAGTCTGGAAATGGACCCGGCAATTTAATTTTTAATAAGAAACTTCTAGCAATGGAAGCAATGATTCAAACTCCATTTTCATTACAGATACACTGTCCAGGATTGCACTATTTTTAAACCTAGTTTTACCTTTTACTTTTACTTCTAGACTCCATTGTTTGTAACAAATCCTTGGAAACCTAGCCAAAAAAATTGTTCTTACTGGTTTTTTCCTTATTCGTTTGGCAAACATGGCTTTTTTTTGCCCCTCTGTTTCCTATGGCGCTCCAGCCAACATGACTTTGTTTCTTGTTTATTTCCTTGTGCCATAATTGTAAGCATCATCTGTAAAATCAATTTTGCTGTGGGGATTTGGGTCAGTTAACTTTGGCCCCCTCTGCTGGCTGGCTGCCTCAGCAACGTTAAAGTAAAACCACAACAGGGTCAAGGATCAACAGCGGCTGCACTAGTTTTCTTTTTGCTTATTATAGGTGCCAGAATGCTGGTTTTAAATATGTGGAAAATTTGGCTGCTGCTCTCTGCCTTCCACATTGTACCACATTTGTACAATTCGATCTAATTCTGAGCCTGAACTAGCTGAAATAGGCCCCTTTCGTAAAGCATTTGAGACCCCAAGGGGTTAATAAAACTGCACTCTGCTATGCAAACAATATCAAATTGTGAGGATTTGTGCTAGTGACAAAATGTGGCGTTGGGATTATGAGGTTCCCCTGCCTGTCAGGTGGTTGATCTGGGGCAGGACTATAAAAGGAATGGGGGAAGTGGTGTTAAGAGAGGCTACCTAAAGGAAAGATATGTTCTTACCCTTCCAGCTTGCTGAAGCCTCTGTGTTATGTTACCAAATTTGTTTGGGCTGCTTTGCTCTCCTTTTGGACCCTTCTGTGTTAATGAAGTGAGACCTGAGGAAAGGGACTTGAACTGACAGTGGATGCTTCCAGTTTACAGTGACATGTTGTTAGGGGCCTTATTCCTTCACCCGCTCACTTCCCTGGTCCTTCTCGCATGAACGGACAGCAACAATACTCGAAGTCCGAAGGTGCAAACAATTCTATGTTTATTGGGGTGAACTTCCAGCAAGCAATGATTCCAATTTCCTTCCTTAGTGTCCCCCTTCCCAGCTCTGACACCATAGAGCCTTGCCTGTGTCCCTGTTCCTGTCCCCCCCCTTAGCAAAACATAATTCCAATTCCCCCACCCTCATTCCCTGTTCCCATTCCCCCCCTTACTTCCTGATTGACTTCAGACTATATAGTAAAACTTGAGTTCTGCTTAGCTATACCTTAACCAATCATTTTACTGAAATTTAACTAACCAATCCTAACATATTGTAACATGATTATTTAACCAATTATATCCCACCACCTTAATTAGTTTACACCCAGCAAAATTAATTATACAGCAGACAGATGATTCTATAAAGAAACCATCACAGAACCAGACAGAGATTATACAGACAAACAATAGGGAAATGGGGACTACAATGATAGAACAACAAAGAAATGAGGATTTCACATCCCAGCTATTGATAAGTGAGTTCTTGCCAGACAGGATGCTATCAAACTAAGTTTCCTTTTACATCTTCTAGGCTCTTCCCTTTCCCTGGAGGTGGTAGGCATTATCAGGAGAGGATTGTATTCCTAACAGCCCAATAGCACCTTATTTCAATCTGACTAGTTTGGAATGTAAGGATGTGACCATACACTTCCCAGCTTACGGCTGCCGCTGCTGCTTAGCCAAAGGCCTTAGCCTAAAAACAGGGCCTCAGACTGTCACAGTGAGAGAAGGTCTATAAACAGGCAGACTGTGATATTGATTCTTTCTTTTATACCTCTATAACTAGCTAAGTGATAAGAATACACCTAAATTCTTAAAGTATAGGCCTTTGCAGACAGGCCTGAATATCTATATCCTAACACATGTCACTGTTTGTTTCTTTTAAATCATAATTTCCCCAGATAAAAATCCTAACTATTTTACCCTATTTTATTTTTATTCATTTTTCAGATGATAAAAGCTGGATACACGTGAAGGTATAAAATTGCATGTTAACATGGTCTACAATCATAGAAATATATGGCTGGAAGGAACCTTGAGAGGTAGTCTAGTCCATTCCCCCCTGCACACACAGACACACACATTGAGACAGGACCAAATATACACAGACCATCCCTGACAGTGATGTCTAACCTGTTCTTTAAAACCTCCAACAACAGGAATTCTACAACCTCCCTTGCTAACCTATTCCAACACTTAACTATCTTCCTAGTTCATAAGGTTTTTCTAATATCTAACCTAAATCTCCCTTGCCGCAGATTAAGCCCATTTCTTCTTGTCCTACTTTCAGTGGGTGGGGAGAACATTTGCTCACCATCCACCTTATAAAAGCTCTTAACATATTTGAAGACTGTTCTCAGGTCCCCCCTCAGTCTTTTCTTGAGACCCAGTTTTTTTAACCTTTCCTCATAGGCCAGGTTTTCTAAACTTTTTATCATTTTTGTTACTTTCCTCTGGACTCTCTCCAATTTGTCCACATCTTTCTTAAAGTGTGGCACCCAAATCTGGTCACAGTACTCCAACTGAGGCCTCACCAGTGCTGAATAGAGCAGGACAATTATCTCCTGTGTCTTGCATACAATACTGATGTAAGCAGGGTCTGAATGAATGCTTTCCTGACAGCTAGCTGGGAGGGGGAGAGACTTTGGATGTGTTTATGTAAATACATTTTGCTCTTGCTCTGCTGACCTATTCAGCAGATACAGTGGTGTCAAAGTGATCAACTTTGGCTGGTGTTGGGTACAAATCACCTTAGTACTGAATGCAGGGGTAGTGAAATATGGTTACCAATGTTGTAATTATTGTAGGAATACACGAAAGCAGGACTGTGCTTAAACTGTCCCAAATGAGGGGGCCACCCTCAGTTGAAAGAACCTCGTTAAGCCAGGGGCTCGAATGTCAGCGTCTAAGAAGGGTGGGCACAGGCATTCCAGCCAGGAGGCTGTAAAGTCTTCCCAAGGGTCCTCCCTGGACTGGTTTAACCTGTTTCCCCCCACTGTACGAAGAAAGAGCTAAATAGACTTCAATAGGAGCCTCTTTGTTACGTTAACTACTCAATCAGAGTGGAAATGACTTGTGGTGGGACTGTGTTTCTGCCCTGCCTGCTAAGAGCTGAAAATCACTGAGAGACTGATGTGCAGAGGTCACAGCAGAGAGGCAGGTGGCAGCAGAAGGTGACTGACAGATGGCTGGTGAACGTGTGGCTGGTGTGGTGGAGAGACACGATGAATGCCCAGCAGGGCGGCTGGTGGAGAGGCGCGGCGAGAGTGGTGAGCAGGCGGCCGGTGGGAGCAGCAAGCAGGCAGCCAGAAGGAGCGGCCAGTGAGCAGCCAGCAGGGTGGCTGGCAGAGAGGGGTGGCGCGTGAGTGCCTGAGCAGTGGAGTGAATAAGGTACCTCTTTACCATAGCCGGAGGGTGGGGGGAGGTGAACTCTGCAGATGCACCTCTGAACTCTGGGTCTGCACTGACCAAGGACAGCAACTATGAGTGGGATGCAGAGAAGGGTCGGGCACGTCAAAGGGACTTTGGGGTTGCTGGACTTAAGGACCTGAGGGGAAAAGGACACTGCCCAACCTACTTGGGGGGTGGGTCTTTTGCTCATGGTTTATGTTTATGAACCCTGTTTGTGGTGTTTTTCCAAATTAACACAGAGTTACTTCCCTCCTTTAATGAAAAGTTTCTTTTCTACACTCAGACTCTGTGCTGGTGAGTGGGGAAGTATTGCCTCTCAGAGGCACCCAGGGGTGGTGTGTAATTTTCCCAGGTTACTGAGTGGGGGCTTGAGCTGGTTCTGTGTTGTATTGTTGAAGAGGAACCCTGAGATATTGAACCCAGCCCTGGTTGCTGCTGGCTCCATCTGGCAGAAGGGTTGCATATCTGGGGGCTCGTCCGGGATCCTGGGTCAGTATCTCTCGCAAGCACATCTTGAGTGATTCACTACGTTGGGAAAACACCGCAGAAGAATCCCAGACACAGCGGGGGATGGAAGGATGGCACATGGTGAGCTTCGGGGGAGGGAGGATGCAGGCTATGCCCCCCCCACACACACACTTTTTACCAGCTCTAAGAGTGAGCAATGTGGGGAAAGGTGGCGAAGAAGAGCAAGTGGGGGAGGGGTCTTGGGGGAAGAGGCAGGGTGGGTGCAGGGTCTTGGGGGAAGGGGCAGTGTGAGGGCAGGAGCTTGGGGGAAATGGGCAGCGCAAAGGGGTGTCAGGGAGCAGGGGCAGTGCAGGGGGCTACAGTTCGGGCACTGGTGACTGCCCCACTTTTGGGAAGCCTCTGCTGCTCCTGCTCCATACAATACACATGAATTGCACAGCGTTCCTGTTCCACCTCTCCCCAACCCCACCCTGAACCACAAAAGAAATTCTACTCCCTCAAGCAAATCTCTACTGATCAACGTTTTCCTGCTATATTTGTCACCACTTTGGATATCTGAGCATAATTGTCCAAATCTGACTACTTGTGCAGTTTGAATATTAATTTACAGGTAAAATTTTCAAAAGTGGCCACTGATTTTGGCTGCTCAACTTCAGACATCTTGGGTCTGATTTTCAAAGTTGCCAAGAAACCACAGATCCCACTGACTTTATCTGGAATTGTGGGTGTTAAGAATCCCTGAAAATCAGGCCCGCGGTGTCTTAAGTTGGGCATCCAAAAGCCAAAAATCAATAACCGTGTTTGAAAATTGAAGCTCTGCAAATGTACTTAAATTATTATGGGGGAGATTTTCAAATTCACCTAAGGGATTTAGGGCCACAACTCCCAGTGATTATCAATAGGACTTGGGCTCCTAAATCCCTATGGTACTTTTGAAAGTCTCTCACTTTCATCTCTGAATTTTTTTCATGAATTCCTTACAGCCAACGAAAAGAATCAAGTTACTGCTGGAGATGAAAGTCATCTTTACCTGTAGGGCCAGTACAATATGGATACTAGCCGTACCAGTTTCCCCATGAAGGTCTTAATCCAAGGGACTCCACCTCTCTAAGGGTATGTCTACAATACCCGCCGGATCAGCGGGCAGCGATCGATCCAGCAGGGGTCAATTTATCGCGTCTAGACTAGACGCGATAAATCGACCCCCGAGCGCTCTCCCGTCGACTCCTGTACTCCAGCTCGGTGAGAGGCGCAGGCAGAGTCAACGTGGGAGCAGCAGCAGTCGACTCACCATGGTGAAGACACCACGGTAAGTCGATCTAAGTACATCGACTTCAGCTATGTTATTCACGTAGCTGAAGTTGCGTAACTTAGATCGATTTCCCCCCCGCACCAGTGTAGACCAGGCCTGAGTGTGGTTGGGATTATTAGCAATAATTTACACAGCATTGTAAATATATAAGACACTATTGGCTTCCTTGTATACACAATCACTGGCTTTTGCTGAGAGTGCAGACAAGGTCACCAATTAGTGCTGATTATATGGTGCGGGTGGGGGGGGGCGGGGTGAGATGGACATCTGCCCAGTAGGAACTGGACTGAGGCCACTGAACTCATTTCACATAGGCCTCTGAAGACCCATCAGTTATAAACAATTTATAGTCATTACTGACCTATGCTGGATTTAAACTGGTGACCTAGAGGTGAACGATGTTCTGACTCCTTTTGCCACAACAATAAATAATCCAAAAATCTCATGAACACCCACAGACTATAGCCTTAAAATAAATTTATAGCTCAGGCTAGCGATTACCAAATGTTCCTTAATGTTTCCCCTCTGACCTCTAAGCTGGACTAATAAAAAAGCTTGTAGTAAGGCTGCTCTGACCACCCTGTACAGAGAGGTGACAAATAATTACATGTCATGGGATTGAAAAGGGAACAAGATTTTAACGCTGCCTCTTCCCATGAGACATCTGCTGCAGTTGTGGACGGCAGAGAAGATGTGGCTTTGTATAAGTACACTGTAGGAAGATGCTGTTAAGAGCCCCGTGTAAAGCCCTGCACAGAGGAAGCCAATTGCAGTGCACAAAAAATCTTATTGGTCCTGTAAAACCCACGAACCATACTACAGTAGAACGTCAGAGTTACGAACACCAGAGTTACAAACTGACCACTCAACCACACACCTCATTTGGAACTGGAAGTATGCAATCAGGCAGCAGCAGAGACCAAAAAAACCCCCAACAACAACAAAAACAAACAGTATATAATAGTTAAACATAAACTGATAACAAAAATAAAGGGAAAGTTAAAAAAAAAGATTTGACAAGGAAGGTAAGGAAACTTTTCTGTGCTTTTTTAAATTTAAATTAAGATGGTTAAAAGCAGCATTTTTCTTCTACATAGTAAAGTTTCAAAGCTGTATTAAGTAAATGTTCAGTTGTAAACTTTGAAAGAACAACCATAATGTTTTGTTCAGAGTTACGAACATTTCAGAGTTAGGAACAACCTCCATTCCCGAGGTGTTCGGAACACTGAGGTTCTACTGTATGTATGCTTTAGTGCCCTCTGCTGACACCTTAGCTATTAACTGTTTACATATATATAGCTATAGAGCACTATCTCATCACCTTTCCTGGGGTTCTAACTGAACTAATTCATACACAGAGTTGTCTGCTCATTAAAGTTATTCTAGTCAGAGGAGTTACTCTGTAAAAAGGATCTTTCTAACAACCAGCTTTGCATCATCAAGGTTAAATTCTACCCTGCCTCACACCCCATGCAACCCCATTGATGAATGTCCTCCACCTGGACAAACTGTGCTGTGTTCCCTTTGCCTCTCACCAGTAATTTAGGATACGTCTTCACTACCCGCCGTATCGGCGGGTAGCAATCGATTTATCCGGGATCGATATATCGCGTCTCGTTAAGACGCGATATATCGATCCCCGAACGCGCTCACCGTCGACTCCGGAACGCCACCAGAGCGAGCGGCGGTAGCGCAGTCGACAGGGGAGCCGCGGCCATCGATCCCGCGCCGTCTGGACCCCAGGTAATTCGATCCAAGATACTTCGACTTCAGCTACGCTATTCGCGTAGCTGAAGTTGCGTATCTTGGATCGATCCCCCCCCCCCAGTGTAGACCAGCTCAAAGATTCTGCAGTCGGAGTTTAGCTGGTGAGTTTGTTGTTGATGCATGAGATAGAAAAGTATATGCCTTGCTCTCCCATAACTGGCTCTTCATTTGGTCAGGAGATTTGCAGTAGGCAGCATGGCAGATAAGGGTATTCGGGGCAAAACTGGACCATATTCAAGTGAATGCCCCCTCCATGTGGGTGGGGAAGAGGTTTATTGTTCCAGATGGAAAGCATGCCAAGTTCAAATGGTTTGGTGTGTTTTTTACCTGAGACCAAAGCTCAGCGATTTTGCTGAATTACATTTTGAGCCTGAAAGTCAAAACAAAACTCAGGGATTGTGGACCCATCCAAACCAATAACAAGAAAAGAACTGACTAATTCTCTATGAACCAAAGCTACCGAGTCCCAGCCCAGTCTGAGGAGTACAAGAGCTCTTGCCCCCAGTGCCTGTTAAATATTTGGCTCCTATGATTGCATTCGACATTTTGCCTGAGTCCATAGTGAAAGCCTGTGTTGGTTTGTCACAGACTTTACGACCCAATAATCATCTTATGCTCCTAACATGCAAATGTACGTTGTTCCTGTAGAGTGTCGTTTATTAGACTCACCTTCGCCTCTGAGAAAGGTATCTAGAAAATGTCCACACATATCCTAGAGATACCAGTGAGGGTTTTGATTGATTCTGAAATGGAGACACCAGCAAAATAAGTATCATGTTAGAAATGCATGTTGAAATGATATAGCTGTGGGATAGATTTAATTGCATGGATAAGCATGTCCAGATCACTTCCCTATAGAATCATAGAACCTAGTGATGGAAAAGATCTTTTAGTTCATCTCCTTGCTCTAATGCAGGACTGTTCCCCATTGTATGATCCTAACAAGTGTTTTGTCCGTTTTAGTTTTCAATGTCCCCAAGTGACAGGGCATCCACAATTTACTTTGGGAGACTGTTCTACAGCTCAATAGAGTGTTACTGTCAGGAGTATACCATACTTCCATGTCCTCCAGCAACATTTCCAGATGGGATTGGGGGGAAGGGAGAGCTTTCCATGGAAGGTTTCAGAGTAGCAGCCGTGTTAGTCTGTATCCGCAAAAAGAACAGGAGTACTTGTGGCACCTTAGAGACTAACAAATTTATTAGAGCATAAGCTTTCATGGGCTACAGCCCACTTCTTCGGATCTTTCCATGGAAGATCTTCAGAAGACAGGATGGTTTTGGAACAGAGATGAAAAGCTGAGTCCAATAAAGCAGAAAGGGGCAAAGCATTAAAATGCTTTGAAGAGGGTGAAAATTATGCAGCCCAAGATCCCTTCTGCTTCAGCAGCAGCTGTGGGAACTACAAGTTGTGGACTACAAATTGCTGCACGTTGGGAGAACTTCCTGGGTCCTGCCAGGAAGTACCATCTGCCCTCCCAGGGGAAAGTTTCAGCACTGACTGAAGCTGGGGCCATAAGGCAGACAAGCAGAGAGGAGGCTGCTGGACTGTAATCCTGTTCTATGTTTCCTTACGTAATAAAACTTTGTTCCTGGTGGTTTGTCTGAGGTGGATACACGCTGGCACACAACGCATGAAAAACCTCAGGTCAAGTTTCCCAACGTTGAGTAAAAAGCTACATGGCAGACTTACCCCTGCCTAGAACAGGGTGACCAGGAGCAGGATTACAATTACATCAAGTCACATACTGCATTGATCTATTTTGTCAGTAGCCCCTGGCTTGCAGAGCCTATCAATGTCATTGGCTTCCCTAGCTCAACTCTAACTAAACTGTCGCTAGGCTCTTTTCCCTTGATGTTTTCTGTTTATTGTTTTTATCATTTCAATTATAGAACATAAAGCTGCCAAGGCATAGACCTGGAGTGCAATGAGAACTCTACAGTACCTGCCTTTCTATCACCCCACATCAATGACAATGTAAAGTTACTCATACAAATAACAAGACAATAAATATTGATACTACTGCGTAGAAGGGTTCTTTTGGTGACATCTTTTGATGTATCACTTTTGAATTGCAGGACGGCTATGCACAGGTTGTCAAAGTTGAAGCAAGGCTAATGTTCAAAGTTGACTAGTGCATCCTATGAATCTATGGCAACCAGCTGGCTGGGATACATGCAGGAATCAAAGCCAGGACTTTGGGTTTTACAGCACAGATCACTACCGCTTGAGCTAAAGGGCAATAGTGTATGTATGTTAGCTGGGAATAGTAACAGGTAACTATCCTTTGCAAGAGCAGTCACTGAGAGGGGCACAAACGCGCTTGGCTAGTGCATTATATACATCCATTCACTTAATTCACCAGAATATTTCAACCAGGGCCGGTGCAAGGATGTTTCGCGCCCTAGGTGAAACTTCCACCTTGCGCCCTCCCCCCTCCCCGAGCCCTGCGCCCTTCCCCCCCGCCCGGGGAGCCGTGCAGCAGCTCCCCACCCCAGCTCACTTCTGCTCTGCCCCCTCCCCGAGCCCTGCGGCAGATCCCCACCCCCCCTCCGCCCTGAGGCACTCCCCTCGCGGCAGCTCCCCACCCCCCCTCCGCCCTGAGGCGCCCCCGTTGCAGCTCCCCCCCCCCCCCCGCCCAGGGAGCTGTGTGGCAGCTCCCCACCCCAGCTCACCTCTGCTCAGCCTCCTCCCTGAGCACGCCGTCGCTGCTCCACTTCTCCCGCCTCCCAGGCTTGCTGCGCCAATCAGCTGTTTGGCGCCGCAAGCCTGGGAGGGAGAGAAGTAGAGCGGGGCGGCATGCTCAGGGGAGGAGGCGGAGCAGAGGTGAGCTGGGGTGGGGAGTTCCCCTGCGTGCCGCCCCACCCTTACTTGCTGCAGGCGGCCCTCCCCGCTCCCCCCTGCCCCAGCTCCCTCCGCCTAAATGCTGACGACGACCGGGGAGACCAAAGATCCAGCCGCCGTGGTCGCCGCCGAAGAAAATGCCCCCCCCCCAATGCTAGCGCCCTAGGCGACCGCCTGGGTCACCTAATAGGTTGCACCGGCCCTGATTTCAACTGGTCATCTCAGAGAGCCTGACCATTCAAAATGCTGAGCACTTCCAATTCCCACTGTTGTCAATGGGAATTGGTGGTGCTCAGTACCTGCCAGGAAGCAACCATTGCCTAGGAGGATGTCGGTTAGTATGTCCACTGAGGCTATAGCTCAATGGTAGTGTGCATGTGTCACATGTATTGGGTCCTGGGTTCAATCTGCAGCCCCTCGCCTTTCATAGAATATCAGGGTTGGAAGGGACCTCAGGAGGTCATCTAGTCCAACCCCCTGTTCAAAGCAGGACCAATCCCGAATCATCCCAGCCAGGGCTTCGTCAAGCCTGAGCTTAAAAACCTCTAAGGAAGGAGATTCCACCACCTCCCTAGGTAACCCATTCTAGTGCTTCACCACTCTCCTAGAGAAAAAGTTTTTCCTAATATCCAACCTAGACCTCCCCCACTGCAACTTGAGACCATTACTCCTTGTTCTTTCTTTCAAGGGAGGTTGTAGAGTCCCCATAAGTGGAAGCTCTTAAAAACAAGTAGGACGAACACCTGTCAGGGATGGTCTGGGTTTATTTGGTCCTTCCACAGTGCAGGGGGCTGGACAGGACTTGATGACTTCACAAGGTCCCTTCCATTTCTATGACTCTAGAATTAGTTTTGTCTCTCTATCCCAGATATTTGTTTGCTCTGTCCTTAAACCTTGTGATTCCTGCGCACATATTTCACCCACTAATCGAGGGAATATACCAGGGGTAGGCAACCTATGGCACGTGTGCCGAAGGTGGCACATGAGCTGATTTTCAGTGGCACTCACACTGCCCGGGTCCTGGTCCCAGTCCAGGGGGCTCTGCATTTTAATTTAATTTTAAAGGAAGCTTCTTAAACATTTTAGAAACCTTATTTACTTTACATACAACAATAGTTTAGTTATATATTATAGACTTATAGAAAGAGACCTTCCAAAAACGTTAAAATGTATTATTGGCATGCGAAACCTTAAATCAGAGTGAATAAATTAAGACTCGGCACACCACTTCTGAAAGGTTGCCAACCCCTGGAATATACAATATTCCCATATATAGTAATGAGACAAAACATATAGCCTAAAAAGACAGGGCTCAGACCACTACCTATCATGCTCACCTGTAGAGTCTCATTGTTTCCCTGGGCTCCCCTGTTTGCATGTAGCTACCTGCTGTCTCTTTTTTATACATAGGGCTGGGACCATCTTTTTGTTCTGTGTTTGTACAGTACCTAGCACAGTGGGGGCTGGGTCCATGACTGGGGCTCCTGGGTGCTACCACAATAAATAAAATAATAATTATAATACTTAGTAGTAGTAATATAGCTGAACAGTTTCTTTCAAAATTGGCAAATGCTTTGGGTTTACTCTTAGTGAATGTAGTTTTGTTCTCAATAGGCAGTGGTCACAGAATTCTAGGCTGTAAAATGTCACCGTTCTTAGAAGGATCAACCTCCTTGAACTGTTTCCCCTCTTGTTAACAATTTCCATCTCATTTCCTACATGCAGCTGGAACTCCTGCCAATAATGCTCTTTGGCTAATATTGAAATCAAGGGGTAAATAGGAATAGTAGACATCCGATCCAAGTTTTGTGCAGAGAATTAGTGGATGGAACATTCATGAGAGCTGGAAGATTTTGTTGTTGTTTTTGTTGTTTAATTCCAGAAGATTGCCAATTTAGGAATATATTTTTGCACTGACACCTGTGTTCAGTACTGATGCGGTTTGCTCCCATAGTGCTAATTGGGTCAAAGATAACCGTGTTTTTAAAACAAGTGTTTTCACTGCCACCACTCAGGTGGGGTGTTCGCTATTCAGAGTAAAAGCAAATACTTTATTCATATACAAAAATCTGTTCAAGATTAACAGTGCAATAGGTGTGCAAGGCATATTACAAGTGAACAAGATCACAACATGGTCCCTAAAAAGTTTACAATCTACCTTATGCTGAAAGCACAACAAAATGACCATCATCCCTGCAGTGCAGGTAGGGAAGTGGCCTGGGTGAGACCCAGTAGACAAGTGAAAGGGAAAACTGGATTAAGTGACAGGTAGAGAGAATGCAGAGCACTACGTCAGATATATAGGCCCAGCGTTTCTGAATTGTGTGTATATAACTCAATGACTAGCTTGCAATTTGATGCTTTTACCAAAGCTTGCTTAGGGTTCAGCAGCTGCTTTACTATACATTCAATTAACATAGGAAGGATGATTATAGCCCCGTCATCTGTAAAGTGTAAAAACACTGGCCAAGTGCATCTTTGACCTCCCCTAGTGACTAGACTAAGTAGAGGCTTATGAATGTGCTACTGCTGCCCAGCTAACAGAGCTGATTCTTTAGCTCCACCAACAGAGACTCATATCATTAGATACTGAGGTTCCCAGCTTCAATCCCAGAGGCTTTGTTACATGTTACAGGGTGAGCTGGCTTTTTAAGAGGGCTGGCACTTAGCCTCACTTATGCCAGGTGTGAGCTGCCTCCCCAGGTGAAGGAAATGAGGCCGGGGTCATGTGACTTGGAATCAGGCCTGCTGAAGGAACATAAGGGGGAAAGGCTGAATTCACTCAGAGTGAGTCTTTCCTTAATCCCTAGCTAGTGAGTCTGGACTGGGAGTGTAGCCTATAGGTGCCTACAATGAGGCAAGTGTAACCCATGCACCTCCTGGGTGCGGTATTCTGGCCCATCTAGTGGCACTGAGATCACTTAAAGAGAGAGATTAATGAATCTGCTCTACAGCCTTAGCTAACAGCCAGATGGCTTTTAGCTCATGCAGTAGAGGCTTGTGCGCTAAACTCCAGAGGCCCCAGGTTTGATCCTGCTTGCTGACAACTGGGGTCTGTTGGTGTTACACAAGCAGGCAGAAAGTCTCAGCAGGGGCAGGATCTGGACCAAGAACCCTGCCCCAAGGATTGTGGGTAGGGGGTTTTTGTGGTGTTTTGGACTTTGTTAATAAACCAGACTCTCAAAACGGGGGACTTACTGAGAAACAACCTGCAGTGTGAAGTTTTCTTCCTTGTGGAAGAAAGGGAGACTGAGGCAGCAGCAGCACCTGACACTAGACCCTTGGTATGCCCTGCTACTGTGCCCAATGTGAGACACCAAAAATACAGAGCGGTCTACTGTGAGAAATCTCCTCCCCGTGTAAGTACTTAGAGGCAGTGGTCAAATCACCTCTTCACCTTCTCTTGCGTAAACTGAATACATCAAGCTTCTTTGGTCTCTCCCAGGAGGCAGATTTTCCAGACCTTGAGTCATTAAATAGGGTCACAGGTATGCAAGGTGCCTTATGAGCAAATGCAACATGAAATCAAGGCTTTTGCTCCTCTGACCCGACATAAATGCTTCCAGGTGCCCCAATCAGGGTCAGTCCTGGGCCTTTTATGGGACTGGACCCTAAACAGCCATGAACAAGAAAAGTGAGACTGTAATGAGGATGTGGTTAGCTAAATGGACACACAGGTAAATAATTAAGGCCTGACGGGCTCTTTCTGTTCCCCATAGGCAATCAATTGCCCTAGTGCAAAATGTGTGTGAAGTGCTGCCATGGTGGTGGGTGCTGTTTCACACCCACATTGTGCCGGTGTAAATGACTCTATGAGGTGCAGAGCACTGGGGAGTTGGGTCCAAAGAAGGAAATGCTGCTCTTGAGGGAGGCTGTGTACAGCAATTCTCGTGCGGTGTTTCACTTCGTATGGTTCCTGTTCAACGTTTATCGTTCTAATCTCTTCACTGTCTTTCTCCGGCGTCTTTAGCGTTGTCAGTCTTTGGGAATGGAGTGGGGCAAGGAGAGGTATATCTGCTTCTACCCTGGAAATGTAAGACTGGCCCAAGCCTAAGGAGCAGCATGGAGGAATGCATGGTGAGGGGAGTGAGAGTAGGGTGCAGAGGGGGATGTTAGGTGGGAGCCTAGTGAAGGGAGCGAGATGGGGAAGAAAGCAGCAGCCGTGTGGCTCAGAAGAACAAACAGCTGATACGCAGCCTCCCATGCCCTCTGCTAAGTATTTTCCCCTCCCCGGAGAAGTGGGTGGAGAGGACAATGAGGGTCCCATCTGAGCGGAGAGATGAGTTGACTGGCTAGCTGCTGGGGCTGTGAGTACTGAGTGAGGGCTGTGGGCATCTCAAGAACCTTATGGAACAACGTGCAAAGAGCTCGTCATTCTCACTCAGAGTACCCCCGTGTAACGCTGCTGCTAGGCTACAACTCCATTCTCCTCCTCTCTGGGCCTCTCTCCGACCTCCCCTCACAATGCTAGGTTGGGGTAGGGGACAAATGGGGAGCAGGGGCACTGGAACGGGGGGGGGGGGGTGCAAGGGGCCATGGCCCTCCCACTTTTTGTCAAGGGACTGGCCCCTTGCCCCGCCTCTTCCCCATGAGGCCCCACCTCCCCAGCCAGGCTGGAAATTGGAGCCCAGCCTGGGGAGCCTGAGCAGCTGTGGGGAGTCATGGACCCTCTACCTGCCCTGGGCGGGGGGGCTGGGACACAGGCTGTTCTCAGCCCCCCTCACCCCAGCTCTGGCTTCCAGCTTGGCTGGGGGTGGAGACTCAGAGGGAAGAGGAGACTCGGGTGGGGCTGGGAAGGTGGTGGGGCCTCAGGACCCCCCCTCACTTTTAAGGCAGAATCTGTCACCTCTGGAGGGGAGCATTCAGATGCCTCCCCGCCCCCAGCCAGAGTGCAGCGGGATATAGTGATATCTCATTCTTCTGTCACTGCTCTCTGGTGTACCTCAGTCCCAGAATGCTCTGCAAAGTTATAGAGCCAGGAGCGGTGTCTGCGATGCGATATTTCCAGTTCTTGCAGCTGCAGGAGGGATGGCTGGGCCTCCCATATTCTTTAAGATGTCCCAGTCTTGGAATGAGTGAGGGGGCTGGGAGTGAGTCTAACTGGCTGCCCATCCACATAAAAGAAGAGAAGGGGAGCCCACTTCTGCCTGAAAAAACCTGAAGTGAAGTGGAGGGCTGGCCCTGGACCCAGAGAAGACAACATAAAGTAAGAGAGGGAGCTGGTCCTGTTGGTGGGGAGCAGGAAGGAAAGAAGAGTGCTGTCTGGTGCTGGGGCCTCTTGGAGAAGGGGGAGTCTGGTACCTCCCACTCATCTCCCTCCGAGGGAATGAGGAAAGATGAGAGGGATCACGGGAGACCTGGACTTTACCCAAGCCACAAAGCGGGTTGAGTTTGAGAAACATGTAGACGACCAGGGAGGTTCTGAGGTTATTGGAACCAGACTGCTGCCCATCTGGGCTGTGTAAACCCTGAATAGCAGCTAATGTGCACTATGCAGCCACTATCCCTAGCTCATGCTCAGCCTTTCCATACATATGGCCCTGCAAAATGCTTCCGCAGAGGGAAATTACTAGATATTACAGCACACGCTGGGGAATTATGACCAATGCCAAGATTTACAAAAATGGGAGCCTAAAGCTGGACTTTTCTGGTCCATATTGAGGCATCTAAGTAAGTGGCCTGATTTCCAACAGTGCTAAGCTCCCATTGACCTCACTAGGAGTTGCAGAGGATGCAGCACTCTTGACAGTCAGGTCACTTATTTAGGAACCTAAACAAGGAATTAGGGCTGAAATCCTGGCCCTACTGAAGCCAAGGGAAAAACTCCCCTTGACTTCAGTGGAGTTTAACTTTAGGCACCCACATTTGAAGATCTTGGCCCCCATGTGCAAACGCACCTTCTAACAGAATACATAACTCCTGCAAGTAATTATGGGTTCAGTGTCTCCTTATTCCCTCGTAAGACCCAGTAAGTCTCCCTGAAAACTGTAGCTATCCAGAGGGATGTTATTGTTGAAATAATTGGGGCTGATTGAAAATTTTCTATCAAAACTGTTTTCAGTGGAAAAGTGGGTTTTTGATTAGACTAAATGTTTAATGAAAAGTGTCTGCTCTCTGTAGAAAATTTAGATTTTTCATCAAAGAAACACATGACTGAAAACCAAAATGTTTTGATTTGGAAATGCTGCTGGGGTGTCCCATGGGAATTGTAGTTTGGTTGTCTCACAGCCCTGTTCTCCTCTCTGAGCTGGGCTCCTTGGCTGGACTACATCTCCCATGATGCACTACCTTCCCTTTCTAAGACTGTGGTGCATTGTGGAAGCTGTAGTCTAACCAGGGAGACTAGCCTAAATAGGAGATTCATGTGCATGAGGCACAGTGAACTACAACTCCCATGCAGCACTGCAGCAACACTTCCAAATTTGAATTTCTGATGAAGTTTGAATTTTTCCATGTGAACCCCACCCCATTTTTTTTACCATATCTAGAAATAATATCCAGTTATTCAAGGAAGCACTGTCAGTTTGATCTAGGCCCCAGATCTAGAACAATAGCAAAGTCTCTGCTAATTCTTTCTTTAAATTTGAATGAAACGTTTACACCCAAGCAAAAAAATAAAATTATCATAGACTGTGCATCCCAAACATTGCACCATTGTGCTAGTACACTAGACCCAGAAATTGAAGCTAACTAGAAGCAATCTAGTCTATGTTCACTGTCAAAACTGATTGAAAGGCAAAAGAGTAAACAAATTTTATAAGCAGTGAAAGTAAAGTAGATGTTAATTCTTTTAGCTTCCCTACCCTTAGGAGTTAATTATAATAACAACCAATGAGATTAGTTTTTTTTTTTTTTAAGTGGTAGATTCTTAGCTGGTGTAAATTAGCGTAGCTCCATTAAAGCCAGTGGTGCAAATGATTTACACCAGCTCTGACCCATGATCTTTAATTGGATGATTTTCCTTTAAAAATAGTGAACATTATTTACTTTGTCCCTATAAAGTAGCTACTGATACTTAGCAAATCTTTCTTCTAAAGCTCTAATTTCCATAGAATTTACTGCTTGCTTATATGTATAAATCTCCTGTAATTTTGGGACAGAATTAGCAAAAAGAATGTAGCCACCGCTAGTGATTTAAAAGTTTAATTTATTTCTTGTAGGAGCAGGTTATCAGGAGGTCATAAGCTCCTTGAACAGGTTACAAGGCTGTAGCAGAAAGCTGTTCATGAGCATAAATAAATTTAGCCTTGGTATCTTTAAATAAACTTTCATTCCAAATAATCCCAATGATTTAGTTCCCACTAGAACATTAGTTTTCGTTCCACTTTCCGCCCCCACCCCAAGCATGCTTAATTGATTCAACACCAGGATGGAGCTGTGTAATTAAGCTTGCTTAAGTGTAATGAAATCCACACATTGTTTAAAACTAATGTTTTGTCTGCAAATTCTGGAAAGACCTTTAATTAAGCACTTTAAACATGCTGGAAACGGAGATGCAGGAGGATTTAGAAAGCTACAGAGCAGCAGAATTAGTGAGAAGAACATCTAATATTTCTTTAATTCTCATGCAGGGTTTCTGCCAACAATTCCTTTGTTAATACCGATTCTGGGGTACTTAATTTTTTTTAACACTCAGCTATGAAATTGTTTTAATTGGGGCCGATTATCACTGTCAGTCCTTTGAGTCTCTTTTGCTGCTCATGAAACATGGTCTTCCTGTGACCTTGGATATCGGGTGGACACACTTCTGCCTGTGGTAGGGTGACCAGATGTCCCGATTTTATAGGGACAGTCCCAATATTCGGGGCTTTGCCTTATGTAGGCGCCTATTACCTCCCACCCCGGTCCCAATTTTTCACACTTGCTATCTGATCACTCTAGCCTGTGGCATTATTTTAGCAAAGGTATCTTTCACTTTATCTATCAGATACATGTTACTGTACCACATTGGTTTACATCAGTTGTCAATTTACCTCCCTGACAAGTCTTGCTGCATGTGAATGCCATTAGCTCATATTGAATGCTGGCGAAAGGGGCTGGATTGAGAGCCCTAGAGGACAGGGCCGGCTCCAGGGTTTTGGCCAAGCAGCCAAAAAAAAAAAAAAAAGCCGCGATCGCAATTGCGATCTGCGGCGACAATTTGGCAGAAGGTCCTTCGCTCCGAGCGGGAGTGAAGGACCGTCCGCCGAATTGCTGCCGAATAGCTTGACCTGCCGCCCCTCTCCGGAGTGGCTGCCCCAAGCACCTGCTTGCCAAGCTGGTGCCTGGAGCCGGCCCTACTAGAGGATGAAGGCCTCTAGTTAGCTACAACAGAGGCAGCAGCAACAGTTCAGGCTTCTCAGTGCTGGGCCCTATCAATTAGGGTGACCAGATAGCAACTGAAAAAACGAGACAGGCAGCTATATAAGAAAAAGACCCAAAAAACGGGACTGTCCCTTTAAAAATGGGACATCTGGTCACCCTACTATCAATGTATCTCAACCCTTAAAACCAGGGAGGGCTGCCTTCAGGGCTGAGCATTCAGTCTCTGAGCATATGTAATCCTTGGCTTCTCTGCTGGGTGCCAAAGGGGATGGCAGTTTTGGTAATATGGACAATTGTCCACAAGAAAAGAGCCAGGAACCCCCAGTCCTTCCCAGTGTTGTGTGGCTTTTATCCTTTTTTATGGAGTTTTTCTGCTGTGCTGCTGTTCCTATTCCCGTGGTGACGTGTTCAGAACAAAATAAGAGCATACATAAAATGTTTCACCAGGTGGTGCTCTTTCACTGTTCTGGCTCTAGTGGTTTGCTTGACGGTTGGAAATTTGGAAAATGAGTTCGGTTATCTCCTGGGTTTATTCTTCTTCTTAAGTGTCTTACTACTACAATTCAGTGTGCTAAATTCAAAATGTGTTCCCTGCTAGTTAATCAGAATGGTTAGGGTACCAGATAACTAAAATGTGAATGCGTTTCCCATCCAAACATTTTGTTAGTTCGAATCTGATATTTGATCAAGACACACACAAAAGCAGAGGACAGGATGCTCCCAGCGTGATCAAACTGACAAAGTGCAGCTGTGATCAGCCCTTTATTAATTAGATATTTTTAAAAGGTCAGTGTAATGTCAGGATATTAGTGAAAACTGGGTTGAGTCTCGTGTTCAAGGCTACGTCACAATGGCAGATATTTCAAGGTCTGTATTTAGTTCTCATGTGCAAATCCTGGGGAAAAAATAAGTCCATTTCATAGCCTCTCAGAGCGTTTAGTAATTATGGTCCCTGACGCTGAAACTTACTCTCAAAGTCTCCATTTGTTCCAGCATTTAAAAGGCGGCTTTAAGTGCAATGGTCCTTTCTTACTCAAAGTCTTTTTTTTTTTTTTTTGCCGGCCAGAGCTGTTTCTTTTACTCCTGTTAATGCTGCGCGGCCAATCCAGTAATGGGAGTGTGAGCTGGATTGTATTCTGCCTCAGCCAAATTGCCACCTGAATTCCGAGTAAAGAATTGTTGTTCGTGGTGATGCCATAGAAAGCAAGAAAAAAGTTGAGTCCTCAGCTGCTTTGAACCGGCCTCGTTTCATTAAATGATTTCAAATGTATTTTACTGTAGAACACCTGTGAGCCTTTGGTCAATTATGGAATAGAAATGTATTCAGCTGTTTGTTTTAATAGCTTGTGGTGCAGAAAGATTGAATTGCAGTTTGCTGAGGCATCCCAGCTGCTGCTCAGGATTCAAGCTGTGAACCTCAAGGCCAAAAACGTGGCATGTATTTGTCTCTTCCCCTAATGCAAACTAGGGACACTGGCGGTATGGAGGATGTTATCATACAACAGACAGTGTGGTTATGCAGTGTCACATGTAACAGTTCTCTCCAAATGCATTCGTTCTTATTGCCCTCTCATAGCTGAGCTGCTTTGCTCTTTAATAATAGATGGTTTAACCTCAGATTTCAAAGCTTAGTAATCTCTTATGACCCCTATTTCGAAGGAGGGGAAACTGAGGCACGGCTGTTGAGTGACTCACCCAAAGTCACGTTGTATGTCAATACAACACCTAAGGCTAGCTCCCTGGTTTCCTGTCCGCGGGTATGTCTACACAGCAAAGAAAAGCATGTGGCTGGCTCGTGCCAACTGACTCAGGCTGTGGAGCAATTTAATTCCTGTATAGACTTCCCAGCTACCCTCCCACCCCACAGGGTCCTAGAACCCAGGCTCCACCCTGAGCCCAAATGGCTGCACAGCAGTGAAACAGCCCTGCAGCTCAAGTCCTGCAAGCCCGAGTTGGCTGGCAGGGGCCAGCCACGGGTGTCTAGTTGCTGTGTAGACATACACAGGCCAGTGCCTAGCCACAACCCCACACAGCCTTTTCTCATTGCTTTATTCATCACACCCACTCACAGCTCAGCTGTTGCCTCCACTCTATCGCCTCTTTTCTTCTTCCCCAGTTCAGTAGCAAATGAATATGTTCCTGCTGCTCTACCTGAAAACACTCACAAAGTGAATGTTGTATCATTTTCTTGACTTCAGAATTAAGGCTGGGGGAAATTTTCCATCAAAACTTTCTCTTCTATAGAAAATTGAGTTTTCAACCCAACTAATTTTTTGTGGAAAGTGTTTGCTTCCCCCCCAAAAATGTTGACTTCATTGGACAAATTGAAAACCTGAAACTGAAACTGTTTGGCCAACCGGAAAATGTTTGGGCTTCTGGTGTTTTCTGGCTGAAATGTTTTGGGTTTGGAGGTTTCTGAAGAAAACTGTTTTTGTTTTTTAGCTGAAAATGTTTTGGTTTTGCGTTTTTTTCCAGCAAAAAGTCAAAATGTCCAAGGAGAGGGGAGGGAAGGGGGAAACCATTTTCTGACCAGCAGTAGCCAGAATATCTGTGTCCTTTATTTTGTTTACATGAAAACACAGTATGAATTCCTCCTGCACTAATACAGAGCATTTCAGTAAATGTCTGGCGATCCTCCTCCCCTGGGGAGCAGCATAGGGTGTGAAGGGTGGGGCAGAGTCTTCTACAAACTCTCCATCCCAGGTTTTAGTCTGAGACCAGTGCATCCTGGGACAGAACTGGGTGGATAACCATGCCAGCATTGGCATAGGTATCTTATAGGGGAGAAACCATTAGGAGGGCTAGAGAAATCACTTTCAACAACATATCAAACTGACTAGCCTTTCTACTGTATTCCATGAACTTGTATGAACATCTGGAGAGATCCTATTGATTTCCATAAGGCAATACAACTCACGATTCTGTACTGCCCCTAACGGTTGAGTCTCAATACATTGATTTACTGAGCTCCCAGTGACCTCGGACAGAACAGTCAGGATCACTAGTTTGTAGGGTGACCAGACGTCCCAATAAAATCGGGACCATCCCGATATTTCGGTGTCTGTCCGCGTCCCGACCGATCTGCGTTCGGGACGCATTTTGTCCCAATATCCGCCGGCAGCACTGGATTTTTTTGCTCAGCGGGCAGGACTCGGCTTTTTTTTTTTTCTCTGCTGGCGGGCACCCCACCATCCCCCCGATATTTTCTTCCCCTCATCTGGTCACCCTACTAGTTTGTATCTTCCCTGAAATATGACTGTGGAGAACTGTAAGAATCCAATTGTATATTAAAACATCCAGGGACTAGGGAGCGAAAATCTCCACTTAATTTATAGGCATTGGAATTTAAGCAAGAGAGACTATTTAAGCATTTCTCATTTTACCCAGGACATACCTAGATGCACAGCAACATACTCTGCATGTCAGAGTTATTTATAGGTTTGGCCGTGTAAGCACAATTTTTTTTCTATTGCTGAGTTAGCCATGGATTTAGGTTTCATGCATATGAGCAAACACAGTCCTTATCTATCCTTAACACCAGCACACCACAGATTCTGTAGAGCCCTTGGAGAGCTTTTATAGTATTTATCCTCAATGCTAAGTAACAAGGTCCCCGTTCATTGTCGCAGACCAGTCCCGGGGTTTTACTTTGTGAATGGCACTGTTTATAGAGACTAGGGCCTTGGAACCCAAAGATCATTGAGTGGAAAAATGTTTAAAGAACAGGAAACCTGAATGCTTTACAAAGCTAAGTGAGCAAAATGGCAGAGCCCATCAATTCAGGCTACTGAGTACAGCCGCTTTTGGCAATGAGCTTCGGCACTGTGAAGACATTTCTTTCTCTCTCTCCATATCACTGTGTGGTGGCTGTGCCACCTTGTCAGTAAGAGAAGGTTCGTCCAGCTGGCATGATCACAAAGGGGAATGAGGGGCTTCAATCCTTGGTAGCCATCAAACATTCCTGCTGAACATATGGAAACCCCAGCCCTCCTGATTGAACCGAACAGTTGAACAATCCTAAGAAATCTCTACCTGCTCTAAGGTCATTTAAATTAAATACTTAAAATATATATCAGGTGCCCAGAAAGATGAAGTCATCCTTTCTGCACAGTTATTTGCCAGACAAATGTAAAGGCCGCCTACACACTCTGCTGGACTTTGTCTGTAAAGCATCAAGGATGATGCTTGTCCTTAAAATGATGGATAAGGCGAATGGGCTTATTTTCCCCTTAACAGATGCCCCAGGATTTAGGTTGGCAAATTAATAAAGAGTGGGAAGAAAGCTCTTTTGATGTAATGAAATGGAACCTGGGGAAAAAGAGCTAATTTGCAAACAGCACATTTATTGCCCCTCTGATCTGAATGCTAAATTTATGCATCTCAGCTCTTGGCACCTGCAGCTGTATCATCTTGGGTTCCATAGAATAAGCAGGGCTGGGGCTGATCAGTAGTTGCATGGGTGAGGTCCAAGGGAAAACCTGGGGTGCTGCAGAAGGGACCACTAGTGACTCAAGACGTGGTGCTCTTCCTAGCCAAGTCAGTACTGGATTCACATTACAGCAGTGCTAGTCATTGAGCTGCTGGAGGAAGGGTAATTGTATCTTTCCTAGGGATTTGTAATAGCAGCCAACACCGTAAGATCTCAACAATTCCCAGGTTAATTGCACTGGCATAACAAGAGCCCTGCTGGACTTTCTTTGGCTCTTCTCTCTTATTAAGGGAAGCTCCGTTTGGGGAAGTTTTTAATGTTAGGGTGGGGCAGAGGAGTGGAGTGGGAAAATGTTGTTGTGAATGCCATTGTGGTTATGGCTTTATCAAAGGGGAAGATCTTTAAGCAGGACCAAGAAGTGATGTTTACCTTTTAATTGCTGATTTCTCCAACACCTCCAGCTCCACCTTCCCTGTTGATTTAATTCTTCCTGGTTTGGTCAGCTGGTGGCACCTTTCCTATCCGCACTTCTCCCCTGTTCTTTTTCCTGTGAGTTTTGTCCCCAGTGTGAAGCCTTTTCTGTTGTTGTTGACTTGTAGCACGAAGCTTTCTGAACATGTAACTTTGACTTGCCAAACTGATTTGTGTCCCACCTTTTGATATCCCTGTCACCAGCTGTGAGGTTCTTTTTCAGGAAATCTTTAGACCGACTCCTCTGTCCTCCTCTTGATTTTTATCCCATTTAAAAATACATTCCTGCAGTGCTACTCAGAGGAATAATCAAGATGTTGATCTAGGCCTGAGTTCTTCTTAGGGCCTTAGAAATAAATAAGATTAGGTCAAGGAATTCCTTGCAACTAAAACATCTTGTTCTACTTCAAGCAAAAAGTTTATCATGTCACCCTTTTATTGCATTTTCCTGTACCTGACAGGTGATCCGTAACAATGCCCTTCCCACTCTTTTATCTCTTGTAAATGAAAAATACATTGAGCTTTTTTTTTCCTGTGTGGTTCCTCATCAAAGGAAACTCATCATCAGATTGTCTGTTGGCTTTCAGTACTCAGAACACTGTGTAAAAAGCATAATGGTCTCTACATGATGTCTACCTGTGCCTTAAGGTTTGATTAGTTGGGTTTGGAGCAGATACGCACCATCTTTTTGGCTGGAGAGAGAATTTTACTGGTTTAATTTGCAAATTATTAAAAAAAAAAACAACCCTTGGGAATGAATTTTTTTAAAAATTCTTCTCCACCAGAGCTTGGTGGTGTAATCTCAACCTAGAATTTTGCAGTGTTATGTTTGATTGGCGTAATACAAAGTTAGTAAAGAGGATTCCCATGCAATCTCTATCTGCCCTGAATCTCATGTCCCCAGTATGCGCAAAGAATTGCAAAGGGGAAACAACTAAGGATAGAGGAATCCTGCATGACTGGATCCTTCTGATCAAAGACACCCATGTTTGGATAGGTAGCCTATTCCACAGCAAATCAAAGAAAAATCAAACATGTATCTGGTTTGGTTGTAATGGACGATATATTTGTATTTGCTAATTAAGAGCTGATTATATGCTTAGATAAGGAGGTTGGCTGGGGCTATGTCGAGCCAGAGTTGGTGATATATAGGAGAAAAAGGCAAAGACGTCGGACAGCGAGGCAGACAGACATGCAGGGCTGGATGGTGGACGACAAATTCATTGCGTATATATGAGAGTAGATATGTGCATAGATATCTGAGTTATCAGCAAAGAGATCACAGCTAAATCCACAGGAACAGTTAGGTCATGCAGGAATAAGCAGTCGTGGTGAAAGAGGGCACTTGGAGGAAGATTCTGGAGCTGCTCTTGATGCTCTTTGGAAGAAGCTCCAAAATCTGTTATGGATCCCAGCCCTGGTTAGCTTCACTTTAGGTTCACTCTACAGAGTGAGCCACACACCTTCTTCCGGATGATGGTGAAGGAATCGCATTTGCCAACAGGTAGCCTCCGGGATACCCAAAAGAAGGAGGTGAGGCCCCCATTGGGTTTAAAAATAGAACTGCTAGCCTTCAAAAATCACAAATCAGGTATCAAAAATTTATGAGATCGGTTTAAAATTCATGAGATTTTTTTTAAAAGAACCCAACAGTTATTACCTTTATTTTGCCTTCTGTTTCTTTCACCCTTTAGGGTTCGTGTTGTCTGCAGCCACAAGGGCTGGAAACTTGCAATTTTAAAAACATGAAAGCTGAGATTCTTTTGTAATCACCTGAGTCCAAGAGCTGGGGCATTCAGAGAAACCACCAGCTACCCCCAGGCTCACCATAAAATTGCAAGAGTTGACAATACTGTAAAAATCCAATGATTCTTTAATGCAGCCAGAGCCCTTGTTTAGCCGTGCCTGTTGTCTCCTCACAGAGCTGGTTCCAGGCAGCATCACCACCAAAACCACTTTCTCTTTCACTTTCCATCCCCCCCTGCCTCACTCAAATCTATACACACACATGCAACCCAGGCTTGCGGGAAAAGGGAAACCTTTGCAAGGCTGGCTCCCAGATGACTAGATCAGTGCCATCTCGCCACAGACCCCGTAAAATATCCTTTAGTAACTTTCTCTGAATGGGTGTAACACCGACAGATCCCGGTCATCGGCAGGCGGGATTGAACCTCGGATTTCTGGAGCTTAGTGCATGAACCTCTACTGCATGAGCTAAAAAGCCATATGCCTGTTAGCTAATGCTGTAGAGCAGATTCATTAATTTCTCGCTCTCTAAGTAGTCTTGGTGCCACTAGAGGGGATAGAACACCACACCCAGAAGGTGTGTGGGTTACATGGGCATTGAACTTTCTTAGAAAGGCTCAAGACCCTCACCTACAGCATCACTTTTTCTCTGTCATTCTTGTCTCCCACTAGAATTCTTCATAGCTGCCTCTGCTGCACTCTGCCTTCTAACTTCCTATAACTGAGGAGAGGGATGGTCTAATGGCTAAGACACTAGACTAAAACTTTGGAGAGTAGGGTTCAAATACGAGCTCTGCTTCAGGCTTGCTGTGTAACTTTGGACAAGTCACTTAAGTCCAGATTCTCACTGGCCCCTAACTCATTGAAATCTTTGAGGAGCTGGGGCTTAGTTGCCTTATTGGTTCCCCATCTGTAAAACTGGGATAATAGTAGTTCCTTACCTCAGAGAGGTGTTGTGAGGACAAATACATTAAGGTGCTCAGATGCTCTGTAATGGGAGCCATATATGTATCTTAAGTATATAAGTAGACATGGGAGAATTCAAGAAACGTCTGGATTTCACAAAGCCTCTAGAATTTTTTGAAGTTTTGAGAAACATTTCAGGTTCACTAAACCTTTTCCTTTAAGCTATTTTTAAAAGGCAGTTTTGAAAACTAACAGGCGTCTGTGCTCTGCAAGGAATATTTTGCAATAAAATAAACTATGGCATTGAGAACTATGTGCTTTGCCAAAGCCAAATGGATTGATCATTTGGCTGTGATTAGTCCGATAAATCGCATAGTGTTTCTGTTCCCTGATTGGATAAACACACAAGCACAGACAGTGTGAATTCTTAAATGTGCACATTTGAAAGTTTGATTTCCACAAATATTCATGTAACCCACTGTTCAGCCTATGTTATAGAGGTGGCTGAAAAATTTCAAATTTTTCAATGCAGGGAAAAACCCTCTTTCTTCCATTTCTTGACCAGCTCTTGTATTATCTCTCTCTCTCTCTCTCTCTCTCTCTCTCTCACACACACACACACACACACACACACACACACACACACACACACACACACACACACACATATATATATATATATTATCTGGAGAGGATTCATAGACTCTATTGCCAGAAGGGACCAATATGATTATTTAGTCCAACCTACAGCATACACAGGCTGTAGAATTTTTCCCAGGAGTCAGATTAAGGATATGAGTCTGCTACAGCTGTCAACTGAGGGGGGATCTTAGGTAAGTCTACACTGCAAATAGGGTGACCAGACAGCAAATGTGAAAAATTGGACAGGGGGTGGGGAGTAATAGGAACCTATATAAGAAAAAGACCCCAAAATCAGGACTGTCCCTATAAAATCGGGACATCTGGTCACCCTAACTGCAAATTAAGATGTGACTTAATGCTACCTTTAATCTAACTAGTTTAGGTAACAGTAGTGAAGCCATGGTGGCATGGACTTTAGTGCAGGCTAGCTGCCCCAGCACAAGCCTGCCATGGTCCCTGGGTAAGTACTCAAGTTGCTAGCTTGCTCTGAAGTCCATGCCACCATGTCTTCACTACTCTTTGTGACCCGCACTAGCTAGCTTGAAACTAGTATGGGTTTGCCTACCCACACTACAATCACACCTTAATTAACAGCAGAGGCGCCGACTTCCTGATTTCTCAGGGGGTGCTAGGCCCCCTGCTCTGACCCAGGCCCTGTCCTCATCCCACCCCTTCCCGCAAGCCCCCGCCCCACCTCTTCCCACCCCCGCTCCACCCCCCGCCCAGCCTCTTCCTGGCCCATTCCGCCCCTCCCCTCCTCTTCCTGCCCCCTCTCCTCCCACTCATCCCCAGTGCCTCCTGCACACCACTGAACAGCTGATCACTGGCAGGTGAGAGGTGCTGGGAGGGAAGGGGAGGAGCTGATTGGCAGGACTGCCATTGGGTGCTGAGCACCCACTATTTTTTTCCATGGATATTTATGCGAGTAAAATCTGATTATTCCAATATTAGTAGCAAAGGATTGCAAGGTGAAGGTGATCAAAATTAGTTCATTTACCAATTCAAGCAAATGTTTATGGAAAAAAATTTCACAGTGGTTGTCCAGCTCTTGTTCTAAATTTGGCAAAATGGGTCCTCCCATCCCAATGGGTGTCCCCCAGTAATTTCTTCATCCAGAACACTTCTTGAGAGAGCTCTTCTAGCCACCACCATATCAGACGGGGGGTTGCCAATTTTTCATAGGACGTATTTCTGAAGGTTTCTGCACATGACGTGCTCTTCGGTTAAAGATTAATCTTTAATTCCAGGATGCTCCAGGATACTCCTGGAGGGTTGGCAACCTTAGAAATGACTTGGATATCAATGTGACTCTCCAGGGAGAGTTAGGCCACCTGTGAATGAGGTCTGACAGGAGCATCTGGTGTGGGCCAGTGGTTTCCCTCAAAGCCCCTTTGAGACAGTGTGGGAAGAAGAGGTGCAGAGTAGGGAAGCAGCCTCATGCTGATTAGCTGCTGGGTTTGGAGGTGATGAGGCTGTGACCGAGACCATTGGCGGTCCTGCTAATCCATGCTCCGAGTGGTGTACCTGCAGAAAAATGTCTGCAGGATCAGGGAAGCATGCTTAAGAGAGAGTCACCTTCCCTCCTATACCGCCTACATCCGATCCAGTCTGTTGAGCTATCTACCACCAGCACAAGTGGTGGGAACAATGGATCCTCATTTTTAGTCAGGTTGGGGTTGCTTTGACACAGTAGCTTCTGTTCTGTTCTGTTCTCCTGTGCACTACATAGGCACAGCTGAATGAGATCGAGGGTGGAGGTGGGGTTAATTGGCCGGGCTCTGTTCTTGAAGGGTAACTGATGCAAATTCCTGGAAAGGTGTTCAATGTATGTGGATAGCGGTGGCTCCAGGCACCAGCACTCCAAGCACGTGCCTGGGACGGCAAGCCGTGGGGGGGCGCCCTGCCGGTCCCTGCGAGGGCGGCAGTCAGGCAGCCTTCGGCGGCATGCCTGCGGGAGGTCCGCCGGTCCTGCGGATTCGGCGGCAATTCGGCGGCGGGTACGCCAAAGCCATGGGACCGGCAGACCTCCCGCAGGCATGCCGCCGAAGGCTGCCTGACTGCCGTGCTTGGGGCGGCAAAAAAGCTAGAGCCGCCCCTGTATGTGGAGGCTAGTCGGGGTTTCCTGATGGATGTGCACCTTCCTTCACTGATGAACACACATGCTTCTGTATGTTGGATTATTGCCAGATGCCCTTTTACCCCTTCCAACATTTCCCCATTTACATTTGTTCTCCCCATTCCTGCTAAGGACCAGAATGGAAAAAACAAAGACAAAAAAGAACCACTTGGGATTTGATGACTTTCCAAGCCATCGTTTATTTAGCAAAAATGAAATGGGGACTCATGCCAAATGCATGTTTTTTACTCATTTCATTTTACACATAACTCAGAAAAGTAAAGGGGGGGGGGGAGAGGAGAGACTCTGTTGGTGACTGATCCTATATCCTGCAAATAGGTTTACAATTAACACAGGATCATTTATAGCAGCCACTGAATTTTCACTTTCTTCATTCTAAAAGGGAAAAAAATAATAATTGAAAACACACACAAACTCTAGCTATGTCAGCGTTAATTTTCATCTCCACAGAACACTCAGTCTCCAGGGCAAGGAAGGAAATTCCAGAGAGTTAGCCAAGACAATCAGGGTTAATCTGTTTTTTAAAAAGTGTGGCGCAGGCAAGACCTTCACTTTCCCATTCTAAGGTCAGCAATGCTGCTCCAGCAGTGGCAGGCACTCTCTGGTGTGGGGCTGCCTGGCAGTGGGGCACAACCCCAGGGTGGTTTGGTTTGGCTGTGAAGCCAGCATCCAGGTGCATCAGCTATGTGAATTGTGGGCGAACATTAAAAACAAAGAGCATGAACCACTCGGGGGTGGAGTCTATGCTCCTTTTGGGTGTGATTAATACCATTTTCAATTGCGTGAGTGGTGTCACGCTGCTTTGTGATGATGGGATCGTTGAATTAGTATAATAGATTGATGCTTATGTTTGTTATATCAGGACATACTTTCCTTTCCAACCTGAATGCAAAACCTGCTTGCTTTCCTACCCGGCATGAGAGAAAAGCAGCCCTGCTGTCTTGCCGAGTTGCTTATTTGTATTGAAGTTGTGCCTGAAGGTCCCCCATTTAAGGATCAGGGCCCCATTGTACCAGGCACAGTGCACACACATAATGAAGACAGCGGTGAGATGACAGCTGGCTACAACAAACAGATGGGGGAAACATAAAAGACCACTGAGTTCTGTTTGTATGCTCTTTCTCTTCCTCGTTGCAACAGCTGAACTATACCAGAGCCTCGTGATTTTCAAGAGTGATTTCAGCTACCCTGCGAACATGTGGCTCAGCAGCAGTAAGCATTTTTGCACAGCAGCATGAGCCAGAGAAAGACGGCTCCCTCTGTGTTCCCCTCACTGAGGTTACCAAGGAAGATTAGAAGTGGCCTTAGTCAACTTCCCTAAATACTTTCCCCACTGCACAAGCTGAAACAATATTTAGATGGAGATTCCAGATGAAAGTTTTGCTTTACACTGTATTATCCAACGGGCCCTGACAGCAGCACACTGTAAGCTTTCTGCAGGATGCCTCTGCACTTTGATTCCACCTTGTGTCCTGCTGTTGCTGCACATCTCATTTGAGAAGACAGGGTAAGCGGTGAGGGGCTATTTTTAGAAAAAGCTTCTACACAGCCCCCTTCAGAAAGTATTTTCTTCTCATTGCAGGTTGGAGACTGGACTGGGACTTAGGAGACAAAGGGTTAAATTCCAAGCTCTGCCACAGATTCCCTGTGGGGCATTGGGTAAGTCAATTAATCTCTCTGTGCCTTAGTTCTCCAGCTGTAAAATGGGAATTACATCTGCCTGCTTCACAGGGATGTTATGAGAGACATCTCAATAGAGAAGAGAAATGGTTCAGTGGTTAGGGCATGTACCTGGGAGTTAAGAGACCTGACTTCAAATCCCTGCTCTGATACCGCTATCCTGAGTGACATTGGCTAAATCACTTAAGTCTCTTTGCACTTCAGTCCCCCATCTGTGAAAGGGGGATAATAGCACTGCCCTTCCTCACAAGTGCGTTGTGAGGATAAATTATTGTGAGGTTCTCAGATACTACCATAATGTGGGTCACATAAGTTACCTTAGATCTCTTCTTGTTCTCCAGTTTCCCAGATGTTTTGTTCAGTTATGTTAGCCCAGCTGCTCAGTAATTCATACTCAAATAGTGATGAGCCGTGACTTTGCCACTCAAGTTAATGGTTTGTGGATGGTGTGTGTTTGGGGTTATTGTGTATGCTGGTTTTGTTTGGGTGGGTGGTTGTATTGGTTTGTATCTGGGAGGTTTGTGTTGATTTGTGTGGGTAGCGTACGAGGGGTGTGTGCTGCGGTGAGAGGCTATCTGTGTTTGGGGTTATTGTTTGTTGTGTTGGTTGTGGTGTTGTGTGGGTAATTTTGAAAAACTCTGGCAGCTGGGCCAAGTAATCCACCATCAGTGCAGCCACTCTCATACAACCAATGGAATTGTTGCATGCAAATTATCTGTAGAGTAAGGGTGGTGATTGGTTGAGTCACCTCTGATATCACAATAGTCTAGGACTCAGTGTGGCATCGATACATGACTTGCTATCAGACGGGTGTAATTCATAGTCAAAATGTCTGAGAACTTAGAAATTGGATGGTAACAGACCGCAAATCCCAGTGATGATTCAATCCGGCGATATTCTGAACAAAAAGGGCTCTCAACCATGCTTGTAGCTGTTTCCATCATGGCACATTGACTGTACAGACATTCTAGGCTTTAGAGTGACAATCCTGAAATCTTACTTTCATTGCCACCATAGCAGTACTTAACATCCATTTGAAGACTGGGAAATGGCTGACTAAAATATCAGGTCTGGCATTAATTTATTACCAGCCTAATAAAAAAAAAACCATGCACACTCTGAGCATGTGATAGTGTGGGTAGTGTTCTACCCACTGGTGGCTTATTTTAGTAGTGAGAAATGTGTCCGGATTAGAACATGGGGAGAACAAAAATTTGGGAGTGTGAGTTGTACTGAAGTATAGATGCTTTGGGCCTTTCTGTTCTAAACCTGGCCTTACTGCTCCTACTCCCTCATTGTACATCACTCCTGCTTTGGTCATGATCTTGCCCAGAGTGGCTGAAGGACTGACAAGAGTAAATGCCACAGATGCTCCCAACCCACTGCTTGCTGATGGGGAAACACCATTACTGCAAGTGGTTGGGGTTCTGCTTTTGACTTTTCACGCTTTGAATCACCAGTAGAAAACCTTTTGTGCCTGAAATTTATTACCGTGTCACAGCTGTTCTGAGACCTACTGAAATGTGTTGATAATCTTAATTCCAGTTCCTAATAGACAAATGTCCACATGACTGGCCTCGCCATCACATTCAGCATTTTCTGGCACGATGTAAGGATCAGCAGAACTTGAACGCAGGCCCGCAGTGCTACGATGTAACCAACATCTCCACACTGCTACCTGGCAACAGCTGTAACCAGCCTGCTCCCTGTGACCCACAATCGGCAGAGGTTGCATGCCATGGGAAGTGCTGCCTCGAGGGGTCTGACTGACCGTGGTCTTAGCAATCCTTGACTGATGGGTATGTCTTCACTACCCGCCGTATCGGCAGGTAGCAATCGATTTATCTGGGATCGATATATCGCGTCTCGTTAAGACACGATATATCAATCCCCGAACGCGCTCACCGTCGACTCCGGAACTCCACCGGAGCGAGTGGCGGTAGCGCAGTCGATGGGGGAGCCGTGGCCATCGATCCCACGCCGTCTGGACCCCAGGTAATTCGATCCAAGATACTTCGACTTCAGCTACGCTATTCGCGTAGCTGAAGTTGCGAATCTTGGATCGATCCCCCCCCCAGTGTAGACCAGCTCACAGAAAGAGAAAGTCCTGGCCCCAAGCAGTTTACAATCTAATTTAATTTCTCATTCCCACCTCTCTGGGATGTGTTAAGTGTTACACCTCGGCCTCTCCAACTGTAAACTGGGGATATCATGCCTGGCTTCTCCAGAGGTGTGCAAGAGGAGGGATAGGTCCTGGAATCATCAGTCCCACTTCATACCTGGGTGAAGTAGCCAGGGACTATTGCAGTCTGTGTGTTCTCCCAAGCCCAGGGACTACTCACTGCAGTGTAGAAGCAGGTGCAATTCCCCCCGTGCTTCTGCACCACCCCCAGTGCAGGATAGTGCCTATGTGGCACAACTGAGTTCTACGTGATTCACCCTAGGGCGCTGAGGGAGAGCTGCTTTGGGGATATGAGGTCTCCTCATTGCTAAGATCCCAATGGCCTAAGGCCTGCTCTGTTGTGGAACTTCACCCACAGCTGTAGCAAAGCCCCACCCTCTGGCAGGGGCACCATTTCAGATTTTGGTAGGGGAGGCAACTTCAACTGTGATTCCAGGGGCTACTTAGGCACTTGAAAACTCTAGTTTTTTTGGCAGATAACTTAGCAGTCAGCTGACAGGAGCCCTGTATCTAATTTGAATATAAAAGAAAGGAAATTAAATAAATATTAGACCCACTCAGCTCTAATACTAACATGTTCTGACATCTTGTGACAAGTCACTTAAGGGACACTGGTTAATTTTAAAATTTGAATGTATATTCTTACTTGTTACTCTGCGGAGAGAGAGAGAGACCCCTCAGGACTCCTGGGTTCTATCACAGCTCTGGGAGGGGAGTGGGGTCTAGTGGGTTACAGTGGGGGGCAGATACATCTGGGTTCTATATAAGAACATCAGAATGGCCATACTGGGTAAGACCAATGGTCCATCTAGCCCAGTATCCTGTCTTCTGACAGTGGCCAATGCCAGGTGCTTCAGAGGGAATGAACAGAACAGGGCAATAATCAAGTAATTCATTCCCTGTCGCCCTCTCCCAGCTTCTGGCAAACAGAGGCTTGGGACACACAGAACATGGTGTTGGCCTTCACAACATCCCCTGGCAAAGAGTTCCACGGGTTGACTGTGAATAAATACTTTATTTTGTTTGTTTTAAAGGTGCTGCCTATTAATTTCATTGGGTGGCCCCTCGTTCTTGGGTTATGTGAAGGAGAAAATAACATTTCCTTATTCAATTTTTCCACACCATTCATGACTTTATAGACCTCTGTCATATCCCCCCTTAGTCATCTCTTTTCCAAGCTGAAAAGTCCAAGTCTTTTTAATTTCTCCTCATATGGAAGCTGTTCCATACCGCTAATCGTTTCTGTTCCCCTTCTCTGTACCTTTTCCAAATCCAATGTATCTTTTTTGAGATGGGTTGACCAAATCTGCATGCAGTATTCAATATGTGGGCATAACATGGATTTATATAGAGGCAACATGATATTTTCTGTCATATTATTTATCCCTTTCCTAATGATTCCCAATGTTCTGTTAATTTTTTTTTTTTAACTGCCGGTTCACATAGAGCAGATGTTTTCAGAGAACTATCCACAATGACTCCAAGATCACTTTCTCAGCTAATTTAGACCCCATCATTTTGTATGTATGTTTGGGATTATATTTTGCCATGTGCATTACTTTACATTTATCAACATTGAATTTCATCTGCCATTGTGTTGCCCCGTCACCCAGTTTTGTGAGATCCCTTTGTAACTCTTTGCAGTCAGTTTTGGACTTAACTATCTTGAGTAATTTTGTATCAGCTACAAATTTTGCCACCTCACTTGCCACCCTTTTTCCAGATCATTTATGAATATGTTGAACAGCACTGGTCCCAAGTCAGACCCCTGGGGGACACCACTAGTTACTTCTCTCCCTTCTCACCATTTATTCCTACACTTTGTTTCCTGTCTTTTAACTGCAGTGTCTGGCAATGTTTTCAGGATCATCTAACAATTCTTAATTTAATTTAACGACAAGCCTTTTGTTATCTTAATCACCCTGCCTCTGTTTATTACAAACTCCCTGCCCCAAAGGCAGAAACTGTGATCAGCACAGAACTCAGCACATATCACATTCAAGCTGTGTTGCAGTTAAGAGCTCCATCTGGGGCTAGGGCATGCGCTAGGGTGACCAGATGTCCCGATTTTATAGGGACAGTCCCAATTTTGGGGTCTTTTTTTTATATAGGTGCCTATTCTCCCCCCCCCCCCCCCCCCGGTCCTGATTTTTCACATTTGCTGTCTGGTCACCCTAGCATGCACTGTGAGCAGACCTCAGGTACAAAACTCAGGGGCGGGGGGTGTCTAAAGCCCCCACATCCCCCCCCAAATGGCACCCCTGCCCTCAGTCCCCCGACCTGTGAAGATGGCGCATGATCTGAAATGACATAATGATTCTCCTGCGGCTATACCAGCCATCCTCCTGGCTCCCGCACCCGTTACAAGATGATCAGCAAGTGACAGGTGTGAGTCTCCACTGTTCCTCTATCCCCCACTGTTGCAGCTGTTGAAGGAGGAAATGATACGGGGTTGAGGGAGGCTGTGAGAGGGGGAATGTGTAGATTAAATAAACATCCACTGCAGAGTGCTGTCCAGGAAAGGCCTGTGAGGTGCCCCTCTCACACTCTCAGTAGAAATATTTTCAAACATTTGTCATCCCCACTGTTTTGTATTTGCCTATCATTAGTTCTAATTAGTACCATCTGTATTCCCAGTTCACTTGGCTGACTGAATAATTCAGCGGTGCTTACACTCCTACTGCCAGCTACAACACGACAAGGAGCTATTCCTCCACAATCCAGGTTCTTTACTCTATTCACTGCAATCCTTTCCCCCTGGTGCATTCATCTTGGTGCAGAAATCCTGAAATTCTTCTGAGATTGTTGCACAAGAAACAGGAAGCAGCTTTCAATGCTGCCTTCCAACAGCCTCTCTCTGACCCAGGGGATCCTACAGATAGTCACAGCAGAAATAATTACAGGGCCTCTATTCTTATTATTGTTGTTTAAACCTGTGTGAATCCAGTTTCTGTGAAAGTTGCAAGACTGGTAGCTCAGAGAGTGGTATCATTTGACCAGCTATGGCGCAGGCAACTGTGAGTTTCTCCATGCTTCTCAACAACCCCAGCCCACATAGGAGTGAGAGGATAATCAAGTCTCATTGGTCTGTTCGGTTCTTGGCCTGCACGGTTGCCAGTAGCACTGGTTGAAAATTTTTCCTAGGGGAAAATTGGGTTTTTGACTCAATGAAAATGTTCACTGAAAGAGTGTCTGCTTTCCACAGAGCTTGGACGGTAGCTTATTTTTATTTAAAAAAAAAAATCTGTAAGATTTTGGTTTTTGGAATTTGGGTTTTTGACAAAAATTAAAATCATTTTTGTATACATTTTCCATGGGGTGGGGAAAGAACCTAATTTCTGCTCAGCCTTAGTTGCCAGTTGTGATGGTGTTTCTGGTCAACTAGGAACTAGATTGAGACCACCAAACTCATTTCATATAACACAAGCCATAGGCCAGTCATCAGAGGTTCTTCGTCCCGTAAGCAGTCTCCAGAGCCGTCTAGTCCTTGTCACTAGCCTTTTCTTAAATCTTAAAAAGCTATTAAAATTGTTGGGATTTTTCCCTCCCAGCTTGTCCTGTTGGAATTTGTTTTTCTCTGATTAGCTTGGAGAAAGGATCTGGAGCAGACTGCTGTATTCTTCTTGCTTTTGTCCACACCACCACATCCTCCCTTCACTATATGGCCCTGCAGGACCCACTGGGCCAACGTGCGTTCACATTTACGCTGGGCCCTGTGGCATTGCACCGGTGTAACTGGGAGCAGGATTTGTGGCCGTGATTGCACTGCTCCCCATTTGACTCCTGTAAGAAGTATCTCTCCCTTGAGTTCAGACTGATCAGTCTATGGGTATGTCTACACTACCCACCGAATCCGTGGGCAGCGATCGATCCAGCAGGGATCGATTTATCACGTCTAGTCTAGACGCGATAAATTGACCCCCCCCACCCCCGAACGCTCTTCCATTGACTCCTGTACTCCAGCGCCGCGAGAGGCGCAGGAGGAGTTGACGGGGGAGCGGCAGCAGTCGACTCACCGTAGTGAAGACACTATGGTAAGTCGATCTAAGTACGTCGACTTCAGCTACGTTATTCACGTAGCTGAAGTTGCATAACTCAGATCGATTTCCCCTTCCCAGTGTAGACCAGGCCTATGTTGTTTAGGACCTAATCCTGTCACCTTCACTATTTCCTGTGGCCCGGGGCCACACTGCAGCCTGATGAGCTGTGTGGTGGCACCTCATGATGAGAGCAATCCCTCTCAAAGGGATTGCTCTCATCATGTCTGCTTAGAGTGAGTAGAGCTGGATAGGGGTAGCCTATAGTACACATACCAAACCTGTGTTCTTCTAGACGCTAGTCTCTGAAAATCAGTCCAGGAATTTATCCTCCTCCTCAGATTTCCACCACTCCTACTCCCTGCTCCTTTTCCGCCTCCTTTCCTCTCATTATTCTCCCCCACTCTGTCACCCCTGTGCTGCTGCTGACACTTTTACTTTGCAAACTTTGGGCCAGAGTCTGCCTTTATTTTCACCAGTGTCAATCCAGAGTAACTCCACTGACATCAGTAGAGTTACACTGGTGTTAAGTCCAGAGTAACTGAGGCCAGAATTTGGCTCTAAACTTTCACACCTTGATTCCGTTTTGCCTGTCTTTGGGCCTGGTTCTGAACTCGTTTACTCCAGTTTAAATCAAGAATCACTCTACTGAAGTCAACAGAGTTACACCTGGGTAAGATCAAAATGAGGCCTTTTCTGTCCACCTTTTTCGGCTAGTTCTTGTGTTTGAGTTACTTCTTAAACTGCCCTTTGGTCCTCACAAGCTTTTTAGCTTGCTCCGATGTAACTGTTAGGTTCTTTCAGCACTTCTCCCTGTGTTGCTGTGGAAACCTCATAATCTTTTGTGTGTGTGTGTGTTTTTACTTTGCTAGGAGTTGATGGAAATATCACTGACAGCTCTATCTTAGCTACATGGGTCCAAAGCTATGTATTCTTTGTCTGATTTCTGCAGGCATTTCCTTTTAAAATCTGATACACGCCAGTTGTACCTGGTGATTTTTTCACTAGGCAGGGGTGAATCAGTTTGGAACAAGTTCATTTTAGGACTCACCATTCGAAGCTTCACCCAGAACTCAAACCAAACTTTCTTTTGAGGACGGAAGTACCCTCCTTTCCACTTCTGTTATTCATTCTTATGTATATATTTCTGGGTTCTGTCTGGGTCTAGAAATGTATACCTCAAGAAGGCAGTTCTCATGGTTTCTTTGGTCCAAGTGAAAGGCTATGAAATCTTGCAAGCAAGCTCATGATCAGATGTACAACCCCAAGATTTTCAGAGAAACTTTGGATGAAAGACTGAATTATGTTTATCTGAGCATCCGAACCTTTTGGAGTTTTTCTATTGCTAGTTTTCAGATATCAGCTACTGACAAAGATTGGATGGTCTCAAGAGAATTCTGCCATCCTTAGCCACGCTGGAACTGCCTACCAGTGGAAAATAGGCAATTTCTAGTTTTGGATGTCACCTGGAAGCCAGACCTGCATGATGAATGCACATGCATCGGTTTGTATCTGAACCACCCTGAAATTTCGTCAGAATCACCCTTGAAGTTCGTATCTGAGGCTCTGGGTGGCTCATCTCTAATTACAATAAAATGTTCCGTTTATTAAGTAGCATAACAGGCACAGATTACATGAATGGCACCAAAGTTTCTCCACTCCCCAAACCAGAGATCAAATGCCTGCGGTATCTATTTCTGATCTGATCTTTTTATTTGGCAATGGTACCGATATTATTGGACAGTTGTGTATCAGCTACTGGTATCAATAATGCCTTCTTTCCCTTCCTCCCCTCCCCCCCCCATCTTTTAAATCAGCATGTAACCAGCGATCTCTTAGCACTCAATCTGAAGGGCTTTCCAGCAGACATGGTACAGCTGTTCCTTGTAGTAGCCTGGCTTCAAATGTAACGTATTCAGACCCTTCAGTACACAGCCTGCGTATGTGGTCTTTTTTTCCAGGCCATGGAGATATCTGGATAAACAATGCTGTGGCTGACAAATGGATTGCTCTATTTCTGGTATGAGAAAGTCAAATTAGACAGGAGAAGGAAAGCTAATAACACTTAATCACAGCTGTCATTCAAGATGAAATCTCCTAGGAAAACTTGTTGATTTCAAATATCTACAGTGTTTAAACAGATTGTCAGTGGAATTGTCAGTACAGTGGAAACGAGGACCTGGAGCAATGAGAGGGGCAGTAAAACTACTCACTGGGGTATCAAAACACATCTATATTAGAGTAAACTAGTCACTTTCCTGTGGTTTCAGGTCTAGACTGCTACTGACTTCCATGGAAGTTGGCTTAGGTGCAGGGCCGGCTCCAGCATTTCTGCTGCCCCACGCAAAAAAAAAAAAAAAAAAGCTGCGATCGGCGGCGGCAGTTCAGTGGCAGGTCCTTCGCTCCTAGAGGGAGTGAGGGACCTGCCGCCCCCGAATTGCCGCAGGTGCCGCCCCTCTCCCTTGGCCGCCCCAAGCACCTGCTTGTTAAGCTGGTGCCTGGAGCCGGCCCTGCTTAGGTGCCTGGGGAGGAACAGGAAAGGCACAACACCTATTCCACCACAGCACAAGATCCAGATAAGACCAAATGCTACCACTACCCTCTCCTGGGTGGAATTGGATCTGCTCAGTTGTGTGCCACAGGCTTTCTAATGTAGTAAGAGCATATGGATGACCGCCTTTAGTTAAAAAGGAATGGGCTTATGCTTCTAGGATTCCAGCATACACACACAAGCGGCAGTGAACTTTGTTACCCTTTTGGATTAAAGGTTAAAGGGGGGCAGGGGGCTATATAAACCTAAGACAGCGTAAGTCATCTGTGGTCATTTCAGTTACCAGAGCTCACAGGTTGGTGGTGTCAGCAGAGCTGGAATTTGGAACCTCCTGCCTGGGTTTTGGAACTGGAACCACTTGGGCTAATGGAAAGTCTGAGCCTATGGCACAGCGTTCAAGTGCTAATTTCTGATTCTATCCAGCAGAAGGAAGTAGTGGACGTAACCACTTGCTAGTTCATTACAATTGCAATATAAAATGAGTGAAATATAATTTATTATACATGGCTAGTTTTGAAGCTATTGCTATGAGCAGCTGTTATTTGAGAGTCGCCTAATTGGCACTTTTTAGTGCCCTCTTAATTCTGTGCCATGTAAGAAGTTTCAACTGTAGCAATATACTACTATTTAGTAACATGTTAAATAGGGTTGCGGGATGATTTAGTTGGGGTTGGTCCTGCTTTGAGCAGGGGGTTGGACTAGATGGCCTCCTGAGGTCTCTTCTATGATTGTATGAACTTTCTAATTGCACAAAACCGAACACCCTTGCCCCGCCCCTTGCCCTGCCCCTTCTCTGAGGCCCTGCCTCCCGCTCACTCCATCTCCCCTCCCTCTGTCACTCACTCTCCCCCACCCTTGCTCACTTACCCCAGGCTGGGGCAGAGGGTTGGGGAGGGGAGAGGGCTCCAGCTGGGGGTTCGGGATTTCGGGTGGGACCAGGGAAGAGGGGTTGGGGTCCAGGAGGGAGCTCCGGGCTGAGGCCGAGGGTTCGGAGTGCGGGAGGGGGCTCAGGGCTGGGTCAGGGGGTTGGGGTGCAGGCTGAGGGCTCTGGGAGGGAGTTTGGGTGCGGGAGGGGGCTCAGGGCTGGGGCAAGGGGTTGGGGTGTGGGATGCAGACTCCGGGAGGGAGTTTGGGTGCAGGAGGGGGCTCGGGGCTGGGACAGGGGTTTGGGGTGCGGAAGGGGGTTGGGGTGCAGACTCCAGACGGATGGTGCTTACCTCAGGAAGCTGCTGGAAGCAGCTGGCATGTCCGGCTCCTAGGCAGAGGGGTCAGGGGGCTCTGCGCACTGCCTGCACCCGCAGGCACCACCCCCGCGGCTCCCATTGGCTACGGTTCCTGGCCCATGGAAGCTGCGGAGCCAGTGCTCAGGGTGGGGGCAGCATGCAGAGCCCCTGTGGCTGCCCCTGCACCTAGGAGCCGGACATGTGGGCCACTTCCGGGAGCCGCGCGGAGCCAGGGCAGGCAGGGAGCCTGCCTTAGACCCACTGCACTAACGACCGGACTTTTAGCGGCCCGGTCAGCGGTGCTGACTGGAGCCGCCAGGGTCCCTTTTCGACCGGGGATTCTGGTCGAAAACTGGACGCCTGTCAGTCCTAATATTAAATCAAACCATGTACGTATAAAGCTTTCTCTTAATTACTTAAAAGCCTGATCATAACGTTCATGTTCTTGTTTGCATCTGTGTCTTTTACCTTTCTGCTTTATGCACTGAAATACCAGTGATTGTTAGGTTGTCATTTTGCATTTTATGATTGCAGTGGAGCTAGAGAATTGGTGAGAGTCGAGAGACCAGCTTTTGAGCTTACGCAGTTCTGGAAAACTTACTCAGGCCATGTCTACACTACCACTTATGTCGGCAAAACTTATGTCACTCATGGGTGTGAATATTCCACCCCCCATGGCAATATAAGTTATGCGGGCATAAGTGGCAGGGTGCACAGTGCTATGTCAGCGGGCGAGCTTCTCCTGCCAACATAGCTACCACTCCTTGTTGAGGGTGGTTTAATTACGTTGACCAGAGAGCGGCTACACGAGAGATCTTACAACAGCACAGCTGCATCGGTACAGCTGTGCCATTGTAAACTCTCTAGTGAAGAGAGAGCCTCAGACTGTCAAAGCTAAATACAAGGTGGAACAGATTTTATTATAAGCAGTTAACGTATATTTCAAGGTGAAGTGGGCCATTAACACCCCAAGTGGGGAAGCAGATGGGGGGAGGAGGGTTGTTGGTGGGTTAATTGTAATAAGTCATAAATACAGTTTCTCTGTTCAGTCCATGATTTTTAGTGTCTAGAAAAGTGATAAATTTAAGCTCCCAGGCTCGTCTTTTGAATGTGTTGTGAAGGTTTCCTTTGAGGATGAGAACTGATAGGTCAGATATAGAGTGATCACTTTGTGAAAAGTGTTCACCCACAGGTGATAGGTTTTTTTTTGTCTTTTATTGTTTTCCTGTGTGAGTTTATTTGAGAACATAGTGATTGTCTGGTTTCACCCACATAGTTGTTGAGATATTTAGTATACTAGGTGAGGTACACCACATGTAGTTATAAGCATGTGAACAGGGCCGGCTTTAGCAAGAGCGGGGCCCGATTCCTGGGGGCGGGGCTTGCCGGCAGCAAGCCCCGCCCCCAGGAATTGGGCCCCGCTCCGGCCGGGGTCGTAGGGCTTGGGTCCGGGCCGGAGCTGCTGGGGCCAGGTCCGGGGGTGCTCGGCCGGGGCCGGGCCGGAGCCGCGGGGCCGGGGCTGGGCCGGCGCGCTTGGCCAGAACTGGGGCCGGTGCCCCGGGGCCCGAGCCGAGCCGGGCCAGAGCCGTTCGGGCCGGGGCTGGGGGTGCTCGGCCAGAACCGGGGCCAGTGCCCCGGGGACCGAGCCGGGCCAGAGCCAGAGCCGCTGGGGCTGGGTCCGGGGGTGCTTGGCTGGGTCCGGGGCCGGAGGGAGCCGCTCGGCCGGGGCCGGACTGGGCCGCGCCCCCCCGGATCCCTCCTCGCGCCCCCCCACCCCAGCTTACCTGCTGCCGCCTGCCCCTGCTTGTTTTCAAACTTCCCGCGAAAAGCAGGGGAGGGGGAGGAGCAGGGGGGTGGAGCGTTCAGGGGAGGGGAGGAGGGGGAAGTGAGCTGGGGGCGGGGTGGACAGCTGCGGGGCCCTCTTAGGCACGGGGCCCAATTCAGCGGAATCGGCTGAATCGGCCTAAAGCCGGCCCTGCATGTGAAGGTCCCAAGGATATTGAAAGGTGTGTATGCGGGTTGTTGATCAGCGTAGTGGACACGTCTGCAGGTTTTGCATCTGTTGTTTTGGCAGGGTCTCGTGCTGCTTTGAGTTGGTGTGTCCTGGTCTGTGGGGAACTTGCTTCTGATGATGAGCTTGGAGAGGTTGGGGAGTTGTTTGAAGGCCAGAAGAGGTGGTTCAGGAAAGGTTTATTTCAGGATAGGGTCCCCATTGAGTATGGCTTGTAGTTAAAACAAAGATCAGAAGCACTGGAAAGTAAAACGGGAGACTAAGGAGTAAGCAAATTTCTAAAATGAAGCACGTTTGGAACCAATTTCTTAGAGCTTCGCTACGTAACAGATGGAAACTGGTTACGTATCACAGAGCAATCCTCGCTGAGCACCTGTTGAACACCTCTGAGATCCTGAAGATTAAGATTCACTTTATCATAAAATTAATGTGAAAGGGCCTTTAGTTATATGACCCTGAGAATGAATGGAGTGTCACCATTGCCACAAAACTTGCTAGGTTCAATAAAAGCGCGTATTGGGCCCTTATCTTCAAACACAGCCACAGTTTACTGATCTGAAATGATCAATCAACCTAATTGCATCTGATACTTATTAGACTATAACTGCTGTTTAGCCATGGACAGCTGAACACACTAAACTTATCAGCTGGGTAATGGTTTTCAGTAAATGAATCACCTTCACAGAAGCATAAATGGTGCCAACAAACACACCCTCAGAATGTGTTAGGTAGCCTGGTGGCTTTGTTCAGTTTTTGAAGGCACAATAATATGGAGCAATAAAGAAAGCTCCCGGACCATATACCACACTGCCTTACATCCTATGCAACCTGTTTGAAATCAGTGGAGTCTGATGGTGTAAATCAGTGGAGTCTGATGGTGTAAATCCATGCAGATTTTGGTCCATGCAGCACAGCATGTTGTACAATTAAACCCCTTTCTCACTAGAATTGCACAAAGCAGAAAGGTTATTCCAAATGGTGCTGTCGTCACTTTCAACCCAAACTCACTCTCTCTTATAGTCACTGTCATATATATTCTAGGGAAGCATTTCCCAGCCCTTTCCTCCCTGGCACCCAAAATCCACTTGTGTGTTTTTGCCATAACCCCAGTCCCACAATCCTTTGCAGCCTCAAGGGACTGTGGGAATGTATGGCAAGAAAACATGGCTCGATCTTGTGGGTGTGCTAGGGACAAGAGATTTGTGGGGTGCTGGGAAATGATACAGGGTACTGCTGTGTGGGGAAGATTTCATTGTGCCCCAACAACCATCCCTCTTACGAGCCATTTCCAGCCCACTCCCCCTCTGTAACCTAGTCTTTAAATCATGATTTGAGGACTTCAGTAACTCAGCCAGAGGTTAGGGGTCTATTACAGGAGTGGGTGGGAAAGGTTCTGTGACCTGCAATGTGCAGGAGGTCAGACTAGATGATTATGATGGTCCCTTCTGGTGTTAAAGTCTATGAGGTGGAAAACCTAATTGTTCTGACCCCTCCTGCTCTGATAGGGGGATGCATTCAATAAACCAATAGGCTTTTCTAATCTCTAATGTCCCTGAGCCTATCTGTCATTATTCCATTCATGGAACTCTCATGCAACCAATAGAAATTGTGCATATCTGTGGCTAGTTACAGTCCTATGATTCTGCTATGGCATGTAAGTAATTTTCATGACTAATAGAACAGGACATCACAGGCAAACAACAAGGAAAGAAGGAAGACAAAAATGGAGTGGATTGGGGGAGAGGGAGTAGAAAGGGTTGTCTTGAAGGAGTTAGCTCCTAAAATAAAAGAGGAGAGCACAGGATGGAGCAAAAACCTGTGCTCCATGCCGGCCTTGTGAAATGGTAACAGGGCTCTTTAGAGACTCTGGTATTAGGGGAGGGCGAGATGTTCTTTGTAAATGGCCACATGAACTGTGCGTGTCTGAGGAGAAATAGCTGGAAACAGCACACATGCCTGTTTGTGCTGCTAATGCTCAGGGGGGAATTGTTGAAGAACAGTTCATCCATGTAAAAATATGACCCACGTTAGGCTGCCAGTGCTAGTTAGGTCTGAGGCGACCGGTTGTGTAAGTGCAGGTCATGCAAATGATAGGTGCCTGGGGGCGGCTTTCAGTTATGCACACAATTTTTCCATAATTTATAAAACTTATGGAGAGCAGGATACATGCAAATTGCTCATTGGGGTCCCAGTTACTCCTTCTTCTTTCAAATTCCTTTGCCTCCTTGTGGAAATGCCCCCGGTTTCACTTTATTTATTTTCTGACTTGGAGTAATTCCATTATCAGACAACAGGGTTAGATTGGAGAAGGACAAGCCCTTTTTGTTCTGAGGGTTTTATAGACATTAGTTCAGGGTAATAGATTTGTGGATTTTTTTTTTTTTTTTTTTAAGGCCAAAGTTGGCCATTATGATCATCTGATCTGATCTCCTGTATAATACAGACCAAAGATTTCAAGTGATGGAAAATCCACCTCCTACTTCCATTTAATCAATTTCTCTGTATCACAGACAATGGTAAGATTAAGAACCAATATTTTTCTTGCGCTAATCAAGAAAGCCCTCGCACAGCCAACATTTTAATAAGAATAAGGCAACGTCAGTAAAAGAACTAACCCAGTGCACTAGAAGTCAGGACTCTTGGGTTCTTTTCCCAGCTTAGCTACTGGACTCATGTTATTTCAGCAGGTCATTTAACTTTTCTCCTTTGCTTTCTCCTCTATACAACAGATGTAGTCATATTTCATTGGCTTGATTAAATAATGCTTGTAAAGGGTTCTGAGATCCTTGGATGAAAGTTGCTCTATCTGTGCAAAGTACTGTAATTGTGGAAGCCCTTCACTGTAGCATTCACTGCTATGAGCAAGGTTCTGACTTGGTCATGAAACTAACAAGGACATTTGAGGATAAGGAACATTTAATGTTCACCTGTCCTGCAGGGGATTTCTTCCTCTGCTGGGAGAGTTGCATTAAATTCCAGGAGGGAAAAAGAGACTCCTTTTGTGCAGCATAATGGGAATGTTAAGGCTTCAGGAATGTAGGAGTTTCAGATGTGTGCTATATGTCTGGTCCCAATACGCACTATAGGCTCCAGTAAGGATAAAGAGAGCAAGCGAGTAAACTCAGAATGTTCGTGCTTTTGCTAAATCCAGTCGCTAATGATATTGCAACCAAGTCTTTGGACCAAACCATACTCTCCTTTACAAGCTCCTGAAGTCAATGGAGCTCTGGGTGTAGCTAAGAGCTGATTTTTAGCTCTTTGCACGGCATTCCTTTTCTCTCTTAAAAACAATTGTGAGGACACACCCCTTCCTTAAAAAGAGCAATCCACTAGACCAGCAAAGACCTGCTGTTTTATTACCACATATTCCACTTGGCTTACAGTCGTCTCCCAAGCCCATCCATGCCTGGGTGATCTAAGGCTGCTTGGGGAGCACCGAAGTATGCTCAGTTTCAGTGCAACTCAGCACGTCACGGATGCATCCTCCAACTGGATGGAAATGAAGACGTCTGAACGCCTGTGCAATGCAAGGACAAGACATGAAACAACACTGCCATGTTTCATTAGTCGGTGTTAGAGATGTTAATAAATAAGATGCATCATGTTGACTCCTCACTCCAGGGTCTGTGAATGATTAGTTGTGTCAATGCCCGTTAGGCTCAGGGACCTATCGTGCTGTACAAACACTTAGGAAGACACGACCCCTGGCCCAAAGAGCTTATGATTTAATTGATGACGAGGTACATGGTTAGAGCTGGGCAAAAAAAGCAGTTTCAGGTCAACCAAAACCAGTTGTGACTTTGGGTCAAATGCAGTGAACAGTTTTCAGCCAAAAAAAGGGACCGGGGGTGGGGAGGGGAAGGAATTTCTAAGGAACGCTTCCCTTGACATTTTCTAAATGAGGCATTTCACCATTTTGTTTTGAAATGACGTTTTGTACATAGAAACTTGGTTACATTTAACTTTCAAAAACTTGTAAAAATACACCCAAAAATGAAACACAACATTTGGTTTGGGGTTTGACCTGAGACAATGTTTTGTTTTGGTTTTTCATTTTGACCACTGAGCCAAAAAATCAATGAGCTGCCCATCTCTGCACATGCAATGAATAGCAGTCTGGCTTGTGAGTGACAACAGGACAGAACAGCAGAGTGAGGATGAGGGTAAGAGTCATAAGAATGTGATTTCATAGGCTAGCTGTGTGCAGAGCCAAAGGGTGACCATTTAATATATGGAGATATACCTATCTCATAGAACTGGAAGGGACCTTGAAAGGTCATTGAGTCCCACCCCCTGCCTTCACTAGCAGGACCAAGTACTGATTTTTACCCCAGATCCCTAAGTGGCCCCCTCAAGGATTAAACTCCCTGGGTTTAGCAGGCCAATGCTCAAACCACTGAGCTATCCCTCCCCCCTTAATTGGTTCTTAATTAAGGTACATAACTATCAGTTGTCCTATCCAAGCAATGTCTCCTGGCTAACTAGATAGCCATTATCATTGCTGCACATGTCAGAGAAGAAAGAAGTCCTTACTTTTCTTTAATCTGGGACTATAACTAGAGATGGGCCTTTAACAAACAATCCCTGAACCTCTGTAAATTCCAAACATCTGATTTCAGTCCTGATCTTCACAGCTGCCACTGACCCTGCAATGGGTCAAAACAAAACCCTGGTCCAAATTCCACTGACTTTTGGCTAAACTGGGAACCAGATCCAAACTTTGCGTTTTGGCTGTACCAGTAATAGAACTGATTGAATAATGGATTTTGCTGTTTAGAAGTGAAAAATCAGGGGAAAAAACTTTCTGGTTTGATTTGAACCAACACAATTTTTGTTGTTGTTGTTGTTGTATTAAAAGAATAATGATAGAATTGACAGAAACATTTCGAGTTGACTCAAAACATTTTTTCAGGTTTTTTTATGTGTTTTGAGTTGACTAACATTTTTTTCAAGTTTTTCATTTTGATTCAGCCATTTTGGGGGTTTTCTCCACCTTTTTTTTTTTTTTTTTTTTTTTTAATTGAAAATTTGGCCAATCAATATGCTGTTTTGAATTGAAAACTTGAAATTAAACTTTTTGACTTTTTCCAAAATAAAACATTTCAAAACAAAAAAGTCAAAACCGAAATTTTTGACTGTCCAATTTTTTCTCACTTGAAACTATTTGTCAAATTTGACCTGAATTCAACAAATAGTTTTGGGCCTCAAAAAATGCATTTCTCTACAAAAAATCAATTTGTCAAAAAAATGTCATCCAGCTCTAATCTGTAACTGTAATGCTGTCATCCAATTCTGCCCTCAGCTGCCACTCCTCTCTATGGGAGTTGCATGTACATAGCTGAGGATGGAATCTGGCTCTTTCTGTTTTTGGCACCAACTGGCAACAGAAATGGCATTCAAAGTTAAAGGCTGACCCACTGCCCCTTAACTCATGGGTCTGTCCCTCCATTTTAGAAGTTGGACACGGTCTTTCCCGGCAGTCAGAGGAGTGTTTTGGTTTATTGGCTTTTTCTGTACCTCTCCACACTCCCTTTGGCAGTGTCAAGTGCCATATAAGCACAGGCACACATTCTAAATTAGTTTCAGGGCAAAACTGTCCGTTCCCTTCAGCACTCATCCAGCTTTCTGATAATCTTCGGCAGTTCACAGGGCACCCAATCCAGCGAGGTGCTGAGTGCCTCCTGCAGGGTGGAGAGTGCTAACAGGGCTCAGTCCTTCTCGCCCCCAGCTCTGAGAGAACAGAGGGCTGACAGAGGGAAGAGTGGTGCTTCTAATATCGCCAGACTGTTCCTTAAAAGGAACCCATTGTGTTTGTAACAAAGTTTTCCATTTTCCTCAATTGCCTGTTGTTTGGCACATTCCGCCCCCGAAGTTTAAGGCAGATTTCCTGCCACTTCGGTCCCCTTATTTTGGACAGTGTTAATGGAACGGAGCTGGAATCGACACTGCTTTTTTCATGTGACTTGTTCAACAGCAACAAGCACAACACATTGGCTTTTTTCGGCCCCATAAATGACGGGTTAGTACGTTTAAAATCATGGTGGGAAAATGAGTACCTGGGGAGCTAAAAGGGATGTATTCTACCCTGCTGTATATACCTTGTACAATGCCAGTGGGGATTGGCTCCAAAAGAAGATATCTAGGGGACATAGGCTACTTATTATTTATGTATATGTTTTGTTACAGTCACACCTAAAAGACTCAGCCAAGACTGGAGCCTCCTATCCTACGCACAGTATAAACAGAGTAAGGGACAGACCCTGCCCTGAAAAGCTTAAATCTAAATCCACAAGACAAAGGGTGGGAAGGGAAACGGAGGTGAAGTGACCTGCCCAAGGTCTCATGGCTGGTAAGTGGCAGAGCCATGAACAGAACCGAGGTCTGCATCCCAGTGTAGTGCTCTATCCACTGGAATCCACTGCTACTGATTCCTGTGCAAAACTCCCACGAACGTTGCACAGACGGCGGATTATGAATCCAGAGAACATGTGTCAGATTGTAAGAGTTTTTTAAAGGGAACCGCAAAAGCTATGCATCACTTCTCTTCTTATCTACAGTGGTGCCTCTCTGCTGAAGCCAGGTGATGGATCTGAAAGCCTGTTTATTCACTGAACAGGTACTGCATAGGCCTGAGGTGCCTCCAACCTGTTCTGGATACAGAATGGGCCCAACGTGCATCATCCTTCTGCTTGAGAAGATAGTTCAGTCCTTAGCTCTTCTGCCAAGGCTGCCATCTCGTGTTGCCCAGTAATGGATTATGCTGTGGGGCCCTGTTTAGTGGGAATTGAACCGAGATCTTCAAACCCATTTCTCATAGGCCAGTGAATAGCCACCAGGGATAACAGCATCTAGCCTCTAAGGAGTTGGTCTAGCTTTGAGTTGTCAGCATCCTTTAAAGCTACAACCTATTCTAGATCAGGGATGCATCACTTGACACTCCATAGAAATCAACTGATATCCTGATCTCCTTCTTGCCAGAAAGAATTGCCAGTCCAGCCGGTTTCTCCACTGGCTGTGTCTGTCTTTCAGGTAACTATCATTTTGATTCTGAGAACTCTGTCTTCCTGACATGCAGATGATCCATTTTGCTGCACCATACCTGGGATTTGCCTGTCCTCTCTTGGAAGTAAATCTTTGTGATTTCAAACCATTAGGCACTTCTTATTTCTCCCCAACCCTTCCAAACACCGTAATATGAGTCATCCCCCGTTTTCTTGGCAGCTGCTCCATAAGTAACGATTCAGGATGTACCATGTGTTTTAGTGCTCAGTGTATCATATGAGTGAAACATCACAGAGGATGTCTTAGAATGCTGAAAAGGGAACATTTCTACAAACCAAGCTTGTCCAGACTTTCCTTGTGTTCCTTCTGCTGCTATTAAAGGCATTTCTGCTTTGTAAGAGCTTTCTTCTTCACAGCCCAGGTTCAATGATGAGGATGATTAGATTATCTGCACAGCAATAGCACCTAATGAGCGGCGATAGCGCTGTCCGCAAAACTTTTGTCGGTCGGGGGGGTGTTTATTCAGATGGGATGAGATGCAGAGTCCACAGACAAAGGTGCAAGAAACCCCTGCAGGTGGCAGATGTGGGATAATTTACCCCCATGATAGTCTCCTTCTAACCCCTAGTGTAGCGGAGATGGGTTTAAACCCTGAAGCAGGAGGTTTAATATCCTTTCCCAAAACTCTGGCTTTAGTATTTTTTATAACAACTCTGGATAGTCTTGTGATCCATATAAATGTCCACTTCTTTTCAGGAACTGCTCCCATAAATACCACTCAGCATGAGTAAGCCCTGATCTACACTGGAGGGGGGAGGATCGATCTAAGTTATGCAACTTCAGCTACATGAATAATGTAGCTGACGTCAACGTACTTAGATCGACTTACCGTGGTGTCTTTACCATGGTGAGTCAACTACTGCCACTCCCCCGTCGACTCTGCCTGCGCCTCTCGCGGCGCTGGAGTACAGGAGTCGACGGGAGAGCGCTTGGGAGTCGATTTATTGCGTCTGGACTAGATGCGATAAATCGATCCCCGCTGGATCGATCGCTGCCTGCTGATCCGGTGGGTAGTATAGACATACCCTAAGGGTGGGAGAATCCAGACTTGAACTGGCCGTTCCTCTGAGGATGTGAGAGGGAGAATAGAAGAAGGCTATGTCATCTGAGGGATTCCCAGGATTGGAGTCCCAGGACCCAGCCACGTGCCTCTGGGGTCAGATTTAACCACCATAACAAGTACCACGCTTAACACTAGAACAACACTGTTTATGTAGCCCAGGCACAGTCAGGAGTAAGCCTGGGTCAGTATTTCTGTCAGGAGGTTACACAGACTGCCTTGCCCTGATAGAGAGACAAGGTGGGTGAGGTAATATCTTTTACTGGACCCCTGGTAAGCATTCAGAACAAACCCAGGTCAGGCTCTCTAGCAGGGCTTACACAAACTCCTTGGCCCTGGCACAACATACAGCACAGGTCCCCCCATGCATAGCTAGACACAGACTCTCTGCCCAGCATCAATGCACACCCCCGGGAGTCAGTGCAAGCTGTCCATGCTCTTTGATGCTGGTGTGCCCTGTGAGCTCAGAATGAGGGTCTGGCTGTGTGGTCTCCAGTGCCCTGTGAGCTCCAGGCTGTGTGTCTGCAGGGCTCTCCAGTGCAGCAGCTGGCTTCTCCTTCAAGCAGTTCCTAGTTCAGACTCCACACCCCCGAGCTTTGGTGTCTCTCTGCACAGCTGGTCCTGCTCCAGCTGGAGTGGCTGCAAGCTCCTTGTTCTGCCTCCAAACTTCACAGGCTTGTCCCTGTCCTGCTCCCCGTCTGTTCATTGATTCAAACCCTCCCAGGTGGTCTGTAGCCAATTCTGTGTCCTTGTTTTGGAGTGGCACTCCCCTCAGCTAATGAGATTGGGTTGTCCTCTTGGGGGCGGGGCTCTACCCCCTCTCACAGCTGGCCTGTCTTCTGTGGTTATAGTGGCCCTTGACAGCTGACAAGAATTAAAAAATGGTCAGGCTGGACTCTAGGAAATAGAGAGAGAGGGATGACCCTGGCCAATATGCCTTGTTCAGTTGCTTCTCTGACTGTGGCCACACTGTAAGTGTTCACTTACCTTAGTATTCTGCACAGCTGGGGCCCACTCACTCTGATTGGATGTCCTTCATTCAGCATCACTTCTTGCTCCTTACACTTTTCTCTGTAGCCTCAGCTAACCACTCCATCTGAGCCCTCTGTCTCTGCTTTACAGCTGTTTTCCTGGCCCCTTGTGTCTGGAAGAACCTCCTGCTGCTCCCCAAGCACCTTCTCTCTTCCCCTTCAAATCACTCTGGAAAACCCAAGGCTTCCTCTGGTTTGATTTTTAAGGAATGAACTTTCTGCACACTCTGGAGTATTGTATGTGTCTGAGTTAGACTGTAGGTTGTTTGGGCCAAATTCAGGCCAGGTATATATACTGTAAATTGGCTCCTCTCCATGGACTCCAGGGGAACTGCATCTGCTAACTTTAGCCTCTATGGTTTCTGTGCATTACTATGTACATTTACAGTGCGTGAAGAAGAATAAGTAACACCAGATAGATATTGTAATCATAATACAATCCATTCAGTGCATTAAAATACTGCTGGTACAGTTACACCACTGTAAATCGGAAGAAACTCCATTCACTAGTGTTACACTGGTGTGACTCTGGAGTCAATAAAGTCAGACTATGGCAGAGGTCCCCAAACTGTGGGGTACGCCCAGAGGACCATTGGGGGTGGGGGTGGCTGGGGTCCCGGCCAACCCTCATGGGGGCAGGGAAGCAGCATTGCTCCACTCCTGGTCCCAGCTGCCGGCCCCGCACCCCGGGGTCCCGACTGCTGGCCCCACGCCCAGGGCCCTGGCTCCCAGCCTCAGCCCCCAGCTGGGGCTCCGGTCCTGGCCTCCCCTGCCCCCAGCTGTGGCCCCATTCTCAGCCCCCTTGCCCCTGTCTGTGCCTCCCGCCCCAGAGCCACAGCCCCACTCCCAGCACGGCCCAGGGGAAGGGGGGAAGGGGCACGACCCTGAAAAGTTTGGGGACGACTGGACTAGGGCCTCTCTATTTAAACTGATCTTCAGAATCATAGCAAGCAGCTTCAGCTGCACAGAATGTTGCAACTCAGATAACCATTTCCTTTAAGTGTATAAACCCGAATGGCTCAATTCTGCTGACCGGTGCATGAGCTACTCAGTTCTGGGAGTGCATCATAGAAATGCTGGACTTGGTCTCTGAACATTCATGCAGGTAAATCAGGCGCTTGGGGGAATAACTAAACTACTCAAGATAGTTAAGACCAAAGCAGATTGTGAAGAACTTCAAAAAGATCTCACAAAACTAAGTGATTGGGCAGCAAAATGGCAAATGAAATTTAATGTGGATAAATGTAAAGTAATGCACATTGGAAAAAATAACCCCAACTATACATACAACATGATGGGGGCTAATTTAGCTACAACGAGTCAGGAAAAAGATCTTGGCGTCATCGTGGATAGTTCTCTAAAGATGTCCACGCAGTGTGCAGAGGCGGTCAAAAAAGCAAACAGGATGTTAGGAATCATTAAAAAGGGGCTAGAGAATAAGACTGAGAATATATTATTGCCCTTATATAAATCCATGGTACGCCCACATCTCGAATACTGTGTACAGATGTGGTCTCCTCACCTCAAAAAAGATATTCTAGCACTAGAAAAGGTTCAGAAAAGAGCAACTAAAATGATTAAGGGTTTAGAGAGGGTCCCATATGAGGAAAGATTAAAGAGGCTAGGACTCTTCAGTTTGGAAAAGAGAAGACTAAGGGGGGACATGATAGAGGTATATAAAATCATGAGTGATGTTGAGAAAGTGGATAAGGAAAAGTTATTTACTTATTCCCATAATACAAGAACTAGGGGTCACCAAATGAAATTAATAGGCAGCAGGTTTAAAACAAATAAAAGGAAGTTCTTCTTCACGCAGCGCACAGTCAACTTGTGGAACTCCTTACCTGAGGAGGTTGTGAAGGCTAGGACTATAACAATGTTTAAAAGGGGACTGGATAAATTCATGGTGGCTAAGTCCATAAATGGCTATTAGCCAGGATGGGTAAGAATGGTGTCCCTAGCCTCTGTTCGTCAGAGGATGGAGATGGATGGCAGGAGAGAGATCACTTGATCATTGCCTGTTAGGTTCACTCCCTCTGTGGCACCTGGCATTGGCCACTGTCGGTAGACAGATACTGGGCTAGATGGACCTTTGGTCTGACCCAGTACGGCCTTTCTTATGTTCTTATGTTCTTATAACTGGGGGCAGGTTGATGAGGTAGCTCACATCCAGCATCTTTCTAGATGGCCATTCGTTTCAGTGGGAGTGTGCATAATAGTCTACAGCTGACATATGTCTGCCATTTGCTGGGTATTTGTTTTATAGTGTGTTTACTATGCAAAACCCCTGTGAATGGAAGAGTGTCCACGCGCACTAAGCAGGCTGAAAAATCCTGGTTAAAGGCTGAACTACTAATGGTAAAACCCAGGTGATTTCATTCATGCAGGGGGTGCAAAGGTCCTTTTCTTTTTCCTTTCTTCTTCTTTTTTTATTGGTCATATCAACTAAAAGAAAGAGATGGGACTTAAATACAAACATCTAGAGTAAAAGGCAAGCAAGGAAGGTTCTGAGCCAGCGTTATGAGCTACGAAGGGGGTGTAATCTAGTGGTTAGAACAGGGAACAAGCAGTTCTGTTGCTTCTGCCAGTGATTCCCTGGACAAGTCACATAACACCTCTGCCTCTGTATCACCCATCTATACATTGGGCAGAATAATTCCGGTGATAGTGGTGTGTGGCATAATTAATATCTCCGAAGTACTCTGAGATCCTTGGATGAAAGGCATTTGTGACAGGGCGCTGGTCCCCAGTAGGGTGACCAGACAGCAAGTGTGAAAAATCAGGACGGGGTTGGGGGGGTAATAGGAGCCTATATAAGAAAAAGACCTAAAAATCAGGACTGTCCCTATAAAATCAGGACATCTGCTCACCCTTCCCCAGTGAACAAGAGATTAAATTTAGCTTCCTCCTGGCACAGGCACTCGGGGAAAGGAAAAGCAAAGGAGTATAAATTAAATGCTTGGAGGACGTGTAGAGGAAAATGCCTGTGAGGAGGAAGGGCTCTCATTTAGGGCCCTAGGGGTGGAATCCTAAACCGGGGGAGGGTTGGGAGTTGGTACTGGTTTTGGGTTTTTTGTTTTTTCTTATGTAATTTGTTTTAATTTCTGATTTATAAACATTAACCTTTGAGGACAAATACTTGTTGACGTCACCTGTGGGGGTTTTCCCCCGGCTAACTCCTTTCCTCAGGTTACGGCATTCCATATGTGCAAAGTATCATTTGGACGAACTCACCGTGCATTGCCTATGGTTTGCAACGAGTCTCTAGCCAAATTCACCCTTGACGTAACTCCAGTGAAATCAAAGGAAGTAGGCCAGGGATGAATTTAGGCCATGACAGAGAGAAACATACCCTTTTGTTCTGTAGTACCGTTAAGCACAGTATGGGGCTATAAAGGGTGTATATCGACACAGCTCCATTGACTTCACTGTAGTTATTCCCGATTACACCAGCTGAGTATCTGGCTCAGTGAGCCAGTTGAAGTATGGACCGTGAGATTTAACACAGAATACAGCCTGTCTTTTGTTTCAGTCTGACTCTACACAATAGGGCTGAAAGAAAACGGCAAATTTTGTTGGGGGGAGGGATCTATCTAAGGTACTTCTCTGGCCCCCCTTACTGTGGTATCTGAGCACCTCACAATCTTTAATGTATTTATCCTCTCAGCACCTATGTGAGGTAGGGCAGTGCTGTTATCCCCATTGTACAGATGAGGAACTGAGGCACAGAAACACAGAGGCCCAAATCCTCAAAGGTACTTTGTACTGCAACACTTAACCTCTGAGGGTACGTCTACATTGCAGTTAGACACCCATGGCTGGCCCGTGCCAGCTGACCCAGGCTCGCAGACTTGGGCTAAGGGGCCCTTTCATCGCAGTGTAGACTTCCAGGCTTGGGCTGGATAGGACCCTGTGAAATGGGAGAGTCCCAGAGCTTGGGCTCCCCTCCAGCCCAAGCCCAGAAGTCTACACTGCAATGAAACAGCCCCGCAGCCCGACCCCTGTGAGTCCGAGTTAGCTGGTACAGGCCAGCCACGGGCGTCTAATTGCAGTGTAGCCAGACCCTAAGTGCCTTGCCACCTAGTGCAATCCTCAGCCCCGAGCTAGGCACACAGGCTCCCCATACAATGCATGGCTTAAACAACTCAGAAAAAAATGCTCAGAGGCCAGCAAACTGAGCAGGGAGCTGCCTAAGCTCGCCAGCAGTGAAATACAGAGGAGAGGGTCTTAGGCACCTAAGCAGCTGGCCTGGTGCATGGGACAGAGATAGGATCAAGAGCAGAGGGAGGCACCTCAGCCAGAAACCCTCTGCTGGAGTTAGGCACCTAAACCTGGTCAGCCACATAGCTAGCCCATGCCCTAGCTGCCGAAACAGCCTTTCCCTCTCTTTCCTTCTCATGCTTGATACTTTTCACACTCATCCTGCATTTCCCTGTGCTCCCGCTGTCATTTGTGTGGCGGCTTGTGCAGTTCCCCTACCTATCAATGGACTGGATCTGGCCCTCCTGCTTTTGGTGGGGTCTGACAAGTATCAGGTGTTAGGAAAGCTCAGAGCACACCTAGTATTCCCCTGCATAGTCTGAAAATCCTGGCTTGAGCTAGGGTGCTGAGCTGCTCGCTAGCGGCAGGATGGCAACAAGGCAGGGCTGGATTAAGACATAAACTAATAAGCTACAGCTTAGGGCCTCACAATATGAAGGGCCTCTAAAAAAGAAAAAACTGACTCCATTTCAAATTTTATCAAAATCGGTTCATAAAGGAGAGATGGGAAAAGGATGATTCTCTCTAAATATAGGCATTTTCGTTCAAATATGACAAAAATATACACATCTGGCTACACAAATACCCTTACCCTACCCTGACCCTTCACTAACTGTTCATTATTGACAGGTGGAAGGACAGGGCTGAGGGGAAAAAAACAATAATTAAACTTGTAAAATTACTATTTCTACGAGTAAGTCTGCTATCGGTCTCCTAAGGCAGCGTTTTGTTGGCCAGCTGCTACTGGTAAAATTCTGACCGTACCTTTATACCTTATTTAAATATATATTCTCACTGCCGATAAAATTGGGGAAAAAATGTGAGGTGGTGAAGCAATCCTGCCAAGCTCATGCTTGTATGGGACTCGTCCTAGGAGTGATGTCATATATAGCATCCCCATTGACTGGTAATAGCCGGAAGGCCGCCATCTTTTGTTTACGGTCCAGCATGCTCAGTCATATAGTGCCTTCGCTCCTGTTTTCCTTCGTTTTCTTAAGTGTTAGTGTGTTCTTTCTTCTTTTGATCTGTACATACGTACAATTGTGTATTTTAGTGCTCATGCCGCTTTCTGCTTCATGCGCTATCCATGCTTCACATGATTGAGTTTGCAGGTGATCATCTTACGGACTTGGGTCAAGTGGATTTTGAGGAGGATAAATTTGTGTTGGCTTCCCTCCATCAGTTTCGGGAACCTTCACAGTAAATATCAGAGAGTGCTGATGACAGGATAAATAGAGGGTTTTGAGAGAAGTGAAGGAAGAGAGGGGGGATAGCTCAGTGGTTTGAGCATTGGCCTGCTTAAACCCAGGGTTGTGAGTTTAGCCCTTGCGGGGGCCACTTAGGGATCTGGGGCAAAATCAGTACTTGGTCCTGCTAGTGAAGACAGGGGGCTGGACTCAAGGTCCCTTCCAGGTCTAGGAGATAGGATATCTCCATTAATTTTAATTTTTTTTTAAATTTTAATATATATCAAAATATTTTGAGTACTTGCTGAGCAAGTTATTTCAAACAATGTGCATATATTATTTATAGGCCATTAAAGCCTATAATATTCATTATATTTGCTTGAATATAGGCTAGTTTTTCTCACTTTCTCAATGCCTGTCTAGAGATTACCCGTCTTTTTACTGGTAAATTCTCTCTTTCTCTTTCGTGCATATAGCTTGTTGTCACTCTGTGTGTCCGAGGTGTTTACTCAAGATTAATTAGTGGTCCTGGGGGAGACAGAAGATAGAAAAGCGAACGCGAAGAAAGATGTCAGCTTTTCTTGCAGCATTTTCTAGGCAATCTGCCCTAAGTATTCTGTGCATCGAAAGTGACAAACCCCGTAGCTTATCATTTGAGGACGTCAGCAATGACTTTGCTTTCCAAAAATCACGAGTGAAACTGTTTTAAATTTCAGTGTTAAAATGAATGTGATGTGCAGACATCCTGCAGGTTGTACTGCTTCCATTACGTAAGCTGGTCTGTGTTACTGTAACTGCTTTTGTGTTGCTGTAGATATAAAGTTTTCATATCTACTAATTAAGAAATCATAGATGAAAATATGTTAATTTGAAACTATTTTATAATGCAAACAGGCATATTGCAAGACGTGTTTTAGTTAGATTATTATTCTATTTTTACAACCTCGCCTTTGCATATATGCAAATATAAAGCTTTTGTGTTTATATATTCAATGTCCTTTCTGTGAAAATAACAAATTAATTTTTTGTATGGTATGGGTCCTCTTACACTTGACATATCTTAGGGCCTCAGAATGTCATAATCCGGCCCTGCAACAAGGCTTAGGTGGCTTTGAGAATGCTGACTGGCAGAAATTTAAGCGCCATGGGGACTTAGATGCCTATGGGGTTAGGTGGCAGCTGAACAGGTTTCAAAATGTCAGTGGCACCTAAATGGTGGGCTTAGATGCCTAAGTAGCTTTGAGGGGTTGTGGAGCAGGGAATTTATGTCCTGGGCTCTTGGGCCCTAACCAGAGAACCACCTTTGCTCTCAAAGGATAGATGGGAAATTCATATGCACAATTTTGTTTGGGGACATTTTCAGCTTCAAGTTTTATTGTGTTTTTCAGCACACATTTGCGAAATAGGGGGTTTGTGCTGAAACCTGAAGCTCAGAAGTGTCCCACCCTTCCATGGGAAAACAGTCTGCATTCAAATGAACATTTAGGAATTTCAAATTCTATAAAGGAGGAGGGGTTTTGTTTTCTGTAGAAATGAATGTATTTTCAAACTCAGAAGGGTCTTACTTTCTAGTAAGAACGTTTTTCATGACGTTTTTCAGGTTTGGAATCGAAACACAACGTGAAAAAACTTATTTCAAATTGTATTCCCTCACAATATTTGAATTGTAATTTTTGTTCTTTTATTTTAAAGACTCTTATCATTAATATTTGTTTATCTAAGGAACTTCTATGGCTCCCATTCCCTCACAAACTTTAACACGGTTATACTACCTGTGAGGTAAGGAAGTACTATTATTCCCATTTTACAGAGAAGAAGCTGAGGCGTAGTCTGACTAAGTGACAGGAAATCTAGAGCAGAGCAGGGACTTGAGCCCAGGTTTCCTAAATCCAAGGTTAATGCCCTAACCACTGGATCATCCTTTCTTTCTTTATAAAGTTTATGGTAGCATCCGTGATGTGCTAGGGACTTATGTTTTAACTCTGGTCCTGATCCTGCACAGACTTAGGCTTGTGCCTAACTTTACACGCTGGGCGTAGTCCCCATTGACTGCACCGGGAAGTCAACAGTCAATATGAACTTTACAGTGTAGGATGTTAAGCGCGTGCATAAGCCTCTGCGGGATCATGGCCTATATTTGTAAATTTAAAATTACAAGACACAGAAACCCTGATGTTCCTTTCTCAGTCTGACCTCTTTTTGGGATAACATTACTGTTACTTGTAAATAATATTAATCCAAAGGATAATTACATTTTTGTTGGATAGTATTATTATAACAGACATATCAGTTTTCTTACATTTTTCTCCTGTTGTTCTCACAGGTCTGATCCAGGGTGACAATAAAAAGCTGATATTTTTAAGAGAAAGGGATTTATTTTGGCTGATTCTGTATACCCGCTGTCATTTGCTTTGAACAGGCATTGTTGTTTCTGAAGTGTGAAGTACATTTCAATAATGGATAATCATTGTGTCTTCAGTCTCTTTCGTTTTTACTTGTGCATTTTTGTTTCTATGCCAAAGCAAACTAACTCTTGCTCATATAACTCAACAAGACCAGATAAAATGCATCCAGGAGATTTGAGAGAACTGAGGCCTAGGCCAGTAGCCTGGGTTCAGGCCAAATTCTCAGTGCAGTCAATGGGAATTCAGACTACATAAAATCTGCAGGATCAGGCACCTACTGGAGGGAAAAAACCTCCAGACCTCTGAAAGTAACCTTTTATAAACCATCAGGGTTAAGGTACCTGACGACTGGAAAAAGACAAATGTGGTACCTGTCTTTAAGAAGGCTATGAAGCAAATTCCTGGCAACTTCTGTCTTATTAGTTTAGGGTATATTCTGGAAAAGTATTGGAGCAAGACAGTCTGTTAAGCAAGTCAGTATGTTAACATTTTGCAGAAAGATGTCCAATAACTAAAAAACGTATTAAAAATAGGCAATGCCAAACAAAGCTAAAATTGCCTTTCTAATTTAGGAGATACAGAAAACCCAGCAGAGCTATGCTATATCTGGGTTTCTGTAAGGCATCTGATATTGTGCCACAGAAGAAACTAGATAAAAATACCATAGCACGGACTATAAACTGAGAACAGAGACTAATTATTATGGGTAAGAACTCTAGGGCACAGCAGGGCACCACAGTGATCAGTTGTGGAGACTAGTGATATTTCATTCCTAGAAAACAGGCCAGTTCCCAGTCAGCTGGGGACCAGCTCATTCCCTGGGTTACTTGAGGGCATTATGCCCGGGGAAGAAAGGGAAAGCAGCACTACATGGAGGAGCCAGGTTGGGACTCTTGCCTGCAGTGAGTCCTGATTGACTCCACCTCCTGCTGGCCCATCTGTTGTGAGCTGCCTCCCCTTGCTGCTGGGCCCCACTGCTCACATCACCCCGAAGAGCAGAAGGAGGTTGGCAGCTCAGAGTAGCACCAGCAGGGACTGGGGACAAGAGCCTTCTGGCAAGGAGTCCAGAGTGACTAAGGGCTGAAGAACAGCAGGTGAGAGCAGGTAGGCATGGCAAGGGAGCAGTGCACTCAATTAAGGGTATTTCATTTGCCAGTGTCAGTGGGGGCTGCGGGAGGGCTCATTTTGAGAGGGGTGAATGGGGGGCAGAACTCTGGGGGGAAGGAGGATGAGCTCTAAGAGGGCAGGATTGTCCAAAGTGCCCAGAGGAGTAGACTCATCCTCAGTGCATTTTATTGAGGACAAGTAAGGTCATCCTCAGGGTCCTGTGAGTTAACTGATCTTGAGGAAGATATTCATTTAGCCATTGGCTCATGACACCACAATTGGAGGAGGACAGAACCAATCGGGATATCTTAGAGTGGCAGTAGAGAGGAAATCAAGAAGAGAGATGCATGCTACCCAGGGGACAGCTCCCTGAAAGGAGTTCAAGAAAGCCCCAAGAGCCAGAGTAAATAGCACACTGAATACAGGTTGCCAGTGTGACACTGTCAAAAATAAAAACCTGTGCTATTCTGGGCTGTCTCCAGAGAGGTTCCCATGTGAAGTTAGGGCATGAATAGCACCATAACTTCATGTAGCCCTGGAGAGACCCCACTTGGAATATTTTGGCCAGGTTTGGTTCATACAGTTTAGAAAATATATTGTAAATCTAGATGGAATACAAAGATGATAGGGAAAATGGTGAAGGGTTGGAGGCTGATACATGAGGAGGGGTGAAGACTGCTATATTTACATCTAGAAAAGGGAAGGTTTGAGAGGGACATGTCACACATATAAATATAATCAATAATGCAAATAAGGAAGGGAATTAGTCAGCCTCAGAAGATGGCAGGACTAGGAGCAATGGCCATAAGCTAAGGAAGACAAAAACTTTGGATGGTCAAGGGTCTTAGTTGTTCTGTCAAGCTATGGAGGGGTGGAATGGCCTGCCAGTGAGGACACTGTTACTTCAGATATTCATACACAAGTTGGATATAATGCTAGAGGGAATTATGTACCATGTAATCTTGCAAAATGCAAACCAAGCACTCAGCACTCATGAACACCTAGCTATTTATTTGGGTGCCTAAGTAAGAGTTTAGGAATCTAACTTTAGGCACCCAGGTTGGCACGTCTTGGCCAAAGTGTCCCATTCAATGTCCAAAATGCCCTTTTTACACTGTCTATGATTCTCTTGTAATCTCAGAATAATGTTACCCCTGCTTTCCATATACCGTATAGAGATTTCACTCACCGAAGATATAACGTGTAATGGGCTTGGTGGAATAACAGGATCATAAAATATCATTTGCTGTACCAGGGAGTAGTTAGGTCCAGGAAATTCCTTTAGAATTGGAGGCACACCCACCCACACCCTACCTACCTGCCAGTGAAAGACACGCACAAGGAAGTACTTAATATGTTAGAAAATGTATTTAGATTGTTAATTGCTTGGAGTAGGACTGTGTCTTCTGTCTTGTACAATATCCTATATGTGTAACCCTTTACTTAGGCTAGGAGTAAAATTACATTGCAGCATTGGGTGGTAACTGTGGGCAACATCTGACTATTTTATATGTTTGCTCAAAACTTCAGAGCACTATAAAAAAAATTCCAGGACCAAATATTAGTAACAAATTTGCAAAGTTCATTGCAGACAACAAATTAAAAAACATTCCAGCCGTTACCTTTAAATAGCCACCATTCAGTGGTGTCTGATATACTGCTCTTATTTTCCTCTTGGAAAAGGAGATAGTTGCAGCAGTTCCAGTACTTTCCTATAGCAACTGTGGGAAAACATTGACTTCTTAATGGTCATCCCTGTGGGCTTGCTTCTAATGTGACTCACACCGGTGTCATTCATAACTGTCTCCACTGAATCTGTGTTTATTTAGTCTCACCCACCCACCCACCCATCTATATCTGGCTAGGTTCTTCACCCATCACCAGACTATAAGAGCACCTACATTAATAAAGTTACCCTTGTAACACTCACTGACAGAATGACGCTGGTATAAGGGAAACCAGAACTGGGCCCTGTGTCACGGTGATGCAAACCATTCCCCTTTCAGGGGCAATGTTTAAAGTCATAGGTCTTAAGTTGTGCTAGTGAAAAAGTGTGAGCAGGTGCAGTTAATGGCATGGGTCAACCTTGTTCCTTTATGTTCAATCCAGTTACTACTTTATCTAGAGTTGTTTACACAGGCAGACAGGTACCTATTTGCACTTGTATTATCTGTTTTGTGCAGGAAAATGTGGGTTTTGAACATGTGCTTTCTTGTGTACATAGTCCACATGCATATTTGGACTTAGGAATTAGGATACAGTTTTGAACATGTGCCCAGCTGTATTTATGGTGAGATGGTTATGATCTCTATTCAGATGAGAAGAATGTAAATTCCTTATCTACATGGATCCTACTAAGTGCAATTCCTTAGTAGTTTTCACTGTCCTGTGAGTTGTCTTGTCATTCTCATTTTGTACATAGCTCCATGGCTGTCTAGCTGTATTATGGAGGATCTCTTGGGTGTCTCTCTGAAGCATCAGGTATTGGTTTCTGCTAAGATAGCAGACTTGATGGACTGATGGTCTGATCCAATATGGCAGCTCCCAGTGACTCCTAACAAATGATTTACCTCTAGCTGTGGTGCATTTTTTAGGGAATGTCATCTTGTAGCTGCCAGGACTGCTCAGTTTCCGATTCCCAGCTCTTACCCCTCAAAAGCTCGGGAGATGACACTCATTATGTACTGCAAGCTGATATATGAATTTAATCAAGCAACCCTGTGAAGTACTGTAGCTAGATAAGGAGTCCACAGCCTATAACCAGGAGATGGCACAATGTAACCACTCTATGAACACTGCTATTATTTGCAAATGTTGTACAAGCGGCACATTAAGTAAATCTCAACAAATAAGAGTGGATGTGTTAGCGCTTGCTAAAAACAGTGTTAAATTACAAGTATTTTCATAACCTCCCCCCCCAAAGGGTGTATTCTGATTCTCAAGTGAAAGCCAGAGTGCCAGTGACCTCACAGCAGCTTTAGTGGTGTGTATCTGTGTGGTGTGTGTGCCCATCTCTTTCTCAGCGGGTGTCTTCCCCCCCCCCCCCCCCGTGTGTGCTTGTGTGTGAACATAGGTTTCTTTCTGTGTCTGTCTGTCTGTCTGTGAGTATGGTATGTGTGAGCCGGGCAACATGTGACCATGCATGTGCCTGTATGATTTCCGTAGCATTGCACCCGCTTACACCAGGCTGATTTTGGCAGCGTGTTTAAGATTTAGATGCACACCTGCTTAATTATTTCCCAAGCTAAAAAGAAAATACCTAACCCTAGAACAAATGCACAATAGACCCCTGGAACTAATGTATTAGGGACCCGGAGCTGTCATCACTCACTTACAATCACGTCTCCCCCTGCTCGTGAGGTGCACACCTGTGGTTTGCTGGCAGTGCATTTCTTCTTAGCACGGGGGCGTCCCAGATGCACAGCTAGTTTACATTCTTGGGTCTTCCTGTGAGCTTTTGAGAATTTCTGCCGGCATTTGCGTGACTGCTGTGGACTCTTAGTTTTTGTTACTGAGTATGATTTTATCCTCATTGCTTTAATATTAAGGAGCTGTCCTAAAGCCTCAGCTGTCAGAAGGCAGAGTCAATCCGCCGGTGTAACTCCACTGAAGTGAGTGAATGAGGCCCAAGCACCCTTAATTGTACCACTGGGCACGAGTGCATTATACCATCTGTCTACGTGTACCACTCTAATCGCTGTGGTATCTTAGTACCTCACAATCATTAATGTGTTTTTAATCATCACAATGCCTCTTGAAGATAGGGCCGTGCTGCTATCCCCATTTTACAGATGGGGAACTGAGGCGAAGGACAGAATAAACAACTTCCCAGCGTCACAAAGGAATAGAAACCAGGTCTTCTGAATGCCAGACCAATGCTCTATCTACTAGACCACTGGTTTTCAAACTGGGCTGTGCCCTCCCTGCTGGTGGGCACCGCTAGGGCATCAGGGGGCCTGGAAGAACAAGGAAGAAGGAGGTATGAGAAGGGAGGAGACGTGAGCTCTTCCTGCACAGGAAGTGGGGGGCCCTATTCCAGCTCACTCCTCTCTCCAGAGACGGATGTACCCCCTTGGGAGGTAGTTCCTACCTGCCTGCACAGGCTTTGGCACATGCATGCTGGGGATTGCACCAGAGGAGCCTGCAGCCCGGGAGTGATTCTGGGAGAGACCCAGGGGTGGGGGCCCAAGGAGAGGGGTGCAGCCTGGCTGGCTGTGTTCTGCTGGGGAGCGTGTCCTGCGTAGAGAATGGGCTGAGGAGCAGCAGGACACATGGGCCACGGTGGGCTCCTGGTCCCCAGGCACCTGTGGAAATACTGTTTCTTAGAGGGGGGGTGCACCTGGGACATGAATCGCCAAAGGGGAGGGACAGCAAATGAAGTCTGGGAACCTCTGCACTAGATTAGCCTTCCTATCTTTATGTAAACCTAGGCTAAGGCCATGGGCGCCGACTTCCCCTCTGCCTAGTGAGTGCTCGACCCCTGCTCCGCCTCTTCCCAACCCTGCCCCGCCCTCGCCCCAACCCCATTCTACCCCTTCCCCAAAGTCCCTGCCCCACCCCGCCTTTTCCTACCCCTGCCCTGCCCCCTTCCCGCCCCCATTCCACCAAGTCCCCGCCCCTGCCCTGCCTCTTCTCCACCTCCTCCCCTGAGTGCACCGCGTCCCTGCTCCTCCCCCTCTCTCCCGGAAAGTCCTAAGCGCTGCCAAACAGCTGTTAGGTGGCAGGGGGCAGGAAGCTCTGGGAGGGAGGGAGGGGGAGGAGCGGGTATGCGGCACATGGGGGGGGTGAGGAGGGGGGAGCTTGGCTGCCGGTGGGTGCAGAGCACCCACTAATTTTTCCCCGTGGGTGCTCCAGCCCCGGAGCACCCACGGAGTCGGCGCCTATGGCTAAGGCCATAGATCGGGGTGGCCAAACTGTGGCTTATGAGCTACATGCGGCTCTTTTACAGTTAAAGTGCGGCTCGCAGAGCCCCCCCCCCTCTGCCTACCAGACTGTGGGAGGGGTGGAGCTCAGGGCTTCTGTCCTGTGGCAGGGTGGTGGGGTTAGGGGCTTCTGCCCTGACGGGAGGGGAATCTTAGGTGCCTTCCATGGGGCAGAAGCCCTGAGACCCCTCAGGACTGAAGCCCCGAGCCCCAGCAGGTGGGTACGTCTCTCTAACTTCTGAAGATTATCATATGCAGCTTGGAGGGTCAATAAGTTTGGCCGCCCCGGTCATAGACTGATGTGTAGTTTTTGTGGTGCATGAGGTTCTCCCTGTTATGCTTCTTGTTTACCTCTCAGGCACATTGTGCAGCATAAGTAGTTGGCACTTGTGAAGTGCTGCAAAAATATTGGGTAAAAGGGATGGGAGGGATGCAAAGATCATGCTGATGAGATAGTGATTGATTTATTTTACACATAGGGTCAAATTAGCACCCTTAAAGGTGTTGATCGTGTGGAAAATAACCTGAGCAACGGTGCCTGCAGGCGTTCCCACGTCTGCACCGGCCAGCAGCAGGAACAGAAATTTGGTGAGTAAGCCCCTCCGTCCTTCAATTTGATCCAGACTTTGCAGAGGTTCCTCAAGAGATTTTGTGGCTCCAAGGGTAGAACTGGCTCCTATGGTTTCTCAGGTTACTGAATATCACAGATTTCTTATGTTCCTCTTTTCTGTTATACACACATCAAGCCGTTTCTCTCCATCTATCTAGGAAGTTATGAGTACAAGCAAATGGAGGTGGTAAAGAAAGCTAGAGAGAATTGATTGTTCAGGTTGTCTCCTGTTCCAGTATCATTAAAGCAATTTTCCCCTATATTACTCTTCAGTGGGTTTAATGATGACTGTATTAAATTATCCATCCTTGAACAGAAATTATTGGTATTGCTTTAGATTTCAGAGCATAAATACCATTTGCTTGCAAGCATAATAACGTGGTAGCTATTTGTGATTTAATTACGTGCTAAGTAACCATATAGTGGAACCGTAATTACATGCTACCTCAAGCAATGACAGGGAAACATGGTTATTTCTGTCTCCCAAATCAGTGTTAGCATAAATTTTTAGAATAAAAAAAATGTATAGAGACATGCAGACACATGTGGTTTTATGGTGCTTATTTTCCAAGTAAACTCTGTGTAGTTAGCATCATTATTTTTATTTGTTAAGTGCTACTGGACAAATCAAATTCCAGGGTGGTTACAGTTTGAAAGGGAAAAACAGATAAGACAATACATACTGGATAGAACTGGGTGGGAACCAGATTTTCTGTTTCATGGGAAAATCTGCAATTCTGATTTTTTTCCCCACTTCCAAAAGAGCACACAACCAAAAAAATTCAATATTACCTGTGAAATCAAGTTCTGATAAATTTTTGTTTCATGTCGATTGAACCATTTCATTTAGCTAAGAATAAAACCTTTTGTTCCAATTGTGACTCTTTAAAACTTTTTTAAAATGATTTTTAAATAGAAAAAACAAGAAATGTTGTTTCAAAAAGTCATTTCAAAAGAAAAAGTTGAAACGGTCTGTTCCAAAATAGGATGTTTTGACATTTTTGAAAAGCTTCATTTCATTTTCTCAAAATGAAATTTCTTCAAAGTCAACATGTTTTTCTAAACATGTTGATTGAGATGAAAATGTCATTTTTCATGGAAAAAACATTTTGACTGAAAACTTCCAACCAGTTTATACCAGGAAACCTGAAAGAAGTTGTTATCCTAGGGATATCTTTGTCTCTCTCTCTCTCTCTCTCATCTAATGTTGAGGTGGAGAAGATATTTGGCTGGCAAGGGTTAGTGGGTGGCATGAAGATGGGAGTGTGAGGAGGAAATGAAGGGGAAGAGAGGTCAGCGTTGTTGACAGAGCAAAGGAGTAAAAAACAACAGGAGAAGACTGAGGCATATAAAGAGTGCAGCAGTGTTTGTATCCTGTAGAATCTTCGAGGGCAGTGCAAGGAAAGAACATCTGGATTTTTTCCAAAAGTTGACATGCTGCATGACTTTCCTACTATGGTACTAGCTAAAGAGAACCTTAAACCAAAACCTGGACCCAAACACCCAAGAAGCTTGGTGGTGATGACAATTGGGTTCACAGGAAGGGAGGACTACGTGAGTTCAAGAGGTTCGTGCACTGGGGTGAACTTCAAAAGGTTCCTATAAGTATCTTGGCAACAGATGAGCCTGAACCCAAACCAGGGATCTAAGATTCCACAAGCATTGCATCAGGATGTGCCTCTGAACTTCATTACTGGCCCCTATCTCTGTATAAAGCCAAACCATAACCCCAGGCCTGAACACTCCTGAGCTTTGGAAAAGTTTGGATCCAGAGCCAAATTTTTGCAGCTCAGGCTCATCTCTGATCAGATGTTTGTGGGGCTTAGCTGAACCTGTTGAAGTTTGCCCATCCCTAGTGCAAATTCTACCCTTGTTACAGATGGTGTCGTCATTCATTTGTACTGCACGCGTAGCATTGTTAAGAAAGACTTAACGCCATGTGTCCTGCATTCTGCTGCTGGCATCCAAGGCTTCACACATGCATTTTCACTTTCATCTCTGAAGAGCAGTGGCATAACTCACGATAAATCAGGAGCTTGCATGTGATTGACATTTGAACTGGCAGGGAGAGAGAGAGAGCCTGACATCTGGCCTAAGTGTTCTTTTTGCCAAGGCTTTGATATGTCCTTGGTGGAGAACCCTATTCTACTGAATGCCATCCAGATATATCGGTGTGGGATTGTTCTGTCTCTCCCACAACACTTATGTGCTGCCCAAAGGCAAAGCACAAGCCGCGAGTGCAACCTCTGTGTTTCATCTTACTGAAATGTTCTCTTTAAATGTTTTTATTAAAAACCGATCATATTGAAGGAGTGTGGCCTACTGATTAGAGCAAGAGACTGGGAGTCAGGAGTCCCAAGTTTTTATAGCTGCCACTGATGTTGGTCAAGTCACTAAACTGCTCTGTGCCTCAGTTATCCTATCTGTAAAATAGGGATAAGAAGTCATTCCAGAGGAGGGATGTGAGGCTTAATTTATTATTGTAAAATGCTTTGAGATGCTTGGATGAAAGGAGATTTTATATATATAAGGGTTAGTGTGTGGCATGAAGATGGGAGTGTGAGGAAGAAATGAAGTGGAAGTTAGGTCAGAGTTGTATATATGCGCAAGATATTGCCCTATATCAGTTTTCTGACATGGAGAGACTCAGTCCTGCAAATGTGCTGAAAACAAAAATTCATATCCATTAAACAGGTATTTATTTCTACTTGAGTTCCATGCACCCTGATTTCACCCTGACTTCACTTTCCTAGATTAAGAAGATGCAAAATTTGGCCCACTGTGCCTGAGGAAATTGATTAAAAAACAGTGAATTGGACAACAAAACTCTTATTTTAAATCTAGGGTATGTGAAACTCTTGGGCCTTCAGTTTGCAGATATGTCTAAAAGCATTTGTCCTCCACATTCATTACAATTACAAAACCATGGCCCTGAACCTGCAATAAAGTCTGTGGGGGTGGAGCCCCACTGACTCTCCGTGTAGATCCCATTTGAGGATCAGGGCCTCCATTAGAAAAAAACTTGCTACATGGTGGTGAACGTCATGTTTGAAATGCATTCGTTTCAGCTGTGTTCAGAAAGGAGTCTCTCTTACAGGCTCATTCTGGAGAATTGTTTCCCAGAGCAACTGTAGCTAAGGTTGCTACAGGGCCTTCGCTTCAAATTAAACACAGAGTACAGATTTGGAGAGGGTAAATTTTAGCTCAAAATTAGCCTTCCTGAGTGGTGGAAACAGTGTAACTATTAACTAACCCATCCCAGTAACAAGTGTGCTCTCTTTTGAATGGGACTTTAGGATGGGATTGGTGAGACTGATTGAAAAATCAACCCCTCCTACCCCACAGAGAAACACATAGACAAAAAACTGAAAAGCACCTCCCCATAATTGAATTTAGGAAGGTGCTAGCTTCTTTGAATGCCAGCTTCAGATTAACAGAGTCAAGGTTAATTCACCCAGACTCATCTCCAGGTGGAGAAGATCAATAGAAACACTCAAAGTAATAAAAGAAAAATCCCAAGTAGGTTGTAAAGTACATATCCAAGGAATCAAATACACATTTTCAGGGCTGTCTGACAAACATCCTGTCAGAGTTCATTATTATAATATGAAGTGCAAATCTGCCAAAGGAATGAATTCATCAGGAGGTGTTTAAGTGGCATTATATTAATGTACACTCAATCTCCTTTAGCCTTGTGTCACTTCAGAATAATCAGCAAGCCTGCTTTAAGATATAATAAACATATTTCATCCAATTAAGCAGCTAGCACATTTTTGGGGTCTGTACAAATAGTAACTAATGATAATTAACATATCCTGCTGTTTCAGTGGCTTTTGATGTGTCTTAAATACTGTAACAGTGCTCCCAATATTTAGTGAAAGTAACAATGCAACATTATAGATCCCATTTTTAACACACTCAAAGTACATACCATGGGCCCCTGATATACACCAGCCTGAATCCACTCCTATTCCATTTTTTCTTGGCAAATCACTTTTCATTGCAGCTGCTATTTTTTATTCTGAAGAACGATGCTGCTTTTTGGCATTACACTTTTCAAACAATATGGAGCTATTTATGGCATGTGAACTTGCACAGATTTATCTAGAACTCTCTGCTGCTGAGGGGTTTATTTTTTTTTATTATTATTATTATTATTTTGAGAAAACATTATTTTGGGATTTCCCAATCTGGGTGTGTTCTGTGTTTTTGGGGCAAATCTTGCTGCAAATTATACTGAATCATAGAATCATAGAATATCAGGGTTGGAAGGGACCTCAGGAGGTCATCTAGTCCAACCCCCTGCTCAAAGCAGGACCAATCCCCAACTAAATCATCCCAGCCAGGGCTTTGTCAAGCCTGACCTTAAAAACCTCTAAGGAAGGAGATTCCACCAACTCCCTAGGTACCACCACCTCCCTAGATAATCTGATGTAAATCTGGAGTGACTCCTATGGAGTCAGTTCCTTTTGAGTTCAATAGGAATTCTATGCCCAGCATGATCAAAGGGTTGGGGCTAGATTAGGATTAGAAATTGCCTGGATCACTACCTTACCGTACTGCAGGTTTGTCTTGCACGGTAGTGTTCCAAGGGCTGTACCTTCTGCCTTTGGATTCACATGTCTAGCTACACTGAAGTCAATGGGAGCTGCGTACATGGATCTGAAAAGAGGATAGAATCCTAATTGTTTTATCTCACTGGCTTTTGAACATCTTTAGCAATGGTGTCTCAATGATCCTTTATGGCAAATTATTTCATTATCTAATAAGCCTGACTATTACATACCTTAGAGGTGGATTAGACAGATATATTCTAATTCAACCACCATGTGTTGGGCCAGATGCTGGAATTCCTGGATGGGTTTCTATGGCATGGGTTATGCAGGAAGTCAGTCTAGGTGATCCTCAGAATGGTCACTTCTGGCCTTTAAATCTATGAATTTGTTACCCCCAATGTCTGATCTAGATATTCCTGTCAGGATATAGTCCTCGAATAATTATGATGCAACCTTATTATTTTACATTGTAAATAATTCCTTTGCACTTTCAGGTTATTAGCTGCCTGTGATGGGACTCCCGGAGTAAAACCTGGAATTGTGGGACCACTGTCTTTGAAATAAGTTTATTAACTACAGTAAGAGATTTTAAGTGATTATAAGTGTAGGCATAAAGGTCAGAGATAGTTAGCTAAGAAAATAAAAAGTAAACACACATTCTAAATCCTAAACTTTCAGACTAAGCAAGATTTGCATCAAACAGCTTTTCTCACCCCACTGGATGTTGCAAGTAATTTACAGTTCTTAATACACAAGCTGAATTCCCTTCTCAGCCTGAGAGCAGTCTCCCCAGTTCAAAGTCTTTGTCTTCCTAGCGTTCTTGTTGCCTTCAACATAGGTGGGGGAGGAGAGAGGTGGTCTCATGATGCCACTGTCCCTTGTGTTATATTCTCAATTCATATCCCAAGGAAGATACTGGCCCAGACATGTCCTGGGGGGCCTTGCTGAGTCACAGAGTTGAGCAATCCCCAATGTGTGGTGCCTGAGCAACTGTCTCTGACAGAATTGTAAATCTCCTGTTTACAATTCCCCTGCTGGTCAATGGCTCGTGATGGTCGCTTAATGCCTGTTTGGGTGTGGGTCACCTTCCTTGTTGCCACTGGGGAGCTAGCTGTGGGCATCTCCTGGACACACAGCATATTTCAATAACAACCCTATAGCAGAATATCATAATTCTATACATGGGTGGCGGGTGGAGTCCCACCCTGGCTCCGCCCCTTCTGCCCACCCACCCCCTGGGGCATGAGCCCTGAGACCCCCTGCGCCCCCGTGGCCCAAGACCCCTGACCCCTGTCCGCGATTGAAGCCCCGAGACCCCCTGCTCCCTCTTCATGGCTGGAGCCCCAACACCCCCTGCCCGCCCCATGCCCAGAGCCACGATCCCTCCTCTGCGGCCGGAGCCAGAGCCATGAGACCCCCTGCCCCCCACGGCCAGAGGAGCCCCGGGCCAACCGGAGCCTTTAGCCCCCCACCCAACCTTCTCGGAGGAGCCTCAGGCTGGCCAGAGGCGCTGCAGTCACGCCTCCCCTCCACAGACCCCAGGCCGCCTCATGGGAGAATTCAAAAGCTTTTCTCTTCTTCTCTCTTCTGGAAGAAGAACCTGAGCTTTTGCTATGCCCCATGCAGGTTCCGGGGTGGCTGAGGAGGCAATATGTGTTACTCACCTTCCTGGGTTCATCAGAAGTCTCCCTGGACTCCAGGGAGATTACTGATGAACCCAGGAAGCTGAGTAACGCATAGGGCCTCCTTAGCCACCCTGGAACCTGCATGGGGCATAATAAAAAGCAAAATTTCCCCCGCCAAACCCACAACCGGAGTCCGGCAGCAGCAGCTGTGCTAGGGGAGGCCGAGCCTCCCCTGGCCTATTATACCCGCCAGCCATGATTCTATATACAATGATGATATACATCTTTTGACAGAACAATGAGTTTTAGCAGATCATGACCTTTCATATGATATCTTGCAAGGCATGCCTTCTAGGAACTATCACAACCATCTACCAGTGATCAATATGGGGGTCACAGGGTGCTACTTTGAGGTACAGTGCATCAGCTGCCAATGTGTGTATTTGAGTACCATATTTCATGTTCGTCATCTGTTTCTCTAAGTTAATGAGCAGGGCCATCCCTAGCTATCCTGGGGACCTAGGCAGCCCCCCTGCAGGGGATGTGTGTGGGGCCCCAGGCCTCTGTGGGGCGGGGGGGGGCGGGGCTGGCTTGGGGGCAGGGGGAACTGCCCCACAGCACTCACTGGTGGCGCAGCTGGGGCTGGGATGCTGCACTTCCCGCCGCTGGTGAGTGTAGGACCGGCCCTGCTTCAGTTCCCAGGGGAGTGGGGGCAGGGCTGGGGCAGAGCAGGGGCGGGAAGAGGCAGGGATGGGGCAGAGCAGGGGCAGGAAGGGGAGGGGCAGGGGCAGAGGCTTTGGGGAAGGGGTGGAGTGGAGGCGGGGCTGGTGCAGAGCAGGATTGGGGGCCATGGGGAAGAGGCGTGGCGGGGCTGGAGCAGCTGCACAAGGCACCAGGAAATTTGGTGCCCCAAATTTCCTGGTGCCCTACGCAGCTGCGTACTTTGCATATGGGTAGGGACGTCCAGGGACGGTGCTACCATTAAGGCAAACTAGGCGGTTGCCTAGGGTGCCAAGATTTGGGGGCACCAAAAAGCGGTGCCCCAATTTTTTTTATAGTGTTCCTGGGCTGGGCTGCCACGCCGGTCGCCGCTCCACTTCTCCCGCCTCCCAGGCTTGTGGCGCCAATCAGCTGTTTGGCGCTGCAAGCCTGGGAGGGGAGGAGAATTAGAGTGGGGGCGGTGTGCTCGGGAAGGAGGCGGAGCAGAGGTGAGCTGGGGTGGGGAGCTGCCGCACGGCTCTCCGGGCCGGGGGGTGGGGAGCTGCCGTGGGGGGGGGGGGGGTGCCTCAGGGCAGGGGGAGAGCTGCCGCAGGGCTCCCCACCCCAGCTCACCTCTGCTACGTCCCCTCCCTGAGCACGCCGTCGCTGCTCCACTTCTCCCGCCTCCCAGGCTTGCGGCGCCAATCAGCTGTTTGGCGCCGCAAGCCTGGGAGGGGAGGAGAATTAGAGCGGGGGAGGCGTGCTCAGGGAGGAGGCGGAGCAGAGGTGAGCTTGGGTGAGGAGTTGCCGCACGGCTCCCGGTGGGGGGGGGAGCTTCCGCGGGGGGGCGCCTCAGGGCAGAGGGGGAGGAGCTGCTGTGGGGGGGGGGGGGCGCCTTAGGGCGGGGGGGGGGGGTGGGGAGCTGCCGCAGGGCCGGCCCTGGGAACGGCCCTGTTAATGAGTCAGACCATGGGCCAAAGTTATTTAATCTGTTCTCCTCCTTTTCATATTTGCAAAACATCTTATGGAAAAGATGTCTAAAATATGTGGGTTTGGTCAGAAAAGTTACAATGTAAAAAGCACCCATACTTAATATGCATAGTGTGATCCTTGTGTGTCTGTTTACCACCACAAATAATCGTTTTTACCCTTTTCAGCACAACAAAGCCAATACAGCTATGGGAGTGCAACTGGAGTCTTTTATGCATCATCAAAACCTTCAGCTAAATTCTGACACTAGAATTTTAATTACCGTGGATAGAGGAGGAAGAATGAAGATAGCTTGGTTTTCAGATCCCAGGTTTCCTGTCCTGGTCATCAGAAAAATCCTCTCCCACCTTGTAAACTGAGCAAATCTGCTCTGGAAACCAATGAAAAATGAACATCACCATGTCCATGTCATTTTTACAGTGCCTTTACTGACTATTGCACAGTTTATTGCTGCTTTGAAAAGGGACTGTAAAAATGCCACCTTCTGATTTAGCAGAGATCTGCTCTCTGTCTGTAATCAGAATCATATTTGCTGTCTTAATTGACGAGAGTAATTAGACAAGATTAATTGACAAGAGTAATTATAGAGTAATTTTAAGGTCTTTTACTCTTGTTAGCGCTCCAGGCCAACACAGCTAAGAGAGTGAGCTGGATTCTGTTCCAGCTTGTGCTCCATCCATCAACAGAATTGTTAACTACATTCAATTTACAGAGCCAACCAATTACGCCTCGTGAGACAATGGGGCTGCACAGGAGGACAGGAGGATAGACTCTGGTGCTTACTTCTGATTTCACACCAGTTTTACACTGGTGTAACTGTTGACTCTGTGGAATTACTTCTGATATACGCAAGTGTGAATAAGATCAGAATCAGACCCTAAATTTACAAAAACTGTATTTAGTTCTGATGATGGTGCATGAGAAGGAACCTAGCTTGACTCTCAGAGCCAGATCCCCATCTGTACTCAGCACACCAGGGAAAAGGGGTGAAGATGAGGGGGTTAGGTGGTGTGTCATCTGTCCACCCCGATCCTGGGGGTTGCCAGCGGCCAAATCAGCCCCCAGAGCGAGTTAGAGCAACCTTAGGGCTTTGATCTAGAATCGACGAGTCAATAACGGTGGAACCCTCGTAGCCTGACTATTACAGTCATTTTTCAGAGTCGATTCACACATGGAGCAGATTGTACAACAAACAGCCTCTGTCCCCACAGCACACGTCTCAGTTACTGTCATCTTTTCAGTGCCTTGTCTTTTCATCCTTTCCTCTTTTTGTTTTCAGCCATAACATTTGCATTTGGAGACACCCTTAGCGAAGCAGAGCCAACCATTGGCAAGGTTGTGGGGTTGTTTTTTTTTTTTTTTTTTAAGTAAGACAAAAATCTACATTCAGATTTAAGAAAGGGCATTATTTTATCGCTCTGTTTAAGCACTGCCAGGAGTTATTCTATTATACCCAAACATGTCTATTTACTCTTTAAAGCATGTTCCTTTTATTTACTCCTCCAGAGCTGCTTGTTTAATCCAGTCTCTTTTCCACTGAATTACACTTGCACAATAACGCAATTGCAAGGCCAAACAGGTTCAGCTTGGGTAGGGGTGGCGGTGGAGGGAGCATGTATTCATGTTAAATAATATCTCTGCCATTTAAAAATCAAGAAATCAGTCTAAAGATCCATTCTGACCAGCAATTTTTGGATCTAAATATAAAAAAGGAGTCCTAAATGGGAGTTACTGCTCATGATCTTGATCGGCAAAGTTCTTTTAGAAACAATACATAAAATCAAGGAAAACCAGCTGAAAAATGAAGCCCATTTCTAAGTCTTTTATCCACGTAGTTTGAGGTTTGACAAAAATATATGTAATGCTCTTGTGTAATCATTTATTCATAGGGCTTGGTTATTTGGGGTGAGCCCAGTTCTCAGACACGAGCACCTTAAATGGACATCTAAACCGCGCATTTGGATATTCAAATTGGCACAGAGATACATAAATGCATATTTTCCATGCCTGGGGGTCAGTAGGCCTGATCCTACACGACTGACTTCAGTGGGTATGGAATAAAGCCCACTATGTGTGTCTGAATGCAGGGTTCGGATACCTAATAAGGGCCTCCATCGGAAAGCTAGTCCCATAATACAGTTTATATATTGTATTTCCAAAATGTCTTCATTGTGACAGTTTTATTATAACTGTTTTTGCCAGTGCTTTGTATGGATGGGATAGCAGCAGAGGACACCTTGTTATTTATCCACTCCTCATTGATTTTATGTTTATTATCTGTTTTATTATTTTGTTTCCCTTGTGTCACATACTGTAACTGGCTGCTTTCTTTTTGTTATTAATGACTACTATTATATCTTAATGAAACAAACACCATGGCACTTTAGTGACACTCCTGAAGACCAGGTCCCCGACCAGGAGTGTATCATTTATTATCATCTAAGTGTTCCTATTTGATACATTGTCTTCTTCTAGATTGTTATTCACCATGGCAGAAGCCAAATAATCCCTGCTGATGCTGTTGTACAATACAAAGCTGTAGGGTTTGTAACGTTTGGGTTAAGTAAGGGGCAGATTCAGTCTTTCTGAACAGGAAAGTGCTTAGCAGAAAATGTTGACAGGTTTTTGCACGTGCCAAAGACTGTTTAACATATAGCATATTCTTCCCCTTTTATCCATATCTTTTAAGGTGTGGCCATCTGATTAAAGGGATTGTATCCTTGCGCTTTAGACTAACCAGGCCCAATATGGTTAATATTTAAGCCAGGCTTTTGCCTATATACAGTGTGATTCCCTCCGCATGCAATATTGCTTCTACCTTGCACCTTTTTCTGTCTGCCCTATACAGACTTTGTTTCCTAGTCATCGCTTTAGAACCTGAGACTAGCAGCAAGGACATATGGGTTCTGTTCCAAGCTCTGATTCATTGTATGACAAAGAGGATTGTGACACTATGTCCTGGGGGCTCTCGAAGTACAATAGATCGCGTGTGAGTGTCATTCTTGCTATGGGGGAAAGGTCTTTTCAGAGAGGAAGACTTTGCAGCGTTTCCTCAAGGCAGTCAGACTCTGGTTTCCCCTGATGTCCTCTGGAAGTTTGTTCCATACCTGGATCCCCTCAAAAGAGAAAGCTCTGACCCCAGCTCTCACATGTTTTGTCCTGGGCTATGTGATCTGCATTGTCTCAGAGAAGTGCGACTGTCTTGGCTGTTTGGAGATTGAAATTCGGTCTTTACTGTAAAGAGCATGAGGTCATAAAAAGGGCGTCTACAAAGGTGACTGAATAAAATTAACTCCTGCAAAATAAATGCTGGGGGGACTAAAATAAGAATTCAGTAATCTTCAGTGCAAACAATACTATGTCAGGGGGACGAAAACCTGCCCTGTCTTTCACAAGGAGGACTATGGGAGACGTTCTCTGGTGAGACCTCTGCAAAAGGACTCCAGCCAGCCAGGGCCAGGGCACCTCATGGTGAGGTGGGTCCAGGTGCTATGCAGTGCAGTAGGAGCCGCGCAGTGCTCCCGCTTCTGGCACTTGCTGCTCACAGCCGTGTACATACTCAGCAGCAGGGGAGCGCTGTGCTCTTCCTCTAATGAGGAGCAAAGTGTACTCCCCAGTATGAAACACACAGACTATATCCCTTGGGACATGGGGCCTAGCCCTGTGCATGGGAATGGAGAGTGCTCAGCCCCTTGCAGGATCAGGTCTATGGTGTGTATAAGTGTTTTCTTCTTGAACATGCTGCAGACGTCCTTTCCTACTGGTCGCTCAGGTGGGGGAGAGGCTCCCTGCATGCTCTTGTCTCCCTCATTCCCCAGCATGGCAAAGGTCAGCATTTGGCCCACTCCGTATTTTCCAATTACTTTTATCTGTGCATAGAAACAGAAAAATGTTTCCAAGCAGAATTGTCTCTGTCTGGCCTTATGCATAAGAGTCAACAAGGCATAGCCGTTGACTATATTGTTAACATATTTTTGGTGGTATTTCCATCCAAAAAATGCAGCTGCAATATATTCTCAGTAAAGTGGAACTAATGCTCAACTTCAGCAAGAACATTACTAACTGAAAGACATTTCAAACAACACTGATTAGAGCAAAGGTTTCCCCCAAAGGGCTTTTGCTTTTTTTTACAAAGAGTTTCAGAAAAATCGCTGCCCACCCTGGCAATCAATATTGATTCAGAATCTGAAGCTGCTCCATTGATTCCTGTGGGTTTCCTCTGGATTTGCGCAAGTATAAATGGGATCACAATCAGACTCATTGTTTCTCAGCGGCATTGTTACAGATTGATACTTTGGACAATCTGAAGTTTCTCATTAAATGATGATGATTAGAAGGATATGGCCAGCCAGGGTGAAGTTGTGCTAGTACAACATAAATATATACAGTGCATCTGACACGATGCATGTGGCTGAGGCCTAGGAGCCTTCTGCTCAAAATTAAAACACAAACATATAGTCATGGTTTTGGATTAAATTATACAAACATTTCAAAATAGTTTATGCATTCAAATGGGTGTGCTGTCCTGGAGAGTCCCACACAAACGAAATAACATGCATTAGTCAAAAATGCTGAGAGATTTGAAATGAAATAGTTTGGAAAGATGTCTTATTTCTTCCAACATCAATCCCCAGACAGCTTCTCCTTAACATTCCTCAGGTCAGTGCAGCAATTGACTCAACATTTCTCCATTTCACTCTGTCTGTTCAGCTTTGGGGGGGGTTATGGTCAGTTTTCACTGTCTTTTCTTTCCTGTCTGTTACCTCTGGAGGACAAAAAGTGCCTGATCGTGACCTCACTTTATGCAAACAAATCTCCTAATTTCAATGGGCATTTTGCCTGTGTGGAGGATTGGGCACTAAATATTGCAACCCCTTTAAAGAGTGCGATAATATGATTTTTGGGTTGCATATTCAGAGGCATCAACTTGTGCTACCTCGATTTAATAGTCTCTTTCTCTGGGCTGGTCTACACTGAGGGGGGGATCGATCTAAGATACGCAACTTCAGCTACGTGAATAGCGTAGCTGAAGTCGACGTATCTTAGATCGACTTACCTGGGGTCCACACGGCACGGGATCGATGGCCGTGGCTCCCCCGTCCAGGTCCGGCTCCAGGGTTTTGGCCACCCCAAGCAGCCAAACAAACAAACAAACAAAAAGCCGTGATCGCGATCTGCGGCGGCAATTCGGCGGGAGGTCCTTCGCTCCGAGCAGGAGTGAGGGACCATCCGCCGAATTGCCGCTGAACAGCTGGACTTGCCGCCCCTCTCCGAAGTGGCCGCCCCGAGCACCTGCTTGGTAAGCTGGTGCCTGGAGCCGGCCCTGCCCCAGTCGACTCCGCTACCACCGCTCGCTCCGGTGGAGTTCCGGAGTCGACAGGGAGCGCGTTCGGGGATCGATATATCACGTCTTATCCCCGATAAATCGATCGCTACCTGCTGATATGGCTCTGTTGGTTGAGACCATGCCTAGAAATATTGAATCTAATTCTCATCTCATACCAGCTCCAGTGGCTTCAATGGAATTACTCCTGATTTATTCAGGTGTAAGTGAAAGGAGAATCGGGCCCCTTGTATTCACTTCTGGAGACTTCAATATCACAAAGATTCCAAGAAACTGGAAGTGAGGAACAAAAATTATCTGGGATCTACATAAGGATGTATTGATAGAGGATAAATTGAAAAAACTAACCATGTTTAGTTTGGCTAAGTGATAACTAAGCAGAGGGAACTGGAATCTATATGCAAATATTTAAAAGGTGTAAACACCAACAATGGCAAAGATTATCTAGGGTGCTACAAAAGGGTTTCATTAAGAATAATGAGATTAATTAAATGAAAGGAAAATTAACTATTTTGAAAAACATTGTGACCAATTCTATATATGTTCTTATACTGCCTTCATCGCATCTGAGGTCCTTGCAGATGTGACTAACATCTGGCCCCAGGGAGCGCATTGTGCATGCACTGTTGTATTTTGTTTTGATAGGCACCACTCGGCCACCATAGGCATGACCTCGCACTCACTGTGTGTGTGTGAGGTCACACTGGTGGAGGCGGGCCAGCATGCTCTTCAAAATGGCTTTCCCAGTGTGGCATGACCTCACACACACTGTGCATGGGAGGTCATGCCAGCAGGGGCTGGGTCATACCAGCAGGGGTGGGCTGTTCCCGGAAGTACTGGTATGTCTGGAATTTTGAGTATGTGTGAGTGGCCACCCTAATTGTGCCGGGGAATGGAATTGTGGACAGCTGTCCCCAGCCCAGAGCTGTGCCCAGGCCATTGAGCACTTTGAAGATAAGGACAGAGACAGTGAAGTTGACTCCATATTCTGTGGGAAGCCAGTGTGGAGAGTGGATGGGTTTGATGTGCTCCTGGTAGCCCATGTTGTTGAGGAGATGTGCTGCAGTGTTCTGATGGCTTTGTGCCCAGGTATATCACATTGCCATAATCCAGATGGAAGGTGACAAAGGTGTGTCTAACCAAGGCCAGGTCACCAGCTGCTAGGACAGATGAGTCTCCTGGCCAACTGGAGATGGTAGCGGGCATTACTTCTGAGTGCTATTGTGTGGAGAGTTTAGCATCAGCTTGGAATCCAACAGCACTCCTGGAGTACAGTGAGATTGGTTAGCGTGTACAATAGTCTCCAAAGGGAAGTGCTAGAAGATCTCTCTCACTTGTGACTTTTAAAATATAGTGGACAACCCACTAGGAAATGTAGAGGATAATTGTACACTGGAATGGGGCAGAGACTAGGGCCATGACTACACTTACCGGTAGACTGGCACTGCTGCAATCGATGCCGTGGGTGTCGATTTAGCAGGTCTGGTGAAGACATGCTAAATCAATGGGAGAGTGTTTTCCCATTGATTTGTGTACTCCACCTCCCCGAGAAGAATAAGGGAAGTCGACGGGAGAGCGTCTCCTGTCAACACAGCGCCGTGTAGACACTGCTGTAAATCGATCTGAGCTATGTCGACTTCACTTACGTTATTCCCGTAAGTGAAGTAGCGTAACTTAGGTTGACTTACCCCGGTAGTGTAGACCAGCCCTACATAACCTAGGTCTTTCCCATCTCTAATGCTTATGACTCTAATTGATTGTGCATGTTCATACAATTTAAAACTACACTGAAGGGATGAAAAGTGACTGACTTGGGCATAGGGGGAAAGAAATCTAAACTGAACACTACAAAAGAAGGAAACACTGTAAACATGCCTCAGTAAGTCATCCCTCCATGACTCCCCTTGACTTCAAAGAGCCCTACAATTCTAATGTTTTCCCTATGGAATTTGACTCTGTTCAGTTCAAAATTCAGTAATTTTGGACCAGACCTTGCAGTCCTTACTGGAACAAATCTTGTGTTGAATTAAAAGGGGCAAAACCTGCTTACTAGCCTCCAGGCAGCTATGGAAGGGAATTGGTGCAGACCTTTTGGGGAACAGAACAGAAAACTCCATGCAAGATCCAGATTATGTGCAAAATCAGAGCCGTTGTGAGCATGACAAGTGTTGGCAACATTAGTCTAATTATTCAGGCCATCATTTTCAGACATGGATGCATGCTTATAATTAGCTATCTGAATTCCAAGCTGAACACCTGATTTTCAGAGGTACTAAGCACCTGCAGTTCTTGATTTCAGTGAGAGCAGAGCTTGAATGACACCAGTAGACTATTCAGAATTTGTCTTATATCCTCAGTCAGCAAACAGCACAGAAAAAGTGCCCAAGTCATGTCTTTAGAAGAGTGTTGAGGGTATGTAGGAGGGATGTATTTTCTCATGAAGAAAGATTTCTTACTTGTGTACAGATATCTCACGTTTACAGTATTTTAACTATAACATTGTCTGTCTGAAGATAGATTAGATAGAGAACATTCTGGTTCTCTTAAGATACTGCTCTCTGAGAAATGGTGCTTCATACTCAAACTACAGACCCTAATGTAATACCAAACTGATTTGGAAAAACCCTCCCTCCAGCAGGTTCAGATATGAGTATGTAAGGGGACTGTTGCCCCCTTACTAACATTCAGTGGGGGTGTTTTGTTTGGCTAGCTCCCAGCACTAAAAGGGGAAGGGTTGATGGGAAATCAGGAGCCTGAGACGGACAGTCCCCAGGAACAATGGGGAGAGGCCAATGCTCCAGATCAGCCTGATTGACAGGGCGGGCAGGCTAATCAGGGAGTCAGGAGGCCAGAGGGGTCCGGTCCTCCGTGTGAGCTGGAATTGCCTGGGTCAGACAGAGTGGGGCCGAGCTAAGGAGAGAGCAGGGGCCCGAGCTAAGTTGCTGGAAGCAGAGGTGCAGCCCCAAAGCCAGGGCACAGCCCAGAGAGAGCAGACCTGCCCTGGGAGGAGAGCTGCAGCCACAGAGCCAGAGGGGCCAGACAAGCAGCCAGGAAGCAGGTCAGAGCTGGGAGCAGAGTCACAGAAGCAGCCTGCAGAGCAGACCTGCCCTGGGAGGAGAGCTGCAGCAACCAGAGCCAGAGAGGCCAGAGAAGCAGCCCAGGGAGCTGGAGGCAGAGCAGCAGCAGCAGCCGTGCTGAGGCAGAGTGGAGCTGGAGCAGGGGCTGGAGCAGTCCGGAGCTGGGTGCGGTGAGCAGCTGGGGAGAGCGAGGGGGACCCTGGGCAGTGGGCCCAGCGCAGGGAGATACCTCAGCCAAGAGGCCTTGCAGGCCAGACTTGGAGGGGGATCGTAACCCTGACAGGGCGGGGGCGACGCTGGGAAGAAGGGTCCTGCCACCTAGAGCCTGAGAGCGTGTGGCCACCACTAGAGCAAGTGTCCAACCCGCAGTGTCTCTGCAGCACAGCCGGGGCCTGAGAAGGAGGCCTGGGACCTACGAGGAACAGACTGTGAACTGCCCTGACGTTCCAGAGACACTGTTTGTGATGTTCCCTGCCACAGAGCAGGGTGATGTGTTTTCCTTTAACCTTTCCCATTTTTCCTTATTCTTTTTTTAAATTAATTGTTAATTAAACAACTTGTATTTGCTTTAAATTGTATGAAATGATCAGTGGGTCAGGGAGGTGCCCAGTGCAAAGAGAGTACCCCGGAGTGGGGACACCCTAGCCCCTGTCCTGGGTGACCACAGCAGGGTTGGGAGTTGAGAGCCCCAGGAATCCTGGGCCCAGCCTTGTCGGGGTTCACGAGGACTCTGCCAGACAGAGTGGAAGGGGAGCCCTCGAGGTCAGGGAGGCCTCTGGGTAAAGGGAGTGGGAGCGAGGACTCGGATCCTTTTGCTAGCCCACTTCACTGGGGTAGTGCAGAAGCCAGGAAAGTTCCCCACAATAGCGGGACCATTCCCCTGCTTACAAGTAGAAACCACTATGTTCTCGTCAGCTACAGCAAGAGCTGGGAAATACAAGGCTCAGCATTTTGGGGCCTGTTTTAGACCTGGTGTAAGTAGCACCACTGTAGATAATATACAAATATGGCTTGATTGCCTTGTCCTTAGCACGCTGAGAATGGCAATAAAAAATGCCCCATGTATGATGCCCCATTTGTCCATCTGTCTGTGACTTTTTCTGTGCTGCCCCTTCCTCCTGGAATGCGTTCTCTGAACTGAGTAGTCAAGTTACTTACCTTCCCCCTCATTCAGCGCCCTCCTTAAGAGTCAACCTGGGATGGAGGAAGCACGCTGGTCTAGGGCAGGGGAAATGGGGCAATGGACTTGGGGTATATTGCATAACCTTGGATGTTCCTCACCTTCACCTGCAGACGTGCTCCTGCAGCTGTGGTTACAGAAGCCGACGGTTCCCACCTCCCCTCCGTGCTCTTGCAGAACACCCTCATGGAGCTGGATGGAGGGGCTCTTGAAGCAACCAATGCCAGTCCAAGCTTCTTTTGTGTTCTCTGAGCCCAGAGCACTCAGCTCAACTGTGAGACAACGGACCAACCCGTACGCAGACCTTGTCGGTGCATGTCCAACCCACACACCTCCTGGGTGTGGTGCTCTGTCCCCTCTTGTGGCACCAAGAAGTCCAGTAAGAAGTAACTTAATCAAAGTCCAGTGTCTAAATGTGGTACTGTATAAAAGAAATGAGAGGAGAATCAAGTCCATTTATGTCCAGTACTGATCTTCAAAACTCTCTTTGAAGCCAGTAAGGATCATGCTGTTATTGGCCGATACAAGGAACTGCCCATCTGGGATATTTCAAATGAGTGAGATTTAATAATAAAATAATGACAATAATATATAAAGTATACAAAGGCGACTGTACAACAGCTTCTTTTTGTTTCTGTTTGGTGTTTTATTTGTTTAGTCTGTTTCTTGAATACATTGATTTTGCATATGGAAATTTGATTCTGTCAAGAACTGCCAAGCTAAGGCATTTAATAAAAAACAAGTGCGATTTCATAATCGTAATAACAGAAAACAGATTAAATGGACATTTTAACAGCTCCTTGTTTTTTCTTTAGGATCCTCCTTGTATGTGTTCACACTGGAGTGGTATTAAAACTTTTATTTGCTTCCAAGAGGAACAGCTTTGCTGGGACATGTCAAATTAGATTTTGTAACAAATAACAACAATAACAATGACAATAGCTTTCTCTGTATGTAAAGTTTAGCTGTTAATACTGTTTTTCCCTTGGCTATTGTTTAGTTTACTTTGTGAGTGCTGTTGGATTGATTTTATACTGAATAAGATAATTTTTTGGTGTAAGATGGGAGTTTAGAACTCAGCAGCATTTAAAAGTAAATAAATAATCATAACAGTTAATATATGACACAGACATGACAAGAGCTTATTTTCCCTTTTTGTGTGTGTGTGTGTTTAGTCTCATTCTGGAATGATTGGATGGGTGCTTAGAGATTTATGTGCTTTCAAGAGGAGTTGCCAAGATGGTCTATCAGACAGACAGACGGACAGACAGAGTGGTGTGCAGTTAGATAGAGGTATGGATTGTGGTAGAGAAAGAGAGAGGTATAGGTATGGTGACAGACTATCTGTCTCTCTCTATATCTGTCTCTCTTTGTGTACCACAATGCAGGTCTATCTAAATGCACACTCCTCTCTCTGTCTGGCTAATTATCTTATAGATTGTTTTTTTTAATTAGTCTCTTTCAAACCTAACAAGAAACAATCAGGCCGAAGGAGGAGTGAAAGTGTGAATGTCCCATTAGCGAGAGAGACAAGGTGGGCGAGGTAATATCTTTTATTGGCCAACTTCTGTTGGTGAGACAGTCAATGTCTCACTGGCACACATCTCTGATCCCTTCAGCATGGCCAGAGGCAGAGAGCTTGCCACCAAAGGAAGGCTCAAGTGAGCGCAACTGGAGAGGGCAGCTGGGTGGAGCTGAGAGTGGGGAGGAGACAGCCAGCCAGCCCCCTTACGTGGGCTGGACTGCAGTGCCCGGGGAACCCGCAGCTCCCAAGCACCGGCCCCAGCCAGCTCCTCTGCAAAGGGTTAAAGGGAGCCTCAGCCTTGAAGTGGGCTGGAGGGAGGGGCGGAGGGATTAACTTGATTGGTGAGAAGTTTGTAGCTGGGCGGTGCCGGGCCGCCCTTACGGCTCTGCGCTCCCCCAGAATCACAAAGCCCTGCAGGGAAACTTGCTTTAGCGCTTGTTCCTTCGCTTCAACTCCCCCCACCACCCCTTAAACGTGATCCCGGCTCAGCTATCCCCAGGGCGGCATCACCCAGGCATCCTGCAGCGCAGATCTCCTGCGATCCCGGGGGATCTGTCAGAGCCGGGGCTGCGGATTCCTAGCCCACCACCCACTCACCCACCCGCTCACTCACACACGCACCCTCACCCGGAGCTGCAGCTCGTGCAAAGCAGGGAAAATACAAGTTTTCTCTCCCCTGACTTAGCTAATCGCGGAGAGCCCTGCGCGCTGCCAGCGCCTTTTGTGGCAAAGTGTTTTCTGGTGGAAAGATGGTGGCTTGAAACTTTGATGCTTTAATGAACGCACTGAAGGTTTTGTAGGTAAAGGGACTCCAGCCCCTCAGGTATATTTTGCATTGTGAGTTTCCTTTAATAAAAAAAAAAAACCAACCAAACAAAAGAGCCACGAACTTAACAAATCCTCCGCAAAGGAACCTGCTTTTCAGTGCTTGCCCTCCCTGCCTTGCAAAGCTGGGGGCTGTCAAAGTGCAAAGTTTGATTTACTCCCCTGCCCGCCGGCGGAAGGAATGAAGCTGAAATGAAAAGAGGCAGCACATGGGACTGGCTAGAGGACTGACTTCCCCGGATTGCCATTCAAAGGGATATGTTATGATGGGGCAAACAGCGCGCTGTTAAGTAACCGGACTGCAGCTGAAGGTAAGTGGCTTATTTAGCTTCCAAGAAAATTATATAAGGGAACTTAACCTGGACAATCGATTGAAGTCCCCGTGTTTCGCTGAGGTTAAAAACAACGCCCGTGAAGGGGCTGGGGGCCCTGCAGGCGTTAATGAATTAAGAAGTGAGTTAACATCTGCTCTTAACGCCAGCCAGGGCGCACCGGTACGCTGTGCCCCTGCCCCCTGGAACCAGCCGAAGTGCCAGCCGCCCCAGCCAGCAGGCAGGACTCCAGCAGTGTGCTGGTGTCAAAGTCAGGGTTAATGTTAATGATTAATCAGACCTCTCTGCGTTTCAGGCTGTCTTCGGCGTTGGAGCCACAAGTGACAGAGCTCAGCAGGCAGGGGATGGCTGTGTGGCCCATGTGTTGTTACACTCCTCCCACGGGTGGGCAGCATGCAGAAACTTTTCTGTTACCCTCCCGAGCGCCGGGGCTGCTCGCTGGCCTGCCCGGGAAGGGAAAGGCACACGAGTGATAATTACCCTGCGAGTCATCAATACACATGTATGCCTGCCCAGGGGAGGCGCAGGTTCCAGCTCCCTTACCTCACTGGCTCTGGTACCTTTGGGGAGAGGAGGTGTTTACTTGAAAAAGGGACAGGAAAACCCCGGGTCAGTTTTACGCTGGATGTTTGAAGCCATATAGAATCACAGAACTGGAAGGGACCTCCAGAGGTCATCTAGTCCACTCCCCTGCACTCAAGGCAGGACTAAGTATTATCTAGACCAGAATGGGGAAGTGCTGGGAACTGCACCCCTCTTTTACAGGACTCGCTGACTAATGGGGAACGGGATCAGCTGTGGGGTGGCTTGGTCCCATGGGCCCTGGACCAAGGCTGTGTGCCTTCCTGACTCCAGATGGTGGGGCTGGGAGGGTAAGGGACGGTGACTGCTCTGCTGGGTTGGTTTGGGAAGCACAGTTTCTGCTGAGAGCTGGTTACCTCTCCTGGCATGACCTGCCTCAGGCTCCCTGCTGAAAATAATATATTAACATAATAGCAGCAACCAAAATAGTCTTTCTCTGAGCTGCCTCACTTTGCCTTTGCAAGGTATAAACGTTTCTGGATTCTTCCTTCCCCTTCCTTGCAGCGCAGTTCTGTAAGATGGAAATGACGGTACATCATGTGTCCCTCTGCACTCCCCAGGTGGGTTGATGTGCACTCATGCCTTGGGCAGAGATTCTGTATTAATCACAGCTTCCCCCCCCACTTCATTTTACCACCTTAAGAATTTGTGGTGCAAATTTGTAAGCTAATGGCAATGTGTAATTATTTGGTTTGTTGGATGCTATACATGGATTGTTGTATGTCCTGAGGGCATAGAGCGTTTAAATCAGGGAGTTTACAAGAGGGAGGAATTCAGATAGTGTTTAGAGAGTGAGAGTTTTAGGAGGAGAACAGAGTGTAATTAATGTAAACCTGATCTACCTAGATTTTTTTTTTTTTTTTAAAAACAGATATTAGAGCAGCCAAGGAATATTCAAGGGTATGAATGACAGGTTTGCAGCAGGACACACCTTTGGTGTAAACCAAAACAAGCCCTGCTTGAAAGGAAAGGAGGGTTGGGAAAATGAATTGCTGCGAAGAAAAATTCAGCACTGAAGGAAATATACAGAGCTCTAGCACCCACGTTAGAAGCAATGAAGCAGAAAAGCTAAATTCTGTGGGTGGAAAGGATAGATTCCTTTATTCAGCTCCTCCAAACGTTTTTAACCTGAAATCTTGTTTTATGGCCACTCACTAGTGTTTGCTTGCCTTCAAGACTGGTTCTGTACAAGATACCAAAAAAGTGTTTGATTTATATCAGGCAAGAGCAAAAGATTAGGACAGAGCAAAGTTTTACATGCTGAATGCCAAGGAATGAATTATAAATATTTATAATTGCTGGTACAAATTTTGTTTGCTCTACTGACACACCGAGGGGTTGGTTTTTTTTAAATTCTCATTTCCCTTCTTTTTCCTTCTTCCAGGTTTGAAAGATCAGAAATCTGTACAATACAGACGGAACCAGTTTTCAAAATGGAATTCCAGTTTGCGCTCTTTTTTGTAGGGATAATTGCATTTTCCGATTCAGCCCGAGGTAAGGAGAATGAGCTTTATGCAGCCTTGGAAATGGTTTGTGGCTTGTGCCTTTACATTTGCTCCAGTTGTGCTCATGTTCTTCCAACACCCTATAGTCCCTTTTAGAGACCAAATCATGATATTTCCTTCTGCATAGAATCTCCCTTCCCCCTTGTCCTCCCACACATGCATTCCTCCCATGGCACTTTTTTTTCCAGTGTTGACCGTGATATCGCAACTCGGATGCAGGATGGTCACTTTTTGGCCAGTTTGTTAATTGCAGGTGAGCTCTTTGCTTTTGTCGTTTATGTGTAAAAATACACAGTTGGCTTTCAACTTTCAGTGTAGGGTTAAAGGAAAACAATTGCATTCCTTTGTGGATCAGGAGTGCCTCTCCCCTCCTGTAATCCCTCCAAACTCTGCCCTGTGTATTTCCAATAGCAAACTAAACAAACAAATCCATTAACTTTCCAAGTGACAGACAAATGACAGTTCTCAACAGCTAGCACATATTTTAACACTGGGACTCCAGTAGACGATCAGATTTCAATAAACAGGTTACCCTACCAGTGGTGGATTGAAAAACAATGACCTAGGAGTTGAGGTAAGGGAGGAGAGGTTTCCTATGAGAAGATAATTTAACAAAAGTTATGGGCTCAGAATAGAAAGAACCATTACTTGTCCTCAGCATTAGTCTAACACCACAACTCTCAACCTTTCCAGACCACTGTACCTCTTTTAGGGGTCTGCTTTGTCTTGCGTACCCCAAGTTTCACCTCACTTAAAAACTACTCGCTTACAAAATCAGACCTAAAAATACAAAAGTGTCACAGTATGCTATTACTGACAAATTGCTTACTTTCTCATTTTTACCACATACTTATAAAATAAATCAACTGGAATATAAATATTGTACTTACATTTCAGTGCATAATATATACAGAGGTATAAACAAGTCGTCGTATGAAATTTTATTTTGTACTGACTTTGCGAGTGCTTTTTAGGTAGCCTGTTGTGCTACATACATGTCTAGATGAGTTGATGTACCCCCTGGAAGACTGCGTGCCCCTAACGGTACATGTACCCCTGGTTAAGAACCACTGGTCTAACATACCTTTGCCAGGGCTGTCACGTTAGCATTGGAAAGTCTGAATGATAAACCACTCTCTCAGTCTAACTGATTCTCTACTGGTCACAAAGGAGAGGAGTGCATTGTTCCATGAGAATGGTTGTATGTATTTAGGATGTAGATTTGCCCCAGCTGCAATCCCAAACACTGTTGAAGAAGCATAAATTGCTGAGCGACCATTAAAAATGCCCAGCACAAGATTATGTGTTGCTTAGTTTACAATTTAAATATTTAAACTTGCTATTAGTTCTGGAAGCCATAACTTGCCAAAAAAATATATGTGTGTGTGTGTGTGTGTGTGTGTGTGTGTGAGAGAGGGGATAAAAAGCATTGCTATAGAAACTCGGAGCTTGGTTAGTGCACTGTTGTTGTTTTTTCTTGGCATTGACTCCCAAGCAAATATTTTATGGAGGCAGAAGCACTGTAAAACGATTCTGCTGGAAGCTGAATGAAAAGGAAAACAGTGTATAGCCTTTAAGACCTGAAAGTCTGAATTCCAGGCATGGTTTACAATGGAGACCCAGTTTTAAGTTGTAGGCAATGGACAGGAGTGGTATGAATTAAGATGACCTCGTGAATGTATATTATTATAATAGACTTGAGTACCCAGTGGAGTTCACTGAGAAATCTTGAGTGGGCTGTAAGACCAAATCTTTTTGGGGTAATTTTCTGCAGTGTTTTGAGTAGAGTATTTACTGCTTTATTGCTAAATCTTGTTTAATTTTTCTTTGTCTATCTTGCTTGTATTATTTTATTGTACTTAAAATATAGTATGCAGCTTAAATGACTCATAGTGCTGTGAATGATTGTTTTGAACAGAAACAACAAAAAATTCACAGCCATGATTTCAGAACAGATCATATTTTTGCATTTGCAGAGGTCACTTAGACATAGTGTAAACTTTGTAAGGCTACATTGTCTGGTGAACAGACCTCTTTACTGCTCCAGACAAATACGCCCTGCACATGGTGAGAGAGAGAGTCTGATTGTTTAAATGGCATAAAAATGTGGTAAATTACTGTATTGTGGCCAAAGAAAAAGAATATAATCCACTTACTTTCTGATGTGGAGAGAGATAAATGGAGCAAATGAAGAGGAAAGGTGTCATTACAGGAAAAGCAGAGGCAAAAAGGTACCACATTTAAGGCCTGATTCTCCACCCACTAAAATCAATAGGATTTTTGCTAGTGATTGAATTGGGAGCAGGATTGAGCCCTTAAACACACAGAAGTGAGAAACAGAAATATCTAGAGCTCTGAAACCTTATTCGATGCTGTAAAATTTCCCTTATTTAAAACACACCAGGATAATGTTTAGACTTTTTGAAATGTGCCCCATGTGTAACATGCCTGTGGATTTTTTTTTTTTTTTTTTTTACACTGGGTTAGACCACTGCAGATATATAAATATTACCTGTTTTAGTCATGGAGGTTTTACAGACAATCCAGCAGTGGATGAATCTCAAGTTGAGGGTTTTCGGGTATTTCTTTGAAGTAGGAGGGGACTCTTTGCGCAATTAATGTGTGTCCTGATTGTAGATTGCATGCATGTAGCCCATATGGCCAACACTTTGCAACATGGGTTCCTGTATGTTAAATGGGTGCCTGCTGGTGGGAATGGCGAACACTCATCACCTCTGGATGTGGAATTAAGTGCCTAAATTTTGGCATCCAAGCTTGAAGCTTTAGGTTAACTTCTTTTAAACGTCTCATGAAACGTAATGGTGCTACAGTGCTAATTCCGTGATTCCACATTGCATGCTGTGTGAGCATGGGATTAAGGCCTGGGTCATAATGCGTTTGCACAAGAGGGCAGAGTTAAGGCTGCTCATGCAACTCTAACTGGTATTTCCTGGCTTTTGAGCGCTTAGCTGCGATCTTAATGTTCCATTAAACTTTACATTATATTCTTTTACTCTGTGTTCAGATAGCACCTTTCCTGGTGAAGGATCCCAAAGGACTTTGTGCCTGTGGCCTTATCCTGCAGTCTTTATTCTAACTCATCTGGGGGTTTTGCTAGTATCACAGCTGCAGGAGCTGGCTGTGCATCATTCCTGAGCTATTGAAATACAGGCATTTCTGCGGTGGAGGATGGCCGCCAGCTGAAATGCAGTACACGCCAGGAGAGGGGAAGGTTTGGCTAAAGAAACCAGGGTAAACCTGAACTCTTAGGAAAGGTGCTATGGGATTTTTAATTTCCATAAAGAGTAGGGACCAACTCCGTTTTTAAGGGTTCATACAAAAGAGTCCTTGCAGAGTGAACACATGGAACTTAAGTTGTCTGCTTGGCAGTATGAAAGGCCAGCCCCTCCCTAGGTAGGGTTTGAACCTGTGCTTTCAGGGATCTAAACTTAAAGGTTTTAGCTAAGGGCATGTATAGAGAATACCTACCTACTATATCCTTGTTTATCTGAGAGACCCTTGGTTATTTTTTAAACCTAAATTCCTTCCCATTCTGGTGTCATTATTCACTTTAAAATGGTCACTGGAATCATGATTTTGGAATAGCTATTTCAGTATATTTCCAAGTGCAGACAAGCCCTTGGTCTGTCCCTCCTCTTTGGGGCTAACGGTAGTACGGGGGTGCTCCTTGTGTGCATGTAGCTTGAGTATTCAGGTTCTGTGCAGGCGGAATGTGGAGGGGCTGGAGAGACAAAATCTACCCCCCGGGCTAAGGGCAAGGTATAGAATAGCGGCCTCAACCATTTGCACCAGTTGTGCTGGTGTTATCCTCCTGGACCTGCGCTAATACAGCCCCCCCTTGCTCCTACTTTGAGCCACCCCTCATCCTGTCCCCTCTGTGACCTTCTGTGCCTACTTATGAGGGTGCAATGTGGTATACCGGCACCTCTTTGCAGCTGCTCCATCATTTGCGCCCCATGCAGCCCCTGTGATGGGGATAACTGGTGCCTGAGAGTCTTATGCGCGCCCTCTTCCCCAGGGGTGAATGCTGCCCTGTGTTACTAACCTTTAACGAAATGAACTGTCGTAGTGTGCTCCTGCTTCTGCACACCACTGGTTGGATACAGGTAATACAATCTGATATTTTCCTGCTTATGGTATCTGAGTGACACACAGCGCAATATTTGTTCCAAATCTGTCAAGTTGCCATCGTATTCGCCTGGGTTACCGTATATGGTAACACAAGGGTGCACGTGGCTTGCTACAGTACTTAAAGCACGATTTCATATGGTATGTTTAGACGTTTTTGGTAAGAGCAGTAACAGCCCTTCCTTTGGCCAGTAAACTGATATTCTTATTGAAACTAACAAGTTTGGACATCAGTTTTATTTTCTGTGCATGGGGGCATACTGCTATAACTCCCCCCCCCTTTTCCCCCCCCTGTGATACATGATTTTAAAAAATAGCTGGACTCTGACGCATGACTTACAATAAGTTCACTACTTGTGCAGTTTAACTACGGCAAGCTCAAAATTCACTAGGCTGGCACAGATATTTATCACATGTCAGTGTTTGACACTTTTTCTTTTAAATGTTGGAAATATGGGTCTTGAATGCTCGACAGTTTTCTTTTCACCGAGATGGTTCTTAATAGCAGGCAATATCTTTACCATTAAGTTCTATAAATGTAATGATTTATAAGAGTGAATAGTAGTTAATACTGATGATCTAAATAATAAATAGGACAACAGTTGCCTTCTGTTGTAAAGATACCGCTATACCGTGGTTTGTCTTGGACTTGATTATTATTTGGACATCTTTCTTTTTCTTTCTAATGGGAAAGAAAAGCATATAGGACCTGATTCGGATCCCATTGAAGTCAAGGGGAGTCTTTTGATTGACTTCAATTGACTTTGGATCAGGTCTATCTGCATAAGAATAGTCTGACAGCATAGCCTATACCTATCTATTATATATCCTTGATGATCGGAGGGAACCCTGATTACTTTTCAAACCTAAATTCCTCCTCCTTCTGGTGGTGTTATTCACTTTAAAATTGTCGCTGGGTGTAAGTATAGAATACAAAGTGTGTCAAACTGGAAGATAAGCATTAATTTATTAATATTTATTTTTTTTATTATGGAACTCAGAAAATCACTCCAACATGTTAGGGTTTTTAAAAGGTGTTATTAGTTGGTTTCCACAGTGTGCATGCTGTTTAGCTGCTTGGACCTTCCTTTAGAAAAAAAAAATCTATCATTCTTGTGATGCAGAAAGTAAATTTTAAAGCCTGCTGTTTATGCATAAAAGTAATTTCAGTATGCCTTGGGATTGTTTTCCAACATTTCCAATATCATTCTTTCTTCTGGAAAGACAAATGTTGAGTAAGTAGCACTTGCTAAGTAATGAGTGCCTACTTTTAAAGGTGTGAGAGCACTGTAACGAATTTAGCAACTAGGGATCTAGCTTTTTTGGGGGTGTAAATTGGCCCCGGGGAGTTGATTTACATCAGCTGAGGATCTGGTCTTTTCCAAGTAGTCAGCTTGCACAGTGTGATAAACCCTGAACAGACTAAAGCAGATGTATATAGAGTAGTTGCTATGGAATATGGCAAGTAGAGAGATTCACCTTTTTGTTACATATTTTGCATTAACTTCTGGAAGAGGTAAATCATTTCCACCTAAGGGGCGGGGGCGGGGGGGGGGGGGGAATGACACAAAGGTCGTCTTTTGCCTGCTTTGAAAAAAAATAAATTCTGAAGTCATTGCTGTATTTATTCAGTTTGAGTAGTATCAATGCAGCTTTCTTTTTTTTCCAAAGATGTGAAACTCCTCCTTGGGTCTGCAGTGGCTTGTAAAATCACCCTGTTCAAAAGGTCTGCTTTCAAATTAATCCCAATTTTGCAGTAGTCAGTGGAAACACTCCTTCTCCTCCTCCCCGTTTTAATTAGCCTATTCATTTTATTTCACTCCTCAGAGTTTGTCTTTCGTCTGACCTCCTTCTGTGCTTTCTAGTGGGGCAGTTGTGCCGAAATGTATTTGATCTTGTTTTGAATATTTTCATTTGTATTTATATTTCTTTTCTTTTGTGAAGCTGGCCGTGTAACCCAGGAACTTTGCTTGGATCTTTCTATAGTAAACATGTCTCGCTATTAATTTAGCCATGCTGACCTGTCCTATTTTGTTGTACAGAGGTTGAAAGTTTTTGTTCGTATAAGGGAATTAAAAAGAATATAAGCATAAAGAAGCTGATTGTAAGAGTGGCAAAGAGGAGAGTCCATTACAAACATGTATTGAATCTGCTTCTGTAGCCCTTACTCACATGAGTAGCCCCATTGAAGTTAATGAGATACTTGCAGGATCAGGTCTTTAGGCCAGGATGCTGTTGTAGTGGGAATGTTAGAAATGCCTAAGTTAGATAGATACAACATGTCTGTTTTAACTTATAAAGGCCAGATCCAGAGCCCATGGAAGTCAATGGAAAGACTCCCAATGACTTCATGGGCTTTGGATCTGGCCCTTAAAGAACTGTCCGATGCAGATTAATTATGATGCTGACACTTACACAAATCCACTGCTTTATTACAGCACATAGCTCCATTTTACAGCAGTCTGAGTACAGGGTTTTGGGTTGCTGATGTGTGCTGTAGTATATTTGTACATGGGGAGAGAAACTCCAGCTAGCGCTGCATTTCTTTTCCCAGAAGATGCACCGTTCGCAGCCTGTTGCTAGCTTTGGGGGGCTGGAAGGCTAAGAGAATGATGTAGTATGTGTTGTGGGACAGAAAGCAACTTGGACATTCATTGCTTTAACTTCAGGTTATCCCGTGGGGGTTTTATTCCAGAAGAGTAAGTGACAAGGTGGGTGAGGTGATATCTTTTATTGGACCAGCTTCTGTTGGAGAAAGACAAGCTTTCGAGCTTACACAGAGCTCCTCTTCTTGTCTGGGAAGGGGAAGCAAAGCGGCTACAACAAGACTGCAAAGAGGAACGAGTGTCATTCTGAGGGGAACGTTGCTGGGTGCAGAGGGCCTGGATACCGTTGTGCAGGATTATTTAACAAGTTAACGTATGCCGTTTGCCATGGAATCTATTCGCATCTCTCTGATTTTCCCCTTTCGAGTCAAATAAACATCAGGTGCCTGGAGTTTGGTTAGTTGCCCTGATTACACAGTCTCTGCATTGTATTGCAGTATCCAGCAGTGCTGTGAATAACCTAACATTTTTATTTCATCAAAACCACTCCAATTTTCAGGAAGAAATCCAGTCAATAACTCCAGGCTACTTCTGCCATTAAGTGTTCAAATTTAATTTTCAGCTGCACTAAGGGTAGAAAAATGTAAATTGGGACCAGAGATGTCTTGGAGAGGACTAATGTTTCTCTTGATTTCTGCACCCTCAGCCCCTCCTGAATAGTTGTTGAAGTAAGAGCGGTTTCTATCTTGGCAGGAAACAAAATAATTTCTCTTTGTGCCTGGTAAATTTATTTCATGAAAGATTTACACAATCTTGGGTATCCTGTCAAGTGATTGAGAAGTGAGTAAAGCAAGAAGTGTCATAAACTAGATGCCTCTTGGGTTCTGTTGATTTTGGTGAGTATTGTTGGAGCTGTCAGTATTTATGCATGTTAAATTTAAAAAAACAAACCTGTGGCGGGCAGACAAATGCAGAAATACAGACCTTTTTTTTTTTTTTTTAAAGTCCTCTGTTATATTTGACTGTTGTTCAAGTTGATTCATATTTTCCTTGACCAGGTTGCTCGTATTTCATGTGCCCAGTGAATTGACTGCTGTGAGAATTCTGGTGAAATAGTACTTGGTCTGTGATCCTTGGTTCGCATTCTTTCCATTACTTATCCATTCAGGTAGACTTAGCTTTCAACTGCTCTGAAAAGTGCCTCTGTTTACATGGCATCCGTGAATTTCAAATTGAATATTGCTCGGTATACAAGTGAGAAAATGGTTTTAACTGAGCATCAACCCTGCAGACTCAGTTTGGGAGCTGATATTCAAGCTGGGCTCTTTCAGACTTGTGCAACATCTCCAGTAATCATGACCCAACTGTTATAAAAGCCTGGTGCAACACCCATTGAAGTCAGTGGAAAGAACTGCAAAAGAGACATAGTCCAAGGTTGGTTAACAATTCTGTTGATGATGCATGAACCAGAATAGGGTTCTTCCATTGGCTTGCCCTGCCAGCAAGTGTTGGAGCCATGCATAGAGATTCTGAAGTTCTGTTGACTCATGGTGGCAGGTGTGAGTTTAACTCCACCCAAGATATAAGGGAGGTGGGGACAGGGAGTCCTGGAGGGAAATAGGGTGACCAGATGACAGAGGTCAAATATCGGGACGGGGGGGGGGGAGAAAAAAAAAAACAAGTCGGTGGCGGAGTAAAAAAAAACAAGCAGGCGGCGGAGCAAAACAAAAAAAACTGCCGGAGCACAGGAAAAACTGAGAAATCACTGGCAGCTCAACGCCCCCCCCCCCCCCCACCAGCTTGCTTCTGCTCCGTCTCCACCTCCCCCCTCAGGGAGGGAGGGGGGCAGCACGCAGAGCCTCCCCCCCCGCCAGAGGGACCTGCCAGGGGGCCAGGTGAGTCCCAGGCAGTGCTAGCCTTACCTGGAGCGGCTCCCAGGAAGCATCCAGCAGGCAGGTCCCGTCCCTCTGACTCCTAAGGTCGCGCGGGTCGGGTCGAGGGGGGCGGGGGCAGGGGCGGGGGGGCTCGCTGACGGCGCCTACAAGCCCCGCCCCTGCAGCACACAGTGGAGACCTACTCGCCATCTCTGTGCGTGCCTGGGGAGTGGGGCTGCAGCACTCTGCAGGCTCCTGCCAGCCGGCGGGCGAGCGCTGGGAGTTCAGCTGCGCTGCCCCAGGCCCAGGAAGAAGAGGTGAGCGGCGCCGGCAGCACCGGCTTGTGTCCTCCACCAGACGGTCCCCCAATATCGGGACAAAGTGCGTCCCGACCGATGTAAGGTCGGGACGCGGGACAAGTCCCTTAAAATCGGGACTGTCCCGATAAAATCGGGACGTCTGGTCACCCTAGAGGGAAATCCAAGGGACAGTCAAATTCAGGGAGAAAGTTGAGGCTGGGTTATGATGTATTATTGTTCTTGAGTCCCCAGTAAAACCAAATCCCAGGAGAGGGATTAGCCTTCAGACTAACTCAGTGTGTGTGAACTCTGTTGAAGGTAAGGTATGGACGTAACCCATTCACAACTATTAGTGGTGTCCCTTTTCACCCATGTTCCACCAGATACTACCCACATGGTGTATTATTATCTACATGGATAGACGTCAGTTGCCTGTGAATAGCCCCTAAATACCCTGTAGGAATGACTCTGTACAAAATTCTTGTCATGGTGGCTTGTTGGTCACAGCGGTAAATGTGTTACTACTGCCCTGAATGACTTTGAAGCTTTCCCATGTCTAGACACAGCTAAAGTCCAGGTGGGTGTGCTGGGTGAATGGGGAAGAAAGGTGCAAATCAGAGGGAGGAGTAGGCTGCACTGTTCCCCTGCACTTTAGAGAGCTGGGGAAGTTGTGAAGTTGTGCCTTCCTGGGGCACAATTAATGGCTTTACCAAGATTAGGAAAGAGGGGGAGATCTAGGCTTGACCTTGATTAGCTAAATCAAGGTACCCTGCATCTACATGAGGGAGAAGGTCGTTGTTAGGATGGGATTATATAACACGTTTTAGATAATCTTGACCTTTTTTCGTAATCTACACAAATGTACTGTTTTCCGGAGCAGTCCATACCTCCTCTATATGGGCTAGGTTATAAATTACACAATCCGCCACTGTGTGTTTTGGAGGCAAGAATTGTTTTTAACTGTAGTCCCTACCTAGCCAGTTCTTAGACAATCACTATTCTCTTTGTATTTGCGTTGACTTTTCTTTTGGTGTAGCTTTTCCAAAAGAAATTAGTATCTCTGGACGGTTCGCTAATTAGTCTGATATTTCAGTGAAATTGAAGCTAAGGCTGATGTGTACACAATAGCTAAAGGAGACATTCATCATGGTAAATCAATCCATACCTGTGGCTCAGTTTTCTTTGAGTAGAAATGGCCCAATTCTGCCTTCAGATTCTCATTCACAACTCCTATTTGACAGAGAAATAGTCTGAAGGGATTTAGAGAGATAAGACATTGGGTGAAAAATAACTAATTGAGATTCAAATTGAGTAAGAGCAGTCTCATTCATGTGGGGGAAAATAATTAAAAATGCATGTTTGCAGTGGGTGGAAAAACCTGGTGAGGAGTAATGCTGAAAGAGTCCCAGTAGTGAGAGTGGACAGCACATTAGACATGAGTTGATAATGCAGTCAGGCTTCAAAATTAAAAGCCGGTGCAATTTTGGACTGTGTACACAAATATCAGGGGCTGGGGGAATTGATTTAAGAGGAAAGATTAAGAGAGCTAAATATGAATGATTTGGTTAAGCAATGACTAAGAGGGGACATAAGTCTACAAGCGTTTGAACTGTGAGAACAACAAAGGGGGAGAGGAATATTAAAATATTTAATAACAGAAGTAACTTCCTGACAATGAGGGGTACCATACTGTGGAACAGCGAATGGAGGAAGTGGTAGACCTTCCATTGCTTGAGACTTAAAACTGGATTTGGCAAAGCTCTGATAAATGTACTGAAAGGGAGATTCCTGGCTTGGCATGGACTGGCTGATGTAACAGAGGAGTTCGCAGACTTTTTCACAGGTGACATCAGCTCTCAATAGGTTGTCTCGTGGGCCCCGTACACTCCCATTCTGCATTGATCGGACCTCCTGTCCATGATCACACAAGATCCCAGTGGCTGCTGCAGCAATTGCTTACTCGGAAAAGTATTAGGAAGTATCCAATGCGTTTGAATGTAGTTTAGCAAGTGGAAGCTAGAAGGAGAACCAGCACCATGTGAACAGACAGCCGTGGACCACCACCAAATCTTTTGAAAACTACCGTGGTCTATGGAACGTGGTGTGGGAGCCTTCTGCTCTAATACATCTTTTCCATCTTTAATATTTGTGGGCCAAATTCTGCTCTCAGTTCTCTTTGGATTCAATGAGAGTTCTACCTGTGGAGCTGTGAGTAGACTTTGGCCTTATGATGCTACTGGAGAGCAGAACTGGGCCCTAAAAGAGCAGGCTGCATTTCAAATTTCCACTGTTTGGTGTCAAGCAGTGGGAAAGGGCAGTGTGATATACGGGAGTTAATGTAAAACTATTGTAATAGGTCCTGACTGATTGACTCCATTATTCCTATTTATATTCACAGTCAATCAGAAACACAATATAGTCCATGCTAATTTCATCAAGGATTAGAGTGGGGTTTTCTGCTCGGCATGGCCCAGACAGATGTTTGTTTTCTGATGTATTTTGATTTGACGGGGAGTAATAGACCCATTATGAATTCATCTGCATATGCGTGGAAATGGGTTTAGGATGGGTGAATTGTAATTAGTGTATTTTTTTTTTTTTTTAATCTGGCACCTACTGCATGTTTGGGTCACATGTTCACCATCTATCCTTTTCTTGCTACAGATAGAGACAAATGAATCATAGAGTCAACATGGGACACATAGTCTTAGCTGCAGGGGAAAGGACAATTTGGGAATTCTTAGATATCTTACCTTCGTGACAAATGACCACATGAGGGCCTGATCCTGCTTGCTTCATTCAGGCAAAACTCATAGCCCCTGGTTCAGCGTAAACCAGAATTGAGATCAGGGTCCCGCTTCTCATGTCTTCAGTCAGTGGGAGTGTTGCTTGAGCATTGCATGCAGAACTGTGCCTGGTGCTGGAATCACACAAATCCCCCTATGATCGGGTGCAATGCGGGGGGGAGGGGCAGAGGGCCCAGACACCCCCGCCCACCCCTTGGCCCTGGACCGGAGCTAGAAATTTGGCCTGGATGCCCCTCTGTCATGATGAAGGTCCAACTGGACCAGATTTGAGCAGCACTGTCACCCCATACACAAGGTCACAACACCGCTTTCCCATTGGCACTAGGTAGCCCAGCCCCGAGGGGGAGGCAGAGCAGGGGGCACCAGGAACTCCCAGTACCCAGAAGCGTGGGAGGATTGGATCCAGGCTGTTGATGCTTCCTGGGGAAGCAAAGATACAGAAGTAGGATGGGGCCTGTGGCTCGCAGAACTGCCTGGCCCCTGGTGGGGATGGTGCTCTTCTGTCTGACCGACTCTGGGTAAGAGTTCAGGGCTGGGGGTGGGGTGGAGAGACCACAGGGCTGGGTGCTGTGGGGAGAGTTTGGAGCCAGGTATGGAGAGTGTGGGGAGGGAAGAGTGCAGGGCTGGGTGCAGAGACAGCATGAGAGACCTCAGGCCTGGGTATGGGGAAGTGGCAGAGGCAGAACGTGGGGCTGGGAGGAGGGTAGATATCCGAGGCTGGGGGCAGTGGGGAGAGCTTGGAGCTGGCTGTGGGGCATGAGGAGGGGAGTGTGTGTGGAGCTGGGTGCAGGGGCAGCCTGAGAGAGCTCAGGACTGGGCACATGGGAGTGCTCGGGGGAGTGTGTAGGGCTGGGGGCAGGGCAGGGAGAGTTCTGGGACCACTCCTTAGGAAAATTCTGGTTGTGCCTCGGTCCCTGTGTCAGCTGTATCACTTTCTGGCAACCAGTGAAGTAGCAATAGGGATGCTGGCTTTGAAGTTTGATCTGCCACCCTTATTCCTATGAGTAGTGTTATTCAGATCAACTGCACTGCTCATGTGGGTCAGAATCAGTCAGAGTCATAGAGTTTATGGCCAGAAGGGACCACCGGATCATGCCGTCTGACCTCTTGTATATCACAGCCCACCAACGTCACCCAGCACCCGCACGCTAAACCCAACAACCAAAATTAGACCAAAGTATTCCCGCCCCCAGGAGACTAAACGATTGTGTGCCACAGGCAGAGAGAGCAGGAGTGACCAAGGTGCACGAGTGGCCGAGGCCCCTGTGATGGCAGGGAATTGATTAAGTGAGAGATTCCCAGATGAACCTGGCAAGCGACCCACGCCCAACATCAGAGGAAGGTGAACCCCCCCTGTGGTCACTGCCGATGTGACCTGAGGGAGAATTCCTTTCCAACATTGTATATGGTGATGAGTCAGATCCTGAGCGTGTGAGCAAGATCCAGCCAGCCAAGCTGAGAGAGAGAATGCTTGGTGCCACCACAGAACACTGACTCACCCCCTTCAGTATCCCATCTCCAGTCCTAGTCATCTCTGATGCTTCGGAGGAAGGAAACGAAGGTGCCCCATCCATACTCCTGTTCCTCAAATCGTCCCAATGAAGAAAACAGTCAACATGAGCAAGGGAGATATAATCAGCCCACAAGATTTGGCCTATAGATATATGATGCTTATTCCCACTTAGTGAGAGTTTCTGGGAGAACCCACCATCTATAGTGCTCTCCTTCTAGATAAAGTCGGGCATACGTGCTGGATCTAAGGGTGCTGCCGTACCCCCTGGCTTGAAGTAGTATTAATAATCCAAATACATGGTTTCTACCTTCAGCAGCCCCACTATAAAAACTGTTCCAGCACCCCTGAAGTCAGGAGAGAAAACTCAGCTCTGAAGACTGCAGACTAGCTAAGTGGAGTTTGAGGCTTATTTTCTTTTATCCTAGTAAATCCAGTAAATTCTTTCAGTGTGGTCTTCTAAGAGTTTTTCAACTTAGTCTGACTTGCAGATTATTTGAATGCCATTATAAACTAGGGGTCAAGCAAGTTAATTCCCAGAACAGTGTGCTGCCCTGTTTTCAAACTGTGCTAATCAGAGTTTTGAGTCAAAGCGTGGTAGTTTGCTTAGTGAAATTATTTTCCTGTTAGAAAATTACAAATCGGCTCTGACTGTCCATATTGCCTTCAGTAACGGGAATGCTCGAATCACATGTGGAGAAAAGGCCCAAAAGGGAGTAACAGCAAACCATGGCACAGTGGAGTCTGATTCCTTAGCTCCCAAGATCTAATGTGAGAAAACAGGCCGGCTATGAAGCCGCACAACCAACATTGTTACGGTTGCATTTATACCTCCATCGGGATTAAGGAAAGCTGTGTGCAACACATTTGAGCTGTAAAATAAATGTCCTTTTCTAAAAGAGACATTTGGTTGAGTTGTTCAGTTACCCCCTCCTCACCTTCTTGTAATTGACTCTTGTTTACTTTTTCCTCCTCCTTTCCCCAAGTTTATTACCAGTGTTTGGCCAGAGGAAATGAATTAACATAATTTACTGTTTTTAAAACAAGACACATTCTCTGCATGCACACACACACACTCACTCACTCACTCATTCACTCACCCCTTCACCCTCCCAGCGCTGTGCTAAGGAGCATGTTTACCGAGTCTGGGTCCATTTAGAGAGAACAATACCCTGATTATGGAATGCAGCCTTCTATTCACAGAAACCCAAAGAAATCATCAGTTTAAAGTAGCTGCTGCCCCTTGAAGGTACATGCAGCGTGAGCTGTTTAAAAAAAAAAAAAAAAAATCAATCTTTTGTAGACACAAACTGCAAGCATTGTTCTCAGCGGAAGTTGATTTAGGGGTTGTGGTGGGGAATGGTCTTGGTATAAACTCAGTGCCAAGTTTGAGATCTACCGCCATGCAAAGCTTTTGTTGTGATTTCTAATCTAATTTCCAAGCGTAAATAATAGTTGTGAGATCTCATGGGGGAAGTGACTTGATGCTTCCTGGTCTGGCAAAGTGCTTGGTGCTGGCTGTGTACGGGGAAAAATACTGGTAATTGAACCCAGAAATATTTCCTGTTGAGGATGAGTCAAGGCTAAAAGGTGCAGTTATATGTGGTTGGCCACTGCTCTTAATTGCTGTAGTACACCTGCCTCATAGACAATGCCGGAACGATGTCATGTGAAGTGTCTCTCTGATTTATCCCTATTAACTGGGAAATGCAAAGCACTGTGGTTCATAGACTGCGGATGCTCCTCTCTTTCCTAATACAGGGGCAGATTGTGGCAAGCAGTTACTCACGTGTAGTTGCACTGATTCTACTCCTGGGAGTAACTGCTCACCAGTGGAAGCATGGGGTTTGCAGTCTGCCCCGGGCCTGCAAGATGCTGAACCGGCTTGACCCCAATCAATTTAAGCGCCTTATAGGATCAGGCCCTTCTGTTGGTGGGGTTAGACCTGCGCTCTGTTGAATGTGACCGTGACACTGCAGAGAAGGAGTAACCCATAGACTCTAAAGGCCAGATTTGGGCTGTTAGGTCTACATCAGGGGCTCCCATTGAAATCAGTAGGAGTTACACAGGGATCCAGAGGTAGAAATTGGCTCACAGAAATTAGAGATGAAGAAGATTTGTTTCTGAGGTAATTTAGTCCATCCTCTGCCAATGCTGCATAGTGCCCTGTTGTATTAGGCTCTTTATCCAAGTCTAGTTTTAAATGATCCAAGTAGTGGGTCTTCTACCTACTTCCACTGGGAGACTCAAACCATCCAGCTTCCAACCCCACTGTTAGGACATTTTTTCCTGCTTGTCTAAATGTTGCCCTACGCAGTTCCTTACTGTTGCTCCTTTTTCTGCACCATGAGCCAGTCTAAGCAATTCTTCTCTCTCCTTGCTCTTCCCAACCTTCTAAAACTTGTAGAACAAAGAGCATCCTATCCTCTCTGAGTTGTTGCCTTGCTCTAGTCTTGCACCTGGTTTCCAATCACAGGCATAGTGCTGTCTGACCCCATACACAAATACTGTTCTACACCAGGGACCTCTGGAAAAGGGCAAAGTGGAAAGTCTGACCATGAGAACGGCACTCTGAAGACCCTTGCTGGAAGATTCTCTGCACCTTGAAGTCTTTAAACCATGATCTGAGGACTTCAATGGCTCAGACATAGGTCTGATACAGGAGTGGGTGGGTAAGATTCTGTGGCCTGCGTTGTGCAGGAGGTGAGACTAGATGATCATAATGGTCCCTTCTGACCTTAAAGTATATGATTCTAAGAGCTTTGTGGGTGTGGGGTGAGGCTGGGGTGGAGCTAAGGGATGACTGCTGCTATTCATGTCCTCTGCCTGGAAACCTGTTGGACTTTTGCAGGCTAAGGTATGTTTTCCCTTCTCTGAATATTGAAGCACTCTTGGATTGGCAGAAGAGGCTTTGGGGTGAACCATTGGGAACATAGCTTCCGAGGGAGACGTGCTGTCATGAGGGCTGGGGAGTAGCAAGTTAAAACTCATGGCTTTTCCTGGCCCTTTTATGGATTTTTTTTTCTGTGGATGGGGGGTGATTTAGTCCCAGTTTAAACATTGTTCAGCAGCCAGTGAAGATGGAGATCTCTATTATTCTCCATGGCATTGCCTCGGGTTTGTTGACAGCTCTCCGGTATCAAGGTGGCCAAAAGAGAACGCAATATACTTGCCAGAGCCAGATAAAGCGGGACTGTTCTCTTCCAAGTTCATTTCTGTGAGGACCTTTGACTAGTGATGCTGCTTCATGGTATAGAAAACAACCTGTACAAAATATCTTTTGTGAGTGAAGATAGTTTTCCAGGGGAACAGAGCCAGTAGGTGAAAAAAACTAAAGGCGGAGGCCAGTATTAACAATATTTTTAAGGGATTTGTGAAGGATGCATATTTGTATTGGACTGTAAGACAGTTGTGTGGGCAAATTCTGACCTTGTTCATGTATGGCTTCCATTGATTTAAACAAGAACCATGTTCATGCACCCAAGAGCCCTCACTCTCTGTGTTTCCTCTGTTGTCTGGTGGTTTAAAAACAGAAGGGTAGATTCTTATCTCCCTTTGGTGTAAATCCAGAGTAACAAATTTGAATGTCATGTGAGTTACTCTGGATTTACGTGGGTGTAAGTGAGATCAGAATCTGGGCCCAAATTGTTTTGATTACCCCAATGCCAGCAGTGCAATAAAACATTCTTTATAATCTGTCAAAATTCATTAGATCCTTTCAGATATAGCCCATGAAAATATTTTAGTAGATTAAAAAAACATTGTTTAGGGTTTGTTTGTATGGAATTAAAACAGTTTAGATCTTCTAATGAGAAAAATGTTGAGTTAAATAACCTACAGTGCAGAATAAGAAGAGAACACTTTGATTAGCAGAAACTGATTAAAATATCAGCTGGGGAGAACAGTCTGAATGAAATTTTATTGGTATTTTGCTGTGTACCTTTTTGTTCATACAGTTTCAGAGGTGTAGGACTATTTTGTCTTCATAAAGGTTTAATAAATACACAGATACAATCTGAAAAGCTAAAAATACAATAATCTGCATGAGGACAGTGAAAAATGCAACGCAGTAAACGAAGGAGCTTTGTGCTGTGTAAGTCTGCCAGCCGTAACAACTTGTAGCAGAGCTGCCTTCTGATACCATTCACACCTGAATGTTATTCTGCTGTGGGATAGAGACGAGAGCTGACTGGACCATTACAGTTCCACGTTGCAGCAACTGTTGAGGTTTTGAAATCTGTTTTCATTACACACTGGAACGTTTTCATGGAACTGGAATTGTGGTGCGTGTGTGTGTGTGTGTGTGTGTGTGTGTGTGTGTGTATGGCTCGGTGGTTAGGGCACTGGCTTGATATGTGAAAAACCTAGGCTATGTCTACACCTCAAATGCTACAGCAGCACAGATACAGCACTTCAGTAGACACTCACTGCAGCAATAGGAGGGGTTCTACCATCCCGATAGTTAATCCGCCTCCCCGAAAGGCAGTAGCCGGTCAATGGAAGAATTCTTCCGTCGACCTGGTGTTGTCTGCACCCGGGGGTTCGCTTGGCTCAATGACGTCACTCGGGTGTGGATTTTTCACACCCCTGAGCGACATAGCTCGGTCGACCTAACTTTTCAGTGTAGACCAGTCCCTAGGCTCAAGTCCCAGCTCTGCCTGGCTCAGAGCAGAGTTTTTCATCCCAGATAACTCTGAATCAGGCAGAGCAGGGATCTCCCCCACCCCACCATGAAAGCTGGTCCCGACTGATATCAATACTTCTCCACAAAATGTTTCAGCTTATGAAACCGCATAGTTTGATAACATTTTATTTCACTTAAAATGTTCCCACCAGCTCTGATAGAGAGACATGAAGGCCAAAACGAAGGAACTTTTGAAATATTTGATACAACTCATAGACTTTAACACCAGAAAGGACCATGATGGCCATCTAGTCTGACCACCTGCACATTGCAGGCCACAGAACCTCACCCACCCACTCCTGTAATAGACCAATAACCTCGGGCTGAGTTACTGGAGTCCTCAAATCAGGATGTAGAGACTTTATGCAGCTCTTGGGTCGATGGTCAGCAAGTGGGCAAAGCCTCAGTTCATATAGTGGGAGCCAGAATATGGCACTGTTGTTATTACTGTGTAATGTTTTACTGTGGTAATGCCTGGGAACCCCAGTCATAGATTGGGACCATACTGTGCTATCATCATTATGGCAAATCCCAAAGGGACATGGCTTCCTTGCTGGTCAAGTGCCACCTGCAGTGATCTCTAGCTAGGTCCATAAGGTGGTCTGGCTGGATATTCAGTTTATGTCCATTATTGGTGATCTTATTGCACCACGGGAGCTTTTGGTGCGCACTTATTGTGCTAGGTGCTGTTCAGACAGAACCAAATGACTGCCCCAAAGACCTTACAATCTGTTGTCAGTCGTAGAACCTGTATTCCTTACACAGATACTGTGCTTTATTATGACAGTTACGCCTAGCAAAAATTAGACTCATATGGCTAAACTTTTCGTTAAAAAAAACCAAGGCCTCCCCGGTTGTACCCATAGCATGTGTATTTGTGGGCACCAAGGGGTTAGGTTGAAAGGTCCCTTTCAGGCAGGGACTGTCTTTGTATTATATGTACGTGCAGTTCCTAGCGCAGAGGAGACTTGATCCCTGATTGGAGCCTCTGGGCCCTACTGCAGTGCAAATCCTATTGCTAATAACTGTGTGCATAAAATGCACAGATACATGCGGAGAAACAGGTGATACACCTGTGGTACGTGTGCAGTGAATACTCAGTGGATGCAGTTGTCTGAGCCCCTGTACCCACAATATTGTGCAGGAACAACGTATAAGTCCAGTCCTGCTGCTCTTTCCAAAGTAAATCTTGAATGACTTTAGCGAGTGTTGGACCTAAGTGTGTGTGTGTGTGTGTTAGATTTCTGACGCTGGGTTGTCAAACTTCGTTAAGGACAAAACTAATACACATTAATCGAATGATCACCAGCTGACCCATTGCCAGCAAGCTGATTTAGCCACAAGCCCAGGAAGGATTCCACCACTTCAGAAAGTGATTCTAACCCCTCTGAAAAAAAAAAAAGAGGAGTTCTTGTGGCACCTTAGAGACTAATAAATTTATTTGGGCATAAGCTTTTGTGGGCTAAAACCCTCTTCATCAGAGGTTCTAGCCCACGATAGCTTATGCCCAAATACATTTGTTAGTCTCTAAGGTGCCACAAGGACTCCTCGTTTTTTTTGGTTTTTTTTTTTTTTTTTTTTGCTGATACAGACTAACACGGCTACCACTGAAACCTAACCCCTCTGAGACATCCCTTAGCCCCTTATGCATTGAGTGGACCTTTGCAGCATCCCCTGAATATTGGGTCTGTCATACAAGCAGAGGGAAGAATTCCAGAGCTGAGGGCCTTTCATTGAGATTGTTTCACCTCCAGCTGACCTTCCCTCCCTGTCTTCTCCCCATACCACCCCTCTTCCCAAGATATGTAAGCCTGGGGAGGGTGTTAGTTTGTGTCTCAACTGATGTCAACTGGGAGAGAGAGAGAGAGGGTGAAAACCACCAAAAAACAAAACAAAACAAAGTTTCAGTTTTGGGTTATTTTTGTTGAGAAACTGTAAAATTTTGACCAAAAAAATTTTTCTGCAAAAAAATTGTGTGGGGTTCAAAAAGCCATTATTTTGTTGGAAAAAAAATGTTTGAATAAAATTTTTTTGAGCAGCTGTTGTCATAACTAACTCCCTGAATTGCACTTACAAGATTTTTCAATTAATTAATCATCTAAGTTGTTAGATAACAACAAGTAACAAATGAATAATGCGTGTGAGGCCAAATTCATCCCTGCTCTATATCATTTGAAACCAATGTGGAGTTACACCAGGGATGGAGTTAGCATTTGATGTTTGTAAATAAGGAAAATTTCTTATTTCAGCTTCCAGTTCAGCAACATACTTAAGCACACGCTTAACTTTAAGCATCTGAGTAATCCCTGTTCAGAAAAGCATTTAAGCATATGCTGAAGTCCTGTTGAAGTAAATGCAATATGCTCGCTCATTTGAAATCAATGGGATTCCTGCACAAATTTGCTTTCCTGAATTGGGGCACTGGCCAGTAAAATGTGGAGTGACACCTGTCACTCAGGGCATAATTCTGAAGAATCTGGCTAGTAAGTTTGCCATTTCCTTGCTTTCGTTTTTTCCTCCGTGCTTGCACTAAACGGTAAATGCGAGAGAATGGACGTAGGCCTTCTTGGGGCCAGCTGCAGTGCGGTAATGTTTGGCAATTGTTGAGGAAGATTTGTGAGGTTTCTTGGGGGGGAAGGGTCAGGTCGGAGGTAGAAGCCCAGTCACCCTTTACCGGAGGCTTTTGTAATAACAGGGCAGCTCCCTGGGGAGGTGTCCTTCTGTCCTCCCTTCACTTTCCCATTGACAAAAAGCAGACTGCCTGCCCCCAGCTGTTCCCTCAGTCAGGTTACAAATGAGATGTTGAAAAGCAACCCTTGGACTTGAGACAGCTCTTCTCATTCTATTTCATTCTACTCATCAATTAATGTCAAACAAAGGTGTTTTATAACTGTTTTATAACTTTTTAAATAGAGGGACCCTCGGACCCTATTGAAGGGAAAGTCTGACTCCTGTGTGCTGCGGCAGCTGAGGTCTGCGTGCTAGGGGCTGTGGGACAGGGAAAACTGAACTTTTCCCTTTTGTGTGGCTGCCAAAACCTTATTTTTCCTTTTTCAGTTTACCAAACCCTGAGCCTCCTCTTCAGCGGGTGAAAATGCAAAAGAAGCTGGTGATTTTGATGGTGTGACGTTGCTTTATACCGGCGAAGGATCTGGCCCTCTGTCTTAATTCATTTCTGATTTGCTTAACAGAACTGTAAAATCTGGTGCTAAAAGCTATGCCCGTTTATATGGAATCTGTCTCTCCACCCCATGCTCTGAGGCAGCCAAGCAAAATGAGACCAATCAGTGTTTCAAGTAATTGTTCACACCTGTAACTCTTGGCCTGCATGATAGGTGTTGGGTCTGAAGAGTGAATTATGCCAAGCCTTAAAGAAAAAATTATGTATGACACATTTTTTTCTAAAAGTCAGGGGGAGACTTTCAACCTCCCCACACTTTACTTCTTTAACCGGCTTCTGGCAACTTGGTTGAATATTTTCTGACTAACTAGCTTCGACACAAAGGCTACTGGCATTTTTTTTTTTTTAACACCACTTTCTGTCAGAGCTGATAAAGCAGCAGTCAGCCTTTTAAAGATATTGCAGGGTGTTTGGGTTTCTTGTTTTGTCTCTATTTGGATATTTTAGCAAGAATTTGACACATGCTGAGAGCTGTCTGGAGACTTTTTTTTTTTTCCTCCCCTTCCTGAAATGCTTTTAGCTGAGCTGGGAAGAAAAGAGTATTAATGGAGTTCCTGTATTAGCTCTATTTACACAGGGCACCATGGAAGGTGAGCAGAATAGGTCAGCGAGGCTAATGGTTGCATCACTCTTGATTTCTACAGTTGCAAAAGGTTCATGCATTCTGGATTTAGAGGGGAAGAGGAATACCACAGAATATCTCTAAACATTTGGTTGCTGGCATAAACGTGTCATGTGAAATTCCCTGGTGCACAGAAGCTCTCATTTAATAGGATTTTCATACTTTTTGCCTGGACATTCATTCTCTCAAACAACATTGTGTCTCTGTTTATGCTGCTGGCTGTCATTAACCCGTGATGGACTGTTTATGCTTAGTTTATGTTCGCCAAATAGGACAACCCAAAGTTGAAAACTTGATTTCTCTGATGGTACCAACTGCTGCCTTTTAAAGACTCTGGTAAGAAGGACAGATTCATGGTTTTTTTAAACTGAACCAGTCTCCTTATACTGAAGTATTTTCTTGTTTTGAGGAGGAAGGATAGTTTTGTGATTAAGGCACAGAGGTAGGAGTCAGGAGTTCTGATGGTTTCATTGCCTCTGCCATAGTATCCTATGTGCCCTTGGACAAGTCATTAAGGCCTCTATTTTCAAAAACAACTTCTAATTTTGAATGCCTTAATTTCTGGGTTACACAGGGGTAGGTTTTCAGAGGAACTGAGGACCTGCAGCTTCCATTGACTTCATTTGAGGTGGTGGGTTTCACAGTCCCTGTGAAAATGTGGCCCACAGTACCTAAAGTTGGTCATCCAGAAATTGAGGCAACCAAAACTAGATGCCACTTTTGAAATATGGACTGTAGCTTTTCTGTGCCTCTTTTTGCCCATTGGTAAAATAGGGATAATAATCTTGTATTTAGCCTGATACACTTCTGTTAGGTGGATGGGTTAGTTGGCGTGTGCAAATCACTTTATAGTCCTTGGATATGTAATATAAGTGATAAGTAGTTTTCTCAGTGATATTTCATTATGGATGCAATTATGCAAAGTTTTGCACACAATCAAATATTTTGCCACAATCAAATAACACCTTTCATTTACAGATCTCAGAACACTTTATAGCCAATCCTTAATTAAGCCTCATAACACCTATTGTTTCAGATGGGGAAACTGAGGCAAAGAGAGGTTAAGTGACTTCCTCAAAGTTGCACAAATCAATGGCAAGATTAGAACATAGACCTTTTGTTCTGCTGTTTTGGCCACTGAATCACATTTGTTCTCCAATATAACCTGTAACATATGAAGTTAATTTCAGAGATATATTTCCTTGAAGTAACATTCATGACACCAGAATTGAATAACGGGAAAAAAATAGAAAAACCAACACCAGATGTCTATATTTATAGAAAACTGGCACATACTATATGGTGACGACAGCACATTTCAATATATTTATGAAGTGCTGGTGTACTCAGAAATATAGAAATCCAGTCATTGTCACTAAAACTATTCATTATATATCCTGCTTTTTGATTTTAATCATCAAGATACACTTTCTCTTGCTGGTTCAAAACCTAAAAAATAGATTTCCCCCTTCTAATCACTGGTATATCTTTGGCAGCTCATGGCCTGTACCTCTCAAATGTCGCTCATTTCAAAGGGACATTGCTTGTTTTAGTCCCAGAGTTACTGATGTTCTACGCAACTTTTGTGTCCTGTCTCTTTACATCAGAAATAAAGGATTGTGAAACTCAAGTTCAGCAAAGTGTGAGTTAGACTAAATGGAACGAATCCCTCAGCATTTAAAGTTTTTTTTACATGAATCGTTTTTTTGGATCCCTCATTTTGGGTCTTTCTCACACCTACTTCCCACATTTGGGCCTTGACAGGTTGAGAGGTATGATCTGGCCAAGTGAAACATGGTTGAGACATGAGAGGCAGTGATATCTTGTGGTTAAAGCAAGGGAAGGACACAATCCAGAATTCTACCACTGATTTACTGTGTGTCTTTGGCCAAATCACTTATTAAATCTCTCTGTCTCAGTTTAACTATATATAAAATATGATGTTCGTCAACTACCTCACAGGGATATTGTAAGGCTTAACATTTCTAAAGTTGTCTGAGATTCTTGGAAGAAAGGTGCTCTCAAAGGGCAGGGCTATGTGTATTGCAGTATGGAGAGTTAAGGGATTTAGATAGGTGTACTGGGGTATTACGGTAACAGACGACCAGTCTGTACAAAAACGTATGTAAAAGGAGGTCTTCCTTGGATTTTCTATTGAAAAGCAATTGCTGATCTGTGACAGGTTTCAGAGTAGCAGCCGTGTTAGTCTGTTATTTTTGCTGATCTGTGAGAACTACAAATGAAGTTGATTGGGTTTTCTCAGACTGTTCATTATATAATTGCTAAGCACGGTAGCTTGATAGCAATGGCGTTTTAGCCTCCAATCTTTGCTGTGTATTTGTTTGTACAAAAAATGCCTTTGACATACGTAAGTTATATTTCCTTGCATTGCAAATGATGGATTCCTCCCCCATATCCTGTGACAGCCTTCCCTGGAGACAGACAGTCTGTGTTGTTTTAGTGAGATGAAGAAAGATTAGCAGGAAAGGTCTTGCTGGTGTTTGCAAAGACTTCGAGCAAAGGGAAAGATTATGACTGAGGAGCCATTCAGAAGTGGGCAAGAAAAAGCTTTGCTGTAAGTCGCTCCCCATGTACAGCATGCCCATCATTGACTCATGAAGTCTACGTACCTGGTGCCTGGCGGCAAGACAACTGAGCAACGATTCACAAGGAACTCTTGTACAGCCCCCTCAGCCCCTGGGGTGAAGTGCCGAATGGGGTGTGTATGAGTTGGATCATTCTCCAGCAACCCCCCTCCTTTCAGAGCTGACACCCAGAGTGGCATCTGTGGGCTCCACAGGCCATATCTGGTCCATGAGCCTTAGAAATGGCTGGCCAGGATACAGGACATATGAAGGTGGAAATGGGAGCATCTTTGCTTTCCTCCTTCAAAAAAGTTTTGTAGGTTTCTGGGGGCTAGGAATGGCTGTTGCTACCGGTCTACCTCTATGTAGTGCCAGTCACTAGTATGTAGGTGCTTCATATTCCCAACGAGTGCAGAAGACAGAACTTGTGTTGTAAATAAATACTACCTCACAGTTTGCTGGTGTCTGGCTGATGAACTGTCTGCCTTAACATTGATATTTGAAGATGTGTAGCATTTACTATGTAGGAATATAGAGATTACAGTGCTGGAACAGACCCAGTGGTCTGGTACCATTTAGTCTGGTATTGTGTCTCTGATAGTCAAATGGCCAATGCTGGATGCTTCAGAGGAAGAAGGCCTTCCTCCTCTCTGCCTCATAATGCACCTAAAGTGTGAAATACTGTACACATTTGGGGATGGGGATGAATTTCCTCCTGGCCCCAGCCGGTGATCAGTTTGTGCCCCAAAGCATAAGGATTAATAGCCCTTGTGGATTAATAGCCAAGTGAATTAACATCCAAAACAAACCCGGAGCAGGAGAGCTGAGGGTCTGACTGAAATACTGCTTGTTGTTTTCTTTGTGGAGCACAGACAGGATGTACAGTAAATCAGGTTTGGTCAGAGCTGTTTGTTGGAAACAGCATCATTCCACTGCGACCCTGAAAACATGACTTCTTTTGAAAGAGTTTTGACAGGGGAACCGGATGACTCACGGGGGTGGCAGGTAATTGGAGGCAGCAACTTTCCCCTCTAAGGCGCTGATTCAAATCTAGCTCTTGTTGATTAGAGGCTGGTGGCCTGTATGAATAAATTGGTGGTCTCAGCCCAGTTCCCATGAAAAGATATGCTCAGTTTGCAATCTTTGCAGACAGGCTAGACGCTGAATCTCATTCTCCGTAGAAGCTTCCACCAAGCCAGGTTTGAAGCAGATTAGCAAGGCAGTGCTTGTACCAGTCGCGTAGCTAGCAATAGAAATTTGGGTGGCCCCCAAATGGTGTATGGGCACTGCACCCTCCCAAGACACCCACCACAGCAGGGAGGCAGCAACTGGCAAAGTAATTTCCCTGCTGTGAGTGTCCTGGAGTGGGAGTAAAGCCTGGGAAAGGGGGAACGCTTCATGCTGCTGCTTAACCTGTGTTGGGGGCCAGGGAGTTTTAAGGTCCGTGCCCTGCTTCTCGATGTCACTGCCCAGGCTATCTGCACAACCCCCTCCAGTAGAGGAAGAGGGCTCTGTGCTGGTGGAGCTGGGGCTAAGGTGTGGAGGGAGGGTGAGTCACTGAGTGACCCAGGCCGGTGGCAGAGCTGCTCCCATTTGAGATCATTCGCATAGGATCAGGTTTGTGCCTGGCTGCTGATTGGGTGGGTCATTGCCCTGGAGGCCCACCAGTGGCTTTGCCCTTGAGTTTGTACAGCTGCTACATTGTAGAGTCGCAGGCCTGGTCTACACTTATAAATTAGGTCGACCTAGCTATGTCACTCCGGGCTGTGAAAAGTTTTGCACCCTGAGCACAGCAGTTAGGCCGACTCAACCCCCAGTGTAGATGTGGCTAGGTTGGCGGAAGAATTCTCCCATCAACCTAGCTACCACCCATGGGCGGTGGGTGAAACTTCCCCTGGGGGAGACGAACTCCTTGTCCTGCTTCTTCCACCCACAGCCCTGCCCCCACCCACCGCTGACTTGCCACTCACCTTTTCACCCCCCAAAGCTCTCCCTCCCCCGCCAGACCTTTTCCCTACCCGCCACGAGACCCCCACCACCACATGCTTTGCAGCTGTCTTGCTTACCCCCCGGGTGACACCCTCTCCCCTTTTTCACCTTAAAGCACTGATAACATTTGCCAAGGGAACTGAACAGGCAACAGGTATAGCTCAATTGCCAGATAGATTCTCCTTTGCGTGGCAGAGAGTTCGGTGTATGCTGTACAGAGAGACGAAAAGCCAGGCTACCTGCGCCAATCTGAAGCCTAATCTCTCCTTTTGAAAAAGTGCTGGTCATTGACAGCCTGCATTAAGGCAGTAGTTCAATCACCTTTCTTACACAGAATTCCCTGCCAGACTCATTTACTTAAACTGGGTTTGAATAAAACAGCTAGCTCAAGAAATAAACTCACTGGCTATGTCAGCTCCTCCTTGAGCCAGGTCAGCAGTTACTTCTGCTGGGTACAGTGACGAACTGAAGGGTCGTCATTTGGAAACTGTTTTTAACCCCAATAACATTTTCCTACAATATAAAAGCCAGCTGAATGTGGCCAAAGGCTTCCTGGGCATTGGCAAATGCCTGTGAAATGGCTCCGTTACCACTTTAATACTCTTTATCAGTGTCAGTGATCTCTGCTATTAGGTCTCTGGAAGGCGTTTTCACTGTGTAAAGTTACTCAGGGATCCCCTCCGCTCTCCTCCTCCCTGCCCCCCCCCCCCCGCGAGGGGTGGGTGAGGAGAGACGCAGCTGGGGGAACCTTCGAGGGGGCAAGGGGGTGGGGTGGAGGAGAAGAGGAAGACTCCAGGCAGCAGCAGCAAGCTGTGGGAGCCTCGAGGAAGGGTCAGAGCAGGGAGGGGAAGAGGCGGCTGCGGGGGGGAGGCACCATGGCCCAGATGTTGGGCGGCAGGGATGGCTGTGCTAGGGGAGGCAACGCCTTGCCTATTATACCCACTGCCCATGCTACCACCCCTCACAGAGGTACGTAGATGGAAAAACCCTTTTGTCTACATTACTACTAAGAAGTGTCTACACTACAGCGCTGCAGCAGCAGAGCTGTAGCGCCATAGCTCTGCCGCTGTGGCAGCTGTACTATAGACCTACCCATAGTCTGCTTTTGACCTCGCTTACACTGGTGTAAATCGGGAGTAGCTCCATTGAAGGCAGAGGTTACGCCAGTGTAATGTCAACCCGTGTGGGATAACGCTGGGGCCCACATCGATGTTTGAGATGTAAAAGACTTAACAGTAGAGCTGTGCAAAGGTCTAGCGACCGCACTTCCATTACATGAAGGATTTTGAGATTTGTCTTGGTTCTGATTAGGAACAAAACCCGAATTCTTCGTGAGGAAAATTCATTTAGACAAAATTGTTTTGTTTTGACTTTGCCCTTTTTATTTTAAGTTATAAAATGTAATTTAAAAAATTCAAAATGGAAAATTGTTTCAAAATGAAAAATCAGACCATTTTGTCCTGAAAATGTTGAAATGGGATGTCAGAATTTTTTTCCTAAACGAAACTTTGGGGAAATGGACACTATTTCACCAAGCATTTCGACTTTGACGAAACTGCATTCTCCGATGGAAGGTGGTTCTGTCAAAGTTTTTCCAGCCAGCTCTACATAATACGTCAGCCGGTCCATTTCCTTGCCAGTGCAAGGTGGTCCCTGATGGGATGAAATTCACTTCTGTATGTAAGGCCCAGTAACCACTTAACCTTAGTGGGATATCAGTGGTGCATAGGCTTTATATAGGCGCTCTCTGAGCATGGGGGAATTTCACCTCATAGCAAATTAGCAGAAAACTCCATTCTCCTGGGCTGCTAATCTAGCACCTTTCTTTCACCTATGAAAGAAGCCTGCTCTCTAAATCGCCTTTCTTTCCAAGTACCTTTGGGTAATTCGGGGGCTTTCAGAACTAACATATTATGAGACCAAAACAATGGCAGCCAGGGCCAATCTTGTCGGTTTGTATTTTGGGCACATGAGGGAAATGGCCGAGGGCTGGAACAGCTCTCGCATGTGTAGCTCGTTGGTGTGTTGCTGGTGGAGTTTTATGGTTTTGTTAACAGATGTTGAGCCATACGATTTATTAAAACTGCCACAGTGAATTTATTAATGATTATTTCACATTCCGTGAGGTCTTAGGAAATTCTGCCCACGGTAAGGTCAAATTGAAGGGGCATTTGACATACTGCTGCCTTATGTACAATAACAACTGATAAAGGACCTAGGAAATAAGTTTCTTACCATAGGGAAACTTATCTGCATCAGATATATAAATACAGCCTGTCTGGAGAGAACTGTTGGCTCTTTTACTCTGTTATGAGATCTCTGAGAAGTGGCACTGCAAGTCAACACATGCTGGGAAGTGCTGTGACTTGGGCAGGAGCATTTTTATCAGTAGTGTATTGCAAACCTGGTGCCCCAAACTTTGCCTAACGGATGGCCATGCTGGCAACTTGACAGATTCTGAAGGACTCTATCAAATTTGTATGAAATGAGATGATGGTATTCGCCCTTATCTTTTGGAGGTGACAGCCAACAAAAACTCATTATGGCTCACCCCAGGCATTCAAAAATCCTGGGTCAGGCCCCCAGATCATGAGTTTGGCTTAACAATTATGCGATTTATAAACCAAACAAAAACATTTTGGTTCTTTTTATTTGACTTCCGGTGTTGTAGCCTTTAGGTTTCATGTTTTCAAGCTTTTCTCTGTAAAGAGGTGAGCTAAAAACTGTCTTCTTTTTTTAAATGAAAGCTGAGATTCTCATGTAACCACGTGACTCCAGGAGCTGGGGCTTTAAGAAAAATGCCAGTTATCGCAAGATTCATGATAAAATACAGAGAGATGGCAACACACAACCTAGCATGCAGAAGTCCATCTTGAGTGAGCTTCATCCAAGTATAGTCCTGTCCTCCTTGAGGGTAGCTGCAGCTGACCTTCCAGATTCCTGTGTCAGTTTTGACCCACTGGCCAACTTTGTCCTAGCATGATTTGATCTGTCGGAGACAGCGTAACAATGGCATCCTCTGCTACCTCTCCTGCTGCTTCCAAAGGGGATTTTACAATGTTTTGTTAATTTTTGCACAGGCTACTTACTGGCCAAGCTTAGACATTCCTTGTCTGTTATTCATGGGTAGAAATGTTTGATTAGAATTTCTCCTCCTGCAACATCAATGCAGCCGATGCCCTGGGATCTTCCTGCACAGATAAGATTAAGAGCATTGAATTAACACATCTTGCCAATGGTTTTTGAGTGGCTGAGGACAGAAATTGCAGAGAGATTTTTTTTGTTTTGTTTTGGATGATGATGTTTTGAAGAGTTTTTCAGTTCATTTGTCACCCCTCTTTCTTTGGTGGGTGTTGGGATAGAGAACTCACCTATTGGAGGTGGATTTTTCACTTTGTTTCCTTTGCTGGCAGTGGATATAAGAATGGCTGCTGTGAAGGGAATGAGTCACTGGTTTGTTTGAAGCGCTGAAGAAAGGTTCTACAGGTTTTCGCTGATCTCAAACATGGAGCTGTGGTGTTAACAATTTCCTGTTGAACTCAGTTTTTGTTTAGTCTCTTTTCATATCAGGAAGATTATGCTGTTGCTATAAATTTGCATCATTCATCACCTTAAGGTAAAAGAGAAAGGGAATATTGTATTTTATAGCTCCTTTTGTCTTGCCATCACAAACTGCTGTATAAGAAGCAGAATATAGCCACCAGACTGGAGTTGTTCTGGATTACCATTTGACATGGGGACACCATGTATAAGCTGTCAATTGTTGTGGTGCTATTTTTCTCAGTATTTTTACTCTGGTGTAAAACCACTCACCAGTGTGCAAACAGAGGTGAACAGAACTCATTTCACATCATTGTAGTTTCATAGATTTTTAAGGCTGGAAGAGACCTTTTAGTCTGGCCCCCTGTATAACATAGGGCCATAGAATTTAATCCAGTTGCTCTTGTATTGAGACCAATAACACTGCTCTACAGCCAAAATGCTTCTGAAATAAATGTAGTCAAACTTTACTAATTCTGGGTCACTGAGAACGAAAATGATGCTTAAAATTGTTGATTGGCTCTAGTTTTCAAGATATGCTATTGGGTCAGTATATACGACCCTTGACTTGGGAATGGCGGAGGATAAGTGAGTTATAAAGGGAAGGGATCTCAATTTAAACCAGAAATGACTAAAATACACCTTTGACTGGATCTATGAATAAATCTATGACTGGGTTTGGACAGTACTTGCTCATCTACAATGAATGATGCAAAACAATGAATGATGCAATCTGAAGCTGGTATTGCGTCATACATGATATGAATTGCATCATGTTATTCCTAGAAGTCCTGGATGATGCAATCATAACGAAGCTTACATCACTCTGCTGAACAAATTGCCCTATATCAGCTCTAGAAATCATAAAGTGTCGTGCTCTCTTATTTGTCAGTGTTTGATTTTGCAAAGGGACACATTTCTGTTTAGCCAAAGTGAGCAGAGATGCCTCGTACTTGTGTGAACAGTGCAGATAACTTCTGCTATGTTTGTGGTGAAGTGACTTTTGCATCACAAAAGCGCAGTATAACCACTATGGTTAAGAAAGCCTATCACCTTTATTTTGGCTGCAAAATTGGAGATCAGGACAAGAGGTGGGCCCCACACCTATGCTGCAACACTTGTGCAACAAATCTTCGCCAGTGGTTGAACAGGAAAAGGAAATCTATGCCTTTTGCAGTGCCAATGATTTGGAGAGAGCCAACAGATCATACCAGCAATTGTTACTTCTGCATGGTGCCTCCAGTTAGGAAAGGTGTGTCAAAGAAGAAAAAGTGGACTGTGCATTATCCAAACATTCTATCAGCTATACGCCCAGTACCCCACGGAGAAGGACTGCCGGTTCCTGATGCACCAGACTCATTCTCACTTGAGTCAGACGAGGAAGAGGATGAAACTTCTGGTCCTGAACCATCAATGTCACAGGACCCACATTTTCTCCCATCCTCCTCCTCTGAACCACACCTCATAACACAAGGTGAACTGAATGACCTTGTCAGGGATTTGGAACTACCCAAGAGTAAGGCAGAGCTGTTGGGCTCCAGACTACAGCAGTGGAATCTCCTGGCAGGTGATGTTAGGGTTTCCATGTTCCGTGACCGTCAAAAGGATCTTGTCCCATTCTTCTTCGTGGAAGGTGATCTTGTAGCCTGCAACAACATCGATGGTGTGATGGCAGCCCTCAACATCGTTCACGATCCAGATGAGTGGAGACAGTTCATTGATTCATCGAAGACGAGTCTTAAAGCTGTTTTACTGCATAATGGCAATGTTTTGCCATCAATTCCAGTTGGTCATGCAGTCCCTATGAAGGAAACCTATGACAACATGAAACAACTTTTGAGGTGCATAAACTATGACCAACATCAGTGGCAGCTTTGTGGCGATTTGAAGGTTGTTGCTCTCTTGCTTGGTCTGCAGACTGGATACAGAAAGTACTGCTGTTTTCTCTGCGAATGGGATAGTCGTGCAAGAGATTCCCACTACATCAAGAAAGATTGGCCACTCCGACAGTCATTGGAGCCTGGGAGGAAAAGTGTTCAGCATCCACCACTTGTTGAATCAAGGAAGATTTTGTTACCACCCTTACACATCAAGCTGGGTCTGATGAAGAACTTTGTCAAGGCCATTGACAAAACACAAGCAGCTTTCAAGTACTTCCGTGGAAAATTTCCAAGGTTAAGTGAAGCTAAGATAAAGGAAGGTGTCTTCGTTGGTCCTCAGATTCGTGAACTTCTTCGAGATGATGCATTTGACCATGCACTGCGTGGCAAGGAAAAGACGGCATGGAAAGCCTTCCAGTTAGTGGCAATAAATTTTCTCGGAAACAACAAGGCAGACAACTACAGGTTGTTGGTGGAAAACCTCCTCAAAGCATACAAAAGCCTTGGTTGCAACATGTCACTAAAGATACATTTTTTTGCACTCTCATCTAGATTTTTTTCCACCGAACTGCGGAGTAGTGAGTGACGAGCACGGCGAGCAATTTCACCAGGACATTGCAACAATGGAGAAACGCTATCAGGGCAAATGGAGCCCATCAATGCTTGCAGACTAGTGCTGGACAGTGACAAGAGATGCTCCATTTAATGAATACAAGAGACAAGCCAAGAAGCGCCGAGTAGACACTGAATAGGACTAAACTATGTACAGAATAGTTTTTTGCCTTTTGTTTCATAATAAATTTTATTTCTATAACACTTTTGCTGATTTTTAAAGTGTTACATAAACAGGACAGGTGAAATATTATCATGTAAAGCAACCATAAACACATGAAAAGACCTAGGTTTACAATTTATGATTAAAACTCTACTATCTACACAATATACATAGACATAAAATGTAAAAACTTAAATATCTTAGAAACAGTAGCCAATCAGTTGTTTTAATTGTCATATTTGAATTCAGCACATCAAAATACATAATAAATAGCACATTTTATCTCTGAAGCAGACGACTTCTCAAAAATTGTAGACCAGTGTAACTTGTGTTTGATTAAAGCATATCTAGCAGTCTCCATAGATCATATAGGGGGGCTGAGGGTTTTATGCTAGGTATTGAGGACATGTAGGATCCCGGGGGGGGCGGGGCAGCATGGGGGAAAGCTTGCTTTGCAGCCACCTGTGGATATATACTCTGGATAGAGAACTTAATTTCCCAGACCTGTCACTATGTTGGGCCAACTCTGCTGTCAGGTACATGAGTGGAAATCTCTATTAACTCCATTGACTTCACCCCAGCATGCTTGGGGCCTTATCTGCACTGCTAAAAAAAGGTGTATAACGGTAACTAACATGCATGAGCTATCCTGAGTGAAAACCTGGCACTTTAGTGATTTTAGTTGAGGTAAACTTATTGAGGTCAACGCTAGGCAGGGAAATAGGGCTGTCTACCTCATGGTAAAACTAAGGCTGTGTCTACATTGCATACTTTACAGTGGCACAGCTGTGCTGCTGTAAGGTCTCCCATGTAGCCGCTCTATGCAGGCGGGAGAGAGCTCTCCTGCTAGCAAAATAAAACCACCCCCAATGAGCGGCAGTAGCTTTGTCGGTGGGAGAGTGTCTTCCTTCGACAAAGCGCCGTCCACTCTGACACTTTTCGTTGGTAAAACTTTTCAGTCGGGTGTGTTTTTTCACACCCCTGACCGGCGAAAGTTTTACCGACAAAAGTGCAATGTAGACATAACCCGAAAGGTCTAGTCTTCACTGTGTTTATACCTCAGGATAGCTCATGCATGTTAGTTACCACCAGGTAAAAAATACCCCTTTATTAGCAGTGAAGATAAGGGCTGAGAGTAGAACTTGCCTCGCTAGGTTCACTTAATTACTGGAACATTAGCGCACACTGAGGTGATGACTTTGATGTATGAATGCCTCATGGGAAAAGTGTTTTTTCATAGAGCTGCTGTGGTACAATAGATCATGCTTTGTGTCTGTCATGGTTCACAGGTATGTTTCCTGCATTCTGCTCACACATTAGGGTGGCAACCACTGTACGTGTTTAAGATGAGACATGAAATCTACATTCTAGAGTGTGAATGCTTGACCAACAGATACCATGTTTTCTAATATTGGTTGAGTTCAGTTTATATGTATTGGATGCCAAACTGTCCTGTTAAAAACAATAATACCATCCAACCAGAAATCCTCATCCCATTAAAGTCAATGGCAAAACTCTCATTGACTTTAATAGGGCCAAGATGTCACCCCTTAAGATTTTTTTTCTGTCAGATATGCTAATTAAAAACAAACAAACAAACAGAAAGCCATGTATGGAATTTTCTGGCCCTAATTGATACGGAATTGTATTTGAAAAGCTGTTCCTGAAAATGGCAGAAAATAAATGGAAAATGTAATTAAAACCAAATTTTTATTTTTTTATTTTTTTTTGTGCTTTTTCAAACTAGGTTTTTTAAAAATACTAGAAAAATACAGTGAGTTCCTGTTTTTCTCCTGGGGTTTTATTTTGTACAAAGTGCTTTTTCCTTCCTCCCCCAATTCAATAAAAGTCCTCTTTTGTTATGTCAACGTCATGGAGCGAAAGCCTGGAAACGTAATTAATTCAAAGCGTTCCGCATATGTGTAAATGGGTAACACTTATTGATAGCAGAGTTAAAGTATTTCTTTCTTCTGGGCAACAAGGCATTTTTGCTGAATGTTTCAGCCACTGTCTTTGTTTCTTCAGACGAGTGAAAAGGATTTAAGGAGGCAAAATATGCAGGCTAAGCAAGTGCCTTCAGTTCACATTGTGAACACGCGCGCACACACAGGTATCTGCATATCTGCTATACATATGCAGACATGTTCAGAGAGACCTACACATGACATAACGTCTCATCTCATAAAGGAATAATGGCTATATACACACAAATCTCATTCGCGCACACAGGTGTGGACATGGATGCACTCACACACTATGTGGATGCATTCCATAACACATCCCTGAGTGGCATTGTCTACCTTGAATGGTATAAAATAACAATCTCCAGAAGGATCTTTGGTGTTCATGTATTAAATTCCTAATGCACAGCAGCTATAACTGAACTTTATACCACTCAAGTAATACTCGTTTTTTGTTTTCCTCCATACAGTACACAGAATAAGCTAATTAAAATCTAGTGGCGTGGGGGAACAGTTCTCAATATATTGAAAACCAGATTTTTGAGGTTATTCCTGCTGCAGAGTTCCCTCACTATCTCCCCAGAAAGGATTTGTAAGTATTCATTGGAAATCTCCCATGGATTTAACTTCTTCCTTTGTTTTGTTTTGTAGTAAAAGCTTGATTGAAAGTGGCTGTGGCAGCAGTAATGCCTGGCTGAGTTTGGAGAAAACAAGCCCTAGGCCCATTTAGACATTTCATTTGAAAGAAGCCTCCATTATCTCCTATTAGGAGCTGTCCGTAAAAAGTAGCTCTGTGTGTAAGTGTGTCTGCGCCCGCACACACATGCTTTGTGATTTCTGTTTCGTTTTTACTTTTAATCACAAATTTTTGGAAGAAGATTGGAACTTTTCCTTACATGTGCAATTAATGCCTGATTAACCAAAACACAGCTTTCTAGGCACATGGCATTATAGGGAATGTTCCAGGCAGTAGATGAATCCATTCCAAAGCTAAATTGCTGCTTCAATGTCTTTCGCCCTCCCCTGTCTCTCTTTCTTTAGAATTCTTTCAGTGTCCTATGAAAAGAAAATTCAGAGAAGAAAACTTGAGAGTAACACAATAGATGTCTTCCCCTCTTACCTCTTCTGCAGAAATCTACTCTCTTAAAAATAAAATCATGAGCTAGTGCTTGAGGTAACAAATGTTGTAACCGGATCCAAGTTAGCCTTGTGTTTCATTAAATATGCTGAGGTGCTTACTCAATTTCTACTGTATAGTTAAGTTAATTAAAAAAGTGAATTTTTGGACTAAGGCCATGAACCCATTGCTTTCAGTGATACGTGAAGACTTTTTGGGTTTGGCCCAGTAAAAATATGAAGGGTCCATGTGTAAACTGGGGAATTTCTTTACTTTTTTTTAAAAGAACACTTCTGGAGACTGGAATTATCTGTTGAGCCACAGAACAGGAATAGCGTGGGCAGTGGCACTGCTAGCTGCTTCAGCAGTGGGCCTCACCCCTGTTCTAAGGGATCACTTTTTGGTGGAAGGTCTGCCTTCTTGGCTCTTGCCCTCTAGAGCCGCCAACCAGGGTGCCAGTTTTGGTGTTAGGGGTTGTGAACACCCACTAGGAAGTAGGCTAAATCATGGATTCAGGGGGCCAGATTCTCATTTACATGAGGGTCCCTTTATGCTGCTCTGGTAGCGTAAACGGACCTTGATGTGGATTGAAACAGTCCCCTGAAAATACCCTCTGCATAGAGACCCACTCCAGCCTGTGCAGAGCTGGCTAAAGTCTTTATGGTGGCTCAATTCCCAGTCCCCAGTCTAGGGAGCAGATTGGGAGTGGGTTTGGAGTGACGGCTGCTTTCTGCTTCCCGGCTGTTATAGGGAATAACTTGCCAATGGACAATTTATTTACTGGTCAAATAGGGAGAATTTCATTTAAAACCTTTAAGGTGATTGTAGAAGAGAGGGGCTTTTTTTCCCCCCACAGCCCCGATAGCAAATACGGAGGAAACTGTCTGAATTTGTGAGCCTTGTAGTGGAGTTTTGGGGAGCTCTCAGTAAAACTGGGGATACAAGGGCCTCCAAGGAGGGAAGAGGGGCTCCTGAAGGTGGTCTGAGTTCCTGCAGACTGCTAGGGCCCTGTAGGCGAGGGACGGTCTGCTCCCTCCTCAGATAAAGTCTGGAAGTACCACATTATCCTGCCATTTGCCACTTCTTGTGTGTGAGATGATGCCCAATAATGTATAGCACAAAAGGCAGCAGGGGTTGCTGGGGTCAGCCTCCCAGTCCTACTCTTCTTTCGGCATGTTTGGGCTGTGCTCTTGCCTCTGCCAGCCAGGACGTGGCTCCATAAACCGATGGATTTGTGTTGAACCTACCGTTGCGGGAGGAGTCTTGGGCTGGGTGTCCTGAAGCCTCCTGGGAAATTTCCCTGCGACCCTGCCGGCCAGCCCGTGCCTGGAATCCTTATCGACGCATTTGCACATGGGGAATAATCACACTGTGTGTAAAGGGCAAGGTCAGTTTGTTCTTGCGTTAGCCTTGTTATTGTTGCAGTAAGAGCAAGTCCACAATATCCTAACAAGAACTGGGAGCTTGTGTCCACACGCATTATGGGGTGGGGGTGGGGGGGCAATAGGAGAGGCTTAGGTTTGCTCACAACTCTGAGCTTAACCTCCTTAGGCCTCTGCAGTGCTCAGCCAAGGATTCAGAGGGGTAGCCATGTTAGTCGGTATCAGTAAAAGGATTGTTATTCTGACTGTGGCTGCCTGTTGTCTGCTGCCTGTTCCCCTGCATTGCTGCTGACATCCCCAGAGCTCCTGGCCTACCTGCAGTGGTGCTAATTAGCGATGTGTTTGAGCCAAACGCCTGGGTGCAAACAGCTGTGCATCGGGTTTCAGATCTGGGTTCACAGCTCAAACTCTTTAGTAAGATGACTCCCAACGTTGTGAACTTTGGGCAAGTTTGGAGTTGGATCCACATTTCAAACCTAAGTTTTGGAATGCTCAGATCTGGCGATTTTTTTCAGTAGGTCCATTATGGAGATATGAGGCCTGTTTCTCCACTGCATAGTTCTTTGCATGCTCATCTACACCTATGCAAAGAAGACCCCACTGACTATTCTTCATGCTGGTGAAAGGAAGCAGCCCCCTGAAAATACCTCCTGTGTGTGGCTGATGTAGAACTGGCATAAAGGCTCTATCCTGGCCCTGCTCTCAGCCCTTGTACGAGGTATTTTGGGAATGGGCATGGGGCAGGGAGGAAGTGCAGTGCACTCTGGCTAGTCTCTGCTTCCAGGGCCTTTAGGAGGCCATGGCAAGTAGAGAATAAGTTAGATCAGCCTTCTGGGTACTGAAAAGGCCCCTTCATGCCCTCAGAATACAGAAAGCGTAAAAGTGGCTTGCAGCAAACTTTGCTATCATCTAGCACCCTACTGCCCATCCCTGCCCCAAGCAGAGGAATGGAGGAAGGGACATCGCGACCCTGATGTCTCATGTTGGGCATTTATAAACGGCATGAGAGGCTATTTTTGAATGTAATCCCTAATCGCCAGAGGGGGACTCTCCAGGTCAGGATTGCAGTGTGTTGGGGGAGCGTGCACTAGGTCCTAACTTGGACCCAGCTTTGGGAGGAGAATCTGAGTGGCAGGGCTGGAACAAAGCTCCCTTTAGTCCTAATATTCTGACTTTTGGGACGCTTTCAAAACGAGACTCCCAGTCTGACCAAGCAATGTGCTCCTAGGATTAATTTTAAATTAGCCAAGACTGAATTATTTAGTGAAGCCTCATTTTTGTGGGATGGAATTGGTGCTGCCGGGCCTAAATGCTGCCACCCCATGACTGGACTCCAAATTCCTGTCAGTTTTATGAGCCTGGCCGTGAAATTAACCATTTGACCATGTAATGACTTTTTATTGTATTTAATCTTCAAAAAATGCTATTTATGCAAAAGCATGCGGAGGGCCACGTTTATAAAGCAGCGCTTCTTTGGCTCGTTTCCTGCCCAGCTGTTGTCCTCTTCAACCCTCTCCCTTGGCCAGGCAACAGTGAGGTCTACCGCTGTGGAGAGGTCAGGCCTGCAGCTCACCAAGAGCCATCTCGTGGGGGAGCCGTGGAGAACCCTTCTTCGCCGTAGCTTGTTGTTATTCGGCTTCCTGGCTCACTGCAGCCATTGAACCCAGCTTTGGCCCTGCTTCTGTCGCAGACATCATCAGAACCTGGTGTCTGATGAGGCCTCTGTCAGAGGAGCAAAAGCACTTACTTGAAAATGATTTATCCTAATTAGACAACTTAAAGGTTTCTTATGAAGCCAGTGGAGTGGGAGGAGGGAAGGCACTGAGTTCAAACTCCTTTATTCTCCAAAAAGCCATCATCACCTGATAAAGATTCAACTGCCTTGAGGTTTTGAAGAGGACGCTTCATGCTGCGTCAGTGAAAGGGGGAGTGAAGCCTTCAGTCCCGTAACCTTTGTTCTCTAAAGAGTGTGTCAGGGTTTTGGCTGTGCTGATGGCCTTGACTTTTTCTTTGAATTCTAAGAGGATGTGAGATCAGCCTCAAAGCCTTTCTGCACCAGGATGCTGAGGGAGGGGAAAAGACGTGCACTTCTCTGCACAGCAGGGTCAAGATTTTCAAAAATAGAAGCCTAAAGTGAGGCTCTTAAATCTTTAGGCTCCTAAATAAGCAACCTGATGTTCTCAACTGCTGAGCACCCTCCGGCTCCTACCAAAGTAAGTGGGAGCTGCTGGGGGCTCAGCAGTTTGGAAAATCAGCTTATTTCATGTGGTGCCTGAGTATGGATTTAGGAGTCTAACTTTTAAGGCTCCTAGTTTTGAATATCTTGACTCAGTTTTATGGTTTAAAAAAATGGGTAAGAAATAGGTAAAAAAATATAAAATGTTGTTACAAAAAAATCAAAAACTGATGACCTAAGTGGCTAGGTTTTCACCTGTGCCATTTAATAGAGATACATTGCAGACCCCCCCACATTTTACCTTACTTAGAGCAAAATTCCAACCTATGTACCTGTGGCTTTCATGGTGGTAATGTATGCCTAAAACAGAATTTATCCCTTAAGGGTTTGCATAGTCATTTTTTCCCCTCTGATCCCTGTAACACTGCTTTTCGTATGCCATGATATAGGCTGTGTTTCAGTGTAAGCTAATGTACCTCAGCATTCCGGGTGACACTATGAAAGCAAATCAGGGGCATCGATGTGTCTGATGGTAGCAGACGTGCCTGTGTATAGGGCCAGACTGGCTGCTAGCGCTTCCAGGTGCACAGGTCAGGGTGGGGGAAAAGTGCAAACAGCCTCCCACTCTTTGAGTGAGGGTATGTCTACACTACGACATTAGATCGAATTAATAGAAGCCGGTTTTATAGAAATCGGTTGTATACAGCCGATTGTGTGTGTCCCCACATAAAATGCTCGAAGTGCATTACGTCTGCGGACCGCGTCCACAGTACCGAGGCTAGCGTCGACTTCCGGCGCATTGCACTATGGTAGCTATCCCACAGTTCCCGCAGTCTCCGGCGCCCATTGGAATTATGGGTTGAGATCCCAATGCCCGAATGATGCAAAACAGTGCCGCGGGGGGTTCTGGGTACATGTCGTCAGGCCCCTCCCCCTCCGTCACAGCAACGGCAGACAATAGATTAGCGCCTTTTTACCTGGGTTACCTGTGCAGACAACATACCACGGCAAGCATGGAGCCCGCTCAGCTCAGCTCACCGTCACCATATGTCATCCGGGTGCCGGCAGACGTGGGACTGCATTGCTACACAGCAGCAACCCCTTGCCTTTTGGCAGTAGATAGTATATTATGACTGGTATCCATCGTCATCATACTGCAGTGGGTATCAGATCGTGCAATAGGCCTGAAGGCTAACTGCCAAGCGCCCAGTATTTGCTGCCAAGCACCCAGAAAATGCCGAGGGCTATCAGTCATGCTGCGCCGTCGTCTTAAGATGTAAAAAATAGATTTGTTCTGTATTCATTTCCTTCCCCCCTCCCTCCGTCAAATCAACGGCCTGCTAAACCCAGGCTTAGGAGTTCAATCTCTGGGGGGGGGGGGCATTCTGTGTGACAGTTGTTTGTGTTTCTCCCTGATGCACAGCCACCTTTCTTGATTTTAATTCCCTGTACCTGTACGCCATGTCGTCACTTGCCCCTCCCTCCCACCCTCCCTCCTTCCCCTGGTCCTTCAGATACTAGTTTCGCGCCTTTTTTCAGACCAGACACCATAGCTAGCACTGGGATCATGGAGCCCGCTCAGATCACCGCGGCAATTATGAGCACTATGAACACCACGCGCATTGTCCTGGAGTATATGCAGAGCCAGGACATGCCAAAGCAAAACCAGGACCAGCCGAGGAGGCGATTGCAGCGTGGCGACGAGAGTGATGAGGAAATGGACATGGACCTAGACCAAGGCACAGGCCCCAGCAATGTGGAAATCATGGTGTTCCTGGGGCAGGTTGATGCCGTGGAACGCCGATTCTGGGCCCGGGAAACAAGCACAGACTGGTGGGACCGCATCGTGCTGCAGGTGTGGGACGATTCCCAGTGGCTGCGAAACTTTCGCATGTGTAAGGGCACTTTCATGGAACTTTGTGACTTGCTTTCCCCTGCCCTGAAGCGCCAGAATACCAGGATGAGAGCAGCCCTCACAGTTGAGAAGCGAGTGGCGATAGCCCTGTGGAAGCTTGCAACGCCAGACAGCTACCGGTCAGTCGGGAATCAATTTGGAGTGGGCAAATCTACTGTGGGGGCTGCTGTGATCCAAGTTGCCAGGGCAATGAGAGACCTGGTGATATCAAGGGTAGTGACTCTGGGAAACGTGCAGGCCATAGTGGATGGCTTTGCTGCAATGGGATTCCCAAACTGTGGTGGGGTGATAGATGGAACCCATATCCCTATCTTGGCACCGGAGCACCAAGCCACCGAGTACATAAACCGCAAGGGGTACTTTTCAATGCTGCTGCAAGCCCTGGTGGATCACAAGGGACGTTTCACCGACATCAACGTGGGCTGGCCGGGAAGGGTACATGATGCTCGCGTCTTCAGGCACTCTGTTCGGTTTCGAAAGCTGGAGGAAGGGACTTTCTTCCCGGACCAGAAAATAACCGTTGGGGATGTTGAAATGCCTATCGTGATCCTTGGGGACCCAGCCTACCCCTTAATGCCATGGCTCATGGAGCCGTACACAGGCAGCCTGGACAGGAGTCAGGACCTGTTCAACTACAGGCTGAGCAAGTGCCGAATTGTGGTGGAATGTGCATTTGGGCGTTTAAAAGCGCGCTGGCGCAGCTTACTGACTCGCTCAGACCTTAGCGAAAAGAATATCCCCATTGTTATTGCTGCTTGCTGTGCGCTCCACAATATCTGTGAGAGTAAGGGGGAGACATTTATGGTGGGGTGGGAGGTAGAGGCAAATCGCCTGGCCGCTGATTACGCGCAGCCAGACACCGGGGCAGTTAGAGGAGCACAGCAGGGCGCGGTGCGCATCAGAGAAGCTTTGAAAACTAGTTTTGTGACTGGCCAGGCTACGGTGTGAAACTTCTGTTTGTTTCTCCTTGATGAAATCTCCGCCCCCCCACCCACCCGGTTAACTCTACTTCCCTGTAAACCAACCACCCCACCCTCCCCTACCCTCCCCCCTTCAAGCACCACTTGCAGAGGCAATAAAGTCATTGTTACTTCACATTCATGCATTCTTTATTAATTCATCACACAACTAGGGGGATAATTGCAAAGGTAGCCCGGGATGGGTGGGGGAGGAGGGAAGGAAAAGGACACAGTTTAAAACTTTAAAACTTTAACACTTACTGCTCGGGAAATCATCTAGGGTGGAGTGACTGGGTGGCCGGAGGCCCCCCCACCGTGTTCTTGGGCGTCTGGGTGAGGAGGCAATGGGACCTGGGGAGGAGGGCTGTTGGTTACACAGGGGCTGTAGCGGCGGTCTCTGCTCCTGCTGCCTTTCCTGCAGCTCAACCATACACTGGAGCATATCAGTTTGATGCTCCAGCAGCCGGAGCATCGACTCTTGCCTTCTGTGTGCAAGCTGACACCACCTCTCATCTTCAGCCCGCGATTCAGCACGCCACCTCTGCTCTTCAGCCCGCGATTCAGCCCGCCACCTCTCCTCTCGCTCATATTGGGCTTTTCTATAATCAGTAATTGACTGCCTCCACGCATTCTGCTGTGCTCTGTCAGCGTGGGAGGCAGTCTGTAGTTCTGTAAACATTTCATCACGCGTCCTTCGCTTCCGCTTTCGAATATTCACTAGCCTCTGTGAAGGAGAAACATTTGCAGCTGGTGGAGGAGAAGGGAGAGGTGGTTAAAAAAGATACATTTTAGAGAACAATGGGTACACTCTTTCACGTTAAATTTTGCTGTTCACATCACACAGCACATGTGCTTTCATTACAAGGTCGCATTTTTCCTCTTATATTGAGGGCCTGCCGGTTTGGTGTGTGAGATCACTCACGCAGTGCCAGGCCACAGATTTCAGCTTGCAGGCAGCCATGGTAAGACACAGTCTTTTGGCTTTTTTAACCTTGTTAACATGTGGGGATGATTTAAAACAGTACTGCTCTCATTAACCATACCAAGCACCCGTTGGGTTGGCCATTTAAAATGGGCTTGCAATGTAAAAGGAGGGGCTGCGGTTTCAGGGTTAACGTGCAGCACAAACCCAACTAATTCCCCTCCCCCACACACCCAATTCTCTGGGATGATCACTTCACCCCTCCCCCCCCACCGCGTGGCTAACAGCGGGGAATATTTCTGTTCAGCAGAGCAGGAAGGGGCACCTCTGAATGTCCCCTTAATAAAATTGCCCCATTTCAACCAGGTGACCGTGAATGATATCACTCTCCTGAGGATAACAAAGAGCGATCAGGAATGGATGTTGTCTGCATGCCAGCAAACACCGGGACCATACGCTGCCATGCTTTGTTATGCAATGATTCCAGACTACGTGCTACTGGCCTGGCGTGGTAAAGTGTCCTACCATGGCGGACGGGATAAGGCAGCCCTCCCCAGAAACCTTTTGCAAAGGCTTTGGGAGTACATGAAGGAGAGCTTTCTGGAGATGTCCCTGGAGGATTTCCGCTCCATCCCCATACACGTTAACAGACTTTTCCAGTAGCTGTACTGGCCGCGATTGCCAGGGCAAATTAATCATTAAACACGCTTGCTTTTAAACCATGTGTAATATTTACAAAGGTACACTCACCAGAGGTCCCCTGTGTGCCCCCAGGGTCTTGGGTGAGTTCGGGGGTTACTGGTTCCAGGTCCAGGGTGATAAACATATCCTGGCTGTTGGGGAAACCGGTTTCTCCGCTTCCTTGCTGCTGTGAGCTATTTACATTATCTTCATCCTCATCTTCCTCGTACCCCGAACCCGCTTCCCTGTGTCTTTCTCCAGTGAGGGAGTCATAGTACACGGTTGGGGTAGTGGTGGCTGCACCCCCTAGAATGGCATGCAGCTCCGCGTAGAAGCGGCATGTTTGCGGCTCAGCCCCGGACCTTCCGTTTGCTTCTCTGGCTTTGTGGTAGGCTTGCCTTAGCTCCTTAATTTTCACGCGGCACTGCTGTGCGTCCCTGTTATGGCCTCTGTCCTTCATGGCCTTGGAGACCTTTTCTAATATTTTGCCATTTCGTTTACTGCTTCGGAGTTCAGCCAGCACTGATTCATCTCCCCATATGGCGAGCAGATCCCGTACCTCCCGTTCTGTCCATGCTGGAGCTCTTTTGCGATCCTGGGACTCCATAACGGTTACCTGTGCTGATGAGCTCTGCGTGGTCACCTGTGCTCTCTACGCTCAGCAAACAGGAAATGAAATTCAAACGTTCGCGGGGCTTTTCCTGTCTACCTGGCCAGTGCATCTGAGTTGAGAGTGCTGTCCAGAGCGGTCACAATGAAGCACTGTGGGATAGCTCCCGGAGGCCAATAACGTCGAATTCCGTCCACACTAACCCAATTCCGACCCCCTAAGGCCGATTTTATCGCTAATCCCCTCGTCGGAGGTGGAGTAAAGAAACCGGTTTAAAGGGCCCTTTAAGTCGAAAGAAAGGGCTTCGTCGTGTGAACGTGTCCAGGCTAAATTCGATTTAACGCGGCTAAAGTCGACCTAAACTCATAGTGTAGACCAGGCCTGAGATTCTGCGCTGTGCATCTAGTCTAGGGGTATGTCTACGCCGCAGTTAAACACCTGTGGCTGGTCTGTGGCAGCTGGCTTGGGCTACAGGGCTGTTGAATTGCAGCACAGCCGCTCGGGCTAATCTCTCGTTCCATCTCTCTTTGGTGTGCTGGCTCATTCACTGGTGGTGGTAGGCAATAACATATTTGCTGGATTTCTCAGTGCTGGTCCCTAAAGTGTTGATTAGTCAGCAGCTTGGCTTCAGGGTGCTGAGAGATGCTCTGTGGGGAGCAGTGCTCAAGAGCTATCTCTTTTTTCTTGACAAATGTCTCCTTACAACCTCGTTGCTCTTGTGGTTTGTGATTTCTCACCTGGCCTGGCGCCTAGAAATGAACTCATAGGCCTGGAAGAGCAGTAGGCGTAGCAACAAGTTAGCCAACCCAGCAGAGCAGTTTGTGTGAAAGCACTTCCTAGTAGAACGGATATCTCTTTAGATAAGCTATCTGGCCTAACTCCCTTCTCTGATGATACCAACAGTAGTTCTGTGGTCCCTTTGCAAAAACAGTTCCTCCTGAAATAGCCCAGTATAGGATGCACAAAACTTCACATTGATTGGTGTGTAAGAATAAGATAATCAAGGGTTAAAATATGCAGGGAGAGTCTCTAACTTCTGCACCCCAAATAAGGAGAATATGCTAGTAAAAGGGAACCGCGAGGAGAGTGGCCGAATCCACTAAGGAAGAAATAACTTTCATTTGGGAGCGTCTACAGATGAATCTCTTTATCATAGAATATCAGGGTTGGAAGGGACCTCAGGAGGTCATCTAGTCCAACCCCCTGCTCAAAGCAGGATCAATCCCTAACTAAATCCCCAAATTGCCCTCTCAAGGATTGAACTCACAACCCTGGGTTTAGTAGGCCAATGCTCAAACCACTGAGCTATCCCTCCCCCCGTCTTAGTGAGCTGTGTCGTAAAGCCAGCCTACTGGACCCTTTGGTTCTGTAATCCCCTCCCAACGGCTTACTTTGCAGAGATATGAGGGGATTTGGGGAAAGTGAATGTGCCTGTGATGACAATTACTCTTAGTCATGGGTTTGGAGATTCCCTTGAGATAGGTCTAAGCAGAAACTTCAGGGCTGATCTGAAGATCTATGGACTAGAAAAGAAGCCAGCTCTCTTGTACTTACCCACTGTGCTCTGGTGCCAGCTGGAAGTTCTGAGCCCAATCATCTGTGATACCAACAAACTCTTGCAAAGTGTTGATTGGTTTCAGTACCAGTTGATGGGAATTGAGGGCACTCAGCACTTCGCAAGGCCCACTGTAAGGGAAAAGCTTGTCTTGTACTAAGACACTTCTGACTCTGGCTGTAGTCAAGAAAGTATGAAGGAGAAAGACATGAGTGGCCAGTGACCTGCCCGTTGGGGGAGGCTAGCCCCCAGCCACTCCCCTTGTGCCCAAGGCCCCTCCCCCTTCCCTTCTACCCCCCATCCCCAGCAGGAGCCTAGAGCACCCCCACCACAGCCTCTGGCCCCAGTGACAGCCGCCCTGAGTCCCTGCGGGAGGCCGGTCGGCCAGCCCCAGCCAGCCTGGTGCAGGGCAGAGCGCTGGGAACTGTAGGAGGGAGCCTGGGGGCGGACCGTGGGCGGGGCCATGCCAGGCCGTTTCGGGAGGCACAGCCTCCCCCAGCCTAAGATACCCACTGCCCATGGAGAAAGAGATTAAATACAAACAAGCAAACAGCAAACGATCAACCAAAGTCCATAAAAGCTTCAGATTGTGGGAGTGATTAAAATTGTGGCTGTAAGCTTGGGTCAGTTCTTATTTTACTCAAACAGATTCACACATCCATAGTTTCTGTACAAGGCTCAGGGGGAGGGCACCAATGTTAGGAGAGCTGCATTGTCATCCTGGCTCTGCCACTGAATTGCTCTGTTGCCTTGGTCAACTCAGTGTTGCCATCTATACAGTGTCTTGTGATATTTGCTTTTCATAAAGCCCCAGCTCCCGGAGAACTGGAATTATATGAGAATCTTAGTTTCCATTTTTTAAAAGTAAAGTGAGTTTCTAGTCCTTGTGGTTTCCTAGAAGAGCTTGAAAATGTGATCCGAGTGCACTTTAAAGGCTCAGAAAGCAAAACGCAAATTAGAGAACTCAAAATTAATTATTTAAAATAAATCTCATGATTGTTGGAATCTGACTCATGCTTTTTGAATGCACGGGATCAGCAATACTGCATTAAGTACACATTTTCAAAAGCAGACTTTGGTTTGGGATCCCTCAGTTTTTGGCAGCCTAACTTAAGCCACCCTGGGCCAGATTTTCAGAGAGTACTGAGCACCTAGTAACTGCAGTTGAAGTCGGGGGCAGCTGCAAGTGCTCAGAACCTCTGAAAATCAGGCCCAAAGTATTTTGAGTTGGTCACTCAAATGCAGAGGGCGCTTTTGAAACTTTTTAGCCTGAGCACCTCTGTGCCTTATTTCAGAGTAGCAGCCGTGTTAATCTGTATCCGCAAAAAGAACAGGAGTACTTGTGGCACCTTAGAGACTAACAAATTTATTAGAGCATAAGCTTTCGTGGGCTACAGCCCACTTCTTCGGTGCCTTAGTTTTCCTTTCTGTACAATGTGGGAGAATGATATTCACAAACCTTTAAAGTGCTTTGAGAGCCCACAACGGACGTGCTGTGTAAGTGCCAAGTATTATACTTATTATTCATGCCTTAGTCAAACCCCAGGAGGGTCAAACCACCCAGTGTTGTTGAATGTGTCTGTAGTAGAAAGTATTTAGAACACCATTCCTTCCCCCATCACACTCTTGGGGTGGGACTGCAGTGTTTTCATATTGATGTAGTTGTGGGTTAAAGTTGGAGACACATGGCAAAGAACAGCACTCTGCACACGCACAGCTATGGGTTTAGAGGGAAACGGCTGGAAGGTATTGTTGTTAAAGAAACAAACCTCCAGAATTCCCCAGTCGCCCAGACCAGCCTGCCCCAACAAGCCTTGTGTCATAGTAACCTCTGTCTCCCAGCTTCCCGACAGCATGCGTGAACACCGTTTCTCGGGGAGAGATCTGTTAGCGCCAGAAAAGTAGGCGGCGTTGCTCAGTTTAGCGTTGTCCTTGTGTTTTTCCTCCCTCTAGTTACTGAGATAAGGAGTCTGTGAAAGACTGTGCAAAGCACCATGTCTGTTTAATCAGCATACGCGGGAGAAACTAGATATGCCCTGTTAGTGCAGTCACAGCCCAGGCATGGAATCAAGAGGAGGTGGAGGTGGGCGTGACTGGGAGAAATGCTCCTTGTCTCTTAGGAGTGTAAGTGTAGCCGAAAGTCCATGGGAAGGGGGATTGAATCAGTGTCCTTGCAAAAAGCCTCTAGGAGCCTGGCAGACCGGGGTTGCTGTGTCTCCCAATTCTTGTGTGTAACCCAGAGTAAGTCACGCTGCAGGGTTTGCTGTGACCCTATTAAAGGGCACTTGGGAGGCTGTGCAGCCTTGCTTGGAATGTCATCGTTTTTAGATGAAATAATGTGAGAACTGGGGTGTTATCTGGGTGCTTACCGAGACTGGGGTGGGCTTTTCTGCCCTTAGCCCTGGAGATCAATGGGAATGATGCACATTCAATATTGACCACAACATCGGAGGCTGCAGTCCAACATGACGGTAAATACATTCTGCCTGCCTCAGTTCTAACTGGAACTGCAGGGTCTTGTGTCATGTTTTCACCTCGCATCCTGAACGGCTGTGTAATATTGCTGTGCACTAATGAACAGCGGCTGTGCTCCATCCCAGAGCTGGCTGCATATCAGCAGGGAGTGTATCTTATCGTCTCTTATCTCAGGGGGTGTTATGAGGCTTGATTAGTAAATGTTTGCAAAGGGCTTTGAGATCCTCTGCTACAGAAGGCCAAAGAGCTGTTATGTATCTCCTTCTCACACCGCTCAGGGAGAATCCCCAGGAAAGTTTAATGCAGACTGAGGCTGCACTGAATCTCCTGTGGAGCCTCTCAGAGAATGGACCCTACCCCTTACAGAGAGGCAGCTGTGGGAAAGGAAGCCCCAGCAAGCAGCACTGCTTAGCAACAGGGAGGGTGTGTATGGAGACACAGGGCCTCTGCATGGAGGGCCCTGGTGTGTCATGGAGAGCAAGGGTTCTGGAGCAAGCCCCCAGTCAGTCCCAGGTGAGGGAGTTTCCTGGCCTTTCTGCGTTTTGTGTGAAGTTTGTATGTGTGGGGGCAGATTCTCTCTGCAAATTGATTGCAGGGATTTCCAAGGTACCGATCACTGATATATATTTTTTTTAATTACTGCCCCTGCTGTTCAAAAAACAAAAGTTTGCCTCTTCAAAGCAATTTGAATTAACTGGTGTGCACGGTGAGTGGATGGGGCAAGGCGGGCAGTTCTGACGAGCTGGTGCACGCGGTGGGTGGACGGGGGGCAAGGCGGGCAGTTCTGACGAGCTGGTGCATGCGGTGGGTGGACGGGGGGGGCAAGATGGGCAGTTCTGACGAGCTGGGGCACGCGGTGGGTGGACGGGGGGCAAGGCGGGCAGTTCTGACGAGCTGGTGCATGCGGTGGGTGGACGGGGGGGCAAGATGGGCAGTTCTGACGAGCTGGTGCACGCAGTATGGGTAAGGAAGCCACAAGCAGGGTTTTGGGGAACATTTTCAAAGTGGTTTAAACATAGGAAAATATGGTATTATCCTCACTTTAGAGATGAGTCTGCGAGAGATGAAGCGATTTGCGTAATGTCACACTCCGGGGCTGTGGCAGAGCTGGGAATGGAAGCCCAGTCTCCTGACTGTACTTAATACTGTAGATCACAGCTGCCTCTAGAAGTCTCGGTTTTATTTGTAAGTGACAGCTGAGGTCTGTTTTGATGTTATGGTGTGGCTGAACCATAGGATCTCCTTATGGTTTCATCTATTAAAATGAGTTGCCTTTGAGATTGTGGAAGTTAAAGGAAAAATGTTTATATAAGAATGAATTAATATCCTCCCCCAAAAAGAGGAACCTTTTTTTTTTTTTTTTTTTTAAATGGAGATATGCCTATCTCATAGAACTGGAAGGGACCCTGAAAGGTCATCAAGTCCAGCCCCCTGTCTTCACTAGCAGGACCAAGTACTGATTTTTGCCCCAGATCCCTAAGTGGCCCCCTTGGGGATTCCCTGGGTTTAGTAGGGAATGCTCAAACCACTGAGCTATCCCTCCCCCCAAACCTTTTGTCTCAGATCAACTTTGGTATTTTATGACACTGTACTGTCTAGCCGATTATTGTAATACCCTCTTTTGGGTTTAAAATCACAGATGTAGCACTTCGTATCTCACTGATAAAACATTGCAACCTCATTAGATGTAACTAATTTTGTAAGAATGTGGAACTCTGCAATGTATATTGATTTAGCTATTTAATACAATGCAGCTCTAATCTGTGGTGTCTAACTATGCTCTCTGAGCTCGTATACTAATGAAAATGTATGTCTTTCAGAATGAAAAGATCTACGTAACATTGACATTCATTTGTATATACAGCTTGAACAGAGGTTTACAAAGCCTGTTTTTTTCAAAATAGCTTCAAGCTGGCACCCAAATGTGCACACCTAAAATTGCATTCTTATGTTTTTACACCTTAGTGTTTTGATATGTAAAACCTCAAATGTAACTGCACCAATTGTTTTTGTATGTTCAAATAAGCTAATAAGGCACCCAGCTTCCCAGTTTTGCATATGCAATTAGATGGCCAGATTCTGCCGCACTGAGCGTTACGTTAATAGTCCTATTGAAATCAATGGCTTTACTCCTGGGATAAGATCCTGCTGTATATGAGTAAGGGTGGCAGAATCTGTGCTAATATTTGTGTTTTCAGAGGTTTTGTGCATGCAAAATCTTACACCCTGAAATAAAATAGCATAGAGGTATGCAAAACTGGAGGCTTTCTGAAAATGTGGCCACAGAAGAATGAAGGCCCAGTGAAAACTAAAAGCACGGATGCACTGGCTAATAGGAGTTTATTCTGTGCATTGAAGAATTTGGCATTCTCTTTGTTGCATGGAATCAGTAGTCGTCAGCATTCCTGAGAGTGAGCCTGGTTGGAGAATTTGTGTCTTCCTAGCCATTGGAAATGAAATCGTTCTCAAGTCCTTACTGCTCTTGGATGCACCAAGTGTGTCTAGTCCTTTTGGCTCCTTAGTAATAATTGTTGCTTACTCTGAGAATTATTTAGTCAACAAAAATCCATGTGTTTAGTCTTCCAGCTAGATAACGTCTGTTGTTTAGACAGCAAGTGAATGTGGAGTAACCTGGCTGTGACACTTGTTCTAATTGTGCAGGGGAGAGCAGATAAAATATCTTTCTCCTTTTATGGCAGTCTCCTTTCAGTATCTTGTTCAAAACTTGGCAGACTGAAAAAGGGTCAAAAGCCAGCAAATTGCCTACACTTTTAGTGCTGGCAGCCCTGCTTTATGCTTTTGATGAACAGACCATTTGACAATAGCCGTTTAGTAGATCAGTCAATATTATGGGGCCAGATTCTGCTTTCAGTTACACCAGCGTAAACCCAGAACGACTCAGAGGGTTTCAGTGGAGTTGACGCTGCATTAACACTGGTTTAATTGAGGGCAGAATCTGGTCATTTGTCTGACACTGGAGACCCTATCGTGCCATTGATTATTAGCCTGTAGAACACCCTGCTGCTTTCTGAGTATTTGTTCCTATGCTGAGCCTATCACCGTTGTATCTGAGCACTGTGCAGAGGTGTCAAAGTGAACACAAGAAGGTGTGAGGGGTTATCTTAAAATGCAGTGGTGCTTAGGTGCTATGGTGTTGGGCAACAAGAACCTGCATATGTAGCTGGTATAATGTGGATCTGGGTTGGGCTTGAGGTAGCTGTGTTATGACCTTGTGGGTGTGAGCGCTTTGCACTTCCACGCGGGAAACATGAGCCCTCTGCCTGGTGGCTTGCCACACCAGACGCATGGGCTCTGAGCTATACAGAGGATGCAGGGGTCTCTGCTTTGTGTGCTGGCATGCCAGTGATATGGGCTCTCTGACCATTTCCTTGCTCCCCTGGGCCAACCTAGAGTGGAGGTGCTATGGAGGAAGCGTGCTCAACTCTGGGAGGAAAAGATTGTGGGTGGAGTACTTTGTATCACTCAACAGTGAAGCCTCTCGTTGAAAAAGGAGCAGTGCTGACAAGTCCCAAAGGGAGCTGCATCCTCATTCTCCTCTAGCTTGTTTCACACACTGACCCTCAGCCTGGTGGGGTTAAAGCAGGGGAAAGTGGGGTGAAGGGGCAGGATCCTTGGGGATCTGCAGACCTTTGCCGGAGGGATAGCATAAGAAAACAACCTGTGCTTGCCTCTTGGGAGAGGTTTGACTCGCTAATCCTTCAGAGGTGAATTCTCCAAGCAGACAGCCAGTCCCCCTCTGACTTGTGTGAACAGCTGTGGGGTTGTGGGAGCCTGCACACTGGAAAACACTCTCCGAATTCTTTTCCTTCCCTCCAGGTCTAACACAGCAGTGGAATAATCTGTGACATTAAGACAGCGGGAAGTGGAAGTGACTGAAAAATAAAATAACAGTCTCAGGAAATAGCACTGTGCACTTTTCTGCTCCCAATTGGGAAAAGACAACACTTCATTCAACTACACGAGGCCCATCACTGGTTCCCGCCTGCTAATAACTTCCCCTGTCTCCCTGTGCTTTGCCATCTGCCCCACAGGCAAGGGAGTATCTGGAACTGGAGTCTGGTGAGGCGCATTTAACAGCGTGCACTTTGGAATAACACCTGGCAAAACAATTCCATGGGTTTAAAGCTTCTGTGAAGGGCCGCGGTTGGGTTGTTATTTTAATTTTTTTAATTCCTACAGTTCCATTCTGCAAGAAACCCAAAACACCTTCAAAGTCCTGTTTTTATGGATGCTGCTGCTCTTACAAATGTATCACAACCCACTTTTTCATGATGTCCCAAATCCAGTGTGTAATGGATCAAAGCGAGACCTTCGGAGACAAGCTGACCACTCAGACAGGTGGTCTTCATATTCATAGAGGATTTTTTAAATTCTCCCTCCCTTTCTCAATACTATTAAACCTCTGGATGCAAGCACAGCCTCTCTAGACAGGTGTCTGAGGGAGGATGGCTAGTCTTACATTTCACTTTTCATTTGTCTTTAAGGGGCACGAAAGTGCAACAGAGTCAGAGTTCAACTGATCTCCCTCTCCTTTTCTTTTATCTGGTGTGACATTCTGCAACCAGTCGGAGTTTAACTCGCTGAAAAAAAAAAAAAAGTTTTTTCTACCAGGAAATATAATCTTAATCCCAGAGGAGCTGGTTCTCATTTACTCTAATACCCCTTTGCACCACTCTGACAGTGTTAAAAGGGCTGAAGCGGTGTAGTGGAGCTTTAATGTGAATGAGAATTCTTTGCTCAGTGTGTTTCTAGATGCATTTGAAGGTTATATGTCCAGAGGAGGGAGGGGAATTGCTTAGGGTGCTGAAAAGGTAGAAACAAGAGTCATGGGTTGCATTGAGAAGTAAAATGTAGACTAAATATGAGGGGGGGAAATTCCAGATGTTTTAGGCTCTAGAACAGCCTTCCAAGGGTAATGGTGATGGAGATGCCCATTGTTTGGGATATTTAAAACTGGACCAGACAAAGCTCCACAGAACAATTCATGTACTGACAAGAAGGCAGATTGTGGCAATAGGTCTCGTCTCACTGTGACCAACTGTGTAAATGATCTCAATCAGAGTGGCTGAAAAATCGCCTTTTGGAAATGCTAACGACTGTGCACACACCTGGTGACCTCACGAGAGTCCCTGAAATTTTTTTTTCTCCTCCCAGCAAAGCTGGTAACAAACTTCTTCGCAAACAACCTGAACAGCCCCCCTCCAACACAGACACACACACACAAATCAATTTAGCACGTAGGGCTGATGAACCAAGGTTGGTGGCACTGGCCTTAAGCAACTTAATGCTGGTAATAAGATTCTCAGACTTTAAATCCTCAAAAGCAGATTATCCTCTTTGTTTATGTATAACTGAGATTTAAAAATAAGCAAGGAAAACTTTGGATAACTGGAGTCCTCACCCACAGATCTGCGGCATTTGGTGCCTGCTGTAGTTGTCTGAATCTTAAACAATGCGAAGGAGTCGATGCTGCCTAAGGCTCTTGAGATTCCCTGAGAATTTCCATGTACTGTTTTGAGTGCCCACGGTTTCAGCTCTGGTGGGCTCATCTATGGCTGCCCACAATCACTCTGTAATCTTGTGGTCCCATTCTAATGTAGGACCCAGCAAACTGCTCTCCGTAATTACAGAGCATGCAGTGCAGAAACATTAGCTCTTAAACCTATTACAGTGTTTACTGCAGTGATTCCTTGGCGCCTCGTCCCAGTTCCTGTCGCCAGAGCTGGTATATTTCAGCGGAGACAATACTTCATTTGGAACTTGGGGTACAGACCGTGGCCCAAAGCCATGTTCAACAGAACCGTAGATACACTGCCCTCGATCCACTCACGTTGTGCGGATTCTGGGCTAGATCCTCAGCAGGCTTCAATAGAACTGTGCTGATTTACACTAGCTGAGGATCTCAATGCCCAGATCTAAGGCATAATGTGGCCCTAAATTTACAGTACTATTAGTACTGTACTAGTATCAGTACCATTCTGTATCAAGATATTTTATTTTAGCATTTAAGGCCAGCTGTAGGTGTGTGAAGGCAATCCCTACTAGGTTATTCGTCGAGTGTGTGTGTGTGTGTGGTGGGGGAGGGTCCCAGGCCTGACTCCTCCTATTTGTGATACACATGGCTTCAGGTTGTGACCTTGCATCATTACACAGCGATGGAATGTCATCTGTTCACAAGGCTGTGTTGCCATAGTGAATGCTCAAAAGGACGACCAACCTATTTAGCAGGTAGGATACAGGGGAGATGTGTTAAAATCAGGGCAGTCCCATGAACATTCAGGAGTGGTGACTCCACTCTGTGTGGCTCCTCCCACCATGTGACGGCAAGGGGTATAGGTGCCTCAAGCTGGGCCTGATGACTTTGGATCCTAAATCCTTTCTGATTGTTGTAATCTGAGCAGCTGCCCCTTGTGAAATGAACTAACTTGCTCATTCATGAATTACACAAATGTCTATGGTATGTACCTGAGAGAGAGAGAGGGTGGGTGAAGTCATATATTTTGTTGGAGCAACTTCTGTTGGTGGAAGGGACAAGCTTTTGAGCTTCACAAAGCTCTTCCTGAGTTCTGGAGAAGGTCACTAGAGTGTCCAAGCTAAATACAAAGTGAGACAGATTGTTAAGCATAAGAAGTTCACGAGTGTTGTAGGAAACAACTTAACATGAAGAGGGCAGTTAACACCTCTGCAGTTGTAGGACAATGGAGGGTTAGTACGCTGCAGGGTATGTTCCAAGTTGTTTTAATGGGACATAAAAATCAGTGTCTCTGTTAAGTCCATAGTTTTAGTGTCCAGCAAAGTTATGAATTTAAGGGCACATCTACACTGAAAATGCTGCATCGGCACAGGTGCACTGCTGTAGCGCTTTAATGAAGACGCTCTAAGCCAATGGAAGAGAGCTCTCCAGTCAGCGTAGTTAACCCACCTCCCCAAGAGGTGGTAGCTATGCCAGTGGGAAACGCTGTCTACATGGGCCTTAGATTGGTATAACTAGGTTGGTCAGGTGTATGGATTTTTCACACCCCTGAGTGATGTAGTTATACTGATGTAGGACTGTAGTGTAGACCAGACCTCAGTTCCCAGGCTCATCTTTTGAAAGTGTTGTGCAGGTTCCTTTGAGGACTGAGAGGTCAGATATGGAGTGATCGCTTTGTGGGGTGTTTCAGAGTGTGCTGAAGCCTATTTGTATTTGGTGTCCTAGAGTTTGGCAGCATGGCAGGTGCCTTCCCCATCAAGCCTTCTGCATTCACTTCTTCCTGTTATATCATTGTGCGTCCCTCATTCCTCCAGCCAAAACCAGACTTCCATACCCCTCCCATTCTGTTGTACCCTCAGTTCCAATGCAGATCAACCTGCAGTAGTCATGTATTTTCCTGGCATGGTTCATTTTTAGAATTATTAAACAAGCAAAGGTGATTGAATGATTTCATAATCAGTTAACATTGCTGCCTAAGTCCCAGTTCACAACAGGATGCAGTGCAGCTGTGACCTATAAATTGGGGGCCCTCAACACATAATTGAGAACTAATGTGCCACAGGACCTAGATGCAGATACAATATTATAGGAGGCAGCCTGATTTTCTGTAATTTGTATGGTCATTTATACCTGTGTGAATGGCAGAGGCAGCATGCTCCAACTGGACTGAGGCTTTGGAGATTTGGATTCTGTTCCTGGCGCTGCCGTGACATACTGTGTAACCTTGGTCAAATCATTTCACCTCTCTGTTTCCCCTTATGACTTTCATTTGACTTCTCTGTTTGGACTGTAAGGAATGTTCCCTTACTCTGTGTTTGTACGGTGCTTAACACAATGGGGCCCTGGTCTTGACTGGAATCGCAAGGCTACTGTAATAAAGATAATAATGAAAATAATCATGTAAAATGCTAACTACTGAATCCGTATGGCAAGGTTTTATAGAGAGTTGACTCATTTTTTGGGGGTGGGGAGTGGCAGGGAACCAATAGTTTTCTCATTGGAAAAAAGCATTTTTGGGTACTCAAAAACTGTTTGTTGAATTTGGGTCAAATTTGGTGAAAGGTTATGCTTGAAATTAAAAAAAAAAAAAAAAAAAAGTTGAAAGTGGGTTTCGAACAGACGTTTGGCCAATAACCCCCCCCAAAAAACCCCAAAACACCAAAGAGAGGGTGAAAAACATCCAAAATGTCAATCTGAAACAAAAATATGGAAGAAAATCATTTTGAGTTGACTGAAAGCAATGTATGTATTTGATTTTCATTGCGACAAAAACTTGTAATTTGAGCTGGAATTTTATTTTTTTTATTTTTCACTTGCTGCTGCACCCTCCCCCAACCGAAACATGCATTATTTGCGCAGCCCTAGTTTTACACTCACATTGCACAGGTGTAAATGTAAAGGTATAGCAGTGGAGAATCAGAATCGCACACTCTTTCTGTGTGTGTGTATATTTGTATAAGCTAGAGCTGGTTGAAAAAACTTCCACGGAACCATTTTCCATTGCAAAACTCAGTTTCACTGAAATTGAAAAACATTGGAAATAGTGTTGATTTCACCAAAATTTCATTTAAGAGAAGAACCAAAAGAAAAGGCCCAACATTCTCAGAATGAAAGGTTTTGATTTCACATTTTGAAACTACTTTTTTCTATGAAGAGTCAATATGGCTTTTGAAAAGGGAAATCATGTCTCACCAATCTATTAGAATTATTTGAGGAGGTCAACATATAGGTGGACAAGGGTGATTCAGTGGATATAGTGTATTTGGACTTTCAAAAAGCATTTGACAAAGTCTCTCACCAAAGGCTCTTAAACAAAGTAGGTAGTCATGGAATAAGAGGGAAGGTCCTCTCATGGATCAACAACTGGTTAAAAAGATAGGAAGCAAAGGGAAGCAATACATGGTCAGTTTTCACAATGGAGAGAGGTAAATAGTGGGGTCCCCTAAAGATCTGTACTGGGACGAGTGCTGTTCAACCTGTTCATAAATGAGCTGGAAAAAGGTGTAAACAGTGAGGTGGCAAAGTTTGCAGATGTTACAAAATTATTCAAGATAGTTAAGTCCAAAGCAGACTGCGAAGAGTTACCAAGGGGTCTCACAAAACTGGGTGACTGGGCAACAAAATGGTAGATGAAATTCAGTGTTGGTAAATGCAAAGTAATGCACACTGTGAAACACAGTCTCAACTATCCATACAAAATGATGGGGTCTAAATTAGCTGTTACCATTCAAGAAAGGGATCTTGAAGTCATTGTGGATGCAGCGGCAGTCAAAAAAGCTAACCGAATGTTTAGAACCATTAGGAAAGGGTTAGATAATAAGACAGAAAATATAATGCCACTATATAAGTACTTGAATATTGCATACAATTCTGGTTGCCCCTGCTCAAAAAAAGATATATTAGAATGTGAAAAGGTGCAGAGAAGGGCAACAAAAATGATTAAGGGTATGAAACAGCTTCCATATGAGGAGAGATTAAAAAGATTGGGACTTTTCATCTTAGAAAAGAGACAGCTGGGGGGTGGAGGTCTGATAGAGGTCTATAAAACGATGAATGATGTGGAGAAAGTGAATAGGGAATTATTTACCCGTTCACATAACACAAAAATTAGGGGTCACCTAATGAAATGAATAGGCAGTAGGTTTAAAACAGTCATAGGTAAGGCTGCGAGTTTGTCATGGATGGAGGTCACAGAAGTCATGGATTCCGTGACTTCTGCAGCAGCCGGTCCGGCTGGCCAGTCTTATGTTCTAAATTTTTAAGTTTTCTGTTACATTATATGTTATAATATACAGTTTCTATAAAGACAAGATTAAAATGAAATATTTCAATTGATTTAAAACAATTTCCCCCCACCCCGACAAATTTTTGTTCTCAGAGAATTTTTGGGTTTTGTTCTAAATTGAAACAAAGCCAAATTTGGAAATCTCAAAGTCCTTCACAAAACAGAATTTCCATCCTCCACACAGCCCTAGTGTGTACTTACCCAATATGCGAGACTGTATGTACCTGTATCAATACACCATGTGCTATACACTATAGTTGCTCTAAAGGTAACATAGTCCAGTGGATAAGGCACCTTGGGTCTGTTCTCAGCTCTGCTACTGGACTAGTATTGAATCCAGGTCAAGTCACTTGAGTTCGTTATGCTTCAGTTTCTGTAGCTGAAAATCTGTGCTTATGGCAAGTAAGCATCCGAGTACTGATAGCATATGTTAATAAATGAAAAATTTATATATATGTACACCTCTACCCTGATATAACACGACCCGATATAACATGAATTCGGATATAACGCGGTAAAGCGGCGCTTCCGGGGGGAGGGGAGGGGGCTGCGCACTCTGGCGGATCAAAGCAAGTTCGATATAACGCGGTTTCACCTATAACGCAGTAAGATTTTTTTGTCTCCCGAGGACAGCATTATATTGGGGTAGAGGTGTATTAGATTTAGTCTCCTCTTCACTGGAATAGGAATTTTAAAATCTGTTTTAAGAAGAGAACTTCCTTAAATTAAAAAACAAAACAAACCCCCAAGCAAATAAATAAATCAGTCCCATGCGGATACACAAATCGCTTCCTCGTAAATACGAGCCCTGGAGCAGATGTTGACAGAGTTTAGGGAGAACACCCACTTTCATGTTAATAGTTTCAACCTGTTAATCTGAAAATGCTGTATTCCAATCTTCAGCCAGTTTTTAAATAGAAAGTCGAGAGAGAAGCGCTGTTTGTCTAGAGAAACGGGAGGCTGTGCCAAGTTTGAGATAATACCGTTTGCTGGAGTGTCTGCCCAGCACTGACAGAGAAGCTTTCAAGAAATGTAACTTTTCTTCACAACATAAAAGTTTTCTGAACAGCCCAGTCTCTGGGTTTTGGCTTTAAAGGTGACTTTTTCAATCAGGCAGATAAATGCTTACTTTAATGGAGGTAAGGGGGGAAAAAATTGGCAGCTCAGACAGAGAAGGCCCTTTGTTTCACCTTAACTGCCAAGCCAGTGATCCTGACCCACCGTGATTGTCTGTAAAAGGAGCTGCTTAAAAAGACTGAACTGGTTGACACTCATGGCTTGTTCCTCTGGGAGGCGGGGATCAGACTGTAATGACAGGTACAACAGGACGGTGATGACAGATTCATTCAGACAATATTCTGAGGTTGCCCGTGGCCCTTAGGCTGTCATCGAGAGTTTGGCAGGACCTCTGGCTATAGGGGGAGTAAATAGGTCTTCAGCCAGTACGGTACCAACGGGTGAAGAAATGAGGATTGTTCAGGTTAGATTAATAAGGGGGCAAGGGATGAGGGAAGGCTCCCCACAATGAGTGAGCCGATTCATGGGTCTACTGTGCTTTGCTCAGTCTCCGATATTACAAGGAAATAGGTTTATGGGAGCAGAAAAGATGAAACCGTGATAAAAAGAAGAAAGGGTTGCCACCAATTTAAAAGGGATTGTTTTTCGGCTGTACTGAGCCCCTCCAGGCTCCCACTGACTCTCTTCGGAGTTGTGAGGGCTCAGCACTTCTGTACACCAGGCCCATCCTGCGTTTGTACTTGTCTAGCATCTTTTACATAAGGATCTCAAAGTGTTTTGCCAGATCTTCCACCCCTTGCCGCCAAAGGAAATTTGATTGGTTGATTATTTAGGCTCCAGAGCATCCCAGCGAGGTAGGTCAGTCACAGTATTCCTGTCTACACACGGCAAAATGGGACCTTGGCTCCAGTTCTGCTCTCAGTTACACAATATAAATCCAGAGTAACTTCATTGGAGTCAAAGGGAGTTACTCTGGATTTACACCTGTGTAACCAAGATCAGTATCTGGTTCAGAGAGAAAGGTGAAGGGATTCTGCCAAAGTCTTACGTTGGGTCCATGGCAGACCTGGGAAGAGAGCCCAGGAATCCTGGGTCACAGTCCCCTCACTCTGTTGGTGAACACGCCCCCAGCATGCACACAGGGCCTCAGCTTTTAGCGCAGGCCTGTTGTCTTCCATAGAGCAGAGGGGCACTGGTAGGATGTACTGGTTGTGTCTGGTGTTCTAGGAAGTGCTGCTGCTTCTGCAGTCTCAGCTGCATCCTCTGATACACGCACACGTCCCAGTGTCGTTTGAAAAATATCCACATCCCGCAGACCTGTACGACCCAGAGAGATCAGAGGAAACCTTGGGCCAAGAGCGCTGCCCTGCAAAGACGCCGTCCAGGTTCTCCTCATGTACTAGCGGCTTTGACAAGTTAAATAGGGGCTGAGATTAAATATGAATGGGGGCCTATGTTGGAAAGCTCAACCTTGGAGACCATTTAAAAAAAAAAAGTTATGTCAACAAAAAGGTCACGTGACTAAGGAGAAAAGAATCTAGGCATGTGGGCTGTGGCTGCTGCTGCTGCTACTACCATAACATTGCAGCAGAGTGAATAGGAGGGGTAGAAATAAGTGCTGGAAACATACAGGGCAAAATCTGTTACAATGCAACCATTCTAGTGGGGGCGGGTGAGGAATTTTAGGGGTGCTGCTGCCAGGGTGGGGAACTGCAGCTGCGGAAACATCGCATCACTTTAGGCTTCCTTAATAGCTGGGCTTCCCAAAGAACATAAAAATCTCCTTATGCCAAGGCAACTTACATGTGAGGCAATTAGTGGATCCTTTCCCTGTGTTGACCGATTTCATGTCTCTCTCAAGTTATGAATTACTAGGTTGTTGAACACAGTCTATCCCATTCATTATCATTATTTATCATCAGTGATTTGTCTGATACTACTCACAGCAGCAGGGCGAAGCTACCACTAGCATTCATCCCTGGCAAATACAGGCAATTACATCCTGGGCACATACAGGCACTGGTTATATGTGGACCAAACTCTGTTCTCCATTGCACCAATATGAATATGAAGTGACCTCAGCAGTCACTCCAGATTTGTACCAGTGTAACAGAGCAGAATTTGGCCCATTGTTTTTGTTGTTTCAAAGTAAAGTTCTTTGCTGATTGCAGTTTTATTTGTTTTTTTTTTTAAAGCGGTTAATATTAAAAGAAACCCAGTTAGCGTATCCACCTTTAGCTGGGAAGTGCATTATAAGTAGAGGATGAAACGCTTCGCTCCACTAAAGTAGTATAAATCTGGACTGACTTCAGCAGAGTGTCTCCAGGTGTACCCAGGCTGCAGTCTAGGTTACTACTAGGTGGCGAGAACATTTTGGAGGAAATGAAATTTCATTGGCAGATGCTGTGTTGCCAGAGTTGAAACATTGTGATGAAAATGTCGGGAAGGGAGAGGAGATGGACACTCTGATACTCTATAGCCTGGTGGTTAAGGCACAGGCCAAGGAGTCACAGGCCTGACTTGGGCTCGCGCTGCAGGGCTAAAAATAGCCGTGTAGACATTTGAGTATATGTCAGGTCAGGCTATGCCTGCTACCGTCATGTGAGTACAGGTCTGTCGCATCTTAGGTGCATTTAACATGCGCGGTTTCAGCTTTACACGGTTGGCAAAAACAAAACAAAAAACAACAAAAAAGAGAAAAATAACAATTTAAATACTGTTTCTGTAGTGCGGGCGATTTCACCCGCCATTACACTCAATGTAATTTTGCCTATACGCGATCCCTTGTTCCTGAATAAAAAAAGCTCAGGCTTTGATCCAAAAGCAGACACTTTGACACAACTCCCTTTTTGTGAAAGCAGTTTGGCTTCGTTCCAATGTGGAATGAAAACAGATTTCGAAACTTTGAAAGTTGCCACGAAACAGAGTGTCAGGCTCCAATCACCTCTTGTTACTACATTAGAACCACAAAGCTCACTCACCGCTTCCTGGAAGAGCGCTCACTATCTTCTTTACAAGACAGATCCTGCATTTACGTGCATGCTATAAAACTATATCATCTGAAAGAATGCTCCCGGGTCAATTATCACTGACTCTAGCTAAAACATCCCTTATCACAAATATGGGCCAACAACATACACTAGTAAGGCTGCCTCGGGTGGCATAATATTTTAGTAGAAATGGGTCTGTATTAAAACATCAAATCTAAACTCTCCTCATTTTTGGGGGGAGAGGAGTGTTAAGGTTTATGTTGCTGGATCCAAACCCACACCTATGGTTTTGATTCTGGATTGGATCCTATCCTGGAGGGGCCTGTTTTCTGGATCCAGTTTGGATGGTGGTCAGGAGAGTAGGAATTTAATGAAACCAGCTGATCATGTGAGATTTCCACCATTCTGGATGTTGTAAACCTAGTGAGAATAGCTCATAAGTTTCCAGTAACATCAAACTCAGTTCTGAGTCCTAGCCTTGGATTGATCTCTGATCCTAGCCAAAACTGATCTGGAACCAGAAGCAAACGCTACCCTTCTGCTTAGATTACAAAACCGTGGGCCTGGGGCTATAAGAAATTCTCACAGACTTTTGGCACAACAGCAATCTAGTGCATCATCAGCATTTTCAGCGTTGGATAATTGGGATGCTTCCAAAACTGATTTCAGAGCCAAGCAATGCAGCGTCGCTGGCTGCTGTGCACGGCAACATTTTGCATTGGGTATTGAAGCATTTTGTGGCATGTTAGTGAACTGAGAGGTATGTCACACACAATCTTTTTGCCATGGTGTGTCACTTAAGCTGTGTCACGACACTGCTACAATGCGTGTCATTTCACTGACATGCATACCACAGAATGCTGTGGCCCCTGTCAACCTATGTCCTTTAAACTTGCCCCTGGCCTTGGTCAATAGGCATTTTATATGGATCTGGGGCTTTCTAGGCCCAAAAAGAAACATTGCCTTATGGGTAAAGGCCCCTTAGTCTGACCCTTTGTGACCAGAAATCCTGAGCAGGGCTAAGCTCCAGAGAGCCTTCCTTCCACCACTTCCTCTTAGACGTTAAAGATTTTCACCTCTTTGCTGTGGAGCGCATGAAATTCCCAAGCAGTCTGTAACCACAGGGGTTATAGCAAAGCAAGTAATTCACTCAAAGGGCTCGATCCTACTCCCGCTGAAGTCTGTGAGAATTTTGTCATTGACATCAATGGGTGCAGAATCTGGCCCGTAAGTTTAGTAGCAGATCCAACTGCTCCAGACAGCATGATGTGGCATAGAGCTCACCACTAATCCTGCGCTTAGTCAGAGCTTGGCCTGAGTCTGTCCCTAAGTGTTTGAGGAGTGGGGTGTTTGGTTGGCTAATGCCATCCACTTTGCAAACCTCCTATTTGTGGCTTTTCCATCACAAAAGTTGACATCCTGGGGACCTGATGATAGGAAGCATGGTTGATGTTGTGGTTAAGGTGCTGAATGGAAGCTCAGGAGAGTGGGGATCTGCTGCACACTGCCTGGAGGATCTTGGATGAGACACAATCTGTTTGTGCCTCAACTCCCTCTCTGTACAATGGGGATAATAATGTTTCCTTTCTCCCTCCCTGTGTCTTTCTTGTCTATTTAGACTCCAAGCTGTTGGGGGCAGAGACTAATTTAGTTGTTACAGGGAGTGATCTTTACAAGTTTCAGATAGTTTGGAATTGGAAATGCCTTAGATCAGTGGTTTTCAAACTTTTTTTTCTGGGGACCTAGTTGAAGAAAATTGTTGATGCCCGTGACCCAACGGAGCTGGGGATGAGGGGTTTGGGGTGTGGGAGGGGCTCAGGGATGGGGCAGAGGGTTGGGGTGCAGGGTGGGGCTGAGAATGAGGGGTTCAGAGTGTGGGAGGGGGCTCTGGGCTGGGGTGCGGGAGAGTGTCAGGGCTCTGGGGTGGGGCAGGGGATTGGGGCACGGGGTTGGGGCGCGGACTTGGCTCCAGCGGCTCCCGGTCAGCGATGCAGCCGGGGTGCAGAGGCAGGCTTCCCGCCTGTCCTGGCACTGCGGACCGTGCTGCACCCCAGAAGCGGCCAGCAACGGGTCTGGCTCCTAGGCGGAGGTGCGTGACTCTTGCCCACAGGCACCCCTCTCCCCCCAGCTCCCATTGGCCGGTTTCTGACCGATGGGAGTGCAGAGCCGGTGCTCGGGGCGGGGGCAGCGCGCAGAGCCCTGTGGCCCCCCTGCCTAGAAGCCAGACCCACTGCTGGCCACTTCCGGGGTGCAGCGCAGTGTCAGAAAAGGTAGGCACTAGCCTGCCTTAGCTGGGCAGCACCGCCGACGGGACTTTTAACGTCCCGGTCAGCGGTGCTGACCAGAGGAAGGCGACCTAGTACCTGACATGCCGCGATCCAGTTCTGGGTTGCGACCCACGGTTTGAAAAACACTGCCTTAGATAACTTCCCAAACTTTCTCTGTACTCTTTCCACTAAAATCTCTGAACCAAATCCTCATGCCACTGGAGTAAGGGGTTTTCCATTTTATTAATGTGCCAGCTGCCTTTTTTCTTCCCATGGTCAATCTGAAGTACGTCTCAGAGCATGCTGTCCTGGTGGGTTTAGTACAATTAGAAATTAGGTGTCAGGAGTAGATAATGAGAAATTGCGGTCACGGAAGGTGGCTCTTAGTTATCATAGTTTCTCCTCATCTAAAATATGATTTTTAGAAGGCAACCCCCAAAACAAATAAACAAAAACCCAACAGCTACAATGCACGAAAGATCTCACTATAGAATCTGTGGCCAGCCTCGCCTGCGTTTGCTTTCTGGGGCTCTAGTGGCATTTCCATTTGGGCCTCACTTTGTTCTTTCTCATCATCCTTGTTTTCGCACCTGTCACGTGGCCATTCCCCGGAAGAACCAGAAGGGTGAATGCATTTAGCCGCAACTCTTGCAAGACCTCACTGATGGCACATCTGCATTCTGCTGGACCTTTGTTTTTTTTCCTTTTCTTTCCATAGTATACTAGGGACTCGGGTGGGTGGGTGGGCGTATGGCTAAAAGACATGAATGATCTGATTTAATGGGGGGGAAATGCATTTCAATGAAATCTCTGCCTTCCGTACAAACACATCGTCCTGGCTCCTCTAGGTGATTTTGAAAATCCCACTAGGAACTTATCTGCCTCTTTAGCACCTAAATAACTTTAAAAATCTCACCTTAAGTGGCTCCAACATCTGACTAGGTGGGTATTTCGATCAAGTGTTCTGCCTGGGATTCATTTTAAGTGAAGAAAAAATAGTATGTTGAACAAGACGTGAGTGTTGGCCAGTAACTGCAAGGGATGGGACCTTAGTTAGACTGTTCCTTCAGCCCTTGTTTTCTAAAGCTAACTTAATTAGATCGTACACCTGTCCCTCTTCTGTGGTAATTTATATGGGGAAGCTACTGCTGTACATGTACCTGGCCAGATTCTGAGATAATTTACGTTGGTGTAATCTGGACTGTTTCCAGTACTTTATTGGAATCACTCCATTTTACACCAGTTTAGCCAATCTTAGAGTTGGTCCTGGGTGTTCCAGTTGGACATAACTGTGTGAAAATAAGGAAGAGCCTTTGTTACTTGGTGAAAGTTGAAAACCAACTTTAAAGAGAGAGACAAAAAGGCTCCATCTTTATGCTCAAGACTGTCACATGCAACACAGAGACCTCTCTGGGTAAATCCTGAATTGCTGGAATTCCTGCAGCCTCAGCAAACCCTGTCTAATCTCTCCCGGTCCCTCACATATCGCCTCTGAATGTTTTCAATGAGTTCCCAGGCCTCGTGCTTTCTTGCTCCTGATAACTAGCCATTGCTGGGATGCCAGCAACGCTGCATTGCATAGTTCAGCTATCAACTAAAATATAACAAGATAAAGGGAATGGTTTAGGGCGAATATCTGTGGTAATTTAGATGTCAGGGATACACAACACATTTTCCCGAGCAAGTATTTTAAATGGATCTGAGTCAGTTTTGAAAAGATAAGAGTTGGCTTTTTTGATAGCATGCTGTCCATAGCTATATAATGCAAACATTCCTTCAAGACCACAAATAGCCTCTTGCAGCGAGGGATATATTTGAAATTGTTCTTAAATAGCAGGAAGTCATATCCCGCACCTCCAGATATACGATTAGCGCTTTAAAAGGTCTTGGTAAATAAATGTAGCAGTGTAGTTGTAGCTGTGTTGGATATTAGAGAGACAAGGTGGGTGAAGTATTCTCTTTTATTGGACCAACTTGTTGATGAGAGAGAGAAGCTTTCGAGCCACACAGAGCTTTTTTTCAGGTCTGGGAAAAGGTACTCCTAGCATCACAGCGAAATGCAAGCTTGGTAAATAAATGTCACACAGGGCCAGAGCTTCAGAAGAAAATCTGGTGATGGGAGTGCCAGTGGGAGCTGAGCACTTTTCAAAATCTGGTCCTGAGCTCTTCAGAAAATCTGGCCCATAATAAGTGAAATGCGACACCCAGGTTAAAGGATCTGTTGAGGTGATCAAGCAATTACAGAATCACAGAAATCGAAGATGGAAAAAGGATTCTTAGGCCATGCCTATGTCCCTGCCAGTGCAGGACTGTTCCCTGCAGTGTGTTCTCATGTGCTTTTGTCTAGTCCTGTTTAATTGGGTCAGGTGATGGAGCTTCCACCACTTAGGAGACCATTGCACTTTCAGATAGATCTTGTTGTTATGAAGCTTTCCTGATATTCCGCGTATGTTTTCCTTTCCCTTAATTATTAGATTGCAAATAATTAATTTCCACATAAAAGTTGATAGTAGATACCTACATGCCCAAGTGGAGAGAATGGATCCCTCAGAGTCTGTGAGGCAGAAAGTAGGATGAGGTGGCTTTGTCCAGCGCCTGTGCCCAGCTATTGAACAGTAAAGTGCCACCCTGGAGTAGGTTTTTCCATCACAGCCATTAATGTAGAGACTTCTGTTCACGTGCAATAGGTGTGATGCCTTCATGGCTTAAACGAGCTTGATTTATAGTGTTTGTTATGAAGAATGATGCCTGGTTGCGCCAGGGCTGAGAGACTAAGGACTGTGAGTTTAAAAGGAGAGACACAGTTGTCTAGTACAGGGGTTCTCAACCTTTTTCTTTCTGAGCCCCCCCCCCCCCCAACATGCTATAAAAACTCCACAGCCCACTTGTGTCACAACAGCTGTTTTTCTCATATAAAAGCCAGGGCCGGCATTAGGGGATATCAAGCAGGGCAATTGCCATGGTCCCAAGCCACAGGGCGCCCCGCAAAGCTACAATGGTCAGGCTTCGGCTTCCACCTCAGGTGACAGGGGCCCCAGGCTTCAGCCCCATGCAGTGGGGCTTGGGCTTTCTGCCCTGGGCCCCAGCAAGTCTAATGCTGGCCCTGCTTGGCGGACCCCCTCAAACCTGCTCACGGCCCCCCAGGGGGCTCCGGACCCCTGGTTGAGAACCACTGGTCTAGTAGTTAGAGCAGGGGTGTGGGAGTTGAGGACTTCTAGGTTCCGTTCCTGACTTGGTCACTCATTTACAATGTGGCTGTGGGCATGTTGCTTAACATCTTTGTGCCTCAGTTTCCCCATTTGTAAAATGAATCTAATAAGATTTATTCCCCTCCCCTATCTCCCATACAGGAGTGTTGCGGGTATCAATGTTTATAAAGTGCTTGGAGCTTCTTGGATGAAGGGTTCTAACTAAATGCCTATCCTGCGGATATTGTCTCATTGTTTCCTTGCACTCCTCTGTATCCATCTGTCGTCTCTTGTCTTAGACTTGGACTGTGAGCTCTGTGGGGCAGGGACTGTCTTTTGGTTTTGTGCTTGTACAGCACTTCGCACCACGGGGGCCTGGTCCAGGACTGGAATCCTAAGGGCGATGGTAATATGAATAGGAAATAATAATAATACGGGCCATGATGACACTAGTCCAAGCTTTCATCCTGGGTCCCTAATTCAGAAAAAAGATGCCCGTGGCATGGAAGTGATTTGCCCATACTCTGACTAGGGGCAGGATCTGGCAGGGAGGAAAGGATTGTACCCACCTCCTCCATTCGTGGAGACTACTTTCCACCATTAATGGAGTGCGATCGGCATCCGCTTTGGAGGCAGCTGCTCGCCTGCCCTTCCTAACTGGTGATTTATGCTCCTTAAATGAATGCAACCTCCAATTTAGGTGCAGCACTTCACCTGACAGTGCTATGCTGAGCCGCCGGGCTGGGAAAAGGGCGGAAAACCTAATGCTGTAGTGGGGCAAAGGAGAACACTGGGAATGGAGGCGGGGGAAATCTATGGACATTCCTCATCACCACTCTCGGGGACACAGATTTTCCTTTCACAGCTATTTCTAAGTCTGCTTTATTGCAGATCCATTCAGCTTTTATTGGTATATAGTACACTCCGTAGTAGCAGCCACTGCTGTCTGCACCACTCTTAACATGATACCCTGCCAGATGGCAAGAATATAAACCTGCATTTGTACCCTGGGATTGATCAAAGTTTTTCGCTGTTGTCGCCCCTGTAACATTGTCACAGATGTGAGGCTACTACATGCTGGCTCTCATCTCCACAACGGCGGCTTATATAAATACAGCACAGTGCCCCTTTCATAACAATATAATGCACGCATTCCTTAAAGCCCAGGAATAGCCGTGCGCTGGGGAGGATGTTCTGTAAGCTTTTTCCATCAGCCTTTTGGGCAAAGATTGAGCGGGGAGGGAGCAAAGCTGGCTCCCGGGACCAGCTCTTCAGCGGGTGGGAATCCGCACACTTACGCTCATTTGCACCAGTTTCAGTGTGAATCCCAAGAAGGAGGGAAATTTGGAGACCGTTAATAAATGTAATTTGAAAGGTCGATGGTACGATCACTTTGGATTAACCTAAAGGGGTGCAGGGGGGCAGACGTTTTCATGGAAGGGAACCCAGATGAGTGGATAGACAATGGAAGCCCTGTCCTGTCAGACAGGAAAGTCTGCTATAAAGCAGCTGTAACATTTAGGGGGCTATTCTTTTAAAAATATAAGATGCATCGTTATGGCTTAAGGTTTGTTCAAATGTATTGGCTGAATTGAGCTCTGCTTCCTCCAAATACGTCTTTCCACCTGCGTTATCCCTTTCTCCTCCCATCTTCCTCCCTGTTGGCCAGGGTGTTTATCCAGCAGGAGGCATCCCACCTTCAGGGCAGGTTGGTAACCCCCATGTTTTTGATCAGTCTCCTCCATGTGGATCCATCGCTGCACAGGAGGGGAAGTGTGGAGAGGGTGCGCCTGCTCTTTGTGCGAGCCGCAGTGTAAGTCTGCACTACAAGAGGGGAGTGTGGGGCAATGATCAGAGCAGGAGACTAGGGGCTGGTCCACACTAACCCCCCAGTTCGAACTAAGATACGCAACTTCAGCTACGTGAATAACGTAGCTGAAGTCGAAGTACCTTAGTTCGAACGACAAAGTACTTACCGCGGGTCCACACGCGGCAGGCAGGCTACCCCGTCGACTCCGCGTACTCCTCTCGCGGAGCAGGAGTACCGGCGTCGACGGCGAGCACTTCTGGGATCGATTTATCGCGTCTAGACAAGACGCGATAAATCGATCCCAGAAGATCGATTGCTTACCGCCGAACCCGGAGGTAAGTATAGACGTACCCTAGGAATCGACACCCCTGGGGATCTATTCCTGATGCTGCCATTGATTTGGTGTGTGACTTTGGGCAAGTACAATGCTACCCTTTGTGTCCCTCGTTTTTTCCACCTGCATAGTGTCTATCCACGTTGATATCCTTGGATGAAAAACAACATGGTTCAGCTTCTGTCCCCTTTTCCCATGTAGAACAGTGTCTGACTCCATGAACAGGCCCATTGAAATTGACAATGGGGGCCCCATTGCAATACTGTATAAATGCATAGTGAGAGACCGTCCTTGCTCAGAAGAACATCTCTGAGTCACTGAAAGGTCAAGTGAGTTGCCCAAAGTGTCATAGAAAGACTGTGAGAGAACCAGGACTGGATCCCAGGTCTGCTGTGGGGCTAGTCAGACTCCATAACCACAAGATCACCCAGCCTTCCTCCCTGATCTGCTATGATTTTTACCAATAATTTAGCCCCACTACTATTAATCTAGCCCATTATCACTAGACTACAATTCCTCCTCATGCTTTTTGGAGTTATGGTCACATTGTGCTTTTAACATGCAGCCACCAGACGTGGCCTCGGTGAAACCATTCACTGGCCGGGATGCAGTCGGTAACATAAAAGGAGGTCAAAACCTGGCCGCGTTCTTTTATAAATGGTACTTTTCTCACATTCGTGGGGGGAGGGGAAAAGTCGTTTGGTGAGATTTATAATGTCATGGTTGCTTGCTTCTTGGCTGACAAAGCAGAAAGAGCCCCCAGAGCATGCCAGCAGTAACCCTTGGAGCTCGAGAGAGAGAGACACTCATAAAGATAACATTTTATTTATCCTCAGAGAAACAGGATGATGGGAAATGTGTGTGTTTTCCAGACAAGAGAATCGCCCCCATCTCCAGGCTCCCCTGGAGCAGCTGGACTCTCTTACTCCTGTAGTCCCAAACAGCTTCAAATTCACTTCCCCAGTGCCTTCAAAGGAGTTTTTGATAAATGTATTAAACTTTACAGCCAGCCGGGGCTCTAATTGCTAGGAGGATTATGATAAGCTTTTTTCTTGTTGTTTCAAAACAATCTGTAGGACGGCATACCAGTAGGGCGGGCCCGAATCCCCTCCACAGCTTCTCCGGCAGAGGGAGAGTAAGTGGGAATGCACTTCCCTCACCTGGATTTCAAACACAACCATGTGGTTGTTTTAGAATCTATCCATCAGACTTTTTGTGTGGACAGAAGTTCAACACCAAGGGTGGGTTGTCCTTCTTGGCTTTTTCATCTGCTCCCTACTTATAGTTACCACAAATGCATGTTTTTTCAAAGAATGCTCCTGTTTCTTTACTGCTAAATTTAGCAGCTGTGGTCTGTTTAAAAAAAAAAAACAACAAAGCACCAAAAAAAAAAAAAAAAAGTCAGAGAGGCCTTTAGTTGCACTCTAAAAATAGGAAAATCTTTGCTGCTAGATGAAGTATAACCATAAATTCAAGAAGAGTTTGCAAGAAGCTAGAGACCGGCACTGATTTCAGCTTGATCCCCCTGTTAACTTTCTTCTTAAAGGCAAACAGAAAAAGTTAAAATGTATATTTTATTGTTTTCTGTTCTTAAACATAGCTCAAGCATCTTCCATTGCTGTACATCATTAGTTGTTTTTTAATTACCTTACATTTTTCTCACGACTTTCATTGAAGGAGGATCTCAAAGCACTTTGTAAATGCTAATTAAGCTTCAGAACATCTCTGTGAGCAGCAGGATAGTCATTTTGGGTGGGTAAACTGATACTCAGGGAGATGGTCAATTGTCTGAAGTTGCAAAGCCAGGAATAGAACCCAAGGGCCTGAGCATCAGCAAGAAGGCAAACTAGTTCAGTGGTTAGATCACCACTCTCAGGTTTGGGAGACCTGGGTTAAAGTCTATGCTCTGCTATGGGGTTCCTGGATGACCTTGGGCAAGTCACTTAGCTTCTCTGTGCCATAGTCCCGATCTGTAAAATAGGGGTGACGTGAGTTCACAGGGTCCTTGTGAGGCTAAATATATTAAAGATTGTGAGGTGCTCAGCACGGTGGTAGTGGCAGTCAGAAGAATGCCACAGATAGATAGATAGATTCTCACTTCCTCCATTCTTGTGCTTCTGATGGGGGTGGTGCAAGTGCGTCTTTAAGCCACTTTTGCATTCTCCATATTCTGGGGCCACAAAGGGCTTCCACACTCCCAATGAGGCTGACTTGAACCTGTGCTCTCCCCCCCATGGATAACTGTGTGCCCTGGGAAGCAGAGTGTAGCTGTAGTGCTATGCTCTCTAGCTATGGCCCCAATCTGCTCCCCAGCCATTACACCAGCTGTCCAGGGAGGCAACCTGCATGGAGGGCGGGGGCTTCAGGGGGACATTTCCACCCACTCCGAGGCCCCTTTACGCTGACAGAGCCGCATAAAGGGGCTCTAGCATCTGTGAGAATCAGGCTCTGAGAATCCGGCCTATCAGTCCTCTGCTAAAGGCCTCAAACCTCAGATTCTTCACTTAAGCCACATTGACTTCACTTGTCAGCTCCTTGGGGCAAGGGCCAGCTTTTTGTTCTGTGTTGGTTCAGTGCCTAGCACAGCAGGGCCTAGACTGGGGCTCTAGACTATCACAATGCCTCTAATAATAATAATAGTCAAAATAACAAATAATTCGTCTTCCATAAGCTAATGCCATTAGGTTACTGGCCATCGCATCATCAAGGTAATAGGTAAAAGGTCTAACTACTTTTCTCCAGTGCTAAGTGGAATTGTACAGTTCTCAGTATTCTGTTATGTATGGAAAAGAGGTTTACTCAGTATTACAGAGAGTCTCATTTGCCTTTTTCCTAGACAGACACTTTGCTTCGTTAATAATCAGTTACCTTTTAGGATGTCTGAGTGTGAGTGGGGCAGTCTAGCAAGCCAAAGGCAGCAAGTTCTTCACAGCAGAAGGAGAAGGGAACATTCAGTGAAATTCCAAGGCTCCAAATTTAAAAGCGATGAAAAACAAGACTATTTTAGCCAATGCACACATTAACCTGTGAAACTTATTGCACAAGATATCACTAAGGCCAAGTGTTTAGTAGGATACAAAAAAGATTTAGCCATTTATATGGATAATGGGAATATCCATTGTCAGATTAGATAGGTTATATCTATTGTGTGGAAAGGATCTACATCCTCATGCTTCAAGGCATAAGCCAAATGCTACCTGCCTGGGGTTAGGAAGAAACTTCCCCTAACGGCAGTTTCTTCCAGTGTTCTCTGAAGCAGGTGATACCGGTCACTTCAGAAACAGGACACTGGACTAGAAGAACTGCTGGTATGATCCAGTGTGGCAATTCCTGTGTTACTCCGTGACCTAAAATAAACAAAACCCAACCCAACAAATTAAATAATAATAATAAAAAAATTCCTGCTTGTGAAACTCTTTTGGCCGTTCATGTGAAAGGACTTAATACGGTGTTTTGGAAATAACATCATCACCTTGAATGAAATGCAGAGGTTACTGATTCCCTTGATTTCTTCCATATTTACTATTATTCCACTTCTGTTGAAATGGGAACCACAAGTGCTGTGAGAAATGCATTTAGAGCTTGTCTAGAGCTACTGTAGCTTCTGCAAGCGCTTCATTGTGTGCTCGGGTTCAGTGTGCTATTTTACAACTTCCTAAAGCCATACTCCTCAGGATATCCTCATTCCTCCAATAGTAACACCCGGGGAACTGTTTGGCAGTAGTGGAAGCATGTTTGGGCTCTATGCCCCAAAGTTAAGGTGCATCCCTAATTACAGGGAGTTTATATTGGGTTTACAGTTATTTACTAGTGACTCCCATTTAATAAAGTATTGTCATGGAATTAATGTTTAGTGCGGGGGAAAGGGAGTGTATTGACAGCCCTAGACACTGACTTCATCTGTCCACGGAACATTTACCAGCTGGGGAGTAGCACATGCCCTACCAACGTGCTTAATCCCTGTTCTGGTAGAATAACCTGTGGTGTGAGAAGTTCTGTTTCCATGGCCCTTTCAGTCCTTGGTGTGTCTGCTGTGACTGTCAATGGGGTTGCCCATTAGTGCCAGTTATAATGGTGATTTCTGTGATGTAGACACTTGTTCGCCAGGAATGATGTGATTGAAACCCACCATCTTAGGTCACGTGGTCACCTTTTGGCAGCTGTTGACTGGGGTCTGGAGTCGAGTCAGTCATGCAGAAGTGAACAGTTGCATAGCTCCCTGAGAATCCCTTGAGTCACCCTGCCCCTTCTAGGGCTGCTTATTTACTCCTGGTTAGTTTCTTGTTATATTTCGCTGGCAGTTGGAAGGCAAAAATACAGTACGCTGCCTAGCTAGATATAGTTTTGTTTCAATATGTCTTAAAATGAGGTTCAAAGGGCTTGATGATCTTTTATTTTCACAAGTCTCCTGGGATCTGCAGGTTTGACTACAATTATTACTAAGCGATACACTGTTGTAATATAGAATTCTCCTCTATTTAGGTTCCTTAACCACTCCCATCACCCTAGTATGTGCTCTGTTACGAGGCCCGCTATCCTTCTGTAACTGGTGCATGTGTGTGTACAGCGAGCTCGTCCTATCACAGCAGATAGCCACCTGAAAATGAGTGTTCATCACACAGAGATGTGCCCTCCACGGATCTGATCCTGAGCTCCTGTTGTAGGCCGTTGGGCACGCTGAGCTCTGGTTAACTTTTATGGGGATTGAAGTTGCTCAGCATCTCTAAAGATTCGTCCCAAAGAGAGTAGACAGAGATTGGCACGATCCCCATAGAGTGATGAGGCTCCTCACTTCTGCCAAAGCAGGCCAGTGGTCTAGCAGGCACCATGTGGCCCGACGGGCTGTGCTATCATGCATGCATGCAGAGATCATTTGGGGAGTATTGCTGCTTCGTTAGAAGTAACGTAGTTGCTAGTCTTTAGGAACTAGAGTCAGAGCTGCTGACCTGTCTCACCTCAGTGCCTACCTAGTTTGCTGCAGTTCAATTAACTTGAATTTACCTAGCAGGCCAGACTGACGCCGCCCTAATGTGGGGACACTGCTCTACTCTGATATCCTAAACTTGTTGTCCAGGCTGGATTGCTGACAAATTGACCCCAAGCCCTCTTGCTGCCATGTGTGGTCAGGTCTATCTGTCGCTCACCTAGCACCTGGAGAAGGAAAGCTGATAGACAATAGCAATAAGGAGGCCTGGCTAAGTATGTTGAACAAATGCATGGGCGGACATCACCTTGAACCTGAAACTCACCTTGATAAAGGGAGAAATGTGGAGCTCAAATTACACTCAACTGGCAGCAGGAAGTAGTTCTGCACACTCAGGGCTGGATCCAAAGCCCATTGACTTCAATGGAAATCTTTCTACTGAATTCAATGGGCTTAAAGAAGTGAACCCCCATCCTACAACTGCACTGGCTCCCAATTCATATCAGGATTCAGTTCAGAGTGGTAAAAACTGCTTTGTTTTTAACTCCCCACCTCTACCGTCCAATCTAATTCGGACACATTGGGCCAAACTTTTGCAGCTAGTGTAAATAGGCCTAGCACCATTGAAGTAAATGGAGCGACACCAGTTTATGCTAGCTGAAGATCTGGCTTGTTGCCTATCTCGCTCTCTCCTTCTACTCACATGAACCTGGTCTGTTTCTCTTCCTTCCCCAGTCATCCTGCACTAACCTTTCCTCTGTTCTTTCACACATTCTGGCACTCTTGGCGCGAGAGCCGCCTTCTCTGCAGAACAACAAGGAGTCTGGTGGCACCTTAAAGACTAACAGATTTATTTGGGCATAAGCTTTCGTGCGTAAAAACCTCACTTCTTCAGATGCACCTGAAGGTGAGATTCAGGTTCAAGGTGATGTCCGCCCATGCATTTGTTCAACATACTTAGCCAGGCCTCCTTATTGCTATTGTCTATCAGCTTTCCTTCTCCAGGTGCTAGGTGAGCGACAGATAGACCTGACCACACCTGATGCATCTGAAGAAGTGAGGTTTTTACCCACGAAAGCTTATGCCCAAATAAATCTGTTAGTCTTTAAGGTGCCACCAGACTCCTTGTTGTTTTTGTAGATACAGACTAACACGGCTACCCCCTGATACTTCTCTGCAGCTCCTTCCATCTGGAGCTATCTTCTTGTATCTTCCCCATGTTTCTTCCCATCATCTCTGCGTACCTCTGTCCCAGCCCCGCACTTGCACATTGGGGCAAGTAGCCTCAAGCTATGGAAGCCCCACATTTACATGATCAACGTTATGATCACTTTGTGGTGGTTAAACCAGGGTTGAAATCGGGTTAGCCTTTTCGCTGGGGTTGCCTTGCCACCTGCATCACAACCTGCTGCTTTGCCATGAGGCGGCTGCCTACCAGGGAAGTCAGGAACGCCAGTTCTCGTTTTCAGTGGCAGTTGTGAGGGTCTTTGAGCTGAGCAGGCCTGCTCCCCTTTGGAACAGGCACACTGCTGCGCCAAGCCAAAGGCCTGGGGTTTGCTTTCTCTTGAGCTAGCCGGAGCCTCTGTCGGGCTGTTTTTAAATCCAATGCCGCAGCCCCCACTTTTTTAGCTCTTCATGTTCTGCACAGACCTGTCCATAAAGCAGCATTAATTACTAAATTGTGAACGAGGTAACGAGGCTGAGAGAAACGGGGTCAGCATTTTACCCATGCTTGGTGGATTTCCTGCTCCTGGTATGTGAAGGCTGTGGGGAAACGCATTAGGCTGCACTGCAGTTAGTTGCATGAACCCCATGGTGTTGAGATTGGGAGAGACCATGGGCAGAGTACCTTGAACTCTGACAATAATGGGCTGGCAGAGTGGCCCCTAGGGGGCTATTAGGACTGGTGCTAGGGGCTAAAGTAGCCCCTGGCTATCCCCAGGACCGGGGAGTAGGGTTGACAACCCTCCAGAACTGTCCTGGAGTTGCCAGGATTTAAAGATTAATCTTTAATTAAAGATTATGTCATGTGATGAAACCTCCAGGATTACTTCCAACCAAAATTGGCAGCCCTATTGGGGAGGGAAAAGGAACCTTTGGGTTCTGTGCTAAATGTAGCTTGGCAGGATCCAAGCATCTGGTCCATGGTTTTTAAAAAAAACCCACATTTAATACTTGTACCTAAGAGAAACCAGAGCGTAGGATCTGTTCTTATGGTCACTTTTCCAGTGCTTGTATCTTAAGACCCCATAGCCAGTACAGTACCAGTGTTATGAGAATGAGCAATGCATAGTGTAATGGCGGCAAATGAAACCGAACTAAAGAGAGGGAGCTAAGGAGTTCCCATTTGTCTGGGTGAAGCTGGAAAATGTAACGCCTTGGGAGAAATTCTGCTCCTCCCCCTCCACAGTGAGCCTAGATCTGACTAGAATTCTAGGGAAACTTAAAATAGCTGTCTAGGACTTGCTAATACAAGGACAGTGGGTTCATTTTTTGAAAAAAAACAAAACCCCACTGAACAAAAAAATGTGCAACCTTACCATGAACCAGGGAAATGTAACCCTTTCTCTTGTTTCTTCCCCTTTGAAGACCTGGCTTTTTGTATTCTCAGCCATTACCATATGAATCAGTGAAAAACCCCAACATCTTGATAAGAATCCAGCTATACTTTTATCAGTCCATCCTATAAAGTAACTAGAGCAGCTCCTTTTACTCCAGCCATTGTGGCAGCACACATTATGTTCTTCAAAGACTGTCTGTCTCGTTCAAACACAAGGTCCATATCTTGGCTGAACATTAACGTTACCTGATAGGCCCTACGTCCAGCTCCACCTTGCCCTTCCCAGCGAATTAGCCTTTATTATAAAGTCACAGCATGAGCAAAGGGAATAAAGAGCCTTTGTCCTAACATTGTGTCCATCCTGTGAAATTGATCAGGCACCAGGATTGATTACAAGGCAGGTAAAAAACTGATAACCTAGAGAATTTGTATGAAGACCCCTTTCTAACTTTTTTCCTTCTCCAGTTTGCGTTTCTGGTGTCAGTCTCACTTTTAAAATGATCTTATCTTCCCTTCGCGGCATTGCCAGCTCTCAGAAAGTTAACACTACAGTAGGTAGCAGCGAATGCATACCCTTGAAATACTTATGTCTTAACATCCCACAAACAATAAAGGAAAGTAGTATCAACTTCTATCACTTAGGGCATGTCTACACATTCAGCGCTGCCGCTGCCTCACTGCAGCTCATCTGGTGAAGACGCTCTATGGCAACAGGAGAGAGCTCTCCCATTAGCATAACAAAATCACCTCTGCAAGCGGCAGATGTTATGTCGGCATAATAAAACCACTCCTGAGCAACATAGGTTATGCCAACATAAGCTGTAGTGTAGACATCACCATTGTGTTTTGTAATGATCCATTCAGGAGTTTTGCTACAGATTAATTAGCATGTAACAGAGATATTGATGAATTTCAGTAGTACCTGTAGTGATAGCGTTGTTTTAAACCAGGCAGGTTTCTCTTATTTGTTTTGCAAAAATTCTCTTTTGTTTTACATAATTCAACTTTGGAAGCAGTACTGGCTGGTGGAATGTACATTTATAGCCCTTGCAAACTCTCATTTGTTTAAAGGTTGTTGGGTCTACAGCTATAACACCATTGCATGTAATTTTGCTAGATCTAGCAAGCTAAGCAGAATTTGCTCTGGTCAGTTCTTGGATAGGAGACCTCCAAGGAAATCATAGGTTCTGTGTGAAATGATGTGTCTACTATTAGAACCAGAATTTAGCTGAATGTGAGCTCCAAATGTATATCACATGCTGCAGCCAGTTGCCTGAAGGGGTCAAGAAAGAAATCCCTCCCTCCGTACATATTCTGTGGTTTTTATATTTGTTTGCTCCTTCTGCTGAACCATCAGAGATGGCCATGACTGGACATCAGATAGGGCGGGTAGGTACTCTGAGGCAGGACTGGGAATTTTCTTTCTCAGATGTTTGGTTGGTGTATCTAGCTCACATACTCCGAGTCCAACTGGTGGTTATTTTGGGGGTCAGGAAGGAATTATCCCCCAGGTCAGATTGGCAGCATGGGGTGCAAGTGGTTAGCTTGGGTCATCTGGGCATATCTCACCTAACCAATGCCTTCTGTTGCAGAGGCTTTTAGCATTGGTGCACTTCAGTCCCTCCTAGTCTCTGCCCATGGCACCCAATAGTTCAGTCTCCTGAGGGCTGTAATACTTGAGTCTATATATACTGTATTACTTGGGGTTACTGGGCTCAATATAGGGGTGACTGGGTGGGATTTAATGGCCCGTGATGTACAGGAATTCAGACTAGATGATATGGTGGCCTCTTCTGGCCTGAAACTCTATGCCTCTTTCTGAGGACAAAATTAATCCCAGTAGATCTTCCTATTAATTTAGCAGTCACATAGATTAAGAAGCAGATTCTGTCCTCAGTTATACCAGCATTTATGCAGAGTAACTCCTCTGGTATAATGGAAGGCAGAATCTGCTTTCCTGTCGTGTTAGTCTGCAGACACCACCAAATGAGATCTTTTCCAGAATCTCTAGCAATCATGTGTGAGACGGGAGGTTAAGGGCCTGATTCTTATTTCACAGTAGCATAAATGAGGAATAACTCACTGAAGTCAATGGAGTTAAAATTATATAAACCAGTGCTGTAAGAGAGTTCAGACTTAGGTCCTAAGTGTTAAATTAATCTAGGATCGTCATACTTCTTTCTCTTGGAATTGTGTAACATTACTCCACGTCTCTGTAAATACCCACCCATAATACATGTAATATAACATACACTCAAAGAGGCTAAATTAAGGCTTAATTCTGGCATTTCCTAACTTTAGAGTGCTTGACTTTGCAAACTTAATAATGCTCTTTTAAGATAATTTGTGTGTATGTAAGTGTAATTTCCTAGTTTTTTTTTTTTTTTTTTTTTTAAACGATGAAAAAACAAAGTCCACGTCGTATCATATTGACACCTACATAAGTCATCAGCAAAGTTGGAACCTTTAGATCAGCTGCACAGACCTCTTCCACGTGAGCTAATGGAGTAGCTGATAGCAGTAGTAGGCTGTCCTCCTCTGTGTGGCCCAACACTAGAGGAGGAGAAGATGCACACTTTGCCAGTGGGTTTCACAGATATTTGCTGACAGCGGAGGAATGGTGAGACTCAGGAATTATGGATTCCTTTCCAAGCTGTGGAAGGGAGTGTGGGCACAGACTTTTCTGCCTGTTTTCCCCAATCTGGACCCCTTTCTGCCCTATTCCCTGTCTCTTCCCCAACTCTAGCTTCTCATCTCAGTTCCATTCTCCTTGCCTGCCCAGTTCCAGTCTTCACTCCTCATGCTTCTCATCCGATTTCTAATCTCCTTACTCACAGTCCTAGTCTCCCCTTCCAAGCCCACTGTCGGGAGTCCCAGTCTCCTCCTCACACCAAGTCCTGACAGGTTCTTTTTCTTAAGTATGAGTGAGTGTACAGTCTTTGAAGAAATTCTGTATTGCTGGTTTATGATGTAGATCCCTTTGAGGGAGCTGTTGCAAAAAGCAAGCGAGTTGGCTTTCTGCCTTATGCTACATCTACACTACGAGCTAGGGTGTGATTCCCAGCGCATGTACACGTACTTGTGCTAGCTCTCATCGAGAGAGTGTGAGTATAAACAGTAGTGTAGCTGTGGTAGCATGGGCAGTGGAGTCTTGGCTTACCCATGCTGTGCTGAAACCGGTGGGTACGTACTCAGCAGTGCTAGCTTGTGTCATTGCTTGCCGCTGCCCGTGCTACTGTGGCTAAGCTACTATTTATATTGATGCTAGCTTGATGAGCGCAAGCATGAGTATGTGTACGTACGCTGGTAGTGACACTCCTAGCTCACAGTGTAGACATAGCCGTAGCCTATCTAACTAGAGCCGATTCTTGGTGCAGCGTGTTGGTGCATGGTGCTTCCGAGGGGGACTTCGGCTGAGACTTCTAAAAGAGCGGATGTCCTACATGCCATTTGCGTCCCTCTTTGCCTGAGGACTGGTGTATATAGTGTTAATAAACAAATCACACCAAGAAAATATCTGGACTCCATGGTACTGCTTTCTCTTCCAATCAGAAACTGACCTGAAAACCCCAATATCTGATACTGCCCGGGAGAAGGCAGACTGTATTTTCTAAGAAGCACTGCAAAAGGATAAAGGTGCTTGTATCTGAATTCAGCAATTCTTTTAGCCAAAAGAAATTGTTTTGTAATAGGTACCTTAGGGTTCCCCTCCATAGACTCTGTTTTGCTGATATTGGGCCCCAAAGAAGAGCCTACTCTTTTGTGAAATATTCCTACCAGAGATCTTAGGAATTTTGAAGCTGTCATCCTGTAATACCCTGGCTTTAGCCCTTTTGAGAAACCACATGATTTTCCAGGGAGGATGAAGCCAGCTTGCTGGTTTAAAGATGCAACATCTCACTGAAAAAATGCTGCTGATTTCACAGTCATGCGAGCGCCTGACTGGTAAACGTGTGGGCTGCCTGTCGATGTTTGTTTTTTCACCAGTTTGGCTGCACCGTGGCCCCCTCTGAATATGAAGCTAGAAGATCTTTTGAAAGGCCAGAAAAATCTGCTGATGGCTCTCACAGCTGATTTGAGCCACAGTGTCTGCTTGGCTGAGCAGAAAGATGACATCGCAGCAAAAATGTTATTGTAAAGAAAAAGAAAACACCCGTTAAGCTCTTGCCATTGTTTGAATCCTCTGTTCGGATGCCAGCTTCTGCACATTGAATAACACAGAGGTACCAAATTTTAATCTTTCCCCTGCTTCTAGCAGGTGTTGTGTTGTGCTGTGAATAAATAGGAAGAGATGCACAAATCACAGTATAGCCTTTAGTAATCCTGCTGGCTACCAAAAGGCAACTTTTAGTAGCTCTCCTAGTGAATGCTTTAACAAGGTTTTCTGCTATAAGAGTAATTTACTAGATATTTTTCCTTATAGCTCTTGAAGGTAGGATATTGGATGAGACCGCTGGTGCCTTGAGTCGTGGCATTGAGCTATTTCAGCGCTGGGATGTCCAGATTGGCCCTGTTAAATCCTGATGCACTGTAGGGTAGATCTGTCTAAATGCCTGTCCTTTTGGCTAGAATCTGTTTTTTTATCACAGATGCAACAGTGAAAAATCTCAGCCTCTGTAAGGGCCAGATTTGAAGGCTTATTTTTCGGAGTGGAAACGGTTTATGGAAGGAGAGCAAAGCTCACTTCAGAGCCTGCCACTATAGAGAAATCCGATGGTGAATGGTCGTGCAGACCTGAATATCCCCCCTGCTACAGCAAAGCATAACATGCTGGCGTTGAGCCCAGTCATGCTCCTATTAAAGTCAGTGAGACAGACCTTCAGCTGGTATAAATCACTGTCGCTCCAGTGAAGTCTGAGATACTTGCTGTTGACTGGATTGAAGCAGAATTGGGCCCATTATGAGATCATGGGAGCTTCTTACAGCTTTCTGATTTTTGTCATTTGTTAAAATCCCAGAGAAACCCTTTGAGACTGCAGTTTGGGGGCTATGGATAGGACTTACTTTATTCTTTCAGTTTACCAGAGCATATAATTAAAGGGACACTGATTGCATTGTATTCCCGTGGGCTTGTGCGTGCATGTGCACACCTCTGATGTCTGCTGGATGGAATCAGAACGGCTCAGCTGTGTGTCTGAGGCCCTTTTCTGTTAGCAGCTGCATGCAATATTCCTGTAGCTCCAATGGAGGGTGCCTTGTGCTATTGGTGCAGGAGGATCTGAGTTCAATATCTGGTGTCACAGTGAATTTCTGAGCAGTTGTGGTGTGCAGCATGAAGTCTATCATAGAATCATAGAATATCAGGGTTGGAAGGGACCTCAGGAGGTCATCTGGTCCACAACCCCCTGCTCAAAGCAGGACCAATCCAAAACTAAATCATCCCCGCCAGGGCGTTGTCAAGCCTGACCTTAAAAACCTCTAAGGAAGGAGATTCCACCACCTCCCGAAGCCAATGATTCATTTTGATATATACACACATACACCCTTGTGACATGTCAAGCAACCCAGCTGGGCAAGGATGATGCATCTCAGAAGAGCAGATCTGATGTATAAAGAACAACAATTGGTACCTCTAAGTGTTAAATTTAGAGGGCACTCGGGAGGCACACAGATTGTTTTGGAGGCTCACTATACTGATCCTATTCAAGATAATCAGTTTTATCCAGCCTCTAATCTAACTGCTGGGATTTGGGGTGGACTGATTGAGGCAGAATGTAAATTAGGATAGTTTATTTGTCCAGAGCTTTTGCTAATTTGCTTTCAAGAGTAGAAGAATTGACTAAGAGCCAATGAATTTTATATCTGCTGGGAATCTAGTGAACACTAGTCATTTAAGTGTGGTCACAAGACTCCTTTCTTGCAGCAAGAAGCAATAGGCATTGGTGAAAACTCACTGATGATTGGTCACTGAACAGTTTAGAGCTCTCAAAAGTGAGGGCTTTAGATTGTTACAATGTTGGTGATCACACTTAATAATATGGTTCCATTATCACTTTTCACCAAAAACTGTAGTAGCAATGGGACATCTCCCTTAATGAATTCCAGTGAAAATGAGGTAGGATCAGAGGCTAAAATAGGGAAAGAACAAGTTAAAAATTACTTAGCCAAGTTAGATGTCTTCAAGTCACCAGGGCCTGATGAAATACATCCTTGAATATTCAAGGAGCTGACTGAGAAGATATCTGAACCATTAGCGATTATCTTCAAAAAGTTATGGGAGAGATTCCAGAGGACTGAAAAAGGGCAAAAATAGTGCCAATCTATAAAAAGGGGAATGAGGACAACCCCGGGGAATTACAGCTTAACTTCTGTACCAGGAAAGATAATGGAGCAAATAATTAATCAATCAATTTGCAGACACTTATAAGATAATAAGGTGATAAGTAACAGTCAGCATGGATTTGTCAAGAACAAATCATGTCAAACCACCCTAATAGCTTTCTTTGACAGGGTCACAAGCCTTGTGGATGGGGGGAAGCGGTAGACATGGTATCTCTTGACTTTTTAGTAAGGCTTTTGATACTGTCTCGCATGACCTTTTCATAAACAAACTAGGGAAATACAACCTAGATGGAGCTACTATAAGGTGGGTGCATAACTGATTGGAAAACCGTTCCCAGAGAGTAGTTATCAGTGGTTCACAGTCATGCTGGAAGGGCATATTGAGTGAGGTCCCGCAGGGTTAGTGCTGGGTCCAATTCTGTTCTATATCTTCATCAATGATTTAGATAATGGCACAGAGAGTACACTCATAAAGTTTGGGATGATACCAAGCTGGGAGGAGTTGCAAGTGCTTTGGAGGGTAGGATTAAAATTCAAAATGATCTGGCCAAACTGGAGAAATGGTCTGAAGAAAATAGGATGAAGTTCAATAAGGACAAATGCAAAATACTCCACTTAGGAAGGAACAATCAGTTGCACGCATACATAATGGGAAATGACTGCCTAGGAAGGAATACCGCAGAAAGGGATCTGGGGATCATAGTGGATTACAAACTAAATATGAGCCAATAGTGTAACACTGTTGCAAAAAAAGCAAACATCATTCTGGGATGTATTAGCAGGAGTGTTGTAAGCAAGACACGAGAAGTAATCCTTCCGCTCTGCTCCACACTGATTAGGCCTCAACTGGAATATTGTGTCCAGTTCTGTGCACCACATTTCAGGAAAAATGTGGACAAATTGGAGAAAGTCCAGAAAAGAGCAACAAAAATGATTAAAGATCTAGAACACATGATCTATGAAGGAAGACTGAAAAAACGCGGTTTGTTTAGTCTGGAGAAGACTGAGGGCATACATGATAACAGTTTTCAAGAATATAAAAGGTTGTTACAGGGAGGAGGAAGAAAAATTGTTCTCCCTAACCTCTGAGGATAGGAAAAGAAGCAATGGGCTTAAACTGCAGCAAGGACAGTTTAGATTGGACATTAGGAAAAACTTCCTAATTGTCAGGGTAGTTAAACAGTGGCATAAATTGCCCAGGGAGGTTGTGGAATCTGCATCATTGGAGATTTTTAAGAGCAGTTTAGACAAACACCTGTCAGGATGGTCTAGATAATACTTAGTCCTGCCTTGAGTGCCGGGGACTAGACTAGAAGACCTCTCGAGGTCCCTTCCAGTCCTATGATTATATGATTTAGCATTATTTTTAAAAGGTTATTAATGGGTTAATAGCTATTATAGCCATTTTATAGATGAGAGGTTTGTGTTTATAGAGGGCTATAAGTAGAACTTGCCAGAGGATAACAACCCTGTTTTGTGGCATCTTTTTGAGGTTTCAAAATTATTCATTTTGCAGTGGAATGGAAAAACAACTTTTCACACGGTTTTGTGAAATGTAATTTTTTGAAAACGGCTGCTTTTGGATCAAAACCTGAGCTTTACAAGAGAGGGAGAAATGAGTCAAAATGACCAGAGAGCCCAAGGACTCAAAAGGCTTCCCGAAGAAAACTTTGTCAAAATCATCTTGCCAAAAAATGTTGCAACTTAGACAAAAATGCATATCTCGATGAAATACCGTTTTGTTAAACTGGTTTTAGTGATGAGCACTAAACCTGTTGGCCTGTTGGACTGCAGAACAATCTCTATAGTGGATTATCCATTTAATAAAACATCTACTAATAATGTATTAAACCTTTAAAGCTGTTTATAAATGGAACCATAATGTAAATCGTGACCAGACTGGCATGAAGAGTTTGGCTGTGTATGCGTAATACAGTGTGGATAATAGAGGAAGTCTCCCAAGAGGAAGAAATCCCAGAAAACGTTCTTCCTGTAAGCAAACATTTACACTATGAACAAAGCCTTCTGAAACAATGGAGTTGCAACACAAGTGTAATCTGATTACAGCAATTACCTCCAAGGTAAACCTCTATTCCTGCTTTTGGCTGGATTTGTCCTGGGCTGGCAAACCCTAAGGAGGCAGCATTTTGCAGGTTAACACAGTCCTCCTTGCTTACAGTTCGCAAAGCTTCCTGGATCAGAACCCCATGTTACAAATCAAGCTTTAAGTGAACTGCTAGCCATTTCTCCCCATAAAATAGAATTGCTAGGCTGGGCAGCTGGCTTTTTGGTTCTGGATTGTTGTTGTTTTTTTAGCTGCCCTTGCTGATTTTGTTGTCAGGTCATGCTAACCTGACTTTACATATACATATATTTTTGCTTCAGTATACTTTGGGCTGGTTCCTCAGCTACTGTTAATTGGCATAGCATCATTGAGATCAATAGAGCTATGCCAGGTCACCCCAGCTGAGGATCTGGCCCATTCTGTTTAGAAGTCACTTAGGATTTAGGAGGCAGTTTCGAAAGGCATAGGTAGTTCTTTACTTTCGGGCACGAACAGAGCTAACAATTTTACAGCAAAACCCTGCTTTGCTCAGTGCATCTGTTTTGTTTTCCTTACTGGATCTGCCCTGTGGGTGCTAAGTTCTGCCCTGACCTGCACTCTGCATAACCCCACTCATTTCACTGGGCTTGCATAAGCTGTAAGTCACAGCAGAATTTGGTTGTGAAGATCTGCAGTCCCTATAAGTGGAGAACCTAGAGGTCCACTACATATAGGGCACCTGATTCTTCACAGCCTTGTGTGATGATAATACCACCTAGTTCCTTTGTAGCACTTTTCGTCAGTAGATCTCAAAGCACTTTACAGAGTAGGCAAATCCCATTGTCCTCATTTTACAGATCGAGAAACCAAGGCAGAGAGAGGTGAAATTACATGCCCAAGCCCATCCAGCAGGCAAGTAGTAGAACTGGGAATAGAACCTGGCTCTTTGGAGTCCTGTTGTAGTGGGCTAGCCATTAGACCAAAGTTTATATCAACCTTGCACACTTCTAATTAGCTGTAGGGATGCAAGGCACTGACGAATCAAGCCACTGGGGACCAGGCTGTTGGGGTGGAGATCTGCCGGGTAGAATTCTATACTTATTTTGTGACTTGGAAGCAAGTATTGTGGCATCATCATAGGTGTGGGCTGCATGAATTCTCTTGTGTGCCAATAGTCAGCACACAGAGTAACATCCAAAGAGGACAGTCATCTATTTTTCACTGAAAAATCATGTAATTGTAAGGGGAAATGTCATGCCCCATCTCTTGAAATCCAATACGAAGCAGTTGGTTTCTCTGTGTCATACATTCTTTTTACACAACTCCATGTGTGGCCGCTCCCTGTAATTAACCTGAGCAGTTACTTTCCTTTTCTAATTGGTGGGAAGTGGCTCATGACATCTGTTTCAGCCCCAAGGCTCCTTGAGCTGTTTCCAGTTTTTTGTTCAAAGAAAAGGGAATATGAAGATGTGTAACAATTAGCAAATTTGATTCATGGCTCTGGAAACAGTGTCTTCAGATTGCTTGAGACTTAATAAAAGTATATACGTGGATCAAACCTTTTAAAGTGAAGCAAAGGGAGAGGTGAATGCTTACATCTGGTTAAAGACACACTGTGCACTTTATCTTCATTCAGACACCCTCACGTCTCTTTCTCTTTACACCTTAGATTAATAAACAAAAAGAATTTTAATTTGCTTTCTACCATTTGTGCTGCAGATAGTGTTATCCCTCCCCCGTTCATACCTGCATCTTGTATCTGACCTTTAGCTAAGACCTTGATATTGCAGTGAGCTCTACATAAGTGCAGGGATTGACCCACATGACGATCATTATGTGACCCACGCTTAAGACTCTAAGCATTTGGGGGCAAGAACTGTCCTTGATAGATTCATAGATTTTACAGCCATAAGGGGCCACTATGATCATCCGCTCTCACCTCCTGCATAACCAGGCCAGAGAACCTCATTGTAATTTTTTTTAAAATAGGTATTCAGACTTTGACTTTCCAGCATGTCTGTATAGTACCTAGTGCAGTGGAGCCCTGACCTGTGTGTGTGTGTAATACGGTAGAGAAAAAGAATGACAGGGATTCTATGAAAGATGCAGGGTGGGAAGTGCCTGAGTGATTTAGGAGCACCAGACCTGCTGATTTTCAATGGGACTTGTGGTCGTAAGTCACTCAGGTGCTTTTGAAAATCCCACATTTCTTAGGCAGTAAAATGATTGGTAATCATAATAACATTTGCATTGTGCCCAGCTTGGATAATGAAACTAGATGGGCTGGTCCCACTGACCTTCAGATCTGTGTATGATGCTTGTGGTGTTTTATATTTGTTATAAATATATTACAAAAATGATTCATTCCTCGGGGAATTGTATTGCTGCAGTGGGGGCCTATGTGAATGATAATGTGCATGAGATAATCAAAACCCCTTGACTGGTTGGTTGGTTGGTCAGACTCCCTCAGGGCATTACACAAAAGCCTAATCAAATGCTGGAGCTGCTGCCCTCAATTCTGCTTATAGGAGTTATGCACAGGAATAGAGAGCAGTGTGCAGCTGTCTGCATGCAGTCCTACGTTGGGGACCATGGGGACACACCTCCACAGAGAAGTTCCTGGAGGCACTGGGCCTGTTTCTCCACTGCTTTGCTCCACTGTGTAATCGTTCACATCTGTGTCCAGTGGGGAGGATGCAGCGTTGTCTGCCCCTTTCAGCCCATGGAGCTGCTCTGGTCAGTGGCCCCATCCACACTTCTTTTGCAGAGACTGGTGGGAGCACTACCCCTGCAAAGTCCTTGGGCGCCCTCAGAATGAGAACTGCCATTGTACCTAGCATGGGGCGCGCAGGGCAGAGAGGATCATTGCATTCTGTCCTTTGTGCGCTCAGGCAAAACATTAGTGCACAGGACACTTCACATCTACAGGTTCCCATGTGAGGGCCAGACCCAATCTGCGTATGAGCAGTGTATATGGCAAAGTGCCATGTGGCCCCAAGACTCATCGGTTCCAAGGCCAGAAGGGAACATGGTGATCATCTTGTCTAATCTCCTGTACAACGACAGGCCATAGAACTTCCCCGGTATATTGGGGGGGCGGGGAAGGGGAGAACAATATATTGCCCTCTGTTAATAAATAAGGGGGTTTGTGTGTATACAATATAGGAGTGGCATATATGGCATGACTAGATCTGGTCCTGGCCGGTATGTATACAGCAGTGGAGTATAAGACCATCTGTGAATAAATAATGGGAACTCTTTGTGTGTATAGAAATGGTGGGTCTGCCAGAGCAATATAGGGACCTGAGTTGTACATATATAGCAGGGGTCGGCAACGTTCGGCACGCGGCTCGCCAGGGTAAGCACCCTGGCGGGCCGGGCCAGTTTTATTTACCTGCTGACGCGGCAGGTTCGGCCGATCGCGGCCCCCACTGGCCGCGGTTCGCCGTCCCGGGCCAATGGCGGCGGCGAGAAGCGGCGCGGGCGAGTGATGTGCTGGCCGCAGCTTCTCGCCGCCCCCATTGGCCCGGGACGGCGAACCGCGGCCAGTGGGGGCCGCGATCGGCCGAACCTGCCGCGTCAGCAGGTAAATAAAACTGGCCCGGCCCGCCAGGGTGCTTACCCTGGCGAGCCGCGTGCCGAACGTTGCTGACCCCTGATATATAGCCATGACATATATCAGTGCTTCTCAAAGTGGTGGTCCGCGGACCGGTGCCGGTCCGCGAGCCATTGGCTGCTGGTCCGCGACGAGTTTCCTCATAAGAGCGTCAAATAGGATAATATGGCACCGGTCCCATGCACATTGGGAAAAAAAATTGCCGGTCCCCCACATCAGATAGCTTGAGAAGCACTGACATACATGGCTCTCGGTTAATAACGAATGGGGATTTTGTGCTTGACTCCTGCACATGGTGTTGACAGTATACCACGCTCCTCAGAGTCGTGAGAGGCTTTGTTCTGTGCATACCCAATGTATAAAGGGCTGATGAGAGCAGTGCAAATCCATTTTTCTGGAGTAGGACATGCTTTTATTTCAGTTGTCAGAAATTTTTTTTCATGGGTGTCTGACCAGGGATGATAGTAGCCTAACGTTTTGGAGAAGAAAAAAAAAAGAGTAGTGTGCCTGAGGGGGGAACAGTAAAAACGAAGCTGACTGGTAGTTGTTTGCAATTGACCTGTGACAGCTTTGGCAGTTTAAAGTCCTGACCTGCCTAAGTGTGTATTTGTTGATCGCAAATTCTCAGTGCAGTTATTCTGTCACTTCAGGCAGTTTAGCCAGCCTCTTACTGTCAGAGTGCTGTTGGGAATGGCTGGAAAATATACCCCAGACACTTACCAAGTCACCCAGCTCTGGTTACATTACACTGGCATTCTCTTAGGGTGAAATTCTCTTCCCAGGCCTTCCCCGTATTGACTGAACATAACAATCACACTTACATAGTGCCTTTCCTCAGAGGAGCTCAGATTGCTTTACAGACATTGATCAATTTAATGTCACAATGCCACTGTGAGGTAGGGAGGTATTCCTATTTTATAGGCAGGGAAACAAAACCACCAAGGGGTTAAGGCCCAGACTGTCAAACTTGGGTGTTTAAATCTATGTTTAGTCACCTAAATAAGTGGCTTGATTTTCAGAGGTGCTGATCTTGTGTAAGTACCATAAACTTCAATGGCTCTTCCACAGAGAGGGTAAGAGACTACTACTGCTACTAGCTAATGGAGTCACTCCTTTAACTTAAGAGGTAGAGAGGCCTGTGACTCGTTGCTGAAGACCTTGGGTTCTGTTCCTACTGATGGCCCATAGTTGAGCGCAAAGACATGGTGTCACCAACTTCAAGCAACCAAAAATCATGAGTTAGGCCCCCAAACTCAGGAAATTGGCTTAAGAATGGTACTAGGATCAGTCACCTTCCGAACACCCCCTTTTGTGGGTTGGGGTAGCTCTGCGGCACCCTGCCTCACTTTCCCCTTCTTGGACTCCTCAAATACAAAAGACAGTCACAAGCTATTTTGATTGTTGCATTTTAGAGCAGAGCTGAGCTTCAAGGTCAGGAGATTAAAGCACAGGGAATGCCCTTCTCAAGGACTTTGTGAGATGCTATTACACAAGAATTGCACGTTTGCAGCAATTGGGTCTTGAAACACTGGGCTCTGAATGCAGATGACATAGGTTAAGCCATGTAAACACACTAGAAGTACTATGAAGCTGCATGTAGCAACATTTATATTACAACAGGCTTCATTTTGAAGAGTGTCAGTGTAATCCAGTGTCATTGCAGTACCATTTTCGATGCTTTTTATTAGGGCCGTGCTCATTTTGAGCCATTGAAGGCTCAATTGTAAAGGAGAAAAGGCCTTTATCACTCTGAAATCAAACTGTGTAGCTGTTTTAGCGGCCACAGAGCTCGACTGTAGTAGTCTGGACCCTCTGTGGTTGGTAATGAAATTCAGGGAATTCCAGGCACAAGTGCTTCTTCATCTGTCTCTGCTTTTATCTGAATGACTGAAGTAATTTGTGCAGGGGAATGGAAGATCGAGAAGGCCACGCCAGATTGCTCATTGCACAGGGCTCCAGATGCTCACTCACAGTAGGTAATTTAGCAAACTTTTAACTTCCTCTGGCAATGGCATCAATAGATAGGTACAAACCAGAGAGGGAGGGCACTATTCATACTGTGTTTGTCTGTCACCGGATGTGCGTAACATGATAAGGTGCATCTGGCACAAGGACCCAGTGCATTTCTCCAAAGCTTGCTGTCATGGCAAACTAGCCAGCACCCCTCCGATACAGTTAATTGACTTTACAGATGAAAGAATTAAATTCATTTAATCTTTCATTGGCTTTGCCATGTAGGGAGAAATGTACGTTCGCCTTTTAAAGTCCAGTGTGCGTGAAATCGTATGCATTCTGTGCTTCAAATCACAGTAGTTAGTGGCTATGTCAGTATGCAGTAGCATATAACAATTCCCATAGGATGAATCTACCTTGCAGATATAAGTACTGTAACTTATCACTACAGCTGGTCAGGAATTTTCCAACTAAATGTTTTTGTCAGAAAATGCCGATTCATTGAAACCAAACCTGATGAAACTTCCGATTGGAAACTTTTTTTAAAAGAAAAGTTGTGACATTATTGAAACATCCTGGTTTGATGTTTTTGAAATAAAAAGTTTCATTTTCTGGTTCAAAATGACTTTTCGTTTAGAAGGTTAATTAATTTATACTAAAAAAAAATGGAAAAATTAAAAAAAGGTTGAAATGGCAATGAAACATTTCAACATTATCTAAATGAAACATTTCAGTTGATGCAATTGGAATATTTTTTCTGATGGCTGGTTTGCAAAAATTTGAGATTTCAACTTTTTGTTCTGATTCGGGATGGGAACAAATTTCAAAATCTTAAAAATTCTCATGGGACAGGAAAACCATTTCCCACCCAGCTGCACTTACTATCACTGGAGCTCCACCACTGGTAACAATGGACTGGATTCCTGATGCAGGTGTTTTTACCAGTGTGTCGTCTAACCCTGCTCTAAGCGAAGTTGGATGATCCAATGGTTAAAACAGCTGAGTTCTGTCTTACATTACAGCCACCGCTGTTACTACCACTGTTTAAGCAGCAACTCTTTTGAATGGCAGGTCCTATTTTCCTAGTATGTACAAGGCCATAATTATTCTGTTAGTGTGGGTCAGATGACATCATGCTGTTGTAGAGTGTAGGCTCTGCATGTGGGGAAAATAGCCATGTATTACAAGATATGGAATAGTCTGTCGATTGTGTAGTATGTTTCATTGATATACTGTAGTATATTAATGAATTTGGCATTTTGTATAATAAATTATATCAGTACCGCTTTCATAGAATATGAGAACAAATAGACTGTGCATACATATATAGACCTTACACATATGGTAGTCATGTCCATGTGATAATTTGCAGAGCCATGTGATATAAAACATGAATATATATGTCTGTATATATCATATAAGAAGTTGCAGTAACATTTTGTTATATATAAATACTGTCTTTAAAAACTTTCAAAAATTGCATATAATTTGTATCATTATTTAAATAATTCCTTTCCCCACTCTCTAGTCACAGTATCGATAATAACCATATTTCTATAGCAGTAGCTGTTTGCCAGGCACTTCCAGTGTCACAGGCTGGTACCAGTTCAAACTCTAGTTATAACAAAGAGGCTGACCACTAAACTCTAATTTTCAAGTTGTAGCAGCAATAGCTTTCAGAAGCTGGCTATTCTTCTAGCATCTACTAGTGATTCCTTGCTGGGACAGCACTTTCAGAAGGAAATAGAAAAACGTGGCCAGTTCTTGAAAAATACCTAATCTTGCAGACTTTGCAGAAAGTGCTGAAATACGCTTTTCCACAAACCTGTAATTGAGGCGAACTCCTCTGGCTGAAGGTGTAGCAGGGCGGCCATCTCCTGAATGTGCACTCACAGCCTGGGGTGGGCCTGGGGTCCCTCCTTTCAGGAACCCCAAGGCCTGAACACCAGGCGCTCTTGCCTCAATAATGTCCCTCCTTGGAGCTGGTTTATTATGAAAACATAGTGTGAAATAGCCCATAAGACCAGTCCCAAACATATAGTCCATTTCTCACTCCAGTGTAAATAGTCATTACAGTCTCAAGACATCTCGTCTCGTGTCACACCGGCACCTTTTGCCGTGCCTGGACTCTTTGCTGGTCCTCTTCTATCCCTCTGCTAGGACCGCCATGCCAGCCCTTCCAACTGGAGTGTACCCCGCTCTCTCCAGCGGGAACCCCCACAGCCTCTCTACTGGGAGTGTCCTTCCCAGGGCAGCCTCCATCACTCCCCCGGCCCTCTCATTGGTTTCCCAGGGTCCAACTCTCCAGCCCTGGAGATGGCAACCGGTAAACCCCTCTGCTGCTGCCCTGTCTTCATCCCTCTCCAGCCCTTGGCTCCAATTGTCTGGCTTAGAGACAGAAAGCAACTCCCTTTGCTGCGCTCTGGCTTGGGGATGCCAGCCAGCACACCCCTCCTGCTGCTCTTTTGCCTTCAGCCTTCTCCCAGGCGCTACAATCAGCCTCCTGGCTTTGGCAGACCCTGACCTACCAGGTCTCTCTCCTCTCTAGGGGCCCAGGGGCCCTCTTTTAAGCCTGATTGTTGTGAGCTGATGTGACACAGGTGTACTGGCCCTGCTTCCTCTTAAAGGGCCAGTGTCACCCTGTGTCAGAAGGACAGATGGTTTAAGGGCTTGATGATGACATGTGGAGTTTTTTATCTAAGGTCACTGTCTAGAACACCAAACCGTCCCACTGTTTTAATCCTGCTCATGCTAATAATGGATGACAATTGGTATTTTCTTATTGCCATACAGCAGCTTAGCTGAGATGAGTCAGTGGCCGCCGTCCAGTCTTTGCTCAGGTGCAGCCTGGATGCTGACCCGTTCTCTTGCTCTGATACCATGCGCCGATTCCACGGTGACTGGCCTGGTCTAAGGAACTGAACAGAATAGAACTGACCCTCAGAGGTGGTCGCTCCAGCTGAGGCACATAGGCCAGGCAGTGTGGGGAAGTTACCACTGTCACTCTCTGGCCTTGTTCTGTTTTCACTGCTGTCACTGTGACATCTGTGAGCACTCATAACACACTTTAAAAAAAGAATAGCATGGGGTTGCGTCCTTTACTCAGCATATAGTCCTCTCAGATGAATGCTGAGCCAATGTCTTCCTCCCTAGTCAGTGATCTGTAATGCTAAGTTTTATCATTTCTCTTCTGGCCCCTGCCTTTCCCACTACAGACTAAAGTAGCACCATACATTGGGGTCAATAAGGGCCAGATTGTCAACCCTTGACTCTAACCGGTGAGTCATTACATGTGAGTAGTCTCATCTGAATCAGTGGGGACTAAATATGTGAATAACTGACCACTAGTAAGAATAAAGGGTTCATAACCTGGCCCTTAAATAGGAAAATAGTGTCCAATGGTCAAAAAATGTCACGCCCAACAAATCCCTTCTCAATGACTCTTCCTTCTGGGTATCTCCCCTTACCAGCCATCCTCCTCCTCCTCCTCCAAGTAGCTACCCATTGAGGATGCAGTCTCCTGCCAACAAAGCCTTGATTGTTCTGCTTGGAATAAATGATTCAAAGAAAAGAAAGAGGATTTATTAGGATCCTTTTTTTCCTGCTAATTGCTCTAGGGAAATAGTTTTGCCAGCACTTCGAGTCTTCATGCCAGGTAAAATACCCAGGTTGTGCAGTAACATTTCTTTAATGGGTATGTATTGAATGGATGTTCTTGCAATAATGATAGGCCTGATTCTCCTCTCAGCTACATGGTTGTAAATCAGGAGGAATGCTGCTGAAATCACTGGAGATATAAAACGCGTATAAGAGCAGAAGCAGGCCCAGTACAGCATCTTACCTTTACCCTGTGTATTACAGTAGTGCCTAGAGACCCTCACTGTGCTCCGAGCTCCATTGTGCTAGGCACTGTATGCCAACTGTGGCATTTAAGGCTTTTCACCCTGATGTATCCCAAAACTTGTACCCACTACTGAAAGGCAGCCATGTCTGGAGTGAAACAGAAACACAGCAGCTGTCTTCGCAACGGCTGATCACTTCCCCACACTAGGTCCCACGGGGATGCCTGCTGCACCATCCCCACTGCTTCAAGTGCTCAGCCAGTCTCCTGTCTACATTGCAGGAGGAGGCTGTAATAGCGACTCACCCCACAAGAAGCTGTCCTCCACCCCTACCCACCTGCCTACATCAGGTCTCCATAGGTAAACCTGGGCTTATTTCCCCCTGCCCTGGTCCCTAATGCTCCCGCTGACCTTCTGTGCATCTGCTCATGTATCCTTTGTGCCACTGTCTCTCTAACTTGCTGAGAAGGGGATGCAACCCTTCCTCCACTTCAGTCCAGCACAATTGTGTCCCACAGGTGAGTAGTGCTCTCCATCTTCTCCTCCTCCTTCTCAGAAACGTCTCACTGCTGTGCCACTGGCACTTTGTTCTGTCACATATTAACATGACAGTACAGAACGTTGGGGCATGCTGGGTCTGTTGGAATGGGCGACGGGATGGATCACTTGATGATTACCTGTTCTGTTCATTCCCTCTGGGGCACCTGGCATTGGCCACTGTTGGAAGACAGGATACTGGGCTAGATGGACCTTTGGTCTGACCCAGTCTGGCCGCGCATATGGAGGTGCTGGAGATCTCATAGGAGGAAGGGAGTGTGGTTTAGGGGAAGATGTGTTGTCTGGGGTTACAGTAGGGCATTTGAGAGTCAGGACTTCCAGACTGTATTCCTGGCATTGCTGCAGACTTGCTGTGCAGCCTTGGGCAAGTCACTTCATCTCTGCATGCCTCAGTTTCCCTATCTATGAGGTGAGTATGTTGACTATTTTGAAGGGGTATTTTGAGGCTTAAATAATTGTTTGTGAAGCCCAGAGCCCACATCCCACACCCAAACTCCCTCCCAGAGCCTGCACTCCAACCTGGTGAAAGTGAGTGAGGGTGGTGGAGAGCAAGCGACAGGGAGATGGAGTGAGCGGGGTGGGAAGAGGTGGGGCCTTGGGGGAATGGGTGGAGTGGGGGTGGGGCCTCGGACTGAGCAGGGAGGCTTGGGGGTCCCTGAAAATTTTTAAATCAAAATGGGGGACCTCGGGTTGCTAAAGTTTCAGAACCGCAGTATTAGAGCATATTCTGGAGAGCTGCTAAAGGGAATACATGAATATGAAATGGTGTGACAATCTTACCTGGGCAGAGAAGAGAATGTTTATCTCCAAGATGGTATTGCATTCTTGAGTCTGAATTTCTTTGCTTTGGACAGTTTAAGCTAGAAACTTTTACATAGTTTTACCCTAATTTTTGTATCTAAAACACGTCAGTAGTATCCCCTGTGTAATGGATGAATTCCAACTTAATTAAACTCCATTCTGCTTGCCTAAATCCCACCCTCCTGCCCCCCCACAGTTTCAGCTGAATGTGATATTCTTTTCTACTTTCTGGTCTAAACTGTTGTGTACAACTCTCACGTTCCTATGTGGAAGTGGCAGCATTTCAGTAGTGGGCAGAGCAATGTCTGTATGTAGAAAGCAACAGAGGGTCCTGTGGCACCTTTAAGACTAACAGAAGTATTGGGAGCATAAGCTTTCGTGGGTAAGAACCTCACTTCTTCAGATGCAAGTCTGAAGGCTTGCATCTGAAGAAGTGAGGTTCTTACCCACGAAAGCTTATGCTCCCAATACTTCTGTTAGTCTTAAAGGTGCCACAGGACCCTCTGTTGCTTTTTACAGATTCAGACTAACACGGCTACCCCTCTGATGTATGTAGAAAGTGGCCCTTTGGGATCCTTCAGGATTAAAACTGCTCTATGAATACTATATCACTTTCATTATTGTCAGTCTGAATTTGGGAATGGAAACAATCCCACATAGACTTCATCCTGTTTTACCTATTTCCATATTTGTTTAATTGAACCACTCATCAGAGCTGATATTAATGGCTTTATTTGAAGCATGTGGTTCTTATGAACTGCTAAGACACCAATAGCATTGGGATTAGTCTCACTGCCAAAAAAGCCAGGTCAATTCTTCAAGAAAATAAAAAAAAACTAAGACAAACTTTATTTTAACAGTGTCTTAAGTTTCACTTTAGGTTCCATAAATATTTGTCCGTGTTCCTCTTGTAAGACCCTTTGGCAAGACGCAAGATCTCTCTCCAGAAAAGTGAATATAAATAAATTCCCCAAACCATGATGGAGGATTGGAGGTAACTTTAGCTCATGCCGGAGACCCAAAGCCAAGCCATGGATTGATTGTGGTTCTTGGATTACTATTTGTACAGAAAGGAGGGGGCGAGGAGAGAGAAAACATAGACATTCTTAGAGTGTCATGTCAAGGCCAGCGCCATTCGGTACGTGAAGGCATAGGTCATTTACTGAGGCTGTGGCAGAAATGTGACCTCTGATTGAATTGCAGTTGCTTTCTGCTCCTAATGCTTCCAGAAATCTTAAAATATTTTTCCTGCTTGAGAGGTGAAGGAAGGAAATCTCAGATTCTTAATGAGGCCTGGTAATGCCATCTATTTCAGAGGAGCAGGCCAGAAATCACTGCGTGGTCACCCTCTCCCGTCCCAGGCTTCCTCGAATACCTTTGATATTCCTGAGAACTTGCTTTACCTCTGTGGTTTTTGGAGCAATAGCTTAAAAAAAAGCCCATGATGCATTAAAGTCCTTGGCTATAGTTAAGTACTTAAACAGAGGTTTAGGGTGCAGGGACTTTTGATTTAAGAGTGAGGCCTGTTCTATGCAGTTGAAGGGGGGAAATAGCTGACATTTTATACTGTCCCTGACCACAGATTAAGATTACCAAAGAAGTACCAAAGCAGTGGAATCAAAATGAAGGAGGTGCATTGAGAGAAGCAGAGCCTTGGCTTCTAGCAACTCTCTGGTTGCTGGATCAGCTCCAATAAAAATTTAAATTCAGACGAACTGAATGCCTTATTTGTCTGGTGAAGGGAGGGGAAGGTGGATGGGTGACGTTTTTCCTCCACCTCTGAATGTTAAAATAATGGCACTCAGATGTGAAAACTCCATATTCCTGAAGAATGTACTATTGTACCATCGCTGGGGTTAGTGTGTTCTTTGGTGTCTCTCTCTATGTGCACCAGCCCAAAAAAACAGAAGGTGGTGGGGTAGACATGTTTGCTGGAGGAGACACTCTGATTGTTGTACAGCATGGGTCTCATCCAGTCGTGTGCTTTATAGCCTTTTGCAAGATGCTGAGTGTCATCAGCTCTTAAAGAAATCAGTGGGAGTCAAGTTATAGGCTCAGGCCTTATGTAGACAAGGATAATTTCCCACATTGATCCCTCGTATCAGACCTCTCTGCTTGATTGACACAGCCGCTAGGCTGCAAACATAAAGGAACAATCACGCTCCATGTTTTCTGCTTTCACAAACAGCTGCTTTGCTGTGCACCAGTGCACATTCTGTGGCTTCTATTTCTGCTACATCAGTTTTACATACGGTTTGCAAAGCAATGACAGAATTTTGCTAACAGTTCTTTAATCTGGCTACTACAGAGGCAGAACAAACAAACAAACAAAAATCCAGGTAATAACAGACAACTGTAAAACTGCATCTGGTTTTGTGACTGTGCGTTTGATAAACATTTAGCATTCTCAGATTGGTTCTTGTTTAAAACATTTTAAAAAAACAAAAATCCAGGAAGTCCCTTTCTCTGCTCTGGAAAGAATTTGAATTTTATGATGTCACTAAGGCCAGGTCTACACTAACCCCCCAATTCGAACTAAGGTACGCAACTTCAGCTACGTGAATAACGTAGCTGAAGTTCGAAGTACCTTAGTTCGAACTTACCTCGGTCCACACGCGGCAGGCAGGCTCCCCCGTCGACTCCGCGGTACTCCTCTCGCCAAGCAGGAGTACCGCAGTCGACGGCGAGCACTTCCGGGTTCGACTTATCGCGTCCAGACAAGACGCGATAAGTCGAACCCAGAAGTTCGATCGCCAGCCGCCGAACTACCGGGTAAGTGTAGACCTACCCTAACATAACTGGAGAAAACTTTAAAAGCCTTTATAACTAACAGGGTCTAGTTAAAACTGAAATATTCATAGAATGATGGAAATTTGGGCTGGAAAAGACCTATTCGGCCATCTAGTCTTTCCCCATGTTGGCACGGGTGTGTGTGTGTGTGTGGGGGGAAATGTATGTATAATTTTACTTACCCGGTGGGTTAGGCTTAAAGGTGCTAAGTGATGTGGATTTCACCACTTCCCTCGGGAGACTATCCCATAGCTTAGTAAGTCTCTGTGAGAGAAAGTTTCTCTTGCTATCCTGCCTGTTATCAATTATGCCCCATTACATAGCTCATGCCAGTGTTCCGTTGGGCTTTGGTTGCTTTCATGTACATCTCTCCATTTAGTGCCACCTGACCTGCCGGTTGTATGTTGTTCGGTCCAGGCTCCCAGCTAGCGTCAGTCAGCATTACTGCAGTGAAGGCAATGGAGCCACGCCGCTTTGCACCAGCTGAGGATCTAGCTGTGTGTGTGCCGCAGACACGGGACAGCAGAAAGGAACCAGTTTGTGTCTGCATGACTCTTGTGCCACAGGCTCCTTGGGTACTTAGAAGAAGAGCACAGGTCCTGAACCTACGCCTGTACAGAGAGGCCCCTGATTTACACAGCTTCAATGCAATCACACAAACTTGCCTGCCCTGCAGCGTGATTGCTCCATGACAAATTGTTACTTGATTGTTGGATGGCAGAATAAAAGCCTTGGCTCCCTTAGGTTATTCATAACAAATTGGGCTGGAGAAGCCTTGAAGATTATATTAAACAGAAAAGGAGCAGCTTTAAGGTGCATTCTTTGTGTTCAGAGTGTTTAGCTGCAGTAACTAGAGCAGTGCACTGAAATATGCTTATATCACACAGCTGTAGCTGCAGCGTTCTATTTCGGCTTGGAGGAATTTGATATTTCTAAAATATAGTTTAGACAGCTAATATCTATATTTATTTTTAAGCATTTTTAAAGATTTTGATCAATTTAAGTTTACTCAGTTGCAGGAAATTCTGGATTTTAAGCATTGTTTTCTATTTTTATCTATTTAAATTTTCACTGCTGCAGGAAATTATGGGTGGGTCAGACAATTATTCCTTGACAGTAGACATTGAGATTCAATAAGCTAAAGCGTTATAATTGTTAAAACGCAAGTTGTCAGCATCACACGTTAAAATATGCAAAGTAAATATCCTTAAATCAACAAATCAGACCTGGTTGTACTGGTGCTTTCACAGTAAGTGATGTGGATTTCACCACTTCCCTTGGGAGACTATCCCATAGCTTAGTATTTCTCTGTGAGAGAAAGTTTCTCTTGCTATCCTGCCTGTTATTAATTATGCCCCATTACATAGCTCATGCCAGTGTTACGTTGGGCTTTGGTTGCTTTCATGTTCATCTCTCCATTTAGTGCCACCTGACCTGCTGGTTGTACGTTGGTAACAAGTCTAAAGCACTGGATTTTTACTCTAATAAGTTCTCTCTGGGACTCAAGCACCCCTGAAAAAAATAATCTTTAGTGGGTCCCGGCCCGGACCATGGCCCCGCCCCTGCTCCGCCCAGGCTCTGAGGCCCCGCCCCTGCTTGGCTTCTCCCCCCCCCCGCCCCCTCAGGTCCCACTCATACTCCACTCCGAGGTCGTGCTCCCATTCGGCCTTGCAGAGTGGGGGGGAGGGTGGGGGAGGGAGGAGAGGAGCACCCACTGGAAAAAACAAGTCAGTCAGTGCCTGTGCTCTCAGGCAGCATTTTTCTCACTTTGCCTAGCTGTAAACTTTGATTATGATCAATGACATTTTTTTGTTATTAGTTTGTGTGTATTCAGTGAGGACGACACCTACTGACCTTCACCTATAAAAATCTAATCCTTCCAAGCCTCGTTATATTATGGTGTCTGCATACAGAAACTGGAGGGTGTTCAGAGAAAAGCAATGCAACTGACTAGAGCACTGGAGGGATTGATTTATGTGGGGAGATTAAAAGAGCTGCTTGTAAATATATGTCTAGCTTGACTAAGTGATGCCTGGGGGGATATAAGTGTCTTACAAGTATGTGAAGGGTTGAACAGCAGAGAGAGAAGACAATTGTTTGTGAGCACGCAAGTGGGTTAATACTAGAGGTAATGGGATGAAAACGAGCAAAGTAAAATGTAGTCCCCATAGAATGGGAAAACTTCCTTACTGCAAGTTCTGTTAAGACTGTGGAAGAGTCTGTCTGGTGAAACAGTGTGGATGTGCCATCTCTGAGTCGTTGAAAACAAATCGGCATATCTATATTAGGTACTTACCTGGCCCTGCTCACTGTAATATCTGAGTGCCTCAGTCTTCAATGTATTCATCCTCACGACAACCCGGTGAGGTGGGGCAGTGAATGCTATTATCCCCATTTTACAGCTGATAAGCTGAAGCACAGAGAGGCTAAGGGACAGGTTTTTAAAGGTCTTTAGGTATCTAACGATGCATCTCACTATCAGTGGCTCTCAAACTTTTTTTACTGGTGACCCCTTTCACACAGAAAGCCTCTGAGTGCGACCCCCCCCCCAATAAATTAAAAACACTTTTTAATATATTTAACACCATTATAAATGCTGGCGGCAAAGTGGGGTTGGGGTGGAGGTTGACAGCTCACGACCCCCCATGTATTAACCTCGTGACCCCCTGAGGGGTCCCGACCTCCAGTTTAAGAACCCCTGCACTAGATGTCTATCTGCATCTTTAGGTGCCTAAATACCTTTAAAAATCTGGCCCTAAGTGACTTGCCCAAAGTAACACAGGACATCTGTGGTGGAGCAGGGACTTGAACCCAGGGCCTATCCTAGTGCCCTTACCACTGGACCATCCTTCCTCTCACGTAAAACAGTTGATTATACTGTAGGGATCAGTACTGCTTTGGTAGAGGGACAGATAAGGTCTTTTCCACCTTATAATTTCTATGATCCTTTGTGGATATTCTTAAGTATATTCCCTGTTTTATTTCTCTCTAAACCTATGCAGAAAGGAAACAAGTAATACTTTCCTACTGGTTCCTCTATGGGTTGGAATATCTTCAACGGATGCCATTTACAGAGCAAATTACATGGGGAACCGTTAAGAACTCAGCATATTCACTTGAAAAAGTTAGCAGATGTAGGGTTCTACCCCAGATACGCAGGTGTAATGCCTACTAACATTAACAGGGTTTACACTGAAGGGAGACTCTATATTGCAAGCTAAGCCATGTGGGTGCTGCATGGGGTAGTAGATTAGTAATGGGAGGTGGATAGAGCTGTTTGCCTTTAGATTGCTGGTTCAAATCTGGCCCTGCTTGATAATAACTTTTAGTTATTACCAGCTGCTTGGATTCTTTTGTTAAAGAGAATGATGGGCATTTCACAGCAAATAGGTATCCAGAATGAAAAACAATCCTAGGCACTCTTGTAACTGTACACTATACTTCTGTACAATCCTTCTGCTGAGGATCTCAAAGCACTTTGCAAACATTAACATAGTTAGTCTCACAGCAGCACGCTGCAAAATATTAACCCAATTTTACAGATCTAGAAACTGAAGCACAGAGAGATTGAGACTCATCTGGGATCAGACAGGAAGCCTTTGACACAGCTTGGAATAGAAGTCACATCTCCTGATTCCCAGTCCTGTGTGACTTAATCACAGGACAGATGAACTGCCGAGCTGGATCAGTGGTCCATCTAGTTCAGTAGCTAGTATTAGATACTTCAGAGAAAGGTGCAAGACATTCTGCAGTAAGCAGTTATGGAATAACTTGCCCACAAGGATAGCTTTTTCCTAATACGCATTCATTTCCACAGAAAGTGGACACGTTAATATCTTAATAATTTTTTAATCATTCCTATATATAAATGCAGTCTAACCAGATAGCTAAACCTCCCCCCAAACACCCTACTTGCAGAATCCTGTGGTGTCAAGTCCCCTTTGTGGTCCCGTTTTTGTCTTTTCAGAATGAGAGTGCAGAATTTATGATCTGGGGTTATCTTTGTAGGCCTATCAGATTTCAGCTAAAACCCAGCCTTTAACATAAGTACTTCTACCAGGCCTCACACTAATAGAACAGGTCCTTAAGCATAGCAAGCTTAATAACCCAGTCACTTATGTTCACCTACTTGCCCCATGCGTGTTCCAAGCTAATAAGCAATACACTCCTGTCAATCTTATACCCCAATAGTGTCATTCTACCTATCACAAACATAAAATCACTCACAGGGTTACAGGTTTGCAAAAATCATCCTTCTTGCCAGGAATAAGGGCCTGCAGCAGAGCCTGGGACTAGCTACAGGGAAAGTAATGTGCCCAGATGGACTACAGTAGAACCACCTGATTGGCCAACCTGCCTGATTGGGTGAAGGGTGCTCCAGTCCTGCTTGGTTCCTGGCTCTGATTCCTGGTTCTGGCTCTGACCCTTGGCTCTGACTCCTGGTTCCTGACTCCAGCTCTGATCATTAGCTCTGACCTCCCACACCCTGATCCTGACACTTCTTCCCTTTCTGGCAGTCTCAGCAGAGATGGCTAAGGATTGGTTAGACATGGCGAATGAAATACCCTGTCATTGCAAGGTTGCAACCAGTTCCAGATTGGAGGAATGTTGGTCAGACAATGGGAAGCCTGTGACTGACGTACAGAACTTCAGACATTTGAGCTGTCAATCCAGCATCTTTAACCAGAACGAAATTCCCTTAGCATATTATGAATAAAAACAGATGGATCCCAAGTAAATACATAATTGAATTCCTGTTTTTCTGCTCTTCACACCCCACTCAGGCTGCTCTCAGCAGAGCCTCTTGAATGAATTACAGCTACACAATGAATAGGTAGAAGGAAAGGATGGGAAAAGTTGTATTGTTAAAGAAGGTTAATGCTTTTCCTAAAAGGAGGCACTGAATGTAGCGGAAACTTGACTTTGACCTGGGCAATGGTACTAAAAGGCAAAGCCTGGTTCTGAATGTCACTTTTGTTTTAGGGAGACAAAAATACATAGCGCCCTACTAAATAGTTCTCTCCTCCCCCAGTCTTGCCGAAAAATGAGCTTCGAGTGCTGACAGACAGCAGCGGTATGTAGCACACAGGAATCCAACATAAACAGATTTGCTGGTTGTGTACTTGGATATGTTAAATGAGGCCTCTGCTTTGATCTTCCCAGCACTATCCTGGAGCCCAGCAAGAGAAAAGGCTAAGTAAACAGACCTCTGGTTCCAGGGCTGCTTTGGTGCAGAGGTCTAGTAAAACTTTTATCAATGGCAGAACTTTGCTACTGAGGTCCCTCCTCGACAGCGGGTGCCTCAATAGCAACAGCATGGTTTTATTGACCCTGCGTCTTTCTCTCGCTCACCTTCCCATAATGGCTAGCAGCTGGGGGATACGAGTCAGCTTTCCATTTACTGTGGCACACCAGTTTGCACAGAAGAGGCACCTGCTTAGAGTGTGTTCATATAAACTCCACTATGGTGAATGGAACACAGAATGCTATAGTGGATCCTGGAGCCCCAAACCCAGGTTAGGCCTTGGTATTAAATGTAGCACAGAAGCTAGAATGGACCCTGTATTACGGAATCCAGAGGAGACACTCAGTACTGCCTACCCCAAGTGTTCCAATATCACAACTCAGGCCCCAGAAAACCATGAGAGTTGTTAAATAATAAATTGGGGGTTCTTTTGATTTGCCTTCTTTGTTGGGAGCCTTTAGAGATAGTATTTTCAAGCTTTTGTCCACAACCATGAGGGCTAGAAACTTCCTTTGGAGTTAAAATGAAAGCTGGGATTTCCCCTTAAACTCAGGACTCCAGAAACTGGGATTGAAGAGAAACACCTAATATGTCAAGACTCATCATAAAATCATGAGAGTTGGCAACATCCTCTTGTGGTTGTAGCACAGAAGCCCTGCTTTGCTACATTTTCTTCCCTTTTCTTTTGGTGGGTTGAACAAAGGAGGCCTGGCTTCCTTTCTGTCACAGTGGAAAGCTGATAGGAGAAGGAAGACTTGCCAAGATATTTTATTTTTATAAGTGTTATCAATGTTCCAGTGTTTTCATAACTAACAAGTGCAGCACTGGGTAATCCTGGAGCCTGGGCTTTTACCAGTGGGCCAGCACTGTCATCTTCACTGCATTCCAGGGAGGAAATGCAAGCTACTGTGTCAGTTCCTCTGTCTCCTTCTGCCACCCTCCTGCCACGGAGAGAGCTGAGGTCTCGGGGCTGTGCCTTTGAGGAGTTCAGATCCCAACTCTGGCCTGTGTCTGGTTTTCTTATTTTTGATCACTTGACTGAGAGCAAGGCTTGTTGGGCGATATCGATGGCAGAGTGGTGGGAGAGCAGCTGTGGGCTAGGAAAGCACTCAGCCCAGGAGGAGGCGGAGCACAGAAGGACCTGGGGGGGGGGGGAGTGGGAGGGGAGGAAAAGGTTTGGAGCAAGGTAGTAGTGGTGTGGGTTGGAGGCCCAGTATTGATCCTGGTCTTTGTTTATGGGCCCGAGAATGGGAGGAAGTCACTGTTACAGCTAGGCATGAATCAGAAGTTCAGGGCACAGTTTCGGTTCCTGCCCTGGCCCCTATAAGCTGCCACTGCAATGCATGGAGCTGGATCTATGTCACAAGGGGTTGGAGAAGAATTCCCCCAGCTCAGGCACCATGTACTGCCGCTGTAAACAACCCTACACTGCCCACCTCACAAGCCCTGTATGCAAGGTGTGCTGGGAGTTGGGGCGGGGAGGTGCCGGGAGCAGACGGAGAGTCTCCATAGTGTATGTTACTATGAAGATTTCAGCTCATAGGGCATAGCTCTTGGGTGGCTGCCCTAAAGTAGAGCGCCCTGAGGGCTGCTCTCATTTACGTTGGGAGGGCCAGTTTGGCCCCTGGATCAGGCCAGAATTCTGAGGGTGTGAATGTGGTTTAAAGCCACTTTTGCTGACTTGGACTGAACCTTCTGTGCCCTGCCTACATTTCCTCTTATTTCCCTCACTTCACTGCCACCAGTCTTACCTCTTCCAGCCCTGTCCCAACACTGCCCCGTCTCTCCAGAGACATGCAGATACGTTTTGTTCATTGAATTACTCCTGTGGTAAGAGACTTTGTGACAAATACTAAAATCCATAATTGGATACAAGTTGTTGAAACTCTTTCATACAAATCCTTTATCACTGAACAGGTACACAGCATGGTTTGGGATTTATAGAGAATTGCTTGTATCCATGTTTTATTCTTTTCAGTGACGCTCCCAAGTGGGCTTCGCCATAATCAGATTTGTGGTTAATGGGGCACAGCCTTTTGGAAGGGATTGGTCTTTATTTTCAGTAAAGATTAGGGGATTAGCAGCCGTTTAAAATCTGCTGATTTATCCAGCCACAGGTACAGGTGCAGTGACTGGCAGGGATCTGCTGAGGCTCTGCTTTCCATTGACCTTGGGCTTTGAACTGGTGACTCATCAACTGAGGCAGATATGCCAAGCTGTAGCACATGAGCGGGTTTTCTGGTGTGAATTCTCTGATCCTCTGAAGATTTGAGTTATCTGAATAACAACTCCCATCTCCCCCACCCACTGTGCAAATGCACTTCCTGATTGTGACTGCTGTGCACCTGTGTGGATGGAACAGAACATGCTGGGAAATTACAGATGATAAAGCGACACTAGCTTTAGTGAAACTGGAGGGATTCTGAAAGGATTCAGGGTGGAAGGTGGAACCAGGCCAGCGGCTCATATACTAAACTACCTTTTGATATAGATATGTGTGTGTCTGTGTGTACACAGTATAGTAGGATAAGCTAACTGTGTAATCATTTAGGTGGAAATTATTTCCAGATATGCTGTTTTTGCTATATAATTCCTGTACTATGCCTATCCTTTCCCCGTCAGGGAAGGGTAACTGGGATTGTGCATTACTAGACTGTGAGGTAATTGAGTTGCATGCTAATTGGTATTCCAGTTTAGCTCTGTCTATCTGATGAATGCAAAGATACATGCCACCATATTGTCAGCCAATGGAATGATATCATTGAATTACACAGAAGCTGATGTCAGCAGAGCTCCAGCAGACTCAGTTGCTGCTTAAATTTATGCATCTGGAATAAAGCAACTACACATAATAGTCACAAACTGGTGCTCTGGGAGCTGCAACAAACATGAAGTTGGTAGCCTAATAGGGTGCCACACCTCTCCAAAGGATTACTAACTCCTTGGTCTTGGGTGTTCATAATTTTGTTAATGCAAATTTGCAGACATTGTACTAGTGGGGCAGAATGGGGGGTTTCAAAAGCACCTAAGGGAGTTAAAAGAACCAGGAGTACTTGTGGCACCTTAGAGACTAACAAATTTATTAGAGCATAAGCTTTCGTGGGCTCCAGCCCACTTCTTCGGATGCATATAGAATGGAACATATATTGAGGAGATATATATACACACATACAGAGAACTAGATACAATCAATTTAGGATTGAATAAGGACTGGGAATGGCTGAGCCATTACAAACATTGAATCTATCTCCCCTTGTAAGTATTCTCACACTTCTTATCAAACTGTCTGTACTGGGCTATCTTGATTATCACTTCAAAAGTTTTTTTTCTCTTACTTAATTGGCCTCTCAGAGTTGGTAAGACAACTCCCACCTGTTCATGCTCTCTGTATGTGTGTATATATATCTCCTCAATATATGTTCCATTCTATATGCATCCGAAGAAGTGGGCTGTAGCCCACGAAAGCTTATGCTCTAATAAATTTGTTAGTCTCTAAGGTGCCACAAATACTCCTGTTCTTTTTGCGGATACAGACTAACACGGCTGCTACTCTGAAACCTAAGGGAGTTAGGTGCCAGAGTCTCTCAGATGTTTTTTGAAAATCTCACTCATAATATTTTACATTTGATTTTTTTTATATTTTGATTTTTCCAAAACAAACCCATTGCTAGGTTCTGTTTCTGTAGTGCCTTTCACCACCCCTCACCCCCTCACACCCAGAGACAAAGAGCAAAGCAGTTCTCCTCTGGATGAAATGTGGCAGCTGGTTAACAGCAGTAGGTGAAATGGTACTGCACACAGTTGAAACTGCAAGAGGACTTGAGCAGGCAGAATGTAATTATCCAAACTGGAATTGCACAATGCACCACGTCTATCACTCTGACTTGAGCCACAGAGTGCCTCTGGATTTTTAATAGGCAGGAGTAGTCAGAAACTCTGTTCTGTATCTCATTTGAAAGGCAGCACCTGTAGCAATACAGTGGCCCTTAACACTATGCCGTGGCGTAGGACCAATACTGACTGAGAAGAAAAAATGTCACTTGCTTTCCTCAAAATACTGACCAGGCCTGAGCCTGCTTAGCCTGTGAGATCTGACAAGATAACAGTCTGAGTTGCTAAGGCTTCAAGGATCAGGAGAGTGCATTGGGAAATCGTGAGTCCTGCCACCAATGTTTTTACACCATAGGTAATGTTGCTTCAGCATCTGGTTAGTAAAAATTCAGGTGTTGATGCTGTCAGAATGTACTGAGTGGCTAAGAACATAGTTGATGCCTCTTTTTCAATTTGCTGTAGCAATTTTAAATATATTCTCATAGAAAAATTGGCGCGTGCACTTTTTTTTTTTTTTTAGTTAGATTTAGGCATTTTCCACTTCTTCTGGAAAATATGTGCAGGAGCTTATTCTATTCTGTATAGGCCCTTAAGCTACTCTCCTCATCACAGTGTCTGAGTGTTTAGTTCTGGTGAGCCAGAGCTCATTCAAAGTTCTGCTTTCCTCCCATCAAACCAAGCATAGTCTGGACTCAGGAAACCAGTTGTTTTGGTTGGATGAACTCTGCACAGTGGCTGGTGGCATCTTTTCCAGAGCTTTATACTACAGTCTTAGAGTGAAATTGGAGGGATGTTTGGAGCCACTTCTCTCTACTAGAATTGGGCAGGAAATGGTTTTCTCATCCTGGGAAAACGTTCAAGATTTCCACATTTTTTTCCTGTTCTGATTCGGGACAAAAACCCAAAGTCTTGAGAATTTTCACAATCTGACTGTCCAATACAAATTTTGGGCCTGGTCAGTTGAAACATTTTGTTAAAATGTTGACTTTTTCATTTAAAAAAAAAAAATTTAACCCCCCCTGTAATTAGTATTCTTGGCTTAAATTTAAAACAAATGGACATTTGGAACCTCATCCCTCCCAAATTTTAGTTTTGAAATCCCATTTTGGCAATTTTGTAACTTTCCCCCCCTAAAACGTTCTTGAAATGAGAAATTTGTGAAAAAATTTTCTTGCAAACAGGTTTGCTTCTGACAAATCAGCATTTTATGACACCCCCCCCCAAAAAAAAACCCAAAAAAGTTTAATTGAAAAATTCCTGACCAGTTCTACTCTCTGTTGAATCTGTTTTAGGTAATTTGCTTACTGACTTATCTCTAGTTCTTAAGTAATGTGGTGCTGCTGTCTGTTTGTGTTCACCAACAAGCAGTTGTGCTGTCTTCTAGTGGCGACTGGTCTGACACGTGCTAATTGACTGTGCATTGTGTACAGAGGCCTCTGCTCTCAGAACAGCCACTCTGTGTCAGACGCTGCAGTGAATTTCCCAGTACCAGAAGGCTTTTGGATATTTTGCCAGTGTCTCGTGTTTGAGATAATGAGCATTCTGGCACAGGCTGTCTGGTCCATTCCCACCATAATTATTGGGACAGGCGAGTGGGCTTCACAATCAGACAGGACAGTGTCAGTCCAATCTAATATATATTTTGAATTAAAGACATTGAGGAAAATGGATGGATACTCTCCATTGTGGGATAACATGAAAGCAAACCAGTTATTTACAAATATAACTCACATCATTCAAGAATATGGCACCGAGTCAACCATAGTGGTTTCTGTTTCCCTGCAGACATAAACAATGACACTTACAATTTCCTGCTTGTACGGCTCACACTGCAGTGTCTCTCTATAGGGGAAATGGCTAATTACTTATTAAACCTTGTACTGTTCTCAAACTGGGTTAAACATTGACTGCCATAAGTTCAAGGGGAATCCATGTTACTACACACATGAATCCTGGCATCACATTTTCTAGGAGCTATTCAAATAGAGGATTAGGTGATGGGGAACTGCATAAATGCAGGGGAACAAACAAGAAATTGGTTTGCATTGTAAAGGCATGGAAGTAAGTGCCTTTGTTTAAAGCCATAGGTTTTGGATATGACTATGACTGGTGAATATGATGGTTGTTTTGTTTTGTTACAGAGTAAGTGAATGAAACTGTGCTCTGCAATGTATGTAGTTTGTCTTACTGAAAGTCTTGGAGTGAGGGGAGGTTTGGCTGGGAAGTTCATTGGATGCACAAACAAGGATTTGCCGAGCTAGGGAACAATTAGCGAAGTGGACCACAGTAGCGCACATGGTAAATTTAGGCTAGATTAACCTTGAAAGCTTCAATTTAGGTCTGAACCAAAGCTGATGGGAAGTATGCAGGTCTCTTAAGTTTGCAGAAATGGTGCCTGGTACTGCTTCCACTAAAGTCTATGAGAGTTTGGATGTTGATTTCAGTAGTAACAGGATTGGGCTCTTGGGCTGATAGTCTTGGGAGAACAGGATTTTTAGTGAGATTTCTCTTTCTGTCTTACTGAAGCCAGAAGAACATCTTTACTAACGATATTTAGACTATTTTCTATCCTGGCTGGAAACAGGAGGTTAAATAAACACTTATCCAAAACATTTCCAAACCTTACAGATTTGTTTCAATAACCCTCCCCCCCCCCGACAAAACCCAGTTATTGTATTCAAAATAGTTTGTCCTTGTGAATATTAATGAGAAGGATGGATAGTATAGAATTCAGCGGTTCTCAAACTTCATTGCAGCACGACCCCCTTCTGACAACAAAAATTACTACACAACTGTAGGATGGGGGACCGAAGCCTGAGCTCACTCGAGCCCTACTGCCCCAAGCGGGGGGACCAAAGACAAAGCCCGAGCCCCACTGCCCTGGGCAGGGAGGCAAAACCCCAAGCGCTTCAGCCTTGTGCGGGGGCCTGTAACCTGAGCCCCGCCAGCCAAGACTGAAGCTTTGGCTTCGGCCCCAGGCGGTGCGGCTCGGGCGTTGGCCCCAGGCTCCAGCAAGTCTAATGCCAGCCCTGGCGACCCCATTAAAATGGGGTTGTGACCCACTTTGGGGTCCCAACCCACAGTTTGAGAACCACTGGATAGATCGACCTACCTAGACAGTTAGATCACTGTGATATCTAATCTCAAAACAGCACCTGCTGGCCATCCATTGTGTTATGTATCTGAAGTTGAATTTTAGCCCTTTGGGGCAAAGATTCTAGTCCTCTGTTTGACACAGTGCTGAGCCCACTGATGGCGGTCAAGAAACAATAAATAGCATCTTTGCCTCTACACTAAAAGAGGAAGCATTCTAGTGTAAGATGTCTGTCTCCTCCAAAGTAATTGGAAGTAACCCTAACTCTCCTCTGTGTTCGCTGCCTCAAAGCCTATGGATAAAGTTACTGTTTTCCACAGCTGCAAAAATTTCCAGCAACACTTGAAATTGAGTGTTGCCAATGCACATTTAATTTAATAAGATGGTAATTGCATGTTAAATAAATAGCAACCCATTATTAAAATGTATGCTCAGAGGATTTAAAAAGCATGTAAGATATGTATCTCCTCAACTGTTGCTGAACTGCAATGAATCGATGCAATAATTAAATGCCAGTTGTTTAATATACAATAACTATTTTATAAAATCTCAGTGCAATGTATATGTAAGGGACTTAATTGAATGGAACATTCCCCCAAATATTCTCCCCTCCCCCTTATTTTTGGAGCTACCAGTCTAGAAAATTTATGGGCAGAAGCAACTCAGAAGGTCGGTTATTACTCATGTAAAAATATGGCAGGTACTTCTTGTGCTATCAGTAAATATACATTTCCTCAGAGAAGCAGTTCCTACTGCAGGGATGTCGTAGAGGTGAGAAACTTGTCATTTTATGCATGAAAAAATTAATCAGCAAATATTTCCACTGAATCACGTTCTTTTAGGTCCTACTGCATAGCCATAAACTGTGTAGGCTTAGATGAAGAAGTGTTAGTCAATAGTTTATTAGTCCCAGCAAAGTCAATGAGATTACTCACTAGAGCTGGTGTGGAAATGAGGTTTTTTTCCCCTGCCAAAATTTTTCCTTTTTCCTTTTGGTTTTTGTCTTTGGAAAAAACACAAACATGTTTGTCCAAAATTATTGCTGGATTCATGGATTTTGAGGCCAGAAGAGACCATTAGCTCATCTAGTCTGACCTCCTGCATGTCACGGGACAAAGAATTTCCCTCAGTGCCTCTTGTATTGAGCTCAATAGGTTTTTGCTAACATATATCTTCCAGACAGGCATCCGGTCTTGACTGAAGACCTCAAGAGCTAGTGAATCCAACACTTCCCTTGGTGGTTTGCTCCAATGGTTAATCACTGTCAACAACCACCACAAACATTATGGAAAAGTTTTACTTTTAACAACCCTCCCCACCTCTTTTTTTTTTTTTTTTTTTTTTTGTGACCATTTCTACTGCTCACATGAGAAAGTGCTCACTACTGGGTGAAATTCACCTCTGTGCAGAGGGTCAGCACAAAATTCACCCTATCCTTAGATCGTACAGTCTTTGGGGGCAGGGACCATTTTTTTAGTCTGTGTTTGTACAGTGCCTAGCACAGTGGGGGCCTGGTCTGTGGAGCCTGTAGGCATTACCACAATAAAAACATTTTGCAGAGGATTTAAGTGGTGCATAGGACCTGTGCTGGCTTTCTGCACAGGGGTGAGTTTCACCTAAACATGAGTCAGTGTTGTACAATCAGGCTTTGTAAATGAGGAATTCCCCAACTTTCCCAAAGCCAGTCAGCAAGAACAGGAAGTGTCTCCTAGAAACAACTACTGGTGGGTGGGTAAGTTGAGAACTCAGGTTTCGTATAGGCCGTTTGCACTTGAAATAATTTGATAAGGAGCTCAGATATTATAGTGGTGGGTAAGGTATACATCCCTCGGTAAACATGCTGATTTAGAAGACTGTATTTATGGGAAAAGATGTATTTTGGCTACTGGCACTACCATTTTGTCCTTATTGGTGGATTTCACTGGCAGATCACATACTGATTGTGTATATGATGTTCCCTACATCCTACGCTACTTTTGTTTGTTTATTTTTCTAAGGTACGGGTTATTTGAGTGCCCCATATAAGAAAGGGTTGCTAATTTGCCAGCGTAGGACTTCAAAAGAAATCTTATCTTATTGGAAAGTGAATGTTTAGTATTAAATAGTAAAAGATACGTAACCCACGGGGCTCTTAAAACTTATTTAACTTCTTTATAAACTTTACAATACAGTACATGGATATTGTAAATTACTTCCTATTCCAAGAAACTGTCCAAGCTGGTTGACCTTCTTTGGAATTTCCTCTTTGTAATTATGTTTAATGTGTTAATAAAGTTCACTTTGAACTGTATCGTGGCAAATGGTCTCCTAGGACATGGTTCAGCACTCGTGTGTTCGCCATATGTGAGTAAGAGTAGTTCAAGGAATAACAGGGCCGAGTCCAAATATTGTAGGAGTGGCACTTCCACCCCAGGTTAGCTGTAAAAGGGGTTCATGGGAAGTAAGGAATGTGGAGTGGGAAATCATTTAGCCTTCACTTCTAGGTGTTACTAAATTATAGCGCTAGGTTCAAGTCATTATCAAAACACCATATATTTAGAGGGTTTTCACAGAGAGTCATAAATCATGTTTAGTACATGTATGAGTCGAAGGAGTGCATGAACTTTGTAGCTCAGTCCAAGGAAACGTAATTACATGTGTGAGCTTTTTTGACTGTGAGAAATGCAGACAGTACACCCCGGGACACTACACCATCATGTCTTAAATACTTTTCTAGAAGTTGTTTTCACTGTTTCCCAGAAATGGCTACTCACTAAAGCAAAACATAATTTCTATTATCAAGAAGTAACAACCGTCAGCAGCTCAGAGTCTGTTGAGACGGTGGGGGGGAAATGGAATGCTTGTGAAGCAATGTCATCAGCAGAGCAGCAAGTGAAACTGTTTCTATGGTATAGGATAGTAGAGCGTACTATAGCGGGATATAAATTGAAAATTGCCCAGCTGTTCAGTAAGACAGGTGTAAGATCTGTCCCTTTATAAAATGGAACAGAATGGGGATTCCAGTTGCTTGTATTCCTAGACGAGGCAAATAAATCAGCACATATGTCTGCATATATACGAGTTGAAATATTTAAACAGAAGAAGCAATGTTAATTTTCCTCTGTGCTTGCATTAATTTAAACAACAAACGTTTGTGTCTCTCTGGGATGGTCTGGTGTGTGTGTGTAAACTAGAAACAACAACAAAAAACTTGATGCAAAGTGAAGGATCTAGAAGGGATTATTTAAATTACATTTTAAGCTTGGTTGCATGCTGGGTCTTGGAACTCCGGAACGATCTCTTCTAGTAATTACACTGGTTTGAATGTTATGGAGAAAATTTGTATTTAGTTTCTATTTGGAGAAGGAGTAACATTGAGGCACAAATGGAGGAGGCCACGTTCTTTTCACGCCTTTCTCACAGATCCAGGGATGCCTTACTAGTGAAACTGGGGGGGAATTAAGGAAACAACTCTTGCCAGTTACTAGGCTCAATATAGGAGTAACTGAATAAAATTCTATGGCCTGTCTTATGCAGGAGCTCAGACTAGATGATCATACTGGTCCCGTCTGGCTTTAAAATTTATGAATGAATCTATGGACTCATCTGCACCGTCCCTAACATGGTGTTTTAAAAGGGTCTATAGCAATAGCCATTGGGATCAACTTTTTTGAATGGAAAACGTAAATATCTGGGTGGAGCATGAATGGGGGCAAAAAGGACCCATCGTGACCGAAGCTGTGGCACTGTATATATGGCTGGGGCAGATGGCTTACATCACTGAAACTGTAGTGGAATAATTACCTTGCCTAGAGGTCTCAGCATTTTCATACCCACAGAGATGCTAACCCTCCCTAATTTTCCATAATCTTCCTGATTTTTACATGTAATTACAAAATTACTAATTCAGGTTTAAACCTACTAATTTTTCAAGGACACACTTTTTTGACATATAAAGAGTGTGTGTGTGTGTGTGTGTGTGTGTGTGTGTGTGTCATTCATCACCACTGGGGTCCATCACCACTCAGCAAATAGCGCTGCGGGGGGCGTTCTTCTCCACCGCCCTGTGGCACATGCCCAGACTGCACAGTGAGGGTTGGACAGGAGGTGAGCTGCGGTGATTTTCAATGGGCTCGGATTCACTGCCCAAGCCCCAGGCTGTGTGTTGTGCTCTCGCTGCCCAAGGTGGGCCCTGGTGGATTATGTCAGCACACACTGGGTACTTAGAGCTCTCCAGCAGTGAGAGGCTTGGGAGGTGAATCCAGCTGTGCCCCAACCAGGGGCACTGGAACAGGGAGGGGGCAAGGGGCCATGGCCCTCCCACTTTTGAAAGTGGATGGGCCTGGTCCGTCCACATTTCGCCACGTGCTCCCTGCTCTTCTTCTTCCCCCTGAAGCCCTGCCCCCCAGTCAGGCCAGAAGCTGGAGCCCGGCCCAGGTAAGATCAGGCCAGGCAGCTGTGGGGAGCCTGGCTTGGAGGCTGCTCTCGACCCTCACCTCCCCCCAGCAGGTGGAAGGACCCGGGTTTCCCGGCCCAGCGCCAGCTTCTGGCTTGGCTGGGAGGTGGCCCCCCTACTTTTAGGTAGGAATCCGTTGCCCCTTGCCCAACTCATTGGAGGAGGAGAAAGAGGAGAGAAGGGGAAAGAACACGTAGAAAAAAAAGATAGAGGGAGTAGTCAGAACAGATAGGCTATGTCTACACGGTGCCATTACCGCCATGCCACTAAAAGGCGCACAGTGTAGCTGCTGTTTGTCAACAGGAGAGAGCTCTCCTGCTGACAAAACACTTCCACCCCCAACGAGTGGCATTAGTGTTGTCGAGCTGCTCACACCAGCGCTTGTCGACAAAACTTTTGTCTTTCGGGGTGCGTGTGTGTTTTTTTTTTTTTAACACTTCTGAACAACAAAAGTTTTCTCTTTCACTTGCCAGTATAGACAAAGCCTAAGCTAGTCTCTTCCACACTGCAGGAGCTGCAGAGGAGAAGGCTCTCACACCAACAGCATTTGGCATACATTGCGCCCGGTTCTTGTAGGGACCAGTTCTGAAAAGTGTTGAGTACCCTCAGCTCCCATTGACTGTAATGGGGATTCAGGGGTTTCAGCACCTCTTGGAAGCACCTTGCAGGATCAGACTCCTTATCTGCAGTTAAGGAAGATAAGATAATCATGTGTGGTGCTGTCTCAGTTTGTCTCTTGCTGCTGATCCTCTCAAATCCCTAACTAGGCCAGTTGCTGAATTGTTTGTGGGGTGCAAGGTAAGGCAACCGTTACAGCATTCGTTAGTGTCCCTCCCATTACTGACCAGGGCAGTGAGCTCAGCGATACAAAGCGTACCGAAGGGATTCAGTTAGACTGGGCAAAACTTTTCAACCAAAATTATTTTCTGATGAAAAACAAAGATTCAACAATACCAAGCCGTTTTGTGATTTGGTGTCATTTTTTACCAAATTCCTGAAGGAATTGAAACAATTCATTTTGAGGTTTTATGATTCTAAACAACTTTCAGTTCAACTACATTAAAATACTAAAATCAAAATAAAATGCTTCATTTTGGTTCAAACAAAATCTTTAATTTGACTCCCAAATATTTATTTATTTATTACTTTTCAATGTGCCACGTATTTTGAAGAAGTTTTGTTTTAGGTTCGACCCAGAATTATGCGTGCTCTTTCTCTCGCTCCCCCCCCCCATTTCAAAATTGGCCACAAACTGAAAAATCCATTATTCGCCGGATCTCGATTCAGTGCTCAGTTAACAGAAGATGGAACTGCACTGCACTTGAGCTGTGAGATAGAAGCAGGACTTAGCTACTCCCAAGCAGCACATGAACAGCTATGGGCTTTTTAAATACACCTCATTTCTATTGGGAAGATTTGAGATCTCGACTGTAAAATGGTACAAACTGCCTAGCTCAGTAGAGTCTGTGTAACTGGCACTCGGTGCATATGAGAGGTTCCGGGTGGTCCCTTTGCAAAATATGTTTTACCCCTCCCTATCTCCTCCCCAAAAATACCAAAGGACAAACATTGCTGCGAGGTGTGCCAAAGCGCATCTCAACTTGAAAAGCATTCATCCGTCACCATTGCAGTCCCAAGGCAAATATGTAGTGAAATAAGACCCAGTAGATTCCTGCACATTAAAAAGAGATACAGAGACCCATGACCGAACACCACCATGTGATTCTGCCATAAACATCTCTAGGAGGTCCAGCTCTCTGCAGTGACAGCCATGAGCATGTGAGGGCCTCTGAAGCTTGTGGTATATGATGATTCCAGAGAGAGAGTGCTGCTTACACAGAGAGTTGTTGTTGTTATTATTAATGAGGATAGGTAACAAAATGGGACTATTTACCATGTCAAACACATAGGGACATGCTTTTAGCTTGCATTGGACGCCTCCATGCCCCGGAATTGCATCGTTCTGAGAACAGCATGCAGCTGCGCCCAGGGAAATGCATAGCTGCAAAGAAATTGGGCATTTTTATTCCTCCTCCTAATATGGGAGGTTGGGGGGGGAAAGCACTTGAGGGGCAAATTTAAAAGTGGGGCAGGTTTAAAGGACAGCACAGGCATTTTTTTAAAGGAAGAAAGGCTCTGGGAAAGGCTCCCTTTTTTTAAACCACCAAAAAGGTCTGCGTATAGATCTTATGACAGGGGAGCGATCCAAAAATTCCTCAGAATGAAGGTCAGTCAGAGGAAAATGGCATTCGGGAGGACCAAGCTTATCACTAACCGAGTCATGTGACAGATCCAGAGTCAACGCCGCTTGCCATCAGGAGAATCGCATGTGCAGTGTGCCTGCAACAAGCCGCATGACGCCACTGGGAAACTATCTTATTCCTCCCAGCCTAAAAATTTGTCAGGAGTCAAGTTGAATGTTGGAAGGAAAAGGTTTTTGAAGAAGACACTGCTGGGAGGGCCCAATTCCCCCTCCACTGTCCCCAATTGCCCTATACCACACATTCTTCCCCAACACTACTTATAGGCCAGTTTCTGACACCCATGCTCACTTTGAGAAGTACCTTGCTCTGCAGTTGATTTCAGTGTGGTAACTCACGGAGTTGAGGTTCGACTCGGTTTGAGTAAGGTGGCAGAGTCTGCCTTTAACTTAAAGGGGGACTCTAAGATTCGATGCAAGATGTCAGCTAGTGTGTAAACTTGTGTGGATTTTGCCCCCCTTACTCATGCACTAAGGTACTATGCCATGTGAGGAAGGGTGGCAGAACTTGGGGCCAAGTCCTCAGCTGGTGTAGCTCCATTAAAGCCTATGCCCATAACTGATCACTGACAACGGGTGAATCCCCCAAATGTCTGGAAATGGGGTTAGACTCAGATCAGCCTTCAAAAATTCTGATGACTCTCTGAAGCTTCTCCAAAGTATCCAAACCTTTGTAGTTTGCAAAAATTGACTGGACTTTTGAGTTTCTCACAAGAAGAGCTTTGCTTGCAAGGCTTCCAGTCCTTAAGGTCCTTGCTGGAAACACACAACGACAGCTTTTCTTATGGTATTTTGACATCCCTTCTGGAATCAGGGGGGCAATATTACTTGAGAGACCACCTTTCCTATTGGCCTGTGTACAGCAGGTGACGGCTGAGGTGTGCTCTAACTGCCATCGCCTGGAGTTTGGCTTTCCAGGACAGATGCTCTCAGGTGAGTGTCCCAGCCTTTGGGACTTGTTCACTCTTGGCAGTTCACCAGAGCCCAAATCTAATGAACTCAGGGCCTGATGTGAAGCCTTTACTTGACTTCATCAGGCTTTTGATTAAACCAATTCATTATTTTAGGGCTAGCTCCTGACAACTGTACTCACTTCCCACCAGCGTGAGTAAGTGTGAGAGAATCTGGCCCGTAGTCACTATGGGCTGGTTTATGGAGCCTACCTTACTCATGCAGAGAGTCTCATTGCAGTAACGGGATTTGCTCTTATAAAGAAGTGCGCACCAGCATAAGAAAGGACTCCAGCACAGATCCCATAGGAGTCGGGTCCTCTAAGGCGCTGAGCCGCTGTTGAGAGATGGTGAGCAGCCTCAAACCCATTGAAGCACAGTGGGGATTGAGGTCACTCAGCACCTCAAGTCATCAGACCCTATTAAAACAGGTGTGTCCTTATGCAGGAACAAGGCACTTATTGATCACGGCTGTTTTTGAAATGTTCTGAGAAAGAGGCTGGCTGTTATACTGGTAGGGGCTATAGAAGTTAATAAATCAATGAATCCAATAAAGACAATTATTTAATTAAAGAAACATACTTGAACATTTCAGCTTTGAATTTGATTCTCTCACTGGGGGACAGCTGACGGTGTGGGAGACCTTATCACTCCCCCACCCCAGCCCCAAAACGGGTTGGCCTGCCCTTGTATTTATCATTATCGTGCAGCACAGTATGTTCACGTTGCCACATTCCAGGACACCTTGTTATGCATGAAACTATCACCTTGTACCAGCAGCAAACATTCAGCAGTCAGGCCAGCCCAATGAACTTGTCAAGAGAAGGTCGAGGCAATGGATAAAAATATCCCAAAAATTCATCATTTTGCATGTATGCGATGTTAACATGTCAGGATATCCTGTACCTTGTCATTAAGTAAATGCTACCCAGCAAATTCTTTGTGTCCTAGAACCATACTAGTGTACTCTTATGATTCCTGCTGCTGACAAAGCCCATCTGGTGACTATTAAAGGGAATTGCTATACATATAAACATAAAAGGATTATAACTCTTTGTTTTAAGTACCAATGCTGTTACTAATTCTGGCTTCAGGATTTGTTATGTTTAAAACAACCAGTAGTCTGGGTATCTGGGAACCAGTTCCCCATGACATAAAAAAGGGGTGGGGGAGGTCTGGGGCGGGGGGGAAGGGAAGGAAGAGAGAAATACAGCTGATTGCCATTGGCAGGTTAACGCAGTTGGTTAGACCAAGGTGATAAGAATGTCTAAGTTCTGGATTCAGACCGTCCATGGGCTGGTATCTTCTTTGTTGTATCTGTCTGTTGTCTGTTTTTTTCACTTTGATGGTAATCTCTTTTCAATAAGTAACTTTTGTTATATTTGTAAAGGGCCCCTATTCATGACTGGTGGCTTGTAGATGCTACGGTGATAGAACTAGTTCTGATCATATTAATTATTGTTTTTTTCTTTCCATTCTTTGTTAGGCCCACCCAGAATTGCTGATAAAGTGATCCACCGACAGTCCGTGAGGTTAGGAAGAACCATCAAGCTCCTGTGTCCGGTAGAAGGTGACCCGCCACCTCTGACTATGTGGATGAAAGATGGACGGACTATCCACAGTGGCTGGACAAGGTTCCGGATCCTGCAGCAAGGACTGAAAATCAAGGAGGTGGAAAGTGAAGATGCAGGAACATACATCTGCAAGGCCACCAACGGCTTTGGCAGTATGAGTGTGAACTACACCCTTATTGTGATTGGTAAGTGCTGCAGGAGGAAATGTAAATCTTCCCTTTTTTAATGGTAGCGGAGAAGTTTGATTTCTTTTCACCTGGCAGTGATTGCAGGCCCTCTTTGCTAATCATTTACTGACCTCCACCTAAATGGCCCATTCCAGTGCTTGAGGATGGCTAAGGCTAGCTACACTGCTGCGCATCTCTTGCATTGCAGTCAGCAGCCGCAAGATAAGATTATGGAGTGCCAAAGGTTACAAATAAACAGAAGTGATGCAATAATCACTAGGGCACAGATCACAACGAATTCCACACAGGAAAGGCTGAGTGATAAGGGGAGGTCATGCTGATCTTTGTGTTTGCTGCTGGAACAGGGTAGTTCTCAAAACGAATTTTAACAAGCCCATATTAAAGGGCACAACAAAGGGATTTGTGCAGTGAGCAGTTGCAGACTATGCTAGGAATAAATCTAGCTATGGTGAAACTAGGCACAGAGCTCACACTGGGCCCTAAGGGTCCCAAGTTTCCAAAGAATCCCCATCAGTGGGGTCAGGATTTAGAATGGGTGTGCAGAGGGCCTCTGTCTTTGAAGGAGAGACCACAGGGGCTAGCCTTGCCTGTGTATTCCCCCAAAATTCTCAAGACCTTGGCCCAGATGTTGGGAATCCAAGATCACATGCTGGGTTTGGGTCGATACTTCTGAGGGCCCAGGAGAGGCCTGAATGCTTTTTCCTTCATTCTCAGTGCTCAGAGTGTCCCCATGAATTGCTGACAGGAAATGCATCCAGCTCTCCTTAGCTGGAGGGAGAGGGCTGGCTAAAATGTGGCATGTTTCAGGGTGCAGAGGGAGGAAAGGAAAGAACTAGAAGGTGGGAAGATGCTCGAGGCCTCCACTCACCCACCTTCTCCCGCAGCCAAAAGCCTCCCTAGCCAGCATGAATACTTAGCCCATAAAGTCCTACCTCTTTCTCTGCTGATTTTAAACAACCAAAAGCTTCTTGCTGATGAGAGCAGCCTTGCCTGTGAAGACAGAAGAGCCCTGTTTGAACTCTAACCCGCTCCTGCCTTTTCTTCCCTAAACAACCCCAGACTCCTGCCAGAAACCAGATTCATGGCTCTTTGTCCAAAAAATCTCTAGGGAGAGGAAAGGGGCTGATCGTGCCACTCTGCAGAGTGCTTAGGGGAGGGGAAGACAAAAGACCACGTTTCCTGCCCAGATGAAGGAGCTGCTGGCCTGACGCAAACAAAGCTGCTTATCCGGCCTTCCCGAGGGAGCCCTGCAGGAGAGCATAGGAGGGGAGAGTGCGCCTGGCATCCCTGCCCAGAAAAAGTTCAGAAATAACCTGTGCCTTGCAGAGCTGTTTGCAGAGATGTGCACAGTACGGTAGCCAAAGTGCCGGGAGTGAGGAAGGCACAGAGGGACTGAGGACAGAATTCTTTAGAAATACCAGCAGATGGGGCACGTTTCCACATCAGCTCTGCTGAAACACTGGGCACAGGAGTCACAATGAGAGCTGTGTGGTGCTGAGCGCGTCTGCAAACCTGGCCCTTACTTAGGTGGCCAAATGGGAGCTGAAGCCTCTTGAAAATCCAGCCCTGAGCTCTTTTGAAAATGTGCTCCTACGGGACTTGCCTAAGGTCACCCAAGAAGGCTGTGGCACAGTTAGGAATTGAACCCCAGCCCTGTGCTTTAACCACAGGGGTAACCTTCCCCTAGGCTCGAGTCTCTTAGAGTGTCTACACAGCAGCTGGCGGGTGTAATTCCCAGCATAGGCAGACATACCCGCGTTAGCTCTGCTCAAGCTAGTGCCTAAAAATAGAAGTGCAGCATGGCTGGCAGCTTGGGCTAGCCTTCAGAGTATGCACTTGGGGGTCAGACAGGATTGCACGCAGGCGGCTGTTCTGTCCCGCGCCAGTCACACTGCCATTTTTAGCAGGTTAGCTTGAGGTAAACTAGCACGTGACTGTCTGCCCATGCTTGGAATCACACCTCCCAGCTGCTATGTAGACATAGCCTTAATTTCCATCTGAGGAGAGATTAAAAAGACTGGGACTGTTCAGTTTAGAAAAGAGACGACTGAGGGGAGATAGAATAGAGGTCTATAAAATCACAGATGGTGTGGAGAAAGTGAACGGGGAAGTGTTATTTACCTCTTCACGTAACACAAGAACCAGAGGTCACCCAATGAAATTAATAGGCAGCAGATTTAAAACTAACACAAGGAAGTACTTCTTCACACAACACACAGTCAGCCTGTGGAACTCATTGCCAGGGGATGGTATGAAGGCCAAAAGTACAACTGGGTTAAAAAATGAATGAGGTACGTTCCTGGAGGATAGGTCCATCAATGTCTCCTAGCCAAAATGGTCAGGGACTCAACCCCATGCTCTGGGTGTCCCTAAACCTCTGACTGCCAGAAGCCGGCAGTGGGCGACAGAGGATGGATCACTTGATGATTGCCTGTTCTGTTCATTCCCTCTGAAGCATCTGGCACTGGCCACTGTCAGCAGATAGGATACTGGCTTAGATGGACCATTGGTCTGACTCAGTTTGGCCATTGTTACATTCTTAGTTTTGAAAAGCTAACTGCTCTTAAATAAAGTAACTTAGGCTGCACGACTGAAGAAAACTATCAGATCCTGGGAGCCGAGCCTGCCTCTTCTTTAATGCCTGTAAAGCACTGCACGCACCTATAGCATGGCAGGGCCCATAATGACTTTTAAATTTCCTTTGGGAAGAGGAGTTGAGGCTTGAGGCCTGGGATCTGCCCAGTGTGAAATGCCTGTGCAGTGCCAGGGCTGAGGAAATGAGCACAGCTTTCGGGAGCGCTGTGCTGCTAACTGATCCGACAGCAGCTTTAGAGACAGGCTGAGGGAATTCAGTGACTAGGAGCAGATGATTAGTGACATATGGCTGATAGAAGAGCAGAGCGGGAAGAGGGGATTCCCAGCTGTGGGAATTGTAGGATGAGTCACTGAAGGCACAACAGGGGGAGCAGGATGACATGAAGACAGTAAATAGATAATGGCAAAGGGCTAAATTTGCCTCATCTTGTGTGAGTGTCCGGGGGGCAGAGGTGATTTTCCCATCCCCAGGAAACCTGCCAGAGAGAATGGGCCCCATTGGGTGCTACGTAGGGCCTGGATAATGTGCCCAGACGTAGCTTCTTCTAGCACCAAAGGAAGATGGCTAGGTCGTTTGCAGGCACAGTCGCATCTCCTCCACCTCTGTAAACTGGGGCGTGTAGGGAGTGCTGCTGAGCCTGGTCTCCTAAGCCAATGGTCTCCTAAGCCATTCTGCCTGGCAGTGGGGTGGCATAGGTGTAAATGAGGTCAGATATTGGCCAAGTGTCTATCTCCGTCACTAAACTCTTCTCTGTCATTGCTGCCCAGGTCGGCACAACGACTGCTGTACGACAGTTGTCTGATTTTATGTTTGCCGGGTAGGAGAAATAGTTACAGCTTTACTGTGTATGCTGAATGACGTAAGCAGGCACCGGGGCGCCTTGATGGGGGGATTGTAATAGTAATCAGGTGATTTTTAGAATTTGCACTTTGGTGGAGACCTCCAGGCCCCTTAGAGAAGAGAGACCAGGAAATGCTTTAGCAGGGTAGAGGTGCTTGTGAGAAGGGAAATCCTCAGGTAATAGGATTTCAATAATGTCAGCTGTTGACTGGGATAACAACTACTCATACATTAAGAGCCAGCTTTGCCTTTGGACATCCACACCGGCTTCTCTTGACTCCATCCTCTGTTCATTGAAACACCTTGTCTCCTTCATCCTTAGTATAACAATTTTGTTGCTATTATGGAAAACTAGAGGACCAAGATCCTTCTCCTTTTCACTCAAATGCAGTTCATCTTCACTGCTCTTCTATACCCCCGACCTCCGAAATGTTATTTGTCCAAAACCCACCTGTATCTTTTCAGGCTGCCATCAACTTGTCTGACCGTCATACCCTAGTCACCGTGGCTCAGTAATTAGGCATCATTCCCAATGTCCTGCTAATGAGCTCATTGCTTCTACCACTGTGTAGTTACACACCGAATAACACTAGTAGCGACTGAAAGATGTTATCGTCCAATGGCTGTCTGATGGCCCATGTCCACATCGCATCCCCCTTCCACACCAGCATTGGTTCTTTTTTGTTTGTTGGGTTTTTTTTGGACTTTAGCAGCCTCAGCAGAAAGGGCAAAGAGTGACTAGGCTTTGGAGAGTTAACTCATCTCTCACCCCTGGAGATGGTACTTTGGCATATTGATGGGCGGGGGGAGGGGCGAAGTGCTATGGAGCTTGCATTGCCACTGCCTGTGCTTTACCCATTCTGTGAACCTTTGGATACTGTTCTAGCACCTTACATGGGATCTAAGGGCCCACCCCAACTCCCATTACAATCTGCGGGAAGACTCTCCTGGATTTTACTGGGAGTTGAATCAGGCCTGAACTGCGCTTGTTTAAAACAAAAACAAAAACACAGGGGAGGGATGAAAAATCAGAGGCCAGGAAATGAGACTTAGGGACTAACGCTGAATTGGAGGTGAGGCAAAACCTCTGAAGATACAACTTACCAAAGCAGCCTGATATCATCACACAAATTGTATTAATAACAATACTTAGCACAAACACTAGCAAATTAGGCTCTGAGCTTGCACCCATTGAAGCATATGACAGTACTTCCATTGACCTCAGTGAGTGCAAGATTGAGCCCATGTGGAATTTAAAAGAGCTAGACTTGAAAAAGATAAAACGTGTATTGAATAGTGTGGTGCCGAAGCTTGTGGTAGAGTTAAGTTCAACGGGAAAAGCTTGTGCCAAGTGGTCATTTGCCTCCCTATATCTTGATACTAATGCTGGCTAAGAATAGCATCTCTTAACTTCTTAGGTTGTAGGTTGTATTTGCTCAGTCCATTCTTGATTGTTGATTATTACGTAGCCCTTGTCTCAAATGGCTGTCCCTAGACTTCTTCGTTTTATGTTTCAAACTGATTGCTCATCCGTAAATGCTATTTCCCCTGAAATCAGATGTCACCCGAGTATCTTTCCTGCAGAGGTCTGAAAGTCAACACAAGGTACTACTGTGTGATTCTTTCAAAGAATTCAAGTTGGCTCTGAACCTGAATGCATCTGGCAGATGCTGGGGTTTCTTCTTGTGAAAATGCTCTCTGTGTGAAGAGGAGCCTTTGTTTATTTTAGAGAACATGGCAGTGTTTTAAAACCAACAGCTTGTCAGCTGGAGGATGGAGAACAAATTGATGGTGCCGTTTTGTTTGTGCTCCGGAAAGCGCAAACATCATTAAGCAGAATGGCCTTTTGAACCATATGGCCCTTTTTTTTTAAATTCATTTTTTAAATAGCACTTTAAGACTCTTATTTCAGCATTACTCGTAATGCGGTGTATTTTTACACTACGGCAGGTGCTCGGATAACATCATGACGGGTGGAGTGTAAGATCCCAAAAAGAACAGAAAATAGAACAAGAAAGCATTCTGTCACATGAATGATTACTATGGGGGAGCTTGAAAAAATTAAAATACATTTTCACCATGAAAACATGCTGGGTGTTGACGTCAGTGGGGCCAGGATTTCACCTCTGTTCCTTATAATAGAACATAACAAGACGTAGTAATATATGAAAGTTTACACAGCAGTTTTTATCTAACGATTTCAAAGCACTGTTATAAACTTTTAATTTAGCCTTGCAACACCCCTTTCAGGGAGCTAAATATCACGCCCATGTTATATCTGGGGACACTGTAGCACGGTAAAGTTCAGTGACTTGCTCAAGGTCCTACAAGAACTGGGAGTTAAACCCAGCAATGTGGAATCTCATACCTCTCCTTTCCACTGTATCGCGCTCCCTCCCTCCTTTCAAAAGAATGATGGTAGGTTATGGGAAGATCTGCCTTTTGCAAAGATGGCTAAAGAGAGTAACTTTTTGAAGCACATAAACCCCATTATTTAGTGAACTGTGCATGTCTGTCTGTCTCACATGCCTAGCTTAGAAGCTATAGGTGGAGGAGTTGCTTTCAACTCTGTTTCCAATAAGCAACTGCTGTCTTCTAACAAAAGGCACTCCTACAGTTCATACTGAAATAATACCTTGCATCAGGAATGTATAGTACAAGTAAAATCCTGTGATCGCTATTTTATTATTTACGTCTTATTTCTTAGGACAGACTATTTTAAAAAAATGATTAAAAGCAACAGGAAAGTGATGGTTGACGAAGGCTAAACAAGGAGTTGATTCATCAAAACTTTAGGGATCTCCAGTACTTAGAACCTTTTTTTCTCCCCCTTGTATCCTTTGAAAGAATAGATCTCTTACCCTTCATCATTATTATTAATTAATATTTATATTCCAGTAGAGTCTAGAGAATCCAGCCAAAATTGGGGCCCCTTTCTACCAGGCACTGTACAAACACATAGTTCAACCCCCTGCTTTGAGCATGGGGTTGGACTAGATGACCTCCTGAGGTCCCTTCCAACCCTGATATTCTATGATTCTATAGTAAGAGAGTACAAACACAAGAGACATGGACAGTCAATGGCAGTTAGGCTCCTAAGTGCCTAAATCACTTTTGAAAACAGGATTTAGGCTCCTAAATCAGTTAGGTGTTGCAATGCTGAGTGCAGCAACACCTAAATACCTCTACAAATCCGGGCCTAAGGTCACATGCTCGAGCTGGGAATTGAGCCCACATCTCTTGTATCCCAGGTTAGTACCTTAAGCAAAAGACAATCCCTCTTCCACCACTTGCACCAGAACCTCTTCCTCCTCCTCTGCCTTTACACAGCCCATCCCTTTTCCCAGTGAACAGGCCTTGCCGAGCCCAGCAAGTTGCTACACAGCTTATCTCCAGGTCCCCTTTGAGTGTGGGCTCTGGATCCCAAACATCCAAGAATCCCATTCTAATCCACCTCTGCAAGAAATGTAAGGAAATAAAAGCAGGTAACCAATAGAAGTAGAAGCTACAGTTTACTCTCATAGCCAGGCTTAATCCATTTTGTGGCTTACCACAAGATCTGGGATGGCAATTACAGTGCAGACAGTTTTACAAACAGTGGAAGAAGAACTCTTTTTAATCAGTATTAGCATTCTAGTGATTAAGTACATAGTTCCTTATCCCAGAGAATTATCTGTAGACCATCAAAAACAAATGAGCTGTACACCCCCCCAAGGGTTATTTATATAAATATCCCCATGAAATTGTTCTCTGGCTGTCCACTGAAGTTTTTTTCTTACTGAATCGATCCAGATGGGCCATTTGCCAGCTCATGATCTGTAGCTATCAAAAGGAACTTTGTTTTTGTCTTTGAGCAGTCATGTAGATTTCTGGCTGTGAAAACTGGTTGTGTATGATGTTCCGGGAAACTGCTGCACACTCAAATTTCCTTCACAGAGGCAGGTAGAGGGGGTAATGCCTCTGATACTCCACTGCTCAGATAGCTGCTCTGACCATAAGTGCGAGAGCTGGGGGGCTGCTCTGTTTAAAAAAAAAAAAAAAAAATTCAGCCAACTCTACTCAAGACCTACTGCTATCATGGTGCCTATGGGAAACTGCCAACCCCACAGGAGCCCTGGGGAAAATATAGCATGGGATCATGTAATTAAAGACCTTATCATAATACATACAGACAAGGGGAAGTGAATTAAGGTTACACAGAGGACCTTAATTCTGGCATTGCCTAACTTTTGAGTGAGTGCTTGACTGTGCAACGTTAATATAGTTTGTGGGTAATTTTCCTAGGATTTTTGAAGGGCATACTGAAAAAAACCAATCCTGTCACGTGGAATCCTATTGATACACACATGGTTCATCAGGAAGGGTGGAACCTTGCCAGTGCACAGGCCCCTGGCACTTGAGCTAAGGGAGTAACTGATAGCAGTAGCAGGTAGTCATCCTGTATGTGGACCTGTCACTTGAGGGGGATGAGAAATGCACTTAGTTGCTGACAGCAGAGGAATGGTGAGACTCAGAAATGTTGGGATCTATATTAAGTTCTGGGGGGAAGTGTTCTGTAATGGTCACAGACCCTTCTGCTCCATTCCCTCTAGACTGCCCCCGTGCTGTCTCCTCACCACTCTTGGCTGCTTATCCCAGCCTCACCCTTCTCCTCTCACACAGCTCATCCCAGTCTCCTTGTCCAGCCAGTCCCAGTCTCCGCCTCCCTGCACTCCTTATCCCAACCTACTCCCTCCTGCACATGTGTCTGGCTCTTGTCCACTCTGTATTCATGTCAGACTGATTTTTCCTCCAGGGAGAGCATTGAGAGCAAAAGAAAGTCAGTCTCCCTGCTCTCAGTTGTGGTTCCCTGTGACACAGCAGCTGGGGCCAGCAATTTCAGGGAAAATTCTGCTCAGCTATGTAGCCCCAGGATGTAGCATGCTCAGTACAGACAGAATCTTCAGAAAATCTAGCTGCCAGGACCTCTTAACCCAAACAGTTAAAGTTTGGCAAAATTATAAATAACTGAACGCAGGATTTTATACTGGGAAGTGTTGGACAACCTTCACGCTCGGCCTATAATAACAAATAATATCACTTTGCCCACAAGTCGGGTCATTCATTGAAGGGGAGATCTCCAATGAACAGCTGGGTGCCATAGGAAGTGATATTAAATATTTGCACTGCGGCACAGCCATCTCTTTCACTGAAGTTAAACACAGGGAGCTTTTCAATAAGAAAATAGTATGGGCCAAATCCTGTGATCTCTGCCAACATTGCAGCATAAGCTGCTATTGCTACAGGTGATAGCCCAATCAACATGTTAGCAGACTTGAGTTGTTTGATCAAGTACTTGAAGCTCAATATAGTCCTTTATTTATCTCTGAATATGTACATTTACCCTTTTATTACCCTGTTTAGAGATCTGCCAGGTAGGGATGGCAGAATTGTCTGGGCCTTGCCATTCTCAGTACACGCAGAGCTGTGTAGGTTGCTTGTTTCCCTTAGGGTCTGCAGCATGACCAACTTAATTTTGCTAGGATGCATCCCAGCACAACTTCAAAACAAGATCAACATTTAACCCCCAGAAGCAGCTGCTCTTGTGTTTTTCTTTTCAGCTTTGCATCTCAGCCTGTTGTGTTTGTAGTCTCACTTCTTCGGTTTTATGTGGAGGAAGATTGTGGTGAAGAATCCATCACCTTTCTGTTCACATCCTCCTCCTCTTGGCAGCTTGACTCCCTTATAGTGTGTCCCATACCACGCATCCACTGTCTGTGTAATGACCTGTAAAATCATGTTATGGAAGGTGGGAGGTTAAAAACAGCCAGTTGTCATAGACCTCTCTGAGCACTTGGAACCATCAGTTTTGCTATTGAATGTCTAAAATCTGTCTGCTGAAAGTGATTGCGTTGAGAATCTTTAGCGGCCTTAGAAGATTTATCTTTAAAGTAGCTTTATCCTGCCTGGCCAGCTGCTATTTTATGTTTTTTACAACTTTTCCAAGACTGCTCTCTTTGATAAACAGGCCTCTGTGAAAAATTTGCATTAAAAGAGCCTTTTTAAAAAACAACAACAGTCAATGTAAGTATCCAGGGGAAAAAAAGCATGGCAGTGTATGAATGGACGTTTATTCTAGCATGGTTCTCACTGCTTATAGTACTAGAAAATCCTGTGTGAAAGATATAGAGTACTGTAAAATATGGTTTGCATTACAGTTCTCCGATGAAGTCATCAATCTGTGTAGAAATCATTTATAGTACAAAAGCTGTGAAAACATTTGTAGCCCAGAGTCAGGTGCCATCAGCCATCTTGGGAAAGCATGACAAATGCATTTATAGCTGGGTTTTGGCCTCTTAGCAAACTCTGGGGACCGAAGAGAGATGTACTCAGCAATAACTTGTGAATCAATGTTGAGTCAGCAATGCACACACCAAGGACACTTTTAATACTAAGCAGAAAACTGACATGAGTCAACACTTGACAAAGATGCAGGATTTGTATTTAAAAAACAAGCGTGGTTTAGCTTTCACAGAGTTAGTACTTAATTTTTTCATAGGCAGTCTGTGCAGCATGGGCACAATTACACACCATGTAATCACAACTAATCATGATTATTGTCATGTGAAAATGAGAAACTTCTTGCTATAGTAAATAGCAACAACATTTTCACCTTTAATTTGCTGTGGCCCTAATCTGTGCTGGTGCCTACACCCACCGATTAACACCTGGTGAGGATCTGGCCCCATTAATTCACTGACAGTAATGATTGTGTTGCTAATTAAAGCCCAGATTGTTTATGGCTTTTGGGAGCTGAGCAGAAGAGGGTGCCTTAAATCGCCACCCAAAATCCTGGCAGTTGAAGTAATTGCACAAGGAGTGATTCAGGCTAGTGCTCTATAGGCGCCGCTTTGTCACAGCAATCCATCTGCACAGATCCAATTGCAGAGCTAGGAGAAGGAGCTCACCTTTTGCTGAGAATTTGACATCAGATGTATTGCTAAGAGAAAGCATGTTATGCATCAGGTACAAGGAGTAAACCAAATTCTGCCCTGAGGTCTGCAGGAACTCATCCTGTTGATCAGGGGAGTGAAAAATACTCAGTGTTGAGTGTTTTCACATTTCATTATGAACTCCACTGACTCATATTGCTAAAAAACTCCCCCTGCTTCCCAAAGCGTTCACTAGGAAATGGAGCTCCTCTTCCAGTCATAACGACACATTGTCTGAGTGAAAATGGACTCATCTGAAGTGAAAGGCACCTCATCATGGTCTGTTATTTGCATGGCTGTAGTGCCTAGAGGCCCCGAGCTGGTCCCATTGTCTCAGCACAGCAGAAACATAGGCTGCGATATTTGAAAGTGCCTGAAAGAGTTAGGTGTCCAACGTCAGTTGAATTTCAATAGTACCTCATTCCCTTAGGCTCCTCTGGAAAAAAGCCAGACACATTCCCTGCCACAGCATGCTAAGTCTAGAATTTGAATTTTTCCAAGTGGAGGTACCCACTTTGTTGAATTTCCTGGGAAAGAAAAGGACAGGAGAGAAATCATCTGAAACCAAAAGGTAAATGTTGCTGGAAAAATGTCCCACTAACTTCAGTGGTTTCAATGAGTGTCGCACCCCTGGGTCTGAAATCCATATATGGCTCATATTATTTTGTTGCTGAAAAGCTCCTTCTGCGTAACGGCTCTGAAAGAGGTTATTATGCCACAGTGTCAATATTAACTGTAGCCTTTCCAAAAATGGCACTGACTAAAAATGTATCAACAAGCCATTCCATTGACGACTCCATGTGAATAGGTGTGTGACACTGGAAAACACCATGCATGGGTTATAGTGACGTGTCTTGCAGCTCCAGATCCAGAACGTATCTTGTTGCTAACACACTATAATGTCCACATTTTTTTACAAGATCTTTTTTTTATTAGTTTCATTTGATTTTCTAACATACTTTACAGTATACTTATCAATACATCATGTGCTAGCCAACAAAGCCCCCACTGTTTCAAATAGACGTCTTTTTCTTTCCCCCCTCAAGCTGTAACATAGAAGCCAAGTTTGGAAGGTGACAACACCTGTTCACAATTTAAAGGAAATTAAAAGATTTTTTTCCCATGGATGTAAGCATGAAAATCATACATATATGTATGTATATATAATTTCCCCCTGCATACTCCATCCTGCGGTAGAGGATTGCAAGCCAGAGTTGCAGTCAGTGTACATTTAAGGCGTGCAGACCATATGGGTGCATTTAGCCCACAATCCTTTGCAGATGCTTTAGAGTGTGTGGCTGCTGCTATGTCCATGCAGATATCAAGCTGCAGCTCTGTTTGCTGTGTGATTATTTGTTTGGGAATGAAAGCAATACGCAGTGTCAAGAGGGCTGACATTAAAAGTGTGTTTCATCTGGGCAGTTTATGGCTTCCTTCTGTTAGCTGATATTAATAGAATTAGCCCCTGGTCTAAACTAGTTTGTAGCGGACATTTCACTTCTTTTGCTCGGTGTATCCGAGGGTAGAAATCATTTCGTCTCCTATTTTATTGAAAGACTTTATTAATCCCAAACTTCTTTTGGAAAAAAACAACCAGCCAAACACCCACCAAGCACAACCCTCCATGCAGATGATGGATAAGAGCCTCAGTTGGTGTCCATGAAGTTGCACCAATTTACACCAATCTGACCACATCTGTTTACTGATGCTTAGTAATGGCCTAGATCGTTCCTGGTCCTTGTGTGTGTGGATAAGAGGGGAGGGGCAGAGGAAGGGACTTGAAGTTGCTGACCAAAGTTCTGGCCCAGCTGCAGTCCTGAGCTAAAGGACTGCTATTGCCTAATGCCCAAAGCAGTGCTAACCTCTTCAAAAGGGGCAAGGAGACGGCCACAGCCTCACTCTGGCCAGCAGCTTTGCTTCCCTAGAATGAGCGGGAGTGCAGCCTGCATCCTCTTCCGTGGTGGCCCAGCAGCGCTGCTCCCCGGGGGCTCCTGGGGACATTGTGGTAACAGGAGCCAAACACTATGATGGGCCCCAGTGCACAAATTCAAGATGGTTCCTTCCCCGCAGCTTTAGGATGCCTCCCATCCGCCCAAGATGTCCATCCTAATCTGTGTTTCCCCCCTGCTTCCTCTCTGCCCCCTTTGGCTGTGCCCCGCTCTCCCACTCTGCCTCCTCCCACAAGTCTTTGATGCCTTTACCCCTCTTCTTCCTGCCCTCAAACTCCTTGGAGTGTCTATCCCTCTCCTCACCTGTTCCCTGTTTTCTTAAACTGCTCCTTGATAAAAGCAAGCTGCATTGGCCATCTGCCACACCTCTGGGTGGCTGGCTGCCCATCCCTCATGTGCTGATCCTGTGACTGGCTGCTGCATAGGCTGACATGGGAGAGGTACTGCTGAAAGGGTGCAGTAGGCAGACAGTTGTGTGGGCAAGCAGCATTAAAGGAGCAGCAGAAGATTTGGCAACTTTCCCCCACCCCCCCTGGCCTCTGTTTTTCTCTCCAGCATCCCCTGCTGCTTTTGCACTGTCCCTCCTTCCTTCCCTTCACAGTGACCCAATGGGGGGCAGCTCTTGTCACCTGAATTTTCTATCCTGTGCCATCACAAGCTCTTGCAGTCCCTTCTGGGCTGACAGATACCCAAGTACAGCTGAGGCTGCTGGGCTGGATACTTCCTGAGCACAATACTTCCAAGAGCTTTCAGCGGGGCACATGCCTACACGTTGCCGCCTACCCAGATACAGTGACTGAACCCTCAGATTATATCTCCTGTAGTCATACATACCCAGTATATCCTGAATATCCTGAGTAGTACCATTTAACCACATTTCACTGTTGGCAACATCAAGTAACTGAGAAGTGCCCAGCAGGAAGGTTTGTAGATCAAGATACAGTATGTAATGCTTACTTATTGTATAATCGGAAGCACTCAGCCTGGTTAATTTATAGAGTGTGAATTACCTTTGCTGATTTAGGAGACTGTCTCTTTGACTTACACCCTCGTGATCCGTACATGTCAGCATGTTACCCATGAAAATGTATGGATGCTGAGGAAGTGTATTATTTCATTTCTGTTGGGTCTGGTTTTGTACCTTTTCCATCCTGTCTTTGGCATTCAGTTTAAGAAAAAGATGGGAAATAAAGGGGAAAAAAAACTCTAGCAATTAGCATAAACTTATTTTTAAATAATTTTTGTGTGTGTTTGAGGAGAGAAAGAACATGTTCTGTGTTGTACTCGATGAATAATATCATTGTGCTAGAATGCTGCTTGCTTTGTAATAATACAGATTTCATAGAAGTCTGGAGTGTTTACATTATGCACTTTTTGGCAATAAATTTGGAAAAGAAGAGGGGGTAAAAAAACCTACATTAATCCCAAGAGCCCTGAAACTCACATGCCTTCTTAAACGTACCCTGTTAAAGACATTAAGTCCCTAGCAAACATCCATCTATCAGCAGTCGAGAATTTGTAAAAGGCGCACGTTGTTCTGAACTCCCTGCCCTACTGATTATGCACAGTTCCTTTATTTTGTGAATAGGATGACAACCCCTTAGCTTGGTAATGATGACAGATTTATGTATTTTAACACCCAGACACGGCTATATTTGTTAACGGCTTCCAGACTCCAGCGGTGCTGCAAACGTAGTTTATTTTCATTGTCAGTTTCACTGCTTTTTAAGGTGTCCTGCTGCCGTAGCCACTGTAAGCCGCGCTGCTGCTGAACTCGAAGGTTGAGATGTCAAGATGTTAAGAGCACCAGGCACCATCCTCAAACTGCTTCCACTTGTAAAACGTCACTTTCACTCTGGTTGCGCTGACAGGTTAGAACCCTACTGCTCTCACTGAAGCCAAGCAAAAGAGAGAAAGAAAAAGCCCCGAAGAGCAGTAAAAGGAGTCAGATAACATAGAAATTACCCCTTCCCTCCTTACCTCCATGATGTATTTTGCAGCTATCAAATTAATGTTTTAAAGAGGGCCTCCTTAGAAACCACAGTAAAAGTGAAGAACATCAATATACCCTTTTGAAAACCTAACTGTTAAAACACTATACGGGTCAACACCTTTCTCCTCTACACAATGCAAGAGCCTGTGATCTCTCTTTAGATATTTGAGTTACCATCTTATATGAATGACAGTACAATAAGGAGACAAACAGCGAAGAACAATGCTCCTGTTTAAACACAACTTAAATTATTAACAATCCATGCACAGAAAATGTTTTTGTCGAGATTAAAGGGAAGCGAGTGTTTTTTCATTGCAGAAGGTCCAACTCAGCAAAGGCATTAGTAATCTCTCCTTCCATCCATCTTGTAACTAATACATGACTATGAGTGTTGTGCCCCCTTATTTCAGGGAAATCACTATTTCCAGGCTTGCAAGGAAAAAAATTATGCAGAATTCTTACAGTCCATTCATCTTTTAATGTCAGCCAAACCCCAAGGTTTGAGTTTTATGTCACACAAATCAAAGCAATTCTTTATGACGCAAATGGTTTTTACTACAACTTTTTGGGTAATTCATTGTTTCTTCACAACCTTTTAAAGTCAGTGGGGCTGTTCTCTTGCTTAAAGTTAAGCAAGTGCTTAAGTGCTTTGTTGGATGGGGACCAGAGTGTTTTGCACTGTACAGGAGTGAGTCCTACATCACAATAATATTCTGACCTGCCCCTCCCCCTCCCCCCCCCGCCCCCATGATTGGGTTTCTTTCTGCGCACTAGTAAATGGCCCTCATTGTGTAAAGAGGCCATGTGCTTTTGTTTCAGATGGAATAATTTGTAATGTTATTACTTCTGAAAGGCCTTTAAAATAAACAGGGATCCACATCTCATCCTGTCTGACCGAGCAGCCAGGAGAGAGAAGAGCCTGTGACAATCTCTCTTCCCCCCCACCCCCCATTCATTGGCCAGGGAATGGGAAAGGGGTTGGTTCTACTTCACATGCAGCCTGGAATTCCCAGACCTGCCTGTTGCTCTCTCCAGAGAAATCCCAGGAATCTAACAGAGGAGAGGAATGGCGCCTCCTCAATCCCCCGCACAGCCCACTGTTTGTGCTGTGTTTGCAGCGTCTCCTGACAACTGCAAGCCCACTTCAGCTTCTCCTGGTAGCCACTGTGCACTTTGGCAGAGGAAACACCCCACTGAGGAACAATTTATGGGAATTCTAGCTAGGAATCTGCCCTGTTTCGGGGTGATGCTTTTGTTTGAAGACGGTTTCATTAGTCCTTTTCCTCCCCAGAAGCTTGGGAGATGAAGCACTTGTCAGCTGTGGCTGTTGTGAAAAGTAAATGACGCCAAGGATGGGCTATTTATCATTTTTTGAGAAGTCAGGCTGTGCCTCTCTGTCTTGGATGTAAACAATGGGCTAGGCATGTGTTCTATTCTGACAAATGTATTTCTGAGACGCAAGTAGCCTTATATTTGTTGTGGCTTATTAGTTGGATTCATCTACTGGGGACCCATCAGCCTTGACGTGCCAAGTACATTTTTAGAATACATGGGGAGATGCCAAAGAAGCTATTCTAGTGCATGTAGAGTGGCCACTCTTACAAATGCTGCCTCAGGTATGTCTACTCTGCAAGTAAAAACCCGCCACTGGCCCGTGCCAGCTGACTTGAGCTCGTGGGGGCTGTTTAATTGCAGTGGAGACATTTGGACCCTGCAAGGTGGGAGGATCCCAGAGCTCAGGCTGCAGCCCAAGCTCGAATGTTTACAATTAAACATTCTCTTAGCCCAGGCCCTGCGAACTGAAGTCAGCTGGGATGTCTAATTGCAGTGTAGATATACCCTTGGAGAAATAACTACGGTCCTCTGTACTGCCCTAGAGTAATTTTAGAGATTTCAGTGTTGGCGCTTAAAAACTTGTCAAGCTAAATTCACAAGTGGCCAAACTGGTGTAACTCAATGGAGTAATGCCAGCAGGGAATTTGGTGCAAGGTGTTCTCTATACCTGTGATATTCACACGTACACCAAAGGCAGCTTGTCATTTATGTCTTTTCATGTGACAAGTGTCAATTCTATTCTGCATAACACTATAGGCATGGACTATATCAGTTAATCAGTACTAATTAATAACAACATAGAAGTGGAGAGCTGTACTGTGCCTCCTGAGAGACGCCACCCAGAAGGATTTAAGTCATATTTGTGCCCCCAGATTCTGGGCTGCTTCTAGGCCTGAAAGAATGCCTCGTGTAAGTTAGAGCTGCCCCCAGGCTGCTGTAATTCACAGCAGTCTCCCTGTGGCTGTCTATGGGCTGCGCTGTGAACCAGAATACCTGGAGCACTGAACATTGAAAGCATGCCCCGTCCTCACTACACTTTGGCCAATGAGGGGAGCAGAGTAGGGCTGCTCATATCATCTACCCCAGCCAGTTGTAGTTCCTTTACAGCCCCTGTACACAATGGCAACAGCATATAGGGGGTGCAGTAGGGGCCAGAATTCTCCCCAAAGAGTATTGTCATCTATTTCTAGATTACAGGGCTCAAAGAGCAGGAGCACTATACTACTGGGTATAATCCATGCCCATAACTGCCATTGATTTCAATGGGAAATCAGTAGAGTTACTCATATGGAATGGATCTGGCCCTGCTGGAAGTTAGGAGTGAATTACACTGGCAGAGCTGTATGGTGAAGCTTTCTCAGTACCTGCCCACACCGTGCCTCATTGTATCTAGTGCTTGCACTAAAAAAATGTACCATGCTTATCTAAGGAAAAGCACTGTAATTGTATAGGGGGTTGGGAGAAAGTTAGGGGAGGGAAAGTGTTTGGAAGGAGAGGGAGAGGAGGAGAGACAGATGGTAGGAACAAAATGGGAGAGAATCTTTTGTATCTTTCCTCTTTTACTGTAGAGACATTAAAAGCTTAATATTTTATGAGCATCTTCTTCCTTACAAAAGCTGGCAAAGGATGGGATTCAGTATGAGTCTGGCAGATTGATTTACAAACCCACCTTACGAACTCATGCTGCTTAAACATACCAGAATGTGACAATTAAAGCCAACATCTGGAATTCATTGGTGGAGCAGATCCTAAGTAAACATTCAATGAATGTCCATTTCCTTAGCATTGGATTTCCTCTGGCTACCACAGCTTAACTAGTGTCATCCTGTCAGATAGAGCTGATGATAATAGCAGAGCAAAATGTGAAAGTAATGAGCCAGACCTGTTTATTCCATTCTTTAGCAGCAAAACCAAAATAAAGCAGGGCTAGAGACACTACTGTGACTTTCACTGCACTGGAGAAGTCAAAACAAATGAAACATACAAAACAGAGGTGTCAGTGAATTAAAATCTCATTCTCACATTCTGAGAATGTTTTGGCATTTCTGGTTTGTCAGAATATTTACTTTTTCATGCTGTTCCACCCCCATTCTTTCCTCTCCCATCTTGTGGAACTGAGGGGTAGCTCTCAAAGTTCCAACCCCAGAGAGGGCATTAAAAAGAAGATAGATGCTGTACTTAAAACTCATTAGCCCACCAGTTTTCACCTCTGTCTCCCTTTGTGGGCCTCTCGTTACTCAGGCCTTTCAAAATTTCTGGTCTTCAGCGGGACTTCATTGTGTCATGAACCAGATCCTGCCATTTTACTAGCCTCACATTGGGATTTGAATTTGGCACAAGCTTGAGATGCACAAATGAGTCAAAGTTCTGGATGTGTAATGTCGGTGCGACTCACTCAAGTCTGAACAGGGGAGATTTTCAAAGGCACAAACAGCGGTTAAGTGCCTAACTGCCCCTTGTGCATCTGAAAGGCTCCACCTTTGGTTTAAACTTTGCATGGTTCCCCCCCTTCTCCCCCCCCCCCCAAAAAAAGGAATTGGCATTGGCCTAATTTTTCTCAATGGTAAAACTCCCATTGACTTCAGGGGGAGATGACTCAGGCCAGCGCTGAGCCCTTTCAGAAATCCCACTCTTTCTGCCTCCTGTCATTCGGTGCTTCGATAGTGATTGCTAGATGCCTGTCTATCCTTTCTTCGCTGGAGAAGTCGACCCTGGAAGCAGAAAACACTGAAGTTAGTTATGGGAAGCCCCTTCCTTTGAAAATGACCTACCCCAGGCTGCCTCTGAGAGCATTAGGAGCAGTAAGAGATTTAGAACCTGATTTTCAGAGGTACTGAGCACCCACAGCACCCTGTGCCTTCAATGGCAGTTAATGCTCAGTGCATCTGAGCATTAACCCCCCTGTCAGGTGTGGCTGCATGAGTAGGAATTCTTTTTTAGACTAACTAGGCCAGGAAAGCCTTTGAGTTGGCACCACATCTACATCCCCTGTCTTTGGTGCTTGAGTCTTTTGATCCCCAGGTAATCGGGTGCCTAAATACAGCCTTTAAATGATAGGACTTTTTCAAAGCCTTCTGGGGCACTTGTCTTTAACAAGTCACCAGGGCCTGATGAAATGCATCCTAGAATACTCAAGGAGCTAATAGAGGAGGTATCTGAGCCTCTAGCTATTATCTTTGGAAAATCATGGGAGACGGGAGAGATTCCAGAAGACTGGAAAAGGGCAAATATAGTGCCCATCTATAAAAAGGGAAATAAAAACAACCCAGGAAACTACAGACCAGTTAGTTTAACTTCTGTGCCAGGGAAGATAATGGAGCAAGTAATTAAGGAAATCATCTGCAAACACTTGGAAGGTGGTAAGGTGATAGGGAATAGCCAGCATGGATTTGTAAAGAACAAATCATGTCAAACCAATCTGATAGCTTTTTTTGATAGGATAACGAGTCTTGTGGATAAGGGAGAAGCTGTGGATGTGGTATACCTAGACTTTAGTAAGGCATTTGATACGGTCTCGCATGATATTCTTATCGATAAACTAGGCAAATACAATTTAGATGGGGCTACTATAAGGTGGGTGCATAACTGGCTGGATAACCGTACTCAAGAGAGTTATTATTAATGGTTCCCAATCCTGCTGGAAAGGCATAACGAGTGGGGTTCCGCAGGGGTCTGTTTTGGGACCAGCTCTGTTCAATATCTTCATCAACGACTTAGATATTGGCATAGAAAGTACGCTTATTAAGTTTGCGGATGATACCAAACTGGGAGGGATTGCAACTGCTTTGGAGGACAGGGTCATAATTCATAGATTCATAGACTTTAAGGTCAGAAGGGACCATTATGATCATCTAGTCTGACCTCCCACATGATGCAGGCCACAAAATCTGACCCACCCATTCCTGGAATAATTCTCTCCCTTGACTCAGCTGTTGAAGTCCCCAAATCATGATTTAAAGACTTCAAGTCGCAGAGAATCCTCCAGCAAGCGACCCCTGCCCCATGCTGCGGAGGAAGGCGAAAAACCTCCAGGGCCTCTGCCAATCTACCCTGGAGGAAAATTCCTTCCCGACCCCAAATATGGCGATCAGCAGAACCCCGAGCATGCGGGCAAGATTCTCCAGCCAGACCCACATTGACCATTGATACTAATTACCAGCGATTGCATGTTATTGACTTATTGACTAAAATCACATTATCCCATCAAACCATCCCCTCCATAAACTTATCAAGCTTAATCTTAAAGCCACAGAGGTCTTTCGCCCCCACCGTTTCCCTCGGAAGGCTATTCCAGAACTTCACCCCTCTGACGGTTAGAAACCGTCGTCTAATTTCAAGCCTAAACTTCCCGACGGCCAGTTTATATCCATTTGTTCTCATGTCCACATTAGTACTGAGCTGAAATAATTCCTCTCCCTCCCTGGTATTTATCCCTCTGATATATTTAAAGAGAGCAATCATATCCCCCCTCAGCCTCCTTTTGGTTAGGGTAAACAAACCGAGCTCCTCGAGTCTCCTTTCATGCGACAGGTTTTCCATTCCTCTGATCATCCTAGTGGCCCTTCTCTGTACCCGTTCCAGTTTGAGTTCATCCTTTTTAAACATGGGAGACCAGAACTGCACACAGTACTCCAAATGAGGTCTCACCAGCGCCTTGTATAACGGAAGCAGCACCTCCTTATCCCTACTAGAAATACCTCGCCTAATGCATCCCAAGACCGCATTAGCTTTTTTCACGGCCACGTCACATTGCCGACTCATAGTCATCCTGCGATCAACCAGGACTCCGAGGTCCTTCTCCTCCTCCGTCACTTCCAACCGATGCGTCCCCAGCTTATAACTAAAATTCTTGTTAGTCATCCCTAAATGCATCACCTTACACTTCTCACTATTAAATTTCATCCTATTACTATTACTCCAGATCTGGACAAATTGGAGAAATGGTCTGAGGGAAACAGGATGAAGTTTAACAAAGACAAATGCAAAGTGCTCCACTTAGGAAGGAAAAATCAGTTTCACACATACAGAATGGGAAGAGACTGTCTAGGAAGGAGTATGGCAGAAAGGGATCTAGGGGTTATGTGGACCACAAGCTAAATATGAGTCAACAGTGTGATGCTGTTGCAAAAAAAGCAAACATGATTCTGGGATGTATTAACAGGTGTGTTGTTAGCAAGACACGAGAAGTCATTCTTCCGCTCTACTCTGCTCTGGTTAGGCCTCAGCTGGAGTATTGTGTCCAGTTCTGGGCACCGCATTTCAAGAAAGATGTGGAGAAATTGGAAAGGGTCCAGAGAAGAGCAACAAGAATGATTAAAGGTCTTGAGAACATGACCTATGAAGGAAGGCTGAAAGAATTGGGTTTGTTTAGTTTGGAAAAGAGAAGACTGAGAGGGGACATGATAGCAGTTTTCAGGTATCTAAAAGGGTGTCATAAGGAGGAGGGAGAAAACTTGTTCACCTTAGCCTCTAAGGATAGAACAAGAAGCAATGGGCTTAAACTGCAGCAAGGGAGGTCTAGGTTGGACATTAGGAAAAAGTTCCTAACTGTCAGGGTGGTTAAACACTGGAATAAATTGCCTAGGGAGGTTGTGGAATCTCCATCTCTGGAGATATTTAAGAGTAGGTTAGATAAATGTCTATCAGGGATGGTCTAGACAGTATTTGGTCCTGCCATGCGGGCAGGGGACTGGACTCGATGACCTCTCGAGGTCCCTTCCAGTCCTAGAAACTATGAATCTATGAATCTCTTTCTCCCCTTCCCTTAAGGTCCCACCAGATATCTCCACCCTGTTCTCCTCACCAAATTCATTGAGGAATTTATTTTTCTTTTAATTTTTGTTCGGGCCATCAATCTAAATAAGGGCTGAGCCCACAGTGACGTAATCGTAGTCCATATGACAAGAAATACCAGTCTACCAGCCATTGCAACACTTTTCCTCCCAGAGTTTTCTCTACCTTGGCCTGGTCTACACTGGGGGGGGGGGGGGGGGGAGTATCGATGTAAGATACGCAACTTCAGCTATGGGAATAGCGTAGCTGAAGTCGACGTATCTTATTTCGACTTACCTCTCGTCCTCACAGCGTGGGATCGACGGCCGTAGCTCCCCCGTCGACTCCGCTATCGCCGCTCGCCCTGGTGGAGTTCTGGAGTCGACGGGAGCGCGTTTGGGGATCGATATATCGCGTCTAGACGAGACGCGATATATCGATCCCCGATAGATCGATCGCTACCCGCCGATCTGGCGGGTAGTCTGGACGTACCCTTTGTGTCCATTCTCCATGCTGGGTGAGATGACCTTTGTGGGCCAGTGGGTGTTTGTTCGAAGTGACTGGGAGGGCTTGTTTTCCCAGCCAGTAAGCCAGTTCCTGTGCGATAGAATGCAGCTCTCATCACAGCTGAATTGATAAGAATCAGTCTTGCATCTTTCACCCACACTGAGGTTGCAACCATGGTCTCCAAACTCAGTGGTCATTCCCAGGGCAGTAGGGATGGTACTAGGTGTAGCAGCCATCTAGAGGTTCACCAGGCCATCGTTTCCAGAGTTTTCTTTCCGGTGTTAGGATTGAGATTTCCGGTACTTGGCTATGTGGGCTTTGGCTTTGAGAAGAGTCTTATTTCAAAGTTTAGATCACAGCCATTTCAGCCCTCAAGGGAAGGTATTAATTTTTGTTTCACCCAGATGTTTGTGAGCAGTGATATATTCTGTTGTGTCCTACAATTGAAGAAGCTCAGTATCAGACCATGCAGCTGGAGCGCAAAAAGAGGTGCGACAATCAGGCATTCCAATAACTGAAAATGATTCCTGTATGACTTCGCCGAAAGGGTTCCCAAGCATATGAAGCTCTGACTGCTATGGGGGTGACAATCATGCAATTCAAAATCAGGTCACTTATTTATGTGTCTAAATAGGGTCTTAGCTTAATTTTATCTATCCATTTTTGCAAAATATGGCCATTGGTTCCAGCGACCTAGAAGCATCTCACACCGTGCTGGGTCATTGAGTCAATGCTGATTTAATGGAAGAATGCACCAATTGAAACAGCAGGGCCTCTTCCTGCAAAGAAGGACCCAAAATACTCTTTGGAAGTCTCCAGTCCAAGTATTGCCCATCTTAGCTTGAGAAGAGATCTGATAAACCCACAGCCCAAGGCAGAATAGCTGCAAGTGAAACTCATTTGGCCATTGCATTTTATATTCTGATAAAACAGAATTGCCTGCCAGGATAGAATTGAAGAAGCAAAGAAATATTTTTGTGTTGGCCCTTCTTTCCCTGGGCTTTGCATGAGCTTTAACCTAGAAGTCTGAACTGTGGCATGAAAGAACTCACAGAAAGGAGAGATGCAGGTAAGTTTACACGTGTGTTTTTGCTTCACTGGTGGATTTTCCAAAGCAGCCTGTAAATATCTTTGAGTTTTGGTGCCAACAGTAGGCTGAAGTACCAATTTCCTTCTGCGGAAGAGAGACTCTTGAGGTCTATAAAGTTTATACAGTATCCTTTCAGATTTTTATTAGCCCAGTAAAAGATATCATATTTTCTGTGCCTCTGTATCTCTAGACAGCATGAATTGGGGAAATGTTCCACAGGGCAATGCACTGAATGCTGTTGCTGAAAATTCTGATTTATCTGAGCCATGAAAGCAGTAGTCCCAATATATCATAAAAGCTCTTGAAATGCTGCAGACACACAGCGCCAAAGGGGGCCACTGGTTATGTTGTCATTCAAGTTTTACTTCTTGTAGCTGATTAGCGCTACCCGAAAGCAGATTTTCTCCAGTCTGTTCCTCGTCCCTTAGTGTATGCCTGAAAGCATGAATTTAATTGGTTGTTTCTATGTTTAAAAGTGGTGCTTAGGCAATCGCTAAGCCTGTGAGGGCCCAGCGAGTCTACAGTACTTACCTATGTTAAAAATAATTATTTTTATGAAGGGAGTGGCTAGAGGTTCATACCTCATTGTGCTAGGCCCCACTATACCAACGCATCATAAGAAAGAGTCACTATCCCAAAGAGCCTATGGTCTAAACAGACAAAATAACAAAGGGTGGATAGGGAAACAGAGGGACAGTGAAGCAAAGTGATTTGACCAAGTTCACACAGCAAATCAGTTGTAGAGCCAGGAACAGAACCCAGGTCTTCTAGTTTATAGTGCCTAGTATTTTCTTCTTTTTCTTTGTTTTTGTTTAAAAGACAGTTGAACAAGAAAACAAAGACTTGGCTAGTATGATGTGTGTTTTATAAAATCTGTTGAGCAGGAAATTCAAATGAGACTCATAGCAAGAATGTGTGAAAATATACCCACTTAGGGGAAAATTCTGTAAGTTGATGACAGAATAAGGGTTAATGAACAAGTTGGTTGTCAAATAAATTAAATTTTCCTTTTAAGGCTAAGTTGCTGCTGTTTTTTGTTTTTGTTTGTTTGTTTTTTAAGACTAGGGATAAGGAAAGCTGCTTTCAAATTTATTCTTTAGTTTTTATGGAAGAGAAAAAGGAGGAGTGAGGATGGAAGAAATGCTGGATGAAGAAGGAATGCAAGGTCAGAGATAAGAGCGTTCTTGCTGTGCTCAGCTTAGTCTAAGATAGTTTGTCACCTATCATTCTTACTGAGAAGATCTTCTTGCTAGTGAGAAATAGATCCAAAATGGCTTGGTGTTTAAAAAAATAGATGGAGTTACAAGGATCAATATAATGTAATACAAGTGGGGCTCCAGGACAGACTCGCCACAGCCTGGATTCTAGGTCTGTCTGCTTGGAGAGAGCGAGGTTTATTTGTGCAGTAGTAACTAGCATGCCAAGGGCTGAGCTGAACTGACCCCAGAGTGCCAGGTGCTCCACTGCCTTGCACCTTGTGCAGTCATTGGCCCCAGTGCAAAGACTAAGAAGCCTGGGGTTGTGTCATCTTTGTGCTGATTCCCTGTGGGTGTTATCTGAGGGGAAACGTGCATCCTGCTGACCCTTTCCCTCCCACATGCACAGCCCTCCTCGGGTCCAGTAAATAGGGCGGGTCCGTGCCACAAAGGCAGCCGAGCCCCTGCCACGTCCATGTGGGGAGGAATGATTGAGCCCTTGGGTCTTCTGGTGTGCGCTGATTGCTGGTGGAAGGTAAATCTGACCTAACTCTGTTGTCTTTTGCATCATTTATCTCACCTAAAAATAACATTGTGGCCCCTGTGGTTGCCTTAAGGGTTATTTGTAGTGTGGTCTCTTTTCCCTTTCCCCTTCCAGAACACTAGCATTGCCGAGCAGAAGAACTGTACCATTGTGTGAGTCCAAAGGAAACACTGGATAGAAAATGTGAGGAATTTTTAGGCCATGATATGTTTGGACTAGGAAGCAAGGGACTTGCAGGAATGCAGGGTACAGTTCCAAAAATATTCCCTGCAATAGTGCTCTTGGTCAGTAACCGTTATTTTTATTGGCTCATTGGTCCCCTTGAAGAGTGGTGATGTCATTTTCCCTCACGGTGGAGGTGGAAATGGAAACACAAAGAATGTTCTGTGATTTTTCAGGGGCGAGAGTGGACAGCGGAGCCAGATGACTTGCCTTGTCTTAAATGCTTTTTCTAATAGAAAAACAAAAACGATGGCATCTTGAAGGCCAGCAGTGACTGCTTTAGAAACAATAGCAAATAGCACTGTAGAAGCCCTCTCCAAAAACCTCCCTTCTCTTCCTCCCCCTTGAGTTTTCTACCTGCTGTAAAATCTTGTGTTTCTCTCCCAGCTGATTATTTTTTGTAAAGGCTGATATCAGGGGGTGCATATTGCATTTGATTTGTTATTTAATTATTTACACTGATATAACAAAAACAGGTGCCCATCTCAGCACCCTGGGCACCTCTAGCAAACACTTTAAAGAGAGAATATATTAAAAAACAAGCAAATGAACAAACCCTCAGCAACTCTGTAATGTATACTACTACTAAAAGAAGCACAAAAAGATAAAGTAAATTCCCCTCCTTTGTCCTGTGGAGGCAATGTGGCCCAGTGGTTAGAGTAATAGGCTGGGCGTTAGAAAATCTGGGTTCTAATCCCAGGTCTCGCACTGACCTATGGGGTGTTTCCTGTCTGTCACCTTGTGTGTTGTCTATGTAGATTGTTCTCTCTTTGGGGCAGAGATCATCTCTTCCTGTATGTTTGGCATTGCTTAGCACAGTGGGGCTGTGAACCTCATTGGATCCTCTGTAATGAAAACAATAACCATCCCAATGACAATTGCTTCTTCAGCAGACCTCCTGAAAAGATGAGCCTTGTAACATGCTGTGAAGGTCAACAGCTTTGAGCTATTTTGGACTGTAGGGTGGGAAGAGGCCCTCAAAGAGAATGCTCTGCCGACAGTCCCCTCTTTACACTGTGGGGGATCCAGCTCCAGCATCTCTGCTGATCTCAGCTGGGGGTTATATGGCCGAGAGAGAGATTTCTGCTTGAGTCAATGGAGAGGCATTCTGAGATTTTCATTCATGAAAGGAAGGAGGCCATAAAGTTTCCTGAGCTTAGCTAGAGAGTTAAGCCCTGTTTCAGCAATGTATTTTAAGTATGTGTGTAAGTTCAAGCATGTGAGCCATTACGTTGACATCAATTGACTTACTGGATCGGGACCTTGCTGAGCAGTTTTTAGTTGGGGGGGGGGAGGGAGGAGGAGGAATCTGTGAAACACTTCAGTGCCTTTCTCAGGATTGTTCTGCAGGCATCTTGGGGTTGTGGAAGAAGGGAAATTAAAAAAAAACAAAAAACATGCTAAGTCAAAGCTTTGCTAACCCTGAAACATAACATTAGGGTTGATAAAGTCCATGGGATGCTGACAGTTATACAGTGGCAGGAAATTGTAAAAGGTGTCAGGTTTTCCATTTTAATTCTGGGAATACTCTGGAAGTAGGTTTCCTAGGAAATGCTGTTGAAAAGGTCCCTCTTTCTGAATTGTAAAGATTTACAATTTACCTTTTCTGTTAATCTTTTGTTCCTCAAAAGGTCAAATAAGGGAAATTCCCTTTTTAGCTTTTTTTTAACAGGTTTTCCCCATTGCACTGGATAACAGAGTTTCTAAGTAAATGCACCAGTCTCATTGGAAACAGAACATTTAAATGCAAGTTGTCTACAAAGGCTCTAGAGGGATACAATTATATGGCATAATTCATACAACTTATTTAACGTACAGTATATGTATTACTAATACTTAGCACTTACATAAGCACTTTACAACTTCAGAGCACTGAACAAACAACTGATTAATCCTCAAAGAAGGCAGGAGGTAGGCAAGTAAGAACATTTTTAGTGGCAAGATGGAGCTTGGAATGTCACTGCAGCTAAAGGCTAGACATACATTTCCTTCTGCAGATGGGTGTAGGTGTGTGCCGTTGGGATAGACATTTTAATTTCTTAGTGATAACTTTCTTGCCGAACAGTGGCTGATAGGTTTGGGGTATTTTGTTCTTCATCAAGCCTTTCATTAATAAACTGCTGGATATCTCTATCTAACTGCACCCATTATGTTAGAGACTGTGTTGTGCTCAGTCCTGTATTTCTTGCGCACACATACCCCCAAACGCCCACTGGTTTCATTAGGATATCTTGGGTGCAGATGCAATGCCAGATTGAGTCATAAGGGCAAAATCTAAATGCCTGCACACACAGCAGCCAGGTTTTTGTGCAGCTCCACATGTGATGTTTTATGCAAACTGTTTTTAATAAGCCAATTTGCATATTTGAAGGTAATTTGCATATGGTCATAAAGTTCTGCTTTATGCAGAGTTTGCCCACCTCTGATCTAGACTGATGTCCTGTATGTTACAGGTCACCAACACCACCCGCATCCACACACTAAATCCAGCAGCGAAAGCGAGACCAAGTATTACAGCCCCTCGGAGACTAAGCTATTATGTGCCACAGGCAGAGGATAGCGCTGACAGAGGCCTGCCTGTGCTCGAGGCCCTTGCAATGGCAGGGAATTGATATATGAGAGAGAGCCAGATAATCCTGGCAAGTTACCTACACCCCAGGCTGCAGAGGAAGACCAAATAATAATAATAATTAATAATAAGCCCAAAGTCACTGCCAATCTGACCTGGGGGGGAAATTCCCTTCCGGACCCCACAGATGGGTTTGTGGGATTACTGGGGGGCTTGAGTTGGTGGGTGCTGGAGGGGATGTGTGGAGCTGCTGAGGTGCCTGGGTACATTGCCCGAGGGTAGCTGGATGCTGTCCACGGTGTTTAGGGTAGGTGGTTGGCGGCTGAGGTGGCGGTGCTGGCTGCTGTTGGTGCTGGGATGTCTGGGGAAGCTGAGGTAGGTAGCTGTCTGGGAGGGAGCCAGAGTCTGTCTGGGGGGCAGGTAGCTAGAGGTCTGGTGACTGGGGTCACTCTGGGAGTCTAGTGGGGGCTGGGGATCTTTGGGAGCTGTCTGGAAGGCAGGGGGCTGGGGGCTGGCTGGAAGTTAGGGAGTCTCTCTGGGCCCTGCCTGGGGCTAGCAGTGAGTCCCCTCAACTTCTGTCCACACCAGCCAGGCCACCAGCTGCTACTGCCCCTGCTGTTTCCCTGCTTGGATTCAGCAGAGGGAGCAGCCAGGGGTGGGGCAGACATGCAGGCAGGCTGCTTGAAGCCATGCTCCACAGCAGCATCTAGTGGCCATCAGGGCTCCTGCAGCTCCTGCCCTCAGTTCAGCTGGATGCGTGAGAGATGCAGGACTCTTGGCAGCCCTGAGCATGAAATAGGGCTGAAGTAGGACTTAAGTGATGCACAGGCCTTCTGCTAGCCCTATACGTAGGGGTATATTTCACCCTTAACGGAGGGCTTAGGTGGGGTTTAAGTGTGGCATAGGGCCCTGTGTGGGGCTGGAGTGAATTTCCCCTAGAGTGCAAGGACTTGTCTACATACAGAATTACACCAGGTGTGATTTGTAAATTGATGCAGAAGGCTGTGTAAAATTTTTATTTTCGTTTAAACCTGGCTTAATTTGGTTTATCTTAAATCAGTTTGGGCATGTCTACATGCTTCCTATACTGTTAGAAGTGGTTTTCCCATCAATCTAGATAAGCCACCTCCCCAAGCAGTGGTAGCTACATCGACCTAGCTGTGTCTACATTCAGGGTTAGATCAGCTTAACTATGATGTTGTGGTGTGTGAATTTTTCATACCCTTGAGTGATGTAGCTAGATCAAACTTAATTTTAAGTTTAGACCAGACCTTAGTAACAGGTTAGAGCTACACCAAAATAAGCCATGCGTAATAAGTGTGTCCACATCAGAATTTGCTTTCCACCATGCACATTTGTGTGTAGACAAGGCCGGATTCTGATCTCAATTACGCTAGTATAAATCCAGGGTAACTGAATTGGATGGAGTCACACATTCATTTACAGAATCTGTCCCTTTGTGTGTAATGGAATGTCTGCTTTGGGAGATTATAGCTAGATTATGCAGTGAGTGGGTATGTAAGGGGCAGCGGATCAGCCAGTCACTTGATTTGCTATCCTCTGGCTAGTGAATGCTAGCCAGCTTTCATTATAAACAATATTTTAGGCATTTAAGAAGACTGCAGTTTGTATCCTTCGAAGTTTAAAAGGGAAGATCATACTTTGCTCTTTCAGAAATTAATGACCTTAATAGGCCTTCCAGTAACTGCAGCGTGTAGGTTCCTTCCCCCCACCCCACCCGAGTTTCTAACTTTAAAACGGTTCTGTGCATGAGTGCATGATTCACTCTCCTGGGCAGAACTAAAGCCTGTTGCCTAATTGGAGAAGAAAAATCTTTGATATGTGTGGGCTACAGATTAAAGAAATCTAACGGCCTCTCAAATTTAATCAGCCCAAGTATGTTTGGTGGATCTGAGGTAAATTGTATCAGAAACGCTAATGACAGCGGCTAATTAATTTCCTTTCTTTTGTTTTTCAAATACATAGGCAAATAAACTGCACTGGAATTGTGGGGTGGTTTTTTTTGGGGGGGGGGGGTCTGTCAGGACACATGCTAACGGAAATAAGCAGAACAAAACACAGCAGCTAATTGTACGCCATTAGAAAAAGCAAATGTCCTCTCCCATGCCACTATAAACAGGATTTAACTACCATACCTGGATTCCACTGTGCAATAAAACAGACAGGGAGAGCTGGATTCATTTTCTGTGTTATGTTAGAGTGAACTGTTTATAACAGTTCCCTTTTCTTTTACATAAATCTCATTTGGAGAAACAAATCCTGCCCGAGAAAGCAGCGCTCTTTATTGAGTTAGTCTCCATTGTATCGTATACGACTGTATATTTGAGTTTATGTCTAAGGGCTAAATTATGGTCCCTCTGTACAGCCATGTGTATATACTCTGTTGCAACAGCAAAGTCACATTTTAGGATATGCTGCAGTTTCAGCCTCTGACTGCCAGAAACTGGGACTGGACGGCAGCGAATGGACCACTTGATAATTGCTCTGTTCTGTTCATTCCCTCTGAAGCATCTGGTACCCAGCCACTGTCGGAAGACAGGATCCTGGGCTAGATGGACCATTGGTCTGACCCAATATGGCCGTTCTTATGTTAGAGCTTCATTGCACCCAACAGCTGTTGTGCCAGCCATGCATACAGAGGGTCTGGCTAATAAAGGCTCATGGTTGTGGATCCGCCGGCCCTGACCCCATCCCCAAGCCTCTCTGTGCAGTGGGTAGCAGGGAGCCACCTCCAATCTGTGCTCTGCAGCATTCAGAGATGGCAGAACCGAGCTCTCCATATGCTGTCCTGCACCCAGAGTAGAACTGCGCCTGTTCTGTTGGAGTGGGGGATCCTCTGGGACCACAGGGCATAGTTGGGAGTGAGGGGTGAAAGCCAGTTAAACTTTGGGGCACTCAGGGCCACATTAGCAACTTTCCAGGAACCTGAGTGCAGCACCTAATTTTTGATCCCAAATAAACATGCCCACCCGAAATGTTCGTATTTTCATAATGTCATTGTGGTGCCTGTTGTTGGACATGCGAATAAAAAGTCAAGATTCCTGCCTTGAGGAGCTTAATCTAAATTACGCAAATAACCTACCATGTGGGGGGGAAAGTAAGGGGAAAATATTTACTTGTATTTCTATCTTCCATGATAAATGAATAGAAATTGCTTGTTGTTGGAGTTCTCCAGCAGTGAAAACCAGAAACTTAAGGCATTCACAGAGAACAGCAGGAGACTGACCTCCTAGTATTTAATAAAAATACGCAGCGCTTACTTAGTGATTTGCATCTGAGGATTTCAAAGCCCCTTAAAGAATTTGGTAAATCGCATGATCCCCATTTTACATATGGGGAAACTAAGTCACGGAGAGAAGTAACTTGCAAAGAGTCACACACAGCCGGTCTCCTGGCTTCTCTCTCTCTAGTTAAAGTACTTATATGGCCCCCAGCACTGCAGTATCTGAGCCCTTCGCAATCTATCCTCACAGTACCCCGTGGGGTGGGGAAGTTCTATTATTCTCACTGAACTGAGGCATAGAGGGGTGGAAATGACCACAGGTCACTCAGGAAGTCTGTGGTGGAGCAGGGACTTGAACTTGGGTCTCTAAGCTAGTGCCATAACCACTGGGCCATCTTTCCTCTGCCAGCCCTTGTTCCATATAGCTAAGAGAACCGAAAAGTCCACACTTGGGGCCTGATCCTGCAAGCTGCTGAGTGCTTTGTAAGAAGTGCCAATCATCCTAAACTCCTAGGTGCTCAGATGCCATGGGGATGCATGTGGTATAAGAACCTAGATGGATCAATAGACGTGCTGAGTGTCTCCAATTCCTAGTGCCGTTCAGGAGACATTCTGCGCCTCACAGGACCATACTCTTCAGGAATCTGGAGCCTACACTTTCATTACCTCTGCTTTGCAAGACCTTTTTTTTTTTTTTTTTAAGTCTTTCTTTAAGAGGGAGAGAACGGCAATTGACCCACAATCATTGCCAGATCTTTACTGACTGACACTGAGGTATGAGAAAAAGTCAGCAAAATATAGAATCTGTCAAGGAGTAGAGAGCTCTCAAAAGAAGCCCTGGGAATTGGAGATTGTGTGAAACAAAAGCACCATTATTTCTCATGAGCTTCAGCTTAGAAGTTCCAGTGTGTAAAGGCACTGCAGACCTCATCCATTGAATGGGAAGTGGCTGTGAAAGAAAAAGAATCCATTTAAGGTCTAATTGTGAAGAAGTTCTAGGAGCTTTGACCCACACTGTCCTCATTACATCTGGAATCTGGTGGTGATGGATTCATTCTGTTTCAGAAAACCACTTGAATTTACAAACTCGCCTCCACCATTAGTTTCTGATGCTTTTATGCAACCAAACTTTAACTGGTCCACCTGAGAGTGGAATAGTTTTCTCTCAACCATGGAGAATTCTTTAATATACCCAATAAAATGCAGGTATTTTTTACTGTCACCTTCTGTTAATATAATAATACTTTCTAACTCCTTTTAGCACCTTTCATCTAAAGCCTGGTCCACACTAACCCCCCACTTCGAACTAAGATACGCAACTTCAGCTACGTTATTCACGTAGCTGAAGTCGAACTATCTTAGTTTGAACTTACCGCGGGTCCAGACGCGGCAGGCAGGCTCCCCCGTCGACTCAGCGTACTCCTCTCACGGAGCAGGAGTACCGGCGTCGACAGCGAGCACTTCCGGGATTGATCCGGGATCGATTTATCGCGTCTAGACAAGACGCAATAAATAGATCCCAGAAGATCGATTGCTTACCGCCGGACCTGGAGGTAAGTATAGACGTACCCTAAGTCTCTCAAAGCATCAGCAGTCAGGTGAGTTTAGAAACCTTCATTTAAAGTATATATTTTCTTCAATAACTATAGATAATTGCTCACTAATTTGGAACAGTCAGCCATTTAAATGTCCATTCATGTCAGTTTGGGGTGTGAAAGAAATACAAAAAATATTTTTGGACAATACTGGTGCAAAGCCGTTTTGGGCTGTTTTTCTGGTGGGCCAGAGGTTTCTGGGATGGGAGGAAATCTAGTTTTCTCCTTTGAAACAGAGCCCCACAGCCACAGGGGGTTTTTAAACCAATTTTTGCATGTTCTAGTTTCTACATTACACCATACTGGAGATGGCAGGGTGTTCGGGCATTGCAAAAGGTGCTGTACTCTTCTGTGTACTGCAGTGGTGGTTTCCAATGGTGGTTCCTGTCAGGGCCGGCTCCAGGCACCAGCTTACCAAGCAGGTGCTTGGGGCGGCCACTTCGGAGAGGGGTGGCATGTCCAGCTGTTCGGCGGCAATTCGGCGGACGGTCCCTCACTCCTGCTCGGAGCGAAGGACCTCCCACCGAATTGCCGCCGCAGATCGCGATTGCGGCTGCTTTGTTTGTTTGTTTTGTTTTGTTTTGTTTGGCTGCTTGGTTTGGCCAAAACCCTGGAGCCGGCCCCGGTTCCTGTGCCCCAGCATCTGGGACTACTTGGGGGAAGGTCAGCGGAGGAGCGAGGCTGAGACTGTTAGCTCCACAGTGATGTGGATCCACTGTCCATCCCCCGCCCTTGCATAGAGGCACGCACAGCTACCGGAGCTGCTGCTCCATGGCTTTGGGGAGAAGGATTACTTATCCCAGGCCTGTCGTGGATCTTCCCAGCATCCATCCTAGAGATTCAGGCTCTGCATTGAGCCCGACTGGCAGATTTCCCTTTGCAAAATCACTTGTAATGATCAGAGGCAGTACTCATTACATTTCATGTGGCTGATTTCAGAAAACTGCAAGCAAAAGTGATTGAGTCCTGTTGTATATTGTAAAAATAAAAATAAACGGTGGGCTCTTGTCATCCTACAGTGTAAGGATGGAGTGGGTGGGTAAGGAGGAGAGGAGAAAGAGAGAAAAAGTCTTCAGAATCCTGCCTTCTATAGCATTCACATACAAGGAGCCCAGCTTTGGCCCTTGTTACACCTGCAGTAGCTCTTCTTCAGCAATTCACGTAATTCTCTGGAGCTTGCTGCCCTTCATCAAGTAGATGTTACGCTTCTTGTGTTAATGCCCTTGGGAAAAATAACAAGTGCATATGATTAGGAAGGTGCTTTGATAGGACTGCAAATATAGCCCAGGAGCTTAACTGGAAGGTAAATATTCACTGCCTCTTCTGGTTGTGTACACACCATTTAATGTCCTTAATGGGCTAGTTCTCCCCTCTCACTCGTATATTTCTCTATGATGTATTGGTAAGGCTTTTACAGACTTTTATTTTGCAGTGTGATGACATGGTTATAAAAATGCACTAAACCATTGAGGAGAGGAGGGGGTCATGCTTACAACCCTTTTGGCTGGATTCTGTGCCGATTTGCACTTTGAAGTCATTGGGCATTTCTCGGTGCTGAATTTGGCCCTGCAGGTTTACAATGATTTTGCTTGACTTGTGCCTTCTCAGTTTTGGCTTACGAGGTGGGGGCTGGTACTTTAGTGGGAACCCGAGGGGGCTTCAGTCCTCAGGGAGACACAATTATCTTCCTCAACTCCCCCGTGCGCATAGGAAACAGATGCCCCAGGTACCCCTCTGAAGCAAAGTAGACTCCCCTCCAGGGTCGGCGAGTAATGCTGGTTTGTATGGTGGTGAGGGGGTGCGCCCATGGCCTCTCTACCCCTTTTGGCGTGGCTAGCAGCAGAGAACAGTCCTTGTGCACTCCATGCAAAGACTGCAGTTGTGACTGGTCTTGCACCAGGAGGGATATGGGAATGGGTTTGGTGCATCAGTGTGACTTGAGATGCCTGCTCTGGGAAGCAGCACAGAAGCTATGTAACAGTGCAGAGTAGAATTACAAACAGTTTAGGACAGAGCGTGAAGACAAACACCATGCTGAGTTTTAGCCATAGCGGTATCTAGGGAGGCAGGGTGCCATTACCCAAATTAAAATCTGATAAGACACCAAGTTTAACACCTCTGCACTTTCAAGGAGTGTCAAGGGATCTTTATTAGCTACAAGGGGTCAGAAACTTGGGTGAACAACATGGCAAGAAGATGCCAAATATTCCCATTCCGATTTACATTCTGCTATCTCATCCAGGGCTGAGTTTCAAGGGAGAAACCAAGACTCAGGGCCGCAACACACTCTCACCTGCTGGACCCTGGGAAGTCAGCTGCTCACTTGTACCTATGAAGCCCACTTCTGTTCCAGCGCTACAACATGCTTTTCATCTGACGGTGTCATTCACCTTTCCTGATTTATGCCAGTTCCATGGAGGAAAAATGTTTGTTTTGATTTCATAGGGATTAGATGGAGTTAGTATTCTGCAGCTGCCATGTCACAAACATTTGTTTATCTTCAACTGTCCTCACAGTTCAGAGCATGACATCCACCCTAACGTTCTATTGATTGATCTCTGGATCAAGGTCACCTGCAACTCATTTTTCTTCTGTAACATTCTTGCCAGAGCTGCTTCTCCTCCCCACCTGTCTCCACCCTGGTTCAGAGAAAGAGCAAGTGTTTGCAGAAGCAGATCTTGCTTCAAAGTAGCAGATGCCATGATCATTTCCCCCCCACTCCGAATGTGAAATGGCTGATATAACTCAGCCAGCGTTCTGCTAGGCCTCAGTCTGGACACCACCTGTCTGAGGGTTGGACATGTGCCAAAATTGGATCATTTGGACCCCAGAATCCCTTTCATGTGCTAACGAAGGCATTGTTCCCCCCAGCTTGGTAAATTTGTCTTTACTTGTACTTCACTGACCCTCAATAGGCACATATCCATAGGCAGAGTGATGTGGGCAGGGCCGTCATGCATTGATTGGCTTGAGGAGGGGAAAAAAGCCCACTTTGTCAAGCTGCAGACAATGTGGCCAAGAGAAAGAGTGGGTCTGCATTTATTTGGGAGGGGTTATTCTTACCACTGGGAGCTGAAGAGTAGGAAGGGGAAGAAAGGCAGCTGTGCTTGGGAAACAAACTGCAGAGTCAAAAGGTAAAAATCTGACTTTCTCAGGAAAGCACAGCCGCCTTCTTCTGTAAGCTCAGGCTTAGGGCATTGACCTCGCATAGTGGTATTCAGGTTGTATACAGACCAGAACGTTTTTGAGTTAAAAAGGCACCTATCAGTAACACTTCTTTTTAAATCTGTTTCATCTCTATGCTGTTAAGCTATAGCAGAGAGAGAGAGAAAATAGCTCTTAAGTCATCTAACGTAAACCCTTGCAAGGCAGGAATTCTCTGTGGTGTATTTTCTAGTGCTTTGTCCAGGCTAATTTTAAATGTCTCAAACATTAGGATTGCCTTAATAGATATTATTTATATTATGATAGAGCCTAGAGGCCCAAAGTGAGATCAGGGCCCCATGGTGCTCGGCACTGTACAAACACATAGGAGGAAACACCGCCTGCCCCAAAGAGCTTGCAATCTAAGTAGACTAGACAGAAAAAGGGTGGGAGAAAGAAGGAATGTTATTCCCATTTTACAGATAGGGAACTGAGGCTCTTACAGGTTAAGGAACTTGCCCAAGGTCACAGAGGCAGATGTGTATTGGATCTAGAAATTGAACTCCTCGCTCCCAAATCGCAGTCTCATGCCATAAGCACAAGCCTGCCCTTCCTCTCTGAAGGTTATTAATAGATGTTTGCAGTGTTACTGTAGACATGTTGGTCCCAGGAGACAAGGTGGGTGAGGTAATATCTTTTATTGGACCAACGTCTGTTGGTGAGAGAGACGAGCTTTCAAGCTTGCACAGTGCTCTTCTGCAAGTGTGTGGAGCTCGAAAACGTGTCTCTTTCACCATCAGAAGTTGGTTATTAATAGATGTTATTTTACTGCCAGGAAATTTGTCCTGATACTCACCTTAAATGTTTTCATTCCTAATTTCATCCCAATAGTCCCGGGTAGATCAGTACTTGAGCCTTAGTTCTAAAGAAGTTGATGTTGCCTTTTGATTTGGTTTTCCACTGTTAACAAAAAAAGAGCAGCAATTGTTAGGCTGGATCCTCTCTGTGGAATTTAAAATGTATTACCCCATAAAGAAACTTTCCTAATGCATAAAAGTAGGTATTACGTATGTCAAAACTTACTAGATGTGAAAGAAACCAAATCAAGACACAAATTCCGGGTATGAAAGGCAGACAATATGAGTGTCTCCATTGCTTCCGTGTTCACCTGTCTGGCCGTAAACATGGATCATCCTGTCTCCTACCCATCCAGAAGGATGTATAAAGAGTGTCTTTACAGTACTTACAATGCCATCGATCTGCCTTTTCTGCTGTCTAGTAGTAGCAGTTTGGTTTTAGAATTTGACAGGGTCTAATGTTCCCCCTTTCATATACCTTTTGTTTCATTGCAATAATGAAGTCTGGGTTGAACTTCTCAAGGATTTGCTGTAACAGGAGTCGGCAACCTTCGGCGCACAGCCCATCAGGGTAATCTGCTGGCGGGCCGCGAGACATTTTGTTTACATTGACCGTCCACAGGCACGGCCCCCCTGCAGCTCCCAGAGTACACTGCTACCAAGTTGTCTGCTTTGCCAACAGTACCAGCTCTTCACCTGCTACTAGTCTAGTTTTCCTTCACGCACATTCTTCTGTGGCCCTCTAGTTCATGGGAAGACCTACCTGCAAAACCACCATGTTGTCTTCCTTCATCTCCCTTCTTAAAACTCACCTCTGCAGTGATACCTATAAACACATGACAGGGGCTAGGCACTGGGAGTGCCAGGGGACTGCTGTTTATTATGCCAAATATGGTTGTTTTACTGTTACCTTGTCCTTCCTCCACCTCTGTTGGTTCTCTCCCCCCATTCAGATTGTAAGCTCCTTTGAGCTGGGATCATCATTTTTTATTACAGATGTGTAATGTGTCCTGCACAACAGGTCATGAGCCCTGATTGTGGCCTTTAAGCTCTATGGCTAATACTGTCATAGAGACCTAAAGGATTTAGGCACCCACTTTCAGTGAGATTTGGACACCTAACTCCCTTCCTCTCATTTGAAAATCCCAACATACAGCAATACAAATAATAGAGGATTTCTAGGGCTTTTCACCATAAGACCACCTTATCCTAGAAAGCAGAGAAGTTAATGATGAAATGAGAACAGGTAGGTTGGTTCATGCATCTCCCAGCCAGTGGAGATTTGCTCTCTAGAGCAGCGGTTCTCAAACTAGGGCCGCTGCTTGTTTAGGGAAAGCCCATGGCAGGCCAGGCTGGTTTGTTTACCTGCCGTGTTTGCAGGTTCAGCTGATTGCAGCTTGCGGCTCCAGGCCAATGGGGGCTGCAGGAAGAGCAGCCAGCATGTCCCTCGGCCTGTGCCGCTTCCTATCTCATAGAGCTGGAAGGGACCCTGAAAGGTGATTGAGTCCAGCCCCCACCTTCACTAGCAGGACCAAGTACTGTTTTTTGCCCCAGATCCCTAAGTGGCCCCCCTCAAGGATTGAACTCACAACCCTGGGTTTAGCAGGCCAATGCCCAAACCACTAAGCTATCCCTCCCCCCTGTTTGAGAACCACTGCTCTAGAGTGTCTTCCTAATTCTCTCTATAGTGCACTGTTAAATGAACCAAACTAAGAGGCTTCAACCACTTCCCTTGGACTGTGCTATGGTCCAAATGTTCTTATGGTTAGTCAGTTTGTCATGATACTTAGTAAACATTTTATTTGGTTAAGTTCATCTTATTGGTCCTGGGTCTATCCTCTTGTATAACTCATAGTTTACCTCCCTCCTGTGTGTTTACATCTTTAGTCTAAGAAAAGAGGTCTTTGTAATCCAAGTAAGTTTGAAATTCTTGAGTTTGTGCATAATAATTTCCCACTAGCAGGACCCCAAAGCACCGTACATACGGAATGGAACTGCAGAAGCACTCAGAGTTGTCTTAACTCTGCCTCCATTGAAGTCCACAGTAACACTCCCACTGACTTCAATGGTAGCTGAGTTTGGCCAGTGCTGAGTGCTGCTGAAAATCCCACCTACTGTGTGCAGGACCAGATTGTGGCTGAGTGGCAGTGGTCCACATAGCCGGAATCTAATAAGCATAAGAACCATCCTAGGGGAGTGCTGGCCTTGAGCACGGTGCTTCCTGGGTGCAGAAGGGGAGCATGGCCACTGCTCCACTCTTTAAGGGCTTCAGAGCGCACTAGGTGGGAGTAGTCCCTGCATTTAGGTGCCAGGATTTTAGTTTTGCAGTGGCAGAAGGGGAGTGGGGACAAAAAGGCAAAGGCTCATAGCATGTAAAGTGCTAATATATTGTATATTCCCCAGGGATCACTTAACACAGGACCTGGTTCTCCACTGCCTTGCACCTTGTGCAGTGAATTACATCAGTGGAAGTTGAGCGCAAAGTGGGTGTAAAATGCAACCAGATCAGAACAGTAACATGTTACATCCACTTTGTACAGGTGTAAATGAGAACACCAGGTACAAGACAGTGGAAGTTCAGGCCTGTGGGCTCTGCCCCCGAGGACATTATAATCTAGTGTAGGAATAGCTTCTCTGATAGAAACTGCAGAGGGAATTTCGGCTAGGCAGCATGTACAGTAATTGCACAAATTGTGAAAAATGCAGCGGGATTTTTAATGGTGATGAATGATTAGGGCATTGGTTTAATGTTTTGCTCAAATGACAGATGAATCATAGTTGTAACAGATGGAAAAGTCATGCAGAAATAGATTAGGGGACAGGTGAGCAAAGCCCACAGGTAAGTGGGGAACATGGAGACCTGGGAGATGGGTTGGAAACGAGAGGGAGTGTGGGCTATATTGGCAGAGAGAAAGGAGGGTCAGGACAAAACTGGGAGGCAAGATCAAACCAGTATCTTAGATGCCTATATACAAATGCGAGAAGTATGGGTAATAAGCAGGAAGAACTGGAAGTGCTAATAAATAAACACAACTATGACATTGTTGGCATCACTGAAACTTGGTGGGATAATACACATGATTGGAATGTTGGTGTGGATGGGTACAGCTTGCTCAGGAAGGATAGACGGGGAAAAAGGGAGGAGGTGTTGCCTTATATATTAAAAATGTACACACTTGGACTGAGGTGGAGATGGACATAGGAGACGGAAGTGTTGAGAGTCTCTGGGTTAGGCTAAAAGGAGTAAAAAACAAGGGTGATGTCATGCTAGGAGTCTACTACAGGCCACCTAACCAGGTGGAAGAGGTGGATGAGGCTTTTTTTAAACAACTAACAAAATCATCCAAAGCCCAAGATTTGGTGGTGATGGGGGACTTCAACTATCCAAATATATGTTGGGAAAATAACACAGCGGGGCACAGACTATCCAACAAATTCTTGGACTGCATTGCAGACAACTTTTTATTTCAGAAGGTTGAAAAAGCTACTAGGGGGGAAGCTGTTCTAGACTTGATTTTAACAAATAGGGAGGAACTCGTTGAGAATTTGAAAGTAGAAGGCAGCTTGGGTGAAAGTGATCATGAAATCATAGAGTTTGCAATTCTAAGGAAGGGTAGAAGGGAAAACAGCAAAATAGAGACAATGGATTTCAGGAAGGCAGACTTTGGTAAGCTCAGAGAGCTGATAGGTAAGGTCCCATGGGAATCAAGACTGAGGGGAAAAACAACTGAGGAGAGTTGGCAGTTTTTCAAAGGGACACAATTAAGGGCCCAAAAGCAAGCTATTCCGCTGGTTAGGAAAGATAGAAAATGTGGCAAAAGACCGCCTTGGCTTAACCACGAGATCTTGCATGATCTAAAAAATAAAAAGGAGTCATATAAAAAATGGAAACTAGGACGGATTACAAAGGATGAATATAGGCAAACAACACAGGAATGCAGGGGCAAGATTAGAACGGCAAAGCCACAAAATGAGCTCAAACTAGCTACGGGAATAAAGGGAAACAAGAAGACTTTTTATCAATACATTAGAAGCAAGAGGAAGACCAAAGACAGGGTAGGCCCAAAGCTCAGTGAAGAGGGAGAAACAGTAACAGGAAACTTGGAAATGGCAGAGATGCTTAATGACTTCTTTGTTTTGGTCTTCACCTAGAAGTCTGAAGGAATGCCTAACATAGTGAATGCTAATGGAAAGGGGGTAGGTTTAGCAGATAAAATAAAAAAAGAACAAGTTAAAAATCACTTAGAAAAGTTAGATGCCTGCAAGTCACCAGGGCCTGATGAAATGCATCCTAGCATACTCAAGGAGCTAATAAAGGAGGTATCTGAGCCTCTAGCAATTATCTTTGGAAAATCATGGGAGACGGGAGAGATTCCAGAAGACTGGAAAAGGGCAAATATAGTGCCCATCTATAAAAAGGGAAATAAAAACAACCCAGGAAACTACAGACCAGTTAGTTTAACTTCTGTGCCAGGGAAGATAATGGAGCAAGTAATTAAGGAAATCATCTGCAAACACTTGGAAGGTGGTAAAGTGATAGGGAATAGCCAGCATGGATTTGTAAAGAACAAATCGTGTCAAACCAATCTGATAGCTATTTTTGATAGGATAACGAGTCTTGTGGATAAGGGAGAAGCTGTGGATGTGGTATACCTAGACTTTAGTAAGGCATTTGACACGGTCTCGCATGATATTCTTATCGATAAACTAGGCAAATACAATTTAGATGGGGCTACTATAAGTTGGGTGCATAACTGGCTGGATAACCGTACTCAGAGAGTTGTTATTAATGGTTCCCAATCCTGCTGGAAAGGCATAACAAGTGGGGTTCCGCAGGGGTCTGTTTTGGGACCAGCTCTGTTCAATATCTTCATTAACGACTTAGATATTGGCATAGCAAGTATGCTTATTAAGTTTGCGGATGATACCAAACTGGGAGGGATTGCAACTGCTTTGGAGGACAGGGTCATAATTCAAAATGATCTGGACAAATTGGAGAAATGGTCTGAGGGAAACAGGATGAAGTTTAACAAAGACAAATGCAAAGTGCTCCACTTAGGAAGGAAAAATCAGTTTCACACATACAGAATGGGAAGAGACTGTCTAGGAAGGAGTACGGCAGAAAGGGATCTAGGGGTTATAGTGGACCACAAGCTAAATATGAGTCAACAGTGTGATGCGGTTGCAAAAAAAGCAAACATGATTCTGGGATGTATTAACAGGTGTGTTGTGAGCAAGACACGAGAAGTCATTCTTCCGCTCTACTCTGCTCTGGTTAGGCCTCAGCTGGAGTATTGTGTCCAGTTCTGGGCACCACATTTCAAGAAAGATGTGGAGAAATTGGAGAGGGTCCAGAGAAGAGCAACAAGAATGATTAAAGGTCTTGAGAACATGACCTATGAAGGAAGGCTGAATGAATTGGGTTTGTTTAGTTTGGAAAAGAGAAGACTGAGAGGGGACATGATAGCAGTTTTCAGGTATCTAAAAGGGTGTCATAAGGAGGAGGGAGAAAACTTGTTCACCTTAGCCTCTAAGGATAGAACAAGAAGCAATGGGCTTAAGCTGCAGCAAGGGAGGTCTAGGTTGGACATTAGGAAAAAGTTCCTAACTGTCAGGGTGGTTAAACACTGGAATAAATTGTCTAGGGAGGTTGTGGAATCTCCATCTCTGGAGATATTTAAGAGTAGGTTAGATAAATGTCTATCAGGGATGGTCTAGACAGTATTCGGTCCTGCCATGCGGGCAGGGGACTGGACTTGATGACCTCTCGAGGTCCCTTCCAGTCCTAGAATCTATGAATCTATGAATTATCTAATCCAGCCCCAAGGAGGCAAGATCACATTAACATTTGATGGCTAAAGATGCACGAAGAACACTTAACCAATAAGAACGTATCCTTTCAGTTCTCTTGCTTCATTCTCGTAGGTTCAGATTTTTCTTCGTGTTCACTGCATTCCTTCAAATTTAAAAAAAGAAAACTCACCCAAACCCCTTTCTCCAGAGAGAGATTAAATAGTACCCAATTTGCATCTGCACCCATTGCCAGATTCTGCCCAAATGTTTAAGATGATTGCCAGCCAATGAAGAAGAATTTCTTGGTTTGGGTATTTTGCAAAAATAACAACCACTGGGTCAGCCATTTGCATACCGTGCCAGGAAAATACTGCATTGGTTTTTACTATGCACACTGAAAAATAAACCCTGAGCCTATTGACAAAGCTAGCATTTTCTCAGCAAGAGTTTTATGATAGTTTCATTTAAGTTCAGGAGGTGGTCCAGTCATTTCTCTCTTTAAAAAAAAAAAAAAAAAAAAAAAAAAGGTAAGTGGTTTACCTTATATACCTTCTATATATGGAAATAGCTAAATGTTAAGTAAACACATTTGAAATGACATCCTTTTTCTAGGTAGAACCTAGATTGAAAGGAAGCTTTTTTTGGACAATTTCTCCACCAAGACATTCTAAATTTAGCTATTAAACTAACCCCTTTGGAAAATAATGGGAGCCTATTCTTTTTATAGTTTAGTCTGGAAGAAAACGTCTACAGAGGGTTCTCCCAGGATTTTTTTAAATATTTAGAAAGAGCAGCAATTCAGCATCACTTCTATTTTCAGCCTTCCAGGATGATATTTTTTCCCTTTAGCTATTTCAAATGATCCTTTTTTTCCCTACATTATTTATAACAAGGGCACTTAAATTGTGCCCGACTGGGAGCTGCATTGACAATTCGTGGTGGACAAAACACATCCTACAAATGTTAGAGATGCAAAATGTTCTCATTAATAGTTTATTGGAGCATTTTTTCACCTGGTGTCAATAATTGATTAGCTCAGGGAACAGGTATAATTTTGACCTTGACTTCACCTTGCCCTTCCCAGAGGGTCTTAGTGTCATGTGTAGATAACGCCAAGTCATGATGAAAATATGTTACCTGGTCATGACAACCTGTAGGGTCCCCCTAGATTCAACTAGATCAGCTCATGTCATTTTAAACATGACTATCCTTGTCCACAAGGACAAAATAGAGGCCAAACTGTGTTGTTCCTGCTAATTTGACACTGGGTCTGTGATCATTTCCCTCCTAAAAGTACACTAATGGTTACACTGCTAGGCAGGTGTCCATCAGGAATCACTATATCTTGAATGTCTCGTGTTTTATTACATAAAAATAAAATAATAATAATGACTTGAAACCTGCAAACTGTGCACACAACTAGTCTACATAACCACACGGCCGTCACTAGTCTACATAACCACACGGCCGTCACTGTTACCCACAGCCTCTCCCATGCACATTCTCTCTATTTTTTTGTTACACCCTTTTGTTGTATCTGGTCTTAATTTATATGTTGTGCTCTTCAGAGCAGGAACTGTCTCTTACTCTGTGTTTGCATGGCAGCTACCATGATGGGACCTGATCCTGATTAGGTTTTCTGGGTGCTATTCTAGTACAAACAGCAAATACTGAAAACAGTATTAATCATGATTGTGGTGATACTGCATGTTATGCCTAGTAGATAAATCTCAGTATGATGTTGAAAGGCCAGAAGGAACAGACCTGATAAAGTGTCAAATGTCTCTTGTGAGGTGCTGGGCACCGCCAGCTCTTCCTGAACTCCAGTGAAAGCTGAATGTACTTGGCTTGAGGTGTAAATGGTAGTCGTCTTTGCCAGAATTGTGAACACGGCAATTCCACCCAAATCCAGAGCAGCACTAAAAGGGCCAGATCCTCTGATGGTCTAAATTTCTATCAGTTGAGGATCGGTCCCGAAGAGGGGTGAAGATTGAAGAATGGAATTAGGGCACATCTCTTTCATGTGGATCCAGTAACATTTTTCTCTTATATACTTTTTTTTCCTTCAAAAAGGGCAATATCTTGTCTTTTAAATTTCAAGAACATTTGCACCAGCCAAGGTCTGGTAGGATTTTCCATATGTGAGTGCTGATTCTAACTATCAGGCACTGAAGTAGAAATGGACATTTAGTTTTCAAAAGTAAATGGGAAGGTATTTTCTGGGAGCGCTTTAGCATCTTGATTTACTACTGTAATGCAGAGAGGTGGGAGGCTACCATCTTTTGATGGGAGTCAATCAGCATCTCTTAATTTTCTCCATAACCTTAGAGTGAAATAAATTGCCAATGTTTTACCAGAGGAACTTGGCAGGAAACAGTCAAACAGTTTCAAGTGTCATTTTCCATGTTAGTACCTTTGACACACATTGTTTCTTTCTTTCCACCTTCTTTGAATATCTGAGACAAAGGAGATATAAGGGTCTCAGAGTTATGGTCTAGGCCGTGCCCTTCTCCAGGCATTCAGCAAAATGTCTGTACATAATTTGTCTTACTCCTAATCTTTACACTGGTTCCTAGTGGAAAGTCTTTTGACACTGGCTAGGTGATCAAGAAATCTTAACTCTGCTGGTTCTCCGCTGGGAATGCCTCTTCCAGGCTCCTACCATTATTCTTCTTGCTATTCAAAAATCAGCTTTCAGAGAATGTTCTGTTGGGGAGCACACTGCTGATCTTGGGGAAAACAAATCTAGTGTCGTGGGGCTTAAGTATTATCAGTGTTTTGTTGTTTGTGTCTTAGCACAATTAAGAGCATTCAATGCGCAACAAGCACAGTGTGTAGAAAAGGCAAAAGAATACAGGACCCGATCCTGCAAATGCGTAGTCTTCAGTGTTTGCCCGCAGGAAAGCAATGAGAACCTTTGTGCAAGCAAGGACTATTCATGTGATTGAGAGTTTGCAGGATTGGATCCATGTTGTACATTTACAGAAAGCAGTAGGAGTCTTCCTGGTTTATGAAGAAACCCATCATCATCATCAGGAACAATATTTATAGTTTAAAATGTTTCATATCAAGTCAGGGTGTTACTGAAACCTATAAAAACCAAAGGCTGCCTGCATATGTGGGCCGGCACTCTGGCCTTAGCATAAACAGTTATCCAATAAAAGGAACAGTGATATCAATCAGGGCTGTCCAGTCCAGGAGCAGTATGAATGTTCACTTTTACCTGGGAATTCCGTCCCCTTTGCGAGTTTTAATTAGACCCGGAACTTCATATTCAAAGATTTTTGGGATGGTTGATGCTGTTTGGTGGGTGTTTGCATGGGTTTTGTTTTGATAGTGTTAAAAGAGAGAAAATGAAACTGAGGGCCAGATGCTCAGCTAGTGTAAATCAGCATCACTCATTCACTTCAGCAGAGACACTCTGATTTACACAAGCTGAGGACATGGCCTTTGGAGTTCAGAAAATTCCATGGTTATGTATAAATTTGTTAGCGCATAACAGGTCTGGGAAGAAAATTCTGGTGCTAAGATTGCCTACCGGCTTCATTAGAGCCTTTATAGACCATTGAGTGTGACCATAATTAGGAGGTTTTACAAATGCATTATATTTACTCAGTTGGCTAATATATAATTAATGAGAACTAGAATCTCAGCATGACATGCACAGATAATTTTTTAGTTCCTGAACATTTTTAAATCTGCTGGTTTCCCAGCTCCCTCTGCATCACCTTCAAACTCCTTGAACTGGCCTTCAAGTCTCTTGAAGGCTCTGCCCCATCCCGCATGTCTGCTTTTGTCTCTTACCACTCCCCCATATGCCCTTCGCTCTGGTCACCTTCATGCCCCCTTTGCCTACTGTACTGTTCTCCTTCTTTCATACTGCCCCTATGTCTGAAATAGCCTACCTCCTCCAGTTCACCTCATTCACTACCTTCAAACCCCTCTGTGACGGGTTGGATCACAGAAACCCCCTTGGGAGCTGCCACCTAATGTACCAAGACTACTTCTATTCCTGTTTTCCCTGCCAACTCAGGACTCCAGCACCCTGTCTTGCTGAGCCAGACACTCCCGTCTGCTCCAACACAGACCCAGGGTCTGAATCACTTGTCCCAAAGCTGCAAGTTTACCTGAAAACAGCTCACAGAAGTGTTCTTGTCTTTAGCACTCAGATGCCCAACTCCCAATGGGGTCTAAACCCAAATAAATCCGTTTTACCCTGTATAAAGCTTATGCAGGGCAAACTCATAAATTGTTCGCCCTCTATAACACTGATAGAGAGATACGCACAGTTGTTTGCTCCCCCCAGGTATTAATACATACTCTGAGTTAATGAATAAAAAGTGATTTTATTAAATACAGAAAGTAGGATTTAAGTGGTTCCAAGTAGTAACAGACAGAACAAAGTCACCAAACAAAATAAAATAAAATGCGCAAATCTATACCTAATCAAACTGAATACAGATAATCTCACCCTCAGAGATGCTTCAGTAAGTTTTTTCTCAGACTGGACACCTTCCAGGCCTGGGCACAATTCTTTCCCCTGGTACAGCTCTTGTTGCAGCTCAGGTAATAGCTAGGGGATTCTTCATGATGGCTCCTCTCCCCCCTTGTTCTCTTCCACCCCTTTATATAACTTTTGCATAAGGCGGGAACCCTTTGTCCCTCTGGGTTTCCACCCCCCCCCCCACTAGAAAAGCACCAGGTTAAAGATGGATTCCAGGTCAGGTGACATGATCACATGTCACTGCAAGATTTCATTACCCACTTGCTAGCACACACATATACAGGAAGACTAACAGGTAAACACAGCCATCTGCAGACAATGGTCCTGGTTAATGGGAGTCATCAAGATTCCAAACCACCATTAATGGCCCACACTTTGCATAATTACAGTAGGCCCTCAGAGTTATATTTCATATTTCTAGTTTTAGATACAAGAGTGGTACATTTATACAAATAGGATGATCACACTCAGTAGATTATAAGCTTTGTAATGATACCTTACAAGAGATCTTTTGCATGAAGCATATTCCAGTTACATTATATTAACTTATCATATTTTTATAAAACTATTCCAGTTACATTATATTCACTTCTTATTATGTTTTTATAAAACCATCTAGACTGCACAACGTCACACCCTCCTCAGAACCCACTTCTAGCTAGCGTTCTGCCACCAACCTCCATGCAATCCCTCCTCCTTCTGTCCTGTTGTAACACAATTATTGCACTACAAAGAAAGCAAAGCCTGCTTTTGAAAATGCTACTAGGTCTGAACCTATAGACTCCTAAATACCTTTGAAAATTGGGTCTGAGGAGCCTAACTCCCTTAGGCTTCTTTTGAAAATCCTTATTCTCTCTCTGTCTCTCTCTCCCTCTCTCTCTCCATCCCCATACACACCTCTCATCTCTCTCTCTCTCCATCCCCATACACACCTCATCTCTCTCTCTCTCTCCATCGCCATACACACCTCTCATCTATCTATCTATCTATCTATCTATCTATCTATCTATCTATCTATCTCCATCACTGTAGAATCTAACATCGCTCTGCCTCAGTGGTTATTTCCTGTAAACCAGGACAGTAACGATGCTTATTGATGGGTTTGTGAAGATTAATTTTCAAATGTTTGTAAATTTCTTTGAGGATGATAGTTATGAATAGCACAATTTCACAAGACTGAGTAACTGAGGCCAGACAATACTAGACAATTTTGCCAGTATAGTAATGTTGGTTAGGGGTGTGATTTGTGTGTGTGTGTATATGTGCGTGCCTCTGTAAGCTGCATCTATACTAGGAGGGTTTGCTGGCATAGCTATACCAGCAAACCATTTCTAGTGTAGACTAGGCTTCCGTGAAGAGGCCGTGTTTGAAGAATGCTGGAGTACACTTGTTGGGCAAATGGATCAGGGGACGCAGATCATTCTTTTCTTTAGGAAACAGTCACTGGGTTCTGGATTGTTCCCTTTCTCTGATGTTCTTTCAGCCATCTTTTAAATATTTCACAGGGCTTATTGCCCAAAGGAGGCAAGGTCAGACATTTCTAAGACAAGAGTAGTCCCCACTGCACAGATCTCAGTAAAATTAGGATGGATTGGTTTGTCAAGTTAATGTCTTGCAGCTGGGCTTTGGCTAAGTGCCTCACGTCTTACATTACTCTACCATCTCTGGATGGTGGGACCTCCTCTGTCCTCCTGGAGCCTGCTGTTCTGCTGATCAACAGGTGGAAGCAAGCAGACCCTGCCAATCAAAGCACTCGTGAGCTCTTACAGCAGGTTCGCACTCACTTTTAATTAAACCCTCTCATCAAACATGAGCGCTGCTCCTGGAGCCTTACTGAGGGATTGGAAATCATGTGGTGATCAGTGAGTGATAGACTGAAGTGCTGACCTTCTTTGCCCTAATTATCTGCAACGGGGATGGCTTCTAGTTTCCCTGAGTTGCACAGGCATGGGAAGCCCAGCCGTGCTGTGAGTGTAAAGGAGCATGATCGGATGGACTCTGCAGATTTGTACAAATGATAACGCAAGATTTGTGAAAGGCTGTTCAACTATTTACAGTGCGGTGGTGAGGAAACGTACCCTGTCTTATTTGTTATCTGTGCCTCTTTTCTTTCCCCCATCTGGGCAGAATCCCATTGGGTAAAGGGAGGGGAAAAAAACAACTACCAATGTTCTACAATAATGGGCTGACCACTAGGCAGCAAATAGTCTAGTTCAGGGGTTCTCAATCTGGGGGGTGGGACCCCTCAGGGGGTCGCGAGCTGTCAACCACCACCCCAAACCCCGCTTGCCTCCAGCATTTATAATGGTATTAAATATATAAAAAAGTGTGCTTATTTTACATGGGGGGTTGCACTCAGAGGCTTGCTGTGTGAAGGGGTCGCCAGTAAAAAAAATTTGAGACCCACGGGTCTAGTTTCTTCAGTGCTGCGTGCATATCAAAACGCGGGACTAATGCACTAGCTCCCTTCTGTATTATCAGAATTTTTAAAAGTGTCAGGTGAAGCTTATTTTAAGCTCTCCCAGAGAGAGCAGGGGTTCCTGTCAGCCGACAAGAGCTCTCAGAAAGCAGATTAGTCTGAGTACGTTTTCGTAAGGAGGAGAATGCATTTGGGGGCAGTAAACATTCACATTTGTTCATCATCAAAGTGACAATGCTGCCCTCATTACCAGGATTCCTCCCCTCCTTCTGTTCCACTCTTGCCCTACTCTATTTAGGCTCATGATTTACTGGGCTTCCTTGACCTCTGACCTGTGTCAAGAGAACTATGATGTAAACACCTTCCTGTGGCTGCAAAGCAAGGGAGTGGGGCATTAGAGAGCCGTGACCTGTAGAAGCAGGTGGAAGATCAGAACAGGTTTGGGGCATGAGTTGTATCGTGTTTAAACCTTTTTAGGCAGCAGGGCTTGTTATGAAGAATATAGTTTTAGACTCTCCATGGGAGTCCTGATCCAAAATGCACTGAAGTGAGTGCGGCTTGGATTAGGTCATATGTTTATTGCTCAGATTGAAAAATAACCAAAAAAAACCATTGAGAGTGAACAAGGTGAGTGGGGCGGTTTCTTCCCAGACGCACAGATACCTCAGTGCTTAGGTGATCTTGCTTTGTGGTTGAAAGCAGATACGTTGTTACTTGCTGCAGATGGGCTGCGTAACAAAAAAGAGGGTGGCATTGTGAGAAGTAGGTGGGAAAGTGGCAGAGAGCAGGAAAAGCTGAATGCAGACACGTAGGCATGATTCAAAGCATCCCCCACTAGAGTACAAACAAGCCTTTGCATTTTGTTTCTCTCAGGTGCCAGCTTTCACCGCTAAAGTCCTGCCCATGCTAGCAGAATTCGAAACCTGTCTCAGAACCAGTTGAGCATGTCCACACTACTCTGCTGGGAGTGCATCCTACGTTGTTCCCGAAGGGCAGGGATCCACGTTAGTTAGAACTATGTGGTGGTCGGGACTCAATCGCGTGGTTGCAATCTGACTTCAGAACTACTTTGTGAAGATGCAGACAGTGCTGCACTCCTTTAAACCACGTTACGTTTAGAGCAGAAGTTAAATCTGGCAGCATGGACAGAGGACTCTGTGATTTTTTTTCTGCTAATGTTTGGTATGGGAAGAGATAAGGTAATGTTGCTTCGGGTGCTTTCTGCAGCACATCCAACTAACTTTTCTGCCTGGGAATCTCATGTGACGTATGTTTTCCCAGGAGATTTTTCAGTAGGGTTGTGTGCACAGTTGCATGTGAAGTGTTTGTATTTGTTCACCTTTCCTCTGAGTTATCTCTGGGAGGAGCCATTTCAAGGGCCAGTAATACGTGAGATCTGGCCTTCCTGAATTGAAGATCCTGGATAGTGGCATTGCTGTGAGAAGATCCAATATCTCTATAAAACGATCTCTTTGGCAAAAAATGCCTCTAGAAAATGCAAATACAGGTCCAATCTCGTCCCTGACTCTCACCTCCTGTTGACTTCAGTGGGGTTTTCATGTGTCTCTCTGAGTGCAAAATTTGGCTGGACACTACAAAGATAAACAGGTTTATTTGGGTTTCTCTGGAACTCAAACATGCAGCCCTGATTTCTAGAACTCCCCAACTTCAGCCAGGTTGAAAATACTTTGGGTGAGATACTCATTTGGCATAACTGGGTTTAGCAGCATTAAAGTAAGTGGGAGTTACCCCGATTTACACCAGGTGAGGATCTGGCTCCTTCGAACAGACTGGCCAGTGAGGTGGTGTGTTGCGATCACTGCTCAGAATTGCACACATCCTATTGCATGTGTTACCCCCACCCTGGCCCACTTATTTCACTCATCTACCCGTTCCAATTTGTTTTTTTTAGCTTGTAAGCTCTTTGAGAAGGGGACTGTAATTTATATGTCGGTACTCTGTCTAGCCCAAGGGAACCCTGATCTAGTTGTAGCACTACCACAATATAAATGTTAAACACTAAGAAAGAACAGCCTTTCTCATGGGATTTTGGCATTTGCTGTCTGGGATGAAGCCAAGAAGTGCAGAGACACATGAAAATGTCATTTAAAAGAGTTGTGATCTTTCTGCATTTTGGAAACCTTTTGAATCTGGTTCAGGTGATGGGTAAAGATTCTGGCTGATTGTTTTGTTGACGATGTGCTCTGTGCTGTACAGATCAAAGAGCAGGCAAAGGGCTGGATTTCGAGCTTGATTACACTGGTTTCACAACAGTGAGACTTCAATGAAGTTATTCCTGATATAGAGCAGTCTAAGTGGGAGCATAACCAGGCTTGCAGACTCTGCCTCCAAGGAGCTGACAGCAACGTAAGCCAACCACAGCAAAGCCAAAACACGACAAATGGGAAATACACGAGAGGATCAGAGTGTGGAAGTGCCACACAGGGCAGTGCAGAGATTCTTCTTTGCTGACATCACTGTCAGGTTGGTAAACTTCACAGAATGAGTGTTTTTTAAAGAGGGACTTCCAGGAGGGAGGTTGGAGGTGTGGCTGACCGGGAATAAGGGATGAAAACAAGAGTGGGATAAGGATACAAAGGACGAGTGAATGGAGGTAGGCATGCGGGCATGTGGTGTGAAGAGGGGAGGAGCTGGAATTGGATGATGATAGGTTTGCACAAGATGATAGGTAAGCTAGTGGAGGGGTTACATTGTTCACCCAACCTAAATTAAAATCATCATTGGGGTTTACCAATACTGCGAAAACCCAAGGGATTGCACAGCTCTGAATGCACCCTGGCAAAAGCAACCAGTTTTGGAGAAAGGACCTAGTGACCAATCTCTGGTGACCTAGAAGGGAGGCTGTGAATAGCATTATACTGGCATGCTCAACATGTAATAACAATTCCTTAGACGCCTACATCTTGTTTATTGGGATGTTGTTTTTCTTTCTGCCTGTCTCTGGAGAGTACATCAACCACAGCTGACAACAAGGAAGAAATGCAGTGGCTCTGCAGGAGGAAAAAAAACCAAAAAAACCCAGCCTTTCTTCCTACTACTATTGACTTAGCAGGGTCTGTGCAAAGGTTAGACTCACACGGAGTGTAAACTGCAAAGATTCTCTGTGTTGCAGCACCACTGACACTCATGACAGATAATCCCGTCTGAATGATAATAGGGCCGAATCCATCTCTGTTGTAACCAGGTGCAGTGGTAAGCTGGTGACTTCAGCAGAGTTGTGCCTGTTTATATGGGGACAATTTGGTCCCGAGAAACTATACTTTGCCTGAGTGCTCTCTGTGTAAGACTCCAAGAACTGGGTATTGAAGTAGTGGTCATGAACAGAACAGCTGGGATTAATTGCATGTGTGTAACTGAGGGTAGAATTTGCCCGTAATATATATCGATACCTAAAGAGACATTAGCCCCTTCCACAGTATACCAGCAGCATTATATGTGTCGGCCCTGTATATAGCTGTATATACTCCCAAAGTACACTCGAACCAATAGTAAGATTTAACATGGGAGACTTGCAAATAATAGGCCACCCAGGGGTGTGCGCAGGAATTTAAATTTGACCACTTTTGGAGGGGCGCATAAAACACACGATGTTATGAGTAAGGCTCCGTGTTTGTCACGGATTCCGTGACTTCTGCAGCAGCCCGGTGCAGCGGGCCCGGGAGCCGCCGGAGCCACTCGGGCAGCCCCTAGGACAGTCGCACTGGCTGCTGCTGGGGCAGTCTCGGCCCTCCCGCCCCCCAGCAGCAGGAGTTTGGATGTGGGGGGGTTGGGGTGCAGGGCGGTGGTTACCTGAGGGGGCTCCCCAGAAGGGCGACAGCAACTCCCCTAGCTCTACCTGCTGCCTCCACTCGCAGGCACTACCCCCGCAGCTCCCATTGGCCGTGGTTCCCAGCCAAAAAGTGGGGGGAGGGATGGGGGGAGGCCACAGCAGAGGCAGAGAGATCCTCCAGGCCCAGGGCTGTGGCGAGGAGAGTGAGCTCCTCCGGCCCCAGACTGCAGTGGGGAGAACAAGCGAGCTCCTCCAACTTCGGGGCCGCTGCGGGGAGTAGGGTTGCCACCCATCGAGTTTTCACCTGGACAGTCCAGGTTTCTGCTTGTGTGTCCTAGTGCCATTTGACAAGCCCCAATGTCCGTGTTTTTTTTTTGATCGGGGCGGAGAAGAGGTGGGGCCCAGGGAAGAGGTGGAGATGGGGGCGGGGCCTCCAGGGAAGAGGCAGAGCAGGGGGGAGGGTCTCAGGGGTCTGGTTACCAGGCATTAAAAGGGTGCCAGCCCTAGCAGGAAGAGCAAGCTCCTCCAGCCATGGGGTCACAGCTGAGAGAGAGAGAGAGCTTCTCTGGCCCTGGGACTGGAGGAGCTCTGTGCCCCTGCCACAGCCCTGGGGCCAGAGGAGTTCTGTGTCCTCACCGTGGCCCTGGGGCCAGAGGAGCTGTCAGCTCCCCACTGCAGCCCTGGGACCGGAGGAGCTCACTCTCCCCGCCATGGCCCCAGAGCCGAAGGAGTTCTGTGCCCTTGCCAATTATTGGGGAGAGGGGAGTGTCCTTGCTTGACCCCCCCCCCCCCCTTGTGCATGCCCATGAGGCCACCACATCCGTGTACTGCACTTCCTTTCAGTTCAGAGGAGCTACACTTATTTACACTAGCTCGGGATGTGGCCCAGCATTTTTAGATGCCTCTTGAAACTTTCTCAAGTCTTCTGCCATCACTTTCCCATTTTTCCAGCCAAATTAATGTTACGGGATGATTTCCAAAGCCAGTCGTTGTGGCTTATGGTTAAAACCCAGATCAAGTGTAGCAGCCATCTGTTATATTTACTATCTAAAATATCCCTTACTAACTAAGTCAACAGACTAATGAAGCTCAAGTAGCATCATGATGGGGACAGTGTAAAAACTGGGTGGATGGATGGATTCTCCATCACTGGCAATTTTAAAATCAAGAGTGGATGTTTTTCTAAAAGATATTCTCTAGCATAAACAGGAATTAAAGTCTGATCTAGGAGCTGAATGATTTTCATTATGTGTGTGCCCGTGAAGGAAGACCTTTTTTCAGAGTCTAACATGGGAGCTGAATGAGTTTTATTGTAATTTGTTATACAAAGACTTGTGCCTATCTGTAGTATTCTAGATGTAAGAAATATATAAATATGATTTAAGCTAAGTAACGGTAAATAAGTTTGGGGTTGCTGCCCCACAGTGTTGACAATTTAAGTTAATTCCATAGCAAAAAGAGTGTCTGATGGTAGAGGGAACAAAGGTAAGACAATAGGATCATGAAGTTGCCTGGGTAAATAGTAAGAAAGGAATGGAAAAATGATGTACTTGCATTTGAAGGATATAAACACTGGAGAAGGAGAAGAGTTGATTAAAGTGGTCCAAGAAGGCATAGCTATAGCAGTAGTGGTTTGACTCTGAGCAGAGGCAAACTTAGGCTGAGTGTCAGGAAACATTTCCGAAGAGAGCTCTGCCCATGAGCGGCATATCCCAAGGGAAGTGGTGGAAGTCCAATTGCTTAAGGACTTGAAGATGAGAATGAACGAAGCATTCGAAAATGTGCTGCAGATTGCTCTTGTCTGCTGGTTGACAAGTGGGTTGGACATGATAACTTAATAGGTCTTTTCCCTCTCTAATGTCTATGATTTTATCATATGATTCTAAATATATTCTAAAAGCACCATGTCTTCTTCTCCTCCTCCTCCTTCATATAGTCTTAATGTTTTCCAGTTTGCCTCGGGTTGTCTTGCATCACCCAGTGAAGCCTGGAACAGCCAACATGTTACATTTCAAATTGAACCCCTCCCCGCCACCACACTGTTCTCTTTTGAAGATGCCAGCTGTTTTACTTACAAAATGCCTGGGAAAAACAGTGGGGACCTCATGCTCACCAGCACCTACATCAACAGCAAGTCATTCATGGCATCTCTCTTTCTTTCTAGTTGAGAGAGAGCGGATGGATTGTGTGACTTAAAGATGCCTGTGGCTGGCACTGAATTCTGGGATGAATATGAGAGTCCCCTAAAATTCTGCATTAGGGTGTAACCAAGATCTGTCTCAGGACAGTGCTTTAAACATTCCATTTTTCTTTTCCTTGCCTAGCCACACGCAATGTTTGATTAACTCCCAACCAACTATGACGGCAAGCGATCATAGTACATCAGATAGGAGAATGTTAGTAAATAGCAAAGATTTGAAACATAAACAATGTGCTCCATGTCGGCATGCATACTCCAGCCTCTGGCACAACATGCTTTGGAAGGCGGTTTCAGCACAACCAAAAAACTATGGTCCTAATCTTCTCTAATAAGGAAGCAGACCAGTTATGCCTTTGGTTTTATTCAGTGTGCCATGTGAAAGGGATAAGAAGGGCATCAATTAAAATGTGTTTTGCTAGGGAGTCACAGTCCAGTTGGACGGCATCAGAACAGGCTGCATTTTCCATCTTTCAAATTGCCAGTAGGCAATTAACAAAATCAGCGTATTAACAGAGAGAATAAAAAATAGCTTAAAAGAGTGCAAAAGAACATGGGCATTGGGTTTAATGAGTGCCATGCTCGGGTCCAGGTGCATGTTCCCAGCGAAGCATCTGTTTGTCACTTATTATTTGGAGTCACTAACACTTGCTCAAAGTGCCAGAAAACAAAAACAGAGCCTGACACGTATCAGGCACAAAAGGAGGTTGCAATAGCGCAGATGCAAGATTGGATTTCACGTTCTGGTGTTTGTTAACTTGGTGCGGGGGGCGGGGGCAGATCAGTTTCAGAGAGACCGACTGGGCAGATCCCCAAATTAGGCGTTCCGCCTGGTTTCAGATCAAACAACCACGAAAGTGACACATTTGTAGTTTGCACTCATGTGATAATGCAGCAAAGTGATAGGACATTCATTGTGGATTTATTGATCATGCTATTTTCCTAATGTACTTTAAGTTGCAATATCACGAAGTTCGGATGATGTATTACCGTGGTTCACTGACTTGGAGAGGCACACAGCTGCCAATAGTCCTGCTCAGTTACTGTGAAATTCTTTTCCCCAGGGCCAAAAAATAACTTTTCATTCCTGGGGACTATCTGTATGCCATGAGAATGAAGTCAAGCATATAACATAACAGCTACTCTACTGCATATGGATAGCTAGCCACAATGAAAGGCCTACTCTATGGTATGTCAGTAGAGATGTGCCATGAAACCAATGTGAAAGCTTCTGTTCTGAGGGGTTTTCCTGGTAACCTGGCATTCAGGCCAGGGTCATCAAAAGGTTCATGCTAAGGTTAGCAAATGTTCCAAACCTCTTTCATTCCCAAAGAACCAGTGGTAGCTCTTTATCTGGCAATGCAAGAAACGTCTGTGAACTCCAAATTGCCCGACAGCTTAGAAATTAAAGAAGTTTTTAACAACTAGTTTAAACGAGGTAATGGTAGGAAGCTAATAGAATATGGCGTGGGGAGAGAGGGGATTGCCCATTGGTTTTCGTCTCTGCATTTACTATTAGACATTATTTGTATTGCAGCAGTGCTTAGGGGCCCTAGTCATGGACCAGGACCTCATTGTGTGAGGTGCTGTACAAACACAGAACAAAAAAATTGGTCCATACCCCAAAAAGCTGACTAGTGCTGGCTGGCTATTTTTCATCTGAACAATTTCTGATGGAAAATGAAGTTTCAACATAATTAAAACATTTCCCCTCTCAATTTTTGCAGACTTTTTTAATGTTCTGGCAGGAAAATCTAATTTAATTTCTGTTGGGTTCAACTCAAATGGAATATTTCATTTTGTTGAACTGACCTGAAACATTTTGAATCGCTTCAATAAAACATTAAACTGTATTTCCCTGTCAACACGTTGCTTTATAGGACTTGTAGTTCAGGCCTCCCCCGCACCCCCTTCTCTCTCATCGGTCAATCTCCCTAGAGGTCTGCATCTCCCATAATGCAATGCAGATTTCTTTCTGGCTAAGCACTGTATGGTGCATCCATGGGAGTGACATGACTCTGGGTGTATCATGGGAGATAAAGTCTGGCTAAGGAGCCTGGCCCATTGGAGAGACTGGGGGCATCAGGCCTCTGAACTACAACTCCCATAATGCAATGCACCTCAGTGGGGAATTCATTTTAATATTGAAATTACTTGAAGCATTTCAGGTAATTTTCAACAAACCAAAATGAAACATTTTGATTTCAGTAATGTCAGAATGTTTCATTTCGATAAATTTCAAAACCAAACACAGTGACATTTCCAAAATAATTTTGGGGGAATTTCCATTCAGCAAAAAATTATGTCATGTCAGTTTTTCATCTCTGTTTAATATGAAGACGAAGCTTCATATTAAAGCTGAAATGAAGCAATGTTGAAGGATGACTTTCTGTGGCATAAAACTTTAGGAAAATATATTTTTAACCTACGAAAGCCTTGAATTTTTCCACCATATCACTTCCACCAGGTGCTCAAACTATACATCTGAAATGTCCCTTATTTCAGAGCACGTCACTCATTTTGGTCCCATATTTTGGTCCTGTTTTCCACATAAATGGAAGGGAACTCAGGAGATCATCTAGTCCAACCCCCTGCTCAAAGCAGGACCAATCCCTAAATGGCCCCCTCAAGGATTGAACTCTTAACCCTGGGTTTAGTAGGCTAATGCTCAAACCACTGAGCTATCCCTTCCTACCATAAAAAAAGTAAATAAAAACCAGCATTTCATTGTTAGGCTAGAAACTGCCAAGGCTCCAGTGGACATAGCACTGTCCATACCAGTGTGTCTGTCATTATAACTTATGTTGCTCCAGGGTGTGTTTTTTCACACCACTGAGCCACATAAGTTGTACCTACAAAAGTGGTAGTGTAGACATTGCCTTAGTGTGTGGGGTTTTTTCATGCAGTTCTCCTCCTCCTAGCTTTAAATGAACCATCCTTTGTAAAAGGATATGTCTTTAGAAAGCAGAGTTGAGGTTAAGTATTTCTTATATAAATACCTGCAAGATTGAAAGAATCTACAGTATTTATACCTGATAACACTGCTGTGATCAAACAGTTGTGGTCTGGTGTTTAAACAATCCCCTTTCTTTGTGATCTTGTTAGTTGGGTGTGGCAGTGAAAAGAGGGATTTGAAGATAAAATCCATCTCAGGAAGGGGACCTGTCTTCTAAAGCAAAGCTTGTGAGCAAAGCAAGTAGGGGCAGCAATTAAGGTTTACCCACAATGCTTTGATGGCAGAGGAGGATAATGTTACAGGGGCAGGGAGAATACGAATTGTCAGTGCAACAGGTGAAAGAAATCTCACCCTTTCTGTTAGCAAAGAGGACAAATATTTAATTTGTGTTTCCTGAGAAGTGATTTAGGGGTTTTTATTGTGAAAGAAACAAAGCGACGACGTTCTCTTTAGATGTTAAAAAAAGGCCACTATAATTGGGGTTTTAGTTTACAAGTTTTCCATTGCCTTAATTACAAAGAGCACCCTGGCACGAAAGGAAACCTGGCATGCTCTCACTTTTTATAGACTTTTCCATGCTCTACAGCTGATGGAATGACCACATTTCTGCCTTGGTCTACTGCAGTGGTTCTCAAACTTTTGTACTGGTGACCCCTTTCACACAGCAAGCCTCTGAGTGTGACCACCCTTATAAATTAAAAACACTTTAATATATTTAACACCATTATAAATGCTGGAAGCAAAGCAGGGTTTGGGGTAGAGGCTCACAGCTTGCGAGCCCCCCCCCGTAATAACCTCATGACCCCCTGAGGGGTCCCGACCCCCAGTTTGAGAACCCCTGGTCTATTGAGTACTGAAGGTGTTGATTTAGCCCCACAGGACAACAAAGCAGTGAGGTTAGGTGTGGTTCTTTTCTGTCTCAGGAGCCTGATAGTGGGTAATGCTTGAACTCAGCCCAGAAGAATTGGTTCTCTCGGCACTGATTCTGAGTAGGCCTCCCCTTTGCTGTAGGAGTCATTTCAGGAGTTGAGCTGTCAACCTGTAAAACTGATTCCCAGTCTAGGGGTACGTCCAGACTACCCGCCGTATCGGCGGGTAGCGATCGATTTATCTGGAATCGATATATCGCGTCTCGTTAAGATGCGATATATCGATCCCCGAACGCGCTCCCCGTTGATTCCGGAACTCCACCGGAGCGAGCGGCGGTAGCGGAGTCGACGGGGGAGCCGCGGCCGTTGATCCCGCGCCATGAGGACGGGAGGTAAGTCGGAATAAGATATGTCGACTTCAGCTACGGTATTCCCATAGCTGAAGTTGCGTATCTTACATCGACACCCCCCCTAGTGTAGACCAGGTCTTTGTTTGCAAAACCAAGCCAAAGGAGAGAGGTCTTGGCGTCACCACCTAAAACCTGTTGGCGAGAGCACGGATCACAGACAGGTATTGGGGATGAAAAGCAAAAGCCTTGTCTACACATGAGAATAGCCCCAATTTGACAATTGATGGCCAACAATCGGCATAGCTGCCCCAGCGCTGACCTGCAAGTGTAGACAAGGGCAAGCCAGGGTTTGTGTCGATTGCTCTATTCGGGTTTTGCCCCTCCTGAAAGCAGGAGTAAATTCTGGTTAGCTCGGCTGAAGCAAACTGCTGCCTGTCCTTGCCAGCACTTAGGGACCAGCATTGGTGGAGCTACTCTGATGGCTGGCCACAGACTGCTGAATATGGCAGTGTCTGTGTGTAGACAAGGCGCCACTTCCTATAGGGAAGTCTTAAAACAGTTGTTTAGGACCTAAGATCTTCCAAAGTGAGTGTGTGCTGTTGCAACCTCCTAATTCAGCTGTGCACAACCCTTGATATGCTCATGGCAGTCGGGGTGCGTGCACACTTACTGCATGCCGATGTGCAAATCCTTGGGCAAAGCTTGTGTCCACCGAGCAGCAGTTGTGCATGCCTGTGTCAGCATGTCCTGTAGCAGGTTCAGGGACCTCCCAGAACTCCCCTATTGAAATCAATGGAGAGTTCTGTGCAAAAATTAAAAAAAATCACTGGCAGGATCTGACAGCTTGGACCTGGCACATTTAGCACTGAGTCCTAGCTCTTCTTAGAAATCAATAACACGGGCTTTGTTTTCTAGCAAAAAGTTGTTTGGCAAACAAATGTCACACATAAAATCCCAGTTTTCTGGGAGGAAAAGAGGAAGCAGAAAAAATGTCAAACATGTCAAAGTTGGCTTTAGAGAGTTAGTGCCTGTCCCTTGGTGAACTGGCCTGTTAATTTCTGTTCGGCTAATTGTCCCATCATTTGCTAAGAGCGTCTGCCTTTATCTTCCTCAGCAGGGATTGGGGAGCCTTACAGGGAGCTTATCAGCAGCATGTGGGAGAGGCCTAGAAAGCTTTTCTTTTTACTAACATGGAGCTTTCCCATAAGCTGATTAAGAGTCATGTCAATACTCATGTGTTTTTATATATAAACTACATATGATGTCTAAACCCAGTATGGCTGGATCCTCAGTTGCGGTAAATTACCGATCTACACTAGCTGAGGATTTGGCCCTATAGTTAGAACTAGAGGGTTGTACTGGTCCAGGTAAGCAATGCTAATACTGACCCTGTAGAGAAAGATAGAACAATATCTAGAACCCATTAGATTCACTATGGGTTCCAATGACAACTCGTCCCACACACTCTCAAAATATGAAGATTAGGACGGGGACTTCAGCATGGATTGTGGGCCCAATTCTGTTCTCAGTTACGCTGGTGTGTGTATATCTATCCATCTCTGGAATAACTACAGTACGTCAGTGGATTTACTCCAGAATTTCACCAGTGTGAATGACATCATAGTTGGCCCTATTTTATGCTATCCATTTGTATCTCTCTCTCTCTCTCTCTCACTCTCTCAGACACACACTCACAGAGTGCCATTTATTTCTTGGTGTATTGTCATTTGCAGCATGCTATGTATGCACATTAGACCACATTTCAAAATCAGGGGGAAGGTATGCATATAAAAATGCAAAAACCTCAAGCTCCTTCTTTTCCAAAGACCCTTTGAGCCACTGGGGGACACCAGCAATAATTACACATGCATGTACACTCACGTGCACGCATACCATAGATCTCCTCCTGTGCATCCATTTATGATATTCAGAGAGTTAAATATATATATATTTCAAACAGTTTAAAGTATGTTCCCCCTTGTTCATGCATAGGTGCATTATTATTGATCTCATAAGTACAGATGCACTGAGATACCAGTAGCTGCTGGTAGTGATGGGTTTAATTGGAAACCATTAACACATGAACAGCCTTGTGAGTCAAGGGGAAATCTTTGCTTAAACTAAGGTCTTTCAGTAATAGTTTTGTTGGCTGTTCCAAACTCTTAACAAGAGTTCTATGTTTGTGTAGCGCTTAGCACAACAGGATTCTGGTCCATTACCAGGGCTCTGAGGCACTACAATAATACAAATAATAAATGATTATAGTAATAAAAAGTAGGCGGTGTGTAGATAGCAAAATCTCAACACAATGGCAAAGAACATTCCTCATTTTCAGAGATTCTAAAACATAAGGCTCATCCCTTTCTCCAAAAGAATCCTAATTATATAAGAACAGAAACCGTAATCATTCTGAGCAAAGGTAAATTCTTATCATTTTAAGAATAAAGCTGATCATCCCTTAAATGCTGTAAATGGCTCCTTATCAACACTTTCACAGCCTCCTTTGCTCTTTAATGGCACTTTAATGGAGAAGTGCTACTGCATCATTGTGCAAATAGACATTCAAGACAAAGGGGACAGATGTTTAAAGAAGAGGTAATCTCAGCAGGCAGCAGCAATGTGCAACATTCAGGGCTCTTCCATCTCAGGTATGTTACTGTAGGAGAATCTTCTTATAGGAAAGGAAGAGGATAATAATTTGCACCCTGTAGGAAAAAAACAGGGAGCTGTTGGTGCTTAGCACTCTACAGTACTTTCTAAAGATCAGACGAAGACGGGGGGACTGTCCAGGGCTACTCCAGTTTTTTACTGTCAAGTTGTGTTTAATGTCTTCTGTTTTTAAAAAAAGCCTACAATGTCTTTTCAGTGTTTTCTTCTCAGAGTTGCACAAATTATGGTGCAATTTTTCATTTCTTTGCTTTTTCCAACACTTGAAGAACGCCTATGAGAAATCAGCAAAGAGTCCTGTGGCACCTTATAGAATAACAGACGTGTTGGAGCATGAGCTTTTGTGGGCGAATACGCACTTCGTCGGATGCATGTCATGAGAAATGGTTCCATTTGCCCAGGAGTTGTTGCCAGGATGCTCAGAGCCAGTTTCTCAGCTGGTGTCAATCGTTATAAGTCCGTTGAAGTCAATAGAGTGACATCAATTTATAGTTGCTGACGATCTGGCCCTCTTTTTTTCTAATAGCACAGTGACTACCTGACAGGCTTTCTCTGTCATTAAAGAATGTCTTTAAGATGGCAAAGCCACTGCAAGAACACAAGGGCAGATCAAATCTAACTGCAGCCACCCAGATTTCAAGGATCCCTAAAATTTCAACACCCATCTCCTCAAATGGATTTTCCTTCGACTCCTGAATCACGAATCTTCCTCTCAAATGATGGTCTCCAGGTAGCCAGCCGGCACAAATCACTTATAATCTGCCCTGCTTCCGATTCACGGCTAAGTCTGGGACTTCTCCGACTGCCGGCCGTGGGGTCTGGCCTTAAAGCAGTGGTTTTCAAACTTTTTTTCTGGGGATCCAGTTGAAAAACACTGCCTTAAAATACCTTTCCTAGTGCGTGTGGAATAGTTCAGTGCTGAGCATTTCCCATTTTGTTTCTGTTCCCTCTTTTGCTTCCTGGGAAGAATAGCATTCTCCTTTTGTCTTGTTTTTGCATTTTTGGGGCATGGGTATCTGGTTTCTAGCAGCATATTACTAATGTAGGAAAAATGGACGTAATTACAAGAATACCACGCAAAGGCTCACGTGTCACTTTCGTTGCTTAATCCATTTGCAGGAAACAATCGCCCAGGATTCCTTCTGTTTTGTAGCTGAATGGTTTGCTATGTCCTTTTCACCCTTCAGTAATGATGGGCCAAACAAGTTTGGGGAAAGTAAGAATCCAGTCCGAACCTTTGAACCCAGTCCTTTCGGAGAGTCAAAAATGTTTGGTTAGAAGTATTAATACTTAGCACTTTTCACAAGTGAAGCACTTAATAGACATTGGCTGAGGTTCACCCTGGACTATGGCATAAACTCTGGCATGGTGACAGACTCTGGGCTACTTGGTGTAAATCCTGTAGCTGTATTGACGTCTGTGCCAAGTTACACCAGCTGAGGACCTGGAAAAGTCTCTGATGGGGAGGGTATGATGGCGGAAAGAGGGCTCTAATGTCAAAAGTACAGTTCCCTGTATTTAGCCAAGTATCTAAACTTCACTTGTCCATGAGGTAGGTAAGTGATATCATCCTTGTGTTAGAGGGGAACTGAGGTTGAGAGAGAGAGAGAGTCCAAGGCCACAGAGAAAGTCAATACTAGAATGGAGTGTTTCTGATTCCCACTAGACCACACCTCACTCTCACACTTCACGCTTTATTATTATGAATACTTTTCATTTCTATGGGTGCCTCTGCACTTGCTGGCTCCAGCCAGAACCGAATGTGGAAATGCCAAAATACTGCAGTATAGGGCTGTTCTCCTGGCATTACCAGCCCAAATGGAAGGAAAAACTACAGGGCATTTTTCAGGAAAGCCTGTATCTATGAGATTTACAGCCCAGTTTTGGAGGCTGTTGGGGTTTGGATGCTCCTGAATGCTTATCCAGACCAAACCTCCTTGACCTTCGTGAAGCCCAAACTGCCTTAGCTACTGTAGCAATGTAGTTTATGATAGAAGAGGAAGAGATGGATAAATCTCAGAGTTTGAGTGTCTGATGTACCACACTCACGGGCTTAAGAGTCCACTTAATCAGTTTATTGATGTAAACCTTTGGCCATTGAGAGCTTACTTTTAAAGGCTTTACATCTGCTCATATAATCCCTATGCAGATTTCCCCCCTTTAAATGCTATTACTAGAGATGGCCTGTGCCAAATCCTGGGATGCTGGTTCAGATCCAAGTTCCCACTCATAATGGGAGAAATCCAACCGCCCTCCCAAATTTGGGAAGGAATTGGGGTTTGAACCCCCCAAATTCTATAGTGCATATATCCAGGAGTTTTGGTTGACCTATAAAAGGTCCAGATCCAGAATTTGGATCTGAGATTTCAGTTTGGGCCCATAGCTAGCTATTACCTATTGGATGGCAGATCTTTATTCCCAATACACTTTTCTCCTACCACTTGTATAAGTAATGCACATAGGGCCAAATCCTGAAGGCCTCACCCAGTTTTTACGCCATCCCATTGATTCAATAGGAGTTTGATTGAGCAAGGACTGAGTGAAAAACTGAATAAAAACTTCAGGATTTTCCTCATAAAAAAACAGAAAGGTACCAACATTTATTAAATATCTCTCTTCCCATAAATAAGATTATATGTCTTAATGTCTTCAGTCAAGACTGGATGCCTTTCTGGAAAATATGATTTTGTCAAACACAAGTTATTGGGCTCAAGACAGAGATAACGGTGTGAAATGTAATGGTCTGTGATATAGGCTATATGATCTAAAGGCCACTTCTGGCTTTTCACTCTATGAACCTGTGACTCTATCTGTCAAAATTGCAAATGATAGTATGATCCAGAGGACAGGGTGTTGGCCTTAGGGGCAAGAGATCTGGGTTCTCTTTGCGGCTCTTGTATTGACTCGCTACATACCGATGGGAATGCCATCTAAGGCAAAATGCTCAAACGTGGGTTTCTAAGGTTAGATACCAAAATAAGTGGCCTATTTTTCAGAGGTGCAGCGTGAGAGTTGTGGTGCTCAGCAGCTCTGAAATTAGGTGCCTACAAATAGATGTAGGTGTTTGATTTTAGGCACCCAAGTTTGAAAATGTGTGCCGCTTTCCCTGTCTGTAAAACAGGGATAAATGATGCACACCCTTTTCCTTTGTAAAGATCTGCTGATAAAACGTGATCTGTAAGTGCTAAATAGTACTATTATTATCAAATTATGGGACAAAATAATAAATATATGGTAGCCTAGGTTGTCCTTTCAAAGCTTGGAACGGGCTGTGGCAGCATTATTGAGTCCTGCAGCATTCCCACCAACAATGAATGTGAGTGAGAGAGAAAGAGGTGTAATTGTTGCACTGACAGAAAAGATATAGACAGATGCACAGAAACATTCTGGAACAAAAATGGGGCTGCATCCACTGAAACAACAGATGCTGCCTTGTGAAAATATTTTTTCCATTATAGCTCTAATGTCATCTCCCATTTATCTCTCAGCAGTGCAGAAGGAACTCATTTCAAGGGTACCTATTCTTGCCAATAGCATTCCTCCTGGCTCTCAGCATCAAAAAAGGGAATGGGATTTTAACAGACATCATGGTGGGGACCATTTGTCTGCGATTAGACCCAAGAAAGGAAAGAAACTTTTGTCCCAGTGAAAGGAAAGCTTGTAGTTCATTAAGTGGTGGAGGGATTAACCATGTTGAGGGCTCTGCTCTGAAAAGGTACTAGAGATAGCCATGGGAGGGGTGAGGTTTCTCTCTAAGAACTTTCTTCCTATTCTCTTCTATTCTGTAGGTCTTTAATGGCTTCCCTGTGGTGGGGTATGTTGTAAGTAGAAGATTCTTTTCTTATTAGAAGGCTTTCTCTCCTCTACCCCCCTTCAGCCTGGTCTCTCTTTATCATCTGCCAGTTCATTATGGTCTTCAGCTAAGGCGTACCAGTTTAGGACTAAGCTAAAGAAAGTAAAAGAAAGAGGTTGGGGGAGGGAAGAGTCCGTGAACCAATTAATTTAGAAGTATTCAGGCCTGAGAATGTAGGCCACTTGAGAAGAAACATTGACAGAAAAAAAACATACAAACCTTTCACAATGTTTTCTTTCAGGTTTCTGCTACTGTTGCACAAAACTCTTGAGAGCTTTGATTTTTACAATTCTAATTTTCTTTGATTGAAGAGTTTCTCCATTAGAAATATTTCACATTTTTACAAGTGTTAGAACTTCACATGAACTGAAACCCAATGCTTGTTGCTTTGAAGGGGAGAGTGGAGGTGTTTTTTCAGTTATCCTTTGCGTCAAATCCTGAAGTTCTTGCTCAGGCAAAACTCCCGTTGTGGCCAGTGGGAATCTCCCCTGACTGGTTAGAAAGTGAGTTAAGGGCCTTAGGGGTTAGTCTCCTGCATTTAAAATGGAACATTCTTTCTTCAACTGAAATAGTTTTTGTTTTATTAAATCAGTGTTCTTGTAAGAGACTGAAATCTATTCAGTATTATTAAAGGTTTGGTTGATATAATTCTATAGATACCTTACATGGGGCTTCCTTTTCTTCTTTCTCAGGGCTTGATTAAACTTGGAAATGTACTGAAATAGCTGTTCCGGAGTAGTTTTTTCAGTAGAAGCCCCTGTGTGGACATTCTTATTCTGGAATGAGGCCATGTTTACATTACAAAATTATGGCGACCTAACGTAAGTCGGCATGCAGTCACTGCAGTTATTAAATCACTGGCTGCCTTATGCTTACATGAGTTTAAGTATGAGGCTTAAACAATCATTTTAAGTATGTGTAATCTATTCATAAGGGAGTCTGTATGTGAGAATATAGCGGAGTATAAGGGGAGTTTGCTTTAGAGTAAGAGGGCATGGACTCCATCTTACACATCTCCTATGAATTTGGCTCTGTGTGTCTCAGAGGATGTATTCCTTGCTAACTACATTCTCAGTATCATCAAAATACTCCGCGTTTACTATATTGTTATTAGAGATGAGCCAGAGCTGCATAACCCATATAGTAACAGCTCCCTGTTTTGCCCAAGATGTCTAAACCAGCACATTTAAGTTATTGTCTCCTCATTCTGGAAGCCTCTCCATCTGTCATAATTGATGTGACTTGTCCTAAATATTCCTGCCCAGCTACAGTATGAGTGATTGTCAACAAGAGAATACAACTTAGCTGGATAAATACACAACTTGTCTGGTACTTGAAAAACTGCAAGTCATGTGTTCGTTAGCAAGTGTATTAGCATGTGTTGTGTTGGTATATTTTTTGGTTTGTGCAATTAGTATTTTAAAGGGGTGGTTAGAGTAAAGGGGGAAATATTCCTGATTAGGGACCCCAATGGGCTAGCATCACCTCTGATTATAGAAATTCCAAGAATAAATTGACAGCCTTGTGTTTCATTTTAGATTTGTTAGCAAGGTAGCCTGTAATCATGTCTGCAATGAGATTACCTACAACTGCTTCAGAAAGAGGGATTTGTCCTACACCTTTTAAAACCGCTCATATCCTCTGCCGCACTACCCAATTATACAGTACTTTGAGGTGTGGTTTAGAGGCACCTCCAATCCTCTAATTCCTTCACTTTGAAGCTCTGCTCCATTTTGAGTGCAAGAACACCCTTGTGAAAGTGACAAGATCCCGGATCTTGGAAGCACCTGCACAGAACAGTGCCTGGTCTAGGTAGAAGCATGCATAGCACGCTTCACTGGCATAACACTTCTAAATTTTGGGGACCTAAGTTAACTTCTCTGGCCCCAGTAGAGCAAATATTCGTTCTTCCTGACACTGGGACAGCTTTTATACGTACATATTTTTTCACTGACTCTGATATGGAACGGAAGTAGATTTTACTCCACTCTGGAGGAGGTGAGGAAATATTCAGATGCCTTAAGAAATGATGGTGACTGACAGGTTTTGCTGCTACTTCATGCTGTCCCCGTCCCTACAGTATTTCACTCATCTGTTTTGCACTCTGGAGACTCTAGGGATCTTGCATACATTTGGAGCGATGTTTTCAGAACTATGGAGGAGACCAAGAATGACAAGGCTTGTCCTTCCAGTGGTCCATGGATAGCAATATGGGGCCAGAATCTGTGCTCAAATACGTGTGCAATATCTGTGTGGCGTGTTTATATCTGAGGGCTTGAATTTTGGCCCTTTAATTTAATGCAGCATCAGCAGTGCTGATGAAATCCCCAAATCTTCCTTTTCAATTATTTCTCTGAGAATGATTCAGAAGCTACTAGAGGTTCCCCTTTAGAGTGAATGGAGAATTGTCTTTGACAATTTCCAAACCACTTTCTGTTTTTTCCAGCAAGAGTTGCACATACTCAATTCTGCAAGTGTCAGCGCAAGGTTTACCCTGGCGTAATCAATGCTGGCTTCCAGACTCTTACTGCCAGTTTACCCACAGAGCAGGGGCTGTTAGGTAAACTGGCAATAAGATTCTGGTGAGTGGAGGTGCAGACAACATCTGCCTTTCCAATCCTCAGTTTGCCAGCTTAGGCGCAGCTGACACCTTTTTTTATACTATTATTTCTAACAGCTCCAGGAGATTTTCAAGCATGTGTTGTTTCAGTCAGTTAGAACTCACTGATTAAACTGATGTTTTGGCAAGTTGTTTTCTTCCTGAAGTCTGTTCTTGATGGAATGGGCAAAGGGAGACTCCACTGTTACAGACCATGGCCCATAGCCCATCTTAATGTAATCCCTCCCATACAATCTTCATACAAACATTTTGATTTATAAACTCTAAAGAGAAAAGCTGATTTTTAACTACGGATGGATGAACGAATTACGTAAAACAAAAACCCTTCAGGCTTTTGCACACAATTCACACTGAGCTTTTGTGTGATTCCAAAAAATCCCATTTCTATGATTTTTTCTTTCTTGTACCCTTTCGCACTTCCAGGTTCTGGTCTGAATCAAAAGCAGCAAGGATGAAATGCCACGAAAAGGCACACCCTTCCAAGACTTACATGTTATTGGGCCTGGCAACCTCTCTGGAAGTCTTTTTTTAGTTCCCTTTTTAGTTCCCACCCTTAGATTGAGAACGTTTTACAATAAGATTATTAAAAATAATTTATATATATGGAGATATACCTATCTCATAGAAGTGGTCATTGAGTCCAGCCCCCTGCCTTTACTAGCAGGACCAAGTACTGATTTTGCCCCAGATCCCTAAGTGGCTCCCTCAAAGATTGAACTCACAACTCTGCGTTTAGTAGGCCAATTCTCAAACCACTGAGCTATCCCTCCCTCCTTCAATAATAATAATGAAGATTGATTTTAATATCAGGAAGAGCTGAGGCGCTCCATTAAAAGGATTATTTTTTTGTTGTCTGAGTGTGTCTCCCTGTTTTTCTTGTTGTGTTGTACATAAAGTATTGCTTAAGCTGTAGGGTGTAAATCAGCATAGAATCTGACCTGTTTTATACAGGAGGGCTGCTTTGCTCTACACAATCCTGTTAATTGCACTCGCTGACACATTTTACACCTTCTGCTCCTTGGGTAAGTCACACTCATTTGGCACACCCACTGAATGTCATATCAGTGTCGATTACACTGCATTATCACTTACACCCATTTTCTAACCACTTAACGCCTAACTGGTGACTTGCATCACTATGTGACATAGCCCCAGGTGTCTACAATGGCCCTATCTCTGCTGCACTGAAATCTTGAAATCAGCGAGTCCTGAGGCCACACTTTGGAGCCTGACTGAGGAGGCTCTGGTTTTGTGAATGCTTTCACAGGAGACAAATTGGAGACATTTTTGGCCAGATAAAGATGTTAGAGGCTGAAATGCATGAAAACATTGTAATACAGTATGTTAATGGTTCTTTTCTTGTCTCAAAAATGTCCATTTTTTTTCCTCGGGCAAAAATAATACAATACACACAAACACACAAAGTTATTCATAACATCTGGTTGAAAAGTCAGCCCTGGCTTTAAGTTCTTAATTCAGAAATCAACCATGACAACCGCTCCTGGAAGGTATTTGTAAATGCTTTTATGCAGAATTCTAAAAATGTCTTTTTTCTTCTGGTCGACACAGTGGCAGGAACAATCATGTGTTTTGCCTAAAGACTATTACTTCCACTGTGTTTTTAACTTTACACCTGACATACTCGATCACAAAAATAATCACTTATCTTCAAACAAAATAAACCATTTTATTTATTTCTTTTCTTTAAGACACCTCATCAACTTGGAAGGAAGTTGCATTTATAAAAAGATAAGTCATATAAATAAGCTGGAAGAAATCTAAGGAAAGGCTCATCTCTTCTTTGGCAGGCATAGCTCTGTTAAACCATGATTCTGCTTTGACACTTCAGTTACCTGAGTATCAGAGGGTAGCCGTGTTAGTCTGTATCTACAAAAACAACAAGGAGTCTGGTGGCACCTTAAAGACTAACAGATTTATTTGGGCATAAGCTTTCGTGGGTAAAAACCTGCATCTGAAGAAGTGAGGTTTTTACCCACGAAAGCTTATGCCCAAATAAATCTGTTAGTCTTTAAGGTGCCACCAGACTCCTTGTTGTTTCAGTTACCTGACTTACCAGAACTGAAATGAAGAAGAAAATGGCTAATATTTCTGAAAAGTGTGTGTCTGTTGGGGGTGGTTGTTAGCTTTAAAAAAAAAAAAAAATCTGGGCACATTTGCAGATTGCCATTTTATTGTGTTGGACAAGTGCTAATATACACAGAGCCCTATTCGTTCCTGGTGTGACTCCACTGTGAGCAGGTGTGGGAGAGGGGCAGGTGCCACTAAATATAATTTCTTGTATAATTTCAATTAAATCAGAGCAAGGCTGAATGTGACCCATTTTCTCTTTTCTCACACACATATATTCCAGCACTCAGATTCTGCTTTCATTTCATGTGTAAACAATTCCAGCAGAATCACCTTCTACTGATTTCACACTATATTTTTGCAAGTTGTCCCTGGGATGTATAGCACTGATCTTGCTGAAGACTTTTATTGTTATCTTTTCAAACATTCCTTGCTGCCACCGTATTCGTTGACATATGCCATAGTAGCAAAGGTTTCTGCACATTTGAGCTAGATGGGAGTTTCTTACGGCAGTGGTTCTCAACCAGGGGTACACGTACTCCTGGGAGTACGCAGAGGTCTTCTGGGGGGGTACATCAACTCATCTAGATATTTGCCTAGTTTTACAACAGGCTACATAAAAACCACTAGCAAAGTCAGTACAAACTAAAATTTCATATGGCTTGTTTATACTGCTCTATAAACTATACACTGAAATGTAAGTACAATATTTATATTTTAACTGATGTATAATTATGTGGTAAAAATGAAAAAGTAAGCAATTTGTCAGTAACAGTGTACTGTGACACTTTTGTATTTTTATGTCTGATTCTATAAGCAAGTAGTTTTTAAGTGAGGTGAAATTTGGGGGTACACAAAACAAACCAGACTCCTGAAAGGGGTACAGTAGTCTGGAAAGGTTGAGAGCCACTGTCTTGCAGTATACTTCAGCTTAGTGCATGTGAACAAGTCTCCCCATGATGGCTGGCCCACACCAAGTAGTTAATAAGAATTAACAGAGTTTCAAGTGATGTAGAGAGTTATGCTTTTGATGCTACTGCTCCAGGGATCGATTCCCACCGAATATCATTGTATCTGTACTTAAGAATTTGTTACAAATTGTTGTTAATCCTTTATTTAAAAACATCATTACTTATTATTTAAATATTTTTTTAAAATTAAAGCCAAAAACATGCACTCAATTCTTTGTTGGAATGTTACTCTATTGTAATTGAGAACAGAATTTGGCCTGTTGTATCAATTTTGTCAGAAATCAAACCTTCGCTCCGGGCCAGATTGTAATCTGTGTCACTCATACTTGTTTCACTGAATCTCTCAAAAAAGGCACATGCAGTGGATTGAAACGCAGTAATACAGGCCATGCGTGATTGTTATCAGAATCCGGCCTTTAGGATCTTCTGGCAAAGAATAATATGCTAGTGATCTAATTGCTAAAATGAACAACTGACGGGTGTTTTAAAACATTAATTTGTTTTCCTTTGCCTGGAAAAGCAGACCACGCTTGTCTTTAAAGCAGTAAGTGGTTATTGATAGTGCTACATAAGTGAACAAAATAAAATGCTTGCAATGGCTGTTATCAAAGGGTAGGTCCTTAGAGATAAAGAGCTTTTGTATGCATGTGCACGCCGACCCTCTCTTTCTATGGGTACACATGCAATATACAACAATGTGCTTCCCTCCTGAACTTTTTTGGGGCATGGCATGGAAAGACTGCAGCAGTCTTCATGCAGTCAAATCCCAGATGGGTATTGGTTTCAAAGGGAACGATGACTAGCCAGTATGTTAAATATTTTAATTCAGTAAAGCCTCCTGTTCTCCTTGATGTTTGCTAAAGTTACGTTCAGCAGCTGTAGAGGAGAATGTGCACAAGAAACCAAAGGAGAATCCTGTGTCCTTTCTCCCCTTGCCTGACCAGTAAATCTTAGCATTGAGTAGGCAGTCAGAAGCCCTCCTCACCTTGGTCTGTGGAACTGGGAGAGGAGCAGTGAGAGGCTTGGATGGAAGAAGAGCTGAAAGCAATGGGCCCAGGTGCCACCAGTGTTCTGAAATGTCACTTTCAAGACTATCAACAGTGAAGGCTTCAGAACCTCTTGTAGAATAATCCCCACACGTTCTTTGTACCACTTCTGTATGTACCAAGAGACACTTGTGCAGAAGAATCCTTTCATGCATGTACCTTTGTAGAGAAAAATCGATACAGCAGATGATATCCTTCAGTACATTCAATGATAGTCAACCCTGTATAATTACCATTTGTTCTGTATGCTATGGCATGGATGGACAGACAGACAGATGGGTCTGAAGTTTCCCAGACTTCAGGGGTGGCTGGATCAGGGTTGAAATTCTTGGACGGTAACAAATTCATCAAAGGATTTTTGAGGCTGTCTTGCACCTGCAGTTTGAACCTATCCCACCCAGCAGCAATGCAGGGATGTGGCTAGGAAAAAAGTGAGCAGAAGAAGGCATCAGAGATCCTCGTGGCTTTCTAGCCAGCCATGCCAGTGGTCTTTCCCTGTGTTCTTTCCTCAGGAAACCCAATACCATCACTAGCTCCTTCTGCTATCCTTCCAATGATGGTGACATGATGTAGCAACTCCCAGCTGAGAACAGCTTAGCACAGCACCTGAGCTCATACTTGCTGGACCAGCACGAAGCTTCCTTTAGCACACCTAGTACATTTTCTGTCTGCAGACCACAGTGGTCCCAATCTGAGTCTTGGCTAGGGTAATGTGCAGGAGGGCAGAGGACCCATGCATCTCGCCAGTCCTGAGGCAGAATGGTTAGGGGTGTTGGGAATTTTGTTATCTGAGCAGGTCTGCTGTGCAGCAGTTAGCAGACATAAAAGAAAGCTGTTTTCTGTACTGCCACTAATGAACCTAGTTCTGCTACCATATCTGTTCTTAACCATGATTTTCTGCAGTGAGCTCTTCCACTTTCTTGTCCTGTAAATTGTTGGACTTTTAGATCATAATCAAAGAGCTTCTCTCTTACTTTTCACAGTGCAAAGTTCAAATTTGTTATTATCCACTGTGTTGCAGCTGGTTAAATCAATCCGTTTTTGACAATTTTAGCAGAGCATTGAGTATTTGATTAGCTCGTTCCATTTTCCTTGCAGTTCATGATCAGTTATGTTCTTGTTCAAAAGCAGTAATGTGTGACATAAAAGCCATTTCTCCCCTGTCCGTTGGCTACATTTGTCAACAACTTTAATCTATAGCTGTTGTGGTTTTAATGCCCGGTTCATTTTATAAATGACCTCACCTCATGGGAGCTTATGGTAAAACAAAACAGTCCAGTGTGGTGGCGGAGGTTGGTGGGGAAAAGATCTTGTAATTATCCTCTTTCTGCTTCCTTAAGAAGTTGTCTGAGTTGGAAAAATGTGTTGGGTCATCTTGCATTGAGCAAGGTCACCTACACCACTGATTCCCAACCTTTTTGGGTAACTCTTCCATTTTACCAAACCAGGACATCAGCAATACCAGCTAGTATCTGCCCATCTCCCATTCTGTCACAAGTGATCTGACCTACACTGCAATTAGGGTTGCTCCAAACCCCGGTCTTATTTGCCTTTGCAGTAGGGCTTCCTTTCTTTTTAATGGGAGGGTAACCTGTGTCATGGCTGCTTCATGTCTTTCACTGATCACACATATGTACTTTGTTGCTGAAAGCAAAACACTTGTGAATTCCTCGGTCCTGCTAGGTACAAGAGTGTTGTTGGGCCCCAAGGAGTGTGTCTTGTGTTAATGGTGAAGACCAGGGCCAAATTAAAGGTTCACAAGAATGGATACAATCATTTAGGGATAGACCGTGATACTCTTACACACAGGGGTACCTTACTCCTCTAATAGCACAGTGGGACCACTTGTGGAGGAGGGTGTCGCCCAATATGAGTAAGGGAGTCAGACTCTGGCCCTTAGTTTGTACAACGCCAGCCACAAACTCTTATCTGCTTCTGTGCTTTGTACAGAACTGACCATGCTGTTGACAATTAAAATAACAATTAACAACACTTTGAAATAGATTGTCAATACCCTTTTAAAATGAGAGCTGTGGGTAAGATGCCCCATTAACCGTTTCCTTACAATATTGCTTAAGAACAAAAGCTTCAACAGGCATAAATTGTCACAGGCCCATTGAATCTATCAAGATCTATTTGAGCTACTGGCCACATTTACATCTCAATACCTCCTGCACAGCAGTCATACAAATTTATCTATTTTGAGGCAATATAGACCTTCTCTATTCGTACTTTCGCCAATTTTTAAATTTTTTTTTTTAATTAAAAAACATGAAAAATGTGAAGAATTGTTTCTCCTTAAAAAACAAAAAAACACAGAGACTGACTGATGATATAGAGCCAGGATATTGTTTTTTCTTTTCTACTTTCAATGGCTATAATCCATTATTTATAATCGACAAACAGGACATTTATCTCTTGGAACCAGAAAAAATAAAAAGAAGTGATAAATAAATAATGGGAAATTGTTTTAACTCTTCCATCCCCAATCCCCCCATGAGACTATGCCTGAGTCCCACAGCACCAGTTTCTGTGCAGAGTAAGGGTATGTCTACACTACAGGATTAATCCGAATTTATATAATTCGAATTTAGGAAACCGATTTTATAAATTCGAATGTATTCGGCCACACTAGACACCATTAATTCGGTGGTGTGCGTCCAAGCTACCGTAGTAGCATCGATTTCCAGAGCATTGCATTGTGGGTAGCCAATAACATTGAATTGCCAATAACTTCGAATTGCGGCCACACTAACCTTAATTCGGATTAACAATACCGATTTAGACGCTACTCCTCTTGTCGAGGAGGAGTACAGAAATCGAATTAAAGGGCTCTTTAATTCGAATTAAATGGCTTCGTTGTGTGGACGGGTCAAGCGTTAATTCGAATTAAAGCAGCTAAATCCGAATTAAAGTCGTAGTGTAGACCAGGCCTAAGTGTAGCCAAAAGGTAGCCCATGAGCAGATACGGGAGTTCTGTGATGTGACCTGCAGCCACCCTCATTTTTTGTAGTTGAAGTAGAATGCTGCGGATGTCAAGATGGAGCTTGACATGCCCATCCATGATTGTACTCTCCATATACTGAACATCCATGTTAAAGGTGGAGGGTGGCTGCCGTCTGCTCTGCTTCGTACAAAATTGGTGCATCTCTTCAACTTCTGAGATGTTGCCAATGCAGCCTTCAACTGGAGCATCTGTTTATTTGAGTGATATTTGATGTACTTTTAGAAATAAAAACAGAAGCACCCTTCTGCTCCTTTTAAAACAAACCCCTAGATTCTGCCAAAACAGCCAGTCAGTATAATAGAAGGATTTACCTCTAAAGACCCTTTCGTTCATTCCCCAGGCCTTTCATTCCAACACAAAGGATTCTGGTTAAATGGACTGGGTGATGAAGAGGTGTCTATCAAATTGTGACATCTGTTTTGTACCCATGTTGAAATATGGGCACTGTGGCCTCATTAGTTCTGACTTGCTCAGGGGCAGCCTGTTGTGCTGCATTCTAGGCAGCTGCCCTGCCCAGGGAAAGGTGTTTGACACCTCATTGAAGGACTATCACTTAGGCCTGGTCCCCACTAACCCCCCACTTCGGACTAAGGTATGCAAATTCAGCTACGTTAATAACGTAGCTGAATTGGAAGTACCTTAGTCCGAACTTACCGCGGGTCCAGACGCGGCAGGCAGGCTCCCCCGTCGATGCCGCGTACTCCTCTCGCCGAGCTGGAGTACCGGCGTCGACGGCGAGCACTTCCGGGATCGATCCGGGATCGATTTATCGCGTCTAAACCAGACGCGATAAATTGATCCCAGAACATCGATCGCCTGCCGCCGGACCCTCCGGTAAGTGTAGACGTACCCTGAGAGTCATCAAGGTTAAAGTCCGAGGCTATCAGCTTTGATTGATTCTCAAGTACTGGCCTATCCCCATGGAACAATGGCCTGCAAGGGATGGTGGGGCAAAGCATGACTGGTGGGTATGGATCTTCACAGTATGAGAACCAGGCACAAAGACAGAGGGCAGAGGCCCTATTGAAGAGCGGGATTTGCTCTCTGCAAGGGGGTCAACAATCACCACACATAAGCAGGGCTTGCAGGAGAGAGCGGGGAGGAGGAGCTCTGCCCGGCTCGAAACACTAACAAATCATGAACTGACTAGAGGGTGAGCTAAGGCTAGGGGAAGAGGTGCCTAGGAATTTTTGGTGTTTTTCAAAGAGCTATAACTCTCAAGTGCTTTAAGAGTAACGTCACTGTGGTTAGGAAATTCCTTTACTGAGTCTCTGGGCCTTGCTTTCCTGCCATGTTGTCTCAAAGGGGTTAGACAAGTAAGCCCTGAGAGTCCACACCCTAGCGGGAACACTGAGAGAATATGTGTGACCTAGGAGCTTTCAAACATGGGCTTACGGTTCTAGGGCAGCTTGACGGTGGAGTCCTGTGTCCCAAGGAGGGGTATCAGACAAGAGGTCTGAACCCGGAAGTGTGCCCTAGGGTCCCAGAACTAGAAACAATGACTAGACTCTACCAAATCCCAGTTGGCTTGGAAGCACGTGCAACCCAGCAATTAGGTCCACTCAGAACAGAATAGTGACTGCACAGTGGGTTACTGGGCCAGTTTGTAACAGACTGTGCCAATATTAGGTTAAATCCTGTTGCCTTATGCATTGATGTAGACCCAGTGACTTAACCAGAATGATTCCATGAATAAGGTGAGTGTGACATCGAGACTCCTTATTCCCTAGTTTTTATTAGCAGACCGAGTTGATCCAAAAAGCTTTGCTTCATGTTAGGTTGTGAGGAAACCTGCCTCCGTACCTGAACAGGAGTGCATCTTCTGTTTGTCTTTTTTTTTGGAGAATTACAGCAGTAAGAGCTGGAATAGGCCTATTAACTGAGCTAGTCTATACCCCTACCAGTGTGGCATGATGCATCAGTTCTCTCCATGATGCCATCTAGTGTTTTGACCATGACTGTGTCACTTGGCTCCAGTGATAGGGCTTTTCACCTTGGGAGACTCTTCAAGTGTAAGGAAATTTTCACTTCTGATGTTCTTTTGCTCAGTTTCTTTCTATTACGCATGGTAATGGTCCTTTTGATTATCCAGCCTAAACAATTCTCCCCCTCCTTGGTGTTTACAGCATCTGATTCCTTGCGTGCAGTCATCATACCCCCCCTTCCCCTTTACTTACTCATTGTTTAGTCATCAAGGCCTTTCCTCATGCACACATCTACCCAGGGAACAAGGTTTACCAGACTTCCTACTGTGTATGTGTCTGTACTTTTGCTGGGCTCAGCCCCTGGTGCCAGCCAGCACACATACCGTATGTTGTGGGTGATTCTCAATGCCCTTGGAATTACTTCACTGCCGTCAGCTTGTAGGAAAGAAAAATTGAACTGAAAACTGAGCCAGCGCAGTCCTGGGAGCGACCAACTCAGAGTGGAAACAAGTCAGCATCAAGCAAAACAAACAGGGGAATGTGTCAGCTGGATAATATGAGCCGTGTTTTATAAAGGAATTTCAAAAGGACCAATTAGGCTTCAATAGGGAGCCAGGCCTTATATTTAAAGCTCATAGATACACTAATCGTGACATTCCAATTAAGAACTGTTGTTTACTGGGTTTTGTTTTTTAAGGGTATAGCTTTCTGTTTAAATACCATTCTTGTAAAGATTTGGCATGATCTGGGACATTTTTCCCATCTTGGTTACCTCATGAGAAATTTGCGGTCCCGCTCTGTGACAACACTCTGGTGTGTATGTTACCATTGAAGAAGCATAAATAAAAGAACAATAAGACCACATGCAGTCCCCCTGCAGAGCAGGAACAAAGCCATGGGGTAAAATAATATGCCAGTGAGAATAGTAGACCAGATAATGTATCAGCTCCCAATTATTTATAAGGTAGAGTGAAGTATTTCAAACCATCAGAGAACAGGGTTTTTTTAAGCTATTGACTATTATGATACAGTTAAATTATAACTGAATATCAAAATGAAATCACCAGAGGTCACTTAAAAAGGCTGTGGAATCAACTATGTATAGTTGCTGAAACCCAATGGCTTTTTTTTCCCTTTTGCATATATTTCTGACACTTTCAGCCATTCAGACTCCTACATCTCGAAAGAAAACACATCTCAGGTGTCACATTAATCTGGCTGGTATGAGACTGGCTAGCAACTTGCTGTTTTTGGATATGGATGCCTTGTCCATTTAAACGACTTCAGCAGTAAATAGTAATAATAGAGCATAGTGGTGCAGTCTTTCAGAGACGAGACAAGAAGCTATGCTTGTTAAAACAGAAGGATACCCCAGAAGCAGGAAATTTAATGAAAACAGGAGCAATTATTAGAAGTGCTTTCACATGATACAATCCTTCATTCAGAACAGATAGTAGATAATGTTTTCACCCCTCAGCTCATAGAGAGCCCTTTCCTGAGGGGTCTTGTGCCTTTTCCCTGGATGTATCTATAGTACCGCGAACATTCTTTTATTATCATGCATGATGAATTTGTAACTTTTGCATGCAATCTGTGGCGCAGAGCCTATGCTATGGAATGTGGGAGTTCCAGGCCCCTGGGATTTATGGGGCTGCAGATGCAGAGACTCAAGTCAGTCAGGTTCGTGGCCCAGTGTTACAGGCCGTGAAGGGTAGACACTTTCTTCCTGGTGTAAATTTCCACTTGGAGTGTGAAGACCCGAGAGATTTGGATACATTTGGGAATCAGAGTGCTTCTTTTAAACCAGGGGCAGAGAACCTTTTTTCTATCGGGGGCCACTGACCCACAGAAAAATTCAGTTGTGGGCCACACACAGCCCCACGGGGGGGGGGGGGGGAGGCTTGGGGCTTCCCCTAGGCTCTGGGATGGGGCAGAAATGAGGGGTTCAGGATGCAGGAAGGCGACAAGGGGTTGGAATGTGGGAATGGTCTCAGGGCTGGGACATGTGGTTGGGGTGGGGGTGCAGGCTCTAGGAGGGGGCTGGGGTGCGGGAGGGGGCTCAGGGCTGGGGCCAGGGGTTGTGGTGCAGGAGGGGGTGAGGGGTGCGGGCTCTGACCGGGCACCGCTAACCTCAGGCAGTGCAGCGAGGCTAAGGCAGGCTCCCCCACTGCCCTGGCCTGGCCCTGCACTGCTCCCGGAAAAGGCCACAATGTGGCCAGACAGCTCTGCATGGTGCGTGCTGCCCACGCCCACAGGAGCTGCCCCACAGTTCCCATTGGCCGCAGTTCCTGGCCAATGGGAGCTGCCGCAGTTCCCAGCCAATGGGAGCTGCTGGGATGGCGCCTGCGGGCAGGGGCAGGCGCACGTGCATTCGGAGCTTCCCTGATTGTCCAACCGACTGGCCTGGCACCCTAGCTTTCCCCTGCAGCGGGGCAAGCCAGTGCTCGCGGCTTCAGCCGGGCGGGGGGGTTCCTCGGCTCAGGGCTTCCGGACTGCAGCATGGAGACTTGCTGCGGGCTGGATAAAATTAAGCAGGGGGGTGGATCTGGCCTGTGGGCTGGAAGTTCTCCACCCCTGTTTTAAATTGATCCTTCACAATCTATCCAGGGTCACCCACAGTAATAATTATCCTTAGAAATAACAGCATGTAGGTGTAATGACATGCATTAATAAAAGTGCTTGTTTTTTGCAATGAAGGAGTGCTGCTTGTTACCACGGATCCGGGTTTATAGAGAGATAAACACAACAGCTCAGCTTTGCACTTCTATAGCTCCCTCCACCCAAGGATCTCAAAGCACTTTATACACGGATATAACCAATATGTCCAAATGTCTACATGACACCTCCAACACCTGTTCTCTTCATACTGAACAATCTACCTGGAGTCCAGAGTGGTCACTGAAGAATTTTACATTGAAATAAATGTAGATAGTTTATCTGATCAAACTGTGAGTGGTTGGAAGGATTTTAATTTCCTGTGTATTTTAAAGTTTACATCTGTTTTGTCATTAGCTAACTGCATGCAGGATATATATTAAATGCAAGATTATTTTATACAGTCAAAATCAACTGAAATAGTAGATGAGCAGTTCTCAACCAGGAGTCTTAGGCCCCCTGGGGGGCCACGAGCAAGGCCAGCATCAGACTCACTGGGGCCGAAGCCCCACAGCCCCGAGCCCTGCCACCCGGGGCTGAAGCGAAAGCCTGAACAACTTAGCTTTGTGGGGGCATGGGGCCCCAGGCAACTGCACTGCCTGCTACCCGCTAATGCAGGCCCTGGTTTTAGATGCAGAAAAACAGGTGTGGCACAGGTGGGCTGTGAAGTTTTTATAGCATGTTGTGGGGAGGGGGCTCAGAAAGAAAAAGGTTGAAAACTCTTGCACTAGATAATTGTTTAGAATTGTGATGTCTTAGGAGAAAACTCTGTAGTAGTAATCATTCTAATAATGATAAAGCACTAGCCTAATTGAAAATATCTCCATTGATGCTGTTGAAATATATCATATCTTTCATAAACTTGGGCAGAGGACATGACGGTATCATCCATTTTTGCCACCAATGGATGATATGCCTGCCTCTTGCCATTACTCATCCTTAAAGTCAACCCCTATCAGCTAATCCAAATGTAAAGGCGTTAAACTTCATCTCAGCTAGGTGATAAGTGGTGTTTATGAGGAGCTTAACTATCTCTACAGCTACCTATAGGGAAAATGGGGTGTTGTTTTTGAATAATCTTGATAAGGCCCTGGGTGTTAGCTAATTTGAGTTAATTGGCAGTCATTTAATTTGAATTACAATAGGGCCACAAACTCTAGTTTAGTCTAAACATATCCTAAGGCCATGTCTACACAAGAGAGTTTACAGCAGCAACACTGATGCCGCTGTAGCACTGCTAGTACAGATGCTCTAAGCCAGTGGTTCTTAACCTTTACTACAGCCTGCACCCCTTTGGCTCTCAAAATATGTTCTCGCACCCCTTATTAAAAATCAAAATATGTTCTCGCACCCCTTAAACCTAAAAAATATGTTCTCACACCCCTTAAATCTAGATATTATTTTTGTATATTACAGTAATCATTAAAAAATGTATAATGTTAGTAAATACATAGGTTTGATGAAACAAAGTAGTTGTACTTACGTACCTGTGCTTAATTGGTGTTTTCGATGATTTAGCTTCTAAAAAATCCACCTGCAATGAGCGGCGGTAGCTATGTTGGTGGGAGACGCTCCCCTGCCAACATAGCGCTGTCCACACCAGTGCTTAGGTAGGTGTAACTTGCATTGCTCAGGAGGTGGCTAATTTACACCCCTGAGCAACATAACTTATATTGGCCTAAGCTATAGTGTAGCCATAGCCTCAATCTTTTTGTGCCTCAGTTCCCCATCTGCAAAATGGGGTTAATGATACTTCCTTTCTCTATCCTCTCCAAGATCTTCAAAAGTGGCTAATGATTTGGGGTGCATTCATTTTTTAATACCCAATTTCACATACTTTAAAGGGGGCCTGATTTTCAGAAGGTGCTGAGCATGCACCCTCTGAAAACAGGCCCCTGCAAGTTGGGCTCTCAAAACCAAAGGCACTCAACATCACTAAGGTTATGTGTACACTGTGAGCTAGGGGTGTGATTCCCTTGCTCATGTACACATACTCATGCTAAATCGCATTGAGCTAGCGTGAGTATAAATATCAGTGTAGGTGGGGTAGCACGGGTAGCAGCAGCGGAGGCATGGGTGAGCCGTGCCGAGTACATACCCATTAACTTCAGGCAGGTTTGTATTTAGCACATCTCAGCCATGGCTTTGCTGCCACTGTCGAGGCTATTGCGGCTACACTGCTCTTTATACTCACGCTAATTCAATGAGAGCTAGCAAGAGTACGTGTACACGAGCAAGGGCAGCACAACCCTCGCTTGGGTTCTAGACATAGGTCACTTTCAAAATCTTGGCCTTCATAGATTTAGATTGTAAAGAAGGTGAACTAGTTCTGCTATGGTTTCATTCTGATGTATTGGTCTTACCCTATTCCCTATTATTGCTCCCATATGCTACAGGCAATATGCTAGGATAGTATTTTTCAAAATCAGGGAGTCTCATTTCATCCCACATCATGAGGCTCTTGTAATGTTGTTAAATGCCCTTTTGCCTTTTTTCACTATCCCACAGAAATAATTTCACTATATAAGCCATTGTTTTGAAGTATGTTTTAGAAATTTGTAATGGCAGCTTGGGAATATATAGATAATTGTGGAGCAACCATTTTTACCGTTTGTGTTTTACCCCACATAGAAAGCTGTAATTTGTTCCATGTAATTAGGTTAGGTTTAATTTTGGGTACAAGTAGACCAATATTATCCAGCATAATATACTATAATCCTCCCTTTAAGTAGGATGCCAAGTGTTCCATTTGTTTTGGGAACCAACAAAATTGCCACTTGTCCAGAGTTGTACTTGGACAGAATTGTGAAAGTGGTAATGCTTCTCTCCTTAGGCCAGTTTATTTTGTAGCAGACAGTGTTCCAAAGATATCTGCAATGTTCATTGAACATTTTATAGATTCTCCACGATACAACATTGTGTCATCTGCGTCAGATAAGGATGCATGCTGAATGGTTCCTGGAAGGTGCTGTGTGACTTCAACTCCCAAGTTAAGTGTCCTCAAGTTAAGAGGTGTTGAGGGTGCTCAGCACCTTGAAGGATTTGGCCCAGAATGCCTTATGCTCCTTGCCACTTATATAGATTCTTTTAATTCTGGCATCCCCTTCTACTGCAGTGGATAAGAGTTCAGTATGAAAAGCAGAAGTTGCATTAACATGCCTGCCATATTCTGCAAACCAGTGATATTGCTGATGACACCTGCCCGTTGTTAATTACCTTAGGCAATTTATTACTACATAACACTTTATTTATAAAGGATTGATCCAAGTTAAAAGCTTTCTAGACTGCACATAGGTATTTCCTCTCCACCCTTTCAAATGCTTTCTCTTTACCTCACTTTCAGTGGATTACATGTCATTTACAAAGCCCACCTGGCAACAGGTGTTTGAATTGTTTAGCACAAGGTTCTCAGATCATCAATGGGCTAGCAGTTGACTCTTCAGATTACATAAATTTTCAAATATACATCTATTAAGGGTATTGGCCTGTTGTTCTTATAGAGATGTGGAATTTTGTTCTTCTTTGGGATGAGTTAATACAAGGGTGATATTTAAATCTGAGAGGAAAGATTCTTTAGCATATTTCTGTGCCTTGCTGAATACTTGGTGTGAGATCTGGACAACTTGAGCTTGATCTGTTTTCCAAAATACAGTTGAGAACCTGTCCTTTTCAGTAGACTTCCCTGCATTTAAAGTTTTTTAGTGCTCCTGTCATCTCTTGGTGAGAGAAGAAAAGATCAGTTCTTTCTCTCTCTTTTCTCAACTTACTTCAGGATTCTCTAGTATATTTTCTGCTGTTCCTCTAGATTCTTATTTCTTAAAATTCTCAAAAAATAAATACCTCAGGGTTTCTTCTTGAGCTTCCCTGTGGGAAATCCAGTTGAAGGAATTTATCCACTGTGCTTGACTATTTTTAGAAAATTAGGCTACCTGCAGCTAAGCAACTTTTTATACCATGTTTGTAAAAGCTCACTGAAGTGAATGAAAAGATTTCCTGTGACTTCAGGGACCTTTCTGCCCCAAGTAAAGCAATGCACACAGGCTTCAGCTTTTCTATGCTATAAAGTAGTCCTGAACCTTAACAAGTTCCTGGAGAGTTAGTTTAGTTTGAGAGTTTACATATTAACCTGAAGGTATTTAATTATCTTCTCTAGGGCAATTATATTTTCTCTCTCTGACTTCTTAACCACAAGATGATTGTGAAATGAATAAGCCCTGAAAAACACTATAAAAGACTCTTGTAGTGTTGTTGAAGAAACAGCTGAGTCCATATTCCTATCCATAAAGAACAGAATTTCAGTTTCCAACTCATCATGATGTATCCGTTCCTTCCACACAGAGGTATTAACTTGCCATTTTAGGAAAGGTCAACACCCAGGGTTAGTATGATTGATATTTTCGTTCAACATCACATTATAAGAATCATTTAAGAACCATTTCTGCACTGTTGATAGGACGTCTATGTTTGAGATCCAGCTGGAATTTTCTTTATACTGACTATTTCCAGCCGAGTGAATGATTAGGGAGATTTATATACACATGTGAATGATATTCCTATTCATGCTTTGGTGCAGGAAATAATAAATATTTATTGGTGCTACTATATAGGGTAATGATAGAGATATAACTTAGTTTGTGTGGGAAATGGCAGCTGCCAGGACTCACACAGAGTATAAACTAGTGGTTAGAGTAGAGGGCTGAGAGCCCGGACTCATGCGTTTATCCCTGGCTCTGCCACAGTCTTGTTGTCAATGATCTGGGGTTAGTCACATAGGCTAAACTTTTCAGAGGAACTTAAGTAATTTAGGAGCTTTTGAAAATGGGAATTAGGCTCCTAAATCACTTATGTCCTTTTGAAAATTTTACCCTTGAGCTTTTTATGCTTCAGTTTCCCTATCTGTAAAATAGGCTGACATTTAGGATTGCTAATGTCCACAAAAAACAGGCACCTGGCAACCGTATATGGCACCTGGACACAGAAGCCAAAACTGTCTGGGTAAAATCTGGATGGGTTAAGTGGATCAAGAATGGAATATCTGACTCCTGATGTGGTACAGCTCTCAGCACTGAGATCTGTGTGCGCTGTGACATGCTAGGAAGAGAAATAACCTCACCAGGAAGGAGGATTCTGTTTGATTTCCCCTTTGGAATAGACACCTGAAGATGGGCAGGAGGGCCTGTTGTGAGGAGGAGTCAGGATGCCTTGGGAAGGAGGGAGGCAGGCCTGTGACTGCCTTTGTGAAGTAATTGTTTTAATGGATCTGTCAGGGAGCTGTGATGGTACAGTGATTAGCTCCAGCTGTTTGCCCCGGTGGTTCATGTTAGGGCAGATGGGCCGTGATTGGGAACATAGCTCTGATTATTCTGCGAGCTTTATGGAGCTTTGTAGATAGTGACACCTTTGCTTTTGAGAATAGAAATAGGACCTAAACAGTGCAAAGCACAAAACATTCACAAGGGGGGTTTCAGGTGCTTTCCCTGGCTTTGTGGAGGGTGAGTGAAAAGGAAGGAATGTTTTAAAGATGGGCTCCGATCCTAAACTTTCGTAAATCACCATAGCTCTATTGAATATAATGGAGATGCGCTGATTTACACCAGCTAAGGTTCTGGTCCAGGATTTATAACCAAACCATGCAACATGGCACTGAGGGTGAGTTTTGAATGTCAGAAGGAAATGGTTACATCACCACCTCCTACCTTCGTTCTGCAGGCAGGGCCCCATTGATGACTATAATACCTCTGCACAGGCCTTAGAGAATGCAGTTCTTAGAATTAGCAAAGAAGGAAAGCTTGAGGGTAATGATAATATATTGACTTTTGCTTTTGACCCTAAAAGATCTACTTATCAGTCCATTTCATATTCCATGTATATGCTTTTTCTGTCTGATGTATAATTCTTACTGTTGGTACAATTACACCCTATTTCCAACCACAGCTCAGGGTTCTTAGTACAGATTCTGATAACTGGATGAACCAGCTGTTAGCATCTGGGTTTGTAAATTCTTCTGGGTCTGTAGTACTGTTATAGTTATGCCATTATCTGTTTTAAATGTTTCCAGAGGTGAAGGAATGGGGCTTCTCTTACTTCTCTTGGAAAACTTCCACAGACTAATAGACGTCACCGTTGGGAAGTTTTCATATATTCAACCTAAATATTACTAATTGCATCCTATTATTCATGTAGTTATTCTACTGATGTCCCTAAAATTTTCCTCTCCCTTCTTAGTGTTCCATCTCCCCACCTTATGCATTTAATTTTTTTAAGGAAATATATAATCCTTGTCCAAACCAAAGCTTTTTAACAAGGACCAAAACAATACACCACAGCATTCCTTAGTGATTGCTGGAGCGAATAGATCAGAACTAGAGAAAACTCCTCCCCTCCTGGTATGGAAACTTGCAAGTAAATTAGAGTCTTCATTGGGAAGCATTTGTATTTGGACCTGCAGCAGCATCTGCATTCACCTACACACTGAGATGTGGAGTAATAACAGTCAGCACTAAAATAGAGTTTTACATCCATAGATGTCACAATGGATCTGTGCATCATTATCTCCATTTTACAGGAGCCATAAGAGTTTACGTCACTTGCTCAAGGTCCTGTAGAGAGTCACTGGTTTAGCCAGGAATAGAACCCAGGTTTCTGACTCCCCGTCCAGGGCTCTAATCACTAGATCACACTGCCTCCTCTCAATATGACAGGGCAGGTTTGTTGAAATCATTTCCTTTGTAATAGATTTTGACTTGAGGGAGCCTGCCAGGCCTGTGGCAGAGGAAAAATCAGTTTTTTTTAATAGAAATTATCACAAAATGGATAACACTTAAAATGCAACCAAACCATTAACACAAAGTGTTGTTTTATTTTTAGCAAATTCTGGGCTTGAGTATCAATGGTTATTTTTGGCACAGTCAGAGCCAAAAGCAGACATCTCTTCAGTGCCCATTCTATTGCCAAACTTTCTGCCAGTAACCTTTCAGTTATTTCTTTAAAAACAGTGTAGTGCTCCTTGGCTATGTGCTGCCTGGAGCAGGTTTGGTCTGTTTCACATTAAGGGCTTTTGTTTGGCTGGGGCAGAAAAAGGGTTTTTTCCTTATTTTTCTCTTTAACTATTCCTAATCCTTTTGTTACATTGCACCTTTCCCAACACAGAAAGGCCATACTAAAGTCACTTCCTGCTTTCCCTTCACATTACCCCTGTTGATAGAGTAGACAGGTTCGGGGATAGCAAGAGCAAGCCGAAGGGGTGTTGGAAGAGCTATGGAAAACTTTCATGACACTGAAAACTTGAACCAGTTTCTTAATACTGGGCTGAGTTCCAATCAGAGACAGGCCCCAAGTATCCGAGCACCCCTTGCACAGAGAAGTTCAGATAGAACTTAGTTACTGACTCTATCTCTACTAGGAGCTCAACCATACATTCAGACCCAGGAATCCCTGGAGGTGAAAGAAATTCAGAACTGGATCCAGATCCAAACTTTGCACCTTAAGCCTGTCTTGGGTTTCAAGCCAAACCAGGCTGATGTTAGTGTTGTCAGTCCCAAGGGCTCAAGAGTCATGAATCTGGCTTCTGCTTTCGCTGAGTCTTTACGGTTTACTCGGGTTAAGTTTTCAGACTCTTCTGAAAAGAGAGAGATCAGGAGAGAGATCACTTGATCATTGCCTGTTAGGTTCACTCCCTCTGGGGCACCTGGCCTTGGCCACTGTCGGTAGACAGATACTGGGCTAGATGGACCTTTGGTCTGACCCAGTACGGCCTTTCTTATGTTCTTATGTTCTTATGTTCTTCATAACCATGAGGGCTAGAATTTTTTTTAAAGAAAATGAAAGCTGAGATTCTCAAGTAACCCCATGCCTCCAGGAGCTAAGGCTTTAAGGAAAACAGCAGCTATCATGAGACTCGCAATAAGATTACTAGCTGATGTAGGTTTTCACATGGAAATCACGTGTCAGTGGATTTGCATGAATGTCATTGAGCCTTTGGGGTTAATTGAAATCTGAAATTCCAAATGAAACTCAACCAGTGTTAATCCACACTAAGGAGATCTGGGGGAAAGGATCATTTTAATCTCTGTGCGCCAAAAGCTACCAAGTTTTGTACAGTTGTGACTGTCTGCCTGTATGTCCCCCAGGCACCAATCACCATGCTAACTAGGCACCACCATCATGGTGGTAATAGACTGACAAAAAAGATTTTCAGAAAGTCCGTTTCTATTCTGTCCACAATTTTTCTTATTAATCTCTAGCTTGCTATGTAAAGAAGGCTGAACTAGTTTGAAATAGACTAGATAGGGCCTAATATTTATTTATTTTCTCTCTTTCTTTTCTTGGAATGAGGCAAAACCACATTTTCTCTATAAAATTCCCATGAACACTGGATCTAAGCAGGCTTCAGAGTAGCAGCCGTGTTAGTCTGTATCCGCAAAAAGAACAGGAGTACTTGTGGCACCTTAGAGACTAACAAATTTATTTGAGCATAAGCTTTTGTGGGCTACAGCCCACTTCATCGGATGCATAGAATGGAACATATAGTAAGGAGATATATATACACATACAGAGAACATGAAAAGGTGGGAGTTGCCCTACCAACTCTAAGAGGGTAATTAATTAAGATGGGCAATTATCAGCAGGAGAAAAAAAACTTTTGTAGTGATAATCAAGATGGCCCCTTTCACACAGTTTGACAAGAAGGTGTGAGGATATTTAACATGGGGAAATAGATTCAATGTGTGTAATGGCTCAGCCATTCCCAGTCTCTATTCAAGCCTAAGTTGATGGTATCTAGTTTGCATATTAATTCAAGTTCAGCAGTTTTTCGTTGGAGTCTGTTTTTGAAGCGTTTCTGTTGCAAGATTGCCACCTTTAAGTCTGTTACTGAATGACCAGAGAGGTCGAAGTGTTCTCCTACTGGTTTTTGAATGTTATGATTCCTGATGTCAGATTTGTGTCCATTTATTCTTTTGCCTAGAGACTGTCCGGTTTGGCCAATGTACATGGCAGAGGGGCATTGCTGGCACATGATGGCATATATCACATTGGTAGATGTGCAGGTGAATGAGCCCCTGATGGCATGGCTGATGTGATTAGGTCCTATGATGATGTCACTTGAATAGATATGTGGACAGAGTTGGCATCGGGCTTTGTTGCAAGTATAGGTTCCTGGGTTAGTGTTTTTGTTCTGTGGTGTAGGGTTGCTGGTGAGTATTTGCTTCAGGTTGGGGGGCTGTCTGTAAGCGAGGACAGGTCTGTGAGAGTGAGGGATCATTTTCCAGGATAGGTTGTAGATCTTTGATGTTGCGCTGGAGAGGTTTTAGTTGGGGGCTGTCTACGGTATCGGATGCAATTTTGTGTAGCATTCCCAGCCCTCGCTCTTTCCTCAAGAGGCTGGTGACACCCATGTGAGGAAAAATTCCCCTAATTTATGTTAAGGCCCACGGTCCGCCTCCCCTAAACAAGCAAATATATTCTTCTTTGACTGCTTGTTCATGTCCATTCCAATTAGGTGAGTGCGTACGTGTGCAAGGCAGCCGGAAGATTTTTCCCCTAGCAGTATCCGTCGGGTTGGTCTGGGCGCCCCCTGGAGTGGCACCATCATGGCGCTCAATATAGGGCCCTATCAACCCGCCACCCCTTCAGTTCCTTTTTACCGCCAGTGACGGTTAGCTGGAACTTCCCCTTGCTCTTGTTGTGACAAGCGCATTTGGCAGTCTGTATATAGTTCTCATTAGTACTGTAGTTAGTGTTAAGTAGTTAGTAGGTACTTTACTTAGTTCTTTAGTTTCCTTTGGAGGGGTTTCCTCTCAGCGCTATCCCAACGCTAGGGCATGCTGCGGTCTCCTGGCTTCAAAGCCTGTGAGGTCTGCGGAAAGTGTATGCCTAGAAGCGATCCTCACACTTCGTGTTTGAAGTGTTAGGGGGAGAGCCATCAAAAAGGATCGTTGTAGGATCTGCAGGGGGTTTCGCCCCAGGACACTGAAAGATAGAGATCAGCACCTGAAGATCCTACTAATGGAAGTGGCGCTCTGGCCCCAGTCCGACCCCGGGTCGGTAGACCCGGCACCGAGTACCTCCTCGGGGATCAGTGCCGAGTAAAGACAAGGACTCTCAGCACCGTCAGGCACCGGTCTCAATCACCAGTGCCGCAAAAGAAGAGGAGGCCGGAGAGGGGTCGTTCTCCCCTGGCTAGCCCCTAGGAATGGCTGTTGAGACCCAAGCCCGGCCACACTACTTTGGCCTCACTGCCAGAGACGGTCGCGTCGAGTCCAGACCCTTCTCACTCGCCAAGGCCGAGCCAACAACTTTACTTCCCGCCAACCCCGGAGGCATCTGAGGCAGTGCAGGACCTGCTCCAGCTCACAGCACCGTTCTCTCCGCCTAGACGGGAGAGGTCGCTGGCACTGGTTGCTCCCCCGGCACCGTCAAGGGGAAAACCTGCAATGATGGCTCGGCGGTCTCCATCCCCGGTGCACTGCTCCTCAGCACCAGAACAGGGTCAGCAGCCTCGTCAGTCCCCGAGTCCTCAGCGCGGACCCTCGGCACCTCGCAGTACCGCTCCTCCATGGTCCTCCTTTGCAGAGACCCCGTAGTCGGAGTTGGACATCTATCGATCTCGTAGGAGCAGAAGTAGATGGTCCAGGTCATTATGAGACCGGCACCCTTACCTGGCACCGTGGCCCACGCAGTGGCAGCCCCTGGCACAGTGGCCCTTTTAGACTCCCTGGGCCTTTGTGAAAGGCCCAGGGTGGAGTGAAGGGCCGCATTCCAGGGCGGCAGCGGCAGCCTCGGCCACTTCCGTACCGCCTCTGGCACCGTTGTCATTGGCAGGATCGGGGGTAGCTCCATCGCTCCCTGACGCTGCCCCAACCCCTTCGGCACCGGCATCTGCTACGCCAGCCCCAGCGGTATCAGCACCAACTTCCTTGGTACCGACAGCCCCAACACCATCGGTCCCGGCTTCGACAACTTCAGCATCGGCGGTATCGGCACCGACGTATACAGCTCTGGCACTGAGGGCCACGGCACCATCCGCGTTGGCTCCAGCCCAGGATCCCCAAGTGCCGCGATCCGTCAGGTCGGTCCGGGTGCCCCCTGGAGTAGAACCATCATGGTGCTCAATATAGGCCCCTACCGACCCGCCACCCCCTCAGTTCCTTCTTGCCGGCTACTCCAACAGAGGGGTAGAAGGGTGGGTATTGGAATGGACATGAACAACACATCTCAAACAACAGTTACGAGAAGGTGAGTAACCGTTTTTTCTTCTTCGAGTGCTTGTTCATGTCAATTCCAATCAGGTGACTCATAAGCCTTAATTCAGGAGGCGGGGTCAGTCCTGTCTGCCACGGCCACACCGCCTCCCCTAAACAAGCAAATATATTTCTGTTTGTGTAGCTCTCTCACTGGACCTCTCCAGCTTCAGGGGACAACAGGATGCCAATGTGGTTTACTGTTCACTTTGGATTTGGGTAAATGAGGGAGTGGATCTGTAAACTGGACTGGGGGGAGATCTCTTTCATTCTTCCACGAGGGAAGGCCTCATTATAATTGTTCAAGCCTGACTGGATTACATCACTTTCAGTTTCCCCCTCATTTCACTCCCTCCCCGCCTGCCGCTGTCCCTTTATTTACACCCCCTTGTACTGTTGTAGCTTGAGCGGGAGCTGCCTTAATGATGCATGCTGATCACTTCATTCCCCATCACCCTCCCTCCATCGCTTTGAAGTGTGCTCAGGTCTCAGGCCTGAGTTCAAAGGTCACTTTGTTTATTTATGCAAAGCTGGATCATCTGTGAAATGGGGCTTTCAAGGCCTCTAACATCAAAAGCTCCAAAGCTGGCCCCATCAAGTCAAAGCAGGGACTGGTCTTGCATTATAACAAATTAAAGCAACTTTGTGGATCGTAGACAAACACGGTTAGATATTTGCTCCATAAATTGGGGCGTTGTTTTGACCCTTTGAAGGACTGATCAGAACCTACAGTTGGCCTGAAAACAAACCATTCCCTTTTAGCTAATATGACACATTCTCAGAAAGTCATGCATAAATAAAATCTGATCCTGGCTTGGTAACAGCCTGCAAATATTTCCGTCAGTTTCCCTCAGAGCCCAACTGTCATTCAGAACTTTTGATTTGTTTTAACATTAAGAAGGAGGCGGATCTGGAGCAGTTCTGCTATAATAATAAACAGTAATAATATTAATAATAAAATATCCTTCTTGTATATGGCACTCTTTGTCCCATATGGTCCCAAAGTGCTACATAAACTACTGTACAGAAATCCCTTCACTGCAGAAATGTAGCCATCTCTGGAGTGGGGAGGGCTGCAACCAGGCTGACAATATGCACAGAACATGATGCATAATGCTGAGTGGAAGGGAAATTTCAGCCACTGCATCAAGACAAACCCTCAATCAGGGCTCTGTATAGTCCACAACACAAGGGGCCAAATTCTGCATCAAGGACTATTAAATGATGTGGCAACATTCATCCATTCTGTCTTCCCTGAATTCTCTTCATTCCCATTCTCTTCCAGATAAACCCAAGCAACAGTCGCTCATTGTTGAAAATACATCAATGATTGTTTTTAATTATGGGATTTTCACTGTGCCCTCCAGCTGGCCCATCTCCTAGGCCTTTGGCTACCGTGATGATGTTCAGGCATTCCAGTTCAGAACCTCCTTCCCTCGATATGTGCCAAAGGAAGGAGGAACTTGTAGCCAACTTCAGCTGGGCATTGCCTCCTACAGTGTTCTTTGTGTTCCCTGGCTGCAGGCTGGACTCCATTTTTGGCTGCCTGACCCCTTGCTGCCTGGCTTCGGGAATAGCGCAGGGAGCATACACGGCAATCCAATTAACTCACCCTGTAGGAAAACTGAAGAGTAAGGCCTGGTCCCCACTAAGCCCCCACTTCGGACTAAGGTACGCAAATTCAGCTACGTTGAACTGCGGGTCCAGACGCGGCAGGCAGGCTCCCCCGTCGATGCCGCGTACTCCTCTCGCCGAGCTGGAGTACCGGCGTCGACGGCGAGCACTTCCGGGATCGATCCGGGATCGATCCGGGATCGATTTATCGCGTCTAAACCAGATCCCAGAACATCGATTGCCTGCCGCCGGACCCTCCGGTAAGTGTAGACGTACCCTAAGAGGCAGCAGAAGGCAGGGCCCAGCAGGGCAGAGAGGCAGAAAATAAAAACATCAGGAGCCCAGCTGTAGTAAAATGGCAAATTCCGTGGCAAAAATGATACATTTTCTTGCATCTTGTAAAAATTCCAGATCCTCTGGCCATAGAATTACAAAATCCAAGGTTCCTGACTGAGGTGACAGGGGCAGTTACACTTCTTAGAGCTCTTATTTCGGCTCTCTCCAGGCTTGTGAAGACAGCGCTGCATTGCTTTACACTCAGTTCACATTTTCAATGTTATCTTCACAACTATGAGGGTTAGAAAAACAAGGCCTAAAACGTACACCAGACAAGAATCTGATCTCTCTCTCTCTCTCTCTTTCTCTCTCTCATTTATTTATTTATTTGAGAGCTTTGATTCTATAGCACAGTTCTGTCACAAGGGGTGAATTGCGTGGCAAATTCCACAGCCACAGAATCGCAGAATGTGCAGGTCCTGCCATTAGTCTTACAGATATTGTGGATCTTTAACATTCTTGCTGGGGGTGGCGAGAGGAGGGGGACGACGACAAGATCTCAGTTTTTAAGGTCTTGCACAAAAACATGCACACAGGAAAAGTGCATGGTAGGCAATTTCTCTACCTGAAAGACAGCACTGGCCCGGCTGGGATTTGACCATGGAATTGTAGAGAATTTTACTATTAGACATAAGGCACATAGGGTACGTCCAGACTACCCGCCGTATCGTCGTGTAGCGATCGATTTATCGGGAATCGATATATCATGTCTCGTTAAGACGCGATATATCGATCCCCGAACACGCTCCCCGTCAACTCCGGAACTCCACCAGAGCGAGCGGCGGTAGCGGAGTCGACGGGGGAGCTGCAGCCGTCGATCCCACGCCGTGAGGACGGGAGGTAAGTCGGAATAAGATATGTCGACTTCAGCTACGGTATTCCCATAGCTGAAGTTGCGTATCTTACATTGACACCCCCCCTCTCCCCCCCCGTGTAGACCAGGCCATAGACCACTAGGCTATCTGCTCCAGCTGTAAAGAGATGTGTTTTTTAAAGAGGAGGTGAACAGAGAATTCCACCTCATTGGTAGTAACTATCTGATTTATTGCGTCGTTCTGACAGCTTTGAATATAACCAAAAATCATCTTTAGGTTGCTTTTGTTGCCTCGTTCATCACTGGTATTCAGGTCATAGTTGCACACGAGCAACTCCTTCAGGTCCACTATCCGTGCAATAAGCATCATTCGTCAGATGTCTTGAATGATTTACTTGCTTGGCTGCACAAGGAACATTGGTGCTACAGAACAGAGAAAATGATTGTTGGATTGAACATAATGACCCTTGATAATAACTCAATGCCGGATACAAACCAGCACCATTCATAAAAGTGATGGCAGAACACAAACAAGTGTCATTAAAATACCCAGGTCCAGAGGAACCAAGCAGAGACCAGGAGTAAATGAATCCCACAGATTTGACCACGCCTGCCTTTTGGGAACATTCAGCTCCAGATTCAAACTTGAGGCTTGAGCTGAAGCAAACACCTCTGAGCTTTAAGGAAATTCCAAGCTGGAACCAGATTTATGGCTCGGCTCTGTCTCTAGAATTGAGCAGGCTGAACAGTGAGATTGTTTTCTGGAGAATGTTATCTGTTCATAAACAGAGGAACCTACTCATAGTGAGTTCAGATCTAGCGCAGTTTATAGAGAAGTGGCATGGGAGCCCCAGGTTGTTCCATTGAAGAGTGCAGATCCCGTTGTAATGACCCTCCACTTAGTGTGAAGCTGTTGAGTCAAAAAAAACGAACAACTCCCATCCAACCAAAAAGCCCTTCACTATATCTGAGGCTCCAAGTCTAAAATGTTTTATTTATTTTCTTTAGAATATGCTATGAGTTTTGGTTTTAGACGTGCAATGATCCCAACAAACACAGACAGTGCGAGACTTAATGGATCTGAAAAACCCTGGTGAAAGACAGTAATTATTTACCAAGGGTGTTTTTCTTTTCCACCCAGAGAGATATTTACACTATGGGCTGAGTACCTTTACCATAACTCATTTTTATTCTGTTCTCTCCTCTTCCGCCCCCCCTTGCCCTCCCTCACCCTCCCTCAAATTTTTTTCCCTGGGTCTTGTAGGTAACTCCACAGGTTTGGGATTTGGCTGGATAACAAGCAAAGAGTCGTCTTCAAAGGATCAAACAGATTCGGAGCAATTTGGCTGACATCAAAGGCTTGGCAGCACGTCAAGTGGTGTTGAGAATGCCAGTCAGTTAGTGTGTGTAAGCAGAGCGGGGGTTGCACATGAGCTGACATACTGTAACATGAGGCAGGAGACAAGGGTGGGTATGCCGCTCTTTGTACATCAAGCTGAGTAGGATTAAGATATAATTGACAGAACATTGCCACTTAAACGTCTTATCCACTTTTAAGATGTTCAGCAGATGAACAATGGGCAGCAATTCTTTCATATTTGACCATGGCTTTTCTCCCTCCTGCCCCCTTTTACTCTCGAAGTGGTTTTTGATTGTGCAAAGGGATTTCCTGGTTATTTGATAAAAAAAAATTGCAAGATTCCATTTCCAAGTATATTGATATTTACAGAAAAAAATAAATGCTGCTGCTTAATTTATTTGATTATTATTCAGAAAGGAACCAGTTTGTCTTCTTGATGTCTGATGTTTTCTTCTTCTTTTCTTTTACACTCACTGCATTAAATTTTCAAAGGTCGCAAAGTTACATTTGCAAGATGCAGTGCATTGGTTGTTTCCTACCATTCATTCGGGGGGCTGTGCAGAATGGGCTGCTGATTATTCAAGCTGAGGAGGACTCCGTGTTGTATGTTTTCACTGAGGGGCAGAGGGGTTAGTCAATGTTGCCTTTATGGGCCTTAGGCAATTCCATTTCATGCTGCTTCCAGAAGGATTGGGTGTGAGCTGGCCACAGCCCTTCTGAAAGCCTTCTGTGTTCTCCGTGACAGAAGGGGGGGGCAGCTTCAGTGAGCTGCACTGCTGCCTTGGAAGTTTTCTTTTCCCTCCTAAGTGACAGCTGCACGTACTTCTGGGGAAACTTTGCTGGGCGAATCAGAGACGGAACAGAAAAATATGTTTGGGGCGAGGGTGGGGGGGACGCCCTGCGTGGCATCTCAGGCATTTTCCTTGGATGCTGTTTAAGACACAGCAGCAAATGAGAGCAACGCACTTGCAGGCATAAAACTCCTGGTGCTAAAAACACACACAATTTTCCAACGTGGCAGTAATTGGGGGAGTGCCACGCGGGGAGAGTGAGGGTTAAATATATGTTGTTCCTTAAAATCTCTGCCAGAGCTCACTGTACTGTTTAAGCATTATCCACCTTGCTAAACAGCTGCAAAGACTAGATCCATTATTTCTTAGAGTTTCTGGACATGCTTGTGTATGTGCTGAGTTATTTCCCCTGTACTCTGCAGTTGAGATTAGAACGAGGCTTTCCTCACTTCTAGCCTCCAGATATTTTCATGTGGGTTTCAGGATTTGTACAATCGAAACTTTAGTCTCTCCCATACTCTTACCTTAAGGTCACATATTTCTCTTGAGCTGCATGTGGAATTTACACTCGTATCACTGAGGTTGGTGCACAATGACTGAGGGCAACTCTCTGATTGAGTAGCCTTTAATTATGGGAACAGTCCTGAGATGAAGAGGAGAAACTGCCCACCAGCATGGAAGGGGTTAAAGAGAGCCTTTGTGCCCAGCTAGCCCCGCCCCGTTATACCTGCAGCCAATGCCAGGCCTGGAGGGGGAAGAAAAAGAGAGAACCTGGCTCAGTTTGGGGCTGACTGGCGAAGAGGCAGGAGCTCGCTGCCTACCTACCTGAGGGGAAGGCTCACTAGCCTGCCAGCCAAGGCAGCCACCAGGAAATAATACCATCTCCTTGGCTGAGGAGACTGTGGAAGAGACTTAGGAGCAGCCGCCCTAAGAAATGACTGGGTGACTGAAGCACGGAAACCTTGTGTGGTTCCGGCCCCACCAAATTTAGGGCTGCCCCGCCCAGAGGAGGCTGAGACTGTGGCAGGGCTCTGCCCAAGGTCCACAAGGGAGTGCTACTAGAGACAAGCCACCCCAGTGACTTGGACTGTAGGGGCCATGCCCCACACTGAAGGGACAGCGATAAGAAGTAACCTAGGGCAGTGGATTTAGACTCCCGGCTGGGAGGTGTATTCAGGGGTTGACTCACACAGGGCCCTGGGCTGGGACCCGGAGGAGAGGGAGGGCCTGGGTCCCTCTACCCAACTGCCTTAAAGACTGAGGCACCTTGACCAGAGAAGCAAGGGGCCGGCAGTCAAGCATTCCAACCAGTAGGCCACCCAGCCCTCCAAGCTCCCTGTTAGAAGTCCCACTGACTTAATTTCCAGCATCTCTGAAAATAAGGCCACTTAAGTAGGTGCCGGAATAGGGATCTTGGTCCGTTCCATGTTTGAAAATTCTGGCCTGAGTGACTTGTCTGGGATAAGCTGTGGTATAGTTAATGAGATGTCATCGCTTTGTCCAGAAAAAAGGGTTCTAATCCTGGTTCTGACAGCGACGTATGATATGACCTTGGGTAATTCTCTGAACCTCTGTTTCCCCATTTTACAAATGGGGACAAGAATATTTACTTCCTCCTACCCTTTGTCTTGTCCATTTAGACTGGGAAGGGGCTCTCCTACTGTTTATTCATGCAGCACCTAGCACAATGGGGGCGCAGATCTCAGCTGGGGACTCTAGGTGCTATTGTAATAGAGATGATGATGATAGGGGAACAGGACTAGATGGATCATAAATTTAGTCCAGTTCATTCCAGTGCTGTTAGTTTGTTTAAAAAAAAAAATAGCCTGTCTACTCAACATTGTTGCCTTCCTGACCAAAACTTTAGATTCAGCACTCTCCCAGGTTCGTTTGATCCCAATAAGCCTGCTTGCTCTCCTGATCTTTTATGGAAACTGCAAGGTAAAACTGTTGCCAGAATTCCACTCCTTGCACGCCGCATGACTGATCACATAAGTCTCTCCCACCTCCTGGGTTTAATTAGCTGTAATTTTGATGTATATCATTATTTGCATGGAGGGTAGAATGGATCAGCTCCTCCTAGGGAACGGTGACCAGTAAATATAAACAAAAGGGCTTTTGTCGGCTATTAATGGAAACATTGATTAATCTCCCATCATGTTAGTAGCCTACTGAAAAGCTCATAAAGCAGCACGCAAAATTGTTCATTAAACTGGCCAGGCTGCAAGCACCAGGAAGTGAATGCAAAATGCACTTCAAGTGCCTTGCGGCAGCACAGTGCCTCCCAAAGGCAATGCAACCTCCTATCAAAGGCAGCTGTGTAGAAGGAGATGTTTCTTAAAGCTTCTCTTTCTCTTTCTTTGCAGATGATGCCAGCTCAGGAAAGGACAGCCCGCTGTCTGAAGGCTCCAATGGCGAATATGAAGATCATTCTGGGAAGCAGTGGGGTAAGGGACAGATATATATTATATTTTGGCTTCCCACACATCCCTGTTCATATCCATCGCAGTCCGCCTCAATGTCGCATTGCACTGAAGGAATGGAAAAGGCAGCCTTAGAGGAATTCAGTGATCAGATCAATTTGTATCCGTGGATGGTCAAATGTCAAATAGAATCTCAGTTGAATGCATCAATCTGAACTGATCCCTTCCTTTATTAAGTGTCCTCCTGCCCCAGGAAGTGTAGCTGGTGATCCACACTTGAGTGTCTGCTATATCCTAGCATCGTGCTTTCTTGTACTTGTTTCCAGGGGCAGTGGCTTTCCTTTCCATGGGTAGCCTTATTATGACTGGGCATAAATTCTCCATTAAAAACCATATTGAAATTTATAATGGGATTTCCAAAAGCACTGAGCCTACCTCTGCTCCCACTGAAGTCAAATGAGAGATCTGGCTTCAACAGGAGCAAAGTTAGGTGAGCTCTTCTGAAAATCACCAAGTACAAAGCCCTCAAGTGGAGATGCAGTAGATTGGCAAAAGAACTCCTTCAGCCAGTATACAGTTGAACCATCTCCCTGATTGATGGAAGGTGTACTGGCAAGAGGACTTTTTTTGCCTGTATAAGCTGTGTCTACACAGTGATTTTTGCCAGCATAGCTATGTTTGTTGGAGCGGGGGGGGGGGGCGGGTTCACTTAGGGGTTTTGTTCATCTTGTCATAGGCTTAGCAGAAGCTACTACGTCCAGCTCTGAAACAAGGTTTTGAACTGCTCCAGGGTTTGCGAGTGTCCTACCCAGGGTTTGGTTCAAGCCATTCTCCACACGCTTTTTGTGGAGAAACAGAACAACTTTTGGCCACTACTGGCATGGGCAGGAATTTGAACTGATAACCCAGAGGTGTCAGGCGCCATATCTCATTTCTGCTTTTATGGCCCAGCTACAGCTCATCCCTTTTTTATATTTTTACTTTGGTTGGTGATTTGTCACCGTGTTCCTAAACCTATTTCTGAGAGATTTCATCCAGTCTAAAGAGCCCTATTCAAGAATTTACCCTTGCCCAAACAGGGCAGCTCTAAGCTGTCATCAAAATAGGAAATTCCAAATATAATAATGTAACAAATGCGTGACTACCAACTTCAGGGAAGCCACCATGTTGTGAAACATGGCCAGCTGGTAACCTCATGGCAACAGTGAGGATGGAGCTCATTCTGCTTCAAAAGGACAGGCTCCTACCCCTGAGCTAAGGATAATCTCCTCCAGCTGTTGGCAGTAGAGGGTATATGATACCATTGTATTGTAGTTCCGATTCTTACCAGGAGAGGGCAGTGATGCACATAAACACTGGGCAGTTAATTACATTATTATGTGGACAGTGCTAGCATCTCTTTTGCACAGGACTGCAGACAGGGTCCAGGAGCCAGTGCTTGTTTTGTCCTGGGAAGCTGATGAAGAGGGTTGTAATTTTGAGAGAAGATGGCAGATTTTTATAGAGAAAGGAGGGAAGATTCAGCTATTCCACACTTCTAGAAATCTCACAGGACAGATTTTGCACATATCACATGAAAAAAAGCAAACGCAGACCTGTCTTCAGACCTCAATCTCGTAAGGGGCATGAGCCAGAAGTTGAGCTCTGTGGCAGAAGTGCCCTCTAGAGGTAATTGTGGACAATCACGATAAATTGGACATTTCTGCAACCACTGCGTTAACTCTCATCTGTTAAGGGAATGCTGCAGGCACCTCTGAGATTTATCCATCCACCTGTGAGATATTCCTCAAGGAAAGGAATCTGTTAAACTGCTTCCTACCAAGTTTTTGCTTGACATTTTGCCATTAATTATTTAATTTTAATTACACCGAATAAATCTTCGTAATAAACAGCGTTAGAGCAGGAGACCTGCACGCACTGTCCCTTTGACACAGTCAGTTTGTGTTTCCCTCACGCTTGCATATGGCATAGTTTATACTGTAGCAAAGTGCAGCTCTTGGAGTTTACAAAGCAAACTCCGAAAGGTGTGTGGGAGAACAGTCATGCAAAGTCTAAATAACATAGAGGCACTCTGTAATGGGGTCCTCTGGCTCTAAAGGCCCCTCCCCCAACCCTTGGGGAGGAGCTACTGAACCCGGGACTCAACTGATGATGGGGGACAACTAAGGAATAACAGGGTTGGGAGTGGGGATCATAGGTTCAAAACTAGGGATCCAGAAGGGGACACCGAGCAGAGCACCCCGGATAGCACCCGCTGCTCCTCAGAGCTGTCTAGGGAGCCAGCAGACGCCGCTCAGAGGAACGTGATACGTGAGACAAGGGAGGAACAGAACAGAGCACCTCCCCGTCCAGCATCCTCCTCCTGGTGTTGTAGATGGCCACTTTGGCCAGTGCCAGGAGGAGGTTGATGAGGAAGTCTCGCCTTCATGGGGCCACAAACGGGGTGTGCGAATATGAAGAGGTGTGGGGAAAAGTGCAGCCAGAACCTCAACAGGAGGTTCTGGAGGAGCCGGAAAAGGGGCTGCAACCTGGTGCATTCCAGATAGGCATGCGCCAGGGTCTCCCTCACGCTGCAAAAGGGTCCTCTAGCAGTTCAGCAAGCAAATCTTCAGTAGATGATACAGATTTTGGATGCCATTTAGTAAATGCAAACTCACAGTGCTCCCGGCCTCTCACTCCCTCACGCTCGCTCTGTCTCGCTCTTTCTTCTCTGTGTGTGCGTCTCTCTCTCTCTCCTTTTGTCAACTGGCCTCTCTGAACTTGCCCAATTCAAGCTTTTGTCAAGGAAACCTTTCAGGACTGTGTAAATGGGATCTGGTTTCAGTGTATCACACACAGGATGGAGCAGCTTTTGAGGCCACAGTAATCACTTAACCTTCTAAAAGAAAAAGGGGGGGAAACGCCTGAAAAAGTATTATTTTACCTGTAGATTGCCATGTCTCAGAGAGGGATTGTCAGAGGGGTGAACACAGGACTCCAAACAAAAGTTCTCGAGGGATGAGATAGGAGTGAAAGCAAACTGAGCTGTTGTTGACCTGACTGTAGTGAGGAAAATGCCGACCCTGTTTTACAATATTGTCCCTGTGCAGGGACTAGGTGGGGAAACAAACCCTATTGACATATTTTTATGCAAGCAGAGGGCAGGTATGGGCTGTTACACATGAAGTTCCAAGATTAAAGTCAGTGATGTGACTCATCGGTCAGTACAAAAAATATTAGTGAATGTGCCTATTCTGGACCTGCACTGTGAAGTGCTAATGCTAGTGTAGAAATCCCATCCAGCGAAAATCTACCCTTACATGGGCTTCAGTTCATGTGCACGGAGTAAATTATTGCCTTGTTAAAAGATAACCATTTAGACCCATTTCACTGCTGGATGTTAACCACTTCTATGTCTCATAGACAGACACTCCACATCCATAATGAAAGCACCCTGTGGTCCTATTGGCATTTGTCTCCAGGACAGTGGCTCATGGTTTCGAGCGCTCCCAGTGCGTGGTGCTGAACGGGTTAATTATCTCTCTGGGAGTGTGATTGTTTTTACTAGATAGGAGGCCTCTGGTTTCAGGAGATGATCAAGGGAGTACCCAGCAATTTACACACGGAAACCTATGGAATGGGCTAGCATGTGACTCTAACCGCCCCAGCTGTCGCTGGTAGTACATTCAGTGCTGGAGTTGCTCCGATTCATTAGGTTACACATGAAAGCCCCTGCGTGGAGAGTGAAGCATTTCTGCACCAGGGTTTGAAATAACATGACATGGCGGAGATCCAAAATGACAGCCGGGGGGCTGTGAGGGGAGGGCGGCTGCTCACATAAGAAAGGGCCTTGAAGAGAAGAAGCGCCATGGGCAGCCTCCTTCCCAGAGAGCGTGGCTGGGTCTGAGGCCAGTGTGTGTGACACACACACAGATCTGTGAGGGGTCCGGCTTCTTTTCCTCAAGTGTGTGAGGCCTGCACGCCAACATCCTCACGCCCGGGGAGCTGCACGCCAGCCTATCCCACTCCCAAGTGGTGAGGGGACGGAGCAGGAGTGGCACAGTGGCCATAAACCAGCCTCCAACAGAGCTCAGGCTGTAATTTTTGCCACCGCTGTGAAGCCACAAAAAGCACTAGAGTGAGCAGCTCATTCATAATGAGCCAGATTGTATGTGGAGGTGGGGACTTCAGGGGGAGTTTCTCCCTTCATATACCAGTGCTTGTGCTCTCCTGAGCACAGGGACTGCTCGCGGCTTGTGCCCCTACGGACACCTCATGGACCATGGCCCCACCACACCTGTGCACTGGAGAACAGAGCTGCCTGGATGCACAGTCAGGGAGCCTGCTGCGCCCCCTTAGGAAGTGTAGTGAGACTCTCCCTGTGCACTGGGGAGCTCAGGGAGAGCACCTCCAGCACAGCTTTCCTGGCGTTCCCACAGCTGTTCTGCTGCTGTGACACACTCCCCAACAATGTGGGCCAGTGGCTAATCGGTGCAACCTGCCCCAGTGTGTCATAGAGAAGGCCAGTCACATCCACCTATTCAATATTTGCATGGCTCTTTACAGATAGAATTAAAGATGCAGCTCCTGCCTCCAGGCCCTTACGCGCTAGGTGAGACACATCACGACAGGGTGCCAGGAGAGATGGCAGCGGCCAAGCAGGTGACAGGAAGGAAGGGAAGGGGTGTTACACGAAGGAAGGTTATAAGGTTGCACTCAAGGCAAGGCATGCAGCTTGTCAGCTCCCTTTGGGGCTGGGAGGAAGAGCTATTAATTTAGATTTCATTAGGCTGGTGGGGGAGGGTGGGTCATTGGAGACATGGAGAAAGGAAGGGGGCTTGGAGGAGGGTGTTTGAAGGAGGAAAGGATCACAGAGGATACATCCAGCACAGGAGACAGCAAGTGAGAAAGTGCAAAAGGGGCTTTGCTCTGGGCCTGAGTGAGAGATTTAGGGGAGGCAAGACACAAGATGTAACGGGGCAGAGCTGTGTAGAGGAATAATGAGGGAAAGGAGTTTGAGTCTGACAGGGAGCCACTAACTGGAATCTGAGATGGGACTGGCAGGGTCACAGTAGTGAGAGAGGAAGGTGAGTTTGGCTGGAGTGTTTTGGATATATTGGAGGATTGCCAGGTGGGAGTTAGGTAGGCTGAAGAGGAGGAAGTAGAAGTAGGCTTGGCAGGAGATTGCGCTAAGAAATGCCCCGGGTGTAGTATTGCATAATGAGAGTAATTGTGGGAGATTTATACCTTCTTCTGAATCGTTCATTACAGGCCACTCTTAGACAAGGTTCTGGCCTTGAAACTGCCGTATTCCACTGTAGCAATTTTTAAGAGCTTTTCAATAGATTTTTTTTTTAATCATATTGGTAAATCAGGCCATCCAGTTATTTTACAGAAAGGACACAGTGCAAAGCTATTAAAGCCATGTGGATAATATTACCCCACTCCCTTTTTCCTCTGAAATTCTGTTGTGGAATTTAATGAATAATTGAAATTATGTCATTAAAAGTCAGTAGGAACTGAACGCCTAATTCCCTTGGGTGCTTTTGTAAATCCTGCACTTCCTGTTGACTTTTGTGAGGTCAGGATTTGGCCCATTGTGAGCTTCCACTTGAGAACTTGTGCTTCCCTGAGGAGACAAGGTTGCAGCAGAACCCATTACCCATTGCTAAGTCTTCCAGATACTATTGGAATGGAACAGCCTTGCGCCATGTTTCTGCTCACCTGTCATTTGGATGAGTAGCTCTTCCTAACCGCTTCATGGGGATTTTTTGAATGAGAGTACTTTTTACTATGAATTTTTCATAAATTAATGCTGGATGAATCTCAGAAAGTTCAGTTCAGATCAACACTCAGAACTCTGCATGCTCATCTGGACAGTCTGAACCTCTGGACCTTGTAAAATTGGCTTCAAGTTACAGAGAGAGCAGGTTCCTTGTACAATTTCTCTGACTCTCTGCGGTATTTGGCCACATTTGGGGAGTTGCTGAGCACTCTCAAGTCCCATTAAAACCAGGTGTGGAGGGTGATTATCTCCTCTCTGGATGATCAGAAATAGACCAGAAGAACAATCAACCTGATAGAATTCTGTATTCTGCTTCTGGTCACGGCTGAACCCAAGAAATGCAAAACATAGAATTCTATAGCTGTGTCCTGAAAGGTGGCCATACTGCTAAGGGAAACTATGAGGTCAAATTCTGCCCTGAGATACAGGTGACTCTGGTATTATTTTATGGCATCGCTATAATCAACTGCCATAATTATAGAGTGAAATTCTATGGCCTGTCTTATGTAGGAATTCAAACCAGTGAATGAAATGGTCCCTTCTGACCCTAAAATCTATGAACCTATGTAGTACTTATTTTTATGAAGGAACCACACTGGACCAGTGTATGCAGTAGTGATGCTGGGGCATTTCTTGCACATTTGGAGTAGGGTGTCTCAGAAACAATGCCGGCAGTCCCTATAGACATCTGGTTGGATGGTCCATCATGCACCTTGCTTAGTGTAATCAACCCTTTGTGTCCTTTGCAGCCCGGCCCAGATTCACGCAACCTGCCAAGATGCGACGGAGGGTGATTGCACGGCCTGTAGGAAGCTCAGTCCGCCTGAAGTGTGTTGCCAGTGGGAACCCTAGGCCTGACATCACCTGGCTGAAGGACAATAAGCCCCTCACACCTCAGGAGATTGGGGAGAACAAGAAGAAGAAGTGGACATTGAATTTGAAGAACTTAAAGCCTGAGGACAGTGGGAAATACACTTGCCGAGTGTTTAACAAAGTTGGAGAAATCAATGCGACATATAAAGTTGAAGTAATCCGTAAGTGCTGCCTCTGTGCTGAGTGGGTTATTAGGGAGGGGCTTTTACAAGCGGGCTGACTTGAATAAATAGAACATTGTACCAAGAGCTGTGTGCAATGCCAGAAACTGAATTCCCAGATTACACTAAACGGGGAGGTGTTGCAAACTTCAGCGCAGACAGAGAAACAATTCTTCAGAGTCTCTAATAGAGAGGTCAGAAACATGGGCAGGAAATAATAAAATGTGATACATCCTGATAAATGCAGGCTAGTGTGTCTGGTGAGAGCAACTCCCAGAGTAGCAGGGAGGTACTCGGGAAAAACTACTATCTAGAGAGAGAACTAATGGTGACAGTGATGACCCCGGTATGTGTGCTCACAAGGTGATATGCCTGCCAAAAAAAGTAAGTGCGATTTCGGACTCTAGACAGTCACTTTGTGGACCAGGGAGTCCCACTTTTAGGGTCTAAGAGCCATTGGGAGTTGTTCTATTGACTTCATCGTGGGTTGGATAAGGCCTTTAATGTGTTTGAAGAAAAATAGTTTAGGGTGGCTACTACAGAGATAATGGGATGAAGTTAATCAATGGAAAAATTAGGCTGGATATCAGAGAAAAGCGTTCTGTTGAGTCATAGAGCAGTCTCCCAAGGAAAGTGATAAAAGTCCCATCACTAAAGTCATTAAAAATTAACTAGACAAAGCATTTAGGGCCAGATTTTTAAAGGTATTTAGGAACCTAAAGTTACAGACAGATGCCGACTGGGATTTTCAAAAGTGTCTAGATGCCTAACTCTGAGGCACTGACTTCAGGCACCCATTGGGAGTTAGGCACCACCTAGGCACTTTGAAAATCCCACTAGGCATCTATCTTGCATCTTTAGCACTTAAGTACTTCTATAAATCTGGCCTTTAAGGCACATGCCATAGGGGATTGTCCTGCTGTGGCAGTGGAATGAACTAGATTGCTGTTCTCTGTATTTAACCCTATAGAGGATTCTATGGCTCTAATTTCCTGTCTTATTATATTTGAAAGTAATTATATTGGAGAAGCTACTCAAACTAAGTGAGGAAGGGCTTCTGTTCCTAAGTTTATGCTATGTTTATGCTAGCCTAATATGTTGCCATGGAAATGATTGATGCTGCAAGCTCAAGAAAGAGGAGGAGAAAGGCTGTGAGAGGGAAGATCAAATATCTTTGATTAGTCAGGAGCAGGGGCATGGAAGACCATAAAGCAACACATGACACATGGAAAGCATGTTGTTTGTGTGTTAGTGCATGTGTTTTATCATGATAAAGTTTATCCCGGTGTGAAATCTGCTCTCTGATAACTCCCTTTCTCTAGAATAACAGGAATTAAAAGCATATGTGGGAGTTCTGTTGTGCTCTGAATGCACAAACCTGCTGGACATCTGGTATCGATAAAAATGCAGCTGTGTGGAGACAGTAAAAACATGTGTTTACACTAAAACCAGGAGCAGAGACAGGGAAATGAATCAAGTCCCATCCTAATGTCAGTTGTGGCATTTTCACTTCATCAAAACCAGACGGCACCAGGAACAAACCCTTTTCTGTGTCAGAGAGTAGTCCCCGTTTATTTTGGTTTTTATCAACCTACAGACATATGTAACCTTTGTTTTCATTAGCATTTTCTGGCTAGGAACAAAAACAGCGACCAAAGGGGCAATAGAACCAAAGCGATAAGAGTATTAAAGCATTTTCACAGGCTTCTTCCTATTTTAATAACATGCCAGGGCACGTTTCAGGTTTTATTAAATTTCCTCCCTTAAATCTTTTTTTTCCCCCGTAAGCCTCCACTTTTCAGTCTCACCTGCTTATCTGAGTCTAGAACTTTCCAGCTTCAATCCCTGCTGATGTGTTCCTCATGTATGATCTCTTGAGAATGTGACATTTCTGTCACGCTGGCCGACGTTCCCTGAGCATGTCTTTGGGGTCTCGATGCTGATAGCCTCCTATACATCCTATCCTGATTCTTCGAAGTATGGAACATTGTTCCTTCCTCCCACCTCAATACCTGCCCAGTGATACTGGTTCTGTACACACCCAGCCCAACAGTGGTTTCCATTAAAAAGTCAGCATTTGCCAGCAGCTACCACACGGTGATATCTGAGACACCACAGTGGCTCCCTGCACCTAGAAGAGGGAAATCTATGGTACTTCAGATACCGCTGTCCAGAAACAGGTGGTAAATACTAGGAGTACTTGTGGCACTTTAGAGACGAACAAATTTATTTGAGCATAAGCTTTCGTGGGCTACAGCCCACTTCATCGGATGCATCCGATGAAGTGGGCTGTAGCCCACGAAAGCTTATGCTCAAATAAATTTGTTCGTCTCTAAGGTGCCACAAGTACTCCTGTTATTTTTATGGATACAGACTAACACGGCTGCTATTCTGAAAACTGTGGTAAATACTGACTTTCAGATGTGAAATTGGAATCTATTCAGCATCTTTTACAGTGCCTGACAAAATGGGGTCCCTTCTATCATGGTATCTTGCTTCCCCGGCCAGCAGGGGAATCTGGGAGTGTTCCTGAGTTGAGTTGGTCAGAGGACAGAGAAGGTTTCCCTGCTGGGTAGGGAAGCAAGACGGCTGTGGAGTTCTCCTCAGAAAACAGCATGGGAAGTGGTGACTTCTCCATGCTTAGCACATTTGCAATTAGACCAGGGGTAGGCAACCTATGGCACACGTGCCGAAGGCAGCACATGAGCTGATTTTCAGTGACACTCACGCTGCCCGGGTCCTGGCCACCGGTCTGGGGGGCTCTGCATGTTAATTTAGTTTTAAATGAAGCTTCTTAAGCATTTTGAAAACCTTATTTACTTTACATACAACAATAGTTTAGTTATATATTATAGACTTATAGAAAGAGACCTTCCAAAAACGTAAAAATGTATTACTGGCACGCGAACCTTAAATTAGAGTGAATAAATGAAGACTCAGCACACCACTTCTGAAAGGTTGCCAACCCCTGGACTAGATGAAGTAAGAGTTAATGCAGGTGGAAGTGAAGTACTTGACTTAGGAAGTCTTTCCCACCCCTAACATCTCTGGGCTTAAAACTTGGTGTGTAAGCCTCCCTGAGCCAGGAAAGTGGGGGAGAGATGGAGGACTCCCCATCAGCATCAGGTTCCCACAGGCATTTTGCCAGCCCCAGTGATGAAGCACGCCTGCCAGTGCACTGCAGGAAGCATGCCCCTGAGTGGCAATTGCTGCACCCATTAACAGGATGCGCCCACCCTGCACTCCCCACCGTCAGCTGGCTAGTGCGGAAAGTGGAGTGGCCTTGTCCCAACTTCTTTGGTAAGTCTAGGGGGCTTTTGGAGAGATAGGGATTGCCCTGTGCAAGGAGAGGGAATGTTCCTTTCCCTCTCTTGTCATACCCACACTGAGCTAGCAACAGCCTGGACCTGTGACTCTCCCGTTGACTCACAGTAGGTCCCCGTGGCTAAAGCACACAATATCCTACAGATCTAGCAGGGAACATGCAGGACTGCCCCATGGAAACATCCTAACATTACATATAGCTGCCACCCTAGCAGGGAGCTAGCCTGGTGATGCGATGGGCCAGCATCGTGATTAATACCAGGGGCACTTTTGCCATAACAGTCAGTTTAGGTTACCACCCTTGCTACACTATCCTGCAGGGTTCCCTGAATTTCTTTCTGGAATAGTGGCAGGAAAGTGTCCCTGTGGTTTGCCCTTTTTCACCCTGGCTCAGGACACTTACTTGCCCTGTTCCAGATTCAGAGAATAACGCTGCATGTGTTATACCCCTGAGGGTCAAAGTGCACCATGAAGCAGAGGCCTGTGCACTGTGCCTCTGTGGCAGACATGCCAAACCCACGGAAAAAATGGAGAAATTGGGCTTGTTTTTTTGGCTTAATTGGCTTGTGAGTTGCTTGTTGGCTAGTTTTTGGCTTGTAGCTTGTTGCTTGTTTGGCTTGTAGCTTGTTGCTTCTTTTTTTGAACAGCTCCCAGCAAGCAGGGGCAAGGGGCGGAGAGAGTCAGGAGTGTATAGCAGGCCCACCACAGTCCCAGACTGCACGCCGGATGGATCTAGTCACATAGAGTGTTGGGGTTCTTAGGGATTGGCTTGTTTTGGCCTTGTTTTGAAGTGGGATTAGCTTGATTATTCTGAAAGTCGGGGTGCTTATTTACCACGTGAAAGTTGGCAACTGTGCCCTGCTCTGGGAAATGCTGCTCCTACAAAGCTGCAATCCATGCTCAGGATGCAGTCAGGACAGCAGCTGCTGCAGCACCCCTTCCGAGCATGCAACCTGCCTTCACCTCTGAGGCCATTCAGCTACACTGGCCAGCCTCAGTAATGGGGGCGTGGCCCATCCTCCTCCTTGCCTCTCCTTTTTGGGATAATCAGCGCCCTGAGGGGTAGTAGCAGGGGACAGTTCTTGCACTCAAGAGAGCACAGGGACTTCACATGGGCCAGAACCTTGAATGCACAGTACAAAGTGGGGGGAAGGCTGCTTGGTGTCTTCCCTTTTCCCCACTCCCTCCATTATTGAACACCTGCAATGTCTAGTCCTATGCATGCAACCCGGGAAATGCAGCTTTATAAACTGAGCTTGTGTTACCATCGAGAGACAGTTTAGAGTCCTCTTTAAAGCAGGAGGGAAACTAGTTAGTTCTGGGGTTGAACTGTGTGACTCCCTGTAACACTTGTGGGGCTTGGGTGGCTGAATACCAATGCCCCTAGCTCAGTAGGTAGCTGGGATAATAGGATCAGAGGAGAGATGGAAAATACCTCTTAGATGAGATTTCTAGGGCCTGATTCCTCAGCACAGACAGAGAGGTTTGCAGCATCCGTATTTGAACAATCACAAATCGGATTGAGGAACACCATTTATTTTTCATCATGTGTTGTATTTGTTTGCAGAGAGGACTCGGTCCAAACCCATTCTCACGGGAACGCACCCTGTGAACACTACCGTGGACTATGGCGGGACCACGTCGTTCCAGTGCAAGGTCCGCAGTGACGTCAAGCCCGTCATCCAGTGGCTGAAAAGGGTGGAGTACGGCACAGAGAACAAGTACAACTCCACCATTGACGTCGGGGGGCAGAAGTTTGTCGTGCTGCCCACTGGGGAGGTCTGGTCCCGTCCGGACGGCTCCTACTTAAACAAACTGATGATCACACGAGCCAAAGAAGAGGACGCTGGGATGTACATCTGCCTAGGGGCAAACACAATGGGATACAGCTTCCGCAGTGCTTTCCTCACGGTGTTGCCAGGTGAGTGTGGGGTGGCTGGAACTTTCCTTCTAAACTGTCCTGGGCCAGCGTGTTCTGCATTGCAGCATCCTTGCAATCGCGGATCCAGATCCTCAGCTGGTATAAATCAGCTTTGCTCCATTGACCTCAGTGGAGCGTCACTGATTTACACAGCTCGGGATCTGGCGAGCTTTAGTGAGTGGCCAGATTATGCTGATTTTTCCACTGCCCGGGGTGTGTCTGAGTCGATCTCCACCCTGAGCCTCCTTGTGCATAAATAACGGCTCCGGCAAGGTTAAATAACCGGGTTGAAAATGCCTGATCTGCTTTTGTGCTGGAGCAGGGCGGGGAAGTCGTATTGTGATGCCGTCTGTGCAACGTCCTGTAAAGTGAGCCCAGGCGCTCCAAGGAGCTGAATGCCCCTCCCCTCCCCGTTTGTTTTTTTAATTGGTTTGTTGGTAAAAGGAAACAATGAAACAAGCCAATAAACAGAGAAGAATGAAAACAGCGTAAGGATCACAGCCACAGGAGAAGAATGGGTGTGAAAGAGAATATGCCAGGCTTGTTAATTTCTTATTTGATGATCCCCTGGGAGCCAGAACGGCTTGCCTCTTTGCTCCTGCCCTGTGCTCTGCTCTGTGGCTGAGACCTGCAGCACAGGAGCATTCTAGGGCTTCCCGTCTAACTTCTTCGTTGTCCCTTTTGCCCTCTTTCTGCTCCGAAAAGTGATTTTATAATCCAGACTCGGCTGGCTTTAGTGACAAAAAGAAATCGGCCTTGCTTTTTCTCCCCTCCGCCCTGCAGAGCCATCGCAGCTCAGAGAAGAGAGGAGAGGAAAAGAAGTGGTGGAAATGTGGTCCTATTGTATACATTAAGCATTAAAAAAAAAAAAAAGATGTTTTTCTGGTGGGATTTTTTTTGCACTGAAATAACTAAAACAAAACAAGCTCTATGTGTATTATTTCAAACTAACACTAGATTTAGGCCTCAATGGGAAAAAAAAGTCATTGACTTCTTTAAAGAAGTTTGGCTTGGAAAGAAAGTTACACACATCTGAAAATATTGTACAGGAGAGTACAAGATTATGATTGCAAATTCACAAATTATCTTGTATGTGTCATCTCAGATTTTTATATGGCACCGCTCGTCACATTATCTGAGCTCTGGTACCTTAGGGCCAAATGTTTAAAGTTATGTAGGTAGCTACAGCTGCAGATAACCGCTTAGCAGAATTTTCAAAAGCCCCTCGGCACCCAGGTCCCTATGGGAGTTAGGCACTTAGGTGCTTTTTGAAAACCCCACCAAGGACCTATCTGCCTCTTTAGGTGCCTAGATACCTTTAAAAATTTGGCCCTGAAAGCCCTGATTCAGCAAAGCGACTCAGCTTTCAGCATGTGCTTAAGTCGATCCCTATTCAGCACAGCACTTACACATGTGTAAGTCCTATTGAAGACAATGGGATTAAGCACAGGTTTACAGTTCAGCACATCCTCAGGTGCTTTTGTAACTAGGAATGGTCACTGGCATGTGCCTAAATTAGGTAATTCAAAGTTGTGTTTCCCGCAGCACCACTAATTGAGTCCTGGATGCATATTATACAAAGTCTACTATTATGCAAAGTGGGCCGGAACCTAAACCCTGAAATTTGGGAGTATGGCTCTGATTCTGAACAGTGCCATTTCGGCCTGTCTCACTAGGGCTTAAATGGAATAACATGTTCATGAATGCAGGATGCTAGAGGTTTGTAAGAGGGATAATCAACTGCATTTCTTGACTATCTGCAATAAAATTCTCAGTGGCGACAGTGCTATAAAAATATAAAGTGCTGCGCGCAGTGAGCTGCTCTGGTGAGAACAAAAATGTAAGCCTTTATCACTAAGGGCTCAATCCTGCTTAGGGGGCACTGTACAGGTGCAGTGAATCAGGGCCTGAGCCATTCGCAGTGGGTCAGTGTCTAAGTGAATAGTAACCGCAGACATGGCGGAGGGCTGATAGGGGATTCTTCTTACTTACCCGAAGCTGGGACTCCCAACCCTGGCTTGTCCTGAACAAGTGCACACACTCAGTTCTGCAGGGCCTGGGAATCCCACACAAAGTCCTAGTCCTCCCTTGTCTCAGCAGAGCACCAAGAGGTTCTGCAGGAGGGATGCTACTTAGCCTGCCTCTTCCTGTCCCAAACCTGCCCACATAAGAGACCGCTCCTGCAAGGTACCACTCCTGCCTGGTCCATAGCCTGAGCAGTGCTGAGTGTGTATTAGCGACAGGAAGATGGATTGCTACTAGAGAGGGATATTTAAGACTTAATGAACAGAGACGTGTCTGGCAGAGGCAAATATGGGACAGGCCTCTGCTCTCCGTAACCAGATCATGCAGGTCCAATTGCTGGGCAGCTGACATGGCCTGCGTTTCATCCTCCGGTCTGGGCAGGGAAGCCAGCTCCATCTCTGAGCGCTGGGGCTGAGAGACCATCTGTTGGACTGGCTCTGAAGAGGACACTAGAACTGGGGAACTAAAGCATAATGAATTATTGGGGGGGAAAAAACTTTTAGCCCCCTCCCCCCCCCATCTTAAACCAAAGAAATTGATTTGTTTGTCCTTTCAGTGCTTTTCAAAGGAGAAACAGCAGCAAAACATTATGATGTTGGCAGTGTGTCCCCCTTGTATTTGGCATGGCTGGGGTTGTCAGACAGACTATACAAAAGCCAGCCTTAGCTTAACATCTGTTTTGAATCTCCCTCTCCTGGTTTTAATTAACTCTTTCGATTTCTCCCTTTCCCTCTTGTAACACACACACACTCTCTCTCTCTCATGCAAACCTGATGTCCAGATCCCAAGCCACCGAGCGCCCCTGTGGCCCCGTCCTCTGCTAGCAGCCTGCCGTGGCCGGTGATCATCGGGATCCCCGCTGGAGCGGTCTTCATCTTCGGGACGATCCTCCTGTGGCTCTGCCAGGCCAAAAAGAAGCCCTGCTCTCCCCCAGCTGCAGCGCCCGTGCACAGACCGCAGGCCAGAGACAGGATCTGTGTCTCCCAGGGTCCTGACAAAGACTGCATCTCCTCCATAAACTATGAGGAATACGTAGCCCACCAGCAGCATTTGCTATCCCAAGGGCCTGCGTTGGCCCCAGCCGTGGCATCGAAAATGTACCCAAAGATTTACACAGACATCCACACTCACACGCACTCACATGTGGAAGGCAAAGTTCACCAGCATCAGCACATTCATTATCAGTGTTAAAGGGCAGCCAGAGACCGTAGCTTATTGGTGCTTTTTTCTCACGGTACCTCAGAACAGACTGCTTCGAGTCAGCTAACACTGCCAGCAAAAGGCAAAGTGGACAGAGGAGGGAGAGAGAGAGAAAGAGATTTTTGTTGTTGTTATTATTACCGTTAGGATATAGATGAGGAATAATGAAGGAATTCCCAATCTCAGCACAAAGGCGGCCATCTAAAACAATGGAAATTTCTTGTATGTCTAAATCAAGATGGCAACAGATAAGGCAGTTAGCTGTGACATGAAACACCACGGACCCTGTTGCATTGCCAAGCAGAGGAAGAAGAGGAGAACACGATGATATTGCAGTTCCTGCCTCTAGCACATGCCACCTGTTTTGGTGCAAGGCCCATCAGATGTCTTACCCTTGGGAATGTACAGAAGAGCTCTTTATCTCAGAGTGGCTGAAGCTTGGAAGTACCTGAGGTGTAGTGCCAAAGCACCAGGAGACTGTAATCAACTGAAACATTCAATTGCCCAATTTCAAACGAAAAAATAAGCAGAAGAGTTTCTGGAAAACGCATTTCTATTTACAATGTGAAACTCCACATGCATCTCGCCAGCAGTAATTTTGCCTGACAGTTGGTGATAACTTAGCTGGCTGGTTCCATTTCTGCAAATCAAGGGTATTGTGTTTTCCCCAAGGGGGCACTGCTTGAAATCTTTAAAAATATTCAACTCACCCCAATGCTATGACTCAGTGCTACTGCCAGGAAGAAGGAAGGAAGGACATTGTACAATGCAACTTTATATTTATATTTAAGAAATAATAATTAATAATAACTGAACTGCTGAAGGTCAAGAAAAGAAAACAGGATGCCCATTTTTGATGCCGCTAGCTGTGATTTTCAGTCAGATCTTCATGGCTTATAGTGACAAGCTACTGGATTAACTGTGTCAATGAAAAATAAATGAACAAGTAAAAATGAAAAGAGAGCGAAAGAGAGAAAATAACTGTTTATGGAAGAATGAATTTGCTAAATATGCATCTAGGGTTGTGTGTGGTTTTTCTTTCCAGATAATGTTTTGCAGTTGATTCAAACAATCTCATTTCAGTTTCATTTAAAACAACAAAGAAGAAAGAAAGAAAGACCATATTAAATACTTATATGGACTAGAAATGAATTCAATCACAAATATAAAACCTTTGTAATTCTATATAGAGTTTAAACAGAAGTCATGTATATTTAATTTATTTTGTTAAACAAGAAAAAAAATATGATATTTTCCTCAAAACAGGCATTTCTATACATATTTTTGATCAAAGAAAATAAAGATGAATTGTGGGTTTTTTCCAGGTTCTTATAGGTGCCATGCTCCAAATATAAGCAATGTAACATATAACAGTACTTTATTTAACCAAATTGAAAGTCATATGTTTGTATGCATTTTTACAATAGCCATGTGTAATTGTTCTAGCAGTATCTCTGGCACTCCAGGTGCCATCATTTCCAATAGAAACTGCTATTTTGTGCTGTTTATAACCTGTTCGGAAAGTTTTGCTGTGGATTGATCACTGCCTCTGCACCCCATGTTATCCTGGCCTCATTAACAAAGAGCTCAGACCACAAGAAAACTTGTTTCACTGTTTATTTAAAAAAGGGGTTTGATTTTTTTGTGGTTAACATTATAAGAAGTGAACTGGAGACCCGTGATATAATTAAGAATACCTTTTCCAAAAAAATGTTTTAAAAGTGAAATGTTCCTAGGCATGAGCCCATCAAGTGGACTTCTGCCTCTGAGTGTTTTGGGGAGAAAAAAATTGCAAGTCTGGACAAATTATTTGATCCCTAAAAGCAGCTTCTGAGCATAAAACATTCAGTAGAGATGAAATTCACCACAGCAAGAGGAGCCTGCACAAGGCCCTCTGTACCACTTAAGACCCCTGTTAAGGGCTTATGGCTCAATCCTGCAAGGGCCCAAGTACTCTGGCCTTGATCCCCCAAAGCACGTAACTTTGCAAACATAGGGCCTGGTGCGCTGTGGTTATTTTCCATTGGCTTCAGTATCCATCAGATCAGACCCATTGAGGTTAATGGGAATACTCAGATACTTAAAAATCAGCACCGTTTAAAATGCTTTGCTGGTCATGGCCAGAGAGCTCAGCGCTTGACTGGCTGGAGCCTGTAAGTGGTGAGTAGGGCCTTCTGCACTGGTGTGAATTTCACCCACAGGCTCTGGAATAACACAGCGAGGGGTGTATTGTACCTTTGTTCCCTGTGTTGCATTCCTATTGGTTGTAATGGGAGTGGAATGAGTACAGCTTATTATACCCCTTATTGTGTGCATACTGTAGATGGTCTGTCAAGTCAAACCTTCACTCCGTTAGAGGGGAACCCAGACTGGCTTTGATTCCATAAGGCCATAAAGTTAGTCACTACATTCAGATCTTGGATGCTGGTGCATGGGTCCCTTCGGTTTCAGTGAGCATCGTGAATGAGTGTCCATGTGCGTAACTGGGGTGTTGTAAGTACTGATTTAACCAAGATTTGCTAATGGCTGCAGTTTACTGGGTGAGCCATCCACACATAGAAAAGTCTATGCGCAGTTTCTATGTCCATCAACTATGTTATAAGAAGTCAGGAAATTGGTATTTCCATGAGAGGCTGTAAGGGCTGTGGCAGAAATGTCACCATCTATTGTGTCTACCTCTCATACAAGTCTATGAGAAGTTTGGTATTTTTGTTACCATAACCTTCACAAAGCTAATGCACATTAAAGCAATGTTAAGGGCACGACACAAATCCAAATTCAGAGATATGGGGGATAGTTCTTCCAACGCTTTCTGGGCTGGGGTGCTGTAGGCAGGGACCGCAGGGTGTCACATGCCAGACATGCTGCAATAGCCTTACTGCTATTGCTTTAAAAGTATGGTGGACTCACCACTCCTGTGTGGCCCCACTTTGAGTGAACCACAAGAGACTGCCACGTGACTTTGCCAAGATGGCAGCAGTATCTCTGACAGATACTGATAGATTACTTTTAACTCAAAAATGACAATGTATTTAGCATACGTCATTGTGTTCCATCCCAAATAGAGTTCTTATTCTCCATTGACCCTCTCTGCCCCCTTTCATCCTGGAGCTTCATAATCTTCTTTAATGGAATGAAAAACTTTAAAATGTTGCCAGCTGGTCCAAATGGAGGGATTACCTTTTCCATCTTGGAAGTAGGCCTTCACCAAGTGCCCTTCAAAGCTCCGGTCTTTAAAATGCTAGTCATATGTGTAGTTGTGAGGAGGGTGGTACTAGGAAAAAAATGAAGGCGGTCGCAGGTAGTCCACCACCGCCATCAAGTTATTGGTTGTGCAGAAGCCAAGAACAATTGTGGTTCCTGGCCAAGATTTTGAGAAGTCACTAGAGATTTTGCGTGCCCAGCTTGAGACATCTTAATGGTCCTGATTTTCACAAAGTGCTGAGCTCCTACCCTCTGAACATCAGCCTCCTTTAAAGGCCCTCGGGTTGGTTAATCAAAAAGTGAGGCACCCTGAACCACTGGTCACTTTTGAAAATGTTGGCCAAAGTTGTGCTTATCTGGGGATAAGGTCTGTGTGAGACTGGTGCCACTAGCAGTGTAAGCTCCCTCAGATGGGGTGGAGGACAGAGCTATGGCCCTAGGCCATCCCCACTTCAGCTTGGGAAGTGAATACATGTCACCACCAACCCCCATATCCCTCCCTTCCAAAGGGGTAGGTGAAATTCACCCCCATGCAGAAGGCCAGCACAAAACCTCTTAAGCCCAGCATACACCATGAAAATAGGGCTTGAATGGGACTTAAGCATTGCCTAGGCTTTGGGTTGGCTCTGTACACATGGGTGAACTTCACCCTTTAGACAGTGTTTTGCCTCTATGAGGCAATGAGCCTCCTTGAGCTCCTGATGGGGCCCACTCTGTTCCACCCTAACGTGGGCCATTCATATGCAGGGCTGTATTGTGCCTTACAGGAAACACAAAGCATTCCTATGTCTAAATAAGTTCAGTGAGAGTCTGCTCTTAGTCACCCAGATGTGAATCCATTTTTTTCCCAGTGAGACAGAATGTGGCCTGACCTTTTTTTAAATAAATAGAGAACATTTTAAAAGAATGGTGGACTTGCTAAAAGCTACCTACCACTGACCCTACTTTGAATTCAGGAGCTTGATCTATATACAAACACATCAGTCTATGGCATAGAAAGTGGGCCTCACTTTTAAAGGCACAAAACTTGAGGATCAAAGAGAAAAGCCAGACTTAATATTGAACATCCTTGTTATTTTGTTTGTGTGGCAAACTGAACATGGCCTTAAATGTCATTTTTGTGTGTGGTGTCTTTAAACTTTGTATTGACAATCTTTGTACAGTCAGCCCTTTTAAGGTGAGAGCTTTATCAGACATTTTCAAATAAAAAGTGTGATGTCATTTTCAAGCAGTGGGAAAATAAGCTAATTAAAGATATTGGAAGGAGAAGCAATGGCCTGTGTGTGTGTTTAATGAAAGAGATGGAGGAGTAAAAGCATGAATTTGTAACTAACGTGTGGGTGTTAGCATAAAATGGAGTTTTATAAACTTAATATGCGTATAGAAATATACCATTTATTTATATGCATTTGTACGTACATATTGGCTCATATACAGGGACTGTATGATCGTGTGATGTGGTATAAAAGTTTTATCGCAAAACAAGTGCTAATAAAATCTTTACACCACACCACAGTATGTTGTATTCTGTATACACAACATATTTAACACAAACATTGTGTTACAAATGTGTCAGAGTTTTTTAAAAATGTATAGGAACTTTTTTTTTAACCCATTCACCTGTAAAGCCAGGTACCATGAGTCCAACTGTGCAGGGTTACACAAGAACTGCTTCAACCTCTGAAAAGGGGGCTAATTAGCTTTCACATACAGAAAAATAACGGGTGAAATCCTGGGCCTGTTGAAGTCAATGGCAAATCGCCCACTGACATCAGCTGAGCCAGGATTTAACCCCCTGACGCTGAAGTCTGATACCTCCAGTCCTGCAAGGGCTAAAAGTAAATGCTGGGTCCCACTGAGAAGCTGGCTCATGCAATATCAAACTTTAAAATTGTGACATTTTTAGGTATAGAAAAGCTGTCACTGGCCCAGGATTGAATCTTGGTTTGGCCCAGATCTTGGCCCAGGTAATTGTGTGGGGAAATTGCACACTTGGGAAGAGAGAAAGGAAAGTGTCTCTGACAGACACTTGCATCTGAAGAAGTGAGGTTCTTACCCACGAAAGCTTATGCTCCCAATACTTCTGTTAGTCTTAAAGGTGCCACAGGACCCTCTGTTGCTTTTTACAGATTCAGACTAACACAGCTACCCTTCTGATACTTGTCTCTGACAGGTTTATTATTTTGGTTGTTGATGTTCCTAGGTTTGGAATATTAGAAAAAAGCACTGAAGGAGTTGAATTAATGGGCAGAAGGCGGGTGAGGTGGTCAAAGGTGAATGATAAACATATGACTTTGTAACTTATAACATGGATGTCACCTCCATATAGGTGTAGGGTCTGGAGGAGCATTTATGCTTCTAAATACTTTTGAATGAAAGTCCCCTACCTGGGGCCTGTTCCAGCTCCCGTGGTTGCCATTGACTTCACTGGGAGCTGAATCAGACTTGTGGAGTGATTGAAATGAGCGGGCCCTTAACTTTAAACTCTTTGTGCCAACTTCTGGCTGGCCCATCAGTGGAGAAGGGCATACCAACCCGTGGCCAGAGACCGAAGCCAGGCAAATTCAAATTAGAAAGAAGGCATGCATGTTAACAATGAGGGTGATAAACCTCTCAAACAAAAACTACCAAGCGAAGTGGTGGGTTCTTCATCTCTTGATGTCTTCAGATCAAGACTGGATGCCTTTCTGGGAGATATGCTTTAGTCAAACACAAATTGCTGTTCAGCTGCGACCGCAATGTCTAACCAGCAGGTGATGAAGAGAAACGGTGCAAAGAAAGACCAGGTGCTAGAATACAACAGGAAACACCAGCATTGGTGTCACAGCCACTGGCAGATTGAGGACGGGAACACGGGACGAGTATTTACAGCAAGAAGATGGAGGTGAGAGAGGTTTTGGTTACCTTCCTCCTTGGAGCATCAGAGCACTTTGAGATGAGCAGCTAGGGTGACCAGACAGCAAATGTGAAAAATCGGGATGGGGGTGGGGGGTAATAGGAGCCTATATAAGAAAGACACCCAAAAATCAGGACTGTCCCTATAAAATCAGGACATCTGGTCACCCTATGAGCAGCTATTAGCACATCCAGTCACCCATACAACCCCATTGGCCTCAGCTGTATATGTTTAAGTGAAGGTGGAACGTGTGACTTCAGCACTTTCAAGGGTATTATTAAAGTAATAGTATTATTCCAGGGGAAATCATTTAAACTGGTGTTGTCTATCTGTGTGTAATACACATGCATTCTGACTATAGCAGGGGTAGGCAACCTATGGCACGTGTGCCGAAGGCGGCACGCGAGCTGATTTTCAGTGGCACTCACACTGCTCAGGTCCTGGCCACCGGTCTGGGGGGCTCTACATTTTAATTTAATTTTAAATTAAGTTTCTTAAACATTTTAAAAACCTTACTTACTTTACATACAACAATAGTTTAGTTATATGTTATAGACTTATAGAAAGAGATCTTCTAAAAACGTTAAAATGTATTACTGGCACTCGAAACCTTAAATTAGAGTGAATGAATGAAGACCTGGCACACCACTTCTGAAAGGTTGCCGACCCCTGGACTATAGCTACCCTGTGCGTAGCTACACACATACATTATGACCAACAAATTCAAACTGGAATGCCGAAAGCTCAGCACCTGAATCCATATTTCGGGACTTAGATCTAGATTCTCACAGTTATTTAGGAGCCTAACTCTCATTATTTTAAATGGGAGATAGGCATCTAAATACCTCAGGATCTGGGCCTGAAGCCCGAGTTCCATAAAGCACTTAAATGCATGCTTAAAGTTAAACATGAGTAGTCCCACTGACTTCGGTGGGACAGCTCACGTGCTTAAAATTAAGTGCATGTTTAAGTGCCTTGCTGAATAAGAGCCTTAAATAAAACAAGCCTGCTTTTCAGAGGGGCCCAACATGCACATTTCCTATTGATTTAAATAGCTGTTGAAGGCCCTTGTTATTTAGGCACTTAAATAAGGCTTGTGGCACTCAAATTTGAAAATGTTGGCTTGCGTGTGAATTCTATATTTTGGCCCAGCTGAAGTCAGTATAGTTGCACCAATTTACATCAGGTGTGATGATGTATATTATATGGACAGAAAGCTGCATACACAGAGTATGTGCATGGGAATATTTCTGTGTATATTACTACTTGGCTGTTATATAGCATTTTTTAATCTGTAGATCTCAAAGCGCTTTACAAAGTAGGTCAGCATCATTATCCCCTTTTTTAGAGATGGGTAAACTGAGGCACAGAGAAGGAAAGTGACCAGCCTAAGGTCACCCAGCAGACCAATGCCAAAACCGGGAATAAAACCCAATTATCTGTTGTACTGATTAGGATACATAATTTATGCTATAGGCTCATGTTGTTTGTAATACAGAATTATTATCATGTTGTAGTGATGGCAGAAAATACAATTATGCTAGCAACCAAAAGGTAATAGATATTTTGGATTATTTCATTAACATGGTTTTGCCAGGAAGGATTAGTCTACCGATTTCTTGGACTGAGAATTTTTTTTTTCCCCCCTAAAAACTTCTTTAAAAAAAAGTACATGTGGTATTAAGACTGGAGAATGCCTAATAAAACTTTCACTTTAACTGCAAATATTGCATTCGTTGTTTTATAGAACTGTCTATTGCAATTTTTGTTTATGTAGCAAGGTCTACGTGGAGGAAGAAATGACCATACTAAGCTTTTATGGAAACTATATGTGTGGTTGTATGACCTTTATTTGTGGTTCTTTTAGGTTTTAAATTTTTTTTGCATCACTGCCATTCTCAGCTTTAATTAGAATTAAACAAATCTTTTTCATGTCCTGAAATATACATGGGCATTAACAAAGCTACGAATCCATATTTTTTTCCATTTTAACTAAACAAATCCAATTTGAAGGGCATTTGATCACTGCTTATTTCTGAGCCACTTTATGCCTTAGAAAAAGGGGTAATAAATAACACTTTAGAAAAAGGCTTCAAAATATCTCTTTTCCTTGATCTGGGTAATTAAAAAATTGAACTGCTGTTCCTGAGATTACACACAGCAAAATTACACAGAAGTCACTTGCTGATGGAATTATGTGAATTACACAACTCCTCATTCTTGTGCCATAAAACATTATGCTTTCTAGTGGGAATTAACATAATTAGAACTTAAATATACATATAGTCTCTTGAGCATGCAACGTTAACATTAATATACTGGTTAGCAGTTTGGATAAATGCAGAGTCCCCCATTATGCTCAAAAGCAATTTCATATTAATCTAATCTCGATTGATGTCCTTCTTAAGTTGTTCTTTTAAACAAGTATTTAAATGTGCAGTGGAGGGAGGATAAGGTGAACAATTAAAGTTAAGTAAAAATGGCATTTCTTTTAACCCACAATGTTTTTAATTCATTGCAAGTTTTAGTAATAAAAAACCAATGCTGCATGGTGATCAGTCATTTTGACATTTTTATAGTGTTTTTATTACCCCTGGCTCATTTCCATACTAAAGAGAACATTTGTAACAATACTTGCTTGCTTGGTTATGATTCGAATTCTGCTTTTGCCACGTTTTGCTCGTCTGTTGCTTTGCTCAGTAATACTTTTGGCCCACGTCCTCCCAGAGCCTGCAGTGTGTTTATTGAAAAGTAAGGAAAAAGAAGTGTCTGCTAAAACAATAGGCTACTGCTGGCTGAGTTAACATGGCCATAACGTCCTTATTCTGCAGACAATCTGTTAGCAAAGCTGTTCAGTAAACTTGCTCCTTGGTTGTTGAAAAAATAAATATTCATGCAACTTGCAGTGGTGTTTTCATGTATTTCATTTTCTCTGGTTTGAAATGCTGAAGGTTTTTAAAGCCAGTGACTTAAGCACAGAGATAAGAATTGAGTGTTTAGGTTGAATTAGTATTGATGTTTGTATTACTGCTGCTTAGGACGGGATGCATTTGAAAAGAGGTGCTCAGGTATTTGAGAATTGAGGCCATATAAATACATAGGTAGAAATGACATATCACATGTATTATTTTTATGTAAAAATGAATCATTTACCTAAATTGTCCTTATAGGGTCTGATTACTATCAGGTGCTCAGCACCTTCAACTTCCTCTGGAGTGAGTGGGAACTTAGGTTGCCAAACAGCTCACATTGGTCCCAGTACCAAAGTGCTTGAACAAACCTCACAATTCTCAATTCTGCAGCCTGTTCCTCTTGAGCAAAGCACGTAAGCATGTCCTTAATCCTAAATATGTGCTTCAGTCCCATTGACTTAAAAGGTAAATCTTAAAATTAAGCATGTGCTTAAGTGCTTTGTTGAATGGGGGCTGAAGTTTGAGGCTTTGAGAACTACACAAAATACGTTACGAATTGTAAAATTGTATCAAGTTCTCCTGTAATTGAATCCCACTGTCCTCTTGTGATGGGGCTTATGCCTCACATTGGTAATTAAAGGTTAACAAGGACCTAATTAGCCCAGCAGGTTACATCTGGGGGAGATGGGGTCAGCCCCAGTTTAGTATTGGGCCCAGCTAAGGAGGGGGATAAGGCTTCATACATCCATGGTAGTTCAGGAGCAGCATAGGCATCTGCCTCTTGATGTTAGAAGAGATCAAACCTGACCTTTACCCGAAACCTTCTTCCAAATCTGGATGCAAAATAGGACACATGAGGATAAGTATGACTTGATGTCAGAGTGAGATGATAAAGTACTTCTCTGCAATGTTTGTGTGAGCTGGGGCCTGATTCTCATTTACACTAAGATCCCACTCCCTTTACATCAGTAAGGGGGTATAAAGAGACCTTAATGTGAGCGTAATTATGTTTGCACTTTCAGGCCCCTTGACACTGCTAAAGCATCATAAAGGGTTAGGGTTAGGGTGCTGCTGGGGGGAGTCCTCTCTCCCCACCGGAGCACCCTCCTGCACCTCTAGCCCCTCATCCCTGGCCCCACCCCACAGCCTGCACCCCCAGCTAGAGTCCCCCTAACCTCCCACCCCAATACTCTGACCCAGCCCTGAGCCCCTCATCCCCGGTCTCACCCCAGAGCCCACACCCCCATCCAGAGTCCTCACCCCCTCCTGTCAGGGCCGGCTCTAGGCACCAGCAAAACAAGCTGGTGCTTGGGGCGGCACATTTTTAGGGGCGGCATGGCCGGCGCCAGAATGCCGCCCCTAAAAATGTGCCCCGGCCGCCCTAGCTCACCTCCGCTGCTGCTGCCACGGCGCGCGAAACAGCTGATTCGCGCGCCGCTGCTCCCCCTCCCTCCCAGGTTTGAGAGCCTGGGAGGGAGGGGGAGTAGCGGCGCCCGCGCCGCGACCACTCGGAGTCTCCCCCTCCCTCCCAGGCTCTCAAACTTGGGAGGGAGGGGGAGATCCTGAGCGGCCGCGGCGCCGCTGCTCCCCCTCCCTCCCTCCCTCCTAGGCTTGAGAGCCTGGGGGGAGGAGGCAGGGCTGGGGATTTGGGGAAGGGGCGGAGTTGAGGCGGGGCCGGGGGTGGGGGTAATTAAAAAACGGGGGGGGGCGGCCAAAATTGTTTTTGCTTTGGGCGGCAAAAATCCTAGAGCCGGCCCTGCCTCCTGCACCACAACCCTCTGCCCCAGCCCTGAGCCCCCTCCCACACTCCGAACCCCTAGGCCCTGCCACCACCACATGAATTTTGTAATGTCACACATCACCTCCATATTGGTGCACATAACAAAATTCATTCCGCACATGCGTGGGAAAAATTAGAGGGAACACTGATTCATGACCCACAGCTGAGCAGATCTGATTCTCACTCAGTGGGGGGCAATGGTACATACACCCATTGCCCAGTATGTTATACCGTTTTTGTGCCCTGATCATTTATCTTACGCTCTCGAGGCCTGATCTAAAGACCACTAATGATCTTCTAGGGACTTCAGTGGACCCTGGGTCAGGCTCTCAGCAAGGTTTGGGTTGAAATCTTGGCTTCATTGAAGTCAATGGGAATTGTGCAGTGGATATGGGGGAGATTCCCCACACCCCAGCCATTCTTTTTACATGACAAATCTGAGGAACTGTCCCATATTGAGGTGTCAATACAAGAGGTTTTGGAACCAACTGATAAACAGGAATACGTCACCAAGACCAGATGGTATTCGTTTAAGGGTCCTGAAGGGAAAATATGAAATTGCAGCACTGCTAACTGTGGTATGTAAACTATTGCTTAAATCAGCATCTGGACCAGATGACTGTAGGGTAGCTAATATAACACTTTTTTTTTTTAAAAGGCTCCTGAGGCGATCCTGGCAATTACAGGTTGGTAAGCTTATCTTCAGTATCAGATAAATTGGATGAAACTATAGTAAAGAACAAAATTATCAGACAATATAGATTCAATACAATATATTGGGAAAGAGTCAACACAGCTTTTTTAAAGGGAAATCATGCCTCACCAATCTATTAGAATTCTTTGAGGGAGTCAACAAGCACCTGGACAAGGGTTATACATTCGATATAGCATACTTGGACTTTCAGAAAGCCTTTGACAAGGTCCTTCACCAAATTCTCTTAAGCAGACTAAGTAACCATGGGATAAGAAGGAAGGTCCTCTCATGGATTGCTACCATAGAATTTGACATTCTTGCGTGTATCCCAAAATTTGACAGTACTGCAGTCAGCCATTTTGTGTGTTCAACTGCTGCCAGCTGAAAACCAAATACCACATAGCAAGGAATAATCTTAAACCTTTGTGAGGCAAGGTCAGACAACTGCATATTTGTAGTTTTCTAATCAGAATGGGAGGGTGGATAGAAAGTTATGAAGGAAAGTGAGTGAATAGCGACCTTGGTTTTAGGTGCCCCTGACAGATTGTTGTTATGACTAGAAATATTAGAAATGTTTTGAGATAATGTGTAGTTTGTTGAAATTAGGAGAATTGGTGACCCAGTGGAGGTTGTTATGCTCACCCAGTAGGAGTCACTATAGGTTATGTGCTTTGTTAGAGTTAGCTATACAAGATTAGGTAAAAGTAAATACCTCTGAGCAGTCTGAGGGAGCTTTTCTTTGGGCAAGGAGCTGGCATTTAAACTCCGTCACCTGGACAGAAAGAGGGCCCCTAGAAGCTGGGTGGTGATTACATCTCAGACTGTGGCTAACTATATCTGGGATGTTCTAAATCTTGTGTGTTTGTGCTTAATATCTAATAAATAGAATTATAGCACTGGAAGGGGCCCCGAGAGGTCATCTAATGCAGTTCCCTGCACTGATGGCAGGACTAAGTATTATCTAGACCATCCCTGACAGGTGTTTGTCTAACCTGCTCTTAAAAATCTCCAATGATGGAGATTCCACAACCTCCCTAGGCAATTTATTCCAGTGCTTAACCATCTGGACAATTAGGAAGTTTTTCCTAATGTCCAACCTAAACCTCCCTTGCTGCAATTTAAGCCCATTGCTTCTTGTCCTATCCTCAAAGGTTAGGAAAAACTATGTTTTCTCCCTCCTCCTTTTAACAACCTTTTATGTACTTGAAAACTGTTAGAATCATAGACTATCAGGGTTGGGAAGTGCCTCAGAAGGTCATCTAGTCTAACCCCCTGCTCAAAGCAGGACTAATCCCCAGACAGATTTTTGCCCCAGATTCCTAAATGACCCCCTCAAGGATTGAACTCACAACCCTGGGTTTAGTAGGCCAATGCTCAAACCACTGAGCTATCCCTCCCTGCTGTTATCATGACCCCTCTCAGTCTTCTCTTTTCCAGATTAAACAAAACCAATTTTTTCAATCTTCCTTCATAGAGCATGTTTTCTAGACCGTTAATCATTTTTGTTGCTCTTCTCTAAACTTTCTCCAATTTGTCCACATCTTTTCTGAAATGTGGCACACAGAACTGGACACAATACTCCAGTGGAGGCCTAATCAGCGCGGAGTAGAGCGGAAGAATTATCATAGAATCATAGAATATTAGGGTTGGAAGAGGCCTCAGGAGGTCATCTGGTCCAACCCACTGCTTAAAGCAGGACCAACCCCAACTAAAGCATCCCCGCCACGGCTTCTTGTGTCTTGCTTACAACACTCCTGCTAATACATCCCAGAATGTTGTTCGCTTTTTTTGCAACAGCGTTACACTATTGACTCATATTTAGCTTGTTGTCCACTATGACCCTCCCAGATCCCTTTCCGCAGTACTCCTTCCTAGGCAGTCATTTCCCATTTTGTATGTGTGCAACTGATTGTTCCTTCCTAAGTGGAATACTTTGCATTTGTCCTTATTGAATTTCATGCTATTTACTTCAGACCATTTCTCCAGTTTGTCCAGATTATTTTGAATTATAATTCTATCCTCCAAAGCACTTGCAACCCCTCCCAGCTTGGTGTTGTCCGCAAACTTTATAAGTGTACTTTGTATGGCATTATGTAAATCATTGATGAAAATATTGAACAGAACCAGACCCAGAACTGATCCCTGTGGGACCCCACTTGTTATGTCCTTCCAGCATGACTGTGAACTACTGATAACTACTCCCTGGGAATGGTTTTCCAACCAGTTTTGAACCCACCTTATAGTTACATCTAGGTTGCATTTCCAAAGTTTGTTTATGAGAAGATCATGCAAGACAGTATCAAAAGCTTTACTAAAGTCAAGATATACCATGTCTACCGCTCCCCCCCCCCCCCCCCCCCATCCACAAGGCTTGTTATCCTGTCAAAGAAAGTTATCAGGTTGGTTTGACAAAAATTTTTCTTGACAAATTCATGCTGACTGTTACTTATCACCTTATTATCTTCTAGATGTTTGCAAATTGATTGCTTAATTATTTGCTCCATTATCTTTCCAGGTACAGAAGTTAAACTGACTGGTCTGTAATTCCCCGGGTTGTCCTTATTTCCCTTTTTATAGATTGGTACTATATTTGCCCTTTACCAGTCTTCTGGAATCTCTCCCGTCTTCCATGACTTTTCAAAGATAATTGCTAATGGCTCAGATATCTCCTCAGTCAGCTCCTTGAGTATTCTAGGATGTATTTCATCAGGCCCTAGTGACTTGAAGACATCTAACTTGTCTACGTCATTTTTAACTTGTTCTTTCCCTATTTTAGCCTCTGATCCTACCTCATTTTCACTGGCATTCACTATGTTAGATGTCCAATCACTACCAACCTTCTTGGTAAAAACCAAAACAAAGAAGTCATTAAGCACCTCTGCCATTTCCACATTTTCTGTTATTGTTTCCCCCCTCCCCCATTGATTAACGGGCCTATGCTGTCCTTGGTCTTCCTCTTGCTTCTGTATTTTTAGAATATTTTCTTGTTATCCTTTATTGTCTCTAGCTAGTTTGATCTCGTTTTGTGTCTTGGCCTTTCTAATTTTGTCCCTACATACTTGTGTTATTTGTTTATATTCATCCTTTGTAATTTGACCTAGTTTCCACTTTTTGTAGGACTCTTTTTTGAGATCAGATCATTGAAGATCTCCTGGTTAATCCAGGGTGGTCTCCTGCCATACTTTCTATCTTTCCTACGCAGTGGGATAGTTTGCTTTTCTGCCCTTAATAATGTCTCACTTTCACCCAAGCTGCCTTCCACTTTCAAAATCTCAACCAGTTCCTCCCTATCTGTCAAAATCAAATCTAGAATAGCCTTTCCCCTAGTAACTTTCTCCACCTTCTGAAACAAAACATTGTGTCCAATACATTCCAAGAACTTGTTGGATAATCTGTGCACCTTTCACACTGGATGGTCCCCCCAGCCTGGCTTTCTTTAAGTGGGAAATGCAGGCCACAGTCTCTGCAAATCCACACCAGGATCTGGGTAGAGGCATCCATGGTCAGGTTGTCTGGCTGGATACAGGCGCAGGTGGAGGAGACAGGACCAGCATTGGCACTGGCAATGCGGCCCTTCCTAACCATAGCAATTATATTATGAGTCCCTCCCTGTTTGCGGTCCCCTGTTCACTAGCATAGTAGTTTTAGATAAGAGCACACTTTCTTGTATCTCTCATTTATCAGACGGAAGTGCTCTGTTCCCATTGAGTTATTCCTGACACCACCTGGAGAGAAAGAAGTTAAGTTACTGCTGTTTTGGGTTCTGAAAAAATCCAGGTAACAGGATCAGTAACTGGTAAAAAGATAGGAAACAAAGGGTAGGAATAAGTAGTCAATTTTCATAATGGAGAGAGGTAAATAGTAGGTTCCCCCAAGAATCTGTACTGGGACCAGTGCTGTTTACCATATTCATAAGTGATCTGGAAAAGGGGGTAAACCATGAGGTGGCAAAATTTGCAGATGTTACAAAATTAGTGAAGATAGTTAAGTCCAAAGCTGACTGTGAAGAGTTACAAGGGGATCTTACTAAAGTGGGAGAGTGGCCGACAAAATGGCAGATAAAATTTAATGTTAATAAGCACATTGGAAAAAAAAAATCCCAACTATCCATACAAAATGATGGGGTCTAAATTAGCTTTTGCCATTCAATAAAGAGATCTTGGAGTCATTGTGGATAGTTCCCTGAAAACAACCACTCAATGTGCAGCTAACACATGTTAGTAAAAGCTAACAGTGTTAGGAACCATTAGGAAAGGGCTAGAAAAAAAAACAGAAAATATCATAATGTCACTATATAAATCCATTGTGTACCCACATCTTGAATACTGTGTGCAGTTCTGGTCACCTCATCTCAAAAAAAGACATTAGAATTGGAAAAGGTGCAGAGAGGGGCAATGACAATTATTTTGGGTATGAAATGGCTTCCATATGAGGAAAGATTTAAAAGACTGGGACTGTTCAGTTTAGAAAATATATGACTAAGAGGGGATATGATAGAGGGCTATAAAATCATGAATGGTATGGAGAAATTGAATAGGGAAGTGTTATTTGCCCCTTCATATAATAGAACAACTATGGCATCACCCAATGAAATTAATAGGCAGCAGGTTTAAAACAAACAAAAAGAAATACATTGTCACACTATGCACACCCAACCTATGGAACTTGTTGCCGGGGATGTTGTGAAGGCCAGAAGTTTAGCTGGGTTCAAAAAAGATTTAGATAAGTTCATGGAGAACTGGTCTGTTGATGGTTTTTAGCTGAGATGGTCAGGGACACAACCCCATGCTCTGGGTGTCCCTAAATCCCCAACTGCAGAAGCTGTGGGTATGTCTACACTACGAAATTAGGTCGAATTTATAGAAGCCGGTTTTATAGAAATCGGTTGTATACAGCCAATTGTGTGTGTCCCCACATAAAATGCTCTAAGTGCTCTAGTCGGCGGACCGCGTCCACAGTACCGAGGCTAGCGTCGACTTCCGGAGCATTGCACTACGGGTAGCTATCCCACAGTTCCCGCAGTCTCCGCCGCCCATTGGAATTCTGGGTTGAGATCTCAATGCCTGAATGATGCAAAACAGTGTCGCGGGGGGTTCTGGGTACATGTCGTTAGGCCCCTCCCCCTCCGTCAGAGCAACGGCAGACAATAGATTCGCACCTTTTTACCTGGGTTACCTGTGCAGACATCATACCACAGCAAGCATGGAGCCCGCTCAGCTCAGCTCACCTCACCGTCACCATATGTCTTCTGGGTGCCGGCAGACGTGGTACTGCATTGCTACACAGCAGCAGCTAATTGCCTTTTGGCAGTAGACGGTGCAGTATGACTGGTAGCCTTCATCGGCGATCTGGGTGCTGGCAGACGTGGGGCTGGCAGACGTGGGGCTGCATTGCACACAGCAGCAGCCCCTTGCCTTTTGGTAGAAGATGGTATATTACGACTGGTATCCGTCGTCATCATACTGCAGTGGCTGTCAATCATGGGCACCTGGGCAGACATGCTCAGTCCTATCGAACTGTCTTGATGATGATGGCTATCAGTCGTAGTATGCTATTTTCTGCCAAGCGCCCAGTATTTTCTGCCAAGCACCCAGAAGATGCCGAGGGCTATCAGTCATGCTGCACCGTCGTCTGCCAGCTTAAGATTTGTTCTGTATTCATTTGCTTCCCCCTCCCTCCGTGAAATCAACGGCCTGCTAAACCCAGGGTTTTGAGTTCAATCTTTGGGGGGGGCCATTCTGTGTGACAGTTGTTTGTGTTTCTCCCTGATGCACAGCCACCTTTGTTGATTTTAATTCCCTGTACCTGTACGCCATGTCGTCACTTGACCCTCCCTCCCTCCCTCCCTCCCTCCCTCCCCCGGTCCGTCAGATACTAGTTTCGCGCCTTTTTTCAGACCAGACGCCATAGCTTGCACTGGGATCATGGAGCCTGCTCAGATCACCGCGGCAATTATGAGCACTATGAACACCACGCGCATTGTCCTGGAGTATATGCAGAGCCAGGACATGCCAAAGCAAAACCAGGACCAGCCGAGGAGGCGATTGCAGCGCAGCGACGAAAGTGATGAGGAAATTGACATGGACATAGACCTCTCACAAGGCACAGGCCCCAGCAATGTGGAAATCATGGTGTTACTGGGGCAGGTTCATGCCGTGGAACGCCGATTCTGGGCCCGGGAAACAAGCACGGACTGGTGGGACCGCATCGTGCTGCAGGTGTGGGATGATTCCCAGTGGCTGCGAAACTTTCGCATGCGTAAGGGCACTTTCATGGAACTTTGTGACTTGCTTTCCCCTACCCTGAAGCGCCAGAATATCAAGATGAGAGCAGCCCTATCAGTTGAGAAGCGAGTGGCAATAGCCCTGTGGAAGCTTGCAACGCCAGACAGCTACCGGTCAGTCGGGAATCAATTTGGAGTGGGCAAATCTACTGTGGGGGCTGCTGTGATGCAAGTAGCCAAAGCAATCACTGAGCTGCTGCTACCAAAGGTAGTGACTCTGGGAAATGTGCAGGTCATAGTAGATGGCTTTGCTGCAATGGGATTCCCTAACTGTGGTGGGGCGATAGATGGAACCCATATCCCTATCTTGGCACCGGAGCACCAGGGCAGCCAGTACATAAACTGCAAGGGGTACTTTTCAATGGTGTTGCAAGCACTGGTGGATCACAAGGGACGTTTCACCAACATCAGTGTGGGATGGCCGGGAAGGGTTCATGACGCTCGCGTCTTCAGGAACACTAATCTGTTTAAATGGCTGCAGCAAGGGATTTACTTCCCAGACCAGAAAATAACCGTTGGGGATGTTGAAATGCCTATAGTTATCCTTGGGGACCCAGCCTACCCCTTAATGCCATGGCTCATGAAGCCATACACAGGCAGCCTGGACAGTAGTCAGGAGCTGTTCAACTACAGGCTGAGCAAGTGCCGGATGGTGGTGGAATGTGCATTTGGACGTTTAAAAGCGCGCTGGCGCAGCTTACTGACTCGCTCAGACCTCAGCGAAAAGAATATCCCCATTGTTATTGCTGCTTGCTGTGCGCTCCACAATATCTGTGAGAGTAAAGGGGAGACATTTATGGCGGGGTGGGAGGTTGAGGCAAATCGCCTGGCCACTGATTACGCGCAGCCAGACACCAGGGCGGTTAGAAGAGCACAGCAGGGTGCGGTGCGCATCAGAGAAGCTTTGAAAACGAGTTTTGTGACTGGCCAGGCTACGGTGTGAAACTTCTGTTTGTTTCTCCTTGATGAACCCTCCGCCCCCCCCCCCACCCGGTTCACTCTACTTCCCTGTAAACCAATCACCCCACCCTCCCCTCCCCCCTTCGAGCACCGCTTGCAGAGGCAATAAAGTCATTGTTACTTCACATTCATGCATTCTTTATTAATTCATCACACAACTAGGGGGATAATTGCCAAGGTAGCCCGGGATGGGTGGGGGAGGAGGGAAGGAAAAGGACACACTGCAGTTTAAAACTTTAACTCTTATTGAAGGCCAGCCTTCTGATGCTCGGGCAATCATCTGGGGTGGAGTGACAGGGTGGCCGGAGGCCCCCCCACCGTGTTCTTGGGCGTCTGGGTGAGGAGGCTATGGAACTTGGGGAGGAGGGCTGTTGGTTACACAGGGGCTGTAGTGGCGGTCTCTGCTCCTGCTGCCTTTCCTGCAGCTCAACCATACGCTGGAGCATATCAGTTTGATGCTCCAGCAGCCGGAGCATCGACTCTTGCCTTCTGTCTGCAAGCTGACGCCACCTATCATCTTCAGCCCGCCACTTGCTCTGTTCATCCCGCGATTCAGCCTGCCACCTCTCCGCTCGTTCATACTGTGCTTTTTGTAGTCTGACATTGACTGCCTCCACGCATTCTGCTGTGCTCTCTCAGCGTGGGAGGACATCTGGAGCTCCGTGAACATATCATCCCGCGTCCTCCATTTTCTCCTTCTAATCTTCACTAGCCACTGTGAAGGAGAAACATTTTCAGCTGGTGGAGGAGAAGGGAGAGGTGGTTAAAAAAGACACATTTTAGAGAACAATGGGTACACTCTTTCACGTTAAATTTTGCTGTTCACATTACACAGCACATGTGCTTTCGTTACAAGGTCGCATTTTTCCTCTTATATTGAGGGCCTGCCGGTTTGGTGTGAGAGATCACTCACGCAGTGCCAGGCAACAGATTTCGGCTTGCAGGCAGCCATGGTAAGACACAGTCTTTTGGCTTTTTTAACCTTCTTAACATGTGGGAATGGTTTCAAACAGTAGTGCTCTCATTTCCCATACCAAGCACCCGTTGGGTTGGCCATTTAAAATGGGTTTGCAATGTAAAAGGAGGGGCTGCGGTTTCCGGGTTAACATGCAGCACAAACCCAACTAACCCCCCCCCCACCCAATTCTCTGGGATGATCACTTCACCCCTCCCCCCCACCGCGTGGCTAACAGCGGGGAATATTTCTGTTCAGCAGAGCAGGAAGGTGCACCTCTGACTGTCCCCTTAATAAAATTGCCCCATTTCAACCAGGTGACCGTGAATGATATCACTCTCCTGAGGATAACAAAGAGCGATAAGGAATGGATGTTGTCTGCATGCCAGCAAACACCGGGACCATACGCTGCCATGCTTTGTTATGCAATGATTCCAGACTACGTGCTACTGGCCTGGCGTGGTAAAGTGTCCTACCATGGCGGACGGGATAAGGCAGCCCTCCCCAGAAACCTTTTGCAAAGGCTTTGGGAGTACATGAAGGAGAGTTTTCTGGAGATGTCCCTGGAGGATTTCCGCTCCATCCCCATACACGTTAACAGACTTTTCCAGTAGCTGTACTGGCCGCGATTGCCAGGGCAAATTAATCATTAATCATTAAACACGCTTGCTTTTAAACCATGTGTAATATTTACAAAGGTACACTCACCAGAGGTCCCCTATGTGCCCTCAGGGTCTGGGAGCACGCCTTGGGTGAGTTCGGGGGTTACTGGTTCCAGGTCCAGGGTGATAAACATATCCTGGCTGTTGGGGAAACCGGTTTCTCCGCTTCCTTGCTGCTGTGAGCTATCTACATTATCTCCATCCTCATCTTCCTCATACCCCGAACCCGCTTCCCTGTGTGTTTCTCCAGTGAGGGAGTCATAGCACACGGTTGGGGTAGTGGTGGCTGCACCCCCTAGAATGGCATGCAGCTCCTCGTAGAAGCGGCATGTTTGCGGCTCTGCCCCGGACCTTCCGTTTGCTTCTCTGGCTTTGTGGTAGGCTTGCCGTAGCTCCTTAATTTTCACGCGGCACTGCTGTGCGTCCCTGTTATGGCCTCTGTCCTTCATGGCCTTGGAGACCTTTTCTAATATTTTGCCATTTCGTTTACTGCTACGGAGTTCAGCTAGCACTGATTCATCTCCCCATATGGCGAGCAGATCCCGTACCTCCCGTTCGGTCCATGCTGGAGCTCTTTTGCGATCCTGGGACTCCATCATGGTTACCTGTGCTGATGAGCTCTGTGTGGTCACCTGTGCTCTCCACGCTGAGCAAACAGGAAATGAAATTCAAACGTTCGCGGGGCTTTTCCTGTCTACCTGGTCAGTGCATCTGAGTTGAGAGTGCTGTCCAGAGCGGTCACAATGAAGCACTGTGGGATAGCTCCCGGAGGCCAATAACGTCGAATTCCGTCCACACTACCCCAATTCCGACCCGCTAAGGCCGATTTTATCGCTAATCCCCTCGTCGGAGGTGGAGTAAAGAAACCGGTTTAAAGGGCCTTTTAAGTCGAAAGAAAGGGCTTCGTCGTGTGAACGTGTCCAGGCTTGATTCGATTTAATGCTGCTAAAGTCGACCTAAACTCATAGTGTAGACCAGGCCTGTGACTGAATGACAGAGACAGGATACTGACAGTGGCATTGGAACAGTTTTTATAGTGTTTTATAGTGCAACCGCACCCCCAGCACTCCTAGTTCCAGAACCCGTGGATACTGGGCTACATGGACCATCGGTGAGCCTTATGGCTGCTCTTATGTTCTCATGACATCACTGCCAACAGCATTCCACACTTGTTTCCTTGACAAGCTACTATCACATTCAAAAAACTACAGTCTGAAGAGGTAAGGGATTCCCCCCCCCCCATCTGAATAAGAGAGTGTGTGTGTGTGTGTGTGTGTGTGAGAGAGAGAGAGAGAGAGAGAGAGAGAATTAACACTGGATGAGTTATACCATCCTGACAAGTGCAAACATGTTCCGTAAGCATCTTGTTAGCAGTCCAGTGATATTTCATGGGACTCCTTGCCCAGCAATAACTACATAAAACTGTTTGTGAATTCTAGATAAGATATTGCCACCATTTGAATGCTTTTGTGAGTGAGTGTACAAACTGATTTATAAAACTTGAAAAAATCATGCCAACTAACAATACACATTTTGAGAATCATTAACCCAAAACATTTGGAAGCAGATTTGAATTGTATAAAATTGTTTAAATAAACAAAGGTAAATCCCCTCAGGAATGTCAGGCAACAAATGGTGGACAGATTTTGGCAGTAAACTGGCTGCTTCCCACAACTATGGATGACCAGTATTTCCAAGATGCATTTTTGGATTGTTACTCTTGTTGGAGGTACTTTTGTTTTGTTTTGTAGTTAAGATTTATATTTGGAATCTGCTGAGGCCATGTATAAGAACATAAGAACGGCCATACTGGGTCAGACCAAAGGTCCATCTAGCTCAATATCCTGTCTTCCAACAGTGGCCAGTGCCAGGTGCTTCAGATGGAATGAACAGAACAGATAATCATCAAGTGATCCAATAGTGATGTAATAGAAGGGAAACTATATATGGAAGGTAGAAGTATTTTTTCATGAAGTTTGAAATTTTCTACCAACTCTTGTTAGATTTTGGACATTCATAAGAAAATTAAAAGTCTCCTTAATTTTAAGGAGTAAAAGTGCCCATTTACACTAGCTGACTATCTGGTCCCTGGTGTCCATATCACAAAACCACCACCACCTCCTTAACGCAAACAAGTGTTGGGGATGGGATAGGATAGATTTCTTATTTATTTTGCACCATGTAACAAGGTGCAAAGGCTCAAATCTGACAGGGAGAGAGTGTAACTATGTTCAGTTCAATACTATTTTGTTATGACAAACTATACATCTGCTAAGTGCAAAGGGAAACAGAATGTTAAGGTGTCTGCCCAGGATACAGGCTGCACAGGTGTGCATTTACGATGATCTCTGATCTGGGGTCACCTTGCTGTCACTGCATCTTTCTTTTCTTTTCTCTTCTCTCAGTATTATGCACTGGTTTTGCACATTTCCTTTTGACATAAAGACTATCCCTGACCCCAAAATTGCCAAAATTGCCATAATTTTATGGCAGGAATTGGCAAGGATTCCAGCACTTTTGCCATTGACTTCAATGGAGACAGAATTCCACCTTTGTTTCTTTTACAAGCTTCTAGCTTACCCATGACACTGGACTCAGTTCCCCTGAAGCATATTGTCCATGAGGAAAGAATATAGGATGACAGAGCTGTTGAGACTCTTCCTCTCTGAGTTTCAGAGGTTCCAGAAACCAACCCCACCCTGGGAAAAGGAGGAGAAGGCAGACTGTGAAAAGTTCCTGTCTTCACTTATGGAATGTGGGCTAAAGTAAGGCCATTTCAACTTGTCCTCTTGAATCCAGATCTATTAGGTCATTTTTCATTCACTCAGCCAGCTTACCTGATTTATCAGACTCCCATTTTAACATTTATTTGCTCCGTGTTGTCTTTTTTACTTTAAATTAAGATTCATACATATTTTATGGTGTTTTGAATATGTGAAGTCTTATGAGTTGTAATTATTAGGCCTGCCTGCCATTTTTTCTTTCAAAACTTTTTTGGACAAAAATTGGCTTTTACGTCAACACAGAAATTTAGACAGGAAACCGAAAACTGAAGAAAAAAAACATGTCCTGACAGGCAAAAAAATTCAATAAAACCAATACTTTTTTGCCCAGCTGGCTGAAAATTTACAGTTTCCAGTTGCCAAAATTTGTGGGGGGAGTATGGGGTTTTAGTTTTCCAAGGAAAATCTGAAAAACTTTGTAGAAAAATTGACAAATGATTTTTTTTCATTTTTGGTTAATTTTTTTGCAGAAAAAAATTCCTTACCACCTTTAATAAACTCTGGATTATTATGATTATTGTTTAGTTTATTATTAAGCTCAGCTTTAGATACCTTTTAAGGATCTCAGAAGTCTATGAATAGCACGCATATAGATAAAAATGTGTTACTCTATTTTTATCACAGTTACTGTGAATGCTCTGCAACCACTGATTATTTAGAAACTGTGTCACTAGTGTTGCATGGCATTAGAAAGCATTTTTACTTTAGTCTAAATTTTATATTATATATATGGGGATGTGATGTTATATTTGTGATATTACATTTTTATATGGCTCGGTTAATCTACAATGAGTTGGGTTTTAGTTCCTTCTTTGTTTAAAAGATTGTGTGACTCAGGCATGAGTAAACTAGAATGCATTTTCTGGGCATGTTGAGGCTGAAAGAAATGCAATGTGAACTGGAAAGAGGACTATTCCGCAGCCATTCCAAATCAGCGGCCAAGTGTTTCACATGCAGAGAACTTAGGGTCTGGAGCTGAGTTTCGGGAGTCCTTACAATTCATACGATGAGACTCTAAAGAGAACTGAGGAAACTCCTAAAACACTGAGAATTGGAACAACACGGACTGTGTAGTGTCCTAATCCAGCTTCAGGAAATTAAGGGCTCAGCTTGAAAAAACTGGGGAGAGTTTAGGTACAGGTGCACTTGTACACCAGGTGACACCAGAGCTCCCCTGCCACAGGGAAGCCCTCCTGGATTACTCACGGCTTGCAGCAAATATATATTTCAGAGATGAAAAGCTCCATGCCTCATTAGCAATCCTCTGGGCTATCAAGTCTCCAAAGTCACTTATACCGATATGGAAATAATGCCAGTGTGCTGAAAGGATGGAATACAGATTAATTGAAAATCAATTGATCTTGTCTATGAAGGCAAAATAAGTGCAGCACAAGTTACAAGTATGCATATTTGGAATAGATTCCATACCCCATGTTCCACCATTATCTCAAACCAAGAATTATAAGCATTATAACAAGGAGTTATAGTTGAGAGTTGAGGATTACAGTTTTCTCATGGACTGTTGTTCAAAACTCCACAGTGGGTAGAGCTTAACATAGTTCGTGATAATAACCAAGTATCACGTTGCCCTGAGCATAAAAAATGACAGATTCTGGAGCAGGTGGGCAGCTTTAATTATATGGCTCCAAAGGGAATAAAAACTCTGATGGGTTTTAGTGTCTGTCTGATATGAGTCAGTCCACAGTAAAATTACTTGTACAGAGTTGATGAGAATAAAGTATTTTGGCCCATATTTGTCCTTCCACCGTCTCTTTCTGTCTGTCTGTGGCTGTGAGAACTGAGAAAACAAGATCTGTAGGAGGCACTGAGATGTAATCCCGTCAATGACTTTTGCACATGCCATGGACAAAAAGTCGGATCAGGGAAGTGCTTCAACAGCTGGGATTGCAACAGATGTTCTCCAGACAGCTCTGCTACATGAAGATGTAGTACAGCACACAGGTCATGTTACAGGGACAGAAAATTAAAAAAGAACAATTTTACATGCATGGCCGCTGACCCCTGGGAGCTGGCAACATGAGTGACACTGAACAGAACAGGCAGCTGAATCCCTTTCGAAGAAATCTTTACGTCTATTTCTATTGGAATCTGTGTCTATATACTAGAAGACTAGTATATAGCGCCAATGACATGACCTGCAGTACTGCTAACAAAAACACAAATGGCCTGCAATGCGAAATCTTCTCCCTATTTCTGGAATTTAGGGCCCTGACTCTATTATTCCAGGTCTGTGCTTGGGGTTTTTCACCTCCTTTTTACCCCCTAATTTTGGAGTTGTATAGGGGCACGACCAGCCCCTGGTGTAAATTAGAGCAGCCTCAGGGCTGCTCTTATATTCCATTTCCAATTCCCCCCTATTGGTCTAAGAACTTAGAATAACCATAGTGCAGGGCACGCTGGCCACAGCTGTGATAGGGACTGGCATCAGGGTCAGTGTAGAGTCCTTACACCAGCATTTATACCAGCTGGAGAGGTCTGCCAAGGTTGTATTTTCATGGGGCCATTTTCTGCCCCTTTTAAGTCCCCTTTGCACTGCCAGAGTGGCATAAAAGGGGCAGAGAAAAACTGAGCATGTTGTCTAGATCTGGAGCCTTTGGGAGGGCTGCCCCCCCAAAACAGAATTAGATGATCGTCGGGGAATTCCTCCCCCCACCATCCTTGAAGATAATGACAGATAGCTCTGCTGATTCCTTCTCCCATCCGTCCTGGTGGGAGCACGCAAGAGTCACGTTTGACAGGAGAGAGGACTCAGCATTGCTTGTTAACTGTGGGCCCAATCACCCTCTCCCAAAGGAGGTGGTTAAGTAGGAGGAGACCGTTGTGATGTTTCCCTCATGGAGTTTCCTCCCAAAATATTCCAAGGTGGCGGGGAGGGGATTGGCAGAGCTGGGACTAGGCATAAGCAGGCTAAGCAATTCTTAGGGCCCCAAGCAGCTCCAGGGACCCCCTATTCACTTTTTATTATGTGTTGCATGTGTGTGTGGAGGGGGAATCTTCCTACTTAGGGCCCCCAGTGGGCTAGCATGGCCTGGGGATTGTTCCATCATTTGAGGAGGGAGGGTGGAGAGGGAACCAACTGTGGGTCCAACCACTAAGCCCCATAGATCCCTTGGAGGCCCAGGTCATCTCAAGGGAGGCACTGTGGCAGCTCTGGGTCCCTGGAAGCAGGGCCAGAGTTCCAATTAGACACAATAAGCATGTGCCTCGGGGCACCGGCATTCTAGGGGCACCTAAAAGTTAAAAGTGGGTTAAAAGTTCAAAAGTGAATACATACAGCTCCCCTGTGCATGGGCGGGCTCCTGGCACGAGTTGGTGGCCGCCCAGCATGTGGGGCTGGAGCAGGGTGAGCATCCGAGTCAGCCTGCCTGGGGGGGCGGGGGGGGGGGGGCGCAGTGAGCCGTGGCTGGGTGGCTGCTGTAGATGCTGGGAGCTGAAGGTGCACCCTGTGTCACGGAGGCAGAGGGAGGGGCATGGCCAGCGCCCCATTCATTTGCACGGGCAGAGCCGGAGCGCGGCTGCTGCGCTGTGATGCGGGCAGGATGGACGACACCCAGGGACCGCTCGCTGTGGGGAGAGATACAGTCCTCCCCTTGCGCCTTGCCTGGGGCGGGTGGGCTGGGCCCCAGCTTGAGGTGGGACTGTCGTGTGTGGCGGAGGGTCTCGTTCCTTCCCAGGGAGGCTGTATTTATATTTCTTTTTGTTTAATTTCTTATGGAAAACATGAAGGCAACTGTAGGCGGGGGGGGGGGGGGGGGAGGGAGGGGCACTGAAGATGCTGCACCTAGGGGTGCATAAGGTTTAAATCCAACCTTGCCCGGAAGCCAGGGTCCCCTCGAACCAGGCTACCACTACTTCCCCAGACAGTAGTGTCCCTGGTACTCCCTCTGTATGGAGAGATTCCAGCTGTGGAGTGCAAACTTCTTGGGGAGTTGAAGCCACATCTCTGAAATTTACTCAACACTCTGTAGGACAGGAACATTGGACTTGCCATATTGAATCAGACCCAAGTCCAGCTAGTACAATATCCTGTCTCTGACAGTGGCTTGCACCAGATGCTTCAGAGGATGGCAGAGGAATCCTGCAATAGGCAGTTGTTGAATAATCTGCCCCCCACCTAGGTCTCTAATAGTTAAAGATTGGTTGAATCCCTGAAGCACAAGATTTAATATCCCTTCCAAAAATTGTAGTGTCAATAATTATAACTCTAGGTATCCATGTAACTATCCAATCCCTTTTTTAATCTTATTATGGTCGTGGCTGCAACAATTTCCTGTGGCAAGGAGTTCTACAGTTACATCCTACACTGTGTGAAAACGTTATTTCCTTTTATCAGTTTTGAATTTCCCATCTTTTAATTTCATTGACTGTCCCTGTTTTTGTGTTATAAAACAGGTAGAACAGAAGCTCCTGATTTTCTCTAGACCACTTGTAACCTGCACACCTCCTCAGTGTGGTGTACTATCCCCTCTAGTAGCACTGAGGCCACTTAAAGATTAATGAGTCTGCAACAGGCTGAGCTAACAGCCACATGATGTGGCTTCTAGCTCATGCATTTAGCTCTAGAGGTCCCAGGTTCAATCCCATCCACTGATGACCAGGGTCTGTCAGATTTACACACATTATTTTGTATACTTTATCTTGTTGCCTCATGTTTTTCTCTTCTTAAGGCAAACAATCCCAATCTTTTCAATCTCCCTCCATATGAGAATTTTTCCAGCCCTTTGATTCTCATTACTCTACTCTGAACCCCGTCCAGGTCTGTAATGCACTTTTCCAGATGAGATGACCAGTACTGCATACAATATTCCAGGTGAGGTTGCATGATGGATTTATATAATGTCATTATAATATTTTTTGGTATTACTCTCTATCCTGTTCCTTATGAATCCGAACATCTTGTTAGCTTTTTTACCACAGCTGTGCATTGAGCAGAGGTTTACATCAAGCTGTCTATAACAATCCCTTTCTGGGACTGACGCACTTAATTTAAAACATCAGGATAGCCGAGGGAGCCTGGCTGAGACTGGCGCAGGGGCAGGAACAGGAACAGACACAGGCTGGGGCGATCTGTCAGAACTGTCAGGCAGCTGGGAATTCTCCCAACTAGGTAGCAACGTTGAGCAGACTGGACTGGTTGCTTCCATTAGAGGCCTATATAGTTGCCTAAGGGTCACCTGGTTAGGCCCTTGCTTGTGGATTGGCTGGCCCCTGGTTAATTGGCATGGGCCTACCATAGAACTCACAGGTAATTACCTCAGAACACTCCCCGGCTCAGGCTCAGGGATGACATCACAAGAACTCTACTAGGCATGAGTGGTTTAAATTTTTCCCTCCAATGTGTATTATTTTCATCAGTCAACATTAAATTTCATTTACCATCATGTGGCCCATTCACCTGTTTAGGTCTCTCTGAGGTTCCTCAGTTCCTCTCTGGTCCTGACTAAATAACTCAATAACTTTGTGTCATCTGCAGCTTTTGTTACCTCACTACTCACCCTCCTTTCAAGATAAGAACTAGTGTAATTATTGTGGCTGCTCAGTGCTGGACTACACTGAGGTACCATATATCCCATCTGGGCCTAGTGACTTATTGCATTTTGAAATATCAATTTGCTGCAGCACAACTTCTTCTGTCACCTTAGCTTCTGAGAGTGTCTCATCTTTGTTAGCAAGAAAGGGCAGTTCTGGAGTGAGAATCTTGTCAACATGTTCACTGGTGAAGACTGATGCAAATAAATCATTTTGCTTCTCAGCAGTGTCCTTATTTTCCCCATTTCCTCCATTTAACTCTTGGTTATTCAACAAACTCACCTATTCTTTCTTAGGCTTCCTGCTTCTGATAGACTGAAGAATCTCTTGGTTGTTTTTGCACCTTTAGCCATTTGAGCTTCGAACTCCATTTTGTCCGTTCTAATTTCCCTCTTTCTTACTGCCTGCTGTAATTTATACTCCCATTTATTGGTTTCACTTGGGTCAGATTTCCTAATTTTGGCGGATTTTTGTTTGTCTCATATAGCCTCTTGAACCTTGCATTTAGCCATAATGGTTTCCCCCTTTTCCTTCAGCGGTATACATGTCTTCTGAGATGTTACTATTGTGTTTCTAACACACATCTAAGGATTTTACTTCCTTTACTTTGAGCTTGCAGGCCTTTTTTTTTTTTTTTACTAACCTTCTCATTTTATTGATGTCTCTTTTTCTCAAATTTAGCATCACTACTTCAGTTGACTGCTGTGTGTTACTAAAAAGTTACTCAAGAATAGCCTCTCCTCTTGTGTGCTCTAAAACAAGCTGTTCCAAAAAGCAACCACTTAAGTGCTGAGAAATTATTTCTATAAACTTTATCCCCCTTGCACCATTGGACCAGTTTGTATGTGGATAGTTGAATCCCCCATTATTATCATTCCACTGAATTTTGCTGCATCATTGATTTCTCTCACCATTGTGCCCTCAATTGCATTTTCTTGATCTGGTGGTCAGTAGATTAGCCCCAGGATAGGTGAGAAAAGATGGGTGCAGCACATTGGCTAGTGTGACCACATGTCCCGATTTTATAGGGACAGTTCCGATATTCAGGGATTTTTCTTATACAGGCACCTATTTACCGCCCCCCCCCCCCCCCCCCCCCGCGTCCTGATCTTGCACAATTGCTAACATTACCTACCTTATAATATCCATCCATTACATTCTGCTTCTGCCATGTGTACCCCTCCAGCAGCAGCTGATCCTCTTGGCTCTTTTCTTGTTTGGTGCATAGAATAATTCACTAGCCTGCCTGTTAATTTTAACATGTTTCAACTATTTCCCCACTTATTTGTTTAGGGTTTTTTAAGTTAAAGCACACTGCATGTGAGGTCAGCACCATTAGGCAGTGAGAAGGTAGCACCTTGGTAGAGTGACTAGACAACCCGATTTTATAGGGATAGTCCCGATATTTGGGGCTTTGTCTTATATAGGCTCCTATCCACCACCCTCTGTCCCGATTTTTCACACTTGCTATCTGGTCACCCTACACATTAGTATCTTATGTACTATTGCCAGTCTGACACACTTTAAAAAACAACAACCGCCCAGTTGTAAATGGAAATAGACAGCCTCGGCTATTTAAGTAAATATATTAAGCAAGCATTTAAAAAACGTGAATTCTGTTAACTTGATGAAATGAGGTTACGGGCCCAGATGGATTCCATAACAGCATTTTCATTGCAAAGGGATTCCTTTACACATATTCCAAACATCCCCTCTAATATGAGGAAAGTGTGAACTGTCATGTCTTTGCATGATATCACTCTTCTGCTAGCATTTAAATAATTAACCTACACCAAGAGATGATTGGAGCTGGAGACATCAAGATTCCTAATATAAGAGCCTCATTTTGTTGTGTCTCTTGGAGTACGTCAAATTAAGTTACCATAGCAACTTACCATTACTGAACTAACTAATTCCTGGAGTTGGTCAAATCATGAAACAAGTTCACAAATATATTCATGACTATATGGGTTGACTTCACATGACCACTGGGTATTTGTGAAAGTGTTTGCCGGTCCCAAGTGATTCATATTTTTTAAGAAGAATAAATTATTCAGCTAAACATTAGCAAAGTCCACACTTGCAGTACAAATCACTTGTTTAAAGGGTTTCAGTCATCCAATCAGAACAGAACCAACACCATATGACTTAGCTGACTAATCAGACACCACAAATAACACAAGTGGCTACCTGTTACTGAACAATGATAATGAACAAACGAAGAAATCAGTTTACAAATGGCCCACAGGCTGAAAAGTGTATGTCCAAATTATTTGATGAATACTTTTAAATAACAGATATATTTTCAAAAAATCAAGATTGATTCATGAACAGAAAAGAGGACAAAATGTGTACAAATGGCACAACATTTCTAGTGACTAATTCTGTTTTCTCTAGTAATTACAGTGCATTGAAACTTTATTTTAAATTTCAGATCTATATTTTAAACTCAGTACTATATTCTTTATTTCTCTTGCTTCTAAGTGGAGAAGGCCTTGTAAAAGGTCCGGTGTTGACAGTTCTGGGGTCTGGCTGAGTGAAGATTTTTTCCCAAGGGCCTAAAGGAAAGAGTGCAGAGTTGGAACCGCCAGCTGGACTTTAGAGGGGGTCTTTAGAAATATTTCCCAACTGTCTGGTGGACACTCTCACTGAGGGCTTAGTTGAAGCAAACTAGCCCTGGAACTTTGTTAATTTTGGCTGAAACAAGCCAAGAATTTGTTTCCTTGGGACCTAGCTTTACCCAAAAAGGGCATAGTTTAGCTTCTTAATGGGAAAGAATTGTTGATGTAAAAGGTCATCCCAGGTGGAACTTCTGCAGTTGTCCCTCGCTGCTTTAGGGAGTAGGCAGCTTTGTCTCTGTCTGGTTTTGTGTGATATCTTTCTTAATTTTAAAAAATAAAATAGTGTTACGCGGCTGCCTTCCAGAACGAATACTGTATGTTTTTTTTTAATCTAACTTCTCTGTGTGTATGCCGTGAACATAACAACTTCTGTTAGAGCTATGGCAGCTGGAGTCTATTTCGGCTCATGCGTCATTGCCAGAACAGTCAATGGAGTTCTGTTTGCAGTATCTCCAGAGTTGATGAGGTATAAGCCAAGAAGAACCCATATTCCAAGTTGAATCTAGAGGACTGGTAGTTAGAAAAGCCATCACGATACTTGTAATCCAAGTGGATGAGAAGAGGGGTCATGGAGGGACAAGAAAAACCTCATCCTGCCACTGCTACAGAGCCCCTTCACTAGAAAATGGCACTCTAAGGAGCTGGGAATATAGGCAGGGTTGTGTCACACAAGTGACCTTGTGATGAAAAGATCTACCAATCTCCCCTATATTTAATTATTTGAGTTGAATTAACTTATTTTGTTTAATCCAACCACATGACTTAATATGATGCCCAGGGAACAGTTCCCACCTGAGACAATCATGAGGAACTTTTTCTCCTCTGATTCTGATGGGAGCTGGGAGCTGTACATTTACAGTCCCTTGGCATTGGGCACGTTAGAGATGTTTCCATGTGAGTGGGAAGGTTCTTTCTCAGTCATCCATTAGTGAGTAAAACTTACTCAGTAATATACCTCTAGCAGGGGCGGCTCTATGTTTTTTGCCACCCCAAGCATGGCAGTCAGGCGGGCTTCGGCGGCATGTCTGTGGGCGGTCCGCGGTCATGTGGATTCGGCGGTGTTTCTGCGGGTGATCTGCCGGTCCCGCAGCTTTGGCGTACCCGCCACCGAAACCGCAGGACCGGCTGACCTCCCGCAGGCATGCCACCGAAGGCCGCCTGACTGCCGCCCTCACAGCGACCGACATGCCGCCCCCCGTGGCTTGCCGCCCCAGGCACGCGCTTGCAGCGCTGGTGCCTGGAGCCGCCCCTGACCTCTAGGCAAATTACCAAACGTCCCCACTTCTGCTTTGTGTCAACATGCCGAGGGAATTTCTCTCATGCAGCTAAGAGAATTTTGGGGGCCAGGATCTACATGATATTATAAATAAATCATCATAAATGCAGCCAGATTTCCGGAGGCGTATCTGAACTGATCCCAAACCTCTTTGCGGTTTACACATCCCTGTAACCATCAGCAGCAGTGACTGTGCTGCCAGTATTTTAACAAGAGACTCCCACAACCTCCTTCATCCCAACCCCCTGCAACCTGCAGTAAATCCAGTGGGTGAGGGGGCCTGGGCTTCCAGAGAGGAGCCCTGAGGGACTCAGGAATCTACTCATGTTGGCTTTTTCCCATTGAAAGCAAAGTGTTTTCTCACCACTGCCACCAAGGAGGGACGCAGCACCACTTGGCAAAGAAACCGATACTAAGCTGTGTGGTGCTGGAACTGTTTATACGATATTCCTGTATCACTTCTTGGGTGTATTGATGATACAGCACTGTGTTCAGCTTGTACCCTTTGAAGTGGGATGTGTGAGGAGAAAGGGGGAGAAGAAACCACATGTGGGTCCCCCAGGAGATTTTCTTAAAAAACAAACAACCCCAAAAGCCCTCCTTTTGGTGCAATCTGGGGCACTTCTGCCGGAAAAGCTGCAAGTGAGCCTGAGCCTAGCTGCTGGTGCAGGCACCAGGGTAGTGAGAGATGATCGTGGTGGAAGGCTGACTAGTGCGATAGATACGACCAGTGAAACGGCTGTGTGAGTATAAAGAGGAGGTGATGTCATGGAAGATAAATATGAAGGGGCCAGATCCTCAACTGGCATAAACTGGTGGGGATCTGGCCTGAAGTTTCTAAGTTGAAGAAATATTAAACTAAAGAGGACCCAAAGAAACATTGCAAAACCGGTTTCAGAGGGGCTGTAGCCCATGAAAGCTTATGCTCAAATAAATTTGTTAGTTTCTAAGGTGCCACAAGTACTCCTGTTCTTATTGCAAAACTGGTAAATTTGGAGGGGTGGGGGAGAGAAAATTGGGTCATTTTTAAGTCTTTCTGACTGAGCCTATACAACAGGCTTATTTAAAACTGTCATAGAAATCCATTCTGGATGCTTTAGTAAGCAGTGTGAATGTGAGGGAAATATTTTGTTTTCTAATCAACTCAATGGAAACAATCTCCACTTTAACCTGAACTATGGAGTGTGACCACCCCACTTCCAGAATACTGTACCTCTGTCATCTCATACTCTCTTATTTTCTAAAAGGAATAGCCTACGTCATTTAAATCTCTCCTTGGGGGCTGTTCCTTGGGAAGAGTGGGTGGGCCAAGCTACAGCTGAACAGCAAGCTTTTTATGCTAGATGACAAGATAAGAGAGCCAAAGAAGAAAACACAATCTAATGGATGGGGTAAATGGCATGTGTTTGCAGTGGCAACTTGCAGGGAAGGTGGGCACAATTTACACATTTTTTATGATGGGGGAAAATGATAATAAACAACTTTATATCTAAAGGCCGAAGTGGGTGAACAATGCAGTGTCTAATGTAGGCTGGAGTAACAGATGGACAGTATAGTTATTGAAAGAGTAAAACATCAGGTGCAGTGGAGATTGGGATAGTGTCCAACACAGATTTAATAGAGCATGAAAAATAAGTATGAAAGAAACATTACTCAAGAGGGTATAAGATTGTTAGGATATATTTCTTGTATACAAGGAACAAGAAACCATTGCAGGGGACAGTTAGGCTTATTAAAGGGGATGAGGGTAGCTTGCTGGCAGAAGACATGATTGATGCCAAAGAGATTGAATGTATTTTGCCTCAGTTTATGAAGGACTAGGGACCCATACCACAAAGAGACTAGAACATAATATCTGCCATACTGGGATGGACCAATGGTCCATCTAGCCCAGTATCCTATCTCTGATAAGGGCCAGTACCATACCTTCAGGGAGATTGTACAGAACAGGGCAGTTTTGGAGTGAGCCACCCCTATCTTCCACTCCCAGTTTTTGGCAGTCAGAGGGTTAGTGTTACCCCAAGCATTCGGGTTGCATCTCTGACCATCTTGGCTAATAGCCATTGATAGACCTATCCTCCATGAACTTATCGTGTTCTTTTTTGAACCCAGTTATACTTTTGGCCATCACAACATCCTCTGGCAGAGTTCCACAGGTTGTGTGGTGTGTGTAAAAATACTTTTTTGCAATGAACCTTCTGCCTACTAATTTCATTGGGCGACACCCTGCTTACCCGTTTTTTGGATTATAAGAATACTACTTTATTCACTTTTCCCACACCATTCATGATTGTATAGATCTCTATCATGTACCCCCTCCTTTAGTTATCTTTTTAAAACTGAACAGCTCTAATATTGTCAGTCTCTACTCGTATGGAAGCCATTCCATACCCTCGACCAACTTTGTTGCCTTCACTGAACCTTTTCCAGTTCCACTGTATCCTTTTTTTGAGATGGGGAGACCAGAACTGGGCACAGTATTCAAGGTGTGGGTGCACAATGGATTTATAGAGTGGCATTATGATATTTTCTGTCTTATTTTTTCTCTCTTTCTGAATAGTTCCTAACATTCTGTTAGCCTTTTTGACCGCTGCCGTGCACTGAGCTGAAACGTTCAGAGAATACTGAAACGTTCAGAGAAAACTGTAAGATCTCGTTCTTGAGTGATAACAGCTAATTTAGAACCTATCATTATATATGTATAGTTGGGATTACACTGGTCTACAATTTTTGAGAAGTCGTCTGCTTCAGAGATAAAATGTGCTATTTATTATGTATTTTGATGTGCTGAATTCAAATATGACAATTAAAACAACTGATTGGCTACTGTTTCTAAGATATTTAAGTTTTTACATTTTATGTCTATGCATATTGTGTAGATAGTAGAGTTTTAATCATAAATTGTAAACCTAGGTCTTTTCATGTGTTTATGGTTGCTTTACATGATAATATTTCACCTGTCCTGTTTATGTAACACTTTAAAAATCAGCAAAAGGGTTATAGAAATAAAATTTATTATGAAGCAAAAGGCAAAAAACTATTATGTACATAGTTTAGTCCTATTCAGTGTCTACTCGGCGCTTCTTGGCTTGTCTCTTGTATTCATTAAATGGAGCATCTCTTGTCACTGTCCAGCAATAGTGTGCAAGCATTGATGGGCTCCATTTTCCCTGATAGCGTTTCTCCATTGTTGCAATGTCCTGGTGAAATCGCTTGCCATACTCGTCGCTCACTGCTCCGCAGTTCCGTGGAAAAAAATCTAGATGAGAGTGCAAAAAATGTATCTTTAGTGACATGTTGCAACCAAGGCTTTTGTATGCCTTGAGGAGGTTTTCCACCAACAACCTGTAGTTGTCTGCCTTGTTGTTTCCGAGAAAATGTATTGCCACTAACTGGAAGGCTTTCCATGCCGTCTTTTCCTTGCCACGCAGTGCACGGTCAAATGCATCATCTCGAAGAAGTTCACGAATCTGAGGACCAACAAAGACACCTTCCTTTATCTTAGCTTCACTTAACCTTGGAAATTTTCCACGGAGGTACTTGAAAGCTGCTTGTGTTTTGTCAATGGCCTTGACAAAGTTCTTCATCAGACCCAGCTTGATGTGTAAGGGTGGTAACAAAATCTTCCTTGATTCAACAAGTGGTGGATGCTGAACACTTTTCCTCCCAGGCTCCAATGACTGTCGGAGTGGCCAATCTTTCTTGATGTAGTGGGAATCTCTTGCACGACTATCCCATTCGCAGAGAAAACAGCAGTACTTTGTGTATCCAGTCTGCAGACCAAGCAAGAGAGCAACAACCTTCAAATCGCCACAAAGCTGCCACTGATGTTGGTCATAGTTTATGCACCTCAAAAGTTGTTTCATGTTGTCATAGGTTTCCTTCATATGGACTGCATGACCAACTGCAACTGATGGCAAAACATTGCCATTATGCAGTAAAACAGCTTTAAGACTCGTCTTTGATGAATCAATGAACAGTCTCCACTCATCTGGATCGTGAACGATGTTGAGGGCTGCCATCACACCATCGATGTTGTTGCAGGCTACAAGATCACCTTCCATGAAGAAGAATGGGACAAGATCCTTTTGACGGTCACGGAACATGGAAACCCTAACATCACCTGCCAGGAGATTCCACTGCTGTAGTCTGGAGCCCAACAGCTCTGCCTTACTCTTGGGTAGTTCCAAATCCCTGACAAGGTCATTCAGTTCACCTTGTGTTATGAGGTGTGGTTCAGAGGAGGAGGATGGGAGAAAATGTGGGTCCTGTGACATTGATGGTTCAGGACCAGAAGTTTCATCCTCTTCCTCTTCCTCCTCTGACTCAAGTGAGAATGATTCTGGTGCATCAGGAACCGGCAGTCCTTCTCCGTGGGGTACTGGGCGTATAGCTGATGGAATGTTTGGATAATGCACAGTCCACTTTTTCTTCTTTGACACACCTTTCCCAACTGGAGGCACCATGCAGAAGTAACAATTGCTGGTATGATCTGTTGGCTCTCTCCAAATCATTGGCACTGCAAAAGGCATAGATTTCCTTTTCCTGTTCAACCACTGGCGAAGATTTGTTGCACAAGTGTTGCAGCATATGTGTGGGGCCCACCTCTTGTCCTGATCTCCAATTTTGCAGCCAAAATAAAGGTGATAGGCTTTCTTAACCATAGTGGTTATACTGCGCTTTTATGATGCAAAAGTCACTTCACCACAAACATAGCAGAAGTTATCTGCACTGTTCACACATGTACGAGGCATCTCTGCTCACTTTGGCTAAACAGAAATGTGTCCCTTTGCAAAATCAAACACTGACAAATAAGAGAGCACGACACTGTATGATTTCTAGAGCTGATATAGGGCAATTTGTTCAGCAGAGTGATGTAAGCTTCGTTATGATTGCATCATCCATGACTTCTAGGAATAATATGATGCAATTCATATCATGTATGACGCAATACCAGCTTCAGATTGCATCATTCATTGTTTTGCCTAAAAAGCAAGTACTGTCCAAACCCAGTCATAGATTTATTCATAGATCCAGTCAAAGATGTATTTTAGTCATTTCTGGTTTAAATTGAGATCCCTTCCCTTTATAACTCACTTATCCTCCGCCATTCCCAAGTCAAGGGTCGTATATACTGACCCAATAGCATATCTTGAAAACTAGAGCCAATCAACAATTTTAAGTATCATTTTTGTTCTCAGTGACCTAGAATTAGTAAAGTTTGACTACATTTATTTCAGAAGCATTTTGGCTGTAGAGCAGTGTTATCTGTTCCAATGTACATTCCTTTACACTTATCAATGATGAATTTCATCTGCCATTTTGTTGCCCATTCACCCTGTTTTGTGAGATTCCCCCTGTAACGCTTTGCAATCAGCTTTGGATTTAACTTGAGTAAGTTTGTATCAGCTGCAAAACTTTGCCACTTCACCGTTCATCCCCTTTTCCAGAATATTAATGAAGATGTTGAACAGCACAGGTCCCAGTACAGATCCTTGGGGGACCCCACTATTTACCTCTCGCCATTGTGAAAACTGGCCATGTATTCCCACCCTTTGTTTTCTATCTTTTAAGCAGTTACCAATCCACGAGAGGACCTTCCCTCTTATCCCATGACAACTTAGTTTCCTTAAGAGCTTTTTGTCAGGACCTTGTCAAAGGCTTTCTGAAAATCTAAGTAGACTATATTAACTGGATTACCCTATGCACAAGTTTGTTGACACCTTCAAAGGATTCTAGTAGATTGGTGAGGCGTGATTTCACTTTAAAAAAGCTGTGTTCTTTCCCAACAAATTGTATTTAACTATGTGTCTGATAATTCCGTTCTGTATTATAGTTTCTAGCAGTTTGCCTGATACTGAAATTAGGCTTACCAGCCTGTAATTGCCAGGATCTCTACTGGAGCCCTTTTAAAAAATCAACATTCATAGATTCATAGAGTCATAGATTCTAGGACTGGAAGGGACCTCGAGAGGTCATCGAGTCCAGTCCCCTGCCCTCATGGCAGGACCAAATACTGTCTAGACCATCCCTGATAACATTTATCTAACCTACTCTTAAATATCTCCAGAGATGGAGATTCCACAACCTCCCTAGGCAATTTATTTCAGTGTTTAACCACCCTGACAGTTAGGAATTTTTTCCTAATGTCCAACCTAAACCTCCCTTGCTGCAGTTTAAGCCCATTGCTTCTTGTTCTATCCTTAGAGATTAAGGTGAACAAGTTTTCTCCCTCCTCCTTATGACACCCTTTTAGATACCTGAAAACTGCTATCATGTCCCCTCTCAGTCTTCTCTTTTTCAAACTAAACATTACATCAGATACCCTCCAATCGTCTGGTACAGAGGCTGATTTCAGCAATGGGTTACGTTAGTAGTTCTGCAATTTCCTATTTGAGAGTTCCTTCAGAACTCTTGGGTGAATACCGTCTGGTCCTAGTGATTTATTACTGTTTAATTGATTGATCTGTTCTAAAACCTCTTCTACTGACATATCAATGTGGGACAGTTGCCCCAGAAGAATAGCTCTGATGTGGGTATGTCCCTCACATCCTCTGCAGTGAAGAATGATGCAAAGAATTCATTACATTATATTTCGATCAGTCCATTGACAGTAGCATGTTACGGATATTAGCACAGGCATTGTTGAAAAGTAGTTCCTGCTAGTACTGGAGGGTTTCCATCCACTAGAGCTGCCCTGTCAGTGTTATTGTGTACTTGTGCGAATGTAGTGGCTCACTAAATAAAGTTGTCACAAATGAACCATCTTCTGCACTGTGCTTCGGTTTTCCTTTGGCTTAAGGAAGGTAAGGGCTGGGCTGATGTACAGTATCAGAGTGCTAGCAATGGGAAGTGCACCAAGAATTTTCAGTCTGTATTCTTCACTTAGAATCAAATCTGACAATATCCACCTCCATGGAACATTCTCCTGTTTCTCCCCACCCAAAAGGTTGATGTGGAGAAGTGAGATGCATCAGCAGAGAGTCCTTTCTGTGTGTAGAGCTGGAGGGGCACAGTCATGTGTAAACTGAGGGCTGGTTTTCTTGATAAAAGCTGGAGTATTGCGTCAGATTCTTCCAACTATAAAGAAGTTTGGATTTAAAGCTAGATCCAAACTTCCTAGCTCAGGGCTATCTCTGCTTGGGAGAAGGAAGATCCAATGTAGTGATGAGATTTAAAAACCCCTGAATGCAAAAGAGGAGGATAATAATCAGAATGATTTTGGCCATGCTAGCAGCCTAGGCAAGGTTGACAAACCAAAATGAAACATTTTGAATTGGGAATGTCTGAATGTTTATTTTTGACAGAAAATGCCACACTTTTTTGGTTCCAAAATTTCTGAATCAAACTTTTGGTTCCTCATAAAGTTTAATCCTGAGTAGGGATGAAAACAAATGTTGAAATATCAGAATTTCGCACTGGATAGAAATTATGTTTTTCAATTAACTCTGCTAATCTTATGTGTATATATAGAGAGATATATTCTCTTTGGAATCAAGGAACTAAGTGTAACAGTGTTTAGTTTCTCTACATCAATGTCATGCAACTTGAATAACAGCATACGGTCTTTGACAAATTATCTCCAATGTTGCTACAGGCCAGCAAATAACATTCACCAACCAAAACTACAATGAAAATAGACATCCACGTTCCATAGACTGTGAGCACCTTGGAGCCAGGGCTGCCCCGGGGGGAGGGGGAGGGGGGCGGCAAGTGGGGCAATTTGCCCCAGGCCCCCAAGAGGGTTTTCCGGGGCCCCTGGAGCGGGGTCCTTCACTCGCTCCGGGGGCCCCGGAAAACTCTCACGGGGCCCGGGTCCCCGGAGCGAGTGAAGGACCCGCTGCGGAAGACCCGGAGCCGTTCCGGGTCTTCGGCGGCAATTCGGCGGCGGGGGGTCCTTCTGCCCTGGGACCCGCCGCCGAAGTGCTGGGTCTTCGGCGGCAATTCGGCGGCGGGGGCCCCCTGCCGCCGAAGACCCCAGACCCCCTGAATCCTCTGGGCGGCCCTGCTTGGAGCAGGGACTGTTCTTCTTAAGTGTTTTGAAAATACTGTGCACATAGTGGGCACTGCTATAAATAAAATTAATAATAATAATAATAATAATTAATATGGTTTCACAGGATCTTATGAGTAAAGCACCTTTGCTGGGCCTTCTGCAAAATTAAGCTGCAACTTAATGTCCACAGAAAATGGTATTAGGAAACATGTCACCCAAATAACCAAAACGAAACCCTACAGATTATCGTCATAAATTCCAAGGCCAGAAAAGTCCATTACGATCATCTAATCTGATCGCCTGTGTAGCACATGCCATAGAATTTCACCCAGTAATTCCTGCATCAAGCTCATAATGCTACACAGTTATATGTAACATGCCAATAGAGAACGTTTGCTTTGGGGAATGTCAGTGCTTATTGTTGTGTAATATTTATTACAGCTAGTCGGAAACTGGAATTTCTGTTCTATGGGAAATTTTGACATTTTGAAATTTGTTCTGGAACAAAAAATCAAAATTTTGATTTTTTTTGCGGAATGAAAATTCTGGACAATTTTGAATTGGAATATTGAAATTTCTTTTTGAAAATATCAAATCATTTCATTTTGCTAAAATAAAAACATTTCATTTTGATAATTTTGAAACATTATACTATAAAATATAATATTAAAATTAATTTAATAATACAAGTCAAAATGAAATGAAATGCTAAAGTCAAACTGAAACATTTAACTTTAGCTAAATAAAATGTTTTAACATCATCAAACTAAAAATGATAAAGTTAAATGATTTGTTTCTACACTGTGCCATCAAAAACCTCATTAAAACTGACATGTTTTGCTTTAAGTGAAACTGAATTTCTGACAAAAAACTGTTTCATCAATTTTTTTTTTTTAAAACCAGCTCCAATATGAATGTTGCAGAAGTTCCCTTTGCTCAGGTATAAATGACTACATGAGGTATAAGGCTGGACTGTATTTATTTTTCTGGTGCTAGTTCATACACTTATTTCTGTGCACTGGTGGAGAATAAATTACTGTTATTGATTGGTGAGAATTTGGGTGACAAAAATATAATGGTGTAGGACTGCTAGAGCAGGGGAAGGCATGGATCTGTGATTCCTAGTCAGGCTTCTAGGTCCAGAGCCTGCACATACACAGGAGAGTAGACCTATTGAGTTCAATGGGATTACTCACATGAGTAAAGTTATTTAACTGGGTCAGGGCCTCGCTGTTGTACACTAACGTCCCGATTCTCCTCTCTGGTACTTCATTTTCTAAACAGGGGTAATTCCCCTTGTCTTCAGTGGGCCAACTTATTCCTGATTTGAAACATTCTAGGTGAGAGGAAAATCGGGCCTCAAAACTGTGTGGGTTTGGTGGGGGTATATCAGGGTTATGGCATATCCATAATAAAACCCTGCTGGTCTGTGTGGATTTCTCCTACAAGGCTTTCCTTTGATTAACAGTTGCATAGGTGCTGACTCTATGGATGCTCCAGGGCTGAAGCACCCACAGAAAAAAAATAGTGTGTGCTTAGCACTCACTGGCAGGCCCCACTGATCAGCTCTTCCCCCTCCCCCGAGCGTGCCTCCTGCCCACCAATGGATCCTGCCGATCAACTCCTGCCCTTCTCCCCCAGTGCCTCACCAAGGAGAGGGGGAGGAGCGGGGGCAGGAACAGGTGGAGTGAGGGCAGGGCACGCTCCGGGGTGGGGGTGGAATGGGGTGGGAAGAGGCAGGATGGGGGTGGGGTCATGGGGGAAGGGCTGGAGTGGGGGCAGGGCCTGAAGCGGAGCAGAGATTGAGCTGGGACAACTTCTACTTCCTTCATGGACATTTGCACATTTACTCCTGATGGTGTGCCCTTAAATGTTGGTCACTGGGGGTAGATTACAGCTAAATTTCTCCTGTTCTCCCTTGATACAATATTCTATTGAGACCTCCCCCCCCACACACACATACCTGCCTTGTGAAGTCCCCTGCTTTGATGGACTCTTGTCTTCTGAATCCTTCCACTCCTGAATCCTTTATCTTTGGATATGTCTACACTTACCTCCGGGTCCGACGGCAGGCAATCGATGTTCTGGGATCGATTTATCGCGTCTTGTCTAGACGCGATAAATCGATCCCGGAAGTGCTCGCCGTCGACGCCGGTAGTCCAGCTCAGCGAGAGGAGTACGCGGCATCGACGGGGGAGCCTGCCTGCAGCATCTGGACACACGGTAAGTTCGGACTAAGGTACTTCGAATTCAGCTACGTTATTAACGTAGCTGAATTTGCGTACCTTAGTCCGAAGTGGGGGGGTAGTGTGGACCAGGCCTTTGTCTCAAATAAAATGCACAGCTCGCAGCAATCTGCACTGTACAGTGTGTGCTGCTCTACCTCAGTGCTCCATCCAGACTCCCTGGATTGTGGGGTCCCAGTCCCACGGACCCCAGGGCCACCCAGGGGGGGCAAGTGGGGCAATTTTCCCCAGGCCCCCACGAGAGTTTTCAGGGGCCCCCTATGAGAGTTTTCGGCGAGTCTTCGGCGGCAGGTCCTTCAGTGCCGCCGAACACACCCGGAGCGAAGACCCGGAGCTTCTTCCACTCCGGGTCTGCGGCGGCTATTTGGCGGCGAGGGTTCCTTCTACTCCGGGTCTTCGGCGGCAATTCGGTGGCGAGGGTTCCTTCTGCTCTGGATCTTCGGCGGTGGGTCCTTCACTCACTCCGGGACCTGCCGCCGAAGTGCCCCGAAGACCCCAGGCCCCCTGAATCCTCTGGGCGGCCCTGACGGACCCTGCCTTAATCCAGCACTGCTACTTGTAATGATCACTGCCAGAGCCCACCTGTTCATTACTCTCTCCCTCCCTCAGTTAGTGAAATGGCAGTTGTCTTGTTGACGAGATCCAGGTTGTTGTGAAATGCTTCAGGCCTAATGACATGTGCTTCCAATCATCAGCAAAGGAAGCAGGAACTGATATTTTCAAGCTGGATGAGCTAATTGTTCTAATCAACAAGTCCTTAAAGCAGGAGAGGTGCAGCTGTTCGGTGGTACTGTAACCCAGCCGTCTCACATGAGGACAGCAGTTAGCTCACAAAACACCACAGGAAACAATAACCAAGAGGCAAAGGAGCTAAAGCAATAAATGGAGCAACAGTGATGGTTTAAAGAGAAAGGCTTCCAGAATACAAAAGGAAGCCAGAGGAGACTCTGACTCCATTAGAGTTGTCTGGAGTCACTGGTATGGCGTGGGAGTATCTCTGACTTGGGGTGAAATCCTGACTCAGTTGAACTCAATGGCAAACCTCCCTTGATTTCAATAGGGCCAGGACTTCACCCCCAGACTCCAGTCTGCAGGAGCATACAGCTGTCTCAGCACTGGCTGTTAACACAGAGCTGACATATTTGAATGCATCAAGTTTATTAAGCAACCTTGAGAGAATGTTTGTTGCTCATTAACTAATCTCTTCTAATTTCTCCCTGTCTCTTCATCATTCTCTGTGTCATGTCTTCCCTGCTGGCCCCTGTGCCCAGAAATCTCTTACCAAGCACCGCCTCTTGCCTCCTTTAAAACTCACTTCTTTGTGCATTACAGCAACCCAATTGTTACCAAAAGAAAAAAAAAATTGCTGTGTTAGAATCTTCTCCGGGGTCTTCCAGTGCATTTTGAGCTGCCCAACTATTTTACTGTCATTACATGAATTACAGTAGCAGCTGGATCAGACCCCGCTACATGAGGCTCTATGAAATACATAATGAAAGACAGGCCTTGCCTGAAAGAATTTAGAATCCACCTGCATGCATCATATTGCAAGACTGGGGTCCAATTTTGGAACACACACACCTACTGAAGGGAGGATGAGGCTAACAGTAGTGGGAAGGTAGTTACACAGATCAGCTACTAGCACCGTAAGTTGGGTTTGTGCCATTTAAAGTGTTTTGTTTGTTGGCTTTGTTTTAATAACAAGATAGAAAGTCAGTGGATTATTTGTAATTTAGGAATACAATGATGCAGAGAGTTCTGGAGCTGAGGCCTAATGCTTAGAACACCGGAGACCAAAGAGCAACACACAGCATCTGCACTGGGCAGGATGAATTCCATTCTGGAGAGGGGGGTGGCGGTATGGTGGTACCAGTCACAGACAGAGGAGAGGTGATTACCAGTTTCCATGGACACATTTCACTTCCTTTCGCTCTCTCTCTGTTCTCCCCATTTTCCCACCCTCATGGAATTTGATATCTCATATCTGGCCAGCTCTGCTGGGAGTTGATCTTCAGTCCGTTCCAAAAATGAGGCACCCACAGTCAATGGTCATGTTTGAAAATCTCTACCACAATGAATGGCCCCAAATTCACCCATGTCGTAACCTCCTTGACTTCAATGGGAATCCAGCGTGACTGAATTTGGCCCAGTGCATGTGATGCAAAGCAAAGATGTTTCTATTTTCTCATCTAAAAATATTAAAATTGAAGGCTATACATGCATTTTAAAAACACCTCTTTAATCCTTGCAGTTGAACTGCTCTGCTTTTGCATTGCAACTGAGAATTCAGAAAAAAGTATTTGACTGAATGAAAGAGAGGTGCTTTGCATCATTAAGAAAAATAAGGGGGAGAAAATGTGTGATCTTCAGAAAAAACAACCTACACTGAATGCATCAAACAGTAAAAAGTTGACAAAAAAGGAGTGAATTAAAACTCTTAAGCCACACTTGAAATCACATACGCCTAAAAGTACATAGAGAAATTCCTTCCTAACTTTTTTTATATATACATAATTAGTCTTCGGATATGCTTGCTGGAGTGAGCACATTTGTCCCAAGCTCAGGAAACAAATGGGATGATGTAATTGGTTTCTTTCAGTTCCCACTTCACTGCAACTCTACAATACCCTTGGACTTCAGAGGATTAAATTCCTTCCTTGGCATTGGTCCAGTTACTGGTCATTGCCATTTGTTGATTAGCCCAGCATTCCAGAAAACATTTTATCCCCTTCATTAACTCACAATTGACCAATCACATAAATCAGGTTAAGGAATCGTGGACCTGACTACAAAGACGGGCGAGATTCAAAGAAACAACAGATTAAAGAACAGGTTGATTTTGCTTTTATTGAAGGTCTCTATGCTTTAAATTTCACATAATGACACCCTGCAAAAAAAAAGAACATTAATTAAACCTGCTAGTCTTTTATTTACTTTTCAAAGGAAGCCAAAATCATTGTTTCTGCGGTAAAAGCACCTTCTTAAAAGCACACAGAAACCTGTTCATTTCCATTACATTTAGAAAATAGTTAATTTACAAATGGCTATATGTAAATGTCTGCGATGGCATTTTTATATGAATTAGCAAATAGCTATGTGGTGTATAGTAGTATTGCTATATGCAGGTGTGATGGGATGTGTACCCCTACCCAGGCCCTGAAGGAGTTATATTGGCTTGCAGGACCAATTAGAGTACCTGGCTGTACCTGGAGGGAGAGCAAGGCCTCACTGAACAAGAAACCCAGATGGAGACAAGCAGGCTGGATTATAAAGCCAGGAAGTTTGCAGCAGAAAGAGGCTGTAGGAAGAGAGTCAGCAGTCCCTCTCTGGGAGCAGAGCAGAGAAGTGAAAACCCAAGAGGGAGAATAAGCCCTGGGGTTCTAGCTCTGGAAGAAAGGTCCACCCCAGAGGAGTTGTGGGGAAAGGAAGCCTGAGAGGATGAGGTAGAAAGAAGCCCAGGGAAACAGCAGCAAGGGGTAGGAATGTGCAGATTCTTGGCTGCTTGTTATAGGGTCTCTGGGATGGAGCCCAGTGTAGAGGATGGGCATGGGCTCCCCTACCATCCACTGGGAAGTGGTGCAGGAGTGTTGGAGACACCAGCCGGACAGTTGGTTCGGAGAGACCTTGTTTCCTTGGAGGGGGAGGACTATACAGTGACCTGGCCAGAGGGCTGAGTCACAAAGTGGGAATACCCTGAGTTGGGGGGAGGGGGGCGTCACAGGGGTAACCGAGGAAAGAGGGTAAGCCCTGATCTCCAGAACAGCCATGAGGAGGTGCCTCCTGCCGACAACAGGTCTGTATACAAAGGAAACATTTTAGACATACAGGTGCATTGGTGCTGAGCTGTGCTCGATGTAGGTATTGTTCACTATGAGCCAGATCCTGTGCCATTGGAGTCAATGGGAGTTGTGTACTTGATTTCACTGGAAGATTAGGCCCTATCTAAATAACAGCCTGCCATCTTTCTGGGTAACTTTCTTGAGTTTTAGCTCAAACTTGTGGTCGTTTTTCCTTGACTGTTGCAAGTAGCTCATTAGCTCAAGCCCAATGCTTCTCACACCAGACTTCGGTCTGATGATTTGAGCCATGATTTCATATCCTGTCTCTCTCACATACCCTACTTTTTTTGGCTACATTGTAATAGAGGTTTCACTTTAGAGCCATAATATCGTGATGCTGGTCCTTGCTGCTATTGTTGGTATCCTGAACAAATGTATTTCCTTGTTCGATTTGGGGAAATATCTCCAAGAACATGAGAGGCTGGGTTTTAAATTGCACAGTCTCCCTAAAGTTCTCTCTTAAGTCTGTGTGTATATGTGACCAAAATGTCTGGAACTGTGGGTAGTCCCAGTAAATGCTCTGTAAAGGTGGGGCGTGATTGATGATCCATTTGCTCACATCCTTTCCAGCCAAAGTTGGGGATTGTTGGCGGTTACTAGGGTATGGAAGTGTATCATCACTTTCCTTTCATGGAGGTTTTTTTTATTTTTTTTTTAAACTAGGTACGTAGGAAGTTATAATGTACAAGCTCTGTTCTGTGCAAGTGACTAAGGCCCTATGAAAAGGAAAATGTTCTTGCCATAATATTTTCTTTACCAACAAAGAGAAAATTAGAATTGAGAATTAGCCTAAGATCCTTGGGACTGCCTTTTACTTGTTCAGTGCAGATCAGGGGGAGGTGTGTAAAGTAGCTCCCTGATGCTGAAGTGGCTGGGCTGATGCTCAGGGACAAGTCTAAGCAGCCCTGTGTCTGCTCTAGGTTGTGCTGTCTGTCACTAGTCCCCAAGAGGCTGGGTTGCCAGCTGGGGATTGCCGTAAGATAAAGATGCCCCAAATGTGCTCCTGGTTCCTCCAGCATGCTCCCTGCACCAGAGTGGGATGAGAGCCGAGATAAAATAGAACTCGGTCAGCTCAACAACACTCGGGGATTCCCCTACACATGTCCAGGATCCTCAGAGAGGGTTGGTGAAGTTGGCTTATGGCTGCCTTGCTTATGCCTGTTTTATGAGATTGGTTGAAATGATTATTTGCATGTTAGAGGAGAGCCAAAGGGGTCTCATTTGCTGTAGCTTTTCCCTCCCGGAGATGGATTTTTAGCAAGGAGGGATCCAATGGTGTCACATCAGGGATGAATAGCCCTGCCTGAGTTGTCACACAAGGTAGTGCTTTATAGTAGTTACAGCAGGAGAATGGCTGTTAGGACTGTTGGGTTCTCTGTGACACTGCTGCTGCTTGACAATGTGAACGTGGTCAAGTCACTTAGCCTCTCTGTGCCTCAGTTATATGCATTTTACAGATGGATAAATAACACAATAATAAAGCTCATGCATAGTGTGGTGGCCTAAAGGTATGGCCCACACTTTTGGTGATAGAGGTCCTGGGTTCATATCCCCAGGCAGCTGGGGGTACACTGCTGTGCTCTAGCTTATCAGCTTGATGCAGCAGTCACTGGTTGAAATTGTTTGACCTGTGTTATGCCAGAGGTCAGACGAGATGATCACAATGGTCCTTTCTGGCTTTAAAATCTAGGAATACTCATTTCCCAAGCACAGATGCCCCCCTCCACGCAGGGGCTACCTGGCCTTTCTGCCCTCAGAGGGCTGTGAGGAAATCCACTCCTGACGTCTCACTGGGCTGCCCTTCCACCAATTTGAGAATGGGAATGCCACTCTAGAGGGGAAGCTCAGTTGATGGGACTGGAGAGGTAATCCAGGGCCTGGGAGAACACAGATATAAGGCTTTAGCCTGGTGCTGTGCCTGGGGGTGGCTGCACCACACCTCTTCCAGCAAGACCAGCTGTGAGGTCCAGCTTCATGGGGGAAGAAGTCCTAAGCAACCACAGTGGGTGCTTGGTGACATGGTAAAGGCAAGGACTCAACGCGATGATCTTGTACTGCAGTCACATGCTGGCCACCAGACAGGAGGAAGGAGGTAGCCCATCCCTGGGACTGAGTTTGGAAGGAGCAATTTGGGCTGCTATTGTGTTGAGTTACAGAAGAGTCTGATCCAGCTGTCAGCTTTAATTACTGGGCAAGGAGGCCCAACCAGAATCCACTAAGTAGGCCGCTTGTCTTTCTGGGGCTTCAGCCTAAACTGCCAGCTCTGTGCTGTCCACCATTTCCAAGGTGACGGTGCTTCTCGGCGCCATCCATCGCCTCAAAGCTGCTTCCTCTGCTGTTCTGCACTGTCCATTGAACATAATAATGGCCATACTGGGTCAGGTCAATAGTCCATCTAGCCCAGTATCCTGTCTTCTGACAGTAGCCAGTGCCAGATACTTCAGAGAGAATAAACAGAACAGGGCAATCCAAACAGGGTGATCCATCCCCTGTCGTCCTGTCCCAGCTTCTGGCAGTCAGCGGTTTAGGGACAACCAATGTATGCAGTTGTGTCCCTGACCATCCTGGCTAATAGCCATTGTTAGACATATCCTCCAGGAACTTATTTAATTTTTCAAAACATGCCCTGGCAACAAGTTCCACAAGTTGGCTGTGCACTGTGTGAAGAAGTACTTCCTAATATTTGTTTTAAGCCTGCTGCCTTTAATTTCATTGGGTGACCCCTAATTCTTGTGTTACGTACAGGGGTAAATAACACTTCCTTAATCACTTTCTCCACACCAGCCATGATTTTACAGAAATCTCATAGACTCATAGACTCATAGACTTTAAGGTCAGAAGGGACCATTATGATCATCTAGTCTGACCTCCCGCATGATGCAGGCCACAAAAGCTGACCCACCCACTCTTGGAATAATTCTCTCCCTTGACTCAGCTGTTGAAGTCCCCAAATCATGATTTAAAGACTTCAAGTTGCAGAGAATCCTCCAGCAAGCGACCCCTGCCCCATGCTGCGGAGGAAGGCGAAAAACCTCCAGGGCCTCTGCCAATCTACCCTGGAGGAAAATTCCTTCCCGACCCCAAATATGGCGATCAGCTGAACCCCAAGCATGCGAGCAAGATTCTCCAGCCAGACCCTCCGGAGAAAGTTCTCTGTAGTAACTTTTAATATCCCATCATTGACCATAGTTACTAATTACCAGCGATGGCACGTTATTGACCTATTGACTAAAATCACGTTATCCCATCAAACCATCCCCTCCATAAACTTATCAAGCTTAATCTTAAAGCCAGAGAGGTCTTTTGCCCCCACCGTTTCCCTCGGAAGGCTGTTCCAGAACTTCACCCCTCTGATGGTTAGAAACCTTCGTCTAATTTCAAGCCTAAACTTCCCGACGGCCAGTTTATATCCATTTGTTCTCGTGTCCACATTAATACTGAGCTGAAATAATTCCTCTCCCTCTCTGGTATTTATCCCTCTGATATATTTAAAGAGAGCAATCATATCCCCCCCAGCCTTCTTTTGGTTAAGGTAAACAAACCGAGCTCCTCGAGTCTCCTTTCATATGACAGCTTTTCCATTCCTCGGATCATCCTAGTGGCCCTTCTCTGTACCCGTTCTAGTTTGTATTCATCCCTTTTAAACATGGGAGACCAGAACTGCACACAGTACTCCAAATGAGGTCTCACCAGTGCCTTGTATAACGGAAGCAGCACCTCCTTATCCCTACTAGAAATACCTCGCCTAATGCATCCCAGGACCGCATTTTTTCACGGCCACGTCACATTGCCGACTCATAGTCATCCTGCGATCAACCAGGACTCCGAGGTCCTTCTCCTCTTCCGTTACTTCCAACCGATGCGTCCCCAGCTTATAACTAAAATTCTTGTTAGTCATCCCTAAATGCATCACCTTACACTTCTCACTATTAAATTTCATCCTATTACTATTACTCCAGTTTACAAGGTCATCCAAATCTCCCTGCAGGATATCCCGATCCTTCTCCGAATTGGCAATACCTCCCAGCTTTGTATCATCCACAAACTTTATCAGCCCACTCCTACATTCGGTTCCGAGGTCAGTAATAAATAGATTAAATAAAATCGGACCCAAAACCGAACCTTGAGGAACTTCACTGGTAACCTCTCTCCAACCTGACAGTTCACCTTTCAGTACGACCCGCTGAAGTCTCCCCTTTATCCACCTCTGGATTTTCATATCGATCCCCATCTTTTCCAATTTAACCAATAACTCCTCATGTGGTACCGTATCAAACGCTTTACTGAAATCGAGGTATATTAGATCCACCGCATTTCCTTTATCTAAAAAATCTGTTACTTTCTCAAAGAAGGAGATCAGGTTGGTTTGGCACGATCTACCTTTTGTAAAACCGTGTTGTAATTTGACCCAATTGCCATTGACCTCAAGGTCCTTAACTACTTTCTCCTTCAAAATTTTTTCCAAGACCTTGCATATTACAGATGTTAAACTAACAGGCCTGTAGTTACCCGGGTCACTTTTTTTCCCCTTCTTGAAAATAGGAACCACATTAGCTATTCTCCAGTCCAACGGTACCTCCCCCGAGTTTACAGATTCATTAAAAATTATCGCTAACGGGCTTGCAATATCTCGCGCCAGTTCCTTTAATATTCTCAGATGAAGATCATCCGGTCCGCCCGATTTAGTCCCGTTAAGCTGTTCGAGTTTGGCTTCTACCTCGGATACGGTAATGTCAACCCCCCCTCCTTTATTCCCATCCGTCACGCTGCCACTATTCCCGAGTCCTTCATTAGCCTCATTAAAGACCGATGCAAAATATTCGTTTAGATATTGTGCCATGCCTAGATTATCCTTAATCTCCACTCCATCTACAGTCTTAAGCGGTCCCACTTCTTCTTTCTTTGTTTTCTTCCTATTTATATGGCTATAAAACCTCTTACTATTGGTTTTAATTCCCCTCGCAAGGTCCAACTCTACACGGCTTTTGGCCTTTCTCACTGTTATATTCCCCCTTAATAATCTCTTTTCTAAAATGAACAGTCTGTCTTTTTAATCTCTCCTCAGATGGAAACTGTTCCATACCCCTGTTCATTTTTGTTATCCTTCTCTGTACTTATTTAAGTTCTAATATATCTTTTTTTGAGATGGGGTGACAAAAACTGCATGCCGTATTCAATGTCTGGATATACCATAGATTTATATAGTGGCATTATGGTATTTTCTGTTTTATTCCTTACAGTTTCTAACTGTAACAGAGTTGGCACCCACCTTTCACAAGCACCCCACTCTGGTGTGTCCACTGTCTTTAAACAAGTCCAGCCCTGGTATGGGGCTGTATCCCCAGGACTTCCTCCCTGGAAACACTATCTTCCTGTGGCCCTCCCCGGGCTCAGTCCCCGCAGCCAGCCAGGAGCTCCTTCATTGCTCCTCTTTTTCCATGACAAGTCCCTACTAGCAAACTGTCTTTGGGTCAGTCCTAGCAGCCAGCCAGGAGCCTCTGGCTCCCCTGGTCCCTGCCCCCACTTAGCTGTCTGTGATCCTGTTGCTTTTCCAGCCAAGCACACAATCCTTCCTTCTCCAGCTCCAAGCAGCTACTAACTGCTGTTCTGGTCTGCAGTTCCTTTTTATAGGGCCCTCCTGGCCCCTGATTAGCCATTCCAGCAGCCCCTCTGATTGGTTGCTTCCTCACAACCACTCTAGGCTGTTTGGAGGACCTCTCTACTGCTCCTTTCCTGGGATAGGTGTGGAAGAACCCTGAGGCCTCCAGCAGAGGGCCTTTGGGCCTAGTCCACTCCATCACTCTAACATTGTTAGATTTTTTGACAGATGTTGTCAGACAACTGTCCAGGATGACTCCAAGATCTTTCTTGTGTGGTAACAGCTAATTTAGACCCCACCATTTTGAATTATTTTTTTCCAATGGGGGTTACTTTGCATTTATCAACATTGGATTTCATCTGCTTTTTTTTTTTTTTTGCCCAGTCTCTCAGTTTTGAGATCCCTTTGTGACTCTCCACAGTGAGCTTTGGACTTAATTATCTTCCATAATTTTGTATTACCTGCAAACGTTGCCACTTCACTGTTTACTCTTTTCCAATCATTTATGAATATGTTGAAGAGCATTGGTCCCCCAGGATCCTTGGGGGACCCTGCTATTTACCTCTCTCCCCTGTGGAAAACTGACCATTTATTCCTACTCTTTGTTTCCTATCTTTTAACCAGTTACTGATCCATGAGAGGAGTGTGCCTCTTATCCCAGGGCTGCTTACTTTGCTTAAGAGCCTTTGGTGAGCAACCTCATGAAAGGCTTTGTGAAAGTTCAAGTACACTACATTGACTGAATCACCCTTGTTTGCGTGCTTGTTGACACCCTCAAAGAATTCTAATAGATTGGTGAGGCACGATTTCCATTTACAAAAGCCGTGTTGATTCTTCCCCCACAAACTGTGTTTATTTATGTGTCTGATAATTCTGTTCTTTACTACAGTTTCATCCAATTTTCCTGGCATTGAAGTTAGGTTTACCAGAGTGTAATTGTCACGATTGACTCTGGAGACTCTTTAAAAAAATCAATGTTACATTATTCTGCCAGTCATCTTGTACAGAGGCGGACATACCATAATTAGTGGTTTTGCAATTTCATATCTGAGTTCCTTCAGAACTCTTGGGTGATACCATCCAGTCCTGGTGACTTATTACTGTTAAATTTATCAATTTGTTTAAAAAACGCCAGTGTACTGACATCTCAATCTGGGACAATTCCTCAGATTTGTCACCAACGCCCCCCCCCCCCCCAATCCCCTCCCCCTCCAAAAAACAGGCTCAGGTATGGGAATCTCCCTCGCATACTCTGTAGTGAAGACCGGTGCAAAGAATTCATTTAGCTTCTCGGCAATGGCCTGGTCTTCCTTGAGTGCTCCTTTAGTACCTTGAGTGCTCCTTTAGTACCTTGATTGTGCAGTGGCCCGCACTGATTCTTTGGCAGGCTTCCTTCTTCTGATGTACTTAAAAAATGCTGTTAGTTTTTGTGTCTTTTGCTAATTGCTCTTTGAATTCTTTTTTTGGCCTGCCTAATTATAGTTTTACACTTGACTTGCCAGAGTTATGCTCTTTTCTATTTTTCTCAGTAGGATTTCACTTCCAATTTTTAAAGAGATGTCTTTTTGTCTCTAACTGCCTCTTTGACGTTGGTTAGTCACGATGACATTTTTGGTCCTCTGACTGCCTTAAAGCTGCTGTTGCTCTGCCCTGTCCACTGTTCTACAGCAGTCCCAGATCAGCTCTGAGGCGATGTCTACACTGCAGGCTTCTTGCAGTGGCATTCAGGGTATGGGTAGCTACTGGCTGCAGTGAAAAGCATGCGGCATCCACACTGCTGTGTGTAGCTACATGGGTCAGTGAATGGCTCTGGCGGGGGAGACAGCGGGGAGCTGTGAGAGCCTTTCCCCTCTGCTGGACTCTTTCATTGTGGCAGGGAAAACCTCTGGCAGTTTCTCTTGCCTGCAGCCCAAAGGCTCTGGAGGCTCCTTGTTGCAGGACTCTCCCTGTGATGGGGAAAGACTCAAGCAGCAAGGAGGCAGGGGGACATTACACAGCTGAAAATAGCACTTCCCAGGCAAGCAAAGAGCCGTGTAGGGTACTTACAGGAGTAAGGAATGTCTTGACTCTACTTGCCTAAGCCATTCCTCACCATCTACACTGCTATTTATACCTATGCTGGGGGCAGATAGTATACCCAACATGCTGCTGAAAGGAGCATGCTGTTTAGACATACTTTTCAGATGGAGCAGTGCTATGATAGACCCTTGACAGAGCCCTCATTGCAAGAAATGCACTCCCCACAGATGATAAAGGCCTCTCTGCCCCAGCCCCCCTTTTCCCTTCATCACAGTCCAGACTCCCTTACCCAACTGTGCCTGACAGCAGGGTGATCCTCGGCACATTTGCTGTCAATGGCTTGTCCTTGTACAGCTCTACCCCGATATAACGCTGTCCTCGGGAGCCAAAAAATCTTACCACGGTATAGGTGAAACCGCGTTATATCGAACTTGCGTTGATCCACCGGGGTGCACAGCCCCCACCCCCACCCCGGAGCGCTGCTTTACTGCATTATATCCGAATTCATGTTATATCGGGCCGCGTTATATCGGGGTAGAGGTGTATTTCCCAACAGGGTCAACTGCATTTTTTTTTTTTGCCTCCAAACTCAACAATTAACTGAATTTTAATCAAAATGTCCTAAACCGTCATATAAAACTGAAATGCAAATAAATCCCAACTCATTCAGTCAATCCCCCCTTGCTTTGCAATAGATGCCGGCAGAGAGCTCCCTCACCAGTGCTGCTCTCACCCTTCTGCAGTTCTTTAGCTTCTCTGGGCTGCTCTTCTCTCACTTCAGCAACAGGTGACAATAGTGACCTTTGTTTTTTCTAAGGCTTCAGGCCTTAGGGCTTACATTGACTTTACACTAAATGCTGATTGATGTTTACTTAATCAATTATCAGAGGGGTAGCCGTGTTAGTCTGGATCTGTAAAAAGCAACAGAGGGTCCTGTGGCACCTTTAAGACTAACAGATGTATTGGAGCATAAGCTTTCGTGGGTGAATGCCCACTTCGTCAGATGCATGAGAAAGCTTATGCTCCAATACATCTGTTAGTCTTAAAGGTGCCACAGGACCCTCTGTTGCTTTTTACTTAATCAATGTTACTGATCTATATGTTAGGCCTTATTTCTTAGAACAGTGTGATTCTTCCCAATAAACCTGAATGAAGGATTTGTGCTGGAAAACCCATAAAATGTTCCCTTTTTTCCACCTAATTTCATTTCACCTCCCATTACCATTACCTTATTTCAGTTAGTGGTGCATAGGATGAAAACCCTTGGCGAGTTTATGGATGAATGCATCCAAGAAGCTAGAAATTCTGGCTGTTCTTCTGGAAGGCCTTATGCCAAGCAGACATCTTGGATACATCTCTGCTTTTCTTCTTTTCAGTCTGGTAATCCAAGGTCAGCTGTACCATTTTCAGATCCAGCTTTCGTATACTTGGGGATAGCAAGTCCCCAAGCATACTAAATCATAGAGGCCCACCAAATTCTATATCAGTTCTCACAACTATGTTGCAAGGGAGACATTCACCCCTGTTCAGAGGCCTCTGCACTACTTAAATCTTTAAAGTCTGGCTCAAGTGGTGCATAGGTTTATGCTGGTCCTTTTGAACATGGGGTGATTTCCAACCCTTGTGTGTCCATTTGTAACAATTTTCAAATACTGCATATTCTTAATCAAGAAGTGATTATTTATTGAATAAACCAATGTGTATGTGTATCACTGCCCTCTACTGGGTAGCATCTACTGGTTAGAAATGACAAAGGCCCTATGATTCTGCCCTTACTCAAGTGGTTGGGGGCATTTCCTTTTGAAGGAGGAGGATCTGAGTTGTAGTTCTATTGTTATCAGGAACTGAACAGCAACCAGGATGCGCAGCACATTGATATGTTAATAATGAGAGAGGAACTTAATTATGTTGAAGAAACATTGCCACTAGGAAGAAAAATATACTGATTACTAGTAAGAGTTATCAAGCTACTTAAATGGAAATCTTGAAGTTTCCACCCATTTCCCACATGTAAATTACGTAACAATAACACCCTGTTTCTCTATTAAAAGCTCCCCAATAAGGTTAGATCCTTTCCACTAACATAAGACTTAGTAAAGGTCTGCCTTATCTCAGAAGTAAGGGCAATCTTATGGCTCCAGTTAGTGAAAATTCACTGTCTAGCAGGACAGAGCAAAAGCAGTAATACCTCTGAGCATGTCAGACTTGATTACAGAAAGAGAAACTGAATACACCGTCCACCTCTGGGGCCTGCAGCTGCTGCAAAATTGAAGATCTCTGAGGTGTCCCCCTGTGCGGGGTTCCCTTTGGAGATAGAGGATCCAGAAGGAATCTGTTTTATTGGTGGTAGCTGAAAAAATGCTGAGTCTTCCCTTAGCCAAAAGCAACACTGTGAATGAAGAACAAAGAATGACATGTTGCACCTATTTCACCAGAGGTTCTCAAAGCGCCAAAATCCCACAGCAAAACACCTTCATAGTTTAGGGAAATGGGATTTGGAACCCAACAGCTGCCATACTGGATAAGACCTGTGTTCCATCTAAGGTACTTATATGGCTCCCATTACCATAGTAAACAAGTGCCTACCAATATTCTTCTGGGGGTAGGGAACTACTGTTATTTCCATTTTAGGGGGAGAACTGAGGCACAGAGAGGCTAAAAGACCTGCCCAGATCACACAGGAAGTCATAACAGCATAGGGAATGGAACCTGGGTTTCCTGAACCCCAGGTTAGCCCCCTAAGCACTAGGCCAGCCTTCCTTTCATGAAGTGGCCAATTTCAGCATCTTCTGAGGAAAGTGCAAGAAATCCTGCAGATGGCAGACCTGAGATCATCTGCCCCTCAGGCAAATTTTCTTCCTGACACCTGTTGGTTGGGGTTTGGGTTATGCCCGGAAGTATGAGGGTTTATACGGCCCTTCAAAACTCTAGAGCTTATATTTGCTTGTTTTGTGTTAACATTTATTAATTGTTATTTGGCAACAGCTCCCAACATAGCACCAGAAGCCATGTTTTCCCTTATACCCATACTGATGATTCAAATAAATGTTTTAAATGGAACAAGGAGGTGGGTGCATGGTGGAACATTCCTAGAAGGAAGTTTGAGAGTGTAGGAGGAAATTTCTCTTTCTGGTGCACTTCTTGGCTTAGGCAGCACAAAAGGTTCTTACCCCAAACTGCACCTCGATACATATTTTTGTTGTACTAAGATAGGATGGATGGTCTTGTACGTAAATCACTGTCCTGTTGCTTGTGAGATCTACGTTCACTTCCTGTGTGACCTTGGGCAAGTCCCTTAGTCCCTCAGTTTCCCAATATATAATAGGGAGGGTGGGTTAATAATACTTTTTCTACCCTTTTGTTTTGTCTATTTTAGATTGTAAGCTTTCTGGGGCCTCTAGCTGCTGCAATATAAATACATACTAATATGTACACCAACCTACATTAAACTGAGGACTACTTTGCCTATAGCCTCAAGGTCTTTGCTTCTTGCAAACACAGCTTTGGGGGGAGAGATTATCATCAAGTTCTCCCTTTCTGTTTTAAAAATCTGCTTTGTGCACATTTGTTCATGTCCATCTCTCATAAAAGGAAACACATTTCTCTTCCTGAAAGAGCAGATGAAAATACCCTCTTCTTCCACTCTACATAATCTGTTTATGTCCTTTTGCACCCATGTGAAAGGGCATCGTGTACCCTGTTAAAGGCTAGTTTGGTTTATGTCCCTTGGCTCCTCTTCTTGAGGCAAGTGGCATCTTGGACTCAGCTGTATTCACTCCTTTGAAATTTGATGTGTCCCCTGGTCCTGTTGCCTGCTAGATAGAGTGGCTGTGGGCGGTACTTTAATGTTGATATCCCAATTGGTAATCACATGTATTTCAGGAATGCTCTGTAATACAACCTGTCTTATTGTTGCCAGCCAGAAGTTTCCATGAAGTCCATGGCTCCTTTCCCCTATATTGTTTACTCTTTTTTAGTGGGACATAATTACAAATCTGTGTGACCTAAGTATAAGAAGGCATTTGCTGTTCCACTACAGACACTGAGCAGAAGTGAGGGACTTCTTGAAGGAGCAATTCCTCTTGCCATTCTGTGCAGGCTGTCCTTATATATCCATTATTGCCTGGTGTATTACCCAAGGGCAAAGGTCTGACCAACATCTAAGCAGGCACAATGCCATCATAACAGATGGGCATAAATGGAGCAGCCAAGAAGCCATGTATGTGCATCAAGTGTGTTTAAGGGCTGGATTCCCAGCCAGGAACGTCGGAGCAGCTGTCCATCCTTAGTTCACGTGCCTATAGTTTAGGGGATCTGCCATTGCTAATCCATCTTCAGAGCTGGTTTAACTTTCAAAAATTAAAAATAGCTTCCACTGCCATGGAAGGAGCGTTCAGTCTTGGCCCATTTAAATCAAGGGGGTTGGGTGCACACATGGGTGGGGGGGGCAGGGTAAAGGAGAGATGTTAGCAAAAAGCATCAACCTCCATCCATCTTTCTGTGGTGGTTCACTGTGGAATTGCATGTGGGAGCCTTATGTATCCTAACCAGCTCTGGACAGGATGGACTAGGCTGGCTTGGGATCTACCATGAGGCCTTACACCAACTTCCATTCCATTGTGTGTGGGGGAGGCGTATGATGCTCCCGTTGAGATTCTGCCACCCTTACGCATGTTGAGTAGTCCCTATTCACCCCCATTGAAATTAATGGGAGTAATCATGATTCAGGTACAAGTCCATGTACATGACAATGCTTGAATCTGAAGGCGCCTCCCTCCCCCCACTTCCTTAATTAAAACTGTCTTGTTGCTCAGTTGAGCGTCTTCTCACAGCATTTTACCACACCTTTGTGAACTAAGCATAGGGTTTGACATACTTAGACCCCCTAGGAATGAAAGACTGACATCTCCTGGCTCAGCTCTTCATCCTTCAAAGAGATGTAGTTGCACCTCAGTGGTTTTGTATATAGTTTGCTTCTGGAAAACTTCAGGACGAAAGTTAAAAGGAACTATAGATGTCAACTATTACCCCTCCTCTGTTCAGAGTGAAGGTGGAGTTTCTGTGAAAGATGTGCTACAAAAATGAAATTGTGTTCTACCTTCATTCCAAGGCCCTGTCTACACTACAACTTTAGACAGTTATTGACCTGCTTAGTTCTAAATACAGTGTGTCCACACACAACACGGTCAATTTAGTGACGATGGCAGCTAATTGTTTCAGCGGCCTAGCCTGGCATGTGATTTTCTTTTTCTTACAAGTTTCTAACACTGGTAGTCTATGTAGCAAAATGTGTCTGTATAACTGAGTTGGCTAGTTCTCCTCCTCCCAACTTTCTGTGGGGTCGGACATCCCAGAGTGTATTGCTTCACGTGTTGCTGATGCTCTTTGTATATGTCCTCTGTACACTTTGCCTTCCTGAGGCAGGAGGACAATTGCCCAGATTTTCCCAGAAGGCACCACTGGTAGTGCTCACTGACTAATGGGGTGCCCCCTTGTGTCAGTGCAGGGTGTTGCTGCTAGTTTAGCTCCAGCACTTCCTGCAGGTTGCCTGCCTGCCTGCCTTTGGAGTTGGGGCTTCTGTGGCTCAGCCCGTCAGCCAAGCCGCCTAAGTGCAGACCCCTTCCAGAGTATCATAAACAAGTCCAAAGAGAAATCCACATGAAACTGAATAATTCTTCTGCTCTCTCAGGTTACTGAATCTTCTTTTCTCACAAACCCTATCTTAGGTCTCCCTCCCACAGGTCACCGACTCTGCTACCTGTGAGTTTTCCTCTTGTCTTCTCTGCAGTCTCTTCCTAGATCTTGCACACTTTTTTCCAGGACCTACCACAGGGCCCAGTCTTGTCCCTATGACTTTCCTTAATCTGCATACCCCAGGCCCTTCCAAGGAATTGAACTCCCTCCATCCCAGGTCTTCCCTCCATAACTGAGCTCCCTCAGTCTACTTATAAGGCCTAGCTCTGCATCTTCTGGCCAGGAGGCTGTTAGTCAATCAGCCACCCACCAGGTGCAGAGCATGACTAATTGGGGTTTTATCCCTGACCGTGGAGGTGTTGGGGATTAAGCCAAGATACAGTGTTAGTTCCCAGCATGACTGATTCATAATACAAAAAGTCTCTGAATATTTGAAGCACTTTGCACTACTGATTGTTACTCACTCGCACTGCTTATTTCATTTTGTTATTTTAGCTCCTACCAATCTCAGCCAAATCTGCTTTTCTGCCTAGCTCACCATATTCCTCAGTGGATGAGTGTAAATATTCATGCCCAACCCCACTACACACACCTGCCTGTATAGCAATGACTATAAAAAGCAATGTAGAAATGCTGGAATATAATTTATGGAAGTACCTCATCTGACAGGGTCATTGTTACTGCACATTAAATAGTAATCAGCCACAAAAAAGGGGACATAACATGGACTAATAGATTACTGATCACTGCAGATTTACTGGAATCCCTACAAGGTGATCTTCAAAACTTTCTGTCATTGCTTGCAAAGCTCTGGCTTTACTACTATTAATTATTTCTACTGTGTTAGTGTTTAGGCACCCTGAACATGGATTAGGGCTACATTTTGCTAGACATTGTACCCACAAGTAACACAAAGACTCTCCCTAACCTATAGAGCTTGCAGTGTAGAATGAGGACAATTCACAATAAGTGAGTAAGCAGACAAACAAAAGAGAAGAGGATGTGGAAGCAGTGTTGCCAATTCTTGTGATTTTATTACAAATCTCGGGCTAGTCAGTGTTTTTCTTAATGCCCAAGCTCCTTGAGTCAAGTGATTACACAAGAACCACACTTTTGGTAATGGAGAAAAGCTTGAAAATGTGACCTAAATGTAGCCTAAAGTCGCAGAAACCAGAAAACAAATAAAAATAACCCAACATGTATTGCTTCTTGAAAAAAAATCTCATGATTTCTAAGCCAACCTCATGATTTTGTGAGGATTGACTGATTATTATGAATGTTCGAGATTGGCAATATTAGGAATGACAAGGTAACAGCAGGGTTTCGGTATCCATAGGCAGTCACCAGGCTTGGCATTCTAGGTAATCTTCAGCTTTAAAGTCAATAGGAATTCCAACTTTGTGTCTGAGGGAAAGGTTTGTGTCATGATAACACAAGATAAGCCTTGGGTCTCAGGAACTTTCTTGCATTGTTCCATTGCACGGAAAGCATAATGCTCCAATGAATAGCTTACAAGCCAAATTTTGCCCTGTTCTAGGAATACATTAACCAAAATACATGTCGTGTATTTGACCTCCTAGCACTCACTGACAAAGTTTACCTCATAGTTACTATTTTCCTAATAAATTAATTTTAAGGTTTGTTTTTCAAGCTCAAATGGAAAATTCCAAATTGTGTCATGACAAGAGTAAATACTCCTACATGTTTAAATGTTCTGTTTTCCACTACTCTGCTGCCAACATCTGGGGGTGCAGAAAAGAAACCCAAACAAGTTGAGTATGTTGAGAATGAACTAGGACAGTATTGTAGCCAGCTCACTGTGGCCTGGTGCTATGTGTTGTTACATTTATTCAGCTGTTGTCCCCAATCTATACACAAAGAATAGAAAATCAAAGCTTTCACTTTGATCAGTGAACACCATTATCTCTCCCCTGATGAGCTGCTGGAAGGCCTGTTATTTTAATGTTAGAAATGTAATTGGCTTGGACAGTGCCAGATATACCATATGCAATTTAAGATGCCTTTGTATCCCGCACATCTGCATACTGAGTGCTTCTGAAACAAAGTAAACATTGTGCTTGAAAAATATTAGTGATCATACATCATTTGAGTCTAGGCTTTCACAGTTCTGAACTCAGATTTGTATCTAGGAGAATGACAAAAGGCTTAGGAGAAAACTATTAGGGGTTGTAGTCTGATACTCAGAGCAGTGTAAATCTGTAGTATCCTTGTTGTGGAGAGATTCTGGATGTGTACTGGTCTAATTAAAATCGTAGTATAGCCTCAGGAGTGTATTTGTTGAGCGTGTTTCTACACTCACTCACACTTGCTTTACACACGGTTACTCCACTGACATCAGTAGTTACTCTTGATTTGCACGGTAATGAGAGGAAACTCAGACTCTCTGTATTTGGTCCTAATTTGGATTCTGCCCTATGAACTGGAATTGTAGTTCTCTGCTCCATCAGGGTGTGTGGCTGTGCCTGGCCATGTTTTCCTGGAACGGTCTGCTAACATCCAAGCGTTTATAATGAACACCTAGGGTAAAATCTTGGCACCATTGAAGTCAAAGGCACAACTCCCATTAATTTCAATGGGAACAGGATTTCACCCAGGATAATTACCAACCAACACACATGTATGAAAATACTAACATAATCCAAAACACTGACATGATCCACACATGCAGGTGGAAATGAAAATCGCTTATTAAAACCAGAAAGAAAACCAAGGCGGCTTGAAAAGTTTGGTCAATATTTTCACGTGATGAGTGATTTTTGGGTGCCCAATTTGAGCTACTGTAAAAGGGCCTGGTGTTTTGGAGGATGGATTCTCATCACTTTCTGAAAATTTGGGGGCCTTTTACGGTGTCAAGTTGGGCACCCATAAATGGAGATATCCAAAATTACTAGTCCCTTCTGAAAATCTCGGACCTTGTATCTGTCTTTGCCTGTTTGTTGAGAAAGCTTTGCAGGTCAATCTCCAGTCCTCCAAAAGGACCTCCTAGCCAAAACATTAACCTTTCATTGGTATTTTTAGTCTCCCGTAACTGTAGTTGGGTTTTTATGTAGTACTGAATTACTTCTGCTGGGAGCTAGAATTTTGAAGTATGTTACATTATTGCAAGGATTTTGTATTTAAAAAGTTAACAAACAAAAAAAAAGTTCTCTGCAGGTTGCTCAGAAAAGGGTTTTATGAGTCAGTTTCACACTTCTGGATTGTTGTCTGTTCTTTTTATTCAGTTAGTGACTCTGATTTGTGTCTGTGCATTCAGTCATGTTTTGTAAGACCGGAGTATTTAAGCAACAACATCAGCTTATTAACAGAAGAGGACTCACATTTTCCAAGAAAGAATGCCAAAGTTGGGCCTGCAACATTTGCAGGCAACTGGATTGTTGGCAATATACATGAGTGATAATTCATTGTGTTTCTGCAGCACCTTGTATCCCATGTAGGGATAGCAGAATATATCAGAACAATCACCAATCAAACCTCACAACAATCCGGTGGGGTAGTAGGTAGGGGTATATATATATATATATAAAAAATACAGGATTTCCTTCCCCACGCTGAAATGCAGCTGTCTCTGAGATGGAAATTCAGCCATATTTTAACAGCATGCAACAACAATGCACGAAAGAGCTCAGAGCAGCAACTGTATTTCTTAAGCCTATTTCCCCGGATGCAGAGGATGACTGAAGCTGTGTGAAATTTCCATAAGCTGGCTAGGCAGAAAGTAGGGTGCCTACCTCAGTCCTACTGGAAGGTGCTCTGCAATGCACACTTATACAGGACAGGAAATGCAATGCCTACCTAGGCCTTCCCCTTTCCCAGCTGCTCTCAGACAGAGAACCATGAACTTTGATCCTAGAACTCCATGAAGGAGAGAAGACCTTAAATCAGGGGTCGGCAACCTTTCAGAAGCGGTGTGCCGAGTCTTCATTTATACACTCTAATTTAAGGCTTCGCGTGCCAGTAATACATTTTAACGTTTTTTAGAAGGTCTCTCTATAAGTCTATATATTATATAACCAAACTACGGTTATATGTAAAGTAAACAAGGTTTTCAAAATGTTTCAGAAGCTTTATTTAAAATTAAATTAAATTAAAATGCAGATCTTATCAGTTTAGTGTGATCCTTGCCCTTGCTTTTCCTCGATGAGTTTTCCAATGTCTGGCACGTATTTGGATACTTTAAGCTGCACAAAGGCTTCTGAGTGATCAGTTGTTAACCGGCTGGCAGGAGGTCAGCGGCTGGAACCCCAGAGCGGCAGCTGAGGTGAGTGGAGCTGGAGGCCGGTAGGGCTGAGCAGGGCCGGAGGCCTGGACCCTGTCTGGCAGGGGACCTGCGCTGGAAGCAAGATGAGTGGGGCTGCGGCGGGGACCCCGGCTGGCAAGGGGCCAGCAGCCAGAACCCCAGAGCAGCGACTGAGCGTCTCAGCCCGCCATCGCTCTGGGGTTCCGGCTGCCGGCTCCTGCCAGCCGGGGTCTCAGCCTGCTGCCAGCCTGGGGTTCCTTCACCCAGGAACCCCTGCCTTAAATGTTCAGGCTTTTTGCAACCCTGGACCTCCATGTAGGGTGTATGGGAAGAGCTCTTAAGGGTAATCATGACCCTAGACTTGCATAAAAGAGAAAAGAGTCTATCAGGCCAGTTTCAATGGATGGGGCAGGGATTGGAGGAAGTGGGGATGAAGGAGAAATTGCGACGGAGAGTCAGTGACAGCGAGGGGAGACTAAGAGCAAAGAATAGAAGAAGAGAAAAAATGAGGTGAAAAGGGGAAGTGGTACTTACATACAAGAGAGAGAAACCTTTAAAAAAAAGAAATAATAAAAAAAAATTGCTAGACATCACAGCAATGCAGAGGCAGGAAAGAAAAATGGAGGGATACAAAAGAAAGGGAGAAACTGAGAGTAGTTGATATGAGGAGGAGACAGCAAGAGAGGGAGCAGTGTACCAAAGGGGAGAGAAAAAAACAAACAGGAATGGAGTCATGGAAAAAGGAGGCGGGAAAACAAAAACGTACTGGACAAATAATGAGAAGAGGGGCAGCAGGTGAACTGAAAGGAAAGTTACACCTCAATTACATTGAGAAGGTCAGAGTGAAAGGGCTGTCTTTCAAATAAAGGAACTAAAATAGCAAAAGCTAGGGATGACAGGCGATCATGTGGCCCATCCACCTACTGTACCTGTCCACCACGTAATGTGTTTTCCCTCCAAGGGCTAGTTTGACTCATACTTTAATATGTTCACAGTTGCAGAATTTCTGCCTTTGGTTGTCTGTTACATAAAGACATTTCTTCTAAATCCTCTTCTTTGCTCCCATTCATGAACTTTCATTATTGTTACCCTTTTAAACAGTGTAAATGAGTGTCAGGCTGCTTGACCCTGCAGGGAGGGACAGATCTGGTCTGCTGACTCACCCTACTGGCCAGATCAGGAGGGGCTCATTAGTTCCATTTAGGAATGTAAAAGACTAAAGGCCAAATCCTGGCCCCACTGAAGTCAATAAGAATTTTGCCATTTATTTTAATTGGCTCAGGATTTGGACCAAGATAGGAAAAAGACAGGAGGTCGTGTAGGGAGAAAGCCCAACTATTACCCTCAGGAAGGAGCTAAGGTTTGTTTTGTAGGAGCAGTTCTGCTCTATTACTTTTGTTACCTTATCTAACTACATATTCACAAAGAGAGTGATTTTGGACACTATCCATCTTGTGTGTGTAAAGTTAGGATCAGGGTGGGGACCCCACCAGATGACATATAGTTTTGTGGTGTCCCCCAATTCTATGCACCTCAGGATTTAAGGTGTTTAAAGCCAGATTAGCTCTTCCTAAAACTCATGTCTCCATGACCCCTGGACGTAGGGATTATCAATGAAATTCAGAGCTGAATCTGCCTTCCCCAGTTTTTTGAGTAAGAACCAAAACCTTGAATCTGAAAATCAGGGAAGTCTGGCTCCAGGACCAGGTCCCAATTCTAAGGGGGAATTGGAGAGACAGAGAGAGAATAATGACTTCCCCAGTGTCACACAGTAAATCAGTGGCAGAGCCAGCAGGACAATCCAGGCCCCCAGACTCCCAGTTCTGTGCCCTAACTAATAAACTCTCTGAGAATGCTTTGCAAAGCAGCACCATTAACAAAGCACATGTGATTTCTCACCTGGAAAACGAGATGGAAAAGGTAATGCAATGCACTGGGGATGAGCTTACAAGAACATCCCTTATACGGGAACATAGAAAATAATGACTGCAGTTGATGTGATGAGGGGATTAGATTGTGAGGATAATATGTATATCACTATATGGAGACTTTGCTTCAATGGAAACTGCAAAGAATTATTGAACCAAACTGAATAAAGGCAAAAAAAAAAAAAAAAAAAAAAAAGGTGCCAAGAAATAAGAAAGAAAGCTCATTTAATAAGGCTAAACCCCTCTTCACCCCCCCCCCCCCACATTTGCCACAAGGAATGTTAATGGATAAAGAGGCTTCCAAGTTCCAAAACATTTTTATTTGCACTGGTTAGTTTTTCAGGGAGCACATTCAGAAACATTAAAAGCAAGTCTATTTCATTACGATGCCTTAGTCTAATTATATCCTAAACAGAACACCCTTCGATCTGACTACCCAAAAGGGGCAGCTAAAACTGGATTTTTAAAAAATAGTTTTTCCATTTCAGAGCGCTATAAAAATGACACTGTTCAGTCCCTAATGAACACTAGCCAGAATTATGTGGCACAATCTCCTTTTTGGCTGAATGTACTTCCTGTTCCATAGTTTTAATGCTCTCTCTTTCTCAGTCTCTCCATTGGTCTCAGAGGACACCAGTTTACTACTTCCTCTAAAAGTGCCCAAAAGGAAATGTCCAGTAGAATTGAATTAATTATTTATTAATGATAACATCTGGGATTTTCCAAAAACGCTCTCATGATTTAGGAGTAGCCATGCCATGACTTGAAAATCTCACACAATAATATGACACTGATAATATATCATCATTTATATTGTAATGGTGGTCAGGCCTGATTGTGGTAGGTAGTGTGCAGACACAAAGATAGACAATTCCTCCTTCAAAAGAGCTTACAATTCTCAGGCCCCAATCCTGCTCCAGACCCCATGCCCATGTGGAAGCCTCCTTATTATGCCGAATCTTAATTGCTAGTGATGAGTGAGCCAGAAAGCACCCAGCTTAACTTTCAGATCCCTGGCTGAATTTGCAGGGCTGGCAGACAGAAAAGGTCTGTCTTGATTTGTAAACTGAGCAACTATGTTTTGAAAACAATAAAGAGAAAACAAATGTGTATCTCCACAATGTCTCTTTTAGTCATTTTTCTAATTACAGTTAAGTAATAAGTAGCCCAAAATATCCTGCTTTAGTAATTATTTGAGAACTGGGAGCATAAATAATGATTTTCAAGTAACAGACCTTTTGCATCTGACAGAACAGAATATATCCGTAATTGGTGCATGGCTCACAGCTGAGAAATGTTATCCCAGAATTGAAAGTTTGTCATTAAAACTGCACTTTGAGGCTTTTCCAATGTGTTCAGTATTGGCCTAACTCTGCCCAATGTAAGTTAATTGTAACACTCCCTTTGATTTCTATGGAGCAGAACTTGGCCAAGGCTAAGCACTTTTGAAACAGTTTATTTCAACGTACCTCAGGTGTTTGTGAGGCAATGATGTTAAGACAGTAATCAGTATGTTCTGTAAAGTGTTACGTAGGTCTTTGGGTGTGTGTGTGTGTTAATTTAACCCCATCTGAACTGGCATGCCATAGGCATATGAATTGTGCTTGAACCCTGACTTGGAGAGAGTACTGTAGCAGTGAGGGTACGTCCAATTCCATGTTGTCCATTCGACCTTTGAATGTTCTGGTGAAGCTTTCACATTATTTGTGTGTGTGTGTGTGTGTGTGTGTGTGTGTGTGCGCGCGCGCGCGGGCAGCAGTCTGCCCAGACAGGGGGGCAAGTGGGGCAATTTGCCCCAGGCCCCGGGCCCCGCAGGTGCCCCCACGAGTATGTCGGAGGCTCCCCCCACCTCCATCTTCCCCCATCCCCCGGCGTCTCAGCTGGTAAGGGGACGGGGCTGCGAGCTGCGGCCCAGCTGGAGCCAGGACGCTGCAGCGCTGTCCGGGGTGGCTCCTGGACGCGGCGCGCTGAGGCTCCAGGAGAGGGGGTAAGCAGCATGGTAAGAGGCTGGGGCCGGGCACCCCCCTGACCCCAGCCCCCACATAGCCCTGACCCCCAGCCCAGCCCCTCTGAGCTGGACACCCCCCGACCCCATCCCCCCCACAGCCCTGACCCCAGCCCCTCTGAGCCGGGCATCCCCCCGACCCCATCCCTCCCACAGCCCAGACCCCCAGCTCCAAGCCCAACACCTCTGAGCCGGACACCCCCCGACCCCATCCCCCCCACAGTCCTGACCCCCAGCTCTGAGCCCAGCCCCTCTGAACTGGACACCCCCCTGACCCCATCTCCCCACAGCCCTGAGCCCAGCCCCTGTGAGCCGGACATCCCCCTGACCCCATCCCCCCCCCCAGCTCCGAGCCCAGCCCCTCTGAGCCGGACACCCCCCAACCCCATCCCCCCCACAGCCCTGACCCCCAGCTCCGAGCCCAGCCCCTCTGAGCTGGACACCCCCCCTGACCCCATCTCCCCACAGCCCTGAGTTCAGCCCCTGTGAGTCGGGCACCCCCAAACCCAGAGCCCAGCTCCCCACCCAGCCCTGGGCAACAGCAGGACCACCCCCAGGCAGCGACAGCCCATTGGCACCAACCATCACCATTACCCAGCAACAGCCCATTATGTAATTGCAAATGTATACATACCATTAAAGCATTTAATGTTTTTAAATAATGTATTTAGTGTATTTTCAAATTACTACAAATTAATTTTTGAATGTATTTCACTAGTTATTTTTTACATTTCCAAACACATGTTACTATAGTATTGCAACTTTTTTTTATGGAAGGGGCCCCCGAAATTGCTTTGCCCCAGGCCCCCTGAATCCTCTGGGCGGCCCTGGCGTGCAGGGGTATCAAATATATTTGTTTCTCCAGGAGAAATTGAACCAAAGCCTCCATCATGTCATGCATGCCTCCCAATCTCATGGGAGCAAAGTTTTTATTGACCAGTTACCTAACTGAATTTGAACCAGTGACTTCAAGGTGGAAGACTCCGTTGTGGGGCCAGCTACTGTAAATTGGTCCAGGTCCAGTGGATTTCATTACAAATTCCAGGGGTCTTCTAATTCCAAGAACTTTGATTTCCAGTGAAAACAGAATAATGGCACTCTTCATACTCGCTTTCTGCCTCAGCCAAAGATTGATACTAATTCATAGCTTTTGCTGGCACAAACCTTTACATTTTTCTTTTAATGTCAACATAACTCCTTTAGATCCCAACCATTTAAAAAATCTTCTTCTGTTCTGGGGACTACTCAGCAGACGAAAAAAATGTGAGAGAGCTTTTTATAAGGCTTAACTTTGATTGTTAGCCACACTATTGTCAGCCTTTTTTGTCTTGTGGTAAGAACAAAATGTTGTTTTATCAATATATTTTCCGGTGTATATTTTTTGGCAGGAATGTTAGTTTGTCTCTCTCACTCTCTTTTTCCCCCTCTCTTCTTTTTCAAGAAGCAGAGTTGTTGGACATGGAAAGGAATGCATCTGGCCTCCTGAGAAGAGAAATGCAGAAGGAAATCAGAATTTGAGTGAGTTTTGCAAGGAAGCCAACTCTATTTTGTGTCTATGCTTCCTTTCCAAAATTGCTAATGGTGAACTGTCCAAAACAGGTCACTTACCAAAGAATTTTGGCACTGGGAGAAAACAATGAGTTATCCTTCAGTAAAGATTAACTTTGCAATATCAATTCTTTGATCTAGTCCTTTGCATGACAAGTATATTCATTTATAAATCCATTTTAAAGAATCTGTGGGCTAAATTCATCCCTAGTCTAAGTCCACTGAAGCCACCAGTGTTACATCAGGGATAAAGTGAGCTGTGTGTTTTTCTTTAAGTGCAGTACCAGTTAATATGTATTGATGTTAGTAGTTATTATTTGTATTACAGTAGTGTCTAGAGACCCTAACAGAGTTCGAGGCCCCATGATGTAGATGCTGTACATACACATAGTAAGAGATAGTCCCTGTTTCAAAGACCTTAAAATCTAACTAGACAAAGGAGCAGAGAAAGGAACTACTATCCCCATTTTAAATGTGGGAAACCAAGGCTCAGAGAGGCTAGGGTCCAGAACCTCAAAGATATTTAGTCACCTAACTCCTATATTGATTTCCATTGGAGTTAGGCATCTAAATATTTTTGAGGATCTGTCCTGATGGAATTTGCCCACAGTCACACAGGGAAGTCTGCAGTAGAGCTTGGAACTGAACCTACATCTGTTAACTTCCATGCCAGAGCCTTAGCTACATGTCCATCCTTCATCTCCCTTTTTACATCTCCATCACTGTTTCATTTCCATTATGTTATTGCTTTAAGGGTCAGATCCTGCTCTCAGTTACTTCAGATTTATACAAGTCTATCTAAGGGCAGAATTTGGCCCTAAATACATACCCTATTCAGTTACTGAAAATGGCACACTTCTCAGAATGACCTTGTACGTAATGCAGTATCAATAGCATCCTAGTTCTTCCAAGTCACAAAAGATTATTTTCTAGGTACAAAACATGGCTCCGTTGTGTTTACACCATAACTCCACAATAAAGGGACAATAAATTAATACTAAATGATTGTAGTAGACCAGTGGTTTTCAATCTATGGTCTGAAGACCCTTCGGGGTCCGCAAACTATGTCTAAAGGGTCCACAAAAGGTTGTCATTACCATAAAAAAGTGGTTTTTAACCTGTGGTCCGTGGACCTCTGGGGGGGTCAGCAGCTTGTTTAAGATTTCCAAAGGGGTCCGCACCGCCATTCAAAATATTTTAGGGGTCTGCAAATGAAAAAAGGTTGAAAACCACTGTAGTAGATGAAGTACAGTTAGCAATAATGAACTTCTTACAGTTATATGCCACCTGTACCATAGAATCTCTATGGATCAGGTGCTGGAACAATCTTTATGGTGGGGGTGCTGAGAGCCATTGAACCAAACTGCAAACCTCTGAATATAATGGAAACCACTTCATGCTATGCTACGGATAAGAACATAAGCCCAATAAGAATGGTCAGACCCAGTTTGGCCAGTGGTCCATCTAGCCCAGTATTCTATCTTCCGACATTGGCCAATGCCAGATGCTTCAGAGGAAAGGAACAGAACAGGGCACTTTATCAAGTGATCCATCCTCTCTCATCCTGTCCCAGTTTCTGGCAGTCAGAGATTTAGGGACACCTGGAGCAAGGGGTTGTGTCCCTGATCATCTAGGCTAATAGCCATTTATGGACCTATCCTCCATTAACATATCAAATTTGGTTTTGAACCCAGTTGTAATTTTGGCCTTCACTGTATCCCCTGGCAATGAGTTCCAAAGGTTGGCTGTGCATTGTGTGAAGAAGCTGCTTCTTGATTTCATTGGGTGACCCCCACCCGCTTCTTGTGTTATGTGAAGGGGTAAATAATATTTCCTGATTCACTTTCTCCACACCAGTCATGATTTGATAGACCTCTATCATATCCCTCCTTAGTTGTCTCTTTATCAAGCTGAATACTCCCAGTTTTTTTAATCTTCCCTCATATGGAAGCTGTTTCCCGCCTGTAATCATTTTTGTTGTCCTTTGTACTTTTTCCAATTATAATATATCTTTTCTGAGACGGGATGACCAGAACTGCACACAGTATTCAAGATGTGGGCGTATCATGGATTTAGATAGTGGCGTTCCGATATTTTCTGTTTTATTATCCCTCTCATAATGGTTCTTAACATTGTTACCTTTTTTGACTGCTGCGGCACACTGAGCAATGTTTTCAGAGAACTATCCATGATGACTTCAAGCTCTCTATCTTGAGTGGTAACAGCTAATCTTAGACCCCCGTCATTTTGTGTGTCTAGTTGGGATTATGTTTTCCAGTGTGCATTACTCTGCATTTAGCAACATTGAATCTCATCTGCCATTTTGTTGCCCCGTCACCCAGTTTTGTGAGATCCCTTTGTAACTCTTCGCAGTCAGGACTTACTACACCTTCTTTAAAAAGGGTAAGAAACAACTCCCTAATAGTGCAGCTCTTCATCTATAATCTAGTGCTGGGGGCAGAGGGCGTTGGAGGGTGGGGAGCATGACCATGCTCTTCTATGCCAGGACATCATCCCTATGAAGCAGTGTGTGCTGTCAACACCCCCTAGAACTCCCAGGGGCTGAATGTCAAACTATGGCTGTTTGGGTGTTGCACTGAGTCTCCCAACAGCCTCTCCCTGTCTAGCACACCAGTACTGGGCTGCAGTATTTAGCCTGTACTGTGGTTTACATAGAGAAATATCTACTGTGACAATGTGAACAAGAAAACATCAAGGAACTCAGGAGATAGACTTCATCACAGCCATATTAAAACTCCATCTGGCAATCTTTCTGGAAAGGTGGGGCCTGTCGAGCTCATTGTTGGATGAAAGAAATCAAAGAAGGCAGGTTCTCTAGGCAACATATACCGCATTGTGTCAGTGAAAATTATCCAGATGGGTGCTTCTCTTGTAACTTTTTTAAAATCATGGAATACAGGGTCAGAAGGTCATCTAGTCCAACCCCCTGCTCAATGCATCCCCAGACACATTTTTGCCCCAGATCCCTAATTGGCCCCTTCAAGGATTGAACTTACAACCCTTGGTTTAGCAAACCAATGCTCAAACCACTGAGCTATCCCTCGCCTGGGAATTGGAATATTTGATGGCAATATGATATAATCTTTATTATCTTGGTGGATTTCTTATTGTTTCTTCAAAATAGTAAGCGGGGGTGCTTGGCCAAATGATTTATAAAAAAGTCTATGCTAGATTTCTTTCAGCTATTACTATCATTTGTATTACAAGTGCACCTAGAGGCCCCATTCTTCAAGGCACTGTACTACATAGATGTAGTAAGGGACAATCCTTACCCCCCAACAACTTACAGTCTAAGTGGAGAAGACAAACAAAGGGCAGGTGAAAGGCATTATTATTACTATTATGCACATTGTACAGATGGGGAACTATAGCACAGAGAGATTGGGTCTTGGCCAAGGTCACAGCAGATGTCTGCCGCAGAACCGGAAACTGAACCCAGAGCTGAGTCCCAGGCCCATACCTAAACCACAAGACCATCCTGCCTACCCAACAACATGTTTAATGCGGTTGCTGTTGCGGTCTCTACGCACACAGAGAGGGGGGGAGGGAAAAGATACTTTAAGTCTACGTGACAGGTTTAGAGTAGTAGAAGAACAAAACAAGAAAGACCACCACCTTAAACCTGGGTAGTGAGCTGGGCAGAAAGTCTGATCACTGACTAAAAGGCGGCTTACACAAGTCTATGGCCTCTGTATGTCATTTATCTTCTAAAGCCCTGATTCTGCAAAGACTTACTCACATGCTTAACTTTATGCACGTGAATAGTTCCACTGAAGTCAATGGGAATATGTGTCTGCCAAAGCATGAGTGTAAGTCTTGACAGGATTGGGGCCCTAGGAGACCAAGGGATATCCTTAAATATGTACAACTTTTATATACAGATATACATTTGCATTTAAAAAAAACCCCACCTCTAATTGGATTTTAAGACCAGAAAGGACCATTATGACCATTCACTCTGACCTCCTACATACCACAGACCATAGACTTTCACCCAGTGACTCCTACATCAAGCCCCATAACAATAGACCAGGAAGCGTCAATTATCAAATGCATTTAAAACACTTTTCATTGTGAAGTAAAGGATTTTGTCATAATTTCCAGTGACAAACAACTGACTATGAATTAAATTCCATGACACTTTTTAAAAAACTAAAACAATGACTTGACAAAGCTGTGACTTTTCCCCATTTTCTGCCATGACAACAAGCAGTGTTAACCCTTCCATTTCCCAGTGCCTCTTTCCAACTTAGGGGGATACATTCCAAGATGGAAAACAGGAATAAATTATTTTGCTTCTTCCAGATCAGAGAGCTAACACTGGGGCCAGCTTTCACTGGTAGCAATGGCTTGTTCTTTTGCCTTTGGAACTATAGCATTGAACATTGTGGTGAGTAGGCTCTGACCTTTTCTGTTCAGTTGGGAGCAAAGAATGCAAACTTGTTCACTGTTTAATAAATACAGTAAGTGTTATTTTTTTATGTGCCTTTGTCTTTTTTGTCCAATAGCTAGAAATTGCAAGTGCTCAGGAATAGAAGCAAGGTTGTAGGGGAACCCAGTTCCCCTGGGCAAGCTGTCGTACACATGTACAGGAAATTGAATGCAGAAATTATTGCATGCAAGGCTGTTAAAGAAGTGACAGGGTTATAAAACAGATCTTTCAACTGCCACCCATTATGAGCATTCCAATTGTAGAGGGTCACATTTTAATACAAATCTGCTGTCCCAAATTACATTTGTCTTTTTCCATAAACTAGATGTTGCCAAAGTTTTATAAGAAGGTATTGCTTCTCCTTGCCTTAACTCACATCTCCTTTCTGTATTCAAAACAAAAAACAAAAAAAAATAGAGAAAAACAAAACAGTGACTTTGGAGAATTTATGAGCTCTTAGTGTTGTATCAGTGATGGGGCTTGTTTCCTTGGGTTGATGAAATGTGTGGAATTTTTTTTAAAGCACCTCGTTCTCCGAAAGTCGATAACATGGGACTGCATAAACAGAACACAGAATCTCATTAGGCTTAATGTGACTAATTTATGGTATTAATTTTTCCTCTCATAAGCTGATAGTCCACCCTCTGCCATGTGCAATAATAGCATACACTTAAGGTGAAATGACTCATTTCTAAATAATTGTGACAACAAACTGGTTAGATGATCGTATTCTTAGTTATTACAAGGCATTTTTAATATGCTTTCCTTGCTCCCTCTCTCCTGTTGTTCTTATTTTCAAGGCAGCAGATGAAAAGATGTCTCAAGGCCATCTATGGAATTCGATTTGAGCTTACAGGCTAAGTAGGTAAGCAGAGTAACATTTAATTTAATTAGCTTTGCAATAGGTAAAGGGAAAACAAGCTCACAGCCCCATCAAAGAAATTGTATTTCAGAGGCCTGTTAATTTGTGGAATCATCTCTCCAGAATTCATCTCGCTTTTGCTGCCAGCAAATCAAAAGCCAACCTTAACACCAATTCAGATCTAAATTCCTTTTTTACTTTAAGCCATAAATACTTAAAAAAAAATAATAAGACTGCAGCCCAATTTCTATACTGATAGTTAATGGCTTCATTTGAATAGTCATTATTCTTTGAGACTCAGTAAATCTAGAGGGAAAATGTAAAAGTTTTGTCTTTAAGTCAGCAAATTCAATTATTTCCAGTTTCAGATAGCATGGTTCATACAAACATTTAAGTCCATATCACAGGCAGTACATACTAATTACAATTCATACATTGCAGAAGCTTTTTATGTTATTTTGCAGAGTACTTTTGTGTAATCAGTCAATTAGAATTGTGACCAGAGATCCATATCAGCAATTGATTTTGAACTACATGACTGGTACACTTGAGATTTACATTTCATTCTTTCTGGCTAGGAAGCAATTATTTTATAGTACTATTTTCAGAGAAGACACGCTGATTTCTTGACTACAAACACTTTAGTCAACCAAATAGTAACCAGAGAATTTCAACAAAGGTTTTTTTTTTTTTTTTTAAATACATTCATCTACTAGAGTAATAGGAAATTCTTCCTTGCTGAGTTCAATATGATTTTCAACAACATCATATGGTAGCAGAAATAATTGTTGAGATAAATAGTCAATAAATGACACCCAACTTATAGCACTATTGCTGGGAAAAAAAATTCTTCAGACTCTCAGCTGCTGTAATCAGATAGTTCTATATAAATGTAATTTTTAAAAGAATAGTAAGTTATAACAAAACATGAATCAGTTGCTATTTGTTTTAAATCCATACATTTAGCAAGTCACATTTATAGCTGCAATTTTTAAAACATAGTAGCTAGAACAACTTCAGATGTTAGCATTATTTACACTTATACCCATTCACTATGCTCCTTAGATCACATTTCACTAAGACCATTTGTCAGTGTAAAATACTTTTGCTATTACTGATTATAGATTTTGAATGCAAATACATTCACTACTGCTTAAAATAGCAGTAATAGCTTTATTTATAGTTAACAGAGGCTATTGTTGCCTTTAAAATACTCAAATATAACAAAAGTTGATTGAAGTTGATTCTATTTGGGTTACATGTTAATGATTCAGCATTGAGTGTAGTTTTTGAATACACACGCGTTTAATAGTTGAGGAAGTGGCATGATCTAAACAGTCTGAACATGGTTCTGGAAGTCAAAAAAGCTAGTTCTGATTTTGACTGCCTCAGTTTCCCCATCCATAAAGTAGGGATAATACTTAACCACCTCCCAGGAGTGTTTGTGACAATTAACATTTGTGATGCACTTTTATGTCTTCATATGGGAGGCAATATAGCAAGTGCTGAACATCTACAACTACAAAGATTTCCTACAAGGTATCATTATTAATTGCAATTTTCACATCTCTTGCATGAGCATAAAACTGTAGCATGATTCATTTGCATGCCAGAAATAGCCAAACACTTCAGGTTCATTTCAGATATATGCATATTTGGCCATTCATCCAAATCCCATGGCCACATTCTGCTGTGTTATGCTAGAGTAAAGCTAGAATAACGCAGATGGGAATCTGGCCCAAAGTCACAGGAAATTAGGTTGGAAATCTTACAAGTCTGACTTCTCTCACAAGCGTCCACCGGCTGGGAATACTGCGAGAATCACCTTCTCTGGAGTATTTGGGCACTTTGGCTTCTGGTGCCTTGCAGAAACCAGGAGGTGTGCAGTCCCACGACAGTGAGTGGGTCTCTCTCAATCTCTCCTGTTGGCGCTGTTCCACTTTGTATAAATAATTAAATATTAATTGGGCCAAAGAAAAGAAAAAGAAAAAAAAGCAAGAGTTAGATGCTATAGCCTGGTGATTAGGGGCACTCCCCTGGCATGTAGGAAAGTCAGGTTCAAGTCACTGCTCCAATGACTAATTATTTATACAAAGAGGAACAGCTTCTATAGCAGAGGTTGAGAAAGACCCACCCCAAAATACCCAGTAGCCTGGTGGTTAGCACACTGATGTGGGAGACCTTAGTTCAAGTCCCTGCTCCAAATCAGGCAGAGTGGGGATTGAAACATGGGCCTCCCACATCCCATCTGAGTGCCCTAATCACTGGGTATTCTGGGGTACACAGGCCAGCCCCAAGAATTCCCAACCTGCTCACCCCTGGCTGGTTTTCATGTGGGTCAGTTGTGCTTTGAGCACAGTTACTGGATAGGCCCCTGCAGACATAAGCACCAACTGCATGGGTGCTCCAGGTCTGGAGGTGAAATAGACCGGGGAATGCCAAGTCTGAGAATCCTGCCTGGGTTCAGGCATGAGTGAGGGCTCATAGCATCTGGGGAAGAGTGGTATCAGGACTTAGGCACCCATGGTGATTTAGGTACTTCCAGGAGTAGGTGGCAGCTGAGCCGTGATTTTGAGAATATGAGTGGCACCAAATATTGGACTTAAGAGGCAGTGAGGCACATTAGAACCCTTGTGAATCTAGCCCATTGGCAATGTCTCACATTTGTGAGAAATAACTGCTCATGAACAGTACCAGAGCTCCAGCTGTGGAGGCTGCATCAGTCATCCACAGACTAGGCCCGGCAAAAGCAGCAACAGTGCAAGCTTCCCTGCCAAGGTGCCTCAACCCTGATCTAGTGTAGAGGTGAGAAGGTTGTCTCGTCTCTGTAACCAGCTCTCTGCCCACTCTGAAGAAATTGACAAAACAGGTGCCAATTGCAATGCTGGCTTTTCTGTCCACTGGGAGCTGAACGTACAGCACTCCCCTCCTTGTACTTCGCTCATCACACAGCAATTGGGCAATCACCATTTTTGGTCACTACTAGCTTGAGCTGCAGCTGCAGCCTAGAGGTTTGCGGCTCTCTGTTCCATTGCCAATCAGTTGAGCCCTCTGGAATCAAATCTGAAAACTCTCTGCTAGTGGCGTTTTAGCAAATCGCTTCACATGGAATCATTTAGCCAAACTCACTGGCTGGTGTGACTCCACAGCCTTCAGAAGAGAGACCCCCAGTTGTGAATTTGGCCCACTCAGTCAGTGCCCATTTATGGCTATCACGTTTTTCAGATACCACTGCCAAGGGTTAAAATGTTTACATGCCCCCAGAATTCAAATGGATTGGTTGCATGTCAAATGCCAGTGAGAGAGACAGCTGGAGTATCTAAATGGAGTGCTTTGATCTTACTATCTGTAAAAAAGAGATCATTTGGTTTCCCCAAGAAGCACAGACATTTAGAAGATCCATATACAACTCATGCAAGTATTTGATTAGCAACATTTTCTATTCACATTTAGATAGTTTGTATATAATGCTTACTAAATACATCTATCTATATCTATATGTGTGTGGTTATATGTATGCTCACTAATATACATATTTGCCTGTATATATAGAGACACACTAATCTGTTACGTTTATTTGCCAAAAACATTACAGAGGATTAAAGCTTTAAGATTATTTTGAATTTTGTGTTAACACCAATACTCTGAAGTCATCTCCTCTCACCATATGCAAATTCTTAGGTAACACGCTGAGTGTAACTTAGGTATTCAATATTTTTAAGGAGATGCAGACATGAAAACACAGACTTCATTGTACTTTAATCAGGTCTGACACTGATTCAGAAGAGAAGAATTCTAAAATATGATATTGCACAGGGGAAATATTTCCATTCTTTACAGGAGAGGATTTTGTGGTTAGTCCACAGCACATTTGAAATAGACAGCAGATGTTTGTGACTTCAGGCGGTTAACTTTAGTCTTCCTGACGCACTATCCTTTGCTCATTATGTCGGAATAAATAAATGTTTTTTGGTACCGGGAAGAAAACAGTTTATTTTAAACATATTAGAGAGTGATTGTATGTATCTGCAAATAAACAATAGTCAGTGCTCACATTGTTTAGTGACAGGTTTATGAAGAATGCCAATATTATAGTTAAAATAATAACCTCCAAGATGAAATAAACATACATTTAATTAAATGTGAGATGAACTGTACAGGAATCTTAACATTAGCATAATGCCATTTCTGAGATGCAGTAATATAAAGGAATGTGGTGTTTACAGGGGCTTTCATAAACATGGTAAGAGCCTCTTTGCAATTGAATGATTGTTATTAACATGTAATATACTTCTTACAATGACTCGCTTAAAGAAAGCTTGATATGACTCTATTTTAATAATTTTCCTTGGTGTCTATTTTCTCCATTAATTTGGAGATATTCAATGTATATCTTTGATGATCAGATTCAGTGAATGATCATTTGTTTCTGTAGTCCTGCTCATCAGCACATGGATTTAGCATCATGATCTCAGTGTCAGGTGGGCAAATATTTCTAGTTTTACATTATCATCAGACCATCCTCCAGCTAGGGTGGTGGAACCCCCTCCTTGGAGGTTTTTAAGGTCAGGCTTGACAAAGCCCTGGCTGGGATGATTTAGTTGGGGATTGGTCCTGCTTTGAGCAGGGGGTTGGACTAGGTGACCTCCTGAGGTCCCTTCCAACCCTGATATTCTATGATTCTATGATTCTAGGGTTGTTATAAAGAACTGAGCACCTCAAAGTAAGCTTCCAAAAGTGTCTCAACCAGCTTCTAAACATGTGGGAGGATCTTCGCATGTCCAGTTTTTGTGCACACAGCTTTCACAACTAAGCATAATTCACAAAGAGATCAAGTAATTAAATGACTGCATGGTCTCTGTACACGAAACTTGGGCATAAAAATATTAAAAAATGAAAATGTGATCAGAGGTGAAAGAAGGGCATAAGGGAGATTCACCAAAAACTGCACGTAGCTGTGGAAACTACAAAGGCCTAATTTAAAGCACAGAAACAGACATTTTCTTTTGTTGATAGTCCATCACTGACGATATTGTTGCCATTCTCATCTATGTTTTCTTTTATAAAACTGGTAACTGCATCTATCAATGCCAGTTTTGAGCTCCCAAATAAAGGTCATGCTTTTCAAAGGTAACTAGTGATTTTGGGTACTTATCTCAAGATACCTTAATTTAGGTCTCTGTTCAAATGTCTGTTTGTAATTGTGTGTCTTGAGGGATACATGCAGTTTGGTAGACCCTGAGGCTGAGATTTGGAAAAGTGACCTGTGATTTGGGATGACCAACATGTTACACTTTAAGGGATCCAGCTGTTCAGAGGGCAAGTACTCAGCACCTTCTGAAAAATCAGGCATCTCAAGTTTCAGATCCCCCCCCAAAATGGAGGCACCCCAAATCACTAGTCATTTTTTAAAACCTTGTCCCCTGAGTTGGTGCATCAAATAAGTTCACTCCTTTAGTTGGTCATCAAAAAATTGGTACTTAGGCCTAGGTCCTCAAAGATACTTATGTGCCTAACTCCAATTAAAATCAGTGGAAGTGAGGCATCTAAATCCTTTGAGAATCTGGGTTCAACTGTCTTTGGTTTCAAAGAAGGAAAGGCAGAGCAAGTTATTCTAATGCATTTATTAACGCACTGTGCTGTAAACAGTGACAGTGCAGCATTTTCTTCAGTAAACTTCATACATGATTTTCATACAAAGCAATGAACAGAGGGAAAAGTACCATAACAACGACTGCTGACTAACATGACGTGACACATCAAAGGCTCAAAATAGTACTTCCAGAAACATGTTATTCATTAAATCAGTGGTGCCTGCTATTACCATAGTCATTTTTATGGGTGGGGGGGGGGAGGGAGGAGAGGGGAAATAGTGGTTTTCAGTTTAAAATGTTAAATTAGGTGGTTCTAGAATGTGGGGGAGGTTGGAGAATCTTTTTTTCCAGCCAGTTTATTCAGCTTGCACCTGCTAAAGTGCCATAAGAAGGGGTGAGTGGAGAGACTCAGCAACAGTAACAGAGCAGAGTTAAGGGTACTCACCGAATAAGTGGGACACTGTATTTTGTAGAATATTAGTGAGTCACATTTGCTCAAATCAGATCAGTGTTGAGTCCTGTCATGATGGGGTCTCAGACTAATTAAAGTGCTTTTTTCCTTGGCCACCAGTTCGGGCAACTGAATTTGAACCCTGCCATTGAATATTCATGAGAAAGAGCTGCATCACCACTGAGAACACCAACCTTAAACAATACTTTTCACTTCAGGAGCAGGTCCTTTTTAAGCCACCCTGTGTTAACTTAGTATTATTTGTTGGTTATACAGTGTCCCAAAGTGGTATTGTAGGGTATTTGGTAAGATGGGTCCTGGCCCCAAAGAGCTCACAACCTAATAAGACAGCATATGGACAAAAAGGAGCAGGGGAGAAGGATGCACCATTCCCAGTTATGTTCTTGCCCTGCAACCAGTCTTTGCAATGTTTCATTTTTTAAAATCTGTAGCATATATTGGCCCAGAACCCCAACTGATGTAAATCAGCTTAGCGCCATTCTCCAGTTTACACTCTTTGCCTCACTTTTGCTTGCTAACCCAACACATGTACCCTTCTCCAGTTGCTAAGAAGAGTGACTTCTACCTTCAGGCCGTAGTTTTCTTACTGTTGCAACATGTTTCAGATCTGTTTCAGTGAAGTCTACAGAAGGTCACCATATATCTATGTTTATAAGCACACTTCATTTCTATTATTCATAGAATTCATGGAAGGGACCTCAGGAGGTCATCTAGTCCAACCCCCTGCTCAAAGCAGGACCAATCCCCAACTAAATATTAGGCTTGATTAATTACCTTTTTTTTCCCCCTCTCAGCTGCTCCCTTTGCATTAACACACGGTAAAAGCAGGAACATACTGTAGTAATGTCCATCCTGGTGGATCATGCCAGGGCCCATCTAGTCTGGCATGCTGGCTTCCAGGGTGGCCTATACCAAATGCTTCAGAGAATGTGGCCAGCAAGCCCATAACAGACAATTTTAAAATAACTTGCCCACATGACAAAATGTCTTCTTACTTGGGTCAGGTAATGGTTGGTTTGTGCCCTGAAGCATGAGAGCCTATATCCTTCATTGATATTTTATCTATTGTCTCATTATCCAAATCAATGTTCAAGCCTTTTATGAACTTTTCTAAACTCCTAGCATGAGAATTTTTTTGCGGCAATGAGTTCTATTGGTTAACTACATGTTTTGGTTTTTAAAAATAGTCTTTCCTTCTATTTTTTTTTTTTAGATTTTTTTACTTTTTGGTTTCATAGAAAGTTCCCTATTCTTGTACTGAGAGGTTAACTAGCAGCACCTGATTTAACTTCCCTGTACTCTTCATTAATTTGTATACACTATAATTCCAGTTATCTAAATTTCTTTTATCCCAAAAATCCTTGTTATCTGAATCCACAGTGTCCCCCAATGTAGCGCTATGTTAGTTAATCACATCCTTTTTACCCAAAATGCATGGTTATCCAAAACTTTTGGACTTCCCCCTGACCATTTGGATAAAAGAAAGTGGCATTGTCCAGATGCTGAGCATACGCTATGCTAACACACAGCTCTGGTATATTTGACTTGGGCATGCAGTAAAACTGACTTTTGAACGTTATTTGGTCTTTGAGTCAATGATTCCCCTTCTGCTTTTAAACCCAGAAGGGGAATGATGAAATGGGACATTAACTGTTGTTAATAGGTCTGAGTAAACTTTGTAGGGTCAAACTCCAAGAACGTATTTGCCCCATCTTCCTTCCAGCCCCTCCCTGCACATTGCTTTTAAGAACAGTGCTTGCATTGAATTCCTTTCCTTTAGATCTGTTCCTGGTCCCTTCCAGTAATCAATTGCCATCCTTTATCCTCCACCCCCCACCCCCATGCTGGCTTAACTCTGCTGGCTGGTGTGTTTGGGGTGGAGTATTACCAAAGCTCTGCTACTCCTGCCTCTCTCCTTGCCTATCTTCTTACAGTGAGGAGAGGACAGTGGTGGGAGCAGTGAAGGAACATAAAGGAGAATAAAACACCCCCCCCCCCCCCCGCATGGTCCGACATGTCTGCATAGTTTGATTTACAGCGTAACCTTATGTGATGTTGCACTCACTCTGCCTCCGTTTCACCATTTGTAAAATGGAATTAATGATATCAGGGTTTTGTGAAGGTAAATTCATTAATGCTTGTGAGATGCTACCGTGATGCATGCTATAGACATGCCTCTAAATCAATCAGTATTTTTTCCTGTTCTTAAATTGCCACTATCCCTCCTTTCACAATTAAAAATGGAGACTGGTTGCTTTATCATTTCTTTACAACATCCCCCCGCCACCCCCATGAATGGATGTTTCTGGGCCGCGCTCTCTCTGGGACCCCATGTACAAATTCCACAAAAGGGATATCACTCCTAGTGCTATATTAGTTATACCAGATTGCAAAACACGGGTCGGGGGGGGGGGGGGGGATTCTTTTCCTTTTGCTGCTAAAGCCTATCTGAATCCTGGCTCTGATCCTATTGAGACGGGAAGAAATGAAGTTAAGATCAGAATCTTTATAGCAGTGGCATATTTACGGATTTTATTTTATTTAGACTTATTAAGAGTCCTAATGCAAGCACTAAGCATCTGTTAAAGATAGCACCTAAGGATAACTATCCTTAAGATAAATGACATTACCGCCCAAAGCCATTTCACATGGGACTGCACCGATATCACAAATAACCCTCTAACCCAATAGTGGGCAACCTGCTGGTAATCTGCTGGTGGGCCGCGAGACATTTTGTTGATGTTGACCATCCGCAGGTACGGCCCCCCGCAGCTCCCAGTGGCCGCGGTTCACCGTTCTCAGCCAATGGGAGATGCGGGAAGCGGTGGGCCTCAGGGACGTGCTGGCTGTTGCTTCCCGCAGCTCCCATTGGTCAGGAACGGCGAACCGCAGCCAGTGGGAGCAGCGGGGGGGCCGAGCCTGCAGAGAGTCAACGTCAGCAAAATGTCTCGCAGCCCACAATCAGATTACCCTGATGGGCCACATGCAGTCCGTGGGCCGCAGGTTGCCCACCACTGCTCTAACCCCTCATAGGCATATTAGCCACTGCTGACTACCCCCATTTCCCTCAACCTACTCCTCCCAGAAAGGCCTAGGAAATAGATAGATCTTTCAGCAAAACCTAAAGAGCAACAAATCTGGACTGCTTGAAACTAAGGTGGGGGGATGAGTTCAGAGCCAAGGACCGCTCCCAGAAAATTCCCTGCTGGCAGCTGTTGAACCAGGCGCTGTTGGCTGCAGGGCCTCCACTGAAGATAGTTGCCATGAGATCACATGGAGAGACAGGCAGTGATTCAACTAGCCAGCTTTACTGGTCAAACCCAATCCCAAGGGAGCATCACTGATTGCATTGCCGGCCCTAGACACTGCCCTTGTTGTGGGCTGCCTGTGGAGATGTCTGTCATATCCCTTGTGCAAATGGCGTTTTGTTTCTTGCCAAAACATGTTTCTCAGAGTACGTCTACAGCGCAATCAGGAGGCGTGAGTGCAGCACATGTGTACATACCCGAGGTCGCTTTGATCTAGCTACATCCAAGCTAGCTTGAGTAACAATAGCAGCGTAGCATGGCAGCAGGGAAAGCCGCATAGGCTAGTCTCCTGAACAGAACCCTGCCCAGGACCCGGGGTGCATATCTGAGCACCTCGCCCATGCCACCTCACTAGACTGCTGTTGTTACTTGAGCTGGGGTTAATCTAGACAGATCAAAGCTAGCGTGGGTAGGCCTAAACATGCTGCAGTCACACCGTCTGTTTGCTGTGCAGACATATCCATAGTCTTAATGTTATCTCATGCCAAAGGATTTGAAATGGACACAAGGTTTTGATCCTGAGCAGTGCTGAATCCCTTCTGCAAAGTACTGAACTTTGGTGGGTGATCAACATGACACAGAATCGGGCTCCTTGAGCCACAATTCTTCCTGCCTAGCCCCTTCTGCTCATTGATAAAATGGTTCTTAAAGTCACTTCTACATACGCAGGTATTTAGTTTTTCGGCTCTCGTCACCAAACACAGTAGCATGGTCCAGTGGGCAGAGCATGCGAGTCAAGTCAGGAGATCTGGGTTCTATTCACAACCCTGTCAGTGATCTGGGGCAAGACACTTCATTTCTCTGTTTCCCCTCCCTCTTTGTTTAAATGAGGGCTCTTGAGGGCAGGGACTGCCTGTCATCATGTGCTACAATGAGACCCTAAATCTTGCTTGGGGGCTCTAAGTGCTACTATAACACAAATAATATTCCAGTATAATCTATTCCCTTCATCTGTATTGCACCGCGTTTCTGGTGCTGCCCCTATCTAACTCTTCTGATTCGAAGCAGGTTGCAATAGTTTTCAACAGCAATCAGACCTTCTGGCCACATTTAAATGCATTTGAAAACGAGGTTTCATTTAAAGCAAAGCAAGATCACATTGCAATTTACTAACGGTGCTAGTTAAATAATTTATGTTTTACTGCACTTTATGCTTGTACTATATAGCCCAGGTAACTCCACTGACAAGACTTTGTTGCCTCACTGCCCAGAAATAATGATCTCAGACAAATGTATGTTCACTGTCAGCTGGCCTCTTTTTGGTTCACTTGACACGGTTTTGGCAGAAAAGATAGTCAATAAGCACCTACATCTGAGGTCATTGTTGCTATAAAAATTGCACATTCTGTATAATATCCACACCACGTTTTAAAGCTTTTAAAATGTTCTGTCTCATTACTGTGCTACTGTAGGGTTCAGAATAAATCCTATTTAAGCAGACTTCAAATATCTAATCGACACAGGATTTCATGCTGCTAAAGAATATTTATATCACATAATACAGCTGAAAAATGAATATTTCTTTTTAAAAATATTAAGCATAGTTTTTGTGTGTGTGTGTATACAGGATCTGGGCTAGGTCTTGCAGTCCTTACTCAGGTGAGTAATCCATTGAAATCAATATCTGGTCCACTGTATCTTTCATATTTTAGTGTTAAGGCAGTTGCAATTCTGGGGTTTGATTCTGTTCTCAATAATATCAGTAGGAAGAGGAATCAAAGTTTTGGACTGTCAGGATTACTATAAAATATGATAGAATAAAACAGCCATTCTAACAACTGTTTAGAAGAATGATATCCATTTTAAAACTGCATACTTTTGCACTTTTCATTACCAGATAGAATTTGGGAGAGAGGGGAAGAAGAGGGAAGGAAAATAAATGATGGGAAAGAAATGTACTCATAAAAATCTAATTTTCTATCAGTATTAACATAACATATTTTTAAATTACTCTTGGATTATGTGTTTGTTTTGTTTTTGCTTTAATGCTATTGCATCTGACCCATTCTGTGGAAATTTGAGATTTTGAAAAAAATGTCTCACCCCACATAGGTATGAAAATCCAAAATTTTCATGGTTGCGAGAAGAAACAATTCATTTTGGGTCACTCAGAATGGTCCATTTAATTTTTGACCATTTTGTATAAAATAAAGTAGATTTTGAAGTAAAAGTAATTTCAGAATGAAATACTCAAACTTTCAATTCTTATTTTGGGAAACTGTTTTTTCCATTTTTTGTTCCAAAATGAAATTTCATCAAACATTTTGAGAAAAAAATTGGTTTAGTTGAAATGGTCTTTTCTGATGGAAAACTCAACCATCTGTATTCACAAGAGTAATCCTTAACATCACAAACTGGGAACAGAACCCAAGAGTAAAATCCTGACCCTGCAGAAGTCAATGACAAAACTACTATTGATTTCAGTGGGGCCACGATTTCACTTCAAAAGTTATGATTCGACTTCTCTTCTCCTGCCTCAAGCGCACATCGAAGAATGAACTTTAAAATACTGGGTTTCTATTCCTGTGAATATGAATTATTTGCATGACTAAATATTTTCATGATTGCATCAGAATCCAGTTCAAGATCCAGTTTGCTCTTAATGGCTCCCAGTGGGATCTATAACTTTTTAAATGTGTTTTTAGGGACAGAACATTGACTTTAAAATGTTTATTAATGGGATGATAATAAATGGAGCATTTGTAACAGGCATTGCAAAGACAGCGTTCACTGGGCAATTTTTAAAGAATTATCTGTTGCAGTAATAATAGACATGCTTTTCTGTCAAGTGCTATCTTTATTTACCATGATTATAAAAATATCGCTGAAATTTCAAAATTATCATAAGGACAACTTTTGATTAAAAAAAAGTTAAAAGATCAATGGACAAAATTAATAGAACCAATCTGATACTGAGTACTGGTATATTCCCCTTAGGTATCTGTGAAGACAGAACTTATTCTACCGCACCAGAAATGTTTATCAAAACCCATGTTAATTGCCAAAATAGTGAGACTGCAAACTGAAAATCCTGATCATCCCTAACAGAGCTAACATATGATACCCATGTTCAACATAAATATGTGAGTACTCCTATTGAACTTGTTAAGACCACTCACGTACTGAAAGTTAGGTACGTAAATAAGTCGTCGGAGGATCAGAGCCTTAGAGTTGACAAAATTATCTTCCCAAGTAATCAACTAAAAAGAGTCCAGGATAGATTATCCTTATTTTAAATAAAATTATTAATATATGCAATGCCATAAAATTCTCATATTGCTAATGTGTAAAGTTTGTATTGCTTAATAGACCACTTTTATCTAGTAAATGCACACCCACGTGTATATAAGTTGTACATCACACTCTTTTCTTAAACTTAAGTTTTACTGTAAATTAGACACTAATTCCAGTAACTTTTTTTCTTTACATTGTATGTTAAATGTTACAGTTATTAAAAAAGTACACACAGAAGCAAACATACAATAATATAATAAATAATAACAATAATCAATCATGGAAAGATTAATTTAAATATTGCAAGCATCATTCTCAGCCAGTCAGTTTTCTTTTAAATTGTTTATATTTTTCAAGAAAAATACAAACACTGCAATGGACATGAATAAATGAATACAACAATCAGCTACATCCGGACAAAGGAATGCAGGTATATACATGTCTTATGCTTTTAGTTTCTGATTTTTTTTCCTTTTAAATTTTGACACAAGATCTTATTAATTTTTTTTCTAAAATACTGAACTTGATCTTCTAAAAAAAATTGATCCTTCATGATGGATGTAAAAAAATATTGTCCTCTGACTACTTTTTGGCTTTTCTGATTGGCCACAGAAAACTAGTTTGATGACTATGAGTCGAATCTGAACAAGATAAAAAAGCTATCAGCTTCTCAATGAATATTTCTAAATGTACATGATTATTCAGAAAACAACTAAAATTGAAATCTTCGTTAGGAATTGATAAGTATGTTTTTGGCACAATAATGCCTTTCTGGCTTACCAAGAAAAATGCTTGTTTGGTTTTCTGCTCCCTCTCTCTCTAATACCAGGCCCCTAGGAGTGCTAATGTTTTGTAGGCTGTATTATTTCCATTACTGGTGCTCAGGACCAGTTTTTGGGGATTTTATTTGCTATCATTTTAAGCGTGATTGATACAAGGTGAAGATCAATGTAAACAAATTCAAGGGCAAAAGTATGGGGTAGCAACATGTCCGCAAAACAAAAAATAAGACTCTGCAACAGCTGTGTGGTATCAGTTTTGCTCGATGCTGCAAAGACCTGGGGCATTACGCAAGCTAACAAGAAAAGATTTGATGCATTTGATAGCAGGTGTTTCGGAGGGATATGTAATGTCAAATGGCACCACTATGTTGGGAACATTGAGTTTCACAAGAGAACAAGAAAGAAGCATATTATATACCTCCTAACAAGGAAGTGAGACTTTAACAGACTGACCATCTAGCAAGCATGGAGCAAAGACGGAGAGTGAGAGGACTTACAGAATGGAGTCCCTTATCTGGGCTTCCAAGTGTATCCTAGGGCAGATCCACAGCTCATTGAAGTCAATGAAAAGCCTCCCTATCTTCTCTGCATCTATCTTGTTAGACTGTAAGCTCTCTGGGGCAAGGACCATCTTAGTGTTAGCCCTGTTCTGTGCTGAGTACACAGCTGGCACATAAGAAATAATCATAAAAGAGGGAGGAAAAGAAACAATTTAAAAATGAAGGTCTGTGGCCCAATCCTGCAAACCCTTGCTCTCCAACAAACATGGAAATAATGGTTTGATGAAGCAGGTCCCTAAAGATTGGCAAACGTGAACTTAAGCTGTGCAGGGAAAAGGAGTTAATGGCACACAAAGAGCCCATGTTAAGCCCATGTGACTCCACTGACTTCACTGAGGCTCCACAGATGTCAGCAAGAGAAAGATCTGACCCATAGTAACAATACCCTATTGTTTGCTTTCTCAGTATCTTCCCAGATGCAGATTTTGTGAATGAAAGATGAGGAGCATCTTTTTGAAACTGTTGCCTGAAGAGTTTCAGAGTAGAAGATAATTGAAAACAGATGGGCATGAGACAGTAGAGCCAGGCAATATGGACAAAGCGGACCTGTGCTATGGAAGCTCTAGCAACTGTTATGGCCCTTTAAGGTGCGAAAGAGGCTGTACTAATGTATGGACTACCAGCAAGTTACATTTGTTCATGACTGAATCAAGAAAAGGAAACTTACACCTTCCAAATAGTAATTAGAATCACATTCAAAAAGATCTATGTTGATTTCCCTATATCAAATGATATCAAAAATAGTTCACTGACCAAGCGCGGATTTTTCCTTTTCCTTTATTTATTTTAAAAACCTCTTGTTTCAGTTTTTTCAGTTGTCTAACATACCTCCAGCTGGCATAATATGTTATTGTTGTTTTCATTTGAAAACTCCTCAGATTTCAGTACAAATATTCAATTACTGCAGTAAGACTTTTAAGTGAAGCAATTGAACCTTTGTTAGCCATCAATTTCAATTGCTATTTCCTAGCTGGTATCTTTTTCTTTATTTTTATGCAGAGCTCAGGACAGGCTCCCAGAAACAGACTTTCTTTGTTAAACTTTTAGTAATAAAAATGTTATTTGCCTGCTGTACTTTATAGCTCACTTTAAGAAAATCAGCGAAGGACAAGTGTACATGATTCATCAAATCATTAAACAGAAAATATTATAATAAAAATAAGAACATTCCCCCCCCCCAAAAAAACGTTTTAAATTGAAATGTTCTCAGCTTTGAACATACGCCAGAATAAGTGACAATAATCATTAAGGCAACTCAACTGGCCCATCAAACATTTGGTATTTGAAGGAGTTGAGCTCTTAGGTGCTTGTCACAAAGGAAAGATTCACACACGTGCTAGAAAAGAGACAAAACTGAAGTTTAGCAGAATCATGTGCTCGGGACCAGCAGACTGAGACCGGGGTAGGATTCACACCAGTTAGATTATTATGACAAAATTGATAATGGCATGGGGAAAACTCCCTTTTTGACTTTGAAAGGACCATACGCAATGCTTATGTGCTGTGCCTGAGTATCTATTCACAAACATAGAACGTAACCCCATTGCCTGATGCTGATAGATGCCACTAAATCTACAGTAGTTAAGAAAACCTAGTGGAGGCAGCTGTTTTATACTTAGCAAGTCTCCCATTAGAATGGAGTGGACAATTGTCTGTCTTTCACAGCCAAGGAGAGGGAATGAACTTGGTGCAGGCCAGGAAGCTGAATGGAGCGACGGCTTCTGAATTGCATTCTGATTGCACTGTGCCAAATAAAATATTTCACCTTTGTTCAGTTGGGTTGGGTATACAATGGATAGTCATATGTAACCCTAGCTCAAAGGCATTTCAGGGAAATATATAATGTGGATTATAGCCTCTGATGTGATTTAGTAGTATATTATATCTCCCATGTGTACCTATAGTGGAATTGTGTCTCTAATAGAGAGAGGAAAACTAGAGGAGCAATTTTTTCATACAGGAGGGGCCTGATTCTGCACCATAAAGTCATTGGGACCTTTGCCATTGACTTCAGTGGGTGCAGAATCAAACCCTAACTGTGTAAATAAGACATTCTACTGTTTAACAAGAAATTGTGAAATGTCGAGTGGTTAATTAGGTTGCAAGCTTTCTGACTGCAGAAAACCAAACATCCTTGCCTCGCTTCTGCCCTGAGGCCCCACCCCTCCCCGCCCCTTCTCCAAGGCCCTGCTCACTTCATCCCCCCTCCCTCCCTTGCTCGGTCACCCCCACCCTTGCTCACTCGCTCATTTTCACTGGGCTGGGGCAAGGGGCTGGGGTGTGGATGGGGTGAGGGCTCCTGCTGGGGTTGTGGGCTCTGGGATAGGCTCTCAACCTTTCCAGACTACTGTACCCCTTTCAGGAGTCTGATTTGTCTTACGTACCCCCAAGTTTCACCTCACTTAAAAACTACTTGCTTACAAAATCAGACCTAAAAATACAAAAGTGTCACAGCCCACTGTTACTGAAAATTGCTTGCTTTCTCATTTTTACCATATAACTATAAAATAAATCAATTGGAATATAAATATTGTACTTACATTTCAGTGTATAGTATATAGAGCAGTAGAAACAAGTCATTGTCTGTATGGAATTTTAGTTTGTGCTAAGTTCGCTAGTACTTTTTATGTAGCCTGTTGTAAAACTAGGCAAATATCTAGATGAGTTGATGTACCCCCTGGAAGCCCTCTGAGTACCCCCAGGAGTACTGTCTCCTACGCCAGTGGTTCTCAACCAGGGCTACATGATGTACCCCTAGTTGAGAACCACTGGCGTAGGAGACAGCTATCTCTGCTATACGCCCACTGGGGAATGCAAATCAGGGGACGTGCAGTCAGTTTCCATTCCCTTTGTGCTGCCTGAACAGCACAAATGTCGCACAGTATACTAGAGAATATGACCCAGAGCCTTCTGATCTTTCTTTCATTATTTACCTTAAATAGTGTCTGTGCGATAGGCGCTTCTGGGCAAGTTTAGCCCTTCATGGAATATTTGCACCCAGTGCTTTACATCCGAAAAGTTTAGTAACTGTTTTCCTTACTCATATCATAGCTGTGCTAGCCATATTATTATTTATTTGTCTTATTGTAGCACCTAGAAGCACTCCTTATACCCCCGGGAATAGGTGGTGTAAAATACCGAACAAAAAGGTGGTCCCTGCCCAATGAGCTAACCATTCAAGTATAAGACAAGATACAATAGATAGGGGAGTACAAGGAAACAATGAGGCATATTGGTAAGCATGATAGACAGTGGTCTCAGAGCACCAGCAGCCTCTAGGTAAGCCTGACAACATTTTGGGGCAGAAGGTTCATAGGTCTATTTTTTTCATTCCTACGTGCTCTACTTTTACATCTCTTATTCAGCAAAAGTTTCTCCAGCAGCAGCACCTATCTGTGATCATCATGGTGGTAGTCTTGGGCAGACAGGTAAAACCCATTTCTGGAAAATGTCCATTAATTACATGTCATTTTGTATAGCAAGAGCATTGCAAAAATATTGTTTTGGAGGCTTTCATGGTCATCTGGCTCATAGGGTCAGCATGACATAGTGGACTAAGCATGGGATTTGAGGCCTAATTTTCCAATGTAGGGGCACAAATTTAGGCACCCAAGTGAGATCATATTGGCCATAACCAGCTGTGTCTCAGTTTTCTGATCTGTAAAAATACTTACCACCCATTATGGCTGCATAAAAGATTTACTGTGCTGCAGCTATCAAGTCAGAGAGGAGTGAAATCTCCATGGCAGTGTACTGGCTCTACCATGGCTACTCTGGCAAAGCAACCTATCCATACTTAATGGTAAGAATCCCTACTTCGACTGCGGAATTCATGATCACTGGATGTCATTGGGTATGTCTGCACTGCAATTAGACACCCTGTGCCAGCTGACTTGGGCTTGGGCAAAGGGGCTGTTTAAATGCCGTATAGACGGTTAGGCTCGGGCTACAGCCTGGAGTCTAGGACCATGTGAAGTGAGAGAGTCCCAGAACCTGGGCTACAGCCCGAGCCTGAACATCTACACTGGAGTTAAACAGCCCCTTAGCCTGAGCCCGAGTCAGCTGGTACGGGCCAGCTGAGGGCGTCCAATTGTAGTATAGACATACCCATTGAGGCCAAGAATTGAGAGGATTCAAAGAAGGAATGGACTAGAATTGGTCAAAAATTTTCCACCTCAACATTTTTCTGTCAGGAAACCGTTTCCTCACAATAAAAACTTTCTGTGGGAATGTGTTAATTTGGGAGGGAGGGGAGACATTTTTTGATAAGGGTCAAAACAATTTTTCATTCTGAAAATTTTATTCTACGTTATAAATTATAAAAGGAAAAAAAGGAAAAAAAATCAGAAAAAAGCATTTTGATTGTATTTAAATGGAACATTTTGATTGACCCAAAACAATGATTTATTTACTGACTGAATTTTTGATTCATGGGAAATGTATTGGCTTTGTCCTGATCTGGAAAGAAAACAAATTTTGAGATGTCAGAATTTCTCATGGAATGGAAATCCCAACTTTCAACCAGCACGTGAACAGATATTAATAAGGATAATAAAGAATATGCAGTTATAACAGTAAATACTAAAAATAACAAAGTTTTGGAAGGGATTAAATCCTCATGCTTCAGGACTTCAGTCAACTTCTAACTCCTGGGGGCTAGGAGGAGACTTATTGCCTTGCAGGGGCTGTCTTACACCTTCTTCGGAAGCAGCTAATGCTTGCCACTGTCACTGACAGAGAGGATACTGGCAAGGCCGGCTCCAGGCACCAGCTAAGGAAGCAGGTGCTTGGGGTGGCCAATACAAAGGGGCGGCACGTCCGGGTCTTTGGCGGGAATTTGGCAACGGGTCCCTCAGTCCCTCTCTTCCTCTTTGAGCTGCCGCCGAACTGGAAGACAGGGAGTGAAGGACCCGCCACTGAACTACTGCCGAAGAATGGAGTGGCGCGATTGAGCTGCCGCCGAAGTGGGGGGGGCAGTGGCGCGATTGGCTTTTTCCCCCCCCCCCGCCACTTGGGGCGGCAGAAAACCTGGAGCCGGCCCTGGATACTGGGGAACACCCTGAGTCTGATCTAGTATGGCAATTTCTATGCTACTTTTAAGAGGAGTGTGAGGATTTAGTTAAAGGGCTTGATTCACCAGTGCAGATATCCCAGATTTTTTCAGCACGTACTCAGTGTCTGGAAATTTGTCCAGAGATGACAACTGGCAGTTTCAAGGCCCCCAAGAAGAGATAGGCAGAACTGGCCATGGAAGGGTGAGACCAAGACAGCCAGGGAACAGGTTGTCCTGTTTATCCCCTGGGCAATCTTGGCCACTGGGGATTCCTATTGAGTTGCACTCCCCAGTGGAGACCAGTTGTGCAAACAGCACCTGTCCTTGCCTGGTATGAATCCATGTTGCTGGCGCATAGGATTTCTAGGCCCCTGCTGGCACAGACAGCTTGTCATTTGCATCCCCTGGAGTCAGTGGGCATAAATTAAGCCCAATGTTTGTACGGCACTTTGAAGATGTAAAAGGACGAAGGGCACAGCAAAACTAGAGTGAAACTGTATATGCAAGTATCGCTAACGTGCAAAATATTTGTGTGTGTGAAGAATCCTATGAAAAATTCCAGAAATTCAAAGAAATCTATCTGTATGTATGTTTCCATCCCTGCTGTGCTAATGTGAATCGGGAGTCATTCCATTGCCATTAACAGAGCTGCACTGGTGAGAGAATAGAATCAGGCACATAATTCACACAAATCATGTCTGAATCTCGCAAATCACGTCTCGATTAGAAACAGCTGTTTTTTTCCAATGCTAGAGACCATCTAACATTTAAGGCTCTGGCTAGGTAAGTATCCTCTGGTACAAAGAAATAGCCGATGCTAAAATTGCATTATGATCATATGAATTTCCTCTTCCTCAGACCCCACTGCCCCCTCCCCCAAGTCTAGTAGCTGGGCTTGGTACAGGAAGTTCTTGGCAGGGGCAGTGGAGTAGTATCAGAGCAGCAGGGTGGCTGCTGCTGCTGCTGCTGCTGCATTCCTGCAGCTACATCACCAGCACTGCACTGACCAGCAGCTCGGCTTAATCATAGAATCAGAGAAGATTAGGGTTGGAAGAGACCTCAGGAGGTCATCTCGTCCAACCCCCTGCTCAAAGCAGGACCAACACCAACTAAATCATCCCAGCCAGAGCTTTGTCAAGCCAGGCCTTAAAAACATCTAAGGATGGAGATTCCACCACCTCCCTAGGTAACCCATTCCAGTGCTTCACCACCCTCCTAGTGAAATAGTGTTTCCTAATATCCAACCTAGACCTCCCCCAGTGCAACTTGAGACTATTGCTTCATGTTCTGTTATCTGCCACCACTGAGAACAGCCTAGCTCCAGCCTCTTTGGAATCCCCCTTCAGGTAGTTGAAGGCTGCTATCAAATCCCCCCTCACTCTTCTCTTCTGCAGACTAAATAACCCCAGTTCCCTCAGCCTCTCCTCGTAAGTCATGTGCCTCAGCCCCCTAATCATTTCTGTTGCCCTCCCCTGGACTCTCTCCAATTTGTCCATATCCCTTCTGTAGTGGGGGGACCAAACCTGTACTCAATACTGCAGGTGTGGCCTCACCAGTGCCGAATAGAGGTAAATAATCACTTCCCTTGATATGCTGGCAATGCTCCTACTAATACAGCCCAATATGCCATTAGTCTTCTTGGCTACGAGGGCACACTGCTGACTCAGATCCAGCTTCTCATCCACTGTAATCACCAGGTCCTTTTCTGCAGAACTGCTGCTTAGCCAGTTGTTCCCCAGCCTGTAGCAGTGCATGGGATTCTTCCTTCCTAAGTGCAGGACTCTGCACTTGTCCTTGTTGAACCTCATAAGATTTCTTTTGGCCCAATCCTCTAATTTGTCTAGGTCACTCTGGACCCTATCCCTACCTCCCCAGCATACCTCTCTCTCCCCACAGCTTAGTGTCATCTGTGAACTTGCTGAGAGTGCAATTAATCCCATCATCCAGATCATTGGTAAAGATGTTGAACAAAACTGGCCCCAGGACCGACCCCTGGGGCACTCCACTTGATACCGGCTGCCAACTAGACATCAAGCTGTTGATCACTACCCATTGAGCCCGACAATCTAGCCAGCTTTCTATCCACCTTATAGTCCATTCCTCCAATCTATACTTTAACTTGCTGGCAAGAATACTGTGGGAGACCATATCAAAAGCTTTGCTAAAGTCAAGATATATCACATCCACCGCTTTCCCCATATCCACAGAGCCAGTTATCTCATCATAGAAGGCAGTCAGGTTGGTCAGGCATGACTTGCCCTTGGTGAAACCATGTTGACGGTTCCTGATCACCTTCCTCTCCTCCAAGTGCTTCAAAATGGATTCCTTGAGGACCTGCTCCATGATTTTGCCAGGGACTGAAGTGAGGCTGATCAGTCTGTAGTTCCCCAGGTTCTCTTTCTTCCCTTTTTAAAATATGGGCACTATATTTGCCTTTTTCCAATCGTCCGGGACCTCCCCAGATCGCCACGAATTTTCAAAGCTAATGGCCAATGGCTCTGCAATCACATCAGCCAATTCCCTCAGCACCCTTGGATGCATTAGATCTGGACCCATTGACTTGTGCACATCCAGCTTTCCTAAATAGTTCTTAACCTGTTCTTTCATCACTGAGGGCTGCTCACCTCTTCCCAATACTGTGTTGCCCAGTGCAGCAGTCTGGGAGCTGCCCTTGTCTGTGAAGACTGAGGCAAAAAAAGCATTGAGTACTTCAGCTTTTTCCACATCATCTGTCACTATGTTGCCTCACCCATTCAGTAAGGGGCCCACACTTTCCTTGACTTTCTTCTTGTTGCTAACATACCTGTAGAAACCCTTCTTGTTACCCTTCATAGCCCTTGCTAGCTGCAACTCCAATTGTGCCTTGGCCTTCCTGATTACACCCCTGCATGCTCTAGCAATATTTTTATACTTCTCCCTAGTCATCTGTCCAAATTTCCATTTCTTGTAAGCTTCCTTTTTGAGTTTAAGCTCACTGAAGATTCCACTGTTAAGCCAAGCTGGTCGCCTGCCATATTTGCTATTCTTTCTGCACTTCAGGATGGTTTGTTCCTGCACCCTCAATAAGGCTTCATTAAAATACAGCCAGCTCTCCTGGACTCCTTGCCCCCTCATATTAGCTTCCAAGGGGATCCTGCCCATTAGTTCCCTAAGGGAGTCTAAGTCTGCTTTTCTGAAGTCCAGGGTCCCTATTTTGCTACTCTCCTTTCTTCCTTTTGTCAGGATCCTGAACTCAACCATCTCATGGTCACTGCTGCCTACGTTGCCACCCACTTCTACTTCCCCTACTAATTCCTATCAAAAGCCTCCCAGCTCTTTCCCTTATCCATGCTACGAAAGGATATGGGAAAGACGTGTTCCTAGCATGCAGCAGCTACAGCCCCAGACACAGATGGGCTTCCCTCACATGTCCTACACCACATGATTTGTTGCACCTGCGGATGACGGATCATCATTTGCCCCAGGCACAGGAAGCTGTCCCATGGGATTCTGAAGACTGGGCAGAAACTTTTAGTCTTAAAAATGCAGATGGGCTTCTCAAAAGTGTTTAGCTGTGGCTTCCTTTTGCTCCCATTGAAAAGAATGGGAGTTTTTGCATTGGGCAGTTGGCCAACATTGCAGACTATTGAGAATTCCACCCGACAAATATACACTACTGCAGTCTTCTAAAAGGAAACCCTTCTTATTTTTCTCTTCATGGAACAACTTAATTAGGCATTTACTTCCACTGACATCAACGGTGCAGGATCGAAAAGAGAGAGAGACTTGGCATAACCATATTTTCCGTTTTCACATTGCATTTCATTGACACAACGTGGGTGTCTTTCATAGATTCATAGATTCTAGGACTAGAAGGGACCTCGAGAGGTCATCGAGTCCAGTCCCCTGCCCGCATGGCAGGACCAAATACTGTCTAGACCATCCCTGATAGACATTTATCTAACCTACTCTTAAATATCTCCAGAGATGGAGATTCCACAACCTCCCTAGGCAATTTATTCCAGTGTTTAACCACCCTGACAGTTAGGAACTTTTTCCTAATGTCCAACCTAGACCTCCCTTGCTGCAGTTTAAGCCCATTGCTTCTTGTTCTATCCTCAGAGGCTAAGGTGAACAAGTTTTCTCCCTCCTCCTTATGACACCCTTTTAGATACCTGAAAACTGCTATCAAGTCCCCTCTCAATCTTCTCTTTTCCAAACTAAACAAACCCAATTCTTTCAGCCATCCTTCATAGGTCATGTTCTCAAGACCTTTAATCATTCTTGTTGCTCTTCTCTGGACCCTTTCCAATTTCTCCACATCTTTCTTGAAATGCGGTGCCCAGAACTGGACACAATACTCCAGCTGAGGCCTTACCAGAGCAGAGTAGAGCGGAAGAATGACTTATCGTGTCTTGCTCACAACACACCTGTTAATACATCCCAGAATCATGTTTGCTTTTTTTGCAACAGCATCACACTGTTGACTCATATTTAGCTTGTGGTCCACTATAACCCCTAGATCCCTTTCTGCCGTACTCCTTCCTAGACAGTCTCTTCCCATTCTGTATGTGTGAAACTGATTTTTTCTTCCTAAGTGGAGCACTTTGCATTTGTCTTTGTTAAACTTCATCCTGTTTAACTCAGACCATTTCTCCAATTTGTCCAGATCATTTTGAATTATGACCCTGTCCTCCAAAGCAGTTGCAATCCCTCCCAGTTTGGTATCATCCGCAAACTTAATAAGCGTACTTTCTATGCCAATATCTAAGTCGTTAATGAAGATATTGAACAGAGCCGGTCCCCAAACAGACCCCTGCGGAACCCCACTCGTTATGCCTTTCCAGCAGGATTGGGAACCATTAATAACAACTCTCTGAGTACGGTTATCCAGCCAGTTATGCACCCACCTTATAGTAGCCCCATCTAAATGGTATTTGCCTAGTTTGTCGATAAGAATATCATGCGAGACCGTATCAAATGCCTTACTAAAGTCTAGGTATACCACATCCACAGCTTCTCCCTTATCCACAAGACTCGTTATCCTATCGAAGAAAGCTATCAGATTGGTTTGACATGATTTGTTCTTTACAAATCCATGCTGGCTGTTCCCTATCACCTTACCACCTTCCAAGTGTTTGCAGATGATTTCCTTAATTACTTGCTCCATTATCTTCCCTGGCACAGAAGTTAAACTAACTGGTCTGTAGTTTCCTGGGTTGTTTTTATTTCCCTTTTTATAGATGGGCACTGTATTTGCCCTTTTCCAGTCTTCTGGAATCTCTCCCGTCTCCCATGATTTTCCAAAGATAATAGCTAGAGGCTCAGATACCTCCTCTATTAGCTCCTAGGATGCATTTCATCAGGCCCTGGTGACTTGCAGGCATCTAACTTTTCCAAGTGATTTTTAACTTGTTCTTTTTTTATTTTATCTGCTAAACCTACCCCCTTCCCATTAGCATTCACTATGTTAGGCATTCCTTCAGACTTCTCGGTGAAGACCGAAACAAAGAAGTCATTAAGCAGTCATGTGATTCTACTCTAGAACTTCACTAACACCAATGACACCAGCATAAATGGGTTCTCTTTTTGTATCAGGAATATTGTGCATGGCATAAATCTTCATTTCTTAAACACAGATGTCTCCTCAGAAATAACCTCCAGTATGAAAACTAGAGTCCTATCTTAGGACTATGAGGCCCACTTAACATAGTATCTGAGTGTCTCACAATCTTCACCTCACAATATCCCTGTCCACTAGTTATTATCCCAATTTGACAGAGGGGGACCTGAAGCACAGAGAGACTAAATGATTTGCTCAAAGGAAATCTGTGGCAGAGCAGGGAATTGAACCTGGGCCTTCTAAGGTGCAGGCTCTAACCACGGGATGAGCCTTCCTCTTTTCAGCATAGATATACCCATTCAGCCTAGCTTTTTAAAGATAAGTATTTCTTTAGAGCTAAGACTGTGCTCAGCCTTGTAGAAGGCTAAAAACAAAACAAGTTCTTGTCCTGAAGATTTTACAGCTTAAACATTTCATTATATGAGAATTTTCAAAGGAGCTGTAGTTTTTTAAATGAGATCCAAGGTGGCAACATCCAGGGATTCTGTACCTTGTCTGTATATCGTAGTTTAGAACAAATATCCATTTGTCTCTGTTTTCAAAAATACTATTAAAGCATCTGTATGTTTTACAACGATTCACTAGGCATTAGTGTTTTTACGCGCTAAATGTTTTATGCTGCACAAGGCAAATGTTAAACACATGCATGTATTAAGCATGTATATGGAATATGTGCTGGGGTGGCATAGAGGTTTTTATCAGCAAGTTTGGGGTAGGCACGTGACTCACAAGTGGTAATGTCATGAGTAAGCAATGCAGGTTATCCCAAAAGTGTGCCAATAAAATGTAATAACACTTCATCATGCATTCTGTATATGCATGATATGTTACAGAAAAAAATATTTTAGGATTTTTTTAAAATTAGGACTATTTTTCATATCCCTCTGCTTATAAATCAAGGTGCCTTAATAGCCCTAAGTCTAACAGCACAGATCCTGGGGGCCGGGGAGGAGGGACGGGGAAATTGCTTTTTCTGAACATTAAAATATTACAATGTTAAATTCTGATAATATCAGAGCTAGTGTAACCCTTCTGCCAGGTGAAGCCAGTAGCAAATAGGACCGGGTTCAATATTAGGGGTTCCTTTCCATTGATACAACACAGAACCGGCTCGAGCCCCCACCCAGTAACCTGGGAAAATTACACACCACTCCTGAGCACCTCTGAGAGGCAGTACTTCCCCACTCGCCAGCACAGCGTCTGAGTATAGAAAAGAAACTTTTAATAAAAGGAGGGAAGTAACTCGGCATTAATTTGGGAAAACACCACAAACAGGGTTCATAAACATAAACTATGAGCAAAAGACCCAACTTACTTGGGCGTGGACAGTGTCGTTTTCCCCTCAGGTTCTTAAGTCCAGCAACCCAAAAGTCCCTTTAGCGTGCCCGACCCTTCTCTGTACCCCAGTCATAGTTGCTGTCCTTGATCAGTGCATATTCAGAGTTCAAAGGTGCATGTGCAGAGATCACCTCCCACCCTGGATCAAGGTAAGGAGGCACCTTACTTGCTCCGCTGCTCGGGCACTCGTCCGCTGCCCCTCTCTGCCAGCCACCCTGCTGGCTACCTGCTGAGCCTCTCCATCAGCTGCCCTGCTGGCCACTTGTTCACCAGCCAACTGTCAGTCACCTTCTGCTGCCACCCACCTCTCTGCTGTGACCTCTGCTCATCAGTCTCTTAGTAATTTTCAGCTCTTTGCAGGCTGCGCAGAGACACTGCCCCCATCTCAAGTGATTTCAGCTCTCAGTGATCAAGCTCTAAAATAACAAAAGAGGCTCCTAATGAAGCCTATTTAGCTCTTCTTTGAACAGTGGGGAGGAACAGGTCAAACCAATCCAGGGACTCCTAGGGAGAGTCCAAACATCTCCTGGCTAGAACATCTGTTTCCCCCCCCCCCCTTACTTTCACAGGGCTCTGGCATTCAAGCCCCTGGCTTAATGAGGTCCTTTCAGCTGAAGGTGACCCCCCTCATTTGGGACAGGTTAAGCACAGTCCTGCTTTCCTCTGTTCCTACAATAATTACAACATTTTGGTAACAGCATTTCACTACCCCTGCATTCAGCACTAAAGTGATTTGTACCCAACACCAGCCAAAATTGATCACTTTGACACCGCTCTATCTGCTGAATATCTAAGCAAAGAAAGAGCAAACTGTATTTACATAAACACACCCATCATTTCTCCCCTTCCCGACTAGCTGTCAGGAAAGCATTCATTCAGACCCTGCTTACACTAGCATGGCTAGAAGTTAGTGCTGAATCTCATGGGGAATCTGAGATTGTTCCTTTTTGTAACAGTAAAGGGCGTAGGCTATCTGAATGTAAAGGTGTGGCATTTTTATGTATAAACAAAAGCAGTCAATGGCTCAGGACTTAGTTTTGCCTTTATTGGACCTTGTGGCAGAGTAGATTTGTAAGGGAGACATTTATGTTGCAGTTTGTTTATTCAATGGCAGGTATCCAAAGTCACTTGAGAGGTTAGATGATCAGTCCTGGAGGAGATAGATTAATGGGCAAAACACAAGTGAAGCCAGCAAAGAGTGTTATAATAAATTCATTTCCCACTGGATAACACCATCATGTATGTGGAGTGTCTGTATATGGAGGAAGAGTGGGAAGAGAGAGGGGGGAAATTGTATGTACACCCTCCTGCCTGTGTTTTCAGAGCTGCAGTATAAAGTGAGCTGGTTTAAGAATTGCTAAATGTTTTTATAGCTCATACATTCTATTGGACTCTATGAAATCTGGTAGGTTAAACCGAAAATATTCGTGTAAGTGCTAAAAAAGACCTGACTAGCACATTTAGCACAATGGCACCCCCTCTTGCCAGCCATGAATTATAATGAGGCTGCTCTGAGAGAAGAATGCAGCTTCAAGAAGCATCTATGCATCTGTCCAAGTGCATTGTCATGTTCTCCTCACTCTCGCTGCTCTTTTTCCAATAGCGGTTTTGTTCCAATTTTTTGTTTATTTGCCGTTTCCCCTCCCCAACGTTAGCAAACCTGTTTTGCTGTATTAAGGGTTGGATGCCTATATTGGCTGGAGAAGATGAGTTGCAGTTTCAGAAACCAAGTGGAGAGGGCAGGAGAGACCACGCACATCTAGGCAATGCTGCTCTCTTAGTCCCGTCTTGTCATTCCCAAAGGAATACCACTAGTTAGAACTACTGCTGGGCCCAATCCTGCACAATGCGGATCATCTCCAGGGAGGTGTCATGCACTCTCCATTTTTGCAAAATAGAGGGCCATCAGCCCGTCTCAGGGGGTAATTGGCTCCTTACAGGATTGGGACGAATTCTGCTCACATACCACAATTTATATTTTGTTATTAACAAGAGCTTGATTCATGAAATAAAATATAGAACAAATCTGATTTTGATTCAGATTCTCTATGTGTCAATTAGTGTTCACACTAAAATACTGACCCCCTCTGAATCATTTGTATCACATAAACCCCAGCTGGAGTATTGAGACTGTGAATGGCTATCCAACTACAGAAGCAGTTTCTCCTCCCTTGGTGTTCACACCTCAACTGCTAGCAGAGCACCTCACCCTCCCTGATTGAACTAACCTCGTTATCTCCATACTGATTTATACCTGCCTCTGGAGATTTCCATTACTTGCATCTGAAGAAGTGAGGTTCTTACCCACGAAAGCTTATGCTCCCAATACTTCTGTTAGTCTTAAAGGTGCCACAGGACCCTCTGTTGCTTTTTACAGATTCAGACTAACACGGCTACCCCTCTGAAGCTGGAGTATTGCCAGTTTTAATTATAATTATCTTCATATCCACGTGTTTATAATTAAAACTGCTCAGTAATGTCGCCTAACTTAAGAGCTGGTGCACAATTACCTCTACTTGTCAGGATGGCCAAACAATGCTTTCTTCTTATTTGTAAGGAAATTGGAAATTCTGAGGATTTCCTCAACTTTTTCTGTGCTTAACATAAGGCCTTGGTGATAAGGATGACAAGGGAATATTTCAGTAATGTTAATATTAAGGAATTAATTTACTGCTACAGCACATGGGGAACTAGACACACTTCCCATTAATGTTAATGAGGATGGTTTATGGTTGTCCCCGTTTGCAGTCTGGAAAATATATCCCATGTATACCTACAGTATGACCTGGTCAAATAAATCTGAGAATGAAAAAATGGCTTTCATGAAGACTTTTTGTTTCCTTTGAATTTTTGTATTATCTAAACAAAAACAAACAAAATTAATAGATTCCAAGGCCAGAAGGGACCATTGTGATCATCTAGTGCAGGGTTCTCAAACTGTGGGTCGGGACCCAAAGTGGGTCATGATGCCATTTTAATAGGGTCGCCAGGGCTGGTGTTAGACATGCTGGGGCCTGGGACCAAAGCCCAATGGCTTCAGCTCTGAGTGGCTGAGCTCAGGTTATAGGCCCCCCCCTTGTAGGGCTGGACCCCTTGGGCTTTGGAGACACCCACCCACCTAGGGCAATGGAGCTCAGGCTTTGGCCCTCCCCAGCAGGACAGTGGGACTCAGATTTTGGTGGGGCTCAGGTGGTCTCAGGCTTTGGTCCCTCCTCCTGGGGTCATGTAGTAATTTTAGTTGTCAAAAGGGCATCACGATGCAATGAAGATTGAGAACCCCTGATCTAGTGTGACATCCTGTATAACACGGGCCCTAGAACTTTCCCAAAGTAATTCCTGTTTGAACCAGAGCATAGCTTTTAGAAAGATATCCCAGCTTGATTTAAAGATTGCCAGTAAGGACAATCCACCATGACCCTGGGTAAATTGTTCCAATGGTTAATTACTCTCAGTGTTAAAAACGTATGCCTTATTTCCAGGCTAAAGTCGTCTAGCTTCAACTTCCAACCATTGGTTCAAGTTTTACTGCTGAAGAGCCCATTATCAAGTTTTTGTTGCCCATGTAAGTATGTACAGATTACAATTAAGTCACCCCTTTACCTTCTCTTTTGTTAAGATAAATAGACTCAAGGAGCTCAATCTATCACTATATGGCATATTTTCTAGCCTTTCATCATTCTCATTACTCGTCTCCGAACCCTCTTATCAGCATCCTTCTTGAATTGTGGGCACCAGAACTGGCCACAGTATTTCAACAGTGGTCACATCAGTGCTGAATACGGTAAAATAACCCCTCTACTTCCACTCAAGGTTCCCCTGTTTATGTATCCAAGGACTGAATTAGCCATTTTGGCCAGTGTCGCACTGGGAATTCATGTTCAGATGATTATCCACTATCACCCCAAATCTTTTTCAGAGTCACTGCTTCCCAGGATAGAGTCCCCCATCATGTAAGCACGGCCTACATTCTTTGTTCCTAGATGTATATACAGTAAAAGTTTTGTTATCCAGCATATTGGAGGAATGGGGGGGTGCCAGCAAGTCAAAAATTCTGGTTAAGAGGGAGGGAGTTTGGGTGCGGGAGGGGGCTGTGGGCTCTGGGAGGGAGTTTGGGTGTGGGAGAGGGCCCGGAGCAGAGGTTTGGGGTGCAGGAGGGAGTCCAGGGTGCTGGATCTGGACAGCGCTCACCTTGGGCGGCTCCCCGGAAGCAGTGACATGTCCCTGCTGCTCCTCCGCCCACAGGTGCTGCCCCCGCAGCTCCCATTGGCCACAGTTCCTGGCCAATGGGAGCTGTGGAGGCAGCTCCTGGGGCGGGGGCAGCGCACAGAGCCACCATGGATGCTCTTAGCATTATTTGGCTGAGTCTAGAGTTGTGCTGAGAATGGAAATTCTGTTTGGCAGAGGATTGTGAAATTAGCTTTCATTTCAGTTCGGAGTGAAACTTGAAAACTTCAAAATTCACTGTGTGAAAGAAATTTAAAAAAAAATAATTCGGGGTCAGTCAAAACATTTCTTTTTTATATTGATCATTTTATTTTATGTATTATAATATAATTCAAATTTTAAAAAAGTTCTAAACAAAAAGTCACTTCCAAAGGGAAAAATCAAAGTGTTTCATTTAATCAGGAATGAAATGAGACTTTTTTGATGTTGCTGGAGCTTCTTCCCTTTTCCCTTCCAGAATGAAATTGCAGCCAAAGAGAACTCCAATATTATGACAGAATATGGTTCCATCAACATTTTCCCCAAGCAGCTGTAGCTTTGGGACCTACTTCTCATGTGCTGTGATGGATGTGATCAAGCCAGTTCATGTGCTGAGAAGGTCTTTCTAACATCTATGGGGTCAATTTTGCATCAGAGTCAGAAGGGAATTGCTGTCATTTCCAGTACAGGGCAGGAAGGAAAAAGTCAGCACAGGTAAATATGACCTGACATTCTCATAAAAACAAAAACAAAAACACAACACTAGGGAAATGTAGTCTAGATGAAATTACTATAAAGTGCGTGCTAAAACTGCTTGAAAGATCATATTCAAAGAGTAGTTGTGAACGGTTCATTGTCATGCTGGAAGGACATATCTAGGGGGATCCCCCAGGGATCTGTCCAGATTCCAGTACGATTCAATAGTTTCATTAATGTCTTGAATAGTGGAGTGCAAAGTATGGTTACAAAATTTGTGAATGATATCAAACTGGGAGGGACTGCAAGCAATTTGGAGGACAATATTAGAATTCAAAATCACCTTAACAAACAGGAGAATTGGTCTGAAATCAACAAGATGAAATTCAGTATAGACATGTGCAAAGTACTACACTTAGAAAGAAAAACAAAAAAAGCATAAATACAATTGGCTAGGCAATAGTATTGCAGAAAAGGATCTGGGAGTTATAGTGGATCACAAATTGAATACGAGTCAATGTGATGCAGTTGCAAAAAAAGGCACAAGTGTATGTAAGACAAAGGATATAATTGTCCTACTCTACTTAGCCCTGGCGAGGCCTCAGCTGGAGTATTGTGTCCAGTTTCGGATGTCGCACTTTGCCTGCCACACTCCACAAATTGGAGAGTCTAGAAGAGAACAATTTAAATGATAAATGCTTTAGAAAACTCGACCTAAGAGGGAAGGTTAAAAACACTGGGCATGTTAGGTCTTGAGAATGAAGACTAAAGGTGGGGGACCTGACAATCTTCAAATACGTTGCAGGCTGTTATAAAGAGGATAGTGATCAAGTGTTCTCCGTGTCCACTGAAGGTGGAAAGCTTTTCCTAATATCTAACCTAACTAGAAGTATCAAAAGCACTGGAATAGGCTGCCAAGGTATTCCTTGTCATTGGAGGTTTTTAAGAACAGGTTAGACAAACACGTGTCAGGGATGGTCTAGGTTTACTTGGTCCTGCCTCAGTGCAGGGGGTTGGACTAGATGACCTTTTGAGGTCCCTTCCAGCCCTACATTTCTGTGATTCTATTGCTCTATGTATGTGAGAAAAGGAGCTGTGTTAGGCAATGTTTTTTGGAGCCAGGAGTAGAGAGGCATACAGCTGTGTGTGTGTGTGTGCGCGCGCGCATGTGGGGGAGGTCTCCAAAGCATAGTGGGAAGAAAAGTACTAAGGCAAGGTTGAAGTGTCCTGAGATAATGCTGTGTCAGAGGAGAGGTTCATAATGCAGAAGGCAAGTGGGACTTTTCTATCATCTAAGCCAGCTCCATGCCAATGGCTCCCTACTGTAGACATACATGTAGTGCTTTGTTCAGGCTAGTTCTAAATGCCTAAGTGATGGAGCTCCTGCCATTTCTCTTGGGTCGCTACTCCAAAGCGTGATCAAGGAGGGTGGTAGCAAAAAGACAGCAGGAAGGGAGGGAGGGGAAAAAAGTTAGTGCATGAGAGTTTTCTGCATGAGGAAGGAGGCAGTGGGAGGGAGCAGAGGTGGTGGCGGAGGGAGATTCAACATGGGGATGCTGGTTCTGGAGTGAGGAGGCAGTGGGAGGGTAGGGGGAGCAGAGTGTCTGTACCTGGTGAGATGGGAGCAGGTGGCGTGGTTCTGCTCTGGGAGAGAGGCAATGAAGGAGGGAACAGATAGAATGGGTTCTGCCCTAAGTGGAAGGGCACAGATGGGTGTGTGCATGAGCATGCCTCTGATAAAGTCTCTTGTCAACAGTGGTTACTCAACTCTACCCCTCGCTGCTATATAGTCGTACACTATCGACTTGAAATGAAGCTATGCTAACTGATACCAGCTGTGGGTCTCGCCTACAGTCTGATCTGTCGCTGCACAGTTAGTATCAGGGAAGGGAGAATGTCTTGCCTAGCTTTAAAGCACTGTGCTGAAACAGGAGCTGACACACATGAAACAGTAAAACTACTTACTTCCTACTGAGGTTAGAGGGGAAGTAAGGGCTCCTAGCGCCTCCCAGGATCAGGGTATTATGTGCTATGCATAATCAGATCAGAACAGGCATTGCAATGCTGTTGCCACTTAAAAACACAGGTCCATGGAGCAACTCCTATTTCCCCACAAGCTCACAAATATTTTGTTTAACAACAGAAATTCCCGGTGAGTGACAACCATGTTGGCAGGTCACAGGACCTGCTGTTGGGTTATATCATTGTTATGAAATTCTTGCTGCTAAGGAACTTTGAGTTGTACTCCATACTGGGAATAGGCCAAATAATCTGTGACTCAAAACATCTCTCCTCATGGATCACTGAGAACACAAGAGATTTGAGTTGCCCTGGTGGGCTAAACACAAACATGTCAAGATCTCACCAGCACCAAAATATTTGTTTTAACTATCTTGGGAGAGGAATAAGGGCCAATGAGCAACATCTACTGGGTGGACACATTGTTTCCCAGATGTTTCATTTCCTAATTTTATTATTAATTAAATGCAAATATGCACTGGAATTGAAAATAATGGGTATGAAGAACAGTGGGCCAGATTCTGATCTCAGTTACACCTGTGTAAATCCAGAGTAACTCCAGTGAAACCAGTTAAATTACTCCAGATTTGCACTGGTGCAACTGAGAGCAGAGTCTGGCCCATAATCTTGAGAGATGTTTGTCCAAACACAGCACAAACAGATACATTTGGCTTAAATGACTCCTATTATGAGAACGAATCAGGAAAGAACAAAAGGAAAATCTCCTCGCTCACAGTCTGCACTGAGGTGAAAGTACAGCACATGTCATTAAATGTTTAGCATTCACTGCCAAAGATATCTTAACTAACTTGGTCCATACCTCTCCATCTCCCAAGGCCCAAATGTGGGACAAAGATATTTTATTACTACAGGAATCACAATACTGTATGGATTGATTCCTTTAGGATAAGTTACTATTTTAATAACTGCAGTCTCATGCTTGTTTATTTCTGATGGAAATTATTATCAACAGTAAAACTGAGGGGGACACACCAAATTCGGGTGGAATGTAGGTAATGTTGGGACTAAAATGAATGTGCCCCCTTGAAATAAGGGGTATTTGAGAAATAGGATAATGGAACTGTCTTATGCAAAGACCAGGAGATAACACAAGGCTACAATAACAAAGTAAGTGATGTTGAGTTTTACATGCAACCCTCTGTTGTAATCCCATTCTATAGAAGAAACAGGATTAGAAATAACGAGACACAGAGCTCTAATAATAAATGTCTTTCCCTTCAGAGCTGCTGTTAATTCAGTGAAGAAACACTGCTGGAATACACAAAATGGACAGGGCATAGAATCTGGTTGCAGAGGGCATACGGTTATTTGAGTGGAAGGTACTGGACATGAGAGAGACTTAAGGCTCCATTTGTTATTCTTTTTAAATCGTTATGCCTAAATTAAGCAAACCCACTTTGTGTACACATTGTTACTTCTGGGGGAATTTTGCGTACAAGATTTTAAAATTCTGCAACATTCTGCATATTTTATTTGTCAAAATAACACAATAAAATCATGCTGGTTTCAATTATTTGGGTAATTTATTTCAAAATACCTGTCAGCAAGTAGGTCTGTAACAATAACAAAAAAGATTCAATGTTTTTGACAAATAGATTCCTTACTTGGCATATTAATACAAAACTTTGAGTAATAATTCATTTAAACTACAATACAGAAATGCATTTTCTGCACCCTCAGCAGCAGTCCAAAGGCTTGGGGGAAATCAGGGGTAACGGAGGAGCGGAGACAGAGGGAAGTAACTGCTGGGAAGGAGCCTGGGAGTGAACCTGAAGCGTTGTTGGGTGTGGGTGGGATAGGTATGGAACAAGTTTTTGGGAGGGGAGAGATTGTTAGGGAGTTGGGGAGCCTTCCACATGCAGACCTGGCTGACCCCTAGCCTCTTTCATTCAGTCAGGCACATCTGCCCCATCCCCATGTATCCCTGCACCCACCCCCCTGTGCCCATGTGGTCCTGCACCCCCCTCCCATTCAGCCCCTGCCCCAGTCTCTTCCCCCCCACTAGCCTTTCTGAACCCCAGTCTATGTGACCCCCCAGAAGCCCTGTGTGCCCTGCTCTGTGTCCCCCCCATGTCCCGTGCCTCCTCACGGGGCCCCAGGAGCATGTTGCTGTGAGGAATGCAGCATCTCTTCCTCCCCAGCGGCTGCTGGCTGCTATTGCCAGTGAGCCAGCTGCCCCCTGTTCTGGCACCAAAGCAGTCCCTGGTGGGAAAAAGGCATAACTGCAGCGTCACACCAGCAGAATGTATTTTCTGCAGAGAAAAAAAAATCTGTGGCAGACATGAATTCTGTGCACGCGCAGTGGTGCAGAATTCCCCCAGGAGTAACACATACACACATAAATAGAGTATATTTCACTGCAAAGTTTCAGTTCCTTTTTTTGGAGGAGGGTGAAAATAAAACAGATAGAGATGGGCTCAAACCAAAACCTCAGCTTCAAGAGTCCTAATCCAGATGTGAACTCCAGGGCTGACCCCCTCTCTTTAATGCATTGAACTGAATGGCTGGAGCAGCACACCTCTGAACTTTGCAGGATATTTGCAGCCTGGAGTTAAACTGTAGCTCAGACCATCTCTTAATTTTCTATTTATCAAAGAAGGCAGAGTTGAAATCAAGTATAGTCAGGAATAAACCACAAACTTCCTAGAGTATGATTTCTAATGCAACGGGCAGATTTTATGTTCTCCTTTAAGGTGTGTGATGTGGCTAAGTGGTGGACTACATCCTCTAGCATTGTCAATCCAGTTTATTCTGGGAACACGAATTCCACTTGAAAAGTTAAACACAATTTAGAGGGGAGTTGAACATTTCAGAGGAAGGTTAAATGCCTCTGAATGGGCAAGGTATGACTGGCTTGTCAATGTGGGCTTTGGTTGAATACGTGGGTGGTCCTTTGCTGAGAGAGGGACTTGTGCCCACAGTTTAGGACTGAGCACTAGGGTTCTAATCCTGGCTCTGCTTCAGCTGTGTGACACTAGCAAGTCACTTAATTTCCCTATTTGCAAAGCTTATTCTCACCTATCTTATGGGGTAAGGTTAAACCCATTTATATTGGAAAGAGGCTTGGATGGAAGGGAAACAGAAGGGTAAAGTGTCACTTTGTTCAACACAGATATATGAGTCAGTTTGCTTATCTCTGTGATGTTTAACCAAAGTTGCAAGGCAATCAAAATATACCTCCTCTACATTGTGCTCTCTACTTTCCCTGCTGGAGAACATACTTTTTCCACTTTAACCAGACCAGACACAGCCCATATTTTCTTAACTCCTAAAATAAATCACCACCCTAAGTTACAGATGCTCCAATGCATGTAGAGATGAATACATGATGGAGACAACAATCATTACACTCATAACCATGTTTCACCTGTCTAAGTGGAGACCATTGTGACAGACCCAGACCAGTGGGGTACAGGAGTCTGGTAGAGGGCAAATATACTGGTCACTGGATGAGTAGTTTTCTGTTCCCTGAGTGACCAGAGCAGGGGCTGCACTAGAGTCATCAGGAACCTGCTAGAACCAGTTAAGGCAGGCAGGCTAATTAGGACACCTGGAGCCAATTAAGAAGAAGCTGCTAGAATCAATTAAGGCAGGCTAATCAGGGCACCTGGGTTTTAAAAAGGAGCTCACTTCAGTTTGTGGTGTGAGTGTGAGGAGCTGGGAGCAAGAGGTGCAAGGAGCTGAGAGTGTGCTGCTGGAGGACTGAGGAGCACAAGAGTTATCAGACACCAGGAGGAAGGTCCTGTGGTGAGAATAAGGAAGGTGTTTGGAGGAGGCCATGGGGAAATAGCCCAGGGAGTTGTAGCTGTCATGCAGCTGTTACAGGAGGCACTATAGACAGCTGCAGTCCACAGGGCCCTGGGCTGGAACCCGGAGTAGAGGGCGGGCCCGGGTTCCCCCCAAACCTCCCAATTGACCTGGACTGTGGGTTCTCCCAGAGGGGAAGGTCTCTGGGCTGTTCCCCAACCCACATGGTGAATCTCTGAGGCAAGAAAATCCACCAATAAGCGCAGGACCCACCAAGATAGAGGAGGAACTTTGTCATACCACCTATGGCTTGTTAGCAGTATACGGAGCCATCAATTTGGCCAAAGTTGACACGGTTGGACTTCATGACTTCTCAAGGTCCCTTCCAGCGCTATATAACATAGAACCATAGAATTTTATAAAAATTGACAAGTAATAAACTCCGACCAGATGCAAAGGATGCTCAAGCAGCACATAAAGAATCTTTACATGTGGACACTGTTAGAACAACATACAGTGTCTAGTTCATTCACAATGTTAAGTTATCCCAAAGTGGAGCTGGTCAAATAACCGATTCACAAATATTTTTGTCCCTGATTTAGGAAATCACCTAATTAAATGCTTAATTCCATCCTGTTTCCAGGACTGCACAAGTATGTGCTTGAGTTCTGTCCTGAATCAGGGCCTTTATAAATACAACTGCTGCATTCAGTTCACTATTATTTTGTGGGGTTGTGCTGTGATTATTCAGACATGCCATGTTTGTGAAGCTCTCTCAGATTATAGCACTAATGATTATTTGTCCAAAAATATGTACCAGAAGGGTTTTTTTAAATGCTTGCATCCATTAAGCCTCTAGTTTTAAAAGTTTTGTTCATTCAGAGAGAGAACAAAAGCAACACTGTGTGAGTTGACCAATCAATTACTACAAAGAATGGATAGCTGAAAATGATTTGTCCAAATTATTTGATGAATACATATGAATAAACTCTTCAGTAGAACAATTCCTTTGAATAAAGTTCCCAAGTGAGTAACAACATCAGGATCAAGTGCCTAGTTTCTCTCTTTCTGCATAGCAATGATACTGCCATAATAATGTAAACTGATAGAAAGCTTTCTCCAGCCAAATACAATAAATAGCAAAGATGGGAACACAGCCTTCTTCCACCCAATTCACTTCCACTGAGGAATGCACTTTGAAAATGAATTGGGGCATAATGCTAGCAAATGTCTAAACCACAGCTAATTAGACAGACAAGGTAGGTGAGATAATATCTTTTTTGGGACCAACTTCTGTTGGTGAGACAAACACAGCTATGACAACACTGCAGATAACCACAGGTAAGTCCCTTTTTCTCTTTTTAAAAAGCAATCAAATTAAATGCATGATGACTATGTTAATTCAACTTTTTCTGGATGAGAGTAATTAAATGCAAATTACACATGTTACTATAATGGTGCGATTTTGCAGGTATATTCACAAAATAAATAAACGGTCAGAAAATGCTAAAGTTCAGGTTCTAACAGGACCATTAACTAGGCCCTATTGCACATGGGTATCTTCCATGCCTGTTTTTCTGGATAAAGTGTAGTACTATTTCTACCATACACCATGTTCCATCATAGGTGTGATGTGCAAGACAGCCAAGTTAGCACTGCTATTGGATTCTTAACTTTGGTATTTATTGCCTTTTTTGGATTTCAGCTGCATAACCTTAGGAGTGCATTCATATACATTTGGGCATTTGACAAAAAAATTGTTCAGGGACTACACATTGTCAGAGTAATTAAGACAATTATACAGTTAATTACCATAAACAGTCAGTAGCCAAAGCCTTTGCCATGTGTCAAGAAACCTTAATATAAGGAGGCTTCACATACTTTGTGGTAGCCTGCAGAGGCCCTCAGGGTGGTGGCTTCAGGTAAAGCTTACCATTACTAGCAGACACCCTCCCTTGTGCTAGCTCTCAATCAGGGCCGGCTCTACCATTTTTGCCGCCCCAAGCAAAAAAAAGCCACCCGGACTGTGCCACCCCAAGAATGGACGGAATGCCGCTCCTTAGCATGTGCCGCCCCAGGCACGTGCTTCCTCGTCTGGTGCCTGGAGCCGGCCCTGCTCTCAATAGCCTGCTCTCCTGCCCAATGGTATGGCATCAGTTCTGCTGCCTTTTGGACCCCAGGAGCCCTTGGACAGGGGAAAGGGTGGCTCTGAGACTAGCTCCCCAGTTTACCACAGAGGTACATTACTTCCAAGGGTTGTTACCTGAGCCAGTCGTGGGAGCTCACGCAAGGAAAATACTTAACACATTTCCACTGAACTTTATGTCTGCGCAACACAAGTAATAGCAAAAAATGTTTCCCAAGCCATTTCCTTAACTTTCGAGATACCTTGCATGTAAAACTTTGAACTTCAGTTGCAACCTCTCCAGTTTCCCTTGATCATGCAGTATTTAATTTGGATGACATCTTTTTATAGTATTTATTGTTTTGGCCCCATTCCGAAACTCTTGTGTTAATGCCACAAGAACGTCAGTCTCCCGCATAACATTTCAGTCTTGGAAAACACATGGACTCCCCGCCCCCCGCCACCACCCAACCCCTTTCTGTATCCATTTAAACTGCCTTATGATAATGCCTGTAAAAAGATCTGATCAGCAGTTTTTCAGCCCACTCCTATTTAATATGAAAGAAATTAGTGGAAAACCTAAAGCCTGGAAGGAAATTTTCACTACTGTACAAAACAAGGCATGAAACCTTTAACATAATATTTACACATATTATGTTAATCTTGCAGAAAGTATTCAAGATTTAGCACTGTTGCTTTTAGAGTCTCAAGACAGAGTTTTTCTGGGATTTATTTACACTTAATAAATCTGACCTTAAGGGAAAATTAGGCCTCTACTCTGTTTTTGTTCCCTTTATATACTCGTGTTTACAGACCAACTATGAATATTTTTAATGTGTTTATAAAAATCTTTAGACTTTTCAATACACATAAGATGCGATTCACACTCCAATGTACAGTATTCTCCCCTCCCCCAGCCTTCAAGGTTGTTACACATTATATCAGTGGTGGCCCAGACTAGCATCTCTGAAGTTAAGAAAGCATCTCAATATGCCTGGTTTCTGACATGGCGTTTTGCAAGGCACGATGGGGTGTTCACCCTACACCAGAGCCCTGAAGGGGTTATGGTGGCTCAGAAGGGTCCAATTAATCTGATAGGCCACAACTGTGGGAGAGCCAGGGACTGAAAAAGGCTAATTGATGGACTTTGATACCCCAGAAGGGGAAAACTGTACAGTTACCTGGCCATCGGGCTGAGTCACGAAGAGAGAGCACCCCGAGTCCTGATGAGCAAGAAGAGCTGCAGGGCGAGCAAGTGATGGAAAGGGGCACCAGACCAGACGAGAGCTGATCCCCAGACCACAAGGAGGTGTCCCAGTGGAGTGAAACCCGCTACACATGGCCATTAGAAACGGTGCCCAAGCACCAAACATACCAGCCATTTATCAGAGAAGTTTCTTCTGCTCCCTCTCACAACAAGTGTCATGGAGTCAAGTGTGGGGCAGGGAAGGGAGACACCCATACATGATTCCAGGTTGAGCAGCGGAGGTGAAGAACGAATCTTAATTCACCATTCAGCAATGTCACCAGCCTTGGATTTATCTTCCAGCAAGAGAATGGGAACAAAAAAGGTGTAAAATCTCTCTGATGAAGAAAAAGGAAATCTTTAAAAAAAAATGGATAAGCTATTTAGATTTCTGGATACCAAGGCCAGAAGGGTCCACCGTGATCATCTAGTTTGATGTCATGTCTGACACAGGCCATAGGACTTTCCCAAAACAATTTCGTTTGAACTAGAGCATATATTTTTTTTTAAATCCAAGCTTTATATAAAAAATTGCCAGTGATGGAGAATCAATCATGACCCTTGGTAAACTGTTCCAATGGTTCATTATCCTCATTTATGTCTTATTTTCCATCTGAATTTGTCTAGCTTCAGCTTCCAGCCATTGGATAGTGTTATATCTTTGAAGAGCCAATTATCAAATACTTGTTGTCCATGTAGGTACGTACAGACTAATCAAGTCATTCCCTTAACCTTCTCTTTTAAGGTAAATAGATTGAGCTCTGTAATTCTATCACTATAAGGCATGTTTATTAATCCTTTAATCATTCTTGTGGCTCTTCTCTGAACCCTCTCCAATTCATCAACATCCATCTTGAATTGTGGACACCAGAACTGGACATAGTATCCCAGTAGCAGTCTTACCAGCACCAAATACAGAGGTAAAATAACCTTTCTACTGCTACTGGAGATACCCTGTTTATGCCTCCAAGGATCACGTAATCCCTTTTGTCTACAGTGTTGCCCTAAGAGCTACACTTAGAGATGATTATCCACCATGCCCGCCAAATCTTTTCCAGATTCACAACTTTCCAGGATGGAGGAAGAGCTCAGTCATGTATTCATAGATTTTAAGGTGAGATGGAACTATTATGATCATCTAGTCTAGCTTCCTGTATAACACAGGACAGAAAATTTTACCCAATGATTCCTAAGTTAAGTCCAATAACTTGTTGCTGAACTAAAACATCTCTCATGGAAAGACATCAGTCTTGGTTTAGAGACTTCATGTGATGGAGAGTCCTCCATGTTCCTTGGCAATCTGGTCCAACCATCAATGAGCCTGGTGTGAAATCCTGGCCCCACTGATGTCAATGGGAGTTTTTCCACCCATTTCCATTGCGGCAGGATTTCACCCATGGTTCATTATGGACTTCACTCAGAATATTTTGGGATTATAAGTACACAAAAAGGGAGGTGGCTAAAAATCTTCAGAAATTTCAAGAGTGTAATGGGAAGTCATGTAGGTGATTTGGGAAAACATTCCCCAGTTTTTACTAACTCTGACACTAAGGAAGAGTGTGAATGCTCTGCAAAGGGCCGGGGATGGGCTCACTTTGCGCCTGATTCTGAATTCCTTGTGCAACCAAAAATCCCACTGCACAGTTGCAGAATTTGGTCTGAAATATGAGTATGAGGCAGGATGTTAAGGCCCTGTTCTTCTGCCATTGTTCCTTGGGCAGAGCTTCCATAAAGATCAATGGGAGTAGTAGTATAAGGGCCCTACCATCAATCAAACCCTAACCCCGACCCTTGACCCCTTAAACCCCTGCCCCTTGACCCCTTGGTCCCTCCCACCTGTCACCGGAAGTCCCACCCCATGGGGGTATTACTTCCGGGGTCAAGGTGCCACCTGACCGGAAGCAAGGTGTGTCATGTGACCCCTCTAAGAACTCCCCCCACCACCCTCTACCAATCAGGAGGGGTTTCGTCCCGATAGGACCGCCCCGAGAGGAGATTTTGACCAATCAGGGTGACTTCCGGGGTGGGGTGACCCATCCGGAAGTGGGTCGTGTGACCCCTCTAAGAACTCCCCCCACCACCCTCTACCAATCAGGAGGGGTTTTGTGCCGAAAGGACCGCCCCGAGAGGAGATTTTGACCAATCAGGGTGACTTCTGGGGCGGGGGTGACCCGTCCGGAAGTGGGTCGTGTGACCCCTCTAAGAACTCCCCCCACCACCCTCTACCAATCAGGAGGGGTTTCGTCCCGACAGGACCTCCCCGAGAGGAGATTTTGACCAATCAGGGTGACTTCTGGGGCGGGGGTGACCCGTCCGGAAGTGGGTCGTGTGACCCCTCTAAGAACTCCCCCCACCACCCTCTACCAATCAGGAGGGGTTTCGTCCCGACAGGACCTCCCCGAGAGGAGATTTTGACCAACCAGGGTGACTTCTGGGTTGGGGTGACCCCTCCGGAAGGGAGTCGTGTGACCCCACTAAGAACGCCTCCCAAGGCCCTCCGCCAATCAGAGTGCAGCACCATTACCCCATAAATCCCAGCGCCAGACAGAGGAGGCGGCCATCTCTTACCAAGGACACGTGTTTTCGAAAGCGCGGAAAGGCTGCTGAGAGGAAACATGGACTCCTTCACCACCCCCGTGAGAACTTCGGACTTTGTTTTAGCCCCGAGGGTCTTTGACCGTCCGCGGAGAAAGCGCTACATCAGCGACAGTTCTGAGGAGGAGGAGGGAGCGACCGAGGGGAGCCCTTTGGCCCAGCCGTTGCTGGATACGCCGGAACCCGACCCCGAAACCCTCGTGAGACAGCCCGATGAACGTGACGGCCTCTCTTTGTCCACCCCCTCAGAGGTGGAAGGCGATTGCGGCTCAGGGGAGGCACCGGCGGACAAAGCGAACGGAAAAGACGGCGCTCAGGTAAATGAATGCTTAAGAAGCGGCGGTCGATTAGGGGTGGGTAATGGGTTAGGAACCGGGGGTTGCGTAAATTAAAAAACAAGCAGTGGGGGTGCTGACACGGTTTCTTTTCTGAAAATTTCTCAACAGGTCGACGATGCCTTTTTAGAGGCCTTTAAGAACTTACACATTGGAAGCCCTGTGGGAGTAAACATATCCTGCGTCAGCTGTTTTTGCTCATGTCTGAGACACAGATCTCAAGCCGAAAAGGACAAAATGGAAGAATGAACCATCTGAGACTCCCTTAGGGTAGGGGGTCATGGCATCCATTTTACAGGTGGCTGTAAAAGGTCGTGTTAAACGAGGCGATTAATAAAACTTATTTAAATGTGTCAATATGAATGTGTCCCCTTTCATACTTGTGGTAGTAAAAGACGGTACCAGTAACAGTCATGTCTACACAGACGGCGCTGTTAAAGAAAATATATTACGCCCCCGGGGAAGTTGGGAGCTTCGGCGGGGTCAACCCTCTTTTTCAAGCGGCCAGAAAGCATAGTAAAACTTTAAACAGAAGACAGGTAACAGCATGGCTTTCAGACCAGGATGCTTACACTTTACACAAACCGGCTCGAATACGTTTTAAAAGAAACAAGACCATTGTTTCAGAGGTGGATGCGCAGTGGCAGGCAGATTTGGTGGATATGCACCGGTTCTCCAAACACAACAGCGGTTTTAAGTACATCTTAACAGTGATAGACATTCTATCCAAATATGCCTGGGCCTTAGGCCTAAAAGACAAGACGAGTGGTGAGGTATCCAAGGCCTTTAAAGCTATTTTCAGTGAAGGTCGCGTGCCTCAAAAATTACAAACCGATCGGGGGAAAGAATTTTTAAACAAACCTTTAAGTGGATTGTTAAAGCGGCATGGAGTTCACCATTTTGTTACCAATAATGAAGTCAAAGCTGGGGTTGTGGAGCGATTTAACAGAACTTTAAAAACTAGGATGTGGAGATATTTTACAGCCCATAACACCTTTCGCTACATTGACGTCTTACCTGACTTTATAAAGAGTTACAACCAGAGCGTTCACAGAACTATACGTACCAGACCCATTGATGTTAACCCTTCAAATTCTCTGAAGGTATGGAAAACGGTTTACGGAGATGAATTTAAAATAAAACCGGTTGTTGCCCCTTTTAGAAAAGGTGACCACGTGAGACTATCTAAAACCAAAGGCGCTTTTGAAAAAGGTTATGAACAGACGTTTACCGATGAGATATTCATAGTGGATGAAGCCTTTACCAGGGGCCAGAGACCTGTATACCGCTTAAAAGATTACGAGGGTGAGGCAGTTACTGGATCTTTTTACCCTGAAGAATTACAAAAAGTAAACCCCAAACGAGACAGGATTTACAGGATTGAAAAAGTTCTAGCAGAGAAAGGAAAAGGGAGAAAAAAGCAGCTACTGGTGAAATGGTTGGGGTGGCCTGATAAGTTTAACAGCTGGGTGGAAGCTTCTCAACTCTGTGACATCTAGACACGAACAAACAAACAAATAAACAACAACAAAAAAGATTCCTTCTGCAAGGACAGAGAGAGAGAGAGAGAAAAATGAGCGACGGCGGGTTTTACATTACTTTGCCCAGCAATGCCAGCTCTGCAGTTTTTCCCCAAAACACCATCTCGAACTTTACAATACGGCTAATTAAGCCCTTGGATCTCCCGGGTGCCTGGGAGGTGGGGTTAGTGGAAATACAATACCCGCACAGCTGGAATACTATCAACGAAGACACCCCTTTCGAAATCACCTTTGGAGCTACAACGTGGAATTTTATCCTACGACGAGGTTATTACTCGACCATACCCGAATTACTGGAGCATATGAACAGCAACGTGGCTCGTCATCCCGGACCGCCTGAGGTGGTCATGAACTACGATCCTGTGGGTAGAAAAGTGAGACTTAAATCTACCGATTTTATGTACGTGTTTTCTACTGACGGGGAGCTAGCTAACATTCTGGGTTTGGGCCACAAACGCAACGTCCAAAAATTCCCCTTCTCGGCAGACATCACAGGAGGTTTTAACTCCTTGTATGTATACACGGATATTGTAGAACACCAGTTTGTGGGGGACTTCTCTGTTCCCCTGTTACGCTGCGTCCCTGTCCGAGGAAGGAACAACGAGTTTGTTACCATCACCTACGACAAACCTCATTACGTCCCTGTCAGTAAACACCACATCGACACCATCACCATTGAAATAAAGACAGATCAGAACAGAGATGTCTCATTTCGCTTCGGCAAGGTGATCGTCAAGCTGCATCTGCGGCCGCGGAGAGAGCGAGGTTTCTAAAAAAAAAAAAAAAGCAAAACCCTATTATGGCGATCCCAAAAAATTATGGCGACCCCACCATCTACAGGAACTATTACAAAGCCCAGGGGTGGATCGAGAAACCATGACCCCTTTTTTGCCGTCTAAAAAACGAAAATTGGCTAAAAGAGCCGAATGGCTCAATGTGTAACATTTTTCACATTCTAAATTTAAAAAACTGGTAATGTTTTGCTTTAAATAAAACATTTCTATAATTTAAAAAAAAAAAAAATCTGTGTACTTTTTCCTCAATTGGTTTTTTAAAAAACAAACAAACAAAAAAACACACCAAACATCATTTGTCTTTAAACCCCTCACCTGGGGTGCTTTATTGGGTAACATGGCTATGAAAATCATTGCAAGATACACATGTCTGGGCTTGTTGAAACATGTTTTGAGCAAGGCTAGGCATGCCCAAGAATTTAAATTTACTTTTTACAAAATTCATCACCATCCGGTCGTTTTGCACTAAGTCGTTAGAATACAAATTTAAAATCCGATCAAAAGATAAACCCTTGCTACGATGATGTAAGAAAAACACGCAGTGATAGCCGCAGGCGACGGAGCGGGGGTCTTGTAATTGTCTATTGTGAAACACCATGTCTGTGGCATTTTTGTTTAAAAATTTCATAATGCTTTTAGGAAACAACACACTGTTCGGGGGGTGCCCATATGAGTCAAAAAACTCTCCACGGTTACGCTCCGCCAGATACAAGGCGAGCCAGTGTTCACCCGGTTGGTTGTGTGGATGCGTGTTCACCACCAAGCCTAGGGGTCTCTGAGACAGCTTGCCTCCTGGGAGCCAATCGCAAGGGAACACATCTAAGAAATTCTTTTTCGTGTAAGGGTCCGTTGATAAGACACGTGAGAGCTGCACGGTGTCCATGTTCACATGTAGTCAAACAGAACGTTTCTCCTCTGATTTATTTCTATGACATTGTCAAAAACCCCATAAACAATCATATTGACGGTAACTGTTAAAGCCTTCCCAAAACGTATTTCTGCTCTCAGGTTCCCGGTTTTAATCAGGGAATAGTGATCAGCGCATTCCTGGTCGGGAGACAGGTCAAAGGCAAACAAGGTGTAACCCTGTGCAAACTCCTCACGGTCGATTAACAGAGAACGATCTTTCATGTGTTTACTAGCTGTCTGTACCAAATTCATGTATTCTCTCACGCAGCGTCCTGCGTCAAAGTCCGGTTGCAGAGGCTTGGTCGGTATCTGTTCACCATCCACATACAAGGCCACAAAATTAATATCGTAATGTTTAAAATGAAAGGGATTTTTAGCGTAACTTCCGCTAAAGGCATCGTTATCCACAAACCCTAGGACAAGCATTTTGGGTAACTGTCCCAAGAACAGGTTCTCCTGGTTACTGACCCTGCTGCCCGCGGGGATGCTAAACACTTTCATTCCCACACGGTCCACGGGGTATTTAGCATTAGCGGTAAGCAGGGCCTCCGCGTGCCCCAGACGGACTCCCGGGGCCACCCGTACTTTCTTCACAAAAAGGGACGCTGATACAATGCGCAGTTTAAAGCCTTCAGCTGCACTGCCCATTAAACAGAAAGCGTCTTTACTGCGCGTCAGTTTAATTTTCACATCCACTCCGTTTAACAAAAGTTTTTCTTGAAAAAACAGGTCGCTATGTAAATGGCCCAGCAGCTCTACCGTTCTGCTCCCGGCCGTCAGCTTTGCACGCCTCACAAACCCTAGATTCTCTCCATCCAACTCTGTTTCTTCATGTTGTCCAGCAGTGTCTTTGTAAAACAGGCCGGCGGAAAATTGCGTGGCGAGGGTGTCGTCGCTGTAATTGAGCACCGATTCTATAAAGGCCCTGTAAGGGTAGCAGTTGTTGCTTTGGCTTATGAGGCGGTCTCCCAGCGTGACATCCAACTGACTGAAAATAGAGGCCACGGGGTAATTCACCAGACCCACTTCAGCATCCGCGGCGAGTTCAGTTCCGTCTCCTTTTACAATCTTGCAACACAGGTACAGCAGCGTGTTGTTTAAATCCATATAATCTATGCCATTCCCTGCTATAAAAAAGTCAATGGGGGCAGACTCCGTAATGGCCGATAGAGGCGGCACCTCGATGTAGATGCTTTTCTCGATGCTGGTCTGCGTAGGGGCTATTTGAAACAAGTCTAGTTCGGATTTGGTGCACTCTTCAGACCCGCAGTGAACAAAAGCCATGTTGATTAAAATATGTCTCTTTTACCAGGCAGAGCGCGTCTCCTCTTTCGCCCAGGCTTCCTCTTGGACTTTCGCTTATGGCCGGCCCTGCGTGTCAAAGCCCTTCTTTTAAAGGGTTTCGGGGGACCTGTGCGTCGCGGGTATGACGTATTTCTCTTTCTCTTCCTCCTTTTAATGTACATCAGCCCCGAGCCTTCCTGTGAAGCTGTATTCCCCACCTTCTCCAGAACAGCCCGGGAGACATGACCTACCACATCTTTAGCTATGTTTTGAGCGGCGGTTTTTACGTGGGGTTTAATAATCTCTAGCCCTCTCCTCAAAAGCGGTACGGCTTTTCGAAAGAGGCTACGAAATATTCCACCCACACCCGCCCCGTACATCACGGGGGCCCCATGATATCCAGGAAGGGCGTATCCAGCCTGGGCTTTGTAATAGTTCCTGTAGATGGTGGGGTCGCCATAATTTTTTGGGATCGCCATAATAGGGTTTTGCTTTTTTTTTTTTTTTAGAAACCTCGCTCTCTCCGCGGCCGCAGATGCAGCTTGACGATCACCTTGCCGAAGCGAAATGAGACATCTCTGTTCTGATCTGTCTTTATTTCAATGGTGATGGTGTCGATGTGGTGTTTACTGACAGGGACGTAATGAGGTTTGTCGTAGGTGATGGTAACAAACTCGTTGTTCCTTCCTCGGACAGGGACGCAGCGTAACAGGGGAACAGAGAAGTCCCCCACAAACTGGTGTTCTACAATATCCGTGTATACATACAAGGAGTTAAAACCTCCTGTGATGTCTGCCGAGAAGGGGAATTTTTGGACGTTGCGTTTGTGGCCCAAACCCAGAATGTTAGCTAGCTCCCCGTCAGTAGAAAACACGTACATAAAATCGGTAGATTTAAGTCTCACTTTTCTACCCACAGGATCGTAGTTCATGACCACCTCAGGCGGTCCGGGATGACGAGCCACGTTGCTGTTCATATGCTCCAGTAATTCGGGTATGGTCGAGTAATAACCTCGTCGTAGGATAAAATTCCACGTTGTAGCTCCAAAGGTGATTTCGAAAGGGGTGTCTTCGTTGATAGTATTCCAGCTGTGCGGGTATTGTATTTCCACTAACCCCACCTCCCAGGCACCCGGGAGATCCAAGGGCTTAATTAGCCGTATTGTAAAGTTCGAGATGGTGTTTTGGGGAAAAACTGCAGAGCTGGCATTGCTGGGCAAAGTAATGTAAAACCCGCCGTCGCTCATTTTTCTCTCTCTCTCTCTCTGTCCTTGCAGAAGGAATCTTTTTTGTTGTTGTTTATTTGTTTGTTTGTTCGTGTCTAGATGTCACAGAGTTGAGAAGCTTCCACCCAGCTGTTAAACTTATCAGGCCACCCCAACCATTTCACCAGTAGCTGCTTTTTTCTCCCTTTTCCTTTCTCTGCTAGAACTTTTTCAATCCTGTAAATCCTGTCTCGTTTGGGGTTTACTTTTTGTAATTCTTCAGGGTAAAAAGATCCAGTAACTGCCTCACCCTCGTAATCTTTTAAGCGGTATACAGGTCTCTGGCCCCTGGTAAAGGCTTCATCCACTATGAATATCTCATCGGTAAACGTCTGTTCATAACCTTTTTCAAAAGCGCCTTTGGTTTTAGATAGTCTCACGTGGTCACCTTTTCTAAAAGGGGCAACAACCGGTTTTATTTTAAATTCATCTCCGTAAACCGTTTTCCATACCTTCAGAGAATTTGAAGGGTTAACATCAATGGGTCTGGTACGTATAGTTCTGTGAACGCTCTGGTTGTAACTCTTTATAAAGTCAGGTAAGACGTCAATGTAGCGAAAGGTGTTATGGGCTGTAAAATATCTCCACATCCTAGTTTTTAAAGTTCTGTTAAATCGCTCCACAACCCCAGCTTTGACTTCATTATTGGTAACAAAATGGTGAACTCCATGCCGCTTTAACAATCCACTTAAAGGTTTGTTTAAAAATTCTTTCCCCCGATCGGTTTGTAATTTTTGAGGCACGCGACCTTCACTGAAAATAGCTTTAAAGGCCTTGGATACCTCACCACTCGTCTTGTCTTTTAGGCCTAAGGCCCAGGCATATTTGGATAGAATGTCTATCACTGTTAAGATGTACTTAAAACCGCTGTTGTGTTTGGAGAACCGGTGCATATCCACCAAATCTGCCTGCCACTGCGCATCCACCTCTGAAACAATGGTCTTGTTTCTTTTAAAACGTATTCGAGCCGGTTTGTGTAAAGTGTAAGCATCCTGGTCTGAAAGCCATGCTGTTACCTGTCTTCTGTTTAAAGTTTTACTATGCTTTCTGGCCGCTTGAAAAAGAGGGTTGACCCCGCCGAAGCTCCCAACTTCCCCGGGGGCGTAATATATTTTCTTTAACAGCGCCGTCTGTGTAGACATGACTGTTACTGGTACCGTCTTTTACTACCACAAGTATGAAAGGGGACACATTCATATTGACACATTTAAATAAGTTTTATTAATCGCCTCGTTTAACACGACCTTTTACAGCCACCTGTAAAATGGATGCCATGACCCCCTACCCTAAGGGAGTCTCAGATGGTTCATTCTTCCATTTTGTCCTTTTCGGCTTGAGATCTGTGTCTCAGACATGAGCAAAAACAGCTGACGCAGGATATGTTTACTCCCACAGGGCTTCCAATGTGTAAGTTCTTAAAGGCCTCTAAAAAGGCATCGTCGACCTGTTGAGAAATTTTCAGAAAAGAAACCGTGTCAGCACCCCCACTGCTTGTTTTTTAATTTACGCAACCCCCGGTTCCTAACCCATTACCCACCCCTAATCGACCGCCGCTTCTTAAGCATTCATTTACCTGAGCGCCGTCTTTTCCGTTCGCTTTGTCCGCCGGTGCCTCCCCTGAGCCGCAATCGCCTTCCACCTCTGAGGGGGTGGACAAAGAGAGGCCGTCACGTTCATCGGGCTGTCTCACGAGGGTTTCGGGGTCGGGTTCCGGCGTATCCAGCAACGGCTGGGCCAAAGGGCTCCCCTCGGTCGCTCCCTCCTCCTCCTCAGAACTGTCGCTGATGTAGCGCTTTCTCCGCGGACGGTCAAAGACCCTCGGGGCTAAAACAAAGTCCGAAGTTCTCACGGGGGTGGTGAAGGAGTCCATGTTTCCTCTCAGCAGCCTTTCCGCGCTTTCGAAAACACGTGTCCTTGGTAAGAGATGGCCGCCTCCTCTGTCTGGCGCTGGGATTTATGGGGTAATGGTGCTGCACTCTGATTGGCGGAGGGCCTTGGGAGGCGTTCTTAGTGGGGTCACACGACTCCCTTCCGGAGGGGTCACCCCAACCCAGAAGTCACCCTGGTTGGTCAAAATCTCCTCTCGGGGAGGTCCTGTTGGGACGAAACCCCTCCTGATTGGTAGAGGGTGGTGGGGGGAGTTCTTAGAGGGGTCACACGACCCACTTCCGGACGGGTCACCCCCGCCCCAGAAGTCACCCTGATTGGTCAAAATCTCCTCTCGGGGAGGTCCTGTCGGGACGAAACCCCTCCTGATTGGTAGAGGGTGGTGGGGGGAGTTCTTAGAGGGGTCACACGACCCACTTCCGGACGGGTCACCCCCGCCCCAGAAGTCACCCTGATTGGTCAAAATCTCCTCTCGGGGCGGTCCTTTCGGCACAAAACCCCTCCTGATTGGTAGAGGGTGGTGGGGGGAGTTCTTAGAGGGGTCACACGACCCACTTCCGGATGGGTCACCCCACCCCGGAAGTCACCCTGATTGGTCAAAATCTCCTCTCGGGGCGGTCCTATCGGGACGAAACCCCTCCTGATTGGTAGAGGGTGGTGGGGGGAGTTCTTAGAGGGGTCACATGACACACCTTGCTTCCGGTCAGGTGGCACCTTGACCCCGGAAGTAATACCCCCATGGGGTGGGACTTCCGGTGACAGGTGGGAGGGACCAAGGGGTCAAGGGGCGGGGTTTAAGGGGTCAAGGGTCGGGGTTAGGGTTTGATTGATGGTAGGGCCCTTATACTACTGGGAGTCTTTCACAAAGTTAGAGTGTAGAACTATTCTAGTGCCCAGAGACCTTCTGTTTGGAAAGCTTTCAATAGTGAGCTGACTAAATATAAATATGAAAAAACCACAACATTTTTACTCACCAAGATGTGTACCAAATCATTGCGCCATCTTACTTTGGTTGTGACCTAAAATGCATGGTGTCATTTAAGTGCAGTTACGAGTGGAAAAGTGACAAGCTCTTTTCTGACATGCTGCTCTCCCCACCTGATAAGGGACCTTCTGCAGTGGTTCTCCATTCATCCTGTACATAGTGATCAACGACTCGATGTCTAGTTGGCAGCCGGTATCAAGCGGAGTGCCCCAGAGGTTGGTCCTGGGGCTGGTTTTGGCCAACAAGAGCAGCAGTGGTGCCTGCAGCCATACGCACATTACATATGGGTAGGGGCCCCCACACTGAGAGGGCCTCCAAACATGACTGGTGCTGTGATCACAACGCCACTCATTGAAACTTGGCCCGGCAGTGCCTCCGTCACATTTTCAGTTTAAGTGAGAGAGGTTCAGATGTGCGTACCATGTGAAAAATGTCTGGGGGTGCCCATGAAAAGCATATATGCCAAAATGTAAACAACATTTCTTTGTTCTGAAACAAGAAATCATTACAAGAGAAAAAAAATTATTTTTACTTATCTTAAAGAGTGTTGCCATTCCCAAAGCAGCCCTGATAGTGCTCCTTTCTCTAGAAAAGACTTGGTTCATTCTTTCTGCAAAATGTATCTCGTCAGCCTCAGTTAATTCATCATTGAGATTTGACAATAATCCCTGCCTTTCTTTCTAAAGATTCTCCATGTTTAATGGCTCTGTTATGTAATGTGCAGCAAGCCAGGAATATCTTGCAAACTTTTGGAAAGGTAGCACTGAAATGTTCCGCCAGGTTTATCTCAGCATCTAAACACCATTTTTTAAATGCCAAAGTTCTTTCAATTACTAATATCTGGTAAGTGTTGAGAATCAGTGTAATTTATGCCCAAGAATGTTAAGGGCTGAGAAATTAGGAAAACTTGTCTATATTCCAGGGGATGTCAAGTGTCACTAAAAGAAGAAAAAAGACCGAGGTTTACACATGTCCAGGCACCCTGGGAAAGGTCTCATGCAAGAGAATTTGGAACAAATTTCTGACTCAAGAGAATGCATGGGAAGAGAGAGAGTAAAAGCTCATATCTCCCAACAGGGGTGTGTGTAGGGTCAATTTTAGAGCATTCCCTTTTCTCCCCACTCACTTTAATAAAACAGATGGGTGGGTTAGTGTACGTGGGGTTTAAATTACTGAGTTTTGAGGAGGAAGGTGAAGAGAGAGGGTGGGCTTCTAGTTCACTGCAACAGTGGCCCAGGCATACACAGCAGCATGGAAGAAGGCAAGAAGATAACAGCAAGAAAAGGATGAGAAAAAGAGGTCAGAAGTAGGGTTTCAATTAGGAGAGCGAAAGGGGCACAGGGTAAGTATTAAGAAATGAAAGCAGAGAGATACAGGTGAGGGCAGAGTTGTGCAGAGGTTTGGAGGCAAACATCAGTTTCTCCTCAGGGATCGAGGACAGCCTGTCTTCACTCTCCACAACCTGACTTGCTGGTTTTAAATCTGAGCGCAGGGAGAAACAGCCAGACTTGGTAGAGTTTTGAGGTCTTTAGAGAGAGAGTCGTTTGTCTGATCTCTCCTTCATACCTTCAAGGAAATAGCAGGAAATAGAAGCCTAACACAAGGCCAAGAAACAAAGTGAACATTAAGCTACACCAGGTGAGCTCAGTACGGGAGTTCAGGGAAAAGGAGGCTTAACGAAGTGTCGATCTGGCCTGGTAACACACGGGATTGGAGGGGGGAAACAGAGCAGATGTTGCATAAGTTATTGGGCTCCATACAGGGATAACTGGGTGGCAATTAATGGCTTGCGACATACAGGTCAGGCTAAGTGATCTAATGGTCTCATCTTTTTTTTTAACTCCATTAAAGTTAGATATCTGCTCCAATGACCAGGGGCCCAGAGCATACCTTGAGGAGATAACTGAGGGTATGTCTACACTACGGGATTAATCCGAATTTATATAATTCGAATTTGGGAAACAGATTGTATAAATTCGATTGTATGCGGCCACACTAAGCACATTAATTCGGCGGTGTGCGTCCATGTACCGGGGCTAGCGTCGATTTCTGGAGCGTTGCACTGTGGGTAGCTATCCCATAGCTATCCCATAGTTCCCGCAGTCTCCTCCGCCCATTGGAATTCTGGGTTGAGATCCCAATGCATGATGGGGCCAAAAACATTGTCGCGGGTGGTTCTGGGTATATCCTCCCCCCTCTCCAGGAAGCAACGGCAGACAACCGTTTCGCGCCTTTTTCCTGGGTGAACAGTGCAGACGCCATACCACGGCAAGCATGGAGCCCGCTCAGCTCAAGACAGCAGTCATGAACATTGTAAATACCTCGCGCCTTATCGTGCAGTTTATGCTGAACAAGAACCTGGAAAACCAGGCGGCGAGGAGCAGGCTACAGCAGCGCGGCGACGAGAGTGATGAGGATATGGACATGGAATTCTATCGAACCGCGGGACCCGGTGCTTTGGAGATCATGCTGTTAATGGGGCAGGTTACAGGCATGGAACGCCGATTCTGGGCCCGGGAAACAAGCACAGACTGGTGGGACCGCATAGTGTTGCAGGTGTGGGACGATTCCCAGTGGCTGCGGAACTTTCGCATGCGTAAGGGCACTTTCATGGAACTTTGTGACTTGCTTTCCCCTGCCCTGAAGCGCCAGAATACCAGGATGAGAGCAGCCCTCACAGTTGAGAAGCGAGTGGCGATAGCCCTGTGGAAGCTTGCAACGCCAGACAGCTACCGGTCAGTCGGGAATCAATTTGGAGTGGGCAAATCTACTGTGGGGGCTGCTGTGATGCAAGTAGCCAAAGCAATCACTGAGGTGCTGCTACACAAGCTAGTGACTCTGGGAGATGTGCAGGTCATAGTGGATGGCTTTGCTGCAATGGGATTCCCTAACTGTGGTGGGGCGATAGATGGAACCCACATCCCTATCTTGGCACCGGAGCACCAGGGTACCCAGTACATAAACCACAAGGGGTACTTTTCAATGGTGCTGCAAGCACTTGTGGATCACAAGGGACGTTTCACCAACATCAACGCGGGCTGGCCGGGAAGGGTTCATGATGCTCGCGTCTTCAGGAACACTACTCTGTTTAAAGGGCTGCAGCAAGGGACTTACTTCCCGGACCAGAAAATGACCGTTGGGGATGTTGAAATGCCAATAGTTATTCTTGGAGACCCAGCCTACCCCTTAATGCCATGGCTCATGAAGCCATACACAGGCAGCCTGGACAGGAGTCAGGAGCTGTTTAACTACAGGCTGAGCAAGTGCAGAATGGTGGTGGAATGTGCATTTGGCCATTTAAAAGGTCGCTGGCGATCGCTACTAACTCGCTCAGACCTCAGCCAAAGAAATCTCCCCATTGTTATTTCTGCTTGCTGTGTGCTCCACAATCTCTGTGAAAGTAAGGGGGAGACCTTTATGGCAGGGTGGGAGGCTGAGGCAAATCGCCTGGCTGCTGATTACGCGCAGCCAGACACCAGGGCGATTAGAAGAACACACCAGGAAGCGCTGTGCATCAGAGAAGCTTTGAAAACCAGTTTCATGACTGGCCAGGCTACAGTGTGAAATTTCTGTTTGTTTCTCCCTTCATGAAAACCAGCCCCCTTTATTGACTCATTCATTCTCTGTAAGCAACCCACCCTCCCCCTTCCCCCAGCTTTCTTTCAAAGGAAATAAAGTCACTATCGTTTAAAAATCATGTATTCTTTATTAAGTGATTATAAACATAGGGAGAGAACCAAGAAGGTAATCTGGGTGAGGTTTGGGAGGAGGATAGGAGGGAAGTAAAAGGCCACTGAATAAATTCAATATAATGACAGCCTTTTGGTTGGGCTGTCCACTGGGGTGGAGTGGGAGGGTGCATGGAGCCTCCCCCCCCGCGTTCTTACACGTCTGGGTGAGGGGGATATGGAACATGGTGAGGGGGGAGGGAGGTTATACAGCGGCTGCAGTGGCACTCTGTCATCCTCCTGCTGCCGTTCCTGAAGCTCCACCAGACGTCGGAGCATGTCCGTTTGCTCACGCAGCAGCCCCAGCATTGCAGCCTGCCACCTCTCTTCTCGAGCGTCCCTCAAGACCTCACGTTCACTGGCATCTTTCCTAAATTTAGATACAGTGTCCTTCCACTCATTCAAATGAGCTCTTTCATTGCGGGTGGATTCCATTATTTCTGTGAACATGTCGTCTTGCGTCCTCTTTCTACGCCGCCTTATCTGAGATAGCCTTCGGGACGGAGGAGGGAGGCTTGAAAAATTTGCAGCTGCTGGAGGGAGGGTTGAAAGAAAGGAGAGAAGTTTTTAAACTGATACATTTTACAGAACAATGCTTATACTCTTTCATGGTGAAAAACACTATTCACATTACATAGCACATGTGATTTCAGTACAAGGTCGCATTTTCCATCTTAATATTGAGTGCCTGTGGCTTTGGTGTTAGAGATCACAGACGCAAGTCCGGGCAACAGAATTCAGCTTGCAGGCAGCCATGGTAAGCCATTGTCTTTCGGCTTCTGCGCCCTCCTTTCCCACATACCAAGCAAAGCCTGTTGACTGCTGCGGTTTTCCTGTTAACCGTCAGCAGCAGAAAACAAACTAACCCCCCCACCATCCAATTCTCTGGGATGATCGCTTTATCCCTCCCCCCACCGCGTGGCAGGTATCAGGGAAGATCCCTGCAGAAACCAAACTAACCCCCCCGCCCCCCACTCCCGCCATGAATTCCCTGGGATGATCAATGTACCCCTCCCCCCACCGCGTGGCAGGTATCAGGGAAGATCCCTGCAGAAACCAAACTAACCCCCCGCCCCCCCCCCCCCGCCATGAATTCCCTGGGATGATCAATGTACCCCTCCCCCGACCGCGTGGCTGGTAACAGGGAAGATCCCTGCTAGCCAAACGCGAAAAGCTCAGGGCCAATTCCCACCCCCCCCTGTGCTTGGCTAACTGCAGGGAAGGATTTCTTTTCAGCCACAGGCAAACAGCCCAGTAGGAACGGCCACCTCTGTCCCCTTAATTAAGCTCCCGTATTTCAACCAGGTTACCATGAGCGATATCACTCTCCTGAGGATTACACAGCAAGATAAAGAACGGATGTTGCTTGAATGCCAGCAAACACCGGGACCATACGCTGCCAGGCTTTGTCAGGCAATGATACCAGATTACTTGCTGCAAGCATGGCGTGGTCAAGTGTCCTACCATGGAGGACGGAATAAGGCTGCACTGCCCAGAAACCTTGTGGCAAGGCTTTTGGAGTACCTCCAGGAGAGCTTCATGGAGATGTCCCTGGAGGATTTCCGCTCCATCCCCAGACACGTTAACAGACTTTTCCAGTAGCTGTACTGGCCGCGAATGCATCCCAAGTCCTCAGGGCAAATTAATCATTAAAAAACCCTTGCTTTTAAACCATGTTTTATATTTTAAAAGGTAAACTCACCTGAGGTCCCTTCCATGGGGTCATGGTCTTGGCTACTGGCTTGGGAGGCTTGGGAGGGTACTTCAGTCAGGCTGAGAAAAAGATCCTGGCTGTTGGGGAGAACGGAGTGCTGGGTGCTCTCTGCAAGCTCGTCCTCCTCCTCCTCCTCCTCCTCTTCCCCATCCACAGAATCCTCAGGTGTAGCTGATGAGACTATCCCCGACCCAGAATCCACGGTCACAGGTGGGGTAGTGGTGGCAGCCCCCCCTAGAATTGCATGCAGCTCGGCGTAGAAGCGGCATGTCCGCGGCTCTGACCCGGAGCGACCGTTTGCCTCCTTTGTTTTTTGATAGGCTTGTCTGAGCTCCTTGACTTTCACGCGGCACTGATCTGAGTCCCTATTGTGGCCTCTCTCCATCATGCCCTTGGAGATTTTTTCAAAAGTTTTGGCATTTCGTCTTTTCGAACGAAGTTCTGCTAGCACTGAATCCTCTCCCCATATAGCGATCAGATCCAGTACCTCCCATGCGGTCCATGCTGGTGCTCTTTTTCGATTATCAGCCTGCATGGTTACCTGTGCTGATGAGCTGAGGTATCTGTGGTATCTGTGGTCACCTGTGCTCTCCACGCTGGGCAAACAGGAAATTAAATTCAAATTTTCCTCGGGCTTTTCCTGTCTACCTGGCCAGTGCATGCGAGTTCAGATTGCTGTCCAGAGCGGTCACAATGGTGCACTCTGGGACAGCTCCCGGAGGCCAATACCATCGAATTGCGGCCACACTAACCCTAATTCGAATTGACAAAATCGATTTTGGCGCTACTCCGCTCGTCGGGGTGGAGTACAGAAATCGATTTTAAGAGCCCTTTATTTCGAAATAAATGGCTCCGCTGTGTGGACGGGTGCAGGGTTAATTCGATTTAACGCTGCTAAATCCGAATTAAAGTCATAGTGTAGACCAGGCCAGAGTGTGAATAGTGCAGGTAAGATATTAACCAGACCCACCCAACAGAGTGCGTAGACCAGTGCAGACAGACTGTGGATCAAAAGCGAATACTTGGCTATTTGACCAAAACTAGGATTGGCCTCCCAGGGCCTTGTCCCACTCCTAGTTTGCCAATGCTTGGGATGAAAGGTACCCGTACACAGAGATCCAAAGACATAGGCCAGGGGGCGGGGTTTGGAATGGTAGTTTGACACAGGTTGTCTCTCTGCTAGGTGGTGTTTAAAGGGTCACAGATCCAAGAGGTTAGATTTCAAAGACGCGAGCTGGATCATTCGGGACACATTTCAGTCCCACCTGGGGAAAACCCCATCTTCCTAGCCTCTTTCCTCACTTGTCCACCTCCTAAGTAGAGCTGCTGTAGGAAGCAGGCTGAGCTCCCGCCCCCTCTCCTCAGCAACCCAACACCATTCTCACAGCAAGGTAGGGGGGAGAAAGGAGCAAAAAGACACCAGCAGCTCAGGTTAGACCTGCTCCCTCCTCTCCTTCCCATTAGCAACAGGAATGACTGCTCTGCTCCTCCCCTTTCCTCCTCCCTGCAACACCCCACCTGGGAAGTGGGGCAAGGAGACCCTGTTGCTGCCCCCCAGACTTGAGAGAGGGGTGTGAAGAACCCCAGGAGCTGCAGAGGTGAGGTTGGGGGGAGGTAGAACAGGTGGGGGTAGGGATGGGACTAATTTGAGGGTTGGGGAAGAATTAATTGCTGGGCAGGTAACAGACAGATGTGGGGGTGATGAGACCCTCTCCACACCTCCCCGACACACACAAACACACACACACACACACACACACACACACACACACACACACACACACACACACTCACTTGTTTCAGACCACTTTAATCACTGCTGCTAGGCACAAGTCTAGGCATTATTTTCTACCCATTTTCAGAGTTAAGACACTTCTGAGTGAGTTGCTCTCAGATGTCACCCACTATTGGATACTCTATTGTGGGTTTTCAGTAAGTATAAATCTGGAGTAATTTTCACATTATTTACTAATTCTTCCCAGTGTGTCTGGAATTTCACTGTTTGCCAGCTGCCTGCTAAAACGGTTTGAATGCTCTTTTTGGTAGTGTCCTTTCTGGGTAGTTGCAGGTCTCTCCCATGTATATAAAATAGAACACAATGGGTTAAATATGGAGGGGAGATATTCAGGGTTCAACCACCTCAATCCCAGAAACCTAGGGCCCACTGGCAGCACACCGCTAATGGGACCCTACACAGAGCTTTAGGCTCCAACAGCCTAGCACAGAAATGTCATTACGGCGAGAGAGTTCTACAGTTCCAAAGGCTGTGGTTTGTGTCCTCCAATCTTAGGACAAAGGACAATTATAAACCTTTGCCCCGGCTGCTCTCTTTAATGTTTAGTTTATAATACCATTTTGCACTTCTATATGGATTTCCATGCAAGGATCTAAAAGTGCTTTGCAAACACTGATGCATTTAGATTCAGAATATATATGAAGGTCAGTAAACTTATCTGAGTTCTACAGAATGGGAAATCAAGGAACAGAGAGGTTAAATCATCAAGAGTCATACAAGCGTCTGTTGGAAAGTCTGGAGTAGAACCCGATCACCTGTGTCCTAGTCATTTTTGTTGTTATACTGGGGTTGGGAAGGGCATCCTTGAGCTACAGGCAGTGCCAAACCTTATTGAAACCGGTGGGCATGATAGCTATCTTAAAGGAGTAGTTAAATGCCCCCTCATTTAGTGATAGCTGAAACAATTGAAGCCACTGCCCAAATAATAGAATACCATGGCAAGGCTGGAGTAAGGGCTGAAAGGTTTTCCCTGGGGACTGAATGCAAATTCAGGGGGTGTGGGTGGAGGTCGGTGTGAGTCAGAAGCAGCCAGAGGAAAGCAGAAAGCAGCAAAATGCTAGGAGGCAAGAGAAGCACCCTGAGAGAAAGCCAAGAGAGCTTTATGGGCAGAGGGCTGGGTGAAGAGAAGCTGGGAAATGTGAGCATGGAAACTGTTTCCTGTTTGATTCCTATTCTGTTCAGGAAAACAGCACCCAATGTACATTCTTTGTAATTAAACAGGATTGCATCAAATAAATATTTAACTCCATCATCGATTTCTCACCCTAATAGAAACCACCAACAAAGCCCCGAATATTGGCTAATCACTCAAGCTAGAAAGGGTAAACTATTTATATTACAACAGCACCTACAGGCTTCAATCAAGATCAGTGTCCCATTGTGCTAGGAACTGTACAAACACACAGTAAGAGACTGTCCCTCCCCAAAGAGGCTAAGTGGAGAAGGCGGGTGTACGGCAGGAAGAGAAATAGAGGCACAGAGATGAGGTGGTTGGCCCAAGGCCACCCTGCAAGTCAATGAGTAGGACCCAGGTCTTCTGAGTCCCAGCCTAGTATTTTATTCATTAGACTATGCTGCCTCTTGAGCCCTCACCTCAATATTATCTCCCTATCTCCTAGGAAATCTATGCAAGTATATTAAAAACTGTTTGCAGATTTCTTTGCATTTTGCACACCATATTGATTGTGAAAGATAATAATAATTAAGAGGCTCATATTCGAGCACATTTTGAATTTTAAGCCCCTGCACTCATTCAGATGAAATAACAGGAATAGTTTGCAGTGAACTGTAGTGCAAACTCAGTATGAAATGTGCCTTTATGCTGGAGACAATTTGACACATGATCCACTTACCATACATGCAGGTTCAAAAGAAATCTGTTCAGAATTGTGCCAAGTTCTGAAAGTATTTTTGATCAATGTGCTTTGGAATTCTGAAGAACGTTAATTCCATATCCTATTCTCCAAAATGTCTGCTTTAGACACAATTTATGAGCGTACTTGTCAGGATATATTTAAAACCCTTTAGATTCCCAAGTACAGGAATAAAACACATATCACTACCACCTTCCTTAACATATTAGGATATAAATCAAGTGAGAGAGTCAGGGTTTTCTTAAGTAAGGAAAACCATTGCATTTAAAAAGAGAGTTAAGTACTTATTTATCAGTGTACAATGTCTCAAATTCCTTTCTGTCAAGAGCGATTTAAAGGGGATTGTCCTGAGGGGTTGAAATTAATGCACACTTAGCACTGGGAAGTTAAGTCTACTTCTTTACTCTGTCTAGTTCTCATATGGAGCCTAAAAGGGTGGGGATCTATTGGCTTCTTGTCCAAACTATGTGAAAATGTCTTAGGAGAAAAAAATTGGAAAAATGATCTGAATTTATCAGCAATCTTCTTGTCTTACCCAGCCATCTATCATCTGTGCAGTTTAGGGTTATTTTAAGGTGCTCAGCACCAGAGTATCTAGGGGCTATATTTTATTGGAGATACTTCTTCATGCCCCCTGAAATGCAAGTTTTACTGATTAGCCAGGTTACACCAGACTGAAGGGAGGGTTGTCATATAAGGTGGTTGATCATACTCAAAGAGTACTTATCAATGGTTCACAGTCAAACTGGGAGGCCGTATCTGTGAAAGGGTTCACTTTCATCAGATGGCGCCCCCTTGTGGCTGCTCTGGGGAAATCAGCTCTTGGCTGGTCTAATACCCTCTTCTGTTGGTTACCAAGGAGCTAACCCCTCTCTCCCCCTCGTCAGGACTCAGCCTTCCAGCCAGGTCGCTATGTAGTACTCCCCTTCCAGGGTAACAAAGTATCTCCAGACCAGCTGTCCAGTAGGTGCTCCTGTGCCACTTCCCAGTGGGTGCTAGGGGAGCCCAGCCCTCCTTCCCTCCACCACTGAGTTCCATTCCAGGGACCCTATATCAAGCAGTTAAGATCTGCACAGTCCTACCCCTTGCTGCTCTTTCCCTGGGCTTCGTCCTACTCAGGTTCCTTTCCCCACAACTCCTCTGGGGCGGACCCTTCTTCCAGTACTAGAAGCCTGGGGCTTATTCTCTCTTTTGGGTTTTCACTTCTCTTCCGCGTTGCTCCCAGAGAGGGAATGCAGACTCTCTCCCTACAGCCCCTTTCTGCTGCAAACTTCCTGGCTTTATAATCCAGCCTGCTCCTCTCCAGCTGGACTTGTTCAATGAGGCCTGGCTCTCCCTCCAGGTACAGCCAGGTACTTTAATTGACCCCTCAGGCCCACATTAACCCCTTTAAGGCCTTTTTGGGATGCGCACCCCATCACTGGAGTGAGTCCTGGGTCGGATATTTTCATTAATGGCCTGGATAATATGCTTGTAAAATTTGAGGATGACACCAAGCTGGGAGGAGTTGCAAGCACTTTAGAAGACAGGATTAGAATTCAAAATGACCACGACACATTGGAGAATTGGTCTGAAATCAACAAGATGAAATTCAATTAAAGTAAGTGCAAAGTATTAAATTTAGGAAGGAAAAGTCAAATGCACAAACACAAAATGGGGAATAACTGCCTACATGGTAGTACTGCTGAAAAGGATCTAAAGTATAGTGGATCACAAATTTAATGACTGAACAATGTGATGCAGTTGCTAAAAAGGCTAATATTCTGGGGTGTTTTAACAGGAGTGCTATATGTAAGACACTGGAGGCAATTATTCCACCCTATGTGGCACTGCTGAGGCCCCAACTAGAGCACTGTGTATAATTCTGTGTGCCACACTTGAGGAAAGATGTGGACAAATTGGAGAGAGTTCAGAAGAGAACAACATAAATGATAAAAGAAAACCTGACCTATGAGGACAGGTTTAAAAAAACTGGGTATGTTCAGTCTTGAGAAAAGATGCCTGAGGGGGGACCTGATAACAGTCTTTAAATATGTTAGGAGGGTGATCAATTGTTATGAATGTCCACTGGAGGTAGGTCAAGAAGTAATGGGCTTAATCCCCAGCATGGGAGAATTTGGTTAGATATTAGGGAAAACTTTCCAACTATAAAAGTTAGTTAAGCTCTGAAATAGGCTTCTAAGAGAGGCTGTGGAATCCTCATCTCTGGAGATTTTTAAGAAGAGATTTGACAAATACCTGTCAGGGATGGTCTAGGTTTACTTGGTCTGAACTCAGGGCAGGTGAACGGACTTGATGACTTCTCAAGGTCCCTTCCAGTCCTACATTTCTATGCCTCTATGACTCCACCTGTCCTTTGAGATTTTGAAACAGGAGACAATGGGAGTTAAGAACACAGCATCTGAAAGATCAGGCCTTATTAACTTTTGCACTTCATCTCCAACACACAGAAAAGGGCTTATCTGTACCATTCCTTTTTTAGCTCCTTCGGTAGGTCTAATAGTACCATTCAGAAACAGAATGTTGCATTGCACAGAAGACGAAAATTCAGAGAAAGTGGAAAAACTGCACAGACACTTTAGGTCAGGTCTGCCTTCAGTTGTGATGGTGCAGCTCTATGGACTTCCTTAGTAAGTCATTGGGCCAAGCTGAAATCTGGTGTTAATCAGTTGCAACTCAAACAGAACAGAATTTGACTCTATCTTCAAGTCAACAGGGTCCAGTTCAGAGGAGATCACTCTGCCCAGAGCTTGTAAATCACGACATACATTCAGGTTGCTACAGAAACGATGATCATACTGCATATAGTTGTGACACTGAAAAGGAGGACAATTTTCCTTGTCCATTGCCATGGATGCTTCAGCAGCAGTGCAACCCCCCTCTGAAGAGAACATTGGACAATTAAGGTTTCTGCTTACACTTAAACACCAAGTTTGCTTACCAGGCAGCAGATAGCATTCAAAGGGTCTTTTAACTGCTTCCGATGCCATGATGTTTCTGTGATCCTGTAGTTCCTGTTCAGTTTCCCCTTTCTTATTACTGAAGAGATGACACATCCCTATAAAGGAGAATCTCCCAAATGCCACCCTGTTATGCATAGTAGCTTTACCTTTGCATGACCTTTGGGGAGTGTGGGGAGGTGCGGAATGCTAGACACTTGTTGATATCTGAATGAGGTTATTATGAGCATGGCAAGGTTTTTTTGCAGTTCCACAAGAGTCATCTATTCTGTTTCTTTTTCTCAAGGAGCCAGGCTGACAGCTCATTTGGCTTTGTAACTCTTTCATTACATATATGCAAGGTTTAAAAAAAAAAAAAAATTCAAGCCCCTGCTCCTTTTTCTGTGATCCTGGGTCAGAATATGTTACAGGAGCATTAATGCCTGGAATTGAGTTGTACAGCGCATCAGTATCTACTCTCTTACTAATCACATGCGAACACAGATATTTATTTCTTGTGATCAAAGGTGAAAATTGGTCTATGAGTAGCATGTTGTCTTTTCTGTTAATCAGAGAGAATAAAGTGTGGGACCCTGAGCACATTCACGTGATTTTATTAAATAAATTCAGACGTATAGCAAGGTAGGGATTTCATTACTTGCAAGGTGAAAAGGTATTGTTTTCCCAACCGAAGCAGAATTCCCTGGAAAGAGTAGTCTTAAAAAGAGATAGGACAGACCACGGCCAGCTCCAGGCACCAGCGCAGGAAGCAGTTGCTTGGGGCGGCACATTTGGGTCTTTGGCAGCAATTCGATGGCGAGTCCCCCGGTCCCTCTCGGAGGGAAGAATCTGCCGCCGAATTGACGCTGAAGAATGAAGCGGCAGCGGTAGAGCTGTCACCGAAGTGCCGCCAATCGCGGCTTCTCTTTTTCCCTACTGCTTGGGGCGGCAAAAACACTGGAGCCGGACCTGGGACAGACCATACAACCCAAGTCAGGATGGCTGGGAGAAAACCTGTACCTCCCACTCAAGTCTGAACTAGTCTGAACACCTTTACATCCCTTGTGGGGTATTCCTCAGGGGCTTGGCGGACATGGTCTTCCCAGAACCATGATACACCATGATCCCTGCAGCCACTTCGGCCCAGATTCACAAAGGTATTTTGCACCTAAGTCACATGGTTTTGATTGTGAGATGTGGAAATGGGGTGCAGTGGTTCTACAGCATGCTCTCTGCTCCCTCTTGAGAACACAAAAATCACCTCTGTGTCAAGCCCAAGTGTTTGGGGCTCCTTAGCTCTGAAAAGAAGGCCAGGGGTGAGGAGATTTGGGACAGCGGAGCAGCTGTATTCTGGGGTATGGTCCTCTCTGAGCAGAGGCAATATTAGTTCATTCATTAGTTAATGAAACTCTAGACACTATTAAATCCTGCTTCGCAATGCATTTGGAGAGGGAGACCCACATTACAGCCTTGCTGCCATGAAGAAGTGGGGTGCTCGCCATCACCGAGGAGCCAGCTCCCCACACAATGGTAACATCTGCACCCTCTCCCACATACACACAGAGTCCCTGAATCTCAAGTGTTCAGACACTGTCTTCTGCTTCCTTAATGGCTCCCCAAGCCCATCTTCTGAGGTGAGCAGTCAAGGAAGTTCTGTGAGGTTCACCTCACTGAGTCTGCATGACTTTGTTCCCTTCCCATAGGCTTTACCCCTATGGGAAAGTAAAACAAGCCCCTATGTTAATGGTTTAAAGGGATATTGTCTGGTCAAATTTGGGTTTGCATAGAAAATAATTGTTTACAAACCCAGAATCTTTCCGAAAAGTTCCCTTAGAAGTTTAGATAAACAATAGAAAGAGAGAGGTTTTTAAATAACTATTCCCCAGCAATATTTATGACCCAAACACTGCAGCCTTGTGCTAATGGCAGAGGGCCTGCAAGTGATCAGAACTAGTAAGAGACAGTGTCGGGCACAGCCTTAAAATTGGATATTTATACATGCTGCAGTTCGGGCCATGGTGCCCATTCCATTCGAAACAGAGAGTCCTGCAATGGGAACTATTCCCACTGAGCAAGGTTTGCAGAATCAGTTACCAAATCTAGCGCCCTAGGCTAGATAGAACATGACACGGCCCAGGGAGAGAAGATAATAGGCAAGGAGGTGGAAACAAGAGAGAGAATTACACAGGATAAGGTCATGAGATTACTAGTTTTTGCTTTGTATGCCTCATAGTATAGTAGTTTTGATAGCTCCCAGGAGCATGATTTAGGTGCTGTGCAGAACAGACAGGCCCAGCCATGCCAGTGCCATATTTATTGTTATAACTTTATTTATTAAGTTAGCATGAGAGCATTTGTATACTGATTGACTCAGGACAAAACATTGATGGCTGTTTCTTTTCTGGATAATCATTCACACAGCGCATTCCTGACCCCAATGTTGTTATAAAAAGGAAGCTAAAAAGTGACTATGGATTTCCTTGACTAAATGATAAGTGCCAATGTGTCACTTTATAAAATCCTAACTTCATTCAAATTGGTTTCCTCAGGACTGACTCACTGCCATTTCCCTAAGCAACAGTCACAGCTGGACCCCAGTGCAATACTTCATAGTAATAATTGCATTTATTCTTGCTGTCAAGGAAACTCAATTGACGTTTTTTGGAAACCCACCCTATTACCTTTGGCAGCTTGCAAAAGTCAATTTTATTCAACGAAATTGCTCATGTGCACACTCTCAAAGGCCCCAGACTTACATTTTTCACTGGAAATCTCACAGTAATGGGTTGCCTTTATTCTTAGCATTCCGGAAACACATTTTAGAGTTTTCTGTTATAAAAAGCCCTGCTATTACCTGCCAAAGCCTGCAGAAGTAAATTATCTTCACTCAGCTATGCATCTGCACACACTGCAGAGTGAGTGGAAAGGAAGGTTCCAAGGGTGCAATGAATGCATCCTAACACAAAGCTGTCCCTACTCTCCTGTGGGTGCTGTGCATTTACCAGGGGGTCGGGGGAAAGCAAAGCTATTGTCCTGCCCTCCTCTGCACCGGTCTGTAGGGCAGCACTGGTTGATGGGAGGGGGAGCTGGCTACACACTATTAAAGGAGGTGCAGTAACAGGCACACACATCCTGCCTGCCTGGGAACCCCATCAGATGAGCAAGCACCGGGACGGAGAATGCCCCCCAGTGCTCAGCCAGTGGTTGGGTAGCTCCATGCTTCCTCTTACTATGGGCTGACCCCAAAAAGCACCATCCAGCTCTATTCGATGTAGCACCCTTCATACCCTCTAAAGGCTCAGTATCCCCACTTTAGAGGTCTCACCTAGGGATTCTTCCTCCCAACCCCCAGCGAGACTTCCTCCCGGCTCAACCTTCCCCTTCACATGCTCTCTGGCCTCTCTTCCTCACACCCCCACCTCTCAACCCAGAAACAGTCTTCCTTCTCTCCCGCCACAATTTTAGTCTCTCAAGATTCCTCCCCATATCCTATGTGTTCTCTCTTTCCCACCTCCCTTATCTTCAGAGCATCTCCTTCCCAGACTGTCACCTCTCACCCTGGGTTTGGCCAGAGCGTCCCCTGATTTTTACTACCCATCATCTCCTCAGCTCAGCCACCCTTCCCTAGGCTCTTTATCCTGGCAAGGCTTCCCTCTTCAAGCTTTGGTGTGTACTAGCTGCCCATGCCATCCATCTCCCTCCCCATCCATCTCCAGCAATCCTTGCTATCCTATCTCTCAGGTGTGTGAGAGAGACAGTAGATATTCAAAAAACAAACAAAACAAACAAAACAAAAAACAAACAAGCCAAACCAAGAGTCCTTGTGGCACCTTAGAGACTAACAAATGTATTTGGCCATAAGCTTTCATGGGCTAGAACCCACTTCATCAGATGCATGAAGTGGTAAATACAGGAGCAGGTATAAATACATGAAAGGATGGGAGTAGATGTACCAAGCGTGAGGTCAGTCAGTCATTACAAAACCTAAACCTATTTTCCCCAATACTAATTTCCCCCTACTGTTACTCACACCTTCTTGTCAACTGTCTGAAATGGACCACTTTACCACTTCAAAAGTCATCTTTCGCCCCTTGGTATCCTGCTGTTAAGTGAATTGTCCCGTTAGACTGATTCAGAGGAAGATTCAGAGCTCAGAACCGCTGACAACTTCCATGAAAGGTTTTGCACTTGGGGGAGGAAATGGGCCTGATCGATGTGGTGCATACCAATGCCCCTAGATTCAGTTGTAATCCATCACTGGGCCACAGTCTTGGGTCTTTGTCTTACATTATTATTACAGACAGTGCTTATGTAACCCACTAGGTTAGTATGTGGCCCTGGTCCCACCCTGTGCCTAATCAGCAGATGACGAGAGTCTGTTACAGCCCCAGCTAGGGAGCTATGCCTCTTTATCTCACATTTTGAGGTAGATCTTGGGTGTGGGTCAGCTAAGAGATAGCCATCACACATAGAATCCTAGAATATCAGGGTTGGAAGGGACCTCAGGAGGTCATCTAGTCCAACCCCCTGCTCAAAGCAGGACCAATTCCCAACCAAATCATCCCAGCCAGGGCTTTGTCAAGCCTGACCTTAAAAACCTCTAAGGAAGGAGATTCCACCACCTCCCTAGGTAACCCATTCCAGTGCTTCACCACCTTCCTAGTGAAAAAGTTTTTCCTAATATCCAACCTAAACCTCCCCCACTGCAACTTGAGACCACTACTCCTTGTTCTGTCATCAGGTACCACTGAGAACAGTCTAGATCCATCCTCTTTGGAACCCCCTTTCAGGTAGTTGAAAGCAGCTATCAAATCCCCCCTCATTCTTCTCTTCTGCAGACTAAACAATCCCAGTTCCCTCAGCCTCTCCTCATACATCATGTGCTCCAGCCCCCTAATCATTTTTGTTGCCCTCCGCTGGACTCTTTCCAATTTTTCCACATCCTTCTTGCAGTGTGGGGCCCAAAACTGGACACAGTATTCCAGATGAGGCCTCACCAATGTCGAATAGAAGGGAATGATCACGTCCCTCAATCTGCTGGCAATGCCCCTACTTATACAGCCCAAAATGCTGTTAGTCTTCTTGGCAACAAGGGCACACTGTTGATTCATATCCAGCTTCTCATCCACTGTAACCCCTAGGTCCTTTTCTGCAGAACTGCTTCCTAGCCATTCAGTCCCTAGTCTGTAACAGTGAATGGGATTCTTCCGTCCTAAGTGCAGGACTCTGCACTTGTCCTTGTTGAACCTCATCAGGTTTCCTTTGGCCCAATCCTCTAATTTGTCTAGGTCCCTCTGTATCCTATCCCTACCCTCCAGCGTATCTACCACTCCTCCCAGTTTAGTGTCATCTGCAAACTTGCTGAGAGTGCAGTCCACGCCATCCTCCAGTTCATTAATGAAGATATTGAACAAAACCGGCCCCAGGACCGACCCTTGGGGCACTCCGCTTGAAACCGGCTGCCAACTAGACATGGAGCCGTTGATCACTACCCATTGAGCCCGAGGATCTAGCCAGCTTTCTATCCACCTTATAGTCCATTCATCCAGCCCATACTTCTTTAACTTGCTGGCAAGAATTTTGTGGGAGACTGTATCAAAAGCTTTGCTAAAGTCAAGGAATAACACATCCACTGCTTTCCCCTCATCCACAGACCCAGTTATCTCATCATAGAAGGCAATTAGGTTAGTCAGGCATGACTTGCCCTTGGTGAATCCATGCTGACTGTTTCTGATCACTTTCCTCTCCTCTAATTGCTTCAGAATTGATTCCTTGAGGACCGGCTCCATGATTTTTCCAGGGACTGAGGTGAGGCTGACTGGCCTGTAGTTCCCCAGATCCTCCTTCTTCCCCTTTTTAAAGATGGGCACTACATTAGCCTTTTTCCAGTCATCCGGGACCTCCCCCGATCACCATGAGTTTTCAAAGATAATGGCCAATGGCTCTGCAATCACATCCGCCAACTCCTTTAGCACCCTCGGATGCAGCGCATCCGGCCCCATGGACTTGTGCTCGTCCAGTTTTTCTAAATAGTCCCGAACCACTTCTTTCTCCACGGAGGGCTGGTCACCTTCTCCCCATACTGTGCCGCCCAGTGCAGCAGTCTGGGAGCTGACCTTGTTTGTGAAGACAGAGGCAAAAAAAGCATTGAGTACATTAGCTTTTTCCACATCCTCTGTCACTAGGTTGCCTCCCTCATTCAGTAAGGGGCCCACACTTTCCTTGACTTTCTTCTTGTTGCTAACATACCTGAAGAAACCCTTCTTGTTACTCTTAACATCTCTTGCTAGCTGCAACTCCAAGTGTGATTTGGCCTTCCTGATTTCACTCCTGCATGCCTGAGCAATATTTTTATACTCCTCCTTGGTCATTTGTCCAATCTTCCACTTCTTGTAAGCTTCTTTTTTGCGTTTAAGATCAGCAAGGATTTCACTGTTAAGCCAAGCTGGTCGCCTGCCATATTTACTGTTTTCTACACATCGGGATGGTTTTTTCCTGCAACCTCAATAAGGATTCTTTAAAATACAGCCATACGATTATCAAACTTCTCCTAGAACAGCATGGGGCCATTGGGCAGGTAGCACTATTCTATCCTATCTGAGAGGCCCGGACATTTCAGAGCAGGGGTCCATTAAGGGTGTGCAGTGAGTGAGTACCCCAGGGGGAGAAGATCTGTGTTAAATGACTAAGTTCAACTAGGACTGTTTCCCCATCCTCTCCCCCACAGAATATTTCAGGCCAGACTCTGTCCACCTCCTGGGCAGCTGCTGCAGGAGAGGGGAAGGTAGATGGAGCTTGTGCCTCCCACAGTTGCTAGGCTGAACTGCAGCTCTCTTTCTCCGACTTTGTGGGGACTGCTTCTGCCTAGCACTGCTAGCCAGCCCAGAAGGGGCTTGGAGGGCTGGGAAGGAGGCAGATCCACGTCACGCTCAGAAGGCAGTGCACTTCAGATGGGCAGTAGCCTGCCGGTGCTCTCAAGAGCTCCGGGGCAGTTTGCTTGCTAGAGAGTCAATGCCCCTCGGAGCTTCTTCTGCAGTGGCACAGCTCTATGCCTGTTGCGGCTTCAAGGCACAACTGGACCTTCAACCTCAGGCTAGCCAAGAAGCACAATTTCCCAATTAATTTACAATGAAAATTGTATGTGTGAGATCTTGTTAGGACTCCCATAGACCACGGGACTTCTGTATATTTTGCCTATTACCAGCCTGTAGAAAGATACCTGTTCACCTTCAGCAAAAGCCCAAAGGAACAAAAAGTAGAGTGTCCCATGCTGTGTGCATCTGCTAAGCAGGTAAGAGAATTTGAGCAATAAACTTTCAAAAATTCTTTCCTCCTTGGTGAGTCTTAACTAACTGGTTCTTTCTATTGCTGCCATTTCCTCAAAGCCATGGAAATTCATAGACAATATCCCATGACATTGCCAGTCCAAGTCTCATTTGCACGTGCAATCCATGGTATTTGCAGTGTCACAGTGAGGAAATACCGAGAGGAATTCACAGGAGGAAAGACTTTGAAGTTAATTTATATCTGTGTGGAATACCGCCCTTCACACAATCTGATCACTGGTGCATTTAAAACAGATTTCTGTGCTAACCCAAAATCAAATATGAACATTCAGTTTAACATTAATTGCCACCTTTTAGACACCAGAGAAAGATTGCTTAGACAAAATAGAACTACTCCACTGAAATAAATGTACACATCTAAAACTCATGGGGCTTCAATTTATGGCTCTATTGAGGAGACAGTTAACAGAAAGAGAACCTTTAATAAGATACAGAGAAAGATTACACATGACTTTTGACTCCTATTTGTAAAAGAAATTTGATTTGGAAGATTTGAGCAACACAAATTGTACTGGTTAAAGTGAGGGGTTAGCATCACTCATGGAAAGTTTTATTTTGAAAAGAACAGAAATATGGTAATACACTGAGTCAATAAAGACATCTCAAGGCTGAGAACTGGCAACTGGCAATGTTTTTCCCCTGTAAAATGTTGCCTGGGGGAATTTAAACCACATAATTCAAAATGACATACCTCTAGACCTTATTTTTTCTTAAAAGAGGAAAAGACATTATTTCCACAGAGTACATTTTTCCTCCCCTGAGTTGGCATAACCAGAAACAGAATTTCCTCAGAAAGAAAATATATCAAATATTTAAGATAAATATGAAAAGTTTTTTTAAGCAATCCATATGCTCTTGTGTAGCAGTCCATTATAAAGGAAGCTTCCTGCTTCCCCCAGAGGTCTGAAGGCACCTGGGAGAAATTAAGTGGAAAACATACTGGTATTAGAAAATATTATCAAGTATCTTTGGAGAGCAATGCTGGGTTGCTCACTTTGCTTGAACCGGACCACTGAAAAATATTCCAAAGCTGCAGAAATGTTCCTCTCCCCTCTATAGCTTTAATTATTAGTATTATGGCAGTGATGGTGCTGGAGACTTTCCAAACGTATAGGAGAAAGTCCTTGCCCTGCAAAGCTTAAACAAGCCAACTGCTCGGTGACTAGTCAGTTCAATGAAAGCCAGTCTCACTTTCCCCAAAGCAAGCAGTTTTGAGGCAGACTTTGCAGAACACCCTTAGAAAAGGGTCACCTCCACAGATGTCCCCCACCCCCAATCCAATCCACAGATGCCCCTCGAGGGGGTCAGGGAGGAGAGACCCAGGCGGAGAGCTGTTAGTGTAGGATTATTCTCCCCTCTGGAGGCAGTGGATATCATGGATGGGGTTGGTATTGATAGCAGCACTATCTTCTGCCCTAAGCTTGTGTCCCCTTCAGTGAGATGTGGCTGGCCAATGGCACCATAACACCTAAAGGAGCCATTCTGAAAGGGAAGCCCCAGAAGAACAGCATAAAATAGAGCAGTCCTCTGATGACTCCACAGCCACAGGAGTCCTTTCCCTGCCAATACCCAGCACCTGTACAGTTGGAGGCGATGCCTCCTGCCTCTCATGTAACTAAGTCACTCCCACCATGAGGAGGCAATTAGTTGTAAACTTGCAATGGTCATCTCAGATGTTCCTGGCTCCTCTCTCCCTGTCAGTTTTTCCATGGGGGTGGGGGAAGGAGGAGTGAAATGGCCCTAAATTTGAAATGAAGGAACAGCAATGTTGCTGTTGGCTGGTCTGAGGAGATTCCTTCATGTCACACCCATGACCCTAATATTTTACGATAGCCAGAATCCAAGCATATCCTATTTGTATGCGGCTTTCATTTTTGCGTGTTTCTGCTCTTTTGGGGTGGATTTATGCCCCTTGTTCATTGAGATTCAAGATTAGAGGGTTTTTTTAAACAAATATTTGGGAATCCTTTTGGAAGACAGATGCTTGAAACATAAGATTATTACTGATCAGACTTAACACAGGCAGTCACACATGTTGCTAAATCAAACTGCTGCTGGGAATGGGCGAGCTTTCCAAGACTTGTTTCCAATGGGACATAATGCTGGAAAAGTTTACCTAAAAATTCACCATTAAACTCAATCCTAGAAGTAAAAGGCGGACACTCTATTAAATACAGTTGAAGCTGAGAGGAAGTGAGCGGGTGGAATAGGAGTTGAGATATTTTGCCTTCACTAGCTAATGCCCTTCTGACTGTCATGCCAGCCGGAATGTTACCAGTACCATATCCTTCACAAGGTCTCAAAAAACAACATTTTTTTAAGGACAACCATGACTGAAAATTAAAGCTCTTTGGGGGAATAAAGAAAGGACTTCAAAGTAATAGAAAATGCTAAATCTGGAAATTTGTTTTTCATGGAAGTAGAAACCTATAGTTTTATATTCCAAAATGTAATGAGTAGAATTTGGTTTCTACACATGGAATTGTGCCCCCAAATTAACAAATTCCAGATTAAATGCCTATTCCAAAACTGAAGAGTGCTTTCTCCATCTGTAAAACGATAAGACAATAAATGCCATTACACAGTCAACATGTACTGTTGTGATAACTGAGCCTAAAAGTTTACCCTAAGTTTAATTGTAAAAAGTATATGATCTTATGTATTATAAGAGGTTACAATAACCTAAAACAACAAATGTTGTAGGTCAAGTTGCTTTCAATAATGAATGTTATAAACAGGCACAAGAGAACCAGACAGAAAGACTAAAAGTTAGTCCAAAGGAAAAACAGGCCTTGTTGACATAATTCAAGGACTATGCTGAAACCATGTCTGGTTAAAAAACAAAACAAAAGAGTAGAACTGGCAATTCATGTACCGAAATAAGTGTGTTGGATATTAGGTCTAATTGGTGGACAAAATAGTGAGGGAATGGGCTATTTCACCCATCACTCCCTATTTCGGTCCTTAAAGAAACAAATTTAGGAAGGAAAAAACAGAAGAACAGACAGAGGCTATTGGAGAGAGTTTTACCATAATGGCTGCCACCCTCACCATCTCCTGAGAACCTGGACCTTGTTTGTCCTAGTCCTAAGGGTTGCCCTGACCAGACTGGGATAGAGAGAGGGACCCAGATGACATTGCCACGTCTACCAGCTCTGTCTGAATCCCAACCACCGCCAGGGATGAAATGGGATTGGACTTTAACAACAACAGCTCCAGACCATCTCATCTAACGTCTTCTCTTTTACCCCCAAAGGTCAGTTATCACCATTTTTGTTATCATCTAAGAGACAAGGGGGTGGGGAGCTTCCTTCAAAAACTCTTTCTAGCTAAAGGGAAAGGGAACAAGGGGTGTTGTTAAAATGAAAGCCTTTTTTGATGCTTTACATTTCAACTGCTTTAATTGTTTTTCTCTCTTTTCTGTATTGTTAAAAAAAGGTGAAAGATATTTAATGGTGTGTTTGCCATGGTAAAAATAAGCAGGCAGAGGTCTCTGTATACCAAACAAACTATTTAACACTCTTTAATGTTGGACAGTGATTGGGTTATTTGAACACTTTTGGCTCATTTGTTTCATCTAAATACATACAATACCCACCGTTATTTTCTACTCTAGATAAGAACATGTACTAATCTGGATGGTACTATATTTGTTAACTCAAACAGTGACCATTTTACTGACTGGTACTTAAGCAATTCATGAACATTAACAGGAAATGTTAAGATTAGGAAGTGAAAGCCACTATATAAAGGCTGATTTATAATTTGACCATTCAGCTAACAGGGTTGCCTGACAAAAGACAGGAGTCTTGTGTCATGATCAGAAGGTTGTAAGAATTGATCTCAGCCTGTTCTCTGGTGGTTGCCTTCCTTTGGACTAGTTTTCCTTTAGATGCAGCTGCCATGGAGAAGGGAAGAGGTGGTTTTAGAAATAGCTCTCACTGCACCAGCCCAGGAGGGGAAAGTTATGCATATTGCTTACCTAAGTCAGGGAGGGGAAAGGTCCCAATCCTTCCCCTTTTAGTTTTAACAACCATCGTGCTAAGTGAATCAGTCCATTAAGGAATTTGAAGATAAGGATTGGAACTTTGAACTGAACTCAGGATTGATCAGCAGCCAAAATAAAGCACAGACTATTGGTGCTGTGTGTTCTTGTTGGTCTGCTCCACGTAGCATAGGAGCTGGTGAAACTTCCAAACTCTGTGGGTGAGACTGGTTCAGACTAAAGTGGCAAGCATATGGATCAGTGTGGTTAGGTCCATATCTGAGATAAGGAGGCATAGTTTCGAACTTCCAAGAGCTTCTGGACACTACTACTACCACCTGGTCTTCCTTGAATAGGTGAAGAGTCCCTTATGACTGCAAGGTTCCACACTACTTTGATATTTGAAGGCAGAGATGCCTCAGAGGCCAGGGTGATATTTCTTGCCTGTTTCTCCAGATGCTTCCCCTTTTCCTGCCAGCATTCCATCTGCCTTATCCAGCTGGAGCTTGAAACAGTAATTTTTCATCTAGAGTGAAGTGTTCCTTTAGATCACAGAACAGCAGGGAGTCCAGTCTAGAAGAGAAGATGTAGAGCAAAATAGCTTTCTTTAGATCATGGAAGTAGTTTAAATACTAGAATCTGTTTGCTCCTGTAGGGCTTGATCTTGCAAGGTGATTAGGATGCTTATGGGTTCTGAATAAGTCTGGCCAGAAATCAAGTCTGTTTTGGAAAAAATTTTGACGTTTCAAAATTTGTTCTGATGCAGAACAAAAACGAGACCTTTTGAAATGTCACAAAAAGGCATGACAGATCAACCCACTACAGAATTGCCAATAGCCAGGTGGTTAGGGAACAACTCACCTGGGATGCGGGAGACCCACATTCAAGACCCTGCTCCCAGTCAGGTAGAGCAGGGACTTGAATCTCCCACATCTGCAGGTGAGTCCCCTGATCACTAGATTGTCAACTATTCTGGGGCGGGGGGGTGCGGCGCGTGTCATTTTGACTAGAAATTCCATCTTGGACCTGAGATGTCTTCGACAAGACTTTTGTAGAAATTGCACAAAAATGTCTCTCTGTTTTGGGTTTGACGGTACATCATTTTAACTGAAAAAAGTTTCACCAATTTTTTCCCCCCCGCTGCAGTTCCTACAGCCCTCAACTTCCACCAACTTCAGCCTCTCACAGGAGGGCTCAGCATGTTGCGTGATCTAGCCTCCAACTCTTACCCTTTAATAAAGGGCTATCAAAAAATGCTCTTCTCTCAGGGTAATGTTTCTCCTGCGTTTGTAACAGGAGTTTGTAACCTTCCGAGATGAAGCTTTGAGCTTCATGTGGAATTTCAGGACGGACTTTTTCTCTTGCACGAGATGGAATTCTTTTCATGGCAAGTTTTGTCTCCCTTAAATGTTCCAGAAAAATATCAGTGTATCCTGCAGTGCTCAAACAATGTGATTTAAAATCCACCTTAATCTTCTTATGGCACTGATGAAAAATCAACGGCTGCCTGGAAAGTGGTGGTGTTTTTTATAAGCTTGCCAAGTGCTAGCAAAGTCTTTGTTGGCCAAAGTAATCCAGGCAACCTCTTGCTTGCTGAGATGGTGGAAAAGAGATGCATAATTATCCCAATCTAGTATGGTTTCTTCCTGGCCAATCCCTAATCTGATTTTGCTACCGTTAGCCTGGGCTCCAGTCTGATTTGGCAGCTTCTCATGGGGTAATTCTCTCCTAGTCTATGTCCCCTCAGTTGGCTTTGGTTTATTTTCTCCTCTCAGCAGTGGCTCACCTCACAGAGTGCTGATTAAAAGGAAAGGGTATCTTCTCTTCTCATGGCAAAGTGCTCCAGAGAAGGGAGTTCCTTATGCTGGCTTAGACCTGAAGGACTTGAGAGGCTACAAGAACTCTGGGAGCTATAGCAATTAGAATAGGCAACAACAAATTCACCCCAAAAAGGGAAGATTAAACAACATTTATACATTGTTACAGTTGAAATAACACTGCAGCTAAGACAGCAACCACTTCAATGTTCCATACATGAGAATTAGTTTTAACAGCCATTCCGCTAAGTGGATCAGTCCAATATGGGCACTGAAGGCAAGGACTGGAACCTTGAGCTGAACCCAAGATTGATCAGCAGCCAAAGCAGAGCGTCGGTTCTGGTTCTGTGTGTTCTTGTTGGTCTGCTCCACTCAGGACAGGGGCTGTTGAAATGTCTGTAGTGTATGGATGACCTCTGATCATTCCATGAAGCTCTTCCTTTGCCAAGCAAAGCATGACACCCAAGTCCTGATTAACTCCCTTCGTCAGAGACTGGACCAGGCAGGCAGAATGATCTTAGCGTTGATCAGCTTCTAACCATGGTCCAGGATGTGCTGATGTTTCTGGGGGAAAAGCCAGTCCGGTGGCCCATGAAAGTGACTTGCCAGCCCTGGCAGCACTACTGTCTGGGTGCATTTTTCATGGCTGAAGGAAACGGAGGTTGCGCCAAATGTTTGACCTTTTAGAATGGCTACATCGTTCCTTTTCAGGATTTCTTTACTTTCCAACCCCTTCTCTCCCCGCTGGACAGCCTCCAAAAACAACCCTCCTGCAATGCTCTCCCACATAAAACACAAAGAGCTCCTTTTACCAACCCGCTAGCTGTGCCGTGCAGAGCACAAAGAAATTAAACTAACAATGCAGCTATGAACTAGCCCATTAGAAGTCAGATTCGATGAAGGTTTTCTTTGATTCTGTCTTCAGATGTCCCTGCCACTTCTCCCCTTGTGGAGTCCCCTGAACGCCTCAGTTTCTGACCATAGGTGATGTTGATTATGCCAGTACTTGAAGCAAGCGCTAAGTGAACTTTAACTGTCCCCCGGGTCTTTATAAAGAGAAGTTAACACACCCAGCTGCACAGCTTAGCCCAAAACACTCCCCGCCAGTGTGAAGTCAATATAGCATACACTTAGTTCTCCTTTTAAAAATACTTCTGCTGCCTCTTTGAAAGTGTTTCATTTAGATGTGATTTGTGCATATTAGGCAGGTTCACACAAGGATCACACTCTACTTGGGGAGTTCTCACAATTGTAAAGGGAATACCATAAATATCACAAATAATGGCAAAAACAGTAACTGGCACGATTTTAAGGACGTCCACTGAAATGCAAACTGGAATTTCTTATATATTCATACATGTAGTAGGCTACAATAATAGTCTTCAGATGGGTTGATTTCAGACCTCAATGAGATCTACAAAGCCATCCAAGTTTGAAACTACTGCACTGAATTTCTTTAAGATTTTGGATTCATAGATTCTAAGGCCAGAAGGGACCATTGTGCTTATCTAGTCTGACTTCCTGTTCCAGCTAGGGACTGTTCAGTTGATTGCAGTTTACACCCCTTTCATCCCCCGTTTATAGACTGCTCTGCAGTCACTACAAAGTCATACCCAGCACTTACCTGGTCTGGCACCCAAACTATCACCGCCTGTTTTCCCTCTCAGCAGTCACCCACAGGCTTATAGGCCAATGTGCTGCTCTTATACAGGAGCTTCAGTGCTATACCACCAGGAAGTGACTTATCCCTCCAGCTAAGCCATAGATCTCAGCTCTTCTGGAGTGAAGAGTCCAAAGGAAACATTGACACAGTTTAGCACACCAGACTCTCGTCAGGCAATGCTTTTCCTCCAAGGTCTGCCCTCTTCCACAAGAGCCCCGCCCTTCCCGTGGGCACGAACTAATCCTTTTTTCCCTTTGACGACAGAGCTGGCTGTACCACCCCTCAAGGGGGCAGCACAGGCAGGAACCCTGGGGCCCCCTGAACTACCAGGCACATCCCCCAGCCAGCGGATAAGGGAACCCCATACATGGTACGTGTTGCTCTAAATATACTAAACAAGGGGCTGTGCCTTTATGGTTATAGTGGAGCAAACAACATGGCACTAGCGAGACAGCGGTGGGAGCACTGAGTTGCCTTGTGTGTCATGAGGCAGGAAAACATCTAATCTAAGTGAAATACACCCACCCACTTCTACAGGTTTCTAGCCTTGGGGCCCTAACTAATTAGGCTGTTCTCATTGTAGAGATAATTGCCCAGACATTTCTTCCCAGGGCCCCTTCCTCTCTACCCAGGCCAGGCGAGGCCAGACCAGGCCCCCTCATTGGCACTTTCCTGGCTACTCCTCCACTCTTTCACGCAGTTTCCCCTCTACCCTCCCTAGAGTCCTCTCTGAACCAGACAGGCTGCCCTTATAAACTCCCAGCAGGCCTGGCTCTTAGTCACATGCTCACCCTATCACATACCTGTATACTCAGTCCCTTCACCTGGGAAGTTGGGCTAACTCTGGCACAGGTGAGGCTGAGTCCCAAATCCCTTAAAGGGCCAGCTCACCCTGAGACAGGTCAACATCTACCAACAGTTATTGCACTTACTTCTGGATGTGAGCATGGTGGAAACTGCAATACCTCAGACACCAAACTGCAGTAACTATGGTAAATGGGGACTCTGTAGCAGCCACCACAAGGTTATGTTTTTGCAGAACACCGCTGTCCCATGCACAGGCTAAATCCTATTTTTCACGGGTGGTGAACGTTTTAAAAAGAGGTCGTATTCTAGCTGGATCCCGCAATAAACAAGGAGGCAGCTGAGTTGTTTGAAGCTACCGATAATGTTGTTGCGCTTCTTTGAGAAAGCAGGCGGCACCATTTTGCAAATGCTGAGTTCTGGAAACGCGTGGAGGCCATTGAGAGTGCTGTAATTTTGACAGCTATGTATTAGGGCCTCATTAGCCCAACAGAAGGGGATTTGAGGCAGTGACATAAATGGTATGGAACTGGCAGTAGACAGCCATAGAAAATGGAAGATAAGGGAAGCTGAGGATCAAGGATGACCCCACAGGTGCTATGGAGGACAATGGCTAAGGGCCGTTACTGTTTAAACAGTACATTTGTACTGGCACAGCGGACATCTCAAGTACAGCAATTGCATCTCTCTCTGCTTTCCAACCCCCTACCCTCCCCCCCCATGATTATTTGTGACAGACTGTATAACAGGGGCCCAGCCCTGGGAGAGTGCAGACCCTCACACAGCTCCAAGGGCAGTTCTCCTCTGGCACACAGGGAGTGCATGCTCTGTACCATCTATTAGGATGGTGCAATCTGCCTTCCTCAGTAGGAAAGGGGCCGGGGTAAGGGCCAGCCTCTTCCCTGCCCTTTTGAGCTAGTTTGTACCCCTGGGAGTATCTGGGGGAGCAGTCACTGTGATCATCAAAGTGCAGAGAGTGCAAAGGGATCTGGCCCCTGTGCTGTCCCCTCCCTTGCACACGTGCAAAGCCCAGACCTATCTTGCCCTTAGGTCTGGTTTTCTTTATAAAGTAAGGCGAGTGCTAGTGTATTGTAACAACCTGCGAGCACTCATAACATATATTAAAAGTAGGCACAGTCTATCTATAATGCTCTATCTCCCTTATGTCAAAATACTTTAAAAGAATAAAAGGGAAACAAACTAGGAATCCATTTGTAATTTAACTCAAAATTCATCCATTTTTATAATGGTGTCATGTGGGCACCAGCTAGGCTAGGAGCCCAATAGCAGGTTTCCTTGATGATGGACAAGTAACACCCTTCAAAAAAAACAACCCCTGTTAAATTAAAGCCTACTACTGTTTAAAAAGATCCTAGCTGGTTTGAAGTCTACAGATGTGCAAACCTCAAGTCATTTTCCATTCACCTACTTCGATTGATTAAAACCTGCAGGTTTGTCAGTGTTTTGTGAAGTGCTCTGATACTAACCAGAGCAAGTCTTACAAAGTCACCCATATGAAGTCTTGTTATTGGACAGCTAGAGACTGGAAAATAAGAGGGCACCTGCATTTTGTTCCTTCGCCAGTACTGTCAATAATTATTTAAAAATTGCTATTTTTTATTATTGTCAATGAGATCAAAACAAATTTTACATCAAGGTCTTGGGAACAAAGGAAACCCCATTTCTAGAGGAAAAATATTAGTGATCTTGCCCTAATAAAATATTTATATAGATTATTTCCGGTGCACATGAAACAGGGTTTCTGTAGAGTATTAACTACTGGGAGAAAAAATATCTAAAGAAAACAAAAGAAAAAAAATCCCCAAACCTACCAGCCCTTAAGCAATTTTATTTTTAATAAATAATTCCCAGTGCCGAACCAATTAAAACCAGGCTACCTGGATTTGGTGTGATCTGAACAAAGTTTGCATATTGCTAGATACAGTGAGTTGTTGGGTGGCAGCAGAGAACTGAGTAGTGTTTTCACTAAATTATTTTATAATAGAACTGAGTGGAGAAGGAAGTTCTCATTCATGAAGGATTTTGAGATTTCGAAATCTGTCTTCATTCTGAATTGTAACAAAAACTGAGAATTTTTAAATTGTCTGTGAAGGAGAATTATGAAAAAAATTCATTTCAGGTCAATCAAAACATTTTGTTTTGACAAAATCCTTTCACTTTTATTTGACCCTTTTTATATTATAACAGAATACAAAATAAAAAAAAAATACTTAGAAAGACAAGTTGTTTCAAAATGAGAAAAAAAAAATCAAAATATTTTGTTCCAAAAATGTCACAGTGAGCGGTCTTGATATTGACAGAACTATTTAGTTCTGAATTACTTCCAAAATGAAATTTGGGCAAAATTGACCTGATTTTGTGAAGTATTTAGATTTCAGCAGAACTGCAAACTCCAGCAGAATACGGTTCTGTTGTAATTTCTCTGTGTTAGAGTGATGCCGTGTTTAAAATAATTAACAATGTGGATAAGGCCACATTCAGTAAGGTGCTTAAAGACCTGCCTAACTTCAAGCCCCATCGAAGTCAATGGGACTACTTTTGAGCTTAAAATTAGCGATGTGTTAAGTGCCGTACTGAGTTGGGGCTTCAGGGTACGCCTATGCAGCCAAAGGGAAACAAACAACCCCACAGCACTAAGGCTACGTCTACACTATGGGGGGGGATCGATTTCAGATACGCAAATTCAGCTACGGGAATAGCGTAGCTGAATTCGACGTATCTGATCCGACTTACCCCGCTGTGAGGACGGCGGCAAATCGACCGCTGCGGCTCCCCTGTCAATGGCACTTACTCCTACCTGGGCTGGTGGAGTACGCGCGTCGATTCGGGGATCGATTATCGCATCCCGATGAGACGCGATAAATCGATCCCCGAGAGATCAATTTCTACCCGCCGATCCGGGCGGGTAGTGAAGACAAGCCCTAAGTCTCAGAGCCTGGGTCAACTGACTCAGGCTCATGGGACTTACGCTGCCAGGCTAAAAATAGCAGTATAGATGTTTGGGCTCCGGCTGGAGCCCGGGGGATCTGAAACCCAGCAAGTGTGGAGGATCTTGGAGCCTGTGATCCAGCTTGAGCCCAAATGTCTGCAGTGCTATTTTCAGCCCTGAAGCACAATCCTGAGTCAGTCTGTTGACCCGGGCTCCGAGAGTCGCTGCTGCAAGGATTTTTTGCTGTGTAGACATACCCTAAGACATCGGACGACGACTCCGGAGAGCTGGATTCTGTTCCTAGCTCTGACAGACTTCCTGCGTCACTTTTCAGGTGCATAGATACTACAGTGATGAGAGCCACAGACAAGCCTATAGTTAAAAATAATGAAAATATTTAATATTCACTGAAGAGTGATAAAATTTAGGGGTCTGAGCACACCTATCTACATAGGTATGTAGCAAGATGTCCAAATATTAAGGTATAGTCTACCTAAATCTGAACATCAAGACCTTGAACCGGTTTAATGTTATTACTGTCCCTACGGACGTGTTAATGAAAACAGACCATAAGCCAGAACATTTTCAGGACCCAAACAATAATGCTATTGCTAAGACCCCAGTTTTCTCTTTGCTCAGAATATATTTCTGCGCTGAACCCGGATTCAAATTTGTAATAAAAACATCTCTGAATTTCCATGGGATTCAGTGAATTCAAACTATGTGCCAATAGTTCACTTCCTCAGCTTGTGTCGTATCAATCCACAGAGAATCATTCCCCACACATTTAACACCTACAGTTTTATATTACTGTACAAGAAGTCAATGGGAGCACTATGCAGGCATCTGTGGGTAGAATCTAGACTTTAATGTTGACACCCTTCCTGTATTTGCAGATGGTTATCATATCAATGCTATAGTGATCCTTCACTCCAGCTATACATACAGCACCACATTTTAAAAAGTGGTCCCTCAATCTACAAGCACAGTTTTTAAGCATGGTCCAAATATATATATATATATATATATATATATATATATATATATATATATATATATATATATCTACACACACACATAAATAAATAAATAAAAACCACACATCCAGTGGGAATTTCCTTGTGTAAATCACACCTGATTTGCACACATAATTTTTTCCAGGCAAACATAATATGCATAAAATTGTAAGTGCAAATTTAGAAGCTGGGTTGAGACCACTTTGAAAGTGTGGGTCATGATCCTGCAAGTTCACATACATGTAAATAGTCCAAATGACTTCAGTAGAACTTTTAATGACTGGTCAGGTCAGTACTGGTTTGCAGGTTTGGCCTCCTCTTGGCCACAATAATTAGGTATTTTACCTTTTTTGTAATCTTATTGTAGGTCAATCCACCAAACCCTAACTCCCCTTTGATGTTTCTCTCTAGATCTCCTCCAATCTTTGCTGTCATATCAATACAGCCAAGTGACATGGGGAAATTGGGCTAGCTAGATCTATACTTCAGTACAGAAAGGATTGTCTTGCAGTTACAGCACTGGGGTTAGATTCCCAACTCTGCTGCAGTCTTTGGGCAATTCACTTAGCCCGGCTCCTCAAAGGTATTTAGGCATCTATGACAAATATCTTTAAGGGTCTCTATGCCTCAGTTGCCCATCTTTAAAATAAGAATAATACTTCTTTGCTCCCATCCTTTGTCTTGTCTATTTAAATGGCAAACTCTTCAGAGTAGGGACTGTCTCACTATGTGGCTGTACAGTGCCTAGCACAATGGAACCATAACCTTGTCTGGAACTTCTATATGTACCACCATAACACAAACACTAAATAATGATATTAATCCAAAGTGAGTAAATTTCCTCTGCTAACCTACTGGTATATGGAAAATACTAGACAGAAGTCTGCTTGATATTGCTTATTTTGTCATTTAGGAAAGTTCTCTTTAATTATTTTTTCTTGCTGAAAGAAAGTCAGAAGTGTGCCAGTTTTCCAAACATTCCTTGCTTGCAATTTGAAAATAGATCTCCCCAGACACACCGCATGTGGTGCATTCTCCGCCTCCTGTGCATGGCATTAAACACGCACCATTTTTCCAAAGAGAGTGCAAATTCTTAATTGTAACAGACTTTTCCAAAGCACAAACTACCTCCTGGCTAATTTCTTTCAGTGGCGTAGTTTATCACTATTCATATACAGCAGTCAGATCAGTGTCTGTTTCATTACCCAGCTGATTTCTCTAGTTAGTTCTCTAGCAGCAGGTGTCCAAAATACAGCTTTGTTTAGTTCTGTCAGTGTTTTAATAGACAGACAAGGCTGCCCTCTGCCCCATTTTTGAATATTGGAACTTAAAGTGCACTAGCTGAAAACTTTCACCCTCTCCCTTCAATATGTCTACAGACAGGAATTTTCAGTTTCTGTACAGTAAGGGTACGTCTATACTTAGTTCCTGGTCCGGATGTAAGCGATCGATCTTCTGGGATTGATTTATTGCGTCTTGTCTAGACGCGATAAATCGATCCCGGAAGTGCTTGCCGTCGACGCCGGTACTCCAGCTCAGCGAGAGGAGTACGCGGCATCGACGGGGGAGCCTGCCTGCAGCGTCTGGACCCGCAGTAAGTTCGGACTAAGGTACTTCGAATTCAGCTACGTTATTAACGTAGCTGAATTTGCGTACCTTAGTCCGAAGTGGGGGGTTAGTGTGGACCAGGCCTTAGAGAAAGAAAATGCTGTTCTTTTATAAAATAATCAATGGGGATTTCTATTTTGCTTCACTCACCGTAGAGGTCTCTATACCTAGAACTATGATCCTGTGATATAATCCTCTCCCCATCCCCCCCACTTCAACAAAGAAATAAATTAAAAATAAGAGGCCTTGCCCTTGAAGTTTCTGATCATCCATTGAACTTTTTTTTTTTTTAATTACACTTCATCCCCAGATAGAAAACTCTCCTCTTCCATTTATTTTATTGATCCTGAACTGAATACAGTAGAATACCTGTGCAACTGTTCAAATATGTGCAAACACTCAGTCTGTACATGGCATCTGCATTATATTAGGCCAGCACCTGTGAATGGAAGTCAGCATGACATGAACTAAGAAAATCGTTTAAAGGAAGACAAATTCCCATTTGCTTTTCATTCACAGGTTTTACGGCCAGAAGGGATGATTAGATTATCAAGTCTGACTTCCTGTATAACACAGATCATACAGTTACCCCTGTACTGAGCCCACTAACTTGTTTTTCAGTAATGCACATCTTCCGGAAAGGCATCTAGTCTTGATTTGAAGACTCCAAGAGCCATTGCTTCTTGTTATGCCTTTCTTTGCTAGACTGAAGAGCCCTTTAGTGAAGATACTTTACACTAATTCAGTCATCTTCATTGTTCGTTTTGATATACTAAGCAGACAGAGCTTTTTCATCGTAAGGCATTGTTTTCCAGGCCTCAAATCATTTGTCTCTCTCTTTTCTGCTCCCTCGCCAATTATTAAACATTCTGATTAAAAGGTGAACACCAACTGGCCTCAGAATTGGAGTATTGGTCTCATCAAAGCTGTAAACATAGGTAAAAATCACCTCCCTATGCCTACTCCTGTTTACATCTCCAAGGATTGCATCGACCCTTTTCGCCACAGCGGCTTTCTGGGACCTCATATGAAGCTGCCGCCTCAGATACAGTAACTGGCCATAAAACTATAAGAATGGCAATGTGTACCAGTGTACAATGCTGTAGTTATACCATAGTGATGTTACATACATTAGGTAGAATTGCTGGTGTGTCAGTGACGCAGTAGTTAGTGGCTTGTAGCTGTAGTTAAATTGTTGGAGAGGTCTCAGGGCCACTGTAGTTAAAGGCTTGTCAGTGTTTCCATTATAAAGTCTGAGTCTCCGGGTGTTTCAGATTACATCAAGAAGAAACAGTCAGTATTTCGTTTGCCAGCCAGGATACAAATAGCTTTAGAGGTAGTAAATTAGCCTTCTGAGCCATTTTTGAATGTAAGAAACATTTTCCCAGTTATAGAAACTCTGGGAAGTTTCTGGGCATTTGTCTTACTAAAGACTAATTGTCTCTGCTGAAAGACCAAGAGGAGGAGGGAATCTATGGCCTTTTTTATTACTTGGAAATGCATAAAGAATATTTTTGTTGTTTGTTCCCTGCTTGATCAAGAATGCAAAGTCTTGTCTTCCCAAGTTTTGCTGGAGAGCTCCTTGGAGTTCCAGAGACCTGTAGGAAAGAGCGGTCTCAGCCCTTAATTGAAAGGCCAGGATGTAAAAATTTAACAAGGAGGCCTCTTCTCCCAACTGTTTGAAATGTGTTTGAGTTAAATGATTGTTAACAAAAGCAAACAAAACTAGTTTAAATAAATCACTTGGGGGGGGGGGAGAATAGTGAAAAAAGAATAACTACATTCAAAATTGCAGGGAAACAGTCTTCACACAAACTTTTTTCTTATTGTTTTAGTAAGAAATAATTTTAATACCCTTTTATTAGGAAACCTTTTTTCTAAAGAAAGGATATAAGGGACGTTATGCAGTGTCTTTCACTCAGAAATGTTTGGGTTTTAAGTGAAAATTAGGGTATGTCTACACTACAGGATTAATCCGAATTTATATAATTCGAATTTAGGAAACCGATTTTATAAATTCGAATGTATTCGGCCACACTAGGCTCCATTAATTCGGTGGTGTGCGTCCAAGCTACCGTAGTAGCATCGATTTCCAGAGCGTTGCATTGTGGGTAGCTTTTCCATAGCTATCCCATAGTTCCCGCAGTCTCCACCCCCCTTGGAATTCTGGGTTGAGACCCCAGTGCATGATGGGGCAAAAAACTTTGTCGCAGGTAGTTCTGGGTACAGCCTCCCCCTCCCTCCCTGAAAGCAACGGCAGACAACCATTTCGCGCCTTTTTTTCCTGAGTGAACTCTGCAGACTCCATTCCGCAGAAAGCATGGATCCCGTTGTGCTCCAGAACGCAGTCTTGAACATTATAAACACCTCGCGCGTTCTCGTGGAGTTTATGCTTACCCAGGACCAGAAAAAAGAGGCGAGGAGGAGGAGGCAGCGATTGCAGCGCAGCGACCAGCGTGATGAGGACATGGACACGGACACAGAATTCTCTGAGACCGCGGGCCCCGGTGCTTTGGAGATTATGATGTTAATGGGCCAGGTTATAGGCTTGGAACGCCGATTCTGGGCCCGGGAAACAAGCACAGACTGGTGGGACCGCATAGTGTTGCAGGTGTGGGACGATTCCCAGTGGCTGAGAAACTTTCGCATGCGTAAGGGCACTTTCATGGAACTTTGTGACTTGCTTTCCCCTGCCCTGAAGCGCCAGAATACCAAGATGAGAGCAGCCCTCACAGTTGAGAAGCGAGTGGCGATAGCCCTGTGGAAGCTTGCAACGCCAGACAGCTACCGGTCAGTCGGGAATCAATTTGGAGTGGGCAAATCTACTGTGGGGGCTGCTGTGATGCAAGTAGCCAAAGCAATCACGGAGGTGCTGCTACGAAAGGTAGTGACTCTGGGAAATGTGCAGGTCATAGTGGATGGCTTTGCTGCAATGGGATTCCCTAACTGTGGTGGGGCGATAGATGGAACCCATATTCCTATCTTGGCACCAGAGCACCAGGGTACCCAGTACATAAACCGCAAGGGGTACTTCTCAATGGTGCTGCAAGCACTTGTGGATCACAAGGGACGTTTCACCAACATCCATGTGGGCTGGCCGGGAAGGGTTCATGACGCTCGCGTCTTCAGGAACACCAATCTGTTTAAACGGCTGCAGCAAGGGACTTACTTTCCGGACCAGAAAATAACCGTGGGGGATGTTGAAATGCCAATTGTTATTCTTGGGGACCCAGCCTACCCCTTAATGCCATGGCTCATGAAGCCATACACAGGCAGCCTGGACAGGAGTCAGGAGTTGTTCAACTACAGGCTGAGCAAGTGCAGAATGGTGGTAGAATGTGCATTTGGCCGTTTAAAAGGTCGCTGGCGATTCTTACTGACTCGCTCAGACCTCAGCCAAACCAATATCCCCATTGTTATTACTGCTTGCTGTGTGCTTCACAATCTCTGTGAGAGCAAGGGGGAGACCTTTATGGCAGGGTGGGAGGCTGAGGCAAATCGCCTGGCTGCTGATTACTCGCAGCCAGACACCAGGGCGATTAGAAGAGCACACGATGAAGCGCTGCGCATTAGGGAAGCTTTGAAAACCAGTTTCATGACTGGCCAGGCTACAGTGTGAAATTTATGTTTGTTTATCCTTCCTGAAAACCCGCCAGAGGGAGAGAACCTGAGTGGGGTTTGGGAGGAGGATCTGCGGGAAGGAAAAGCCCAGTAAAAAAAGGTTAAAAAAATGGCAGCCTTTTGCTTGGGCTGTCCACTGTGGTGGAATGGGAGGGTGTACGGAGCCTCCCCCCCCCCGTGTTCTTAAACGTCTGGGTGAGGAGGCTATGGAACATGGTGAGGAGGTAGGGGGGTTATACAGGGGCTGTAGCGGCACAGAACCTGACTGGGGTTTGGGAGGAGGATCTGCGGGAAGGAAAAGCCCAGTAAAAAAAGGTTAAAAAAATGGCAGCCTTTTGCTTGGGCTGTCCACTGGGGTGGAATGGGAGGGTGTACGGAGCCTCCCCCCCCCCGTGTTCTTAAACGTCTGGGTGAGGCGGCTATGGAACATGGTGAGGAGGTAGGGGGGTTATACAGGGGCTGTAGCGGCACTCTGTTCTCCAGCAGCCGTTCCTGAAGCTCCACCAGACGCCGGAGCATGTCTGTTTGCTCACGCAGCAGCCCCAGCGTTGCTTCCCGACTCCTCTGATCTTCCTGCCGCCACCTCTCATCTCGAGCGTCTCTCCTCTCCTCACGTTGGTCCCTCATGTCCTCACGTTGGTCCCTCCTGTCCTCACGGTCACTGGCTTCTTTCCTATACTTGCAAACCGTCTCCTTCCACTCATTCAGATGAGCTCTTTCACTCCTGGTGGATTGCATGATTTCGGCAAACATCTCTTCTCTCGTCTTTTTTTTACGACGCCTTATCTGGGATAGCCTTCGGGAAGGAGTAGGGAGGCTTGAAACATTTGCACCTGCTGGAGGGAGTGAAAAAAGGAGAGAATTTTTTTAAAAGATACATTTTTCAGAACAATGCTTATACTATTCACATTACATAGCACATGTGATTTCTGTGCAAGGTCGCATTTTGCCTCTTAATATTGAGTGCCTGTGGCTTTGCTGCTAGAGATCACAGACGCAGGTCCGGGCAACAGAATTCACCTTGCATGCTGCCATGGTAAGCCACTGTCTTTAGGCTTCTGCGCCCTGCTTTCCCACATACCAAGCAAAGCCCGTTGTGCTGCAGTTTTCCTGTTAGCTTGTTTTCTGCTGCTGAAGGTTAACACCCCCCCCCCCATCCAATTCTCTGGGATGAGTGCTTTCTCCCTCCCCCCACCGCGTGGCTGGTATCAGGGAAGATCCCTGCAGGAACCAAACTAACACCACCCCCCCCACCCGCCATGAATTCTCTGGGATGAGTGCTTTCTCCCTCCCCCCACCGCCTGGCTGGTATCAGGGAAGATCCCTGCAGGAACCAAACTAACACCCCCCCCCCCACCCGCCATGAATTCTCTGGGATGAGTGCTTTCTCCCTCCCCTCACCGCGTGGCTGGTATCAGGGAAGATCCCTGCAGGAACCAAACTAACACCCCCCCCCACCCGCCATGAATTCTCTGGGATGAGTGCTTTCTCCCTCCCCCCACCGCCTGGCTGGTATCAGGGAAGATCCCTGCAGGAACCAAACTAACAACACCCCCCCCCACCCGCCATGAATTCTCTGGGATGAGTGCTTTCTCCCTCCCCCCACCGCGTGGCTGGTATCAGGGAAGATCCCTGCTAGCAAAACGCGAAAAGCTCTGGGCCAATCCTCCCCCCCCCCCTTTGCACTTGGCTAAATGCAGGGAAGGATTTCTTTTCAGCCACAGGCAAACAGCCCAGTAGGAACGGCCACCTCTGTCCCCTTAATTAAATTCCCTTATTTCAACCAGGTTACCCTAAGCGATATCACTCTCCTGAGGATTACACAGCAAGATAAAGAACGGATGTTGCTTGAATGCCAGCAAACACCGGGACCATACGCTGCCAGGCTCTGTCAGGCAATGATACCAGATTACTTGCTACTAGCATGGCGTGGTCAAGTGTCCTACCATGGAGGACGGAATAAGGCTGCACTGCCCAGAAACCTTGTGGCAAGGCTTTTGGAGTACCTCCAGGAGAGCTTCATGGAGATGTCCCTGGAGGATTTCCGCTCCATCCCCAGACATGTTAACAGACTTTTCCAGTAGCTGTACTGGCTGCGAATGCATCCCAAGTGCTCAGGGCAAATTAATCATTAAAAATGCTTGCTTTTAAACCATGTTTTATATTTTAAAAGGTAAACTCACCTGAGGTCCCTTCCATGGGGTCATGGTCTTGGGTGCTGGCTTGGGAGGCTTGGGAGGGTACTTCAGTCAGGGTGAGAAACAGATCCTGGCTGTTGGGGAGAACGGAGAGCTGGGTGCTCTCTGCCAGCTCGTCCTCCTCCTCCTCTTCTTCCCCTTCCACGGAATCATCAGGTGTACCTGATGAGATTATCCCCATCTCGGAATCCACAGTCAGAGGTGGGGTAGTGGTGGCGGCCCCCCCTAGAAATGCATTTAGCTCAGCGTAGAAGCGGCATGTCCGCGGCTCTGACCCGGAGCGACCGTTTGCCTCCTTTGCTTTTTGATAGGCTTGTCTGAGCTCCTTGACTTTCACGCGGCACTGATCTGTGTCCCTATTGTGGCCTCTCTCCATCATGCCCTTGGAAATTTTTTCATAAGTTTTGGCATTTCGTCTTTTCGAACGCAGTAGTGCTAGCACTGAATCCTCTCCCCATATAGAGATCAAATCCAGTACCTCCTGTACGGTCCATGCTGGTGCTCTTTTTCGATTATCAGCCTGCATGGTTACCTGTGCTGAGGAGCTCTCTGTGGTCACCTGTGCTCTCCACGCTGAGCAAACAGGAAATGAAATTCAAATGTTCCCAGGGCTTTTCCTGTCCACCTGGCCAGTGCATGCGAGTTCAGATTGCTGGCCAGAGCGGTCACAATGGTGCACTGTGGGATAGCTCCTGGAGGCCAATAACATCGAATTGCGGCCACACTAACCTTAATTCGGATTAACAATACCGATTTTGACGCTACTCCTAAATTAAAGGGCCCTTTAATTCGAATTAAATGGCTTCGTTGTGTGGACGGGTCAAGCGTTAATTCGAATTAAGGCAGCTAAATCCGAATTAAAGTCGTAGTGTAGACCAGGCCTTAGAGTTACTAAGCCACACTTTGCTAGCAGTAGCTATCCCAGCATGTGCATGGTTACACTTCATACTTGAATGCATTCAGCTTTGTGCCTAAGGCTAGGTCTACACTATGGGGGGGGGGGGGGTCGACCTAAGATACGCAACTTCAGCTACGTGAATAGTGTAGCGGAAGTTGCGTATTTTAGGTTGACTTACCTGGCTGTGAGGATGGCGGCGAATCGACCGCTGCCGCGCCGCCGTCGACTCCACTTCCGCCTCTTGCTGCGGTGGATTTCCGGAGTCGACGGCAGAGCCATCGGGGATCGATTTTATCGCATCTTCACTAGACGCGATAAGTCGATCCCCAATAGATCGATTGCTACCCGCCGATCCGGCGGGTAGTGAAGACGTGCCCTAAGTCTCACCATGCACACAGAGCATGCTTGGACTGTTGTGACTTAATGCTATATTATGTCTCTCTCTTTACTGGTGGCACCTTAAATGCGTACTTCTCAAAATATCCAGGTGACAGCCAATGTTAAGTGACAACACTGCATGCTCTTATTTCAGAAATGCCATCATTTAGAGTCAATACTTAGGAATGAGATAAAAATATGGCAGGCCTCATCCATGGGTACAAAAGGGCCAAACAGAGAGAAGAGTTGGTCAATTCAGTTCTGATGCATTACTAGTTTGGTGCAACTGTAGCTCCCTTTCAAGAATGGGAGTTAGTATTACAAAGAAGCGGAAAAAAACCCTTAAAAAAGCCGAAGGTAAATTAGCTGCACAGCTTACATTATCAATGGAAATCATATGACTAAATCCTTGCCCACCACACTGTCAGAAATATACCCATACAAATTAAAGAACTGTCGAATTAGTTTGGCAACATCGCTTTTTAGTCCTCCCCAACCCATTCTGATCTGTTAATTAGACACTGTTAGGTCTAATCCAGGTGTGTGCAGGGAATTAATTGGTGTTTAAGTGATCAGAATGCTGGCTCAGGTGTGGGACCTGCTATCCTGCCCCTAAAGAACTTTCAAGCAAAACTCCTAATCATGCACTAGCATTCACTAACACAGACCCCTGCACCCATTGTGTGTGCCTCTGAAATTGATAAACGAGAACAAGAAGCTTTGCTAGCAAATTCCAATGAGGGATCCAGGCCTACGTAACATATGCAGGGCTGAGATGAATATAATCAGTAAATAAAAACATTTCTGTAAATGTTATCTAGACTGCAGGTTCAAACGTCCTCTCACACACAGGGCTATCTACAGCACTTGATCTGAACGTACATTCCTATTTTACATGAATCAGGAAGCTCCAAGACCCCTAATGGTTATACTCGTCTGCAATATTCCATCTTGCAAAATACCAGTTGTCACTAAATATGTGCAGGAACTAACCAGCTAGTGGGATTTTCAAAAGCGCTCTGTGTCAGCCTGGCTCTGCTTCCACAGGAGTTAATGAAAGTTTTACAGGGGCAGCACTAGGGCAATGCTAAGTGTTTTTGAAAAATCCCATGCTTCATATCTACCATACAATAGGCCCTAGTCAAAGTGTACCTTAAAGTAAGACATCTAAGCTGCCACGCTGTATCAGGATCAGAGATGACAGCCTATCATATTGCAATGGTTAACATTTGTCAGTACGTGGCTTTGGGGAAGTTCACATACCCTTATGTTAAACTTTCTTTTCTGGTTTTCATTTACAGCATTTTCCCCCTTTCAGATCTGCAATCCTGTATTTTATTGCTTCGATTTTAAGATTGTAGTCGTTTGTATATTCTGAGTCAAACTTTTAGGATATTATCAAAAGGTGTTAAATAAGGATGACCTTCCAACGATAGTTAATTAATTATTGATTCTGTTACAATAGAGTAATCCACAAAGGTTTGGCCTTCCATATAATCGGCTGTATTTTAAAACTTACTGTTCATTCACAATGAAAGTACAAAATAGATAAAGATATGAAAGCAAGTATATAGCATGACACTAACCAAAGCAGAAAATACAATTTAATTGGACTTTTATTTTAGCTTCCCACGTTGTTTTCAACTTTCCTTGTCTTCTGGATTGATGAAGTTTAAACAAATAGTTTAAAACTACACTAGTTTCCCTCCTTCTCCTCACCCCCATATCACAATCCATCTGTTTCTCCTAGTTCTACTTGACCTTTCAGTGAAGTTATATGGCCAAATTCACCTTGTCTCTAACTCCATTGATTTCAGTGTTACACCAGGGATGATTCTGGCCCTTTGTAACAGAGTTAGATGCCTCCTGAGCTCCCCCTGGTGGGGAGAGTTGGCTCTGCAGCACCCTGGTTCACTTTCCCCTCTTGGACTCCTTGATCACTCACAAAAAGCTTTTCTCTCTGCTCCATAAGATCCTTCCTTAGGGTCTGGCTTTCTTGGCATAAAGTTCAAAAGAAACAGAAAAGACTCTTCCCCCAACCTTATGCTGGGCAAAACCCCTCCTCCCTGAAGTACTGTCTTAGGATCTTCCCTGCAAGAATCTCACTCCCAGGCCTTCCTGCCTGGAACTTGTCTGACATCTCAGTGTCTTCTTTGTTTTAGCAAAAAGCAACAAAGAGTCCCGTGGCACCTTATAGCCTAACGGATGTATTGGAGCATAAGCTTTCGTGGGTGAATACCCACTTCGTCTGACGCATCTGTTAGTCTATAAGGACTCTTTGTTGCTTTTTACAGATCCAGACTAACATGGCTACCCCTCTGAAATTTGTTTTAGCAGACCACTCCCAGCCCTTCCTACCTGGAGCAACTCACCTGGAGTCTCGGGGCCTTTGCTGCACAAGCCGCCCTCTCTCATTCTCCGCAGTCTCACTACATCTTCCTCTGGCTCTGGCTTCCAGGCCCGAACTCTTCCACCTGGTCAAGGGTTTCCTGCAGGAGCCTCAGGTCACTACAGCCTCCTCTGGCTCTTTGTAGGGTGTCTACACTGCAGCCTCTTCATGTTTCCAGGCACACAGATATACCCAGCCTTCCCTATTGTCCACATTATATTAGGGAACATGCAAGATCCCAAGCTAGCTAGCTCATCTGACAATGTAGGTATGCTCCTGGATGAGTGATCCAACCCTGTACCTGCCCATTTTGCAGTATGGATGCATCAATAGAGACCAGCTGTCTCTATCAGCCCCCATCAAGAGGCTGTTAATGAGGCACAGGTGCGCCAGACCAGTTTCCTTTTAAAAGGCCCAGTCCACCCTATGACACCCTTTAACAATGAATTTCCAACATCACAGTCATACCCCATACTCTTGTCATTATTTATGAGGTACTAGACTATGGCACCATAAACAGAGGACCATAATTTCACTGCAGGATAAAGTAGGGGATAGAGCTGATTGGAAAATTTTAGACAGAGTGAAATTTCATCACAATAAGGTATTTTGTTGAAGTCAAAATATTTGATAGAGATATAGCAGTTTTGACAAGGTGTTGGTTGGGAAGGTTTTGAGGTCTAGGGCTCTCAGGAAACTTCTGACCAGGGTGTGAGAGAGAGAACCTGAGCTTTTCAATTGGAAAACAGACATTTGGACAATTCTCTTTCATTCAGACATTTGAAAAGGTTTGGTTTTGTTCCAATGCAAAAGGAAAATCTCAGAAATTGTCATGAAACAAAATTGTCATCCTCTGGGCAGCTCTGGTAAGGGAGGCAAGTTGGTGATGGAGGGCACATCTTCAGGCCAGCTTGCTCCCTTTAGAGAGAAAACTCATGGGAAGAATCTTGGAGGGGAGAAAATGCTGTGAATTTTTCCCCACTGGGGGATTGCCTCCCCTTTGCCCCCCATTAGAAATGACTGTTCCATCCCTTTTCACAGGGTGTATGAATTATTTTATAGATTTCCTTTGAAATTTGGAAGGGATAGTGTGTTTCATTTTGGGCCATTGGTCACCCATGAATCCCTGACACTGCAAGGAGCAATAGCTGGAAGATGAAGCTAGATAGAAATACAGGCACAAGTTTTTAGTACTGAGGGAATTAATAATTGGGAACATAGCTTGTATCAGATTAATTCTCGATCACTTAGTCTTTACTCATAAAATTGGCGTCTAAAAAAAATATGCTCTAGTTCAACCACCAGATATGGCTTGATTCAGGAACTAGTGGGTGAAATTCTATGCCCAGACTAGATCAGGGATTCTCACAACAAAAATTTTGGTGACCTCAGAGTGTGGCCACCAACTCTTGCTGGTGGGCACTCTGACAAATTTTCCTAAAATACTTAATTAACTTTAGGAAAAACAAATAAATATGCACATATACATGTCCAAACCATTGTAATTTATTTATGTAGGGTTTTGGTTTTTTTGCAGACTCAATAATAAAAATAATGTACAGTTTTATTTTGGTGCTCCTGGCCCGCACTGCCTCCCCCGGGTTTCCCATCACCCGCTGGGCCCTGCTGCTTCTCCCCCCCCAAATTGCCCTGCGCTTCCTTCCATGGCCTCGCACCCCAGGCTCATCCCACTCCTTGACTCTTGATCACAGCGCCTGGTAAGGTCCACCCTGCTGAAGAGTGGAGAGAGAGAGTGTGTGTGTGTGTGGGTGGGTGGCCTGGAGCCCACCACCGGAGCCCTGAAGCTGAGCTGGGGTGGGGTGGGGTGGGGTGGAGGAGGAGGAGGAGGGAACTGAAGCCTGCCCCTGGCTGCAGCAGGGAGGGGCCGCTGGTTTGGGTCCCCCATCTCTGCCCAAGAGGCTGTTGGCGCAGGAAAAACCCCTGGTGGCCGCATGCAGCCACAGAGGCCACATTTGAGAAATGCTGGACTAGATGATCATAATGGTGCCTTCTGGCCTTATAGTGTATGAAGTCCAATATGCCATGCTAAACATAATCTGGACAGAGTTCAGAGGCAAAGTGTCATTCTGCTTTTGTACAACCCGGTTTTTACTCATATTTACTACTTTCTGTATTTGGAGGCATTTAAAGAATAATAAATTTGAACTTACTGCACGTCGTACTTTATTCTACCAAGAGATCTATTATTAAGGAACTTTATGAAAGATGTTCAGTGCATTAATAAGCTTTTTGTTGCAGACTGTGTTAACCGTTTAAATACCAGGAAAAAATTATTTGAAGACGGAGTGAAAAACGTTGGTTTTTCTACACAATGTTATTTCCTGGCGATTTCCAGAGGAAAAGTGCTAAATGGCACAATCCTCTGCAGGGATAGTACAGCTCTGCAACACATTCAACCCAGGGCTGTGTGCAAATCACACAGTGTAGCCCAGCGTGTCACACATTATTGATAAATAAAAGTCTAAATGGGATCTGATATCCAGGCTCATCAAAGGGAAAGCATTTTTAAAGAACATTACACCACAACAAAAGCATTCCCAGTAAAGTATCTGGCATTGGTGAATTGTTACAATTCATGCCGATTTCTCAGAGTGCAAGTTACCGAAGATAACATCTGAGAAGTGAAAACAAAACTTGAGTGCACCTGTGAAAAAACAGATTCCATTAGCAGCTCCCTTATGAACTTCTATTCTGCTGGTTTGAACTCCTGGCAGTGATATTTTCTGATGATATGAGTAATGATGAAATGACAAACAAGTTAAACCAACAGAGTCTCCATTTCATTTACAAAGCGCCTTTCCCATTATTTACCATTGCAAAGGAAACACAAGACCAAAACATCTGGTCCTGTAGCTGGGCTTCCAGCCAAAGCTTTAAAGTCTGCCACTGAGCTAAAACAACCGTCGCCTAATCTCAGCATTGTCCTTAGCCCTTTTAGTGCTCATCCTCCAAAGCTAGACCGAAGAAAGAAAACTTCTCTCAATGTGTTTTCTTCAGGTGTGGTGCATGATACTGCAGCTGCATTCTGAGGAGGGGGCTGTGGCAGCTTGCGTCACAAACCCACCACTTCCTAAAGGCAATGAAGACTCAAGCTGGGGAAGAGAGGTGCTCCCCTATCATACCTCACCGCATGCGGCTTTTTACACATATACAGTTCTGTGCTTGCACACCACCATAGGAGTCATCAGTGCGAAGTCACAATTGATTTTGGAAAATCTGAAACGTTGTGAGCCCAGAGAAGAAAGAGAATGTGGAAAAGCCTGGAGCTTTCCCCACTGACCTGCATTAAGTTACCTCGAAACTTTCAAGCTTGGGAAGCTTTTTTTCTTAAAACTGGTATCTCAAAAGCTATCAACTCTCTGACTATTAGGGATTAGGGAGACTTTCATGAGAGGCAGATTAACCCTCATTGACCTACTATGGGGTTTCTTGCACCTTCTTCTGAAGCACCTGGCATTGGCCACAGTCAGAGAAAGGATATTGAACTGTATGGACCACTGGTTTTGATGCAGTCTGATAATTCCTATGTAGTAAAGACAGCGTAAAAGGGAGAGCCTGCTCACTGGGGGTGAAAAAGTATCACAGCCCTTACTCTGCAGTGCCGGGTAGGGTGACCAGACAGCAAATGTGAAAATCAGGACAGGGGGTGGGGGGTAATAGGAGCCTATATAAGAAAAAGACCCCAAAATCAGGACCGTCCCTATAAAATCGGGACATCTGGTCACCCTAGTGCCGGGATATAAGGACTTTCTTACTCCCCTGCTCAGGTTGTGACTCCAGCAGCAGGGCTCTCCCTCCCCTCAGGAAGATGCTTTTACCACTGAACTGGCCTTCATGGATCGCAGTCTAAGGTGCCCATCTCTCCCCAGTCCTTGTACAGAGAGCTGAGGCACCTCACTCAGGCTTTGTTGTTCCTGTGATTTTTCTAGATGCCCCAAAGTTAGGCATTGCAATGCTCAGCATTGCATCGCCTAAGTTCCTTTGTGACTCTAATTAATTTTTTTTTTAATTAATGAATTTTTAATTAATGGAGATATCCCATCTCCTAGAACTGGAAGGGACCTTGAAAGGTCATCGAGTCCAGCCCCCTGCCTTCACTAGCAGGACCAAGTACTGATTTTTGCCCCAGATCCCTAAGTGGCCCCCTCAAGGATTGAACTCACAACCCTGGGTTTATCAGGCCAATGCTCAAACCACTGAGCTATCCCTCTAGCCCTTACAGTCTACCTGTAAAATAACACATAGGGGAAGCACAAGGTTATGATTACTGTAATATGCAGCAGTCACAGCACACCATTATTCAGTGTTCTGTGGTCATCACAGCATATGTGGGTTTAAAGGACAGATTTGAAAATGGATAATTTAGTGGTCTTGCAGATTTTTTTTTTTTTTTTTTTTTTTTTTTTTTACACGGAGCTCCTTCCATGCATAAGGGGTAGCCCAGATAAGAGCACAAAGCTCCAAGGAGTGACCCAGGAAGCTCTGTCTACTAGCTTGTGAAAGCTGAATGGATTGTGGGGCAAAATGATTTGCACCAGGATTTAGCTTTTTATACTCAAAGCTGTTTTCCTAACTGAGCATGCCTGTATTTTTCCACCCTCCAGATGCCACAGCACCTGGAGAAGAACACAACAGTGGCTCCTCTGAAAGTGATTCAGTGTTAAACCATGAATTTTCTGGGGAGAACTCACTGCTACATACTAGCAGGTCCTGCCACCCTGTTTCATGCACCCACACCACACCTGGGTTCTCATGATCAATTGTCTCTCAGGCACCTGAGTTGACACCACAGTAAACTGCTAACCTGATCCATAACAGCCTAAAATGGTGGAGGAACTGTGGGGAAGAGAGGTGGTTTCTCTTTTCATTAAAGAAAATACACAGCTCCCTGTGAGAGACAGTGATAGCAATGGAATTGCTGTTTAAGTGCCAGTAGCAATTACATTATTAAATAGTTTGTGTGTGACCGCTCTGAAAGGCATTTGTTTTGTTGCTGAACAAAAGAATGACATTCTGATTTCAACACTCTCTTTTAAACAGCTATTACCGCTCTGAATGCTGGGGAGTATTTCTTAAATTAGGCATGCCACAGCAGATGTGGTAATGTCAGGCTCAGCTATGCTCACCTGTAAGCCATTTTGTGCAACTTCTTAGCAGACAATCGGAAGTGCCTTTGTCCCCCCCAAGACTCATAGCTGACAAAATGAAGCTGAACACCTTGATAAGCTCAATGAAAGCTCTTTTCTTCTTCAAATAGAGAAAACCCAGGCAAGCCCTTTAAGAAAAGAAAGAAGAAGAAAAAAGACCTTGGAATGGGAAATGGGTCTCATAGGCAGAAAATGCATTAGAGGCCTTTGTGTTGGTCTTTGGATGACAATGCTTAAAACGGTAAACTTGGCCTTTTTAAGAGCAGACTGCCAGGTCTGTTCTAAATAAGCCACATTTATGAGGCCAGTATGTCCAAAAGAAACACACTTCATAAAAGCAGAAAATGTGTAAGCCAGCTCCCAGCACAAAAAAAGAAAATCTCTATTACAAAGCTACTAGTATTCAGCCCCTGTATAAACACCATTATCAAAGACATATTGGTCTAAAAAAATAGTACGAAAAGGCAATAATGCTAGCCAGTTATTTATACATGTTTCCATTCTTCCCAAAAGGAAAAATCACAAAGGTTCCCTTCGCTGGATGTGGAAACATATCTGATAAAGAGACGTTGGAGATGCTCAGCAGTGGGACATGCAGTTACTATTAATATATTAGCTTACTAAAAAGGTATAATTTTTTTTCCAAAGAAAGATCGTATGTGTTCTTCTGCTTCCTGCTCACAAGGGGCAAACATCTCTCCATGCAGACCTCCAGCCTACAGTATATTGTGGTTTTTCTAATGCAGAGATTTAATTTGTTTTATTTGGCCTTTTCCTTTCAGGGATATAAATCCTAGTCCATCCTAAAGTTGCCCTTAAAAAAAAAGTCATAACTGAAGGCTTAGGGCTGTTTATGGGAAAAGATCTTGGCCCGGATTTTAACCTGCCCATCACAAAGGCACCCTTTGCTATCAGGCTATTGTCAGCATAACTTAAATAGACAAAAAGAAAATCTTTGTTTGAAATCTTATAAAGAAAGAAAAGCCCAGAAGGGAACATGTTATTCTTTGTGGGAAGAAAGTCCAAATCCTGTCCAAACTCCTTTTGTTTTGATCAGCTATACAGTTACATTGCTGCCAGGGAATGCAGAGAAAACATCCACGCAGTCTAGTTTTCTTGGATAAGAGTTTCACCTGTTTCCCTGGCACTGTAAATAATAATGTCATGTGCTCAGTTTGGCCTGCTAATCCCCAAAAGGCAAAATGCATGCTTCTTCCTTATGGGAGGTCTAAATTAGACAAGCCATTTTATCAAGTTCCTAACTCACCAGGCCTCTCAGGGTAGGTCTACACGGGGATAAAAGACCTATAGCACAGGCACGGCTGGCCTGGATCAGCTGACTCCAGCTACAGGGCTCAGGCTGCTTGGCTATAAAATTGCAGTGACCCTCCCCCTTACGGGGTCCTAGAACCCGGGCTCCAGCCCGAGCCTGAACATCTTCATGGCAATTTTATAACTGTGCAGCCCAAGCCTGAGTTAGCTGACCCAGGGAGCCGTGGGTCTTTCATTGCAGTGTAGCTCTACCTCACCTGTCACGTCAGAGAATCTAAGTGTGTGTAGGGCCCAAGCTTGTCCATCATTCCCTACTACAGCCTCTAGCCTAGAGAGATCACTTTGTATTACTCATCCTCACCCTACCCCACTGCTAGTCAGTATATGGGGAGCCCTGTGTTCAGCAAATCACTGAAACTTGAGACTCCCTGCTTCAGGAAGACTAGAGCTGCGAGAGCCCCAGGACAAAAGGTCTCCAAGGATGGGGAAAGGAAGAAAAGGAAGGAAAACACTGGAAATCCTCAGAATCCTGCCCCATCTATAAGGGCACCACATAGTGTCGCTGTGGTGTTGTAACCACCAGGAACTTGACGGAGACTGCAAACTCATTCCATACATAGTGCCTGCTCCAAAGCCTATTAAGTCAATGGTAGTCTTTCCAATGACTTCAAGGGGCTTAGAGATAATCACCAGAGTGCTGGTTAAAGGCAACAAGAAGTGAAGTTCCATTTTTTTACGTATGTGCTATTTCGGTTTGGAAACTTGCACATGGTTTGTGTGGTATGATCTACAATATGCTACTGGTAACATTCTGGTTTTCTATAAAGGTAGGATTTCCATTTGTGTGTTCCTGTAAATATGGGCACTGAATAGTTGTCACAGGGAAGTATCTGCTAACATTCAGAAATACCTGTCTTTTATGTTCTCTGTTTGCACAGCGCCTAGCACAATGGGGTCCTTGTCCATGACTGGGCTCCTAGGCTCTATGATAAAAGAATTAGTGGGTGAAATACACTTCAGCCTCATAAATCCAGCTGCATGAGAGTGTGTGTTACTGGTAGGGCAAAATCTAACCCCAGCTGGGACAGGGGTGCATTGAAACCACCTTTTCCTCCCGCTACTAGTACTCCAGTCTATGGGCTGAAACAATAGCTGCAGTCCCTCTTCAGTGCTTACCAGATGGTGGGGCTAGGCTTATTGGAACCATGTTATCTCAGATCCTCTGTCTACCCGCAGTACAACTTTCCAACCCCACCTACATGGGATCAGGGCAGAGATCCCCTCCAAAGCATGCCAGGGGTTTGGAGCCCTCTTGTATAGCCACTCTGCTGACACTTCCCTGCCATCCCGACCCCAACACTCATAGAGAAAGAGTCCCACCTTAATGTTTCAAAGGGTTTTGAACAGGCCCTTCAGACCAAGATAAAATACTTGGATAATATTGTGATGGGTGCAACATACATACCTAAATAGAGAGAGAAATAATAATAGCGACAGATTTAATTCTGGGTGGCTAGACAAATCTGTCTTTAATGTACAAATCCTTTGCTATGGACATTGTCACACCACCAAATTACTTGTAGTATAATGACTAACTAATTGCTGGAGCACCACACGATGGTGATGTTTGCCCTTTTATCACATTGAGGTATCTCTTGTTGTGAAGGGGTTTGAAGACTCCAGGTCGGCATTATACACAAGACAGTCAGTCACACACAAAAAACCCTCAGATTAAATCTGATCTCAAGGGCAAAGCTACAATTATTAGTACTCCTGTTTATAAGCAGACTGCTCTAATTTTTTCCTTACAACTTTCCTCCCCCATCTGTTATCCATCAAGGCAGGGAAGTTGGGAGAAACTGTGCAGATGGCTTTAGGGCAACTTACATTTTACACTAAGCAGCATTCTAGCCTGCTATATATTTCATGGCAACATAACAGTGACTTGCCCGCTTTTTCTAACCCATTCTGTCTGCTACTAAAAAGCGTAGTGTTTTTTGCTCTGAAATCCACAAGACAGCATCTTTCTCCGCCTCCTCCCCTTAACTATGGGCTCCCTTGTGATGAAGGGTGCAACATTTAGTTCTAGTGCCAGAAGATTAAACTTTTGTCCTCTGGGTTTGATACTTGGACAGAGTCACAAAAGGAAATGAGTGCTAAGTGGCCACTGCATGCCAGGCTCTATTGAAAGATCCTTCTTGTAACATATGCCAAGAGAGTAAACAAGGGGATATTTGGGGCTTTTGCACTGAGGAGCATTACATTTTCCTAAAACAAAGCTTCCTCAGCTTCACCGTAAGGCTTGATTCTTTAGAGAAGTGAGGCAATTCATGACAATTTAAAAAAACAACAACCCACATATAGCATCCTTCTATTCAGTGGGAAGGAAAAGGCAGGCAAGCAATAGTGGCAAGAGGCCCACAGGTGATATGAAACAGATTAACGGATGTGTCTGCAATGCAGTTGGGCAGTACAAAAGGACAGCACAATATTGGGCTGCACTCACACAGACGTATCACGGAGCAGGGACACAATAGGACTGTACAAGATATTCACCTAGATTCTAGGAGCAAAATCCTGGCCATCGAAGGCAATGCCGCTTTGCCATTGATTCAACGAGGACAGAATTTCACACCAGATGTCACCAGAAGCTGAGGTTTGTTATCCATCAGAATCAATGAACCACATCCCACGCTTGGAAAAAAGATCCCTGTCCTGGCAGTAACAATCCCCCTTCTCTCTTATAGCTTGGAGAGATGTGTGTGTTGTGTTTGTTCCTAGAATAACGTTCTGCCTCCTGCAATGGCCAAGCCACGTAGTGCCAGTAAATCTGACCTGCTGGGAGGGAAGTTGACGTCTCAGTGAGGTCCTTTATGTATTTGAGCCCACCGTCACAGTAGGTGTGAAGATAATTATCAGGATTCACTTTGGATCCCAATTTCATTGGGTAGGAACTTACATGGTTAAGTAGAGCCAGCCTATGTTGGTGGCTGCCATCCTACATGGGGGGAGGGATAGCTCAGTGGTTTGAGCATTAGCCTGTTAAACCCAGGGTTGTGAGTTCAATCCTTGAGGGGGCCATTTAGGGATCTGGGGCAAAAATCTGTCTGGGGATTAGTCCTGCTGTGAGCAGGGGGTTGGACTAGATGACCTCCTGAGGTCCCTTCCAACCCTGATATTCTATGATTCTATTCTGGCCCCATAGAGTTTGCTAGGCCTATTGGACAGCCCAGAGGTTTTCCCTTACCATTCACAATGCAAGTTTCCCCACCATATGCCACCTGGGCAAAGCACTAGGAAATATATCCTTGTAAACAATCCTGTACAGGCTGGTAGATGGACTACATGGCCTCACGGGTCAGGCTAGCTGCAAAACAACAAGCCTGTTTCATCAAAAAGTTCAAGGTTTTGAAATTTGTCTTGATTCCGATGTGGAATGCGAATGACACCTTTCAAAAATTTTTATGAAAAGAATTGATTGTATAGTGAAGTGCCAGGGCATTTGGGAGAGCCAGGTTCAAGTTTCTGCTCTGCCTGATTGAGGACTTGAACTATCCCCCAGGCTATTCTGTGTGTTCTCAGTCCAGAAATTCCCACCCTGGACCTCAGATACCTTCCCAAAGTTTTGTCAAAACAAATGCGTTTCCACAAAACATTTCGGTTTCAATGGAAGAAAGTTTTGTCCGGGAGAGGTTTGTAGGAGTGAGGCAACAACTGACATAAATCATTAGAATATCACAAGAAAGCCCATTCTCCTGAGATTTCCAGGCCAATTTAGCAGACCTTAAGATTCCAGTAAGTGTCTGAATTGAAATCTTAAAGGGGCACTCGCCTCACTAATCTCTAAATTGTGAGATGTACTTATCACCTGAACAAACTGTGGAACAAAAGTCCAGTTAACTTATTGCTGTAAAAGAAATAACCATGTGTTAAAAAAATCCACAACAAACTCCCTCGCCTCTCTATTATGGTTATGGGTATATGTAGAGCATCTTCACATCTGTGCACTAGCTTGGAAAGCCACTGACTGATAACCATGGGTACTGGACTGATGGATGCTATAAGACAGAGGTGTAAACCTCAGCATATCAGTTTAACTTCTTTCTGACTGATAAGTGGAACAGCCAAACTGCAGAACACATAAGCCTATGCAAGAGCACATTCTGGTCCCGTTCACATTTAGCCAGTTAGAGGCATGTACTAATTGCTGAGTGGGTAAAAATAGTGATTGTTAAATATTGTAGTGATTAGTCTTTTCAAAGGCAAAGCACCATGGAAATTCATAAGGCACTCAGATGTTCTTGGAAGAATGCCTTGAGGTTTGCTCTGAAATAGGGATGTAAATCCACCTGCTTTTTGAAGTGCCCTTTGTAAACTGGATTTATTTTTCTAGGAAGCCATTGTTATGCTCTGCATAGGAAGCTCTGAGAATAAAGCCCTTGGTATTTCTTACCTCAAAGATTTTAACAGCACACTCCATCAAAGTAAATATTTGTAATTTAGTTATTTAGTACCATTGGTGGTTATGATGCCTTACAGATACACAGTCAGATTTTTTCCTTTAATTACACTCCAGCAATCTCCTTGAAGTCAGGGCTCTACAGGTGTGACTGGGAGGAGTTTTTGACCCACATATTTTTAGGCATGTACCCATGTTACATATATTCACTAATGAAAAGAGATATCTTTCCCCCAGTTTCTGAGAAGCCCAACAAGTTGAGTCCAGTCTAATTTGCAAAGGGTGGTCATCATTCAAATGTTACTCACTCACATGTTGTGATTTAAGATATCTGTTGTAAGGTGAGAGAAAGGATGGTCTTGTGGTTTGAGAAATGGTCTGGGACTGAGAAAATCCAGAATTCCTGCTTCTGCTACAAGTTTTCTTTAGCAAGTCACTCTGTGCTTCAGTTCTGCATCTGTAAAATAGGGTCAATATTACTTCCTTTGTCTCTTGTCTATATAGATTGCAGATTGTTCATTTAGGTATTAAGATTTTCTCTTATTGTGAGTTTGTACAGTGCCCAGCACAAAGGGGTCCAGATTAGAAATGAGTGAATAATGGATGTTTTCAGTTTGGGGGCCAAACCAAAAAATCTGAAAAAATTTCAGTTTGATTTGAACTGAAACTAGTTTTTTCAAAATTTATGAAAAACTGAGTTTTTTCATTTCATTTTGGCCATTTTGGGGGGTTTCAGACTTTTTAAATTGACCAAATATAAAAATAAAGTGCCATTTCAAAATGAAAATTCAAAACAAAATATTTCAGAATAAAAAACAACATAAAATGTTTTTAAATAGTTGAAAGAAAATGTTTCAACTTTCTCAAGGGGTTGGGGGTTTTGTTGTTGTTTTTTGGACAAAACTCTTCATTGACCTCAGGTTGAGTTTGAAAATAGTGTCAGAGTCCTGAAAAGTACATTTTTTGTCAAAACAAAAAAAACTACTTGCCGAAATCTTTTTGCCCAGCTCTCATTCTTATCTCAGTTTGGGCTTCTAGGCCCTACCACAATGCAAATATTGAATAAATAATTGCGCTGTTATCATTTTGTTGAATACAGTCCAATTTCTATTCTCAACTTATCTCCTTAATGCATGGAATTCACACATCACCCCTAATTGAGATGAGAACAGGCTTCGGTTCCCCATAAAGGTCATTTTAGATGATCTAATTTTTTAGCTCCCTGTCTGAGAAGATATTTCATTCTCTTTCTAATGGTGCAGCCTTTCTCCACCAAGAAATAAAGATCACCAGTGTGCGAGCAGATTTTATATTCTATGAAACAATACGCTAAGACGGAATCATGACAGCTAATCCTTACCATGCACAACTCTTAGTACAAGGAATGTCAGATTCTGAGGATATTGAACAATTACAAAAAATTGTTGGCAACGACATTCTTTGTTTTGAATGAGTGAAGTGCTAATTCCTTATAATAGAACTACCTGTCACGCTGCCACTCGGGAATTAAATTCATGTTCCTCCTTCAAGCTTGTACTTATTTGGTAACATGGCAACCTTTATGGAAAATAGTATTTACATGTCTGGCAATTTAGCTGCAATGTTAATGAAGTGGGGGGAGGGAGCATGAAATGGGGAGGGAAGAGGGATGGAATGCAAGAGGCATGACAAATTTTAAAATCTCAACATGAAAGGCTGCTTCCAAAACCATCTGCCAGGCTGCTGAGGTGATGAGTTTCTAAATGTAAGTCGTTTTTTTTAAAACACTCCATTGAACTATGGAGAAGGCTTTAGTGATCCATCACAGGCACAAGAAACAGAGTGAAAGACTGATTCACGCAGCCTCTTTTCTCTGATGTACTTCGTGCTGAGAATCCTGTCCCAGTCATTTGTTCCTCTGCAAAGTGGATCTAAAGGGCTACCAGATCAGACAATCCTTGGTAGAAGCATACCTTCCCTGCACACCCCTGAGTATGCCTCAGACCTTCACTGAAAAGCTTTTTGATTCATGAGTGAATGAGATACCATTAAAAGTGGCCCTTGTAGTAATTCGCTCTAAGGAAAACACATATGGAGGAGGCAGCAGCACTTCGCCAGGTTTGGGACCACTATTCAAAAGAGATTTTTCTTCCGGTACATTCCCCCCATATTATCAGAAGGCCACATTTATCCTTCAGAACAATTTTAATAGGTCTGGTCTTAAACCTGCACGTTAGACCCTTAAAGCCTGAGAACCAGGATATTACAGTTTCCACGCCTGTAAGATGTCCTTGGAAACACTTCACAGCTTTGGTGTTAAGAGCAAGACGTCTTAGGCCCCGATTCAGCAGGTACTTAGGCTGGTACCTATGAGCCGTCCCGTTCAAACTGAATTGGGGTCTTACATTGCAGGTAGAGATGGGTAGGAAGCCTTGGGAAATTAAGAAGTGTTTCGTAGGGTATCTATGTCCAAAATCTTTAAATTCTGTAATAATAATAAATTAATGAAGATATCCCATCTCCTAGAACTGGAAGGGACCTTGAAAGGTCATTGAGTCCAGCCCGCTGCCTTCACTAGTAGGACCAAGTACTGATTTTGCCACAGATTCCTAAGTGGCCCCCTCAAGGACTGAACTCACAACCCTGGGTTTAGCAGGCCAATGCTCAAACCACTAAGCTATCCCTCCCTCCATCTCAGCTAATGGGCCCATTATTCTGAGTCCAGCCTTCTGCCAGAACGCACATATGTGTAGAAGGGGCACGTTAACACAAGGTCGGCGTACTATTTGAAGGAAGCCATGACCTTTTCTTTTGAAATCTATTCATTGCTAGAATTCAGTAGAAATATTTTAAACTGGAAAGAAAAGGGGGAAAAAGTGCCTAGCTGCTAAGGCACTACTTGCAGGGGTTCCAAAAAACCCCAAACCCCCCAAATAAAATAAATACGTTAAATGAAAGAGATGATATGTTAAGATCGGAGACACAGTTTGTTAATCAGGAAGTTAGGAGCGGGAGAGAGTAATTTGCTCTTTTCCCTAAGACTATTAGAACACTGGATCAGGTGTTTACTAAATTGGAGGTATTGTTTGGGGCTAATACTCCTGTACTGCGTGGGAGGAAGTCTATGGGTTTTCTTTAGCCCCCAAAAAACACAATCCTAGTGAAAGTGTATGGGAATTTGCTTTCAATTCATAGGAGTTAATGACCAGACTAGCTAAGCATGACCCCAATGGCATCCAGGAGCCTGATAAAACGTTGCAGAATTACTTGGTGACAGGTTTAACAGAACCCAGCCTTAGATAGTAGCTTAGGGGAAATGAGACTATGACCTTTTCTGAAGGTAAGCAGGAGACATTATGTAGGTAAGGAGAGAAAAACTCAAAGCCAGAATGTCTGGCTTTGCGAATGGTTCATCTGCTCCGGTGCATTGGGAGTGAGAAAGACTTGTGAAATGAAAAAGCAAAAGACTAGGTGGGCAGTGACTGGGTAAATTTGAAGTGATGTTTGTCAAAAATTGGAGAAGCTAAGGGGAGGATGTGGGAATGAAAAAAGGTACAGAATGTTTCCCAAATATTAATAAGGGCCACATTTTCCTCTGATTTGCATTCCCAGGGTTTCATTCTCTTCTAACTTACACCAGTGTAAATCAGGTGTAACTCCACTGAAGTCAGTGAGAGAAGTGAAAGGAGAATCAGGTCTCTAAGCTTTTACCCCTCTGTATCTTTAATGCATATACTGCACTCGATCTGTGCATGGAACTTTCATGGTCGCTCTCTATATAACAGAAATGCAGAAAATACAGGAAACCATTTCAATGCAGATTAGAGAGAATTTTGCCCTAAAGATGTATGTAGCCAGACTAAGTCTTTATTTATTTTTTCTTGTAACAGACTAAGTTAGGGCAAGATTTTAAAAGATATTTAGGTGCATAACACCCCTCAGTAATGAATGTGGTAGCAACTAGTGTTAGGCGTAGTCTTATTAAAGAGCTTCACAAATCACCTTGAAGAAGACCTACGCAAATTTGCAGATTATATTAAACTAGAGGAATTGCAAACATCAGGGAGGACAAAGAAATAACTGAAATGGACTTTGGGAAAATAGAAACTTGAGCAAAGCAATAAGATTACACTTGATATAATGCAAGTTAGTAGATCTGGGTGAAAATCTCAGTGCCGCCAGGAGGTCCAGCACAGAAGGCAGTTTTGGGGCTGTTTGAGAGGCCAAAACAGTCACTCCCAGAAATTAGAGCCATCCCAGGCTGTTTATGGACTACAACATAGCTCTGAATTGCCTTAGCTCCATGTAATCCAAGCCTGCCCCCCAGCTCCACTCCAGCACATCTCCTACTCTGGGGCTTATACACAGGGCAACAAAGGCCCAGCACGCCTAAGCCAGGTAGATTCTTGGGTACTTGCAGCACATTACAACAGTTATATGCTGCCAGAGCAGTGTATAGGGGCTGGAATGGGGGACAGTCTGTCATCTAGAGGTAACAGAGAGACACAGATTTGTCTTGTGTGGTGGGGAGTAGAGAGATTGCTAATAAAGAGTAAAGCTGACTTGTCCCAAGATTGCCAATCATTCTTCCTCTCCCTGCTGGATACTGTTTGACCAAGCTCTGTCACGGTGCCGCATTTCAATGGTTTCAATTCTATCTGGAACCTGGCAATGCAAAAGATTTTCAAAAGTAAAATGTAACAGAGAGAGGAAATAAAAAAAAAAAATCCAATGTTGTGGCCTTCCAGAAAGTTTAGGTTTGATTTGGGGTGAAGGTTTTTGGGAGGGCAGCAGGCAAGGGTGGGCAAGGTGATCAGGCCTGGGTCACTAAACCATCCTGTCCTGCTGATTGCACGTTGATCATATCACAACAAACACATTGTTCAGGGTTTCTGTAACCCTGGAGAAGAGAAGATATATAGCACACAGACGCCACAGGAAGAATGTAGCCTAATCAGAGTCAGACAGATTAGAGACAACAATAAAAAAAATGAGTTCACTAAGGCAGATGTGTAAGACTGTCTCTGAAGCTGGGAGAACCAGACTAGCTCCCCTGGAGCCTATTGATGCTGTGCCAGGGGATTCCTTAGACAGCAAACCACCACCTTTGTTGACCAGTGGCCCAGGGACTAGAAGCTCCCTAACTGTGGCAGAAACTCATGATCCAAGCTATGCATGGGCCAGCAATGGAAATTAATAGTTCCTTGTTTACATCAGTGAACAAAATAAAATGTGACTTTTTTTTCTTCCTCTGGAAGAAACTAAGAACATAAGGATGGCCAAATTGGGTCAGACCAAAGGTCCATCTAGCTCAGTGTCCTACCTTCTGACAATGGCCAGTTCCAGATGCTTCAGAGGAAAGAACAGAAGAGGGCAATTATTGAGGGGTCCATCCCATCATCCATTCCCAGCTTGTGGCAATCAGAGGCATAGGGAGACCCAGAGCATGGGGTTGAATCCCTGACCATCTTGGCTAATAGTCACTGATGAACTTATCTAATTCTTTTTTGAACCCAGTTACACTTTTGGCCTTCACAACATCCCGTGGCAAGGAATTCCACAGGTTGACTGCATTGTGTGAAGAATTCTTCCTTCTGTTTGTTTTAAACCTGCTGCATATTAATTTCATTGGGAGAACTCCTGGTTCTTATATTATGTGAAGGGGTAAATAACACTTCCTTATTCACTTTCTCCACACTATTCATGCTTATATAGACCTCTATCATATCCCCCCTTAGTTGTCTCTTTTGTAAGCTGAACAGTTGCAGTCTTTTTATCTCTCCTCATATGGAAATTGTTTCATACCGCTCATGATTTTTGTCACCCTTTTCTGTAGTATTCCAATTCGAATATATCTTTTTTGAGCAGGGACAACCAGAACTGCAATCAGTAATCAAGGTGATTTCCGTGGATTTATATAGTGGCATTAGGAAATTTTCTGTGTTAACTATCCCCTTCCTAATGGTTCCCAACATTGTTAGCTTTTTTGAATGCTGCTGCACATTGAGTGGATGTTTTCAGAGAACTATCCACAATCACTCCAAGATGTCTTTCTTGAGTGGTAACAGCTAATTTAGATCCCACCATTTTGTATGTATAGTTGGGATTATGTTCTCCAAAGTGCATTACCTTGCATTTATCAACATTGAATTTAATCTGCAATTTTCTTGCCCAGTCACCCAGTTTTGTGAGATCCCTGTGTAACTGTTCACAGTCAGCTTTGGACTTAACTATCTTAAGTAATTTTGTATCATCTGCAAACTTTGCCACCTCACTTTTTACCCCTTTTTCCAGATCATTTATGAATATATTGAACAACACTGGTTTCAGTACAGTGCTTGGGGCACCCTGGCATTTACCCCTCTCCACTATTCCTACCCTTTTAACTAGTTACTGATCCATGAGAGAATCTTCCTTCTCATCCCATGATGCCCTACTTTGCTTAACAACCTTTGTTGAGGGACCTTGTCAAATACTCTCTGTAAGTCCAAGTACACTATATCCACTGGATCACCCTTGTTCACATGTTTGTTGATCCCCTTAAAGAATTCTAGTATACTGATGAGGCATGATTCCCCATTACAAAAGCCATGTCGACTCTTCCCCATCATGTCATTTTCATATGTGCGCCTGATAATTCTGTTCTTTACTATATTTTCAACCAATTTGCCTGGTTCTGAAGTTAGGCTTACCAGCCTGTAATTGTCAGGATCGTCTCTGGAGCCTTTTTTAAAAATTGGTGTCACATTAGCTATCTGGCACTCATCTGGTACAGCGGCTGATTTAAGCAATATGTTACAGAACACAATTAGTAGTTCTGCAATTTCACATTTTCTTTTTAGTAGTTCTGCAATTTCCTTTAGAACGCTTGGGTGAATGACATCTGGTCATGATGACTTATAACTGTTTAATTTATCATTTGAGTTAATTGGGGCCATTTAAACCAGCCAAAACAAACTTCACATTCAAAAAGCCTTGTCTGGTCTTATAGGGTTTTGATTTTTTCCCTTGGTTTTTTAGATAAGTTGAAAGAGGAAAAACAAATGTTGCCTCTCTGTCCCCAGCTCTCCCACACACAATGGGAATGGTATTACAGCTCTGACATATCCTGGAGGGCAGTATGAAAAGCTTCATTCTACTCTTTATCTCAGTGTAGGACATCATTACCCAGCGAAATACAATACCTCTACACTTACACCTGAAACACAATCTACCCCCTCCTTTCTCTCTCTCCCCCTTTTACTTGGAGCTGCTACTCCCTTGCTCCTTTATGTAGAATATTACTTTCACCGTCTGCAGCAGGGAAGACATCAGCTGTTATCTTCCAGCTGATAAAGATCTTTATTTGCTCCTGATGGATTGGAATTGAAGAAAAAAGTTCCTTCTATGGAAGATATGAATAGCAGAGCAAGAACACTGTGAATAGCGCCAATCTAGATAAAGCTATGTATCTCAACATCAGGAAACATGAGTGTGATAGTCTGAGATTTTTTGATCACCTGTCAGGCGTCTACATTTGTCTACATTTTTTCTCCAGTGAAAATATGTAATTATCACCTGTGCCACATCTTTTCTGGTCTAAGATCTGGTGTCAGCTTTAAGTGCAGGCTTTGGGCAGAATTGTGGATAATAAAGATGAAGATCTATTAATCCTGAAAACCCAGCTGTATTCCACAATGTTTTCTTTTATGAGCTCTTTCCCCTCCTTTCAGTGGGCCCAGTCTTGCCAGGTGTCCAGCGCCCCTGGCATGATGCTGTGCCTCCCCACATCCACTGACATTGGTGGGAGTTAAGGGCATTCACTCAGCATCTGTCAGAAGGCACTCTGCACCTTGTAGAATCAGGCCCCTTAATAGACCAAATCTGACTGGTTGCTGAGTACTACAGCTCCTAGCAAAACCAATGGGCTAAGTGCTCAGAGGTATGGGGCACTGAAGTGATGGGAGTTATGGGTACTTGGCAGATGCTCAGCTTTGCCTCATGGGAATAAAGGGCTTAATTCAGGACCCCATTCAAGGAAGCACTTAAGTATATTCTTAACTTTAAGCACGTACTTAAGCCCCATTGACTTTACAATTATTATGTGTATTATGGTTTTGCCTCCCTGGATTTGAATGAGACATGGGTTCTCCTATTTCTCCACAATATAGTCCCCATTTTAGCAGAGAGATTGCCAATGGGAGAGCTGACGTCCATGAGATAATCTTACCCAGACCATCTCCCCCCCCCGCATCATATTACATCTCTGTGGCAACAACAGCAATTACGTATGCAGAAAAGTAGTATTAGGAAAATATTTGATATATTTTTTATCTATTTTCCTATGTGCTTTAGCAGCTGCACACCAGGCTGAGCGTTAACTCCATGAGATCAGCCATCACTGAGGACCACCAGCAAGGACGAAGCTTTGGGAACCACAAGGATAAGGCACTGCACTATTGCCCCAGCAGCTGTTGAGTAGATACACACAGACAGATGGACAAGTTCACTTTGGCAGCTCTCTGTGCATCCATTCAAACACAAAGCATCTCATCTGCTGATAAAGGCTGATGTCTACAGAGTTTGAATTTCAGGGGACCATAGCGAGGGGGTAATATTTCCCACGGAAATATTCTGAAAAAGTGGCTTCCGCTGACAAATGAGCTTAGTTCATGCAGCGTCAGCTGGCTGCACACGACTCACCGCACGCACGGCGCACCTAGGTGTTGGTGACCACACTGAGGCCAAGCAGAGACCTCTTGGAAAACTTGACTGCAAGCCTATAAAACACTCCTCAGCTGCAGCGTCCATCACGGTTGTATTGGGCAGCATTTGGTGTTTTTCTAAAAGATACTCCTGAGAGCTAAGCAGTCCTCCGTGCTGTGGCTTTGTTGGCTGTCACAGTCACTCTGGCTGATCTTGATCACTGAGCAGCCCCCTTTTGCTGACAATCTGTTGGCTGACTATAGTTGCAGTGATGGGCGATGTTGAACATTGAGCAACCCCATTGCTGCTGCTCAGTTGGCCACCACAGTTGACATCAGCCTGTCACTGCCAGAGCAGCTGTAGGCAGGGGTGAAAGTAACTTACAGGATTTACCGGTACTGCCGGAGTCCTGAGGGGGGCATGGCCTCAACCGGAAGAGGCGGGGCCTCTCAAGATTTAAAGGCCCTGGGGCACCGGCTGTGGCTGGGAGCCCCAGGGCCTTTAAATCAACCCAGGGCTCCCAGCTGCAGAGGTGGCTGGGAGCCCCCGGGACTCAGGGGCAAATTAAAGGGCCCGGGGCTCCAGCCACCGCGGAGCTCCGGGCCCTTTAAATCCCGGCCCCAGCCCGGCTGCCGGAGCTGCGGGGGGGGGGGGGGGATTTAAAGGGCTCGGGGCTCCCCACAGCTGATCCCCGCCGCGGAAGCCGGTGTGGTCCGGCACGGCGTACTGGCTCTTGCCGGTACGCCGTACCAGACCGTACCAGCTTACTTTCACCTCTGGCTGTAGGGATGAAAGCATATTACAATCTGGATTGCATTGTATTAGACTAAGGGATATAATCCTCGCAAATCAGACCGCAGCACGCTGACAGCTGAGCAAGCGCTCTGGTGGTGATTTTCTGCGTGCTCCCAGCCTGACAAGCAACCACTCTGCTGCCCAAGCTAAATGCACTGTATGAAAAGCATGAAAACTAACAAGGAAGCACTGTCTAAAGTCAGCAGTGAAAAGTCACTTCTCAAACAAAAACTCCCATCAATACAATAAGTGCCTGATTTGCTGCCCCAAGCCTCCACTTGTGCGGGCACAAAATTCAATGCACACCTATACGTTTCCACACGTTACAGGTGCAAACACGCGAACTATTCCAGCCTCCACACAGAAACATAGGACTAACCACTGTAATAGAGTTAGATATTTCTGAGGGTACAAATGCTCCATCTAATCTGCAGTGATCTATCTCATCTGCTGTCCTACCTGCCTCTGAAAGTGCCCCGTACCAGGTGCTTTAGAAGAAGAGACAAGAAACCCTGTGAACAATTGTGGAATCACCTGCTCATACAGGAAGTTTTGCCCCATTCCCAGTCATTCAGCGCTTGATTTATTCCCTGAAGTTTTTATTCCTCATATTATGTTAGGTAAGTTTTTTAAATAACTGGACATGTTCTCATTACGGATTAAATGGACAATCCTTGTGCTAGTGAGTTCCACAGGCTAATTCTACATCATGTAAAAACAATTTTCTGTGTAGCAATTTGAAAATGGCTGCCTTTCAATTTCACTGAATGGCCCCTTGTTACTGTGTTATGCATATGTGCTAGAATTTGGACGTACTAAAACCCAGTTATCCTAATTGTTACTGCTACACGTGCAAGACTTACACTTGTGCATTCAGGCCTTGGAACTGTTCAAGGAGCTTGGCTGAAAACTTGGCTCTACAACAATACAAGATTTGGCTCTTACCACGATTTAATTCTGTAGAATCTTCTCTATATTTTCCTTTGGTTCCTCTGTCACTGTCCCTCTCCCCTTCTCTCCTTTCCTTCATCTCCTCCCTCCCCCAATCACACTTTGGCTGGCCCTCTAAGGGTAGTTGGGCTCAGACATACCTGATTAGCTACAGGCTCTATCCCCACCCACTCCTGATCAGCTGGATGATTTCTTTTGAAGGGCTGAGAAAACTCAGTTTGAGGTTGGAAGCAGAGGCAGGCTGGCTCCCACTCCTGTGAAAGGCCCTGAAGCAGGGTCCGGAAGGATCCTGGGAGTCAGAGCTCTATCCCAGAGCCAGAGGGAGCGAGACTGTGAGAGGGACTCAAGGAAAGCAGCTGAGGAGTCAGTCTGTCCCAGAGTGGAGAGACTTAAAGGGAGCCCAGAAGGTGGGCTGAAGAGGAGCCCAACTGGGGATGTGTAATAACTGACTTACAAAATTACCCTAATTATAAGCTTGACTGGAAGCAGTGAGCACAAGTTCATACGATGTCACAATAACTTATAACAAATGTTGATGGGGGAAAAGTGCAAAAGGGAGACACACTGGATTAGTCCAAACAAGATGGCCTACTGATAGAACTCGAGGACTGTGTTCAGATCCTGCCTGGTAAACAAGAAAAGTGGGGGACCACAAATCAGTGAACCAAACTTGGTGTGTTGGAAATTAGGCCTAACTGGCACACAAAATGAGGGGGCGGGCTATTCCACTCACCACTCCCTTTTGTGGTCCTTAAAAGAAAATACTTTTTATGTGAGGGAGGGGAAATCAAGAAGTTGCAGTCTGCCAACAACCACTGCAGTGTGTTTTACCATCATGACTGCCACCTGCACCATCTTCTAGGACCCAGGATCTACCATAACATGGTGTGCCTTCATTGTCCTCATCCCGAGAGATGTCCTGACCAGATCGGGCCACCATACCCACCTACTTTGGCTAAATCCCAACCACCACCCTACTCCGCTCCCATATGTCCTTTTCCTTCCCCGCCTTATTTCTTCTCTTTCCTCTCCCTATCCCTCTGTCTAATAAGAGTCTAGCTTAACTGGCCAAGACTACATTTTGCAATACTGCTATAAACCAGAGAGGCAGCTAAAAAAGCAATGCCCTCAACTGCCTGATACTGGTACAAATTTGTCAGGTCTCAGAGTGTGTTCCATGCTTGCATTTCTCCAGTTGTGGGGTCTCAAGTGAGTCCTTTGGTATAACTTACGTTGCTCAGGAGTGTGAATAATCTACACCCCATGAGCGATGTAATTATACCGACCTAAGCGCTGGTGTAGACAGTGCTATGTTGGTTGGAGAGTTTCTTCCGCCGACATAGCTACTGCCTCTTGCAGAGGCAGGAGTTAAGATGACGGGTGAGCTCTCCCATCAGCTTAAGAGTGTCCATCACAAGCGCCACAGCGGCAGGTCTGCATTGGTGCAGCTGCGCCTCTGTAAGTGCTGTTGTGTAGATGTAGCCTGAGAGTCCACACCAGAGACAGAAGCCACATTTTCCAGCTTTGCTATTCTTCCCTCACCCGGTGTGTGCGCTCGTCTTCTTTTGTCTTTTAGAAAATGGTATCAGACTTTAACAGCAGCTTTGGCACAGCTCAAATAACCTCTTTTCTTTTCTCCAAAAAGGAGAGTCATTACCATCTTTAAATACCGTCTAAAAAGACTGTCAAATGGGGACAGGATAGGTGGGAATTGGAAAAGAGGGTGCCCTTTTAAAAACTCTCCCCAGCAACAGGGAAAGGAAACAAAAGAGGTTGTTAAAATAAAAGCCTTATTTAACAAATACTTTGCCTTTCAAATCTTTAGTGTTTTGGAGGTATCTTTAATAAGAAGGTTAAAAGGCTGTCTAGCGGTGTTTCTCCCAGGGTACTAAGCAGGCAGAGGTTTCTGGATACCAAATCTGGACCCTCGTTTAAAACTGTTTAATGTTAGACAGTTTCAGTGTCATGTTAACACTCGTGACTCTTTGGGCCCATTTAGTCAACTGAAATGAATACAACAGGTGAAAAGAACCTTCTGTTTGTTTGGGACTTTTTGCTGGGTCTGTTACCCTGAAAGAGGATTGATATCAGAGTGACCCAGCCAGAAAGCTGAGTCATGTTAACTCCTGGGGGAGACAGAAAACCCTGGGCAGGAGTCAGGGAACACATGCAGTGCCAGGCTTAGCCAGCAGGGAATGCTACAGAGTAGGCATGCCCCATGACACCCCTTTATGTAGATTTTCCCCTAACTCCATGCAGATGTGCAACAGCAGCATCTGTTGGCACTGTTAGAAAAATGTCAAGTAAATAGGGTAAAAAACTAAACAATAATAATTTTGCTTCTGGCCTTGCTTTTAGTTTAAACAGGCTAAATAAACAAGCAAAAAAATGTAAGTGAAAGCACAAGGCTGCCTGCCCCTTTTCCTTCCCCCCGTAGCTGGTAGTCTTGAAGATAAGGGGCTAATCGAGCAAGGGGTTGCTATGGTAACCAAGCAGCTGGAGGGGTGGGGAGGATGTAAGAAGGAGATGCAAGGTCTGCAAAATAGTAACGATGGCCAAAAGTAACCCCGCTCTTTACCCCTCCCATCAGGTACAAAAGAGGTGGTCTTGTCGACCCCAGACTCAAGACCGCCCAGAACTGAACATGACCATATATTGGAAGAGGTGGTACCAGGAAAGGAGCACTACAAGTATAATTAGGTTTGTCAAGAAGAGGGGGGTGAAAGAGGGAGCTCCATCGGCATTTGGAGATAGGGGTCAGGAGAAGAAGGGGGTTCTATCAGCGTATAGAATAATCGTTGCGGAAGGGGAAAAGGAAAACTCTATCAGCATATAGAAATAGCCCAACTGGTGTGAAGGGCTTCGAAATATGCTTGCTTGTTTAGCCCCAATAAACCCATCAAATTGCCTGCAGACTGGACTCTGGACTGTTATTTTCCAACAAACTGTGTCTGGGAACTAAGAGGGAGGAGGAGCTGGACCCCCCGCCAACATTTTGGTGCCGTGACTCGGATACACTTCGCTGAATGGGTAAGTAATACGGTAGCAGCCTGGTAAGTCCCCCGCGTCAACTGTTCGCGCAGCTGTTTGACGTGGGTATGGAGGGCTCTCGTGAAGAGAGTTGCGGTTTCTTGCAAGCTAAAATAACGAAGTTTTAAACAAATATATACAAAAAAATCAGGGTCTATACCAGGTATAGGGGTCAACCTAAAATAAAATAAAATAAATAAATAAATAAAATATTTAAGACAGTAGATCCAGGGTGTTCTTTTGCTGGCACTAGCTTATCTGTAGAGCGTCTAGAAAACAAAAGAACCATTTCCCAGCCCAGTGGTGGGGACAGATTATTGCTTAAAAAAATACCCCTTCCTTTTGCACACTTTTTTGGCTTAAAAGCCAGGGTTCTCCCTGCGTGCTCAGTTAGCCTTAGCAAAAAATTTAGGGTGGATAAGCCTTAAAAGCTGTTTTTAAATTTTTACCCACCATGGATTAAGAGCTTTGACTTGATTTTTTTTTTTAATTCCATTTTGTGGCATGTGATGGATTTTTACTCCAGTGGAAAGCAATGCAGACTATGAGGTGAGATGCTTCAGTCCTTACAATCAACTCTGTGCTAAAGCTAACGTTACAAAGATGGACAAGGCAGTTTAAACAATTCCTTGCCACAAACTCAGTGGCAATGTGATGATTACAAGCACAAAGATCAGTGAGAGAGCAGTCCTCTTGTGAATGTTGGAGGGCAATTACCCTTACCAAGAAGCGGCTTGACCTGAGACATTCATAAGCCTGAGCCATGGAGTGGAGAATACCACTGGCAGTGTTGGAAATTTTTCATGCAGAAAGTTTTCCAGCAGAGGGATACAGCTCCATTGAAACTGAAGTTTTTTGTGCAGAAAAACAAATTGACAAAAATAATTGGTTTCCCCCATAGGAAGTTTCTAAACGAAGTGTTTCAACTGTAAAGACATTTTTTAAAAAACCCACAAAAACAAACACAATGAAGTGACATTTTGAATAGGAATATCAATTTGAAGTAAACATTTTTGTTTAAATTTAAAATGTCATTCCGTGTTGGTTTTTCAATACCAAAAAGACATCTTAAGTTGAAAAAAAAAAAAGTTTCAAATAGTTTTGTAAGCTTCCCATGGAAGCTCAATTTTTTCCTGTGTTTTCACCACAAAAAGCACCCTCACAACTGGCTTCCTTGATGAAAGTCTCAGCAGAGAGGCCATGGATTGAATGGGCCATAGGGATTAAACCATTTCCTTAATCCTATGTGCCCAAAATGGTTTCAAAAAAGTGCTATATTGCCCAATAGCACAGTCCACAATACCATTTTAAAGCACAAGCTGCTTATTTAAATTCATAGCATTTATAAAGCACTTTACAAAAGTAAGTATCATTATCCCAATTCTACAAATGGGGAAAGTGAGGCATGGAGACGTTAAGTGACTGGTCCAAAGTGGGAGCAAAGGAGTCAGATGCTGGGAATGAATCATGGTTGTGGGTTAGTGACACAGACTTTGTAGTGGAAAAAAGGGGCAAAAGAGTAGAGAGTGGAGTCCAGGGAGTTGCCAACAAGTCAGTAGAGGAGTGGGAGAAGGGGACTGAGAATAGGAGAGAAATAATGAAAATCAATGGGTTGGAGGTCCAAGAAGGTCCAGATGGAGGGGCAGGTGGGTGGCAAGAGGCAGTGATCTGAATTGAAAGAAAAGTGGCTGTGGCTGGAGAGAGGGAACGTGGCGACAGCAAGATCAGAGAGGGAGCAATGTCTAGGGAAGACAATATCGCATGAGTAGCAGTCGATCTGAGGTTGAAAGGCAGATATACAAGTTAACAGAGGGAATAAAAGTCATAAGCAGACAAGGTATCTGTAGAAATAGTTTTATTTTTGTAGGCACGTGGGCCAGAAGTTGACTCCGGTTTCCTCCAGAACACGGAGCTGATTTGGTGTTCATAGAGAAATTTGCTCTGATTTGGAGTTCATAGAGAGAACCATGAAATTCTGAGTGAGCGATCCACAGCAGTAACCCTGTACTGACTATGTGGGCATTGAGCCCCACCCTGTCTCCTGGAGGGGAATCCGTGACTCCCTCCCTCATTGCCAAATGGGGTGTTCCTCCCACCAATGTCCCAGCATAGAGAGTGCGATCTCCCCAGCTGACTGGCAGCCAGAGATGATGGAAGGAACCAAGTGACCCATCCTTGAGGAGCTGGCTGATGTATGCCTTATCCCTGTATCTCTAATCACATATAAGAGATTCATTATTGGTTGAATACTGACCGTGTGCAAAGGGAATGTTGTCCACACACCAAACACCAGGATTATGAATTTGGGGTAAGAAAGGACTTGTAAAAGCTGAAAAGCTCTGAAGAGACTTGGGGATTGGCAACAAAGCAGAAACAGGAGGATGGAAGTGTTTAATCCAACCCTCACCTCATATTTGGATTTACCCAGACCCTCTTAGACAAGGCTGATCCATCCTGCATATAGATGTAGGTTTGCCATTGATTCACTGGGAGCTGGAGCAGGCCCCAGGAGCCTTATTCTGCATTCCTTACTCAGGCCAAATTCCCAAAGCAAGTGGGATTTTTGCCTGAGTAAGAATGACAGGATCAGAGGTTGAATGCAAAATCTGCTTGCTTCTGAGACCAAAGCATGATCATTCAGCAATGCACCCTAATCATTCCACATAAAGAAATTAGTCAAAATAAAGTAAGATTACCCCAAAATAATAAATGCTCTCTTATAAAGACTTAATGAACAGTAAAACACAGAAAGACACATTTTTGTTGCACACACATACTTTCTTGACCTGTCATGAATCGTTGTAAGGCAAGCGTAGGGTCGCTGTAGCTGCAGTATAGCAGATTTCCATTTAAATCGCCCATCATACAAATAACTCAATGGCACATTGCTCCCTTAACAATAGCACCTTGTAAATAACATCTAAAAGAGAGGCTAGAGCACTTGTGTTGTCTTTCTTAGGGCCTGATGCAAAGCCCACTGAAGTCAGTGAGGGCTCTTCCATTGAACTTAAATGGGCTTTGATTCAAGCCCGTAAGCCAATTTCATACCAGAATCTATCCATTGACTTCAGTGGAGTTACTCCTGATTTATGATGTAAGTGGAAGCAGGATCAGGCCTTTAATGCGTGGCTAGAAGAGACTGACGATACAGTTAAAATATTCTTGCAAGGTAGGTTTTACTTTAGGCAGTCAAAATGGATCCTAGCATAAAATGATGTTCATTTGGCTTATTTTTATTACAGAGGAGTCTGTATTACAGCTTGGTGAGTCTGCCTGCTGGAAATCTGGCAAGAGTAGCTAGCCAGAAATTAGTTTCATTGCACATGATCAATCAGTTGTGCATTTTTAACTTTCGGGCCACTAGCCTCAATTCTTTCTTCCACATTTATTTTGGAAGCTGTACAAATAAGTTCAAAGAAAATTACAGGAACCACAGGTTATGGAAATGAAAATGGCACCTAATAGAGTATTCAGGGTCAAAAGCCATCCGTCAGACCAACTTATAAAAAGGAATCTGAAAATTGTCTTTATCCCGGGGGCAATAGGACTTTTCACTATAAAAACAAGTTGTGTACTGAACCAAACTCACACAAATTATATGTTTTCATAGACCTCCCAGATCACTGTAAGGCACATTTCTCACATCCAAGCAGGCATATCGGGGAAAGCAGAGCAAGGAAATTCGGAATCATCTGCAAACGTTTATGATACTGGAGAGGAGTTTCTACCCATGGAAAATTCTGTTGAGTAAGAATTTTGTAAATGCAGTGGAGCCTTTTGCAATACTGGGATGCTTCTTGGAGTAGCCAGGGCAAAGAGTCTCCTTGTTACAACCTGCCTCCATCGCGAGGGGAGGTCTTACCGTGCTGGCTGGGTGTTAGGGAGTGAACACATTGAGCCCGTCAGCCCCTCAAACACTCTCCTCTGGGCTACACCAGCCCTGTCTTTGCCTTGCGGGTTCATAGTAGATGCACCCTAGCCCATGAGTCCCTCAGAAGTGTCCCACTCTGGTGTCTAGCCCCCAATCACCGGATACCCAGAGAAATCCCAGATCCTCTGTTCCCAGAGGAACAGTATACCCAGTTTAACCTTAGACGACAGCTCTGGTATTACACACAGCACACGTTCAATTACAAAACAAAAAGGAAATTTAAGAGAGAACAGAGATTCAGTGAGAGAGATGAGAACAAGTGGTTACATCTAAACCAAAACAATAACATGCATTCTAAAGCCAGCGCATAACTAACAAGTTTCCCTCTTTAGACAGGAGAATCTCTCACCGAAAGTTTTCTTCAGCCTTTTCAACCAAGCCTGGCTGAGATCCCTTTATCATGAAGCAAACCCACTGTCAGTTTACTTCTTAGGTGAAGGATGCCAGGATGCCTCTCTGTACCCCCAAAATATACCAGAACAGAACTTTGAAGGTCACCTCAAAATAGGGGCCTTCCACCCCTGTTTACTTCTTCCTGTTAATTTCCTCTTTCTGAAGATTTCACAATCCTTCATTAGCATTCAGCTTAGACTGTAAATGGATGCCAGTTATGAACCATACAACATTTGAAATGAAAACAGACAGCCAGATAAACATTTCTTGCCTGAAAAAGCAGCCTGCTTTTCCCCTTTGCGGGTGATCAGTCCCTAGTCACAGACCTTAAGAACATAATTTTCAGTGTTTAATCTCCTTACATAACATCCATAGATATGTGTTGCAATGATGATGATGACCAGGGTGACACAGGCTTTCATTAGAGACCTTGCATGGCATCCTTAGGGATATAGGATTCCCTGGCTTCACCCAATGTACTGCGAGGTGCCAATTGACAGAGGGCACAGAGGTCCTTGGGTCACAAATACCAAAAGCCCAATTTATTTCTTTAGATCTAACTAATAGTACCAAACCCAAAAGATCCATACAAAGAGCTGAAAACCAGTTGATCATCCAACATAATAGCCACACAGCAGGATTAAGTATATGAACCACATATAAGCTCATCTCACCAGCAAAACAAAACATACATTATTTTTTTATTAAACAAAAATATATATACAATCACACCTGATTCCACAGATACCTTGTCCTCCCACCTTCCTCCCTTCTCTTTGTCTGCTTATTCATCTGTTGCCTATTATCCGAATCTTTGATTGTGAGGTTTTTGGGGTAGGGACTTTGTTTTATTTGGTTGAACAGTGCCTAGTATAATGGGGCCCTGATCCCCAGTTAGAGTGTTTGTGTAACTCTCACACCTTCTGGGTGTGGTGTTCTGTCCCATCTAGTGGCACCGAGACCACTTAGAGAGAGAGATTAATGAGTCTGCTCTACAACCTTAGGTAGCAGTCATATGGCTTTTAGCTCATGCAGTAGAGGCTCATGCACTAAGCTCCAAAGGCTCCAGGTTCAATCCCGCCCGCCGATGACTGGAGTCTGTTGGTGTTACACTTGGACACTACCACAACAGAAATAATAAATAATAATCTGGGCAACAAGCTAACACCTCATGGAAAATTGGAAGAGGCTGCTCTCATCACCACTAAGCAATGCACATAACTAGCCTGTGTAACAACAAACACACCTTTGAATATTGTTGTCTTTTGACACCAGATGTTCTCTTATGAGTAAGAGTACGAGAGGAGCTCTGCCCTAACTGGGGAGTATCTGAGATACTGATCTGTGTGTATTTCTGCTAACGGTGCCAAACATGCACATGTATAACAGTTATCTCTGCTAGCTAAATTACTGGAGCTGCTCATGTAGCTAACTTGGTAAAGGGTTCTTGTTTTGGAGAGGAGACCGATGCTCCAATTCTGCTGACTCCTTTTGATATTGAATGTTTTAAAATAGACTAATATTAGCTGGATGTAGACAGGAGACTCCAAATAGGAGTTGTGTGTATCAATCCTCAAATATCAGAATAACATTATAGGATCTTTTAGTTCTTACTAAAAAAACCCTAGTGAAGTCAGAGATTTTGCCTGAATATAAGGTAAGTCATTCTTCCGCTCTACTCTGCTCTGGTTAGGCCTCAGCTGGAGTATTGTGTCCAGTTCTGGGCACCGCATTTCAAGAAAGATGTGGAGAAATTGGAAAGGGTCCAGAGAAGAGCAACAAGAATGATTAAAGGTCTTGAGAACATGACCTATGAAGGAAGGCTGAAAGAATTGGGTTTGTTTAGTTTGGAAAAGAGAAGACTGAGAGGGGACATGATAGCAGTTTTCAGGTATCTAAAAGGATGTCATAAGGAGGAGGGAGAAAACTTGTTCACCTTAGCCTCTAAGGATAGAACAAGAAGCAATGGGCTTAAACTGCAGCAAGGGAGGTCTAGGTTGGACATTAGGAAAAAGTTCCTAACTGTCAGGGTGGTTAAACACTGGAATAAATTGCCTAGGAAGGTTGTGGAATCTCCATCTCTGGAGATATTTAAGAGTAGGTTAGCTAAATGTCTATCAGGGATGGTCTAGACAGTATTTGGTCCTGCCATGCGGGCAGGGGACTGGACTCGATGACCTCTCGAGGTCCCTTCCAGTCCTAGAATCTATGAATCTATGAATCTATAATTTGATGAATCTTTCAACATGGGGTGTACAGATGTAGCAGAACACTAGCACTAAAAGGACTGCATTCATGTGCTTACAGGAAATGTGAAATTAGCCTTCTTTATGACTGGAAAATTATTCAGTGTCTTCCTCTGTTCACCAACATAAATCAGTTCATCGCCACTTGTGTAACAAGTTCTCAGGATGAATCATGAACAAACTATGCAGTCTCTCCAAAGATCCCATTTTTTCCTCAAACATACTAAAACCTTTATTGTTGTTTTTGTGAATAACCCAATAGACTGCTTATGTTAACAGAATGCCCAATGTGACATAAAAAAAAGGAAGTATTGACAATTACAGTACAAGTCCCACACAATCAGTAGAAACAGGTTCAAATCGGATTTACTTATTTCATTAACGTATACAATGTATGTCCTGATCCAAAGTCACCTGAAGTCAATGGAAAGTCACTTAATACCAATAAAGCACTTGGGCTGTGTACCAAAAAAATAATTCAACAATTAAAAACTCATGGACCAGGCCCAATGGCCCAGCTACAGAGCATTCCCCACTCCCACCCCTTACCCCATCTGTGCAGAAGGGAACAACTGATAGAAAAAAAGGGGAATTTCTACAAATGATCAGGGACAAAATGTGTGAAATTGGAAAGAATTTCAGGCCTGGGGCCTTAAATTTTCACCTGTCCTGAGGTATTTCCTGCCCTGCAAAGTGAATGCTGTTGAACAGCATTGATTTCCTATAGAAAGACCCTGCCCTTTCTCCACGAGATGTGGAATTCAGACAAATAAACTGTACGATAAACGGCTTCAAACATTTCTGGGGACTAGGTGAGCATTTCAGCCCTGATCCACAAAGAGACTTAGGTGTGGCAACGCTCAGCATCACAATGCCTAACTTTTGGCACCTAGAAAAGTCACAGGAACAACACTGTGATCCACAACGCCTGAGTTAGGCACCTAGGCTCCCTGTACAATGAATGGGCAGAGCTAGATGCCTTAGACTATGAGCCACATAAGCCAGCATGCTAGGCCATGAACCACCTAAGGTAGCCAATGGGAGATGCTGGTGAGAGAGCTGGTGAGAGAGCTCCTTACAGATAGAAGAGGTGAAGTGACCTGCTCAGCGAATTAATGAGAGAATTAGGTATAAAACTAACAAGTCCCTGACATCCAGTCCTGTATTCAGTCACTGGGCCATACAGACCACACTCAGGTGCTAAAAACAGACACAGGGGGCCGAAGGTCTTCCTCAAGCAGGAAGCACCAGTAACAAAGCCTACTACTCAGAAGGCCCTTTCCTACTCCAGTTCATTTTGTCCTTCAGTACAGCAGCACCCCTTCAATCACAGTGCTGCAGCGTCCCAGCACTGCTTGTAGTGGAGCCATACCCTCAGGTTATGAAATTGCAATGAGTGACAGTAAAAACTACAGCTGAGATTTTCAAAGCTGCCTAGGCTATGCAATTCCCATTAACACCAGTGTGGTAGGTGATAATTGCTACATTCTAATAAGATGAGCCCTGTGCTACATGCTTGTAATGGAGTCAAACTTCACTGGACTTTCACTCCACTAATAGTGAAGTACATTGAAACAATGTAGGGTTTTCACTCCATTTCACTGCATGCAAAGTTTGAGTATAACTAGGTTCGCTACAAGTGTTGCCGGCTCTCATGTCTTTATCTAGAGCAGTGGTTCCCAAACTGGGGTTCGTGAACCCCTGGGGGTTCGCGAAATGTTACAGGGGGTTCTCAGGAAAAAAATCCCTAATGGTGGACAGAACTGTCCCTAGGGATCTTAGGCAGCACAGGGCCAGCAGCCCAGAGCCCCTGGACTTCCAAGAGCTAAGCAGCTCAAAGCAAGCCTATCTATCACACTGAGGAGATTTAAACTTCAAGACTCCTTATAATAAATGGTAAGGGAGGTGGATATTTTTTGTTATTTTTAAAATTAAATAGGCAGCTAGTATTGTTTTTAAAATTATTATGAAGAACAAGTTTAAGCTTTGTTGTAACATGCGTTGTTTGCCTGGACTGCTCAAGACCTGAATGCTTGTGTAGGAGGAACTCTTTGAGTTGGCTTCTTAAATACCTTCATGCTGTTTCACATCTGATACTCCTTGATGAAACATAGGACCCTTGTCTTATAACAGGCTTATTCAAAGTGATACAAGCTACGAAAGTGAGATCTTGGAAGAGTGTTGCCATTTTCATAATATAATAAAAAAAAACTGTAATGATAAATAATAATTAATAATGAATAGTGTGTAATAAACAGTGTCTCATAAAAACAAATTTTATATTACTAAGATCACTGCTTTTATAATTTATATTCAGGTAAAGGAGAAAATCCCTGGAAATATTCATTTTTTAGGAGGGGGTTCACGAGACTTGACATTTTAGCGAAAGGGGTTCACAGGTTCTTAAAGTTTGGGAACCACTGATCTAGAGGACTGTTCATCACAAACTCTCTGTATACTACTATATCACGTTCCATAGCCCAATATGTTGGCATAATGGGGGCAAAAATCTATTAGCAGGGATTGGAATCAAGCAGAGAGCTGCAGGTTAATTATTACTGACTCACTAGAGCATGTGTGGCTCATTAGACTCCAGCCTGAATATTAGGAAGGTGGGAAAAGCCCATGGAGAGAGATGCTAGGGTCTGGGGCAGGGCCAATGGGAAAGTAGCACTAGCAGCAACCAAGCCTGGGAGACGGATTAGCTTGGGGTTTATGTCATGTTATTTTTGAATTAGTGTTTTGTTAATAAAACCAAGCCCCAAAGGGGATGACTGACTTTTTACAATGAGGGTAAAGTTTGTTTGGAACTACAAGGAGACTCCACCAGCTTACAGTTATAATATAATATATGGAGATATACCTATCTCATAGAGCTGGAAGGGACCTCGAAAGGTCATTGAGTCCAGCCCCCTGCCTTCACTAGCAGGACCAAGTACTGATTTTTGCCTCAGATCCCTAAGTAGCCCCCTCAAGGATTGAACTCGCAACCCTGGGTTTAGCAGGCCAATGCTCGAACCACTGGCATAACCTAGGCTATTTGCACTCTTCTCTAACCTAGTTCAGCCTTTATGTACCCTAGACATGATCTTCTGTAACCTGGGCATGACCTTTGAAACCTCAAATTCCTTGTCTAACTTCTTTTTTCTTATATTTGCGTCTCTCTTTTAAAACCAGCTGTGTCTTTTCACCAGCAGTGGAGCTTTTCAGCAATGCAACATTATGTAAACATGCATTGATACATCCTCCAAACTTTGTTTTATCAACAAAAGATCAAAAGTACTCACTGCAACCATCAAAACAACCTGGACTTTCTTGGTGAAAGCAGCCAAGCTCTTTCTTTTAATTGCCCAAAGGCAAACATAAGGGGATTTTTCTTTCTTTTACAGTTAAAAATAAGTCAGGAACAGGAGGGCAGTGGTTTAAACGATCTCTTAATCAAATCTGTTCATGTAGGTGGATGTATTTCAAACCTTCCCCGCATTCCAAGCCGGAAGTCAATACTTCAAGCTTCCCCCCCTCCCCCCCCCCCGCTAAGAAAAGATCTTTATCTTAACAATGGAAACAAATCTTTTCTGTAAAATGTTTCAATAGGCCTTGATTCTGTAAAACAAGCCACTTCTCTGACAGGTGCTTTGATTTCACAGAGTAAGCATGCTAAATAAAAGGGCAGACAAACATCACAGCTGCTTGAGCAAAAGTACCAGGAACAATTCAGCACATACAATATGTACCTAGCAGTATGGGGGCAGGCAGATTTGGTTCTCCTTACTGTGCTTTTTAAAATTTCACTAGTTTGTTGTCTCTCACATATAAAAATTGCCTCGTTTCTTCCCATTTAGGAATTTACTTGACCAGAGTTATCTCCATTTGCTTTCTCAAAGTCTCAGGATGGAACTAAGCACAACGGTCAAAGCTGGCCCCAGATCCAGAATCTGAAGTTGTTCAGGTCATGTCCAAGGTTTGCTGAGCTACAGTCTGTTTATTCATCTACTTTCCCTAGCTTAAGCAGCTGCAAAGTGAAACTAAAATCTAATCAAGTTACCAATTTGCCATGCCCAAGAACATTGCCTTCTAAGATAGTCCGAGGGGCATCACCCCTTTATTAATAACAAGTTACTTTGCAGAGAACAGGAGCGAGATCTAACAAGCCATTTTCCAATCACACTGATTGCTTTAGTTTGAATGTTAAGAACATAAGAACATAAGAAAGGCCGTACTGGGTCAGACCAAAGGTCCATCTAGCCCAGTATCTGTCTACCGACAGTGGCCAATGCCAGGTGCCCCAGAGGGAGTGAACCTAACAGGCAATGATCAAGTGATCTCTCTCCTGCCATCCATCTCCATCCTCTGACGAACAGAGGCTAGGGACACCATTCTTACCCATCCTGGCTAATAGCCATTTATGGACTTAGCCACCATGAATTTATCCAGTCCCCTTTTAAACATTGTTATAGTCCTAGCCTTCACAACCTCCTCAGGTAAGGAGTTCCACAAGTTGACTGTGCGCTGCGTGAAGAAGAACTTCCTTTTATTTGTTTTAAACCTGCTGCCTATTAATTTCTTTTGGTGACCCCTAGTTCTTGTATTATGGGAATAAGTAAATAACTTTTCCTTATCCACTTTCTCAACATCACTCATGATTTTATATACCTCTATCATGTCCCCCCTTAGTCTTCTCTTTTCCAAACTGAAGAGTCCTAGCCTCTTTAATCTTTCCTCATATGGGACCCTCTCTAAACCCTTAATCATTTTAGTTGCTCTTTTCTGAACCTTTTCTAGTGCTAGAATATCTTTTTTGAGGTGAGTAGACCACATCTGTACACAGTATTCGAGATGTGGGCGAACCATGGATTTATATAAGGGCAATAATATATTCTCAGTCTTATTCTCTATCCCCTTTTTAATGATTCCTAACATCCTGTTTGCTTTTTTGACCGCCTCTGCACACTGCGTGGACATCTTTAGAGAACTATCCACGATGACGCCAAGATCTTTTTCCTGACTCGTTGTAGCTAAATTAGCCCCCATCATGTTGTATGTATAGTTGGGGTTATTTTTTCCAATGTGCATTACTTTACATTTATCCACATTAAATTTCATTTGCCATTTTGTTGCCCAATCATTTAGTTTTGTGAGATCTTTTTGAAGTTCTTCACAATCAGCTTTGGTCTTAACTATCTTGAGTAGTTTAGTATCATCTGCAAACTTTGCCACCTCACTGTTTACCCCTTTCTCCAGATCATTTATGAATAAATTGAATAGGATAGGTCCTAGGACTGACCCTTGGGGAACACCACTAGTTACCCCTCTCCATTCTGAGAATTTACCATTAATTCCTACCCTTTGTTCCCTGTCCTTTAACCAGTTCTCAATCCATGAAAGGACCTTCCCTTTTATCCCATGACAGCTTAATTTACGTAAGAGCCTTTGGTGAGGGACCTTGTCAAAGGCTTTCTGGAAATCTAAGTACACTATGTCCACCGGATCCCCCTTGTCCACATGTTTGTTGACCCCTTCAAAGAACTCTAATAGATTAGTAAGACACGATTTCCCTTTACAGAAACCATGTTGACTATTGCTCAAGAGTTTATGTTTTTCTATGTGTCTGACAATTTTGTTCTTTACTATTGTTTCAACTAATTTGCTCGGTACCGACGTTAGACTTACCGATCTGTAATTGCCGGGATCACCCCTAGAGCCCTTTTTAAATATTGGCGTTACATTAGCTAACTTCCAGTCATTGGGTACCGAAGCCGATTTAAAGGACAGGTTACAAACCTTAGTTAATAGTTCCGCAACTTCACATTTGAGTTCTTTCAGAACTCTTGGGTGAATGCCATCTGGTCCCGGTGACTTGTTAATGTTGAGTTTATCAATTAATTCCAAAACCTCCTCTGGTGATACTTCAATCTGTGACAGTTCCTCAGATTTGTCACCTACAAAAGCCAGCTCAGGTTTGGGAATCTCCCTAACATCCTCAGCCGTGAAGACTGAAGCAAAGAATCCATTTAGTTTCTCCGCAATGACTTTATCATCTTTAAGCGCTCCTTTTGTATTTTCATCGTCAAGGGGCCCCACTGGTTGTTTAGCAGGCTTCCTGCTTCTGATGTACGTAAAAAACATTTTGTTATTACCTTTGGAGTTTTTGGCTAGCCGTTCTTCAAACTCCTCTTTGGCTTTTCTTATTACACTCTTGCACTTAAGTTGGCAGTGTTTGTGCTCCTTTCTATTTGCCTCACTAGGATTTGACTTCCACTTTTTAAAGGAAGTCTTTTTATCTCTCACTGCTTCTTTTACATGGTTGTTAAGCCACGGTGGCTCTTTTTTAGTTCTTTTACTGTTTTTCTTAATTTGGGGTATACATTGAAGTTGAGCCTCTATTATGGTGTCTTTAAAAAGGGCCCACGCAACTTGCAGGGATTTCACTTTAGTCACTGAACCTTTTAACTTTTGTCTAACTAACCCCCTCATTTTTGTATAGTTCCCCCTTTTGAAATTAAAGGCCACAGTGTTGGGCAGTTGAGGTGTTCTTCCCACCACAGGGATGTTGAATGCTATTGTATTATGGTCACTATTTCCAAGCGGTCCCGCTATAGTTACCTCTTGGACCAGCTCCTGCGCTCCACTCGGGATTAAATCTAGAGTCGCCTCTCCCCTTTTGGGTTCCCGTACTAGCTGCTCCATGAAGCAGTCATTTAAAGTATCGAGAAATTTTATCTCTGCATTTCGTCCTGAAGTGAAATGTTCCCAGTCAATATGGGGATAATTGAAATCCCCCACTATTATTGGGTTCTTAATTTTGATAGCCTCTCTAATTTCCCTTAGCATTTCATCATCACTATTACTGTCCTGGTCAGGTGGTCGATAATAGATCCCTAATGTTATATTTTTACTAGAGCATGAAATTTCTATCCATAGAGACTCTATGGAACCTGTGGATTCGCTTAAGATTTTTACTTCATTTGAATCTACACTTTCTTTAACATATAGTGCCACTCCTCCCCCTGCACGGCCTGTTCTGTCCTTCCGATATATTTTGTACCCCGGAATGATTGTGTCCCATTGATTGCTCTCGGTCCACCAGGTTTCTGTGATGCCTATTATAGCTATATCCTCCTTTATCACAAGGCACTCTAGTTCACCCATCTTATTATTTAGACTTCTGGCATTTGTGTACAAGCACTTTAAAAACTTGTCCCTGTTTATTAGCCTGCCTTTTTCTGATGTGCCAGATTCTTTTTATTGTGATTCTTTTTAATGTTGCTTCCCTTTCCCCTCCCTTGTACCTCCTTTGAGGCAGGAACTCTATCTTCCTATGTGTTTGTACAGCACTTAGTACATTTTTGGGTGCTACTGTGATATAAATAATATTATAAACAGGGCTGCTCAGCAGACATTGATTTGCAATATGAGGGGGAAATCCCTCCCTATGATGCAGAGGGGTGGTATGATAGAAAGAAGTCATGGGGCCTCTACAGCTTTCCATCAGTTCATCCTCACAATAGCCAGGCAGGAAACACAACCACCATAGCACTAAATGAAGGGTCCAGCTAGCAGAATGACCAGCTCCCTCTACTCCTAAGAGAGTGTGGTTGCTAGTTTGGGCTCTGATCAATTAAGCCCAGACACTGCCCCACTGCAGATGCTGTGATATGGAGCACTCACTTACTGGGAGGGGGCACAGCTGCTGTTGTCCAACATGTTCCTTTTGGGCCCTACACAGAGTCCCCTCCCTCACACTGGCAGGATGATTTGGGGATTTCCGTCACAACTAGCACTGCTCTGCTGTGCAGCCACATTGCATAAGGAGTAATATTTGCCCTTAGAGTGGTATAGACAGGGGGAAGAGCTCTTGATTGTGAAGTAAATGCCAGTCAGCTCAGCTGACCTGAATAATTCTGCAGCATACTGGTGTATCTGTGATCTTAAAACCATGTCTCTATTTACAGGGACTCGGAGAGGGTGTATTTTCAGTGAATGGAATCACACTGCAGACATTTTCTCTACTTGGATTTTGGCATAAAGGTGGGTACAGCAAAAGAAAAAGCCGAGGATACAGAAATTTGTTTCTACTATTGTAGTGCCCTGGGGAGAGGTTAGAAAAATATATGATGTCTATGAAATCATTTGAAACAGTTCATTATAGTGCAACACTTGACATTCTAATTACATTTAACACCTTTAAACACATTTTTAACTGGATTTGCTTGTGTGCACATTTTTAATTACTTGCCTCTCGGCTTGCTGGTTATGGGCAACATTATTCGTGCTAGACCTGGGCCCAATCCAGCATTCTTTGAGCACTTCAGTGGGAGTTTAGAGTGCTCAGAGAACATAAGGATCAAGCCCAGTGTGCATGTCATCATAGGAAACAGAGCAATTAATATTGTTGCACATGCTGTAAACCAAAAGTCATAGGCTAAATTAATTCTTGGGTGTAACTCCATTGGAATTACACCAGGAATTAATTTTGACTGCTACATCTCCCCTTGTTATGCCATAGGCTCCCCTTTTGGTACTAGGGTGACCAGATGTCCCGATTTTATAGGGACAGTCCCGATTTTGGGGGCTTTTTCCTACATAGGCTCCTATTATCCCCCACCCCCGTCCCGATTTTTCACACTTGCCCTCTGGTCACCCTATTTGGTACATTCATAGAGCTGTCAGTGTTCTATATACTCTCGCTACCAAAAGCACTCCTTTACAGAAGCATTTTACCATACATCCTGCAGAAAATATTTCTGCAGTGCTGTAATATGTAAAATATATGAAACACTCAATCTAGAAACAGTGGGATCTATCAAAGTCAGATCAGACAGTGACTTGTTCATTCTGCAACACATGTGTGAGCCATTGCTTTAACACGGCACAGAACAAGTCACTTTCAACTCTGTCAGCGTACCAAAAAGAACAGACAAATGCAGTACCGGGGCTGAAGCTGAAAGGATTGGCTACCCTGGGTTTCATTTACTTGCACATCTGACAAAATGAATTCTAGGCCAGCTGGAATTGCCAGGGAAGCAAGCTGTGTAACTTCAGGGGGGATGATGCTACTATCCCGAGAGACATTTTGGGTGGTAGTTTTATACGAGCTCCAGATATGCCCTTTATTTAAATGAAAACGGTCTAATATTTTTTCTTGCTGTTAACAATTTGTACATGTTTATTTTTACTCTTCATCTTTTACTGTGCCCCAGTACTTTCCATTCCACCAGTGATGCCAGTTTTGATGTCCTATTCACCTTGTTCTCCCATTCCTTTCTCTATGCTTCTCCATTCCCTTGTTGCATTCTCTAACTTGTTCTTCATTTCTTCTTCCCTGCCATCCACTACATAGGGAATGCCTTGCCCATCCCAATTCACTAAACTTCCTCCCTCTCCTCACTGAAGTCCCTCCTTCGAGATTCCCAGTGCGTCCTGTCTTACAGAATCATAGAAATGTAGGGTTGGAAGGGATCTCAGGAGATCATCAAGTGCAGCCCCTTGCACTGAGGCAGGACCAAGGAAACCTAGACCATCCCTGACAGGTGTTTGTCTAACCTCTTCTTATCAGCTTCCAGTGATAGGGATTTCACAACCTCCCTTGGAAGCCTATTCCAGAGCTTAACTATCCTTATAGTTAGAAAGGATTCCCTAATATATAACCTAAAATTCTCTTGCTGATGGTTAAGACCATTAGTTCTTCTCCTACTGTCAGTGGACATGGAGAATAATTGATTGCCTTCTTCTGTACAACAGCCTGTAAGATATTTGAAGACTGTTATCAGGTCCCTCCTCAGCCTTCTTTTCTTGAAACTAACTTGCCCTAGTTTTTTAACCTTTCCTCATAGAGCTGTTTTTTTTTAACCCTTTTATCATTTGTTGTCATTTTCTTCTAGACTCTCTCCAAATCTGTCCACATCTTTCTTAAAGTGTAGCACCTGGAACCGTACAATGCTCCAGCTGAGGCCTGACCAGTGCCAAGTAGAGTAGGACACTTATCTCCCACCTCGTACACACAGCACTCCTGTTAATACAGCTGTGAAGGGGTACACTCGCTGCAGGTGCACCTCCTTGTGGCCAGGTGGGGTGGAGTGGCTCTCTCCCCGTATGGTGCCCCCTGCTGACAGTTGCTCCAGCATTGCAGCGGTCTCTTCTTCTTCCTGCAACTTGGCCCTCCAGCTGGGCCATGCTTTAGTCCACCCCTTCTGGAGTATCAGAGAGTCCAACCAAGCTATGACCTTACCGCAGATCTTTTGTCTGTCTCTGGGCTCTGTGGTCCTTACATCTTTTATCTCAGGGGGTTTCACCCCATTTTCCTTAGTGGTAGGGGAACTCCAGCCCTCCCTCTACTCTGGGTTCCAGCACAGGGACCCTGTAGCTGGCAGCCAAGGTCTGCTCTATCCGGCTCCTTGCTGCCTCCACGGACTGCTTCCTAGCTCTTCTGTCCCCCAGAGATTGACTGCAGACTCTCTACCAGCAGCCCCCTTGCTTTGTCTTTGTTTGGTTTTTGGCACAGCGACTTCATCCCACAAAGCTACGACTGCCACTTCCTTCATTCAATTTTTAGCCCCCCCATATATATTTTTTTTAAATAGCCTTTCACTCACTTTAGTATCCTTAAGGAAAACCCCCCTTTCTGCTGCAACCCTCATGGCTTTATAATCACCACCCAGCCATTCCCCAGCTGGGCCTCATTATCAGTTAAACCCGGCTTTCTCTCAGGCCCATGTTAACCCCTTCCAGGCCGGTGTGGGGTAGACACCCTATAACAATACACCTTAATGATATTAGCCTTTTAAGCAACCACTTCATATTATTGAATCATATTTACTTTGTGATTCATTATAACCCCCAGGTTTTTTTTCCAAAAGTGCTGCTGCCTAGCCAGTTATTCCCCATTCTATAGTTGTGAATTTGATTTTTGCTTCCTAAGAGTAGTACCTTCCACTTGTTTTTATTGAATTTCATCTGGTTGATTTCAGACCAATTCACCTGTCATTTGTCAAGCTCATTTTGAAATCTAATCCTGTCCTCCAAAGTGCATGCAACCCTGCCAGCTTAATGTTATCCACAAGTTTTATAAGCAGACTTTCCGCTACATTTTTCAAGTCATTAATGAAAATATTGACTAGTACCAGACCCAGAACTGACCCCTGCAAGACCACAGATGACTGGTGCCTCCCCATACTGGGAGGGCCCACAATCTAAAGGGGAGGACATGTGATCACCCCACATGTCCTCTGTCCAGTGACAGACCCACCGACCTCTGCCCAGTCTGGGGATGCCATGCTCTCCCCGTTTCTTCTCTCCCTGTGCCTCCCCCCCGCACATTTGGCCACTCTCCGTGGTGGGATGGAGCTGCTTCTGCCTGAGAGAGCCTGGCTGGGAGGCAGCGGCAGCCTGCTCCCTGAATGGGCTCGGCTGCCAGGGACAGGGGCCAAGTATGCAGGGGGCTTGGCCTATGTCCCCGGCAGCAGGGCCTGGGTCGGGGCTGGCCTTCTGCAGCCCCAGCTGCTGGGGACAGGGGCTGGGTAAGCCAGATGCCTCACCCATTTCTGGCTCACTCATCCCCTGTCCCTAGCAGCCAAGCCCGTTTAGGGAGCGGGCTGCCGCTGCTTCCCAGCCAGGGTGTCTCAGGCAGAAGCAGTTCTGTCCCGCTACCCACCCTGCTGCCAGGGTTAGCAGCTGAACGTGCCGAGGAGGAGGCACAGAGGGAGAAGGACAGAGCGCCTCTCTCTTTCCCGCCCCTGGCAGGCCAATCGGGGGGGGGGCACTTGACCTTCCATGCCCCCCAAACGTCGCCTCTGCCTTGAGAAAGCCACTTCACCTCTCTGTGTCTGTTTCCCCTCACATCCTTTTTTAAAATCTATATAAAGTATAAACTCTTGTACTCTCTCTTACTCTGTGTTTGTACAGCACCTAGCACAATGGGGCCTGATCTCCACTGGGATACCTAAACGCTGCTGCAATACAAGTTGTAAATAATGCAGATTTTTTTTAATGAACCTGGGGAGACCAACTTCTTATTTCTTTACAACTCAGCCAACCACCTGACAAGAAAAAAAAATGGGGAAGAGGCTCATTTACATCTGTTGTCTGCACCCACAGCCCATGTGTTTGAGAAAAATGATGCTTCTTGTTATATCACTCTGAAATAAGTGTTCAGCTACATTTTGGAGAATGTCTAGAAATTGGCAGAAACACTGTGTGGGAATGAAACTGGACTACATTGAAGGCTTCCTATGTATGGCCTCTTTCCACTTTCTCTTTCAGACTCTCTATGTTCAAGAGAAAACAGCCTGGTCAAGTTCTTTAGGAGCACTACTACTTTAGGTAAAGAAGTGGCTAGAGAGATGTCCTTTAATTTCCCCAAATATGGGCGAGTTACCTATAAATCTGCTAGAAGAGAACATCTAACTTGATTCTTAGTCTTGTGCTTCAAGTCTAAATTTTGCTGGAACTCTGCAAGCCTGTGAAGCATTCTGATCCTTTGAAGTACCTGTAGGTGCCTTATACACAGACCAACAACTAGAATCTTAGACCCACCTCAAACATTCAGTTTCTGTTGTTATAATGCAGAGGCAGTGACTAGCTTTTCTCGAGAAAACTATGCAGAGATAAACAAATGCGTATTCGCTACAGGAAAAATAAATACACAGAGAGAATTCTCTCAATTCAGATGGGGTTCTGTCTTCTGAAAAGCAGCAGCTCGAGCCTCCACAAACTGCTACAACGCTATGCGTCAAACTTGGCCTGAAGGGACTACTTGTAGGGACTGCTAATAAGAGTGTCAGCTATGAGATGTGGACAACTGTTAACCAGGAATTGACTGAGGCAATAAGCTACTAAACAGCCGTCAGATAGTAACAACTTTCAGTTAGTATCAGTCTGGGTTGGATTTGACTATATCCATCTGTTGTCTTTTGTCTTCTACTTAGGGTATGTCTACACTATGAAATTAGGTTGATTTTATAGAAGTCGCTTTTTAGAAATCGATTTTATACAGTCGATTGCGTGTGTCCACACTAAGCATATTAAGTCGGCGGAGTGCATCCTCACTACCGTGGCTAGCATCGACTTACGGAGCGGTGCACTGTGGGTAGCTATCCCATAGCGGTCACAATGGAGCACTCTGGGATAGCTCCCGGAGGCCAATACCATCGATTTGCATCCGCACTACCCCAATTCAACCCAGCAAAGTCGATTTTAGCACTACTCCCCTCGCCGGGGAAGAGTACAGAAGTCGATTTTAAGTGCCCTTTAGGTTGACGGAACGGGGTTGGTTGTGTGGACGCATTCATTTTTAAATCGACCTAACATGGCTAAATTTGACCTAACCCCGTAGTGTAGACCAGGCCTTGTAAACTCTATGGGGCAGGGACCACCTTTTAGGTCTGTGTTTGTACAGCACCTTGCGTAATAGTCTACTACTCCATGACTAGGGCTTCTACATACTACAGAAATACTAATAAATAATTAACAATAAACAAAATACTGTTATCAGTCTCCTCAAATAGGATAGCTCAGGGAAGAGTTTATAGGACTTGTTCAAGGTATCACACACAGAAAGCTCAGGGCAGAGCTGGGTGACATCACATCCCTGCTCACACCATCTTTTAAAAAAGTAAACATCTATGTTATGCAACAATCTATCCTACTGGAGATTCCTATGCTTCAGGCAGGAGGAAATCAAGGGCCAAGCCTTGGAGTCAATGGGAATTGCAGATACTCAGCAACACTCAAGATCTGGCTCAGGGTGCATCAAAACAGTGACATACCCAGTCTTCCCTGAGATAGCACAGCCTGACCTCCGCAGTTTCCAGAAAGTCATGTTGGCTTACTCATGAAATGGCATCCGTGCCAGTCTTGGAGGTGCCAGTGAAATCCAGTGATTATAGAAAGTCCTCTACGAGTGAATAGGTATAAGAACCAAAAGGAGTCTTTAGAAACTATTGTAAAAACCAACAAGATTTAATATTGGGAGTGAAATCCTTTCTAGAGGAAGTTTTAAAAATTCTATAGAAAGGATGTCATTCTTTATTAAATTCCACTGCCTGATTGAAACCTTTTCTAGAATTTAACAGAGTGTTATATCCTACCTATGGAATTCTGTAGAAAGGTTATTGCTTGCAATTAATTTCTGTAGGTCTAACCCATTTTTCCTTTGTTAGGTCAAACAACAGTTATGATGGAGTTACTATGGGAAAATGATGTTTGTGAAAAAAGTTAGAGGGTGATTGTGACAGTCTGTATCGCTATGTTCACCCTTTTTGCAAGATTAGGATAAACTTTGTACAAAGTATGTTGTGTGAGGTATCATTTGAAAACTCATAATTTGCTGATCATTATTGTCCTGGTAAAATATGTGTTGCGACATTGTATGTAAAGTTATGAGATTCTACTATAAAACATTACTGAGACATGTTCCAAGTTTAGAAAAGCAGGCACAAACCAGTTCCTCAGAGACAAAAGGCAAAACTGACGCCTCAGCCAGATGTCAACAAAATCAAATGGACTATCACCTGGTTAAGTGGCCATTCCTTGGCAGGAAAAAGGGTGTGAGCAAGAAATGTGCATTTTGGCAAAGAAACAGCTGAGGGTTCCCGTCCCAACAGACTTTCTGACTCCTGAACCTCATCTGGAGATAATTTTCAAAGAAAACGAGAACTATAAGAAAGGGAAAAGACAGCCCAAAATACTCCTCCCTTTCTTTCTGCCCATGGCATCAACAACACCTGAAGGACAAGGAAATTATACTGAACTGGGGGCTGGGTCCTGGCTGAAAGGAATCCAGACAGTGAGACTGCTGATAAAGCATGTGGTGAGCGAAATCTTTTCCTTTAAATTCATTTAGCTTGCTAAGTTAGGTGCTAGTAGCATTTTACCTTTTATTTTCTTATAACCAATTCTAACCTTTATGCCTCATTACTTGTAATCACTTAAAATCTTTCTGTAGTTTATAAACTTGGTTTTTTGTTTGATCTAAACCAGTGTGTTTGGATTGAAGTGTTTGGGCAACTCCATTTGAGTTAACAAGATTTGTGCACATCATTTTCTATTAATGAGACGATGGACTTTATATGAGCCTGTATTGTCCAGGACAGAGCTGGGCAGTACAAGATGCACATTTCTGGGGGAAAGTCTGAGACTGGGCGTTTGCTGGTGTTGCCCTACAAAGTAGCACTCATTCGAGCTAGCTGGAATTTACATGCTGGAGGCTGTGTGAGAGCTGACCACGAGTGGTTGCTCTCACAGCGAAGAAGTATAAGAGGCACCCCAAATTGGAGAATTGAGGGGACACAACTGTCCATGTGTCTAGATTATCCCCTGGGTAATGTCACAGTGACCACGCAAATGATTCATTTTAGGATGCTTTGTGTCTCTCACTAGCAAAAAGCAGATTGCGGGGGAGAGAAGAGGGGGAAGAACTAATACCGCTGGTGAGTATCACATTTCTTCATTAGAATTTAACAAACAGAATTAATTACAAGTTCAGCATGATGACTGGACACACACTGGACATTTTTTCTTGTCATGAGGCTCTCAGTACTATCACCAGCTACTAATATTATTTTCAGGTGCTTCCTTCATCTAGTCTAGTTTAAGAATTCATTACCATTTTGGAATGGGTCTCTAATCTCACATCAGCAGGACATGGCCTTCTGCTTCTGCACACAAGGAAAACCTTTGTCTATTATTTCTTTGTTCCTTGGTCAGAATGAGTGCACTTAGGGAAAAGTAATCAGAATATTCCTAGATGCCTTAAATACTTTGACATGGTTTTGCTCTTTATGGTTGAAGAACAAGGAAAACAGAGAGACTAAGAAAGGGACAGTGCATATTATGAAAGAGGCATATTAAGAACGGTTTTCTTTGCTTCTAGATTGCATCAGGAAATCAATCCCCAAAGCGATCATTGAGCGTGACAATGGAAGTAGGTATATATATATAATATATATATTAATGGAATGGCAGCTGGTGGCCTTGTACAGAAGCAGGTGCTTTCAAACAGTCTCCAGATGGCACTTATGCACCCTCTGCCAAACAGTATGTTTTATCAATTGCACCAAAGAAAGTGAACCTGTCATCATTCAAGTCACTCATACAGGGTTTCCTTTCACTGTCCTGGAATCATATGACTTCATTTCAGATGGGCAACAGTAAGAAAGCCACCATGCAAAGAGCAACTGATTTCAATCAGTCACAGTGGAATGGTTTGAACTCCTTTACTTCAGTTCCCTTGAAATGGTGGCACAGTGAGTGAATGGAAGAGCTGGCAGTCCATTCAGAGTAACGTGAAAGGTAATTTGCTGTATCTTGCCATTCAGATAAGAATAAAAGAACGGCCATACTGGGTCAGACCAATGGTCCACCTAGCCCAGTATCCTGTCTTATGATAGTGGCCAGATACTTCAGAGGAACGAACAGGGCAATTATCGAGATAAGGATAAAAGATGAAATTCAGTCTTGGCATAAGTGCATACATCTTCTATTGATTTAAATAAGTGCATGCAGTTTGGGGAGAGGTGAGAGTGAGTGAATATATGAGTGAGTGCTTCTGAGGAGTTTGGAGATAGCATCTGAATAATGGAGGGGGGGCATGGATCAGCATTCATGTCGCGCTCCCCGTCAGTACCCGGCCCAGGTCGTGGAAGCTAATGATCTAACTGGTAGACCAAATTCCATGATGAATCCTGGTCATGTGCCAGCTGAGGCACATCGTATATATGCTAAGAAGAAAAAGAAGAAGAAGAAGTAATGAAGTGTAAAGAGGTAGTGAATGTGAGTGATGGTGCTTTCTGGTTTGTGAGGGGAAAAAAAGGGTAGGATTGATGGGAGACTTGAGAGAACAGGAAAGATGGGAAACATATACTACAAAATCACAAAGTATTCAAAACCATTTCACCCACTAGCCATGATATCTCTTAAGCAAAAGGAAGATATTAGTGCACAGCTCAAAACTAGTAAGTAGGTAAAAATTTTCTTGAATTACACTGTGGTACTCTGTACCTCAAAGCAGCACCTTGGAACCTCCATATTCACCCCGTCATATAATTATGATATATTTCATAAAAGGCATGGCATGTAAGATATCATATGAAAGGCTATGATCTGCTGAAACTCATTGTTCTGTCAAAATATGTATATCATCAGTGTGTAGGAAGTTATGAGATTTTGCTGTATGGTTGTTACTGAAATATGTTGTAAGCTTGTGAGTTGTCTACTGCCAGTTCTCCAGTGACAACAAAGGAGGTGATCCACTCTCAAGAGGGTGTTAAACGACCATTAATCAGCAGAGGAGTTGTAAACAAGGGGTTTACAAGGCTGTAAGAGAGCTGCACAAGCATCACATACTGGGGGATTGCTCAACTCTGTGACTCAGCAAAGCCCACCAGGACATATCTGGACTAGTGTTTTCCAGGCACCTGGACTAAGGATATAAAATAGGGGACAGTGGCATCATGCCTTTACCTTTCTCCTCCCTCACCTATGCTGGAAGCAACAAGAATGCTGGGAAGACAAAGACTTGAACTGAGGAGACAAGTCCCAGGATTAAAGGGGAAGCCTGTGTATTAAGAACTATAACCTACTTGCAACATCCAGTGCAATGAGAAAAACTGCTTGATCTGAATACTGCCTAGCCTAATAAGGTTTAAGATTTAAACTTTGCACTTACCTTTTATTTTCTTTGGTAACTATCTCTGACCTTTTGTGCCTACCACTTATAATCACTTAAAATCTATCTTTCTGTAGTTAATAAATCTGTTTTATATTTTACCTCAAACAGTGTGTTTTGGTTGAAGTGCTTGGGAAATCTCAGCTCAGTTTACAAAGGCTGGTGTGTGTCCTTTCCACATTGAGGGAGGAGCGGACTGGGTAAAAAACGTACATGGGTCAGGCTTGACAAGTACAAGATGGTACAGTTCTGGGGTGCAAGGCTGGGGGTTTGGGAGATTGGCTGGTGCCTTTCTCTGAGTGATTCATGAGTGGCTCAGGGAGCATTCTTGCAATCTAGCTGAGTGTGGGGCTCCACATGCTATTGTGCTGAGTGATAACAGTGCCTGGAGGGGTTTGCTGCTTGTCACTATATCAACATTGTGAGAGACAACCCAGGCTGGAGAGTTAAGGGAGCATGGCAGTATCCCAGTCCCAGGTTGTTCCCTGGGGATCCCATCACATACACAAAAAAGGGGTTTTGTTTTATTTTCTTACTGAAACACTATAAAATCTTGTAGAAAATAAGAAACTCATTAACCAAATGGCCAAGTCTACATGGCTTAAAAGAACAGTGATAGGCTTTGTAATGTGTATAGCGAAGGTCATGGGATAATATCTTGAATGTCTCTGGTGACAGTACTAGTCATGATGCATTATTAATGATCATTTATTTGGATTGGATAACATGAAAATTTCCAGTGGACCCAATCTTGGTAAAGACTCCATTGTACTGGGTTCGGTACAAACACATGGTAGGACGAGATTCCAAAGAGCTTACAATCTAAATAGACAAGATAGACAAAAGGTTGGCTCAGGGTGAAAGACAAACAAGGAACTCTGGTGAAGGAAGTGGCATCAGTGAACAGAATTTATCAAGGATGAAGGTTAGGAACTGTGAGGAGTGGAAGAGGAAGAGCTAGAGGTTGAGAGCCAAAAGGCAGGAGCAAGAGTGCAGTATATGATAGCTACAGGAAGCAGGAAGAGAGAGGAAAGACTGAGTGTGTGTTGCTCAAAAGAAAAGAATAAGTGAAGGGGTGGGGAGAAGGGAGCAACTGGAAGTGGCAGGAGGGGAGAAGCCTGATGCCCAACCCCTTGTTCCATTAGGGATGATTTGGTGGAGAAGGGGACAGGATGACAGCTGCAGAAACGGAGTCAGGAGTGGGGAGATCCAGGTTTCAGTGAGAGCCAGCAGATGGAGAGAGAGAGAGAGAGATGAAAAGGCTGTGGATGGAGATGGACCCAGCATTCCAGAGGGAGGAAGAGAAGAGGAGGGGGATGGGATTGGTGATGTGAAGGGTAAAGCTATTGGGACAGGTGGAAAGGAGGGGGATGGAGAGAGGGCCAAGACTGGACGAGATATCACCCAAGGATGATGCAGAAGTAGGATAGATATTTGAGGGATGAGCTGGGTCAGGGGAGGATGGATGAGAGGGAAAAGAAGGTGCTCAGATACCAATGTGGTGGGAATAATATAAAAATAATTGAATAGAGTAGGCAGAGTGGAGGGACCAATGAATGAGGGAAGAATAAAAAAGCTGGTGGGGAGGGAGAAGAGGAAGGAGACAGTGATAGAAATGTTCTGTGATGAGCACAATGGAAGGGTACTGGCAACCTGTTATCCAAATAGTATCAGAAAAACAGGAAATTAAAAAAAAAAAAAAAGGCAGTGAATACAGCAACAAACCAGCAAATGATTGTAAAGCAATTTAAATAATGGGTTTAAACAGGCAAATGGTTATCTAAGTAGCCAGAAAAAGCATATTAATCTTAAAAGCACAGAAGCACATTAAAGACTGTTTCTCAGCAGGAATCATAGGAAAATAGGCCAGTTTTGTTTGTTTTAACCAGCCACAGGGAGCCTTTCATAAAATATAAAATAGAAATGTTGTAAGAGTATCTAAAATAAAAATTTACACAGAGTATGGTGCCTTTCATTTGCAAATGACCTAAATGATTATGTGCAATATTTGGCCATCTCCATAGTAAGTGCTGCATTATGGTTATAGGAACATGATGCCTTTGTATGGGGGGGAAAATTCTCTGAATGTAATTAAAAATTCATGTAACATGTCCTAAAAATATCCCCCCCCAAAAAAACCTCTTTGCCAAACAAAACAGGAGAAGTTATTTGCCTTTGACTGGATATTGACCTATAAAATGTTCCTTCTCTTTCCCTCGCCTTTTTGATTTTTTCCCAACCATCTCCACAAGACTCATTCTTTCTGGTGAATACAATGGAGTGAAGGAAAGGTGCTTTTGGGGCGGGGGGAGGTAGGGGCATAGTACACCCCGGAATCTAAATGTTGTTAACTATGGTGTGATTCTCATTTACCCTAGGCCCCTTTACACCACTCTGGCAGCATTAAGGGGCCTCAAGAGTGTAAACATATTTATGCTCACTTGAAGGTCCCTTTAACACTGCCAGAGGAGTGTAAAGGGGCCTTAATGTAAATGAGAATCAGAGTCATAGAGTTTAGTATTTAAATTCTTTCAGCGTATCCAGAATTTCTTCGATAATGCCTCACTTACATGGATAGGGTGGAAGTCAAACTTAAAACATTTCTTCCTTTTTTAAAGATTCTATCCACCTGAAAGAGAGGCTTAAAATGGGGAATGTCACTAGAACCAGTGACAGCGCTCCAAATTCACCAGTACACTATCTGCCTTGTACTGCTGCGGTGATGCAAAGCACCTGAAACCCTGGCTTAAAAATTAAGACCAGTAAATCTGGTCACTCAAATGTACCCACTGTAGCTGGGCTGTGAAAGCTAATTCAAACCAGCTGGAGTCTCCCTACACTGGACACTTTTCGCCTCTTAAATCTGTTTTACACTGCTGTAAGTCTGTTGATTTTGATGGATTTATTCTCAGTTTACATCATTGCAAGAGGAGTGCAGTATAAAGAGTATAATAAAGCTCTACTATTATTCCCTGTAGGAGATATGTTTCCATCAGAACAGCAACCTGATACCCGAATACTCAGTAAGAAACCAGGTTAAATTGACAAATATAGAATGCTATACCTCTGAATTTGAAGGAAGTGAATTTTGTGGCTAACTAGTGACCCCAATGATTGGTTAAGAAAGAGGGTTGATGCATATTGGAGTAACATCCAATCCTCAGTCAGGAGAAAGGAAGGCCATGATGAGTGAGCTGGATGTCTGAAGGAAAAACATTTGGTATCTCCTTATATATGGATAACAGCTCCCATATTGCTAAAATTGTGATTCCAGTAAGTAAGCGTCCAGTTTGTGTTTTGCTTTGGTACATGTTTCCTCAGTAAAATAACTTTGCTTAATAACTGTTAAATATTATATTACTTTACTGCTATGGTGGCAGGGCTAGTTGCACCTCCGTCCCCTTTCTTTTCTTGTCTCTCTGAGTACACCCCTTCAGGTTTTAGGCTTTGGGTCTCTACCCATCCTGAGGTGGAATTCCACAATTCTCCTACCCTTAGGCTATGATGTGCATCAACATAAAAGGGCACTCACCTCTTAGGCACTTTGAGAGGTTGGGTGTGGTACCAGTGTCCTTTTCTTGACCCTGTTGCCCCCAGGAGGCTGCCGGCCAACCGTAGCAGGTCTTCAGTGACGTGATACTCCAACCAAGCCATAAAGTTTGAATTAATTCCTTCTGGGGTATTAAAGAGTCCAATAAAAAGACAATCTATTTGCCCTCAGTTGGGTCTTCAGCCCCAGCCCTAACCATTTTAATGCAGCCATTTGTTCAGGCTCCAAAATAAGCCCTGTCCCCTTCTTGGTGTTTACATCACTTTACCTGTGGCCAGTAGGGGAACCCAGTCTACGCACTATTTCAGGTTCCAACCAAGGGACCCTTTAAACAGCAGCTACGTATTACTCAACTGCGGTTCTCTGCAGCTATTTCCTTGGGCCTCTTCCCACCAGGCCCTTTTATCTCCAGCCCTCTCTCAGGAACAATGTACGCAGGTCCTTCTCTCTCTGCAATCCCAGCTAAGTAAATTCAGCCAGCCATAAACTGTGTCTAAATGTTGGGCACCTTTGGCGAGGGAGAAGCACCCTTCTTCCCCTCTCTGATCCCAAACAGGAACTGAACTCCTAAGGCCAGGCAGCTCCTTTTATCTGTCCCAGCATTTCTAGCCTCTCTAGCCCTTGGAGGACCAGGTCTCTGTGGTTTCCCAAAATGGCTGCTCCAGAGAGTCCTCTTTAAGCAATCAGGGAGGACTCATATTCTCTGCTAATTTCCTCTCAACTCATTACTTCTTGGAGTGGAGCGGTTGGCCTGTAGCGTCCCTAGTAGGGAGCTGCAAAGGCAGAATGCACCCCATCACAATCCACTGTTCTTAATCTGGAGTTCCAAATGAGTTGTGATTTTTCCCTTGGGAAGTCTGTGCCAAGAGGTACATAGTGAACAAACAGCCTTCTTAAAACAAACTGTTGTTTATTTAGCCGTAGGAACAAACAGCGAAAAAAGGACTTCAAAACAAACTAGAAGCATGTCTATCTTACCTAGAGTTCAACCATATCAATATGGTGACCTGTGCAGGCCTTCTCCAGCCACCTCCAGCAGATTCCTGTGTCCAAGTCTCATTCCCCCCCCCCCCACCCCCCATTGACTCCCTCTCCTGCTGTGACGGTGTTCTTTAAACCCTGATATGGTTCTTTGTTGTGTTTGGGGCATCTGCTCATAACCAGTTTTTTAGGTAGGTCAGAGACAGAGACAGAATCATCAAAGCTAACAGTTCTGGCATTGTCCCATAAGAACTCAAAGTGTTTGCTGATATGTGGCTATCTTGAGCCATTCTTCTCCTTCTTCCCTGTATTTCAGACAGATCTCTAATGAGTTAAACCAGTATATTCCTACTGTAAACATCCGAATAACCAGCTCAACATACAGTATCAATATATAATCACAGGGCAGCTCCAAATCCATCACAGTCACATTTCAATATTGTTTTTGTCGTGAAATGTCTAGTCCTGAAATAATTTGTTTAAATATTAAAGCTTCTTACATTTTATTTATTTGCATTTCTAAGGACAGACAAAAAAGGGGCCTATCCTGAGGTCTAGGGGCTCCGGATGTCTATTTAAAAATACAATCAATAAAACCTATAGACAAAAGCCAGCAGTAACCCCAACCATGCAGTGGTAAGTAACCTAACCTTACAGCAAAGGAGAAATGAGGAAGCAGGCCCACTCCTAACTATTGGACCTCAAGCAACAAGCCTTTCCCTGATCCTAAAATATCAGCTTTACCACATGCCCAGAAGATCAAGAAATATTTGCTCTCTTAGACCAAGGGAAGAAGGTCCCAAATCAGTGGCTTTTCACAGAGAAAGCTGTCAGCAGCCCCTTTGTTTTTTCTTCTTATTTTTTATTTATTAGCAGATCTAATACATTGTTACAAAAGCATTTTTATAAATTTAACTTTACAATTCCACCAATAATAGTCTTGGTGCCTATACAAGTTCCAAAATATAAACTGGCCTTCAGAAATCTGTAATACTAGGGTGATGCCCAACTAGTAAGGTCATAGTTTAACCCTTTCTCCTGTCCTTAGTATTCAAAGAAAGTTCTCCGATTGTGTGGTGAGGAATGATTCTTTCCCAGAAGATTCAAGGTTTCTAGGTAAGTATCCATTTTCCTTTGACATTTTCTAAACAAAGCGTTTCAATTTTTTTACTTGAAATAACTTTTCATTTTGAAAGTTTCTTCAATGTTATTAAATTCAAAATATTAAAAAATGCTCAGCAGTTAAATGGAATGTTTTGTTTTGGGTTGACTGAAACTTTTCATTTGGCCCCCCAAAATTTCTTTTTATTTTTCAATTTGCCAGAAATATCATTTTCAGTTTGACCCAAATGATTTTTTTAAATTTTTCAACAAATTGAATTCACAGAGCTCTAAACATTAATGTTTGGTAGCACCACTTCCCCTTTGGTCAACGTCGTTGTAGAGTGGCCTGTTTGACACTTGGCTTGCCCCTTCTCTTTTCCATTGTGGGAGCACTAAATTGAATCCTCTCTGTCTGCTAATCTCAGCTGTGGTAGTATGGAACAAGGAGAGAGGCAGTCTCTCCAGAAGACACCTCCAAGTTTATTTAGGGCTTTACAGGTCAAAATCAGCACCTTAAACTCCATCCACAATGCAGATCACAAAGCATAGTATGTGCATCTGACGAGATGTCCCATTTAACAAGCAGGTTGCTGCATTCTGCACCAGCTTCAGTTTCTGAATAGTTCATGAATGTAGCTTCAAGAATAGTTAATTGAATTATCTAGTCTTGAGGTGACAAAGGTGTCACTGATTTACAGGGTCTGGTCTATGCCCCAGCCTTTAACCAGTCCCTTGGGAGTGTCCCTTTTAGTGTGCCAGATCCCAAAGACCCACAATTCCACAGAGGCAGGGCTGTGGCTTCCATGACTCTGAAACTGAGCCTTCAGGCGCCAGCAATCCCTGTCCCTCTCCATGGCTCCCTGCAGCCAGTCCGGCCAAGACTGACTCCTGTGGGAGACTTGTTCAAACTCTTCAGGATGCAATGCTCTCAGTGAGTATTTGCAGCAACACCAGGCAGTCTTTTCAAAACAAGGTAACAATTTATTAATCACCTGGCATACAAAATCTGAAAGTCCTTAGGGTAGCATAAAGAAGCAGAGGATAAAACTGAGTTCAGGCTGGCGAAAGGTTTAGGAACCATCTTTGCTTCCTCTCTCTGGGTATGTCTACATTGCGAAGTTGTCAACAAAACTTTTGTCTTTCATGGGTACTTTAAAAAGCCCCCCCGTGAAAGACAATAGTTTTGCTGACGCAAGTGGCAGTGTGAACACGGCTTTGTCGGCAGGAGTGCTCTCCTGCGACAAAGCTAACGCTGCTTGCGGGGCTGGAAGTATTTTGTCGGCAAAGGTGCCGACAAAGTACTGACCAAGAGCTTTTACACATTCTGACTTCTAGCGACAAGGCTGTGTCAACGTAGCCTTGTCGCTAAAAGCTGCGTGGTGTAGACAAGCCCAGAGTCTCCGTCACTTTTTCTGTCAGTCTCTGGCTGGTGGGCCCTGTGTCTCAGAGCTCAGCTCTTAAAACAGCCTCCTGAAACCTTTCCCCTCTGTCCTCCAGTCCTGGGGCTTTTATTCTGTTTCCTTGAAGAGAGATGGGGGGAAATCTTTGGACTGCGGGTCACTAGGTGTGAATGTCCCAGCCCTGCGGGTTTCCAATGTCTCTTCTGGATCCTCCATTTACTTGTGCAGACTTTATTCAGTTTGTTAATGACTCTGGTCTCCAACTAGGCTGGTATGTGAATATAATACCTCATCCCTTCCCTTTATGCTCAGTACATAGCAATGTAAAGCACAGAGGGAAACTGAGGTATGCATAAGAATCATAAAAACATTATCAAAATTCCCACGTTCCTCACAAAAGGCACGAAACTCTCACCAGAGAGTGAAGTTCTCATCAGAGAGAAAAGGCTGCAATTTCCTGGCATGATGAAAATGAAAAGTTGTTCTGGTTACTGCTAAAAATTGACCATCAAACAATAATTGTGAATTAAAAAGGAATGAATCAATCTTTATATTATCTGTATCACATCTGTGTGTGCATTTGTTTTAGACAGCAAATCTTGTATGTCATAGTTATGTTACATAAAAACATCTATTGAGCCAATTAAATGTTTTCAGTTACGTGAAAGGATGTAATATTCTTTCTGTGAAAACCAAGAGGCCTTTCCTGAGGATGGCATAATCCTTTCATGAACAAAATGTCCAAAAATGCAGCTGTCTTCATTGTACTGAATAGCAAATTTCACCCTGGATCACATGTACAAATACATGCAAATATATTTTTCACTTGCAAATACTCACAATGTGGTAGTTTTGCACAGCTCTGCTGAGTTCCTTTCCTCCATCCTCTCCATTGCAGCTGAAATAATAATCTTGTGGAACTAGGTATAATTAACACTTCATAAAGCTAATTTAAATGTGTTTCTTGTATCACCTTTAAGGACTGGAGGTATCTTTGCCTATAAGTAACGATTTTGTATTTTTTACCAAATACAGGGCTGTGCAAATATGTTTGTACGGTAGCTAATGGTCCAGCGCTGCTTTTAGCTGGACTATGAGACGCTTTCTCATTATTATTGTAAATCTAAAAGGCAGCAGAGTATAAAGTTCCCAGTCTTACACAACACCCTCAAACTAAACCCTTGACCAAGCAAGGCATCAGGATTGGGCCCCAAATCATTATGGGTCTGCTCCTGCTCCCACTGAATTTAAAGGGAGCAGGATTATGCCCAGTAGGTTTGTTTTCACTGCCCCTGCATCAACAGTAGAGACGGAGTCCTTTACATTTTATAGCTTTTTATTTTTAGCTTTACTATTGGGTTCCTATTTTTCTACATGTTGCTATAAACACTACTTTTGTGCAAGACAAGGAAAGAAGTAACAGTCAAGAGCTGCTAATTCGGGAGCAGTTTGCAATTTCTAATTGTAAAACAGTCTGTCTTTTTTCCTGGCAATATTAGTGTTTTGTGATTTTACATATACTTGAAATATCCCATGCACATGCACAGAAATGCATCTTGTTCCATGATCCACCTTTAAATTGAGATTTCCCATAAATGTGAAGTAAAACTGTTCCACACAAATGAATAAAGCACAAACACAATTGCAGCAATGTGTTTCTTACATTTTTCTGGCAAATTATAGAGGTCTGCTTATCAAATTTATGATGTTCTGCTCCTGTAATAAATAATCTGTGAAACCATTAAAACTCTGTTTCTCATATGTCATTTACTATGGATAGACAGAACACATGTGCAAACATAATCTCCTTCACAAAGCCAGATACTGTATATAAAACTTCACGGCTTTCATTGTTATCTGTTTATAGTATTCACTGAACCCAGGGAATTAAACTGTTTAATACATATTTGAGGCCTCGAAAAAAATTGGTTTTCTCCAAGTAGACACAGTCTACCAAGTTCAAATAAGTTATCCTTTAAATAGATTCATTTGAGTTTTGACACAATACCTCTTCCCATCAGATCTTCACTTGGAGCCTACATACCTGCTAACTCCTTGTCACAAAAGCAAACACACGAAACAAAACCACACACACTAGATTTTTAATTTGCATAACATTATATACATTTGCATAAAGTGCTCCCTGTTGGTGACGGAGTTCCAGCTTCTCCCAAAATGCCAAATAATTCTGTTCCCCTCCAGCCTCATATCTGCCTGTCCCCTACACCCATGTCAGTTAATTATGCACCTCTAGCACTCCTATCACCTAACCAATTTTACATCATCTAGCTCTCATATGAACTGTGCACCCCCATAAATAAACAAGGCAGACAAAGGATGAAAAAATGAGGAACAGCGAGATTAATTGACTTTCCCAAGGTTACATTGGGAGCCCGTGGTAGAGTCAGCAACAGAAGCCAGATTGCTTGAGTCCCAGTGCAATCCACAAACCATAAGACCAACCTTCCTCTCTGCAGTAAATACTGATGCTTTTTCAAATATTCATTAATTCAACCAACAAGAATGTTGCTCTTTCTGCCAGCAAACACCATGTCTCACAGCAAAAATCAGCAAAATTGCACTCTGAACAAAAATTGGCCATTTTCTCCATACCAAGTTGCTGTCTCTCTCATGAAAGTTGCAATTCATTGTCATGAAAAACATATCTTCTTCTCTTGACCACATTAAATTATGAATTTTCACTGGCGAGAATATTTTTACCCAGCTCTATTTTTGACCAAGGCAGGAAGAAAGTCCTGTGGTATAAAAGCCTTCTAAAATCATAATACTCACTAACTAATCCCTTGCTACATCAATCCAACTATTTTCCTTGGAGGGAAACAAACATTCTTGCAAGTACAACAGATGACATATGAAATGATAAAAGTGCCCACTGGGTAAATGAAAGATCTCCTTTCTTCTCTGGAACATGCAGCTTTATAAGTCTAATGTGAAGCTCCGTACTATGCCAGATACATTTGGAAAATATCCCTAGTATAATTTTGAAACTCTGCCTATTTAAAAGTTTTGGCAACTTTAATAATTGCTTACAAAAGCTTCAGCAAAATTGCCATTTTCATGAGGCTTGCTCTGCCAAGAAGTGACAAAGGCAGCCCATGCCATCAGTTTACATCCTCCTGTATTTAATTTAATAATGTGAGCCAAACTTATAGCAATCAATATTGTTTTACCAGTCTAAAAATAAGTAGCAGGTCACTCTTGGGGTAACTCTACTGAAAAGAGTTACACATAGTGTAAATCTGACCCAATGTCTTTTGGCCATGAAAAAAGACAGGAAAAATCCATCTCCATATGCAATTAATGCAACTAGCTTATGGCAAAGTTTATGATTTTTCCACACATATATTACAGCTAACTGACAACTAAGTACAGTTGTGGAACATTGTGAAGATAGCTGGAATCAAATGTTTGGGATAAGACCAATTAATAAAGAGATCATCTGTGCTCATATCATGTTCCTGCTGAATGTCCCCATCATATAGTAGCTAAAACAAATCAAACCAGGGATTAAAGGATTCCTTTCCTTAGCACCCCAAGTAAACATAAAAATTTCCCCCATATTTCCCCCATATGGATTGCTGATGCAAAGATGCCAATTGTGGTGATGGCTTCTGTGTTGTCTGTCTATGCATTAAGAACTGGACTGAGGCCACTAAGGCTATGTCTACAACAGGGATAAAAAACCTGTGGCTGGCCGGGGTCAGCTAACTTGGGCTCACGGGGCTTGGGCTTCAGGGCTGAAAAATCACTTGGACTGAAGCCCAAGCTCTGGGACCTACGAGGGTAGTGGGTCCCAGAGCTCAGACTGCAGCCCAGGCCCAAACGTTTACACGGATATTTTTTCAGATATGGAGCCTGAGCCCGAGTCCTGATCCGGGCCAGCCACAGCTGTGCGGGTCTTTTATCCCTGTGTAGATGTACCCTATGTCACTTCTCATAGGCCCTGAACAGCAACCCTTTGATCACTGCCAACCTATAAACACATTGGCAACAGTGTCTAGAAGTAAAAGACTTCATTTCCTGAAGCATAGCCTCTGAAACATCCGGCTACTAGGTTTTTTTTTTAATGTTCCTGCTCCAAAGCTGTTTGTAGTGACAATTAATTTAGATACTTTAAGTAATGATTTAGTCCAGTTCACAAACCTATTTTTTGAATATCACTTTAAAAAAAAAAAGAAGAGATAGCTCCACTGCAATTTATTATTATTTTTCAACATCTAGAGATTCAGTCAAGGTTTTCAAGTATGGGTTATAGGAGATGATATAGTCAGATTGTTACCAGGTTTGCCTGTTGCTTTGGGGTACACTCATTTATTAGGGTTACTCTCCTGGGGGGGGGTTTCCTGTAATTCTAGCAATGTACTGCTTGTGTCACTTGTGTTTTCATACAGAGCTCTACTTCTCCCTGCTTCAAGTTCCCTCCCAATGGAGCTATCCTGCAGGACCTCGGTTCCCCAGGGCTGGGTTCGTCCAGCCCCAGAATCAGACGAACACACACATTAACACAGCGCGTCTGAGTGGACCGGGTCAATCAGCACTCCCAAGCTGACCCCTTATATGTCCCTGGACTCAGCAGGCACTGCACCGGAATAGAGTATGCCTGAGCAGGCTGGGTCGAGCAGCACTTTTGATCTGCCACCCTTATATGCCCCTGGACTCAGCAGGCTGGGTCAAGCAGCACTTCCAAGCTGCCACCCTCCTATGCCCCAGGTTCAGCACATCCCTATCCCCACTTTCACGTTACAATTGTTCTGGTAGTAACCCACTTGATGAGCAAACCCCACTGGATTTTTGGGTGCTGCAGGGATCTTTAGCTTAGGTAAGAGGAGCATTGCTGCAGAGCAAATGGGGAAGCCAAAACCAGAAAATGGGGGAGGGAGGGAAGCAACCAGCTTAACCATGAAAGTTATTTATTGCCAGGTAATAACCATACAAGGAGAGCCAAACAAACAAAACAGTTACAATATTAAATCTAGCTTAAATTTGATTACAAAAGCCAGGTTTAGAAAACTATACCTGATCACACAAGTCAGGGTTGGAAAAATATACCTAGAGTAGAAAAAAACACAAGAGAGAGAGAGTTGGGTTCTCACCACTCCATGAAACTTCAACTGGTTGGGGTTTCCAGGTGGTGGTGGCAGCCGAGGGTCCGAAGTGCTGGAGCCAGGCAGAGCCCACAGCACGATCAGTCAGGAGAAGATGAAGTCCCAATGGAATTGATGCAGATTTTGGATCCAGGCATCAGAACACTTACTTGAGCATGGGTAGGGGTTTTTTGTAGGGAAACAACAATGGTTCAAGGGAGAACACTAGATTTGTTTATGGGTAAACTGATGGCTCAAGGGAGTATACCAAAGTTGTTTTGTTCAGGCTAGACAATAGGAACTGATAATTCTTGGTTAGGGCCGGCTCCAGCTTTTCTGCCGCCCCCCCCAAAAAGAAGATGAGCGGCGGCACTTCGGCGGCAGCTAAATTGCGCCACTTCTTCAGTGGCAGTTCGGCGGGGGGTCCTCCCTCTCTTCTTCCTCGATGGTAATTCGGCGGCAGCTCAAAGAGGAAGAGAGGGAATGAGGGACCCGCCGCCGAATTGCCGCTGAAGACCCGGACGTGCCGCCCCGATACCGGACGGAGTGCCGCCCCTTTGAATTGGCTGCCCCAAGCACCTGCTTCCTACGCTGGTGCCTGGAGCCGGCCCTGTTCCTGGCTCTGGGCAGTGTTCATTCGAGGGAGTTCACAATGCAATTAGGCAGCTTCAGTATTTTGGATACCAATAAAGGATTTATTACTAGAATCGGTCTGATAAGCACTGAGCTGGGTGTGTGCAGGCGTGGGTTCATTAACATCTGGAGCAGAGATTCCCCATGATGCAGTGCTTTCCTGCTTTTCTGGTCCCAGAGTTCAGTGCGGTTCTTGCCTTGGAATCTCTGTTCTCCATTCTGTATGCTAATGGAGATGCCTTCCTGTCCCATCTTCGAAGCAAATGTGGCTAGGGGAGTTGCCTTAATCCTGTCACCCTGGTCCAGAGGGGTTTAGGTGGGTCTCCCACTGCCTTTTCATTGCTTTTTGTAAGTCTTTCTTCTGATCGGTTTTGGTTCAAGCAGAGGCTGGGGGGAGGAGGGGCCTTCGTGAGTCAGACAGGCTGGATACTGCGCCCTGGTTCCCCAAGAATACAGAGCTGACAGGTACCAAGACTGCATGTCAGAATACTTAGGCCCAGGTTCAATGCTTCATTTGTGAAATTTTTAGAGGGTGTGGAACCACAGAATAGTAACAAACCTGCAGACTAAGACAAATAATTATGATATTTAGCAGGTAGTAATGAAAACCACGGATATACAGAAGAGGGGAAAATACATTCTGTAAGATTTTATTGAATACATGTAGCATTCGGAAACAGATAATTTGTGGGGTGTAGCGAGGTAAATTTCCCTGGTTTCTCCTCAAATAGATAAATCACTCTCCACATTTTGAGAGTGAAATCTAGAGGTACAATTGATATTCTTCAAGATTCAAAGACATTTTTGGCTTCAGTGGTTGATTGCAGAAGTCTCTTTAGACATGATGGTACTTGGCTAAGAAACTTATTTCAATAAGGTGTTAGCCCTCAGAGCAAAATGCCTTACAAACTCTCCTGCTTTTTGCAGTTTCCTATACTATTTGCTCAGAAACTAGTTGTGATCTTTTCTATCTGTCTAATTGTGATGGATATGACACAGTGGATTAACGCAATCATTTTCCATCTTTGGGATCGTGAGTTAAGTTATTAATGTTTTACTCCTTGTACCTATCACTAAACCGACACAGAATTTTGCACAATTGATTATGGCTGGCTATTTTTATGCAAAGCCCAGAAACAATAAGCAGGGATGTACCATACTGAGTAACTGAGCTCTATTGGCACAGCTAGTTTTTTTCTACTATGGACTATCATATTAATGAATATCCTCCCACCCCAAACTCACACATTGGGCCATCTTCTATTCTTTCTCTCTGATGTAATTCTAGAGTACTTCCATGGATTTAACTGGAGTTACTTACTTTGGATTTACATCCATTTAACTCTATCAGAATCTAGCCAACTGTCAGCGGGTTTGCTCAGAGTATAAAAGAGGGCAGAATCTGGCCTACTATCTAACTGTCTGTTTTTTAATTAGACAACTCTCAGCCTCTCTGTATTACAAAGAATATACTGTGCTTATTGACCAAACTCTTAGAATGTCTTACTTTTTTAAAACAAGACCCGCTTTCCTGGCATGTCTGATTCTTAGGTGCCAGTATGAAACTAAGCTTGAACATTAATACATGTTGCCAGTATTTTCTCCCCATATAATGCCCAGGTTCAGCAAGAGTTTAGAGATTTAATTTGCCTTGCTCAGCTCATATTACAGTTAAACTGGTTCCATCAGTGCATCATGTTCCATGCGTAAAATGGTTTAGGGTTTAAATTTAAAATTCGAATGAGCATCAGAAATCACAACATTCCATATCTCAGACTAGATTAGTTCAAACTTTGCTGGGCAATGAATACAGGAACATAGCAATTTCCATACTCTTGGCCAGAACTGCCAGTGGACCATCTAGCTCTGCATCGTGTCTCTGATAGTAGTTAACGCTAGCTGCTTCGGAGGAATGTGCAAGAAATCCTGCAATAGAAGTTATGCAATAACCTGTCTCCAGGGAAAGTTCCTTCCTAACCCCCAATTAATTAGAGATTAGTTTACGCCCCAAAGCATGAATGTTTATATTCCTTCCAAAACTTTTTAAAAAAAAATTCTTACTACTATAACTTCGATATTTGTGTTACCCATATGTACCCTTTCCCCCTAGTGGTGGTCTCCAGGCTCTTTTCTTTTCATATCTCCCTGACTATTAACTGGCGTAACCATGTGCAGTAACAGAGAGACAAGATGGACCAATAAAAGATATTACCTCACCCACCTTGTCTCTCTAATATCTTGGGAATAAAAACACTGCATACAACAACGTACAATATGCATGTGATATGTTAGTACTACCACGTTCTTCCTCCTTGCACTGACACAACAGGTCCTTCTTCTGAATAATCTTCTATCACTTGTTAATTGCTGCTAATTGTACTTTTTTCCTTACTCTATTGTACTCCAACAGACCTTAATACACAACTTTAGTGTCTGGGCCCATCACCTTTCTTAAACCACCACTCCCCAGTGACTGGAAAGGTGGCTGTAAGCAGTGGCAATGAATGGGAGAATCAGATAGAGGTTTTTTGGGGAGGAAAGATACTAAGGCTAATGTCTACACTACACAACTTTTAGTGACATGGCTGTGTCGCCACAGCCGTGTTGCTAAAAGTTGAGCAGTGTAGCTACTGTTTGTCAGCTCGCTTGCTGACAAAAAACTCCTACCAATGGGTAGAGTTTGTGTTCATAGAATCATAGAATATCAGGGTTAGAAGGAACCTCAGGAGGTCATCTAGTCCAACCCCCTGCTCAAAGCAGGACCACTGCCGACAACGCACTGTTCACGCTGGCGCTTGTCATGGCAAATCTTTTGTCTTTGGGGGGAGGGGGGAGGGTTAACATCTCTGAAAGACAAACATTTTGTTGTTCAATTGCCAGTGTAGACATAGCCTAAGTTTATTCGGGTTTTGTGCAGAATGGTGTTGGGAAAGACAGTGTGAGGAAGCAGCATTTGCCAACCAATACTTAAAAAGTGAAGTGCATGTTACTGATAATGTTGATAATAAACACCTCTCTTTGTATATAGTAATGCAAAGGTCAATTAAAATCCATTCATCTTAATACCCTTGACACAGCTGCCAGACCTATCATTTCTAACATCCATAAACAAGTAAATCTATATCGAATAAGCATGTCACAGCCTCATAATACAAAATGAGGTTTAAGCTAAAGCAAGTTTGATTTAAAACAACAATGGGCAAAACTGCTGCAATTATGTTTAATATAATATTTATTTATTATCACTAGTTAGATCCTAACCAATATCCATATTTAGCAGGCACAGAATGTCAGCTTGAACTTTAATAAACTTTCAGGGACTGACTCATTAGTGGATTTATCCCAGTGTAAAACTGGAGTAACACAGCCACGAATCAGCCATCATTCCATATTATGGGCCAGGCCCTCAGCTTGTGTAAATCTGAGTAGCTGCAGAGACTTCACAGTCGCTATAATGATTTATACCAGCTGAGGGCCTGGCCCTTTATCTTTTACTTAATTCAAAGTAGACATCAGACATTGTCCCAAAGTGGATTTTACAGTGTGATTCTCTGCTAAACGAAGGGCTAAAGGTCTTTAATTTTCAACTTGTGTTCAGTCGCTTACATGACTGATAAGCATTGGGAACTATTTCACAATAAATAAACAGATTTTGTTGGGTTTGTTACGTCAAAAAATACAAAGTCTCCTCATATTATGATAAGAGTACACCTATTACAACAAATGACATTTAATATCTAGAATAACACAGCCGTGAATACAGGGAATATCGTATCTACCAGATGGCTAAAGGGTGCTACTGACATGAAATTAGCCACATGTGCCAGCTTTGCAAAAAAGAACACTTTGTTTCTGCTTGGCCTTGGCACACTTTTAACCCTGGCTAATTTAACATTAAAGCTACACTAGTTGTCTCAGTTCCACATTGTTAAAGCCAGCTGGATATGCCAAAAACTGCAAAGAGAGAAAACTTTTGCCTAAACAAATAATACTGTCACTTTGCATAAGGACTTAATCTTGTTAATGAGCAACAGGTAAGGCAACTACCCTGACTGAATACATTTTTCAGAGACAATTACATTTAACATATTGCATGCTGATATCCAATACAAGACGTGCACTGAAATCTTAACTTCACTATTACGCAATAATTCGTACTTAGCTTATGTTTTTCCTTCACACTGATTATAGCAGTCACAGTACATTTACGTAACCATGTATCAAAATGACACGGGGGTCACTATAGTTAAGGTTGCGTCATGATATCTGTTTAAACATCAACATTTCAAGTCCTCTAAAATCAATATGCTGAGTCAGATTTCTTTGAAATTAGTTGTGTCTCAGGAAGGTTCAGAATAGGGTTAATAACCCACATTTGGAGTCATTTGAGCCAAGGGTTCCAGAGATGTAAGCCCCACATAAAATAGCCATTTAAAAAAAAATTCTACATGGTGGGGTTCTGGTGTTTTTTTGTTTGTTTCCCCAAAGCTAGAGATAGCACTATTGAGGTGCTGTGGGTTAAAATGGCATCAATCTGCTGAGTTTTATCTAAGGTATTGTGTGGCACTCATTAAATCTTTGGGGGATCCAAACTGAGAATGGTATTAAAGAAAATGTACACTTCTACACTCTGCATGCTCCAATACAGAAAAACAGCTAGATGGTTTCCATTGCCACCATTTTATATGCTTTAAAGCTTGACTCTTGCAAGTGCTCTACAATCTGAACAGTTAATTTGATTGCTTTGAAATTTGGTGTGCCTCATGGGGATGCAAGGTTGCATTATTGACTCAAATTTGGCATCATTTGACTAAGGGGTTCCTGAGTTACAGATCCTCCCCCCCAAAAAAACAATTTCCATCTACTACCTTGTACTGTTAAACCGAGAGGTCCTAATGACTGGATGAATCTTGATTGCTGTAAGCTCACTCTTCAACATAACTAAGGACAAGTTAATCACACAACACCACCTAAGAGAAAGGAGTTTTGGACTCATGTTGGCTGGATGTTGCTACAATTTGTGAGTCACGGGTGACACATTTTATTTTGGTGCGAATGTAATCAAAGTCTTTAGTGGAAAATAATTAGACACGTGAATGCTTCCTGGGAGGGGAGGGATGATCAGTGGACAAATAAGGGTTTGGGGATGCAGTGAGAGGAGGCAGATTTATAGGGGGATGGATATAGAGGAGGTGAGAGAGGGTAGGGGCTCAGATAAGGGAGACTTGGCACACCTCAGCTCTGCCAGGTCACCCCAGCCCCCATGCATTCCACAGCTTTGTCAGTGCACCCCACTCTCCAGTTCTGCTAATGCTCCCCAACCCCCATACACTCCCCAGATCTGTCAGTGCACCCCAACTATCCTGTACTCCAAGTACCCTGCAGCCCCAGCACTGCCAGTGTATCCCAACCACTCTGCACCACAACTTGCCTGCATCTCCAGCTCTGCCAATGTACCCCAACCTGCCTGCACCCCTCAGCTCTGCCAGTGGACCCCAACTGTTCACCCCAGCCCCTGCACCCCAACCTTCATACACCCCATAGCTCTGCCAGTGCACCGCAGCCCCATGGCAGTTAATGCAGAATTAAGGTTGCTTGGTGGTATGTCATACCCTTGAGGAACATTTTGTTGAGCAACGTCTGAATGTCTGAAATCCAGGAAAGACAGTTAAAGTTGCCCATACAAACTGATCTCTGCCCTCTTTTGGCAATACATCCCGTTAACTTTACTCTGCTAATCCCATAGTTGCTGAAATGCACATCTTCTTCATCTCCTATTACAACACATTCACTCTCACCTACAGGATTCCATCTAATACCATTAAAGAACAAAAAGGAAAAAATAATGCTTGCCCACACCACCTTCCCTCTGTTCCCCTGGAGCTGAGACTAGCCTGTGAGAACTATTTGGATACACTTCAGGTGTAGTCAGTGTGGCCTTGTCTACACTATGAGTTTAGATCGAATTTAACAGCGTTAAATCGAATTAACCCTGCACCCGTCCACACAACTAAGCCATTTACTTCAACATAAAGGGCTCTTAAAATCGATTTCTGTACTCCTCTCCAAGGAGGGGAGTAGTGCTGAAATCGACATTGCCAGTTCGAATTAGAGTTAGTGTGGATGAAATTCGAAGGTATTGGCCACCGGGAGCTATCCCACAATGCACCATTGTGACCTCTCTGGACAGCAATCTGAACTCGGATGCACTGGCCAGGTAGACAGAAAATGCCCCGTGAACTTTTGAATTTCATTTCCTGTTTGCCCAGCGTGGAGAGCACAGGTGACCACGCAGAGCTCATCAGCACAGGTAACCATGCGGTCCGAGAATTGAAAAAGAGCACCAGCATGGACCGTACAGGAGGTACTGGATCTGATCGCTATATGGGGAGAGGATTCCGTGCTAGCAGAACTACGTTCCAAAAGACGAAATGCCAAAACATTTGAAAAAATCTCCAAGGGCATGATGGAGAGAGGCCACAATAGGGACTCATATCAGTGCCGCGTGAAAGTTAAGGAGCTCAGACAAGCGTACCAGAAAACCAAAGAAGCAAACGGAAGGTCCGGGGGAGAGCCGCAAACATGCCACTTCTACGCTGAGCTGCATGCAATTCTAGGGGGGGCCGCCACCACTACCCCACCCCTGACCGTGGATTCTGAGGAGGCGGTACTCTCAGCCATGCCTGAGGATTCTGCGGATGGGGAAGATGAGGATGAGGAGGATGAGGACGAGCTTTGCAGAGAGCACGCAGCACTCTGTTCTCCCCAACAGCCAGAATCTTTTTCTCAGCCTGACTGAAGTACCCTCCCAACCCTCCCAAGGCGGTATCCCAGACCATGAACCCGTGGAAGGGACCTCAGGTGAGTGTACCTTTGTAAATATAAAACATGGTTTAAAAGCAAGTGTTTTTTAATGATTAATTTGCCCTGAGGACTTGGGATGCATTCGCAGCCAGTACAGCTACTGGAAAAGTCTGTTAACGTGTCTGGGGATGGAGCAGAAATCCTCCAGGGACATCTCCATGAAGCTCTCCTGGAGGTACTCCAAAAGCCTTTGCAGAAGGTTTCTGGGCAGTGCAGCCTTATTCCGTCCTCCATGGTAGGACACTTGACCACGCCATGCTAGTAGCAAGTAATCTGGTATCACTGCATGACAAAGCCTGGCAGCGTATGGTCCTGGTGTTTGCTGGCATTCAAGCAACATCCGTTCTTTATCTCGCTGTGTTATCCTCAGGAGAGTGATATCGTTCATGGTAACCTGGTTGAAATACGGGAATTTAATTAAGGGGACAGAGTGGCCGTTTGGTTTCCGCAGGGATCTTCCCTGATATTAGCCATGCGGTGGGGGGAGGGGTAAAGCGATCATCCCAGAGAATTGGATGGGTGGTGGTGGGGTTTAATTTGGTTTCTGCTGCTGCACATTAACAGGAAAACCGCAGCACTCAACAGGCTTTGCTTGGTATGGGAAAGGAGGGCGCTGCTTTAATGAAGGTTGCAGAAGCCGAAACACAATGGCTTACCATGGCCACATGCAAGCCGAATTCTGTTGCCCGGCCCTGCGTCTATGATCTCTAACACCAAAGCCGCAGGCACACAATATAAGATGCAAAATGCAACCTTGTACCGAAATCACATGTGCTATGTAATGTGAATAGTGTTGTTCACCGTGAAAGAGTATAAGCATTGTTCTGTAAAATGTATCTTTTTAAATACTTCTCTCCCTTTTTTCCCTCCCTTCCGCAGCTGCACATTTTTCAAGCCTCCCTCCTCCATCCCGAAGGCTATCTGAGATAAGGCGGCGAAAAAAACACACGTGAGACGGAATGTTCTCGGAAATCATGCAATCGACCCGCAATGAAAGAGCTCATCTGAATGAGTGGAATGACATGGTATCAAAGTACAGGAAAGATGCCAGCGAACGTGAGGACAGGAGGGACCAACATGAGGACAGGAGGGACGAACGTGAAGAGAGGAGGGACGCTCGAGATGAGAGGTGGCAGCAGGAAGATCAGAGGAGGCAGGATGCAACACTGGGGCTACTGTGGGATCAAACGGACATGCTCATTCCATATCACATTTTGCCTGTCTAAGTGCATGTCTACACTTACAACGCTGCAGTACCAGTACAGCTGTACCACTGCAGCACGTGTGGTGAAGACACTCTGTCCCAACGGGAGAGAGATCTCCCACCAACATAACACTGTGCACATTAGCACTTATGGAATATTCACACCCCCGAGCAACATAAATTTTGCCGACATAGGCAGTAGTGTAGGCATAGCTGTAATTTCCCTCACTTTTTGAGGTGAGGGATGAAGAAGAAGAGATAGAATACGTGTGAAAGAGGTATCCATAGGCTACATCTACACTACCACTTATGTTAGTATAACTTATGTCACTCAAGAGTGTGAATAAGTCACCACCCTGAGCAACATACGTTATACCGATCTAAGCGCAAGTGCAGACAGGTCTAGATAATACTTAATCCTGCCATGAGTGCAGGGGACTGGACTAAATGACCTCTCGAGGTACCTACCAGTCCTATGATTGTATGACAGTGCTACGTTGGTGGGAGAGCTTCTCCTGCCGACATAGCTACCAGCACTCATTGGGGGTGAATTCATTAAGCTGATGGGAGATCTCTCTCCTGTCGGCTTAGAGCAGCTACACTAGAGAGATTACAGTGGCGCAGCTGCATCTGTGAAGCCATAGCTATAGAGGAGAAGGCAGCTTGAGGCACCCGGCCTACAACTTCTATCAGTTAACTTTCCAAATATAATTTTTCAGTTCTTTTTAGCTGAAAACCAATAACATTCTGGATATGGGATATTGAGTTTTTTTCACAAAAAGTAAAACAAAACAAAACAAAAAACCCCCCACAGCAAACAGATCCTTTTCCCCCAAGAAATTCATTTACTCAATATTCCAGTTTCTGTTGAAAAACAGTTTCACCTCACTTCCTTAGCACCTTTGAAATCCCTGCTCTAATTAACATTTTTAATTGCAGTTCATTTTAAAGTAATAATTAACAATAGCAGTTAAAAAAAAAAGTGAAATAGAGATATGTGGGATCTAAGTGTATATGACAGAATAGGACCCTAAGTAGTGTAGATAGTTGGCACCTCAAGAAAGGATGTTCTACTGCTACGCCTTAATCTAATTTTCTTCTAGCCTAACTAAGTCATATTGACAAAATTACAGTAGATCACTCTTTACCCAAGTAATCAGCACCAGATTATAAAGATATAAAGATATAATCAGACTTTTTGGAAACATTTCAAATGTAAGCTCCATTAGCTACCAACTCACAAATGTTTGTTATCTCTCTTGTTATAAGAACCCAGTTGCCAGAAAATTGGTTAATTATAAAATTATCTGGCAAGATGTATACATACATATCTGGCTAGATGCCAAAGTCCACAGTGTTCTTAGATGCAACTAAAACTGACTCCCATGGTTCACTCAAAAGTGACCTCTACAGAAATTAATGTTTTGGATATTATAACACATTTTTGTTGTTCTTTAGTAAAAATAATTGTTAAGAAGCAAATAAATATACACCAAGCATTTCTGCCCAAAGAGTTCACATTGAGTAAAATTCACCCTTTGCAGAAAGCCAGTACAAAGTCTATGCAGAGAACCAGCACAAGGCCCATGCACAACTTTTGTCCCACTGAATCTCTATTTTGAGGCTTGCATGGGAATTAAGTGGTGCATTTGCCTTTTGCTAGCACTCTTTCCTTGAGTAAATTTCATTTTCTAGGTATCAGATGCTCACCTGGCATTAATTAACAAATCTTTATTGACTTTAATTAAGCTACACTAATTCTCACCATCTAGCCCCGAGGGTTTAATAGCATAATTTAAGTGGTTGGTCTTGTATTCTTTGCTCAGCCAGAATGTTCACTCTCTTGGGCACATGTAGAATTCAGGACTGACTTCTATGTAAAACTGGACAAAACACAAAAGAAATTGTAAATGATCAGTCCAGGGAAAATATATAAGTAGTATGGTGATGTTTCATCAGAAGTGATCAAAGCAGTAAGATGATGTTATATCTGGCATGTTTAATAAATTGAATACCCATTAAGTAATCATTTAGGTAAAGCAGAAGAATACTGATTAGCATTTCATGAAAACACCTCTGAAAGTATTCTACTTAAACTTTTGTTTTTTATTCATGATCTTAATTAAACTTTTTGGAAATAGGCAGTATTTATGATTTTTGGAAACTAAATGAAACACAGCAGGGATCCCAGTTTATTGCCTACAAAACTATTACCCTTTTAAATGTTCTGACAGGCACAACTAGGTCTTATAAAAGCTATTTCCCTCCCTCACCACCTCTCAAACTTTCTGTTACCATTTTAACAACCAATTTAGAAGACTTGCAATTACCTCAACAACACATTTTTAGAAGGCTGATTTTCTAACTGATTTTCCTTCAATTTATTGTCAAGAAAATTGTTACTATGTGAGTTACAGTTTCAATTGGCAGACAAGTTTTCATCCTATGTATCTGTAGTGTTTACTTTACAGCTTACAAGTTGATGAATAATGTTTGTAAGTTTGTCATCATCTATTGCGAGAAGATTTTTAAGGAGAGAAATATTTTAGAAAAGAAAATTGACACAAATAAAGAGTGGCTGAGTTGTAATTTAGTGAAATGTTTGTGCATATGAACACTAGTTATGAAGCCATCCTTTGGTCTGGTTTACAGTACCTGAATGGCTGAAAGTGTTTTCACTACTTAAATGCTGCAACAATTAGTAGTAGGGCTTAGAAAGCCTATCTTGAATGCTGGGGAAAGAGGCGCAAAGGGGTTTTAGGCACCACAACACAGGAATGCAAAAAAGGAATGGGCGGAAATGGCATTCTGCTTCACACACAAATCTTTGCAAAGTTTTCAAAACAGCTGCCTTTCCACTGGCTAGACTGTGAACTCTTTACTCAGTGAAACCAATGGGTCTAGTTGAGAGTAACTGCTCATCAAATCAAGGAAAGCATTCATAGTTTGGATCCTTATTAGTATTCTACAAGGTTTGTGGTGTGGACAGAGAGAGCTTGTGACCATGGGCATTTCTCTTCTGCTCCCCTACCCTAAAATGCAATCTCAGGTATGCCACAGTCATGTTGTTCAAATAGTTATTCCAGCACACTTGCAGGAGCAAGTGAAGATATATGCCTGCAGTGGCCACTAGTGAACAGGATGGGGATGATGGATACCAGTTGTTCAGGTGTTTGTCTTAAACATACTGTGACAGACCCAGACCAGTGGGGTACAGGAGTCTGGTAGAGGGCAAATATACTGGTCACTGGATGAGTAGTTTTCTGTTCCCTGAGTGACCAGAGCAGGGGCTGCACTAGAGTAATCAGGAACCTGCTAGAACCAGTTAAGGCAGGCAGGCTAATTAGGACACCTGGAGCCAATTAAGAAGAAGCTGCTAGAATCAATTAAGGCAGGCTAATCAGGGCACCTGGGTTTTAAAAAGGAGCTCACTTCAGTTTGTGGTGGGAGTGTGAGGAGCTAGGAGCAAGAGGTGCAAGGAGCTGAGAGGGAGAGGGTATGCTGCTGGAGGACTGAGGAGCACAAGAGTTATCAGACACCAGGAGGAAGGTCCTGTGGTGAGAATAAGGAAGGTGTTTGGAGGAGGCCATAGGGAAGTAGCCCAGGGAGTTGTAGCTGTTATGCAGCTGTTACAGGAGGCACTATAGAGAGCTGCAGTCCATAGGGCCCTGGGCTGGAACCCGGAGTAGAGGGTGGGCCTGGGTTCCCCCCAAACCTCCCAATTGACCTGGACTGTGGGTTCTTCCAGAGGGGAAGGTCTCTGGGCTGTTTCCCAACCCACATGGTGAATCTCTGAGGCAAAAAAATCCACCAATAAGTGCAGGACCCACCAAGATAGAGGAGGAACTTTGTCACAATACATACATCTTCGGCCCTGAAACTGCAAATGCATGAAGTATTTGAAAAACAAAATTATTTAATTTTGACTGTGTTTATTTTATAATCCCACCTTTTCTGTCAAATGTGAGGACTGCATGTTATTATTTCATGTCAGATTCACTGACATGAGAAGATAAAAAGAATACCATTAAGTATGCATATATCCATGTAAAAGGTTTCCCTACATTTCATTCACATACTTCCTACAACAGCTGGGGGAAAAAATGAAAACTGATAAGAGTAATTAAAATGCATATTTCATGAACACAGACTCCAAAGTTTTCTTTAAATAATTTCACTCAAAGAGTGCTGTGTCAAAGAACTGACATTGTTATACACTGGTAATTTAGCACTGAAAACATAGTGTGAGTATTCAATATACTGCACTATAGCCACTTACTTTATTACTTTAGAGTTGCAGTTGCACCAAAAGCAGAGAATATGAAGGAAGCATACAACTGGCAAAATAGTCCCCTCCCCAAAACACACAGATAAGAGACCCTGTATCTAAGAAAAATATGCAAACCAAAGTACAGTATTAAAGGCTAGAACCTTGCTAATTCACACTTCACTAATCTGTGCACCCTATAATTCTCTCACACCCAAAACTCTTCCCACGTCTCAGGAAAAATTTAATAAGTGTACTATAGAGTCATACCATTACTAAGGCTTTGTTGTGTTTACAAAATATATGCCATCCATGCGCATTAATTGTTACCAGAAATAATGAAAACTAAACTACACTTGTGAAAAAAGCACAAAGTTCTAGATATGTTGAGGTGCATTACCCTTGCTTTTTAACTCTGCCCATTTACTCAATACTTTGCAAAATTCAGTGATTTGCAATAGGTCTTCTGGCCATTAGTGAGAATTAGAAAGGGTCTCCTGTTCAGGGGTATATGGGAAGATGGAGAAACTATTCCAGAGCTCAAATGACATCAGAAAGTTTGGTGTTTTCATGTGAAACTCTCTTTGAGCTACAAAATACCCAATTACATTTCCACTTGCATGGGTGCAATTCAGGGGTAAAAATAAGTTAAAGGACTTACTGGTATGCCAGAGTTCTGAGCAGGGCTGTGGCCTCAACCGGAAGAGGCGTGGCCTTTAAATCAAGACTTAAAGGCTCCGGCTGTGGCTGGGATCCCCAGGGCCTTTAAATTACCCCCAGAGCTACCAGCTGCAGAGGTGGCTGGGAGCCTCGGGGCTCAGGGGCAATTTAAAGGGCCCGGGGCTCTGGCCGTTGCTACCGCAGCGGAGCTCCGAGTCCTTTAAATCATCGCCGGAGCCCTGCCGCTGCTACCCCAGGGCTCCAGTACCGTGGCCCGGGAGGCAATTTAAAGGGCCCTGGGCTCCAGCCGCTGCAGGGAGCCCCGGGCCCTTTAACTTGCCAGCCTGGGGAAGCCAGTCCAGTCCGTCATGGCTTACCAGCTCTTGCCGGTACTCCATACCATACCGGACTGGCTTACTTTCAGCCTGGTGCAATTCCAACAGATGTCACTTCGAGCTGCACTCAAATAACTGAGGGCAGATTGGGGCCAGAAGTATTTCTTGTTACATCAGATGCCTGATAGGACACAGACGTTAACCTGAAAATATCAAATACAGTTAAAAAGTCAACATTGCTACATATAATGAGAAATAACCACAGTATCTGATACCACAGTGTGGCTGGCAACCATTACAACCATTTTATGCCTGAAAAAGAAGAACTGGTACTACTGCCCTGATAAAGAGCAAGTGTGAAACCACAGAAAAATCTCTTTTCTATGGAATGGATGAACAGTCCCACACGTGAGCAGAAGACGGGATTAAAAAAATCAATGTGATAATCCCAAAGCATATAAAAACCAAAGTTCATGGCCTATGTGGATGGCCTCCAACTAGTCTCTGAATCACTGAAACCATCTTTCTTTCACCCTGGGAACTAAAAGGACCTAACATAGACAAATGGACTATTTGATTTGGGAGCCCCTTGGAACCATAATTCTCCAGGGATGATAAGATTTAGAAGGTTGAAAGTACTCAAAGTAGAGTAAAAAGTGTCTCTGACCTGAATATTATCAGCCAATAGCTTCTCCTTTTAGGAACTCTCCTGTTGCCAAGAGGATTAAGGGAAGCCAAAATTATTTCCTGGCCTTGGCCAGGGTGAATGGTGGGAGGGGATTTATTAGGAGACAGCTTCTGTTTAAGTCTCTACAGGAATAGGAGGCCAGGGCTAAAGGAACACAATGCTGATTTGCAGGTAGAGTACTTTCAGCCCGTTTTATCCATGCTGGCCTGGGGAAGAAACAAAATAGAGTTCTGTCTCAGAAACCATGGAAGGAGTGAACTACTGAACTGCACTTCTTCCGATCAGAGACAGATTAAGTACTAGCTGAGAAAGGGAGTGTTATGGATGGATGGTGCCCAAAAATGCTGCATCCTGTTTAGTTACTCTCTTGTCAATCTTGTGAAGAGATCTGACTGGCAGAACCTGAGAGTACAGAAATAAGCAGTGGCAATTTGGCATCTTAATCAGCTTGATTGTACAAAATGCTACTTGGCAAGTGTTAACTCACAGACTAAACATTTGTCTGCTGCAGACTTCCCCTCTATTGCAAAGTAATAAATAATTGAGAGGATGCCTTATATGATATAAGACTGTCATCTTGTGAGAAAGGTAAGTGAGAAAACTACACAGGGAAACTCAAGTAACCAGGGCCGGCTCCAGCATTTCTGCCACCCCAAGCAAAAAAAAAAAAAAAAAGCCGCAATCGCGATCGGCGGCGACAATTGGGGGGGGGGGGAAAAAAAGCCGCGATCGGCGGTCCTAGAGGGAGTGAGGGACCTGCCGCCCCCGAATTGCCGCAGGTGCCACCCCTCTCCCTTGGCCGCTCCAAGCACTTGCTTGTTAAGCTGGTGCCTGGAGCCAGCCCTGCAAGTAACTTGGCGCAGACACTGCAAATAACTGCTATACTTGTAGCACAAGCAGTAACCCCAATGACATCTATTACCTCAAGATTTGCCAATCTAATTTGTTATAAAAATAATACTCGTTTTTTTGTTTACTTGTATTTAAAACACCCTCGGTTTATTGGAACTTTCCACCAAGCGAAAATGGATAAGCACCCTATCATTCCTTCCCAAGAGAGTGGGTAAAAGGGGACGAAAACTCCATAACCTTCTTCTTACAGAGTTTACTCCCCCATTGTTCTATTGGATCCCCTAAGATCACTGGGAGGTCTGGTTCCAGGCTGGCTCTGTGACATCCTTGGCCCCACTCCCTAGCAGTGCTCAGTGTACCCATGCTGACAAGTCTCAGGCAGTTGGTAGCTGCTCCTGAGAAGTGGAATCTGCCTTAAAGGAAGATTCCCCAGTACAGAAGACATGAAAAGACATGAAACGATAGCACAGCCAGGGGCCATATTATTTTTCTGTGTGTCACTCTGGGGAGTTGATGGGGACTGCCTAGCCTGGCCACTCCCCCCCACAGATCCACAGACCCATGAACAGACTGCTATGGAAAAGATTCTGTGGATCTCTGGATCACAACTAGGCCCTAAGTTTGGTTTTGCTCTGAAAAGTGACCCTCTAAAACTGGCATTGTGCAGCTCCACATTTATCATCTGTCAGCAAGCTCCAGATCAAATTTTCTCGGTTAACAAGTAAAAAAGTGCTTTTTTCTAACAGTCAACCTTGCAAACTCTACCTGAGATTGAAAACTCAAGCAGTGGTTTTTTCTGGCTTCTGCATCCTCTACAGTACTAAAGTAATTTAGTTAACTATTCTGCTGATAATATGCAAGGCAGAATAGAGTCAAGCTCTTGCAGCTGCATGACTAACAGGGAGAAAAATGGTAAAACTATAGATTTATCAGTAAAGAAGCAGATATGCTTTCCATACATATAGAGTTCAGATCTGTTGATTACAGGTTACTCAGAAGAGTCTGTCCTATCTCGGGGCCTCTCCTTTTGTCCCTCCAGACCCACGAACATGATACAGTTCTGCGGTGACCTAGAATCCTACTTTCGACGTCTCCGACTCAAAGAATATTTCCAACATACCTCTGAACAGCATACTAACCCACAGAATCCCCCCTACCAGCACTACAAAAAAAAGGATTCTGCGTGGACTCCTCCGGACGGTCGAAACAACAGACTGGATTTCTACATAGATTGCTTCCGTCAACGTGCAAAGGCTGAAATTGTGGAAAAGCAACATCACTTACCCCATAACCTCAGCCATGCTGAACACAACGCCATCTACAGCCTCAGAAACAACCCTGACATCATTATCAAAAAGGCTGACAAAGGAGGTGCTGTCGTCATCATGAATAAATTGGAATATGACCAAGAGGCTGCTAGACAGCTCTCTAACACCACATTCTACAGGCCATTATCCTCTGATCCCACTGAGGATTACCTAAAGAAATTACACCATCTGCTAAAAAAACTCCCTGACAAAGCACAGGAACAAATCTGTACAGACACATGCCTAGAACCCCGACAAGGGACATTCTATTTGCTACCCAAGATCCATAAACCTGGAAATCCTGGACGCCCCATCATCTCAGGCATTGGCACCCTAACATCAGGCTTGTCTGGTTATGTGGACTCTCTCCTCAGACCCTACGCTACCAGCACTCCTAGCTATCTTCGAGACACCACTGACTTCCTGAGGAAACTACAATCCATCGGTGATCTTCCAGAAAACACCATCCTGGCCACTATGGACGTAGAAGCCCTCTACACCAATATTCCACACAAAGATGGACTACAAGCTATCAGGAACAGTATCCCTGATAATGCCACAGCTAACCTGGTGGCTGAACTCTGTGACTTTGTCCTCACCCACAACTATTTCACATTTGGGGACAATATATACCTTCAAGTCAGCGGCACTGCTATGGGTACCCGCATGGCCCCACAGTATGCCAACATTTTTATGGCTGACTTAGAACAACGCTTCCTTAGCTCTCGTCCCCGAACGCCCCTACTCTACTTGCGCTACATTGATGACATCTTCATCATCTGGACCCATGGAAAAGAAGCCCTTGAGGAATTCAACCATGATTTCAATAATTTCCATCCCACCATCAACCTCAGCCTAGATCAATCCACACAAGCGGTCCATTTCCTGGACACTACTGTGCTAATAAGCGATGGTCACATAAATACCACCCTATACCAGAAACCTACTGACCGCTACACTTACCTACATGCCTCTAGCTTCCATCCAGGACACACCACACGATCCATTGTCTACAGCCAAGCTCTAAGATATAACCGCATTTGCTCCAATCCCTCAGATAGAGACAAGCACCTACAAGATCTCTATCAAGCATTCTTAAAACTACAATACCCACCTGCTGAAGTGAAAAAACAGATTGACAGAGCCAGACGAGTACCCAGAAGTCACCTCCTACAAGACAGGGCCAACAAAGAAAATAACAGAACACCACTAGCTGTCACCTTCAGCCCCCAACTAAAACCTCTCCAGCGCATCATCAGAGATCTACAACCTATCCTCAAAGATGATCCTTTACTCTCACAGATCTTGGGAGACAGACCTGTCCTCGCTTACAGACAACCCCCCAACCTAAAGCAAATACTCACCAGCAACCACACATCACTGAACAAAAACACTGACCCAGGAACCTATCCTTGTAACAAAGCCCGATGCCAACTCTGTCCACATATCTATTCAAGTGACATCATCATAGGGCCTAATCACATCAGCCATACCATCAGGGGCTCATTCACCTGCACATCTACCAATGTGATATATGCCATCATGTGCCAGCAATGCCCCTCTGCCATGTGACATCATCATAGGGCCTAATCACATCAGCCATACCATCAGGGGCTCGTTCACCTGCACATCTACCAATGTGATATATGCCATCATGTGCCAGCAATGCCCCTCTGCCATGTCCTTTGGCCAAACCGGACAGTCTCTACGCAAAAGAATTAATGGACACAAATCTGACATCAGGAATCATAATACTCAAAAACTAGTGGGAGAACACTTTAACCTGTCTGGCCATTCTATGACAGACCTGCGGGTGGCTATCTTAAAACAGAAAAACTTCAAAAACAGACTCCAACGAGAGACTGCTGAGCTGGAATTGATATGCAAACTAGACACAATCAACACAGGATTAAATAAAGACTGGGAATGGCTGAGCCATTACAAACATTGAATCTATCTCCCCTTGTAAGTATTTTCACACTTGCTTCTTATCAAACTGTCTGTACTGAGCCATCTTGATTATCACTTCAAAAGTTTTTTTTCTCTTACTTAATTGGCCTCTCAGAGTTGGTAAGACAACTCCCACCTGTTCATGCTCTCTGTATGTGTGTGTATATATATCTCCTCAATATATGTTTCACTCTATATGCATCCGAAGAAGTGGGTTGTAGCCCACAAAAGCTTATGCTCTAATAAATTTGTTAGTCTCTAAGGTGCCACAAGTACTCCTGTTCTTTTCACCTGTAACAAGTTTTTTCAGATAAAAGCTTGTACAACTCCACTTGGGTACACATGCACTCTCCATACTTTGCCAGGATCTTTCAGTAAGCTTTGGCTCTTGGCGCTGTGTATATGCTTCCTCCTATTACCAGATATTTGTGGCATTGCTTGTTTGGACCTGAGAGTGTATAAAGAGGTGTGGCGCTATCAGTTCCACCACCTGAAAGTCCATTACCTAGACTGGCATGGGGGATAGGGCAGGTCATGTGAATCTGCACATTAAATCAACTAAAAAGCCCTCCGGATACAGGGGAGTAACCTGTTCCTCTCTACTGAGTATTGCCTGAACAGATCCTCATTTCTTTCTTTGTTTCACCCACATTACATCTTGTCTTAAGCTAAAGGACAGCCTTTTAAAGGATTAGGACCCCTAGAAAGGCAGATAGATGCCTAGTGGGATTTTCAACAGCACTTAGGGCCAGGTTCTCTTGAAATCAGTGGAAGTTGGGCCAGATGTTTACAGGTATTTAGGTGCCTAAAGATGCAGTAGGCACCTTGTGGGATTTTCAAAAGTGCTCGGCATCTAGTCCCCATTGATTTCAATAGAACTTAGGCAACTAGGCAATTTTCAAAATTTCATTCCTACTGCATCTTAAGGTACCTAAATGCCTTTAAAAAAATCTGGCCCTCAGATCTTAAACTCTTTGGGGGAACGGTCATTTACTATATATCTGTACAGTGCCTAGTATAATGGGGCTATTGGTATAACTGTACAAATAAATACAAATAATAAATATTATGCAAAGGGCAGGATTTGAAGCTTTTTACTAGGGCTGTCGATTAATCGCAGTTAATTCACATGATTAACTCAAAAAATTAATTGTGATTAATCGCAGTTTTAATTACACTGTTAAACTGTAGAATACCAATTGAAATTTATTAAATATTTTTGATGTTTTTCTACATTTTCATAGATATTGTATTCTGTGTTGTAAATGCAATCAAAGGATATATTATTTTTGATTAAAAATATTTACACTGTAAAAATGATAAACAAAAGAAATAGTATTTTTCAAGACACCTCATACAAGTACTGTAGTGCAATCTCTTTGTCGTGAACGTGCAACTTACAAATGTAGATTTTTTTTGTTACATAACTGCATTCAAAAACAAAACAATGGAAAACTTCAGAGCCTACAAGTCCACTCAGTCCTACTTCTTGTTCAGCCAATTGCTAAGACGAACAACTTTGTTTACATTTACAGGCCCTCTTCTTACAATGCTGCCCTCTTCTTATTTATAATGTCACCAGAAAGTGAGAACAGACATTTGCATGGCACTTTTGTAGCCAGCATTGTAAGGTATTTACGTGCCAGATATGCTAAATATTTGTATGCCCCTTCATGCTTCGGCCACCATTCCAGAGGACATGTTTCCATGCTGATGACGCTCGTTAAAAAAATAATGCATTAATTAAATTTGTGACTGAACTCCTTGGGGGAGAATTGTATGTCCCCTACTCTGTTTTACTCACATTCTACCATACATTTCATGTTGTAGAAGTCTCGGATGATGACCCAACACATGTTGTTCATTTTAAGAAAACTTTCACTGCAGATTTAACAAAACACAAAGAAGGTACTAATGTGAGATTTCTAAAGATAGCTACAGCACTCAACCCAAGGTTTAAGAATCTGAAGTGTCTTCCAAAATCCGAGAGGGACGAGGTGTGGAGCATGCTTTCAGAAGTCTTAAAAGAGCAATGCTCCAATGAGGAAACTACAGAACCTGAACCACCAAAAAAGAAAATCAACTTCTGCAGGTGGCGTCTGACTCAGATAATGAAAATGAACATGCATTGGTCCGCACTGCTTTGGATTGTTATCGAGCAGAACCTGTCATCAGCATGGATGCATGTCCCCTGGAATGGTGGTTGAAGCATGAAGGGACATATGAATCTTTAGCACTTCTGGCACGTAAATACCTTGCAACGCCGGCTACAACAGTGTCATGAGAACACCTGTTCTCACTTTCAAGTGACATTGTGAACAAGAGGTGGTCAGCATTATCTCCTGCAAATGTAAACAAACTTGTTTGTCTGAGCGATTGGTTGAACAAGAAGTAGGACTGAATAGACTTGCATGCTCTAAAATTTTACATTTTATTTTTGAAGGCAGTTTTTTTGGTACATAATTCTACATTTGTAAGTTCAACTATCATGATAAAGAGATTGCACTACAGTACCTGTATTAGGTGAACTGAAAAATACTATTTCTTTTGGTTTTTTACAGTGCAAATACTTGTAATCAAAAATAAATATAAAGTGAGCACTGTGCACTTTGTATTCTGTGTTGTAATTGAAATCAATATATTTGAAAAGGTAGAAAACATCCAAAATATTTAAATAAATGGCACTCTATTATTGTTTAAATGTGTGATTAATCGTGATTAATTTTTTTAATCACACGATTACTCGTGATTAATTTTTTTAATCGCTTGACAGCCCTAATTTTTACCTTACTGGATTGTTCCACTCTTCAAGTTTTGATGGGAAGTGCCTGTGGCATCATCAAAACTAAAAATAGAGTAAAAAACAATCAATAGTTGAACTTTACACTCTACCCTAAACTATACTACAGTAAATAAAGGAAGAAAATACACACAATAAGATGTGTGATTGAGAGAAAGCAGGAAGAGGAAGCTAGGGAGCTGGGGAGGTTCTGATCAGATGCTCCTGTCTTTCAAAGAAACTGAAGGACAGGGTAAGGTTGTGGCTCTTGAGATCCACTTGAGCTCACACCTTTGTTTGAGTACCTCAAATAAGTATGAGACTTCAGGGGATTGCTCATGCAAGTCAAGCTTTTTCTTTTGTGCAGGGAGCAGCTAAAATCCTGGATGCAAGGCATAGGGAAGTGTTGGTACCAAGAGTAGCACTATATAATGGTGGGTGTAAAAAAGAGTGCTTTTTTTTTTTTTTTTTTTGCAGCTGACTGGTTGGCCGACTAAATTTGCTCCTGTTTAAATAGTTGTTGTTTAAATGTTGCTGGGTATATTGTGCTGTTTTAAGATTCACTTTTAAGATTTACTTACATCAAAATAAATACACATCCAAAAGGAGTTGGAGTGAGGTTAGGGCCATGCCTCAGATACCCCGTCCTATATTTAGTAGCGCTGGAAAGAGTGCATGTTACACTCCTTTTAAAAAGTAGTGGTGCCACCTCAAGCCTGGTCTACACTGGGGCGGGGCGGGGGGAGGGATTGATCTAAGTTACGCAACTTCAGCTATGTGAATAACGTAGCTGAAGTCGAAGTACTTAGATCTACTTACCACAGTGTCTTCACTGCGGTAGGTCGACTGCTGACGCTCCCTTGTCAACTCTGCCTACGCTTCTCGCTCTGGTGGAGTACCGGACTTGAAGGGAGAACACTCGGCGGTCGATTTATCGCGTCTTCAGTAGTTGCGATAAATTGACCCTTGCTGGATCGATCGCTCAGGAGGTAAGTGTAGACATGCCCTCAGAGTGCTCACAACTGCCACTGGAGGTTCCTATGGCTAGTACAGTACATTTTCACACACACATGATTGCAACTGACAACTGAAACTCAAAAAGACACAATTTAGCCCTTTTGTATAATTTGTATTTAAGTAAGGAATAAAGAGCTGAAATACATAGAATTGTAGCTAAACAGGTCAGACAAAAAACTCTTAGGTCATTCAGGCCGACCCCTGCATTTTTCAGGACTATACACTACATCATTCCCACCAACATCTTATCTCATGTATTCTTGAATATCCACAGTGCTGGTTCCTTGACCCTATCCCCTGGGAGTCTACTCCATTGCCAAATTATTCTGTTAAAAATGTTTTCCTATATCTAGCCTAAATATTTCTCTCCTTCAGGTCATTGCTCCTTGCCCTACCCGTGTCACTAATTCTCTGCTTCCATTACTATTATTACCTTTAAGGTATTTGAAGACTATAGATCATGCTCTCTCAGAGTATTTTTTCTGAATTTAATTATAGTTCCTTCAGTCTCTTCTTGTATGTTTTATCTTCAAAGCCTTGTATCATTGTGTTGCCTTTCTTTGTATGATTTCTAGCTTTTTTTTTTTTAAAACATTCCCTGAACTGAGAGGACCAGAACACTTCACAGCTTTTATACTAGCAAGCCATGAATTGCCTACAAAAATCTGATGACTGAAATTATTTTGTTTAAAGGTAATTTAGCACCCTCTGGTGTACCGTTGCTCTATTGCAAATTTCATGTTAGATGAAGGAGAGTGAAATCTCCAGAGCAACAATACTGTATAAGTTTTCATGTTAATGTTTGTGAAGCAATAGTTATGGGTGGTTCAGCCGTTTTATTATTTATGTTTGTATTCAGGAACTTATGGCTCATTGGAAAACTGCTCAGGACTGCAACATGTGGCTAAAAGTTAAACTTCCATTGACTTCAATAGGAGATGCTTAAATATGAGCATAGTGTTTGGACCTTTGTGTACAGTGTATTACAGAGAACACCTTCCTTTTTTTTTTTTTTTTTAAAGAAATTCTCTTTCAAATATTTTAATCATTTTTGTGTTGTACAATGCTAAAAAAAACACAAACAAAAAATGACAACATGGGAAGTTAACCAATTTAAGATACTCCTTTTTTTCTTTGCTTAGGTCACACATGGTTTCCATTTAAGAAAATTATTTTTGCAAGTAATTAGTCTGTACTGTAAATTAGATCCACTATGATGATGTTGTTTTAAATTTCATATGATCTAGTTATAAACTCTTGCTGTAGGTTTCAGGGTTGGATTGGCAGCCACCAAGTGGACTACTAGATGATAGCTTTTGACCAACTTACAATACTGAGCAATTTGCAGCAGAACCATAAATAATATGAGCACCCCATTTATTCCCAAATCCCTATCAATGTCAATGTAAAAAAAAAAAATCCCAAAACCTTACCCCAATCAGTGTTTTGACTTTGAAAAGAGAGACGTTCCAGGGACTCCATGAAGTCCAATAGGAACTTAGCTATTGCTATTGACTTTACGTAGAAGGCACCCAGATACTTCAGGATGGGCAGCAGTATAAAACCCTAAGATAGATACTACCTTAGTAAGGGACCGCAGGCATATTTTCCCCTGTTTAAAGTCTTTTGAAAATATCCTATGCTTGCCACTTGGTGCAATATGGCACATTTCATTGAGTAAATTACTTTTCAGAAGTATAACTAAGCTCGAGAGATAAATTCAAACTGTGTGGGTGAGCATTCCTATAGAATCAGAGGGGTAGCTGTGTTAGTCTGAATCTGTAAAAAGCAACAGAGGGTCCTGTGGCACCTTTTTTTCCTGTGGCTTGTCTCTACTTCTGTTAGTCTAAGGCCTGGTCCCCACTAAGCCCCCACTTCGGACTAAGGTACGCAAATTCAGCTACGTTAATAACGTAGCTGAATTCGAAGTACCTTAGTCCGAACTTACCGCGGGTCCAGACGCGGCAGGCAGGCTCCCCCGTCGATGCCGCGTACTCCTCTCGCCGAGCTGGAGTACCGGCGTCGACGGCGAGCACTTCCGGGATCGATTTATCGCGTCTAAACCAGACACGATAAATCGATCCCAGAACATCGATTGCCTGCCGCCGGACCCTCCGGTAAGTGTAGACGTACCCTTAAAGGTGCCACAGGACCCTCTGTTGCTCATTCCTATAGAAGTTATGCTGCTGCCTGGGAAAAGGAGTGAGGAAAGAGAGGACCTCAGGCTGCCTCCTGCAGGCTGTGTGTGTGTTGGGAAGGGGAACTTCATGTTGCGCACCAAAAGTTTTGCTGCTGCCTGAGGGGAAGAGGAGGATCACAGGCCTTCCTCACTACATGCTGCCTTTTACCAAGTGGGGGCCAAAGAACTCTGAAGGGTAAGAAGATTCACTAAAGGAAACCAGTAGGGCCATAGTGCTACCATTCAAAAGGTAGAGGGGGACAAGCTCGGTTGAGGCACAGTTTAGTTAGTTTACTTTTATAATGAAAAATGACTATGTAAATATGGTACCTTCCTACTCACACAATCTGCTCCCTGTGTGTATTCAGAGTCACAGCTGCTTATTTTAATGACAGAAAGTTTTTACTACTTTTAATTACTGTCAGCTCTGCAGAATCAACAGCTCTAAGAGTGAACTGGATTCTTTCCAGGTGTGTTCAACATCAACAAAACTGCCAAGTAAGTTCCATTTGAAGAGCAAACTGTGCAATGTCATTGTGTTCCGTTCTGCCCTCAGTTGCATCTGTGCAATTCCACAGAAAGCAATGAAGTTCAAAAGCTATAACAAAGGGCAGAATTTGGCTTTCAGAAGCCAGAAAGAACACAGCTTGACTTTCAGATCCCAGGATGAGGTTGCAGTGAGATGAGATGGCAGTTCAGAAAAATATATTTTACTTGTCATCTGAACTAATCTGATATGGAAATCATTAAGACCTATTTAGTATGGAAGCTTGCAATGACATTTTTATAACTTCACCTCTCAGAGGTATTGTAAGCAGAGTGGAAGGATGTACAATAATTGTCATTGTAATCATTTGTTTTAATGTTAATATCTTTCTAAATCATTCACCTTGGGATAAAATTCTGCCTGAAGGTGAATTATTTGGGAATCTTGTCTGCTATTTGAGTTAGAGGAGAATGGGGACAAAACTTTCTACTGTAAAATAAATAAAGTAACATAATATTAACCACACATTTCTGAACATGTCTGCAATAAAACCATCTCAAATGTGTAGCTTGAAACTTGCTATGGACAAAAGCCTCAATGAAGCCTTTCTTGGTTTGAAAAAATGTTTTTTTTAATGTATCAGTTATGAGCAATAGAAAATTGTGTATTGAATTGAAATGGGCTGACCCAGATGTGCTTAAAATTGGATGCTGTCAAAGTTGGAATTGAGATTTTTATTCAAACCAGGGTAGCAGTTTGGATCCAAATTCAGACCAAGCATCTGAACTAAAATGGTGGAAACGTCATAAGAACTTGTTCTTCCAAGACCAAAAGCTGTTCTCAAACGACCTCTCTCACCCAGGCACCCTGCTGGTCTCCAGACCCCCATTCATTATTGCTGTGTTTTATCAAGGTAGCAGACAGACCTCCAGTCTCTTCATGGGAGTACCTGCTGCTCTTCCCCCACTTTACTCTCGGTCTGGCAAGTGGGGAGTGCCAACCAAATCCAATGGTGGACTTTGTGGAGTATTGAATCTCTTACTTCATTATACTCATGGGCACAGCAGTGTCTGCCAGAATTTAAAATCCCAGAAAACTTGTGCATTTCTCTAGTGGAAGCCAACAGTGGTCTTTTGAATAGGAATCAAGATCTGGTATCCTGGATTCAAATACCACCAAAGATTAAGATGTTAGGATCTGGAGTTTTGATCTAGACCCATCTCTAATACAGATCATGCACACAATAGTGTATACATGCACAATCATTTAAACAAATATGCACTTTGCAGCTACTCATATACATGGCTAGTTTGGTGATTCAGAGAATTTATAAGCTCTCACCAACAGAAGAGTACTTTAAAGAAGTTCTTATTGAATATGCAGTCATGTTAGTCTTGATGCCTGGTTACAAAAGCGTGAATATTTATGCAATAAATTTTTGGTCAAAGATTTTAAGAACAGTAAAAAAATTTCCATTTCCATTTAAAAGAACTGTGGATGTTAATTAGCACTATTATTTTAAGAGTGCTTTTACCAAGGTGACCAGTTTGTTGTTTTATTCCAATATTACATTTTATAGAAATTACATGTACTCTCCGATGTACACAAACTAGTGGAGGATTTCTCCAGATGCTTATTGAACAATACAGATTGCAGACATTCGCTTATCTTTCTATTGAACGTCCTCCAAGATTAGTAGATCCTATAATAAGGAAGATTTAAAAATAAAAAGGTATAAATATTTTTACATAAAGTTAAAGAATCATTGCATTCACTTGTTTAAGTGCTTTTAGAAATCTATTTTGTTAAGAAAAATAAGAATAAAAGAATCAAAAATGAAAAATCATTATAAATATTAATAAAAAAACAACCATAAAGGACCACATGTTGCTGTGAGTTTTGACAAAGCAAGTGCAAATATGGTAAGTGATTTTACAGGGAACATGAAAATGAGTCAGTGTACTTGTGAATAGGATTGAGCCCCATACTTAGAATTAGGATTCTAATTGTTTAAAAGACACTAGGGTAAGACTCTCATCTCAGTTATACTGGTGTAAATTCAGAGAAACCCTATTACACTACATTTAAATTACTGGATTTACACCAGAAACTGAGATCAGATCCTTGCTCCTATAGTTGAAGCTCAAGATATCTTTCCATTATTACAAGTCCAGTTTTCTACCCAATCCTCTATCACCCATTTTCCCCGAATCCATCAAATGCATATGTCATTTCACAAGCCAGATCATAGTCCATGGAAGACATTTCTGGGGCAAATTGCATAATACTTTTGGAAGATATGGGGGTTCAAAAATTAAGGTCAATTTAATTTCTCTTTCTTTCTTTTTGGCTTGTCATATTTCCAAAACTGCTTGGCCTACAAAATCCAAATTTTTCTGTCTGTTGGTCTTGGGACAGAATGGTGCTTCTTACTAGCTTTGGGAAGGAAGCTTGCAATTTTACATCAGAATTGCAATTTTTGGATATTTCATAAATAGGGCTGTCAAGCATGCATCCGACAAAGTGGGCATTCACCCACAAAAGCTTATGCTCCAATACATCTGTTAGTCTTAAAGGTGCCACAGGACTCTCAATTACAACACAGAATACAAAGTGTACAGTGTTCACTTTATATTTATTTTTATTACAAATATTTGCACTGTAAAAAAAAAGTATATTTCAATTCACCAAATACAAGTACGGTAGTGCAATCTCTTTATAATGAAAGTTGAAGTTACAAATGTAGAATTATGTACAAAAAATAACTGCATTCAAAAACAAAACAATGTAAAACTTTAGAACCTACAAGTCCACTCAATCCTACTTCAGCCAATTGCTCAGACAAACAAGTTTAGTTACAATTTGCAGGAGAAAATGCTGCCCACATCTTGTTTACAATGTCACCTGAAAGTGAGAACAGGTGTTTGCATGGCACTGTTGTAGCTGGCATCGCAAGATATTTATGTGCCAGATGTGGTAAAGATTCATATGTCCCTGCATGCTTCAACCACCATTCCAGAATATGTGTGTCCATGCTGATGACGGGTTCTGCTCGATAACGATCCAAAGCAGAGCTGTTCATTTTCATCATGTAAGTCAGATGCCACCAGCAGAAGGTTGATTTTCTTTTTTGGTAATTCGGGTTCTGTAGTTTCCGCATCGGAGTGTTGCTCTTTTAAGACATCTGAAAGCATTCTCCACACCTTGTCCCTCTCAGATTTTGGACAGCACTTCAGATTCTTAAACCTTCGGTCGAGTGCTATATCTATTCTATTTGCGTTTTGTCAAATCTGCTGTGAAAGTGTTCTTAAAACGAACATGTGCTGGGTCATCATCCGAGATTGCTATAACATGAAATATATGGCAGAATGTGGGTAAAACAGAACAGGAGACATACAATTCTCCCCCAAGGAATGCAGTCACAAATTTAATTAATGCATTATTTTTTTAAAGAGCATCATCAGCATGGAAGCATAACCTCTGGAATGGTGGCCGAAGCATGAAGGGGCATACGAATGTTTAGCATGTCTGCCACGTAAATAACTTGCAACGCCGCCTACAAAAGTGTCATGCGAACTCCTTTTCTCACTTTCAGGTGACATTGTAAATAAGCAGCAATCAGCAGTATCTCCCGTAAATGTAAACAAACTTGTTTGTCTTATCAGTTGTCTGAACAAGAAGTAGGACCAAGTAGACTTGTAGGCTCTCACGTTTTACATTGTTTTGTTTTTGAGTGCAGTTATGTAACCAAAAAAACCCTACATTTGTAAGTTACTTTCACAATAAAGAGATTGCACTACAATACTTGTATGAGGTGAATTGAAAAATACTATTTCTTTTGTTTAGCATTTTTACAGTGCAAATATTTGTAATAAAAATAATAATATAAAGTGAGCACTGTACACTTTGTATTCTGTGTTGTAATAGAAATCAGTGTAATTGAAAATGTAGAAAAACATCCAAAAATATTTAATAAATTTCAATTGGTATTCTATTGTTTAACAGCGCAATTAATCGCAATACATTTTTTTAATCAAAGTTAATTTTTTGGAGTTAATTGCGTGAGTTAACTACAATTAATTGACAACTCTAATCATAAAGTTTTCATGGGAGATGTGCACATTCATCCATGAAGAATTAACACTGAAGTCCTCATGGAACTCCTACCTTGGCTGTACAAAGCTTGTGGGCTAGCTTCTGTGCAGGTACTCCAGCTATCTTTATGATGCATTCAGTACTTTTTATGCTAAAGTGACTCTCACTTCCTGTGGTCACTGCTGAGTGTTTATGTGGGTGATGATGAGTGTTGGGCCCACAGGGAGGGTGAAGTTGAGGTAGGAATTCTGGCAAATGAGGGCACAGTGCTGTGATGGAAATGCTTAGCGATTGGGGAAGGTGATAATATAATGAAAGTAGCAACCAAGACAATTGCTATTAGATGGCCAGGAATATTAATATACATTAAATGCACATAACTGCTCTCTGTTCCCTTCCCCCCAAACTTATTGAGATACAGGACATGTAATTAAAATGCAATAAATATAAAAAATAAAATTTGATAATGTAAAATTTGTGTCTTTTCTTGCGTCTTCTCTTCCATTTCTTTCTTTCTGGTTTCAGTCTATCCCTCATATATGTCAGAGCTTCTTCTTTCTCTTTTTGTTCTTTGAAAAACAGCATTTCCTTTCCTCTAATTTTGTCTTTTCCTTCAATTCCCTGTTTTACTCAAATGATCTGTTACAGTGTCCATTCTTCTTTAATTCCTTTCATCCTGTCCCTCTTATCCAACCCCACTCACTGTTTTGTACCCCCTTAACTATTTTTCCACCTAGATCTTTCTCTTCTTCTTGAATCCCCACTTCTCTCCATATTTTCTTTCTCCCCTGAGTGTCATCATTTCTCTCTCTTCCATCTCTGGACTCCTTTCTTCCTTCTTTCTCTTACCTGCTAATTATTCTACCCCATCCTTTCTGAATTCCTTCTAGTCTTCCTGCTCAGTCCCAGGGGCTCTCATTCATCAGCTCCTCCACTAGTTCTCTCCAGCTCCTATCCAGACCACTACCAGTTCATTTCTTCCTTGACTCTCAGGATCTTCTGGTTTCTTTTCCACACAGTTCCTCTTCCTCCTCAGGACTTCTCAACTGCCCCTCACTCTCCAGCAACATCCTATCCATCCTTCCAACTACTACCTACAGCACCTTCATTACAGATGCTCCCTCAGTTTATCCCCACCACTACTGTTCATTCCTGCACTAAAAGTATCTCTCTACGTATGCCAGACATTCCTAAATTCATTGCTCAAGGTTCACAGCTGAAACCCTCCTGTTTCTTCAGGGTTCCCATTCAGCCCCACATTTAATACCTTTGTCCTTCCAGGGCCTCTAGTTCATCTCTTCAGAACACTCCTTCTACCACATTTGTATCTCCAGTTCACCTGGTTCATTCCTCTTCCCCAGATCCTATAGAACTACTTCCAGGATACCCCCTTATGTGCTCTGTTTTCTTTCCCTAGTCTTTACCATTACTGAAACTTTGGAGGAAGGAAGTTTTGATGTTACCACTGGTGATGTTGGGAAAGAGGTGGGTGGGGTGAATGGAGGTGCCAGAGCTGACACCAGCTTCCCCCTGCTACTATCTGGGTGCCAGCTGCAGAAGAACCATAAACAGCCTCATGTTGCCCAGCATCTGAAGCCCCAATAACCCCTAGAGGTAGGGTGACTAGATAGCAACTGTGAAAAAATGGGATGGCGTGGAGGGTAATAGGCGCCTATATAAGAAAAAGTCCCAAAAAATTGGACTGTCCCTTTAAAAACAGGACATCTGGTCACCCTACCTAGACGCTAAGTGCATGCTATTTATGAAAACTAAACTGCAGCCAAATAGAACCACTCGCTCTTGCATGTTTATCATCTGCATCTGCAGTTTCTTCAAGAAGGCAAGGCCACCACTACTGTTGATTTCAAGACTTTCAGAGCATGCCTACACTGCAATTAAACACCTGCGGCTGACTTGGCTCATGGGGTTCAGGTTGCAGGGGTGTAAAATTGAGGTGTAGATGTTTGGATTTGGGCTGCAGGCTGAGCTCTGGGAGTGGGAATAGTCCCAGAGCCTGGACTCCAGCCCAAACCCAATTGTCTACACTGCAATTTTATAACCCCACAGACCAAACCCTGTGAGCCCAAGTCAGCTGACATGGGCTAGCCATGGGGGCTTAAGGTAGACCTACATTCAAATAACATTACATTTTTTAAAACCTCTCAGGGTATTTGCCAAAAAGGTCAGTGGTAGTAACTTCTTATTCAAGTTTTTTGCCTCGGAATAATTACAGATTTCAAGGGATTAACTAAGGGAAAAAGAAGTACATTAAAGTTGCTATCACAATAGTGTTTACTAAATTATTATATAGATTGAATTTTTCAAAACTGGCACTTTGCTTAAAAGCAAATATTAAAATTATTAGATTTAAGCTTTTCTATATCTTTATTATATTATTATTATACAAATTAAAACAAAAGGTATATTGATATTATACCCCAAATTTTCCAAAATTATAACTTGTGCATTACATAATCAATAATTTATATTGTACCTTGAAAACTTTTCAAGGCAAATAATTTCATTTTGATAATTCATAGAATTTACTTGCCTACATGTTGCCTCTGTAGAAGACTGGAGATGGTGATTGGATGTCTTGTTACAGATGCCTGTGAGGAAGGTGGTGTACATGCATACAACTGAGGAGTTCTGAAACCAGAAGTATCCCATAAGCCTATTCTAGTTCTTTGTGAGCCAGATGATGAAGTAAACGAATGTCCGTTATGTGGTATTCTTACTGGTGTTGACCTGTTAATGTAATCAGTGCAGTGAAAAGATATGAGGCATTTTTATACTTCAATAGATTTCAAAAATTGTTGAAGAAATTCTCAAAGTTTATATTTTAAAGGAAAAATGTATTATCAGTTATTGCACACTACACATGTATTATTTATCAGAATGTTAGACTGTTAGGTGACTTTTTTCAAACAACTGAAAGACAAGACAAGGGAGAAAGTGATGAAACAGGAAAAAAGGACATTTTTATATTTGTATTATGTATTTTAAAATCAATCTGAAAATGTATAATAATATGAAATTAATAGGTAGCAGGTTTAAAACAAACATAAGGAAGTACTTCTTCACACAACACACCTCCAAAAGTATAACTGGGTTCATAAAAGAATTAGACAAGTTCATGGAGGATAGGTCCATCAATGGCTATTAGCCAAGATAGTCATCCTCTGGGTGTCCTCCAAGCCTCTGACTGCCAGAAGCTGGACTGGATGACAAGTAATAGATCACTTGATAATTGCCCTGTTCTGTTCATTCCCTCTGAAGCATCTGGCACCAGCCATTGTGGGAAGACAAGATACTGGGCTAGATGGACCATTGGTCTAACCCAGTATGGCCATTTTTCTGTTCTTATGATTCAAAACTGTGAATGCAATGCACTTGCATGGTCTGGAACCATATCACATTGTTCTGTGATTTCCACAGTTCATGCAAGTTAAAAAAATGAGTCTTGTCAATATTTGGATGAGAAACTTCAAAGTGAGATGTAGGTGCTGCAGGAAGCGGTTCAGGTGATACAGTGGGTAGCACTGTTCTCTCTGAGTAATTACAGAAGCCATATCCCAAGTATAATGAATGCAATATTGTGCTGGTGGAAGTGTTGCCTTTCAGATGAGACATAAAACAAAGCTTTTGGCCACTTTGTTTACATTAGAGACAGATTTTTGTGTGCAAATACCATGATTGCAGGTGCAAACAGCTATATATGCTCTAACTGCCTGTGCAAATTTTGGAACCCATAGTTTCAAAATCAGGCCCTCCAACAAGAATAAAAACGTGTATAAATTACAGTTAGCTTGCACAATATCTTTTCTTTTTTGGAAAGGCAAAATACACAATACAGCCTTTACACTACATAGATTTATTATGAGGAAAGGCAAGATTTAATTTCATTCTCTTTACAAAAACTGTAACATCTTGAAAAGCATGAGCTGTATCTAGTTACCTTAGAGATCCTGCTATGCTATTTTGACTTGCTGTTAGTCCCAATGATTGACAACCTTTATAAGAAACACTACCTATAATGAACAATAGATTTAAAAACAATATTAAAAATTAAGTACACGCTTTACTGAAGGTATCCTTTTTGGAGACAAAGGTAAGAATCTTAGTTTATATACTTTGGGCCAAATTGACCACAGGTTTATGCCAGGTGGAGAGCTCTGATGACAAAAAGTGAAGGATAGAGCTAGGCAGGTTGTGGCTGCAGAAAGTGAGCACAACTAGTATATGTATGAGGGAGTAACATAGTCTTAAAATTGCGTAGAGCTGTGTGAATAGCTAATTTTTCACTTCACTATCTATACCAAAAATTTAAAACAAAATTTTATTTCACTTGACCCCAAACAATTTTTTTTGGAGTTTTTCAATAAATAAAAAAAAGTTTAAGGGTTTTTTTTCAACTGAAATAATCTGACAAATTCTACATCCATTTGTGAAATGTTGATCAACCCAAATCTAAATATTTTGGTAAAAAGAGGTTTTGGCTGAAAAAATTGGCCCAACTCTTTTGTTAGTTTCTTTTTCCTGTTGTTGTTAATTAAAATATTAAAATAGCATCCACCGAGCTGCTTCAATTCTCCAATTATTGTTTCTCTCTTTCACCCATCCTTTCTTAAGAAGCTTTCTTTAGTTTACCAATAAATTGCTTTCTGTATTAATAGTCAATTTTGTAAGCACTATGCCTATTGTACCAGCTTGCTTTGATTCACTGAACTTTGTCAACTGCAAACCTTTGTTTTCTTTGGGCTGAATACTGAAAAGTGCAAAGCATTTAATTTTATTGATATTAGAGGCAGTGCTAACCCATTAGGGACTCTAAACAGGAATACTCCCCCCCCCCCCAAAACAAATAATAAAAAGTGAATAGGGCTCCCCTTGAGCTGCTTAGGGCCCTAAGCAATTGCTTAGTGTGCTCATGCCTAGCGCTGACTCTGATTTACATTTATGCTCAGTTTTATTATTTAATTCATTTAATGCATTTATTTATATTTAAACATCATGACAAAATGCTTATCCAAAGCTCTAGACATACAGACATCTTGAAAGGAAAAATGTAGCTTCGGAGGATCTGAACATTTAAATAAAATATGAAATAGATGATAAAATCATTATTGATTACTGATAAGTAGAAATAAAAGAATGTGTATTACAATTACAAAATCATGTGTACTGCACACAAACTAAGGACTCAATCCGGCAAGGTGCTGAACAATCTAGCCCTGATCCTGTGAAACACTTAAGCATGTGCAGAACTTTAAACATATGAGGAATGCCATTGAAGTTCTGGGAGTCTTCGCCTTTGCTCCAGCTTTTTTACATCATGTAAAATGGCTAGAGGAGCGAAAAGGGCCCCTAAAAAATCTATATCCAGCTGGTGGAGGATTACCCTGGTGCAGGAACTGCAGGAACTGCAGAACCCAGCCCTACGGCTGCCTCCTGAGGACTCCCCCACAAGCTGTGGTATAAGGAAGCATGCTGGGGATAAGGCTGGAGGTGAGAGGGGCATGCTGGAGATGGGTCTACAGTACATAGCACTGCAGAAGATCTGGGAAACATAGTACACCCCAGGAAGGTTTCCATAACATAGACATGCCTCCAGGGTTGTCCAGTTTACCTCAGGGACCTCTCCAACGCCCAACCCCAGAACAACCCAGTATTGGGAAGGTGCAAAGGTGACTTAAAGCCACCATAGCCATCCCCCATTCTCACCCTACCCTTGTGCTAGGAGAAATCAACTCTTATGAAGCTTCTAATTTGGACTTTCTTACTTTCATTACCAAGCTTCATTTTTTCCTTTTCACATCAAATATCTGTACTAAGACAATGTTAATCTGTAATAACTAATAAGACAGTGAACTAATCAAGTAAAAGGCTGTGCATGCACCACAAGTAAATCACTTCTGTTTCTGAGCATTACATTAGTTTAATTTTTCTGCAACTATTAACAATGGTTGTTTAGCAAACATTACTTAGTTTAAGGGAGGTCACCCACTGGCCAGAAAAGATAAGTACTGAGCAGACCACTTCATTTCTGCTTCTTAACTAGCTCCTTCTTACTGGACTGATATCTCCACAATACCTTCCTTACAGGTCAGAGGGCTCAAATGAGCAATCCATTCCTATTCAACAAATCACTCAAGCATGTATTTAATTTTACACATATGCTTTAAACTAAGCATTATAGATATATAATACATTATGTCTAGCCAGGTACTTAAAAAACAAAAAATCTTACCCATACGTCCATCATGAGGTGGGCTTATCAATGACAGTCTTGTTGGACCAGTCACTGTCTCAGGCTAAGTGCATGGAAAGGTATTAATAATAGAATAATACATGTGCTATTTATTAATGCACTTTAACAATAAATTATAGATATTCTATAAAACATTAAGGTAAAACATTTAAACTATTTTGATAAATATTGCTCAAATGTGAGACTACGTTTCATGCATAGTGACTTAATGCATAATGGTACGGGTGTATGCAGCATTCATGTAGTTTGAATGTAGTGCAGCACATATATATGCTGCCTTCATTTTCAAAATGATGCCCATTCATAGTGATTTCTATTTCCCCTCCATGCCTCATTTCTCTACTCAGTAGCCCTCTCAGAATCCTTTTCTGGCAACCAGCATTTATAGTAATTCAAAAAAATAGCTCTTTTCAACTGGGCATCGGAGATATTTTCATTTGACATATATGACTACAAAGCAAAAACTCTCAGACAAAATACTGGAGATAGGGTTGATAGTATATATTAGTAACTTAAGGATAAAAAAATTACAAGACTGTTCAGACCTTATGTAAGATAAGAACAAGGAAAGATTGGAGGCTAGTGCCACTACAGCAAAAAGTTAAGGTTGTCTGGGTGCCTTAACTGTGCATTTGCATCCCTTAAAATGTTGAGATTTCTTTTAAGTGTAACCTTACCTCTAAAGTTCCTGCATAAGGACGATTGAGGATGATTACAACATTCTTGTAATGTTAACATATTGGGATTCATTTCAGAACAGATTTCAAGCATTTTCCTATATAACTTGGCAATGGCATGATGTGGCTAAATTCCTATTTATTGTATTCAAAGGATGGACTATTAGAAACGAACTGCTAGAATTTAACAACTAGTGCTTCAGAAAAACATCCTTGTTCTGAAAAACATGCAAGCACTTAAACATGCTGTGATAAATGAAGGGGGGTGGGGGAGGTAGCTCCCTTTTATGGACACCCAGCCAGCCAGTTAGCTATAACATTCTTCTTGGTAGCTGTTCTCTACTTGCTTTACCTGTAAAAGGTTAAAAAGTCTGACTGCATGCATAGGAGAGCATTCTGCATTCTCCCGGAGAGCAGGGACATGGCTGGAACAATGCTTGCGCCAGGTATGAAAAATCATCAAATCATACCTAGAAACTACAAGGTTTGAAACCCCAGATATGTAAGTAGATCAGGAAATATCTAGAAAGACGCGATTAGGTTTATCTTGCTGAGGGTGCAATCCATCCCATCATCCAGATAGTTAATAAAGATGTTGAACAAAACTGGCCCCAGGACCGACCCCTGGGGTACTCCACCTGATACCAGCTGCCAACTAGACATCGAGACATTGATCACTACCCGTTGAGCCCGACAATCTAGCCAGCTTTCTATCCACCTTATAGTCCATTCATCCAATCCATACTTTTTTAACTTGCTGGCTAGAATACTGTGGGAGACAGTGTCAAAAGCTTTGCTAAAGTCAAGATATATCACGTCCACCACTTTCCCCATATCCACAGAGCCTGTTATCTCATCATAGAAGGCAATCAGGTTGGTCAGGCATGACTTGCCCTTGGTGAATCCATGTTGACTGTTCCTGATCTTTATTTCTTTATGGCTTGTGGAATCAGCCTTGACTCATGCTTAAAAATAAGCATGTACTCAAGCATTTTCCTGAATCAGGGCCTAGGAGTTTAAGAGTTGCTTTATACAATGATTATCAGAATATAGGAGAACTCAGGTTTGTATACATAGAAATGAACTCACTTTCCTCATTGGGGAAGGTACAGGGTCAACCTCCATGGATTCTATCCTAGTAATGCAAAATAAATGTGCATGTTGTAATAATAAATAACAAATGTATTCTAATTAAAATAATATTAGTGAAAATTATATGTTATATCCTCACATTCATGAATGACAAATAATATATTATTGCAGTATTTATTTTACTATTTTAGTTAATAGAAATAAATTCATTTACAGCTCCTTCATTTGTATAGACAATATTATTCTGAAATATGAATAAAACGTGTTGTTTTAAATGGTATCAGTTACAGGTTATGAGATCTGCTCTGCTGTGAAAACATGGAGAATTATGGCTGGGATTTTGAAAAGAGCCTAAAGGAATGAGGTGCCAAATCCCTTTGAAATTTAATGGGATTTGGGCATCTAACTCCTGTAAGATCCTTTGAAAATCCCAGTTTGTGTGTATAAATGAGAGAAAAGCAGATTAAAAACAGCATTAGAAACAGATATGAAAAATATGGCCAATATTTTAAAAAGTGATTAATAATTTGAGGTTCCTAACTTGAGACACATCAAGGGGATCCTGATTTTCAGAAAGTGCTGATCTCCCACACTCTGAAAATCAGACCTCTTTAGGTCACCTCAAATGGAGCTCCAAAAATTAAGTCTCTCAAAATCAAGTGACTACACTTTTGAAAATCTTGATCCATTTTTAAAGAAATTAATGTTCATTGTATTGTCATGTACAACTTAATATAAATGCAGATTCTGACGTGATATTGGTCTCGGACCAAATTCTGCTCTGAATTGAGTTGTGCAATTCCATTAAAGACAGTGTGAGGTTTGCACAGAAGTAAGTCCATAAAGAATTTGGCTTTAAATTATTTTAGAGATTGAAACGAAAATATAGGTAGGAATTATGGTCCCAATTCAGCATGGCTTAAGTACATGCCTAACTTTAAAGATGTGAGTAGATCCACTGAAATCAATGAAATTACTCAGTTGCTTATTGTTGGGCATATGCTTTACTACATTGCAGAACTGAGACCTATACCAGTAATACAACAATATTTAGTATTTAGCAGATTCAACTAATTGCATCCTGAATTCATTGACTACTGTATCATAAATAGCTGTCGTTCTCATCAACTCTTTAGTCTCACTACTGAGGAGAGACTAGATACTAAAATTAGAATATATATTAGTGTTTGGGCTCATAGCCAACAGGACATATACTCTTCTAAAGTAATAACACAAAGTAAATATAAGAGGCTTTGGACAAATACTAATTTTAAACCTCTCATTGTTCCTAAGGTTTTCTGTGATAATTCATGGATCTGTACCTACATTTCTGAGGTTGATGGGCAGTTGGGATGAAGTGTGTATGGAGAATATCCAGTCTGTTTTGCTGAAGGAACTAAAGTAATTAAACTGAATGTTAGAGCACTATTACAATCAATGGTACATATTTCATAGTTAATGTTTTAAATTAGTACTTCTCTTACTGGAAATGGGATTTCTAACTGTAGAGGAAACTGACGGTTGAGTAGTTTGTTGGGGAGGCCTCATGCTAAATGCAAAACAAAAGTTACAATAGACATAAATTAAACAAAAAATATGTTTGAGTTATATAACTACCATCTATTGCTCTTTTAACATGCCAAAGTTGCTCATAAAAATGCATATGATTAGCTATAAAGTCTATTGTATGTGTATTATATTGTCCACACCAATCCCTCTATGCATAGCAATATCTACTTATGGTAACATCTGGCAGACTATCTTATTAAAAGGCCCAATATTATTAATGTACAAGTAATTGCAATTAACTCTGCAACCTTAGTTTTGTGAATTTCCTTAGTCTTTTTAAATAAAGTTTTCAAGAAAAAATATTGACATGCATGTGTTTATTCATTAACATATCATCCTGCATATGGGATGCAGGAGGCTCTGATGTTTGTGTTTCCACTGGAATCCTTTATTCAGAAAACCATAAATCACATGAAAAACTTGCCAGGCCCATCAGACTTTTTGCAAACATTTCTAGTTAACAAGGTGAAGTTTTAAAAATTGACTTTAAAAGTCCACATCATACAAAAATGCTTGTCTCATAGTACAGCAAGTAATTTTCAAATGTACATCCATTCAGATCTGAGTCATTACCTGGTACAAACATAAAATATGGACAGCAAAAAAATGTTAACTTCTTAGAATACTTATTGATTTGAATGTTAAAATAAGAAGCTTGTTTCCTGTCATGTTATGTTCATGTGGGAAGAGGAAAGATAACAGAAAACATCATTCATTCATTCATTTCTAGAAAGTTAAATAATAAATTCATCTACTCACAGAAGTATGTATCATAGGAGACAGAGGCAAATAAGCATGATTCTTTTTGTATTTTAATTTATATAACTTCTTGTTAAACATGCGGTATTCCAAATACAAAGCATACTTCAAACTTATCTTTGCTATGCTAAGCCTCTTACCATTGAATCTGATGTATCTGTTGTGTTGCCTTCTTAAGAGATTCTTCTAATTTTGCAATCTATGACATAATCAAAGACTTATAGAAATTCCATTTGTGCGAAACACAGTTTGATTGTCAAACACATACTTTTATAGAGAGTTTACTGATTGAATCACATTTATTCTTAGATACTATTGCCATACCAGTACACGGAAAGAGTCAGCATAGTAGTGGGTATATGGATCTATTTTATTTCTGAAGATCTACATGTCCATGTTTTTTGACTGACAAACTTAAATTTTGATTCTAGAATGCACTGACATGTTACAAAGCTCTGGTAAAGTGATACTGAGAAGAGAGTTTAAAGGAAGTTTGTTTCTATCTTTCTTCTCATTTTTGTCCCTGATATAAAAGTGGAGTGAATAAGAATGAAAATAAATGAAAAACCCCAATATAAAAGTGTTATCACAGATTTCCTTTCTGAGATCTGAAATGCAATTAGCTTTTTAGAGTCCTTCTTTGTACTTTGACTTGATTCAAAAAGAATTTTCAAGAGATACAACAGATTGTATTACACACACAAAATACATTAAAAGAACATTATTAAGATTTGCAAAGTCAAGCACTCTAAAGGTCACAACTCTGCTAATGAATCATGTGCATGTAAATATGATATTTTTTTCAGTTTGCTTTTGTAGATATCTAGGAAATCAAACATTCATACAAAAACTACGATAAAAGAACATTATTAAGGCAGAGGGCCTATGGAAAAATAGTATGTAATCAGGTTAGTTGTGTCAGGTTAGTCACACAGAGACAGAGGAAAAATGGACATGAGCAACAATAACAATTTTATTGGTAAAAAAGGAATGTAGAGTGTCTCCAGCATTCGGTAAAGATGTGCTGCAGTATTCTTCACACAGTACCACTTAGTAATTAAACATTATAATGAAGTGTAAGCTTTCCACCACAACTACCCTTATTTTTTTCTTTTTCTGCCTTTTAACAATTTTAAAACCATGAAACTATTTTTTAAAACCAACTTCAAATTTCAACATGCGGCCATCTGCTATTTCCTGTCCATTCTTAAATCATACTGTTTGTTTTAACTATCCGGTCAGAACGGGTAACAACTTGGTGACTAAGATGCCTTTTATTTGCAGCGGTTGTCTCTGGCAGTTCTGGATTAGGTGAATCATCTCCTGGTTCTGCATCTGCAGCTTGTAGAGTTTGCCCAGTTGATTGTTCAAACTCTGGAACGAACTGAAGATGTCGATAGTTTCTGTTGAACGCCTCACTATCTTCTCAATGGAGTATGCCAGGGGTCGGCAACCTTTGGCACACGGCCCATCAGGCATGGCCCCCACTGCAGCTCCCAGTGGCTGCGGTTTGCCATTCCCGGTCAATGGGAGCTGCTGGAAGCTGCAAGCAGCAGGGACATGCTGGCCGCCGGTTCCCAAAGCTCCCATTGGCTGGGAACTTCGAACCGCGGCCACTGGGAGCTGCGGGGGGGCCATGCCTGAGGACAGTCAACATAAACAAAACGTCTCGCAGTCCACCAGCGGATTACCCTGATGGGCCGCTTGCCGAAGGTTGCCGACCCCTGGCATAGACTAAAACCAGGGCCGGCGCTTCCACTACGCGACTCTAGGCGGTCGCCTAGGGCGGCAGGATTTGGGGGGCGGCATTTTGCCGTCCCAGGCAGCAATTCGGTGGCGGGGGTCCTTCCATTCTGCGTCTTCGGGGCGCTTCGGCGGCGGGTCCTTCACTCGCTCCAGGACCCGCCGCCGAAGCGCCCCGAAGATGCGGAGCGGAAGGACCCCCGCTGCCGAATGCTCTGAGGAGGAGCGCTGCCACCTAGGGCGGCAAAAACCCTGGCGCTGCTCCTGACTAAGACCCTAAACTGCATCTCCCCATTCGCCTTGTGGAGTTCAGCTGGGATGCGAAATCATGCACACTGTTCCTTCCAATATGATGGTCTGTCAAAGATGAAGCTCTCTCATGCATGAGGAATTATGATGAAATTCTGCAGTTTCTATTGTTCCTCTGACACCACGTCAGTTTAGTCACACAGAGACAGAGAAAAATGGATACTAGCAACAACAACTTTATTGTAAAAAAAATAATGTAGACCGTCTCCAGACTCGAGCACTCAGAGAAGATGTGCTGCAGTAATCTTCAAACAGCACCACCTAGTGACTAAGCATGATAATGCAGTTTAAGCTTTCCATCACAATCATGTAATTAAAGATTCTATCATAGTGCATATGCATAAATAGGTTGAATTAAGGTTGTACAAACAAACTTAATTCTGGCATTTCCTAACTTTGGAGTGTTTGACTTGCAAACATAATGATGTTCTTTTAACATAGTTTTTTGTATATAATTTCCCAGGTTTCTATAAAAGCAAACTGAATATGTTTTGTAGAAAGTATGCCTTGTGAGGTATCATTTAAAAAATCATAATCTGCTGAACATCATTGTACTATTAAGATGTGTGTAACATCACTGCATTTACAATTATGAGATTTTTACTATATGATTGTTACTGAAATGTATTGTAGTATTGGGTGACTCCCACAAACCATTTTCTCAGAGAAAAAGGCACACTGGAAAGCCAGCAAGGTGCTAAAGAGCCATTGCCTCTTTAATCAGACATTCCCTGTGGGGGGAGGGAGGTGTGAACAAGAAATTTAAAATTCATCTGAAGGACATCTTGGAGTTCACGTACACAATGGAACTGCCTGGCCCTATGACCCAGCAAGGATTTTTCCAGCACAAAAGAGTTAGAGTATAAGAAGGGGAAAAATTCCTCTAGCCACCTCTCTTCTCTCCACCTTATATCACTCTACTCATAACATCAATGAATACATGAAGAACACTGAAGTAAGGGGAGTGGTCACAGGCTGAAAGAAAATCCAGCCTGTGAACTGAGAACTGTGAACTGAGAATTGCTTGCACCATCTGGTGGTCCTCAGAGTTATTCTGGATAGCCCTGAGAGACTTTTGGGAAACTGGCAAATTACATCATCCCTGCTGCCATTTTGAATTATAGACAGTGACTCACCTGACCATATATTATACCTGCTTTGACCTCTCAATAACTCTCATTTCCTTTTCTTAGCTAATAAACCTTTAGTTAGTTTACTATTTAGAAAAACTGGATGAACACAAGTCCATGGGGCCGGATGCGCTGCATCCGAGGGTGCTAAAGGAGTTGGCGGATGTGATTGCATAGCCATTGGCCATTATCTTTGAAAACTCATGGCGATTGGGGGAGGTCCCGGATAACTGGAAAAAGGCTAATGTAGTCCCCATCTTTAAAAAAGGGAAGAAGGAGTATCCGGGGAACTACAGGCCAGTCAGCCTCACCTCAGTCCCTGGAAAAATCATGCAGCAGGTCCTCAAGGAATCAATTCTGAAGCACTTAGAGGAGAGGAAAGTCATCAGGAACAGTCAGCATGGAGTCACCAAGGGCAAGTCGTGCCTGATTAACTTAATTGCCTTCTATGATGAGATAACTGGGTCCGTGGATGAGGGGAAAGCAGTGGATGTGTTATTCCTTGACTTTAGCAAAGCTTTTGATACAGTCTGCCACAGTATTCTTGCCGGCAAGTTAAAGAAGTATGGGCTGGATGAATGGACTATAAGGAGGATAGAAAGCTGGCTAGATCATGGGGCTCAACGGGTAGTGATCAATGGCTCCATGTCTAGTTGGCAGCTGGTATCAAGCGGAGTGCCCCAAGGGTCGGTCCTGGTGCCGGTTTTGTTCAATATCTTCATTAATGATCTGGAGGATGGCGTGGACTGCACTCTTAGCAAGTTTGCAGATGACACTAAACTGGGAGGAGTGGTAGATACGCTGGAGGGTAGAGATAGGATACAGAGGGACCTAGACAAATTAGAGGATTGGGCCAAAAGAAACCGAATGAGGTTCAACAAGGACAAGTGCAGAGTCCTGCACTTAGGATGGAAGAGTCCCATGCACTGCTACAGACTATGGCCCGAATGGCTAGGCAGCAGTTCTGCAGAAAAGGACCTAGGGGTTACGGTGGACGAGAAGCTGGATATGAGTCAACAGTGTGCCCTTGTTGCCAAGAAGGGTAACAGCATTTTGGGCTGTATAAGTAGGGGCATTGCCAGCATGATCGTTCCCCTCTATTTGACATTGGTGAGGCCTCATCTGGAGTACTGTGTCCAGTTTTGGGCCCCACACTACAAGAAGGATGTGGAAAAATTGGAAAGAGTCCAGCGGAAGGCAACAAAAATGATTAGGGGGCTGGAGCACATGACTTATGAGGAGAGGCTGAGGGAACTGGGATTGTTTAGTCTGCAGAAGAGAAGAATGAGGGGGGGATTTGATAGCTGCTTTCAACTACCTGAAAGGGGGTTCCAAAGAGGATGGATCTAGACTGTTCTCAGGGGTACCAGATGACAGAACAAGGAGTAATGGTCTCAAGTTGCAGTGGGGGAGGTTTAGGTTGGATATTAGGAAAAAACTTTTTCACTAGGAGGGTGGTGAAGCACTGGAATGGGTTACCTAGAGAGGTGGTGGAATCTCCTTCTTTAGAGGTTTTTAAGATCAGGCTTGACAAAGCCCTCGCTGGGATGATTTAGTTGGGAATTGATCCTGCTTTGAGCAGGGGGTTGGACTAGATGACCTCCTGAGGTCCCTTCCAACCCTGATATTCTATGATTCTACTATAAAATTGGCTACCAGCATTGTCTTTGGTGTAAGATCTAGGGTACCAACTGATCTGGGTAAAGTGGTTAGTCTCTTGGGACTGGAAGCAACTTGACTGCGGTGTGATTTTTCATGTAAGTAACCATTTCATCACAATGTCCAGTTTGTTTAAGTGGCAAGGTAGACTGGAGAGTCTCAGGAGTCTGTGACTCCATGGTAAGACTAATATAGTGAGCCAGCAGTTCACATTTGTTACTGGCTTGGTGAAATCTAATTATAGACTACACCACCAGTTTGGCGTGTCTGTCCTGTTTTCTGACAATCTACCGAGGTAGGCATTCATGGTTGTGAACCACTCCAGACACCATGACAAGTGCTAACACCCCCCTCTTAATAAGTAGGAAAGTCCAATCAAAATTTGTTTTCTAAATATAAACCAAAGAAATAAGGCACACAAAACAATCCTCCTTCCCACCCAAAGTCAAGCTTAGTTACCTTTCCTCTGTAGTATGCTAATAAGCGTCTTCTGTGTTTTTCTTGAAATTCTGAAATCTAAAAATAAAACTTGTGTAATAATGGTTTTCAACTAATCATATGGACAAGTTGGGGGGAGGGATAGCTCAGTGGTTTGAGCATTGGCCTGCTAAACCCAGGGTTGTGAGCTCAATCTTTGAGGGGGCCACTTAGGGATCTGGGGCAAAATCAGTACTTGGTCAATCTAGTGAAGGCAGGGGGCTGGACTCAATGACCTTTCAGGGTCCCTTCCAGCTCTATGAGATAGGTATATCTCCATATTATATTATATAAGTTGAAATTGCTTCAGTTATAGTACATTTCTACAACATGAAGGAAAAAGAAACTGAAGTAATTCCCATTTTTTTATTTTTATATGTTTTTATATATCATTTAGGTTCAGGTCCAATAAAAACACTCTCCAGTTATACACCAGGGTGGCAACTAAAAACTTGTAAAATGTATATGTTTTAATCTGGAGTGGCCTGCCTAGGAGATGGTGGACTTATTTTATTGAGTTTGTTTTTAAGACCATGTTCAATGACAAGGGAGAAAAAGAGGAAGTGTAGTTTTCCTACAGTGTTTGCCCAAAATTTATTCAATATAGAGTTAAACACAAACACAAATAAAATGGCAATATAAAACATACTATGTCTTATTGGCTATTATAGCTTGTCTTGTAAAAACATATTCTGTTAATTACAAATATAGTCCGAGTGTGACACATGGCTAGAAAGGGTTTAACATCCTGCAAAATAAATAACCCTCAAAAGACATGTGGGGAGATAATGTTTGTGTTTTTGTGTATTTACATATGTATGAGTAGGGTCGACAATGTAATCAACAGTCCCCGTCTTTGCTGTATTCTGATAATACAGAGATCAAAAGAACATCCTATCATTTAAATGAATTGTAAACATGGTATATATCAGTATTCGTCTCTCTTTGAAATGTACTGTGAATGGTGGAGGAACAAGTAAATGGCCGTAAGTTAATTTGTATAGCCAAGTACCAGTGATGGACCTCCTTCAAAGTCATCCTAATTACCTTTTGTTCCCTGAGGAACTCCAACTTGTCAAAAGACATAAAATTGTAAAAAAGATCTTTGGGTCCTGATTCTGTCATCTCAGATCTGCTTAGGCTTCATCAGGGGAAGTTTGAGTTGCAAGGCTGAGGTCCCAGTTATGCTGCTCCACCCTGAATATGATATTTGGACATTGGACTATAACCTATGAACTATTTCTAAAAGAACTCTTTGCAACTACAAATCTCACCATCTCTGCTATGAATCTGCGCCTAAATGAATTGAACTCATTTCTGTATGTATATTGATCTTTTAACCATCATCTCTCTTTTTTGTTTTTTAATAAAGCTTAGTTTAGTTAATAAGAATTGGCTGTAGCGTGTATTTGGGTAAAAGATGGAATATTCAATAACCTCGGAGGTAATGTGTCCGATCCTTTGGGAGTAGTAGAACCTTTTATTTTATATGATGAAATAAGATTTTCAGAAATTGTCATATTTGGCTTAGGTACCTGGATGGAGGCCTGAGGCTGGATCACTTTAAGGGAACTATGTTGTTTGGACTTCTGAGTAACCAGTGAGGTAATAAAGAAGCTGTTTTATGATGGTTGGGTAAATCTAAGTATTGGAATATCCAACAGCTTTTTGGGGATTGTCTGCCCCATTCTTTGCAGTTCACCCTAATTGAGTGACCATAGCTGGCCCCCACTAGGACCCTGGTCACAGTGAGACATCCTACTTAGTTGTTAATACTACTTTAGTAAGTAGTAACTCTTGCTGAACTCAAAAAATAATTTCAAACTACTTGGAAACTGGCATATTGTGGCAAATCTCACTAATATGAAGTAGCAGAGTATAAATTTACACACAATAGTTACACTTGGGTTAAACACATAATATATTTTTCCAGCAGCTGGAAAACGAGGCCATGCCAGGTATATGTTGTTTTTGCTTTCAGAACTCATTGAAAGGCAGTAAAAAGAACACACAACCTAGCAGTGAATTTCACAATTTTTTTATTAAAATAATATTTTATTTGGGGTTTGACAAATCCGATTGTCAAAATACTAATGTGGCTAGGATGTGATCTGTAATGGTCAGAGCAGACAGCACTTCCATTGTAGGTGGAAATGTATCTTTATCTTAGGTTTAAGTTGTCTTATTTGTATATTATGTTGTTGTCATAGCTGTGGGGGAGGGGCAGCTAGGAGGAAGTTCAGTCCTGTCTCTGTGTGCTGGAGTTGTTACTTGCAGTGTTCCAATAAATACTTTTATTTCTATAAGCAAATATTACAATGCCTAGTCTGTTAGGCCAGGCTCACGGTGGGAATGGGTGTAAGATAAACTGTTAACTGTACATACCAGCTGGGCTGGAAGAGAAACAAGTGACTCTCTATATGCTAATTTCTTGTGGCCGTGTCAAAATGGCATGAGGTGTTTTGGCAGTAAAGTATTAGGCACAGGAAAAAAACAAAGGCTTGGGTTGCTGATCAAATGTTACTGATAAAGAGGCTGTGAATATAAAATAGTGGAGAAGTAAGAATAACCAACCTCTCTGTGCCCCTTACAGGGAAAAAAGAAATATATTGTACAATAAAAAACAGAATCCTAATATATTCGGATCTGGGACTCAGTACCCAAGCCATGTGCCATGTCCTAAATGAAACTTGGATTTTGTCACATGAAACTGTTCATTTTCTGGGAAATTAAGAAAGCTAAGAGTTTACTGGAAACTATTGAACAGACATCTGAATAACTGTCTTTTGATTCTAACTGTAGTCTTGAAAATTTCTGAATGGATTCTGAATTGTGCACATTGAAACATTTTCTATAGACTATTCATCTAGACAACATCCAAATGCTCACATGAGTTTCTACATCATATTTTCCTTCCCCCTCCCTTTGAAACATTTTATGGGTTGTATTTTTTTTTTAGCCATAGCATGTGGTGCCAACAGTGATTTAAATTTACCTGTTTAATTTCTGATATAGCCAATATTTGATACTTTTTCATTGCAAATATTTATGCATCATTAAAATAACAAGAAGTAGTGATAATTAGTATGAGATTAAGACACAAACAGTAGCCCTGATGCTTTCTTAAGCACCTTGGAACTGTGTACTGGAGAAAGAAAATGTGGAAGTTGAACTATTCATACAATTTTTCCCTTTACACTGAAGTTAATAGAAGCTGCAAATGGTTAGCACTTTGAAAATCAGGCCACAATGAGTTGGTCAGTCCAAAAATGCCAAAAAACACAAAACGGGAACAAAAATCAACTAGCTAAACGAACAAAAAAAGAGAGAAAAGAAATGAGGACAACTGGAACTACTAGACCTACAACTATACTGACAATGAGGAAAAAATGGGTTAGGAATGAAGATGTCAGTTTCTAAAAAACAAGAAAAAGCACACACACAAAAAATCTGGATTCTGATTGACAGATGGCAACCAAATCTTGCAAAACAAGTTTCATAGGACTCACCTGTGTAATTTCTCTTGAATATTTTTTGCATAACATATCTATTCCCATAAATAGTGACTGAATTTCGGGATTTGTCTGCAGAGAAAGAGTAACTAAATGTTACCAAAATTAATGTCTACAATATAGCATTGTAATTTTTTAAAAGACAGAATTAGTGGCTGAAGAAAATGTAGTGGGTAAAATTTTCAAAAGTGCCTTTATGACTAAGGAACTTAGGTTCCATTTTCAAAAGTGACTTATGTACTTAGGAGCCTAAATTTCATTGACTTTTAATAAGGCACTTTTGAAAATGTTACCCGTGGTACTTAGAAAAGCTTTAAAATACAGCATTACATTAAATGTTCCATAAACTGATTGAACGGTTGTACATGGATAATAAATGCTAATGCAACAAGTTGTAGGGTGGTATCCAGTAGGAAGATGCAGAGATTAAGTCTGGTTTCATTCAGTATCTTTTTAATAATCTGGAAGAATTTTTAATAATATATTTAAACACTATAGATAATCTATTAAAAAATGTGCTTCATATATCTAAGAGTGAAAATTTAAAAGTGAACATTCATGGAGAGTAATATATGAAGAAGTGACAGTTTTCTTTTCCTGGTATTTTATAAGTGAGGCCCCTAATATAACACAATGGTTTGCTGAAATTTTTAAATATGCTGCATAATTGTGTTCCATATTTTAAACTCTCATTCAAAAAGTAAATACCTCCATATAGTGGCAAAGAAAACCCTTCCTAATTGGAACTGAGTTTAAAACTGATGTCTGAAGAGCCTGAAACAAGAATTCTGAGAAGTGTGAGATATTTTCATTCATCTGTAAAGGGTGCTGACTCTGAACCGAAGGACAAATGGTCTACATAGCCATATGAACTATTTCAGAGCTGAGCATTTCAGCAGAAATTACAAGCTACTGTAACTCTCCACTATTGTTGGATGCAGTAGCATACATTAAACACTTTGTAGTGGGACAGCTACTTGCTGAGGTGGGTAACTTCTCCCCCAAATTTTAAGTCAGCTCTGCCCCCAAAAAGTTGGAAAATTTGAGTTCTATCCATTGCCCAGTAAGAAAATCTCAGCTGCCTCCTGAATGCCGAAAGAAAAAAGCCACCTCTCAGTTACTTTGGTGCCAAAATCCCCAGCTGTTCCCTACTCCATTATGAAACCTCCTGAGTTTTACTAAAAAATGTCTACAGTGCAATTAAGTATTTTCTCTTAAGAAAATGTGGTGCATTTTAAAATTTGGGGGTAGCATGTAATAAACTGAACTTAATATCAAAATAAATAACATAATACATGATGATAGCTTTCTCTGAAATGTTTCTGGTTCTGTGTTCAGGGACAACTAGACAGGATTTGAATTCATGGATGAATAGATAATGTGAAGAAGTGGGACTGTAAATTTATTAGCTGTTGTAACTTTTTAGGGGAGAGACTAGACTGTACAGAAACATAATGGAATGACAAATATAAGTGGGATAATGGAGCACTTGCCTATCAAATATAAATGAAAGACAGACTAGATTGTAGAGGCTGGTAAGTAGTGCTATTCAAGAAAGATTTAATAGACTCTGAGCAGGGCTGGCTCTAGGCACTAGCAAAGCAAGCAGTTGCTTGGGGCAGCAGATTTGCAAGGGGCGCAAGAATCCAGCATGGGAGCTGAGAACCAACAGGGGGCCTTGGGAGCTGTAGTTCCTTGGTTAGCTCCCTGCTTATAGAGCCAGCCCTGGAGCAGGGAAAGAACTACATTTCCCAGCATTCCCTTGGCCACTAGCAACAGGAAAGGGTGGGGGAAGGAGTATGGAACTGAAATCTGCCGCTTGCTGTGAATGGTAGGAACAGAGCCAGCTCTAGGTTTTTTGCCGCCCCCCCCCCGCCCTGGGCTCCCCCCGCACCCTGTATTGCCCCAGCCCTGGACTCTCCCCCACCCACACCTCCTGCTGCCCCAGCTCTGGCCCCCACCTGCACTCCCCTGCTGCCCCAGCCCTGGGCTCTTCCCCACCCACACCCCCTGCTGCCCCAGCTCTGGCCCCCACCTGCACCCTCCTGCTGCCCCAGCCCTGGGCTCTCCCCCCGCCCACACCTCCTGCCGCCCCAGCCCTGGGCTCTTCCCCCCCCCATCCCCAGCCGCCCCAGCTCTGGCCCCCATCCGCACCTCCTGCCACCCCAGCCCTGGGCTCTCCCCCGCCCACACCCCCTGCAGCCCCAGCTCTGGCCTCCACCTGCACTCCCCTGCTCCCCCAGCCCTGGGCTCTCCCCCCACTCGCACCTCCTGCTGCCCCAGTCCTGGGCTCTTCCCCCCCCACCCCGCAACCCCTGCCGCCCCAGCTCTGGCCCCCACCCGCACCCCCTGCCGCCCCAGCCCTGGGCTCTTCCCCCCCACCCGCACCTCCTGCCGCCCCAGCCCTGGGCTCTCCCCCAAAGAAGGAATTGGGGAGACTAAATGGACGGTGCACCTCTCTATCTGAAGCCTAGCAAGGGAGGTATGTGGATCCCACTAGAATTTAAAATGAAAAGTAAGGGAGCGGAGGCTCTCGACCTGGGCAGCTTTAGATACAGTGCCAGGCACTTAGGAGGATTTCCACTTCTGAGCCATGGAAGCAGAAATTGACTTTTCCTTTCCAGATATAGCTAATATTCAGAAAGGGAATCTAGCACCTGCTTTCCAGATTTGAACACCCTCAAAATTCAGGAGTGCTCAAGCTCAATTTGGGCAGCTGTTACTTCATTTCCCCCAAATCAAATAAAATGATCCACTGTAACTTGCTGTAGAAAAAGTAGAATAAATTGAGCAAGAAATGCTTCCCAGTGGTTATTAGGACTGGAATTGCTATTTTCAACAGCCATTGCTTTTTTTTTTTTTTTTTTTTTTTTTTAGTTTTAGTTTTATTTGTTTAAAAGGAAGACCGTGATAGTGCATTCCCCATAGAAACAAAGAACGGAACAAAAGAATAATAAAGGCACCTCAACTTTTCCTCATTTATGTAGGACAGTCTTATAATATGCATCCAGATATCCTCCAGTCACACAAGCTGAAAATTGTTCCACTTTACTGCAGTTCTGTAACCATATGGGAACCAATCCTGTCTGTGTTCTGTGCACATCCAAAATTCCTGCTGAATGACCCGCCCTGGGAGCGAGTTACCAGTGACCCAAGGCTGGGGTGACAGGAGGGTGCAGTTGGGGGGGAAGGGGGAGAGCCCAGGGCTGGGGTGGGGGGCAGCCAAAAATTTTTTTGCTTGGGGCAGCAAAAAATCTAGAGCCGGCCCTGACTGAGATATAATTTCTTTGATAAAATTTTCTTTCCTGAAGCTTCTGCTGGGGCAGTGGCCCTCCACATTGCCTTCTAACATAATGACATGGTTGACTCCCTATTGTTTTACCATGTAAATTATGAAGCAGTTATCTAATTCTCATTGAGTGAACATTTTGTATACCTATATAAATATAAACTAATGCACTCTAACCTATCTTTTATTCAAACTGAAACCCATGCTAGCAAATCTCAGTGACCTATATTCACCAATATAAGAAAATAAAATTTCATCCAGTGAGCAACCATCATATTCATACAAGTGCAGTATGCATATTTAAAATGTATTTTATGGACAAGCTATAAAATTTATTTAAGGTTCTAGCAAAGAGAGAGGTTCTTGAATTCATGCTAGAAATCTATTAAATGAAGAACTCCACTAGGAAGAGATTTACAAACCATCAAAAATAAGGGTTTGTAACAAATGTTTACACTGCTCTACAGCCAAAATGCTTCTGAATAAATGTAGTCAAACTTTACTAATTCTGGGTCACTGAGAACGAAAATGATGCTTAAAATTGTTGATTGGCTCTAGTTTTCAAGATATGCTATTGGGTCAGTATATACGACCCTTGACTTGGGAATGGCGGAGGATAAGTGAGTTATAAAAGGAAGGGATCTCAATTTAAACCAGAAATGACTAAAATACATCTTTGACTGGATCTATGAATAAATCTATGACTGGGTTTGGACAGTACTTGCTTTTTAGGCAAAACAATGAATGATGCAATCTGAAGCTGGTATTGCATCATACATGATATGAATTGCATCATGTTATTCCTAGAAGTCATGGATGATGCAATCATAACGAAGCTTACATCACTCTGCTGAACAAATTGCCCTATATCAGCTCTAGAAATCATACAGTGTCATGCTCTCTTATTTGTCAGTGTTTGATTTTGCAAAGGGACACATTTATGTTTAGCCAAAGTGAGCAGAGATGCCTCGTACTTGTGTGAACAGTGCAGATAACTTCTGCTATGTTTGTGGTGAAGTGACTTTTGCATCACAAAAGCGCAGTATAACCACTATGGTTAAGAAAGCCTATCACCTTTATTTTGGCTGCAAAATTGGAGTTCAGGACAAGAGGTGGGCCCCACACATATGCTGCAACACTTGTGCAACAAATCTTCGCCAGTGGTTGAACAGGAAAAGGAAATCTATGCCTTTTGCAGTGCCAATGATTTGGAGAGAACCAACAGATCATACCAGCAATTGTTACTTCTGCATGGTGCCTCCAGTTGGGAAAGGTGTGTCAAAGAAGAAAAAGTGGACTGTGCATTATCCAAACATTCCATCAGCTATACGCCCAGTACCCCGCGGAGAAGGACTGCCACTTCCTGATGCACCAGAATCATTCTCACTTGAGTCGGAAGAGGAAGAGGAAGAGGATGAAACTTCTGGTCCTGAACCATCAATGTCACAGGACCCACATTTTCTCCCATCCTCCTCCTCTGAACCACACCTCATAACACAAGGTGAACTGAATGACCTTGTCAGGGATTTGGAACTACCCAAGAGTAAGGCAGAGCTGTTGGCTCCAGACTACAGCAGTGGAATCTCCTGGCAGGTGATGTTAGGGTTTCCATGTTCCGTGATCGTCAAAAGGATCTTGTCCCATTCTTCTTCATGGAAGGTAATCTTGTAGCCTGCAACAACATCGATGGTGTGATGGCAGCCCTCAACATCATTCACGATCCAGATGAGTGGAGACTGTTCATTGATTCATCGAAGACGAGTCTTAAAGCTGTTTTACTGCATAATGGCAATGTTTTGCCATCAATTCCAGTTGGTCATGCAGTCCATATGAAGGAAACCTATGACAACATGAAACAACTTTTGAGGTGCATAAACTATGACCAACATCAGTGGCAGCTTTGTGGCGATTTGAAGGTTGTTGCTCTCTTGCTTGGTCTGCAGACTGGATACACAAAGTACTGCTGTTTTCTCTGCGAATGGGATAGTCGTGCAAGAGATTCCCACTACATCAAGAAAGATTGGCCACTCCGACAGTCATTGGAGCCTGGGAGGAAAAGTGTTCAGCATCCACCACTTGTTGAATCAAGGAAGATTTTGTTACCACCCTTACACATCAAGCTGGGTCTGATGAAGAACTTTGTCAAGGCCATTGACAAAACACAAGCAGCTTTCAAGTACCTCCGTGGAAAATGTCCAAGGTTAAGTGAAGCTAAGATAAAGGAAGGTGTCTTTGTTGGTCCTCAGATTCGTGAACTTCTTCGAGATGATGCATTTGACCATGCACTGCGTGGCAAGGAAAAGACGGCATGGAAAGCCTTCCAGTTAGTGGCAATAAATTTTCTCGGAAACAACAAGGCAGACAACTACAGGTTGTTGGTGGAAAACCTCCTCAAGGCATACAAAAGCCTTGGTTGCAACATGTCACTAAAGATACATTTTTTGCACTCTCATCTAGATTTTTTTCCACCGAACTGCAGAGCAGTGAGCGACGAGCACGGCGAGCCATTTCACCAGGACATTGCAACAATGGAGAAACGCTATCAGGGCAAATGGAGCCCATCAATGCTTGCAGACTATCGCTGGACAGTGACAAGAGATGCTCCATTTAATGAATACAAGAGACAAGCCAAGAAGCGCCGAGTAGACACTGAATAGGACTAAACTATGTACATAATAGTTTTTTGCCTTTTGTTTCATAATAAATTTTATTTATATAACCCTTTTGCTGATTTTTAAAGTGTTACATAAACAGGACAGGTGAAATATTATCATGTAAAGCAACCATAAACACATGAAAAGACCTAGGTTTACAATTTATGATTAAAACTCTATCTACACAATATACATAGACATAAAATGTAAAAACTTAAATATCTTAGAAACAGTAGCCAATCAGTTGTTTTAATTGTCATATTTGAATTCAGCATATCAAAATACATAATAAATAGCACATTTTATCTCTGAAGCAGACGACTTCTCAAAAATTGTAGACCAGTGTTATTATTGTATAAAGCAATATTGGATGTTTTTTATAATATCCCAAAATAATAAACACTGAGGCTTTGATTCAGCAAAGTTCTTAAGCCTGTTCTGAAATAACGACCAGTTTGGTGACTGAAGTATAAAAATAGTAGAAATATAAAGCTATAACTGACAATCATGCACTAATTGAAAAATGTGACCCTTCAACTACCCCAAATAAATAATGTAATGAGGAGTTTTAGCACATTTATAGGGCCCTATCCTGATTTCACTGAAGTCAGTTGGGAGTTTTGCCCTTAGTATCAATGGGGTCAGCATCATACCCATAAAACTTACTAGCCATTTTTCCTTTCAGGTCCCTAAATTATGGAGCTCAACCATTTTTTGTGCGTGTGGATGCTTAATTATCATTCCCATTTATTTACTTAAGCAAGGCTTACTGATCACCACTAGTACTTTTTTAAACGATACAGTAATTAGCTACCTTTCAGTCCTCCAATATAGTAGCAGGTTTTAATGAAACAGTTAATCCTTTTGTTAACTGCTCAGCCACTACACTCTTGAATTCCTTTAGAATGCTTGATGTTTTCCATCCAGTTCTGGTGATGTGTTCCAATTTAAGATTGAAATCCTGGCCCTACTGACTTCAATGGCAAAACTCCCATGGATTGCAATGGAGCCAGAATTCACTATAATTTATCAGTTTGTTGACATCTCAATTTCTGACAGTGATTCATTGATTTACCTGAAAATAGTGGGTGTGACCTGGGCATGTAAGTCCCAACATCATTTGTGGTGAAACTAATGCTAAGAAATAATGAAACTTCTCTGCAATGTTCTGCCCATCTTAATTACTCCCTGGTAGTCCAGCAGACCCATGGATTCCTACTTATGATATATTTTTTTAAAACATTCTTATTTGTTCTTATGTTTTGGTTATTTGCTGTTCAAATTCTTATGCTTCTTAAGCTCCATTTTACATGTTACCTGCCAGAGTCTGTCTCCTTCTGCTGGCTTCAGTTGGGCTGGATATCCATTTTTGAAAGATAACTGTTTTGGTCTAATAACATTTTGTGCGTTGCCATCTAATTATGCATCCTTTTTTTTTGGTCTGTATATGCATGCCTACTCTAACTCTATTTTGGTATGCTTAAATAGCCTCCATACTAAGTCTAAGGATTTTTGTTTTTGTCTTTAGGGTCTTTTTCATTAGCTTCCTCAGTTAAACCATTTTGAAAATTCAGTATCATGATGTTGAACTTAATTATCTTGCGATCAGCTATTATAATGAGCCATAGTGATTCATCTGTTGTTATTCCTTGGCCTGATTCTTGTGTGTTGCTTAGGACTATGTCAAGAAAAGTCTCTCCTCCTGTTATAGAGGACAGTAGTAAAACTATTATCATATATTTACATTCTTATGACTTGAGTTTTATATTCATACATATTCTACTCAAAACTAATACATTTTAGTTCAATAGATTTTATATTATTTTTGGTATAATGGTACTTCCCCCACCTCTACAACCTAATCTATCCTTATTGTATGACTTAGACCTTAATAATAGAGTATTCCATAGCATAGGCTTTTGTTTGTCATGCCACCAAGATTCAGAAATGCCTAGGCCATAAATATCTTCTTCAATTGCCAGACAGTCTCGTTTACTTATTATTTCCCTTTAAGCTTCACACGTTGATGTTGATATAGATATCTACACACATTTAGGGTGGGGTTTTCAAAAGCACTTAGTGTTGGCTTAATTCTGCCCCACTGAAGTCAATGGGAGTATTAGCATTTCTAAGTATTTTTGAAAATCACACCCTTCGAATTTTTTATTCTGGCTAAGTGCCAGATTGCTTTATCTGACACCCTATTACTTTTCTGTCATGTGCCTCTGTGATATCATCCTGCCCTTCCTCCAGTTCAGCAGTATTTTTCATTCTATATTTTATTCATAAATATAGAGTTACCTTTGTATTATTGGTTTCAGAGTTGCAGCTGTGTTAGTCTGTATTCGCAAAAAGAACAGGAGTACTTGTGGCACCTTAGAGACTAACAAATTTATTTGAGCATAAGCTTTCGTGGGCTACAGCCCACTTCATCGGATGCATGCGGTGGAAAATACAGTAGGAATATATATATAAAAATATATATATATATATATACACACACAGAGAACATGAAACAATGGGTGTTACCATACACACTATAAGGAGAGTGATCAGTTAAGGTGAGCTATTATCAGCAGGAGAGAAAAAAAGAACTGTTTGTAGTGGTAATGAAAATGGCCCATTTCCAGCAATTGACAAGAAGATGTGAGGAACTATAGGGGCCATTTTCTCTGTGTGTGTGTGTGTATATATATATATATATCTTCCTACTGTATTTTCCACCGCATGCATCCGATGAAGTGGGCTGTAGCTCACGAAAGCTTATGCTCAAATAAATGTGTTAGTCTCTAAGGTGCCACAAGTACTCCTGTTCTTTGTATTATTGACATACTTAGTAGATGTATGTTAACCTGTTGTTAAATACTTCTAGGGATACTAAACCCTACTACAAGGCCCAGCAATGTAATACTGATTTCAGCCCAACTCTGCCTCTGTTCCAAGGGCCATGATTGCCATATGGGCTTGTAGGAATGCTGTTTTCACTAAGCATGTTCATGATGTCCCCCTTACCCTCATAAGGAAGGTGTCCCCTTTACCTGGCTGGCAGTTAGTCAGGGCGGAAATATAAAGTGCCTCCACAACCCATATTTGAATTTAGCTAAGGAGAAGAAGGTGTCTAGGCAGGAAGAGGAAGGATTAACTTTTCAACCCCATCTTAACAAAAATAGGAAGTGGGAGGCTGCACAGTCCTCTGGTGAGTGAGGGCAAGAACCCCTATGAATACTTCTACTCAGCTCTATCCCCACAAAGGAAAATAATACAGGGTTGAGTGGATTATTAAAAAAGGGAAGGTTTAGGGTGACCAGATAGCAAGGGTGAAAAATCAGGACGAGGGTGGTGGGTAATCGGCACCCATATAAGACAAAGCCCCAAATATTGGGACTGTCCCTATAAAATCGGGACATCTGGTCACACTAGGAAGGCTAGACCTAATACCCAAATATCTAAACACTGCTTGGACTGTACATGAGTTTTTCCTCCAATCCAAGAGCCAGAGTAACTGGTGCAGGTTGCACACGTTTTGTGGAGGGCAAAAAGGCCACACTCACTACAGTGAACTGTAGTGCACAGGAGGACAGGGTTAATTTACCCGAAATCTGATAATAACATGGAACTTTCTACTTTTTGACAATCACCTCTAACCTTTTACGTTAGTCACCAACTTGCTTCTTGAAGAAGTTGTACTGATTTGCTGCTGACTTCTGGGGTGTACACACTCCAGGCTATATATAGTTGTGTCTGAAGAAATCCATAAATGTACCCTATATAGTAACAGAGCATCTATGACTACTGTCAAAACGTTTGTGAATGTCCATGTACAGCTGACAAACAAAAGGAAAGTATATTGTAATGAAATAACTCTACTGTTAAGGAAACTACAAATTAGTATAAAACAAATATTATGAAAGCCTTAATTTACCTTTTTAGAAAGAAATATTGTACGGCAAGGAGCTCTACAAATCAAACATTCATCTTTTTTGCCTGTAAAATAAAAATGAATGCCATAGGAGTGTATGTCATACAGCATATGCAACTTGTTTTGATGCTTAGACCTTGTTTGTATCAAGAATCAAAGAGGCTGTACATAATTGCAAATAAAATCATATAAAGAGTTTGATTTTTCAAAAATGTGAACACACAGTTGCACAGGGAAAAATGTGCAATGGCTCCCAGGCCTGAATCCTACAGACACTTATGTATGCAAGCAACTTTATGCACAAGAGTAGTCTCACTGAATCCTGTTGTTTGAGTACTTCTGTTGACTTAAATGAGACTACTCACATGATTAAATTTAAGTTCATGCTTAAATGATTTGATGGATGAGAACTAACCAGAGGTATGACTTTAAGATATTTTGGGCCCAATTCTGCCCCCACTGAACTCAGTGGGTGAAATTTGTGAAGTCTTGACTTCAATAGAATTTCACCCTTTGTGTTTTTTTTGTCAGTGACTTCAATATAAGCAGGATCAGACTTTATTCCTGAGCATAAAAGTAATCATTTTCTAAAATATGTCTTTATTATTTGAAACACATTAACAATTATTCTAAATAGATACACACAATCATAATATTTAAATACACTCGTTATCTTCCTTGATAGTTGACTAGATATGTCTTATGTATTTATACAATAGCTATTTGCTTACTGCCTAACATGTTGAGTATCAATGTTTATAATGATGTTTGGAGATGAAGAACACTGTAAAAATGGTATTATAACAGGTAGAAATAGTATCTGAATTCACACCAGTAAAAACCTACACTCTATCAATTTTCTTCTCACTCAGACTTTATTAAGAAGGGACAGATGTGAGACACATTTTAGTTATGTTCAGTTACTGGGGCTGCACTTTGGGCACCTTCCTCTTAAACAAAGCCACTGATTACACTAGCTAATTCTTGAAGAATTTCTTTAATTTTTGATATATGAATTTTTGTTTTTTTTCATAAACCTTCAGAAAAACCAGAACTGTTGAAATGACATCACAGTCTGACAAGGAAAGAGAAGAAATGCCATATTTTGTGTCTGTCTGATAATCAATAGGGGTGGCATCCACGAAGGTACTTCAGTGCCTAAACCTCAGACTTCGGTGCCTAAATCCCAGTTTTGGCTTTTGTACGATCCATAGGCACCTAAATTCATTCAGTGCCTAAGTTTTTCAGAGTAAACATTTTCTAGGCACCTATATTTCAGAGTCTGGGCATACGCACTAATGCCTCCCTCTATCTGTCCAGCAGTCTATGTGCTGCCTAAGCTCCAGAGCAATTTGCAAAGCCGGGGAAAACAGGTGCACACAGAGACCATTGACTGGATGGGGTTCCATTCAAAATGCATACAAAGGACAAGATGGTGCCTGCCTTATAATGTTTAGCCCAGTGGCTAGAGCACTCAGCTAGGATGTGGGAGACCTACATTCAATTCCCCCTTCTCTGCCAGCTGGGGAGAAAGGGAGGGTTTGAATAGGTGCCCCTATTCAAATCCTCTGGGGAACATGCTCTAACCACTGAGATATGACATATTCTGATGTGGGTGACTCCTTTATATTCTCTTGTTGAAGCTGTGGCACTATTGGATAAATAATGAAAGAGTGTCTGGAGCCAGGGTCTCCCACATACCATGTGGGTGCCCCAACCACTGGACAAGAGAGTCATTCCCACGCTCTCTCTCTGGCCCAATGACTATTCCACTGTGGATAAATACTTAAAACACAATTGGGCCATTTTGTGTGGGGCAAGGTGCCTAACTCATTCCCTCAAAGAGGCTTACGTGCCTAAGCTGCCTCACTCCACGTGGTGTGTACCAGTTCATGGACCACTAAGCAGAAACAGGCATCTCCCTGCAACCTGGACTTTTGTGCCTATCCCGGAGAGAGGAGCAGGGCCTAGCACACAACTTTCTGGTTAACATCTCCCATTGGCTAACTTAGGCAGCTCCTTGCCTACTCTGCTGGCTTTTGTGAATTCCATTCTGAAGTATCTCTCTCTCCCCATTTATTGTAGAAGGAGCCTAAGCACCTAACTCAGCTTTGTGGATCACAGAGTTGCTCCTGTGATTTTCTAGACACGTAAGCGTTAGCTGCTGTGACACTGAGTGTTGCAGCGCCTAAATCCCTTTGTGGATCCCACTTTACGAGCTTGATATTTCCAAGAGAAATCTGCCTCCCCTATGCTTCTGCCACAGCTCCTAAATATATATTGTAAGGCTTCCAAAATGTAGCTGATAGGCCAGATGCATAACATGGAGGTCTAAAAATATTGCAGGAACTCCCCCTTTTTAAAACGTCCTGCAGCTCTCAAACAGTAATGATTTAAATGAGGAAAATTTATAATAATAATATTGTAGTGGGGTTTAAAATGTCTGAAGCAACTAGTAAAATCTATCTTATAATGTAAATCCCATATGTTGAAATCTGTTCTAAAATTAAAGCAAAATGAAACAGTGCTTCAGAGCGAATGAAACAGTGCATGTCTACACCTTAATCTGAATCAGGCAGTGAATGTGGGGACCATATGTGTCTTGCCTCAGACTTTTTACTAAAGTCTCAGATTTTGGGATGCATAAGGCATGATTCCAAAGTATCAAGACCTTGACTAATACTATAGTCAGATAAGGAGTTTTTTAATTCATTTTTTTAAAATTTTAATTTAGAAAACATTTAATATTTGTTTTAACGATACCTAAGGTAAGAAATTTATGTTAGGTGATTTAAAAAAAAAGGAAACTCTCAGGCGTTTCAATTTCAGTGGACAAATACCGTGCAGCCCTATGATCTTTTGATTATATGAAGGCGGAGGGTGCGGGGGGGAGAGGGGAAGGAGGGGTGCGCACAGTCTCCTCATAAAAAGACCTAGTGGCTAGTCTGCTCTGTTTCACACTGATTAAGCTCACACTGCCCTTCAGCCACAAGCTAATTTGCTAGTGTGGCCAGCATAGGTGCTGGAACTAGGGGTGCTACTGCACCTCCTGGCTTGAAGTGGTTTCCATTATATACAGAGTTTACAGTTTGGTTCAATGGCTCCCAGCACCCCCACTATACACATTGTTCCAGGACCCCGATGGCCAGTCGGAAATATTGCACAGCTCTTGATGTGACCCTGATGGGTTGATGCACCACCAGACCTGCCACCCTCTGCCACCCTTGCTCCCTGCCTGAGCCCTTAGGCCAGGGAGCTGCATGGCCTGGGACAGGGCACGTCTCCCTCTTGTGATAGGCCGTTACCTTTCTGAAGACACGGCTCACAGATAACATGGCCGCAATTGGTGAGGCTGAACCTTGGTGTGGCCGTTCGGGGCTGTCGGAAACACACGTTGCAGAACACCAGGGCAGCCATCTTAATGGGGGAGCTGGGGCGCTAATGTGCCCGGAGAGCCCAACCACGATGGAGGCTGTCTCGTCTCCTGGCCTTCCAGCCGCTGCAGGCAGCATTTGGCAGCTACACCCGGAGCGGTGGCAGTTCGGGGTTGGAAGTGAGTGGCAGTTATGAGGGGAGGGAATTCCAGCTGCCAGTCACCCGCCCCTCCCCCACCCAGAGGGCAGTGAGCGTGTGAGGGGAGATTCACTAACCCCACCCCCCCAAGAGGGCAGTGAGCATGTGTGGGGGAGATTCACCCCCCCCCAAGAGGGAAGTGAGCATGTGTGGGGGAGATTCACCAACCCCTCCCCCCCCCAAGAGGGCAGTGAGCGTGTGTGAGGGGGGATTCACCCGCCCCTCCCCCGCAAGAGGGCAGTAAACATGTGTGTGGGGGATTCACCCGCCCCTCCCCCCCAAGAGGACAGTGAGCATGTGGGGGGGATTCACCAACCCCACCCCGCCAAGAGGGCAGTAAGCATGTGAGGGGGGATTCACCAACCCCACCCCCCAAAAGGCTGGTGATCATGTGGGGGGGGGGGGTTCACCCGCCCTTCCCCAACCAAGAGGCCGGTGAACATGTTAGGGGGGAGTCACCCGTCCCTCCCCCACAAGAGGGTGGTGAGCATGTGTGTGTGGGATTCACCCACACCTCCCCCCCAAGAGGGCAATGAGCATAAGAGGGGTTTTTTCCCTCACTCCCAACCAGGTGGTGAGCAGATGGGGGGATTCACCCACCTCCCCCCACAACAGGACGGTCAGGGGGAATTTACCTGACCTTGCCACCCCACAGGGGTGGAGAGCCGGGTGAGGGGCAGAGATTTTCCCACCCTGCTCCTAGCACCCAACAGTGGTGAGAGGGGCAGGATTTATCCGCTCCTCTCCCCTAACAGGTCGATGAGGTGGAATGGATTTACTCACCTCTGCCCGACTACCAGGGTGTTTATATATATACATTGCCATCTGATGGCATATCAGAACAATAGCATCCATAGCATCCCCGATATCATTCATAAGTTTGTGGGTTCAATAAGATTGTTAATATTAGAGCTGGCCAAAATTTTTCCGACAGAACAGTTTTCAATTAAATCAAAACATTTTGCTGGAATGTATCAATTTCATCTAAATATTGGGGTAATCATCAAAATGTTTTGTTTTTATAATGGCAAAACATTTTATTCATGTAAATTTGAAATATTTCATTTTGACTTAATCATCTCATTTGACTTAATTGTTTCCACTATAGTATAATATAGCTGAGATGAACATTTTTTGACCATATTAAAATGAAATGCTCTGATAAAGTCAAAACAAAATATTTTGGAATCTATCATTTTGTGAATAATTCTGAGACTTTGACTTTTCATCCCTATTTGGGATAAATCCAAATTTCAAAATCTCAATTTCCCACAGGATGGAAATTCTGGTTTTTTTGGTGGTTTTTTTTTTTTTTTTTTTACTAACTCTAGTTAAAAGGTACCACAGATTGTTTCCTGTGTGCAGCTCTTGACAGAGGTGAGCATGCAAATACTGATTTTGTCCATACATGGCCAGATAAACCAGGGCCGGCTCTAGGATTTTTGCCGCCCAAAGCAAAAACAATTTTGGCCAGCCCCCCCCCCCCCGTTTTTTAATTACCCCACCCCCGGCCCCGCCTCAACTCCGCCCCTTCCCCAAATCCCCAGCCCTGCCTCCTCCCCCCAGGCTCTCAAGCCTAGGAGGGAGGGAGGGAGGGAGGGGGAGAAGCGGCGCCCGCGCCGCGGCCACTCAGAGTCTCCCCCTCCCTCCCAGGCTCTCAAGCCTGGGAGGGAGGGGGAGCAGTGGCACGCGAAATGGCTGTTTCGCGCGCCGCGGCCGCTCGGGATCTCCCCCTCCCTCCCAGGTTTGAGAGCCTGGGAGGGAGGGGGAGACTCCGAGTGGCCGCGGCGCAGGCGCCACTTCTCCCTCTCCCTCCCAGGCTTGAGAGCCTGGGAGGGAGGGCGAGTAGCGGCGCGCGAATCAGCTGTTTCACGCGCCGTGGCGCGCGAGCGGCAGCAGCAGCGGAGGTGAGCTAGGGCGACCGGGGTACATTTTTAGGGGCGGCATTCTGGCGCCGGCCATGCCGCCCCTAAAAATGTGCCGCCCCAAGCACCAGCTTGTTTTGCTGGTGCCTAGAGCTGGCCCTGAGATAAACAAATAACCACGTACTGGCACAAATGTATCCCTTCTATTACAAATCAGGCTTAAATGATATTCAAGAATCATTCTCTTTTACCTGCTAGAATCCGAGCTCAGGTTCCTTCTGCAGCTGATGATATCACTAACAGTTAAATCATGCTAAGAAAGGCACTTCACTGGTCTGCTCAGCTGCATGTGTTGTTGATATTATCAGCATATGCATGGGAAACACAGATCCCAGAACTGAGGTCCTGGAATGTATGAGACAAAAAAATAATTACTTTTAGAATACCTTTCTTAATTTTCAGAATAGTGGTGGAAACTGTTAGTGATTTAAGATCAGTTAAGTGCACTCTAAACAGTTATATGTATTCCTTTTTCATTTGTATTAATGGTGAAAAGACAACAAAAATAAAAATTCCTGCAATTCACAGTTCCAAAAGTGCTTTTTTAAGGAATATTTTGTATTATGAAAAAAGACATCATTCATTGCATCTATTTACTTAATTTTATTAAGCACCTACTGATTTACATCTTTCAATAACTGCATTTCAAAAATACAATGTTAGAAACTCCCCGGTGATGTGTAACAATAGAATAATCAGTTCGGGTTGGACTAGATGACCTCCTGATGTCCCTTCCAACCCTGATATCTATGATTCTATGATCAGTTGCATCTGGCAACTCTTTTAAAAGGAAAAATATTAGAATGTTCAGCTAATTAAGCAATCTAAATAGCTGAATATAGGTAGTATTTTATAATATAATTTTATCTAGACAAACTTGTTAAATCAATAGATGGGTACAATAATCACAACTAGAGATAGTCAGAAAATGGTAAAACTTTTCCATGAAAACTTTTTTTTAATTTTTGAGGATTTTTTTTTTAAGTAAAAATTGATTTTAGGGTTTTTTTACATTGAGGAAAACAAAGGCATTTTTGGTTGAAAAAAATTTCAATAGAAAATTTTCAACCATCTCTAATCACTACTCTAAATGCTGCTCTGAATATAAGATAGAGAAATGTGAGAACCATAAAATTATCAGGAGGAATTGGTCAGGCTTTTAGGTTGACCTGCTGCTATCCAGCATAGGCTCTCAAAGGTTTGGATCCATGTTGCTTATTGAAAGAAACATGATTCAGTATCAATTTCTAAATCTTATTAAAAATCTTAAATTAAAATAGAATCAAGAAAACATGTCACCAAAGCCAAGATATTAGTAATACTAAACTAAACTAAGAATAAGACACTATCATATCATAATCTAATCAAGTCAGGTAGTCTCAATATTGGACTGAAGTTAAATAATCAAATTAATGCCAGAGATGTAATCAATCCTTATATAACTTTTAAGAGGGAGGCTAATTGTCCATTTATTTATAAAACCCAAAGAAGGAATTTTACTAATGTCAATCAAATCAATAATTTGAATCTGGCTAAATAGCTTAATACAGAAACCAAATTATTATCTAATGTTTGAACCATAACCTTAGAGCCAATTATAAAACTTCCTTCTTAACCTTCAGTTAGTATGCTGTGTCTAACCCAGCGGTTCTCAAACTGTGGTTCGAGACCCCAAAGTGGGTCATGGCCCTATTTTAATGGGGTCTCCAGGGCTGGCTTAGACTTGCTGGGATTCAGGGTCAAAGTCCAAGCCCGAAGGCTTCAGCCCTGGGCAGCGGGGCTAAGGTTACAGGCCCCCTACCTGGGGCTGAAGCCCTTGGGTTTCGGCTTTGGCCCTCCCAGCCTGGGGCAGTCAGACTTTGGCTTTGCCCCCCTCCCTGGGGTGGCAGGGCTTAGGCAGGTTCAGACTTCAGTCCCCCCTCTTGTGGTCCTATAGTAATTTTTGTTTTCAGAAGGGGTTCGCGGTTTAATGAAGTTTGAGAACTCCTGGCAACCTTTTCTCATCCAACCAAGTATTATAATATACACTTTAACAGAACACTCAATAATAAGCCAATGTTTAACAATCGTGTTTACCAGAAATTACTGATGGTAATCCTAATGGCTCTAGACTTCTAAACACAGAATAAATTTCAATGAGTGTCTTTATAAGACAATATTTAGAGCTCTTTAACCTGGAGAATGTTTCTTTCTGGCACCTTCCCTGTGTGGGCTTTATAAGTGCTCTCATACACACAGCTCTCAGCAAATAATGGATTTTTTTGGTTTGGGGGCTGGACCAAAAGTTTGAAACACCTCCCCGCCCCTCTGAAAAAAAACAGGTTTCATTCAAACCCCCAATTTTTAAAAAAAAAATTTCATTGAATCGAAACACACAGAAAAAACTTGAATTTAGAATCAACCAAAATGTTTTGAGTTGACCCAAAACAAAATCTTTTGGGTTTTTTGATTTGTTTCGAGTTGACTGAAACATTTGGGTTTACACAAAATGATTTATTTTCATAAGTTTTTCATTTTGATTTGACTTTACAGGTGGTTTTCACCTTTTTTGTGTGGGTGTGTTGTTTTAAAACTGGTGAAATTTAAAAATTAAAAAAAAAAAGAATTTAAAACATAAAATTGACTCATTAATCAAAATTTGACCCAAATTAGGCAAATAGTTTCAGATCACCCCCCCAAAAATTAATTTTTATGTTGCAAAACAATTAGTAAAAAAAAAATTGCCTAGCTCTACACACATATGTGTGCACACAACCACACTTTTATTTTCACATGCTAAAAATAAAGGATGGAACAGCTCCCGGAGAATTAAAAACAAAAGACTAAACAATACAAAAGGATGAAATATGATACATAAAATTATAGAGGAGTTGTGTTTTCTGGACTTTCATCGTGTAGGAGCTGGAACTGCAGACAAGTTGCCAAATGCTGATGTTCTGCTGGCATAGCACTTTGCACTAGTAGACCTTCTTCAGGTGCAGGGAGAGACTGGTCAAAGGTAGAAATAGCCTGTTTGTCATAACTTCCTCTCTCTAAGCTGATCAGTTCTGGAGACTCTGGAACATGAGTTTTTCCTCAGATGGCTCATTGATCTGAAAGTTGAGGCTTCTTGGCCTGACCTTTGATTCTTACGGTTTACAAATTTCTCTCACTCATTTTTCAGTACCTACCTTCAAAGTCTATGGACAAATCAGGGGTGAGGCCTACCTGGGACCCACGCAACTTGGTCTTATCAAGTCTGAATTAGGACATAATTAGCAAGCATCAACTTAGAAAAGTCCTGCTTAAATCACCAGTTTTAAAAATATTTAGTATATTCCATATCCCACAGACTTAGTCTGGGACCCCTCCCAAAACATAAAAAATTCAGACTCATAGACTGCTTGGATTAAATGTTTTTAAAAGATTGTATGGGACACATTTTTAAAGCTATTTAGGTACCTAAAGATGCAGATACTGGGATTTTCAAAAGTACCTAGATCCCTAATTCCCATTGATTTCAGAAGATAAACTGTCTGGCCTATAACCATTGATTTCAATGGGAGTTAGGTTAATATGAATTAGGTTCCTATTAGTTCCTGCTAGTAGGGTCTACATGAGGGCAGACACATTGCACACTGCCGTTCATACCCCCTGTCCCCCGTAGTGCACTGTGGGGCTATGTACACAAGCCCAAAAGCTTGACAGAGAAAAATTACTTTAAAGCTGATCAGGATGAAACCCATTTGAAATATATAACTTTAAATTTTATATAAGGTCTATATGTCCTTACAAGCTATTTTCTTCACAGAAGGAAATAGGACATAGGTTAGTAAGGAAGTAAGTTGCTAAGTGTTTGCTGTGATAGGAGATGCACACCACCCGTCTTCTGCTTTTAAATCAAATTCTCCATAAACTATAACTAAATAAAACTTGTCAAATTATAGAAGCAACTCTCTCAACCCATCTGTTAATCCAATTGGAGGGGAACTACATGATTAAGTCATACACTGCAACGCTCCTGATAAATCCACTATGATCAGTACTCAAAAGTAACATCTGTGGCCTCTTAATTAAAATAAAAATAGCTTTCCAACAAAGAAAAACACTGAAGAACTGAAACTGTATGAATAATCTTACATATAAAGTTGACAGTCACAAATCTAGGGATTGCCAGGAATTCTATAATCCAATCAGACTGAGTAGGATAGTTCTCACCTGTGATAATTTACATAACTATTCAAGATTATTTGGAGTGGTTATGCAAAACTGCCAAAAGGCAGGATGGACTGCCAACTATATGCCATTTAGATGTATATATGTATGGTGCTATTCAGATTGAGATATAAACTAAATCTTTAGAAGGAAGTGGGGGAACTACGGTTGGGATTCTGCCGAAGGAAATGGAAGGAGAGACCCAACAGTGTGAATCTGATAGGGGAGCAGGAGGTGGGAGTGGTAATTATTGAGAGTGGGAGGCATGAGTGATGCTTGAGAAGAGTATATTGACAATTTCCTCCTCCCCCCCCTCAATTCATGTACTTCATATTTTCTTGTAATATTTTTCTTACCAGAGGATTACTGTATTCAGCTACTTGAAAACTAGTTTAATTTCACCTTTTTATGTAAATAAGACATCAAAAATAGTGCATATTTTTGCATTTTGTGCTTTATTAATGTAGACATTATGCAATATATGTTGAATAATTTAGAAGTATATTCACTTCTATCAGTCTTAAACAAGCTTTTTAGCTATAAAGAAATCTTTAAGACATTTCATTTGCCAGACTCCAACTAAGATAAGGATTAATGTTTGTGCAAGAGCCCACCACAGGATATTGCTGTTCGTTTCTTCACTTGTCAATCGAAAGTACTCCTCACGTTCCTGTTGAAAAGAGGGAAAAGGCATAATTATTTGATTTAAAAAAATCTAAGTACAGTATTTGATGCTGCTACCTGGTATCAAGGCACATGTTGTCTGTCCACATACCGGAGAGAATGAACAAGCCCTATACGATGTTCTCTTCTTAACTATAATCAATTTGATTAAAATAAGAGTTTGAACTTCTTATCCATATTACTTTCAGGGTTGCAAATCACAATTTGAGCACTGAACAACAGGTTATGTAAGGTTGGCTTTTGTGCTGCAGTGAAAGTGTGAGCAGAAGTTTCATATGGTCACAGGTTGGGCTGAGCATTAGGTATAGTTCTTTAAGCACATGCATACTTCCTACTGAAGTCAATGGGACTAAAACACATTCATAATGTTAAACATATGCTTACGTGCTCTCCTGAACAGGGATGGACTTAAGCACAGACTTAATTTTTTCCCTGAATTGGAGCCACAATAAGGCACTTAGGGACCATATATTTAAAGGTATTTAGGCATCTGAAGAAGCAACTAGGTGCCTGGAACTAGATTCACAAAAGGGACTGAGTTTTGCAACACTGCAATCTGACCCTTCAATCCAAATTTCAAATTTCCTGCTCCAGCTCCTGTTAAAGACAATGACAAAACTCCATTGATTTCAAAAGTATTGGATCATATCCTGGGCTTTATTCCTACTACTAAATTGGAGTAACTTGCATACAACTCCATGCTCATGACTGCAGGATTGAGTTCCCCTTTCCATCCTAATAGACTTGTTTTTTTACCTTGTATGTGCATATGCACTACTCTGCACATGTGCCATGCAGGATCAAGCTCAGAAAGTCTCATGGGGCTTCCTTAATTACTTTTTCTTCTATTTTAGAGAGAATTGTTCTAAATAGAAAAATTAGAACAAACTGCAAAAATCCAGCGTTGTTATGCTTAATGAGCTTATAGCTGGCACAGGCACAAAGATTTCAATAATTTATTCAATAATATGCAATATATAGTAATAACACTCATAGAATTCATTCCTGCATTGCAAACATTCTTCATAGATATTGATCCTACAAATAGTGCATGTGTGCAAAATCATTCACATCTGTGTTGTTAGAATTGGGGTTTATGATGCTAAGCACCACAGTTAGCATTGTAGTTCCTATTATTAGCAAAAATTACTACTATGCATGCTCAAACAGCTTTTTTAACATTGCAGCTCACATTTATTTATTTCATTATTTTATTTATATACAACTAGATCTTGCAAGTGTCCTCCTTTTCCATCCATATTAGGATTGTTGAAACCAGGGCTCAGACATGGACAAAGGAGAACAGTTGCTCTCCTGATACTTTCTCCCTTGCAAGCAACTGGTCGGAGATGTATAGAGTGGGCATAGCTAAATGCTATAATCTAACCCTTATTTATTTAATTTTTGTGAAAATAATCATAGAATATCAGGGTTGGAAGGGACCTCAGGAGGTCATCTAGTCCAACCCCCTGCTCAAAGCAGGACCAATCCCCAGACAGATTTTTTGCCCCAGATCCCTAAATGGACCCCTCAAGGATTGAACTCACAAGCCTGGGTTTAGCAGGCCAATGCTCAAACCACTCAGCTATCCCTGTGAAGAGGAGTGAAACTGAAATGACCATTCTTGTGTTCTGTTAAAAGTGTCTACAAATTGCTGTTACAGATGGAAAAAGGCTAATGTAGTGCCCATCTTTAAAAAAAAAAGGGAAGAAGGAGGATCCAGGGAACTACAGGACAGTCAGCCTCACCTCAGTCCCTGGAAAAATCATGGAGCAGGTCCTCAAGGAATCAATTCTGAAGCACTTAGAGGAGAGGAAAGTGATCAGGAACAGTCAGCATGGATTCACCAAGGGCAAGTCATGCCTGACTAACCTAATTGCCTTCTATGAGGAAATAACCGAGTCTGTGGATGAGGGGAAAGCAGTGGATGTGTTATTCCTTGACTTTAGCAAAGCTTTTGATACGGTCTCCCACAGTATTCTTGCCGGCAAGTTAAAGAAGTATGGGCTGGATGAATGGACTATAAGGTGGATAGAAAGCTGGCTAGATCATGGGGCTCAACGGGTAGTGATCAATGGCTCCATGTCTAGTTGGCAGCCGGTATCAAGCGGAGTGCCCCAAGGGTCGGTCCTGGGGCCGGTTTTGTTCAATATCTTCATTAATGATCTGGAGGATGGCGTGGACTGCACTCTTAGCAAGTTTGCAGATGACACTAAACTGGGAGGAGTGGTAGATACGCTGGAGGGTAGAGATAGGATACAGAGGGACCTAGACAAATTAGAGGATTGGGCCAAAAGAAACCGAATGAGGTTCAACAAGGACAAGTGCAGAGTCCTGCACTTAGGATGGAAGAGTCCCATGCACTGCTACAGACTATGGCCCAAATAGCTAGGCAGCAGTTCTGCAGAAAAGGACCTAAGGGTTACAGTGGACGAGAAGCTGGATATGAGTCAACAGTGTGCCCTTGTTGCCAAGAAGGCTAACGGCATTTTGGGCTGTATAGGTAGGGGCATTGCCAGCAGATCGAGGGACGTGATCATTCCCCTCTATTCGACATTGGTGAGGCCTCATCTGGAGTACTGTGTCCAGTTTTGGGCCCCACACTACAAGAAGGATGTGGAAAAATTAGAAAGAGTCCAGCGGAGGGCAACAAAAACTATTAGGGGGCTGGAGCACATGATTTATGAGGAGAGGCTGAGGGAACTGGGATTGTTTAGTCTGCGGAGGAGAAGAATGAGGGGGGATTTGATAGCTGCTTTCAACTACCTGAAAGGGGGTTCCAAAGAGGATGGATCTAGACTGTTCTCAGGGGTACCAGATGACAGAACAAGGAGTAATGGTCTCAAGTTGCAGTGGGAGAGGTTTAGGTTGGATATTAGGAAAAACTTTTTCACTAGGAGGGTGATGAAGCACTGGAATGGTTTACCTAGGGAGGTGGTGGAATCTCCTTCCTTAGAGGTTTTTAAGGTCAGGCTTGACAAAGCCCTGGCTGGGATGATTTAGTTGGGAATTGGTCCTGCTTTGAGCAGGGGGTTGGACTAGATGACCTCCCTCCTGAGGTCCCTTCCAACCCTGATGTTCTATGATTCTATGGAAGGATTTTACTCAGTCCTTCTAAAACAAATTCACTTTTAGGTTGAGATTAAGTATTGAGAATCTCAGCCCAAACTAGTAATTTATCACAAAGTTATGAGCATGTGAAAATAGAATTTAAATTAAAATTTGATGCACATACAACTTGAATTATAGCAGTTATGACCAGCAAAACTAAAATTAACCAAATGATTTAAGTAGTGGAAAGTACTGTAGAGTAAAACTGATGATTATATAAAGATTAATTAATAATTAATTCTTAGCTTATATACTGTATTTTGCTTTGTAGCTGCAAAGTGTTTTACAAACCTTAATTAATATGTATTGTTCAGTTTTAAGTAATAACTTACATACTGTGGTCCACTTTGGTTAAATATTAATAGTACTTTTAATAACATTTAATTAAAAATAATACTACAACTAAATATTGTAATATGCCACCCAACATTTTACTTTCCAAATCCAGATGTTTCCATGCATTATTCTTTCATATTTCTATTAGGGAACAAACATACTCTGTGATAGTTTTGTTCTTTGGATATATGATGAATTTGCTCAATTAGATGTCCGAGTCTAAAGTTAACTTCATTAACTTTGTCCTTGGCTTGAGCGATAGCTTCATCAAGAAAATGCTCTCCAACTCTAATGTCCAAGTGGATACGCTATGAACACAATAACAACAATTATTAGTCCCATGAATTTATGTGTGGGTATTTAAAAAAAAAAAGTCGTCAGAAACAAAGCGAGGCATAAATAACAAAGGTTTCTTTTTAGCCTTCTTATAGGAATGGTATTTAACTTATTTATAGATGTCCTTACTAAAGAGATAAGATATTTAAAATGTATATATTTCAAGGTTTTAATCTTTAATTACACAAATTTACATACTTTGTTATTAGTGTTGTATTTTATACTAATGCTAATGATTCAACCAGTGTGAACTATTTATTATACTGTGTCCAACAAAGGGCAAAAAATGAACATTCTTAGGGCTACTTACTCTAATTAAAAATTGATACCATTATCAATCCTTTTTTTTAATACTCTTCCCACTTAGGCTGTAGCTGAAGCAAAGTCAGAAACAGAAATAATGAGAATCAGTCCTAGGTCTTCCACCTGGCATACTATAGCACTTCCAGTAGGTTATTAAATATGCTTCTAAAGGCAATTTTCTCCAGTTACTTCCAAAGTTTAGCTTGGTTTATAATGATATAAAGAACGATAAATATATAATTCATGTGTGGCTCTCTCCCATAGATTTTAACTCTTTAAAGTTTATAGAGGTATTGCTCAAAGACACTGGAGCGACAGAAATGTAATAGCTTTCAGATAAGTAAGCTTTTGTACCTGCATTTGTGTTGATAAATCTTTCCCCTTATAACATTTCATCATATTAATCAGGACTTTGAAGCTTTACATAATCAAGGTGCTGTACAAATATTAATTAATCTGCACTGTATTAGACTGACTGTGCCCTGACTCCTTGAACATGAAAGGAAAGTCTGTTTCATCTCTTCAGCTTCTGAGCTCCAGCATTATCTTTTTCAGTCACTAGGAAATGTCATATATTGGCTAAAGAGTCATTTGCCAATCTCTGAGATAATTCATCAAAGCAAGATTCTTCTGGTTTCAAACACTGACCACAACCAAAATAATACAGAATGTTCTGCATGGGTGGAGCTCCATTGAATTCAGGAGGTCCAAAGGTCCACCTACGTGGAATTGCTTTGCAAGATCAAAGAGCAACATTGGACACATGGATCCACTGAGATACTTTCATAATCCTTTCACTCTTGTCATTAATTATGCTCCTAGAACTCTATACTGTATGTCCATTTGTCTTCCAGAGCCTGTGGTTTAGATACGACAGATATCATCATTAAAAAGTATATTCAAGAAATACTCTTACCAGTTTACTTCCTCCAAATGAGATAAGCTTTGTGGAGTTAGACTGCAAACAGATATTATGCTCCCCAGGTAAGTGTGACGTAAAAGAGAATGTTCCTTGTGGACCATACAATTTTGACAACAGTAGCTGTAATGTGTTAAGTGTATTTTTTTAATTTATAAACCACAGATATTAACATAAAAATAAAATGCTATGTATCATACCTCAGAATATTTTAACATTTAAAACTTAATATTAATTATATTATATTATTAATATAAATACAATTAACCTAACTTTCACATTTTATTTAGGGAATAAAAACTAGAAAAAAATGTGGTCTACACTGAGAACTAAAAACTTATCTATAGACACTAAACTAAAGTCAAAATTTTCAAAAATGGGTGTTTAAGTGTAGCTCCTAAGTCCTTACTTTGGCACATAAATAAGTAGCCTGATTTTCAGAAGTGTTGAACACCCAGTGGCAATGAAGGCAGTTGTTGTGAATTGCTGGTATATGCATCCTGATGGATAATCTAATATTTTTGGTTTAATTTATCATCTCCTTCCTTTCTCCATACACAGCTACTGGCTTTACTATGTTGCTTCAGTAGTCAATACAAAACCATGTTGTCTGTATGTAAAATATTGTTTCAACTATATTTTAACTATTCTTTGATGGCAAGCTTTTCCAAATCTAGCTTTAACGCAAAAAGCATTACCAGATTAAATAAATAAAAGACGACTAAAATCAAGGTGCTAAACCCATATAGATACATGAATAAATGGCCTGGATTTCAAAAGTACTGAGTACCCCTTCTTCTCTTATTGACCTTAATGAAACCAACATGTGCTCTGCACTTTTGAGAATCAGACCACTTATTTAGCTGCTTAAATATGGATTAAGGAACCGAATTGTAGGCACCTATTTTTAAAAATATTGTCCATTCCCCTTAGATAGTATGACCTTCCAGTTCCAAGAGTCAGTACAAATGCCTCCAAAAATGTGAATAATAAGTTTTACCTCCTTAGTAGGAGTTGTAATGGTCACAAACATTCCCAAACCAGGAGCAGATTCAAGAAACCTGTGTTCATGTATGTCCCATTGCTGTACCTTGTAACTCCCTGAGAAACAGATACAAATCTGTTAATTACAAGTTAGTATATTAAATATCTTTCACTTTTTCATTTCACATCAAGTCACTTTAAAAACAAAATTAAGTACAAGATAATTTACATAATTAATAGAATTATGATTTTTCCAGTTCACCATATAATTAGATTGTGGCATTTTGCACCACAATGGAGTGAGCAAGAAGTTACAAACCAGTGAAAGAAAAGTGACAGTTTATTATCATTGCCTTGCATGCTCTGGCCTGGTTAGCAAGCCATGGCACATGGCAGATAGTCCCAAAAGTTCAGGTATCCATTACTCAAATTACGTTTGTATGATTGTCTTTCATGCAGCCCCTAGCACTTGTGAACAAGAAAGCGATCAGCTCTTTGATGGTTCCCTGGCAGTCTTGCATATTTCTCCTTCTCAAATAAGGGCTTTTTGCTTTCTCATTATCTGGGAAGATTTTAATGAACTCAGTATAAAACACCTAGTGGAATGGTCCTTTTTTTTAGCAGGTCTTGAATGAGGTCCTGACCACTGGTAAACAGAAAATGCAGACCTCACATTGGTGGGGGAGAGTGGCAAAACCGTGCAATAATAGGAGCCCTGGGAGTAATGGTTGACTAAACCAGAATTCCTCTGAGGAAGCACATACTGCAATGGCATCTCCAGCACTGTAGAAATAGGTGCCTTTTGTGCTTTCCATCTTAGCTCAGCCAGCTCTTCTGGTCTGTGCAGAGGACTCTTTTAGCAACCTGCATGGAACTTGGAGGGACAAGCACAGGAGATAGAAGGGAAGAGTTTGGAGAAGGCATCAGGAAGCCATTCTGTGTGCACATAGCTTGAATGCTAGCTGCTGTCACAGCAATTCTGTAACTAATTCTCTTAATAAAGAGCCAGTTTAGATTCAGAAACATGGAGTCCTCTCATGTTATTACTCAGCATGCAGTACACGACACAACTGTAACACTCATGGCTAGCATGGAGCAGTGGCTATAGTGCATTTCCATATTGTGACTGGCACTCGTTTTGGGAGTAAAGAAGGAAATGCTCTTTGTGCCCTGCTCACCACACCACCACTCATTCACCTAAGCAGGGCCAGCCACAGGGCTTTGGCATTATATATCAGGCTGTCAGCATTAGAACTTCATAGATTAACATTTTAAATATTAAACACATTGACCATCATGTAGCAACATCTACCTACCAGTAATCAAGGTATCACTTGGAATGTCTTCTATTATGCATTTCTCCTCTCTTTCCCCTGAATGAAAATACAAAGCAGTTGAGACAGCAACCCAGAAGCTCAAAAGAATTCCTATTAAGTGGCTCTTCATGATTTTGGTGTATCCTTTTGGAAATGATTAGTTAAAAATGAGCACAGCTCTGTGCTCACTCCTTGTTTGCTGTTTATCAGTGTGGTTTTGGGAAAAAATGTGAGAAAAGACATCTGGTAGTTACTTCAGTTATTTATATATGTGTATGCGCTACCGAATGAGATAAGAAAAAGATAATTTGTGAAGTCTTTCCTACCATGAAAGGAGCAAAATTTTATTCGTAGCTCAGATATATGAAGTTTTATAGGATTAATTTATAATTCTTTGTGTGTGTGTGTGTGTGCACAGCACGCACTCTCTCTCTCTCTCTCTCACACACACGGACTACATTAGGACTGAAAGTGCCACAATGGGAAAATCCAATACTTCATGTTTTTCTGAGTTGTATGCTTTTAGTGTGTTTGTCAGCTTTGACAGTTACTGCTGGGTTTTAGTCCAACAGGTCAGCTGAGTATTCTCTGTGTGTGTATTTAAAAATAAAATCCAGCACAGCTGCTTTCATAGTCAATAAGATGGCCAGGATCACTAAGTAGTGGAATGTTCCTATCAATGGATGTTGTCATTATGAAATTGGTTGGGGAGGGGTGTAAATAAATTAAATTTCTCTCTTGCCCCTAAGTTCAACAAACAAGAGAAAAATAAAGATTAAAATAAACTATTCTCTGCTTCCAATTCCAGCATCACTGCACTGTCTGGGATAATTTCTGTCTATTGAGTTGCCTGGCAACATCTCAAAGTTTTGCTGTGTTATTATTTCTGTTCATCTGTCAAAAGGGATCTCTGTTGTGTATGTGCTAGTGACCAAAAATGCCTTTTTCAAGGAAAGGTCTCCTTCTATGGCACAGGATCATTTAAGAAAAACAGTATTTTCCATGGAAAGGATGTATTTTGCAGTGTAATGCAGCCTCCCCTGTTGCACCCTCCTCCTTGTGTTTCCTCCCAGTATCCCACTTCCCCACTTACCTCCAGGCTTAGGTCACCATCCCCGGGCGAACCTAGTTTAAAGCCCTCCTCACTAGGTTAGCAAGTCTGCCTGCGAAGATGCTCTTCCCTCTCTTCATTAGGTGGATTCCATCTCTTCCTAGCAATCCTTCTTCCTGGAACAACATCCCATGGTCGAAGAATCCAAAGCCCTCTCTCCGACACAACCTGTGTAACCACACATTTACCTTGACAATTCAACGGTCCCTACCTGGGCCTTTTCCTTCAACAGGGAGGATGGACATGAACATGACTTGTGCCTCAAAATCCTTTATCCTTCTTCCCAGAGCCACACATTCTTTGTAGTATCATGGAGGAGTAGGAAGGGGGAGTGGTCCTCGCAGACACTCCATCACATCCTGAATTCTAGCTCCAGGCAAGCAGCACACTTCTCGAGTTTCCCAGTCTGGACGGCAGATGGATGACTCCATCCCCCTTAGGAGGGAGTCCTCGACCACCACCACCTGTCTCCTCCTCTTGGGAATGGTGGTCGTAGAACCACTATCCCTAGGACAATGCATCCCATGCCTTCCAGTCAATGTGGTCTCCCTCTGATCCCTTCCCTCAAATGACTCTTCCAAATCATTCTCCACCATAGTACCTGTGCAGAGAACCCGAAAAAAGTTTCTTACCTCTATCTGCATTGGGGATACATGGGTTCTCCTCTTTCTCCTTCTGGAGATCACATGCTGTCAATTTTCTTCCCCATTCTGCACTGCCCTCTCAGATTCTGTGCCTGCAATACCAAATGCTGCACTGCCCTCTCAGATTCTGTGCCTGCAATACCAAATGCTGACTTCTATCCAGAAAATCTTCATTTTCTCTGATGCAATGCAGGGTTGATACTTGGGTCTCTAGTCCTTTAACCTTCTCTTCCAATATGGAGACCAGCTTGCACTTCATACAGGCGAAGTTGCTTCTATCCTCTGGGAGAAAGACAAACATGGCACATCCTGTGCAGGTCACAACCACTGATCGCTCACTATCCATAATGTCTTTCTTCTAAGAGCCTCTTCAGATGTTGTATTTACTGCTCACAGAAGACTGAAAGGTGAAAACATCCCAAGCGAACTCCCAGGCGAATTCCGTTTGCTTGTCCTCTGTTCACCGCTCACTCGGTTTGCAACTGGCTGCTTTTTTATCAGGCTGCTGGCTCATACCACTTGGCCCAGCTCAAAGCCTTCCCTCCAATCAACCATTCAAGGCCCACCTGGAACAAAGCACTCCCAATTCACACTTTTCAAACAAACAACCACACGATCAAACAGTCACACTTTTCAAACAAACACATGGTCAAACAGTCCCTGCAACTAGCTCCAGTCAAACAAATGGTCACAGCAGACAGACACTCGGCTATTCACCCCACCAGCTCACAACACAGCCCTCCTAATGCAGTACTCACCATAGTACAAGAGCCCCTTCCAGTAGTTGGTTCACTCATGTTCTCCCCAAGCGGACAATTGTGCACTGGACACATACATTTTGGTACATTTATGATAGAGAAGATAAGGAAAAAACATGCCTTGTATTTAGAGTGGAAGGTGGTGAGGCTTGTGATGGCCCTCAGTTCCTATTGGCGTTCCTTCCCTAGTCTTTGCCCAGATCCAAGAAAGCTCTGTCTCCTGCACAGACAAGCTTTATCTTTATTGCAGAAAGTTCCATTGTGCCAGAGGAGTGAAATTGTCGATCACATCCTCATCCCGGAGCTTTAGTCAGTCTTTTAGTTACTGTTGGCCCAGACCACCGAGCCCCTTGCAGATGAAGACTGAGACCTTGCACTTGATATGATATTGCATGAGAAGACAATGTAGGGAGTGGAGGACGAGACTGATGTGTTCGCAGTAGCCAGTGTTGCTGAGCAGACATGGTGCAGTGTTGTCTAACTAAGCACTAAAGACTTCATTCCCAAGTATATTGCATTGCTGAGGTCCAGCCAAGAGGTGACAAACATGTGAGTAACTGTGATTAGGTCATCGTTTGCCAGGATGGGACAGAATCTCCTAGCAACCAGAGATGGTACAAAGTGTCACTCGTGGATGCTGCAGTGTGAGATCGTAATATCAGTGAGGAATCCAGGAACATTTCTAAGCTACAGACTAAATTGGCCTATAGCGAGGGAGTACCATCAACCAAAGGAGACACTCCACTGTGGTTGCAAACCTTTAAAAATGCGTTCCTCTGCCTATTAACATAACCTCTGTCTTGCTTGGGTTCAGCTTCAACCTGTTGGGTTTTTTCCATGAGCTGATGTTGTTCAAATTGTGGGCCATCTTGGTGGTAGTGGTATCATATATTGTGAAAGACAAGCAGTGTATCATCTGCATATTGCTGGCACTTGGCATCTTACCAGTTCACTCTGTGCCTGTATGTAGCTGTTGAATAGAACAAAGACAGAGTTGATTCTTTTGAGACTCCACAAGTGAGGGGTCTAATAGTAGAGGTGCAGTTTCTTATCAAAGCTGCAGAGAAGTTCAGGAGGATGAGAGTTTGTCCTCTGCATTGGCTGCAGGAGATCATCCATCAGTTCCACTAAAGCCTGGCCTAGATCTAGATTGTGCCATAAGGTGAGGTGAGGAAAGAACAACTACCAGGTACACTGTAAACCCAGAGTAGTTTTCTGAGGCATATGGAGTTTCCTTCCTTCACTGTGCCAGCCCTTAATTTCCAGGAAAGGACACCTATCCATAGAATTTTTTGCAGCCTCTGTCACAATCTGCAGATGACACACGTGGATATCTTTGTGATGCCCCAGTATCACAGTGTCCTCTACAGTTTCCACAAGGTGATCCACAAGATTCTGGGAGATTCAAGTGCTTTCACAGTTGACTTGCCAGGATACGTTTGTTTCACAATAGCTGCTTCAATCGTTAATAGACAAATACAGGCATTTACCTCAGGATTCCCACCTCCTGTCTCAAGGGACTATCCTTCATCCTGATTTGGGGACACAAACAGCAAGTATGTGAAAAGCAAAACCTTCAACACAGCAGATTTACCATACAAATAAGTGACCATATCCTGCAGGCTAGGAAACCTGGTTATAAATGCACCCTCATGGCCAAGATTGAGTCTGCTCAACAGGCAACTCCGGCCAACAAAAGGCATGTGCAGGAACGCATCAGGGAAACTCTCCCCCAGCCCAGGAGCACCTGTTCCACACCCCCTGGTGTAAACACACACACCAGCATAATACAATGAATATAGGAAAAGCAAATATTATTTACAGAAGGATGATTGGAGCAAAACAACGTGAGGGAAGGTAGGGGGAGCGGTAAAACAGTGTTATATCCAAACACAAGGCTCCACAGGTCTAGTGGTACCACAATACAAAAGGACAGACACCAAGCAATGTGTCTACACTCAGAGTCCAGGAACCCTGGGCAGAGTTCCAGTATGGCAGTGAGTATTGGGTGCTCCTGCTGGTCTTCGGCGCCAGTAACCTTTCAACAATAAACCTCTCCGGTCCCTTTTCTGCCGCTCTCTGCAAAGCCACACAGAGCGACAGCCTCCCCACTTAGCTAGCGACAGCCTCCCTCCTTATGTCCAATGCAAGGTCACATGCCCCAGTACTCATGGCCCCATCCAGTTCTGGGCAGTTGTGATACTGAGTCCAGCTCCGGTTTGTCCTTCTCAAGTGATTCTTCCTTAGCATGGTGCTCCTCCTGGCTCCTGTCCTGGGGCATCCCTGGTTGGTCACTCTGTCCCGCCCAGGCTTCAGGCTGGTTCTTGGCTGCTTCACTATGTGAGGGCCTGCTTGATATAGTCCTTCTCTCTGTAGCTACAGACAGACCTACCCTGTCACTTTACCTCTCTCCACACCCCTGGAACAACCAGCACTTCCTCTTGCTGCAACAATCAGCACTCCCTCTGCCTCAGGACAAGGTTTTAAAGGGGCCATGCTCTCTAAACCCCAAGGGGGTTACATAAATGTCATAATGGAAGCGGTGGTTGAGTGCTTTTGAAAAACCAGCCCCAATTTGCGGATGCTGAGTACTTGAAAAATCTACCCTTTATTATATATTTCATGTTGTTATAAGTTACAGCTGTTGCCATGAGATCCCGTGGAAAATATTACAAGTTCCTTCTTATCCTCTCACTCCTAGTGTTTGTAACCATCACATATTATGTTTTAACTTAGGGTTCTATCATCAGTCCAGGAACATGTACTAGTAATAGGATTTGGAGCCTTTGGCCGTTTATCAGTCAACAGTTCAAATTCTGTCCAGGCCACTAATAGGAATGATGCTGGAGGCTGAATTCATCCCTTGCAGCGACATGGCTGCCTCACAGAGCAAGATGGCCCATTGAAATGGGGCAAAGAGCAATGAGAATGGATTGGGGAAGGGGCAAGGGAACAGAATAAAAGCAGAGAGCATACTTCACGTGTATATTTTAATACATTTTAAAGTTGTTCTGATACCCTGGTGATGGATGTAATTGTTTATCTAGGTATTTATACAGTTAAATAAAATAAAAACCAAAAACAGAAAATAAGGAAGACTTCTGTATAGAAAATAAAGAAAGAATGGAAAAGGACATAAAAGTAATACAGAATGTGGAGAGACCTGAGAAAAGTTCCTTTCTCTCCAAAATCAGGATATTTGAGAGCTAATGAACCTGTAAGAATGTGGACACAGGAGGAACATGGAGAAAAAGAAGATGTTATAAACAAGAATAAGTGAAACAAGGGGGATGGAGGACAGGAGAGTGATAATCAGAAGAATGCAAGGCATCCAGAAATGACAAAAGTTAGTTTGTTTTTTTTAAATACTTAGCTGTATTCAACTGGAGCCGAGTGTTTGTTTTAATTGTCTATTCAGTGTTTGGAGGACCAGTATGTACTATGCTGATAAAAGTTCTAATTTCTTCAGGACTCGTCAGGATCCTCATCTGAGTCCTATAAAAAAAAAGTGTCAGAACTTTTAAGTGTTCCTGTACCTAAAGAGAATGCAGTGTGCTGTGTCCCTTTTAGTATACAAAAATGGTTTTCATAGATGGCATGTTTCAGCATGAACCTGCCCGGCCCCATCCAAGATCTTTCTTGTTCATATCTGTGCCTTTCTTATTTTTGTATATTTTCTAGGACAGTGCACTGTAGACCTATAAACACCCAACTAGCTTAAAAATTTTCTGTTGAACTCTTATATTTCAAAAATCCTTTTCCTATGTTATAAGTAAAAACTCCGCATAACCCACGTGCTATCATTTTTTCAACCAATTAGCTATTTGAGTAACAAAATTCACAGTCTGGAACAGTTTTTGATATATTATGCTTTGTGAAATCCATACATAATTCTGTTTTGAGTCATTTAAAAACAAATCTATAATTTCTCATTTATGCCTCAAAAATTTGTGATTTTTACATAAACAAATAATTCACATCCACATATGCTTTTAGAGAAACATGGACACATTTATTTCATACATGTAGAAAATGGTATAACTTATAGTCTGAACAGACTTTACAATTTTTCACCAGTTGTTTCCCAGTCAGTTTATTTGTGTAGGGATCCACACCAAAGATCAGTCAGTTTTTAAATCTGAAAAGAGATTCAACTCAACTGAGTTCAGTGGCTCTCCATGAGTATCCAGACTTTTGAGTGCTTATATGAAGCTTCTGAGCTGAGTAGTTTTGTAGTTGGCATTTTTGCAATGTCTGAGGAAAAACAAACCTCCTGCTCTGCATGCATAGGATTCAAGACAAGTTTACGCAGTTATTTTATTGTCCTAACTATGTTACAATCTCTGGTCACTCTGGTTTATGTAAGTGTTTTCCAAAGAAGTGTACTCAATTAAACATGATTAAAAGAAGTCAACATTAATGCCAATAAATTATAATAAAACATAATTTACAGCAACATAATAATTAGCTTTATAGGTATAAATAAACAAATTTAAATCTACAAATTCTAATATTTAAGAATGTATGTGATAATCTAGATTGTATTCAAAAGATTTGTTAACATAAATGAACTGTGCAGTATGTCCAAAATTTTCTTTTCTGCCACTAGATGGTACTGCAAGAACTTACACAATATTTGTAGACAGGAATGGGTTCTGTGGATTTTGTTTTGTTTTCCCTGTAAATGATCAAAAACTGTTGGACTAAAATTAAGTCATTAAAAAAAGTCTTGATATCAAACAATAGAATCAGCATCCAGTCTAATTAAACATTTCAATAAAACATTACAACATACCTGAATTATAAGGAATAGTGACTGACATGGAGTATAGATTCGACTAAATCTAACCTTAATTTAAATGATCTAAATTATCGTCTATTCTTTATTCCATTGGAAAGGAGATTTCAGACACAATTGTCTGGTTCACATTCTGTTTCTTCATCCAGGTTTGGACAAGGAGTTCCATTATTGGCAGGTTGAAGGCGTACATAACGAGTTCTGGTTTTGGTCCCTATCTTTCCACAAGTACCTCTGCAAAGACCCCAGGAAGACCACAGTGAAATCTCACAGTCCAATGGTGTTTCTGTAACATATATAAGAAGAGGTGATTTGACAGAAATATGTGCTTAAGGCAAACACATAGTTGGTAAAATGTACAAAACTATTATCAAATTGTCCTTACTTATATAAATATAAGGCTGATGTTTGTTTTGATACATGAAGAATTTACTATCAGTTACATTACTGATAATATTAAAAAGATCTACTTGAAAAAACAGAATTAACATGATTTTAATTTTACATTCCTTTAATAAAAGCCATATGTTGTCTAGTAAATAAAGACATCTGTTTTCAGCTCCTGAAAAGGTAGACTTTTTTACTGTAATGTAGAGGTTGTTTGAGGTACTGCATTAGTTATGGTATAATACTTATTTAGTTGAGAATTTAAAATGTTCTTTTCATGGAAAACTTTAAAATGAGCATGCTCTGAAAATAGAATTGTATTTTACTGTCATCTCACTACTAATAACTCATTTGCCCTTGCATGGCTTGCTGGATAATACCAGGATTAAGATTTTTATCAAGTTTACTTATATAGTCTGGGACGTCTTTGTATATATTGTTCCTATTCATTTCATTTTCTGTTTAAGTCCTATTCTATTCTTCCTCATGAGTAAAGAAAATGCTAATTCTTTTTATGGCTAAATCTTCTTGTAGTTAGTTTTTGGCAAGAAAAGGTAAAGCACCTTTTATACACACAGTCTTCCCTTTGCCAATAAAATAAATTGTATAACTAAAAGCTTTTTAATACTAATATCCTTTACATTTACTACAACCAAATAAATCAGAAATTCTGTAAAGTAATATATACATATATACAGACTATATATATGAATGATATGTAAGTTATAAAATTCTTAAAGAAAATAGACAGATACTCTCTCCCTCTGCAGTTGGGAGGAAATATGTCTGTAGTCGCGGATCTCTACGGACCTTGAGTGGATGGGGAACATGGTTTGACCTTTGGTAATTAAATCTTTCCTTATGCCTGTGGAGTAAGTTTTTTATATGGATTAAGTTACTGGTATATACACAAAGTGGAGACTTCTGACTAGGAATGTCCAACAAATGCTTTACTTACAATGAATTGCTCTGATTCAGTATGTGTTACTCTTATTTTATAATATCTCCTGAATTACTAACATTTTTAATGGAGTAGAAAAATGGACTTGTATAGAAAGCTTAAAAGAACTAAATGTGTAGTTTGTCTAAACAATGACTATTATCTCGTCAAATGTATTACAAATATATTACATAACCTGTTATAGTTTGCTACTATTTACAGCAGTGGTTCTCAAACTTTTGTATTGGTGACCCCTTTCACACAGCAAGCCTCTGAGTGCGACCCCCCCTTATAAATTAAAAACACTTTTAAAATATATTTAGCACTATTATAAATGCTGGAGACGAAGCGGGGTTTGGGGTGGAGGCTGACAGCTCGCAACCCCCCATGTAATAACCTCGTGACCCCCTGAGGGGTCCCGACCCCCAGTTTGAGAACCACTGATTTACAGTATCTGCTATGGGGATGCCCAGTATTGGAACACTTGAGGGTGGGGGCGGGAAGGGGGTTAACCTACACTGAGGCACATTAATTAACTTTGTGGGGAAGTTAATACAGCATGTTGCTCTAGCTAGAACGTCCAGTTACTCACATTTATGGGGAATTAAATAAAAATTAAATATTAATTAAATAAATAGTCTCTAAAAATACCATATTGGTGACTTCCAACTCTTGGATCTTAAGCTTTCAGGACAAGACAAACCCATCTGTCTTAGGCTAGGGAGCTGAGACCCAAGAATGAGAATCCTGCATGATATCTTCAAAGTAGCATACTAAGGACCCAGTTCAGGAAGCACTTACGCACGTTTTAAAGACCATCCCTAATAAGGAAAGCACTTAAGTACATACTTGAGCTCCTTTCCTGAACTGGGGCTAGAGTAAATAGTAATCCCTTCTCAAATGTTGTGGAGGAAAGGATATTATGCTATATGTGATTTGTGTCACCCAATTTGAATGATGGATGATCAGCTCTTGTTTACTAAGAAAACATTTTTTAAACTAGAAATCTGCTTGTTTTAAATGTACAAGTCAGGCCTTATTAACCATGGGGAAGGTAAGTTTTCTTTATTTATTAACTGTGAGGAAATTCGTGAAGCCCACCTTATGGTCCAAACTCCTGGCACAGAGCCAAAGCCAGAGAAATAGACTCTCCAGTCCCAATCTGAAGCAGCTGGCATGCACTTGGGCAGTGGTTGCTACTACAGAATATGCAGGGAATGTGTCCAATGGATCTCGCCTGTGGAGGATTTTGGTCTCTGCACAACTTTCTTAAGAAGTGCTCCTCATTCCCCTTTTCTACGATCCTGTACAGAAAGTCACCAGAGGGTGCATAGAGTAAGCCTGCACGGGGCTCTCTACCATCTGTCCTCTTTCCTCCAATCAGAGGGGATGTAGCATTTATGCTGAGTTTGAAGCTTAGAATTTGTCACTAAGACTGGGTCAAATCAGTGCTATGAACCTTCACTTACATGAGCACTAGCATTCACAGACAGTTTAAAAAAAAGAATGCTGTGGTGGGATAAATATATTATTGTTTGAAATTAAATCTTGGCTTCACTTGAGCATTTCAATAAAAATTTCAAACTGTCCTCGGGTACCTTGTTCTGTAGGTATCAGTTGCCATCATAATTCTATTCAAGCTGGTGAACTGAATTTTGTTTTCTTATTTCATATCACTATCAAAATACTTCTTACCAAGGAGAATATAGTAAATATAATCGCTTTGCTCCATTATGTAAGAACTCACAGGAAGGAAGCACTTTCTTTAGTATTTGCACAGGATTTGGGGAGCTGAGAGTCTGACAGAGTATCCCTTTCACACAGGACTGGTGGCTCTGTGGAAGTTCTATGGCTTGAATAAGACATGTGGATCTAACCCAAATCTGCGGATCCCTGGCCAGACATGAAGGCTTCCCCCCTCCGTCCCCCCATGTTTCTTTCGGTATCCTCTTCCTATGACATTTGGACTAGTTTATTTCCTTTACTGTTGTTGTGGTCTCCGATCTCTGTCCCAGAGGGCCCAATTCTAATCTCACCTACGCTATGTTTACACTTGTGTAACTCCATTGGCTTTGGTAGAATGACTCCGAATTTATGCAGGTGTAAGTGATATTAGAATTAGATCCAGAGTACAGAGGAATAGTTAATGCTGTTCCACGTAGAAAAGGGTACAGAGAAATATAATGATCAGCTGCTTTTTGACTGGGCATGCCCCCGTTTTCTCTGCAGCATTTTTGTAAAGGGAAAAGTTGCTGCAGCCTGTAGCAGGAATATTCTACATAACCCTATTCTCTTCCACAAGGCCTGCCAGATTTGAAGTTTTCTAAAATTTTGCTTCTCTCCTTTGCTGCTCAGTGAATGGGAACAAAAGGATCTAGTTGATCAAAGCACTAACCGCTTACCTGAGACAGAGTCATCTATTTCATTGCCTACAGCAGTCAGGTTAGGCTGAGGACCAGGAAGACCCAGCTGGTTTCTTTTAAGTTTTACAATGGTTACTCGAGCAATAGGTGGCAAACTTTTTAGCTTGGGATAATAAAATGAGTTTGCTGGGTGACTTGGAGAGGAACAAGTGATCTATGAATTAAGAATAAAAGGAAGTTTATAGAAATAATATTGCCATGTTAGTAAGGATAGAAATTTTAAACAGAATATCATGTCTTAATTATGTTTCTGGGCAAGTAAAACTCATATGAATTGGGGGTGCACAGTATGCACCCGAGACCCACAAAAAAGCTGTGATTTCTTGTCATGAAGATAATCCCACTAACTTTTGTGGAAGGATTCTGGGACTGAGATCACACAAGAAATTGTGACTATTTTTGGATGGAGATACTGGATGGAGGGTAGTCAGCGTGCACAATAATGCTTGGAGCAGATTGATGGAGGAGACAAGAAGTTGTAGGTAGGGAATGCTGGCAGTGGCAAGGATACGGACTGGGGAATAATGGGTGCTGTAGTAGATGTGGTATTGTTATAACGGGTCACAGAGGGTGGTGCTTCAGCTTCTCTATTCTTTCCCACTCCCGCAAGCACTATATGTATACAACATACACACACTTACCTCTGTAACAGTATCCTGTGGAATAGTGGCAAAGTTTGGTGAGGAAAATGTGAAACCACTGTCTGTTCCAGCATCATATGGGAAAAGTTCTACTGTTTCTTGTTCTTTCCAATGATCTCCTTCACATAGATTTAGACTGTCAACACCCACAAACCAATCAGGGCTGGGCACAATTCGTACAACAAAAGAAACCTAGGAAGTGAAAGAAAAACATCATAATAATTAACAATCACCTGCCAGTCTCTACAGGCTTGGGTAGCAGGAACTTCAGGGTCCGATTTCTAGTATGACAATGGGTCAAACATATTTCTGACTATTTTATTTCAGGGTTCTAAAAGAACATATGCTTTTTTATTTGATTTTATGTTCATAAAGTTCTTTAAAACTGGATTATCTTAGCAATTCCTTGCATTATAGTGATAGCTATCAGTGGCATTTCAAATATCTCCCTTTGCATCCTGCTGGCATAAAACTAGCAAGCGATCCTTAAAATGAAAATGTAAATGTACGTACTAAGGAGTGTCTTGAATGTGCTTCTAATTCCGTGAAGGTTTGTCCTGTACCACTGGAAATGGCAGGAGCTGAGAAGATTCCATGCACACTTTGAATTTTTTCTCCAGCTGCTTCTATTTCCTTCATTAATGTCCATGCTTCACCCTTTTCAGCAAAATCACGCACACCATTGCTGGCATATTCATCCTTTTCCCACATGTTATAGTCAGAACTATGGGTAACACCTATTTAAGGGAACACATTGCTCAATATAAAAGTCTGTTTTGGATTATCGTAATTGCTGCAGTTTCTCTGTTTTATTTCTGATGTGGAACAATTTGGGTATTTACCTTTAGGATTTTCTAAAACATTTAGCTTATCACTATTTACCTCAGCTGTAGCCAATTGAAAATTGAAGCCAATTGAAAACCGTTGTAGATTCTGTAAGTATTTTGGATGCTGCAAGTTCTGTATGTTATTGTTTATCTGTCAAGCTACATTAGTTTTGACTTTCATTTTACTAAAGGGAATTCTCAGTAAATTCAAATAAAGAACAAAAAGAAGTAATCACAACTGTAGAAAGTTTTATCTGGTCTTGACACTGTGCACACTTCACTTACCTAGCAAGGAAGACCACTGTGCTGGAGGCCTATAAAGGGGATACTGCTTAGGGAAAGCAGCCTGACTCCATTTCCCTACAAAGACTATGCTGTACTTAGCAACTTCCTCTGCTGTGCAAACAGAATCATCACCCACAGGCAGACAGCTGGTATAGCCTAAAATTGTTATAAGCAGTGTCCAGATAACTTTACAGGAACTGTAGCCAAGCATCAGGTTTTCCATTTCCCTACACATGGAAAGAAAAAAAAAGTGTCCATGTTAGCCTTATTAGTCACTGTAGATTCAAAACTGAATAACTGTAACCCAATGAAATTTAATATAGCGTAAGTTTTGAACTAGAAGAAAATACACATCCAATGCATTTAAAAACTTTATGCATCTAAGAACATATAGGACTTACAGAGTTGAAGTTTCTATGCAGTATGTTACAAAGCTGTAACTCTATCTAGGACAACTGTTTCTAATGGAAAATAAAAAATATCTTAAACTTGTTCATGGTAATGAGTTTGAGGAAACATGTTTTTGATTTTCTTTTAAAATCTTATTAGAATCTTGAATTAATTAGACTAGTAAATGTTTCTGTAAAAACATTAATGATACATTTATTATTTTAAAGATAAAATTAAATTTAAAAAGCATGGAGAAGTAACATAAAAGTTGAAGCAGAATTTTTAGAACAGATTTAAAGTCAAATACATTACAAATATAATTCATTACTTTGCGATCATATTTGCTATGAAAAAACATTTAAAAATTAACATAATTGCAAACATCCTTGCATCAGACTGAAACTCAGTTATTTAAACTCCCGCTTTTTAAATGCCTTTGTCCTTAGAGAAAACTGCATAAACATAATTGAAACACTAATAGTTGTATAATACAGTAATTCATTAAAAGAGTTTTGAGTACTCACTAAATATTTCCTCTGGAGCTCAGATACGGTGAGAGCACCTGCTTTTGCTGGCAGCTGAGCTGTTCTGCAAGAGAGGACAGTAGGAGTCTTGCTATTTATGCCTGAAGAGGGTCCCTTTGGTCCAACAGTTATCGTAACCTTTAGACTTTCCAGTTTAACAAAATGAATTCCATACTGTTGCTTGATTTTTTTTATGCACTACCAGAATCTCCTGTAAGCCAGTTACTTCAGGTTTCTATTGGAAAATTGTGATGCTGACTAGACACAGAATGTTTTTTAAAATTATCTTAGATTATTACCAGCAACTCAGGTTTTCTGGTGACTGTATAGTTCTCTGTACATCTTATTAATGCTTCTAAGCTATAAAAATGAACTGAGTCCAAAACTAAAATTGTTCTGGTGGAAATGCTTTAAATGAGAAGCATATTTCCTTGTACGTTTTATTGTCTGACAGATGCTCCTTCCAAACATTTACAGAGAGTGCTCTCACTCTCACATACCATATGTACATGTTCAAATAAGAAGGTGAAAACAGCTAAACAAATCTAGGGAAAGAGACTTAAATCATTTTATATAGTCACACATATCTACCCTGCAAATACGGATTAATTTAAAATAGAACAGTATATATCTTTGTTGTCAACAATACTGTACACTGTATGATGAAAAGGCTCTGTAATATTGTGGTTTATTTGGAATGCGTGGTTTTTGGAAGCTTCTTTGAGATTTTTCTTAGCTATCTCCTCTTTAAAGTAAAAAATCCTAGATAACCATCTTAGTAGTAGTTAAATCATATATATTATTTAATGAAGTACTTACACTCACATCACTAAACGTATTTGTTTTCTATGCAAAAAGCTATAAATACCAGGTACAGTTAAGTTAAACAGTTAATACTCATTTTTAATTCTTTCCCCATTGCCTTTCCAAATGCCCTTAGGAAAAAAGGGCTTGTTAGAATGCCTGGAAGTGTGACTGATCAAGAGTCAAATACACATCATGAAAAATGACCTGCCAGGAGACCTTCCCATTTAAATTGTGGGGTATCTAGCTTGAGCATGTCCTCTGATCACAAGCATTAGAGCATGGGACAAAGGCAATTATTCCTCAGGTAGCAAAACCCCAGTTATTATGGGTTTATAGGTTAAACCCTGCATTTTATATTCTGAAAGGAGGCTTGCAGACAGCCAGTTTTAACTTAAAGGCACTACTAAAACTAGGGATAGATTGCCCCTTCCATGGAAAACCCATGGGAAGTAAAACTGAGATTTGTGTAATGAAGTTTACCTAGATTATTCTGCCTGGGGAGTGGGGTTTATAATGAGGCAGCTGAACAGTGGAGGTGTCAGCCACCAGTACCCACAATTCCTGAATATGTAGATGGATTTCATGAAATTCACTGGAGGCTAGGGCCATCTGTGCATGGTGTGATCCAAGGACCTCTTGATGCTGACTGGCAGAGGGCACAGAGGTGCATAAGGGTTACAAGGATCCCCTGGATCTGGTATTTACATTCTAGTTCACCAATGGGTGTCATGTAAGGTTCTTCTTCGATTGATTGCAAATGTGTATTCCACAAAGGTGTGCACATGCCTAGTGCGCCAAAAGCCAGAGAACTTTGCTGAGCAGTATCCGTTGGGGCGATACACATGCCCTTGGAACCCCATAACCTCTCCCATGGCTATTTAAGGGCCACACCACCCCAACTCCCCTCAGTTCTTTCTCACCACCAGAGCATTCTATGTGGTATAGAATCGTAGGATTGGAAGGGACCTTGAGAGGTCATCTAGTCCAGTCCCCTGCACTCATGGCAGGACTAAGTATTATCTAGACCATCCCTGACAAGTGTGTGTCTAACCTGCTCTTAAAAATCTCCAATGATGGAGATTCCACAAACTCCTTGGGCAATTTATTCTAGTGCTTAGCTCATGTTTTGCTATCACAGTACTTTTTCTGTGAATGCATGTGCATAGTTATAGTAAGTTACAGTAGTACCCTTAGTATTTAGTTAGTAGTCATTTAGTTAAGGAGAATTTAGCTTGGTGCAATGCCTTCGCCAGGTTTTAAGCACCGCCTTTTGTGTGGGGTGGTTATCCCTAAACACTCGGTACTTATTGTGCCTTGGAGATCCTATGCCCAGTCCAGAGCAAGGTCAACAAACTCTTTGGTAATCTCGCCTCCCAAGCTGCCCAGGCTGGAGACACAGACTGATGTTGCTCCATCTGAACTGGTTCATCCTGAACCGTTGTTCAGCAGCAGGTATTGATGCAGGAGATCCGATTGGCTCTATTTTCTTCCTCTTCTTCCTCACCAGATGATTCCACAGTGCTGGATTTGTTTTCTCCTGTGTCTGAGGATTGTAAGTGTTGTCAAGAACTCATGAGGCAAATGGCTACAGGGCATTCAGGATGAGTTTGTTCAGTAGAATAGCCATAAATTGGTGGACATTATTCAACTTTCGGCACCAGGGAGGGTAGCTCTCCCTATAAATAAACCTATTTTGGAACCCACAAAAGTCTTGTGGCATACCCCAGCTTCCTTACCTCCTATAGCGAACCATTCAGATAAGTGGTACTATGTCCCCATGCAGGGGTATCAGTGTTTTAAGTCCCATTTGGCCCCTAACTCTCTTCTTGTAACAGTGGCAAATGAGAGGTTGTGAAAAGGGAGGTATAAGTTGACACCTAAAGAAGTCTAAGAGGTTAGATTTAATGAGAAGGAAGATTTATTTTATCTCCTCACTATAGATGTGCATTGCTAATCAACAGCCTAATCAATAATAATATATGTATTATTACATATAATAATATGTATTATCAACATATGACTTTGTCAACTGGGATGCGGTGTCCAAATTTACATATAAATTGCCAGACTCCTCCAGGGAAGAGTTTAAAGCTTTAATTGTGAAAGATCATCTAGTTGTTAAGACCTCACTGCAATCAGCACTGGATATGCTGGACACTTCCTCCAGAACTATGGCCTCACCGGTAACAATGAGAAGAGCCTCTAGGCAGGGCCAGTTAGACAGGCAGAACTGCAGAGTCTCAATGCATGTAGGGAGGAGGGGTTTAGATTTATTAGGAACTGGGGAACTTTTGGGAAAGGGGGAGCCTATACAGGAAAGATGGGCTCCACCTAAACCAAAATGGAACCAGATTGCTGGCACTTAACATTAAAAAGGTTGTAGAGCAGTTTTTAAACTAAGGGCTGGGGGAAAGCCGACTGGTGCGGAGGAGCACATGGTTTGGACATCCCTTAGGAGAGGATGTATTAATAGAGAATCTCTATGTCCTAGTGAGGACGAGAGGATGGAAAATGATAAAATACAGGCAGGATCTGATTAGAAACAGTCAAATAAAAAAGAATCCCATTCAATTACATCGTGTAATGGCAGACAGCTAAAAGGAGACAAGTTTTTAAAGTGTTTATATACTAATGCTAGAAGTCTAAATAATAAAATGGGTGAACTAGAGTGCCTTGTATTAAATGAGGATATCGATATAATAGGCATCACAGAAACTTGGTGGAATGAGGATAATCAATGGGATACAGTAATACCAGGGTAAAAAATATATTGGTTGGACAGAACAGGTTGTGCTGGTGGGGGAGTGGCATATGTGAAAAAGCACAGAATCAAATGAAGTAAAAATAATAAATGAATCAAACTGTACCATAGAATCTCTATGGATAGAAATTCCATGCTCTAATAATAATATAGCAGTAGGGATATATTACTGACCACCTGACCAGGATGGTGATAGTTACTGTGAAATGCTCAGGGAGATCAGGGAGGATATTAAAATAAAAAACTCAATAATAATAATGGGGGATTTCAATTATCCCCATATTGACTGGGTACACGTCACCTCAGGACGGGATGCAGAGATAAAGTTTCTTGACACCTTAAATGACTGCTTCTTGGAGCAGCTGGTCCTGGAACCCACCAGAGGAGAGGCAATTCTTGATTGATTCCTAAGTGGAGCACAGGATCTGGTCCAAGATGTGACTATAGCTGGATCGCTTGGTAATAGTGACCATAATATAATTAAATTTAAAATCCCTGTGGCAGGAAAAACACCACAGCGGCCCAGCACTGTAGCATTTAATTTCAGAAAGGGAAACTACACAAAAATGAGGAGGTTAGTTAAACAGAAATTAAAGGGTATAGTGCCAAAAGTGAAATCTCTGCAAGCTGCGTAGAAACTTTTTTAAAGACACCATAATAGAGGCTCAAGTTAAATGTATACCCCAAATTAAAAAATATAGTAAGAGAACCAAAAAAGAGCCACTGTGACTAAACAACAACATAAAAGAAGCAGTGAGAGGCAAAAAGGCATCCTTTAAAAAGTGGAAGTTAAATCCTAGTGAGGAAAGTAGAAAGGAGCATAAACACCAGCAAATGAAGTGTAAAAATATAATTAGGAAGGCCAAAAAAGAATTTGAGGAACAGTTAGCCAAAGACTCAAAAAGTAATAGCAATTTTTTTTAAAGTACATCAGAAGCAGAAAGCCTGCTAAACAGCCAGTAGGGCCGCTGGATGATCGAGGTGCTAAAGGAGCACTCAAGGATGATAAGGCCACTGAGGAGAAACTAAATGAATTCTTTGCATCGGTCTTCACAGCTGAGGGTGTGAGGGAGATTCCCAAACCTGAGCCATTCTTTTTAGGTGACAGATCTGAGGAACTGTCCCAGACTGAGGTATCATTAGAAGGGTTTTGGAACAAATTGATAAATTAAATATCAATAAGTCATCAAGACTCAAATGTGAAATTGCAGAACTACTAACTGTAGTCTGTAACCTATCATTTAAATCAGCTTCTGTACCAGATGACTGGAGGATAGCTAATGTGACGCCAGTTTTTAAAAAGGGCTCCAGAGGTGATCCTGGCCATTACAGGCCTGTAAACCTGACTTCAGTACCAGGCAAACTGGTTGAAACTATAATAAAGAACAATATTGTCAGACATATAGATGAACATAATTTGTTGAGGAAGAGTCAACATGGTTTTAGTAAATGGAAATCATGCCTCACCAATCTACTAGAATTCTTTAAGGAGGTCAACAAGCATGGGGACCAAGAGGATCCAGTGGATATGGTGTACTTAGATTTTCAGAAAGCCTTTGACAAGGTCCCTCAACAAAGGCTCTTATGCAAAGTAAGCTGCCACGGAATAAGAGGGAAGGTGCTCTCATGGATTGGTAACTGGTTAAAAGATAGGCAACAAAGGGTAGGTATAAATGGTCAGTTTTCAGAATGGAGAGAGGTAAATAGTGGTGTCCCCCAGGGGTCTGTTCTGGGACCAGTCCTATTCAACATATTCATAAATGATCTGGAAAAAGGGGTAAACAGTGAGGTGCAAAATTTGCAGATGATACAAAATTACTAAAGATAGTTAAGACCCAGGCATACTGCGAAGAGCAAAAGGATCTCTCAAATCTGGATGACTGGGCAACAAAATGGCAGATGATAAATGCAAAGTAATGCACATTGGAAAGCATAATCCCAACTATACATATACAATTATGGTGTCTAAATTAGCTGTTACCACTCAAGAAAGAGATCTTGGAGTCATTGTGGATAGTTCTCTGAAAACATCCACTCAATGTGCAGCGGCAGTCAAAAAAGCAAACAGAATGCTGGGAATAATTAAGAAAGGGATAGATACTAGGACAGAAAATATCATGTTGCCTCTATATAAATCCATGGTACGCCCACATCTTGAATACTGTGTGCAGATGTGGTCGCCCCATCTCAAAAAAGATATATAGGAATTGGAAAATTCCAGTTCAGTAAAGGGCAACAAAAATGATTAGGGGTGTGACGGGTTGGATCACAGAAACCCCCTTGGGAGCTGCCACCAAATGTGCAAAGACTACCCCTGCTTCTGTTTTCCCTGCCAGCTCAGGATTCCAGCACCCTGTCTTGCTGAGCCAGACACTCCAGTCTGCTCTGACAAAGACTCAGGGTCTGAATCACTAGTCCCAAAGCTGCAAGTTTACCCGAAACCAGCTCACAGGAGTGTGCTTGTCTTTAGCACTCAGATGCCCAACTCCCAATGGGGTCTAAACCCAGATAAATCCGTTTTACCCTGCATAAAGCTTATGCAGAGTAAACTCATAAATTGTTCGCCCTCTATAACACTGATAGAGAGATATGCACAGTTGTTTGCTCCCCCAGGTATTAATACATACTCTGAGTAAATTACTAAATAAAAAGTGATTTTATTAAATACAGACAGTAGGATTTAAGTGGTTCAAAGTAGTAACAGACAGAACAAAGTAAGTCACAAGCAAAATAAAATAAAATGCGCAAATCTATGCCTAATCAAACTAAATACAGATAATCTCACCCTCAGAGATGCTTCAGTAAGTTTTTCTCAGACTGGACACCTTCCAGGCCTGGGCACAATTCTTTCCCCTGGTACAGCTTTTGTTCCAGCTTAGGTGTTATCTAGGGGATTCTCCATGATGGCTCCTCTCCCTCCCTCAGTTCTCTTCCACCCCTTTATATATCTTTTGCATAAGGCGGGAACCCTTTGTTCCTCTGGGTTTCCACCCCCTCCCCTCACTGGAAAAGCACCAGGTTAAAGATGGATTCCAGTTCAGGTGACATGATCACATGTCACTGCAAGACTTCATTACTCACTTGCCAGCACACACATATACAGGGAGACTCACAGGTAAACAGCCATCTGCAGACAATGGGAGTCATCAAGATTCCAAACCATCATTAATGGCCCACACTTTACATAATTACAATAGGCCCTCAGAGTTACATTTTATATTTCTAGTTTTAGATACAAGAGTGGTACATTTCTACAAATAGGATGATCACACTCAGTAGCTTATGAGCTTTGTAATGATACCTTACAAGAGACCTTTTGCACAAAGCATATCCCATTTGCATTATAGTCACTTATTATCAAATTTTTTATAAAACTATCCCAGTTACATTATATTCACTTATTATCATGTTTTTATAAAACCATGTAGACTGCACAACGTCACACCCTCCTCCTGAACTTACTGCCAGAGACTTGGACACTGACCATGGCGGAGGCAGTATACCTAAAATTCGTTTTTGGGCTCCCCTATGGGGCAGACACTCCTGTGTCCCCCAAAAGGGAAAGAGACCCTGATCCAGCTGTAGGCTCACAGCTACCAGCTATGAGGGACCTTTCGCTGGCCAGCAAAATCCCCCCCCCTTTCACTCAGGTTGGGTTTGCTTCCAGCTAGAGTCCTTGGGGTTTGTTCCCACCGCAGCAGTCACCAGGACCCCAACTTCCAGCTCCAGGATACATGTCTCTGTGCACCTCTTCCACTCCATTACAGCCAGGTCATGCTTCTGGGTCTTAATTGCTTTGTCTCTTAAGTCCAGGTTGGTGGGCAGCCTTTTCTTTTTCCAGGTCAGCCTTTTCCCAGGCAAATTGTACATCAGTTTCCATTTGTCTTCCCTTGAGACCACCACTCGATGAGCTGGGATACCACAGAGAACACCCTCCTGCCAGAACAGGCACCCCTCCACTCCTGTCTTGTTAAATTAGACACTCCAGTCAGCTACAGCACAGACAGAGGTTGGGCCACACCCATCTGCAGTTCACTGAAACTGAGATCACTCAGCTCAGGGGCTTCTTAGTTAACAGAGACATTCCCAGCACCCATTGTTCAGTCTTTCTGGGCAATTTGAAACTTGTGTAGTTTTAGCTTCTTTTGATCTTCATTCTTACTTATTTTGCTTCCTTTTCTGTCCCTACTTCCCTTTCCCGAAATAAGCAAACAGAAAATAACAAACCAGTAACCACTTTGTCTGTTCTCCAGCCACCACACTTAAAACTCACTTAAAATCACTACCAGTATCTCAAAGCAATCAGCTGTGCACAGATCCTGCTCGACTACGCCACTGTGACGGGTTGGATCACAGAAACCCCCTTGGGAGCTGCCACCTAATGTGCAAAGACTACCCCTGCTTCTGTTTTCCCTGCCAGCTCAGGACTCCAGCACCCTGTTTCGCTGAGCCAGACACTCCAGTCTGCTCTGACAAAGACTCAGGGTCTGAATCACTAGTCCCAAAGCTGCAAGTTTACCCGAAACCAGCTCACAGGAGTGTGCTTGTCTTTAGCACTCAGATGCCCAACTCCCAATGGGGTCTAAACCCAGATAAATCCGTTTTACCCTGCATAAAGCTTATGCAGAGTAAACTCATAAATTGTTCGCCCTCTATAACACTGATAGAGAGATATGCACAGTTGTTTGCTCCCCCAGGTATTAATACATACTCTGAGTAAATTACTAAATAAAAAGTGATTTTATTAAATACAGACAGTAGGATTTAAGTGGTTCAAAGTAGTAACAGACAGAACAAAGTAAGTCACAAGCAAAATAAAATAAAATGTGCAAATCTATGCCTAATCAAACTAAATACAGATAATCTCACCCTCAGAGATGCTTCAGTAAGTTTTTCTCAGACTGGACACCTTCCAGGCCTGGGCACAATTCTTTCCCCTGGTACAGCTTTTGTTCCAGCTTAGGTGTTATCTAGGGGATTCTCCATGATGGCTCCTCTCCCTCCCTCAGTTCTCTTCCACCCCTTTATATATCTTTTGCATAAGGCGGGAACCCTTTGTTCCTCTGGGTTTCCACCCCCTCCCCTCACTGGAAAAGCACCAGGTTAAAGATGGATTCCAGTTCAGGTGACATGATCACATGTCACTGCAAGACTTCATTACTCACTTGCCAGCACACACATATACAGGGAGACTCACAGGTAAACAGCCATCTGCAGACAATGGGAGTCATCAAGATTCCAAACCATCATTAATGGCCCACACTTTACATAATTACAATAGGCCCTCAGAGTTACATTTTATATTTCTAGTTTTAGATACAAGAGTGGTACATTTCTACAAATAGGATGATCACACTCAGTAGCTTATGAGCTTTGTAATGATACCTTACAAGAGACCTTTTGCACAAAGCATATCCCATTTGCATTATAGTCACTTATTATCAAATTTTTTATAAAACTATCCCAGTTACATTATATTCACTTATTATCATGTTTTTATAAAACCATGTAGACTGCACAACGTCACAAGGGGTATGGAATGGCTTCCGTATGAGGAGAGATTAAGAAGACTGGGACTTTTCAGCTTGGAAATGAGACTGCTAAGGGGTTATATGATTGAAGTCTATAAAATCATGACTGGTGTAGAGAAAGCAGATAAGGAAGTGTTGTTTTCTACTTCTCATAACACAAGAACTAGGGGTCACCAAATGAAATTAATAGGCAGCAGGTTTAAAACAAATAAAAGGGAGTATTTCTTCACACAATGCACAGTCAACCTGTGGAACTCCTTGCCAGAGGATGTTGTGAAGGCCAAGACCATAACAGGGTTCAAAAAAGAACTAGATAAATTCATGGAGGATAGGTTCATTAATGGTATTAGCCAGGATGGGCAGGAATGGTGTCCCTAGCCTCTGTTTGCCAGAAGCTGGGAATGAGCAACAGGGGATGGATCACTTGATGATTACCTGTTCTGTTCATTCCCTCTGGGGCACCTGGCACTGACCACTGTTGGAAGACAGGATACTGGGCTAGATGGACCTTTGGTCTGATCCAGTAGGGTCATTCTTATGTTCTTATGTTACAGAACTCTGCCATAGCTCCCAAGGTTCAACAAAGTATAGAGGATTTTACCTTCGATGGTCAGTTCTTGTTTTCCAAAAAGACTAATGAGATGCTGCATTCCTTTAAGGACTCTCCAGCCACTTTATGTTCATTGGGGGTTATACCAGAAGTTAAGAGTCATCATTATGGAGCTCAGCAACAGCAGCAGCAATACTGTCAATATTACCAGCAGTACTTCAGGCAGATGGCTTATCCTGCTAGGCAGCAAGACTTCTCCCTGAGAGGAGACAAGACACAAAGGAGAAGGCCCTCTGGTTCCAACTTCAACCAACAACCAGCTCATCCTCCATCAGCTTTGGACAAGCTGCCAATGTGACTCTCCTCTCAAGGGCAGCATACCAGTCGTCAACTTCCTGACCATATTGCCTCCATTTGGGAACAGGCTGTCCCACTTCTACAGTACTTGGGAAACAATAACCACAGACAAATGGGTCCTAAGAACTGTGATCAGGTGATGCGATCCAATTCTTGTCCATCCCGCACTTCCCACTCCTCTACCCTGTCCCTTTTCAGGGACCCCTCTCATGAGTCACTGCTTTGTCAGCAGATTCAGACTCTGAGATTCAGGATCCATAGAAGAAGTTACCCTTCAGTTTTGGGAAAAGGGATTCTACTCATGTTATTTCCTGATCCCCAAGTCCAAGAGAGGGCTGAGACCTATTCTTGACCACCGAGGTATCAACAAGTACATCAAATATCAGATTCTGTATGGTAACACTAGTTACAATCCTCCCTGCATTGGATCAAAATGACTGCTTTGCCATCCTCAATCTGAGAATTCCTACTTCCACATGGTGATTTTCCCAAGCCACATGAAGTTTCTTATAATGGCAGATCAACATTATCAATACACAGTCCTCTGCCCCATGCATATTTACCAAATTCATGACTGCAGCCACAGCCTATCTCAGGAGAATGAGGATTCATGTCTTCCCATACCTGGATGATTGGTTAGTGAGGGCAAGTTTGAAGACCAAGTCCTTAAACTTCACTTCATGCTGAATCTCATCAATTTGTTGGGACTGATTTTGAACAGGGGAAAGTCAACAGAAAAAAATTGAGTTCATTGGGGCCATACTAGACTACAAGTTGGAGAGCTTTTCCCCTGCACAAGTGATTCCAAACAAATCATCACCTGTGTCTGTCCCTCCAATCTCATCATTCAACTACAGTCTGTGTGCCTGGGCATAAGCATTTATTTAGTCCACCATGGGAGATCCACTTCAAAGCTGGTTAAAATCTGTCTGTCTATCTCTGGAGTTCCCAGTCATTGGACAGCTTTGTCTGAATGCCACTGGTGATCCCGGAGTCCCTAGAGGGGTGGACAGATCAAAACAATGTATGATAGGATATATCCTTTGCCCATCCTCCACCGATCAAGACTACAGTTACTGATATCTCCACAATAGGTTGGAGACTGCATCTAGAGACTTTGAAAGCTCACTTCAAGCAGCTTTGTCAAGAAGCAATAAAGTTGTGGCTTTTTTTGCATCAAGGAATGCATTATTCTCATGGCTGCCCACTTACCAGGGGCCAGAATTAGTTGGCTGATCACTTCAGCAGGAATTTCTCCCAGAATCATGAGTAGCCCCTGAAGTGCAGTGTTCTGAGGCCCATCTTCAGAGAATGGGACATTCTGTCTGTTTACCTGTTTGCAATAAAAAACAAGAAAAAACAAACAAACAAGAAGTGCCATCAACTTGGGTCACAAGCAAGTTTCAGTCCAGGCTCTTTAACCAACACCGTCCATCTGAATTGGGGATCGGCACTGCTATATGCCTTCCCCCCACAATCTGCTCATCCTGCAAGTTATTCTCAAACTGAAGCAGATCATTCCAAACAGATACTCATTGTGCCAGCTTGGCCAAGACAATGTTGGTTCTCCAAATGTCATAGTCTAACTGTTCGGCCTCCCACACCTCTTCCCCTCCTTCCTGACTCAACACCATGATCAGACACCCGACACTGAACACTCTGTATCTCGTGGCATGGAATCTGCGTGTTTAGATGAGGAGGAAGGTTGATGTTCAGAAGCACTTCAATTAGTCCAATTTAATAGTAGAAAACCCGCTACTATCTCTCCCTATTCTGCCAAGTGGAAGTGTTTTTTAGTTTGGTCCAGTCTCAGGGAATTCAGCCAATGCTAGCCTGCATTCAGGACATTTTGGATTACCTGATACATTTTAAATCCTCAAATCTGTCTCTCAGCTTGTTGAGGGTCCACTTAGCAGCCATCTTGGCATTCCATCCTCCAATCCAAGGGAAGTCAATTTCTTTTAACTCCATGGTAGTCCAAGTTCTAAAAAGTATTGTCCATATCTTTCCACCTGTGAAAGAAGCAGTTCAATTGTGGGACCTCAACACTGTACTAACTGCCCTCATCAGACCTCCATTTGGCCTCAAGCAAGTTGTTCTCTGTCCTTTTTTCCAAAAGACAGCTTTTCTCCTTGCCATAATATCCAAAAGGAGAGTAAGCAAACTGCAGGCTCTAACGGCAGGGGCTCCACGTACACAGTTTTTCATAGACAAAGAAATAGATACGTTCATGGAAGATAGGTCCATCAAAAAACAGTGACTGAGGTTAGAGCACGGATGGAGACTCATGGCCCCCCAGAAACGACAATTGACAGACATCAAGAAGGCTGGTTGTAGGCTCTGGTACTGATGCAGGTACCATTGAGACCAGCTCCAACTAAGGTATTAGACACTCTATCTTAGAGACAGCCTCAAACTTTATTGGTATCAGTGACACCAGAGGTCTATGCAGTAGTATGAGATTTCCTTTGCCTTTTGGTTCTGGACTCCCTTTTGCTGCAACAGGATTTGACTGGGATTACGTAGGTGCTACAGTTGGTATCACAGCCAGATGACCTTCTGTCACCATTAACATTGCATGCAGCATCCCCAGCACCTAAGAGTCTTCCTGCACTGACCTTTTCTTTTAAGCAAACAGTACTACTAGGACTTAAATGATCAAAATCTCCTTCTGTACTGGAATATAGACCTACCTTTAATGATTGGTCATCTACAGCATTAACTGGGGATGGATTCTTCTCTCAAGTACTGGAAAGACTTGCAGGGGGACTTCTTCCCACTGCTCACCATCTCCTCACACCTCCACCTTCTATAGTTTCAAGGCCTTCTCCCTAGTCATTCTTATGCTGAGTGAGGAAGGTTTCCCCTTACCCAACCTGTACTGTGAAGGTTTGGGGACACACTAAAAAGGCTTTCAGGAAGGGTTAAAATCTGCAGGATTTATGATCCCTTTCTTACTCTCCGCCTGCACTCTATAACAAAATGGTCATTCAGGCAAAACTATAACTACTTCAAATACCTATTTTTTTCCACCTGGCTGTGACTGGGTGCCTGGAATAGGGCTCATAATAATCATGCAGCTGCCAATCCTTTAGTTACTAAAAACTAAAGGTTTAATAAGAAAAAAGAAAAGAAAAGAGAATTTTAATATACATACAAGTGATTGCAAGTCATATACATACAAGTGATTGCAAAGTCCTTATATGAGGTTTGTAGCAGAGATGGAATAAACTGCTAGTTTGCAAAAGTCTCTCTGAAATCACCCAAACAAATCGGGGGTCATCAGTCCTTGTTAGAAATCCAGTCCAGAGAAATGAAGACCAAATGGAGATGTCTCAGGTGCCTTAAGTCTACAGCCCATTGTGGAGAGTTATTTGTCCATGATGGATTCCAGTGTGACATGAGCATATAACATGTGCATAGATAGTTTACTGAATTACAGGGGGTGGCCATTGGCCCCCTCAGAGTCTGAGGCATCTACAGGAAGACCTACTGTGTGAATGTAGTGCTGCACACTTGGTTAGCAGAGCCATGCACAGCGGCGTGTTCAGGGGCCCCTCACCATGCAGCTCTTCAGCCATGTTGCTCCTGCCCTCTGCCTTGCAGCCCCTGGCAAGCTGCTCCCAGGGTCCTCCTGCTTGCTGTGCAGAGTGGGGGGAAGGAGGGGCGCTGATGTCAGTATCCCCCTCCCGTACCTCCACCTACCCATGTACCCCATCTCTGCAGAGTGGGGGAGAGGGGACAGGGCTCAGATGTTGTGGTCTGAGCTTTCTGGTGTGTGAGTGGTTTAAAAAGACAGCGCACGGTCTCTCATAGACTTCCCCAGCAGCCAGCACACACACACACACACACACAGTCTCTGTCTCTGACAAACACATACATGCAGTCTCTGACTCACACACACACACACAGACACACAGACACAGACACACACACACACACACTCTCTTTCATCCTCACCTCCCAACACATACTTGTATTATTGTTGTTACTTCTTGGTACTTCCTGCAATTTCATAATTTTATTTCTCTCTTATACTTAAATTTAATTCTTTGAGTAGCGAATTCTAAAATGCCTAACCTGTCCTGGCTGGAGTAATTATCCCTATGGTAACTTTTAAAAATATACATTATATCTAGGTTTTTTGTTGCTACTGGTGGTGCACATCCGCACATTACTTCGATATTGGTGCATGTAACAAAATTCATTCCGCACATGGATGGAAAAAATTAGAGGGAACACTGCTGGGTGGGATGAGTTTCTTCAATGGTCCATTGTTAGAGTGAAGTGTTCTTAATGGGACATCAGCACATAACTGTGTAGCCTGGATGTAAATCTACTTGGCGGGGGGGTGGGGGGGGGTGTCACCCAGGAATACAACACATGTGTAAGATACAAGCATATAGCCAGTATTCATAACTTCAGATACAATGATGATACATGCATATGCACAGGATAATCATACTTAGCAAATCATAACTTTTCCATCGACACCTTATATGACATATTTTGTACACGATTTGTTGTAATTGTATAACAGTGGTAGCAACAATGATACATCTTTCTTATACACAGCATCACGCTGGCAACCGACGTTTGGTCAATCAGAGGAAAACTCATCCAGCATTAGGTTGTTAGGAAACTGCTGACTATAGAGTCCCTGTGTCTTATTCCCTTGAATAATAATTGGGCTAGACACAATCAGACTTTCTAGCTTTGTGAAAGGGTATCTCTCACAATGCTTAATTCAGCAATCCATAGTTGCAGAAAATTGTGGATTTCTACTCAAGAATAGGGTTTACTATTCATGGCTGGAAAGCCACGCGTGCCAAATTTCTGTAGGTCAGCAGCTGGAGAAGAAAATTTCTGTGGGATCAGAACCTATGCTTGCATTCCTTCTTCAATTTTTAAGCCCAGTTAAAGAGCAGCTGAAGCCTCGTGGAAATCTTTGGAAAAAATCTTCCATTTAGAAATCCTTTTGCCTGTATATAATATTTTCTTGTTTTTTTCTTTCCTCTTCTGCATCAGAAAAGTATTTTGTTTCTTAAACTGATGTCTCCCTCCAGCATACCTATCTTCCATCCATATCCAGCCCTCTTTTTACCCTGAGTTCTTGAGAGCAAGAGAGTAGGCACACAAGGAGCTTAAGGTTTATTTCAATACAGGACTATGCCTAGTGTTTTAGCTTACATGTGACCATGCACAGCTTCTGCTCATTCAATGGTGGTGGAGAGCAGCACTGTTGCAGTTCCTGCTGTCCACACAAGGTTTTGCAAGGTCAGTGTTGGAAAATACATAATCAAATTATGTGTGGATAATTTGTGACTTTGCTGTAAGAAACATTTTAACTCTAGTCATAATTTTAATTCTAAACCATTGGGTTATTTTTACAAACCTAAAATAGCAACAAAACAAGAAAATAGCTTAAAATATCCAGGATAGCTTTGTAAGAATAGCCAATATCGTGTTTAGTCAGTGTTTCAACTATCAATTTATACAATATGGAAAAAAATGTGTGAACACAGTAAGGCCAATTCTGCCCTCAGTTACCTGGCTGCAGATCACATTAAAGGGTGCAAACTCTACTTTGATCAAAGTAAGCTGAACCTATGAAATGGAAGGCATAGTTGTACCCCTTATGTAAGAAGCAACAGGAGGAATGACATAAATAGTGATGATGACACTTATTATATGATGAAAATAAGGAAACAGGGATTAAATTTGATCTGCCATTTCTTAGGTTTGTTTGCTTGCTAACATCCAAAGCAATAGAATGAGAAATCACCTTGGTTTTTATCCATATTCCTGAACTATTGTCACATATTAAAGATTTACAATAACATCATCCAGTTTGCTGCTAAAGAATGTGTGCGCATCCTTGAATATGCACAAGCTGTTTTAATAAGCCTATAAATATCTAGCATTTCTCATCTTCCTATAGAAATATCAATCTGAACTACTTAAGAGCATTTACACACCCATACCTTCTCTTGTAGTTACCATGGATACACATACTACTATGGATACTCAACAATGCCAAAAGGTTTACATTCAATCTGAGTCCTTCAGTCTGAGTTAAACAGTAAAACCTCAATAGGAGTGAAATACGCAGCAGAATATTTTTGTATGAAAAACAGTGGTGTAGTACTAGAGCCTTCTAAGAAGCACATCACATGAAAAGGAGATCCTGCGTTATGTTGTGATGACCTAGAAAAACTCTGAAATGAACTGAACATTTAGATGGCTCCAAAGATGAAGGCTAAAGCTTACAGAGCTGAGTGAAGACCAATGGGACACTATCTCCATATTTTTTAATTTGCTGTGTTTGAAAGACTAGAAGAGATGTGTTTTGCACAGTTCACTGAAGAAAAAAAGATTTGGACAGAATTCAGAGTGTTTTGCATTGAAACTTAATTAAAATAATTTGACAGGATACTCAAAATAGCATACATCCACATAATGTAAACATGATCTAAAGATTAATACATTATTTCATGTCCATAATTTCTAGGTTGCACTTGGCAAACAGCATGGTATAAGGAAAATTTATTCCTTTTATTTTATTTGTTTTATTCCACTATAGTAGCTTTCGCATTCACTGAGCCAGTTAAAGAGGGTAATGGTTTGGCTTTTCATCTGCATCATTTTACATTTTTTTAAAGTTTAGTTTTCCTTGTTCAGCTTTTTCCCTCCACCCTTTTCTCACATTCTCATCTTGCTAATGGATTTTCCTTCTTTCTAATCCTCATGTGTTTGTAAATTCACTAGTTGAATCTAAGGCAGGAACGTCATTTCATGAGGTGCATCAGAGATAATACTCTACAAAATAGTCTGGGGGAAAAAAGATAATTCAAAATGAGTTTGTGGTGAGAGATAACAGGGCAGAAAACAACAGTAAGATCATTCACACAGAGAAAAGTTGCTGAAGTTAAGGTATTTTTGTAGAAAACTTCTGTTTCGTCTTCTAAAAACTTCTTTGTTGAAATGGAGTAAACCTCTCGTGTTACATGTTGTACCTCCTTTTTGCTATTGAACCTTTATGCAGGGATAAGTAGGCATTAGATAATACCACTTATACACGAAATAGGCTATTTATTAAAATATGCCAGTCCTTTATTTCTTTGGCACCACTCCACAAGACTACCAAAGCTAATCTATATTGCTAATCCACTCATTACCACAACACATTTCACTGTTGAACATCTCTTGCTTTACAGGCTAATTAAGTTTGTTGCCATCACTTTTTAAAGCCAGTCTTAAATAGTATTATAGAAGAGAGGGATCAATATTAAAAAAAATCAAATCCGTTTCAGACCTCAAATAATAATGCACCGTGGAAAATTAATTGGCTCTTTCATAGGCTCAGGATCTGGATACAGATCTAATCCATGCATAAAAGGGGTTTTATGCACCACTGTATACTGACCCTCCTGTACCTGTTTAAGACTCAAAATCAATACAGAATAGAGGGTGAACCTGGAGTGGGGAAGGTTGGGCCAGTAACAGGGGGACCACACATTTTTCCTCGCTAGCTCTATGGAGATTACTCAGAAAAGGTAGTTCAACTGTAGTCTATATTACATTTCTCTTAAGACCTCTCCACACCAAGGAATGTCCCTTCAAGAGTGATTCTGGGGATTGTCATTACCAGAGGATGGCTTGCAAAGGGGGCCTGACTTGCCAAGGAGATCAGAGAGTTTAACAGAGACATAATTTTCTAGGATTATGCTTCAGGAGGATCTCAAACTACTTTGTCCTCAGAGGAAGGGGTGGGGGGAGAGGGGAACCACAGCCCATTCTGTGGACATAAATTCCATCCCCTCAGAATGGTTTGTGGGAAACCTCATGAGGAAATCCTTGCGGAAATTTTCTTCACACCAGGATCCCCCATAGGTATTTTCATGGGACTGGATGACCAGGGCATCTTAACATGCTGTAACATCAGCTTCTTTCATATTGATATTCATAAAAATTGAGAGGACTGGTAACAATATCCCATTGGATGTTTTAGATTGGAACAGTCTGCCAATGGTAGTCACATCATTTAAGACATTAAAACTGGACTAAACAAAGTCCTGGAGCATATGCGAATATTTAAAAAAAAAGAAAAAACAAAGAAAAAAACTTCAGGCATCAGACAAAGTCCATAAATTTTGTACGTGGGAGGTTCTTGTTGGGAGTTTAGGTTCAGATACTGCATACATATATATTTTTGTCATCACTGCTTTACTTGGATATGAAAATGATACAATATACATTGAGAAAAGTTAGAGCATTTGTTAATTCTGAACAGAGAGACCAGTTGAATAAGACAGTGGAGTAACTGTGTTATGCCATATATTCAAAAGCATGAGAAGGTCTTAGAAGTGGTAAAGAGGAGGAGCAACTACAATGTTGTGTAACAGAAACTAAATATTGTTTCTGATCTTAGTCCAGCATCTCAAGCTAAAACAACTTGCGCTTCTTCAGAAAAAAATTATTGGAGAAATTTTTCCAACTGCTCTTTGCTTCCCAACAAAACTCAGGGGACTGCGAAGGAAGAAGTCATATTTTCTAAGTAATGATTTATGCCAGGCATTTATTGCCAGTTTTTTTTGTTTTTTGTTTTTTGAAAAAACAATGTTTAATTCTGAAATGGAAGAAAAAGTGGACTATCCATTAAAGCAATAGGCTGCATAATTCCTTGTAACTGTTGTTATTGTACTTTCAGAGTAGTTGTAATCATGTTGGTCCAAGGATGAGAGAGACAAGGTAGGCAAGGTAATATCTTTTACTGGACTACCTTATACCTTCCACCAACAGAAGCTGGTCCAGTAAAAGATATTACCTTGCTTATCTTGTCTCTCTCATTATTGTATTATTACATATTTCTTAAGCACCAATAGTACAAAATACTGACAATTTTGACTTTGATTTTAAGATGGCATTGCCTATTAGTGATAAAAACTGAATTTACCAAAGTAGTTTATGATTAATTGTATTTTCTCTGTGAGTTATATATATTGCAAGTAGAAACTGATGTTAATTTAAATTCCAAATTAAGCTTCCAATGCTACAGGAATTAGTTCTGATAACTTACCAAGTAGTTCTTACTTCGGAGTCATTTCTGAATCAATGTGCCTGTCTGGTGCTGGACTAGATTCTATATTCAGTTACAGTGATATAAATATAGTTACTTCAGTAGAGGTGCCCGAGGATTACAGCAACGTAACTGGTCAGAATCTGGCCTGCTGTCTTTCACATGACATGTAAAACTGAGATCCTAACTTCTTTTGTCAGTAAAGATTCCATATCACTTTTCTGCATAGTAGACACATTATATATCAGTTGTCCTGGCCAAACTGTAATTTAGATAATATTCTACCCCTGAGTTCCTCCTTCAGATTCAATTAAAGAGGATATTATTTTTTTACTTCCTGACCTAACCTGGTGGACACACTGTTAAACTACTATTGCATTTCACTTTAGAGGTGGCTGCATTTTAGTGGTTGGGCAATGTAGTCCCTACCACTTATATCCCTAACATGCATGTTGTGAAGCTTAACTAACAAATGTTTGGAATTCAATTGTAGGCATCTCGGTCCCAGGATATTAGAGAGACAAGGTGGATGAGGTAATATCTTTTATTGGACCAACTTCTGTTGGTGAGAGAGAGAAACTTTCAAGCCACAAAGAGCTCTTCTTTAGTTCTAGGGGTATGTCTACACCACCCGCTGGATCAGTGGATCCCCGAGTGCTCCCCCGTCGACTCCTGTACTCCATCTTGGTGAGAGGCGCAGGCAGAGTCAACGGGGGTGCAGCAGCAGTCGACTCACCGCGGTGAAGACACCACGGTAAGTCGATCTAAGTAATCGATTCCCCCCCCCCAGTGTAGACCAGGCCTAGGAAAGGTATTCCAAGCGTCACAGCTACATGCAAGATGGAACAGATTGTTTAGCGTAAGTAGTTAGCACATAACTCTGATAGACACTAAAAATCATGGACTGAACAGAGACACTGGATTTATGGCTTATTACAACAATCTAACCCTCTAATCCCCCTTTTTGTCCTATGACTGAAGAGGTATTAATGGGTCACTCTACCTTGAATGATCCCTTAGAACATGTACTAACTACTTATGCTAAACAATGTGTTCCATCTTGCATTTAGTTGTGACCCTTGGAATACCTTTCCCAGACCTGAAGAAGAGCTCTGTGTGGCTCGAAAGTGTCTCTCTCTCACCAACAGACGTTGGTCCAGTAAAAGATATTACCTCACCCACCTTGTCTTTCTAAATGTTTGGAAAGCACTTTGAGATCCTTGAATGAAAAGAATAACTAGAAACAAAAAAGTATTAATATTTAATAACTGCTAAGGTTGGATAGGCACAAAGACTGGAGAAAGAGACTTCAGTGATGATTCCCACTGCCCTCTTCCTCAACCCCCTCCCTAGTTAGCCGTGTGGACTATAATAGGTACCAAAATCTCTTGTATGTAATTGGCACGCCTCTAGTACTTAGATGAATGTAGAGCAGTATGAAAATGCCTGAGTGCCTAAAATACCTGAAATTTGTCAACTAAATAAATAGCCTAATTTTCAGGGATAGTGAGCACTCAAAACTGCAACTAAAATAAATCTGGGTTTTGTGTATACGTGGAACGTAGGACCAAGCCCTTTGCTTTTTTGTTTTTTTTAAGATACAAGTAACCTAAATGGCAAACAATTTTCTAATTCTTCTTAACACATTTTGTAGGGGGGGGGGAAACCACCAGGAAAATCAACTTATCTATGGCACAATGTAATGTGACATGATGTGAAAAACTTTTTTCCTTTTTTTCAAGAATTCCTGAAGAATCCTGTCTCCTTATAAGAGGCCTTGCTAGTCACTACCAATTGAACTCAGTCTTCTCTCAGCATGTCCTACTTTTCACTTTGGCTATGTAGAAAACTGGGTCAAGCATTTGCTTTCCCTGTTGTTCCAATCCAGAGGCCAATGTCTTTAAAATATCTGAAAACTGACTTTGGCATTTCTTTTGGCTAAACAGCTTTCAGTGGATTAGACTAAGTATGGAAGCACCCTGACTTTTTCCCTATTACTCCCCTAGGGAAGTGTCAGAAATACCAGGACACAAACAGCAGAATAATTTCAAAATGTATTGATTTTTCAAGCTGTACAGCAACCCCAGCAGCAACATCAATGTTTCTGCGCGAATAGCTATTCCAATAGTTATACAAATAGCGTTACATAAAAATACACATTTCCTTGTCTGTACAACCAAGTCGCCCTTCCAAGATCATCCATCAAGTACAGGAAGCTGCATTCAGTGCTACTTATATGGAAATGGCTGTGCTTGATATGATTTTTTCCCCATCATAATAAAGTTAATTAACATGCCACTTACATCTGTGAAAATAATAGTGTGCTAAATCCATGTGTGACTCTGCAAAGTAATTTGTATGTAAAAGTAGGTATGTTGTGTCACTAAACTGAGCCCAATATCACAGATGTAACTGCATAGTTTGGAATTATTTACATACTTCCTTTGCCAGGCACTTTGGCAACACCATCAGTTTTTGGGAGTCAGACTGCCAGGGTGAATCTGAATGAACCACTCATTGCCAACCACTCTGTGGGTACCAAGCAGCTTCCCATCATCTGCAAACACCTTGGGACATACCTTGAACTGGGATAAGCAGAAGAAAAGTATTAGGCATCTTTGCAGTTTCCAAAATAGCTGGCAAAAAATTTGAAGTACCAATATGGTCTATAGGCATACAAGGGATCAATCAAATATAATAATTCTGCAGAGCAGAAGGTTGTGCATGTTTAAGGGAGCCAGGAATCTGGAACTCCATCCTCTTTTTCTTTTTTTTTTTTTTGACTGTGTGCAATCAGGCTGTCTGCCATACATTTAAAGTTGGAGGGGAGAGAGATGGTTAGGCTCTGCATCTGTGGCTACCCAAAGAGATGGGGGCAATATTATATTGATGCATAGGTACGCAATATTCAACACTGGTACTGTAACTCATACATTTACTTTGCTGAGATTTCAGTAGAATTCTATGGGGGCACAGATTAGGAGAGGTTTTGGCTCATTATGTGACTGGGAGTCTGCATGTGAATTTGTAATGTAGAACCACTACAAACTAGTTACATGATGAACGGAGTGAAAGATACAGTTTGTTATTTGTCTGTGGTTTTGCCTATTATGTATTAGGTTCTTTCCAGACAGGCAAAAAGTTAAAAGTCCCTGCCCCAAAGAGCTAACATTCTGAAGATAGACAAACAAATAGACAGAAGTTAGTGGTAATGGGAAACATGAGAGTATGCTATTAAATCTCTGTCTCTGACCGGTATCATTGCAAGTTAGAACAACTTGTAGAATTTACCCAGCAAAGTGTCTTTCTAGGATCCCTTATCTATTATAGCAGCTGCCCGTCTCCTGCTACAGAATCCAGCGCATAGCAAGCCTGACCAAGTTACACCATGAAGTTTTTATTAGTATTAGTTACCTTTATTTCTGAAGTGCTTTAGATGTACATGGTACTTTACAAATACAAGGTCTTTGCCCCAAAGAGCTCATAATTTAAGGGTCAGACCGTGTGAGGTATAAGGCACCCTCAAGTTCTAGTGAAGACTGAATTAAGGGCACCCAGCACCACCAGATAGGCTCTGTGTTAGACAATATACAAAAGAATGGATGGATATTTTAACATCTGTTGTTGATGTTTGGTACAATTCCTGTAGTCACTTCTTACAAGATTTTATAAAATAATTATCTGCCTAGTTTCAAACCTTAGCGCCCAAAGCCATACCATCGGAGTGCCTCACACTATAAAGACATAATGGCAATCTCTCGATCTCTCTCTTCCTTCTATGGAGATAAATAATTTTTTAAAATATAAAATGTGTGAGTGAGCTGGTGTATGTACTATTGGAGGATAACTCAAAGAGCTGGGTTTGAAATTTAATTCTGAATGCAGTAGGGGTGGAGGAACAGTTTACTCATTACAACTCTGTGGGTTCAGTCTGAGAGGAAGCACCTGCTCCTGAACCATTTAAGTGCATTTCTGTTCATTCTTTCAGCCTCTTGAAGGCAGAACAGGTATTTGATGATCAATTCCTCTAAATGGGACAGACAGTTCCAGCAGGACGCACTTCCATTGTGGAAACCAAAGAACAGGTGCCCTCTCTGTACCTTGCCCTGGTCTGAAACCTGATTAGGAGAGATCCAGGCTGTTGGATGTAGATGGTGGTGTTGAAGGGTATTTTTAGCTAGCTTCTCATTTAATTTGCTTCGATGGTTGGAAACTGGGTGATAGTTTGCAAGGTTACTGGTATCAAGTGGCAATTTCTTTAATATAGTTCAGATTATTGAGTGTTTTAAAATGAGAATTAGATTTCCCTCTTCAAAGGAGTTGTGCAGTCCAAAGGTTTGATTGTCAGGAGTATGGGATAGCCATGTTATTTACAAATGGCAAAGCAATAGTAAACACTTAACCTTGGAAATTCTGAGTTTCAACTATTTTTCTCCCTTTGCAGATGGGAGGCAATTTGGCCCCATGTTAGGAAAAGAATGACAGCAAGATTAATAGAGCCTCCAAATCTGGAAGACTTAAAAAATTTAATGAAAGGATTTGTTTTAAAACATGGAAAAATTAGATATGCCAAACTGACTAATATCTAGGAAATGTTAGAAGATTAAACAAAGTAAAATATGAGTTTAATTATCAATTATAAAGGAAGAACATGTCTTTTTTACTTTAAATACATTTTTTATGAGATGGGACTAATATGGAATATTCATTTTGAATCTTGTAAATCACATGCCAGGCTACACTAATGAGGCAGATGGAAGGCATATTAACTACTGTACTTATCCTAAAAGAATGGGTGAGGTGTTCTGTAACTTTCAGAGAAAACACTAAGGGGAAACAATTTTAAAATCCCATCTGCTCTAATTTATATATTCTGACTAGCAGGCATTGGAGAAACTTCTAATGATATCAGAAATCATTGTGGCATCTGGAAAATCTCTAGAAACAGATTAATTTTCTAGAGTTGACGTAAGCATATCTCCCATGTTAGCCATGCTATTTTGTGCAAGTCGTCATTATACGTATTCTCGGTAGAAAATGTATATTAAAATACTGGTATAATGCCAGTAGTTTATATTTAGCAAAGGGAAAAGTAGAAAAGGCTGTCAGTTAAAAAAAAATCCTTGCATGAAGGAACATAGCAAGATAGTGTAAACTCCCAGTAATGGTAATTGGGATCATAACTGCGGGCTTTGAAATAGAAACAAGAAAAATTTGATATAACTAGAGAGGGAAATTATTTTTTACTTCTAAAATCCCTCTAGATACTTTGTATTCATCTGCTGAAGATCTCCGCTATGATTTTAATTTAAGTACTTCAGCATCTGCTGTTTGTATCCTCTATGTCTAAAATCCTGGCATGATATTCCGGTGCATGAAAAGTTTATTAGGGCACTGCTGTAAACTCAATGTTGTTTTCAGCTATAAATTCTTCTGCTGAGGTCTCGTGAGTAGATACTGACATATAGCCATTATTTCCATGTGTCAATATTAACCAATGTGTCTGAGGAAGTGGGTGTGGGGGGGGGGAACCTAATGGCACTCATACTGCTGCAGCAGATAACTCAGAGATACGTGCTTGATTTTGTCTTTACAATGTTAATAGAGTTTATTTCATACACACAGTATTATATATATAGTATAATAAATTTGTTAGGCTCTAAGGTGCCACAAGTACTCCTGTTCTTTTTGCGGATACAGACTAACACAGCTGCTACTCTGAAACCAGTATTATATCTGTAGATTCTGGAACAGATATGTTGGTGAGGTGACACAACATGATCCATTATTCAGGTTAGAAATTTTGTTCTGCTGACACAGTAATTCACATTGATGTGTGACATCTCTTGCAAGTTGTCATTAAATTAGAATGTTGACATGAGTTAATGTGATAGCATGAAATAATCAGCTTTGCTCTCTCCTAATTATTTGGGGTCCTTGAAGTATTCACCCCTTTTATTCTGAGGCAGTTTTCCTCTTTATAATCTCAGTCTCTTTCAACTCATCACATATGAGTAGGTTTAAATGTAATTTAATCTGACTCACATAAATTCAGAAACAGAAGATGACATTTTTAGTTTCCATTTTCTCGTACAATAAACTATTTAAAAAGCAAGAAAGAGAGGCACAAGAGTGGGTGGAAAGCAAGAAAGTAGAGGAGAGAAGAATCACTTGTTTCCTCTCAAATCTGGTTCCTAGAAAATCAAAATATTTGCTATAAGACTCATAAGGTAGGACCAGATTTTCAAAGTTGGACATGTGTTTGCTGTTTTTGTGTTCTTCAAAGCAGACTAAGATTTCTATGGCATCTAACAAATCCATTATTTAATTAGAATGTTAACCCTTCCTTTCCAGCGGGTTGGGGAAGATATTATAGTCAACCCACCCACATCTTTTCAGACCAAAAAAACAAAACAAACCCACACACATTGGCAGGCCTTGTAAGGTGATACACTGTTCTTAAAAGCAACTAGAGCCTGATAAAGCCACATGTGTTGATGTGTCATTCCTAGGCTACGCTCTAGCCAATCCACAAGTCAAGAGCTGCTCTGGTGACTCTCAGGGCAGGTATATAAGCCTCACAGAAGAAACAGCAGCTCAGTCTGCTGAACATCACTCCCTGGTCTGGAATTCTCCCTTGCTTGTTAGTGGTAACAGACTCCACAAGCCCTAGCCGACTCCAGCTTTGCTCTTGCTCCAGTCCTGCTCCTGGTCCAGCCTTGTTCCAAAAGCACACTGGGCTCCTGATTCTGGTTCTGACCCCCCATCCCAAGCTTCAGCTACTAGGCCTGACCTTCCCTAACACGGTTTCTAAAAGACTTAGCTTTGTAGACAAGGAAATGAAAACCCCATACCTTCTTGGGGAGTAATCCAATGTTTTAAAGAGCAGTAGAGCAGAAAGATGGTACAGTGGTTAGGGTTTCAGCCTGGGTCTTAGATCAGAGAATCAAACATCAGTCTTCCATCACAGATTTAGGGCCAGATTCTCAAAGGTATTTAGGTACCTGAAGATGCAGCTAGGTGCCTAGGTGAATTTTCAAAAGTGCCTAAACAGGTTGATTTAATTGATTTCTATGGGAAGTGGGCATTTAACCTGCTTAAATGCTTTTGAAAGTCCCATTAGGTGCCTAAACACCTTTGGGAACGTAGACCTTAATCTCTGGGCCTCAGCTCCAGGTTCATTGAACTTTACAGAATACTTGACCTCAATAACTTGTGTAAAATTGAGATGTTAGTACTTCCCTATCTCAGAAGCATGTTGTGAGGATAAATGCATTAGATTGAGTAATGGGGGCCATATAAGTACCTAGAGACAGATTATGCATAAATAAATCTTGATTAAATATAGGCCAAAGCCTAAACTTGCATGCATGATTTGCTAATGAAGTTATAATTGTCTGTGCTAATTAAGCAATCAGTTGCATGTCCATCTTTTGATAATAAATTCTAGTATGTCTTGCTAATCAATGGTATATCAGCTAATAAAACCTAGAATTTCTGACTTATGGTCCCATGTAAAAACTGCTACACCAAACTGCTTCCAAAATGTGACTGTACATTTCAAGAGACTGCTCCCTTTGCTTAGATTTATATCTGAACTTGTTTATAGACTCACTGATGTATGTTCACAGAATCATAGAAATGTACGGGTGGAAAGGACCTTTAGAGGTCAGCTAGTCCAGCCCGCTGCACTGAGGCAGGATGAAGTATACCTAGACCATCCCTGAAGGCTGTTTCTCTAACCCAGGGGTCCCCAAAGCGGTGCCTGCGGGCGCCATGGCTAAGTCTAAGTCTAAGTGCGCCCGCATACTGGCCAGCGGACGAGCATCCGCCAAAATGCTGCCGACAAGCAGCGTCATCCAGAGGCATCGCCAGAGACATTTCAGCAGCAACGCCTCTGGATGACGCTGCTTGTCGGCGGCATCTATTGACGTTGCCGCTTGTCGGCGGCATTTCGGCGGATGCTCGTCCGCTGCCACGGTCCTCCGTGGCTCGTCGTCTGGCCACTGCTCTAACCTGTTCTTAAAACCCGCAATGACGGAGATTCCACAATCTGATTTAGAAGCTTATTCCAATGCTTAACTATCCTTATCGTTTTCCCCAATACCTAACCCAAATCTTCCTGCAGATTAATCTGATTACTTGTTGTCCAATCTTCAGTGGACATGGAGAACAACTGGTCACTGTCCTCTTTATAACGGGCCTTAATATAGGTAAAGGCTAATCAGGTGCCTCCACGATCTTCTTTCCTTAAGAATAAACATGCCCAGGTGTTTTAGCCTTTCCTCATAGGCCAGATTTTCTAAAATTTAACATGTGTGTTGCTTTTTTCAATTTGTCCACATCTTTCCTAAAGTGTGGCACCTATAACTGAACACATTACTACAGTGGAGCCCTCACCAGTGGTGGGTAAAGCAGGACAATTATCTCCCTTGTTTTAAGACATTCCCATTAGTACACTCCACAATGTTTTCAGCCTTTTTAGCAACTGCATCACATTGTTGACTCGTATTCGATTTGTGATCCACTATAGCTCCCAGATCCTTTTTCAGCAGTACTACTGCCTAGACTGTTATTCCCCAGTGTGTAGTTGAGAGTTTGATTTTTCTTTCCCAACTGTAGTACTTTGCATTTGTCTTTATTGATTTTCATCTTGTTGATTTCAGACCTATTTTCCAATTGGTCAGGGTTATTTTGAATTCTAATCCTGCCCTCCAGAGTGCTTGCAACATCTCCTAGCTTGGTATCATCCACAAATTTTATACGCATAATCTCGACTCCATCATTCAAGTCATAAAAATATTGACTAGTACCAAAGCCCAGTGGGATCCCACTAGACACATCCTCTCAGTTTGACAGCAAACCATTAATAACTACTCTTTTAGTATGGTCTTTCGATCAGTCGTGTGCATCCACCTTATAGTAATTTCATCTAGACCATGTTTCCCTAGTTTGCATATGAAAATATCACATGGGACAGTGTCAAAAGCCTAACTAAAAATTAAGATATCACCTCTACAGCTTCCCCTTATCCACTAGGCCAGTAACCCCATCAAAGAAGGAAATTAGGTTGGTTTGGCATGACTTTTCTTGGCAAATTCATGTTAGCTATTCCTTATAACCCTATTATCCTCTAGGTCGGAGCTTAAAAACTGATTGTTTAATAATTTGTTCCAGTATCTTTCCAGGTATCGACTGATATATAATTCCCCAGGTCCTTTGCGTTCCCCTTTCCAAAGATAGGTACTATGTTTGCTCAGTCCTCTGGGACCTCACCTATCCTCCATGAATTCTCAAAGGTAATCATTTATGGATCTGAGATCGTTTCAGCTGCTTCTTTAAGTACCATAGGGTGCATTTCATCAAGCCATGCTGACTTGAATACATCTAATTTATCTAAATAGTCTTTAACCTTTTCTTTCTCTATTTTGGCTTGCTTTCCTTTCCCCTTGATGTTAATAATAATTGTGTTAAATATCTGGTCACAATTTACCTTTTTAGTGAAGACAAACAAAATAGGCATTAAACACCCGAGCCTTCTTGATGTCTGTAGAACTGGAAAAATAAGTCAGATTAACATGGTTAAAAAGTTGCATCTTATTTCCACTTTGAATGTTTCTAACTTCATCTTCCAGCCACTTGCTATTGTTATGCCTTTGCCTGAAAGATTGAGCCCCTAATATCAGAATTTAGCTTTGTGGTATAAGATAAGACGTGAGAGAGAATGATCACAAATGTTAGTCATGTTGCTTAATGCTGTTCTGGAAGGTGTTCAGATAATATGGTGATGAGGGCAATATAAGTACCTACAAAAATAGACTATTACCTTAGGTTTACCTAATTCACTGCATTTAGCTGTATTATAGACAGAAATATTAAGTAAATTGTAGTACAAAAGAAATTTTAAAAAGTAGTATTTTATAACAAAACAATAGTCTTTTAAGTGAATTCTTCTGTGTTCTAATAGTTCAACATCACTGAAAAAAATGCAAGTAAATATAAATTTTGTCCTGAAAACAAAGTGTGTGGTTATCAGTTGTTTTTTTTTTTTTTTTTTTTTTTAGTTTTTGCTAACACATCATAAACTCATTTTAACAACTGGGATTCCCAGCAATTAGCCTACTGGAGTAAATACAGCTGCCAAAGCAAAATTATGTCTAGAATTCCAAATACACAAAATTAACCCATCAATGGATGATGTATTGGAATTAAGGAAACAGTATGTGGTTTTCAAACTCTGTGGAAAATTAACCAATTTTTTATCGCAAAGCTAAATCTGAAGAATTTAAACTTTTTTCCAATAAATCAACTTATTTAAATAGCTACAATTTGTATAAAAAGAGGACATATTTGTATAGAATACTGTTTTTTAAAAACAATATTTTTATTTCATAGGAGGTTTGGGGATTAACACACAGAATAGACGAAAGATGATATTCTTCTACAAGAGGCATCTCAACATACAAACGTGATATTCATAGCCCAACATCCCCCCCCACAAAAAAGTTGTCATTAAATCCAATTTAAGGATACATTCTTTGATCCAAATGAAAGATTTCAGTAGATTGTGGCCTAACCATGATTTGGAGTCTTTATTTGTGTGTGTAGAGCACAAGTTTACCCTGAGGGGGAAAAAACAGCAAGATGTTTCTCATTAGAAAAGCCGCATGGTTACTGCCACAGCTGCAGCTCTGGTTTCATTCCAGAGTTTGAACTCCCAAGAGACACAGTAAAGAACAACTATAGCCAGTATGGCCCAAATGTTATCACCTCCTAAATACAAAATCGACACAGGAAGAAGGAAGAAGTTTGATTTCTTCACTAGAAGAAAATCTTCATTTCAGCAAAATAAACAATGTTATACAGTTAAACCACTGTTAAATAAAACAAGTTTCTTAAAAAAAAAAAAAATAGAACTTTTCAAGACTTTGAAAGTTTCTGATTTTTCCATTCATTCCAATTGTGTGATGCATTTCCTATATCAGGCTATCTACTTCCAAACAGGAGACCCAGGCTGATTCAGTACTATATCAGCAAAATGTCAGCTACCACTAAGAGACAGTTACAACTGTTTAATTCTTTTTTACCACAGAACCCATACATAAACAACCCACATCTATAGATACCCCATGTGTATGTACATGTCCCCCCCACCAAAAAAACAGTGGTTATATCCATGATCCATGCAGGGCCGGCTCTGGCTTTTTTGCCGCCCCAGGCAAAAAAGCCTCTGCCCGTCCCCGTCCCCCCCGCGGGGGGGGGGGTGGAGCCCGGGGGCGGTGAGCCCCGGCGGGGGCTCCGCTCTCCCGCCGGGGGGAGGGCGGCCGGAGCCCCGGGGCGAGGGCGGCGAGCCCCGGCGGGGGCTCCGCTCTCCCCCCGGCGGCCGGGGGGAGGGCGCCGGAGGGGAGGGCGGCCGGAGCCCTGGGAGGAGGGCGGCGAGCTCCAGCGGGGGCAGGGCGGCGAGCCCCGGCGGGGGCTCGGCTCTCCCCCCGGCGGGGGCTCGGCTCTCCCCCCGGCGGCCAGAGCGCCGGGGGCAGGGCGGCGAGAGGGCAGCGAGCCCCGGCTGGGGCTCGGCTCTCCCCCCAGCAGCCGGGGGGAGGGCGCGGGGGGGAGGGCGGCCAGAGCGCCGGGGGGAGGGCGGCGAGCCCGGCTGTGGCCCCGCTCTCCCCGGCGGCCCGAGCGCCGCGCCGCCCCCCCTCCAGGTGCCGCCCCAAGCACCAGCTTGGTTGCCTGGTGCCTGGAGCCGGCCCTGATCCATGTTATAAATTATATAACAAAATGATAAAATGTATTTATCATGAACTTTTAACCACTTTATTTGTATTCTGCCCACTAATCCATCTCTCCTCAGACTACTAACAAGCCAAACCTCCGAACACTTCAAACAGTCAGGAAGCCTCCACTGGTGGGGGTCTGTGGGACCCAGACTGAAACATAAAGGTGATTTACAGAAAGAAAATAATTGAATAATTGGGCTCAGGAGATTTCGTTTTGAAAGGGATGTTTGAAAGGGTTTTGTTCTGGGATGAAGACCATGGTCAACAATGCCACTCCTATGACACAGTGAAATTTTCTAGCATAAGGATAAAGTTTGTCTACACAGGAGACAGAGTTTTCTCGGGGATCGTCTGAGACTGTGGAACAAACTCCTACAGGATCTAAGGACCATCACAGACTTTGCCAAGCACAGGACTCACTTATTCTAACTTGCCTTCTCTAAGCTAAAAACATAAGCCCCGGTGGCTCCTCTCTTCCAAAAAAAACCCCAAACAAAAATACCCCCCCCCCCCGAAGAAAAGTACTTATGTATATTGAGGGGAAAGGTATTAGCCAAAAGTAGGTCCATAAGATATTGAAAATAGCTCATATTGAGCATCCTTTAAAATCTGTCTTCAGTAAGAAAAAATTTGTAGGAATGATCCAGCAATCAGCTTCTGTATATTTTGGTTTGATGGTCTTTCCACTTTTCCATTTCTATTACAGGTTTTCATGGTTGCCACAAATCTCTCTCTAATGTATTTTGTCTTGTTCTGCTAAACCTGCCACTTCTATTCTTTATATGGCTGAGTGAGTCATTCTAGAGTCAGTGCCTCCTAAAACCATCAGAAGAGCCCCCCCTTGCAAATGGCTGATGTCAGTCCCTTATAGCACTACAAAGGCGGCATTAAATCTGTTATAACTAAGCACTTAGGCAGAATTGGTAATTAACAGACAGCAGACTAGACTGTTTGTACAGCACCTAGCACAATGGGGGTCGTAATTTATGACTAGGGCTCCTAGTTGCTACAATAATACGAATCTGGATCTTAGTTTCACCTGACTTCAATCAATCTACACCAAAGTAACCAAGTTCAGAATCTGGCCCAATCTTTTTGATCAGAAAAGAGAACCTTCATGGAAAGTAGAACAACTGGTCTTAGACTGGTTCTAGTGATGCTCTCCTGATCAAATGTAACTGTGAAGAGATAAATCTGTTGTACATTACTGCTGCAGGTAGTAATTTGTTTTGAACTCAAAAACAGCAGCAAAGAGATTTTGTATATGTTGTATAGCAATTAAAATATTGAAACAATTTTTTAAAAGCCTGGAGGGGAAGAAACAGTGGAAAGAGAGAATGGAAGGGAAAGGATTTACTTGCCATATTTATCACAAAGTTTTCCCCTAACTGCACACTTTAATGATGCCACTGGATTTTCTTTCATTTAATTGCTGCTCTATCAGTCTTAATTGTAATTTACCAGGGCATGAGTTTGCAGGAAAAATCATTGTTTTCCCTCCAAATAGCTACCGCAGGTCCTTTTTCTGTAAATCGTGGTGATGGCATAACTGTTAACAACTTTAGAAAGGGATACAAAATAGCTCCATTTACCTGGCATATTAAAATTACAGTTGTCAGTTTTTAATGCCTCTGATATCTTTTAATCCTCCACATGTTGTAGAACAAGCTAAGCTTTGCTTCCAGGATCCCGCCAGGATGCTCTGATACAAAGATGTACATCCAATGAAACCTAGAGAGAGAAAAAAGTCTTTCATGTACTTAATGCATCAAAATAACTCCAAATGTATTGTGTCAGAAATTAACTGTTCTCCTTCATAGATGCCCAGAGCAAGGAGAAAACATCATCATTACATGTTATACTGTCTAAATGAATATGTATAATCCATACTGTGTACTCCAATCATTTAATTTTTTTACTGATGTAATTGTAAAATATGTTCCTCTTGCAGTCTTAAATGGGAATGGAACAGATGGTAAAACTTGATTAAGGAGTAATTTGTCCATTACTCCTTGGACAAGGAGTCTATGTTGCCAATGATTCCTCACTCTAACATATCTCATTACAAAGCGATTGTGATTTGGTGGGATAGACTGAAAGGTAGTAGACCTTGAGGAAAAGTTTACGATCCTAGGGAATTCACTGTGGCAAAGTTCAACACAGCAGGGCTCCTCTATATTAGATTTCTGAGAAATCAAGAACAATCAAGAGAGATTTACGCTAAGATTTTCTGCCTTTTCTGACTTTCCAGAGTTGCTTGACAGAAAGAATATTCACATACAAACAATATACTGGTATGTCACACACAGTAATAAATATGGAAGTGTAACTCAGCATGAGTATCTTTGGACAGAAATCTCTGAGCTTTTTAGAAAGTTTCACTGACCCTTAACTGTTTTTCATTGTGGCAGGATAGTGTTTAAAAAAAAAAAAAAAAAGCTATAAAGATTTTATAAGTTACTTGTTAGAAGTATGTTTAAGAGGTGTATAACAATATTTTGGTTTTCATTGTTGTACCATTCTATATTATTAGACATTACAGTAAGTTTGAGTTTGTCTTCAGTAAAGATGTGGATGTTTTCTAACAACATAACAATGGAGATGCACATTCTTTTTGTGTAAATATAGCTGTAAGTCCAAAGGATCTATCCTTGGACTAATCTTAAGATATTTTTAATGATCCTGGAAAGAGGGATGAACGAGGAGGCGGCAAAATGTGCAGATGACAGAACTGAGATTAAAGACTGTGAGGGACTGCAAAAGGAATTGGCAAAACTAGTTGCACAACGGCAGATGAAATTCACTGCTGACAAAGGCAAAGTAATACACATTGAAAGGCATCATTTGACTTACTCATATACCTTACTTAGTTCTAAATTAATTATTTCAGCTCAGAGAAAAGACTCATGTTATGTGGACAGCTCAATAAACTTCTGTTCAATGCAGAGTGATGGGTTAAAAAAAACACGATCAAACCAAACAATAAGGATGCATAAAGAATAGTATAGAACAGGGATTGGCAACCTTTGGCCCGTGGCCCGCCAGGGTAAGCACCTCTGGTTTGTTTACCTGCCGCGTCCGCAGGTTCAGGCAATCGCAACTCCCACTGGCCGCGGTTCGCCGCTCCAGGCCAATGCGGGTGGCGGGAAGCGGTGGCCAGCACATCCCTTGGCCCGCGCCACTTCCCGCAGCCCCCATTGGCCTGGGACGGCGAACCGCAGCCAGTGGGAGCCGCGATCGGCCAAACCTGCGGACACGGCAGGTAAACAAACCGGCCCGGCCTGCCAGGGCATGCCAAAAGTTGCCAATCCCTGGTATAGAAAATAAGAACATTATAATGGCAATATATAAATTGATGATATCCCCTCACCTAGAATATTGTGTTCAGATCTGGTCACCAAATCTCAGAAAAGGAATGGCAGCAATAGGTAGGTAGTGAAAATTATTAGAACAGTGGTTCTCAAACTTTTGTATTGGTGACCCCTTTAACATAACAAGCCTCTGAGTGCAACCCACCCCCTTATCAATTAAACACTTTTTTATACATTTAACACCATTATAAATGCTGGAGGCAAAGCAGGGTTTGGGGTGGAGGCTGACAGCTCGCGACCCCCCACGTAATAACCTATTGACCCCCTGAGGGTTCCCGACCCCCAGTTTGAGAACCCCTGGATTAGAAACATGAAGACTACTGTATGATGAGAGATTAAAAGCATGAAGATTATTTAATTTAGAGAGTAGATATGATAAAACGTTGTCAATTAATGGTGTAGAGAAGGTAAATCTGGTGCTCCTACTTACTGTCTCATAATACTACAACAAGGAGGCATCCAATGAAACTGAAAGGCAGAAAGTTAACTGATAAGAGATTTATTTACATTAACCTGAGGAATTCACTGCCACAAGATATCATTGAGGTTAAGAATTTAGCAGGATTCAGAACAGGATTAGACTTTTATAATGATAATGAGACTATCCCTGGTTACATTGGGTAGGATGACTTATGTTGTGAAGATTTATAGCCCTTACATACATCAGCCACTAATTACAGAGGTTAGAGAGACACTTCCTTCATGCATAGGTTATTCCACAATTTTCTATTAGAGAGATCCTTGCACCTTTCTCTGAAGTAACTGGTACTCTCCTCCCAGCCCTCCCTACTTTGTCACCATTGATCATCCCACCAACCTCCCTGTCATTCCAGCCTAGAATCTGGGCACCATCTCTGGCCCCTTTGTGTCTCTTGACCCACACATCCAATGCAAGCTTTACTGCCCCCTCCCCACTTGTTGGATCATATTACTTGTATAATGTAGACCAGAGGTTCTCAACCTTTTTCTTTCTGAGGCCCTCCCCAACATGCTATAAAAACTCTACGGCCCACCTGTGTCAAAACAACTGTTTTTCTGCATATAAAAGCCAGGGCTGGCATTAGGGGTAGGAAGTAGGGCAACTGCCCAAGGCCCCATGCTACAGGCCTCCCCCCATGAAGCTACATATCTTAGGCTTCGCCTTCAGCCCTGAGTAGTGGGGCTCAGATCCCCAGACTTCAACCCTATGCAGTGGGACTTTGGCTTTCTGCCCTGGGCCCCAGAGAGTCTATTGCTGGCCCTGCTTGGCGGACCCTCGGAAGCCTGCTCGTGGCCCTCCCAGATGGCTCCGTACCCCTGGTTGAGAACCACTGATGTAGACCACAGAAAAAGTACATGTATGATAGAAAAAGAAGTTGCAAAGAAGAGATTATGAAAATTGTCAAATTTATTTCAGGAGCCCCTACTGACAATCTCCAGAGGAAGCCCTATCTTGTCTGAATATTTTCAAAGAGGCCTCCTCTTCTTCTAAGACACAACACTTCTAAGAAAGGGCTAAGAAATTTCCAAAACTTCTAAGGCAGTAGAAGATAAAATATTCTAGAACTGGGCTATTGGTGGTTATGTGAAGTCTAATTTGCTAGCAATATAACAGTGCTTACTTTATGCTGCATAAGTAAGTTAATTTACTTCTCAAAATGTGGAAATTAAAAAGTAATGTTTGATTTAGAAACTCAGACATACATACTACTAACTTCCAGAGGGAAAAAATATCAAATGAAAATTTCATCTAGAGAGCTACACATGTTCTAAAAATTTGACACTAAATACTTTTCTTTTTAGATTTCATTGGAACTAAAAGGCTGATTACTTGGTCTGTGGAAAATTGGACTAGCATTAGAAAATATACTGTAGGGAACAATCCTGCATTGGCAGAGGATTGACAAGATATCTTCCTGGGGCTTTTCCATCTTTGTTTACTATGACACTTTCCAACCTATGTAACTTTTCAGCCCTGTGCCAAAGTTCAACTAATTGTGTTCAGATATTCCCTATTTGTGAAAATACAGGAAAAGCACAACTGTGCAAAAGAGGAGAAAGGGCGATTTTAAATTAACTTTCCTATTTCTGACATAAGGCAGAGGTCTGCGTTTACTGTTATTTTGTCCGTTTTACTCCTTCCTCCATGCAAAAGTTGGCTGAGCAAGATCATTTTGGCTTATGGATACTTTTTCAGCATGCACTCACCTGGTGACGATGGAAAGATTTCGAACTGTGAAAAGTTTTCCAGCATTTAGCAGAATGAATCATGGAATCCAATATATTAGAGATGGAAAAGACCTCTTAGTTTCTCTGTTCCCTCCCTTTTGGCTGCAGGATTGCTCCTTGCGATGTATGGTCAGATCCTCAGGTACCCTGTGGCTGCTTCACACTGCACCCCCAGCAGCATCTGGCAACAGTGCCATGATAGAAGAGGGCCAAGGATATTCTCTCATTCCCTCTCCTAAAGGCTTTGTTCAGTCAAATGTCCTCTGAAGGCCAATGAGAGTTTTGCTTGAGTGATGTGAGAGAAATAACATATGTCAGGTAAAACAATAAAAAAAAGTCACAATACTTTCTTTCTTGCAGATCTTTACTGAACTGAGGCCAATATTAGCCATTTGTCTGCCCAACACTCAAACATTTTACAGTTCAAGAGTAAAAAATTAAAATAAAAATTTAAAATCCCTTTTGGGAGGGGTTGAGGGAAAGCTCTCAAATATTGTTCTTTTGATGCTGTTCTGCAGATGTTTTCCATTTCAAACTTTGTCTACAAACATTTGTTTATTAAAATTGATGTTGTTACCTAACTGGCTTGTACTTAAAGCCACTGCAAAATAAATGTTTTAAAAAATCCCACTTAGGAAAGATGCTATGAATCATTTTCATTTTTGCTAGTTCCAAAGTGTGTCACAATTTCTTTAACAGTGCAAGAATCTCTGAATTACTTCCAGGTTTTCATATTAATATCTGTGGAATCATCTGGAGTTCATCACAAATGGGTCTGTTTCTAGTATTAATGGTAACTTTTCAAACCATGCTTTATACACGGCATGTGGGTGCTTGATAGGAGCATTCTGCTTCTCAGCTTAGCCTCATTATCTAAACCGAACCAAATTCTAAAGGGACCACAGCTTCCTCTCTAAGTCTGGTATGTCCATGCAAAGCTGACCATCAACCAATATACAGTTATAGTTTTTCTACATATCAAGCGGCAGTAATATTTCATTTCCTGAGACACCGTGCTCTGCAAGAAAAAAAAAAAGCTACTATTGTCAGTGAAAAAGCTAACAATGGAATGTTTACCTCCTAGTGCAGGTTAGACTATTTTGTTCTATTAATCATGCAAAAAAAATGTATACAAAATATTTTGAGCCAAACTGTAGCCTTCTGTGTAAAAATCCATAGCGTAGGCAAAAGTTAGCATAGCATCCGTGGCATCAAGGCCACTGAAGTTCCTCTAATCATTTCATCCAGATTGGGTGGTTTAGTTGGGAAAGTGGCCCTCCTAGCCTGTGGATGTCCCAGGATTCAATGGGAAATTCTGCACATTTCAGGGTATCAGAAGAGGTCTAGTACATTAGAAGGATAGCCCCATGCCTCTGCACAACTTATTCCCCCAACAGCCTGGCTGCCTCTGAAGTTATGCTCCCATTGGTTTCCCCACTCATGTCTAGCCCAAACTCTGCTTCAGGGGACAGTCTGAGAGCATAAGACAAGAGTCCACAGAAGTTGAAGCTGACAGTATCGATATGATCTCACACAGGTTTGATGACAAGAATCTCACAATTTTTGCATTTGGAAGAGGAAGTTTCCTTGCTCTACAACAACTAAGGGAGCTTTTCCTCCTTGATTGCCCATCTAAAGCAAGGGGTTCCTATCACTATTGAAAAGGTGTTCTTAACTCCTCCTCTAATCAGCACTATGGGAGAATCTGCCCAGAAGGTCTCTTCTCCATGTGTAGGTGACCTTTTTAAGAACTTTTCTTGGCTGGCTGCGAGTGTGATCCCTGCAAGTAGTTTCCATGCCTTGGACATTCAGGGATGTTGGCTGCCTCTCTTAATGTCATTTCCAAGGTTTGGGTGGAACAAAGTCTGTGACTTCACCCCAGGCAAGCAGAATGAGGAGCACACAAGAGGCCATATTAGGCTTTACGTGGCCACCCCTTGGAATTTCCCCTTCAGAATAGGAAGCTGCTGCTGCTGCAGACCAGAAGGGGACAGAACCCCCATGGGGTAGCACCTGCAAAAGCATCCGTGGGCTCACAAGAGCATAAGGGAATAAAACGCTGCTTACTTAACAAGCAGCAATGTCTGAAAACATCCTCAACTAGGCATCCAGTGAAAAACTGCCCTCCAGGTTTTTAAGAAGCACCAATTGTTTGCTTCAACCCACCTCACAGAGTAGGTCTTTCACTACTCCCCTTTCTACTCACCTACTAGTGGCCAATTCTGTCTTCACACAATCTGAGCCCTATCTGTATGAGAGCCTTCTCAATTATAGCCCAATTGCAGTAAAAGCATTTTGATTTTCGGACTAGATTCATATGGGGATTTAGGGCATGTAAGAGGAGCCGGACTCACCCCTGCGGCACCTCCTGCTGGTTACTCCGGGGAATCAGCTCGTCCAGCGTCTGGAGCACCCTCTGCAGGCCGGTGATCCGCCTGTCCTCTTCTGGCACCCGTGTCCCTCCCAGGACCCGGTGCCCCTATTACTGGGATGCTGCTCCCTGGCAGTACCCCACAGATCTGGGTCTCCCCTCCCTGGGGAACCCCCACCCACTATCCCCACCTTGCCTCAGCACTAGGCCACTCATCATCGGCAAGGTTGGGTTTGGACCTGCTGCCTTGGCCTAGCCCTGGGCTGCCCTCTGCAACCCCCAGTATCCCTTGGCCTTCTACTAGGCCGCAGCCTGGGGCTTTCCAGGCTGGAGCTCCCCAGCTCCTCAGCCTTTCCCCAGCCCAGCCCTGCTCCACTCAGGTACCCTGTCTCCCTGCAGCCAGGCCCTTCTCTTTCTGAAGGCAGAGAGAGACTGCTGAGCTCCTGGCTCCCAGCCTCTCTGTACAGGCCAGCTGAGGCCTGATTGGGGCGTGGCCCAGCTGCAGCCACTTCCCCCAATCAGCCCAGTGGCTGCTTCTCCCTGCACCAGCCTTCTCCCAGGGCTGTTTCAAACCCCTTTCAGGCAGGAGCAGGTGTCCACCCCGCTACAGGGCACCATCCACAAAACCAAGGAGCAGGCAGTGTTGGTGGTCTCCTTTCCCTGCTCTCTTCTCTCCCAGGTGAATGTCCTATCCACCATATTAGTGGCTATTTTAAGGTAGGTGTGTCTCACGTGGAATCAATTCTGCTTTATAGAACATACTTGAACAGTCATTGGACCTGAGAGAGAATGACTCTACAGCCTAGTAGCTAGGGCACTCCTCTGAGAGGAAGTACACCTGGCTTCCAGCCCCTGCTCCAGATTCAAACCTGGGTCTCCAACATCCCTGGTGACTGGCCTAACCACAGAGCTTTTGGGCATAAGGGCATCTTCTCCATTTTGTGAGTGCCACTTAAATCCCCATGTGAATTTAGTCTGAAAAAAAAAATCAAAAGGTTTTGTTTTGATAATGTCCAAATGATGTGTTCAAAACAAAAGAATAAATTTCTGAAAGGTCAAAATGAATCATTTCAACATTCCTGAATTTTTTCCAGTTGAAACAATACAACAAAATCAACATGAATTCACAAAATGTTTTCTTCTTCTTCTTCTTCTTCTTCAACACTTAGCCGAACAGTCGGCCATAATGATAGTTTGCCATTTGGTCTGTTCCTGTGTGGCCGCAAGGACTTGATGGGCTGAAAGTCCGATGTTGGAACAGACTTGATGCACCCATGTAATAGGGCGCCTGCCTCTGGGCTGCCTCCACTCCTAGGTCGGTGGAATTGTATCCCAGATGGCGACAGACAAAATGTTTTGGTCAACCAAAGCATGCAATTTTCGGTGGCTAAAAAAATTTGGCCAAAATATTTTGCCCACCTCTATTCATAATCTCCTGCAAATATAATTATCTCCATTTTACAAAGAGGTTGTGACTGTCCCAAGTCACATAACCTGACAAAAGAACAAACCACAGATCTCCTAACTCCCGTTCAGTGCGCTAGCTGCTAGTCCATATTCTTCATGGGCTATTCTCAGACAAAGGTATCTGCTAGTATGGACATTACAGATACCTTCCTTACAGAAATGTCTTCTGTTGGAGAGTGAGCAAGTTGGGACCTCTGTCAATGAAGGAAGTATCTTCAGTTTGTCTTGCAGAAGATGGTATTTAGTTAAGATCCTGACTTTGTATACAACCAGAAAACAAAGAGTTCCACTTTCCCTAATATTTGTTTCAAGACCAAATATTGTTAGAAAAACAGCCAGTTTTATCATCTAGCTACACTGGACCAATGAGTGGAGATCAGATACTTATACCTCCAAGGGTCTACTCATACCTCCAAGGGTCTCAAAAATGTTTGAGAGCCTCCAGTACTAATGCTGTCAATGAATCATATCAAACATATGGCAAACATTCGAAGCATCCATTAAGTCCCCTCATAGGATCTTCAAAATACATTCTGCAAGAGGCTCCTGAGAACCTTACGTCTTTGCACGTTGGATTTGCACCACACCCACTGGAGATTTCCAATTCTTTCAACACATACTACATAACTGACAATCTCCTCAACCAGTGTAGTCTTTGGTCATTCTGGCTGCCATTGATCTAAACTAAGCAAGGAAACAAAAATTGGAGAAAGTAAATTATTACACTCCATTTTCATTTCTCCTGGTTGGGTTTATGTTGCCATATATTTAATATTTGTTCCCTCTGTAAGAATTGGCTCTTACTACTGGATACATCCCTTGAGTATTGTCCAGGTCAGTGGATGACTGGCAACAAGAAAAAAAATATGGTTTCTTTACCTATAATTTTTAATTTCATAGTGAAAAGCCTGCAGTGGGTCTGAAAAGCCCCTCTCTATATAAAAAGCTGTTATAAAATTAAGTTTGTCTGTGTTATACCTTAAACCTATTAATCTAATAATCTTCAATGGTCCTTTTGTTTCTACCTAGTTTCAATAATCTTCAGTGGTCTTTTTTTTTTTTGGACCTAGTTTTTGTAGTTTCAACTTTGGAATTCAGCAAAGCCTTTCTGAGCTCAGAGGAAGGGGAGGAAAAATTTTAAAAGCCTAAATTGCCTCCACTGTGATGGAATGAGTAGGTCTAGTGCCGAGAGATGTCCAGACCACTGGATGTCCACCACTATGAAAAATATAAATAGGCGATTCCCCCCTCCCCACTTCTTTACCCATCTCTCATGTAGAGAAAGCGACAGAATTATATAAAAACTGGTACCTCCCTGCAGATACAACAAAGGAAAACCAAGGAGTTTATCTTGTTTAATTCACATTTGACATCAATGAACTGGTATTTGAGAGTACACATTAAAGAGCACCATTTACAAATGATAGCAGTATAGCTCAACTCCGACAGCAAAGGTCCCCGTGAGTCCAAAGAGGGCTTGAAAAGTTTGTTTCCTTCTTATTTAACTATCACCTTGTAATATAAACTAAACTGCTTTGTGACTCAAAATTACAGTAAGAGCCACTGGTTAAGAACCCAAGATTTGCACAACACCCAGAATTCAGACAACATATTTTTCAAAGATGTAACCATATTTCTTTCACTTAAATGTCTGGTCATAAAAACAACTTGGCATCACTAGCGTACCATAGACTCTGTTACCTTTTTATCTCCAATTCATATTTTAAATATACAAGATAAATCTATGCACCAAATCCCTGTTGCACTTTTATTCTGACCCAATAAAAAATAACTGAATCAACTGATTAAAGCTGGAAACAGATATTCTGACCTCAACATAATTAAAACACCCTGCAAGTTATACAGTGCAAGACCTGTTGGCTCTAGCCAGCGCTTATTAAACATATTCTGTTCTTTCCATAAAACTATAACTTAATTCTCTGCCTATGGTTTCAATTTATTCAACAGTCAGTATCAATTGCCAGCATTATTTTTCATTTTGCATGAGGAAAATATAGTTGAATTTCATGTCAAGCAAAATTGTCGAGTTTTTTATTCTTTTAAATCCTTTACCCCATTCTTTCCAGTGGAGCTGCAGTTTTTCCTTTCATGGTGCCAAGTTAGTGCCACTCCAAATACAGGCTTCTTTTTATTACAGTTTTTATGTACAATAGTGTCTCTTTGGCACAGCAATAATCCCCTCGTGCCCCAAGGGAGAAGGTTGCAGAAATATCATCCTAAACTATCTTGGTCTCTGCTTCATGAAGTGCAGGACTAATGAAGATCAGGAGGTCAGCATCTCTCTGGGGCCACCAGAACCAGCCATTGTGACTCCCCTAATCTAAATCTCTTGATCTGCTTGGTGCTGAGCCCTCTGGCCCTGAGCTAGCAAAACCCTTAAGTAATCCTATTGGAGTCAATGGGACTACTCAAGTGCTGAAAATTAAGCATGTTCTTAAGCACTTTGCTGGATTCTGGACAGATGTACACAGGATGTACACAGAGTATGACAGGACTGAGACCTGGATGATTTGCTTCTCTCTTCTATAGCAGGACAGCTGACAAGTTGCCACCAGTTCTGCACATTACAACAATGTTGGCATCAGAGGAAGGGTTTTCTCCCTAAAGCAGCAAATCAAGGTGAAAATATAGTCAGAGGAAATCTATTTTAAAAAGTTACAGATGAAAGAAAACAACACTGGGTGATCTTTTACTATGTCTAACTAGTGATAGGCCCATCCTACAAAGTTCAGGTCCAAATTCAAGCTCTCTCAAAATTCAAGGCATTTGGAGCTGAGATTTTGGTTTTGCCCATTTTAGAGATTAATGCCAGCTCCAAAGTTATGGTCCAAATATGAAAGTTCCCAAAGAATGGTGTTTGGTCAGGTTAGACACATTACTGTGTCTAACCCTATCATTTTATAAAAAAGCTACAAATCCAGATTCTGAGTAAACACCCTATCTTTATATTCGTTTTCCGTATTCAACAATCTGATTGCTCATTGTCACTGAACTGGCTGTGAATGTGTCACCCTGTAATTTGGGGTATTTTTCAAGGCAAGATACCCAAGGTACAAATATAAAGCCCATAAACCACCAGTTGGAAAATATATCCTTTGGCCCACATATAATTAGTGATTTGAAGGAATGAACATCGGATGTGGAAAAAGGAACTCCAGAGTTCTAATTCTGACTGATATTAACTTGCTGGGAGGCCCTTCATTACTTTGTCTCAGTTCCCCCATCTGAGCATGGGACAAGGTCTTCTGTAAACAAAAACTTAATTAACTGACAAATATGGCAAGAAAAATTTTGACATACAAGTGAAAAGTAACTAGAGGCCTGATCCTGGCAACACATAGGTCCTGATTTTCCACTTCTTGCCACCTTATGTTATCACATCTGTGCAAAGTTGGTGTACTCATAATGGTTGTATTTTACACTCATTCTGCACAGATTTAAGTGACTACACCAGGTTCAAGGCAGTGGAGAATCAGGTAATATAGTTCTAGGTTTATACTTCAAGTTTGATACAGAGCATTTGAAAGTTCCCCCCATCACAAGTGAGAAACCACTTTAATGACTGAATATGTGTGATTATTAGTTCAGTATACTATATGCATTTTTGCTGACTAAAGGCTTGATCCTGTCCTCATTGAAGTAATTGGCAAAGCTCCCCTTGACTTTAACAGTGCAAAATCAGGAGCAGGTTTTAAGTTGCTTGTAGATGTTAAGAATTTTTTTATTTTATATACAGAGAGGGGAAAAAACAATTATACACATACACAGACACCCCCACAACACAGGGGAATTTGGTTTTCTAATTTTCTAGTTCTTTTTCACTACTATGCTGAGCTGTCATTCCTAACATCGTCATTTGGCAGGATCCTGGCAGGAAAGCTAAGTCATATTTTCCAACACATTTCCTGGATCCTGATTTTAGAAAAACTATTGATATACTGTGAAAAGATGAAGTTCCTCTTTCTACAACTGGATTTGCCATTAACAGCTAATGTCTACAGCAAACCGATGAATGACCTTTCTTGTTTGTTTTTAAGAAAGGAAACTGATCTTTACATAGCTCAGAGTAAGATATTCAAAACAGAATGGGACAGAAAAGTTAAAATATTCCATTTGGGGAAGTTTCCTGAAACATCCTGGGGCTGACTCTTTTGCCTGGCACCTTGTGTCATCACTTACACCAATGCAAAGTGGGTTAAAATGCTACTGTTCTTACTGGTACTTCATTGGCACTGCATCTCACTGTGATTTCCCAGCAGTCTGACTGGAGTCCAGCACCTGTGGTTAACCTTTCTCCCCAGGCTCTAACAGCCTATAACCAGTTACCAACCAGCCTTCACAAAGCAAAGTCCATTTATTCTTCAGACAAAAGCATCACAAAGAAAACATATAAAACAACAAACAGACCTACCCACATGCTAAAAGCTTACTAGAGGTTCCCCCCAATCTCCAACACAGGACTCTAGTAGGGGGTCAAACTTTCAAACCTCTCAACCAGGTTTGCTTTTTTTGATTAGAAGTTCATGTCAGGGGTGATGGGGTTGCTCTACTCACCACTGGACAGCACTGCCAACTGGAGGTTCTGGGGATTACTTTGGTCTGGCCAACACCCCTTCCAACAATTATACCCTGGAAGTTTCTCCTCTGCAGCCCCTCTCACTCCAGGAATTGCAGTGTCCTCTTCATGACTCAGCCCTCCGGCTAGGTCACTATTGTGTTTTTTCCTTTTAGGGGGAGTGTATCAAGGTTCCCACTCTCCAGCAGTCTTCCATTTCACAGTGGCACTCTCTCAGTGGCTGGCAGGGGAACGCGGGTCCACCCTCTACTCAGGTTCTGGCTCATGGACCCTCTATACAGCAGCCGAGGTCATAGAATCATAGAAGATTAGCGTTGGTGGAGACCTCAGGAGGTCATCTAGTCCAACTCCCTGCTCAAAGCAGGGCCAACCCCAACTAAATCATCCCAGCCAGGGCTTTGTCAAGCCGGGTCTTAAAAACTTCTCAGGATGGAGATTCCTGAGAAGTTTCCTGACACCACCACCCTAGGTAACCCATTCCAGTGCTTCACCACCCTGCTAGTGAAAAAGTTTTTCCTAATATCCAACCTAGACCTCCCCCACTGCAACTTGAGACCATTGCTCCTTGTTCTGTCATCTGCCACCATTGACAACAGCCTAGCTCCATCCTCTTTGGAAACCCAGTTCAGGTAGTTGAAGGCTGCTATCAAATCCCCCCTCACTCTTCTCTTCTGCAGCCTGAATAAGCCCAGTTCCCTCAGCCTCTCCTCGTAAGTCATGTGCCCCAACCCCCAAATCATTTTAGTTGATCTCCACTGGACTCTCTCCAATTTCATAGACACTACATCCTTTCTGTACTGGGGGGCCCAAAACTGGAAGCAGTATTCCAGATGTGGCCTCACCAGTGCGGAATAGAGGCGAATAATCACTTCCCTCGATCTGTTTGCAGTGCTCCTACTAATGCAGCCAAATATGCTATTAGCCTTCTTGGCAACAAGGGCACACTGTTGACTCAAATCCAGCTTCTCATCCACTGTAATCCCCAGGTCCTTTTCTGCAGAACTGCTACTTAGCCAGTCGGTCCCCAGCCTATAGCGGTGCATGGGATTCTTCCATCCTAAATGCAGGACTCTGCACTTGTCCTTGTTGAACCTCATCAGATTTCTTTTGGCCCAATCCTCCAATTTGTCTAGGTCACTCTGGACCCTAACCCTCCAGCGTATCTACCTTTCCCCCCAGCTTAGTGTCATCCGCAAACTTGCTGAGGGTGCAATCCATCCCATCATCCAGATCATTAATGAAGATGTTGAATAAAACTGCCCCCAGGACAGACCCCTTGGGCACTCCACTTGATACTGGCTGCCAGCTAGACATCGAGCCATTGATCACTACCCGTTGAGCCTGACAATCTAGCCAGCTTTCTATAGACCTTATAGTCCATTCATCCAATTCATACTTCTTTAACTTGCTGGCAAGAATACTGTGGGAGACCGTATCAAAAGCTTTGCTAAAGTCAAGGTATATCATGTTCACCACTTTCCCCATATCCACAGAGACAGTTATCTCATCATAGAAGGCAATTAGGTTAGCCAGGCATGACTTGCCCTTGGTGAATCCATGTTGACTGTTCCTGATCACCTTCCTCTCCTCTAAGTGCTTCAAAATGGATTCCTTGAGGACCAGCTCCATGATTTTTCCAGGGACAGAGGTGAGGCTGACCAGTCTGTAGTTCCCCAAATTCTCCTTCTTCCCTTTTTTAAAGATGGGCACTATATTTGCCTTTTTTCAATAGTCTGGGACCTCCCCCATTCGCCACGAGTTTTCAAAGATAATGGCCAATGGCTCTGCAATCACATCAGCCAACTCCCTCAGCACCCTTGGATGCATTGCATCCAGCCCCATGGACTTGGGCATATCCAGCTTTTCTAAATAGTCCTTAACTAGTTCTTTCACTACTGAGGGCTGCTCACCTCCTCCCCATACTGTGCTGCCCAGTGCAGCAGTTTGGGAGCTGACTTTGTCTGCGAAGACCAAGGCAAAAAAAGCATTGAGTACTTCAGCTTTTTCCACATCATCTGTCACTAGGTTGCCTCCCCCATTCAGTAAGGTTCCCACACTTTCCCTGACCTTCTTGTTGCTAACATACCTGTAGAAATCCTTCTTGTTTCCCTTCATATCCCTTGCTAGCTGCAACTCCAATTGTGCTTTGGCCTTCCTGATTACACCCCTGCATGCTCGAGGAAATATTTTTATACTCCTCCCTAGTCATCGGTCCAAGTTTCCACTTCTTGCAAGCTTCCTTTTTGTGTATAAGCTCACTAAAGATTTCTCTGTTAAGCCAAGCTGGTCGCCTGCCATATTTGCTATTCTTTCTGCTCATCAGGGTGGTTTGTTCCTGCACCCTCAATAAGGCTTCTTTAAAATACAGTCAGCTCTCCTGGACTTCTTTCCCCCTCATATTAGCATCCCAGGGGATCCTGCCCATCAGTTCTCTGAGGGAGTCAAAGGCTGCTTTTCTGAAGTCCGGGGTCCGTATTCTGCTGCTCTCCTTTCTTCCTTTTGTCAGAATCCTTAATTCGACCATCTCATAGCCACTGCTGCCCAGGTTGCCACCCACTTCTACTTCCCCTACCAATTGTTCCCTGGTTGTGAGCAGCAGGTCAAGAGGAGCACGGCCCCTAGTTTGTTCCTCCAGCACTTGCACCAGGAAGTTGTCCCCAACAGTCTCCAAAAACTTCCTGGATTGTCTGTGCATTGCTGTATTGCTCTCCATTCCCTGCACCTTGCTACTTGCTACTGTTCCGTGAACCTCTTCCATACTGCCTAGCTCTGCCCATTCCTTGTGGTTTGCCAGTCTTCTAACTCCCCACCCCCTTCTAGGGAGCAATTGTAGGCTACCTGTCCCTGTAACCTCCAAGGAGCGATTGCAGACTTTCTCAGCAGCCCCCTCAGCTGTCAATTTCCTGCTTTTATAAGTCCAGTCCAGCTTGGTCTCCTCAGCTGGACTCTCTCACTCAGTCAGGGGATTACTTAGCCACCTGATTCCTCCCAGCTGTGGCCTGTTGGGTTAATTAGACCTCTTTTTAGTCTTCATTAACCCTTTCAGGGCAAGTGTAAGGTGAACATCCCATCACAAGCAGGTCAGCTGTTTCTTTACACAGTTTGGGTCTTTGATCTCTGACCTCCTGTAACAGGTAACTTAGTCAATGCCTCCTCTCCTTCAAAGACTGGGCTGCATAACCATTTTTGGAAGATTTGCATTATCCACTCCCCCCTCCCACTCGGAACTCCCCAGGAAACAAGCTCAGCAAGCCAGAACTCCTGAAAACATATTTAACACTTAATATTGTCACAAAAGTTCATGACCGTCTGGCACATTTCAATATCATAGTCTTTTGAAGGTCTCACACATGCCAGGTATCATCTCTCTCACGAATCACATTTCTGGCTTTAAGAAGAAGGGAGGAGGGAGGGATATTATGAATTATGGGGGAGATTTTCAAAAGCATGAAGTGCACTTAGGTGCTCAACTTCCATTAAATATCAGTAAGAGTTGGACACATCTCCCATTTGTGCCTTTGAAAATCTTCCCTTATCCTTTGTGGATTTACTGTACATCTTCAAGTGGTTCAATATCTAAATGGATAGTTGATCTATATGGATCAAAATCCACTTGATTAGAATGCAAAAGTGCCATATGAGCTTTAATGCTTAACAGTGATCAAGTCAGTCTTACTCTCATTTGAAAGATGGCACCTCCAACAACACAGTGCCTCTGGCATCTTGACAGAGCATCCAAACAGATTAACCTGGGTCACTGAACAATACTATAGAGGGAACAGTTTGTTGTTATAGCAAAGGGAAACATTTAAAAGTAAAAAACCAGAGATTCCATTATAATAAATTAGCCATAATGGGCCAAATCCATCTTTTAGTACAATTCCACTGAAATTAGAGATCAATTTAATCCAGTGTTAATTTCTTCAATGAACTAGATAGGAGGAAAAAAGGCAATGCCAACCCTGTTAACTAAACATCCATTTGTGCCTAGTAATTTCTAGAGATTGTCCAAAACACAGTTTATCCTTGAGAATATATTCCTCTAGTAACGCTGCCAAGAATTTCCAGAGCATGGATTATCAGCTTTGGATGTGGGTATAATTTATGCACCTAGGGCCCCATTCCTGCACCTCCTGAGATCAATGGGAATTTTGTCATTGATTTTAATGAAAGTACAAGTAGGCCCCATGCTTTTGTGAAGATGAACTTGTTGTACTATTCACAAATTGGTATTCTTTTACAGTTATGCCAGATGGCTTCTGTTCTTTCCCTACAGAACTGTCCCCTTTTCAAATGGCTATTACAGTCTTCAGCCATATGCTGGACAAGATTCCTGCAGTGCACTAAATCAACTATATGTTAATTACTTTCATTTTCACACTGGTTGCACGCTGGAGATCCATAATGCATTTTCCCATTCAATTTACAACTTGTTAATGTCCAGATCCTGTACAGAACTTTGTAAACACAAAAAGCAACTGTTGTTCAGATCTCGTCACTAATGACTTTCCCATCTGTTGGCTGCTGGTCAAGCACAGCTTGAACAGTACTTTGCACAATATGTGGAGAGCACAAACAACATCCATTAACTATCTTTTGTAACTCAGACATTATATTTTTGTCAAGATATATAGCCCTTCCAAAAATCCAGGTTCACAGAATGATCTGCTACCTTGTCTATCTTACGCTGTATGTAAACAGCAAGGATTTACAAGAGAATGCCTCAAAAGAAGTTTAAAGAAACAAGTAGTCAAGAGCAGCTTGAAATCTTTTATGGCTCACACATACCATTGCATAGTAATGTATTTGTGAAATTCCTACAGAAATTACTCAGCTGAGGTAAATGGTATGTCATAAAATATTGAGCACAAAATTGCCCAAGCCAAAGAAAATGTTTTGGCCTGCAAAATGCTGAGCACCCTTGCACCAATCTAGCAAAGAGCATTCTTAGCTTTAAACACAAGTAGGGTCCAGAATGTTCAATATCTTGAAGGACCAAGTCCATAAAGGGAAAGGGCCGGATAAAGTCCCTGACGGGGAAGTTATTGAATATCCAGAGCCAAGAAACAGACAGCTTAATGATGAAATTTTCTTTACTTCCCCACCTACTAATAAATCACTGAGATACGTTTGCTGCACACAATGCAAAACGGGTACATTTTGTCTTTTAAATTTCACACACACACACACACACACACACACACACACACACTCCTTCTTCTTGCTTTAAGTGTTGAATATTTGACAAAACATTTTAACTTTGTACCATGCATGCGAAAAACTCCTCTCTCACACAGCAACGGACTCTACCTCAGGAGAACAGACCTGGAAATGTTTGTTTTGTTTTTAAGGGTTTGGGGTTTTTTGGGAGGAGGTTAATTAGGTAGATTTTGCAATACAGGAAGCAGGAAGTGGGTGAGAATATGGGTTAGCAAAGTAAAACCTTGTTTGTTTGCTTTTAACCGATACTGTGAAATTATGAATCAGGTTATTGGGGTTTTTTTTCCTGAAAGTCCAAGAAGTCAGAACTCATCCACTTGGCACAACTATGACTTTAAAAAAAAAGTTTGCTTTGACTTGAAAAGATGTGTTTGATGGACAGAGAGACGAGTTAGCAGGGTTGGATTAAAACACAAATAGAAACTAGATGTGATATAACCAAGTAGCTGTAATCAGTGCATTTAGGGCCTTATCCAAAAACTCATTGGAGTCAATGGGCAGGTGGGATGGCTGAGGAATGCAAGGTTATATTTTCCACTCCATAGAGGAGTTGTGTGTGCATTCAGAGACGTTTAGTACCTACTCCCTTGTTTAGAAGCAAAATACTTTTAGATCCACTATATGAAATGCAAGTATAGTATTGCTACACTAAACCTATCCTCCATGAACTTATCTAGTTTTTTTTAAAAAACTCTCTTATAGTTTTGGCCTTCACAACGTCATCTGGCAAAGAGCTCCACAGGTTGACTATGCGTTGTATGAAGAAATACTTCCTTTTGTTTGTTTTAAACCTGCTGCCTATTCATTTCAGTGTGCCCCCTAGTTACATGAAGGAGTATGTTACATGAAGGAGTAAATAACACTTCCTTATTCACTTTCTCCACACAAGTCAATATTTTATAGACCTTTAGCATATCCTCTCTTTTCCAAAGTCACAGACTTTGTAAACTCTCCTCATAAGGAAGCTGTTCTATACCACTAATCATTTTTGTTGCCTTTCTCTGTATCTTTTCCAATTCCAATATATATATATATATATATATATTTTGAGATAGGCAACTAGATCTGCACTTAGTATTCAAGATATGGGCATTTCATGGATTTATATGGATGTATTATGATATGTTCTGTCTTATTTATCCCTTTTCTAATGGTTCCTAACACTGTTAGCTTTTTTGACTGCTGCTTCACATGGAGTGGATGTTTTCAGTGTGCAAAGAAAGGGAGGAAACTGTGGCCTGTTTAAAGTTCATAATTAACTTATTTGGTTACATGTCTTGTTACATAAATTCTATCTTAGGGTTTTCTATAGTCCCCACCCATGTAGTATTTAAGTACTTCCCAGGTAAATTACATCTGCAGGGCAATGTCCCTCTCTAGTGGACTTCATGAGTCTGCTACTTTTCTCACTTCCCTGGTATTGGAGAACCTACATCTTTAATTATATAGCTCTAGCATGGATTTTACAGGCCTGTTAGTGATAGGTCACTTTTATAGGGAAAAAGGGATACGTCAACCAGATACACCTATTTTCCTCTTCTCATTTCAGCTAATTTCTATTCATTTTTGGGAAAGCTCTTTGGATCCATTCAGGGATTATTTTTGCAGCTACTTGACCTTTTAAAACAATTTTAAGACAAGGCTCAGCATAGCGGAACCGAGTGAGGGAGAATCACAAAAATGCCCTTCTCTGCCCGCTTCATCCAGGGTCCTCCAGATCTACTCCCAGGTAAAATTATAGCAGCCCGATGAAAATCCCAAAGGGTCTAGTTCAGGGATCGGCAACCTTTGGCACGCGGTGGCCAGCACATCCCTCGGCCCATGCCGCTTCCTGCAGCCCCCATTGGCCTGGAATGGCGAACCACAGCCAGGGGAAGCTGTGATCAGCCAAACCTTTGGACGTTATAGGTAAACAAACTGTCCTGGCCCGCCAGCAGATTTCCCTGATGGGCCACGTGCCAAAGGTTGACGATCCTTGGTCTAGTTCATGGCAGTTAGTACATCCCTGTCCAACTGACCACCTCCACTTCTTTAGAATGTATATCCAAAATGTATCAATTTACACCATTATTTATACCCTTCCAAATAGAATCATAGAAGTGTAGGACTGGAAGGGAACTCAATAGGTCATCTAGTCCAGTCTCGTGCGCGGACAGGACTAAGTATTGTCTACACCATCCCTGACAGGTGTTTGTGGAATTTCCATCATTGGAAGATTTTAAGAGCAAGTTAGACAATCTCCCTAGGTAATTTGTTCCAGTGCTTAACTACCCTTACAGTTAGGAATATTTTCCTAATGTGTAGACTAAATCTCCCTTACTGCAATTTAAACCCATTACTTCTTGTTCTGTCCTAAGCGGATAAGGAGAACAATTTATCACCCTCCTCTTTAAAACAACCTTTTACACACTTGAAGACTGTTATCGCATCTCCCCTCAGTCTTCTCTTCTCCAGACTAAACAAACCCAATTTTTTCAATCTTTCCTCATAGGTCATGTTTTTCTTCAATTATTTTTGTTGCTTTTCACTTGCCTTTTTCCAATTTGTCCATATCTTTCCCAACATGTGGTGCCCAGAAAAGGACACCAAATTGAGGCCTTATCAGTGCTGAGTAGGGTGAAAGACTTACTTCTTGTGTCTTGCTTACAACACTCCTGCTAATACATTGCTTTTTTTTAAACGGAATTATATTGCTGACTCATATTTAGTTTGTGATCCACTATAACACCCATATCCTTTTCTGCAGTGCCCCATTACCATAATATCCCAAGAAACAAGAAACAAAATCAAAACAAACCAACAGTCTCCACTGTGTGCTTTCCCTCACTACTTCCTTTGAAGCAGTCAAGGACCTTTGCTTTCTTCTGCTATTGCTTTGGAAATTCCCAGTTCAGTAAAAGTTTCAACAGAGAAATCTACAGTAGTTTAGATCAATCTTGCTCAGACAAAAGCCTATCATTGTAGCAGGGCTAAGGTTTAAAACACTTTTCTATGCTCACTGCAGTCTACTCCTCCTAACAGATTAGCCAGGTTACAATCATACTTCATCTCTAGTTCTGACATCCCATACTACTCCCAAGAATGTACCTACAGCACCTTATGATGTTCAGTCTAGTTCTTTTTCCTTCTCCATATATTACAGATACAAAATGAGCTCAAGCCATAATATTTGGAGCATCCCTTTGTTCAGAGGTTTTCAAAGATGCTCAGATACCATGGTGGTGATGCATAAGATAGATACAAACAAATGTAGTTTTTTGTTGCGTACCTGGAGATACTCAGTACAAGAGCATCAGTTCAACCTGAGTGGCAGTCAAGCTGGTAGTGTCTGATATGGCGTGGAAGTTACGTACGGTCAATCCAGAGTTAGGAGGTTTCCATATGTTCTGTTGCCCTTTTAATTGGTATTCTTTTTCTGGAACGTTTGGAGTCTTAATTTATGACTCTAGCCACAGCCAGTTTCTTTAAATGTAACACCCTTGCATAAGCAGCTCTTTTCATAGTTTACTGCTGTTTTATTTGCATCTCCTGGAAAAATGCCATTTAATAATATTTTTAAACCACCCCTAGGAAGAGAATCTACTGCCCTCAAGGCACCTCACTGAAGTTTGGAAAGAGAACCCAAGAGTTCTAGCTACACCCCAGTACAACATAAAGCACTTTCTTTTATGGGGTCCACATTACAAAATACACACCAGGCCTGTTTGCTGGCATATTTTTACTTATCCTTTTTCTATTTTTGAGATGTTTGTGTTGCTATTTTGCCCCTGACACCACTCTGAGGTTTCTCCATTAAAATCCAGAGGCAGAGTGGGAAGCAGGCTAGATCCATAAATATTGCAGGATTAGCTCATCCAGCTCAGGCAAGCTCTTGAAACCTCACAAAGCAGCCTTCTTTCAAACAGTTGTTTCTCTTTCCTCCCAGTTCTTACAGTAACAATGGCACGTATTTAGCATCCTACTGTCACTTTTCTGTGCCTGTTTCCTGTCCTATCCTTTTTCTGATTTGTCTAAATTTTTTGTTTGTACAGAACCTAGCATAGCGGGGTCTTGATCTCAGTTGGGCCTCTGAGTGCTATCATAATGCAAATAATAAATAAATAAAATAATAATAATAATAATAAATAATGTTGCAAATTAAAGTACACATTCTTTTTCGGAACTGACAATTTGCTGCCTGCACAAGATATTTCTGGGTCATTTGGCCCAATTTTTACTCCTGGTTGTGAATTCTCCTATTAACATTGATTTGCAGCTCATGGGAAAGAAAGCTTAGACAGTGTAGCAAATACATAGTCTTCCTCCAGGGAGCAGTGCCTGCAGATCCTCCTTCCCTCACTTGCATTCTTGCTGAGACCCATGTTTAGTACAGACGTGTTTGACTTGTGTGCAATAACACTCTGGATAGTTGTGGTTGTGAGGGGTTTTTTGTATTTGGGAAGTCAGTAAACATCAAGTGCAGTTGCCATCACACACATAAGAAATATAAACTGGACTCTATCTGGAAAATATCATTCTGACTGCATTTAAAACAGAAAAATCATGTCATGATGATTCATTGCAACATAATGACTTGAAGTGAATAAATTGAGACTGTGCAAGCAAAAATAATGTATTATCCACATATTGCATCAGCTAAGAGCTTGCAGGTATCATGTGCCATTGAGACCCAGCTCATATATGCCATGCTGCATGTACTGGGAGGTATTCTATACATACAGAGACTGCCTACCTTCTCCCGAATCCAGCCATGGGCTCTGTTGGTGGCTCAGCTATGGGGTAGGAATGTCTGCCCCTTTCCTTGGTCCAACCCCAACTGAGTTGTAGGGCTCTCTGCTTTTATACTTCTGGAACTTCCTGCAAAGAGGGTGGGGTTAGCTGTGCCAAACAAGGTGATTTAACCCCCTCTGTACCAGGGTGAGGCCTACAAGCCCCCATGCCCTTCTGCATACAGGCTGTAGTTCTGTCTGGCACTCAAGAGAGCCTCATGAGGGACAGGGTGAAGACATACATGTAAGGGCCACGCAGGTTCTGACCCACAGTCAGGATTCAGATTCATTTTTATTCATCTTTTAAGTGAGCATCCAGCTCATGAAAGGTCCCGACTGGCAGCCATCAAGGCTTTAGGGTATGAGCTGGGAGTGGTGATTCCCACCCATGTAGAAGTAGCCATGCTGGCACTGCTTGAACTAGCACCTAAAAATAGCAGTTTGTCTGCAGCAGCATAGGTGGCCACTTGAGCTCACCACCCCAAGTACAATCCCACCCGACTCCCCAGCTATGTTCTCAGGTGGCTAGCCACTGCCCATGCTGCTGTGGATGCACTACTGTTGATAGGCACTAGCTGGCAGAGAGCTAGTTATCTTAGGGTAACATCTATGAGAGCTGGGAGTCACACCTCCCAGCTCAAACATAGACGTAACCTAAGGCACTGGAACAGGTAGCATATGGACAGAGTTAATACGTGCATTCCCAGCACTGCCCTAATATCAACATATTCCAATCTCAGTAACACCAATGCAAATGTACAGTAAACTTCAACAGTTTTACTCTGAATTGACATGGCATCACCTGTCCCAGTGTATCTCAATCCTGTTCTTGTAGGATCAGTACACGAGAGGCAAGAGAACTTTGCTTTCGGTGCCTGTTCAAACCTTGAACTCTATGTTGAGATCAACAGTGCTCGTTATGTTGAGGGCAACTCTCTACAAGGAAATAAACTGAGGTCATCAACTCGTTCCACATAGGCTAGAAAATAGATGTCATTTGATAATGATTTTGAAACAATATTGAGCAGCAATGAATTCAAACAAGCAACATTGGGGACAAATTATGATGTCATTTACTTCAGTGTAAAGACAGAGTAATCACACGCAGTTACTGTACCTTGACACTGGAGTAAATGACATCAGAATCTGGCCCTAACGATAAAAAGCTACATAATGTATCCCATTACTAACTGCCCTCGGCCAACCAGGTCCTCTATTTTTCCTGCTCTTTATGAGATATGAACTTTCATTGTTTATTTTACATTTCAATGGACAAACTGAGAAAACATTTCTGAAACTCTTCCAGACTTTATGACAAATGTAGAGATTAATATTTAACCCTACAAAAATGGAAATAATGATGCTTTTCCTTCACTTCAGATGTAAAGTTCTACATAACAAAGTATAATTATTGTTATGAATCAACTGCACAGATGTCACAGGGATAACACAATAAAGTTAATACATTTTAACTTTGTAATAATCATAGTTTACAGAAATGTTTCTGTGTAGTTAACCACCAAACTCCAGGAATGGGATTTCAATAAAGTGCCTGACCAAGTTAGGTGTACATCTCCCACTGAAAAAAAAAATCAATGAGAATTGGGTGCCTAACTCCTTTAGGCACTTCTGGAAAATCTCAATTTATATTAATTGTAGTCTATAAAAGTACTGTATAATGGACATGGGTGTGAGAGGAACAGAATGTCTCTCAATACAATAGAGCATTAAAAAACAGCTGGTGAGAGTGCCACATTGCCCTTTGAAAGGGTAACATACCCTACTGTGAGATATTGGATGAAAGATTCCATAACATCAATGGTTAGATTATTGCAGAATACAAATTCCGGTATTCTGCTGGAATGTATAACATACTCCACCCCCAAAAGGATGCAGAAGTGTAAGGAGATGTCCTGAAATGGTTCAAATCCTTCCTTTACCTCAGCAGCAGAATCCCTCCAGTCTCAATCCTCTACCCCAGCGATACTCATTAACGACTTAGATATCGGCATAGAAAGTACGCTTATTAAGTTTGCGGATGATACCAAACTGGGAGGGATTGCAACTGCTTTGGAGGACAGGGTCATAATTCAAAATGATCTGGACAAATTGGAGAAATGGTCCGAGTTAAACAGGATGAAGTTTAACAAAGACAAATGCAAAGTGCTCCACTTAGGAAGAAAAAATGAGTTTCACACATACAGAATGGGAAGAGACTGTCTAGGAAGGAGTGCAGCAGAAAGGGATCTAGGGGTTATAGTGGACCACAAGCTAAATATGAGTCAACAGTGTGATGCTGTTGCAAAAAAAGCAAACATGATTCTGGGATGTATTAACAGGTGTGTTGTGAGCAAGACACGAGGAGTCATTCTTCCGCTCTACTCTGCTCTGGTTAGGCCTCAGCTGGAGTATTGTGTCCAGTTCTGGGCACCGCATTTCAAGAAAGATGTGGAGAGATTGGAGAGGGTCCAGAGAAGAGCAACAAGATTGATTAAAGGTCTTGAGAACATGACCTATGAAGGAAGGCTGAAAGAATTGGGTTTGTTTAGTTTGGAAAAGAGAAGACTGAGAGGGGACATGATAGCAGTCTTCAGGTATCTAAAAGGGTGTCATAAGGAGGAGGGAGAAAACTTGTTCATCTTAGCCTCTAAGGATAGAACAAGAAGCAATGGGCTTAAACTGCAGCAAGGGAGGTTTAGGTTGGACATTAGGAAAAAGTTCCTAACTGTCAGGGTGGTTAAACACTGGAATAAATTGCCTAGGGAGGTTGTGGAATCTCCATCTCTGGAGATATTTAAGAGTAGGTTAGATAAATATCTATCAGGGATGGTCTAGACAGTATTTGGTCCTGCCATGCGGGCAGGGGACTGGACTCGATGACCTCTCGAGGTCCCTTCCAGTCCTAGAATCTATGAATCTATGAATCAAACTGATGCTTGAGAGACACAAGTGGATCTTTAATGTGTCTCCTGTGGCTCTTTGCAGAACAGGATATTAAAACACCACATGATTTAATTATTAACCAATCAGGATGCTTTTACTATGTTATTAACCAATTGTAGTTGATAAAATAATACTTGGTCAGTTATTTTGCTGTGAGAATGTATATAGATTGATAGATAGATAGTAAATGAAACAATAAATTCACACTACTGTGGCTCTTTCGAGATCTGAGAATCACTGATCTACCCCGTATTATTCAACATGTGTATTAAGCCATTGCGAGAGGTAGTGAGACAACATGAGATGGGATTGAAGTGCCAGCAGTAGATGTATAGCTCTCGGTCTCTTTTACATCATATGAAAACAGCACCATCTCCCAGATTTCTCAGTGATTAGCCAAAATCAGCACGTGGACTAATAATATCTTGTTCTATCCCTAGAGGCTAAGGTGAACAAGTTTTCTCCCTCCTCCTTATGACACCCTTTTAGATACCTGCCGCCGAATTGCCGCCGATCGCGATCTCGGCTTTTTTTTTTTTTTTTTTTTGGTGTGTGCTTGGGGCGGCAAAAATGCTAGAGCCGGCCCTGCGTATCACCCCCTAGTTTTTAGGGCAACTGTCCTCAGATTGATAAGTTGATCTATAGCCTTGAGGTCCTTTTGGACTCCTTAATGCTACTGGAATCGCAAAAGGTCCAGTAGCAAAAGAACAGACTTCGTCTGAGACTGGACTGAAGATCTCACCTATTATACCAATCACAGACCCATACACAGTGATCCACACATTCGTGACATCAGCTCCGGGCTTTGTTATTGCAATTCTAACCCACAAAAAGCTCCAAGTGATTTTTTTAAAAAAGGCAACCTCCCATATGTTTAGCAGCACAAGTTATGGTAAGCACCACCTTGGTGCATCACTCTAACCAGCTCATCACTGAATACAGAGGCCTGGATCAAAGTCTCTGCCCTGATATTCAAGGCCCTTCATAGATTTTACCCTAGCTACCTGAGATATCGGCTCTCCTCTCAAAGGACAGCTACATTCCAGTGGAACCATGAAACTATTGGCCACTAAGGGAAACTTCATAAGCAGAAACAGAACTTTCACAGGGACTGGACCAGTCCCGTGGAACTGACTCCTACAAGTCCATGGGGCCGGATGCGCTGCATCCGAGGGTGCTAAAGGAGTTGGCGGATGTGATTGCCGAGCCATTAGCCATTATTTTTGAAAACTCATGGCGATCGGGGGAGGTCCCGGATGACTGGAAAAAGGCTAATGTAGTGCCCATCTTTAAAAAAGGGAAGGAGGAGGATCCGGGGAACTACAGGCCAGTCAGCCTCACCTCAGTCCCTGGAAAAATCATGGAGCAGGTCCTCAAGGAATCAATTATGAAACACTTAGAGAAGAGGAAAGTGATCAGGAACAGTCAGCATGGATTCACCAAGGGGAAGTCGTGCCTGACTAACCTAATTGCCTTCTATGATGAGATAACTGGCTCTGTGGATGAGGGGAAAGCAGTGGATGTGTTATTCCTTGACTTTAGCAAAGCTTTTGATACGGTCTCCCACAGTATTCTTGCCGCCAAGTTAACGAAGTATGGGCTGGATGAATGGACTGTAAGGTGGATAGAAAGCTGGCTAGATCGTCAGGCTCAACGGGTAGTGATCAATGGCTCCATGTCTAGTTGGCAGCCGGTTTCAAGCGGAGTGTCCCAAGGGTCGGTCCTGGGGCCGGTTTTGTTTAATATCTTTATTAATGATCTGGAGGATGGTGTGGACTGCACTCTCAGCAAGTTTGCAGATGACACTAAACTGGGAGGCGTGGTAGATACACTAGAGGGTAGGGATCGGATACAGAGGGACCTAGACAAATTAGAGGATTGGGCCAAAAAAACCCTGATGAGGTTCAACAAGGACAAGTGCAGAGTCCTGCACTTAGGACGGAAGAATCCCGTGCACTGCTACAGACTAGGGACTGAATGGCTGGGTAGCAGTTCTGCAGAAAAGGACCTAGGGGTCACAGTGGACGAGAAGCTGGATATGAGTCAACAGTGTGCTCTTGTTGCCAAGAAGGCTAACGGCATTTTGGGCTGTATAAGTAGGGGCATTGCCAGCAGATCGAGGAACGTGATCGTTCCCCTTTATTCGACATTGGTGAGGCCTCATCTGGAATACTGTGTCCAGTTTTGGGCCCCACACTACAAGAAGGATGTGGAAAAATTGGAAAGAGTCCAGTGGAGGGCAACAAAAATGATTAGGGGTCTGGAGCACATGACTTATGAGGAGAGGCTGAGGGAACTGGGATTGTTTAGTCTCCAGAAGAGAAGAATGAGGGGGGATTTGATAGCTGCTTTCAACTACCTGAGGGGGGGTTCCAAAGAGGATGGAGCTCGGCTGTTCTCAGTGGTGGCAGATGACAGAACAAGGAGCAATGGTCTCAAGATGCAGTGGGGGAGGTCTAGGTTGGATATTAGGAAAAACTTTTTCACTAGGAGGGTGGTGAAGCACTGGAATGGGTTACCTAGGGAGGTGGTGGAGTCTCCTTCTTTGGAGGTTTTTAAGGCCCGGCTTGACAAAGCCCTGGCTGGGATGATTTAGTTGGGAATTGGTCCTGCTTTGAGCAGGGGGTTGGACTAGATCGCCTCCTGAGGTCCCTTCCAACCCTGATATTCTATGATTCTATGATTCTAAGAGCAAGTGAACCTCACCAGATTGAGAATACACACAAACAACACCATTCAATAATGAAGCTATTTCTAAGAAAGAAAGAAAGAAATACTTGGCAGGTAGTGGGATACTATGGTGACTGGGGATATCTAGGTAGGTGGACATATAGGGCCACAATTTTCTCTTTCTGCTCAGATGTGCTAGATGCAGGAATAAGGAGATCGCAAAGATAGCCTAACCTGTGTGTCTAAAAACTGTTAGCACATATGTGAATAAATGTGCTAGTCATTCCCAGGGCACCACCCTAGTCAGGGGACATACCTCAAGGGCCAGTTTTCCCATTTACACCTCTAAGTATAATAAAGGGAACAGGAGAGACTGAATAATCAAGCCCCACAGTATCAACTTAGATGATATCTAAAAGCATTTAAGAAAACAAACTCCTTTTAGCAACTTGCGCTTAGATGGTCCATGACAAAGCTGAGTCAAAAGTTATAAAAATACAAATCTTTCTTACAAATGCCCTCTCTTCTGATTCACCTTTTTTATTTTACTGTGCTGGGATTGTTTTATGATCCTTTGTGTTCCAGTTGTTGCAGGCTAGTGGGCTGACAAGAACTGTGCCCCATTTATGTCAGAAAACAACTGGCTGCATAGGAAACTTTGTAAGAATTTCTGCCTCGTAGCTGCCCCTGTCTTCACTTTCTTCTGAGGGCAGCTCTCCAGCATATTCAAGTGAACACCATGATTTGCACGATGAGTAACTGAAAAACCTAACAATGACTAGTAATAGGCAATGCTCAAGGAGGTCAGGAGCTTGTTTTTTTTAAGGTTTCAGAGTAGCAGCCGTGTTAGTCTGTATCCGCAAAAAGAACAGGAGTACTTGTGGCACCGTAGAGACTAACAAATTTATTAGAGCATAAGCTTTCGTGGGCTACAACCCACTTCTTCGGATGCATATAGAGTGAAACATATATTGAGGAGATATATATACACACACATACAGAGAGCATGAACAGGTGGGACTTGTCTTACCAACTCTGAGAGGCCAATTAAGTAAGAGAAAAAAAACTTTTGAAGTGATAATCAAGATGGCTCAGTACAGACAGTTTGATAAGAAGCAAGTGTGAAAATACTTACAAGGGGAGATAGATTCAATGTTTGTAATGGCTCAGCCATTCCCAGTCTTTATTTAATCCTGTGTTGATTGTGTCTAGTTTGCATATCAATTCCAGCTCAGCAGTCTCTCCTTGGAGTCTGTTTTTGAAGTTTTTCTGTTTTAAGATAGCCACCCGCAGGTCTGTCATAGAATGGCCAGACAGGTTAAAGTGTTCTCCCACTGGTTTTTGAGTATTATGATTCCTGATGTCAGATTTGTGTCCATTAATTCTTTTGCGTAGAGACTGTCCGGTTTGGCCAATGTACATGGCAGAGGGGCATTGCTGGCACATGATGGCATATATCACATTGGTAGATGTGCAGGTGAACGAGCCCCTGATGGTATGGCTGATGTGATTAGGCCCTATGATGATGTCACTTGAATAGATATGTGGACAGAGTTGGCATCGGGCTTTACATAAGAACATAAGAAAGGCCGTACTGGGTCAGACCAAAGGTCCATCTAGCCCAGTATCTGTCTACCGACAGTGGCCAATGCCAGGTGCCCCAGAGGGAGTGAACCTAACAGGCAATGATCAAGTGATCTCTCTCCTGCCATCCATCTCCATCCTCTGACGAACAGAGGCTAGGGACACCATTCTTACCCATCCTGGCTAATAGCCATTTATGGACTTAGCCACCATGAATTTATCCAGTCCCCTTTTAAACATTGTTATAGTCCTAGCCTTCACAACCTCCTCAGGTAAGGAGTTCCACAAGTTGACTGTGCGCTGCGTGAAGAAGAACTTCCTTTTATTTGTTTTAAACCTGCTGCCTATTAATTTCATTTGGTGACCCCTAGTTCTTGTATTATGGGAATAAGTAAATAACTTTTCCTTATCCACTTTCTCAACATCACTCATGATTTTATATACCTCTATCATGTCCCCCCTTAGTCTTCTCTTTTCCAAACTGAAGAGTCCTAGCCTCTTTAATCTTTCCTCATATGGGACCCTCTCTAAACCCTTAATCATTTTAGTTGCTCTTTTCTGAACCTTTTCTAGTGCTAGAATATCTTTTTTGAGGTGAGGAGACCACATCTGTACACAGTATTCGAGATGTGGGCGTACCATGGATTTATATAAGGGCAATAATATATTCTCAGTCTTATTCTCTATCCCCTTTTTAATGATTCCTAACATTCTGTTTGCTTTTTTGACCGCCTCTGCACACTGCGTGGACATCTTTAGAGAACTATCCACGATGACGCCAAGATCTTTTTCCTGACTCGTTGTAGCTAAATTAGCCCCCATCATGTTGTATGTATAGTTGGGGTTATTTTTTCCAATGTGCATTACTTTACATTTATCCACATTAAATTTCATTTGCTTTGTTACAAGGATAGGTTCCTGGGTCAGTGTTTTTGTTCAGTGATGTGTGGTTGCTGGTGAGTATTTGCTTTAGGTTGGGGGGTTGTCTGTAAGCGAGGACAGGTCTGTCTCCCAAGATCTGTGAGAGTAAAGGATCATCTTTCAGGATAGGTTGTAGATCTCTGATGATGCGCTGGAGAGGTTTTAGTTGGGGGCTGAAGGTGACAGATAGTGGTGTTCTGTTATTTTCTTTGTTGGCCCTGTCTTGTAGGAGGTGACTTCTGGATACTCGTCTGGCTCTGTCAATCTGTTTTTTCACTTCAGCAGGTGGGTATTGTAGTTTTAAGAATGCTTGATAGAGATCTTGTAGGTGCTTGTCTCTATCTGAGGGATTGGAGCAAATGCGGTTATATCTTAGAGCTTGGCTGTAGACAATGGATCGTGTGGTGTTCCTGGATGGAAGCTAGAGGCATGTAGGTAAGTGTAGCGGTCAGTAGGTTTCCGGTATAGGGTGGTATTTATGTGACCATCGCTTATTAGCACAGTAGTGTCCAGGAAATGGACCGCTTGTGTGGACTGATCTAGGCTGAGGTTGATGGTGGGATGGAAATTATTGAAATCATGGTGGAATCAAAAACCAGTGGGAGAACACTTTAACCTGTCTGGCCATTCTATGACAGACCTGCGGGTGGCTATCTTAAAACAGAAAAACTTCAAAAACAGACTCCAACGAGAGACTGCTGAGCTGGAATTGATATGCAAACTAGACACAATCAACACAGGATTAAATAAAGACTGGGAATGGCTGAGCCATTACAAACATTGAATCTATCTCCCCTTGTAAGTATTTTCACACTTGCTTCTTATCAAACTGTCTGTACTGAGCCATCTTGATTATCACTTCAAAAGTTTTTTTTCTCTTACTTAATTGGCCTCTCAGAGTTGGTAAGACAACTCCCACCTGTTCATGCTCTCTGTATGTGTGTGTATATATATCTTCTCAATATATGTTTCACTCTATATGCATCCGAAGAAGTGGGTTGTAGCCCACGAAAGCTTATGCTCTAATAAATTTGTTAGTCTCTAAGGTGCCACAAGTACTCCTGTTCTTTTTGTTTTTTTTAAATTACTCCTTTATTTGGCTGCTTAGTTGTTTTGCTTTACTTTTTCCTCTTCTGTGGTTTTGGCTTTTATTGAAGGAAGAGTTTCCTTCTCTTTTCTTGGATGCTGAGATGGAAGTGGTCTGATTCCAGAGAGAAGAGATTGAGTTCTGCATCTCCATGAACTCCAGTTAGTTTAGGGTTAAAAAACAAAATGAGGAGTGGAGAGGCCCCGTTGCAACATTTGTATTAGAAAAAGAATTTTACATTCTCAAAAAGTCAAGGGAAAAGTATAAATACAATTTTATTTGTAATAGGACTATACTTTGTAATAGGAATAAGTGGTTTGGTTAAAATCAGGGACAGTTCAGGTCAAAGTCAAGGCCAGCTGAGTTCTGTTTCAGCTGCTCACAGGCTTGGATGTGTTGGGAGGTGCTGTCACTCAGCAAGGGGCAGCAGCCTTGTGGGATAGCACCAGATAAGTCAACTGCACTGTTGCAGCTCCAGCACTTTCTTGCATTTCTTGTCTACACTAGAATAATACAATGAGAGTGGGCAGGAAAACAGTGCTTGGCCTTGCTCAGAGCAAAAGCAACCCACAACACTTGTGAACAGCTGCAAGCAGGTGTGTATAGACATGGTATGTTACTGGTTTACTAGGAGGTGAGAATGGTGCTGGAAACACAAAATGCTGTCATGTAGTCAGACAAGGCCTCACAAGACAAACTCTACCTCTGTCCAGCAGAAGAATTAGGATGGAAATCTGTGAGTGCTCATGGCCTTTTCAGCCCTTTACGTGGGTTATCCCTGCATGGGGGAATCTGGAACCCTTAAGGCATGCCCCAAGTAAGCAGCATGAAAGATTTCCAGGGAGAGACCTCTGGGCTAGCAAAGCAGAATCCTTCTGTGGAGTAAAAATACGATTTTTTTTTAACAGAAATATTTGGGAATAATAAGAAATCTCAAAACACTGCCTACATTTTATTTTAACTGTAGTTTAGCTTCATCTACGTATACTCATTGACTGCAGGGAGCAATTGACAACCATTTTCCAGAAGTTTAATAACCTGCAGTTTTTAACTCAAAATATTGACATATTTCCATTTAAGATAGGTAACTGCCATGGAGGTGTGAAAGACTAGACACCAATATTTGAGATTTTAAATCCAGCATTTGTAGTAACTTGACTTTGGCATTTAAAAGAATTTGTTTATGTGATTAATTACTCAAGCTAAACAAGATGACAGAGGTTTCATATAAGTAACAGCATCTAAATAAGCTTATTCAGCTTATGTTACTGTGTGTTTAGCTGATGTTCTCTTTTGTTATCATTCAGTAGCAGTAGATGCTTTATCATCTTCAGGTTTGGTATGGAATCTAAGGGGACAATGTAAAATAATACACTTTCCAGTTGCTTTAGTATGATTTATTTTCCTTAACATAGGATAAGTTTGAAAGCACCCAAGCATTTTATCTGTTACACTATATGCACCAAGGGTCATAATCCCTCCTTTTCTTCCACACTTCTGGCACTTCAGAGGGCCAATATGGTCTAGTGGAATGAGCACAGGCCTAGGAAACCCTGTTTATAATCCTGCAGCTGCCTGGGACTTGTGTTTCAACTTTAGGTAAGTAACATTAGGCCCAACACTGTGAGGTGCTGAAGCCCTCAGCTCCTACTGAAGAAAATGGAAATTGGTGCTCAGCAAGTTGCAGAATCAAGCCTTTAAGCTGCCCATGTCTCCGTTTCTCCATCTGTAAAATGGAGATAATTATACTGACCTCCTTTGAAAGGTGCTTTGGTGTTTACTGATGGAAAGTGCCATATAAGAACAAGAAATTTTGAATTATTAGTATCTATAAAGCACTTTGCAGGTGTAAATTACTCATTATAATTGGCCCAGATTATCCCTCAGAGATGCACAGATGTGGAGAACTCTACACACATGGATTTCACCACTCCCACACAGGAAGACGGCTCAGTCACCTCCACAGAACTTTCCCTTCCCCTTCTGACCCTCTGGTGTCCAGGTTATGGGCAGGGGTGGGGAGCACACACATTATCCCTTCTACTGCCCCTGTGGAACTGAATCAGAAAAGATAATATGGCTTCAGACTGTATTATTTCCATGGAACTACACCCCTCTCCCCACCCCCCATCTGCATCCTGAAGCAGCAGCTGCCAAGGAGAGTCCCCTGTAGCAATTGACTTCTGCAAGGGAAGGTGGAGGCTAGAAATGGTGTGGATACACAGACATACCATCTGGATGACCCTGGCCACCTACATTTATACCTTGGTATCTACAAGGTTTGGGGATAGAGTCTGTGGCATTTTCCACAATGAGGTAAACCCCAGCCCCTGACAAGATGATGATTTGGGGGATGCTCACAGATATTTCCTTCCCTAGAAACTCCCTACATGGGTTTTGTTGTAGGAGGGGGTGATCTAGACCATTCTTATTATGCCAATGTGAAGAATTCACAATGAAATTCAAAAGGCTCGAAATCTGAGCTTTTCCCACCCTTTTACTATGTTGCACATTTGTGAGTAAGATTTATTACCTCTGGTTGAAGATAGACTCCCTCTCCATGTAGGCCTTGGTTTTGAAAACTTACACACGGGGGGTGACTTGCTGCTGTTTTTGATGGGCCCAGGTTGGGAGCTACAGCAGCAAAGCATTGTGAGGCACCCAAGATTGCAGGGCAGGTGGACACAACCACTCACTGGTCTGGATTGCATCCCGGAATGTGATAGCCTCCTATTTACTATGCAGTTTCCTACAGGATGGATTCAACACACGCAGTACCTTTTTCTTGATGCATCTTGTTCTTTCATGAAGTCATAAACTCTGTTTGCATTCACTGCTGCCCATCTGCTGTCAGATGCGGACTGCATTGCGCCATTTAAGTAGATTAATTTTCTTGAGACGGACCTTACTACAAGTCCCTTTTCCAGCTGGGCACAATAATCAGGTTGACTTACACTAGCCAACAAGAAGTTTAATCCTCAATTCCTACATCTTCCATAAATCTGTCTACAGAGAGCCACTGCTAGAAATTCTTTGTAGTTTGTCATATTTTATAAAATCCATTGAGCCTGCCCCTAGTGTTTTGACTTTTCCTGAAGAACAGAGACTCTCTTGAGGGAAAATTTGAACCTTGGCATTTATCTTTCCATGCATTCAGATAAGCAGTTGTGATAGCTTCTCTCACAGGAATATCATTCCAAGGAGATATTTGCTTTCTCTGGACTGACAAATTTGACAGCTAAATATTGATATAATCTTGCAGTGTTAGTCAGCTGGAAGTCTGTCTGCAAACAAAGAGATAGGGCCTAGTCCTAACTCATAATAACGGCCATACTGGGTCAGACTAAAGGTCCATTTAGGCTAGTAGCCTGTCTTCCGACTGTGGCCAATGCCAGGTGCCCCAGAGGGAATGAACAGAACAGGTTATAATCAAGTGATCCATCCCCTGTCACCCATTCCCAGCTTCTGGCAAAGAGAGGCTAGGGACACCATCCCTGCCCATCCTGGCTAGTAGCCATTAATGGACCTATCCTCCATGAATTTATCTAATTCTTTTTTGAACCTATTATAGTCTTGGCCTTCACAACATCCTCTGGGAAAGAGTTCCACAGACTGACTGTGCATTGTGTGAAAAAATACTTCCTTTTGTTTGTTTTAAACCTGCTGCCTATTAATTTCATTTGGTGACCCTGAGTTCTTGTGTTATGAGAAATAGTAAACAACACTTCTTTATCTACTTTCTCTAAACCAGTCATGATTTTATGGACCTCAATCATATCCCCCCTTAGTTGTCTCTTTTCCAAGCTGAAAAGTCCCAGTCTTATTAATCTCTTCTCATACGGAAGCCATTCCATACCCCTAATCATTTTTGTTGCCCTTTTCTGAATCTTTTCCAGTTCCAATATATCTTTTTTGAGATTGGGCGATCACATCTGCACTCAGTATTCAAGATGTGGGCATACCATGGATTTATATAGAGGCTATATGATATTTTCTGTCTTATTATCTATCCCTTTCTTAATGATTCCCAACATTCTGTTCACTTTTTTGACTGCCACTGCACATTGAGTGGATGTTTTCAGAGAACTATCCACAATGACTCCAAGATCTCTTTCTTGAGTGGTAACAGCTAGTTTAGACCCAATCATTTTGTATGTATAGTTGGGATTATGTTTTTCAATGTGCATTACTTTGCATTTATCAACATTGAATTTCATCTGCCATTTTGTTGCCCAATCACCCAGATTTGAGAGATAGGTTGTAGCTCTTCGCAGTCTGCTTGGGACTTAACTATCTTGAGTAGTTTTGTTATCATCTGCAAATTTTGCCACCTCAACTCAGACAAATGTCCCACTGAAGTAAATGGGAAGCAATGTATTTTATTGCACCACCTTCTGTTGGTGAAAGAAACAAGCTTCTGAGTTCCACAGAGCTCTTCCTCAGGTCTGGGAAAGGTAACCAGAGTGTTGGTGTGTTCTGTTCTGTGGGGCTTGTTTGAAGGCCAGAAGAGGGAGGTTCAGGAAAGATTTGTTTCAGGATGTGGTCCCCTTCAAGTATGGGTTGGAATTGTTTGATGATACCCCATGTAGGGGTTCCAGTATGGGGTGGTAGGTGACAACTAGGGGTGTGCTGTCAGTGGGTTTTCCCCCCTGTATTGAAGCAAGTTCTCTCAGGCTATTTCAATGGCCCATCCATGATGCAATCTACTTCCCTGGTGGAGTGTCCTGTTTGGCGAAATGCAGTTTTGAGTGTGTTATGGTGTTTATTCTGGATTTTCTCTTCAGAGCATATTCTGTGGTATCTGAGTGCCTGGCTGTAGATATCAGAATTCTTGGTGTTTTTGGGGTGGTTACAGGATCTATGAAGGTAGGTGTGGTGATCCATTGTTTTTTTGTATATGGTAGTCTGTAGGGTTATATTGTTGAAGCTGATTATGGTATCCTGAAGTTGATGCTGTGTGGGAGTGTTTTAGAGAGTTTGATGGATGGGTGGTGGTTGTTGAAGTTATGACGGGTACTTCGGTTGTCTGTCTAGAGGATGAAAATATCGATATAGCTCAGATATATCACTGGTTTTGTGTTGCATTTTTCTAGAAATTATTCCTCAAGGAGGCCCATGAAGAGGTTGGCATATTTATTTTGAATGGTTTCTTGCAAAATGTGTTACTTAACAATCTGTTCCATCTTGTATTTACCTTTCCCAGACCTGAAGAAAAGCTCTGTGGAGGTCAAAAGCTTGTCTCTTTCACCACCATAATAAAAGATTACCCCACTCACCTTGTCTCTTTCATATCATGGGCCCAACATAGCTACAACAAACACTGCAAAAAAAGATGAGCAGAAGAGACAATGGCAGGGCTGGCTCCAGGCACCAGCGTAGCAAGTAGGTGCCTGGGGCGGCCAATGAAGAGGGGGGCGGCACGTCCGGCCGCAATTTGGCGGCGGAGCCGTCACTCCCTCTCAGAGCGAAGGACCTGCCGCCGAATTGCCGCCGATTGCAGCTTTTTTTGTGTGTGCTTGGGGCGGCAAAAACGCTAGATCCGGCCCTGGACAATGGGAGGGATTTTCAAAAGCACTTAAGAGTACAAGTGATATTGAAGGTCCCATTAGAAACTTGTGATCCTGAGTCAGTTAACCACTTTGAAAATCTTTTCCATTTTTCAGCTCTAGATTGGATTCAGTTTCAGGCTAGAATTCAGAGTCAGAGGCCAAGAATGAATCAGGTGTAGGGTTCAGGCTTCCATTCAATTGCACTGAAATCTTGCAAACTGTACTTGTAAAAATTTGGCTCAAAGTGACAGAAATCCTGTGAGATTGGATGTTTTGGCACTATTTTAGCCATCTGGGGAGGGGCTGTTCTTGTCTGTGCCCAGAAAGACAAAAGTGATCTTTTCTGGTTCTGAGTGTGTGATGGAACCAAAATAATAGGGACAGGAGGTTCTCTTTTTGGTGGGGGCAGGGTGAAAATGAACCAGGGATTCAAATCCAGACCTCCCTGAAAATTGATGGATTTAATAAGATTCAAGGTACTGACCCATCTCAAGTGAATAATGATTGCAGAGTCAGGTGCAGACATTCTAGAAGTTCTATCCCAAAACTTTAACGTTACTTTTGCTTGAGAAAGGAATGAGTAGAAACTCTGGGATTTGTCCCTTGAAGTTCAACAATAAACTCTTCTAAAAGGTATTTGTGCTTAAAATACAGTCAAAGGAAAATAATGCATAAAGTGCACTGACCTCTTTTTGATAATCCTGAATACACATCCAGTGCACGAATCAATAATTCAGCACAACAATAATCAAAGAAAGGTAACAACAAGGAGAGTTGCAGGGGTGGGGGCACAGGACCTAGCCATGCAAGACTTTGCTCACTTTTTATCATTGCCACACAACATACATAGTTAAACAACTGAGCTACAGACTTTAAAAAAAATGCCATTTCTTTTGGAACTAAACTTAAAGAGCAAAACAAAAACATCATGACCTTAGTAGCTAATACCTATTCAGCCTGGCTCTTTCCCTTCATTCTGTTAGATGGTATTGATTTCTCTAGCTCTGGTTTAGATATTTAGGTATTTTCCACAAGACAGCTTTCCTTCTCATATTTTTTAAATTTTGCCTGTCATAGGCACTTTTTTCTTGTTAACGTCAACTTTTGTATTTAAATAGGAAAATATATTGTCAAATTAATCCAAAAAACAGAACTCTGTGAATCATAAAACTGCTATAAATATTATACCATTATTTATTCTCCAAACAGACTTCAGCCTTATTAAACAGAAGCCATAAATTATCTTTTCAAATACAAAAAGAAGGTTGTTCTTCACATAAAATTGAAGCTTGATCAGGATTACTGCATTACACCTGAGCCAGATGATTTTAATTAGCAGCTCTACTGAAAGACAGGTCACTTCTTCAATCATTCCTTTAGATCCAGCATGCCCTCTGGATGCGTTAACTGAATGAAGTAGTTCGGGGGGCGGGGGGAGAGGGGAAATCGGAGCATGATTATTTTCTCCGCTGTCAGTAAGGCTGTAATCCAATGCCCACTGAAATCTTTGAGTCTCTTTCCATGGGCTCTGGATCAGGCCCTAAATCAGCAGCACATCTCAGTGGGCTGTGTTTATCTGAAAGGAAGCTATAGGGGTTGCACATTACATCAGCTCAGGAAAAGCCCTGGAGTTTAGGGGTGCACAGTTCACAGGCACCAACAGAAGTAAAAGAAGGAAGAGATCCCTCCCTCGCTTGTGTAGTCATCTATCAGCACTTAGCTATCCTGTCCTATGTGCTTATTCAGTTCCCATTGCATCTGAGCCCTTCACAATCTTGGCGTATACTTGTAATACTCCTGTGAGGTAGATAGTTACCCCTTTGCCAAATGGGGACAAAGGAAGAAAGAAATTAAAGGCCAGATTTTTAAGATGTAATGAGGCACCTAAAGATTCATGTAGGCACCCAGTGGAATTTGCAGGCATTAGAGGTCTAGCTGCATCTTTAGATGCCTAGATACCTTTAAAAATCTATTTGTAGATCATTTGCTCAAAGATCACATGCAGTCAGTGGCAGAGCAGGGAATCCCCAATACTAGGCTAGCACCCTAACCACTGACCCATCCTCCCTCTTAAGGCAAAAGGAACCTTAAAAACCAATACTTCAGGTTGAGTGGAACACTATATTCCACTAGGCAGCCTGAAGAGGAACAAAGGAGAGGGATTAACTCACAAGATGTTCTAAACCTGCAGAAGGTAGGGAACAGAACCAATTGGGTATTCTCTCTCCATCCCAGGCCTTGCGATCACCCCTGCAAACCTACTGTGAGTGGAACTGGGGAGCAGCTACTGTCCAAAACAGACACTTCTCAAGATTCCCATGGATTCTCGCCCCTTCTCCCCCAAAATCCATGCAGGAGTTAATGACGCTAAAAGCAATATTAACTCCCGAAAAATCCTCTCCACTGCTTCTGGTTCTCATACGCAGGGGATGCAGTCATCAAATCACAGCACCACCTCTGGAGGGAAGGCCTACAAACCAGTGCCCTGAGGTAGTCATTAGGACAGTCCTATAGATACTGGGAAACCGTGTAGCATGAGGAAAATGGTCTCAAGGCTGATAACCCTTCGCTCTAAGGGGATCTCTACAGATAGCCATCATGCCAGTACCACAGATGCTTTCATTTCGTTTTTCCACTCCCATGAAGGTCACGTAGGACCTGTAGTCCATCTCACCCTTGCTACAGAAGTATTTATTCCAATATACTGTCTAGGGCTTTGTTTAGTCTACTTTTAAATGGCTCAAGCAGAAGGAATATATTGCTGATATAACATTAAGTAAATGTTCCCAGTATTCAGCTGCATTTTCCTCTGTTTAATTTTATTACTCCTATTTCCATTACTGCCTTTTACCAACCTAATTCTTGGTGCATACTTGTAGACTATGATGTCCTCCTACCATTTAGCCAAGTGTTTTTAGGCTGAGTGTACTTTAGCCAAACCCAAGATAGGGCTGGATTGAGCAACCTTTCATGCATTACTTCCTGGGACTGGCAACTATTGGAACGTTATTTTTTTGTGAAAGAGGCTTTTGTTTAAAACTTTTTAAAGAGACAACAGATGTTGAACCAGCATGCTTATGTTGAGGACTTCACCCAGTTGTGGTTGAATAAAAAATACTTTTTTTTTTTTAAATGAACTCACGAGTGGCTTTTTGGAGATGGTGCCTGATGACACCCACCCACAAAGAGACCATGTAATTAAATACAAAGCTTATTTGTGTATTGAACGTGCTAGATGTGATATTCAAATGTGCAATCACATATTTCCATCAGCTGCTGGGTCTCTTCATTATGCTGAATGCAGGCAGGTTAAATTCACTCAGTTAATATGGTGACCTTTAGGATGCAGAAGGCCAGCCATGTCCAGCATTTATCATTTTAATAAATTGAATGGATCATGGCCCAAATATTTAAAAATGTTAAATTAATAAATACTTAGGGAACTAAATCCATACGTAGGCACCTAAATACTGTCAAAGTGGATTGATTTTCCAAGGTGCTGAGCACTTGCAACTCCCATGCACCTTTGAAATTCAAGCACCTTTATTTAGGTGCGTAGCTTTAGACATCCAAGAGTGAAAATTTTGACCTAATCATCCATTACTGTAGAGTATGGAACAGTGACACAGATCAGTCTCTGGCAGTACCATAATGGTTGCAAATCTAGTCTTGATCTGCAATCAGTCTGACAATGCAGTTATACAATTGTCCTATTCTCAGCTTCAGGGTTCAGTTTTCAAAAGTCCCACTTTCAAAAGAGACAGGCATTTAGGAGCTTCAGTCCCATTGTGTTATGATGTGACTTGGGCTCTTAAGTGCCTACGTCTGTTTTGAAAATGGGATTTAAGCACTCCCAAAAGCACACAGGAGCCTAGGTGGTTGTGAAAATTTTACTCCTAATCTCTATTCAGTTGTTAGGGCTAGTGTTGTGTTACATGGTTGTGAGAGTCATCTTGTGAATTGTAGAGTTGGGGGAGATTTACTGAACAGTTATAAGTTTTGCCATTTTCCCTCAACTGACTTTTGTATCCTTTACCATTACAAACCATTCACCTAGTTATAATACTACCACTCTTCAAAACTAAGGGTAATATCTGTTATGCAGATGTCATAACACAATCCCACAGTTAAAGATAAACCAATTTAATGCATTAATGATTTAAATTACCGCATAGGAGCCTAACACCAGATTCTAAATGCTGAGATACCATCTACTATATACTGTGGAGTTCGGGGCCTAATCCAATTCCCATTGAAATTAATGGAAAGTTGGTTTCAATAGGAGTTGGATCAGGCCCTAACTGAATAAGCCAACATACATCCTCTTTATATAGATGCAGTTGTTTTAGCTATTGATGATTAGAGGATTGTACTACACATCATTTACTAAGGTAATTAGACAATTTACTTGCTGCCAGCAACTGAAATCATCATCATAAGCCTAATTAGAACTAGTTCTTAGCATTAAATTGTAGACCATTTGGTCTGATTTTTAAGCTAGCTCTCAATCTAACCTCGGATATTGCCAGCACAATTCTCTGCCTGTAATGAAACGTGGGTGCAAAATTTCTGGTGCAATTATTTACATCCCAATTGCATGCACTTAGAAGTTCAGCAGCTTGATTTGCAGAGGCAAATAGACACCTGTAGTCCTGATTCCAAGTCCCTTAATCTAAGCACCAGACCATACTTTGTAACCTGCAAAGAACATTGTCAAGAAGATGGTAATGGTCTTTTTGTTAGAAGATGCTATTCCTTCTCTTGTCAAGGCAGTGAAGCATCTTAAAAAGCTAAATCTGGACTTCAGGGTCCAGGGTGCAAGTAATGCTGTAATTTCTCCAGCCAAAATGAAGGCTGTGGAAGTCTTTCCATTGATTTTAATGAGAGTTGGATCAAGCCATAAATACAACACATATCCATACACCACGAATGACAAGGAGGCTAAAAGATTTTGAGATCTTAAAGAAAGCTGTGCTGATGATGCAATGGAGCCAATTACCTAATAAACTGAAGTCTGTAGTTTCTATGAAACTTCTCCCTTTTTTTTGGACCATAGTATGCTTTCTGATTCAGGACCCATCCTTTAGAAATGTTGATTTGTGTGTCCTGTATGTTTTGCTGGCATTTTTCTTGCAACTCTGTTCAGAAACAATGATCCTAATATTCTCTCTTTTTTAAAACTTTTGATTCTCTCTTTAAAATGACTGCTGCTTTGGGAGCCATTGCTGCCTTGGAATCTGTACTTCTTGTGAAATGATGTATTGCTATTTTTGTTCCTTATTTCCTGATGTACTGGAGGATTTGTTTATGTATGGGGATTTGTTCCTGGGCACTGGATGGGGATTTAGTCTATTGAAGGAATATTTTCTGGAGTTGAGTGATATGTCGTTTAGCCATATTTCAAGCTTCCAGATTTTGAGCTTCTGCTTTTTACATAACTGACAGCTTTTTCAAATCTAGCTGTTGTTAAGTGTACTATGATGTTTTATGATGTATCTTTGCTCTGCCTGGTTCCCTTATGATGATAATCTTTTATGTGCTTCCCCTTGTGTCCTTGCTGGGCAGGACATTGGCAAAAAGGTAAGTGGGTCTTCTGTAATAATTTATTGATTTATAGTTAGTGAGCGAAAGGATTATATTCTTATAATTGAAGACTCTGTTTTGAGTCTGATACTTACATACAAACTCACAAACTGGCAATTTATACAAGCTGAGGATCTGCTCCATGCTGCTTTTGAAGTATATGCATTGAAGATTCTGTTTATTCACTATTTGAAAACATAGTGCATGTATTTCAAACTGGTTATGATTTCACATAAATAAAAACCATGGCTATGAACAAATATGGGGGGAAATTTTCAAAAGCAGATAGAGTATTTTTAAAAACAGCTGCTTGGAGCTTTAAAACTACTTAATTACCCCTTAGCTGTAGCAAAAGTTAAAGAAAAGAAAAGGTATGGATGAAACTGACTGAAAAGGTGTTGCATCATGGACTCACCATGAGTAATAGTAACATTAAAAAAAAATCAGTATCTCTCTTCACTTTAACCAAACATCAAATACCTAAATCAGAGGTTAGTACTTGTGAACAGCCCTTGAAAATTCAAAATACATACAATTATCCTCTTCAGAAAACAAAGAATAATAATAGACCCATGCACTTGACTATGTTTTTTTTAGAAGCATCATTTAATTCTATGGTGTCCTTGGTAAAGTCAGCTAATATGATCAAGTGGAATACCTAATAATATCCTCTATGCAGTCCTAAATTTGATCTAGCAGGAGCATAGATAAGATGATCCAATGTGTCTTTTCCTCTCTCTAAATACAATACTTATGTGAATATAATACTGATATATACACATACACAGACTTCATTTTGTAAAGGAACTAATGTTTGGCCAATTTTTCAATAGCACTTATCAGTAATATCCCAAACATATCAAACTGAGAGCTGAAGTGGGTAGTGACTGAAAGATAAGGCATTCAGAGCATGTAAAATTAACTAAACAAAAATGTTATGTATGACTCTAAGTAATGTTATTCTTTTTTCCTAACCCTTAAATAGAGTTACTAAATGATACTTCCAAATTTAGTTATGATATTTACAAATGGACTAAAGTGCACAATTACAGAGGGACACTGGCTAGGAATAAGGGGAGAAGCGCATAATTTAAATTCATATTGGTGCCAGCACAGAGCAAATTAACTCAGTGTTCAAAGTTTATTACTGAGGTATTTTTGGTCAAGGGGAATTCTCTTCTTTCCCTAAGAGACAGGTCCAGAGAAAGTGTATTTTAATAACATCCTCCAATTCTGGCATTCAAGCCTTCAGTAAGCAGTCAGGACAAGTCGTCCTTTCTTTTTAAAATGCTAGGAAATAAATATGCAGCTGAGTTTTGCTGGGAAAGTGATTTTCAAGATCATTTGTATGGACTTCTCAGTTTTTAAAAACAATTTAAAAAATGAATTAGTAGGTGTGCCCTGAAATATATGGTTCTTACTAGAGTCACTTAAAATCAACAGCACTGACCCCTTAACAAAAGCATCTTACGGTATGAAAAAGTTCATCATGAGATTGTCAGTTTTTATAACTAAAATCAGGAGGAGCATTTTCTAAAGATTGTCATTCTGGAGTCAGTTGTCTTATTATTCTCAAAAGAGTTCTCTCATCCTGGGATTTCCAGGGAGCTTTCCAACATCTAAGTACTTTGCTGTATAGTATCTGTCACATTGCATCCATCCCCCTGTATCTGAGTAGAGAACCATTGTACAACTGTAGAATCTGAAAAGACATGCCAAGTAGTAAGTAACCCCAAGAAAATCAGATGGATGATCATGTTTTATAGAAAATTAAAGAATTATTTTTGGCAGAAGCATACCGAAGCCTGTATAAAACTGATCTGCGCAGGGGAAGGATGAGTTCAGAGAGTAACGTCAATCCAGGGAATCACAGTTGGATGAAGACAAGCTACTGGCTTAGCAAGATTTTGATTGAAAAAAAAAACAAAAAAAACAGCAAGGAAGTATTGTAGATATTGCTAGATTCCATAGGGTCTGATTCTCAGTTACACTAAGGGTGCGTCTACACTGCAATTGAGAGGTGCATTTGCAGCACTCGTGGGCATACCCAGCATGGGTGGTGGTTTGGGCTAGCTGTCCAAGTACAACCTGCATACTCGAGCGTAACCTATGCCGCTGCCCATGCTGTCACAGCTACCCTGCTATTTTTAGTGAGCTAGCTCCATCAAAGCTACACGTGCTGCCCTCACCCTTCCTGACTGCAGTTTAGTGTGTTTAGAATCGCATCATTTCTGTGAAGAAATGTATAGAATTCAAGCCAAACAAACAAGTGAGAACCAATAATGTCAATCTGCAGGCCTGTGGGTACTTTTTATTTCTCGGTCTTTGCTTGGGAGGAAAATTCCCTACCAAATGACCTTTGGGCTCCAAAGCAGCATAGTTAGCTTAACTTTTCATGTTATGGTGCTAGTATTTAAGGGCTAAAACAGAGCTTTCACAAACAGAATGCCTGGGTTCTTTTCCAAAGGCAGTATAGGCCCTTGGGAAAGTCACTTAGGCCAAAATATTAAATCTCAGGAGTCTAATGCTAGGGCCCTAAATCCATATTTTGGGGATTAAATAAGGGTCCTGCATATTTCAGAGGTGCCAAGCACCCACACCTCCCACTGAAGCAACTGATTGTCTCTTTGATAAACTCTGCTGGAATTGTGGATGCTCAGAATCTCTAAAAATAAAGAACCCTTATTTAGGTGTCTGACTTTAGACCCCCAATGGCTTACTTTCTCTGTCCCTCTATTTGTATCTATAAAATGGAAATAAAAATTTAAAACTAAGTGAGATGAATATATTATATTATATAAGAGATTAATGTTAGGGATCTAAACCTGAAAAAAAGGGGTGGGAGATTAAAACTTTTAAGTCTGCCCTGTAGCGACACTTGAGGGGGGAAATGTATAAGAGAAGGGGAAAAGCTAATGTGTCTTTAAAAATGAGTTATCTAATTAGGGACAACAAACACTAAAATTTCTTAATCATAACTGTATAATTATTGCAGAGTTAAGGTTGTCTGGGTGCCTTAAATGAAATTCTGACCACATGGAAATCAATGAGAGTTTTGCCATTCAGTAGGGTCAGGATTTCACCCATACATACTTTAACATGTTTGGATTTTTTTTTTTAAATGCAAACTTAACTGTGAATATCCTGGGTTTGTAATACTCAGTTTGGGTATAGTTATAACATTCCTTTAATTTCTTTAATCTGAAATTACTGATATGGACTCTAAAAATTAACTCAATTTTAAAGTAGTTTTTTTTCTTTTGGACGTGTGTATGTATGTAAATTGCTTGATCCTGAGCTCTTAGAAACTTGTTGATTAAATGTAATCCATTTCATTTGCATAGTATGTGTGAAACATTGCTGCCTGGTTATCAGCTATCGGTCTCTTGTTTCCAGGCTTGTTTTTGTCACTATATTTCCTATATTTAGAGTTGCATGTTTTTTTCTTTCAACAGTTCTCTATATATCTCATTTTGCAGATTGTTTTCACCAAGATCATGAATAACTAGGTATATGATAGTCTGTTTTATAACCTGTAATCAGAACTGAAAATCATAATGATGTTGTTTGCACTATTATAGTTTAAGATTGCATCAGTCTTTCCATTTTAGGACTCTACTTTTAAGGACTGATACCTTGGGACACTGGTTTTACATTGGTGCCAAATATTTTTGCAAATTTTCAACAAGAAAGAATGTTTAATTTTTAAAGTTGAAACAGTTCCATGATCTCAGAAAAAAACCCTCTCTCCTGTAACAAAAAAATTTCCCTGATTTTACACCTCTTACTGCACTAATCATACTTTAGCCAAGGAAGGTTAGATGGGATTCCTTTCAAAGCCCTGTAGTGCTGGTCCTATAGGAGATGAAAGGATTAACTAGAGAGTGACTGAAAGTACTTCCTTTTCCTGGGAGCATAATGTGTTGCCTCCGAATAGCTCCAAGGTTTTTCCTGCCCTGAGGAACAAAAGAATCAAACCTCAATCTTTCATGTTGAAGAGCATTAATGATAGGACCACTGTCTCACATACACTGTCATCTGAAATGTTCTAGACCTTGGGCCGGATTCATACCAGGGTCTTCTTCTAGCAGAGCTTCTGGCAGAAGACCCCAGTAGCAGGAAACCCTCCAGGTGAGGAGGTTGCATGGGTGTAGAGTGACCAGACAGCAAGTGTAAAAAATCAGGACAGGGGATGGGGGGTAATTAATAGGTGCCTATATAAGAAAAAGCCCCCCCAAATCAGGACTGTCCCTATAAAATCGGGACATCAGGTCACCCTACATGGGGGAAATGCAGCAACAACTCCAATCTGCTGGGGCTGGAGTGCTAAAGGGATGGCAAGGCCTGAAAAGAAAACCTGGTAGGGTGTCTAAGAGATGTTGAGAGGTAGCCCTGCATCAGCACATCTTCCACTTGTGGGACATCTATGCAACCTAGATTGTAAATCAAAGTTGCCCTCCCAGCAAACCATTAACCAGAAAATGTTGGAAGCAGTACTGCCTGCCTTCTCCTGTTCCTTCTATGCCTTTAGCAGAATAGATCCACAGTATAATTTCACTAAAAGTAAGCCCCCCAAACTCCCAAGCCTTGTGTCATTTGCCTAGTAGGCTTATTTAAATTCAGCACATAAGAAGCAAAGCCACAAACAAAGACCAGTTTCTACCCATTCAACTAACCCTCTCCCTCTGCAATGCTGCTGATATTGATGATCTCACCACTTAGCCTTCAGCTATTCTTGACCTTTCAGATGTTTGCTGTGCTTTAGGCCATTCTAACTAGTTTAAAGCAGGGGTCCCCAACGCGGTGCCCGCGGGCACCATGGCGCCCGCCGGGGCGTCTAAGTGCGCCCGCCTACTGGCCGGTGGACGAGCATCCGCCGAAATGCTGCCGAGAAGCAGCAGCATCCAGAGGCGTCGCCGCCAATTTTCGGCGGCATTTCGGCGGCGACGCCTATTGACATTGCCGCTTTCGGCGGCATTTTGGCGGATGCTCGTCCGCTGCCACGGTCCTCCGTGGCTCGTCGTCTGGCACCCGCCAGACGAAAAAGGTTGTGGACCACTGGTTTAAAGTATCCAAAATTTAAAATGGTTGGTAGGGCATCAGCTTGAGGCTCGGGAGGCATAGTTTCAATTTCCTGCTCCACCCCAGACTTCCTGTAAAATGAGGACAATAGCACTGTCCTACCTCAGCAGGTCATTGTGAGGATTAAATACATTACATTCTGAGGCTCTCAAATAACGCAGTAACAGGGGCCATATAAGTGTGATAGATATAAATCTCATCTGAAGCTTCATCCAAACTGCATGAGCCCCTTGGGTTGGAAAATTAGGCAGAAACCTTGTGAGAATAGACTTTCTCCTGAGATTTCCAGCATTTTTACTTCTGGTACCAGATGGAAATACAACAAGACAGACTCTTGATATTTCGGCACTTCCAATTCTGGTCCCGTCTGGACAGGGAGTATGACAGTTCATGTTTTTTCCAATCAATGTGACCATCTCTCTTCACCACTTTAATGAAATACTTGGTTTATAAAGCCCACATGATTTTTATAAAAGAAGTAATGATGCTGCTATGTAACATGTGAGTTTGCCCACGGAGAGAGCCATATCCTGATGTCAATTTTTATGCACATTCCCACTGAATGCAATGACAGTAAAAGCACAAATCAGTCAATAGCAGAATACTGCATAACCTTCTATGGATTTTCTCCAACTCTCTGTGTAGCACGACTGAAGTTAACATATAGGGAACATCTACTGCGTTTGAACTAGATACCTTAGAACTAGGTTCTTTAGAAATGCAGACACACAGAATGGGAATGGGAGTTGCAAGTAGTTTATAGCCCTACAGCTGTAACACTGCTTAATGTAACTGATCAGTTAGGTATCAGAGGGGTAGCCGTGTTAGTCTGAATCTGTAAAAAGCAACAGAGGGTCCTGTGGCACCTTTAAGACTAACAGAAGTATTGGGAGCATAAGCTTTCGTGGGTAAGAACCTCACTTCTTCAGATGCAAGTCAATACTTCTGATCAGTTAGAGCACTAATAAAGATGACAGATAGATGCAGATGCAGTGGGCCAGATGCAGTAGGCCAGATACACCAGAACAATACTGTGTATTTGCTATATTTGTTTGGTTTGTGAAAATCTGGGGTCTGATTCTCCTCTCTCTAAATTTTACAGTGATGAGATTATCAAATGGGGCAGATCCTCAGGTATAAGCCAGTCACTTTGCACTGCTCCAGGGGTGCACCTCAACCCTAAAGCCAGCAGATACAGCCCCTTCAGATTTGTCTTGTGTAGGTGGGTCCTCAGGCAGCTTAGAGCTGCCATAACAGTTCCTGTACCGCACTTCTCCCTGTCTTCTGTAACAGGTTCTTGGGTACGTCTTCACTACCCGCCGTATCGGCGGGTAGCAATCGATTTATCCGGGATCGATATATCGCGTCTCATTAAGACACGATATCGATCCCCGAACGCGCTCACCGTTGACTCCGGAACTCCACCAGCGCGAGCGGCGGTAGCGCAGTCGACGGGGGAGCCGCGGCCGTCGATCCCGTGCGGTCTGGACCCCAGGTAATTCGATCCAAGATACTTCGACTTCAGCTACGCTATTCGCGTAGCTGAAGTTGCGTATCTTGGATTGATCCCCCCCCAGTGTAGACCAGCCCTTAGTAGCTAGCACAGGTGGTAGCAGTCTCGTGTGTTTGCTTCATCCTACACCAGGAATGCAGGGCACTAGAGACAGTGTTGACACATGATGACATGCGCGAGATTGATGCGAGTGATTTAGGTGATGAACTGAAAGCCCTTTCAAGATACATTTCAGCAGGATCAATTCCAAAGGCTGTTCTGGAATATATGTGCACAAATAAGATGACCACCCTCTTTCCAAATGCTTTTGTTGCTCTGCGCATACTTCTAACACTTCCTGTAACAGCTGCCAGTGGAGAACCTAGCTTCTCCAAGCTGAAGTTAATAAAAACACATCTACGCTCCACAATGACAAAGGCGAGGCTGGTCGGCCTTGCAACCATCTCAATAGAGCATAAGCTGGCCCAGACTGTGGACCTTCAGGAAGCAGTTCAAATCTTTGGAACCAAGAAGGCATGGAAAGCACCACTTTGATTATTCAAACCGATAAAAATGCCAGTGTTTACTATGCAGACAAGAAAAGTTAAATTTGCTGTTCAGGCGTTTGAAAGTTAAGTGTTACTTAACTTAAAATGCCTTGTTCAAAAATTTTAGTTCTCCTTTATTGGGGTAGGTAGCAGAGCAGTACCATGAGAGGAGAAGAACAGGACAAAGGCAGAATTGAGACCTTTCAAAGTTTTGGCCCAAGCGAGGGAGCATGGGGACGTCATTTGAGCTCCCTGCCTCAGGTACCAAAATGTTGTGGGCCGGCCCTGAATACCAGCCACACAGGAGATGCCTCCACACCCTACGAATCACAGAAAGGGTCTCTGGCCCCACAGTTGAAGTAGGCTGGGGGTCAGGTCAGAAGATCCACAGAATCACTTTGGCAGTGCTCCAGTAAACTCCTGACCCCATGCAACTGGTGCAGAGGCACTGTGGCCACTCTTCCAGCTCCTAGACTGGAGTAGCTACTCTAAGGGACTGTGCAGCAGCCCTGCACTCTAATTCTGGGTTGGACTTTGCTAGCTGCACTGCACTCCACGTGAATAGATCGTGAGCACCGGGGCTGTATGCAGATGGTGCTGATTTCACCCTAAAATAAAGAATACTCGCCTGAGTAAAGCTTTGCAGAGGAAGGCCCTTAATAAGAGTCTTTTTTTTTTTCTTTCACGTGTAAAGTTTGCAAACCCTTGGGAAGGTGACCCAATCTAAGCAGAGAGCTCAGAAACATTTGGGGATAGATTCTGTACTTCCCCTGTAGTTTATTGGTGAATTAATTCTAATATATTCAAATTACATCATGAAGTGTAATGTAAAAATATTTCACAAAGGGTATCTTAATAGGGAGTGAAAATCTGATGAACAGTAGTAATTCAGAGAAGGAACCCTCGGTCTATCTCCTGTTTATTTGGAAACATTCTTGCCTTAAAAACCCATAAATATATTAGTGTTTTTATGGCTCAACATCTTTATTTTGAAGATTTTTATTATTCTCTTACAATAAACATAGATTTACAAATGTTTTAAGCTAAAATGGATCATTTACTACCAACAGTGCTTCAGGCACATCATTGATTAATCCAAGTGTGATAAAACAACCTCGTTTTTATTATTCTCTTAAAGTCTGAGTAAAATCTGCATACTTGGAAACAATGAAGCAATAGCTTGGTCCAGAGCTATTGGAGTATGAATTATTCAAGTCTAGGTTTTTTTCTTTTACATTCATGAATCCCCAGAATGCTTTTGTAAAATATATTAGTGCAAGCCGTGTTTTTAATTATTAAAGAAAAAACAAATCAGAAGGCGCTGTATATGTGAAGGGGGTCAATGTTTTATTTGTCTTCATTTTAGAAGAAGTATGAATCTCCTTTGAAGTAAGTTATTCAATATTTGCAGTATATTTTAAAGTTGTGGTCCACTGAGAAAGAGTACAGTTTTCATAGCAATGTTCCTCATTTCAAATCAGTTTTGCAAATAAACCTCTTCTTACATCCTGTTAGACTGGAAATACCCAAGATATACCCATTCAAGAGCAGCACTGGCAACTTACCAGAAGCCTGTGGGCCACAACTCATTTTGAATAAATGCAGCCAACTGCCAGAGTAGAAATCTTATGTGCATGTGTTCTCCAGAACAAGGTTCACGCAGCTAAATTAAGTTAAATGCTTAACTTGATTGCACAGACATTTGTGAACAGGTCCATAGCCTTAACTGCTGCAAAATGGCATAGAGGTACTTTGTAGAACAGGTCAAAAAAAGCAAACACACACAACAATCAATCTACTCCTGGATCCTATTATTTGTACTTAGTGCCTTCTCCAGCAATACCTATACAGCTTAGTGGTGCTTTCGATCAACCCCAGGGATTGAACTGAGAAAACATGGTTCAGTGGCTAGAGCACTGGAAATTCAGAAAACCTGGCTTCTATTTCTGGCTCTGCCACTGAACTGCTGTGGGACCTCAAGCAAATCACTGCATCTATTGTACCTCTGTCTCTCTTCCACCCTCCTGTCTATTTAGATTGTAAATTTCTTCAGGGCAGACAACATTTCTTACTATGTGATTATTCTAGGCACTATGAAATCAGACCTCAGTCTTGGGTGGGATTCTACTGTAATGATAACAAAGACAGATTTTTGAAAAATTCATCATCTTCCGCCCGTAACCATTTCACTTCTTGCCTTTTTGCTCCTTAAAGTATGCTTGTTTTCCTTACCCATAATTTAGCACTTAATACAAGAGTGACACTCATTTAGTCAGGATGCTACTGCATGCATGGGGCTATGATCATAAGCATACATAACATCAGTAAAAATACACCACCTTTTCTGTAATAAAGGGAAATAACATAACAGGAGTTAATACTTACCAGATGGAGGGCAGGGAGATGCAGCAAGCAGCAGTCAGTCACAAAATGGCTGCAGTTTCTTGGTTCTGCTCATTTTAAAGGGGCAGCCCCAGAAAGACATGCTGGAGAAAAGGATCCTGTAAAAAGACAACTAACTGAGAAGAGGTAGATCCAGCTCCACAAGGGGATTCGGTATTGCCACACATAACTTTTAGGTGCCCTGAAAATCACGGGACTCCACAAACCCTGGGTCTGGTGCTTAGGCTCCCTATACAATATATGGAGAGAGAGATGTATCTGAGAATGGGATGCACAAAAGCCAGAACACTAGGTGAGCAGTCACCTACGCTAGCCAATAGGAGCCACCACCAAAGAGGGGTGTGTCTTAAGTAGGATTGCCAACCCTCCTGGTTTCGCTGGGAGTCTCCCCGAATTGGGCTTTATCTCCCGGAGGCTACTGAAGCCAAACTGGGAGATTTTAGGCTGCTAAAGTCCAGCGGCACAGCAGGTCTAAGGCAGGTTCCCTGCCTGCACTGGCCCGCTCCTGAAAGCGGCCGCCACACCCTGGGGGGGCCAGGGGTCTCCAGACGCTGCCCCGCCTCGAGCGCAGACTCCGCAGTTCCCATTGGCCAGGAACTGCGGCCAATGGGAGCTGCGGGGACAGTGCCTGCAGGCAGGGGCAGTGCGCAGAGACTCCTGCCCCCCTGGGGGGCCACAGGTGAAAGTGTGAGAGTGGGGGAAAGCGAGCGACGGAGGGAGGGGGGATGGAGGGAGGGGGCGGAGCCTCAGAAAAGGGGCAGGGCTTCAGGGAAGGGACGGGGCAGGAGGCGGAGCAAGGGTGTTTGGGTTTGTGTGATTAGACAGGTTTCAGAGTAGCAGCCGTGGCTGTAGCCCACGAAAGCATATGCTCTAATCAATTTGTTAGTCTCTAAGGTGCCACAAGTACTCCTGTTCTTTTTGTGATTAGACAGTTGGCAACCCTAGCCTAAGCCCCTTCTCTCTCTCAGAGTTAGGCTAAGTCTACACTAAAAAGTTAGGATGAGCCAGCTACATCACTCAGAGGTATGAAAAATCCACCCTCCTCAGTGATGTAGTTAAGCTGACCTAACCCCCAGTTTAGACACTGCTTGGTCAACAGAAGAATTCTTCTTCACCGCTCGGGGAGGTGGATTAACTACAGTGACAGGAGGACCCCTCCCATCGCTGTAGTGGGAGTCTACACTGAAGTGCTACAGTGGTGCCGCTGTAGTGTTTTAAGTGTAGACATAGCCTTCGTCTCACCTAAGACTAGCCTGCACCAATCTCTACTTGCAATCCCCAGCTGGGAACTCTCTCCTGTAGGCAGGTACCTAAGCTGTTCTTGCAAGAATGCTAACACTAACATGGCACAGAACAGAGATGAGACTCTCCAGTTGCATCTCCATGAATGTGGAAATAAGCTTGGTTTTGAAGTGCCCCTGTAACAGATAGGGCAATTTTTTTTACCTTAAACGTAATTCAGCTAGGTTTTTCAAGGATAAGTATCTTTGGGGTCCATTGTTCTAAATGCAAAGTTTATGTATTATTGAGGGCCGAGATTGTATATAACCTGGCTAGGATGGATATGTGATGTAAGGCCTGGACGATTAAAGGACATTGTGCTTGAGCAAGGCCATGATGTGGACTTTATGAAGTGCTAAATGTTCATATCTTGTTATATTGTAATAGTTTGTGAAGTTATTCTTATATTCAGGTATATTACAGAGATCAAAATGCAGCAGAGGATATGAAAGGAACTACCAGAGGAAAAAAACAACCAGTTGTGTATTTACAGGTATGCTCCAACACAAAGTAACATTCAGGGGTCTGAAGACCACTTTCAAGCACTTTTGATGGGATCTGGTATATGATGTAAATTCAGTTTTCCTATTGGACTATCTAAACTTTGTATACTAGGGCAAAGACAAAGGCAAAACAAAGCCACAACCTTTATGAGCATTCCCTAGTACCTTGGGGTTAGACTGTGTCTTCCTCTCCTTTGAGCAGCCTTAAGACAAGGACTTTTCCAGAGCATGGAAGTGGAACAACCATAGCTCTGAGCCATCATGCGACCCTGCAACCCTAGCCCGTCCCCCGGACCCCGAGCCCTTTGACTGGAGCAACAGAGTTATGTGTAGCGAAGATCCAAAGTGGAGCCAAGGTCAAGAAGTGGGACAGAGCAGAGGACAAGCTCCTCTCTGAATTATCATCCCTGGATGACCTTATGGGCATCCAGCTTTCCATAATAAGCTACAGGGTATGAGTCAGACTCTGGCTATTGGGAGGGAGGAGGAAACATTACCTGGGAGCAGGATATCCTATTGCAGAGTTCATTCCTTTGCTCCAATAGAAATGGTCACTCCTGAAGACAGGACACTGGACTAGATGGACTATTTGTCTGATCCAGTCCAGCAATTCCTATTTTCCGATCTGGTAGGCATGCTCAGAGGCCACATTGAACTACATGGTGGGGGGAGGAAGCCCACCTCCTACCTAACATTTAGCCCAGTGGTTGGCTCTCATCAGGATGTGAAAGGCCTCCCCCTTCTGCCTAAGAAGGACAATAGACTTGAACAGGGCTCTATCACCTCTTAGGGGAGTGCTCTAACTACTGGGATATGCAGGGGTGGATCTTCTTCAGTCTCTCCCACTAGAGTTGTTCCACTTTAATTAAATATTAAGAGAGAGCGAATGAGAACTCTATAGCGCAGTGGCTAGGTTCTTCACCTGAGAGGTAGCAGATCCCTGTTCAGATCCCTTCACCTCATCAAGCAAAGGGGGGACCTGAACCAAATCCCAGGTGAGTGCTCTAACCAGTGGGCTAAAGGTTATAAGAGAGGTCCTCTTCCTCTATTCTCTCCTCTTCTGCCTCCAACTGTTTTGTGTGGATGTAAGTGCCTCTGAGCACAGGCCTCAGGCCCCACCCCCCTGTTAGGAGGAGCAGCACTCCATTCGTGGATCACTAAGCAGAGACTGGCACCTCCCAGTAGCCCAGATATCGGTGCGATCTCCAAGAGAGGGGCAGGGCTGAGGACACACCCCTCTTATTGGCATCTCCCAGTGGTTAGCTTAGACAGCTTCCCCCCTAGCATGCTGCTTTGTGGATCCCATTCTTAAGCTCTTCTCTCTCCCCATTCATTGTACAGAGAGCTCGGGCACTTAACTGAGGCTTTGTGAATCACGGTGTTGTTCCTGTGATTTTCTAGGCCCCTAAAAGTTAGGCAGTCTGACGTGGAGCATCGCAACGCCAAGTCCCTTTGTGAATCCAGGCCTACCTGTCAAGAGTTATTTTAATGTTCTGTTCCAATTATTCCTTTTAGCCCAAATCATTATTTTAAACAATCATTTTCTCTGATGGGGAGTCATGCATTACAGTTTGTGAATATATTATTATTAAACACCAGTAAAAAGATTGAATGTTGCCTGCTTTTAAGGTATTTATTTAACAGGAGCAGGAGACTCCTATCAGTGAGTACCATCCATACCCATCACCACGGTATGGGAGTGCTATAATCCTATGAAAATGTTCTCGTCACTTGTCTCTCTCCTGACTACTAATTCTCCTGACCTTACTCACATTTAGTACTCAGGAAGGAACCCTGTTGAGTAAGTGTGATGGGGTGGACTAGGCCCAAAGGCCCCCTGCTGGAGGCCTCAGTGTTCTGCCATACTCATCCCAGGAAAGGAGCAGTGGAGAGGTCCTCCAAGCAGGCTAGAGTGGCTGGAGGGGGAAGCAGGCAATCAGGGCCCAGGATGGCCATACAAAAGGAGCTGCAGAACAGAGCAGCAGTTAGTAGCTGCTTGGAGCTGGAGAAGGAAGGACTGTGTGCTTAGCTGGAAAAGCATCAGGATCACGGACAGCTAACTGGGGGCAGGGACAGAGACAGGGACATGGACTAAGGGAGCATTGAGGGAGCTCCTGACTGGCTGTGGGGACTGAGTAGGGATTGAGCCTGGGGAGGGCTGAAGGAAAATAGTGTCTCCAGGGAGGAAGCCCTGGAGATATGGCCCCATACCAGAGCTGGATTGGTTTATAGATTGTGGACACACCCAACCAGAGGGGGCTTTCGTGAGAGGTGGGTGCTGACCCTGTTGCAGTAAGGGTGTCAGAATCAGGCCCCTAAGAGAATATTGTCGTAGGATAATGGCACTCAGATAGCACATAACAAGCTTAACCTCTATGTGGGCCTTATAAAAAGATGTCAAAACTAGGAATCCTGTCATTGACTTCAATGGGTGCATATTCTGAGTCTGAATGATTGTGCGTCAAATTCCACAGTCCTTAACTGAGCACAACTCCCATTAAATTCAAGGGAGTGTTGCTTGATTAAGACAAGGAAAAATTTACTCTTAAGGAGTAAATCTTAAGCCAGTCCAGCCTTCTAATAAGGCGGAATATTCCCTAATACCAACTTCATTTGTTGAAAATATCAATTATTTTGTATCATACCTTAAAAATAATCCATATTGCTCTTGACTTACACTGAAACTAGTAAGGGAAACCTCCATTTGTTCATTTTATCAGTGCTTGGGTAGCCTACCTGTATAAAAAGCAGGTGGCTAATTAAACAAAAAAACAACACTAAGCCCAGCATGGAATTTCCTCCTGTTTATTTATTGATTAAACCATCTCATCTCAATTCAAGGAAGGAAGACAATTGTCCATTCAGGTCCATCTCTTGATTAATCCTTTCACATTTAGCTTTACAAATCACTAGCACTTTAAACTGTAGGCTTGAACGGTCCCATGCAAAAATTTGGCAGCTGTTGGGTTGCAAAGATTGTAACTACAGGAAAGTTATTCCAGCAAGAATTTTTTTTTAACTGAAAAGTGATTTAAATATAGCATTATGGTCTGGGGATATATAATCTTTCCAGCTACCAAATCTATGAGCTAACATGACTGACTTTATCAAGTTTAAATCAGTATGAAATTGATTAAATGACCTGGAAAATTTTGTTGCTCAGTTTGGGAGAAGAAAAGCCCAGTGCAATGTTTCAACAGCTGTTTCATTGCTTGCCCATTACTTAACAAATAAACTACAGCTGTTTGTATGGTTAGGCAAGATACAGATATTGTTTTAAGTTATGATTATAACTGGTAAATAGGTTTTGAGTAAGGGTATGAAAGCAGCAACATTATTTTCTGTTTAAATGTTTTTTGATTGGGACAAACAGTCAGTTATCTAGCCAATGAACCATGAATAACTTGCCTGTGTACCATACGGTTAACAGCTGAAAGACAGATGTTATAAAAATATACTGTGAGAGAAGCACAGTAGTGGGTTGACTAGGTGACCAGATGCCAAGAATTCCAGGGTTCTGATCCTAACACCAACTTTCTAGTGTTCTTGGGCAAGGTAGTCAGTCTATGATTTTCAGCGGTGATGAGCACCCACAACTACAACTGACTTCAGGCACACAGTTGACAGCTCAGTAACTCTCCTTAACTGCTCTGCTTGTTTCCCTGTCTATACAAGGGGAGAGGAGTTACCAATAGTAAATCTTCGGAAAAAGCCCCATGAGTAATTAATATTAGTACATTCAGCTGGTTCCGCTAGTTTTGATACTATAGTCTAACCATACTACTATAAAACCTGTACAAGCCCCAACTTTCAGAGGTTTATAACTCACATTAATATACTAATGCCAGTGTATTTAAAATTCTCATGAATTGTTCTCATGAGAAGTACTGAATCTCCTAACTAAACAATCTGTGCAAGGCCAAACTTTCAAATACTGATGCCAAAGTTGTGGTCACAAGCACTAAATAAATAGTTGCTCATGCAGTTACCCATTTCACAGACAAGGGCAGCTCCCAGACTGCAGCACTGGGCAGCACAGTATGGGGAGGAGTTGTGCAGCTGTCAGTGGTGAAAGACCAGGTTAAGGACTATTCAGAAAAGCTGGACATGCACAAGTCCATGGGTCCGGATCTAATGCATCCAAGGGTGCTGAGGGAGTTGGCTGATGTGATTGCAGAGCCATTGGCCATTATCTTTGAAAACTCGTGGCCATCGGGGGAGGTCCCGCATGATTGGAAAAAGGCAAATATAGTGCCCATCTTTAAAAAAGGGAAGGAGGATAATCTGGGGAACTACAGACTGGTCAGCGTCACCTCAGTCCCTGGAAAAATCATGGAGCAGGTCCTCAAGGAATCCTGGAGGAGAGGAAGGAGGAGGAAGGAACAGTCATCATGGATTCACCAAGGACAAGTCATGCCTCACCAACCTGATTGCCTTCTATGATGAGATAACTGGCCTCTGTGGATATGGGGAAAGCGGTGGACATGACATACCTTGACTTTAGCAAAGCTTTTGATACGGTCTCCCACAGCATTCTTGCCAGCAAGTTAAATTATGGATTGGATGACTGGACTATAAGGTGGATAGAAATCTGTCTAGATCATTGGGCTTAATGGGTAGTGATCAACAGCTTGATGTCTAGTGTCAAGCGGAGTCCCCCAGGGGTCGGTTTTGTTCAACATCTTCATTAATGAACTAGATAATGGGATGGATTGCACCCTCAGCAAGTTCGCAGATGACACTAATCTGGGGGGAGAGATAGATATGCTAGAAGGTAGAAATAAGGTCCAGAGTAACCTAGAAAAATTGGAGGTTTGGGCTAAAAGAAATCTGATGAGGTTCAACAAGGACAAGTGCAGAGTCCTGCACTTAGCACAAAAGAATCCCATGCACTGCTACAGGCTGGGGACTGACTGACTAAGTGGCAGTTCTGCAGAAAAGGACCTGGGGATTACAGTGGACGAGAAGCTGGATATGAGTCAACAGTGTGCCCTTGTTGCCAAGAAGGCTAATAGCATATTGGGCTGCATTAGTAGGAGTATTGCCAGTAGATCGAGGGAAGTGATTATTCCCCTCTATTCGGCACTGGTGAGGCCACATCTGGAATACTGCTTCCAGTTTTGGGCCCCCCAGTACAGAAAGGATGTGGACAAATTGGAGAGAGTCCAGTGGAGATCAACTAAAATGATTAGGGGGTTGGGGCACATGACTTACGAGGCGAGGCTGAGGGAACTGGGCTTATTTAGTCTGCAGAAGAGAAGAGTGAGGGGGGATTTGATAGCAGCCTTCAACTACCTGAAGGGAGGTTCCAAAGAGGATAGAGCTAGGCTGTTCTCAGTGGTGGCAGATGACAGAACAAGGAGCAACAGTCTCAAGTTGCAGTGGGGGAGGTCTAGGTTGGATATTAGGAAACACTATTTCACTAGGAGGGTGGTGAAGCACTGGAATGGGTTACCTAGGGAGGTGGTGGAATCTCCATCCTTAGAAGTTTAAGGCCCGGCTTGACAAAGCCTTGACTGGGATGATTTAGTTGGGGTTGGTCCTGCTTTGAGCAGGGGGTTGGACTAGATGACCTCCTGAGGTCTCTTCCAACCTGTCTTCTGTGATTCTATGATTTCAGCACACAAAGGTTGTATATATACATTTTACAGGCTCAACCTATATTGCTCGCCATTAAAACATCAGCCTTTGCCAACATTTACTACCCAGCAATTTATGAAAAAACAGAATTATCCCAATATGTAGAATAGGAAAGTGAACACTGGCATATCTTTACTATTTAATGAATGAGTCACTGACTGACTGCACATTGGAAAATTAGGCCAAGGTAGAGTAGAACTAGGAGGAAATATTTGTAATCAAATATGGGGGAAAATATGTTGACGGCAGGGCCGCCCGGGCGGGGGCAAGTGGGGCAATTTTTTCCCAGGCCCCGGGCCCCGCAGGGGCCCCCATGAGAATATAGTATTCTATAATATTGCAACTTTTTTTTTATGGAAAGGACCCCCGCAATTGCTTTGCCCCAGGCCCCCTGAATCCTCTGGGCGGCCCTGGTTGAAGGGAGCACAGGGGAGGGAGGGAGAGAATCAGATTTAAAATCTTTTCTCTCCTAAAATGCATTGTAAGAGATTTAAGAGACAAACAGTACATTAAGTTGGCTGACATTTTGAAAGCTGCAAACTCAGCACACTGCCTCAAGTTTCCTGCTGACCTTCGCACTTTTTTATTCTTTGAAACACGTCTATGATTCAGTGCAATAGATTTTAATATACAGACACCAGAGCAAGATGTTTCAGGGGGGAAAAAAAACATTCATCAGTATGAATAACTGCTGCTCGCTAGTTCTAGAACACTCACTTTTCACATTATAATGAACAATCGCTTTCACTCTAGATTGCTACCGTCTATTCAGAATATTTATTTATAATAAGTGACGTCAGAGCCTACAAAGGCTCTGATTTCCCCCCCCCTAAGAGAGTACCATTTAGATTGAAATTTTGACTTACTGCACCAAAACAAAATGTTAGTTGGGTGGGGGAGATTTTTGATCACTTTAATGAGTTAAATGAAATTAAAAATTGAAAAAAATATAACTTTTGGTTAGATCCTATTGAGAGGGACACATCACATTCTGTAGAAAGCTCCCATTTTATTGGCTCTCAGTCTGGTTTGTGTCAGTCTCATTCACTGGGAATAAATAAACTAGTTCAGTGAGGAGGAAAACAATGCTACCTCCACTCTTACATAGACCTAGTTGTGTCTTTATTGAATTTTCCAGAGGGATTCTCTTTTTATGTGTGGAAGTTTTTTTAAATACACATTTGTCAGCACATGCAAGGAGATGCTCTTTGGAGCAGATAGTATGTCTCCCCTCTGCGTGTGTACAGCACCTAACACTGTGGGGTCACAGTCCTGACATGGGGCCTCTAGGTGCTTCTACAGATTATTTATTTAATAATCAAAAGGAATGCACCTTTTGGTGATGTCAGCATTGGATAGAGAGAGATGCCAAACCAGAAACTCTTTATACAACCTCTTCCCAAATTCTGGTGGGGAGGGAGCTGTGATTCAATAGCACCCCCTGTCTGAACTAGCTCTGTTCTTGGATTTTCAAAAACACAACTATCTAGAATTTCATAATTATACAAACAAAAAAACCCACCAAGTAGCCAGTTCTATCCATAGGTCTCATGCAGGATTTTATGTAGTATGGGTCCAGTCCTGCTCACACCGCCATGCAATTGCTTTGACTTCCATGGACTTGCAAAGGGTATGAGAGCAGAACTGATCCCTAAGATGGTAACTTGTACACTGTAGTTGTGTAAAATGGTTGGTGCCCAGTTCATTGCCAGCTCAAGCACCCATAACAAAGTGCTGAGGTTCGTCCTCTAGTTAGTTACAAAAAAAAAAAAAAAAAAAAAAAACCCACCCCAGAATACACTGTTTAACCTGATGTTCATTCACACTCCTTTACTGGATTCATTTCTTAAGGCAGATACTGACACTCAAAACCAGTGCAAGCATGTAATTGGAATAAGGAACTGATCCAAATCAGAGATGCAAGGCACTTCACAGCTGCCATCATGCATAAAGCATAGAATCACAGAACTGGAACGGACCTCGAGAGGTCATCTAGTCCAGTCCCCTGCACTCAAGGCAGGACTAAGTATTATCTAGACCATCCCTGACAGGCGTTTGTCTAACCTGCTCTTAAAAATCTCCAATGATGGAGATTCCACAACCTCCCTAGGCAACTTATTCCAGCACTTAACCATCCTGACAGTTAGGAAGTTTTTCCTAATGTCCAACCTAAACCATCCTTGCTGCAATTTAAGCCCATTGCTTCTTGTCCTATCCTCAGAGGTTAAGAAGAACAATTTTTCTCCCTCCTCCTTGTAACAACCTTTTATGTACAGTAACTCCTCACTTAACGTTGTAGTTATGTTCCTGAAAAATACAACTTTAAGTGAAACCATGTTAAACTAATCCAATTTTCCCGTAAGATTTAATGTAAATGCGGGGGGTTAGGTTCCAAGGAAATTTGGGGGGGGCAGACAAAAGGAATTATATACTGTACAGTACTGTACTGTGGTGGGGAGGTGCCCCTGGCTTACCCCTGGGGCTCAGGGCTGGGGGTGCAGGGTCTGGGAGGGAGTTAGGGTGCGGGAGGGCGCTCAGGGTGGGGGTGTGGGGTCTGGGAGGGAGTTAAGGTGCGGGAGGATGCTCAGGGTGGGGGTGCGGGAGGAGGCTCAGGGCTGGGGAAGGCAGGAGGTGCAGAGCACTTACCTGGGGCAGCTCCTGTTTGGTGCAGGGGGTGTGCAGGTGGCTCTGTCCAGATGGAGAGAAGCGGCGCTTTGAAGGGGAAAGCGCCCCTTCTCTCTGGCTGCTGGTTGCGCGGCTTCCCCTGCTCCTCCTGAGTGCTCTGGCCCGTGCTCACAGGGCCGCATTCCAAAAGGGGATTTAGAGCTGCAGGCCAGGGCCCTGGGGCCCCCTTAACCCAGGGCCCTGAAGCCCCTAAAGCTCCTGCGTTCCGGGTGGCCCTGCCCACCCGGGGGGAGGGGGCAGCTTCCCCGCTCGCTCGCTCTCTTCCTCCCAGAAAGTCCTAAGCGTTGCCAAACAGCTGTTTGGCGGCAGGGGAAGCACTGGGAGGGAGGGAGGAAGGGAGGGGGAGGAGGCGGAGAAGAGGAACTTGTGCAATGCTCCCTTGTAAAGTCAGCCAAACGATGTTATAAGGGAGCATTGCACAACTTTAAATGAGTATGTTCCCTAATGGAGCAGCGACGTAACTTCGAAACAATGTTAAGCAGGAGGACGTTAAGTGAGGAGTTACTGTACTTGAAAACTGTTATGTCCCCTCTCAATCTTCTCTTCTCCAGACTAAACAAACCCAATTTTTTCAATCTTCCCTCATAGGTCATGTTTTCTAGACATTCTTGTTGCTCTTCTCTGGACTTTCTCCAATTTGTCTACATCTTTCCTGAAATGTGGCACCCAGAACTGGACACAATACTCCAGTTGAAGCCTAATCAGCGCAGAGAAGAGCAGAAGAACTACTTCTCATGTCTTGCTTACAACACTCCTGCTAATACATCCCAGAATGATGTTTGCTTCTTTTTGCAACAGTGTTACACTGTTGACTTATATTAAGCTTGTGGTCCACTATGACCCCCAGACCCTTTTCCGCAGTACTCTTTCCTAGGCAGTCATTTCCCATTGTGTATGTGTGCAACTGATTGTTCCTTCCTAAATAAAGTACTTCGCATTTGTCCTTATTGAGTTTCATTCTATTTATTTCAGACCACTTCTCTAGTCTGTCCAGATCATTTTTAATCCTATCCTCCAAAGGCTGCACTTGCAACCCTTCCCAGCTTGGTATCATCCGCAAACTTTATAAGTGTAGTCTCTATGCCATTATCTAAATCATTGATGAAGATATTGAACAGAACCGGACCCAGAACCGATCCCTGCGGGACCCACTCATTATGCCCTTCCAGCATGACTGTGAACCACTGATAACTACTCTCTGAGATTGATTTTCCAGCCAGTTATGCACCCACCTTATAGTATCTACATCTAGGTTGTATTTCCCTAGTTTGTTTATGAGAAGGTCATGCGAGAGAGTACCAAAAGCCTTACTAAATGCCAAGGTCCACCTGTGCTCTACCACAGCCAGGATGGTTCTAGCTTCAGGGGAGAAATGTCTCCTTTCCAGCATCTCTCAGAGTAGCCTTTTTTTACCATGCAATATCGGGAATGTTGTATAGAAGACAGAGTACAGGGTGGATATAGGCATTCATGGCCAAATACGTTAGAATGCACAGACTTATTTGCAGAATTCCCTGAAAATGATGGTCAATACTGCAAATTGTTCTCTGTAGGAAGATCCTTAATTTGCCAAGAGTTCCACTGACTACAGGATGCAGAATCAGGACCTATTTTTGAAACTCCTTCTAGTGGCTGCAGTGATAGGAACTACAGCAAACTCCTCCTGAAGTAAGAGAATCTCGCAGAAGACTTTTCTGTTCCAGTTTCTCAACACACAGAGAAAAAAAATAAAGATCAGCTACAGGGAGCAGCAGCCTATGTTCACTGAGTCAAACATTCCAGGCTATATCCCTGCTCTCTGGAGAGAATCATTCACACAGAGAAGATTAGTGAAAAGGATTAACATGCAGCAGGATTATCCACACACACCGTTTAGTCAACTAATAAAACACTATCTTTGTGTTTGCTGCCTCTCAGCCTGTAGGTTTCTCAAATCCTAGTATTTATCCCTTTAAGCACCACCATACTTTGTGGAATGCAGAATACACAAATGACATAGATACATTTGCAACTGATCTCATGTTTGTGTCATCTCCAATCAGCCACAAGATGTCAGTGCTGCAGAACATTATTATTCTTATATGTGAAGGAGCATCTGTCTATGTTGCTTTGATAACAGGAGTACTTGTATGTTGCTTTGGGTAGCTGTCAGTGCTCGGTTGTACTTGTAAGGGTCAGTGAGTATACCCATGCCATAACAGTGTGGGACAGTAAATGAGATTGTGCTGCCCAATGCAGCTTGTTATTCAATTATATTTTTAATAATGCAGCACTTTGCAGCACTCTCCTAGAGTGAAGCAAAAGTTATTCTAGCCACTTTCACAGCTCCTAAAACAACTCATGGAAAACTTGAACTAGGCAGACATCAAATGTGTAAGATACTGCTAAGTATGCATCAGCAAAAAAAAAATTCCAAAATTACATAGGACGCCATTTTATGATAAAAAACGTAGATGATCCAAACAAAGAAGCCGCCATTCTGGAGCTACTACTTCTCAGCTAATTAGGAAATTAGTATAGAAGACCACAAGCTACTAGAGTTTGACAGTAGCCATACCAAACCTATTAAGTACCTACTTAGGTATAATAATGTCACACCAAGTTTTGCATATAACCTGGCTAACCTCTGACTCCTACTTGTTTACAAATAGGTTTGCATAGGCGCCGACTCCGTGGGTGCTCCAAGGCTGGGACAGAGTGGGGGGTCGAGCACGCTCCCCCACCACCTGGAAAATTACAAAGTCAGCACCTAGGCTTGGATCACCAAATACCAACTTGACTTCCAGCCACCAATGTAGCAATGCACTTTTACATCACTATGGTAATTCCTGTTTGCGTGATTTGCTTGTGTAAGTTCACATGTGTCCTGTATACCTGTTTATGTAAATTTACCTGTATAATTTTGGGGATATTATCTCTGCCTTCCTCTAACTAATTCATTCGAATCAAAAGGAAATGGTCGAATGAGTATTTTTTTATATGTTTTCACAGAATGCAGCACAAGGTATCAGATACAAGGTATCAGACTAAGAAAACAATTTGGAGAACTAAGAAATCTAAAGGCAGCATATGCATGGTGAGGCTCGAGGAAACAACGAAATCCACAGATGCAGTAGGTGACTGGAGAGTCCTAGAGGCATAACAGACCACAGCTCCATCAATAATGAAGGATGCAAGGAACAAGAATCAGTCAATATGGCTTACCATGGCCTGACTCAAAGATGCGAAGGTTATAACTGACTCTCCACATTCTTGTTTGACTTTAAGGATCCTTCTGCAATAACTTCTATGAATTTAACAAAAAATAAGAACCTGCCTATACCTTAGCCAATGTCAGGATCCTAATAAGGACAGTCAGGACCAAGGGTCAGAGCCAGGTCAAAGCCGAGGCTGGGAGTAGCAGAGGAGTTGAGCGTCAGGTTCCAGGCCAGGGTCAATACCAATGGTCAAAGTCCAAGTCTGGTTTCAAGATCTTGGGCAGGGGGCAAAGTCCAAATAAGTCAAGATCAAAGCCAGGAATTTGCGAGCAGGAAAGGCAATAGCAGCTACAGGAAATCCATCCCTTGTGTTTATACAAGGCAGGGAGCTAATCAGGAGCTGTGAGACGGCTGCCTGTCAAACCCCTTGAGGCAGAACTTCCCATAGTCTGTGTCCACAGCAGGTCATGGAAAGTAGCACACAAGCTGGTTATGGATGGCAGCCTGGAGATACTAGCTACTTGGGAGCTCTACAGGCCTGGGTTCTAGACCTGCAGGACCTTGCAGCTCAATCCTTCAGATTGGTGACCCCTTATTTGAAGTAAACAAATTTCATGACTTCCTGATACCACCAGTGCACCCTTCCCCTTCCCTCCTCCCCCCCCCCCCAAAAAAAAGTCTGACAGTGTTGAACTAGCTTCTCTAAGTGTTGCTCTTTCTGGGGCCTTCTCAGGATAAGTGCGATGCAATATATTCTGGGTTGCCTCCAACCTGGGGATGCTCTGGACCTGCAACATCTGAAAGCATCTAGCCAGCCTAGCAAAAACAGATACACCTGTTGACACCGTACAGTAGAGACCTTAGAGAGGAAGAAGGCGGGGGGGTCAGGAAAACTCCTGCCAAAACGTCAAGGTGTGAGGGAGTGAACAGGGGTTATTTGGTCCAGCCTATGTGCACATAGAGGGCAAATATCAGTCTGAGAATGCAGTGTCCTATGAATGGAGAGATTCAGAAACTATTTGAGGAAGGGTAGCCAGGGATGGAGGGGGGAAGGATCTAGTTGGCTTTGAAAATGAATAGGACGTGGCTACAGATTACTGGCTTATAAGGTTTTATGCTCCCAGAGGCCAGACTCTGACCTGAGTTACACCAGTGTAAAGATGAAGCAGCCCCATTAAAGTTAGTTCTAGTGTAAATGAGATCAGAATCTGACACCCTGTATTTTTCTATTTCTTAGGTCTGCATGGTTTTTTGGTGAGCTGTGTCTTTGTTATTGCTCTAGGGTTTGGGGAGGTTCTTTTTTAGAAAAAGAAAAATCTAATTTAGATTTTAAATGATAAAAGGGCAAACTGACTGCATTGCTTAATTCAGTTTCACATGCAATAACCTTTCAAATGGTGCTTGAAAGTCAAGTCAAATTTCAATATAAATGATATTGCCGGGTTAACCTTAATGTGTGAGACACGGCCCTTTATGTTTCACTATCATCCCCTTGAATGTGTTGAACAGTAATTTTAATAGAATCATAAAAATCTTCATTTTCCTCTTTGTAGACTTAACCAAGGCCAAGCGCAGTACAAGAGGTACACTTCAGTCTCACTCATAGGGCTTGTGATTATTTCAATATCTCATTTCTTGAAGCTCTTGTGTATGCAAATTACAGGACTGTTAAATGTTTTTTAGAAATAGCTTTACGTAAACACTGTCTAAATGAGCTTTTTCCTTGCTTATTTCTTCAAATAAATATATCAGCATTAGGGACCATAGGCAAAAAAAAGAAGGATTCTGCTAAAGCTATGTATGACAATCTGACTTTAAGTGAACCGTTAGTGCCATGAATTAAACAAGGACCTTGGAAAGGTAGTTCAATGCTTATCAGTTTGTGATACACGCTTGCCTTTTTATAGGAGAGATTTAAGTCCCAAAAGAATTTGGGGGGGAAAGCTATAAATGACTGAAAATAGGGGGGTAGAGTGGAAGTGTCATCTCAGCCTTAACCATTGTGATGCTTCAGTAAAGAAAGGAATATATTGAAATTGCAATGAAGGGCAAAATGAGATGCAAGAAAGCGGGTGGAAGGGAGAGCCAAGCTCAGTTAAGCAGCCTCAGTGGCAGTGGGCCTGATTCTTTGTTACCCTGCACCTTGTGAAGTCATTTACAGCAAAGCACGGGGGGAGTAACACTGCCATTGTGAGGTGGTAGCATTTTATAGCCTCTTTGCACTCACTTTGCCATGATGCATACAGCTACCGGAGGTGCAGGGAGATGGAGAATCAGGCTCACGCTGTTCCCAGCTGGATGATGAGAGGCAGTCCCTCCAAGGCAGTCCCTTGGGGAGGGATAGCTCAGTGGTTTGAGCATTGGCCTGCTAAACCCAGGGTTGTGAGTTCAATCCTTGAGGGGACCACCTAGGGGTCTGGGGCAAAATCAGTACTTGGTCCTGCTAGTGAAAGCAGGGGGCTGGACTCGATGACCTTTCAGGGTCCCTTCCAGCTCTATAAGATAGGTATATCTCTCCATATTTTTTTTTATTTTTTAACCCCCTTTGACTAATTAACAAGCAGTATCGATCAGTGCGGAAGGGAATCTGTCTCATCCATTCTTCCAAAGCCAAAAATCACAAGCTTTCACATCAACCTCACCTAAATACACACTGTTCTGTAGCCCAGAGACTGAGTTTTAGAGTCACTGACATACCAGTATATTGCCATATAAATTATGATCCATCCAAGTGCTCAGGCTAGCTGTGGAGGTAGGAGCAGGTTTCTAACATCCTTCCTGAACTTCTGTTCCCACTTAAAAAAAAACCCAAAAAACTTGCAGTGACTGAAATATCTCTACAGAATAAATGCGTCACACACACAATTCTTTGTTCTATATACAAGCAAGCTGTGACTACCTAGGCAGAATGTTTGTGATTACTAAGTACTGTAGTAGTCAAACAAATTGGATTAATTTGAAAAACAGCTTTCTTGTCCTAAATACATGACTGCAACATTTCTTGCCATCTGGGCAACTGTTTGGAGTATTAAATCAGCAAGCAAGAAATCTAGGTGTTATACAGATACATTTTACCCTCTGATATGCATGCATAACTCCCATTGACCTCAGTGAGAGTTACATGGGTGCATATTTGAATTGCATATTTGTCAGAATTGAATCCAGAAACAAGCCACGCCAGTTATCACTCACTTTATTGTGCCACACCAATATTCATCCCTTTGCCGGTGCTATGGATACTTCACATGGTACCATACAGCTTCTCCTTGAGTTGAGCCTGTGGTTTCCAGTTGCCTCCTGAGGGTTCCTACTTCCCTCACAAGCTTGAAGGATGAGTCTCCATGTCGTCATCTCCCTGAATTTTCATCTATTGCTTGCTCAGCTACACACACCTGTTTCTGTCTCACCATCAGGACTTAATGCCCCTCGCTAAAAGGAGTAGCAGAGCTTAGCCTTCTTAAAAGCATGATAACTTTATAAAGGGAAAAGAGCCATCATACTGATTTGCCAGTATTCTCCATGAAATTCAGTCTTTAATTCTTTGTACTGTTGCAACACCATAATTAAGGTTGATTTCTGAGGGAGTTAAAGGTCTGTTTTAGACAAGTGCAGGTAGCTATACCTATTAAGATTGCACAACACTTTCCATTATAAGATCCTGGGTTTTTACATCTACCAATGTGATATATGCCATCATGTGCCAGCAATGCCCCTTTGCCATGTACATTGGCCAAATGGGACAGTCTCTACGCAAAAGAATAAATGGACACAAATCAGACGTCAAGAATTATAACATTAAAAAACCTGTCAGAGAACATTTCAATCTGCCTGCACACTCAATAACAGACTTAAAAGTGGCAATTCTTCAACAAAAAAACTTCAAACACAGACTCCAACGAGAAACTGCAGAACTGGAATTAATTTGCAAACTGGACACCATCAATTTAGGCTTGAATAAAGACTGGGAGTGGATGGGTCACTACAAAACCTAATTCCCACATACTAATTTCCCCCTACTGTTACTCACACCTTCTTGTCAACTGTTTGAAATGGGCTACGCTGATTACATTGCCCTCATTACCACTACAAAAGTGATTTTTCCTCCCTTGGTATTCTACTGTTGAGAATAGCCCACTTCCACTTTAATTGAATTGTCTCGTTAGCACTGACCCCCAACTTGGTAAGGCAACTCCCATCTTTTCATGTACTGCGTATATATACCTGTCTACTGTATTTTCCACTCCATGCATGAAGTGGGTTTTACCCCACGAAAGCTTATGCCTAAATAAATTTGTTAGTCTCTAAGGTGCCACAAGGACTCCTCGTTGTTTGCTGATACAGACTAAACACGGCTACGACTCTGAAACCTGGTTTTTTTTTGTTGCTTGTAACTGCCAAACTTTAATTGTTGGAGCAGAAACTTTCCAGGCCAGGTGTCTGCCTTGGACTGATTGTTTTTTCCCCAGAAAACAAAGCAAAAATAGTTCAGCTGTTTCTAAGAACACGGTTAGGGGAAAATATGTTGTTTTGCCCATGTTAAAAATATTCTATCAATCATTTAAATGAGAAACTCTAAAAAGCAGGAACTTGCCCTGGGTTTATTGATGTGCCTTTTGCTGACCCTGTGAAAATCTATCCAAATTTGGCCAAGTTATGAGCTTCTGAAAAATCTCAGCTTGCACACTGTGAGTACAGACATGTTAGTGTCAGACAGCTAAACTGTCCAGAAATTCTGTAGGCACTGAGCACCATATCACCATTTGTAATTTCATACATCTCGATTATGTAGCTTCAGAGATTTCTGGTGGCATCTCTTTTGCTTTTCTTCATAAGTATTCCGAAAAGCTGAAGTACTCCTGGTTGCCCTAGGTGATTCGCTCAGTCAACATACCTCTTCTATAAAGAGGTGACCCAACTGAACACATTGTGCTTTAATGAGGTCTAACTAGCCAGTGCTTCATTTACATGAGTAACCAAATTGATTCTTCAGATTTTTAGCCTATCCCTCTGTTAGTTCATACCAGTGGCCTGTCTACAATGGTTGCAATAAAGTATGCAACCAGTGGGTGGATAGCTTTAAGGATCCTTCTGCAATAACCGTTAAATCTCTTTCCAGAAGATTCTCTGTTTAATGTGTGTTCTCTATGCAATCTAATTAATTTTGTTTCTACATTACACTGCAATTTTTCTTACCACTTAGTCTTGTGAAGTAACCACTACAGCACGCTACCACTATTTGACATCTTACAAAACTTAAAATGAAACTCAAGAGCGCACACAAGTCATTTGGTGCTATATAACCTTTGACCAACCAAGTGGTTTTGTGTCTTATGAAAGGCCCATGTTTACCACAGCCTTGAATATAAAGAACGTGACTTCTTGTAGCAATCAAACACAAATTCCTCCTTCAGAATAAGGCTACATCTACAGTTGGCGCTAGGGAGGGTATTCCCAGTTCTTGCAGACATAGACGGGCTAGCTCTGCTCAAGCTACTGCTCTAAAAATAGTGCAGCTGCAGTAGCATGGGCCATGGCAAGTGATGGTGTGGGCTAGCCACCCCAAGTACAAACCTGCCCAGACTCCTTGGGTACATTCATGGGGCAGCTGGCTCATGCTTCTGCTGCTACCACAGCTACACTACTATTTTTTAGCATACTAGCTCAAGTAGAGCGAGTGCGGGCACTTCTAAGCGGGCAGGGAATCACCCCTCACCTCCAAATGGAGCCATAGTCAGTCAAAGGCCAAGTTGGGGTGCCTGAATTTTGGGGTGCCCAACCTTAAAAAGTTTCCAGAAAGCGCTAAGCATCCACCCTTTGAAAATCATGCTTCTTTAAAGTATCTCAAGATGAGCAACCAAAAGCACTAATCGCTTTTGAAAATGTTGGCAAAATATACAGGAAAAAAATTTAGGTTGGCCATCTGACATGGTGGTCAAAAAAGGCAAATAATATGTAATATAATATTCTATAAGTCACTGGTGTGCCCTCACCTGGAACATTATTTTCATTGCTGGTCCTCTCAAAAAAGGATACAGTAAAACTTGGAAGGTCCAGTAAAAAAAGGGCATTGAAAATTAATAGCAGCCTGGAAACCCTTCCATAGGAAGAAAAAAGTTACAAAAATAGGGCTTAGGTTAGGAAGGAGAAAAATAAGAGGTGACAGGATAGAAGTATATAAAACAAATGAACAGTTTAGAGAAGATAGATTGGATCACCTGTTTATCTATTTCTAGAATACCAGGACAAAAGGACCCCAATTACATTTAAATGAAATAAAAATGATTCAAAGACATAACTGACACAATGTGTAATTCACTTGTGGAACGTGCTGCTATGAGATGTCATGAAGGCCAAGAGTTCGGCATCATTCAAAAAAGGACTAGACATTTACAAATAAGAATATGTGCAGTTCCACTAACTGGGATAAAAATGGATAAAGGAGATCAATTCCCAGGCTTTAGAACAAAAATCTATCACCGATTGCCTGGGACCATGAAGGAATTTCCTCTTAGGCAAATTATTTAAAAGACTAATTGGACACACCCCTAGAAAAAATGTACTACTTGTAACAAGCCTGCATTGGTAAGGCGGATAGACCAGCCCATTTAGTAGGTCTTTTCTCTCTCTCTCAAATCTCCATGACAAACAGCTGTCTAAGTACACTTAATCCTGACTCAGGCTACATCTACACTACAGGGGGGGGGGGTCGATTTAAGATACGCAAATTCAGCTACGCGAATAGCGTAGCTGAATTCGACGTATCAGATCCGACTTACCCTGTTGTGAGGACGGCGGCAAAATCGACTGCCGCGGCTCCCAGTCGACGGCGCTTACTCCCACCTCCGCTGGTGGAGTAAGCGCGTCAATTCGGGGATCGATTGTCGCGTCCTGACGAGACGCGATAAGTCGATCCCCAAGAGATCGATTTCTACCCGCCGATTCAGGCGGGTAGTGTAGACCTAGCCTCAGTGCAGGGATGGACTGGATGACCTCTTAAGGTCCCTTCCAGCCCTACATTTCTACGGTAGCAAGGTGAAGCTGCTGTAATGTCCTGTATTGTACAGCGGCTCCCTTAGTCGACTACTAAATAAGTTAATACAAAGTCATATTTCCATATTTTGATATGTGCATACCCCATTCTTTATGCCAAGTTTCTCCATGTTATTTTACAATATTTAGTGTTTTATACAAGCAGCTATAATATATATTAGTAAAATATTCATAGAGGTTAGAGATGAAAAAATCTGTTGGGTATAGTTAGTCTGTCAGTCAACGCAGGATTTTTCCCAATAGTATATTTTCTAGTGCCTTTTCCATAGGCAAGTGTCTAGCATCTTGACTCAGGGCATCCTCTGGCGTCAATCCCAGTGAAAGGAATGGGAAATTGAAGCCATTTTGAATGGGGAGAAGAGTGCATGAGTTTAGTGCCAGAAATTAGATGATGGAGAGAAACCTCTTAAAAAGTCAGCGTGACAAGTGATGTCTTGGATGAAACTGGGCGTTACACTTGGGGACCTCCAGAGCTAAAAGGCTGAGAGAGACATGTAACACGCTGACTAGTTGATTCCTCTGTCTACAGGAAGTAGGCAAACTCATCCCCAAGCATCTGAGGTCCAAACCAGTTTGAATCTTGGACAAGCCCCCACTTCCATGACAGCCAACATCTTACCTGAAACATCTGGGATTGAATCGAGGAACTTTAGAGCCACACACTGTACAGCACGTGACGAGCAGTAAGAATGTGAATGGACTTGTTTTCATACAATGGAAGGAGGCACTATGGAGTACAGTAAGCACCTTGAAAACGCTGATATTCTGCACACTGCCGTATTTGCCTACCATGTCATTTGTACATTTCCCTGAGAAATGCTGCACATAATTTGGTAAATATGAACTACTACAGGTGGAAAATTACAGTTTTAATTGCTTGAATTGTATATAGAATGCACACACAAATTACCTGGCATGTAACTAGAAGTCTGCAAAAACCTGAGTTCCATGGGTTAATCATTCACACTGTGGGGGTAGCACAGAAGTATTTTTAAGATTGCCACAGCATATGGGAATTTCCCATGTGCATATCCTGCAGGTTTCCAAGAAAAAGCCTCTCTGTTTGGCTCAGATGATTTTGCAGTTGTTTACATAAATCCCATATGAAATATCAGGGTCACATTTTTCAGCAAAGTCAAAGAAAATAATTTGTCATTCTGCTGTCTGAGCACACACCAGTCCAATTCCAGCATTAGCCAACTTGCTTTACTTTTTTGTTTCGTGGGGTATTGTACTACTAAAAAAAAAAAAAAAAAAAGCTAAAACTTTGCTTGGTTAAAGCATTGTGCAATCTTTTGTACCCAACAGCCTAATAGAGTGCATCTAAGGCATGAAATAAAAAGATTAGCTTCACATCTTCTAAGGAGGGATTGTTTTCTACCTTTTAAGTTTATTTTTCTGTTATTCATAAGTAATACGGCATAACCACTGAGAACTCAAAGAAATAAATACAGCAGATGCAATGGTTCTTTAAGTCCATTCACAAACTGTAATTAAAATGGCCTTTTTGGGGAGGTGCCTTATCATAGAATATTAGGGTTGGAAGAGACCTCAGGAGGTCATTTAGTCCAACCCCTTGCTCAAAGCAGGACCAATCCCAAGTAAATCATCCCAGACAGGGCTTTGTCAAGCTAGGCCTTAAAAACCTCTAAGGATGGAGATTCCACCACCTCCCTAGGTAACCCATTCCAGTGCTTCACCACCCTCCTAGTGAAATAGTGTTTCCTAATATCCAATCTAGACCTCCCACATTGAAACTTGAGACTATTGCTCCTTGTTCTGTCATCTGCCACCACTGAGAACAGCCTAGCTCCAGCCTCTTTGGAAACCCCCTTCAGGTAGTTGAAGGCTGCTATCAAATCCCCCCTCACTCTTCTCTTCCGCAGACTGAATAATCCCAGTTCCCTCAGCCTCTCCTCATAAGACATGTGCCCCAACTCCCTAATCATTTTAGTTGCCCTCCGCTGGACTCTCTCCAATTTGTCCACATCCTTTCTGTAGTGGGGGGGCCAAAACTGGACGCAATATTCCAGATGTGGCCTCACCAGTGCCAAATAGAGGGGAATAATCACTTCCCTCAATCTGCTTGCAATGCTCCTACTAATGCAGCCCAATATGCTATTAGCCTTCTTGGCTACAAGGGCACACTGTTGACTTGTATCCAGCTTCTCATCCACTGTAGTCCCCAGGTCCTTTTCTGCAGAAGTGCTGCTTAGCCAGTCAGTCCCCAGCCTGTAGCAGTGCGTGGGATTCTTCCTTCCTAAGTGCAGGACTCTGCACTTGTCCTTGTTGAACCTCATCAGATTTCTTTTGGCCCAATCCTCCGATTTGTCTAGGTCACTCTGACCTTAACCCTACCCTCCAGCACAGGGCCGGCTTTAGGAAGTGCGGGGCCCGATTCAAATACCCGGTGGCGGTCCGGGTCTTCGGCGGCACTTCGGCGATGGGTCCTTCACTCACTCTGGGTCTTCCGCGGCACTGAAGGACCCGCCGCCAAAGTGCCGCCAAAGATCTGGACCACCGCTGGGTGAGTAAAAATTAAAAAGTTAGGGGCTCTTCTTTAGGGCGCGGGGCCCTCTTAGGCACGGGGCCCGATTCGGGGGAATCGGCCTAAAACCGGCCCTACCTCTACCTCTCCCCCCCAGTTTAGTGTCATCCGCAAACGTGCAGAGGGTGCAATCCATCCCATCATCCAGATCATTAATGAAGATGTTGAACAAAACCGTCCCCAGGACCAACCCCTGGGTCACTCCGCTTGATACCAGTTGCCAACCAGACATCGAGCCGTTGATCACTGCCCGCTGAGCCTGACAATCTAGCCAGTTTTCTATTCATCTTATAGTCCATTCATCCAATCCATACTTCTTTAACTTACTGGCAAGAATACTGTGGGAGACCATATCAAAAGCTTTGCTAAAGTCAAGATATATCACGTCCACCACTTTCCCCATATCCACAGAGCCAGTTATCTCACCATAGAAGGCAATCAGACTGGTCAGGCATGACTTGCCCTTGGTGAATCCATGTTGACTGTTCCTGATCACCTTCCTCTCCTCCAAGTGCTTCCAAATGGATTCCTTGAGGACCTGCTCCATGATTTTTCTTATCTCCCACTGAAGTCAATAGTGGGAAATAGTGACCAACCCTGGAGTCAGTAGCAATTGAGTCAAGCACCCCACTGCCCTAGGTTTCCTTCAAGGGCAGATTAGTGTCTTTCTGCCAGTTAGACAGCCTGTTTCATCAGGGAATCTCTTCCTGGTGTTGACATGTTTGCCGGACTTGCCTTCTAAGCCTGTTAATAAAATAGCATTTTAAATTATGGTAACATCTTCATGAAAAGTGAGTTGGCTGCCCATTTAATGACTGATCCTCCTTTCTGTGCACTTCACTGGGGCACAGTTGTCCTGCATCTTATCCCAAATTTATATCAAAGTGCCATCTGAACACCTCCTAAAATCAGACCATTAATTGCCTGGTAGTTTGGTATTTTTTTCTGGAAGTTTTCTCACCAGGAAGATGCCAGGGCTCAGATGGCAAAAGGGCTTTGAATTTTTATTTGGATGGGACTAAATTATTTAGAAAGCCATCCTAGCTATTTAGTAGCCTTTGGAGAGGAGTGTAAACAGAATGCCATTTCTACTCTGTACCTGTCAGAGAGACTTAAACTGTGCTTAGAGATATATTGAGTAAAATCCTGGCCTTATGTAAGTCAACGGGTTTTGATGATACACACAGCCTTTTTCTAACACTGTTTTAAGAAAGATTCCTGAATATCTTCAGGGGCACATCCCCCAAGAGAAACTATACAGTGGCCACAATTTTGAAGAACTACAGTTAATACGTACTTCCATTCCAAGAACTTGCAGAGCACAGTATAGCTGATTGCCACAACCCATGTATACAATGAGATTTTCTTTCAAAATTACAAGAGGGCACCTAGAGATTTTACATACTATGAGCAAATGCTGAATTTTGTTTCACTCATCGAGATGACTCTACCTTGACAGCAGAGAGCATAGCATTACAGAGTCCCTTCCTGTTTTTTTCTTGCTGACACAGGTTGGCGACAATGCAGTTCTGAGAGCTGGCTCAGAATCACTTGTAAAAAATAAACCTCTGTCTCAATAGATTATTTAAAACAAAAACTCTAGAAATATGACAAGTGGGTAACAGATGGTATAACTGACGGTCAGACTTTAAGGAAGCAAAGAGACCAGAATGTATCCTGCTGTCATGTGTTACACTCTGAGGCCTGGTCTACACTAGGAGGTTATGTCGAATTTAGCAGCGTTAAACCGAATTAACTCTGCACCCGTCCACACAACGAAGCTATTTAGTTCGACATAGAGGTTTCTTAAATTCGACTTCTGTACTCCTCCCCAACGGGGGGAGTAGCACTAAATTCGACAAGGCCATTTCGAATTAGGCTAGGTGTGGATGGAAATCGACGGTAATAGCTCCGGGAGCTATCCCACAGTGCACCACTTTGTAGACGCTCTGGACAGCAGTCTGAGCTCGGATGCTCTGACCAGCCACACAGGAAAAGCCCCGGGAAAATTTGAATTCCTTTTCCTGTCTGGGCAGTTTGAATCTCATTTCCTGTTTGGACATCGTGGCGAGCTGAGCAGCACTGGCAACGATGCAGAGCTCTCCAGCAGAGGTGGCCGTGCAATCTCAGAATAGAAAGAGGGCCCCAGCATGGACTGATCGGGAAGTCTTGGATCTGATCGCTGTGTGGGGCGATGAGTCCGCGCTTTCGGAGCTGCGATCGAAAAGACGGAATGCAAAGATCTACGAGAAGATCTCAAAAGCCATGACAGAGAGAGGATACAGCCGGGATGCAACGCAGTGCCGCGTGAAAATCAAGGAGCTGAGACAAGGCTACCAGAAGACCAAAGAGGCAAACGGACGCTCCGGATCCCAGCCCCAGACATGCCGTTTCTATGAGGGACTGCATTCCATCCTAGGTGCGGCCGCCACCACTACCCCACCAGTGACCGTGGACTCTGAGGATGGGATATTGTCGACGGTTGGTTCCTCGGAGATGTTAGCGGACGGGGAAGATGAGGAAGGAGATGAGGAGGACGAGGCAGTCGACAGCGCTTACAACGCTGATTTCCCCGGCAGCCAGGATCTCTTCATCACCCTCACAGAGATCCCCTACCAACCGTCCCCAGGCGTTAACCCGGACCCAGAATCAGGGGAAGGATCGGTCGGTAAGTGTTTTAAACATGTAAACATTTATTTTGAACAGAACATTAATATTAACAGTGTGTTTTTCATGATTTGTTTGCCCTAGGCGCTTAATGTTTCAGTCCTTGGCAGTGCAACTACTGCAAAAAGATCTAACAATGTCCGGTTTATCATGATTGGTTTGCCCTAGGCACTCTACTGTTTAGTCCTTGGCAGTGCAGCTACAGTAAAATTCGGTCTATATGTCCAGGGATAGAGCTGAAATCCTCATGGGACATCTCCATGAAGCTCTCCTGGAGGTAATTGGAAAGCCTTTGCATGAGGTTCCTTGGGAGAGCGGCCTTATTGTGTCCTCCGTAGTAGGAAACGTTTCCGCGTCAGGCTATCAGCAAGTACTCCGGGATCATTGCCTTGCAGAGCATGGCGGCATAGGGCCCTGGTCTTTGCAGGCTTTCACGAAGCATCCGTTCTTTCTCGGTCTCTGAAATCCTCATCAGAGTGATGTCGCTTATGGTGACCTGCTTTGAATTAGGTAGGGGAATGTTAGTATTGGGACTGCTTGCCTGTTCCTTCACAGAACTGTAACCAGCGGTTTACAGCCACGCGGTGGAGGCGGGAGAGGGGCAGCATACAGGGATCTTTCCCTGGGACAGCCGCGAGGGGGTGGGACAGGGGCAGAGTTCATGCTTGCCGGATTGCTGGCAGCAGGAACTGGCCAACGCTAGGAGCATTGCTTTGAACGTGAAAGGAGGCCAGTGCTATTATTAAAGTTTTAAGCAGCCACAAGTCTACGGCTTACCATGTCAGCCTGCTACCCAAATTCCGCTGTCCTGCCCCGCTTGTCAGATCTGCACTGCAAGACCCCAGGCACTGAATGCGAAGGCTGAAAATTCGACCTTGTCCTGAGTGCGCATGTGATAGGTGCTGTGCATGGTCTTGTTCACAGAGAAAGACTATGTTCTTTGTTCACAACAAAATTTATCTTTCCGAGGAATTCACTCCCTTTTTCCCATCCCACAGCTGCGACTGTCTCCCGACCTACCCTGGCATCACACTCCCAGAGGCTAGCGCAGATTAGGCGTAGAAAGAAAAGGACACGGGACGACATGTTCTCGGAACTTATGGGCTGCTCCCGAGCCGAGGCAGCCCAGCAGACCCAGTGGAGGGAGAACATGTCCCAAATCCATCGATCACACATTGAACGGGAGGAGAGGTGGCGGCAGGAAGACCAGCAGGCGACTCAAGCGCTGCTTGGACTAATGAGGGAGCAAATGGACACGCTCCGACGCCTTGTGGATGTTCTGCAGGACCGGAGGCAGGAGGACAGAGCCCCGCTGCAGTCTATCTGTAACCGCCCTCCCCCGCCACAAAGTCCCATACCCCCCTCACCCAAAGTCCCAAGAAGGAGGGGTGGCAGAGTCCGTGAAAACTCTCACTCCACCCCTGCAGACCGCTCGAGTACCAGAAGGCTGTCATTCCCCAAAATTTGATAAGTCCTTTCTTTCCCGCCTCACCCAAGCCCCCGTCCCAGTTTCATCCCCTAACTGTGTAGTTGCTAATAAAAAATACGTTTCTGTTCATTACTGTTTCCATCATGTTCTTTTAGAGGAGAGTCTGTTTGAAGGGGGGGAAGGGGGTTGGTAATTGGACAGGACAGTGACCTTTACCAGGGTACAGACGCGGGGGCAGGTTCAGCTGCAGGTCACACACACATTGCAGTCACTAGGCACCCTGGTCAGTCTGGGAGGTGGCTTTCATGTTCTGTGTGTGGGGGGGGGCTATGTGACTTTGTGGCGGGGGAGGGCGATTAGAGATCTTATGCAGCGGTCCTTAACCTGGATCACAGAGCCACGCAGCAGGGGATCTGTAATCGTCCTCCCCCTGCCACAAAGTCACATAGCCCCCACACACAGAGTCCCGAACAGGAGGGGTGGCAGGCTCCGTTGAAACAACCAGTCCACCAGTGCGGACCACTCTAGGAGCAGGAGCCTGTCATTCCTCGAGTTTAGAAGCGTCCTTTGCATCACTACACTACACCCACTCCCCACCACAGTCTGCGTCCCAGTTTCAACACTTTACCGCGAAAACAGTAATAAAGAAAACTGTGTTCATTAACAAATTTCCAGTGATTTTATTTTTAAACATGTGTTGAAAGGGGGGGAACGGGGTGAACGGGGTATGTGACTGGAGAGGATAGTGAACTTTCACTGGATAAGGAAACGTGGGCAGGTTCAGCTTCTCTGTAAACAAACTTAATAGTCACAGGTTACCCTGCTCACTGTGGAACCTAGCTTTCAAAGCCTCCCGGATGCACAGCGCGTCCCGCTGGGCTCTTCTAATCGCACGGCTGTCTGGCTGGGCGTAATCAGCAGCCAGGCTATTTGCCTCAACCTCCCACCCCGCCATAAAGGTCTCCCCCTTGCTCTCACACAGATTGTGGAGCACACAGCAAGCTGCAATAACAATGGGGATATTGGTTTCGCTGAGATCAGAGCGAGTCAGTAAGCTTCTCCATCTCCCCTTGAGACGTCCAAAAGCACACTCCACCACCATTCTGCACTTGCTCAGCCGGTAGTTGAAGAGTTCTTTTTCACTGTCCAGGGCGCCTGTATAGGGCTTCATGAGCCAGGGCATTAGCGGGTAGGCTGGGTCCCCGAGGATGACTATAGGCATCTCCACATCCCCAAGAGTTATTTTGTGGTCCGGGAAGTAAATACCTTCCTGCAGCCGTCTAAACAGACCAGAGTTCCTGAAAACACGAGCGTCATGAACCTTGCCCGGCCATCCGACGTTGATGTTTGTAAAACGTTCCCTATGGTCCACCAGTGCTTGCAGCACCATTGAAAAGTAGCCCTTTCGGTTAATGTACTGGCTGGCCTGGTGGTCCGGTCCCAGGATAGGGATGTGAGTTCCATCTATAGCCCCACCGCAGTTTGGGAATCCCATCGCGATGAAGCCATCTATGATGACCTCCACGTTTCCCAGGGTCACTACCTTTGACAGCAGTACCTCAACGATTGCGTTGGCTACTTGCATCACAGCAACACCCACGGTAGATTTGCCCACGCCAAAGTGGTTCGCGACTGACCGGTAGCTGTCTGGTGTTGCAAGCTTCCAGAGGGCTATGGCCACTCGCTTCTGGACACTCAGGGCTGCTCGCATCCGGGTGTCCTTGCGCTTCAGGGCAGGGGACAGCAACTCACAAAGTTCCAGGAAAGTTCCCTTCCGCGTGCGAAAGTTTCGCAGCCACTGTGATTCATCCCAGACCTGCAGCACTATGCGGTCCCACCAGTCCGTGCTTGTTTCCCGGGCCCAGAATCGCTGTTCCACAGCATCAACATGACCCATTGCCACCATGATGTCCACGGCGCGGGGTCCCGTGCTTTGTGACAGGTCTGTGCCACTCTCAGACTTCATGCCCTCACCGCGCTGCCGTAGCCTCCTCGCCCGATTTCTCAGCATCTGCCTTTGGAAAAGGTGGATGATAAGGTGCGAGGTGTTGACAACGGCCATAACTGCAGCGATGGTCGCAGCGGGCTCCATGCTCGCAGTGCTGTGGCGTCCGCGATGTCACTCACCAGAAAAGTGCGCGAACTGATTGCCCGCCGGCGCTTTCAGGGAGGGAGGGCGGGAGTGACGGTTGGATGACGACAGTTACCCAAAACCACCCTCGACACATTTTTTTCCCCAGAAGGCATTGGGGGCTCGACCCAGAATTCCAATGGGCAGCGGGGACTGCGGGAACTGTGGGATAGCTGCCCACAGTGCACCGCTTCCAATGTCGACGCTTACCCCGTTTGTGTGGACTCACAAAGTCGAATTACTGTCCTTAGTGTGGATACACACGTTCGACTTTGCAATATCGATTCCACATATTCGATTTAAGTAAAATCGAACTACTCTCGTAGTGTAGACATACCCTCAGATAGCCTAAGTACTCATGACAGATATTGCAACCCCATGCAGTATCTTTGAGGACCATTGTACTACATTTATGAATGACTGATGGATGATTATGGGGAAGATTTACCACAGCTCCTCCAGGAATCAAAAGTAGTGTGTGGGGGGTGGAGGGGAGGTGGCGGAGGGAGGGACAGATCATTGCAAGACATTGAGACTAAACAACTCTAGGGAGATTTGCATAGACAGGTTCAAACTGGGCTTTCCAGAGACTCAAAGAAAGGGCTTTTGGTATGAAAATGGGGCCTTCTTTCCAGTTCAGCAAATGATCATGAACTCCTTGTCCAAGGGTCCCCAATCTTGCTGAAGGGTTGCTAGGACTTTGGCCTAATAGGACACCAATACAAGGATGGGTGACGCCTGGCAAGCTTTTACACTGGGAGCTTTAACCCAGATTTCATGCCTGGGAATGTTTGTTGGGGCTTCACAACATGGGGTTTAACTGTAGTCTTAGCAATCCCAGTCTCTCTCCCGTCAATGAATGTCTCCCTATTCACTACTACTTTCCTCTGCCACTGGGATCAGAGGGATCTGCACCCAGGAGGGTGCAGTATCACAAGTGGGTGATGCTTTAAGGTGTGAATGGCTTGGCCATTGGTGGATTGGCTAAGTGACTCCAATTCCCTCCCATCAGAGATGCAGTTACACCGTTAATTCCATAAGGCTGGGGTGGAGCTGGCCTTTCCAGCCCTGTACTGGTCCTCAGTGGTCAGAGTGGACAATCCCAACTGGCTACAGATGGGACACCACTTTTCCCCACTCATCCTGGGGTTTCTCAGAGTTGGCTTCCTTCCCCCCTGTCCTCTGATCCCATTCCAACCTTATCAGATTTTCTGTCAAACCCAGGCCAACTATCCACATAATGGTTTATTAACCATAATTTTAGGCCAGGGTGGCAGAATTTATAGTATTGTTCTAAACCCATTAATTCATAGGCCTCATTGACCATGGTAACCCCCCAACCAATTCCCCATTTTCTTATGTAACCCCTAATTTGGGATGACACCACAGCATAGGTCAAATTCTCTGAAACATCCTCCCAGACACTTCAGGGGTCAATTTAAACTTTTGCGACAAAGCTTGTTTACACAGCCTATAGTCTTTATGGTCCTGTCTTTCCATATGGGTGAAAATGTTTAATGTCTTCATCCCCAACAGTAGTGGAGCCAAATATCATACCATGTTCTCCTGCCCCACCTTGTTTAATTCACACCCCATTTCAAAAGCATTTAGAAACACATCCATGTCATCCCCTTCTCTAAAGCAAGGAAATAATTTGGAGTCTATACCACCTCCCAGGACAGACACAGGGGGTCTGGCTCCACCTATCAAATTAGGGTTTTGCTGGCTGGCACAGTATCTCCAAATCAAGCTAATACTGACTGTGACATTGTCTGATTAAAATATGACCATTATAGATAATTGTTGCAACCACTGTTATATATTTGCAATAAATCTTGTACAAAATGTGGCATGTAAGATGTCTATGAAAAGGTTATGATTTGCTGGTTATTATTATGCTATTTATATGCATGTATCAGTTTTGTATTTGAAGTTATGAGTATTGGCCTCTTTCCTGCCCCAGCCTCTTTTCTGCTCCAGCCTATGGACTATGAATATATATTAATGGAAGCATTCTAACCAAGGAATTGAGGACCTTCCAATGATTTGGAAGCAGCCAGAGAATTGACTTAAGCCAGCAGTTTATTCCATCACTGCTACAAGCCTGAACCAAGAACTTTGCAATTATTGTATGTATTTGATTCCTTTAACCAATTTTAACTCTCACCTTTCTTTCTTTCTTTCTATGAATAAACCTTTAGATTTAAAGCATTGGCATCAGTGTGATTTTTGGTTAAGATCTAAGTTATATATTGACCTGAGTGTGTGGCTGGTCCTTTGGGATCAGAAGAACCTTTTATTTGAAGAGATGGGTTTTAAAGAACCACACATCTCTAAGTCTCGTGTTTTCGGTGGTAATACAAGGACTGGAATGCCCAAGGAAACTGCTTTTATGACTTCTTGTTAGCCAGTGTGGTGAAGCAGAAGTTTACTTTTGTTGCTGGTTTGGTATATCCTATGGGGGATTAGCCACCAGTCTTGGGGCGTATCTGCCCTATTTATCAGCAGTTTGTCCTGAATTTGGCACTCTCAGTTGTGGCCCAGTGAGGCACAGAAAATCTCCAGGCATGACTACTGAACAGCTTTAAATGTTACTCTCATTGCTTGTCGCACTCTCTCACCTCATGCTGATGCTCCTTCTCCCAGTCCGCTTCCTCTCACTTCTGGCCCACAAGCATCTGGGCTTCCAGATACAGGCTGTCCCTCTCCATCTGCAGCTTCTCTGGCTCTGTCTGTGGATCTGTCCATGGACTCTGCTGCAGTCAAGCATTCAATCTGGATGGCACATGGGTGCTGCCTCTGTCAGCCTCTTCCCTGCACAGAGGCGTCTCCAAGATTTCTCCCACCTCCTGTTCTCTCTGCCAGTGGGCTGGATGTTCCCTGTGATCCTGGATTATCATTCCTTTTCTGCCTCCTTAGAGTACAGCAGGTCAACCAGCTGGGCCTTCGTCTGCTCCTCAGCGTGGAGCTGACTTTCTCTGCATATCTCAACCAGCTGACTTCTTTTCGTCTTTTCATAACTCATTTTCCCCTGTCTCTCTTTTCATTATTCCTTTCCTAAAAAGGCTATGAGACACTTCTCTCTGTGCCTTTCCCTTCTACAGTACTTGCTTTCACTGCTTTGGGACTTCACTGGAAAGTTCCCACTGACAGATCACATGTGCTGCCACCATATATGTCAGAGTTTCACGGCTAACTTCACCTTTGCCCTCTCCCTCCCCCTAGCCCCCCTTGGTCTTCCTCTCAAGCACCCATTTAAAGTTCCGGGCTCCCACTCCAGCCATCACCTCTCTCAGGCAGAGACTCATGTCTGTCTTGCTCCAATCTGAGGGTTTAGGTCCCTCTGCACCTAACTGTGATTTACCCAGTAGATCTGACCTTACAAGATGTCCCCCATCAGTCTTAGGGGCCCCAGTAGGCCAATGTCCCTTCAGCAGGATTAGAGCCCCTTAGACAAAGTGTTTGTCTATTTGCCAGATCAGAAAGAATGCCCATGTTAGTTCAAACTCTGCCTTCTTATACCAAAAGCCTTTTCTTTGTTTGAGTCCCTGGAAAACCCAGTTTGAGCCAGTCTATGCAGACCTCTTTGGGGGGGGGGGTGGTATTTCCCCAGAGTTGTTTAGTCTCAGGGACTTGCCTTAATCACCTCCCACTGTTTTTAGCTCCTGGAGCAGCTGTGGTAATGCTTGCCAATGGAATAGAATGCAATCATACATAAACCATTCATAAATTGAATACAATAGTCCCCAAAGATAACGCATGGTGTTGCAATATCTATCACTCATACTAACTGAAGAATTTGATTATAATAAGATCGCCTTCCTTATCTGAAAAGAATATACATACACTGTAAGTGCATATTTATCCCCCCTTTCCAGGGATTTGACTCTTTTGGTAACTTAAATAAATTGCAACATGAATCTCAGTCTAAACTTTCTCCCAAGCTTGGCAGTTCTTCAGGTTTTCCCTGCATGCCCTGTCTGCCCTAGACAATAGTTCATTCTGCCCTCAGAACGGGCCCTATTCCCTCTAAGAGCTAATAAATGAGTATGACTCAGTAGTATTTACACTGCACCTTCATTGTAGGGTTTGAGGTCCTAATTATAGGATGACTCAGAAGAACCCATAATCAAATGTTTAGATAATATTCCTGTTAAATTCCTTTCCCTCCCTCCTCCTACCACATTTCTCTCGCTTTCCATAGCTGTGATTTTTAAGATACTATTACAGTCTGCCCTACTACAGGTCCCCCTATTATTTCAAAACACTACCTCACCCAATATTCAGCCATTTAGTTAACAATTAGCCAGATTTATTTTTCAATCAGTAGTATTCTGTACCAGATCTCCTAAAAATACCTGAGGTGTCTCTGCTGTTGTTTGTTCTGAACGCTATTAAATATGAATCCCTTCATACCAAGTCTTGCAGTGTTGAAACTGCTTGGACACATGAACATATCATTCAAGCACACTGCCATCATTTATAAGCCTTTTGAAGATCAAAGAGTCATGTCTAGCCTTTGAAGCTTGCCTCTTTTAAATCTAGCTTCAAAATTATTGGAGAAGTCTTTCAAAATCTCTGGTTTTCTTTCAGACCTTTGTGACTCTCTCTCCCCATCCCCACAACCCTAGTTCCAACTTTGGGGTGGCCACTACACTTAAATGCAGTGGAATCCTACCACAATGGCTCATAGGCTTTATGGTAGATGTCTTTCTGTTCAGTCCCAGTGATCAGCCAGAGCTGCTGGATACCACGGAACTGTATGGGTTCGCAGTGGGGTAGGAGTTATGAAAGGGCAACACAAGGTTCCGTATGAACGGCTTTAGCACGTGCCTGCCACAAGATGCTCTACTCACTGCTGGGTGGTGCCTCCTTCTGGTGATTCTTGGGATTAGCTCCAGCATCCCCCTTCTTCTCTTCCACCATTGCCACTCGCCCTCCTGCCCATGGAATCACAGTACAGCCCTTTCGTGACTCAACCCTCCAGCCAGGTCACTCTGTGTTTTTCCCTTCTGGGGGAGTCTGTCAAAGTCCCTCTGCACCAGCAGCGCTAGGCAGTCTTCACACCAGCCGCCCGGACTACATCACTGCCGCAGTGACTTGGGCATTCTTCCCATTCACTGCCCCTAGCAATACCACTCTGTAGCAGCTGGTAGGGGAACCCAGGCCCACCGTCTACTCTGGGTTCCAGGCCAGGACCCTACAACAAGCAGTTACGGTCTGTGACTACCCCAAACTTCCTGTTCTCGCCCTGGACAACTTCCTACCGTACTTCTCCAAGCTTTTCATTCTCCAGCCTTCCTAGTCAGACAACCCTTTCTCACTGGGTTCCTATCCCCTTTCCTTCTCCCTTACCTCAGGGAGAGAGAATCTGCAGGCTTTCCCCCTGCTGCCTCCTCACTGTTGCCAGCAGCCTGGCTTTATAGGAGCCCTGCCTGTTCCCTCACAGGTGAGCTTCCTTCAAATTAGCATGCCTAAATCTTCCCCATGTGCAGCTTAATTGGCTGACTGGACTCACCTGGCCTAATTCAACTCTCTCAGGGCCCGTGTGGGGAGCACACCCCATCACAGTGCCTTATGGGTCCCAGTCAAAAAGGAAATTCAAGAGGAGGTGAAAGGCCTCAACAAAGTTTTTGGGGAGATGTTAATTATTATTTTGGAGAGACGGCAGTATGCAGTATGGAAAGGCAGTTTTTCCTCCCTGCTTTTCTGCTTTCTATATAAATCCAAATATGAATCTGATCTGAAGCATGGTTTCCAACACTGGAAAATAAACCAGTCTCCGACGTAATGATATTTTGGCCCGACTACAACGCATGGTCCTAAGTAACAGTCCTTCTCAGGCTGCATGGAATGAAACACAAAGACACACATTTAGCATTCTACAGCTTCAGGAAATGCCAAGTCCTTAGAATCCAAAAAGCGAACTGCAATTTAAACAATAAGAAATCATAACCACAAAGTAATGACCAAAAAACACAAAACTAATGAAATAATACATTCTCCTCATATCTCATTAACTCTGCAGTGAAAAGTGCTATTAGACAATAATCCTAATTACATGTACAAACTTCTCTCTCCTTGGAATGCAAATGGGAATTCAAACCAATTTAACAATATGCCTGACACCGTGAACGAGAGAATAGTCCCATCTATTTACATCTTGTATAAAACAGAACTGTGCTTTACAACAGTGTTTTTGTTAGTGCCTGAACAACTGGTAAACTCCCCACGGCTGCTTCCTTAAGAAAAGTCAGATGTATATAAATTCAGCAGTGCAGACAAGCCAATAGTCAGCAAATACAATAGCAGAACTATTATCTATTTTCCAAAGACAATATAGAAGAAGCATTTTTTAATTCGTATGATTCCATTATTAAAAAACAATTGAAAAGGCACAGGTGGCTCAGTATTATCCCTTTGAGAAAACACTCGCTTATGCAGAAGCTCTCTGCAAGGCGGAAATTCTCTCAGACTCAGTTACAAAGGACATAGACATACAGTGACTGGAGAACTTCTCCCTCCGAACAATTAAACAACAAAACCAACTGTGAAAAGCTCTGGGAGTCTGTCCCCATCCTCCATGGTAAATAAAGGATAAGTAATAACCTTAGCATAAAGACAACATTTCACACTACAGCATAGCCTGTAAATAGGAATTATACAAACCTCTCTGAATTCTTATGGATCCCACAGTTTAATGCTATACAATGTGATCCTGAAAGATTAAGAGAGAGTAATTATTTTCTGTGATAAGGCCTCAGAGAGAAACTGTCTACACTACGTGGGAAAGGCGATCTAAGCTACACAACTTGAGTGACGTTAGTAGCGTATCTCGACGTAGCTTAGATCTACTTACTGCGGGGTCCACACTGTGCTATGTCAACGGGAGACTCCCCTTAGTCTTCTCGTTCCGGTGGAGTAGAGGAATCGACGGGCAAATGATCTGCGGTCGGTTTAGTGGGTCTTCACTAGACCCATTAAATTGACCACCGCTGCATCGATCGCCGCGCGTCGATCCCCCAGTAACTGTAGACAAGCCCTGGGGTGCTTTGCTTTACAAATGCTGTAAGAACTGCTTGTCTCTCAATATCTGGAGTAAACTACTTGCCACAGCCTACAACTCATTGCATCACATAGTACAAGGCTACCAAAGAATTAAGATTCTAGCACTATATGAAGTCTACTCTCACACCAGGTAATTGTCAAGGGGAGGCAGTGTGTGTGTGTGTGTGTGTGTGTGTGTGTGTGTGTGTGTGTGTGTGTGTGTGTGTGTGTGTGTGTGTGTGTGTGTGTGTGTGTGTGTGTGTGTGTGTGTGTGTGTGTGTGTGTGTGTGTGTAAAACAAAGTAAATTTCAGAAAATCTCCAGGCATGACTACTGAACAGCTTTAAATGTTACAGAGGAATTGCTTATGGGATAGCTCAGTGGTTTGAGCATTGGCCTGCTAAACCCAGGGTTGTGAGTTCAATCCTTGAGGGGGCCACTTAGGGATCTGGGGCAAAATCAGTACTTGGTCCTGCTAGTGTAGGCAGGGGGCTGGACTCGATGATCTTTCAGGGTCCCTTCCAGTTGTATGAAATAGATATATCTCCATATATTAACCCTTCTGCCAGGTGACGCTAGCAGCAACCAGGGGAGTGGGTTCAATATCTAGGTGTTCCTTTTCAACAATACAACACAGAACAGACTCGAGCCCCAGCCCAGTAACCTGGGAAAATTACACACCACCCCTGGGTACCTCTGAGAGGCAATACTTCCCCACTCGCATGCACAGAGTCTGAGTGTAGAAAAGAAACTTTTAATGAAAGGAGAGAAGTCACCTGACATTAATTACGGAAGATGCCACTAGCAGTATTCATAAACAAAAAATGGTGAGCAGGACACCCACCCAACAGTGCGTGGGGGTGTATCTTCTGCCTCGTGTTTTGAGTTCTACAACCAAAAGTTCCTTTTCTGTGCCCCTCTCTGTTCCCTCACCATATCCCACTCACAGTGGTTGTCCTTGGACAGTGAGGACCCAGGGTTCAGAGGTGCATCTGTGTGAGTTCACCTCCCACCCGGGGAAGAAGGCACCTAGCTTGCTCCACCATCTGAGCACTTGCTGTGGCTGGCCACCCCGCCACCCGCTTGTTCTGTTAACCACCTTGCCAGCTGCTCGTTCGCCGACTGTCAGTCACCTTCCACTGCCACCTGCCTACAATCATTTGAGACAAGAAGAACCAGCTGGCACTTCCTCTGGAGACCATCAGAATGGTGCCATTAATTGCAGGCGGGGTCATGGGTCATCATGGTCCTGAATCTTGCAACTTGTTAGGCATATGAACATCCCCATTGAAATCAATGCCTAGCCAGGCTGCGGCCTGTCAATTTCTGTTTCTGTGAGCAGGGGAAGCTTATTCTGTCAGGGATTCCGTCTCCTGATTGTCCTGCTGCCCATCTCTCCATGGCCTGCTGACTTCAGGGGGAAAAGCCTTTTGTGGCAATAGACTGGAATGCTGAATGGTGCTTCTACAGCTTGTGCTATGAGCACTCTCTTTAAAACTCCCACTGCTGGACATGGAAGCTGGTTTGATATGTGGAAGAGAAGTTGTCCCTGCACTTACTTTTTGCTATGGGGATGCATCAGAATTGCAGATTTATTCTCTTTTCACTCTTCTGGAGTTTATTTTCCCTGGCTCAGAACACATATCTGAAAAGTATACGGGGACTGTATTTTATTGTACAGACTGAGGCCTGGTCTACACTACAGGGTTAGGTCAATGTAAGCTGCCTTGCGTTGACCTAGCTGTGGAAGTGTCTTCACTGAAATTTGTCTCCCACCCACGTAAGCATCTCTCTACGGCGATTTAGTAACACTACCTCCCCCTGCAGCATAGAATCACAGTTGATGTAATTAGCTCGACGCAGTGTCAGTGCAGACACTACATTGCTTACATTGATTGTTACTGACTTTCAAGAGCCATCCCCCAATGCCCCACACTGACAATGCAATCAATACAAGTGCTCCTGGCAAGGACACGCTCCACCGACACAAAGACCCAAGTGTGCACGCACACACAAGTGATTTAATAACTGCCGTGGCTGTATGCCGACGTAAGTTAGGTCAACTTAATTTTGTAGTTTAGACATGGCCTTAGACACTACAGTAGATATGGCACCTGGAGAGGATGGCTAAAGGATCCTAGGCTTGTGCCTAGGAAGGGTAGCTTTTGAAATATCTTAAATTAATCTGCTGAGACGCTTTAGGATGGACTAGTTTTTCTTTCTAAGATTCTAACTCAGATTAATATCCTGTCATGGGAGGAGAACAGAAAGTTTAAAAAAATATTTTAAATAACTTCCCTTGGAGCCACAAATGAGTATAATCTGCCAATATATTGTCAAAATATCTATCTAAAGTACTTATGACAGGTTTCAGAGTAGCAGCCGTGTTAGTCTGTATCCGCAAAAAGAACAGGAGTACTTGTGGCACCTTAGAGACTAACACATTTATTTGAGCATAAGCTTTCGTGGGCTACAGCCCACTTCATCGGATGCATAGAATGGACAGACTCAAACGAGAAGCTGCTGAACTTGAATTAATATGCAAACTAGATACCATTAACTTAGGTTTGAACAGAGACTGGGAATGGCTCAGTCATTACAGTAATTGAATCTATTTCCCCATGTTAAAGTATCCTCACACCTTTGTGTCAACTGTCCGAAATGGGCCATCTTGATTATCACTTCAAAAGTTTTTCTCCCCTGCTGATAATAGCTTCTCTTAATTAATTAGCCTCTTACAGTTGGTATGGGTACTTCCCCCTTTTCATGTTCTCTGTATGCATAAATATCTTCTTACTGTATGTTCCATTCTATGCATCCGATGAAGTGGGCTGTAGCCCACAAAAGCTTATGCTCAAATAAATTTGTTAGTCTCTAAAGGACTTATGTTGCTCCTATCACTGTAGTGGCTGAGCACTTCACACTCTTCAATGTATTTATCCTCACAAACTTCCGTGAGCTCAGACAGTGCTATTAGCCCCATTTTACAGATGGGGAACTGAGGCACAGACACACTAAGGGTAGCCCAGGTTCTTACCTGGGTGTTGCCTCAAGTCCCCTCCCATCCACACACTAAAACTTCTCACAAAAGCTTTCACACCGGGCTAGCTGGCCTGGCAAGGGAGTGGGTTAAAGCCTGGCTGGTAATTTGCCTTTGTTGCAGTGAGGTCGCAAGCTAAACCACTTGAGTGCAATCCTCCAATGCCTCCCCACAATTCCATTCCTGTGCCCAGAACAGACAACTTCTCCCACAATTCACCTGGAAAGAATCTTAGAGCAACACGACTAACTGCAGCATAAAGAACCATGGGATGTGCCCCAATAATCCTAGTAACACACACGAGCCAATCACCTGGGCTAGCTCCACAGAAAAGGCATACCCTAAGTGACTTGGCCAAGGTCACACAGAAAGCCTGTGGCAAATCAGGGGACTAAAGCTGGCTCTACTGAGCCCTAGGTGAGTGGCATAATGTTCCCTTTAATGACAACTATTTTATGGCTTAAGCCAGCATGAGAAAACTATCATGAAAACTAATCAGCCTCTACTCACGCATCTTAAAACGATAATAATTGTTGATGGTTCAGATGATTGGTCAAGAGGACAAATGAAATTGTGTAATGCTGATTTAAGTGATTTTTTTTAAAAAATGATTGTGGGGTGTCATTGTTTGTCATGGGATCTTTTAATTTTCTGCCTTTTGGGGACAGTAATTCCCTTAAAGAGAATCACCTCAAGGTCAGGCACATCCAAGTCTGCTTTCAACACCATCCACCACACACTCTTCCACACACTTGTGGCAATTAATAAAGTGCTAGTCATTTGGTGATGATCCAGAATGTTTCTGATTTAGAGAGAGAAGTCGTTTTCACAGGTACTGCTAAAACTACAGACTTTTCCTGAGACTAACTCAGGTACTTGGAACATAAGAACAGCCGTACCGGGTCAGACCAAAGGTCCATCTAGCCCAGTATCCTGTCTACCGACAGTGTCCAATGCCAGGTGCCCCAGAGGGAGTGGACCTAACAGGCAATGATCAAGTGATCTCTCTCCTGCCATCCCTTTCAGTACTCGAGACATGGGTGTACCATCGACTTACATAAGGGCAATAATACATTCTCTGTCTCATTCTCTATCCCCTTTTTAATGATTCCCAACATCCTGTTTGCTTTTTTGACCGCCTCAAATGATATATTATTCTTATTTGCTACAAGTTGTTAGACAAGAGACCAATGTTGGATATTGACTCAAACACAGTATGGACCTTATTCAGGAAGATACTTAAGCACATGCCTAACTTTAAACATATGAGGAGCCCATGCTGAAGTTCCTTCCTGATTGGGAGTCACAGAATGAAATGTGTGGTTCACATTTTGGAATTGCTTAGCACTAAGCCCTGTGAACAGAAACTGCTGATTTTAGCCCAGTTCAATAGCTTTCTATAAAATAGGGCAGTGACAAACAGCAGGAGTTAGAATGACTAAGACGTGAAATAAAACAGCCTTTCAATACTAATGGGAAAATCCCAGCTAGATGTTAAGAAAACATTTTTAAATTTGGGAGGCTGGGATGATTTTACCTAAAGAAGTAATCAAAGCTCCCTCACTAGATATGGTAACGAAAATGTTAGGTATAACACAGGTAGATCTGTAGTCCCCAGCATGTCCTCTGGACAGACGTCCTAAGCACCCGCATAGATTTCCACCACAACTTCAACAACCACCACCCATCTATCAAATTCTTTCTCATTAACTTCCTGGACACCACAATCAGCTTCAACAATGGATCCCTACAGGCAACCAGATACAAGAAGGACACCAAACACACATTCTTAGCTGTCACCTACCACCCCACACTGGAACTCATATGAAGTATTATCAAAAAATTCAAACCCCACATCCTGGAAAAAAAAAAAAAAAATCTTTCCTGAACCCACTCTTCAGGCTTTCAAACAACCCACCAGCCTTGCCAAGCCCATCATCAGAAGTAAACTCCCCACAGACCAGGACACACCAACTCAAAGTGGCACCAGACTCTGCCATAACAACAGATACAAAACCTGCAGGCATGTCTCCAGGCCTATGATGATCAATGTCCCCTACAATACACCTTTCAAGATCCATGGGTCCTACACATGCCTACGACAACATGTGATGTACCTCATCCCGATCATCAAATACCCCAAAAACAATAACTAGGTCGGTGAAATTAGACAATTGCTACGCTCTCGAATGAACTCACACAGAAAAACAACAGACAAAAATCACACTATCTCACATGGGCAAACACTTTTCACAAAACTATAACTCCATATCTGACCTGTCAGTCCTAGTCCTCAAAGGAAACCTGCACAACACCTTCAAAAGATGAGCAGTGGAACTTAAATTCATAACTCTGCAAGACACTAAGTGCTTGTCTACACTACTGCTTATGTCGATATAACTTACGTTGCTCAGAGGCAGGGCCGGCTCTGGCTTTTTTGCCGCCCCAAGCAAAAAACGCCCGGCCGGCTGGAGCAGCAAGGGGGTGGGGGGGGAGGGGAGGAGGAAAACAAACCTGCCCCCGGCCGGAGCGGCGAAGGGGGTGGGGGAAGAGAACAAACCGGCTGGCCGGAGCAGCAAAAGGGGGAGGGGGACAACAAACGGGCCGGCTGGAGCAGCAAAGGGGGGGGGCAGGAAACAAACATGCCCCCAGCCAGGGAGTGGGGGGGAGAGAGAACAAACTGGCCGGCCGGAGCAGCAAAGGGGCGGGGGGAGACAAACCGGCCGGCTGGAGCAGCAAAGGGGGGGGGGGGAGACAACAAACCGGCCGGCCGGAGCGGCAAAGGAGGGGGTGGGGGGGGGGGGCGGGAAACAAACCTGCCCCTGGCCGGAGCGGCGAAGGGGGGGGGACAAACCAGCCAGCCGGAGCAGCAAAGGGGGTGGGGGGCGGGAAACAAACCTGCCCCCAGCCGGAGCGGCGAGGAGGGGGGGGGGGGACAAACTGGCCGGCCTGCCGGAGCGGCGAAGGAAAGAAAAAACAAAAAAACAAAAAATACCTGCGGGGCGGCGGGAGCGTGGGTGCAGGGGGACGCCCGGCCCTGCAGAGCCCAGGCAGCGGAGTGCACACCCCGGCTAGCTGGGGGCGGCCAGGGCTTCCTTATGCGGGGCGCTTGCCACGCGGCCTCTCCCGCTGCGCCGCCTGCCGGGAGGGCTCCGCGCTGCTCCTGTCGGCAGGTAGGGAAGGACGCGGGCTGCCCTGCCAGGCTTGCTACAGGGCGCTCCCCTCCTCCGCCCCCTACAGGGCGGCGGGAGCAGCAAACCAAAAAGAAAAAACCTGCAGGGGCGGCCAAAGCAGTGAAGCGCAAAAAAAAAAAAAAAAAAAAAAAAAAGATTAGACGGAATGCCGCCCTTTGGAATCTGCCGCCCCAAGCAGGAGCTTGCTCCGCTGGTGCCTGGAGTCGGCCCTGCTCAGAGGTGTGAAAAAGCCACTCCCCTGACTGATGCAAGTTACACCAACCTAAGCACTGGTGTGGACAGTGCTATGTCGGCAGGAGACGCTATCCCGCTGACATAGCTACTGCCTTGCATGGAGGTGGAGTTATGCCGATTGCAGAGTTCTCTCCTGCCAGCATAGAGCGTCTTCACCAAGTGTGCACCAATTAAGTGCTTCTAGTGTAGACTAGCCCTAAATATCATGGTCTCAACGAAAACACAGGTTTGATGGTTCATTACAACCATATGTAACCTACTAACCTTCCTTTGTCCTATGACTGCAGAGGTGTTAATTGCCCACTTCATTTCAAGTGGTTTCTTGCAACATGAATTAACCCCTGATACATTTAACAATCCCACCTTATATTTAGCTGTGACACTTTGATTACCTTTTTCGAGACCTGAAGAGTTCTGTGTAGCTCAAAAGCTTGTGTCTCTCACCAACAGAAGTTGGTCCAATAAAAGATATCACCTCACCCATCTTATCTCATTAGAATCAGGAGAAGTTAGGTGCCTAATGTGCTTAGTTTTGGGGAGGGGGGGGTGTTTAAATCCCACAGGACATCTATCTGCATCTTGAAGTGCCTAAACACCTTTGGAAACCAGGTGCTACGTCTTGATCTTACGCTCATTGAAATCCATGGCAAAGCACCCACTGACTTTAAATAGTGCAGGATCAGGGCCTAAGATCCTGGAATTCTCTGCCTCCTATTCAGCTCTGCCTGCTTTAATCAGACATGGAGGTTGGGATGCTCTGTACTCCATTCTTGAGACCCTGTGTATAGAATCATATAATAAGTAGGACTGGAAGGGACCTCGAGGGGTCATCTTGTATCTGTGTGTTTATCTTCAAGCCTAAAGATTTTTAAAAATGCTTTCATTGGTTTGCATTAGAAGGTAGACGGTAGGATTAATAGCTGTTCTTCAAAGCTATAAACTGCCTGGTGTGTTTTCTCAGACTCTGAGCCATGAGTTACTGCTGTAATTAGATCCAGAAGGAGAGACCATAATAACATTCTGACTTGATTTCCACTGGCAGAGCATTGATTAAAAGAGCTACATAATAAATGAAAGGCATTTCAGAATCGCACTGTTGATATCTGTAATTTTTTTATAATTAGAAAAGCCTACCAAAAATTGTATATTATAATTACATGCATTATTAATCCTGCTCTGTTATAATAAGAATTATTCTATGATTACAGGTTGCAGAGAGTTTTTCTGTAATTTTTTTAAAAAGGCACTGCAGTTTGGGTTACAATACAAAGCCTTTTTACAGCGCAGATAAATTGGGCCATATTTTTTTCAAACTAATGCAAACCAAATGATCTATAAGTTCAAGATAGGCAAATTCAAAGAGGAACAAATAATTGAGGGGTAATGTTTTTGCCTGTTCAAAGTCTGCTGTGTAAGAAAAATAATGTTCAAATAGCCTCTTGTATATGTTGCTTCCGAACAAAAGTCTTAAATACCTAACAGGCAAAGAGGGTAAACAGGGCATTTAATGACATTTTTGAACAATTTGGGGTTAGCTTCTTTTGAGTAAAGTCACCTACATGCAGGATTTTATTCCTGAAAAAAACCTATTATACTGTAAGTTTATTTAATATATAATTTTTTCAGCCCAATTCACCATGAATAGGAATACTGTACTTAATTTAGACTATACAAAGATTCTCAGATTATTTACTGACAAAACATCCAGGAACACACATTAGACTGTGATTTTTGGTTAGGCCCATGTTTTTCAGGGACCACGGCAAACCTCAAAGGTAAATTACAAGTTATATGAAGCACAATGATCAGTTACTTACACGAGTAGTCCCACTTGTGTCCATTGAATACTCCTATGAGTAACTGGTCGCCAGTGTAAACAAAGGGGTTGCAATCTGGCTTTAAGTGATTTATCTCAGTTCTGATTTATTACTAGTCTAATTCATTGTGGCTTGATATAGCAGATAAGACCCAGGCTCCATCATTTTTTCCCCAATTCTCTGTCCCTGCATTGTTAGATGAAGGGTAATTCTAAGTAACATTTTAGGGGAACACTATCAGAACAGCTTATACCCAGTCTCTCTTTTGCTGACATAAAAATATTTATAATAGGAAAATAAATGGGATACAAATGTCAGTACTTTCATCTTTAATATCTGGGTTTTTTTACCCACTATTTAATTATGGTAACAAAAGTTGATGGTATACATTGCCCTTAAAAAAAAACAAAAAAACTAGAGGCTTGGTGTAGTACCTCTGCTCTAAAGGACATGTACATTTTTGTGAGAATTCAGGAGGATCTCACATACTACTTTTGGTAGAATTATTATGTGAAGCCCATTCAAGTGGATTTTACTGCCTCCACTAAAGGGTGATTCAAGTTTGAACTAAGTGGAATGACCAGATTGAGACTAAGTACAGAAACAGACATGGAAATGGAAGCAGAGTCATTTGCCGTGTCAAAAGCACCGTGAACCTGCCCAAGTAGCACCCACAAGCTTATCTCTACCACCACCACCCAAATTAAACAACACCAAGCAAGAAAACACCTACTCAGCCAGAGCCAAGCAACTTAATCAGTTCTAACAAAGGCAAAGCAACAAAGAGCCATTTGTTATTAGCCACAAACCTATCCAGAATCGTTTGCTATCAGAACATGTGGCAGCAGGAGGTCTGGAAGTGGAAAGGTCAATCAAATGCAAACCTGAAATTTTCTCATCCCTGATGCTATTATGCTAATAGAGGAGGTATCTGAGCCTCTAGCTATTATCTTTGGAAAATCATGTGAGACATGAGAGATTCCAGAAGACTGGAAAAGGGCAAATATAGTGCCCATCTATAAAAAGGGAAATAAAAACAACCCAGGAAACTACAGACCAGTTAGTTTAACTTCTTAGCCAGGGAAGATAATGGAGCAAGTAATTAAGGAAATCATCTGCAAACACTTGGAAAGTGGTAAGGTGATAGGGAACAGCCAGCATGGATTTGTAAAGAACAAATCATGTCAAACCAATCTGATAGCTTTCTTCGATAGGATAACGAGTCTTGTGGATAAGGGAGAAGCTGCAGATGTGGTATACCTAGACTTTAGTAAGGCATTTGATACGGTCTCGCATGATATTCTTATCGATAAACTAGGCAAATACAATTTAGATGGGGCTACTATAAGGTGGGTGCATAACTGGCTGGATAACCATACTCAGAGAGTTGTTATTAATGGTTCCCAATCCTGCTGGAAAGGCATAACGAGTGGGGTTCCGCAGGGGTCTGTTTTGGGACCGGCTCTGTTCAATATCTTCATTAACGACTTAGATATTGGCATAGAAAGTACGCTTATTAAGTTTGCGGATGATACCAAACTGGGAGGGATTGCAACTGCTTTGGAGGACAGGGTCATAATTCAAAATGATCTGGACAAATTGGAGAAATGGTCTGAGTTAAACAGGATGAAGTTTAACAAAGACAAATGCAAAGTGCTCCACTTAGGAAGAAAAAATCAGTTTCACACATACAAAATGGGAAGAGACGGTCTAGGAAGGAGTACGGCAGAAAGGGATCTAGGGCTTATAGTGGACCACAAGCTAAATATGAGTCAACAGTGTGATGCTGTTGCAAAAAAAGCAAACATGATTCTGGGATGTATTAACAGGCTTGTTGTGAGCAAGACACGAGAAGTCATTCTTCCGCTCTACTCTGCTCTGGTTAGGCCTCAGCTGGAGTATTGTGTCCAGTTCTGGGCACCGCATTTCAAGAAAGATGTGGAGAAATTGGAAAGGGTCCAGAGAAGAGCAACAAGAATGATTAAAGGTCTTGAGAACATGACCTATGAAGGAAGGCTGAAAGAATTGGGTTTGTTTAGTTTGGAAAAGAGAAGACTGAGAGGGGACATGATAGCAGTTTTCAGGTATCTAAAAGGGTGTCATAAGGAGGAGGGAGAAAACTTGTTCACCTTAGCCTCTGAGGATAGAACAAGAAGCAATGGGCTTAAACTGCAGCAAGGGAGGTCTAGGTTGGACATTAGGAAAAAGTTCCTAACTGTTAGGGTGGTTAAACACTGGAATAAATTGCCTAGGGAGATTGTGGAATCTCCATCTCTGGAGATATTTAAGAGTAGGTTAGATAAATGTCTATCAGGGATGGTCTAGACAGTATTTGGTCCTGCCATGCGGGCAGGGGACTGGACTCGATGACCTCTCGAGGTCCCTTCCAGTCCTAGAATCTATGAATCTATGAATCATAATAATTTTGCCTTACTGGGAATGTCACTAGTACACTAGGAACCTCAGCATTAGTTCTTCCAGAACTAACACCAACCTGCCAGACCACCCAAAACTAGCTATTACCAGAAAAGCTCCAATTTGGCTCCTGCAAGTAGGACGTCGTTCAGAGGATTAAAAACAATGGTTGTAGGTGGTTCTGAATTCATTCCAGGCAGTGAGTGTTGATTCTGGCAGGCATTGACTGACTCATGCTTGGTTCCACCCTGACTCTATGCATTGCAATTTAGGGTTTTGTTCTAGCTGGTTACAGAGGATTTTGAATGGCTACCAGCTGGTTAATGGTTTTTCTGCCTTGGTTACATTTGGATAAAGATTTTCACCTCTTCACTCTATGCATCCGAAGAAGTGAGGTTTTTACCCACGAAAGCTTATGCCCAAATAAATCTGTTAGTCTTTAAGGTGCCACCAGACTCCTTGTTGTTTTTGTAGATAATGGAAAGTGGTTTTTCTTAATGCAGACCAGGCTGGATCGTGTTGTTTTCATCGTGAGAGAAAAGGCATTCTGGTAAGTTATAGGAAGGTTTCATGAGTTTATAGGCTATTTCCATTTTAGCTCAACTCTTTACTCAACCCTATTAAAAACACGTAAATGCCCAAGCTGGTGCTACCACACTAATCTGTTGATTTCATTCTTCACCACCCCCTTCCCTGCAGAGTCAGTGAACATGTTCTTTTTTTAAAAAAAATTTGTTTGAAGCAGCTTTGCCAAGCAAATTTCCTTTCTGGGACAGACAGTCCACCACATTTGGCCTGCACCCCTGTTCCTCCCATGTCTATCTTCACTAGAGCACGTCAGGAATTTTGCAACCAAATAGAAAATGCTAATTCATCAAAACCAAAACTTTTTGTGGAAAAGGATGAGTTTTGAGAAAACTTTTGCTGGGAAGGATTCTCGGGTCCAGGATGACATTTCTGGTCAGAGAGAGAGAATAAGAGAGAGCTCAGAACAGCCAATAATTTGGTGGTTAGAGTACTTGCTGGGTCCAATCTGGAGTAGAGATTTGAACCTGGTTCTCTCACATCCCACTGGAGCACCCTAAACACTAGTCTGTTATCTGTTCTGGGGTGAGAGGGGATCTGGTTTTCGGTTTTTTTATGAAAAAATTTGAATGGACTCAGTTTTGTCCTGATGCAGAACAGGATATTTTTTTGAAATCTCAAAAATTTAATAGGACAGGAAAAACCATTTCCCACACAGCTCTAATCTTCACTCCTACTTGGACAATCCTCTGATGGGAGTAAGGGAACTCATTTTTAAGGTCCTGATCCAAAGCCTATTAAAGTCGATGGAAAAGACTCCCAGTGATTTCAGTGGGAGCTGGAATAGTCTTTAAAGTGATCATGAATGAAGCATGGAGAACTTCCTGTGAACTCCCTTGGATGAATATACTGCCTAATAACGGGTACAGAGAAGTCCTGAAACGCCTCATATCAATCTCTGTATGTACACTCTGGAAGCAGAGGACAGACTGAAAGGTAATATTTTATAATAGAAGTATTTCCATAGGCAAACCAAAGAAATTTCAGGTAAAAGGGCCTGGTGAGAATCTTCTGCCAACTAACTTCAGCATTAGATGGTCACTTGCAGAGACTGCAGTGCCAATAGATGCTAACATGTCCATCTGAATTTCATCTTCTTTATTGACTTGTTCAGACTCTTGAAATCCAAGACAGCTTCAGCTACTCCTGACATTTTCCTTGCTATGGAATAGAACCCTCAGCACATTTCACCGGGAGGAAAACATTCTAGGTCCCTGAGCTCTTGCAGTTGAGAGTATCCCTTCAGAACAGTTTGATGATTCTTGTCATCCCTAAACATTAGAAAGGGAATGAAGAAACAATGTGCAGGAGATATCCTGTTCCCTAGGTTTAATTCTGGAGTGGAAGGTGGTGTTGCATCAATTTTATGATCTAGGCTTCTTTCTGGTTTTTCACCTCTAGGTCTTGCCCCTTAAATAAACTGAGCCCCTTCTCTGGTATCTTTATTGGCAGTGGGAATGTAAAGCACTTCTAACCTTGTCTGAGGACTGGTAGCCCTTCCTGTACTTTGCTACAATGGGGAGTGAACATTTTTGTTTGTCTGTATTATCAGCCCCCACCTTACCAAGCTCCCTGAACTGAAGATTTGCATTCCATAGTTATCCCATGTCCACTTGGTTTGCACATTTGAAACCTATATTCTCTACCAATGTTCCTATTATGAACAAGAGACTAGGGTCCCACTATATGGGGGAACATTATAGCTCATTTCACTAGGAAGTCTGATTTGATATTATCCCAGGGCTTAGGGGTGTTTTCATCAAAGACCCTGTGCAGATTAATGGGGTGAGTTTCCAGATTCCAGAAAGCATGCTTTGCTGATATGCTCCTGGGCACTGAAGAGCAGCCTGAATTGTTTACATTTTCTTTTCCTCATAACTGGTATCAATACTGCAGTGTGAGCTCTAAAAGATTCTCTCATTTTTAAAGTAAGGCTAAGGCCTTGTCTACACCACCAAGTTTTGTTGACAAAAACTGCCTTTTGTCGACCAAACAGTGAATATGTACATACTGTGATGCGACTTTTGTCGGGAAAAATGCCCATTTTTGGTGACAAAATACAACCACCCAGAGGAGAGACATACATCTTTTTCCTCTACATTTTTCTTGACAAAGTGCCAGTGTAGACACCACGCTTGATTTCATCACTTTAATTGGCCTCCAGGAGGTGTCCCACAATGCCCATCCTGACCGCTCTGGTCAGCAGTTTCAACTCCACTGCCCTGCAGCCAGGTAAACAGCCATCCTCCCCTCCCCCTTAGAAGCCCCAGGAATTTTTGAAATTCCATTTCCTGCTGGCTTGGCATGGAGAGGTCTCATCGCATCTTCCCAGGTGACCATGGCTGGTTATCGCGCCAAATAAACGCTCTCCCACTTGGACCACTGCTGAGCTGTTGGATCTGATCAGTATATGGGGAGAGGAGGCTGCGCAGTCACAGCTGCACTTGAGCTGTAGGAACTGGGATACCTACAGGCACATTTCTCAAGGCTTGTGTGAAAAGCATAAGCGTGCGCAGCCCATTTCATTAGGGTGTGCACCCAGGGAGCCCCACCCTAGCCCCGCTCCTGCCCTGCCCCCATCCACTCCCTCCTATTTCCCACCCCCTGACTTCCCCCCTCAGAACCCCAACCCCCCCGCTCCTTGTCCCCTGATTACCCCCTCCTGGGACCCCTGCCTCTAACTGCCCCCCAAGGCCTCCACCCCCTACCTAAACCTCCCTGCTCCTTGTCCCCTGACTGCCCCGACCCTTATCCACACCCCCGCCCCCAGACAGACCCCCAGGACTCCCACGCCTATCCAACTGCTCCCCATCCCCTGAGAGGACCCCCAGAACTCCTGACCCATACAACCCCCCACTCCCTGCCTCCCCCAACCCCTCTCCACACTCCTGCCTCCTGACAGCCCCCCCCCAGAACTCCTGACTCATCCAACCCCCCCCCAGCTCCTTGTCCCCTGACCAGCCCCTCCAGAGACCCCTCCCACTAACTGCCCCCCAGGACCCTCCTTGCTCCCTGTCCCCTGACTGCCCTGACCCCTATCCACCCTCCATCCCCTGAAAGACCCCGGGACTCCCATGCCCCATCCAATTCCCCCTGCTCCCTGACTGCCCCCTCCAGAGATCTCCCCCGGGATCCCACCCCCTATCCAACCCACCCTGTCCCCTGACTGCCCCCACCCCTTATCCAATCCCCCTGGCCCCGGACCCCTTACCATGAGATGAGGCTCCTAGCCTCCCTGCAGAGCCAAACACTGCCCCACGGGAGCACACAGCCCCGGCCCCCAGAGCGCTACGTGTGTGGCGGCATGGCTCCAGGGGAGGGGGGAGCGTGTCTGACTCCTCGTGGAGCCCCGGCCTCCAGAGCGCTGCGCACGGCGGCATGGCTCCAGGGGAGGGGGGAGCATGTCTGCCTCACCACGGAGCCAAACGCTGCCCCACGGGAGTGCGCAGCCCCGGCCCCCAGAGCGCTGCGCGCGTGGCAGCATGGCTCCAGGGGAGGGGGGAAGGCGGGGGATGGGCCGGCGGCTTGCTGCGTTCGGCCGGGCACTCCGGCCCGGAAGCGCGGACCCCGCAGCTTGCCGCGCCGGGGAGTGGAGCCATTTGCCCACCCCTGCATTAGGGTGTGCCTGGGCACACCCGGCACACCCCGTGCGCATGCCTATGGTGAAAAGGGCTATGATCGGGACACACTGCAGTACAGAGCGAAGATAAAGGAGCTGAGGCAGGCTACCATAAGGCAAGGGAGGCAAACTGTTGCTCCAGTGCTTAACTTAAGACCAGTCACTTCCAGTGGTGAGCTGGAGCCGGTTCGCACCAGTTCGCAAGAACCGGTTGTTAAATTTAGAAGCTGGTGTAGAACTGGTTGTAAAGGGGCCGGCAGGTGGGCAAACTCTGGTCCGCGGGCCACATCCGGCCCATGGGACCGTCCTGTCCGAGCTCCCAGCTGGGGAGGCTCCCCCGGCCCCTCCCCCACTTCCCCTCCCCCTCGCAGAGCCCCAGCGCACCGCGGCGCCAGCGCTCTGGGCAGCTCTGCATCTCCTGCTGCTTTGAGCAGCATGGTAAGGGGGCTGGGCTGGGGCTGGGAGGAGGGGTTGGATAAGGGGCAGGGAGCAGTTGGAGGGGGCGGAGATTCTGGGGGGGCGGTCAGGGGATGGGGAACCGGGGGGGTTGGGTAGGCGTGGGAGTTATGGGGGTCTGTCAAGGTGGTGGTGGATGGGGTTGGGGTGGTCAGGGGATGGGAGGCGGGGTGAGTTGGGTAGGGGGTGGGGTCCTGGGGGCAGTTAGGGTGGGGGGGTCTCAGGAGGGGGCGGTCAGGGGACAAGGAGCAGGGGGGGTTGCGGGTTCTGAGGGGGGCAGTCAGGGGCAGGAATTGGGTTGGGGTCGGATGGAGGGGGGGGAGACAGGCACGTGGGGCTTGTACTCATCACGTGGTTCCCTACTGGGTCTTCGGCGGCGGGGTCTTCACTCACTCCGGGTGAAGGACCTGCCACTGAAATGCTGCCAAAAACCCGGAGTGAGTGAAGGGCCCCCCCACCGCCAAAGTGCCGCCGAGTACCTGGTAGGGAACCGGTTATTAGGATTTTGGGAGCTCATCACTCGTCAGTTCTATAAAGGAGCTAGACGCTATCCTCGGTGGTGACCCCTCCTCCACTGCCAAGAGCCCCGTGGATACTTTGGCAGGCCTGGAGGTGGCAGAAAGAGGACCTAATCCGGAGGACAAAGTTATTGATGAAGAGGTGTAGTTAAACGACGAGGCGTAGCTCCCAGCAGGGTCACCCGGTGGGGCAGGCAGCCAGGAACTGTTCTCCACTCCAGAAGGGTCTAGCCAGTTTCAGCAGTTGCTCTCCAGCAAGCAAGAAGCAGGAGAGGAGATGCCTAGTAAGTGGCTTGTGGTTTGTGTAGTGGGGAGGTGGGTTCAGGGTATAGAAATGTGGAAGGCTGGCTGTGTTTCTGTGAGTTGCACATTTCCCTGGGTAGCTAATCGGTACAGCGGAACAAGGTGTTGATGCGTGACGAGATCTCATGGGAATCCTCCACTGCAGACTGTGGGTGGGCAAAGGTATGAACTCATGTGTCTAGTAAATGCCAGGAATATCAGCATCCACTATAAACAAAGTCATTGCGGACCCAGACTGCCTATCGATACCAGTGTGGGAAGATGGGACATTTCAGCAAGAATGCCATAGTCTTCATTCCAGACAACAGATTTGTCAAGACACTTTTCCTAACACTCCTGTCCTGAGCATGGATTATTTCAGTACAATCTCACAGCATTAATCAACTGTTTTGCTCCTGTATGCTGACATTTGTACCCCGGGGGACATGTTGCACTCTACTGACACTAGATACTAGTCAAGCTATGATAATTCTGCCTGAATTGCTGACCTAAAATGGCTTCTATCATTTCTAAGACGTGCCCTTGGATCCCTTCTAGGGCATAGCTAGCAATATCTGAACAACCTTGGAAAGCGATCCTTGTGCTGACTTGTCTTAAGACGCTGCTGATTGTATGATATTTGCTGTATAGCTGCAAAATTATGGTGCAAGCCAATATGCCCGTTCTTTGAATACATTTTTTCCTTTGTTTTAAGCCTTCAGATTATTAATGACTGTGGTTCTTCCACTCCTGACCCTACTGTTTGACCCCCTATCCCCACTGTGACAAGCTGCGCTGAGCCTGACACGTTGGGCTGTGCATCTCCATTCGTACATAAGGTAAAATTCAGTAGGAATCTAGGTCTTCTTACCGCAGAAGCTCAGACATTCTCCTTTGTCTGTGAGTTGTCCCAAATGCTACAAAACCAGACAAACAGGAAACAGATATATGCCATCATGTAAATATATACAGAATTCCAGCAGGGTCTTTTGTAAGAATTGGTAAAAAGAGATTTATCAAAGGAAAAAAGGTCCAGCTAAATGTAGTGATCAGCTCTGAATGTGGGGAGAAAGGCCCATACACACCAGAACGTGAAAATACGGCACACCTTACACCTCTACATTAGGAACAAAGCATCCATGTTCTTGAAGGACTGGACTATGATGCTTAGACGTTGTCCTGTAACACAGGACTACACCATTAGAACAGAAAAAACACATGCCAAGAGACTGAATGGATATGCATTACTACATTAATATTGGGCCTAATGTAGCTTGTCATGCTCACAGGAGATGTCCCATTGACTTCATTGAGTAAGGCAAGCAGGATTTGGCCCATTACATTTGCTGTATTGTGATGTTTTAATATATTTACAGTCTATAAGCATCTACATGGGGAAGAGACTTCAGATCATACAGGGCTCTTTAATCCGGCAGAGAAAGGCATAAAGAGAACCAGCGGTAGGAAGCTGAAGCTAGATGAATTCAGATTAAAAATAAGGCATAAATTATTCACAATGAGTGTAATTAACTCTTGGAATAACTTTTCAACAGGTATAGTGGGTTCTACATCACTTGAAGACTGTAGATCAAGACAGCATATCTGTCTCAAATATGTATTATATCTCAAACAGAAGTTATGGGCCTAATGCAGAAATGACTGGGTGAATGCATGAGGCCAGACTAGATGATCACAATGGTTCCTTCTTGCCTTAAAATCCCTAAATCTATGAAATCACTGAACATTAGAAACTATAATTTTGGTTAATTCATACATCTACACTCAGAAGCAGCATTAGCGCATTGGGGTCCCTAAACCATTGTTTAGTCTGCTTATGTCTAGAGCTACCACTGCCTATACTCGTTTTATGACACTGACACCTATAAAATTTAACGGCTGGTGCACGATTCTTTTATTTCTGCTAAGAGAAGTTCATTATTTCATTGGGGGAAATAGATGATGTAATTTACCATGCAAGTTACTGAAACTTAACTCTGCTTGTAGATGGATGCATGCTTATGTGTTGGCATGCTAATGAGATTATGAAGTACAAATCTTGTTGTTCGTTAGAAAGTCCTGGAATAAAGTGATTATTTTAGCTGAATGGTGCTGATCTTTCCTGATTATTGAACATGACTCCTGCATTTCTTTCTGAATAAAATGATCCCATTTATGGATCTGGAGACCCGGGAAGGAGGAAACTAATTGGCTTATTTAATTAGGCAGCCTGATCCCAATAATTTTACTTCCTGGCTCAGAGTTGGTATGTTAATCAAGGACACAATGTAAATTAATTTTCCATTCAAACAATACTATCAGAAATGATATGTGACAGTTGCCTGAAAATCATCAACAACAGGAGAATTTTTTTTAAAAAGAGATTTAGAGCTCCTCAGGCTCTCTCAGACAGAAAGGATTTATTGAGAGACGCCCTCAGCAAGCAAAGGCGTTAATGTGGCTGCTAACAGCCTCCGATTACACAGGGTGCCCTTAGCAGAAATAATATTGTCAAAGAAATATAGATGGCAGCTTTCTTCTGCCATAACCTAGCCTCTAATAAGAATGTGAAGTCTACTAATCTCCCTCCCTCGGAAGTTTCAAGTATTTTAATGGTACACAAGTAGGGGAAGAACAATGTGACAACTGAAATGTGCCACTCAACACCCTTTGTGAAAGGAGAATATACCACTGTAAGCAGAATTCCTGTTGACAGATAAGATAGGGATGCCTCCAGAATTGCACACCTTGAAGAAGGAAGGGGTAATTCTAGACAGAGCTCAGCGTATTCCTTAGTTTACTGAGGTAGTGGAGACGCAGTCTCCTTGACCTCTCTGATTTATTGTTGTGGATGTGACAGCATCATAGGAGTTGGTTTAATTGTTGGGAACTATCTATAATAATGAAAACAGGCTCACCACGTTGGTGTCACAGGACATGCACATGTGAAGATGTGCCAAATGCTGAAGAGCTTTAGCTTGACAGGGTTGAGGAAACATCAGTTGGCAGGAGGAGGCTTTGGGAGGAAGAAGAGAGGGATTCCATCTGCATGTTCTATTGTGGATATACACAACATGCCAATATGGTCTGCAATCTCAGCTATGGCTGGGAGCAGGGCCGGTGCTACCATTAAGGTGAACTAGGCAGTTGCCTAGGGCGCCAAGATTTGGGGGCGCCAAAAAGCGGTGCCCCCATTTTTTTTTTACAGCGTTCCTCCCTGAGCACGCGATAGCCGCTCCACTTCTCCCGCCTCCCAGGCTTGCAGCGCCAATCAGCTGTTTGGCGCCGCAAGCCTGGGAGGAGAATTAGAGCAGGGGCGGCGTGCTCGGGGAGGAGGCGGAGCAGAGGTGAGCCGGGGTGGAGAGGTGCCGCACGGCTCCCCGGACCGGGTGGGGTGGGGAGCTGTCGTGGGGGTGCCTCAGGGCGGGGGGGAAGCTGCCGCAGGGCTCCCCACCCCAGCTCACCTCTGCTACGCCCCCTCCCCAAGCACGCCGTCGCTGCTCCACTTCTCCCGCCTCCCAGGTTTGCGGCGCCAATCAGCTGTTTGCGACGCCAATCAGCTGTTTGGCACCACAAGCCTGGGAGGGGAGGAGAATTAGAGCGGGGGCGGCGTGGTCAGGGAGGCGGCGGAGCAGAGGTGAGCTGGGGTGGGGAGCTGCCGCACGGCTCCCCGGGGGGAAGCTGCCGCGGGGGGAGCGCCTCAGGGTGGGGGGGGGCGGGGAGCTGCCGCAGGGCTTGGGGGGGGGGGGGCGCAAGGTGGAAGTTTCGCCTAGGGTGCGAAACTTCCTTGCACCGGCCCTGGCTGGGAGTGTCTTTTTCATGTGAGGCTGGTGAGAAAGCTGTGACCATTCCTCTAGGATGCAGTTCCTTGCCACAGTGACCCACATCATTGTCAAATGCTCTTATTGCGTGTGCGCCTTTGGGGGAGCGGAAATCTAGAAGCTGATGCAGAATGCATGATCATGAAATGTTTCTTGAGTAGGATCGGTCAATGTTTTAAGATAATGCTGGTGTCCTATGCACTGCACTGGCTTCTAACTTACTTCTGGATGAAGTTCAAGGTGTTAACCATGAGCATCTTTGAAGCCCTAAATGTTTTGGGATACAGTTTTCTGAGCTCTTCTCTCACTATGTCCCACCACAGAAGCTGGGATCTACTGGGTCTCTCCAAACAATACTGTTCAGGAGAAGCCACAGGAGATTCTGAGCCCTTCCCTATGGAACCAGGCTCCCCACACAGTCCATTAGACCCTGATTCCAATGAACATCAGGGCACAATTCAAGGCTTATCTGTTCAAATAAGCTTTTGACTGCTTAGCATTTATCACCCACCAATTCAGTGTCTTTTTGTACATTCTGTGCCCCCCCCCATAGCACCTCTAGTGATCAGGGGTTAAAATAAATAAGCAACAAATGTCAGTATTATCTTTGCATTGTAGAGTTCAATAGATATCTTCATCTTTATGGCTTTGCCACCGGTATATGTGGTCTTTGCTTCACTGATCTTGTCATCCCTTACTATTTGAAGAGAGAATGTAATGGAGTAGAGTGCCTTCAAAAGCAAAAGGGGTCAACCCTGCAAACCTGATACTTACACGAGTAAAGGCTGATCATATGAGAAAACAACGATAGGAGCATGTCTTTACTTTATTCCTTTTGAGCTTCTTATAGTTCAGTTACAGAAAGAAAGCGAGGGGGGAAAATAACAAGACAAACAAATATAGATCTACAGCCCAGCGTTCACAGTCTCTTGTTAACAAGTTTACTTCCTTTTCCTAACTCAATAGTGGCGGTGGCCAGTCCCCCACTTAGTTAACCCAGCGATGATCCATAAATCAGATGAAAGGAAAGCGATTTTTCTAAATCAAACACAGGGAGGATGATGTGATTACATTTGAGCAAATATTTGTTCCGATTGTTATAGGAGGCCCAGGTATATTTCACAGAACAAAGCCTTTATGGGCTGAGAAAATGCAATTCACTAAAACTTACTGGCTGTCTCCTGTGCATACTACTTACTCCCTACTGGATGGAATCAAACCTGCTTGAGCATTTATGATTGTCTTGCCCTCTGGTGGGCAGTGAATCCTTATATTACTACAGCAAACAGAGATTCTCCTTTAGTTCAGGTGGTAGGTGCCTGACTTTTGGGGGGAAGAAGATCCAGAATTCTGATCTCGATATTGGGCATGGTGTGGTATAGCTGATGCCCCTAGGGTCTGATCATGTTTACACACACGTATCATTGAAGTGCACACCATATGGGATAGTACACTTCACATGTATATCTAAGTACTTCTATGGCCCTCATTGCCAGAATGACTGGCTTAGGTCTTTCTCTTACAGCACATCACTTACATAATTTGAGGAAATGGACAAAACTGAGGAAATGCGCTGTCTGGGAGAGTACCACCTTTAAGCAGTGCATGTAAACTTCTCAAAACCACTGAATTTGGAACAACTGAGCCACATTATCCTCACACACATCAATATGCCCATAAGAAAACAGCAGGGAAAATTTCATTTTGTAAGTTTTACCTTAATGAAACATTTAATTAATGGGGCCTTGGAAACATCAGTGAGTACAGCATGCAGTACTATGCTAGCTGTGTGGAACAGGTCCCTGGAGGCATATTGGTCAAGAGCCACAAAGGTACTTAGGCACCTAAATCTGGGGTTTAGACACTTAAGTATGGGGTTCAGACACCTAAGTGCAAGTTTTAGGCTCTACTGCAATTCACAAAACTCCTGCAAAACCTTACAGGCACCAAAACTCACTTGGTGCCCGTGTTTTCAAGGTAGAAATCCCTTAGATGCCTAAGTTACTGCCTCTGGGCTTGGGCCTTGTGGCCACCCTCTAGACCTCCAGGTGTCTAAGCTCCAGAGCAACCCACGCCTAGAAGGAAAATAGGCATTCACCTGCCTGCCTCAGGTGCTGCACCTGATCCAGGAGACATGCTGAGTGGCTGCCTATTGGACAAGGTCCCCTTCAAAATCTGGCAGGAGGATGAGATGCTATCATTGGTGCCCACCTACCCTACTTTTAGGCCAGTGGTTAGAACTCTTACGTGGGATTTGGGAGACACAGGTTCAATCCCCCCCCACCCCACCTGAGGAGAAGAGAGGATTTGAACAGGGTTCTCCCACACCTCTCAAGAGAGTGCTCTAACCACTGAGAAATGGGATATTCTGATGTGGGGACTAAAGAGTCATTGGAACAGGAGGACTGGATTCTGGTGATTTCTGTCCTCCCACGTGGGTGCCTTAACCACCAGGCTTTAGAGTCACTCTCACTCTCTGGCCCAATGATGGAATAGCTTCAGCAGGAGAGACTGAGGGATCCCGGGTCAGAATATCCCATAGTGCCATGGTTACAGACCCCACCCCTCTCAGGCAGTGAACCTGGGTCCCCCACATCCTATGCGCTAAAAGTTATAAGGTGACAACCACACCCCGGTCTTGTGTGGAGTTAGGTAGGAGCCTAAATTATTCTCACAAGAAAAAGCTTAGGTGTCTAAGGGCTAGTCTACACTGGCAACGCTAAAGTGCTGATGCGGCAGCGCTTTAACGTGCCTTGTGTGATTGTTACGCAGCGCTCTAAAAAACAACAACACCTCAACGAGGGGCACGGCTCCCAATGCTGGGCACTGTTTACACTGGCACTTTACAGCGCTGCAACTTGCTGCGCTCAGGGTTTTTTTTTCCACACTGCTGAGCGAGAAAGTTGGAGTGCTGTTAATTGCCAGTGTAGACAAGCCCTAAGCCTTCTGACTCCAACAGAAGGGTTTCCATTCATGAATTGCTAAGAAGAGATCGGCACCTATCTCTGGGAGGGGGCTTAGGATACACCCCTCCCAGCAATATATCCCACTGGCTAATGTAGATAGCTCCCTGGCTACCATGCTGGCTTTTGTAGATCACATTGAAAGGCACCTATTTCTTCCCATTCACCGTATAGGGAGTCTAGGTGCCAAACTTGGGCTTTGTGGATCACAGCATTGGAACATCTAACTTTCAGGCACTTAAAAGTTAGGTGTTGCAATGCTCAGAGTCACAAACCAGAGCTTCTTTGTGGATTCCAAGTCATTGTACCTATATTCCATGCACTGCATTGGCTTCCCCCTGGGCACAATTGAAGGCGTTGGTTTTGATCTCTGAAGCCCTGTATGTAGAACCCTGCGTGGAGACAAAATTTGTATCCGTATCCGATCCGTGATCTGCAAAAATGGTCCGTGGATATCCGCAGATTTGCAGGCCTCTATCTGTATGGTTTTGCAGATGGTTACCTGAGAAACTGCAAATCATCTAACGCGCTCTTGCCAAAAGGACAGATTTAACCTTTGAGGATGGGAGGTGGGATGTTCTCAATGGAAAATCCCCAGGTTTGGACATTGCTATGTCAGGCACTCTTCCAGAGCGCCATTTGTTGGACTCCAGTCCATAGTGTAAGGCTCATCGTTTCAGCCAAGAATTTCCTCTCCTGAACTAAAGTAGTGTATGATATTTTCCACTGGCAGGGACAGTGAACAGGGTGACGAAACTACTGCAGCCCATAGTGGGCAAATGTAGACCGATATTTTGTATCTAAAGCACCTGGGGTATTATATAAACGCAGAGGGGTTGTGTAATTCTTCTGTGCATCAGTTCACATATCTCTAAAATTGGAATTAAAAATACTTCCCCTCCCTCTCAGGGATGTTGAGAGACTCATGTTGTTACTATCTATAAAACACTATGAGATCATTTGTTAGAAGGTGCTAGAAATGCAAAACAATGAGGATGGTAATAATAATAATAAACAGTGCCGTCAAGAATATCAAGACAATACACAAAGTCTGAAAGCTAAGAATCTATAGGATTTGGCTTTATCATGACAACTTCCTAAATAAAGATTTACTTTATTCCCTTCCTCCACTGTTGGTCAATAGGGCAGGAATTCAAGAAGCTAGAAAACACACTTTTCAAGCAAAGGTACACCATAAAAAAATTAAAGTATCCAAAAGTCAAGAAACAATGGGGAAGATTATTTCCATGAATTGATGTTATAAAATAACACTTGTTTTTCTGAATAAAGTTAAAATCAGTAATTAAATCAAACTGTTGCAGACCAAATGCTCTGATTGCCAATTCAGGTCCATTGAGCCAAATGCAGAAAGACTGGGCTAAAATTGTGTTACAAATATTAACTATTGTAACACATCTATGGCCACTTAGGAGCTGATGGTTATGATGGAGCTACATTACCACTGCCAGTCTGGAGTTTCATAATGACAGCACGGATAGAGGATCTCAGTTCTAACTCAGAAAGCACAGGCCCTGACCATTAGAGATGAAAGAAAATCTTCTTCAGCTTTTAGCAGTATGGAAACTATGACACAATGGAGCAGTTCTGAGTCTGTCCTCTAAAGGGAAGTAGCAAACAACCAAACACATTAGCCACTTCATCTCACTTTCAATGATTCCCAAATATTAAATTTAATTGATGGCAAAGAAATTACAATGTAACTATGGCCAGTTTTCAGTACTGCACTCTCCTTTGATACAAGCTCTGGCCCCAATCCTGCAAACACCTGAGCACATACTCAGTGTTAAGGATGAACAGTGCCATTGAGGTCAGAGACACCACTCAGGTGAGCAGAGTTAAGCATGTGCATAAGTGTCTGCTAGACCTGATGCTTAAACACTAATCCTGCAGGATTTGTTACAATAGTTAATATTTGTAAAACAACAGCTGTAAAAATAGATTAAAATTATTTGTTAACATTCTAAAAACAGCTTTAATGGAAGCTGCAAGTAAGGACATTTTCCTCTCATTTTCTATCTTTTTTTTTATGTCAGTCTCCAGCACAACAATTTATTATACAAGCAGATTAGGTCTAGTATGCATCTGTTGCATAGATGGTTTTGAATAACTGCCTAGCTGCCCTATTTACATCCATTACATACATCCATGCTGCAGACAAAGCAGGGTTACCCATGAAAAATTGCTCTTCTGATTACTTAGACCTTTCAAGCCTAATTCTCAAACTGATACATTTCAACTATTGAAACAGATGTTACAAAAATTAATAGATGGGTTTAATGATAGATAGCTAGATAGATCGATAGATAGATAGATAGATAGATAGATAATCAAAAAAGTAGGATACAGCAGTTTAGATCAGTCACCATCACCTTTCAGTACATTTTCCAGACATACCTCCAAACACCTCTCCGCTCTGGAGAAGTTCAAATCCAGATCTGCATTTTGCAGCTGACCCCATACTCTGTAAGAGTCCAAAACCACTGTGAGTTTTCAGAAAGTGCACATAAGCATCTGCACATAAACTATGCATTTCAAGTTCATCGCTAATATTTTCTATTGTTTTGCCCAGCCTAGGGGAGTTTGGGCTTCTTCTATTTCCCTTGGGAGACTCACCCTCACTCTTCTAGGTCATACCGCATGCAAGTTTTCATTAGCAGTTAATTCGGTTTCATCATTGCTTCAGGGCAAACATCTGCTTGACCATCTCTGCAGGTACAACTAACTGGGCCTGCAGGGTGGAATCAGACCCTAGATTGCTTATAAACTGTGTAGATCATTTCTGAGCCATTAGAGATGTGATAAATGAAGGGGGTGGGGGGTAGCTCCCTTTTATGGACACCCACCCAGCCAGTTAGCTATAAAATCCCTGTTAGTAGCTGTTCTCTACTTGCTTTACCTGTAAAGGGTTAAAAAAGCCCATAGGTAAAAGGAAGGGAGTGGGCACCTGACCAAAAGAGCCAATGGGAGGGCTAGAACTTTTTAAAATTGGGAAAAAACTTTTCCTTTGTCTGTCTGTCTGTTGTTCTCTGGAGAGAAGAGACACAGAGCAGAGACAGGGCTGGGCTATGCTGTAAGAGCTTTAAGCCAGGTATGGAAAACCATCAGATCATACCTAGAACTACTCATTTAAACCCCAGATACATAAGTAGATCAGGGAATGTCTAGGAAGATGCAATTAGGGTTCTCTCTCTTATTTCTTATTGGCTTGTGTAGTCCTCTGTGCTAACCCCCAAATGCTTTTGTTTTGCTTGCAACCATTAAGCTAGACCGCAAGAAAACCATTCTTCATGCTTAATTATTATATTTGCTCTTTTTAAATCTAGCAATAGCCTAAGTGCCAGATGTATTTTCTTTCTTTTTGTTTTTAATAAAATTTACCTTTTTTAAGAACAGGATTCGTTTTTTTGTGTCCTAAGAGGTTTGTGCATATGCTGTTTAATTAGCTGGTGGCAACAGCTGATTTCCTTCGTTTTTCTTTCTCAGCTCTTCCGTGGAGTGGGGGGGTGTGTGTGAAAAAGCTTGAGGGTACCCCACAGGAAGGAATTCCCAAGTACGCCTTTCTGGGTTCTCTAAAAAGGGGGTTTTTTTGCACTTGGGTGGTGGCAGCATCTACTCATCCAAGGTCAGAGAAAAGCTTTAACCTTGGGAGTTTAATACCAGCCTGGAGTGGCCAGTATTTTTTTTTTTTTTTTGAATTCTTGCAGGCCCCCGTCTTCTTCACTCAAAGTGCCAGAGTGGGGAATTAGCCTTGACAAGAGTCAATATTGTTGTTTCTCATTCTCTACAACAGGAGGAGGAATTTTTTTTAAATACTACTTTAAAGTAAATTAAAGCTACAATAATAATTAGGGCTGTCAATTAATTGCAGTTAACTCACACAATTAACAAAAAATTAATCACGCTTAATTGCACTATTAAACAATGGAATACCAATTGAAATTTATTAAATATTTTTCGATGTTTTTCAACATTTTCAAATACATTGATTTCTATTAGAACACAGAATACAAAGTGCACAGTGCTCACTTTATTTTATTTTTATTACAAATATTTGTACTGTAAAAATGATAAACAAAAGAAATAGTATTTTTCAATTCACCTCACACAAGTACTGTTGTGCAATCTCTTTATCGTGAAAGTGTAACTTACAAATGTAAATTTTTTGTTGTTGTTACATAACTGCACTCAGAAACAAAATGATGTAAAACTTTGGAGCCTACAAGTCCACTCTGTCTTAGCGATTGGCTGAACAAGAAGTAGGACTAACAAGTTTGTTTACATTTACGGGAGACACTGCTGCCTGCTTCTTATTTACAATGTCACCTGAAAGCGAGAACAGGTGTTCACATGGCACTTTTGTAGCTGGTGTTTCATGGTATTTATGTGCCAGATATGCTAAACATCTGTATGCCCCTTCATGCTTCAGCCACCATTCCAAAGGACTGCTTCCATGCTGAGGATGCTCGTTAAAAAAATAATGCATTCATTAAATTTGTGACTGAACTCCTTGGGGGAGAATTGTATGTCTCCTGTTCTGTTTTACCCACATTCTGCCATATATTTCATGTTATAGCAGTCTTGGATGATAACCCAACACATGTTCGTTTTAGGAACACTTTCACAGCAGATTTGACAAAACGCAAAGAAGGTACCAATGTGAGATTTCTGAAAATAGCTGCAGCATTCAACCCATGGTTTTATTGGAGTATAAGCTTTCATGGGTGAATGCCCACTTCACCCACGAAAGCTTATGCTCCAATACATCTGTTAGTCTTAAAGGTGCCACAGGACTCACTGTTGCTTTTTACAGATCCAGACTAACATGGCTACCCCTCTGATACTTGAACCCACGGTTTAAGAATCTGAAGTGCCTTCCAAAATCTGAGAGCGATGAGGTGTGGAGCATGCATCAGAAGTTTTAAAAAAGCAACACTCAGATGCGAAAACTACAGAACCCAAACCACCAAAAAAGAAAATCAACCCTCTGCTGGTGGCATCTGACTCAGATGATGAAAATGAACATGCGTCGATCCACTCTGCTTTGGATCATTATCGAGCAGAACCCATCATCAGCATGGATGCATGTCCCCTGGAAGGCTGGTTGAAGCGTGAGGGGACATATGAATCTTTAGCGCATCTGGCACATAAATATCTTGCGAGGCTGGCTACAACAGTGCCATGTGAATACCTATTCTCACTTTCAGGTGACATTGTAAACAAGACATAGGCAGCATTATCTCCTGCAAATTGTAACCAAACTTGATTGACTGAAGTAGGACTGAGTGGACTTGTAGGCTCTAAAGTTTTACATTGTTTTATTTTTGAATGTGGTTATTTTTTTGTACATAATTCTACATTTGTAAGTTCAACTTTCATGATAAAGAGATTGCACTACAGTACTTGTATCAGGTGAATTACAAATACTATTTCTTTTGTTTTTTACAGTGCAAATATTTGTAATCCAAATAAATAGAAAGTGAGCACTGTACACATTGTATTCTGTGTTGTAATTGAAATAAATATATTTGAAAATGTAGAAAACATCCAAAAATATTTAAATAAATGGTATTCTATTATTGTTTAACAGCATGATTAATCGTGATTCCTTTTTTTAATCGCACAATTAATCACGATTACTTTTTTTAATAGCTTGACTGCCCTAATAATACATTCAAATGATAAATTGACAATGACATCTGTGCAGAATTTCAACACCCAAAAGCATGGAAATTCAGAGTTAAGACTGAATCTCTGTTCCCGGGTATTGAAGGGACTTTAACCAGTGACAGGTGCTGTCTATGGAACACAGCAAGTTAGAGAGACAAAGCTATGAGTTAAAGAGACGATTTCAATCTTATCTTAATTTTATGAGTTTTAATCTCATCTTTAATGTTATCAATGTTATTAATGTTATTGTTTATGGTTTAATTAGATATAGCTACAAGTAGTCAAGCGAATAGCTAGTGTCACATTTTCTGACCTCAAGACTGGAAAGTTACTATAGCATCTAATTCAATGGCAGAGCCAGGATTCTACCCATACGTTCAAAAAGGCTGTAGGTTAGTATACTGTTCCATGTTTACAAATCTGCCCAACGTCTGTACAGCTGGTAATACCTTGAGATGTTTACATTCTGAAGTTTTAAAATTGATTTTTTCCCCTCTTCTCTAAAATCACATCTAGCAGCCGTCAATTTGATAGTTTAAATATTTTTCCTTGTTTGCTAAGGTTGCATTAATTTGCATGGGCTGTTATGATTCAATCTGCACCTTATTGATAATGCCACCTAATGGTTTGAATTTACATGCAAATAATACAAGCATCAAAGGCTATCCAGGAGTTTGAAACATCAGAAATAATCACCGTGCACTGAATAAGATCCTATGAATAATTCAGGGGCTCCAACATCCTAGTCATGGGAGCCTTTAAGATCTACATACACCAGTCTCTTCTCTGGAATTATAAGTTACAATAAAAATACTCTGTAAGGCACCACATTTAAAGCACATGAAGGCTGCTGTCTAGTAAGTTTATTTAACTTATTTGCATATAACATTGCTTTTCCTCTCAGCAACTGTTGAGCCGAAGCATAGATAGGTCACGCTAAAACCGTAGCTTTTGGTAAACAAACAAACAAAAATGTGATAACTACTTAAGTAACATTCCCCTCCCTCCCAAATCTGTAATCATCTGAGGGGAAAAATACAACAAACAACACACACACACACACACACACTCTCTCTCTCTCTCTCACTCCAATATTAACAATTTTCATAAAAAAATATTTTTTTTGAAAAAAGTCCATTTTTCAACAACCATCTTTTCATTTTTAAAATGTTGACCAGCTCTATTATTAACCCCACTTAATGTGGAACGAGGGTAGATCACAAGTTAGGCCCCCTACTGTCTATCAGAGGCCATCCTTTGCCTAGTATAAATGCTGGCCTCCAAAATTTCCCATCAGTTCTCTCCTGAATGCATTAGGTGCAGGAGCTATGCTACATTGGTGCTCCCTCCAATTCTTCTCTGATACTCATCAGATACTCTTTCATCCTCACAACCCTGCCTTCCAATGAGGTCCTGTTCAGTGCCCTATAGAGTTTCAGAGGGCCTTTCCTTGAGTACATTTCTGCAATGCTTTGGAACCTGTATTTCTCAATGCTTTAACCTCCATTTGCTTTGATTAAGTACTTTGATGCCTATTTTCTCAGTAGTTCAGCACCTGCCTTGGTTTTTTAGCTCCCCTTTTCTTGGTGGTCTTGCAGCTCACCAGTGGATGTACATGACAGGTTCCCCTCTCTGCTGATCAACAAAGGATAGCTCAGTGGTTTGAGCATTGGCCTGCTAAACCCAGGGTTGTGAGTTCAATCCTTGAGGGGGCCACTTAGGGATCTGGGGCAAAAATCAGTACTTGGTCCTGCTAGTGAAGGCAGGGGGCTGGACTCAATGACCTTTCAGGGTCCCTTCCTGTTCTAGGAGATGGGTATATCTCCATATATTATTATTAGTATTACAGCCCCCAGCTTGATTCTTTAGCACAAGCTATAGCAGTTTATGCTTCAAGCTCCAGAAGTCCCTGGTTCAATGCCCAGTGGGTGGGTTGTGAGTGCAGCTCTCCCCCTTTGATGCCTAGCATTCCAGAACCTGGTTTTGTTTGGTCTGTACTGAGCCACAAGTGATATATTTAGAGATGGGCCCAAACTGCAAAATTCAGAACCAGATCTTAAACTAGCAAATCGGGGGGAATTTGGTCCCGGGTATTGATTGAGCCCCATCTCTAAATATATTTATTATAACAGATAAAGCAGGATCTTGTTTGAATAGACAGGAAATCAAGAATTAAGGTTGAAGCCTTGGTCCCTGATTCCCATTAAAAGAAAACAGGTAGCGTGGTGAAAGAGAGCATTTCAGCCTGCATGTAGCAATGTCCTTCAAAAGCTTCTTTATATCAAGACATTTACAATTATTTCTGTGCAGAATTTAGGCATTAATTTAAAGAAAAAATCATTCACAAATTATTATAAAATAGCCATATTATGGGAACAGACAGATTGTAATGACTCATTCAGAACACACTGTTATATCCATACATTCAGACATTCAATAGCTCAGACAAATTGTGGCTTGGGGGTTTACAGAGGCATTCTGACAGCGATGGCAGCAGATTACAAAATTCATCCTTTAGACATCAAATACCCAATTACCAACATCATCAGCATCATCATGCGTGCTTTGAACAACAAAGGAGGAGTTGCTGTACATCATTTTTCATTTCTTGATAGATGGAGAATGATATGGTAATGCATGTTGCAACTGAACGCATTGATCTCAGTCATTCATAAACAAAACATCATGTTAAACAACCAGGGTGGCGGTTATAGTGGGAGAGCAGGGAACTCACCAAATCTTTGCATCCACGCACATTATTGGTCTTCGCACGGATGTGTGTGTATGTGCCAGTGTAGACATGGATACAGAGAGTATGTGCATAGTGTGTGTTTATGCAACAGGAGTGCATGTATATCTCCATGCTAAAGCCAGGGAAGTGTTGAAGGAATTGCTGACACCAGCGTGTTGAAATTAATCAGATCCTACAGTCCTAGTTCTGTCTTGACTCAGGTAATTCAGTATTTTAGAAAAGGTAACACAGGGGTCGGCAACCTTCGGCACGCGGCCCATCAGGGTAATCCGCTGGTGGGCCATGAGACATTTTGTTTACATTGACTGTCCACAGGCACGGCCCCCCGCAGCTCCTAGTGGCCGCGGTTCACCGTTCCCAGCCAATGAGAGCTGTGGGAAGCAGCGTGGGCCACAGGGACGTGCTGGCCACTGCTTCCTGCAGCTCCCATTGGCCAGGAATGGCGAACTGCGACCACTGGGAGCTGCGGGGGGCCGTGCCTGTGGACGGTCAATGTAAACAAAATGTCTTAAGGCCCACCAGCAGATTACCCTGATGGGCCACGTTCCAAAGGTTACCGACCCGAGGTAACATATTGAGCAAAGCAAACTAGAATAGTAATTTCAAATGAGACAAAGTTAAAAGGTTCATTGGGGAAAGGAGATTTAACAACAAAATAAAGGAAAATGAAGAAAATAACCAAGATTGTCAAGCTGTCTGAGGCAGGGAACATCTTTTTGTTCTGTGTTTGTACAGTGCCTATAGGTTGACCAGATGTCCCATTTTATAGGGACAGTCCCAATTTTGGGGTCTTTTTCTTATATAGGCTCCTATTACCTCTCCCCACCCCACCCCCCGTCCCGATTTTTCACATTTGCTGCCTGGTTACCCTAAGCGCCTAGCACAATGGGATCCAGGGCCATTCCTGGAGCTTCTAGGCACTTCGGTAATACAAATAATAAAGGGCTAAACTGTAGCTGTGACAAGTACTGAGCAAGGAGCAGTGTCTAGCAGCACTGTCCCAGGAGCAGATTTACAGAATGGGGAGTAATAGCTCAGCAGAAGCTGCTGCTCTCCCTCTCTCCCTGCTACCTAGGATACGCATAGCCAGCCCGAAGCAGTGAAGGGGCTATTGGCACCACCTTTAATTTCCTGGGCATGTGCATTAGCTGAGCCTAACTCTGCTCTAACATGGGAGGAGTTTACAACAGATCCGAAATAATTAACACACAAAAGGAAGCAAACGAAACATAAAAGCAGCAAACACAGAGTCAGTGCATGACAGACCCAAACATGTATGAATGGATTAAATGAACAAAAAAAGTAACAATTTAAGGAATTAAAATCATCCACTGCAAAGAACTCCCAAAGCATAAGAATGTTCATAATTGAAAACTCTAAATAACTGTAATGAGCTTTACCTCCCTGGAAGATCGTACATTTTGTAATTTGAATTAAAAAAATACATTTTATTTTTTACATTTATTTTAGAAACTAACTGGTGACAAAACAGGGAAGGCAGTTAAATAGAAGCAATACTTGAACGTAAAGGTGGGTTCCCCTGCCCTGCATGTGTTTAATTTATTGCAATGGAACAAAACTGCTTCATTTTAAACAGTTAGGTGAGATCTGCACAGACTTGATACTGACTATTAAGGCCCTGAGTCTGTAATTGGATTGTCTCTTTGAACCCCCACACCCGTACGAAGCCCAGTGACTCCAATGGGATTCTATACAGATAGGAGGCTTTGCCAACACCGATCTGATAGCAAGGTTAAGAGTTAAAATGTTTGAGAAAAGTAGACATTTTAATAGCTCATGAATTAATTATTTTAAAGTTCCAACTTGGTAACAGAAAACCAAGAAATGACACATGCTTTCACTGCGAATGCACAATTAATGGTTCCAAGAGCACTTTGGTTAGCAGCAAAACAAGCAGCAGACTTGCAATAAGGGAACAAAGTGGATGGGTAAGGTGGCAAATATACTAGAATGCCCCACAGAAGACAGCATAGCTGCCCTACACAGGAGAAATTCTCCCGGGGGTTCTCTGCTGGTTTGAATTCTCTTTTCCCTGGTTACACAGCGCCAGGTGAACTGAGCAGACCCAAGAATCCAGCCCCTTGTGTTGTATACATGCCTGACTCTTTCAGAATGGCTGGAGGTGTCGATGGGAAAGGGGGAAGATGACAGTGTGAAAAGTAAAAAGAACAGGAGTACTTGTGGCACCTTAGAGACTAACAAATTTATTAGAGCATAAGCTTTCGTGGGCCCACGAAAGCTTATGCTCTAATAAATTTGTTAGTCTCTAAGGTGCCACAAGTACTCCTGTTCTTTTTGCGGATACAGACTAACACGGCTGCTACTCTGAAACCTGTCAGTGTGAAAAGTGAGCCACCAGATCTACTACCTCCCATAGTGGTTATCCAGGAAACATTTATTTGTTCATACCAATAGTTCAACAAGAATACTCAATCCCTATGTCGGGATAATATATGTATTACCTGAGGGAAGGAATAGGAGGAAGTCATTGGTTATGTGACTGATGTGAATGCTACAATTGCTGTACATACTTATCTACTTCAACACCGCAAAAACAGAGAGCTTAGCAGAAAGTAGCTTTGTTGGCAGACACTTTTGATGCACCAGCAGTTACAGATTTCCCGCACAGGCAAGTAATCAGGGTGAGGCAGACAGCATCACAGGAAAGTGGTTTTATATGCTACAGATAAAGACTCTGACTGAAAGGTTTACTTGATAGGAATGTGTGGGGGGGGGCAGGGGGAAGGGAGAGAGGTGACAGCACTGAGAAAGTTATCTCATTTTTAAAGTATAACCCAAAAGCTGTGTTCGAGCAGAGTCTACCTGTGCTGGCCATACCCTGTCAACCGTGGTGTAGATATACCCTCACTTTGTACAGATGACAGACCAGGAGTAAAATTTTCAAGAGCACCTAAGTCATTTAGGAACCTAAGCCCCATTCTCCGAAGTGGTATCTACAGCCCTTTGTGTTGTATACATGCCTGAGTAGTTATCAGTGGTTCATAGTCATGCTGGAAGGGGATCAGTTCTGGATCCAGTTCTGTTCAATATCTTCATCAGTGATTTAGATAATGGCATAGAGAGGACACTTGTAAAGTTTGCGGACGATACCAAGCTGGGAGGGTTGCAAGTGCTTTGGAGGATAGGATTAAAATTCAAAATGATCTGGACAAACTGGAGAAATGGTCTGAAGTAAATAGGATGAAATTTAATAAGGACAAATGCAAAGTACTCCACTTAGGAAGGAACAACCAGTTGCACACATACAAAATGGAAAATGACTGCCTAGGAAAGAGTACTGCAGAAAAGGATCGGGGGGGGGCGGATCATAGTGGACCACAAGCTAAATATGAGTCAACAGTTCGCAAAAAAAGTGAACATCATTCTGGGATGTATTAGGAGGAGTGTTGTAAGCACGACATGAGAAGTAATTCTTCCACTCTACTCTGCGCTGATTAGGTCTCAACTGGAGTATTGTGTCCAGTTCTGGGTGCCACATTCCAGGAAAGATGTGGACAAATTGGAGAAAGTCACAAAAGAGAGAGCAACAAAAATGATTAAATGTCTAGAAAACATGAGGGAAGATTGAAAAAATTGGGTTTGTTTAGTCTGGAGAAGAGAAGACTGAGAGGGGAGATGATAACTGTTTTCAAGTACGTAAGAGTTTGTTACAAGGAGGAGGGAGAAGAATTGCTCTTCTTAACCTCTGAGGCTAGGACAAGAAGCAATGGGCTTAAATTGCAGCAAGGGAGGTTTGGTTGGACATTAGGAAAAACTTCCTGTTAGGGTGGTTAAGCACTGGAATAAATTGCCTAGGGAAGTTGTGGAATCTCCATCACTGGAGATTTTTAAGAGCAGATTAGACAAATACCTGTCATGAATGGTCTAAATTATACTTAGTCCTGCCATAAGTGCAGGGGACTGGACTAGATGACCTCTAAAGGTCCCTTCCAGTAGAAGCTGGGAATGGGCGGCAGGGAAAAGATCACTTGATTACTGGTTCTGTTCATTCCTTCTGGGGCACCTGGCATTGGCCATTGTGGGAAGACAGGATACTGAGCTAGATGGACCTTTGGTCTGACCCAGTATAGCCATTCTTATGATTTAGGAACTTTGGAGCCTGAATCACACAAACAAATTCCTAAGGACCTCAGTAACGTATGAAAAAAAGCACATAGGCTCCTTAGAGGCATGGGGTGGGGTGTGTATAAATTGTGATAACAGTATCCAAAGGAAGAAATATCAGGATGCACAGCAGGACTGGTTCTGACAGGCTCTGAAACATGTGGGAATGAGGACAATAGGAGTCTCTCCTTCGACTTCTGAGTTGGGAAGCTGAGCATTACATGACCCAAGGGAGACTGAAGAGACCTCCACCATGACTGCTCCACTGCCACCAACCAGTCAAGACTTTTTAGAGCGGTTTATAAATGTGCTGGGACTCCCAGCGTGACACTTTATGTTGGATTGTAAGGGCAGTCTCATCTCCTCCCTTGCTTTCTGTGCGGCTACCCTACACATGGTGCCTCCAAGGCTTTTCAGCAACCATTGCCTGTGCTGCCGGAGATTGCAATCGACTGGGAGATCTTCTAGGATCGACCAGTCGATCGCGATTGACCAGTCGGCGACCACTGCTTTAGAGGCTCAAGCTTTAGCTGTGACGTTTCCCAGGTTCAGTCCCCAGGGATGGCCAGCATAGCAGCTGTTACACTTCCAATGCCGACATGTGAGTGTTCAAAAGAAAACCAAACTTATTTCTTAAAATTACAAAATAATATTCTGAAGTGACCCATCCCTACAGTACCAATCAGCAAACTACAACACTGACCCATCAGATGGATCTTGCAGAAGAAACAGTTCTCAGATGGTTCATCTAAGCTTCTTCCTAAGGAAAAGAATAGATCCAGGACCTACTAGGTTCAAAGCAAAAAGCACAAAACAGAACAAATACCTATAGAATAGCTTGCATTGTTTGTGGTCAAGTATCAAAGGGGTAGCCTGGATCTGTAAAAGCAGCAAAGAGTCCTCTGGCACCTTATAGACTAACAGATGTATAGGAGCATGAGCTTTTGTGGGTGAATACCCACTTCTTCGGATGCATGCATTGTTTGTGGTGTGTCTACACAGGGGTAAAAAACCGGCAACTGGCCTGGGTCAGCTGACTTGGGCTCGCAGGTCTTGGGCTCCAGGGCTGAAAAATTGCTGTGTAGACATTCAGGCTTGGGCTGGACCCTCACAGGTTCCCCGAACATTTACACAGTGATTTTTCAACTCCAGAGCCCGAGGCCTGTGAGCCAGTCAGCTGAAGGAAACAAGCCATGGCCATGCTGCGGGTCTTTTATCCCTGTGTAGACGTACCTTAAGGCTCTAGTATCAGGATACCCTGATGTAGGCTGTAGTGGGGCGGACTGCCCCACTCCCTGAATTCGGGCTGCAGCAGGCCAGTAGGCCTGCACAGACAGGGAGCCAATCGGGGAAGGCCTTATAGGGAGCCAATCAGGGCCCAGATTGGAGGCAGCCAATCAGGGCCAGGCTCAGCCCTATAAAAGGCTGCTCAGGAAGAGCAGCAGGGAGTCTGTCCCAGGCCTTTGACAAGGGAAGGTCAGACTCCAGGCTGGGAGACTAGCACCTGGGACAGCGCAATGCTGGGCAGGCCCGGGGGAGCAGAGGGTAACCCCAGCCTGGAGTCTGTCAGGCTGCAGGCCCTGAAGGGAAGGGCCTAGCCGGTGCGAGGGGCCGAAGGGGAAGCGGCCCAGGGACGTGGACAGACGGAGGGAGAGGAGGAGGGCAGGCCAGCTGCCACTAGAGGGTCCCTGGGTTGGGACCCAGAGTAGTGGGCGGGCCTGGGTCCCCCCTCCCCTTCCCCCCTTGCCTTGCACCCGGCCGACGGAGCGGCCATCTGGAGCTGCACCAACCCCCTGCCAAGAGGGGAGTGGCTTTGAGGGTGCAGTTGGCCACATCGGCCAGGACACAGAGAGGCAGCTGATTGATCCCTCTCCCCGGAAGGGGGCGAGGATGGACTAAGGGGCACTGCCGGAGGGCAGTGGCTCGAAGAGGACGCCGCGAGCTTGGGAGCAACGCGGGTCCGGACACGCCAACTGAGGGTGAGACGACGGACGGGACACCACCAGGAGGGGGCGCTCCACTGGACAGAGCTAATTCCCCCAGACAACCAGTAGGAGGCGCCAGGTGGTGAGTCCCAACCCCGTCACATAGGCCTGCAGCAATGTGCCTACCACCACCACTAAACTATCCTTCCAACTCTTGGGGCCAAACAGAGATCATGGTATAAGCAGATGCTTGTACAGAAAGAGGAGGGATGGTACGGTAATTAGGATGCTAGCCTAGGACTTGGGAAAACAAGTTCATTTCCATTCTCTGTGACCAGGGCCGGTGCAACCTATTAGGCGACCTAGGTGGTCGCCTAGGGCGCTAGCATTTGGGGGGCGGCATTTTCTTCGGTGACGACCGGATCTTCAGCCGCCCTGGTCGTTGTCGGCATTTAGGCGGAGGAAGCTGGGGCAGGGGGGCGCGGGGAGGGCCGCCTGCAGCAAGTAAGGGGGGGAGGCACGCAGGGGAACTCACCGCCCCAGCTCACCTCTGCTCCGCCTCCTCCCCTGAGCATGCTGCCCCGCTCTGCTTCTCTTCCTCCCAGGTTTGCGCTGCCAAACAGCTGATTGGCGCCGCAAGCCTGGGAGGTGGGAGAAGTAGAGCAGCGACGGAGTGCTTGGGGAGGAGGCGGAGCAGAGGTGAGCTGGGGTGGGGAGCTGCCGCACGGCTCCCCAGGCGGGGGGGGAGGGGAGCTGCCGCGGGCGAGGTGCCTCAGGGCCGGGGGGGGGGGGGGGGGGAGCTGCCGCAGGGCTCGGGGAGGGGGCGGAGCAGAGGTGAGCTGGGGTGGGGAGCTGCCGCACGGCTCCCCGGGCCGGGGGGGGGGAGTTGCCACGGGGGAGGCGCCTCAGGGCGGAGTGGGGAGCTGCCGCAGGGCTCGGCGAGGGGGCGGAGCAGAAGTGAGCTAGGGTGGGGAGCTGCTGCATGGCTCCCCGCACCGGGGGGGTGGGTGGGGAGCTGCCACGGGGGGGGGTGCCTCAGGGCAGAGGGGGGCTGGAGCTGCCGCAGGGCTCAGGGAGGGGGGAGGGTGCAAGGTGGAAGTTTCACCTAGGGCGCGAAACATCCTTGCACCAGCCCTGTCTGTGACAGATTTCCAATGAGACCTTGGGCAAGTCACTTTGTCTCTCTAGATCTCGTTCACCATCTGTAAAATGGGGTATAACCATGCCTTTGTGGGTCACAACTGAGAATACCAAATTCAGGACAAATTGCTGAGAAATAGGGAAGCTACACTCCCAAAACTGGAGGTTATTCTCTCATGAGATATACAAAACCAGCAACAAAAGTAAACTTCTGTTTCAACAAGAAGTCATAAAAGCAGTTTCCTTAGGCATTCCAGTCCTTGTATTACCATATCGAAAACGCTAGACTTAGAGATGTGTGGTTCTTTAAAACCCATCTCTTCAAATAAAAGGTTCTTCTGACAAACTCAGCACAGTTCTGCTCCCCTTTAGTCATACAATGAAGATAACATTTCACTACCCCTGCCTTCAATATTTAAAAAATTATATAAAACACAGGTTTAGGAAAAGGGTGTCTGTACATCTGGGTATAGTGTTTAGATTATCCACAAATGCAAAGTTTGTTTTTAAAGTCATAAGATCTAATATAGTGCATAATCAGCAATAACTAAAAAGTGATTTGTAACCCAATACCAGCCAAAGCTGATCCCTTGGAGCTACACAACTCCTGTCTGCTAGATACCTATGCAGAGTAGGTGTGTTCATGTAAATACAGTTTGCTCCTAACGTCTCTCCCCCTCCTGAACTAGCTGTCAAGAGATAGTTCATTCAGACCCCGCTTATACTTATAGACCACTCCCCCCATTTATGAACAGATGTCTGCCTTTACACAGGGTGGCTACTGCCTTGGTGTAATGCCATATTCGATTTCTGACAGTTCTTTGTAAGGTTTACAAATCAAAACAGCATCCTGACTCAGGATGTGCTTAGCCTGTTAACTAGGCAGTTCCGGGTGGGTGCTACCTTGCTCACAAACACCAACAGTTCATTACTTATTCCAGAGAATATGCCAGGAGAATTCAAATGTGCACCAGTTGTACAGGCACTGCCCGGTCCTTGTACCATCACCGGGAGCACCCTTGAATGTTGTCAGTGCCTCGTGTGTCCATCACATGTCTTTGTCAAACATGTCTGTGTTCTGCCATGGGAGACTCAATTAATATGAACATTGTGATACCCTGCTGCCTGCACTCACTAACACAGCTTTGTTGCTCACCTATGTCTCACGTGGGACTTTGAGTGTAGATGTCCCGCACGCTCACTGCACTGTGCATGTGAGAGAATGGCACTGGCATTATTCACTGCTGTCTGCAGAGGATTTTTTGTTTAATACCAATAAAAATGTGCTACTGCCAATCAGCCAGAAACCTCAGCTATTGTGCACTCCTACAACCAGGCTGAGCACCCAGAAGGTCCCTGTCTCTTCCGAGAACCAGTGGCATGTACCAGGCCCTTTCCAGCACCGTGTATGGAGGGGAAACAACTCTCTTCACCCAGGACAGGTGCTAAGACAGTTACCTCAGAGTCCTTCAAAGTGAGAATTCAGATTTCTTCTTGCCAAAGTCCTCCACAGTAGGTAAACCCAGCTAAACAATGCCCAAATGCAAGGTCAAACAGAGACCTTTGCATCTCGGGACATTCCCCTCCAAACTGTAGAATGTTCTCTGACTTTCTCTGTCCTAAGCTGATTCGCTGTTTGCTCCAACCCTCCCCCTGTCCTTCAGTCTCTTAACCCCAGTTTCCCTCCACATCTGCTCATCTTACCATCTTCTCCGCTGCCCTGACCTCCTCTCCCCTTCCCTCCACTTTCCATTTAGTGATCTCCTCCTATGTAACATCCCCCACCCAAAGAAGTTGTGGAACTAATGTGACATTTGCTGTTAGCCCATTGTTCATTCTGCTTGCATATTCTGCCCCTTCCCCTACGCTGTCTTCGTCATTTATACTGTCTCATTGTTTCCTTGTCCTCCCCCATCTGTCTATATCCATCTGTTGTTTCTTGTCTTATACTTTGATTGTAAGCTTTTGGGGTCAGGGACTGTGTGTTCTGTGTTGTACAGCACCTACCACCACAGGGTCCTGGTCCATGACTGTTAGGTACTAGGATACTACAAAGAATAATAATAAAATAAAAATCCATTCATCTTAATTAAAAGTAGAGTTCTGACATGTGACATAAAAGAAAAATCACAACACAAGTGATATTTATAAATATATCTGATCACTTACTATTAGCAAAATGCACTAGACAGGCACAAAACATAGGTTACAAAGTACAGCTATGTATCAGCGGGGTAGCCGTGTTAGTCTGGATCTGTAAAAAGCGACAGAGTGTCCTGTGGCACCTTATAGACTAACAGACTTATTGGAGCATAAGCTTTCGTGGGTGAATACCCGCTTCGTCAGACGCATTCCACTACATGCGTCTGACGAAGTGGGTATTCACCCACGAAAGCTTATGCTCCAATATGTCTGTTAGTCTATAAGGTGCCAAAGTACAGCTATATCACTTATAGCATAACTAAACTATAGCTGAACAAAGCTTGTGTTGCTCAGTCTAAAGGCGGACAGACATCTTAGGTTTTCAGAATCTCTGAAAGTCTAGAGCAAGAGAAACCTCTGTAAATTAAAATAGTTTTCCTTCGATGTGGTGATAAAAAGGTCAGTCATATTTCATTGTGATATGACATCATTGTTCTCAACAGTAATTCAAAGCTTTTCTTCTTGTTGCACCACTAAATTTAACTTTCCATGTAACACAGGCCCCAATCCTGCAACGCTTTAAATACATGCTTAGTTTTACGCACGTCAGGAGTCCCACTGACTTCAGCAGGGCTTCTCAAGTGTGTGAAGACATGCACATGCATTACCCATGGCAGAATCTGGGCCACATTGATTTTGGCTGGCTTCTTACTTCTCTTCTTGTTGCCGTTTTTTTCAAGAATATCGATGTGCATTTAGTACAAATATTTTCCCCACACCCGCCAAAGAATCCCAATTAAGGAAAGCCACCGGTTCACATAAAATCATACTAGAGAGACAAGGTGGATGAGATATCATCTTTTATTGGACCAACTTCTGTTGGTGAGAGAGACAAACTTCAGCTCTGAAGAAGAGCTCCGTGTAAACTCGAAAGCTTGTCTCTCTCACCAACAGAAGTCGGTCCAATGAAAGATATTACCTCACCCACCACGTGTCTCTAATATCCTGGGACCAACACTGCTACAACACTACATACATAAAATCACTCTAGCTTTACTGATTCTTCCGAAACCCTATTTTGAGGTAAGGTTCCTTAACCATAACAAATGGCAGTACTATTATTCTTTTGTGGGCTGTTATACAGCATAATTTATAGACTATTCTATAAACCCACAGAGATTTCTATGCCAGGTCAAATTCACTTATTCCAGGATGCAAGGTGAACTTTCCTCATTATCTATCAGGGCTGATATAGTATGAGAACAATAATATGAATGTAACGTAGGATAAAAAAATCAATTCTACTGGTTGAACATTTAGATAAACAAGGGCTGGGAATCTGGAGAGTTTATGCAAAGGAAATCTCTCTCCTGAAGAGCCTGTAAACTCTGCAGACATAAGCTATGATGAACTTTAGTGCATTTAACATTGTTTTCCACAGATAACTTGATACACTCAAGTTAAACACTAGGGACCAGATAGTACTTTCACCAAACCAAAAGTTTTGATTAACTAGGGTCTGGCTAATCATAGTTCCCTTGCAGTGGCATGGTTGTTGCCTACATGAATTAGGGTAGCTTTCTATCTTCCTAACCCTGCCTGATTTACACTACAAATGAAGATTATTCTTGAAAATATCCCCAGGAATTACTTTTGTGAGAGTCAAACAGGTCCATGTTAGAACACTTGATTCAAATTCAAAACGTCTGCACAAAATTGGAGGATTCTGTTTCAGCCCTGGATGTCTCAGATTTGCATTTACACTCACCTTGAATTTTAAACAATAAAAATTTTCAAGCATCTCTAATTAACCAAAAGTTATTGGGTACAATACAGAAGCTGCAGTGTGAAATTCTATGTCCTGCATTATGCAGGAAGTCATAATTGTCCTTCTGTCCTTAAAAATCTATGAATCGATGAGCACCAAGGAGATGCAGCATGAAAGGGCAGCAGCAAGTTAAACCTCCATCAGACTTATAACATTTACACGTATGTTGCTGTTCAAACAAGCCAAAATGGAAAATGAAGTATTGAAGCACGACTGTATAAATGAGACAGTGCTGAAAATAAAACAAAACATCAAATCTGTGAGATCCTTAGCTAAGGGAGTAAGTACACCGAACGTATGGGACCTAAGGCTGTGTCTAGACTTCTCTGCAAACAGGCTGGAAATCCCACAATGCAAGTTCCAAATAAATGAGTGGTTTTATCATATTTGGATCTGAAAAGTACTGTTCACTAGTGACTCCTCGCTTCCGGCCTATTTTAGGTACGCGGTGTGGAACCAAACGCACATGCAGATTGCTAGGTGCTGTGCCATTTTAAGGGTTTTGTCAAACAGTAGTGTTGCATAGGCTGAGCTGTTACAGAAAGCCATCCAATATATACTGTGGTGGAGTAAGAAAAACAACTTGGTGTAGCAGGTGTTCTAAATTAGGTTCTCAATGTCTATTCAGTAGATGTATCCCAAAAATAGTAAAAATTTCCAAAAACGTGTCACTCTGGGACATTAAATTATATTTACTAAAGGTCAATATGACACCAGGCCAGATGGACTCCATCTTAGACTTTTGATGGTGGTAACAGAGTATATAGGGGAATCTTTAACAGAAGATACTTATCAGATCTGACCTCTGGAAAATCCTCTTGCAAACTGGGATGCTAGAGGTTTGACATCCTCCCTCACATACCAAAGAATGCCACCAGAGGCAGGTTATATTTAGATGTAGACTAATACAAACAGGCACTCATTGCCTACATCTATGAGTGCATTTATGTTCTAAAATAATAATTAATCACAGTTTAATGTCATATGGTCAGCAACAGGAAGCGTTACTGGATAAGGCTACATGTTAGTCATGTGTATTTTTAGTAAAAGTCACAGACAGGTCACAGGCAGTAAACAAAAATTCATGGCCTGTGACCTGTCTGTGACTTTTACTATATACCCCTAATTAAAACTTGGGTAGGGGGCCACATGTGCTCTTGAGGTGGTGGTCTGGGGGTGCCAGGCAGCGGCGCGCGGCCTGGGACCCCTGCTGGTGACAGGGGGAGGGGAGGAAGAAGGAGGGGCTGGCAGGGGCTCCCTACCTGGCTCCACATGTCCCTGCAACTCCTAGGTGGCGGAGGGCCCAGGGGATTCCACGCGCTGCAGCCGCCACAAGTGCTGGCTGCACAGCTCCCATTGGTCGGGAACCGCAGCCCCCCGGCCCCTCTGCCTAGGCTAGGAGCTGCAGGGCTTACTCCACCACAGTATATATGCCTGTGGGAACTGGGGAGCCCCCCACCCTGAGGTAAATGCCCCCCCACACACTCCCTGCAGCCCCCGTCCCTAGCCCTGAGCCAGCATGGGCCACTGCAGAAGTCACGGAGGACATGGAAAGTCACGGAATCCGTGACTTCCGTGACAGACTCTCAGCCTTATTAATGGATGATACACAAATTTATAACTGCCATGTGCCACAATAAAGAGCTCAGACTCAAAAGTTAATCCTCAAGCAATTACCCACTCAACACACAAAACCCTTCACAGCCAACCCATCCTATGTAGAGAGAACTGAGCAAAGAAATGGGTCTTAAATCCTACCTTAAAGTCATCAATCTCAGGCACAGGCTGAATGACAAGGAAAGTGAGTTCTAGAGTCAAGGAGACTCCACTAGGAATGTCCTCTCTCATTCCACCTGCAGAGGTCAAATTTAGGGACTGTTAACAGAAGCTACCCAGCTATCTGAACTGCTGGGTGCACACATTGGGAGAGACGGTCTCTCAAGGTATGTCTTCGCAGAAGAATTAACTTGAGTGACCAGCATCCAGGTTAGCCTTGCCGGGTTGTGAGCAGCCACACTGCAAAACCAGACTCGAGTTACTGTATCCTTACTGCTGCTCATGTGTTGCTGGAACTCCATATCCTATGGCTCTTTATACTGTAGTAAGAGTAGATATTCTATTATTCTTTTCCATTGAGTTGGGGAAGAACTTGCCTGTCCTTCTGAGCACACAGAGAGAATTGTGGGAAGACATTGGAGAATTATCAGCACTGGAGTGATTTAACCTGTATCCTCACTGCAACATAAGCAGTTCACCAGCCCAGTTGAAAGTGGAACCTGGACTGTAAACCTTACTGCAAAGAGGTAGAGAGAGGGAGTGAGTGAGTGTGTGTGTGTGTGTGCGCGCGCGCCCACACTATATATGGGTTACGTAGGGAGGTGGTGGAATCTCCTTCCTTAGAGGTTTTTAAGGCCCGGCTTCACAAAGCCCTGGCTTGGATGATATAGTTGGGGATTGGTCCTGCTTTGAGCAGGGGGTTGGACTAGATGACCTCCTGAGGTCCCTTCCAACCCTGATATTCTATGATTCTATATAAAATTGCACTTAAAAGCAAATGGGAAGCCACTTTAACATTCCGAAAACGTGTATGGTTTTCTCACCTGAGTTAGAGATGTGAAATACCAGGTTCTCTACTAGTTGATGTTCCATGGCAGACTTCAAGGGGAGCTCTCAAGTGGATCTCATTGCAGTGGCCCAACTGTGATCTTCATCTGTCAGCGAACCTCAGCAAAAGACAAGACTCGGAGGTTGAGATGATGCACTTATAGGAAAGGCAGCTCCATTATTAGTCACAGACACAACTCAGTCCCCAATCTGACTGCACCTGCTCTGAAAGGGTTCCCTTAGCAGGATCCTCGAGAACACGCGGGCATAGAGAACAAAGGTGAGGTCTACATCTGAGTGTAATGATCATAACCTATCGGCCAGAGGTGGATGGAAGAGGAAGTGTCAGGCAACCTGGAGGAGAATGGTTTAGCTTAGTGGCCAGAGCAGGCACCAGGAACCACGTGTTGGAATCAGGGACCAGAGCCATGGGTCAAGAACTGGAGCAAGCAGGGCAGGAGGCAATGAGGGGTTCAAGGCAGGGACAGGACAGAGGCAAGGCTGGGTGACAGGGAGGAGCAGCAGGAACAAGGCAACACAGGAGCAGTCATAGGAGTGGGCATGAACACTGAGCAGCCAGTGAGCTGCTGCTGGCCTACTGCCCCTCCAGCCAATCAGGTGGGATGACCAATCAGGCAGCCTGCTGCAGGCCAGCTGTACTGATGAGGCTGCCTGGAGGCTAGGCCCTGATTCCTGACAGAAAGCTCTTGGCCACCACTACTACTTATTCTTCTGGGCGTAGGTCCAAAATAATCTGTGGATTGCAAACCTCTGTGACAAAGGACTAGCACAAACTCCCAGACATTGAAAACTCCTCAGAGTCTTCTCCCTACCCACCAGCATCTCCTGGGTCAGTTAGCTTCAGCTACTTCCCTATACCCAGCCTCCTCTCTCATTCTATTCTTGACAGACAAATATTTCAATATAAACACTCTCATGGGACCATCGCCAACACCACACAATTAAATCAAACCCCGTGGGCTGCTGTACTGGGGTTCATTCTAACAATCAACTGCACTCTTCTGCCAACCATGCAGACAAGGAAAAGCTGGGTGGCTCCACAAATAGGACACCTAATACATCCGTTGGGGCAGCAGCCTTGTCTTCCTATATGTGAACTATCCAGTGCACCCATGCGTCCAGCTACTTAAGTGTTTACAGGGTTAATTCCATTGAATAACACCGACTTCCTTAAAAAGAAACTGCCTTCCTGTAGGCCAGGCAAACTCTTTAGTTGCTGGGATTGTCTGGTGAACGATACATAGTGGCTCTAGTAGTCCTAAAAAATGAACTATTGCCATGAGACTGGAACACATCGTAATGGCCAATCTTTGGCAAATATGCATGCCACGTTCCATGTCATGATATGGTGGTAAAAACCTTGCAGTCTTGTCTTCACTGATGTTCCCAGTGGTGCAGCTGAACCAACATTAACACCAGAAGGAAATTTACATTAAAGTTTCCTTGTATAGACAAGGCCTAGGAGTGTTGCTATTGACTTCAGAAGAAGCAGGATTTAGTCCACCAGTTGGATCATACTAATGTCCTGATACTGCAAAGGAATTCATCCAGCTAATTCAGCTCCTAATGGCCGATGCCCTTTGTAGGATAGGAGCCTACGCAGCATAGTTCCATTTTGCATTACAAATCAGTGTTTCTACAGAACTATATTTATAAACTATCAGAACCAGCGCCTTCTTCGGTTATATCATGTCTGACTTTAAATCCTCTAGCAGTTCCTAAGAGATTTGCTTTGCCATGGTAGCTATTGGACAGGGGACTGACTCTGCTGTGGGCACCGCTGCAAAGTAAATTAATTTAAGCAGGCCTAGTGGTAATTCAACGTTGAAAGAGAAATCAGTCACCTGTAAACATCTCACACTGCTACTCCTCTGAATTTTGAGTTGTGTGTATGTGTGTGCATGCGCACACAATTGTCTTGTTAAACTCTCAGGTAACTATAGTATATTGTATATATCTTTATATATCAATACACAACTATATTTTTTTCTTTCAAAATTCTTAACCTTTAAAATACACTTTCTTGTGGTATTTGGAACAGCACCTGATGCCAGTAAAAAGGCTACAGTGTGAAACTTCTATGGACTTGCCAAGTGCGAACTAACTTCCTGCCAGGAAAAGTTCTAGGAAAGTAAATTTTAGACAATGTTATCAGCGCCTGCCAATGCTCAGTTCTAATATTTCTGTCAAGTGCAACAGGTTTATGTTAATTTTACTATGTTATATCAGATTTACATACCTTGCCTACTAGATTCCTCCTTTGGAGAATCCTGCATGATACTGATTTATTTTAACCTCTGTTCTGTGGCATATTTTTATTTCGATATTTGGCATGTTTGTAAGGAGAAAGAATCATCTATGGGTTTATGGGCATGGAACACCCACTAAAATATTCATTTGGAAAGTTACAATGTGTATTTTATTGGTCTGTTTAGTTAAGTGTCAAATACCATGTTTTCCTCTTTGTAGGCATATAATTTCTTGCCTAGTTTAATAAAACCATTTATATTCATCTTTACTGATTCCACTGTCATTTTTCCTTCCTCAGCAAAGTGTATAATACAAACACTTTCATTGTGTGTTTGATCTATACTATTTACCCGGATCTATTTATCATTACGATGCATCACTATATTATAAAGCATTCAGGCCCATTTATCAACACGACTAAGCTTCTGCCATGTAAGTTTCCTCAAGGGAAATAAAGCAATAACAAATATTTTAATGCAGCTCACTTAACAGTGCAAATAATTATAATTACAAAATCCTTAAGCATGCTTCTTCCATAAGTGGCACTTTTTGCTTAAAATTGCTTTCACAAATGTTGTCAAATTAATACTTCCAATTAATGCAGCCTCCTTGTATTAATAGAAAAAAACAAAGTTAGCCTATTTCTTAATGTTTTTACCTGGATAATCTCTTGAGAACATTAGGGCCTTATTTGTGAACTCATTGCTATATGATTGCTAATAATACATGTTAAAAGAAGAATATGTTTATAAATAGTTTATATAGGGTTATCATCATATCATTAATTCAAGTCCTGCGGCAATGGGGGTGTGGCGAAGCGACAGGTGGAGATGACCACTGGCAGTCGTAGCCACAATCCTGAACGTAGGCGGCCTTGGGACTAGTGGCCGTTCAGCGCTGTCCTGGGGCAGCGGAGAAGTTTGGCAGCATCCTAGGCAACTGAGCAGCCCTTTTAAGGATAGCACTGCTCACCCTTTTTAAGGGAAGGGGCTAGAAAAGGTGCCCTAAACATTGCCTGCCCATAATATCTGGCCAGACTACCATGGCTGGCAGATCATCCTTCAGCGGTCGAAAAACAATAAAGAAGAAAAGACTCACCCTAGGAGAGTGGAATATCCACACCCTTATTGACGGAGGCGATGCACGAAGGACTGAGAGAAGAACAGCTCTTGTCTCCAGAGAACATGTCCGCTCTAACATTGATATTGCAGCACTGAGTGAGACTAGACTGGCCAGAGAAGGTTCCATCAGTGAGCTAGGAGGCGATTACACTTTCTTTTGGAAAGGAAAAGCAGCAGATGAAAACAGGATCCATGGATTTGCCATAAGAACATCACTCCTGAAACAGCTTCCTGACCTCCCTGTTGGCCTGAATGAAGGGTTCATGAAACTTCGATTTCCCCTGAATCGTTTACGGCATATCACTCTCATCAACGCCTATGCACCTACACTGACCAGCACAGAGGAAAACAAGGAGCAATTCTACTCTGACCTGGACTCCATCATCAGATCAAGCCCTGCATATGACAAACTCATCCTGCTGGGAGACTTTAACACTAGAGTTGGTAGAGACAGCAGTGACTGGAGAGGTGTGATAGGATGACATAGAATCATAGAATATCAGGGTTGGAAGGGACCTCAGGAGGTCATCTAGTCCAACCCCCTACTCAAAGCAGGACCAATCCCCAATTTTTGCCCCAGATCCTTAAGTTAGGAGATCCCTAAATGGCCCCCTCAAGGATTGAACTCACAACCCTGGGTTTAGCAGGCCAATGCTCAAACCACTGAGCTATCCCTCCCCATGGAGTGGGAAAGATGAACAGCAATGGACTCCTCTTGGGTAAATGCGCAGAACACAGTCTGTTCATCACTAACACCATCTTTAGGCAAAATGATAAATATAAAACAACATGGATGCACCCACGGTCCAAACAATGGCCCTGATATACTATGTTATCACCCGCCAATGAGACATCCGTGATGTCAGAATTACCAGAGCTATGCGTGGTGCAGAATGCTGGACAGATCACAGATTGGTAAGAGATTGGTAAGATTGCTGAACCTACATATAGTCCCTTCACAGCGCAAGCATCCGAAACTTAATAGAACAGCCTTCAACATAGCAAAGCTCAAGCATGCCCACTATCAGGTGCAGTTTCAGCACTCACTTGATGACAGGCTTTTTTCCTGCCCACCAATCAGAAAAATGGAACCAGTTTAAACATGGTTATTGACACAGCTAAATCAGTGCTGGGGCCAAATAAAAGTGTACACCAGATTGGTTCGACAAGAACAATGAGGACATTTTCAAACTCCTAAGTGACAAGCAGAAAGCATTTGTTGAATGGCAGAATGAACTCACTTCCATCTCAAAGAAAGTAGGGTTAAGTATCTACAGAGTAAGGCCCAGTCTGAACTAAGGAGAATGCAGGATGAGTGGTGGGAGAGGAAAGCTGCAGAAGTCCAGCATTACGCAGATACAAACAATGCAAAGATGTTCTTTGACTCTCTCAAAGCAGTCTACGGATCATCTAAATCAGGGACCGCCCCCTTGAAGTCGGCAGATGGCATAACCCTCATCGAAGACAAGGAGGGAATCGTACAGAGATGGATTGAATACTGCAGTAGTCTACTGAATAGACCATCCACTGTTGATCGGCGTGTCCTTGACCATTTACCTGAGAAACCCATCAAAGAGGATCTCAATCTCTCTCCATCATTTGAGGAAGTTATAAAAGCCATCAAACAACTCTGGAAAAGCATCTGGAAAGGATGGTATCCCAGCAGAATTGTATAAAGGAGCAGGCCCAAAAGCTACTGAGGTGTTTCATGACATCCTGAGTAGCATTTAGGAGGAAGAAGAAATGCCACAAGACTTCAAAGATGCTATTATTGTATCACTGTTCAAAAACAAAGGCAGCAAAGCTGACTGCGGAAACTACAGAGGCATTGCTCTCCTCTGTATAGCAGGCAAAAATACCAGCTCGCATTCTACTGAACAGACTCATTGCAAACATATCTGAGGAAAAGCGCCGTGTGGTTTCAGACCAGGTCGTAGCACTATGGACATGATCTTTGTCATAAGGCAGGTCCAGGAAAAATGTTTAGAGCAGAACATGAAAACTGCATACAGGTCCATCGACTTGACCAAAGCTTTTGATACGATCAACAGAAAGGATCTATGGTCTATTCTACATAAACTGGGCTGCCCAAGAAGGCTCATACAAATCATCTGTCTGTTCCATGACCATATGACAGTGCAAGTACTGACCACTGGTGACTTTTCTGATGCATTTGAAATCTCGAATGAAGTGAAACAAGGCTGCGTACTTGCTCAAGTGCTGTTCAACTTGTTCTTTGCTTGTGTTCTCAGCCATGCAACAAGGGACTTGGATCAGGGGATATACATCCGCTACCAACTCAATGGCTCCCTCTTCAATCTTCGAAGACTCAATGCTAAGACCAAAACAGTGGAGAGGCTTCTCATCGAGGCACTTTTTGCAGATGACTGCGCCTTGATGGCTCATAGACAAGACAACCTTCAGGTCATCATTGATAGATTTTCTGAAGCATCCTAGCTCTTTGGCCTCACCATCAGTCTTGGGAAGACCGAGGTCTTGTTCCACCCAGCACCTTATTCCAATGCCCCAGTGCCAGCCATCTTCATCCAGGGCACACAGTTGAAAAATATGGATCAGTTCAAGTATTTGGGCAGTACCATTTCAAGTGACAGTTCCCTGGATAAGGAAATCTCCTCCAGAATTAGTAAAGCCAGCCAGGCCCTTGGCCAACTTTGAACAAAAGTTCTTAACCAGCACAACACCCATCTCTCCACCAAATTGAAGATCTACAGTACAATGGTTCTAACATCTCTCCTTTATGGATCTGAGATGTGGACTCTTTATAGACATCACATTAAACAGCTTGAGCAATTTCACAAGCGCTCCCTCCGCTCAATAATGAGCATTTGCTGGCAGAACAGAGTGACCAGTATTAAGGTCCTTGAGAGAGCAAACACAACCAGCATTGAGGAAATGTTATTGAGAGCACAACTTAGGCGGACCGGGTATGTCATCAGAATGGAAGACCACCGTCTCCCAAAACAGATCTTGTATGGGGAACTGAACAGGGCAAAAGAAAAAAGGGTCATCTGTATAAGTGCTTCAAAGATAATCTAAAGAGTAGTCTCCAGTGGACTGGCATCAATCCCAAAGAACTTGAGCAAATGGCTCAGAACAGGACTCACTGGTGGTCTCTGACAAGATCAGCATATGACAAGTTTGAGCGGATCAATGAAATTATCTCCAGGCTGCACATGAAAGGCGCCACAGAGCTGCATCATCAAATACCAGAGATACAGACTTCCCATGCCCTCAGTGTGGCCAATTCTGTGCATCAGGATTCGGACTGCAGAGTCATATGCATAACCATATATGAGAACTGCAACAATACTGTCACCGTCTGCGATGGACTACCAACGTATAGGGTTAATAGACCATTAATAGCTGTTATAAGCATGTTAAAGGCATGAGTTGTAGTACAGATGGCTATAAGCACATCAGAAAAAAGTGTTAGAGATGGTTATAAACAACCTATTGGTACTCTGTAACAACTTACAATTGATTCATCTTTTATGAATGTATAAAGTTTATACCTTTATACTGTGCCCTTCATATAAAGTGTGACCACTATTTCATAATGGTACAGTACTATTTACATTCTCATAGCCTACTGATCTTTGAAAGAAAGACAAATAAGATGTTCTATTGTCATTTCTACACTAGCCTTCTTAATATGTTTTTAAATCCTTGGACAATCCATTGCTGCCTCAATGGTAACTTGCATTTCTATTGTTGCCCCAAGGTCGAGCTGATTTTGAAGCCTTGTGGCAGAACAGCTTTCACTGTTGGAGACAAACTGATGTCATAGAGGGTAGATCAGTGTAATTTGTTTCCTCAGTGTGTGTTTTCTTATCTCTACTATGTACAAGTGTCCTGTTACTCTTAAACCAAGATAGACGTAGCATTTTTAGCAGCTATCAGGAACAGCTACTTTCATTGCTGTTCCCCAGATCTCCAATCATCCTTCCACCTGCCGTGGAAACTCCGCCCTTCTTCTTGAGCTATCACACTCTAGTCAGGAGCTAGGCCATACCGGTGGCAGGTTCATTCTCAGCAGATTCATCACACTGTTCAAATAAGTGCTCTTCAAAGCCGCAAGTGGTTCTGTAAATCACACTCAAAGTCTCAGGTTGCTCATGCTACACCGAACAGTTACCGTCAATTAACATATAGTGGTACAGAGTGAGCTTAAAATTACACACACACACACACACACACACACACACACACACACACACACAAATATGTTAAAAGAACATTATTAAGGTTGGAAAGTCAAGCACTCAAAAGTTAGAAAATGCCAAAGGTTGCCTGTGCTACCTTAATTCAGCCCCCTTGTTCAGCTTTAGGATAGTATCTTTAATTACAGGACACTATACTATTTTTTCCACAGGGCCTGGGCCTCGTTCAGTGAACAAGATGGATGGTGCTCAATTAATGAGCAACTAGTCGCTATTTTGTTTTATCCTTAATGTTCAATGTATAGTTCTAGGCCTTATTTACTGCTGGAGATACCGTCATGATTATAATATATGCTCTAATGCCCTAGTGATTGTGCCTTATAAATGTGCCTCATGGCGATCGGGGGAGGTCCCGGATGACTGGAAAAAGGCTAATGTAGTGCCCATCTTTAAAAAAGGGAAGAAGGAGGATCCGGGGAACTACAGGCCAGTCAGCCTCACCTCAGTCCCTGGAAAAATCATGGAGCAGGTCCTCAAGGAATCAATTATGAAACACTTAGAGGAAAGGAAAGTGATCAGGAACAGTCAGCATGGATTCACCAAGGGGAAGTCGTGCCTGACTAACCTAATTGCCTTCTATGATGAGATAACTGGCTCTGTGGATGAGGGGAAAGCAGTGGATGTGTTATTCCTTGACTTTAGCAAAGCTTTTGATACGGTCTCCCACAGTATTCTTGCTGCCAAGTTAAAGAAGTATGGGATGGATGAATGGACTGTAAGGTGGATAGAAAGCTGGCTAGATCGTCGGGCTCAACGGGTAGTGATCAATGGCTCCATGTCTAGTTGGCAGCCAGTTTCAAGCGGAGTGCCCCAAGGGTCGGTCCTGGGGCCGGTTTTGTTTAATATCTTTATTAATGATCTGGAGGATGGAGTGGACCGCACTCTCAGCAAGTTTGCCGATGACACTAAACTAGGAGGCGTGGTAGATACACTAGAGGGTAGGGATCGGATACAGAGGGACCTACACAAATTAGAGGATTGGGCCAAAAGAAACCTGATGAGGTTCAACAAGGACAAGTGCAGAGTCCTGCACTTAGGACGGAAGAATCCCATGCACAGCTACAGACTAGGGACCGAATGGCTAGGTAGCAGTTCTGCAGAAAAGGACCTAGGGGTCACAGTGGACGAGAAGCTGGATATGAGTCAACAGTGTGCTCTTGTTGTCAAGAAGGCTAACGGCATTTTGGGCTGTATAAGTAGGGGCATTGCCAGCAGATCGAGGGACGTGATCGTTCCCCTTTATTCGACATTGGTGAGGCCTCATCTGGAGTAGTGTGTCCAGTTTTGGGCCCCACACTACAAGAAGGATGTGGAAAAATTGGAAAGAGTCCAGCGGAGGGCAACAAAAATGATTAGGGGTCTGGAGTGCATGACTTATGAGGAGAGGCTCAGGGAACTGGGATTGTTTAGTCTCCAGAAGAGAAGAATGACGGGGGATTTGATAGCAGCCTACAACTACCTGAAGGGGGGTTCCAAAGAGGATGGAACTCGGCTGTTCTCAATGGTGGCAGATGACAGAACAAGGAGCAATGGTCTCAAATTGCAGTGGGGGAGGACTAGGTTGGATATTAGGAAACACTATTTCACTAGGAGGGGTGGTGAAGCACTGGAATGCGTTACCTAGGGAGGTGGTGGAGTCTCCTTCCTTGGAGGTTTTTAAGGCCCGGCTTGACAAAGCCCTGGCTGGGATGATTTAGTTGGGAATTGGTCCTGCTTTGAGCGGGGGTTGGACTAGATGACCTCCTGAGGTCCCTTCCAACCCTGATATTCTATGATTCTATGATTCTATGTTTAAGATGAGAGATGAAATCTAAGCTCCACCAATGCTAGCTTATCCTTCAATCACAGAAAATTAATCACGTGGGAAATACCCCCAGATCTTAACACATGATCCCTGCTTTCAACTCTTCACAGGGAGCTGAAAAAAACGGTTACTTACCGTCTCGTAACTGTTGTTCTTCAAGATGTGTTGTTCACGTCCACTCCAATCAGGTGTGCGTGCACCGCGTGCATGGTTGTCTGAAAGTTTTCCCTGAGCAGCTCCCGTTGGATCTGCTGTGGAACCCCCTAGAGTGGAGCCTTCATGGCACTCAATACATGACCCTGTCAACCCGATCCCCCTTCAGTTCCTTCTTGCAAGCTACTCCAACAGAGGGGAAGGAGGGTGGGTTTTGGAATGGACATGAACACCACATCTTGAAGAACTGTTACGAGAAGGTGAGTAACCGGTTTTTTCTTCTTTGAGTGCTTGTTCACGTTTATTCCAATCAGGTGACTCCCAAGCTCTACCCCGGAGGTGGGGTCGGAGTTAAGAAATCACTGATTGGAGCACCGCCCTGCCAAATGCCACATCATCTCTGGTGTATAGGGTGATAGCATAGTGAGAGAGGTAAACGTATGCTCTGAGGACCAAGTTACTGCCCTGCAGATATCTTGTATCATGACCTGGGCCAGGAAGGCAGCTGACGAGGCTTGTGCCCTTGTGGAATGTGCCGTAAGAGTTGGGGCTGGGACCTCGGCTAACTCGTAATATGTGCGGATGCATGCCGTGATCCAGGAAGATATTCTTTGAGATGAGACTGGGAGTCCTTTCATCTGGTCTGCCACTGCCACGAATAGTTGGTTCGACTTCCTGAATGGTTTCATGCACTCAATGTAGAATGCTAGCGCTCGCCGAACATCCAGTGAGTGCAGCCTCTGCTCTTGGGTACTGGTGTGAGGCTTAGGATAGAAGACGGGTAGAAAAATGTCTTGACCAGTGTGGAATTGTGACACTACTTTGGAAAGGAAGGCTGGGTGAGGCCTGAGCTGCACCTTGTCTTTGTGAAAGACCATGTAGAGGGGGGCCAGAGGTCAGAGACTAATTAGGACACCCACCTGGCTGATGTGATGGCTACCAGGAAGGACACCTTCCACAACAAATAGAGCAGGGAGCAAGTCACCAGCGGTTCAAAAGGGGCCCCCATGAGCCAGGAGAGGACCAGGTTAGGGTCCCATGTGTATATAGGTGTTCCAAGCCCTTGAGGAAATGTCCTAACATGGGGTTAGTGAACACGGAGCGTGCAGACGTTCCTGGGTGGAAGGCTGAGATAGCAGCAAGGTGCACCTTGATGGATGCTGCAGCTAGGCCCTGCTGTTTGAGATGCAGAAGGTACTCTAGGATGAGTGGTATAGCCACCTGGAGTGGAGGTCTGTGTTGCTGGGCACACCAGCAAGTGACCTAACACCTCCACCTGGCACTGCCCTGCTGGACTCGATGGTCCCCTGTCGGGCACCAAAGTCAACAGCACCAACTCGTGCTGACTTGGCACCGGGTCCTTTCTGGGGTGCACCCGTGCATCCCCTGATGGTCCCGCAGATATTGGGGCCAGTGAGCACCCTCTTTCAGCCTTCTTGTGTCTCTTCTGTGGCACCAGGGAAGTCAAGCGATGCCGAGCTGCTATACGTGGGTACAGTGCCAGGGTCTCTTGTGGTAGAGTCCTTCCTTGGCACCATGTCGGGTACGGATGCTGGAGCATTCCGTACGGATGCGCCTGGTGCCGGGTTCTGGCGGTCCATAGCCGGCTGTGGGCAGAGAGTAGACTCCATTAAAAGTTGTTTTAGACGGAAATCATGCTCCTTTTTGATTCTTGGCCGAAAAGCCCTGCAGATGTGCACCTTTCCGTTTGGTGCGCTTCCCCCAGACAGTTTAAAGAAGAGTTGTGGGTGTCACTGATGGGCATAGGCTTATTACAAGCACTGCAGGGCTTAAAGCCTTGGGCTCATGGCATACCCCGGAGCCCGAGGGGGTTAGGATTGGAGAGAGACCCCGCTCCCGACCTACTATCTAAACTAACTAGAACACTAACTAGAAACTATAATGACTAACAGACGAACGCTAAGGGAGCACTTGCTGAGCAAGTGAGCACTGTTCCAATGGCCATCACAGATGGTAAGAAGGAACTGAAGGGGGCGCCAGGTCGGCAGGGTCATATATTGAGCGCCATGAAGGCGCCACTCCAGGGGGCTCCACAGCCGACCCGGTGGGAGCTTCTAGGGGAAAAACTTCCTGATGACCATGCACGCGGCACGTGCACACCTGATTGGAATGGATGTGAACAAGCACTTGAAGAACCACCACTCCCTTCCCAAGAGAAACCCCAGCAGTGGAAGAAGTACTGAATGTGCTATTGAAAGCCACTCTGGATACTGTCCAGAGGGTGAGAGTTTCATGTCTCAGAGCTTGATGAAAGACAGGTAGAGGTGTGTCTCGGAGAACAGTGCAGCAGTTGGATGTGAGCCACCTGGCCTAGGGCCTTTAGCAGGATATCACATTCAGTGCAGCCCCGATCTTTCTCTGTTGTTCTCTTTATGATGCCTGAGATCAGCAAAGCCTCATCTAGTTCACAGGAGAGCAGAGGAAGGCCATGAGCAGCGTGAGTGGATAGGTGAGAATGAGGAGAGAGGCTAGGCTAGGTCATACTCACTGAAGCAAAGGCAGTTCAGGTAAGGGAGAGCCAATCAACAAGTCTGCTGCTACCGCTGAAAGGAGAGGAGGAAAATTAGAAATTTCAGTTGAGCTCCCCTTGAAGCTTTTAGAAAAGAGAAATGTTTCTCCGCCTGCTATTATGGACATACGGGTTAATATTATTTAACTGAGGATACAGCACGTGTTTCCTACATGTTGTATTGTCTGGTTGCACTGATAAATATTCACCCCTGCAGCAAGATAGTATTTTAAACAGTTTTGAATCAGTGAGGACAGCTGCCAGCTGACAGTTTTATGGGTCATGCATTTCGATTGCAGTGGTTCCTCAAACAGTGTCATTCATTCAAATACCCTTTTCTTTCTGCAGCTCTGTAGAAGGCTGCACCCCAATCTATTGGGTATGGATTTGGCCACGGTGATCCATGCATTTGTGACCAGTAGGATATAGTCAATATTGCAGTGAACTGGACTTAGAAAAACATAATGATTGGCCGAGCTACCTGAGGGCCTGCTTGACTCTCCAAACACTCTTGACCTCCCTGTCTGTTACAGTCCTCTCAAACTATAGAATGGTGACAAGGCTTTCTCCTCAACTGGCCCAGGATTGTAGAACTAACCGCTGAGAGATATCAGACTGGCCATGGATCACAGCATGTTCATAATGGAATGTGACACTTACCTCTTTGGCTTCATGGCACAATCTTTTATAAAGAAAGGGACTCCTCCAGGTGAATAGAAGAGAAGGAAACAGTGATCTGTACATGTAGAACTGGTACAATTTTTTAAGCACTTGGGCATCAGAGTCAGGGCCGGCACCAGGCAACCAAGCACATGCTTGGGGCGGCACCTGGTAAGGGGCGGCGGGGGGCGGCGCGGCATTCCGCGGGGGGGATGCGCTCCGGCGGCGCGGCGCTGGGGGGGGGGGGGTTCCAGCGGCGCTCGGTGGGGGGTGGGGGCGGGCTCCGGCGGCGATCAGCGGGGGGGCGGCGCGGAGCTCGGCGCTCGGGGGGAGGGTTCCAGCGGCGCTCGGCGGGGGGGCGGCGCGGGTCACGGCGCTCGGGGGGGGTGTTCCGGCGGTGCTCGGCGGGGGGGGGGGCGGGCTCCAGCGGCGCGGTACTCGGTGGGGGGGCGGCACGGGGCGCGGCGCTCGGCGGGGGGGCGGGTTCCGGCGCTCAGCGGGGGGGGTGGCGCGGCGCGGCGCTTGGCGGGGGGCGGTGCTTTTTTTTGCTGCTTGGGGCAGCAAAAAAGTTAGAGCCGGCCCTGATCAGAGTGATGAGCTCAGTATAAGATGGAGAGAGAGAGAGAGGTTAGCAAGGAGGGAGGAAAAAAAAAGAAAAGATGGGAAAAGAACGGGGGTAACAAAAGATATAGAAAATAGTTAGACTGTGGCATGGTCTTTCGAGTGACATGGTAGGTGCCTTTAACCTGAGACATTTCAAATTGGCCAGAGCACTAGAAAATATCCAGTAGTGAACAATCTTACACTGTCAGGTGAATGGGCTGTGTAAACTATATGCAGACTTAGAAACTCTACTCATCCACTTGCTCAGGACAAGGGATTTCTCTCATTTCATTTGGTTTATAATTTGGTTTTGCAGACAGGGCACTGAGATTCTGTTTTGGCTCTTCAATGACCTGCTGTCTGACACTGGGCTGGTCATTTCACCTCTCTGTGCCTCAGTTTACCTCAGTCCATTTATCTGTCTTGTCGTCTTAAACTGTAATATGTTCAGAGCAGGGCCTGTCTCTCCTAATTCGTTTGTACAGCACCTATCACAATCTTGGGTTGGGGGCCCATAAACACTACTATAATACAAATAAACAACAATAAAAGATCATTATTGAAAGAACAAGCAAGTAAACTTTGTGAATGGGCTAGTAAGTTTTAATGGCAATCTCACAAGGCTCCCCAATAAATCTTTTCTCTCTAATTTCTATCTATCCCTTTATACAAAGAAGCTGAATTCCCATGCTGAAATAATCTTAGCAAGATTTTAACTCCCACACATCTGAATGGCTGATATGTAATTAGAAATGAGAATATTCAGAGATATTCTAACTGCATATACTATGTAGGCAGTACCTAGATATGCCATGGCATCTTGTAAAACTACTATTTATGGGGTAGCATAAACAGAGTTATATACCCATCACAGCTAAATGATTGTAACTAGTTATAGTTTTACGCAAAGTGTCTGTTTTGCCACCTAGTGGTTACTATTGAGAAATTAATTTTGTTCGTACCTCCATCATTCCACTTCTGGACACAGACAAACACAGATAACCTGCTAAATCTGTAAGATTTTGGAGATAAGGAAAACATGAAACAGCAGTACAGACAATGAGCAGCAATTAGAGAAAAATTACAGTTAAAAACTAACTATACAATTTAAAACATACACAGCACTTAAACACAGCACAGAAATTCCTATAGAAGCATTTGCGTCCTTACCAGTGTTAGCAGATCAGAGCCTGAATACAGCCACAGGTTAAAACAGTCACTAATCTCAAAGGTGGGAATTTTAGAAAGCAAGGAGTCAGCATTCTGAATTTGTACCTGTTCTAACTAGCAAAGAGCTGCCTGAAACAGAGTTTAGATCATGCCTCATAGTGAAGCCAAAGTTTTGGGGCTGCATTCAGCTGTGGTTCAGGAGACTCGGATTTCAGAGTATGGTTTCGATGAACACTAGCATGCATAGCCTGCTGCACCAAGAGCAAGAAGCCAAGCGTAGCTTTCTCTGGTTTGTTACTTTTTACAGCACCATTGACTGACATCTCCTGCCCCTAGAACAAGTGCAGCAGAAACACAAGCTTTCTTTCCTACCACTGACCTCAACATTGAGAGATGGGTGCCCAATTGTGGTGATGTGGACACCTGTCTACTAAGAGATGGGCACAAATTAGTTTCCCATCAATAACTGGTTCCGAGATCCTGCATTCCTAATGCAACGTTTCTCAACGGCGAGGCCCTAAAATGCTGTCACTTTAAACCTCTACACACCCAGCTGAGAAGCAGCTAGTCCAAACCCCTGCTACAGTAACAAAATGTCCATGTATAATCCAAACTCCCAAAGAATCAACCTATTTCTGGGCTCAACCCTTTTCTGGGGTTCCATACTACTTTTCTCCATCTCTAGGATCAAGCACTCTCCTGCCCAACCAGTCTGCCTGAGGCTCTAGCCTCCAAGAGTCTCTGGTGCTTCAGCCCTTCACAGGAGCCAGCCTACCAATCTGCTCCTTGTAGTTTCTTCACCAGCCTAAACACTCTAGTTATAAGGCCCAGGTGTCTGTTGAGTTATCACCTGTTTCTTTTAGTCCTGTCCTCTCTGGCCACCCAGGTGAAGAAAAAGTCACCCCATCACATGAGAGTAATTATTTATCCTAGGTGGCTGTTCTCTAGCATTTGGAATTTTTGATAATAGATATTGGGGTATTTTCAAATGTGCTAGGTGATTTAGGCACCTAAGTGCCAGAGTCATTTAGCAGCCTTTGTCCCATTGATTTCCAATGAGTCTTAGGCCCTTAGTGCCAAATTTTTAAAAGCATCTAGAAGATGCAGATAGGTGCCAAGTAGAATTTTCAAAAGCACCTATAACAGGGTAGGTGCCTCACTTCCATTGGTTTCATTGAATGTCCCATTGAAATGGGAACTTAGGCTCCTAAGATCAGTAATGGCTGAAAGTTACCCTCAAATGGCTATTCAGTGAACTATGTGAAGAAAGATATTGGTGTCAGTCTAGACCTTAATTTACAGCTGTTCACATCACAAATACATGATAAACCGTTGTTAACAACTGGTACCTTTGCTGACTGTTGATCGGATCCCTCCAGGTCAGGAATGAAACATTGTTGGGATCAGAACAGTGTAGGAAATCTTGGACCGCTGCCACCAGAGCTGGACATAATATATGGAGATAGTTCTTCAGTCTCTAATGTTAGTTAAATATAGCTCCTTAACACAAGTGAAGTCTTCATTTAAAAGAGAATGACTGTATTGGCATTATAAACTCATTTTATTTCAGGTAGCCTGTAAAAACTCAGAGTGTGGAATGCATGCAGCAATCCAAAGTGGACACAACAAGTCTCCCTTATAGAGTTTCCTTATTTTTCTGTGGGGCTGGACTTCTATCTACCACATTAGTTACTTGCTACAAAGCTGTGCCTCTATATATTGGATTTACAGGGGGGGGGGAATTAGCCGAAAAGCCAAACTGTGTGGATCAATGTCTTTTTGTATCTCTGTACTCCCTCAACCTATGCTTCCTACAGCCTGGATGGGATTCAGTGACCAAAATGATTGTTCTGTAGAAAAAAGGCAACTCCCCAAACCTTGAATGCTGGCTCTCTATTTTTTTAGGTTACCTTTAAATCTATGCTACCGTAGATGCATTTAAAAATATACAATTTTTTACAGTTTTCCTGTTTTGGTTTCTCGAGCTGAGATTGTCAAGTTAGTATTTTCCAACCACTTTTTGTCCTTTTTCGATTGAATTTGAAAGACTAGGACAGATAAGCAGTTAAACATTTTGTAGGTACCATAAATTTTCAAGGGCTTGGCCTGCTCAAAGAATAATCTATATTGTCCTGAAAGTGTTTCAGTGGATTGCCTTGCATTATCTAGACCATATTTTACTTTGTATAGTGTCCTTGATGTGCGGTGTCACAAAACGCTTTACAGAGAGAGTGTCATCAGAAACAAAGGCAAAGAAAGTTTCAGAGATTAAAGAGACAAAGTTCTACAAGGAGGGTTTGGGGAAGAAAGTTCCACAGTGATATGCGTGATTCCAAACTCACAAGAGGCTGGATATGTGATCAGCGTGTTAGCGTGCAGAGAGCTCAGGGAGAGTTGAAAACCAGGTCCATACTGAATTGAATTTAGAGATGGACACTCAACAATGAATGTGATCTATAGGAATACTTTTCAATGACAACGGGTATTCTGATTACAGCATTCCAGGTCTCCGGAAAATCAGGGAGAAATTATTTCAGAATAGTATGAGAGAGAGAATTGCTATAGCTGAGGCACGAAGTGATTGAAGAGAGATACAGTAGGGTCAACGTAAGGATGAATTCTTTTAACGGTGCATGGGTAGTGATAGGCAGATGAATAATCAAGGGAGATATGAGTAAGAAAAAGGCTGAGGTCAAGGATAAAGTCACTACTTCTGGTACTTAAGCACGTGCTTAACTCCAAATCAATGGGACTGAAGCATATGCTGAAGTGCTTAACAGAATCAGGGCCAAAGTGATAATGGAGCCAGTCACAAGATAAAGAGGGCTTTTTACCAAGTTTTTGAAGCTTGCATGACTTTGCAGGAAGTTCTGGTTAGCTAAGGAAATAACAGTCAATACAGGCATGTAGATGGGAGATATAGATATCAGCAAATGAATCAGGAGAGATAAATTGTACGATTTTGTTTGCAGGTGAATAACCACAGTTAAAGCTAGATTCCAGATGAGAAGAAGGCCACAAACAAAAGACACTATAAAGCAAAAAGAACACTTGACACTGCATTTGGGGAAGAAGGAAAAGACGACGGAGAGGTGGCTTGATTACGGTGTGTAAGTACATTCACCGTGAGAAAATATTCAAGACTGATGGCCTTTCTGAGAGGCAGGCTTTAGTCACAGAGAAGTTATTGGGCTCAATACAGTGGTAACTGGGTGAAATGCAATGGCTTATGATATGCAGGTCAGATTAGATGATCTGATAGTCTCTTCTGGCCTTAACATTATATGAAAAATACCATGTGCTAGAAAACTTTTCAAATTAGCAGAGGAAGGCCAAACAAGAACCAATAGCTGAAAGCTGAAGCTGGACAAATTTAAAATTGGATGGAGGGCACAGATTTTTAATAGGCAAGGCAAGTAACCACTGGAATAAACTACGATGGGAAGTGGTAGATTCTTCATCTCTTAATGTCATCAGATCAAGACAGGATGCCTTTCTGGGAGATATACTTTAGTCAAATACAAGTTATTGGGCTCAGTGCAGGAGTAATTGGGTGAAATTCAATGGTCTGTGTTATACAGGTCAGGCTTCATTATTTAATAATTAGCTCCCTTCTGACTTTAAAATCTATGACTGAATCTATGATCAGCATGAGAGGTAGGAGTTGGTGGAATGGAATAGATGACTGGCAGTGCCATCTTTTTACTCAAGAAAGAGAGAGTATTGAAATATCTATTATTAAACATGAGAAGAAAAAGGGATCGTTGACAGAGGTAAGGAATAAGCTGTTAAGCACTCAGAGTTGGGAAGTCCCAGGAGTATGAAAAGCACTCTTGAATCATTCAAGGTGGGAGTGCGGGATCAGAAAGTAACAGAAGAACACTTCCTCCAAAACTTTGTTGAGGAAATGAAGCCCTGAAGTTGGTTATTATAGCCAGCCCTTGTTTTTATACATCAGGGTGTTTAGACTGTTAGCCCCCCAGTAGCTACTGATGTTTGTAAAATAAATTTGTATTTTGTATTCTATAAAGAACAGGAAATAAGTAATTCAAAGATTTAAAAAAGCTAAAACCCAGGAAGCTTGAGGGCCTCTAGCTCACAGATAATTTACAATTCAACAACAAGCTAAAGTAACACATATTATTATAAAAGAACTGAGCATTTAATTGGAAAAGGAGAGTCTTACACACTGCATGCATCAGTGGAGTTGCTTAGGCTCTGATCCTGAAAACACCTTCTGCACAAGCTCAGTTTTAAACATAGAATCATAGAACTGGAAGGGACCTCGAGAGATAATCTAGTCCAGTCCCCTTCACTCATGGCAGGACTAAGTATTATCTAAACCATCCTGACAGGTGTTTGTCTAACCTGCTCTTAAAAATCTCCAATGATGGAGATTCCACAACCTCCCTAGGCAATTTATTCCAGTGTTTAACGAACCTGACAGTTAGGAAGTTTTTCCTAATGTCCAACCTAAACCTCCCTTGCTGCAATAAGCCCATTGTTTCTTGTTCTAGCCTCAGAGGTTAAAAAGAACAATTCTTTCCCTCCTCCTTGTAACCTTTTATGTACTTGAAAACCGTTATCACATTCCCCGCTCAGTCTTCTCTTCTCCAGACTGAAAAAAACCAATTTTCTCAATCTTCCCTCATAGGACATGTTTTCTAGACCGTTAATCATTTTTGTTGATCTTCTCTGGACTTTCTCCAATTTGTCCACATCTTTCCTGAAACGTGGCACCCAGAACAGGACACAAAATTCCAGTTGAGGCCTAATCAATGCTGAGTAGAGCAGAAGAATTATTTCTCATGTCCTGCTTACAACACTCCTGTTAATACATCCCAGAATCATGTTTGCTTTTTATGCAACAGTGTTACACTGTTGACTCATATTTAGCTTCTGATCCACTATGACCCTTCCGCAGTATTTCTTCCTAGGAAGTCATTTCCCATTTTATATGTGTGCAACTGATTGTTCCTTCCTAAGTGGAGTACTTTGCATTTGTCCTTATTGAATTTCATCCAATTTGACCATTTGAATTTTAAACCTGTCTTCTAAAGCACTTGCAACCCCTCCCAGCTTGGTATTGTCCGCAAACTTTATAAGTGTTCTCTCTATACCATTAACTAAATCATTGAGTATTCCCATCAAAAGCCAATGGACCATATATATGCTTGCTGTCAAGCACATGAATATTTGCAAATCTGGGATTTAATTTCTCCCTGCTGGGGATTAACTGCGTGCTCTACACAAACTCTTTCCCCTGCTCTATATATTGTTGCCTTCATTTCTCTTTTGTTGGTCTATTTACTGATTCACTGGGAAAAAATAACTTGACTGGTCTAAGCTGCATCTGAACGCATGGCCAATGGAGGTGTAAGATAGGGGCAAGTCTTGGTATCCCAAGGCTATCACCCTGACTGGGCCTGTGATTTAGTGCCCCCCAAAGTTATATATTTACTTTACTTTCGTATATGCCAAAGCAACACTTGGAGATTTACAAAGATTATTCCTGAACATGAACTATTGGATTCGAAAACCAAAATCCTACTCACATCATAAGGCCCTGTGTGATTTTCTCCAAGTTCTTGGCCACGAGACTAGCTGGAATTGTCTGTGCTGCAGTAACTTGCAGTATTACCTCTGTGCTTTCTTGTGAGGGTGTAGAAATGAGTTTGTTATTGCCATGGTAAACAGGCAGTGAAATCTTGGCCCCACTGATTTCAAAAGCAAAACTCCCATTGACTTCAATGGGACCAGGATTTCACTTTCTGACTTTGGATTTTCTCTACTCAACATTGTGGATAGTTCTCTGAAAACATCCACTCAATGTGCAGCGGCAGTCAAAAAAAGCAAAGAGAATGTTGGGAATCATTAAGAAAGGGATAGCTAATAAGACAGAAAAATATCATATTGCCTTTATATAAATCCATGGTATGCCCATATCTTGAATACTGTGTGCAGATGTGGTCGCCCATCTCAAAAAAAAAAAGACATATTGGAGTTGGAAAAGGTTCAGAAAAGGGCAACAAAAATGATTAGGGACTGGAACAGCTGCCATAGAAGGAGAGATTAATAAGACTGGGACTCTTCAGCTTGGAAAAGAGATGACTAAAGTGGGATATGATAGAGGTCTATAAAATCTTGAATAGTGTGGAGAAAGTGAATAAGGAAGTGTTATTTACTCCGTCTCATAACACAAGAATTAGGGGTCATCAAATGAAATTTATAGGCAGCAGGTTTAAAACAAACAAAAGGAAGTATTTTTTCACACAACGCACAGTCAACCTGTGGAACTCCTTGCTAGAGGATGTTGTGAAGGCCAAGACTATAATAGGGTTAAAAAAAAGAACTAGGTAAGGTTCATGGAGGATAGGTCCATCAATGGCTATTAGCCAGGATGGGCAGGGATGGTGTCAGAAGCTGGGAATGGGCAACAGGGGAGGGATCACTTGATGATTACCTGTTCTGTTCATTCCCTCTGGGGCACCTGGTATTGGCCACTGTTGGAAGACAGGATGCTGGGCTAGATGGACCTTTGGTCTGACCCAGTATGGCTGTTCTTATGTTCTTACATGTTTGCAGAGAATAAGGCTCCACAAATAAAACAGATATGGTTTAAGAAAGATTACTTTTAAGATTTGCTTCCCACCATTCTGAGTTTGCTTCCTGCAGTAGCTAAAAACAAAAGCATACAAGATGAGAGGACACCTGAAAACAATATCGAAGTAAAGGCCAAGTGGCTCCACCCAAAATCCAACATACCTTAACATGGTTCTGCAGTTTTGAAGGACGTATCGGCAGGGTTTTCAATGTAATTTTGTCATGCCACACCTTTCCATGATCATAGAGTAAAAGAAACCAAACAACACACAGTGTTTATGTAGAACTTCCACAAAAGAAGTTTATTATTTTGTTACTCTTGGGCCCCCTCTGCTGTCTCAACAGCATAATAAATATTGTTACTATACTGTAGCTGATGATGCTGGTGCACAAAACGAGGAAGTAAATCAAAAGCTATCTTAATTTCAAACTTCATTAGAAACACAGAGTAAAGATCAACATTTATGAAATGGAAAGGGGAAAAATGGTATGGAAAGAATTTTTATTTTTCAAGCTCCCAAGAGGGTATTACAAACAATGGAGAGCAAAGTAAAGCTAGAAATGAAATACTTGACAGCATCCTTTAAAAAATTACATCTAAGAAACCTAATAAAAGTTGAATAAACAGTTACTAGAAATAAAAATTTTTACACATATGATATTTGTCTGGGATTTTTATTTCTTTAAAATAATTCATACAAATGGTTACAGTCACAAACATGATTTTAACCAAAAATATTGCTAGCCTACCACATTACCAGGAAGGAATCAATGTAGGCAATGAAATGCTGCTACTTTTCAGTAGTCTAGTGCCTTTTTTGCAAACCACCAATAATATATACTTTAACTGGTGACAAAAAGCACAATGCTTGTTTATACAAAACCTTTTTTTTCCTCAAAATCTCTTTGCAATGTTGTCTTCATTTTGAAATAAGGGAATTCATGCCAAAATAAGGAGAAACTGTTTTTTCTTTTGTTTACTAAATCATTCTAAAAAATAAGACAAGCAGGTAGAAAAAACAATGCACTGTGTGGCGTAGAAAGAAAAATGGGAAAAATTCATTGTCCTGAGAAGTTTGCCAACTGCCTCATTTTTGGGCATGTTTTAACATATAAAAGAAAGGATTTTAATCTCAAAATTGGTTTGTTGAATGCCTCCCTTATGTGTTTTTTCCTTGTTGACAGCTAAGCAAAACAAACCCTTTTTAATGTTCTAAAAACTGTACACAGACAAGTACATTCATGATATAATTAACTACTAACTTCTCTTGCTTAACAAAGAACCCATAGGACACAGAAACAGTGAATCAGTCCACTGGACAGGGACAAACTACAATTTATACGGAGGAAAAAACGTTTCCGAATCTTCTTTTTGTCTCCCACCTTTTCCTTGTATACTGTATATTGGACCAGTTTCTAAAACAATTATTGTCTCCTCCTGTAAGTTCATGGTTTTGCCTTTATTCAAAATCCAGATTTTTTCCACACACTCTCTGAAGTTGAAATCTCCAATGTTGGGAATGCTGTTTTCTTAGGCTACAATTGGTCACTTGGGTGGTCTCTATCAGCTTCTGGTTTGACTGTTTGGCCGGGGGAAGGAGCATGTGGTGGATGGGCCACAGCAGGAAGGCCGTGTGATAAAGACATGGGGTTGGGAACTATTCCTTCTACTGCCGTAGGTATGCCAGCTGGAGCCACGCTTACAACACCTGGGGGATACCTGCTAAGAGAGGAAAATGAGAACAATTAAAATTCAGAGATGGCTGATGGCAAAGCCCACCTGGCCCACGAATTGTGCCATCTTCAAGGAGAATGGCAACGAATTTTGTTTTGTGTATGTAAAGCTCAAGATGACGGCATCATATACAGGTGTTGTTAATTAAGGTAATCAACGCTTTACTTTAACCAGATTAGAAATGGGAATTTGCTAATTCCTTCAGATTCCTGACTTGCTGGTTCATCTGACAGCATGAGTGACAACATATATATCAAAAACAATAATGGAAAGATCCATTCCGCTCTGACGTTATGATCCTCACCCTTCACAGTCACTGGGAGTCTTACCATTGACTTCATTGGGTGCCATGACCCCATCTCCTTATTTTCCTTTCCTCGTGGCTTGTCTGAATTTCTCCTTTGGGACTGAAGCATACCAAAGGATTCTTTTGTAAAGTTTTGAAATCAGTTGAATGGGTTTCAAGATCATGTGAATCTGAAACAATGTCTTTTCTTTTAAAATAAACGTACAAACTTAGTCAACTAGGACTGTGTTATAAAACAGTGGAATATCTTAGCCTATGAGTAGCCTCATTTAACCGAATGGGACTACTCATGGAGTAAGGCTCTATTCAGTCTAAGGGTGGCAAAATCAGGCCCTAAAAACTTGATTTGGTTTTTGAACTTCAAACTTGCTAGAGACCTTCGGTATGTGGGAAGGAATGGGGGTCACAAATAAAGAACTGTGAACAGTTCTTCAGTTCTGTTACTTTTTATGGACAAGCATCAAGGTTAAATATTGTAGAGGTCTGGAAGGGATGAACATTTTCAGTCTGGTTTTATGGTGGCTGTGATATTATCAGGACACCGAACATGGTGAATCTGCAGCTCATGATCTCTAGATTCTGTGCTGCTGACATTTAAACAACAGCTATATATGTCTGTCTATCCTCTTTTGTGATGTTACCAAAAAAATGTTCCTCTTCAGCCAAATGCCTACGATTCACCTTTAGGGGTTCTCTCATACCAGCCACGTATTGTATCCTATAATTCTCTCTCCCACTCCAATCATAAAAACATGCACTTGTCTTTTGTTGTCTTCAACTAGCATTTTGTTACCCAAGGGTCTTAATGAGGTTGTTTATTTTAAAAGTAGCAGCATAATCTGCAGGCCTATTACTCATTTAGACTTAAAAGGCAGGAATTACAACTGGAGCCTATTGAAACTTTTCTAAATATCAGGGTGGAATTTGGCTCCGCTGGCCAGCAAACTCAGAGGAGGGGAAGCAGAATGGAAGCAGCTTTTCTACTTCATCACCTGAATCCCATAGAAGACTCTCATCACAAACACCATACAACTAGAGCTCTGAATGGCTTTTGCGGAGGACATGGCAGGCCAGGAAGTTATCTGTTGCCCTGGTCACTTTGGTGGAGGCTTCCATAGATGATAATGTTGTTCCTAATGTTGGGATATCTGTTGATTTAGAGGATCATACCATCTGTAGGCCAACAAATTTAATTCCTCATCCCCCACCCACACCCAACAGGGTACCTTCCATGGAACTCTGCAAGTGTTAATTTACAGAGCGCTACTCTGCCCCTCCAGAGAGTTTATTCTAGAACTAATTGGCAACTGCAAATGAAATTAGTTCCTACTTTCAGTACTTCAATTTGAATCTTATTAAATCAAATTTGCTTCAAAGCCTATGAATACCTTACAACTGGGCACTGTTTTATTTATTCATATTTAATTTTGAAAAGGGTTTATTCAATTGTGTTTTGTACAAAAAGTAAAATACATACCATGAGAGGACAATAATTCTCAAATTAAAAGACACCCCCAACATAGCAGCCCTTGCAACAAAGATTCTCCAGCTTCCAACATCAACCCCTCACAATCTGCCGATTGCACAAATACTCATGGAAATACACTGTCCTGTCAACGTGCCCACCCAGTCAACAAATCTGGTTTCGACAAATCAGGAAGGGAGCAAATTCCAAAGTTGTGTTCTCTTCACAGAAAATTTCCTTCCAGACAGCCTCTACCATTTAAACCATACAGGTTCTAGGTCAGGAGTCTCTACTAATCACTGCTTTGTTATGAACTCTGTTTGTTTCAAACTCTGTGGAGAAAATCATGCATTGCCTGCAGAATATCACATCACCTTTAGTGTTTGCACAGTAATTCCAATTAATACTAGTAATAAACTGTCCTATGATCCAAATTCTGACCTTCAACCCCTCTTACCAGAAAAATGTTTCCTATAAATCTAACCTCCAAGAGTCATACAATTACTCTTTTGTCCTGAATCTAAACTGTGCGTTATATCAACCAAAATACTGATAACATGTCTCTTTGCTGATGCCACACTTTGCCTCACTAATACTGCTCCTGTACCCTCAATTTATTTTGCCATGATCTTTTGATAAATTCTGTCTCGTTACTTTATTTTCCCTGATTTAACTATAACAGGGTTATTCCAACCTTTTCATCAATCTTACCTTTAAACACATGCCATGTAAATTCAGCAGTCATTTTATATATGCATCTGGCATTTGTAGCCCTCTTTGCTTCACTGTTTCATTCTCTCTTACACTGTTAATCAGCAGATGCATTCTATCCAGAGCTTTACAGTCCCTCTCTCCCAACCCTTCACCTCTGGCATCAATAATCCAAAAAACAAGCCAGGTAATTGTGTCAAACTAATCTAATTGCCGCAGCAGAACCAAGATGTAGCTGATCTCACCTTTGTCAATCTGCTCCCCGCCACATAGCACTTTATACCAAAATCTCTAACCTTCTGACCTGGGATTAACAATCAACTGTTGATCCATTTTCAGTTTAATCCACTTTATTATTATTTACATTGTAGTAGCACCTAGAGGCCCCAGGCCTATTGTGCTAGGTGCTGTAAAAACACGTGACAAGAGAATGTCTCCATCTCAAAGCATTTATAATCTAACTAAAGATTCTCTCTTCCAGGCAGAGTGTGTGAATAACTCTTTAAATACTCTTTAACATGCTATTCATTGTATAATTTATTCCAGTATAGGTCACAACAATATCTAAAGTATGGTTATGCTATTCTTGTCTGTATCTGTTTGAAGGCAGAAGACATTTCAACATCTGTAAACTGCATGATCTCTGTCTCTACTGTGGGTCATGTCAATATATCTGGCTGTATCTTGCACTTTGTGTCACAGTAAGCAGAGGTGTATTATTTAATAATTAGTCCAATAATGAATACACAACAATAATACACCGCAGTGTATGCCTCTACTTTACCTGAGAACTCAGACTATTACATATAGGTTGGTTCCTTCCCATTTCTCTTTCATAATTCATCAAACTTCTCGGAACATCATTAATCTTTGCTTCTGGAAGAGTAACTACAGTCCTCTTTGCCTGACCTTCTTAACAGACCAACTATCCATGTTTAGCATACAATAAATGAGAGATTTCTTTTCTGCAGGATATTATGACTTTCAAAAGGCATTTGATCTGGATTATGTTCAGCTGGTAATTGCTGAATGTTCTTCTTTGCTTGTAATAACAACAAATTTGATTCACTTAGGAGTTCTATCCCTTATCACTATTCAAATAATGATATTTCCAGGATTAAATGTTCTTGTTAGTTTTAGTCCACCAAAAAGCATATTTGCATTTTATACATATAAATGATCATCCACATTCTTATCCATATGGTTTTTAGCACATCTGAAAAATCATGCTCCTAGTGAAAGACTGCACAACTCAATTGGCTGAATGAAAGTCTCATACTGGAAACAGAAGATAAGACAGAAATACTTGTTTCAAACCACCAATTTAACTTTTGTGTTAAAAGCAGTATGGAATTTAAAACTAGCAAGTACTGTTACTGAAATTAATTCTTTCATAAAGCCTCAGCTTCAAATCCATATGTTTTTGTATCACCATAACCAATATGGAAATTGTTCCCATTGGCATTTCTTAAAGAATATCCTACATTGGTTTGTACAGATACAGTTGATCAAGTTATTTCAGAAACCTTCCTCCAAATTAAGAAATTGTACAGTACTTTCTTCTCAATCACTCAGTAGTATTGCCCTCTCTACTGAATGTAGCAAATCTTATCTAAATGCAAAAGCTGTTTGTATTTTTGGAAATATTACAAATTTTCCTTTGAAACTGGCAAATGAAGTTGTGAAACGTTTTAAATTTTTACCACACGTTTGAAAAAAAAAATGAATGCATGAACTCTCAATTTTCCTGTTCCTAAAAATATTACTCCAATTAAATACATATTAAAGCTCTGATCCTGTCAAGTCTTATGCATGTGCTTAACCTCTAAACGAAATTATTCCATGCATACAGTTACACCTATGCTTAATTTTCTGTTGAGGCAAGTAAAAATAGCTTTATTCTTTGATATGTTGTATTCTTGTACTTAGAGCAATGGATAGGCACATTTAACAAAAATAAATAAATTACAAATTGTTCTGATCTGTATGTATATATCAAGATTTTGATCGAGACAAAGTTAATATTTTCCTTGAAGCACAGAATACTTGCCAATATATAGATGATGGCATTGGACCCTGAGACCTGGTTCCTGAAGGTATTTAGGCACGTAGGTCCCAATGGATTTCAAATACCTATCTATCTTTCAGGACATGGTCCTGTCAGCCCAAAGCTACATTCTGATTGGTCACTTGGATCTTTCGGATGATGTTACAACTGTGCTTCCGCTGGTGTACAGCTAGGGCTTCATCACTGACACACACAGACGTACACACACAACATCCCTTCACTCATTATGAGGGAGGGGAAATGCTGATAGGGAGCGCAAAGAAAATAAACAGCTCTTGGAGCATGTGGGAGGAAAGGAAGCTGGGGAAAGATAAGGAAAAAAAAGTGAAGGACTGAAGGAGAATTATGACAGTTTTGAACTGCCCCCTCCCTCAAGACACTGCTCTACAGCAGCAGTTTCGTGACCTTGTAAACCACTTTCAACCCAATTCATAGTGTAAAATCTAAACTAGGAGTTGCAAGACTGGGCATCTGCTTTTTATAAAAGTAAATGGCTTGAAATTGGTTTGGAGCCATGAACAGCCACTGTTAAGGCATCAGCAGATAAAGAGATGGAAAAAAGCAGTCAAAACAGTCCCAGGAATTTACAAAAGAGATAAAATAAGCAAACAATAGAGATATTCAAAACAGTAGTGAAATAATATTTATAAACTTCTGCCTATTTTATCTTATCAATGTACTATGAACTACTACTTACAGCGGGAGGATATATTGACTAGTCCCAAAAATGCTTTGCAAAGAACATTTAAAAAATAAATGAAACGTACAATTAAGACAACACTCTCTCCATATACGATTATAATAGCAAAGAGCTACTCCAGAAAGTGCATTGGTGGGCTTTTTATACACATCTTAAGGGGTTAAAAGCAACTAAGATGTGTACCAATAGCTTATTAATGTAACCCTGCTGTGGCTTACAGCCATATTACCACCTTCGGCAAAATGAACATTAGCTTCCACTGAACTGATTGCAGCCAGTCAGGATTACTTCCCTTTCACATACCATCTGCCCTGTTCCAAACATTGGCATTGGTGCCTTCTGAAGAGGTAACAAATAGAAGCATACGGACTCATTTCATCACTGATTTCAGTCAATCATAATCATGTATGTAGCAATTATATAGTAATAAAAATCTATATATATATACACACACACAGGTCTAATCCAACAATAATTTCACAAAACCCTTTTATTAAATGGTGGCTCTTTCTTTTCTTTAAGCTGGAATAGTTGTCTCTGAGATAAAGAGACATTTCCTTTTCTATTTAAGTATCCTTACCTGTATGCAGCACCATTAAGCTCTGGATGAACAACTCCTGGATCCATGCTGGCCCAGGGTGTAGCTGCAGTCAAATGATCTTTGTTAACACAGTTTTTCAGGCTGTCTGGAATACGACCTAGAGAATGGGTAGGAAATACAACATGAAATAAAACATGGATATATCATGCATACTAAATAATAAAGTTTAAGTATACGATACGGTACAAATAACAACACATATTATAAATCTCTGGGTCGCTTTTGATTACTCTCTCCCACATCCAGCCTCTTGCTAAATCCTGTCACTCTTTTACCTGTGTCATCTCTAAAGTCCATCCTTCCCAAATTGCAAAAACCTGTATCCATACTCTGACTGTCCTTCGGCTCCAACACTGCAGTCTTCTTCTCCTCTCAGTCTCTGACCTTTTCTTCCTGCATCTGTCCCGGTAATAGCGAACACACACTTCTGAAAATCTGGGATGAAATCATACTTCCATTGCAGTCAATGGGAGTTTTGCCATGGACTTGAAAAGAATCAGAATTTCACCCTGGCCTCTTATTTACCCTCTCTTACTCAAATTCCTCCTTAAATATCCATAGCACATTTTCATCTCTCAGTTGCCAAGTATTTCCTACATTTCTAAAGGAAAATTTAAGTACATCTGATGATTGCTCTCTCTAACCACTTCCTTCAGTATATTTGCTTAGACTTCATGCAGCCTTCAAGTTACAACTCTTCAGTTTAATGTTGCATCTGGCCCTAAAAAGCTGAAGAAAATGGAAAGACTCCTCCCAAATCATTTCAATGAGTGCTGTATCAGATTCTTGAACATCAGTTTTGGGATGATCTTGGTTCCCTACTGTAAAATAGATGATACTAATCCCGCTCCCATTGAAGTAAATGATTGTATTTCCATTGACTTTAATGGGACCTGGACTGGATCCTGTGTCTTTTTTTGGCACCTATCCTGCATGCATCCTCCTTTTGGGGAATTCTGAGACAAAGGATTCATTTAATTTCATATATTGATCTTTTCAATCAATATATTAGCCTGGCTGCCATTTAGACATCCCACCAGTCCCCTTTGCTAACATTTATTTTGCACTTTTGTTTATTTTAAATGTATTTTGCAATCTTCTTTCAACTTGTGACTTTGACTTTTCTGTGTCACACTCCCTTTTTTCAGAGCTGATCTACATTCCTGTTCTGTGGGCTTTAGGTTTTTTTCCTTACCCGTGCTTATTCCTTTGTACTTTTTTCTACAGCACAACGACACTAGTATTTTTATTTATTTTTTTCAAATCTGAATGTGTTTATCTTCAGATGGCATGCATATTACTGAGACATGCAGTCATTTATTATACGGTCTTTTTCCAATTATTCTCTCTCTCTCTGTTCCTCCCATGGCTTTCATCTACTCAATTTCACCCCACACTTTCTGTATCTTTTCTACACTTGTTCTGCTGAAATCCAATGTCTTCTCAACACCCTAATGTTGGCTTCACTTTAATCTTACTACAAACGATGTGCAAAAGGTTAAAGTGACAACAGCTTTAATATAAATCAATGCTTTCTAACTTTGATATTACAACCATCCTGTTCCAGAGCCTCTCTCATGCACATTTGTGTGTGGGCTACTGCAAACTTTTAATATATGACCACCTGTTCCTCTGTATAGCTAACTGATTCATATCCCATACCCCAGACCTAAGAACGACTCCCACCACCAATGCTGTCTCACTGATTGGCCATCCTAGAAATGTAAGGTGGTTTGCACATCCTATCCCAGAGATCAAGAATGTAACTCTTATGCAAAAAACCCAACCTCCATTAATTTATGGCACTAGAATCCCCGCCTGCAGAGTTTCCTGAATTGCACAGAAATGTGTTGGCACTCAACCACAGTGCAAGTGAAATAGATGGGTCTTGATGTCTGCAGAGCACTCAATCTGAACTGCACAGAGACAAAAAAATTACCAAATTCTAAAGAACTGACAGTAGTGATTAGTGAAACCTTTTCCAGCACACAAAACGCCACCTTTTATTTTGGACTCTATGGGATTCAAATCGAAACCAAGTTGCCCAAACTTCTCCTTATTTTATTAGTATTTCGTATTGAAGGTTTGACAGATTTTTCCTATATAAACAGTTAACATTTACATGGTTTGCTGTGATACTGGAGTTATTAGGAACTCAGAGTTGAAGTGATTTTTTTATCCTTGAAAATTACCCCTTCAGATGCTGGAATCCAAGATGCATTTAAATACAGACTTGGATGAATTGTGGAAGGTAGAGAGAAGCCAAGAGAGAATAGAACAAAAGAAACAGCACCAATGATGGTAAGTGTCAGAGGACAGCTAAGAAAGGCTACAAAAGGGTGGCTTCAGACCTGAAGAAGAACCATGGAAAAGGTCAGTAGACACCTCCAGCAAGAAAAAGAGGGTGATTTTGGTCACAGGGGTACACTCTAAATCATTTGGAAAAATAATTAGGGCTGTCAATTAACGGCAGTTAACTCAACCGATTAACTCAAAACAAATTAATTCGATTAAAAAATTAATTGCAACTATTTTTTTAAATTGCCTGCCCTGAAAATAATTATTTCCTGTCTCATTACTTCTGTTTATTACTGCAGTGTACCAAAACAATTAGTAGCGGTGGGTAGAGTTGGTGGGTATCTGCTGGTCTGTTAACTCCCCCCTGCTTGAAGAGGTAAAGAAAACCCAGTTTGGCCCACCTTAATTTCGAAAACTCCAACAAAGAGAAAAATCGATATATTTGTTTAATCAAGAAAATATTCAGTGAAGGAACAAGTATGAGAAGTTAGTACCTGTGATAGCCCTACGGATCTCTCGTGCTGCTTCCTCCCGCATCTCAATTGAAGCTTGTTCACTGTACCAGGCTGCATGTGGGGTACAGATCAGGTTTGGTGCATCCTTCAATGGACCCTGACTAAAGCTAAATGAAATTTTAAAACAAGATCAAATGACAAAAATATACGTTGGGGGGGGGGGGATGGGGAATGAGGGGATTTTTGCATATTTTTAGAATTAACAGCTACAACCACAGGATGAACTGTAGCAATACTTTTGGGGTGGATTTGTTTTAAATTTTACAGTTAATTTGATATATTTCTAGTTGTGTAAATAAGTAACAATTATTCTCCTTGGACTCAAGGGGTGGCATAAAAGAGAAAGCAGCACTAGATTCTGTCCAGTGCCACTCACACTCAGATAGAGAAAAGGATACGGTGAGCCCAACCCCAACATCGGTTCAAGAAACGACTCAATTTGGGTCCATTATGACAAAATTTATCATCATTTTTACACCCCTAAACAAAGCTTTGTTTCTTTAAAGAGACACTGTTAGCTTGAAATCTAGTCAATTAAAAAAAAAGAGTTAAAATTAGTTCCAGGTAATACACTTGTCTGTATCCCCCTGACAATTTTTTCCTATTTCACATGTTCCTGATTTTAGTTAGTTTCTCTCTCCTGTTGCAGTGTGAAAAACCCACCTAACAATACTAGAGATGGACTAACTGACCGACTGACTATCCAGGGGAAGCAACGAAACCGACTATACAAAAAGTGCTGTCAAATGTACAAACTAAAACGGAGAAAATAGTGACACTTTCCCCCTCCAATTTCTTTCAGTTATAATAATCTTGAAGTGTTACTTGCAACAAGAGGAAAGTAAATATTTTTAGACAGAAGTCTGCTCTCAGAGTTGGCAGAAATTCTTAAAGTGACAGACTTCATCTCTAGTTTAAAATACCTGCCAAAACTTTCTCCAATATAATATTTGCACAACAACGGTTAGTCTCTATGGACTAAATGTTGTCCTCAGACAACACACACTGAAGCCCAAGGAAACTATGGCCCTGATCTTGCACTTAAATCTATGTTGATGGACCCCTGAACCTACAGGGACTCCCCACTCTAGTCAATGGGGCTTCTTGTGGGTGCAAGGATTTGCTTGTGCAGATCTGATGGCAGGAATGGGGATATCTGAAAGCAGAATTTTGCCCCATGGATATTAGACTGTGGTTTTGCTCACGGTATTGCTCTGTTGTAATGGTTACACTTAGAAGTAAACAAATGCAGGGCCAGAATAAGAATTTTTTTTGGTGTGGCATCCTGTATACTACAGATGCAAAAACTCCACAGGGAAGGACCCTTTATCACTATTTTTAAAAGGGTTATCTCAGATGTCTCAGACATCTGATGAGAGGAAAATCACAAACCAGATGTCTCTATAACCTATCCTCAAGTCCTGAATCTGTTCCTCTTCAAAGAGTTATGAGGATTGTAGACGTTTAAACCATCTAATAAGAAATACAGGCTTCTTCCTGCCTGCATCCAGCAACTGCACGATTGTCAGTTCCTAGGTTTAATCCATTGCAAACCACTCTCAAACTCAGAGGTTCAGGACTCATGGAAAGACTGTAATGGTATTTTCTGTGTTTAAATCATACCACCAAAACTACTAACTGGAGACACTGGTACATTTGTGGCTGCAACTGTGGACTTCCTAATGGTATTCAGCAAACTAAATAGAGTGTCACCAACTCTGCTAATGGTAGCAAAAATATCGGGACTCTGGTCATCTCTCTCAATTCCACAAACTTGCCTGCTTATAATTCTCAGGTACCCAGTAGAGAGAATCTGGATGGATACGAAATCTATGCAATCAGGTGTCAAGGTCACACCCATACACCTTCATAAAAGGATAGTTTTTCCAAAAAAATCTCAACTCCTCCCACCTTACTGAAGAGTACTTATACCACCACTAACTTTCCTCTGGCAGGGAGAGCTGGCCAGGCCTTCCTCCTATCAATGACAGGAGAGGAGTGTGTTCTTTTCCAGGCCGTGAGGCACAAGGCCATGCCCAGCCTTTGAACTTGGGTTCTTGGTGCAGGGCAGTGCATTTCACTACTGAATTACCCCCCATTACATTTTTTTAAATCTTGTATTTAACTTTTTTTTCTGCTCCCTCCTGACTGTGTACAAAAGCTCCATCTGCATTTGCATTAATCCAGAGCTGCACAGATGCATATTGCTTTACTAAGAAGGATTCAACTACTAGGTGGAAGGAACGCTTCTTTGCTTCATTGCTGTTGGATGCATCATGCACTAATACTTAAAAATAAGAAAGTGAACAAAATATAAAAAAAAAAATAAAAAAAAAAAGGAAAAGCACCTGAATGGTTCTGACTCATGTACATCTAAGGCTGCCCCTCGTATCCTTCCTTCCTTCAGGGCCTGTGCAAGTGCTTTTTCGTCTACTAACCCACCTCGAGCTGTGTTGACCAGGAAAGCCCCTTGTCTCATCTAGGGAAAGTTAAAAACAAGGATGATGAAATAAAAATAAATGAAATAAAATCGTTGTGGCATTATTATTTACTCAAAGGAAGCATCCATTACAACAAAGGCTATTCAACTGGATTAACCTATCACCAGTTGTCTTCCCTTTCCATTGGAAAGTACCACAAAATTTGATGCTTCAAATGTAAAATAATATTTCACAGCACTTATAACGTTTTGTTTCTTATAAGTAGGGTGTCTTGTAACAGAACCAATGCTTTACATACTGTGCAGTACACGACCAGAAGAAGTAAACATGCAAATGAAGCTGACAGATTGTTTTGTTTTATTTTATTTTTTATTTCACTGTGAAATTGTACGAGACAGAAGCTATTGCACACTGCTAAACAAAATCACATTTTGTGGTTTTTAAACTTTTATGCAAATGAAAGGCTAAATGGATCTTTTAGAAAACTCAATGATTTTGCATCTTCCAAGACTTTATGATTTAGTTAGCAAGATGTAGAAGATTTATACTTTATTTACTGCTCATACTTAAACTCACTTCCCCCTCCCCATGAGACTTTTCAAATCAAGACCCAGGAAATTCTTGTTTTATTCAATTAAAAGGCACTGGAATGGTATTGGCTGGGAATGCTGTGAGCTTTGGCAAGAGGCTGTAAACTGCGTTGCTCAGATTAGCATTATGGTCCTCCACACTCAGTCTCAGCTACAAGACTTCATGCCATAATGTAATCGCAACATGAACACAAAATGGAGATTTAAATTAGAAAGATGATAGCCTAGAATGAAGCTGGGAATAAAGACTTCGGGGTCTCACGTCAATCAACACCAATACTTAAGGATCCATAGCATGTGTCCCATACATAGGCCCCAACCCTGCAAATATTACTTCTGGGGGAATTCTGTGCCAAAATATTAAAAATTCTACACCACTAAAATTTAAAGTTCTGCGCACAATATTTTAAATTCTGTAAAATTCTGCATGTTTTATTTGTCAAAATACGCAATATAATCATCCTGGTTTCAATTATTTTAGTAATTTATTTAAACTACAATACAATGGATGGAGAATGCGAGTGGGGAGCACTGGAGGAAAACTCCAAACCCCCTCTAATAGTAATGTAGCTAGGTTTGACCCTTTAATTCTAGTTATTAGTCAAAAAATATATGCAGCCGTATGCTCAGTGTTACATCACAGGCAACTGAAGAGCAAGTGAGGGCTGAGGAATCAAATTAACACTTTATATTGGCTACTGACCATCTCCAGAAATGTCAGCAGCAAACAGTTCATGGAGCACATTTTGATCGGAAATTTTTTCAGTCCAAAAATTTAGACCAGCTCTAATCACTAAAGCACCCATAAGCATTTATGATGCCATTCTGTCCTTTACACCACTCTGGCAATGTAAAGGAGCCTTAAAACTTTTACACGGTTTTAAACTCCTGGGGGGAATTCGCTAAGAACAATGGGAACAATTCACTATGCAGGCAGGCTGCTAGAGTCTGCTCTGCCCGAGAGGGAGAGAGCCTGCCCCACAACTACCTCCTCAGAAACACAATAAAGCCCTGCCCTTCCACATCGAGCATGTTGCAATAGCAAGCGAGAGGGACAGACACGTGACTGCCCAACCCCACCGCCCCGGCTGTGATTTATGTCTCTACCGGCTGGTCCAGGTGCCCGAACTGACATGCCTGCATTGACCGAGAGGGGTGCATGACCATTCTTGCAGTTTCCCTTTGTTTCCCCATCAGAAGTCAATGACGTAGAATTCCCCCCAGGAATAAAACATTTCCATGCATCAAAATGAGCACGGTAGAAGTGTTTGCAGGATAGGGGTCATAAATAAGGATGGGTGCCCAAGTCCCCATCTTGAGCTGATCCCATCATCACAAAAACAACAAAAAACAATTTTTGAATAGTGAATGAACTTTAAAAACTTATTCTAAACACGCAAAGGATTTTTACAGGATCATCAGTTGCTCTTTTGCAACTAACACCTGGGCTTGAAATGCCAAACTGATGCACAGTAGGAGTATTTAAAGGAAAAAGAGCAAGGGAAGGAATCTCCTCGAAGTCGTTTGGTAGGATGGTTGGAAACAAAACAATTAAGATTTACGCGTATCTGGTAAGATCCTAACAGAATTCATGTACTATATTGGCCAATCCACTCGCTCGAACCATGGTCTGACCCCTCTCACCTGCAGTCCTTTAGCCCTGCAGGGGGACATCTATGGATTCCGGGGAAGCATACATGTGCACTGCCCACTTCAGCACTCACATAAGTGACAGGACGCATTTGGCCTTAAGTATCGTGTAGAACATTTATATATCCTCTAAAGAGCTTGGAAATTTTAATCATAGTGGATACCGCTCAAATCCCTTTTCCATCCACAAAAACCTTCCTTGACTTTTCATCTCCAGTGCTATTTATACAGCTGTAAAGCTAGTAGTAAGATAAATCAAAACCAAACAGAATGTGGATGTATAATTGTATTCTAGAGGGAGTGAGCTACGTGAGTCACAGTCAACTGCAATGGTAGTTGCAGATTAGGAATGCCTCTTTTCAGCTATTCTAAATTAATCCTGTGTATAATAATTGCAGTTACAAGAGATATTGCAATAAATAAAATGTCTCCTTTACAAATTTGTAATGTGATGAACAGGTAAAGATGATTTCTGCTTCAGGAAAAGAACATTGAGCACTCATTGCCCTGGACTCAGTTTACTTGAGCTACACAGGAGATGGAAGGCCAAATGTGCTGGCTGGGCAATACACCAAATAATTTAGAGGAGAAGTCAGCCTAACAAGGAAAGAGAGGCTCCTTCCTAAACTTTTCAAAGAGATTTCAAGGATATTCAATTTAAAAGATCCATTAACACGCAGTTCAGGTTGCAACTTTCCCCTTTGTGCATATATAAATGAGACCTTTTCATTATATTAACACACAACACTGCATAATGTGGCATATTTTATCATGGAAGACATATAGGCCAACTATGGCATATGTAGGTATAAAAATGATGGCTAATTTGATAATTTTAGATTTCAGTGGATCTCCACGTGGGTGCAGGGGTTTGCCTGCGCAGAGCTTCTTAACATACGAGGACCTTTCTGCTCAGTATTATATGATAACATAATGAAAGAGTAATCATAATGTACATGAGTGTAGTATTAGAATCTATACTGAACAGAACAAAAGTCTAGAATGAAGACGTGACAGAGGACAGCTTTCTTTGCTCCCTTCACACTGAATTTCCTAGCTTTTGAGAGTTTTAAACTCAGATGATCTTCTACTTGGATTTTTCTACATAGAGTCAATTGTCCAATTAAAGTATCTATTATTACATCTCATTAACATTAGGGCATGATCCTATGAGATGTCGAGCATCCTCAACTCATACTGAAATCCCAATGAAGTCCATGGGAATAGCAGGTATTTGGTATTTCTCAGAAGCCAAACAATCATCATTTTAATTCAGTAGAGATATCTTTCATAGAACTTATGTGTTATCAAATAGATTCATACAATAAATGTATAAAGAGCACCAACAATGCAAAATGAATGTACAGGATTTCTTAGTTCAAATTACCATTTTTACTTATAGAATTGCCACACTCATACATTAAAAAAAGCTACACCTTTTAATATACATTAAATATACCAAGGTTCGAGGCAGCAAATAAATATTGAATGCAAAAACCAAAATGTTTACCTTCTGAATTTCTCCAAAACAGAACAATTGCTGCAGTTCTACATTTGGATATGGTTTAAGTATTTAGTAATTTTAGAATGCTTCATCCCAAGACCAAATCCATTTTATATATTATTTTCCCCAAATAACCTACTACTGTAGTGTGAGCAATTATCAGGGAAACATTCTGCAACTATTAGGAATTAACACAAGGGGTCGCCAGTTAGTCATGATCCTTAAGTTAGGGATACAGAAACTCAAACTGTAATTGAAGTATAAAAGTGAAGTGCAACTTTTGTTACTAATATAAAGAGGATGTATGTACCTGAAGATACAACAGAAGTGCTTTTAAATAAATGTCAATGAATCGAGCAAGCATAACACACTATTTCCACAAAAGAGAAATCAGCAAGTAAAATGAATGAAAAATAACACTGTATAAGATATCATCTATTTCTTAACCAAATATAAACCTGCTTAACAAAACAGTGAAATAGCAGATGGAAGAGAAAATTAATACAGATCTGAATTTGCATGTTTACATGGAGAAACTCTACAGTTTGCAGAAAATCAGTAATTATAAAACTACACCCAACCTACATTTGGATAGTTACCTGTTTAATGGTGAAGTCATTAATAAGATGATGATTGTGTTCATTCAAGTTGCAGTGCAGGGTTACACAGTCACTGTGAAATAGCAGGTCTTGTAAAGTGCTCACCCGCTGCAGTCCAAGAGCACGTTCAATGCCATCTGAGAGGTATGGGTCATAAAAAAGAACACTAAAGCCAAAGGCCTTTGCACGTAGTGCTACTGCTTGCCCAACACGTCCTAGAATGACACAGACATACAAACAAAAGAGAATGTTTCTGGTAGGAAGTGGCATACTTGTATAATTATTGTTACAAAACATGTATGTGGTGCTGTAAACTTACATGGGATTTTACAGAACATAGAAAAGAGACATCCCATGTCCCATTAGAAATTCTCATTACATAGCTTTATATTTAAGGATTAGTTTATGCCATCCCTGACCAAAACAAAGCAACAAGACTGCTCCATAAATATAAACAAAATGGCAAGCTGTAATGCCAAAAGCTGGAATGTATGGGATCTATGGGAACCTGGATCTGCTTAACAGGTGGCACCATTTGCTGGACGTGCTGATGACAAATCACTGATGTTCCAGACTGTTCCCTGCAGTGTAGTTGTTGCCATGCCAGTCCCAGGATATGAGAGAGACAAGGTGGGTGAGGTAATACCTAAAGAAGAGCTCTGTGTAGCTCGAAAGCTTGTCTCTCTCACCAACAGAAGATGGTCCAATAAAAGATATTACCTCACCCACCTTATCCCTGCAAAGTACTCATTTTTGCCCATGTCTGAACAGTCAGTTCTAATAAAAAGTTGTTAAGTGAACATTTGCAATTTGAGTTAATACGAAATAATTTCTTTAAAGTTCCCTCTCTGCCTGAATTTATGACACACTACTCATCAAGCTGTGACAACATGATTATTTCAGAAACAGTTCAATACTGAAAACATTCACATTTTTGTGATTGCTATTAGCAGATGAGTCTACCCTCCCAACTTGGTTTTCGGTTTATGCAGTCTTTAAAATTCTTTCAGCTCACCTGCCCCGCCTGCCCCTGCCCCCAGCCCCACATGCACTTTCTGAGATGGTACTTTCCACTTTTACATCCTTCTTGATGATGGACTTATTCTATAATGCCTACAAGAAACCTGCCATAGGTCTTTTATTTGTTCATTATCGATATAGCTAAACCATAAACAAAGGAGCTCCATCATAACATGCACTAGTCCTGTTGAGTAGCTGAAGTGATCATCTTGTGTTTAATATCTGTACTGCATAGTGTCTAGAAGCCCCACCGTGGTAGGCACTGTACACTCATCTATAATGAAAAGACAGTCCCTAGCCTAAAATAAACTCCTAATCTAAATAATACAATCTACCATATTGCCTTAGTTCTTCCTCATTTACCCTTTCTTACTCTCTTATTACTTCCTTAAGTCATGTTTTAAGTTGGTTTGAGGAAAGGATCCCACCTTGCATGTGTACTGGGAGGTCCTTATCTCACTTATTATAACACACCGATAAGTAATATAAATCAAGGTCACGGGACTGGCATGTGCTGTGTGAAGAGAGTCTGGGAATACGAATGTTTTGAAGAAATACAACTATTTGTACTGTACTGTACTTTATACTCAGCTATCAGGCTTGTTGAGAATTTGAGACATAAGGATATTTCAGAAGTATCAGAATCACTAGACTCACCAGGAAAGCCAACGCTCAGCCTCAAAAATATCAACGGAAAGTTTTATTTTGTAACATCTGTGTCTACTCAAAATGCAACAGAATAAGATAGGAAAATCCCATGTCTTTCCAACTGTGTTTTAAGGGATTTCCCAGTGTTCTTCAGTTTCTTTTTGAAAAACACAAGAAGCCACAAAAGGAGGTCTCTTCTTGACCATTTAACCTGAACACAGTAATTCTGGAATGTCTGGTGATGGATACATTTAGAATATTGAGCAGTCAGTCAGTATCACTGGTACTGTTTGCTTTTCCCTGGGGACTTCTACTTTAGACAAAGTCTTCAAAACATATTGAAATAAAAGACTGTGTACACTAGTTGTTTGCTTTTGAGGATCTGTTTATAATGCTTAATATGCAGCAAGGGAGATTTAGGTTGGATATTAGGAAAAACTTTCTAACTATATGGGCAATTCAGCTCTGGAATAGGTTTCCAAGGGAGATTGTGAAATCGCAATCATTGGAGGCTTTTCAGAACAGGTTGGACAAGCACCAGTCAGCAATGATCTAGGTTTACTTGTTCCTGCCACAGCACAAGGAGCACAAGATGACTTCTTGAGGTCCCTTCCAGCCCTACATTTCTATGATTCTTTGAAAATCAGAAATATCACAAACTTCTAGTATAATTAAAATATTTTCAAGATTCATGACCTATATAGCTCAAGTGTACATCAGTGTACATAATCTGTGAACAGTAATTTCGTAAAGAACAAAGTGTATTACATATGCTATCTTCCTGTACCTCTCTTAGGAATACATTATGGGTAGGTCTATTGGAATGGATTGACCAGTTTAAAACTGAAACCTTCTGTTCATTACAACCAATCCTGGTGTATAGACTAATATATTAGAGCCTTCTAATGCATGTGTGGAGCCTCCTACTGAAATCACTGAGAGCCACATGTACGTGTGTGAGGGAAGAAACTGGCCAACAATGATTTAATGGGAGAAAAGTTTGCTGTAACTGATGGTCCAGATTTAACCATAAATCTCTGTACAAGGAACAGACTGCATCATGAATTGGCCAGGAGTTTAAGAATGTAAGAGCAGCCACACTGGGTCAGACCAATGATTCATCTAGCCCAGTATCCAGTCTTCTGACAATATCCGCTGCCAAATGCTTCAGAGGAAATGAATAGAACAGGGCAATTATCAAGTGATCCATCCCCTCTGATCCATCCCTAACTTCTGGCAGTCAGAGGTTTAGAGACACCCAGAACATGGGGCTGTGACCCAACCATCTTGACTAATAGTGATGGATAGACCTATCTTCCATGACCTTATCAAATTCTTTTTTTGAACCCAGTTATAATTTTGGCCTTCACAACATCCCCTGACAAAGAGTTCCACAGGTTGACTGTGTGTTGTGTGAAGAAGTTCTTCCTTTTGTTTGTTTTAAACCTGTTGCCTATTAATTTTCTTGGGTTTACTTTTGAAATTACTGTCAAAACACCACAGCACAACTCTACAGCCTGCAACAGCTTTCCTTCCTATCCTGAAAATGTTTCTAATAAATAAGTCTAATTTAAGGAAATTACCACAAGGGTTAGTTCAAACTGTACATCAACATTTCATTAGTAACAAAATGATACGTGTAGACAGCACGGGTGACATTCTGTTCCCCCACCCCTTGTTCTACTAGCCCCTTATACTCGAGAGAAGTGGAGTGTTATTGAGGGGTGTGGTATTTGCAGTATGCAGATAATGCTAACTGTATATTGCCATCTTGTCTGACATGGGCAATGCAACTCAGCACCTCAGACAACATCTAGCTGAGACTGAGGCATTGGTGAAAGCAAGCTGTCTGAAGCTGAATCCTGACAAGACTAAGAGGATGATGGAAAGCAGGAAGCAGCCATCGGTAATATCGTCCCCTTTGATTGAGGGCGTGCATCTGCTGCTGGTCACCAGGGTTTGCAACTAAGGGGTGATTTCAGACTCCCAGTTACTGTTAAATGATAACTGTAGCAGTAACCAGATTGGCTTTCTATTAATCCAAGTACTTCTATGCTCATCTTCAAGAATATCTAAATGCTTTTACCATCTGTAGCTGGCCAGGAGGTTGTGACCTGTTCTTTCAGATACAAGCCTAGCTACTGTTATTCATACCTTTGTCACCTCAAGATTAGTCTATTTTAACATATTCTATATGGGGCTACATCTTAAAACCATTCAGAGACTGAAGCTGATACAGAATGTAGCACCTCACTTATTAAGTGGGATATCGCATGCGCACACACACACACAATAATATAGTGTATATTATATGACAACATATACTCTGGAATCTGCAATGATTGCCAGTTGGTCTCTGGGTAAAGTAACAAAGAAATAAGGTAACACAGAAAGCTTGAAATAATGTGGTATTATTTATGTAGCATTCAAAGGATGCTACACACTTTCTAATGACACAGAGAAACAAAAACCCAGGCCTGAGAAAATTACAGTCTGAACAAACAACAAGCAGATGAGAAATGGGATGCAAGAGAAGCAAATGATTGAGCAAAACAGTGTTGTTCAGTAAACTTTTTGCTTGTTTTACTTCTCTCATTATCGCTACAAGCTGAGGGAGGGTGGAGACTGGTTAACAGGCCTTGTGGAAGAAGTGAGTTTAGAAGAGGGATATGAAGAAGAGCAGCAGGAGGCTTAGCAGATCAAGTGAGAGTGAAGGGGTCAGAAGTAGGGAGTTTGTATGAAAGAAGGCACAGAGAAAAGAGTGGGTGAAGGAAATGAAAAGGCCAGTGAGTGATGCAGGTTGGCCAGATCAGAGGGTGTGGAAGTGATTGGTTTGGGCTTTGGAAGGACTGACTATGAGGAGAGCCAAAAGGCAGGCAGGAGCTAGTCTTAGAGCTCTTTGGAAGTGAAAATAAGGAAGGGCATTTCTTGTGAAGAAGGCAAGAAGTAGTCAGTGAAAGGATGTTAAGAGACCCCGGACATGGTTAATGTGGCAGACACGTCGTATTATCCATACAGGACAACTTTGGAATGATTGAAGGTTGAGCTAAGATGATGATAGTTAGGGTGACCAGATGTCCCAATTTGATAGGGGCAGTCCCGATATTCAGGGCTTTGTCTTATATAAGCGCCTATCATCCCTCACCCCGTCCCGATTTTTCACACTTGCTAGCTGATTACCCTAATGATAGTGGAAAGATATAGCAGTGGTTGAGGCCAGGGATGAATATGGACAAAAGTGGAGAAGACATTTTGGAGATGTAGAGAAAACATTCAGCAGGATTTAGCAATGGCATCAAGGTGGCATGGAAGTAGGAGAAGTTGGGACTAATTTATTTTACATGTGCAGCATTTTCTATAACAGCCTTTCATGATTCAGCAGTTGTGATGTCAACACATTTCAGTAATAAACTGAAACAAAACCAAAACGGAGACAAAACCAACTAGGACTGGAACTGACAGCTATGATAAGCGGCATCTTCTGCAGAACACAGGGTACCTTAAGGCCAATATGCTGGTGAACAAGATTTAGATTAAAATATATTTGCAGACTAGTGACAGATAACTCTTTCATAGAATCATAGAAATGTAGGGCTGGAAGGAACCTTGACAGGTCATCAAATCCAGACCTCTGCATTGAGGCAGGACCAAGTAAACTTAGACCATCCCTTGCAGGTATTTGTCCAACCTGTTTGGGTTTTTCTTAACCTCAATTATGAGGATTCCACAACCTCCGTTGGAAGCCTATTCAAGAACTTAACTATCCTTATAGTGAGAAAGATTTTCCTAATATCTAACTTAAATCTACTTTGCTGCAGATTAAGCCATTTACTTCTTGTCCTACCTTCAGTGGACATGTAGAACAATTGATCAGCGTTCTCTTTATAAAAGCCTGCAACATATTTGAAGACTTATAAGGTCCCGCCTCAATTTTCTTTTCTCAAGATTAAACACACCCAGTTTTTTTTTTAACCTTTCCTCTCAAGTCAAGTTTCCTAAACCTTTTATCATTTTTGTTGCTCTCCTCTCCCCAATTTGTCCACATCCTGCCTGAAGTGTGGTGCCCAGAACTGGACACAGTACTGCAGCTGAAGCCTCACCAGTGCCAAGCAGATCAGAATAATTCCTCCCATGTCTTACATACGATGCTTCTGTTAATACCCCTGAATGATATTAGCCTTTGTCGCAACTGCATCACATGGTTGACTCAAATTCAATTTGTGATCTACTATAACCCCCAGATCCTTTTCAGCAGTATTACACCTAGCCAGTTATTCCCCATTTTGTAGTTGCATATTTAATATTTCCTTCCTCAGTCTAGTACTTTGCACTTGTTTTCAATGAATTTCATCTTGTTGATTTCAGACCAATTTTCTAATTTGCCAAGGTCACTTTGAATTCTAATCCAATCCTACAAAGAGCTTGCAACCCCTCCCAGCTTTGTGTCATCTGCACTTTTTATAAGCATACTCTGTACTCCATTATCCAATTCACTAATGAAAATATTTTATGAATCTTGCAGGACCCTTTCTGGTATGTTAAAGATAACTGTAGGAGGGAAAAATATGGGGAAAACAGTAATGCTGAAATAAGCCCAAATGGAGTATTGGACAGCAAGTTAAATAGGATTATGCAACGTAATACGGCACCAAATAAGGCTAATCTGATATTGGGATAATTAGGCAGAGGCCTCATGATGGAACAGGGAAGTGATATGATTTATAGGATTCTGCAGCACCTGTGTGTCTGATTCTCAGAAAGATGTAGAGAAATTCAGGGTAGAACAACAACAAAATTAGATAGGTTGTTGGATGGACTGACTAGGTGGAAATATTAAGTGATGATTTAGGAAGGGGAACAAAGTAACCACCTATAAATATTTGAAAGTTATAAAAACCAAGGATGGAGAAGTACTATTCACCATGATACAATGGAGTATGATTAGAAGTAATGGGATGAAATTAAAGAAGAGAAAGATTAAAACTATCAGGAGAAAACTATTAGATTTTGAAGTAGTCTTGTAAGGTAAACAGAGGAAGCCCCATGAGTTGGGGACATTTATAATTTTTATTTAGCATGGGTATTACTTGTTCAGCATACAAGCTTGGACAAAGCGAATATTTTGCAAGGAGCAATCCTGCACTGCAGGGGATGGCTTACATGACTCATCTTTTCCATCTTCAATTTCCACAATTCCATCACAATGGGTAAAAAAACCGGAAAATCAACTGTCTACTCAGAGTCAACATACCTAATCCAATAATGCCCAAGGTTTCCCCTCTAATCCTGGCAGCTCCAGAAGCAACTTCCCGAATCTGCTCAACACTCTGTACTCTTGTGCCTTCTCGCAAGGCCTGGTGAAGCCAGGTGGTTCGCCTGTAAAGGTTCAGGATGTGGCACATTGTAGAATCTGCTGTCTCTTCTACTGATGCAGCTGGCACATTACATACTGCAATTCCTGAAAGAAAAAGGTGGTTATACATTTACTGAATATGTCACACACTCTTTTCCCCCCCCCCCCCCCCGCCCCCTCACTCAAAAGTCACCCTAGAGTTTACGGAATAAATTATTCTAGAGTCAAGGATATTGTAGATTTACAAATATTTACAATTGATATTTTCACATGCTGTTTGTATGAACATCAGAGTTCATGGCTTGAATGATAGTGGCAGGACTTGTTAAAATACATAAATAAAGTATGCAAAAAGCTGGTTTTGGAATTCGTCACTATTTAATATGTTTTAAACTTTACAGGAGTAATGAAGAGATGCACTAAAAAAAATTCCAAAAGGAAAGTTGCAAAAGGGATATTGTCTGGTAGTTCAGTCCCCAAAACCACTATTAATAGAAACATATTTATGACATTTCAAAAGTTTTCACAAAAACAAAAATTCTTTGAATGTAAACATCCCTTGCAAAAGTGCAGCATCTGGTTAATGCATGACAGCACGCAAGTGCAGCTATGTAATCTATTTCCATTATCAAACCTATTTGTTAAATGTATGATTTTTAATCTTTTTTTTTTTTTTTTTTTTTTGAGGAGGCTAGTTAAATGGAAATTAAAAGGTACAGTTTCCAAAAGTGAAATGCCTGCAAGCAGCAGGGAAACGTAAAAACACCATAATAGAAGCTCAACTAAATATATATCCCAAATTAAAAACCTGCCACCATGGATAAAAAACAGAGTAAACAAAGTGGTTAGAGGCAAAAAGACATCCTTTAAAATTGGAAGTGAAATCCTACTGAGGAAAATAGAAGGGAGCATAAACTCTGGCAAGTCAAGTGTAAAAGTATAATTAGGCAGGGCAAAAAACAATTTGAAGAGCAACTAGCCAAAGACTCAAAAACTAACAGCAATTTTTTAAGTACACCAGATGCAGGAATCCTGCCAACCAACTAATGGGACCACTGGACGATCAAGGTGCTAAAGGAGCACTCAAGGTAAGTATGGCCATTCTGGAGAAGCTAAATGAATTCTTGGCATTAGTCTTCACTGCAGAGGATGTGAGGAAGATTTCCACACCTGAGCCATTCATTTTAGGTGACAAATCTGAGAGACTGTCCCAGACTGAGGGGTCATTAGAGGAGGTTTTGGAACAAATTGATAAATTAATCAGTAATAAGTCACCAGGACCAGACGATATTCACCCAAGAGTTTTGAAGGAACTCAAATATGAAACTGCAGAGCTATTAACTAACTGTGGTGTGTAAATCAGCTTCTGTACCAGATGAGGAAGATATCTAATGTGACACCAATTTTTTAGAAAGGCTCCAGAAGCAATCCTGGCAATTACAGCCTGGTAAGTCTAACTTCAGTACCTTGCAAATTGGTTGACTCTATTGTAAAGAACAGAATGATCAGATACATACATGAACACGATTTGCTGGGGAAGAGTCAACATGGCTTTTGTAAAGGGAAATCACATCTCACCAATTTATAAAAATTCTTTGGGGGTGTCAACAATCGTGGACAAGTGTGATCTAGTTTATATAGTGTACTTGGACTTTCAGAAAGCTTTTGACAAGGTCCCTCATCAAAGGCTCTTAAGCAAAGAAAGCTGTCATGGGATAAGAGGGAAGATCTTCTCATGGATCAGTAACTGGTAAAAAAAAAAAAAAAGTAGGAAACAAAGGGTCAGAATACATGGTCAGTTTTCAGAATGGAGAGAGAGGTAAATAGTGATGTCCCCCAGGGATCTGTACTGGGACCAGTGACATTCAACATATTCATCAATGGTCTGGAAGAAGGGGTAAACAGTGAGGTAGCAAAAGCTGGAGACAATACAAAACTACTCAAATAAGTTAAGTCCAAAGCAGACTGCAAAAAAGTTACAAATGGATCTCACAAAACTGGGTGACTGGCAACAAAATGGCAGAAGAAATTCAATGTTGATAAATGCAAAATAATGCATATTGAAAAACATAATCCCAACTATACATAGAAAATGATAGGGTCTAACTTAGCTGTTACCACTCAAAAAAGATTTTTGAGTCATTGTGGATAGTTTTCTGAAAACGTCCGCTCAATAGGCAGTGGCAGTCAAAAAAAGCTAATAGAACATTAGGAACCATTAGGAAAGGATAGATAAGACAGAAAATATCACAATACCACTATATAAATCCATGGTATGCTCAAACCTGGAATACTTCATGCAGTTCTATGAGGAGAGATTAAAAAGACTGTGACTTTTCAACTTGGACAAGAGACAACTAAGATGGGCTATGATAGAGGTCTATAAAGTTGTGAACGGTGAGGAGAAAGCAAATAAGGAAGTGTTATTTACTCCTTCACATAACAAAAACAAGGGGTCACTCCATGAAATTAGTAAGCAGCAGGTTTAAAACAAACAAAAGGAAGTACTTCTTCACACAATGCACAATCAACCTGTGAACTCGTTGCTAGTGGATGCTGTGAAGGCCAAAACTATAATGGAGTTGAAAAAAGAATTAGATAATGCACCTATCCTCCATGAATGTAACAGCTATTAGCCAAGTTGGTCACGGATGCAACCCCATGCTCTGGGTGTCCCTAGCCTTTCATTGCCAGAAGCTGGGAATGGGCGACAGGGGATGGATCACTTGATGATTACCTGTTCTGTTCATTCCCTCTGGGGCACCTGGCATTGGCCACTGTCGGAAGACAGGATACTGGACTAGGTGGACCATTGGTCTGACCTATTATAGCCGTTCTTATGTTCTTTTCATACTGAGAAATCCATACTAAGGCCTGATCTTACAAATAGTTATGCCCATGAGTAGTCTCGTTAAACTCAATGGGACTAATTCGTGTGTAAGTGTATGGAGGACCAGGACAGTATGTTTATTTATGGCTTCTCAATATATTTTTGCTGGAGATATTTTATTAGCTATATAACATGGACATCGTGCTATGTGTTTATATTAGCCAAGGCAAAGTCAAGACATGTGCCTTGCACTGGCAACAAAAGAGGTGAGGTTTGTGCTGGTTCTTAAACTGCATTAGTTAGACTCATAGAAGGTTAGGGTTGGAAGAGACCTCAGGAGGTCATCTAGTCCAACCCCCTGCTCAAAGCAGGACTAACCCCAACTAACAACTGAATCATCCCAGCCAGGGCTTTGTCAAGCCCTGTTATACAAGAAAGCTTTGTTTATATAAACTAATAGATTCATAGATTCTAGGACTGGAAGGGACCTCGATAGGTCATCGAGTCCAGTCCCCTGCCCGCATGGCAGGACCAAATACTATCTAGACCATCCCTGATAGACATTTATCTAACCTACTCTTAAATATCTCCAGAGATGGAGATTCCACAACCTCCCTAGGCAATTTATTCCAGTCTTTAACCACCCTGACAGTTAGGAACTTTTTCCTAATGTCCAACCTAGACCTCCCTTGCTGCAGTTTAAGCCCATTGCTTCTTGTTCTATCCTCAGAGGCTAAGGTGAACAAGTTTTCTCCCTCCTCCTTATGACACCCTTTTAGATACCTGAAAACTGCTATCATGTCCCCTCTCAGTCTTCTCTTTTCCAGACTAAACAAACCCAGTTCTTTCAGCCTTCCTTCATAGGTCATGTTCTCAAGACCTTTAATCATTCTTGTTGCTCTTCTCTGGACCCTTTCCAATTTCTCCACATCTTTCTTGAAATGCGGTGCCCAGAACTGGACACAATACTCCAGCTGAGGCCTAACCAGAGCAGAGTAGAGCGGAAGAATGACTTCTCATGTCTTGCTCACAACACACCTGTTAATACATCCCAGAATCATGTTTGCTTTTTTTGCAACAGCATCACACTGTTGACTCATATTTAGCTTGTGGTCCACTATAACCCCTAGATCCCTTTCTGCCGTACTCCTTCCTAGACCGATGAAGATCTCAAACTATTTTAGAAATATTAGTGAAAGCTCACCAAGCCCCTTCTGGGGCAGGTATGATTATATCCACTTCATACATGGGTAAAGTGAGAGACAGAAAAGAATGGCTTACTCAAGACTGCACAACTAGTGAGTGGAATTGCTGTGAACAGAAACAGGAGCTCTGACCCTCAGTCCCCAAGCTAACCAGTAAAGACACACCCTACCTAAATCTTCATATAGAGGTGCTGAGACTGCTCCTACAAGGTGTTTGAAGATAATAGGAGTTTATGGTGCTAAGCACCTGGCAATAGCTGGTCTGTAGTGAGCAGGACATGGAGGCAAGAAGGTGAGAGAAAGTAAGAGAGAGACTCCTGCTGACTTCAACAGAAGTCGGATTGGGCACCAGAGATTGAATCCAAAATCCTTTGTAGTCAATGGCAGTTATTCCCAAAAATGGAATAGACCTCAGGTGAGTTGGCTTTGCTACTATGGACACATTTGCCACCTTGCAAGAGTTTTCCGGACAATAATTTCCTTGCAGTACTCAATATATGCTTCATAGTTAAGAAAATAACTTTTTTTCTGCAATAACCCTAGCGAATGTTGTTTACTTTAAAAAGCTTTTGTCCTGATTAAATATTGCCTCTTCTCAGCTACTTCCATGTACTGTATGTTCGGTGACCAGATAGCAAATGTGAAAAATCAGGACAGAGGGTGGGGGGTATTAGGAGCCTATATAAGAAAAAGCACCAAATATCGGGACTGTCCCTATAAAATCAGGACATCTGGTCACCCTAACTGTATGCACCCTTTCTATTTACCAGCTGTGACTCCTGACAAAATTTGTGTTCAGACTGCTGATGATTCCTGTTATACATTTCAATGGAGATGAATAAGTACTTTTTTCTTCAGCAACTACTAGGGCATTTTTCACTGTAGATATTTGTACATAAATAAAAATTAAATAAGCTGCTTCAGCTAACAAAGGACCATCCACTTTGGCTTGAGGGAATAATGACAACCTAGCTTTAATATTATGAACGTCACATCTTATGAAGCAAGAGAGACAGAACAATATTCTCTTCAATAATAGGAACAATGTCACTAATTTGATAAATTATCATCTCAAACCCTATTTATCTACAGTGTGAATCCAAATTTCTTTATTCTGCTGGCTTGCACCTTTATTGACTTTTGAGATCAATAAAAAAAAAAAAATTGATATAGGGAGGCCGCATAACTATTTTTCCTTTCAGTGCTGTGCGGAATCATCTGCTGAGTCACTGCTCTTAGATTTACTACGATAAAACAGCTTCCTTTGCTGGCATATCATTCTTGGCATCCTGCTAGCACGAACTGGAGTATGAATCCCAACATTGTAAAGGAAAGAGGCAAAATGAGTACCCTTGTTTAACTGGAGGGTAAAATTACGTTAAACCTATCATATTAAATGGCTTTATTTGGTTATACAAGAAAAAAGTGCCCTTTTCATGGAACAAAAATACAAATTGCATGGGACAATATTAAAATTCATAAACATATATTTTAATGCCCAGCATCTACCAAACACTGCTTTGTACAGAGTTAGAAATGTTTCATTACATGCCTGAAGAAAGAAACAAGGAACTACCACTCACCTTTCAGCTTGTTGGAGCTTTCCTTGCACATCGTACAGTTGTCCCTAGAAGGCTGTACGGAGAAGGGTCAAGTAACCTTTCACCTAAGTTCTAGAGTTTCTTTTTCCCTTCTCCCACCTCTAAATAGTTGACTACATATAGGCAGTTGAAATAAGGAGCAGCAGCAGCAGGAGAAGAACAAGGAGAAAGTGGACAAGCACAAGACTTACCATAGAGGAACAAGGGTATGGCCTTCCCACTGAGAAAACAGTACTATATTATTATTATTATTAGGGGGGGGTGGGTGCAGAATAGCTTCTGTGATTTCTTCTACACACTTTTCCCCCACACTGATCTCAGTGGTCTGGTCTACACACACACCCTTAGAAAGCCCAAGACTAGCTGGCTTCAGCCAAAGCCCCAGCCCTATTTGCCTTCTATAGGCTCATTCCTACCTCCCTGATTACATCATCTCCTCTCAGGTTTTTCTCAGCACATAAGCAGCAACTCACAAGCTTGTGGAAAAAGTCAGATTTTTTTCAAGTTTTTCCATGGGAAACTCTTGGTTCCACCTTTTTTGTGAAATACACATCAACCAAAAATGGCAGCATGAAAAGAATGCAGCTGTAATCATATCTACAAAAATATTTTCTTCTAAAGTGAAAGAAATTCTCATGTGATGTCCACTAAGTAGGCTTCTGATAAAATACCTGGCATTTACAATAGATTATTCTGAATATTGTTGATACTACCACAAGACCTACTTCCACAGAACATTTCATCAGCAGATGGAAGTGGTTTACAAACAGTAATTAACTCTCACATCACCTCTATGAGGTATGTATTATTTATACCAGTTCTGCAGAGGGGGAACTGAGTGACAGGTAGGTTAAGTGATTTTGCAAGTAATGGTAAGTCAGTAGTTGAATTCCAGTCACTAGCTCTAGCCAGATGGAGCTTAAAAATCAGACTTTCAACTTTCATCCAGTTTTTACTGACTAAAAAGCAAAACCGACAGTCATTTCATTGGGAGGGGACAATTTTATTCACTGAAGATAGGCATGGATCAATACCCTGGATCCTAATTTTATAGCTTAAATGAGTCTAATCAGAGCCTCAGACTTGAATGCTTAGAAATATTGCAATTTAGCATTTAGATCTGAATCAGAACATTCCCAAAGTCTGGGATGTTCAAGTTTGGACAGTTACAGAGATAGGTTTGAGTTGTGAACCTGTAACCCAGCAAGGATGCCTGCCTGCATGTACAGATCATATTCTTGCCTGGAGTCCCATTTGCTTCAGTAGGATTCTGCACAAGTAGAAACTTTTGCAGGACTGGGGTCTTAATTGTGAACCCAGAGTTAGGGTTTGGACCTAGTATTTTGCTTCAGGCCCACCTCTATGATGTAAGTTTACAAACGAACATGTCTGTGTTCATCACAATGCATATGTCTAACCTTGTTAATGTCAACTGGAGTTCAAGGTAGGCACCAAAGGGAGAACAGCCCCCTAAACATCTTCAGATCTAACCTACTCCTGAGGCATTTGTCACACTAGAAAAAAATCTATTGTAACTATGCCTAACGAGCCAAGGAAACTGGTGTTGGGTGGCACACCCTTATTTACTAACAAACAACCCAGTACTACAACCACTTACTACTTCAGTGGGACTGACACTGCAATAAGTACTACACTAAGTAGTAAATGTTTGCAGGACCTAGTCAAAAGAGACAAGAAGAAAATCTTCAGGTAATTTGTTCCCAGTTTATTCAGAAAAACTGAAGAGAAAACCTGGAAACTTGTAATTTGAGAATACAGCTTTGTTTTTGACTGTTGTGAATCAAATAACAGTTCAAATCAGATTGCAGCTTTTGAATAATGGGAGAGTGAAGATCCTCTCCCCAAAATTCTCCAGCGGTTTACTTTATTTTTCATGTAATTACAATTGATTCTTTGATAAAACTGATATGCCTGATTTGTCTACCAGGAAAAGCTTCTGAACTAGATCTTACAGTCCAAAACACAGGTACTAGACCACAGGTAATGTTTCATTTTATTTTTAGTATGCCATAATACTAACAGAATTATACATTGTGACTGGATTACAGTCTGTAGCAATTTAAATAGACAAAGTCTCCTGTTTACGGTTTTTTAAAAAGTCTGCTCTTAGTCTTGAAATGTGTCTTGAATAGGCAGACTGCCATCCTGTCACAAATCCATTATCAGTTAATTAACTAATGCTAATATCACCATAATGATTTTTGAACACTTTGATGAGAAAATTATACCGCTTATATATTATGTTAGCACAAATTATACAGCAAATGTTGATGCAAAGACTTAGATGCTATCACATTTCTGGAGGCAACTATAACATGTTCAAATAAAACAGTGTCTTTAATAATCATACCTAAATCCCCAGCAGATTTGATGTCAATGTTATCAAAACCACTGCCAATTCGGACAATTATTCGAAGTGCTTTGAATTTCTCCAGGTCTTCTCGTGTTAAAGTGATAGTGTGATACATCAGTGCACCCACTGCTTCATTTAGTACCTAGAATTTAAAAAAATAAAAATAAAAAAAAAAGAACAAACCTTGCTTTATGTAATCTGATTTTTTTTCCTTTTCATTGCATTTGGGTTTCATCATGTATTAAAATTTTGCAGGTCTGAAGGACTCTGTAATAATTACAAAAAATCAGTTTTATTTTTAAAAACTTTTCTCCAAATATTTTCAAGCATCTTGGTAGCCATGTCTTTTTTCACTATAAAATTCTGCAAAAGGGATATGCTTATTAGGAGTCCTAGTGATTCTGATGGTATATCCAAGTACTTTCCAGATCGCAAACCAATACAAGCACACAATTTAAAGCCTCAGAGGACACAGGTTGGACACCACTGCATTATATCTGGGCCTGTTCAGGCTACTGTGTGGCAGTAGGGGGGAGATTGGCTGGGGGGCTGGGAAAAGTGAGAGACATTCTTTATGGAACAAGCAGCCTTTTGTTTAAACCAGTGAGCTCTGTGCATGTGTGTATTTATTTACCAGTAGGGTTACCATTCGTCCGGATTCCCCCGGACATGTCCGGATTTTTGAGCTAAAAATAGCGTCCGGGGGGAATTTGTAAATGTCCGGACTCCCCCCCCCCCATGCAGAGCGCGCGCGGCTAACAGGGCAGCCGGCCGGATGGTGCCACTTACATGGGGCTCCGATAGCCAGAGAGAGCCCCTCCTCCCCCTGCAGCTGAGATCTCTCCCTCCCTCCCTGCATTCGCAGATCGCCTCCGGCAGTCTGGAGCTCCTCCCCCGCTCCTCCTCCCCTGCCAGCCAGCCTGCCGGGACGAACGGCTCAGGCCGTTCCTGAGCAAGTTCACAGAGACATTAGGCGAAGGCCAACAACAAGGGGGCCGGGGGGTCGGAGAAGGGGCAGGGAGGTTTTGGATGGGGCAGTCAAGAGACGGGGGGGGGGGGGTCGGGAGTTCGGGGGGGGGGCTTTCTGGGGGAGGGTGTGGATAAGGTTTTGGGCAGTCAGGGTACAGGTAGGGGGTAGGGTCCTGGGGAGCAGTTAGGGGGGGGTCTTAGGAGGGGGCAGTTAGGGGATAAGGAACAGGGAGGCTTAGGTAGGGGGTGGGGTTCTGGAGGGCAGTTAGGAGCAGGGGTCCCAGGAGGAGTAGTCAGGGGACAAGGAGCGGGGGGGCTGTCAGGGGGCAGGAGTGGGGAGAGGGATCGGAGCGGGGAGAGGGATCGGAGCAGTCAATGGGACAGGGAGCAGAGGGGTTTAGATGGGTCGGGAGTTCTGGGGGGGGGGGGCTGTCAGAGGGTGGGGAGTGGTTGGATGGGGCATGGGAGTCCCAGGGGTCTGTCTGGGGGTGGGGGTGTGGATAAGGGTTGGAGCAGTCAGGGTACAGGTAGGGGGTAGGGTCCTAGGGGGCCAGTTAGAATGGGGGGAGGGTCTCAGGAGGGGGCAGTCAGGGGACAAGAGGCAGGGAGGCTTAGGAGTCCTGGGGGGCAGTTAGGGGCAGGGGTCCCAGGAGGGGGCAGTCAGGGGACAAGGAGCGGGGGGGAGGGTTGGGGGTTCTGAGGGGGGCGGGAAGTGGGAGGGGCAGGGGCGGGGCTAGGGCAGGGCTAGGGCAGGACGGGGGCGGGGCTAGGGCGGGGCTCCTCCCGTCCTCTTTTTTGCTTGCTGAAATATGGTAACCCTATTTACCAGCCATGTGGTGGTAGCATCAATGTAACAAACAGGTGTGCAAGTGACTAATCTTTTTGTATTTTATTTTTAAAGTTCAGGACTCTCCTAGAGCTACGGACAATTTGGCAGGAAAACGCAAAGTCAGATGGTGATCTCCAGTAACTGTATATTATTTCACACTAACTTACTTTCTTGATGATGTTAGCACTCTTTACACCTAGTATGCCATAAGATCAAAATAAACCATTAAAAATCATGATTAAGGAGGAAAATACTGAGCTCTCAAAAAGCAAACTAGAGAACTCTGAATTTAGACAAAGAACTCCTGTGCTAATGTTAGTTATTAAAACTATTCCTGGTTGTTGGATTTCACCTGAATAAAGCTCATCTGAAGTGCATTACAAACCGTATTGTTACTAATGCAAAAAGACTAGTTACTAAGGAAGGGTCTGATGCTTTGAGAATACATGTAGAAAATACATTTAATGAAGGAGCTCACCCATTACTGAAATTACTTAAATTCATAGAAAGAAGGCGAAAAGGTTGCAAATTGCACTAAAAACGAAGACATGGTTTTTCTACTTTTATATATAAAATTATAATACAAAATAAACACAGAAGGCTTTAACAACAAACAACAACAACAAAAACCTTTAGAAAAATCAGCCATGCTGCATAGAGCTGATTAACTTAACTAGAGCATGCATGCCAACATATATCTGTAAAGTACCATTGGGACGATGGTGATGGGTGCATTAGAAATAGATTAGTATAGCATAGCATATTATAGTATAAAGTCTGTTCTGACTGTTTTTCAGCATTTCCTGTTGTCGTAGAAATTCCTGTCCGTTCCAGCTAATAATTTTATTTCACTGTAAAGGGGTTTCTGTACGCTGTAATGTTCAGCTAAAGAAAATGAAGCTTATTCTAGGTACTGTAACATGCAGCACGAATAGTCAAAGACAAACTGATGTAATTTTATTACAAAAACATCAGCTAGTGTCAATTTCAGTAAGATAGACAGATATAAAATAGAAAGCTGGAATTTCACATAAGTTCAAATGTAGCAGTCAGAGTATTTTCTCTCTTGCTCTCTAACATGGGCTTTTTTAACTCCCTAAACTAGAAATGTGTAAAAATAGCATGGCTCCAGAAATGAAAGTGGATATAAAAAATGAAATGGCCCAAATGGTACCAATTAAGTATATGTCCATCTGCAGTCATTCTTGCTTCCATCGGATATTTTATCCTGCCACTGTGCTTTTTCAAATAGAAAGGGTTTGTTATAAAAGGTCAGGTATAGGACCTTCTGTTACCTGCCCTCTATTATAGGCCAGTATTTATTTATTTATTTATTTCCCTTTCGTGGCTGACACACCAATTTACTTCCATTAGAAGCTGTAGCAAACTGCCTGCTTCAAAGTCATTGTGACATTCCTCTTTGGACTGGCTCATACGGTTTGCAATCAGAACTGGGCAGCCAGGTCTTTCAGCTCCTCCTCCTCTTCACCACAAGGACTGCACCAGTATCAAAATGTATTAAGTCCTCACAGGCCTTAACAGAATCTGTGCCACAGATGTGGTGGACATTTATGTTTTAAAGAGCTTTTCAAATACTGACTTGAGTGCTGACTGTCACAGAATGTGGGGGAGTCAGGGCCCTGCACCCCCAATTCCTGCGATTCACCATGACTCTCAGCCAGTAAAACGAAAGGTTTATTAGATGACAGGAACACAGTCCCAAACAGAGCTTGTAGGTACAACTAGGACCCCTCAATCAAGTCCCCAGAGGGGTAGGGAGCTTATCCCTCAGCTTTGGGGTTCCCTCCGTTTCCCCAGCCAGTTCAAAACTAAAACCCCTCCAGCAGTCTCCTGCCCCCGGCTCCTCCCCCGGCCTTTGTCCAGTTTCCCGGGCAAAAGGTGTCACCTGGCTCCAATTCCCCCCTGGGCTCAAGTTACATGCTCAGGTATCCTCACCCTGGTATCCCATCACCAATGCAGACAGTCTCAAAACTCCCACGCAACATTCCCAGGTCAATCCAACCCACTCCCTACTCCGTCACACTGACTACTTAGGGCTACAATTCCTCTTCGTTTTCCTAATTATTTGTAATTATACTTTAGCACTGAACTATCACAGCCATTCTGGGTAACATCAGATGTTCACCACCATAAGAGCTTTCCTTTGTAATTTTTTGAGGGGAGATAACCCTTGATGCCTCCCATTTATACAAAAATCTAACAGCCTTAGCATAACGTGCTAAAAGCCTCAAATAACCAGGTTGGGAGCAGCATTCTGACGGACTCTGTGGATGAGGGGAAAGCAGTGGATGTGTTATTTCTTGACTTTAGCAAAGCTTTTTATACGGTCTCCCACAGTATTCTTGCCACCAAGTTAAAGAAGTATGGGATGGATGAATGGACTATAAGGTGGATAGAAAGCTGGCTAGATCGTTGGGCTCAACAGGTAGTGATCAACGGCTCCATGTCTAGCTGGCAGCCGGTTTCAAGTGGAGTGCCCCAGGGGTCGGTCCTGGGGCCGGTTTTGTTCAATATCTTCATTAATGATCTGGAGGATGGCGTGGACTGCACTCTCAGCAAGTTTGCAGATGACACTAAACTGGGAGGAGTAGTAGATACGCTGGAGGGTAGGGATAGGATACAGAGGGACCTACACAAATTAGAGGATTGGGCCAAAAGAAACCTGATGAGGTTCAACAAGGACAAGTGCAGAGTCCTGCATTTAGGACGGAAGAATCCCATGCATTGTTACAGACTAGGAACCGAATGGCTAGGAAGCAGTTCTGCAGAAAAGGACCTAAGGGTTACAGTGGACGAGAAGCTAGATATGAGTCAACAGTGTGCCCTTGTTGCCAAGAAGGCTAACGGCATTTTGGGCTGTATAAGTAGGGGCATTGCCAGCAGATCGAGGGACCTGATCATTCCCCTCTATTCGACATTGGTGAGGCCTCATCTGGAGTACTGTGTCCAGTTTGGGGTCCCACACTACAAGAAGGATGTGGAAAAATTGGAAAGAGTCCAGCGGAGGGCAACAAAAATGATTAGGGGGCTGGAGCACATGATTTATGAGGAGAGGCTGAGGGAACTGGGATTGTTTAGTTTGCAGAAGAGAAGAATGAGGGGGGATTTGATAGCTGCTTTCAACTACCTGAAAGGGGGTTCCAAAGAGGATGGATCTATACTGTTCTCAGTGGTAGCAGGTGACAGAACAAGGAGTAATGGTCTCAAGTTGCAGTGGGGGAGGTTTAGGTTGGATATTAGGAAAAACTTTTTCACTAGGAGGGTGGTGAAGCACTGGAATGGGTTACCTAGGGAAGTGGTGGAATCTCCTTCCTTAGAGGTTTTTAAGGTCAGGCTTGACAAAGCCCTGGCTGGGATGATTTAGTTGGGAATGGGTCCTGCTTTGAGCCGGGGGTTGGACTAGATGACCTCCTGAGGTCCCTTCCAACCCTGATATTCTATGATTCAGGACGTAATGTAAACCTCAACCCTTATTTTTCTTTGTCTGGTGATCATATATTGCTGGATTCTGCTCAAACCCCATTGTAGTCAGCAGAAAGATTCCCATTGGCTTCAATGGGCTTTGGATCAGACCCAGAGTACAGAGTGAGAATACAATCAGCTAGGGCTCATCAGACAACCCAGGACTTTATCTGAGCCATATTACAGGGATAAGACAAATATTTTTCTTTTTTTGCAATTTTGCAATGTTTTTTCAAATGATTATTTTATACTTTTTGGGATATAAACTAATATTAAAAATACTGTTAAAGCATCACCAGAGAGTAATGCATTTCACTTGGTCCTATAGGCAGTAACCATGCTAAAGCAGCATTCCAAGATTGATGTGATATTGACAGTATAGCTTTCAGTGGACACCAGGGGTTTCACAAAGAAAGAGAGAGAGAGAAAAAAAAAAGGAAGATTTACATTTTTAATGTGCAGAGTGCTCCAGATCTTGCCCTGGTTATTTGTGGCATCAGTATATTTATTCTACAGTTATTTGATTTGGGTATTTGTTATTTGTAGGTTGCATTTAATTCAAAATTTATGATCAGCAATCTGTAATATACAGCAAGACTACAACAAAACATGTAAAGCAACTGTAATGGCCAGCAGAGTGACCTCACCGCACATTAAGTGGCGGAGGCCATTTTCTGGATTGCTGGAAAAGGTGTGTGCCCCTTTAAGGGCGAGAGAGTCAGGGAGTGACTTTCTGCTACCGCTGCAGACCAGCTCAGTGTGGGGATGCTGCAGCTGCATGGATCTACTTAGCCCCTCTCCCCAGGTGACCGGAAAAAAGGGGGGACTATATAGGTCCACGCAGCTGCAAGAAATGCCCTCTTGTACCTGGACCAGGCAGAGCAGCACCCACCCTCCCATGCTTGGAAGCGGTGAAATACCAGGTTTGGTCAGGATCCACAGAGGGCAATGCAGTAGTCATTCCTTTTTCAGGGGGGGAGGGGGCTGGGAACGAATTTCCCCCTCACCATCAGTTTGGGCAAGCGGAAGTGTGTGTGTGTGTGTGTGTGTGTGTGTGTGTGTGTGTGTGTAGGGGCGGGGGTCGCCTTCCACACAGCAGGTTTGGGGGGGACTTAGTTGGGTGAATATGAAACAGGAATAGGCTATGATGTCACAACTCATTATGTAAACATGGACAGATGTCAGTGCAGGTACTCCATAGGGACGGGATACAGGGATGAGATCAAATGAGTTGGTAAAGGATTTAAAGGAGGTATTCTTTAAAGGAGCAGAAATGGGGTGGTGGTGTTCGGGGCTCCTATGACTAGTACGGCAGGGAGCCAACCCCACCCTTTATATTCCCCCTTAACCCTCTTCCCCCTTAATCGGGGAAGGGTGGTAGGGAAGGGGGATGGAGCTGCAGGTTGGCTGGGGTCCACGATGGGAAAGGGGGATGGCTGACGGAAGCCCCCTGGGTGTTTATTGAAATGATTTTGGAATTACCTGCACTGTACACTTTTATCTGCAGGGTACTCCCAGATATTTAAGAATAAAGTTGAGGCCTAATTAAACCACATCCAGTTTCTCCTGTCCTTCTTCCAGCATATCTGGACAATGGCGCAATAGCTCTGAATAAACTTAACATTACAAAAACTGTCAAGAAGCACTACCCATGCAAGCAGGACCTGATAGATTACCAAAAAACCTGTTCGTTTGTGTTGCCTTTTTATGGTTTCAGTTTCCCAACAAAAAACTAACATCTGAATGTTGATTTCAAATATAGATCTCTGCAGTGCGTTTCACTGCCAATAATCCACTTGCCCAATGGTATAACTTTATGCTGTAAGGACCTAAACTAATGCTCACTGACTTCTGTTGATTAGTGGCACTACTTTAGGCCCTAAAAATTGTTGCACTTAATTCAAACTATATGCACATATATACACCCCCGCACAACACACATTATGTTATATATAACATTTAAAAAAGGCTGCCTTTATGCTCTCATGTTTACAACATAGTAAAGACTTAAAATTTCTATTTCTATGGTAGATTTAAAAAAAAAAAAACCCACCAAAACAATTTGCCTAAATTAAACAGGGCTGGCCTTACCATGAGGCGAACTGAGGCAGCCGCCTCAGGTGCCAGACTCGGGGGGGGTGGGGGGAGAGGAGAGGGGGGAGAAGGGGCGCCACTAGGACCCAGAGTGTAGAAAATTGTGTCTGCTGCTGGTGGATATGTATTCTCTCTGCTCTAGATGCACAGAGATGGTGGAGTGCTGTGCTGGAGGGCACAAGAGACATAACAGGCAGGCAGGAGAAAAGGTGAGAGGGAATAACAGAAAGCAGCAGGAGCTGCAGGGAGAGAGAGAGGAGCCTCTTATGTACCTCTCTAGCACCCCCAGGAGCCTGGACAGATTAACACCAGCTTCTCAGGGAGCTTCCTGTTTCCTGCTGCTTCCCTGAACCCACCTGAGGAGAACAGACAGTCAACTAAAGTAGTAGGAGCCAGTTAGGCCCTTAAGACGCTGATATCTTCCCTCACTCAGGCCCTGCTATCAGCCTGCTTATTTGTCCCCTTCAATTGAGTGTTGAGAGCCACTATAGCTGGCACAGAGCAGCAGTCATGAGTGAAAGAAGAAAACGCCCCTCTGGGGCAGCATTCAGAAAAAGAAAGAAAGCAAAGGAAGCTTTTCTATCTAAGCAGGAAGGAGCTCTCCTGAGATACAGAGACACAAATGTTCCCGGTGAGCCTTCCGGCCCCAGTGAGGATGTGTGTGGTGAGGAGAGGCCTGATTTTCCAGTCAGAGTGCAGGTGACCTGGCAGCTACTGCAGCATCCATATCTCCATCTCAAATGGATGTAACCATGCACATTCCTGAAGAAAAGTGTAGATCAGAGAAGAGTGTGATGGAGGTGCAAGAAACAGCTGCTGCTGAGTTTAGTTCCTTAAGTCTAGATGATCCAGGACTGTGGACCCACTTGAGCAGTAGCCTGAGGGACTTCCTTGTACTGCATGGGCCACAGCATGTGAAAAAATTCATGTTCCCCAAAGACAATGAAAATAGAAGTTTCCATCAAACACATTACTGCCGTGAAATCCCCAATGGTGACAAAGTGGAGAGGCCATGGCTTATGTACTCAAAAACCCAGAATGCTGCATACTGTTTTTGTTGCAAACTCTCCCAGTCTAATGTTCGAGCCACATTGGGTTCTACAGGAACAAAGGACTGGAAAAATCTGGCTAGAAATCTGGTATGCCATGAGAAGGCAGCAAATCACTAGAGAGCAATCCATAGGTGGAAAGAGCTTGAGATGAGACTAAGGTTAAAGGCCACCATAGATGATCAGCATCAAGAGAGGATTGCATCAGAGTCTCTTTACTGGCCAAATGTTCTGAAAAGGCTCATTGCCATTGTGAGACTGCTTGCTACCCAAAACCTAGCACTGCGTGGCACTTCAGATCAGCTGTATGTGCCAAACAATGGAAACTTCCTTAAAATTGTGGAGCTGATGGCAGAGTTTGATGCTGTACTCCAGGAGCATCTAAGAAGAGTCACCACCCAAGAAATGTACACACACCACTACCTTGGCAAAACAATTCACAATGAGATCATACAGTTACTGGCAACAAAAGTCAAACAGAAGACTGTGGCAGATCTGAAGTCAGCAAGATATTACTCTGTTATTCTGGACTGCACGCCTGACATCAGCCATATGGAACAAATGATTTTCATGGTGTGTTTTGTAACAACAACAGAACCTAGCAAAAATGTCCCTGCAATGGTGACTGTCAGAGAGCATTTTCTAGAATTTATTGACATTGATGATACTACAGGAGCTGGTATGACAAATGTGCTTCTTAAAAAGCTGGACAATACGGGAATTGTGATAGCTGACGTGAGAGGTCAGGGCTACGATAATGGTGCCAACATGAGAGGAAAGAACAGAGGAGTGCAGACATGGATCCGAGAGTTAAACCCTTGAGCTTTTTTTGTCCCATGCAGTTCTCATTCATTGAACTTGGTGGGCAGTGATGCAGCATCAGCTTCCAGTGAGGCTGCTGAATTTTTAAATGTAATTCAAAGCATTTATGTATTTTTCTCTGCATCAACTCATCGATGGCAAATTTTGAAGCAACATCTGGGAACATCCTCTCTGACACTGAAACCACTGAGTGCCACACGATGGGAAAGTCGAGTGGAGGTGATAAAGCCTATCAAACACCAAATTGAAAAGATAGATGGTGCCATAGTTGCCATTATGGAGGATAATGCTATGACAGGAACTGTTTGTGGGAGAACAGTGGCAGAGGGAAATGGAATCACCAGAAACATACATAACTTCAAATTTCTGTGTGGCTTAGTGTTGTGGCACAACATACTGTTTGAAATAAATGTTGATAGCAAGAGACTCCAAGGTGTTGACCTTGATATATCTGGAGCAATGGAACAACTGGACAAAGCAAAGTCATACCTACAGTCTTACAGGTGTGACAAAGTTCCTCCTCTATCTTGGTGGGTCCTGCGCTTATTGGCGGATTTTCTTGCCTCAGAGATTCACCATGTGGGTTGGGGAACAGCCCAGAGACCTTCCCCTCTGGGAGAACCCACAGTCCAGGTCAATTGGGAGGTTTGGGGGGAACCCGGGCCCGCCCTCTACTCCGGGTTCCAGCCCAGGGCCCTGTGGACTGCAGCTGTCTATAGTGCCTCCTGTAACAGCTGCATGACAGCTACAACTCCCTGGGCTACTTCCCCGTGGCCTCCTCCAAATACCTTCCTTATTCTCACCACAGGCCCTTCCTCCTGGTGTCTGATAACGCTTGTGCTCCTCAGTCCTCCAGCAGCACACCCTCTCACTCTCAGCTCCTTGCGCCTCTTGCTCCCAGCTCCTCACACTCCCGCCACAAACTGAAGTGAGCTCCTTTTTAAAACCCAGGTGCCCTGATTAGCCTGCCTTAATTGATTCTAGAAGCTTCTTCTTAATTGGCTCCAGGTGTCCTAATTAGGCTGCCTGCCTTAACTGGTTCTAGCAGGTTCCTGATTACTCTAGTGCAGCCCCTGCTCTGGTCACTCAGGGAACAGAAAACTACTCATCCAGTGACCAGTATATTTGCCCTCTACCAGACTCCTGTACCCCACTGGTCTGGGTCTGTCACACAGGTCAGATGAGGGATCAACTCCAAAGGCTGTTCCGGAATATATGTGCACAAATAAGATGACCACCCTCTTTCCAAATGCTTTTGTTGCTCTGCACATACTTCTAACGCTTCCTGTAACAGTTGCCAGTGGAGAACCTACCTTCTCCAAGCTGAAGTTAATAAAAAACACATCTACACTCCACAATGACACAGGAAAGGCTGGTCGGCCTTGCAACCATCTCAATAGAGCATGAGCTGGCCCAGACTGTGGACCTTCAGCAAGAAGCAGTTCAAACCTTTGCAACCAAGAAGGCACAAAAAGCACTACTTTGATTATTCAAACAGATAAAAAAATCCAGTGTTTACTATGCAGACAAGAAAAGTTACATTCGCTGTTCAGGCGTTTGAAAGTTAAGTGTTACTTAAAATTTTTGAACAAGGCATTTAAAGTTGTCAGTTCTCCTTTATTGGGGTAGGTAGCAGAGCAGTACCATGAGAGGAGCAGAACAGGAAGAAAGCAGAATTTCGAAGTTTTGGCCCATGCGAGGGAGTATGGGGGCGTCATTTGAGCTCCCCGCCTCAGGTGCCAAAATGTTGTGATCATCTATGGTGGCCTTTAACTATAGAAATTAAACCACTGCTTCAATCCCAGAAATAATTGACAGTCCATGCAACTGCTTTATCACTGTAGTCAAACTTAGATCACAGTCTCTTAGTACACTTTTCCCTTAGTACACTTTCTCTAGTGTTTAAAATAAAAAAAGCCCTCGGTTTTTAAGGAAAGTTCTTTTCAGGCTACATAGTTTGTATGCATGGATTCACTTGTGTTTTCTATTAATAAATCTAGAATTATTTAACATTTAAACTCAGTCTATTAGAAATGCAAGCTGGATTGAAACCATCTTCATTGGAAGATTCATTATGCCATGAATGTCACTGACAATAACATATCAACACAGTAAGCATGGTCTTAAAAAAATAAAATAAATAAAAAATAAACAGAGATGCAGAAAAGAGAAATCATTATAATAATCACAATCATTTTTGAAGCACAAGTGATACATCGCTAGTATGGTATTGAAAGGAGCAGTGAGATGCTTGCTGATAACCAACTACATTACAGACTCTAAGCTGTCTGCAAGGTTGATATCTTGCTTCTTGGGCATGGCAGCACTTTTAAGAGTTTTGACTTTTTACACTGGCAGTCTGCCCTGGTGCACAGTGTTTCACAAGATCTGCAATGTTAGCACATGCAAATGTGACTGCGGCTGGAATTTAGGGGTCACTTGCTGTTGGGATGCACCACATAACTAGGGTGACCAGATGTCCCAATTTTATAGGGACAGTCCTGATATTTGGGGCTTTTTTTAACATGAGCTCCTATTACCCCTCACCCCCGTCCCGTTTTTTCACACTTGCTATCTGGTCACCCTACACATAACACCTAATCTGACTAGATTTACTAAACTTTCTTATAACTGTTAAAAATCTTTCATTAGGGGCCTGATCCAAAGCCCAATGAAGTTAATTTAAAGGCTCCCATGAACTTCAGTGGGCTCTGGATCAGATCCAAGGTGAAAATTCACCCAGCAATATAGATAGAGGTCATGGAAGATCCCCAATATAGCAAAATCAGAGGTTCCACTTTGGTCCAGATATGGAGACTGACTCCAAGCCCTCCCTGTGGGTTGGAGGGTGGTTTCCAACCCCCTAAGCTATTTTCTCACCCTTAAGGTGCCAAAGGGCTCATTTCCCCTTGAGGAACTGACACAAAACTTTTAAATATGTAAGGTTTCAAAATAAATCCACTCTTCCTTCTCCATTTTAAAAAATCATTATGCTTTGTTTGCTAATTTCTAAAGTATTTATGGCTCGAAGAAGGGTCAGCTACCACTCAGCTCATATTCTTCTAGTTTTTAATCCTGCAGTAAAATTATACTACAGTATCTGTGATATCAAAGTAAACAACAATGATGTTATAAATGCAAGATTATGGCTTCAATGTAGAATCAAAGCGAAGAAGCTGGCGGTGGAGTAAAATGCTTTTATTCATACACGAAGGAACGGTTACTCACCTTCTCGTAACTGTTGTTCTTCGAGATGTGTTGTTCATGTCCATTCCAAGCAGGTGTGTGCGCGCCGCGTGCACGCCAGCCGGAAGATTTTTCCATAGCAGCGTCCGTAGGGTCGGCTCCGGCGCCCCCTGGAGTGGTGCCTTTATGGTGCTGTATATAGGGGCCAGCCGACCCCCCACCGCCTCAGTTCCTTCTTGCCGATACTCCGACAGAGGGGTAGGAGGGTGGGTATTGGAATGGACATGAACAACACATCTCGAAGAACAACAGTTACGAGAAGGTGAGTAACCGTTCCTTCTTCTTCGAGTGATTGTTCATGTCCATTCCAAGCAGGTGACTCACAAGCCCAAGTCTAGGTGGTGGGGTCGGAGGTCACTGCAGACTGGAGGACTGCACGGCCAAATGCAGCATCCTCCCTAGCCTGGTGCGTAATGGTGTAGTGAGCCATTGTGGATTGAGGATTGAGGACCAGGTGGCCGCTCTACAAATTTCCTGTGTTGGGATGTGGGCCAGGAACGCAGCTGAAGAGGCCTGCGCTCTTGTGGAGTGGGCCGTGATAGGCGGGGCTGGTATTTTGGCCCGACTGTAGCACTCCTGGATACAGGTTCAGATCCAAGCCGAGATCCTCTGTGACGTGACCGGGAGCCCCTTCCTACTGTCAGCCACAGCGACGAAAAGTTGGGTCGACTTCCTGAAGGGTCTCGTCCTTTCTATATAAAACGCGAGAGCCCTGCGAACATCCAGAGAATGCAGCCTGCGCTCCTTAGCCGAGGAGTGCGGTTTGGGATAAAACACAGGGAGAAAAATGTCTTGACCCATGTGAAACGGGGAAACCACCTTAGGTAGGAACGCAGGATGCGGCCTGAGTTGGACCTTGTCCTTGTGGAAGACGGTGTATGGAGGCTCGGATGTCAGAGCTCTGAGTTCCGATACCCTCCGTGCTGATGTGATAGCCACCAAGAACGCGACCTTATATGAGAGGTATAACAGCGAGCAAGAAGCCAGCGGCTCGAATGGGGGCCCCGTGAGGACAGACAGGATCAAATTGAGGTCCCAAGCAGGGACAGGTTGACGGATATGTGGGAACAACCTGTCAAGACCCTTAAGGAATCATCCAACAAGTGGGTTTGCAAACACTGAGGTCCCCCCCTCTCCAGGGTGGAATGCGGAGATTGCAGCAAGGTGGACTCGAATCGATGAGAGAGTTAGTCCCAGGTGTCTCAGATGTAGCAAATAGTCCAAGATGAGAGGGATCGGGGCGAGCAAGGGGCCCTGACCGTGCTGTGTAACCCAGAGGGAGAAGCGCTTCCACTTGGCCAAATACGTAGACCTTGTCGACGGCTTCCTGCTGCCCAACAGGACCTGTCTGACCTGATGGGAGCATTGTAACTCCAGTGGGTTTAGCCATGGAGCATCCAAGCTGTGAGGTGGAGCGACTCCAGGTTCGCGTGAAGGAGGTGACCGCGATCCTGCGTGATCAAGTCCGGTAGTAGAGGCAACCTGAGTGGAACCCTCGTAGACATGTGTAGGAGAGACGCGTACCAATGCTGGCGTGGCCACACAGGAGCTATGAGGATGAGTCGAGCGTGATCTCTGCGGGCCTTGAGGATCACCTTGTGAATCAAGGGAATCGGGGGGAAGGCGTAAAGAAGCCCGTCTGCCCAAGAGAGGAGAAACGCATCTGATAGGGATCCCTGACTGCGTCCCATGAGGGAGCAGAATTGACGACACTTCCTGTTCTCGTTGAAAGCAAACAAGTCCACCCGGGGATGACCCCAGAGTCGGAAAATTGAGAGAACTACATCCCAGCGGATAGACCACTCGTGACCTTGGAACGAGCGGCTGAGAGTGTCCGCGAGCGCGTTGTGCGTGCCGGGGAGGTAGGATGCTATCAGGTGAATTACGTTCTGTACGCAAAAGTCCCATAATGCTTGAGCCTCCTGGCAAAGGGGAGAGGAGCGAGCACCACCCTGTTTGTTGATATAAAACATCGTTGGAGTATTGTCTGTGAGGACAGAAACGCACTTGCCCACGAGCTGGGACTTGAATGCCATGCATGCGAGGCGTACCGCTCGCAATTCCCTGACATTGATGTGCGATGAAAGATCCTCCCTCGACCAAAGACCTTGGGTCCGGAAGTGGCCCAGATGTGCACCCCATCCCTGATCCGACGCGTCCGTTACCAGGGTCAGGGAGGGCTCTGGTTCGAGGAAAGGGACCCCCACGCAGACCACCCGTGGGTCGAGCCACCATTGGAGGGAGTCCAACACCGGACGAGGTAACGTCACCACTGAGTCTAGGGAGTCCCTGACTGGCCGATAAACCCCTGCCAACCAAGATTGGAGAGGGCGCAGTCTGAGCCTGGCGTGTCTGACGACATAGGTACATGCTGCCATGTGCCCTAGTAATTTGAGGCAGCTTCTTACTGTGGTGGTAGGGTAACTTTGGAGGCCGAGAATGATGTTGGACAAAGTTCGGAATCTGGCGTCTGGGAGATATGCTCTGGCTTGTGTCGAGTCCAGAAGTGCTCCTATGAATTCGATTCTTTGTGTTGGAGAAAGAGTGAACTTGGCCTCGTTGAGTAAGAGGCCGAGGGAGCTGAAGGTGTGCCTGATGAAGACCACCTGAGCCTCCACAAGTGCCTTGGTCCTGCCCTTGATGAGCCAATCGTCCAGGTAAGGGAATACCTGGATCCCTTGCCTGCGGAGGAAGGCTGCCACGACTGCCATGCACTTCGTGAAGACCCTTGGGGCTGCTGATAGACCAAAGGGTAGGACCGTGAACTGTAGATGAACGTTGCCGACGAGAAACCTGAGGTAACGCCTGTGGCGAGGGATTATCGCGATATGGAAGTATGCATCTTTTAAGTGGAGGGCGGCATACCAGTCTCCTGGATCCAGGGAAGGAATGATGGAGGACAGGGAGACCATGCGGAACTTGAGCTTCTTGACAAACTTGTTGAGACGCAGCAAGTCCAGAATAGGTCTGAGGCCCCCTTTCACTTTTGGTATTAGGAAATATCGAGAATAGAAGCCCTTGCCCCGTAGTTCTCGAGGCACCTCCTCCACTGCCCCTGCTGTAAGGAGGGACTGAACTTCTTGAAGGAGAAGTTGCTCGTGAGAGGGGTCCCTGAAGAGGGACGGGGAGGGGGGCTGGTGGGGCGGGAGGGAGGAAAACTGGATAGAATATCCCTCCTCTACCGTGCGAAGCACCCAACCGTCTGACATGATCCGGGCCCACGCACGATAGAAGGGGGACAGACGTGATGAAAAGGTAAGGTTGGGAGGATCCAGAGATCTGTCCGGTAGGCCGTCCTCGACCGAACCCTCAAAATGGTGGTCTAGGCCCCTGCGGAGGCCTTGGTTGGGCAGAAGACTGTCCGAAGGGCTGCTGTTGTTGCCTCCTCCTGCCAGTCCGCAGTCTTCTGCGCACGGCATCACCTCGATTTTGAGGTTGATATGGACATGGGGCCTGTGGCGGCCTAAACTGCCTACGCTGAGTAACAGGGGTGTGTAGGCCTAAAGAACAGAGGGTGGTCCGCGAGTCCTTTAGGCTATGGAGCCGTTTGTCCGTCTTTTCTGAGAAAAGCGTGGGCCCTTCGAAAGGTAAGTCCTGTATAGTCTGTTGGACTTCATGAGGAAGGCCGGAAACTTGAAGCCAGGCTCTGCGCCTCAGGACGAGACCAGTAGCCAACATGCGCGAGGCCGAATCGGCTGCGTCCAAGGCTGCCTGAAGGGAAGCTCGAATAATTAATCTGCCCTCCTCGACAAGGGCCGAGAACTCGGTTCGTGAATCCTGCGGGAGGAGGTCCGTAAACCTAGACAAAGCCGAGCACGTGTTGTGTCCATACCGGCTCACTATGGCCTGCTGATTGGCAATACGCAACTGTAGGCCCCCCGTTGAATAGACCTTACGTCCGAAGAGGTCCAACTTTTTAGCCTCTCTATTTTTAGGAGTGGATCCCTGAAAACCTTGTCGCTCCCTCTGGTTGGCCGCATCCACCACCAGGGAGTCCAGTGGGGGGTGCGTGTAAAGATGTTCATAGCCCTTGGTTGGGACAAAATACCGCCTCTCAGTCTTTTTGGCTGTAGGGGCCAATGAGGCTGGAGTTTGCCACAAGGTGCGGGTTGTGTCCGCAATGGTTTTTATGGGGGGTAGGGCCACCCTAGATGGGCCTGACGGGGCCAGGATATCAATTACAGGATCGGTGTCCACCTCGATCTGTTCCGTCTGTATCGAGAGGCTCTGGGCCGCTCGAGTAAGGAGCTGTTGGAGGAGTCTATTATCCTCTAAAGCCGGAGAAGCAGAAGTTCCCGCTACTGCCTCATCCGGAGATGAAGAGGAAGATGTTCCATGTAGCTGCCCTTCATCTAGCACGTCTCCCTCTGTAAGGGCCTGCGGCACACGGTACTCCGGCTGCGCGGCCGGTGCGGGCTCAAGGTGCGGCACCGCGGCCGGTACCGGGGTCGCCACCGAACGCCGAGGAGTGCTGGGCGGTGCCTGCGCTGAAGGCAGCAAAGCCCCTGTCGGTGCCGTTGTTTGACCTGGGGGTGCCGTAATGCCTTGTGGCACACTCCTGTCAGACGGCGGTGGCGGTGGCATTAGCGGCGGTGCCCCAGACGCTGAGGAGACGGAAGCGGTTTGTGAGCGGGGCCCTTACACCTGACCCACCAACTGATGGTAGGCCCATGGCGTCCAGAACGGCCACTGTGGAGGTGGTTGCCACTCCTGCTGCTGATGCCACTGTGGCGGGTATGGTTGGGCACTCCTACGCGAGGACGATCTGCTCCTCGATCTGTTAGAACGGTAGGAGTCCGCCTCCGAGTCAGAAGTCTCTGAATAGGAGGACATCGGAGGAGCGGTACCCACAGTCGCCGGCTGGGGTGCTCGCGCCGGTGCCGCTACCGTGGCGCCACGTGGAGAGTGCGGTGAGCGCATCGCCGGTTTACCCTTAGAGTGATACTAGGGCCCGGCGGCAGCCGGAGGTTGTCTGCACCGGTGCGGCGACGCCGGCACCGGAAGGTTCAAGAGGTCTGAGGCGGCCTCGAACGCCTCAGGCGTCGATGGGAGGCGGACCTCCTCCATAATGTCCGGGGATCTGATTGCGGCCGCAGTGCCGCCTCCATTAGGAGGACTTTAAGTCTCTGCTCTCTATCCTTGAGAGTCCTGGGGCGAAAAGCCCTGCAAATAGGACACCTGTCCCTTTGATGGGTCTCCCCGAGGCACCGCAAGCACGAAGAGTGCGGATCACTTTTCGGCATAAACTTCCCGCAGTCCCGACAGAGTTTGAACCCTGGGGACCCGGCATGCCCCAGCGGGGCGACGAAAAGTTGGGGAAAACCCCCCCAACTGACACCTAACTATCTAACACTAACACTAACTACTAACTAATAAACTATGTACAAGAACTATAGAACACTGCCACGATTGCTAAAGAGCAAGAGAAGTTCCAGCTAGCCGTCACCGGCGGTAAGAAGGAACTGAGGCGGTGGGGGGTCGGCTGGCCCCTATATACAGCGCCATAAAGGCGCCACTCCAGGGGGCGCCGGAGCCGACCCTACGGACGCTGCTATGGAAAAATCTTCCGGCTGGCATGCACGCGGCGCGCACACACCTGCTTGGAATGGACATGAACAATCACTCGAAGAAGAATATAAGATAAAGAGCAAATCAAAGAAAAATCATTTATCAGGTCCTCAAGGAATCCATCTCAAAGCACTTGGAGGAGAGGAAGGTGATCAGGAACAGTCAACATGGATTCATCAAGGGCAAGTCATGCCTGACCAACCTGATTGCCTTCTATGATGAGATAACTGGCTCTGTGGATATGGGGAGAGCAGTGGACATGATATACCTTGACTTTAGGAAAGCTTTTGATACGGTCTCCCATAGTATTCTTGCCAGCAAGTTAAAGAAGTATGAATTGGATGAATGGACTATAAGCTGGATAGAAAGCTGGCTAGATGGTCGGGCTCAATGGGTAGTGATCAATGGCTCAGTGTCTAGTTGGCAGCCGGTATCAAGCGGAGTGCCCCAGGGGTCAGTCCTGGGGCTGGTTTTGTTCAACATCTTTATTAATGATCTGGATGATGGGGTGGATTGCACCCTCTGCAAGTTCACGGATGGCACTAAGGGGGGGGGAGGGGAGAGATACCATAGAGGGTAGGGATAGGGTCCAGAGTGACCTAGACAAATTGGAGGATTGGGCCAAAAGAAATCTGATGAGGTTCAACAAGGACAACTGCAGAGTCCTGCACTTAGGATGGAAGAATCCCATGCACTGCTACAGGCGGGGGATTGACTGGCTAAGCAGCAGTTCTGCAGAAAAGGACCTGGTGATTACAGTGGATGAGAAGCTGGATATGAATAAACAGTGTGCCCTTGTTGCCAAGAAGGCTAACGGCATATTGGGCTGCATTAGTAGGAGCACTGCCAGTAGATCGAAGGAAGTGATTATTCCCTTCTATTCAGCACTGGTGAGGCCACATCTAGAGTATTGGTCCAGCTTTGGGCTCTCCACTACAGAAGGGATGTGGACAAAATTGGAGCGAGTCCAGCAGAGGGCAACGAAAATGATCAGGGTGGTGGGGGACATGACTTATGAGAAGAGGCTGAGGGAACTGGGCTTATTTAGTCTGCAGAAGAGAAGAGTGAGGGGGGATTTGATAGCCGCCTTTAAACTATCTGAAGGTGGGTTCCAAAGAGGATGGAGCTAGGCTGTTCTCAGTGGTGGCAGATGACAGAACAAGGAGCAACAGTCTCAAGTTGCAGTGGGGGAGGTCTAGGTTGGATATTAGGAAAAACTATTTCACTAGGAGGGTGGTGAAGCACTGGAATGGGTTACCTAGGGAGGTGGTGGAATCTCCATCCTTAGAGGTTTTTAAGGTCTGGCTTGACAAAGCCCTGGCTGGGATGATTTAGTTGGAGTTGGTCCTGCTTTGAGCAGGGGGTTGGACGAGATGACCTCCTGAGGTCTCCGCCAAACCTAATCTTCTATGATTCTATGACACAGTAGAATAATACTAGCAACATCTAGTTTTTTATTGTATATTGTTTAAATGTTTGCTCCACTATGAAAGCTCTCCTTTGAGATAATTTTAGCTCAACTCATAAGAAATGGGTTTTTTTTTAAATTTCTACCTTGAAAACAATCATTACATATTTCTGAGTCCTATAAAAATGGAATTCAACCGAACGTTAACCTTTTAAACTTCTTGAGCTTTTAAATTAAACCAAAAATAGGAAATGTAACATTTTGGTAAGTGACCTTATTTTGTGCTTTTGACTGGAGCTGTGAGATGCAACAGTTGCTTTCAGCAAGATTTTGATGCTTGAATTGTATGCTATGTGATATAATAAAAGTCTCCTTTCCAAGGGAGCATGCAACTCTTATTAACTTTACTGAGAATTATGTGCATACACTATAAGGAAAACCAGAGGTGATTTGGTTATTTGATTTTCAGCATAGCAGTCCAGTAAGTCAAAAAATCCAATATCTAGTAGCCTATCTAGGTAGCAAGACATATGATAATGCATAGTTAAAAGAAAGTGAAGTGTATTCAGTTTGAACTGAATCCTGAACCCCAGTCCAGAATATAAACTTTGTTTTGAAGATGTGATAAATCAGTCCTTACTGCTGCCATCCCACCTTCCTTTCTGTGACCTGAAAATTTGTGGGGATGACTTAATTTCCATCTCTTTTTGCTTGGCCTAGATTGTTTTACTAGTTTCATATCTCACATGCTCTGAGGGCTTCCCTTTGGCACTACAAAAAGCACCCTGAGCTGTAGACTGTAACACATTGATTGGGAAGCCCAAGAACAGTAAAAAAGTTGAACTCAGGGAGTTCTAGGCACCACAAAAGCACTAGGGATCGGCTTGACTCTGTAATTCTTTTAATGGGTACACAAGACAAATCGTGAAAGTGGCTGGTAACAGAGAACTCAGAGGTGTCATGTATGCCAGAAAAGAGGTATTAATGGCAAACAGAACTGAATGGGAAGGGGGATCTTGGAACTGGGAGAGAAGGGACAGGTTGCAGGTCTACAGAACAGGTTGGACGGAGGGTGTACTGCAACTGTGAAGGAAGGGGATATTGCATGAGCCTGGAGTGTAAGCAATGTAGCCTTCTGTGTGGTAGAAGAGAGGGGAGAAAGGGGAAGAATGCTGAATGACCCAGGTAGGAGATAGGGAAGCTCAGAGATTCAGGTAATGTTTTGAAAGAATCTTTGGATGCTTGGATATTTGGATAACCAAACCCAAAGTATTTTAAGTTAACCCACCACAAATTATATTCAGTGAAATCACCTACTCCAGGGACGGAGAAAACCCAACAGTTTAATGGAGATTGTGGTTGAATACAGGTGGAGCAGTGTTATATTTTGTACCTTTGGGATGGTTTCATTAGAGCAGAGACCACCTAAAAGGCATATTTCGCTGCATAAAGAAATTAGACAATTAGTTACTGTGAATAAGAGCAATAAAAGTTCTGTTACAGATTTGTTCAATGAGCAATGGCTTAAAATCATTTTTACATCTGAGTGTGACTGAACGGAGCCTCCCTAATTGGATGCAAGGACTCTAGGTCCCAATTATCACACATTCCATATTACTTGGTTTGAATAAAACACTGCCTTTGACAAAAACATGCTTCTTAACTCCACACAGTCATTGTTTAGACAAGACTTTGTTCTCTGTACTGGTGAGAAAACTCAACATTTACAATAACATGCAACTCAGAAATCAATGTTTAAACATGCTGACTGACTGTCTTCCCAGCAGCAGTGATCCATGATGGTTAGTGAACATGGGATAAAAAACTGAAACAGAAAATTCCGGTGTGCTGTTCTGCCATATATATATATTAACAATCTCTGAACAAACGTAATGAGTTTTCCAACCTCACATTGCAGCTGTGCTTTAAAAAAAGCCTTGGGACACGGTCAGTAAATGTGGCATATTTTTCAGGAGGTGTGAAGCCTCCACTACTTCACTATCCTACCTGTCCTCTCAGGCCCGCCTACAGTAATTCCAGGCCCCAGGGGCAGGGCCATCCCTAGGACGGTGTGAGGCCCGGGCCAGAACTGACGTATCTGTCACTTCTGGGACCGACCGCGCTGGCCAATCACACACCCCACAGAGCCCAGAGAGTTTGCCCCGATTCGCCGCACCCTGGGACGGCTCTGCCCAGGGCAGAACAGCCAATGGGCCCCCTAGAAAGACCTGACATTTGGGCGGTGCTGCGCCTGCGCTGGCTGCTGCCAGCTGCGCTGCTGATGCCCAGCAAGCTGCCAGCTGCACTGCTGGGCACACCCTTCTGGCACGGCCAGGGCTTCCACATGGCCGCCCGGCTGCCTTCGCTGCCGCCGGTACCACCCCGCACGCGCCTAGGAGTCTTGCAGCCCACCCGGGCGATTTAAAAAGGCCCGGGACTCCCAGTCGCTGCCGCGATAGCAGCAGCTGGGAGTCCCGAGCCCTTTTAAATCACCCGGGTCCCTCAGCAATTGTCCCCTTTGTCCCCATCCCATTCCCCTCTCCCCCGTCGGCAGCCCTGTGTCCTCCAAAGTAGCAACCATGGGGGTTTGTGGTCCAGTGTTTTGAACACGAGAGTTTTGAAGTATCAGGAACACAGAGTTCTAATACCAGCTCATACACTTGTGGTCTTGAACTAGGCACTTAAACTAAAGTACAGAAGTTATCTGTAAAATGGGAATGATAATACCCACAACCTCATACCGGTGTTGTGAGGATTACTTAGATTATGTAAAGTGACCTGTCCAAGAGAAGCACTATAGAAGAACTATTTTCAATCATTACAGTTGAAAACTACTAGATTTGAAACTTTTTTCTGGTTTGAGAGGTTTTTCCTATATTAGTGTATGGGGAATAACAGGAGAATGGGTAAAGTCTGGTAATGTTTGCCCATTGTTTATTATTAACATCCTGCTTTCCCCACATACAGACTGCCCTCCAATCCTGTTGCTTCTCCCTCACTATCTGCTCTAAAATCTTCCCCTCACACTGTTAAACCTCTGATCTTCACCCTGCTTTCATAGCAGACCCTTATATCTTTCAAAAAACAAGTAATACATGAAACAGAAATTCTGTTTTTATTGAGAAAAATGCTTTTTTTGAGATCAGTAAATTCCCTTTCCCCTGGGTTTCTATCATCTCTCCCTCTTCCTTCCTTTCCTCCATACCCTAAAATGGTCTGATGTAAATACTTCTTTAGCATCAGGGTACGGTAGATGTGAAAAAAATATATATTTTGAACAACAGAATAATTTAGTGGCGCAGAGTGACAGTTGTTAGTATGGCCAGAAATCTGAATTTAAAGCGTGAAACAATTATTGGACTGTTCAGCAAATCACCTTGTATTTTTCTTTATTTTAAGACTGTTTTTTTTTAAAAAGGGAAATACTGAAATATTGGGTTACATTTAAGATATAAACTTCATAGGCAACATTAACTCCATCCTAATATTGTGCTGTGTGAGAATTCAGTTTTTAAACATTGTGAGAGAAATATGTTTTGCTTGTAAAGCATCATGCACAAATATAGTGCAATGTAAATAATAATATGGATACTTTAGAGCATGATTCTGAGAGGTGCTGAGCTCCCTCTTGTCCCACTGAAGACAATGGAAATAAAGGATGCTCCACACCATGCAGTACTGGGCTCTGAATAAGCGACACAATTCATTTCAGTGTTCCTATGGAGCTTCAAATTGGGATTTGTAACATAAACCCAAAATGTGAACTTTGACCTTTCCATCAGAGGTCACCAAAGGTCAAGAGTCTTCATCAGATTTCAGTCACCGAAGTGCCCTTTTCAAGCTATAATTTGAAACAAGTGCCCCTTTCAGCTACGATTTTGAACTTCTGAATGCTCATTCCGTCTGGACCACGGATTAGAACAAATACATTTGATATTTCTCTGAAAGGTCATCAGTCCAACAATTTATACAAATTATATTAATTTCTTCTGTGAGGTGTTTTTGTTGGGTAGGAGACTTCCAATTTGGAGAAATTAAGGGCATTATAGGTCAATGATTCTATTGATTGGATTTTAGTTAAGAAATCACTTGAAGGTATGAGGGCTGCAGGTGCCAACATAAACAACCACGTCCACCTGAAGGGTGGACTGCTGTTATCTAGAAAAAAAAAATCAATCTAAAGAATATTTATGTTCTTTGCCCATCACATCTCCTCCTAGCTCCTTATCAATTGGATCCAGCTATTACTCATATTAACCTCCTATGAAGATGGCTTGAGGTAGGACACAAAAATGAGGAGCTTAGAACAACTTTTTAAGGACAATTTAAAATAAATGTAAACCAATATGCATTTCAGTGTGTTTTAAATATGGGATGTACATAAAAACAGAAAAACCCCAAACTTGGTCAGGTTAAAATATATATATTTTTAAATTAAAGAATAAGAAATGGTCTTATATATGTTACAATTAATATCTTAGATCCTTAAAAATTAAATAAAATTTAAAAATGTAAATACATTTTAAATATTTATGATGTTGTTTTATTCTTCTGCATTTCTCAAATCATCCAAAGAAGACAGAATGGTAAATCTCACATTTGTTTCTAGTAGTTTCCAGTCAATTACACTTTTAGGTTCTCATGTACTTGCACAGTGTTGAAATGTCTGAATTGAAAACACTACCTAGAAATATTTATTTGTTTCAATGGGAATTAAAAAGAATCATGACTTCATTTTTGTTTGCCTTAGGTTTTTATAAAATGTGATTATTGTTGCAAAACCAAAGCTTATTACAAAACCTAAATTCTGGGACATATTTAAGTTGATATTGTCCCTTAAATTACCAAGAGGAGACATTTCTTCCAAAACATTATTGATTCTGCATAAGGGGAGGGAGGGAGAGGGAGAGAGTGTACTAAGGGCCTAATCCAATGACCACTCAATTAAATAGAAAAATTCCCATGGACTTTAATGGGCATTGGTCAGGACTAAAAATTCACCAGCTCGGACCCTTAACTTATAATTTATAATCTTTTATTAAAAGATAGCTCCTCCAGAAGCATAATTTTTTTTAAAAGTGGCTTCTACTCTGTGGGAAATCAACTGCGTATTGAAGAAAGGATATTCAGAAAAGTGAAATGGGGTCTACTTTTTAGAGTGAGGAATTTATTTCTCTTTCTTCTCTCCATATTAAGATTACTTTATATCTCAAAATAAATAAAAATCAAATCAACCAATGGGAACTGAGTCAGAGAAACTAAGACAACATTGATAGTGCAGGAAAACAATATTTAAGATAATTCCTGATAATGGTTCTGACAACAGTGGACTATGGTTCAATGACTTTTAAAAGCAAGACAGGAAGTCCAAGAATCCACAACAGAGATATCCACAGAGGAACTATTTATGCAATTGAGGAGTATGCAGCCATTCCTCTGTTGAACATTTCCATAAGAAAAAAAAAAGAAAAGAACATTTCCCTTAAACATGATAAGAATGAGGAATACAAGTCTGCACTGTTGATAAGACACAAAAAATTCTTTAGACTTCTCTATATAGTAGCAAAACAGCTAGTACCACTATGTTTAAGGAGATCATCAAGCTTTCCTTTATAAATTCTAATTTTCAAGAGTTTAAAACAACAAAAATCATTTTTTGGATAGAAATCTGATTGCTAAAGAAATAATGAGCACAACAGTTGGTTGATTTGATTATACCAGAAAGGCACTGCATAAAATAGGAGTCATTCACTTAATAACTGAAAGGAAACAATTATTGTGTGTACTTTCAAGAGCTCTCTTTAATATACAGCCACCTGAGGAAGGATTAGGTCTTTCTGACATATAAAAATTCTCGCCTTTTAAAGGTTTATCAGTGCTATATTTTGTAGAGTAAAGTTAATTGTTCAGTTACGGTTTCAGTTTCTGTCTAACATTTGAAAAAAGAGCCATTAACTGTCACATAATATTACAATTATTAGACAGGGACAAGACCAATAATATATTTGCAGAAGATCAAGAACATTAGCTCAATTCAATACACAGACTGAATCCCTAACATTTGGGACATATTCAGCCACATATCGCTCCATCTGCATCAGGAAGCAGAGCTCACTGCAGCGGACACAGAAACACTTGTTTAGCTGCGCAGACCTGGCCTGTCCATCAAGTTAGCGTGTGAGCCTGCACTAGCTTGCTATTACACCTCCTTCTGACCTTCAGGGGGCAAGGAAGGAACACATCCTTGTGGGGTGAATCCCTGTTTCCCCATCTAGTTCTCCTCTGCTACCATGCTCATTGTATACGGTACCGATTTTTGGTAGCTGGAAGACAAGGTTTCCTTAGTTCCCAAGTTGGCAATATTGGACATCTAAGGCCCTGGTCTGTTAGTGAGCAGCAAGAGTAGCAGGGTTTATCCCCATCCTATTGCTACTGAAATAGATGAGTGAGGTGCTCTCCTCCCCTAGAAAATGCCAGGGAGCTTGGGTGGGGAGCAGGCCTTACCATGACACCCGTCCCCCAAAAAGGAATACAGGCATACAAGCCAGGTGACGGCCCTAGATAATGGTCTCTTAATAAACCTGGAAGGCCTCCCCGCCCCTCCCCAGGCTGTTTCACAGGTTCTTGAACTTTCGGGGGAGGCAGTTAAGTGGCTGATAGGAATGCCTGAATTGGAATAGCAGCTTATTCACCCAACCCCAATACTAATGAACCTTTTGCTAAAATTTGTTTCAGCAATTATTTACTGCAGTGTAAATTCTCAGTTCATGAGGCACCCACCCAAAGCTTGAGGAGACCTATGGCTGAGAGGGGAATCTTTATTGCTTTGTAAGTTCTCCGTTTATATGCTATAATACTAGTACTTACAATATACATACTGTTTCTCAGTTACTGTAATTCTTTCTCTGAATGAAATTCTACTACATGTAGTGGATGGACACAAGGCCAATGTCCCATCTAAGGCACAGTGCCCAGGGCTATATTTCACGGTGTTTGAATAAAGGTATTTTTCTCTCTGTTTCCCCTCTATATGAAGTTTGCCTAATTCCTGACCAATTTGGGTATCTTTTCAATTGTTAACCAAAATAGTGCAACTTGCATGTTCTCTTGTAACTGTAAAAACACTTATATTATACTTGCCAACCAGGAGTGTGATTGAAATGTTTTACCTTTTCATGAATTTCTTGTGTGGACTGAGCATCACAAAATGCCACTGTGGCTACATCCTTCAGAATAGGCATTTCTACTGTACAATCCCTGCCATCCAGCAAAGCTACCAAAGGGCGTGGGTGCATGGGCCCATTCATGATTGGAGGTCGAATGCCTACAATGAAATAGAGAAACAGGATTATTTATAAATCAAGAAAATGCAATTTTAAAAAACAAATGAAAGTTAACCTCTATATTTGTATGATGGCAAATAAAGATTTCAAGAGATAAAAGCCATTAAATCAGGAACCGACTTATTCTCAGCAGCAAACAATAAAATAAAGAAAACAAGAAAATGCTGGGAAGCAGCCACTTGATAGGTTTGCATGGCTACATTCTGAGGCCATCTAGTAAAAGTACTACAGCAGTCTCAAGATCCTCGGCCCTGAACTGCAAAAGACTGAAAACAACAAGGAAAAAGTACAGTCATTTGCTAAAGACAGGCCCTCACTGCACTACTGAGTAGTATCTGTACAAATCTTGGGTGAGGTGTCATTCTGACGGGATTTCAGAACTTTGCAATCTTGAAATAGCACAACAAAAATATTCTGCAGGCCTGTGACAGTGAATCTTATAGAATAACGTAACATGCTTTCAGTTCACTGAGCATTCAGTTTATGTTTACAGATAATGATTTGCCGAGACTGAAATCACACTGAGAAATGATTAATTCAATCCTGTGTGATTTGCTGAAGATCCAATGTAAAAATTCATAATGCTGACCTAAAGAGTTCTTTTTTAAATTTATGAATTTCCTAAAATTCTTCTGTGCGATTTGTCAAAATAAATGCATCAGTACTTGTTTTTTTTCCTAAAACAAAACCAATAGCAGCACTTATGAACAACGGTATGATAACAAAGAAATATACATATTGAGGGGTGGGGGAACGAACGAGTTAAGGATGCAGGCTTAATTTTCAAGATTCCAAAATGCTAGAAACAAAAAAAAATATTTAAGAAACATCATGAAAACACTTTGCAAATCTTTTTAATGGCATAGAAATTATAAGTATGCAAACCTAATTGAGGAAAGATTCCTGTAACCTTCAATAATATTAAACCATTACATTTATAGGAAAATGACTCTCTCCAAGAGACAAGGAAAAATGAATACCAGAGGTAGGGAATACTGTAATCTTTTCCCCAACAGTACATACAGTTTGAACTACTGCAAGAGAAGCAGTCTTGAAATTCCTCATGTATCCATTATAATTTCTATACATTTGTTGTAGTATGAATTTTATATGCTTTGCATTTGCTAAACAATTGCTCTCTTGCACTAGTTTTAAGACTGAGGGGGGATGAGGGTCCCTGCCCCCTCCACGTCTGCACAGGTTACTTGCTTCATGGGGCAGAGTGTGGGGGGCTCAGCAGCCTCTGTGGGACTGCTATTCTGTCTACTGTACAGGTGGGTGGAGAACAGGGGGAGCCCTGGCTATACCGTGGAAAGGTGCTGGCCAAAAGAACCGAGTTGCTGTGGAAGGGGATCTACCACTGGCCCATACCAATAGTGTATTACTTCCCCACTAGCGCTGAAGTGCCGAATGGGAGTGGGGGAAACCATTCAACAAATGGTGACTCAAAATCACAATTTATTCTCTGGTCTGTTCCTGGGGCAGTGCGGCTTACTTGTTGCCCCTTACTCGGCAGCTTGTAAATATACAGTCTAATCCTACAGTATGATTTCATATTTAAGCCATTTACGTGCTCAAAGAGTTTTACCTTTGAAGAAAAAAAGTATTAAAGTCAGCAAAATTTAAATCCACTTAATACTCTTTCCAATTATTCCAATATTCATGCTTTTTTAGATGGCACGAAAACCCTTGAGAGGCATCTAGAAATAACTCTTGGCTTCAATTTAAATATTACTAGATATTTTTGTCCTCTTTTCAAAAGCAAACAGCAGCAGGATCTCTCAACCTTAGAGCAGGAGGGCAATGGATTTTTACAAACCCCTTCATATCTGGTCACCACCTAAATCTGTTTGGTCCCATTGCCTTCCCAACAGACTGGTCATGCCAATGGAGTTATATGATTATATGGCCGTCCAACATCTTGACAGATGAAAGGAGGTGCGACAAAGTTGGTCTGATAGTGGTGCTTAGCAATGGAGTAGGAAAAGAAAATGGAGTAGCACTGTGTTATTCACAGAATAGGAGAGATGGCAAGGCATCCACCAGCAGTGGCGCTCTGTGGATGAGATGTTAATGAAAACCCTTCTCTCTCAAGAAAGGACCAAGCATATCAATTTTCATTATTGATTGCTGTCTTACCAAGGAGGAGACCCACTGTAGGGTTCTATTTAGTGATATTTCTGGCAAACACCACCAAGAATTTCAGTGCTCATTTTAATATACATGTACTTGGATCAGCTTCAAAAATTAAGTATGACTGAAACAAAATGTAGACCTTTTCTTTTTGGCTCTTCTTGAATCATGTATCTAGGACAGCCTAACAGTCATTTGCACCATCCACAAAGGACCATGTGTTATCCTTGATATTGGTAGTATTTTCTTACAAATACATCATATGCTAGTGCATGACAAAGAATGTGAACACGACACGAATATATAACTTAACACCACAAATTTATTTCCACTACCCTGACAACTGCTGATCCTTTTTGGGAACGTCACTGAAAGTCCCCACTGTAAATTCACCTGGAACGTTGCCATGCTTTCAAAGTAAAGTAACTTACAGAATCACTGCTGGTATTCTGATATGTAACCCAAAGTGTAATAAAGTACAATTACACTTTGAAAAGGAACTGTAAAAATAATAATTGTGGGATTCCAGGTTTATTGCCTCTCTTATCAACTGGTCATGTAACAAGTAAAAGATGTTTTTTTCTAACCACCAGTCCAGCAAACCTAACTTGGGTCTGAGAGACAAATTGGATTCTTTTTGGCTCATGCCTCATCACCAGTAATAAAGATACTTACAACTGGAACTTTGGACCAAAACTACTGATGATGAACAAGCCAATATATATAACTCAGAGGACCCCTCTAAAGCAGTGTTTTTCAACCTTTTTTTGGGCAAAGGCACACTTGTTTCATGAAAAAAATCACGAGGCACACCACCATTAGAAAATGTTAAAAAATTTAACCTATATTGCCTATATTGACTATATATAAAGTAATTCTCTTGAATAGGAATCAAATAAACACAAAGAAAGTATTTTATAATTACTTTATTATGAAATAGTAAGTAAACAGAAATATGAAAAATTATAAAATACTTTATTCAGTGCGCAATATTTTTTTCCCACGGCACACCAGGCAACATCTCGCGGCACACTAGTGTGCCGCGGAACAGTGGTTGAAAAACACTGCTCTAAAGCATGTCTCTCTCACCAACAGAATCTGGTCCAATAAAAGATATTATCCCATCCACCTTGTCCCTCTAATAGTTTTGCAACACTAATATGAAAGTAATAAAATTTATTTTTGTCAGTAGGACAGCAGATATGACTCTGAATAAACAGAGAGAGCAGAATGGTTGAGTAAGAAAATGCCAATTTTTCAGTCACTTTCCAGACAAAGCCAACCTTAGAGTTCACAAAATACTTAACTGCTAACGCAATAGAAAACCACTTTTTAAAATAAGGATTCCTCCAAAAGGGGATCATTAAAAAAATACACATGGGGCCTGGTTCTGTTTTCATTTATGTCAGTGTAACTCCATGGATTGTAACTGAGTTACGCCTGTTTAACATTGGCATAAGTGATATACCAGACTCAGGCCCAAGATATAAAAGGAAAGGTAACAAAAATAACTTGAAGCACACTTCTACTCTACAGAACTTCAGACTGGGTGTAGCCAGTAGTGCCCTCAGAGTTTAAGTCTAACTTGTGACCTTGACCATGAACACACAGCTAATCCTTTGTTTGCCAAAATCCTCCCTAAACTTCAGGCTAGATTTCCTGTTGCACAACTTCTCAGCATAAATACCATATCACTGAACTACAGACAATAACTCAACACTTAAGTGAATTTACAGTAATTTCATCTCAATGGCAGTAACGATTTAAAGTTTACATTTGAAAAACATGGTTTCACTATGAATCAGAGTCTTCTGAACAAGAAACCATTTCTTCCATCATTCGGGTGCATTCTGTCTATTTCTTATCTAGAAATGCCATGGTCTGCCATGTATCTGGTCTCTGCAGAAAGCCCTCAGAGTGTCAGGATAAAGAAATGAGTAGTCAAGAGCAATAGTTTCCGTGCTTGTATTAAAATAAAACATGCAACTTAATGCCAAAAAAAGAATGTGGATAAAATGGGATTCTTCAACCACAAATACTATAAACTCCGATTTAAGAGCCAATTTTGCTTGGTTGGCTTTTCCAGGTATAGGATATATCATAATACAGGTAGAAGAACTTTCAAACCATCTATCCCCAGATCACAGCAGCTTCACAATGTATGATCAAAAAAAAAAAAAAAAAAAAAAAAATCTCAGTTTATCCTAACTCCAAACTTTCAGGAACCCCTACCAACCTGACATTTCTTAATCTGAGCTTGATTTCCAGGGTCATGAATTCGATTTCTCAATGCTTTACAATCTTCAGTATTCTCAGGGAAAATAGCATCCTGTCACTTGATCCTCATTTCCATGTCTTTAACTTTTCTTGCAGTCTCCTGTAATCTTGAACCAAAGCTTTTAAACTTCTTATCCACTGCAACCTCTGTAGCCTGGATCGTGTTCAAATTTTTACTAAAAATTAAACACAAAAAATACATTAAAACAACATTAAGGGTCTGACTCGTACTCACAAAAGCGAGGAAATTCAAAGTTGAAGCTTCTCACTGCATCCTTACTCTTCCCCCTTTCACTTCTAGTTTTCCATCACCCCTGCTGTGCGCTGCCATCATCCATTAACATTCCACTGAAATCAATGGAATGTTAAGCCATACATGGAACATTCAGCAGCACAGCAGGTGCAGTGTAAATGGACATACCTGGAATGTTCAGAGCGGTCATGTGATAAACTTTTTGCCTAGGTGTTGTAAGGTTCTGAGGACAGTTTGTGATCTCCTGTACCATACGGTGCTGGAAAAGCCAGACACAGTGGTGTGCATTAAAGATGGAGTGAGAAGACTTAACTCTGAATTTGCTGGTTTTGGTGGGTATAAGTCAGGCCCTTAATGTTATCTAATGTATTTAAGAAAAAAAATCTACTGCTAACAGCTCTAAATTCAACAGGCCTCAATCCAGCAATCACTGACACAAGTCTGTCTTGTCAATACACCAGATCATTGAGGCCAAAGTTTCAGCACCACTACAAGACAATTGTGTCAACAACTGTTCATGTTTTACTGAAATAAAAGAGAAATAATACCATAGTACAATACGCATACCCATGCACAGTCGCTACACGTGAAGAGTAACTATTACATATGGACACATAACAGTGTCTTTTAGAACTGAATATTAGGATGATTATTTAAAAAAAACAAAAAAACAAACAAAAAAAACCATTCAAATCTAGTGTGAAGCCAGTTTTCAATTACAGAATCTGACACAGGGTCAACCTACTACACAAGCAATGTAAGTGATTGCTTGGTTCTTCACACAGACTTGGGGATTAATGACCTGATCACCCGCTCTGGCACTAAGTTTGGAGGGGAAGGCATCTCACGCCCAATTGCCCTCATTCCCCTGGTAGTTGTGCCCTACAAATCAGCCGTCCAGCCCTTACATGAATCCACAGCATTTATTTTTCTTATTCTCTGGTAACTTAACAAATGGATAAGCCACCCAAAATTTGTTAAACAAAAATCCCAACACACACACACACACACACACACACACACACACACACACACACACACACCATCATTCTTGAACGAAGACCTTGTACACCAATTTTCAGCAAGGGCTTTTGGGTGACATAAAATGAAAGGTAGACGTAAACGTTGATGCTAAAATGAAAAATTCTCTGGGTCCTGGACAGACCATCTGTATTTTAGTCACTGATCCTTTATTTTAAGCACTTTCTCAGCAACTATCATAAAAAAACAAAAACAAAAAAAAACCCTAAGTAAAGTAGTCAGATTACACAAATAAAGGGAGATGTCTAATCAGGTTATCATTTGCAGCCATTCATTGGCATTTAAAAACAACATAGATAGAAGAAATAGAAGAAAAACAGCTATTAAGATTAACAATATTATTTTTACATTTGTCTGCCATTGCTTAATGTAACTACAAGAACCATTAATTTTTGTCAAATAAAGCATCGACGTTAAAATGAAAGGGACACTGTCAGGTTTGTAGGCCCGAAATTTGACCTACCTTTCATTTTCTTATATCTGTTTGCAAAGTCCATGTAATTCTTTAAATGTGTTTTTCTTTTTTCAAAACAAATGCTTCAATTCTCTTTTTTCTGAAAAATATATCAATGCCAAAAAGCACAACACTCATGAGTAACCCTATAATAACAAACCAGAATGCAAGTGAAAAGGGGGACGGGGAAGGCACTGGGAAGGAGAGTTTTCATTCTCAAGCTTCCAGGGGGATATGATGAATAAGTACGTAAAACAATTATTTTATTATGAAAACTCCCTTGACAATGTCCTTTTAAAAGAACGTTTCCTATTACACTTGTCTTTTAAAATGTCAAAGTGGTTTTAATTTTAAACAATAAAACACAAACTATTGAACACTCCCTCCCCCCAATTAAATTAATAGTTAAAGAACACCACACTATCAAGACATGCTGGGCAGCCAGGTAACTCATGAGCTTGTATCTGTAACCTGTGCACCTAGTTCCCTATTCCCTTTTGTTTCATCTCACTTTTTTCCCATCTAAAATGTAAATTCTTAAGGGTAGGGAATGTGTCTCTTATTTTTCTGTGAAATATCTAGAAGACTTTTGGGCATTATAATAACAAAACACTTGGTAACTTCATTCCTTTCCTTAATTAATCTAAAAACGAACAAAAAAATACATCCTATAATATGACTACAGAGTTGTCATAAATTAGGTTTGCTAATACGCCATTCGTCTTAAAATGAGTAGAAAAATCCGAAATTTTACAATTCTCATTTGTGGTCTCGCAAGACTAACTTGTAGGAAAATTAGAAATTTTGGAATTTATTTTGGGGCCACATCACTATGTGTTTGTAGGATATGTTCTTACATGATCCTGTTGCATTCTGATAAACCAAATTCAGAGAACAGGTAAATGGCAATGTACTTACAAATTACATACTGTCTGTAAACTGGTCAAAGAACTGGCTGTAAGAGAGAAAGAGGAAAAGTAGACTACCATGCACCATGTTGATATTCAGGGATATGTAAAGTGCTTATAATTTACATACCATGAAATCCTGGCCCAGTTGAAGTTAATGGCAAAACTCCCATTGATTTCAGAGGGGACAGGATGTCACCCTAAGGGGCTAGAAAGGAGGTTTATCAAGGAAAGTAGCAAATAGAAATACCTAAGAGGAGGCAGTAGTGAGCCCCACAAATTTCCACTAGCTGGCAGATGAACTCTTCATTTAATTTCAATGGAAGTTCAGAGATTTAACTAGTATATAGGGACATAAGGGCCAGATACAAATCTTATTGAAATTGATGGAAAGAATTCCATTCACTTCAATGGGGTTTGGGTCCACCCCTAGAAATGCAGATGCAGCAAAGTACTTAAGCACTTGCTTCACTTTAACCATGTGAGTAAGTCCCCCTGAAGTCAATGGGGCTCCTCACATGCTTAATAAAAAACACATGCTGAAGTGCTTTGATGGAGCAGTGCCTAGGTCAGGAGTAACAGTGATCTATGGATACGAATGCACTCTGCTTTCTGTTTACCAAATTTGGGTAAAAATCAAGTACTTTTGTAAAAAACATAACAGACCCAAAAGGTGTGGTTTCTGGATCAGCGCTCACCTGATGATGTGCAAAGCAGTCACACATACTTGTCCTACATCCTCTCGTTAATTGTTTTCCCTGATACACACCCCATTCCTTCTCATTGGCATGTATGTTACATTCATTTTACGTTACTTTACCACTTACACCCAATATATAGCCAATGCCACCAAAATGTATATCATTGCAATATTTGGGCCAGTGATTTTCATGGGATTGGGATTCACATATACCACAGCTGGATTTTGCCCTGTGTGAGGAAGTCCCACCAGCACTCAGTCAGGCAGTGTTAAACCAGGAAGATGCAAAGGATCTAATAACAGGACACTATGTGACTACACGATACATTTTTCCTGTTGGGCAAATCCAAACAAGACGACTCAGTGGTCCTTCTTAAATAGATAATATTTCCACACAGTTACCAGACAACAGTGGCTGTGTCACTATGCACACAAAAACTTCAGGCAAACTTGTTACAGGGTAGAACAAAAAATTAATTCCCTCAACTGTTCAACATATTTTGCAACCCATAAGCAGAAGTAATGGTTATGTAAATAGGAACAAAATAATGGCCTTACAAAATAGTCTATTCATTAAACATTTACTTCAAACAGCCACATGAAATCTGGCTGGCACCACCTTCACACCTGTCACAAAAATCACACATGTTAATGTCTCTGTGCTATGTACGCTATGATGATATGCCCAATGTTAACTAGAGCTTTTCAAAACAAACCTTGAAACAATACGAATCATACCTTTGTAAGGTCAAATTAATGAATGGCAATAACACAATGTGTGACCGTAGAGAATGTTTTAATTGTATATCATGGTGAAATAACCCAACATGCTCAGAAACAATTACATGAAAGAGGCCGTATCAAAAATACTAATAAAAGCACAGTAAACCAGCTAACTGTAGTGTATGCTAAGTGCCAACATTTTGGAGCTGCCATTTTGAAATGACAGGAACTTAAAAGCAGGCCTCATAAAAGCAAAACTATTTCAAGGACAGAGCTTTTCATGGACATGCAGGTTTCAATGCCAAATCACAGTAAAGACTTTGTTAGGTTTTATCATTGACGTGAAAAGAAAAGGAGGGAAGAGAAGGACATTAGAGATGTTTGACATTTGTTATTTTGAGAGGTTGGATATTTGCAATAATGAGGTATTTGCAAGAATAAGGTATTCAATTTGTGAAACTGAAGCTTTCTACATTTGTGGCCATAGTCTCACTAACTATAGATTCATAGACTGCAAGGCCAGAAGGGACCATTGTGATCACCTAGTCTGAGCTTCTGCATAACGCAGGCAACGGAACTTCCCCTAGAACTAGCAACATATCTACTCTACAACTGGAGCTTTTACTTCCTTAAACCCCCAAAACTTTCCAATCACCCTGATGGAAACGCTAGAGACTTATGAAAGCACTTTCTGGTCCAGAATCACAACTAAATTTCCTATGTACATTACATGGGTCCCACCTCCTTTCTCCCTTCATGCTTTGAATTAATAAACTATTAGGATCTAGAGGAAGACAGAAAAACAAGTCACCTGTTCATTTTAATAATTATTATTTGCTGTTTGTTAATTGCAGAGTGTGCTCAATTCTGCACAAGTCCCAGATATCAAGACAGAAGAACCTGCCCAGAGAATTTACAATCCAAAAGACAGAGGAGCGGACTTCAATGGAGCTATGATAATTTAATTTACATCAGCTGAGGATTTGCTACTAAAAGGCAAGATGCATTGGAAGGCCCAGAGAAAGGGACTGCTTTTGATTATTTGACCTCCCTACATCAGCCTATTTGTCTTTTCATTTTGGGTCTGGTAGAAGTGGGTCTTTGCGGAAGTCAGGTGGTGAAACTAGTTTTACAGACTAGTTGCAAACACTATTCCAAGATGAAGTCAGATGGTTTGCCTCCTTCACGCAGTTTTTAATTTTAGGGCCACGCTGGAGCTGGACATGCACTGCTGTATATAGGATTGGAGAGGCAGAAGAGTGCCAGGAGCCCTTCACTTGCATCTCTATACGGGGCCATTGCAGTGCCTTCCTTAAGCATGGATAGAATAGTGCAACTACTAGCCATCTCAAAACTTGGAGTGCAGCGAGGTCAGGATCAGGTCTCTGACTGACCAGAAGAGGCTGGCTGGACACAGGTGGAAGGAGAAAATGCATATTGCTTCCTACCTACAGGTGGTGGAGCTGGTCTGGCAGAGTATAATCCCAGGGAGTTCTAGGAGGAATTCTGGCTAAAGTCTTCCAAATTTCTTACTTGCTACATGAGCTGCAGGGTGGCTCTGCAACACCCACTCCTGCAAGGGTTGGGGCTTAAGTCATAATCTTGTTTATAACTAGCAGGAAACAGGGCTGAAACATACGCATCGCAATGAAAAAATTAGCAGGCTTTAAATGGCTTTAAATTTGGTCTTTATTTTCTCTGTAGTCATGGTCACTTTCTAATTACTGATTAATTAAAGTGTCCCAAAATAAAGAATTCAACAAGAACACCATGCCACTTGACCCAGCGACATCCCTGAGAAGCTCCAAATGTAAGCATTGTATCCCTTGTATGAATCTACTGCCACTTTCCTGTAAGTGGAATACCTCTGCAGTAGGCTCAGAAACTGCATATTTAATATATAATATATATATATATATATAAACACCCTTTATTTTAAAATATGTTGTTTTATAGAGGACATGGTGGGAAGTGCACTTTCAGATGGTGGCACTAAGGGAAGTGGGCGTATCTTTCTTTTTCAAAGGTTAGGCAACTCCTACTGACATGAACAAGAAAAACAATCTGCTTCAACAATTGTACTAAGAGCAAAATGATTAACTCTCCTAGTCATTCCAACTGCAATCTATATTATGCCAAGATATATCAAGGCACTTTACCAAAGGAGTATTGGATGTATCGGGAGTCTCAGAAGCAGAACCTTTCACCTCTAGGAACATGGTTCAAATCTGACCCAGGCTGGAGAAGCATGGCTGAGTTTCTCTATGAAGTGAGAAGAGCTGGTGATCTCAGTCTAGCTCTTAGTGGCAACTGCCCATATCACAAAACAAACAAGTAGCACTGTCCTCTACCATGGTGGTTATCAACCAGGGGTCCAGGCTTTGGGGGGTCTGCCAAGCACGGCCAGTGTTAGACTCACTGGGGCCCAAGGCAGAAAGCTAAAGTCCCACCATATGGGGCTGAAGCCCAGGGCCCTGAGCCCTTCCACGTGGGACTGACGTTGAGGCCTGAGCAACTTGGCTTCCTGGGGGCCCCCCGTGGTATAAGGCCCCAGGTAATTGCACTGCTTGCTACCCCCTAATGCCAGGCCTGGCTTTTATCTGCAGAAAATTAGTTGTGACACAGGTGGGCCTTGGGAGTTTTTTATAGCAGGTTGGGGGTGGGGATTAGAAAGAAAAAGGTTGAGAACCCCTGCTCTACCACAACATCACAATTAGCACCACTGCTGGCAATTGATGAAGACTGGGTGGTCATGTAAAGTGAATTTAGGATGCAACATACTCAGGGACCTTTGTCTTTTGATTTGTTGGTAAAACACCACATAAACTTGAGCAACTGGGCAAATGAATAGAAAATAATAAACCTTTCCCTCCCTCTAAAGGCTATTCCCTCCAGAAAAGAAGTAAGGCATATTATGGGGGCAACACAGGGAAGTTTTCATTACCACTCTCTGTGCTGCAGGTATTTTGTGAATAGAAGATGTCAGTTTATAGAGCTGTCAACCCAGCAGCTTTCATGAGAAATAATTACCCAATATTTTAAAGACACCACTGAAGATGCATGACATTTCACAATCCCGTCTGTAATGATGATTATTCTCCTTTGTGCTTCTCTCTGTGTATATTAGGTATTGGACAGGGATGCTGTATCAGGCAGGGTAATCAAGGTGGGGCCAAACATCAAAGGCTACTCCACCCCGCATCCCAAACATGAAAAGCGATTTCTACAGCAGCACACCTGTACTTTGACCTAGAACGTTAAGAGGCACTCCTTGTTTTTCTTATCAAAAATGTTGAGAAAAAACAAATATGGGTCTTTAGCAAACCAAATCAGTTTCACCATGTTGAGGGGTTTTTTTTAGATTAGCTGAATACACTGAAAAATACTACTGAACTCTTACATTTTGAACACTTAACTCTCGTCAATGTCTTTAAAATGTCACTTCTTAAGAGTTTGTTTTTAGGAAAGCTTTTGTTGTGATTCATCCCCCCTTCAGCTAAATTCACACAGCTATTTGTGGCAGCAATCCTCCCAGTGAAAAAATAATGACTCTTTTTGGGGATGGGGGAAGGGAAGAGAAATAAAAATCTCTCCCCAAAGATTTGCAACTAAAACTTTGAAAAATCCCCAGGCATTTAAAAAGATCACTGTCATTAGAAACCTCCACTCAATACAGTATTAAGGCTTCTGTAAATGAGGACAATAAACTCTCTCAAATTACACTGCATTGTGCTCTTCTGCATGCCAAAGCAACTCCATCAACACTGATCCAGTACAAGGGGCTCTAATCTTTAACGCTCCTTTAATTTCCCCCCCCTGAAGACAGTGACCTCTTTGCTCTTCTCTGTTAATATTAGGAAAATCGTTGATGATGATTACAAACCACAGGATAGCTCAGTCTTAAAAAAAAGAAAGAAAAAAAATCTAAGGGTATGTCTACACCCAGCCGCTAGTTCGGCAGCTGGGAATCGAAGTTCTGGGTTCGACTTATCGCGTCTTGTCTGGACGCGATAAGTCGAACCAGGAAGTGATCGCCGTCGACTGCGGTACTCCAGCTAGACGAGAGGAGTACCGCGGCGTCGACGGGGGAACCGCGGCGTCGACGGGGGAGCCTGCCTGCCGCGTGTGGACCGAGGTAAGTTCGAACTAAGGTACTTCGAACTTCAGCTACGTTATTCATGTAGCTGAAGTTGCGTACCTTAGTTCGAATTGGGGGGTAAGTGTAGACCAAGCCTAAGAATCTGAAGGATAAAGGAATCAAAGACATCTTCCATACAATATATTCCGTAGGCTAACTCATGCTAGCTGAGCCAAATCTTCAGGACACAGAATTTTTTAAAAGATGTTCATTCTGAAGGTAAGCAAACAGGATGTATAAAAATGACTAGTTCACTGAGACTGGGCCAGCAACAACAGTGTAACAGCCAAATAAAACAGGCAGTTTACGGCAACAGCTTGGTTTAGATTACCAAGTTACATTTAATCACAATATAATAAATCATACTATGATGTGAGATAAATGTTCTAGTGAGTTTTTCTTCACATGCAGTTTAGAGTTTCAGTTATGAAGGGGTGATCCCAGCACCACAGTTAAAGTTGTGTTGGAAAGTACAGTTAAAGTGGGGACTTATTCCCATGATTTGATGAAAGAAGCTAAATACTTCCTTTTCACACATACCACTTTCTAAAGGGTTCTAGATGTGATTTTTGTGAATGTTTTAAGTGTTTCCACTGAATTGGTTAAAAGTTGGAAGTATTCAAAAATTACCTATTTTTGAATTTTTTCCCCACTGGCTTTTTGATGTTTCTTGTAGTTCTTGATGTTCTCACATGGTTAAAACTTAGAAACTTCCCTAATGGGACTAGTCACATGTGTAAAATTACTTTGTCTGCAGGATAGGGGCCTTGCATCGTAAGCTTTTTAGGCCACAGATCATGTATTTACTTATTTCTGTGACGTGCCTAGGACGTTTCTTGGTGTTTAAAAACCCAACAGTCAGGGAAAATCATATAAAATGTGTTACCGAGGGCTTGTCTACACAGTGGGATAATGCGCTCTCCTGGGGTGTGATTTCTAAAAACCATCAGCATGTTGCACATCCCTTGGTCTGTGCAGAACCCGCAGGTGCGCGCTAAAGGTTCCCTAGTGTGCTTTAACATAGCACTATTTCACACAGCACTACATTAAAGTGCCCCTGCAGGGTTTACATAGACCAATTAATGCGCATTACCCCACCAGGTAGACAAGCCCTGATTCTACTCAAATCAATTACAACAAAAGATCCATTTCTGGACAATGTGAACAATAAGCCTTTTCTCTTTCATATCCTGAATTGCTTGATAAATTAAAATTACAGCTATAATATTGTATATTCTTGTTTTTGAGCCAGAAATTGGTTGTATTTTAATCCTGCTGGAACATGAAAACTATCTAATTTGATTCAGAAACAATTTTGAAAAACAAATCCAAGCTTACAATCCCTAACAAATGGAAGCTACACTGTCAGTCACCAGTATCATTCTGACATCTTCCAGTCATTTTTTATCTTAAAAAAATAAACTTATTAAAGCCTCTGTGTCTACCAATCTGCAGGCAAACACTTAGGAAATCTGCCCACAGCATACATGTGCGTCATATAAATGTCATCTCCCCCTCTCTAATTGAAACTTCTGCCTCCTCAGTGACAGCATAAAACTTCTGCAGAATTAGAAAGGTTATGAAAAACAGAGGGCAAACAAAAACTGACCTTAATGACCTCCCTTCAAAATAAAGAATAGATTGGGTAGTAACTAGGTAGGATGCTAGATTGATGTTACTAATTTCTTCCCTGTAGTTGCAAAAAAGGCATTTTCCAAAGTAAGAAATTGTAATTGCTCTTCTACTGTATGCCTACATGACATGCTTCTCTGAAGCCAAGAACAAAATGTGGGTAGCAGGAAAAACAACAATTAAGTACTGCAAAAGTTGCATACAAAAAAAATACAAAAAAATGGCCATTGCTTTTCCAAAAAACAAACTGCTGGCGCATGTACTCAAAAAAGTTTGGAATCTTTTGGTTATCTTCCAAAGGTGACCAAAACCCCACCAATTTAATGGAAATAAAATCAAATCAGACCATTTGATACATATTTTTTAGTATTCTAAAAGAGCCACAGCATCAAGGAAGATTTTGGACAGCAAATGCAGCAGCTTCCCTCCCCTTGAAATTTCAGGAAAAGGGGAAGGGGGGAAAAAAGGCCGCTTGGTTGGCCAATACAAGTGAATACTTGTCAGAAAATTCCCCCAATTCGGAAAGTATTATTACCATCTTCCATAACAAACAAGAAGATGGTGAGGATAACCCTGCTGGTGAGGTCCAGGAGGAAGAGCAGCAGACCTTCATCACTAATTTAATTTTCCATATCACTTTGGACATTCAGCCTATGATTAGCTGAGAGAACAACTGAAAAGTAACTGAATCAGCTCAGGTGTTTTCATGGTGGCAATTTACAAAGAAAGAGGGAAAAAGCTCTAAAGTAAGTTAGTACGGCAGCTTTCTAGCATTAGCTGCATGCAATGGTTTTACGCTTACTATTAAGTATTTGCCTTTCGTTTGAGACAACAAATATCCCCCCTCACCCCAGAGTAAACTCTGAGCCAGTTTTAGCTCCTGTAGTGTTTTCCCCATGGACTCTGACCAGATAGATTAACCTTTAAATTCTTTATGTCCCAAACAACTTAGATATGGGTGAAGAGCTATTACCCATCGTTTAACCTGTAGGGTGAAAACTAAAGAATCTTGAAAATACTTATGGAACACCTTTCTCGGAGAAATTTTTACATCTGTGGAGTAACTCAGGGGAGAAGATGCTCATTTAACAAGGACTGTAGTAAAGGAACTGAGATGGAACACAGAATTTACAGTGGAAATCCCTGATAATGTGGTAGTATTGTCCAGTTGCTAAATGCTTCTGGAAGCATATTTCACTTCACTGTTCTTATATCTTTGAAGCACCAGTTAATCTTACCCAGGATTAGCATTTTTGGTTGTGATAACGAATATAATGTATTGTGAATACTGATCCTTTTTGGCCTCTCGCCACTGAGCTATTTCTCATTGCTAGAGTAGCAATCACTTTGGACTGGAAGGCTTCCACTAATATTCCATTCACTAAATGCACTTTCAAGTCCTGGAAGCTCAACATAATAAAAAATGATATCTTTTATGCAAATTATAACAGGGGAACTCCTCATTAAACGTATGCAGCACTTGTGCCTACAGGACAACCAGGACAGGGCCCCATTCTGCTAGGTACTTTACAAACAGAGAAAATGACAGTCCTGGCCCTAATACAATCTAAAATATATGGAATATCCAAAACCTACAGAAGCCAGTAGACTTCACAAATTTTCCCCCTTAATAGCATAATCTCTCTTCTGGTAAATATAAAAAGCAATATTAAAGTTATGTTTTTACACATCTGTTCTCTGGGCAGCCTCCAGAGTTCTGTTATAAGCAATGCTATATAATGTGAATCTTTTATCACATGCCTATATTTAACTTACTTAAATTAAAAAAAGATTAAAAATGGAACTAAAGAATAAAAAGAGCAACTTTTGTGTCAAAAGTTACCTGGAGGACAAGGTGGTTGGTGGCTTAGTACTATCAGTTTCAATCCTGTAGTCACTGCAGTCCATGGGAGTGTTCTTATGGATACCAATGAATGCAGGATCAGACCCTGTCTTTCAGATCTAGGTACTTCGGTTCAAGTAAGTAACGTAATATTATTTTGGTGATTTTATCCTAATCTTTGGTAGGCATCTGCATCATAAAACTACAACAGACTTGACATGACTGGCAGCTGCTGCTCAAAAGAAGTCCAGAAATATAAGATGCATTTCTCATCAGACTTGAAGTGCATTGGGAGAATTTTGTGGGTAAAACTTGTACAGATCTTGCTTGAACTATGTATAGATAGTGTATCATTCCCTCCCTTTCACAAGCATTATATCAACTGGAATATATTTAAATACATATTTTTAAATAAATAAAACATACAGCACAGACTACTGGATTTAGAATTTGATGACACATTCACAGAATCTACTTTTGTAAATATGTGGCCAAAGCCATGCAGAATACAGTGACATCCACGCAAGAGGTACACTACACAACGAGGACGTCAAGATTCCTACAGCACTTCAAATTCGCTCCTTCACATTTTACCCCCAAAGAAGTGGAAGCTTCGCCACTACAGCAAACTTAAATATAAAGGAAGCCCTAGAAAACATATTGTATTATTTGGTGAGTACTGACGCTATATGTTGTTCTAGAAAGAACATAAAGAAAGACATAGCTCCTACCTCAGGGAGTTTACAATCCTGCACTAAGATAAGAAAAAATCAGACAATGTGATAAAACTTTTCCATCTCTAATTTCTAAGAGTTAGAGCTAAACAGAGGTTCAGGCCTAGTGCCATCCATGCAGGAACACCAGCAAGATACTTCCAGGGTGGAGGGAGGGAAGTAATTTACAGCAACCAAGAAAGGGATGCATCTTATCTGCCCCCGTACCCAGTTAGCTCCACTGGCCAGGGCATTGTGAGGGGAAGGGTGGAGCCTGTCCCTGACTGCTTCTCACTCTTTTCTGCCTGCCCACCTGTGACTTGCTCACAGGGAGGAAGGGGGAGCAGTGAGATGCAGTCAGTCACACAGGAAGTTGCAAGACCTAACTTCTTTTCACAGTCACATTAGCGCTAGTGAAAAATCTAGTTTGTAAAATGCTGTGAGCAAGAAAAAAAAGGGGGGGAAAGGTTCTTCCGAGTTTCTTCTGTGACTTCTATCTTTTAGCTCTAGCAAAGCCAATTTCAAAGAACGTAATGGAAGGCTCAGAAAGGTCTCAGAAGAAAGATCTAGTATGAAACAAACTAGTATTTTTATTTGGATGCTACAGGGTCCTAAATAGCCCATATTTCTTTCAAGTTATTTAAAAAGAACATTAAAACATGTAAATGTGGGATTTTTTTCTCTATTGTTTTTCTGCACCTTGATAAGTGTAATGATATGAGGGGAGGGAGATATGGCTAGGCAGAAATGAACCCCATGGTTGTAGTGTAATACCAAGGAACTAGTAAAAAAAATGGATATAATAAAGAGTAATAATCATACATAGTGCAAACATACAGTACTTTTATTGCAATCTGCCAAAATTTTAAATAGACATATCATGTGTTAACTAACTGGGCTGAATAGCATGAAATTCAGTTTACACTAATCAGCAAAAGGGGAGGAGAGAATGAAATAAGTGGGACGTGCATTTTATTTTATAGTACAATAATGCTCCTAAGTCAGACCACCTGATTGGTTATTACATGTGTAAATCTGAGTGGAATATCTATATTATCCAGCAAATGCATTCATTTTCTGATCATTCAGTGAGTGACCTTTATGAACCTGTTACTCAAATAATTCACTTGAAAGTTGAAATGGAGTGGGTCAGTGTGAATTCTTATTCCAAGAAGCTTATGCAATTCTTCAGCCAGTGTCTGTGACTCTCTCATACATTAGAATGAGACTAAATTTCGCCATACGGAAAGTATGTTTAACTCCACTAAAGGCAACAGAGTTGCACCAGGCTGAATTTGTACCTAGACGTTTATATGACCTACCTCTAAAACAATGCCAATTCAAACAAAATTAATGAATGGCTTTTTGTCCAGCTTAATCTTAACAATCTGTAGATATGAATAAACAAATATCACTGATGTCTGCAAAACGTGATACAAGTGACACCAAAAATGCAATTCCAGACAACTTAAAGTTAAGTGGAAGGAAGTAAACTGGGTACCACCCACTGTGGGAGGTAATGTAAATAGTCTGACTTGATTTCGGGAACTAGTGATCATCATTACATTTGCAAGAGGAATGAACTATTCCCTATTTTCTCCAGCATCCTGATTGTCTGATGGTGAAATCTATTTGTTTTTCCTGAGAAGCAGTCGCTGAAGTGTTCCACAGTCAAGTCAGAAAAGACATTGCTGCAGTAATCATCACAAAAAGCCTGTAACACAAGTTCGCTAATGGCCATAAATAAGGTATTTTGGGGAACAGCCTTTGATTTTGCCAAGAACCTAGAAGCCTATTTGGTACAAACAACCAATCATGATAAAATACTACAGCCTCAATGAAGTGTCTCTGCATAGGACCCAGTAAGTCTTTGCTAGAGAAGAAAATGTAGCCTCAAAGTTCTTTTTTTTTTTTTAAACCAAATAAGTAGGGATGGTTAACATCAGTAAATATACTATGTACTAATTTTCAGTGCAGTATCTCTGCATAACTAGAAAGCTCCATGTGCTTTCTGGGTTTAAACTAATTAAAGGGGAAAAAACGACCCACACATCCTTCCAGTTAGTTATTCATATTAATTGTTTTATACTGCACACTAATTAATACAGTAACCAACACTCTGAAGAGTATTAACCTCTAATATTTTAGTCTTTTAAAACAAATACGATAATTTTCAAGGACAGAGGGAAAGGTAATTTTATATAGCACTGGAGAGCATGCATACATTAACAATGGAGAAATGATGAAGAATATACAGGGCTTCTATTTTCACATTCAAAACATAAACAAGTAACTACATAGACAGTAAAAGGAAAACACCTATAAAACAGCACCACAAACAAACGTTTTCCGTGCCAATGGAGCACAGAAATGTACATAAGTCAACAAAAAGTAACCTACTTTTTATTTATTTATTTTATATATATATAAAACCAACACACTGCCAATCAAAATGCTCATGATTCATAACTATTTTACAATAACAGAAGAGGACTTGATTACAATGCAATTTAAGGCATGTGTGGTATATGACTAATGGCACTTTCCCACTAAAGTACTTTTAAAAGTTGCCATTTTCTAGTACAAAGGAAAATATCATATTGAACAACTAAACTAAAAAAGCACTGAAGATTAACATCAACTGGACTAATTCTTACTGAGAGTTTTTACTTGCTAGACACGCAAGAATAAAATTGTTATTCAGTGCTCACAAAAATACCACACCCTGCACGTGTTATTCATTGAGATTTTATTTTTCTACCTCACATATGTCCTTACTTTTCCCCCTTATTCATGTTGAGAAGTACCTTACTCGGCAATTAGTCAATAGGGTAACTCACAGAGTAAGCTGGTACTCTACTGAGTAAGTGTAGCAAAATTAGGCCTGCTATGAGTTGTCTAAAAATTATTAAATGACAAAACTGTAGCATTTCAAAGCCACAGCTTTTCTCTGTTACCCAAGGTAAGGAAGAGAGAATGATAAAAAATTATAATTAAGATGTGTTACAAGGAAAAAATTATTTAAAAGTTCATTCATAATTTAGAAGCACAGTACAGTGTATGTAAAATAACTTTAGTTATTTTAAACAATGTTAAATGGAAATGGATGCCAAAGATCTAAGAGAAGCAAATTTCATGGTAACATTGAAATTTATAAGCAATACAGCAAGATGATTCAAATGTTTGGTCTCTACAGCCCAGACAAATAAATAAATAAAAGCCACCAAGTAAAAGATCCATAAAACTTGCATTATAAATGAACACAAAGTAAAGACAGAATATTAAATTTGTTTCTTATTGCCCTCTTAATTTCTTTTATCAAGTAAACAGCATAATAACTCTTTCCCCCCCCTTTCTATTTAGTTCTTGAGAACATATTAAAAGATATTACATCGAAAACTGGAGGAAAATTACAGTCGTAGAAGTGGCAGCTGGGATTTCCCGACATTCACCACTAATGCATTTTGCATGTATTTGTATTTTATTTTTATGTCTGCATTTTGCATGAATATTAAATGTCAAAAAATTCCAAATGCCAGCACTAATTCAAAGCAGGTTACTATAAACACACTCAAATGAACATACAGATAGTTAGTGTGTGTGCACACGCGCATACACATTAAAATGCGCACACACACACCTATTGCAGATGAGAATTCAAAGTTTATATAAAATGTATTCTTAGATCCATTTACTACTTTAATCCATGCACATCAATGGATAGAAGGCACTAATTACAGTCCTACCCCAAAATGCAAGATCGGGGGGGAGGGAGGGGGAAATTACAAATGACTTTTTGCCCCTGGTAATTTATAATGTTGTAGACTTGTGTTAGCCAATGACATTTCCTTGTTTTCCCCTCATCAGCAATAGCTCTAAAAATATTTTCATGGAAAGAGTTCGACTTTTTGGCATAAATGGACAATGTGCCAAAGACCTGATCCCAAGATGACTGAAGCCATTAGGGAGTCTTTCTATTAACCCCAGTGGGCTTTGGATCAGGCCCCAGATGACTGATGCATACTGTAGGTTCACAACTTTGTGTGTTTGAAATTGACTATAAGCCATTTTCTTTTCAATCTTCGACTGTAAGGACAGTCCATAACCAACTAATCAAACTCCTCTGAGGGGTTGGAGGTACCTGAAAAATGACACTTTAATTTGGGAGGTGGCATCACCCCTACAGCCTGACCCTATCATTATGAAAACTAATCGTGTGAGGTGGTACACCGCACCCCCTATAAAATCAGCAATTTGCTATCTAGGGCCCTGATTTTGCAAAGACCTCCACACATACTCAATTGTATACATTCTGAGCAATGCTACTGAAGTGAATGGTGCTACTCACATGGGTAAAGTTAAGCATGAGCGTAAGTCTTTGCAGAATCAGGGCCTAAAATTGTATCCATTTGTGCAGTATTATTCCAAGAGTTCAATGTGAAATGGAAAAAGGAACAACTTTGTTTCTGATTTCCTATTAAACATATTAATATTTTAAAGCGAATCTACTACTTGAGATAGTACTGGAAAATCAGATCTATTATTTAGTACAGAACAGGGACAGCACAAGCAGCAACTAAGTACCGGGTAAGCCTCTACACGCTTCCTTGCCAATATGAAAGGACCACTTGTGCCACGTGAGTGAGGTGTAAAGGTAGTTCAGCTTCTCAGCAATCTCTTTCCTGAGATTGAATCTACTATCACAGGGATAGGCAACCTATGGCACGCGTGCCGAAGGTGGCACGGAAGCTGATTTTCAGTGGCACTCACACTGCCTGAAGCTTCTTAAACATTTTAAAAACCTTATTTACTTTACATACAACAATAGTTTAGTTATATATTATAGAGACTTAGAAAGAGACCTTCTAAAAACATTAAAATGTATTACTGGCACGCGAAACCTTACATTAGAGTGAATAAATGAAGACTCGGCACATCACTTCTGAAAGGTTGCCGACCCCTGTACTATTGTAAAGACACCTATCTACTTGGCTTTTGACTGACAGCACTAACCAACTCATATCACATTGTACTTCAAACAATCAGCAGACTATATTGTTTTCTTACTCGGTATCACTTTGGGCAGGATCTGAACCACTGACAGATATAAAAAGTTCCATAATATTTACATATAAATACCACATACTAAAGAAATAAGAAACAACGTCAACTGTGCAGTAACTGGGAAGGCAAACAGCACAATTATACGTTCAGCAATAGTTCTCAAAGAGCCTTTGATAGTAGAATCTATTTGTATAACTGAAAGAAAGAACGTTGGCCAGCATATGGACGATATCACATAGAAAAGGTATTGTGGAAGCTCTCACTTTCTACTGGCCAACCTCCAGATGAAGATATAAAGAACTTCAGTTGCAATATTTTAGCCAAATGACAAATCATCTGAGTTTCTGGTATTCTCCAATTATTTGCACTACAATTTCAGCATTAGGTATACACTGAAGATTTTATTGGGGACTTGAACCATTTGTTTATGGCACAGAGGTAACCGGACGACCAAGTGTGCTGTATTAAAATAAATTAAATGGTCTCAAGCTATTACCGAAAAGACTTTATCCTACTTCACAAAACCAGTATAGCCTCTGAAAAAAACAGCACTGGTTTAGCAGTGATGCTTCTGCCATTGATAGCAGCATGTACTGGACAATCTGGAGTAGTAAACAACATTCAAAAGAGTCTTCTTCTTGATTTCAGCTACCAGATACTGTGCCATGACACGGATCTGATAAAGGGTGGGACAAAAAAGCTCCTGTTGGAAGCCTGATGTTTTTCTCTGTGTTCTGTCATGCGATCAATGAGGGGGAATTGTGTCCTGTTACGGATCCGATTCCTAAATTGGCCCTCATGTGCCCCTCTGCAGGAAGCAAAGCACAGGAGGAAGCCAGACGCAGGAGCTGTGTGGAATGGAGAAGATCCTAAAACTAAATCCTCCTCCCCCTTTTAGACAGAAGCTATTTCTCGGGCCATTTTCCATCTGGTACTGATACAGTAGCTCTTTACTTAACAGTCATCTCAAAGTCTTGAATGCTCATACAATGTGCGCACTCACACTACAAGAAATTATGTTCCCTCCTTCCCTTCCAGAGTTCAACTGTTAAGTAAAATTAGCATGTCTCCAGTCCAAATTTTTGCATCTCAGCAAGCTTAAGAGTACTCAGAACTAGCAAAACAGGGTTGTAGTGCAGTCTAGTGACTTTACCATTAGTTTGTTGGTTCCCTTGCAGATTTGTCTTGGCAGCTTAATTGATGAGGTTCTACTTCCTGGTTTGAACATAGAGATCTTACCACCAAAATTTAAAGAGACGGCACTACAATGGTAGAAAGCAGGTTTTCAGTTTGCCCTGTGTGTGTGTGTATATTATTTAGAACAGAATGCTCCGTCCATGCTAGGGCATAACTATTAGGTCAGACCACAGCCTCACTTTTTGCAAACTGTATTTATTTTATATTATTTTAGATTTTAAAAAAGTCATACGCAGGCTCTGAGCACAAAAATCAGATACAAATTGCAATTAGTTCACCCCCTCTACTAAGCAGCAGTTCTAAATACAATCATCCTCAATTTGTTTGCCAACACGACCTTTTCCCCCCCATCTCTCATCAGTGGCAGGCCAAAAGAAAGAGCCATGAAGCACTCCACCTCATTATCCACCTTCAAATCCCTCCTCCAAACTCTCTTTGGCCAGGATACCTACAAAAAACCTGACAGCAGTTAGGCTGCTGGTGTACGGTCACCAATATTGTCTCAATTTTCCTTGTACTCCTCCATCTGCCTGTATCCATCTGCTGTCTTTTGGCTCATCATAGATTGTATACTCATTTGGGCAGGGACTGTCCTTTTGTTCAGTGTTTGTACAGCTCCTAGCACAATGCTGTCTGGTCCATGCCTAGGGCTCCTTGGTGATATGGTAACACAAAATAAATAAATAATTCCCTGAAAGTCAGCAAATGTGACTATTTCAGAACAGGTGCAAGAGGTATTCCAGAACCCCAGAGTTCACACAGAGAACTCCCTGCCAGCTTTGTACTGTATCCAGGGGAATCTAGCAACACCACCACTGATGTCAATTGTGGCAGCGTATCACAGCACATTTCACAGGGATTCAAGCTAGGCTCATGTTTCACAGTTAGACTGGGCTGGTCATGTGTTGAGAGTGGATGACACCATGCCCAAGCATGAAAGTGAGCAACCATATCTGAGGCAGCCAAAAGAAGTGCTTCAGGGCCACACTTAAGCACAACTTGAAGCATGCAACATTGATGACGACAACTGGAAGTCATCAGGAACAGACAGATCACGCTGGTGAGAAACAGTCAACAACGGGGTTACAGTAACTCCCCACTTAACGTCCTCTCGCTTAACGTTGTTTTGATCTTACGACCCTGCTCAATTACAGAACATGCGCCATTTAAAGTTGTGCAATGCTTCGCTATATCATCATCTGGCTGCCTGCTTTGTCCACAGCTGGCAGCCCCCCACACCCCCCCACAGCACCTCCTGCCCACTGGCAGACCCGGCGGATCAGCGCCTTCCCTCTCCTCCCCCCCGTGGCAATCAGCTGGCTTGCAGTGTTCAGGAGGGAGGTGGGAGGAGCAAGGACTCGGCGCGCAGGCTCCCCCTTCCTCCTGAATGCCGCAAACCAGCCGATTGCCATGGGCAGGAGGCAGGGGAAGGAGGGGGAGCCTGCAGCCGTGTCCTCGCTCCTCCCCGCCCCACTCCTGCCCCCTGAACGCCGCAAGCCAGCTGATTGCAGCAGGCAGGAGTGAGGACATGGCGTGCAGAGTAAAGGGGGAGGGAGGGAAGAATAGGCAGGTTAAGGGTGGGGGCTTAGGGGAAGGGGTGGAGTGGGTGGGCCGAGCGTTGAACCCAGTGACGTAGCCAGGTTCTAAGTACAGGGGGAGCAAACCTAAAAAAGGCGCCCCCCCCCTTGGCTCCTCCTCTGGCCACGCCCCCCTGGGCTCCTTCTCCGGCCGCTCCACGCCCCCCCTCCTTGGCTGGCTCCTCCAGCCGCGCCGCGCTGTGCGCCCCCCCCCCATGGCTCCTCCGGCTACGCTGCGGCCATGCTGCGCCCCCCCTCAGAGGGGCTCGGTCCGGGGGGGGGGGGCGGGCGCGCGCGGGGAAGGGGTGGCAGGCGGGCGGACGCTGCTCGCTTCTCCCGGGGGGAGCGGACCAATGGGGCGGGCAGCAGCTGGCGAGATCCCCTCTCCCCGACAGCTTCCTGCTTCCCTCGGCCTGGGCAGCCCAGCATTAGCAAGGGGCGGGGTATTGCTAATGTTGGGCTGCCCGGGCTGAGGGAAGCAGGAAGCTGCGGGCTGCCCAGGCCGAGGGGAAGCAGGAAGCTGCCGGGGAGAGGGGATCTGCCCGCCAGCTGCGGAGCGCTCAGCCGCCGAGCCCTGAGCTGCCGCAGGAGGCGGCCGTGGCGATGTTGGGGCCGCGCTGAGCGTGGGGCGCGATGGCCGAGGAGCCGGCCCCTTCGCTCCTTTGGCCGCGCCCGCCGCCCCCCCCCCAATGGCTCCTCCGGAGTCCGGCCGTGCTGCCCGCCCCCCCCTGCCTGCAGGAGCCCAGCGCCAGCCCGGCAGGCGCCGCTTTTGAAAAATGTGCTATGGGGAAGCGGCTGCTTCCCCTGAACCCCCTTAGCTACGCTCCTGGTTGAGCCCCCCGCCCCTGGTGCTTGCAGACTTGGGGAAGCTGCTGCTGCGCAACGTGCTTCTCCTAGCCTACAGCACCTTCAGCCTCCTTGCCTGCCTAACTGTCTCCAGTGCCAGTGAGCTGTGCCTGTGTGGAGTAAGGCGGGGGCACCTCCCAACTATAGTACTGTACAGCAAAAACACAATTTCCCTGGAACCTAACCCCCCCCATTTACATTCATTCTTAAGGGGAAATTGGATTCGCTTAACATCATTTCACTTAAAGTCACATTTTTCAGGAACATAACTACAACGTTAAGTGAGGAGTTACTGTACTCAGCTCGAGATTAATCACCATATGGATCTTGAGGCACAGAGGCGGAGTTGTAAACATGGGCAGATTCAGTGGGCACAGGCTGTAATCCCTTCCTCGATATCAAGCTACGTATGTGCTCAATGCAGAAAGGACGGTCACTCATGCCTCAGCCTACTTAGACACAATTGTATTCACAAGACAGAATACCGTCATCAATTTTACCTTCAGTCACGAAGGACAACAACAACAAAATCAAAAAGAGGCAGTCTCAAGTAGCCCAAACCCCAAGAAACTGAAGGCCTGATTTTGGTTGAGGGGAGAGAGGGGAGCATAAGTTAGTCAATAAAAAGAAGTAAAGAAGTAATCACCTTAGGTCTTGTCTACACAAGAAAGATGCACCAGTTAAACACAAAATATGTTAAACTTGTTTTACTTAAGCTGGTGCAACCTCCTGTGTGTGTATACTTACTTTGGTTTCAAGAGTGGTTGATTTTGGTTTAGCTTAGACTGATTCCTAATCAATTTAAGGTCAACTGATTTAAGTCTGGTTTAAACTGAAATAAGAGAGTCGACATGGGGGTTCACACTGGATTAACTAAAACAGTTTGAAATCATACCTTTAGTTAAATAAGTGCAACCTTCTCATGCACACAAGGCCTTAGACCTGGGCTGAGACCGTCACAACACTGGAATAGAGCTACTCATTTACTGATCACAGGAAAAAATAATCAGGACTTAATATTGCATTTGAAATATTCTCAAATGTACATTTGAAAAGAAATCAATTATGCTAACTTTAAGACCCTATTTCTGGATAAAAAATGCATCCCAAAAGAACCACAGTATATTTAAGCAATACTAGCACAGGTAGTGGTACAGATTTAACTAATACTGTACAAACTTTACTTTGCCCACAATACAGGCAAAAGCTCTCTTTTATGTGCTTCTTTCTTCCTTCTTTCCATTTAGTGAACACAAAAGAATATTGTCCCCCTTCCAACAAACAAAACACCACTTTTCCTAACAGAGCCATACAGCTCAGTGTGTTCAGAAACAGACAGATTAAGAGGCTTAAAGTAGGCCAAGAGAGATGACACTCACAACGTTATTAAACCAAAAGTGAAGCTGTATGATGTTCACAGTATTTTAGGCGCTAATCCTTTCCAGCTGTCCATTTACAATGCACTGTCATGTTTAGATTATTTGTGTGTGTCCGTAAGAAACCCAGGCCAGTGGTTTAGGAGTCTCTATATGATCCCAAATTCTATACCTAAATGAGGGACCAGTTCCTCAGTCCACAGGTAGTGGGCCAAATTCATCCCTGGTGTAATTTCAACAAAAATCAATGGAGTTACCCCTGGGATAACTTAGCATGCCTGATCCTGTGCGGTGCTGAGTGTCCTCAATTCTCAGTGACTTCACTGGGAGTGGAAGGCACTCAGCATCTCACAGGATCCGGCTCAAAGTCTGCTAGAAAAGGTGAAGATGTGACTGCTCTTCACGGTCTCACCAAGGCCAATACCCAGGCTTGTCAAGCAGCTCTGTCAACTGAATGGACAGAGCAAGCAGCTAGGGTTTACATCTTGGACGGCTGCAAGATGATCATGTGATGGAGTGGGTTAAAAATGGGGTGTGTGTGTGTGTGGCTGGTGTAGAAGAAAAGATAATATTTAGCGCTGAAAGGAACTCCACCTGGATATAAGGGGCTCAAACATGCACCCCTTGAACAAAGAGATGGTGAGAGAGAGTCTGGTCAGAGAACTAACAAGGATAAACAACATGCACTACCAACAGCGAACAGCAACCTATTACGAAAGTTTCAAAAATTTTTAATACTGTGGGAAACTAAAACTCCCCTGCAGTACCCTCGTCATAGCTAATTTGTGATTTCCTGTACTCACAGTACTAACAGCACAATAGAGCCTCTATTGTGAGCCTCCTCCCGCAAGCGTTCAAAAAAAGCAACACATTCTTTTTATCTAGACAGTGGAGTCTCCTATACATTCTGCTCTACCCAGCTAAAAGGTTATTTTCTTAGATGTTGCTTTCGCGCGTAATAAAATCTGCCATCTAGTTGCATCACGTTCAAAAACAGCACAGGACAAGCAGCAATGGTGTTTTAGGAGCCAAACTGCTGACTACGAAGCTCAGCAAGGGGAGGCTTAAGCAGCTACATAAGTATTAGGGGAAGAACAGGAGAGGATTCTAAATCGAGAACTGTCCCAAAATTTAACACACTGAGATGAACTTCAAAACAGCAAAGCCGCTGAGGGGGGTGGAGAATCATTGAGAATCCCCTCATGGAACCAATGAACAAAAGTTACAGTAATATTAATTATGCATGGGCACAGAGGGGAGACTATGCCCTTTAGCGTACAAGTTACCGAAAATATTATTAAGATCCTAGGCTTTGGGCCACCAGTTTTTGTAAAAACATTTTGAATACGATTACAGAATAATACTGGAGGTTTCTGAAGAATCCCAAAGTACATTAGAAACAAACATACAAAATTGCTTCAAACACCAGTAAAACATAGCTACAGGAGGGAAACAGAGCTCACTATAAAACAGTTTAGGACAGACAGTGGACTACCTTAAGGGGTAATTTTAGATTGGCAGAATATAACTGCCGGAGTTAGAATTTAGCCAGGGCTAACATGCCAAACAAAATATGCCACGGGATCTTTGGCCAAGACCTTAATTTTATGTCTCCTCCAGAAAGCATTTTGGTAAGAGGGAGAATGATGCAGCTAGCATATTCCAACCAGCACAGGAATGCACACATGCAACACCAAACTGATGTCAACCAGTGAAATAATTTCTTTCAATCCTGCTCATTTTAGGAACAGGAAAAATCAACATGAGAAAAGCTGTGATACACGTTAATGCTATTCAGCAAAGTACAAGAAGCACATTAAGATGTTCAGTAGACCACAAATGTGAAAATGCTCATTATCTGGGTGAAAATGAACAGTTTAACATATCTGGTACAACACATTAAAGAGAGAAAAAAAAAACATTTAAAGATCAGTTTAAGAGTTTGGTGACTGGCTTGTAGTTATCGCTACCAAACACTTTTGTCCTGCATGACTCTGCAAAGATTAACGCTACATACTGAACAAGGCCACACATCTAATGAAACATGACTCATCTGGTAACTCTGATGAAGTGCTATACACTACAGTTTCAGGTGGGAGACATTTTCTTTTTTCATTTTGAGGTTGTTGCCCTGTGAACGTGTAAAGACACAAAGGTATTTTTGTACCACTCATATTACAAATATCGGGCCAATTCTAAAAGTTCACATTCAGACAAAACTCCTATGGAAGCCAACCGGAATTTTGCCTGGGAACAGTGTGATTTCAAACTAAGTAAGGACATTTGGATTTGGACCAATAGCAATGCTGCCACTGGCTGCCGCCCCTAGCTGCACCCTGTGACTCTAACGGGAGTCACAGAAAGTGCAGTGCGAGGAAATGCTGCCTCAGGCAGCGTTCACTTTCGGCAAATTCTCCTGTAGATCAGCCACAATCTGGCTGGAGAACATACGTTTTAGTGTAGCTCCTTCCTGGTTCATTTGTTCAAACTCTGGCTCACTCATAGGCCACAGGGACATTTTGCAGAGTGAGGAAAAGTGGCTACATATAGCAGGGGATGGAAACTTCCTGCACAGCTGCTTCTCTTCTGGGCCTGGCCCCACCTGGCTTATTTATATATATTTTTTTACATTATCTCCCCTGCACACCAGACAGTCTGTGCAGTGGTTACCAGATAGGCCACTGCTTGTTTGTTGTATTTTCCCCTCCAATTATAGGGCAAGATTATGCACAGCCTCTGCACACACGTGCAATGTGGGAAAGAGATTGCAAGCACCCTTGCTCCTTTGTGCCTGCTTCATATGGCTAGGCAGACTAGTGCTTACGCTTAGGGAGCCATGCAGTAACCTCTTCTAAAGGGGGGCCACGCCTGAGCTGGCCTAATGCAGAGGGTAATGGAAGGTGCACCTCCCTTTCAGAACAGTGATCCTGCTCATGTGGCAGTGTCCTGAATTAGGCACAATGCCTCCACGAGCTCCTTCCAGAGTGGTGTACAATCATGCACCACCCCACCACAGGGCCAGATACAAATGCTACAGTTTGCCCAGAATCTTTAAATAAATATTGGGGCTCTTTAGGAGGCCTGTTACTGTACATCCCACAATAACAAAAACCGTATTGTGAACAGGAACTGCGAATCCTGACTCAGTAAAGCAAGAATTTTATTTCGTGCATTTCATATTTTCACATCAGAACCCACACATAAAAGACATGAACTAATACTAATAAGTGACCATTCTCAGAATGAATTCTGTGAGAGGCGCAGAGTCAGAAAGCATGAACAACCTTTATTCCACACTTATGTAACTTTGCCAGGGGGGAATATAACAAGTTGAAAGTGATTTGGGTACTGACAAGGGACACCCACTGACCTGTGCATATAGCTATTTTAAAAGACTACAACCCATTCCATAAAATATCTAAAACCAAATAAAATTGCAGAACCACGACTTAACATACTTAAACACTAAAAAAACAACCCCCATACCCCATGTATTACAGAAGTAAAAGCTTCCTTTGAAAAAATTTGAGTTTAAAACCATTGTAAATGTCAGTGCTCTCAGCCAATGTTAATCTCATTCTTTTACCAAAAACATTTAGACTAAGTACTGAATATTTAATTTGGTTTTTTTAGCTTTCCCCTATGTCTCATAGTCCTGGCAATCTTGCTTTTTACAAACTTCTGACCTTGATGCCTCACATCATAGTCACCATCTTCCTAGCTAAGGATGACTGGATTTAAGACTCCAAAGTCTAGGAGGAGAGGGGTCACAAGGGAACAAAGTAAATATTTCCATGTCCTCCTGAAGAGGCCTGATTGAGTACCTTTTATTTTATGCTACTACTTGCTCAAGGCAATAAAATTTTCCTTGTTAAGTATCAGAAATGTGCATCAAAATATGGGAAGTGTTATATACAAAATTAGAAAAACCAATCATATCTATTAGACACTAACTGGATAATTGCCAATTGGAATTATACAGGAAACATGATGGTTTCAGGTAAGATACCAAAAATGTTTTTTAAGGGAGACAAACGAGTTTTCCTCATAAATAAATTATTGCTCTATTATAGCAAACAAATTTATGTTTCACACATCAAAAATAGTTAAACTTTTCATTTTACTTAAGTTCTTGGGAAAATGTGGTAGGTTTCTTATAAAAAGGGACTTGTATAGATTTTCATTTCTTTACCTTACTAGTTATCGTATTTCTTTACGAGAACAGTCACCTTTTTTGTAGATGCTGGTTATTGTGGCAAAAACTTCATCACACCTAGGGAAAGATCTTGATTCAGACCCCTTTTTGGTCCAGTGGCACAAAGAGGGCTGAATCTGCCCCTCCAGAATACTCCATTTGCAGAGGCTAATTTAACAGCTCTATGCAAATTCCCACCCAGCCCAGGATGTATAGGGTGGGCTGGGGCAGGAGGGAATATGGCCAAAGCACAGTTCACTCCAGCTATTCTCTGACAGTGTAATAGCTCATAGAAGGCAGTCAGAGGAGTCCTGGGGCTGTTTTAAATTGTGCTGGGGACTGGGCAGGCCCCTGGCCAGGACCAGAATTAGGGAGGCTCAAAAGTGGTTTAACCAAATTAAGTGCAGTAAAGCAGTACCAAAGATTCTGGCCTCCAATCTTTACAAACCGCTAAGCAAAGTGTTAAATCTAGGGGCTCAGAACAAGCTCTAGCCTCCACCCTGCTCAGTTTGAGATTTCCTTAGTTTTGCTCCCATCAGATGCTGTCATCACAATGTTGTACATCACTTTAAGCCAGGAGAAACTCAGATGGTAATGGACTCCTAATCCACTCCCTGTACATTAGTCACTTAAGAGGGTGGGATGAGACTATTTTGGAATGAAAAAAAATTTAGTTGAAAATATTACTTCTAGAACTTAACACAAAAAAACCCCACAACTCACAAACAATCCATAGTGTCCTACTGTTACTAACATAATTAGCAACTTAAAGTAAGAGGCAGTTTATATTTTTTATGTTTTGACAATCTGAAAATGGCTGGTTTTATAATGATATGTAAAGAATTTCTGCTACACATTTCTAGTCGGACTACACACAAAAATTAGCTTAAATTGCCATCTTTGTTTTTGAGTTGGTAAGAGAGGAGGAATATGAAAGTAACCATACGGGGAGGGATAGCTTGGTGGTTTGAGCATTGGCCTGCTAAACCCACGGTTGTGAGTTCAATCCTTGAGGGGGCTATTTAGGGATCTGAGGCAAAAAATTGGTCCTGTTAGTGAAGGCAGGGGACTAGACACAATGAATTTTCTCCTATCCCTCAGTGATGTATGCTCCAGACACCCTCAACTCTACAGTATGAATTTAGTTAATAGACTGTGCGTATGAGTGTATAGCAGGGAGATAAGGAGAAAGAGGTCTGGCCTATAATTTTTATCCTAACCTTACATTCTAGGCCACCTTTTATTCAATGTCACTCCATCCCGACTTTCTCATTAAATAAATAATTACAGGGACCAGGCCGTTAGGCAGCCTTAGATGAAACTGCAATGTTGCTATGGGATTTGAAAGCCTGACACACGCTGTAGCCCAGAGACTAAGAGTATCACCTCATCAATGTTCCCAGCTGGCCCGAGAAGCAAAAGCCCCTAATATTGCTCTTGAATCCAGGTCTCTAATTGTCATCCACCCAGAGTTCCTTAAAGAAACGCAGCTATTACAAATTAATAGTGGATAAGAAAGACAAAATGGAAACTAGCAACTGTAGCCCAAAATTTTCAGATGACTTTGAATGAACAGGGAATAGCGGTATTTTATAGAAGAAAGAGAGAGAAAGGCCAATCTTTGTGTGTCTTTTCTTAAATACAACTGAAGTCAATGTATTATCACATGCTCACTGGTCATTCAAAATATCTAATTAACAACCTAATAATATTTCATTCCCTAACAGCCATATAAACACATTTTAGGAAAACACTGAAGTTTTCCCAAAGGGTACAATCCTGGCTAATTATCTAATTGCTGTAGATGTTCTTAGTTGACAGAGATGGATTGAAACCATGTTTAAGAATGTTGGAATGCATGATACAGTATCCATATGATAACACATTATGGTGGCAGCCTAATTCTAATCTCTTTAATGAGATTTTTGAGCTAAATACTGTGACTGTTGCGTTCACATTATAAATAAAACTATAACTCTAAGAAATACAGATTAGTATATTAAAGCATCAGGCATTCTGAACAGGGAATAGCGACAATTACTCTTCGATGGTGCAAAGACCAAAGTTTAAAACAAAAAAAGGGTAACAGTCAAACTAACATATGTAAGGACATTCTGAATTTAATTTGTCACATTAACAACAACTCAGGTATCATAGCACATATGGCACGTCACATCTCCAGCAGTTCTAACACTCCCAATAAGAAACACATTTGCATGCACACTGAATGTTTGCATGCTGCAGTTATCCCAATCTACATACCACAAGATTGAATTTAAAAATCCACAAAACAAAGTTTATTTCAAAATAGTAGCTTCAGTAACTGAATTATGCTAGTAAGTGTAACTATATTTTTAGGATTAATTTGTTATCTGCTAATTCATTTATCAAAACAGAGGTCACCTAAGCTACTGTAAAGAGTCACAGGATTTTATTAAAAGAGGTACAAACAACAGACTCCATACATTGGGCCAAATTATGCTATTTGTTCCACCAGTAGAAATGCCGTGTAAGTCTATTACTCTATCACTCCAGATTTACACCAGTATAAATTAGAAAAGGTTCTGGCTCCCTGACTTTATTTCTACTATTTGTGTGTGTATATATATACACACACACACACAGTGGTTAACTGCAAAGAGGTAGCTTCTGTCTGGATGGCCAAAGTAACAAATTATATAATATTTAGATTATATTTAAAAACATCAAAAATAAACTGGTGTAATTTTGTTGCCATGAGGCGGTGGAGGTCAATAAAAAGCAATATTATTACAAATAAAAGTTAGCAGTTGGTGTTACTAATTTTACGCAGATACTATGAGGAGGTTTAGGTTACGGCACAAATATGCCACTAAATTAGACCAAAAATACAGAACAAGCAGGTATATTGTGAAAATATTCTCTCTACCGGTGTAACTTTCTCCATATTAAACTTATTTTATTCTGCTTTTATTATTTACTAGGTAAGCGAAGATATTCAGCAGACGCATTTAATGAGCTGATCTTTCCATCTAAAGCAGTAATGATTTATATATGACTTGTGTTTATTAGTGTTTTCTGGTTCCCTTTCTGCAGGAATATAATAATGAGATTGAAGTATTAAAATACATGGACCTGACTGCTTGCAAAGAGACTAGAATGCTAAATAAACATACTTACATTTTCTGAGATCCAGGGAAAGGAATCTCTGTGATGCATTAGAATCACACACATACATCCCAAATACTGTAATTCGTTTTAATTCACTGAAAAAAAAGTACACATTCACTACAGTCCTATTAAGCCCCATTAATTTAAATGAGGCTAAAAGGGTGATTACCTCGTGGCTGTTCCACCAAGGACTAAAAGCAAACATTCTTCTTAATAAGGGCAAGAGTTGTTAAAATTTACACTGAAGTTCAATTATTTAATTTAAGCCACAACAGGTGAAATTTTTAAAAGTACTACTGGTAATGTCTAAGGCTACATACAGTCTGCTTCACTATCAAGAGTGCAAAGGCAGCCATCTGATTTTAAAAATATTTAAAAAAACCCCAAAGAAACACAATAGACAATCAAATCTACACAGCAAATGAAGTTATTATTTTGGTTCTATAGCTTTCTCTTTGGGAATCACTCGCTGTTAGATTCTATATTTTGTTGTTGCTGATTTAAACAGCATATAACAGTTTTCAGATTAACAGAAAAATGTTAAGCAGGCAATTTGAAGCAAATACTGTAACATCACCCCATGCATATGATCTGTCTTTACCCTCAACAGCAGCAGCAAGCCATAAATGCATTTGCTAGCATTTTTTTTTTTTAAGGAACTCAAATTTGTGGAGGAAAGCCTTACCTTACAAATAAATAACCTGTCCTCACACTTAGCAAAGTCATTTCAACATTCAGGCCTTCAACAGTTTTTTTACAGTAATAAAATGCTTTTTAACTTCCTGTTTATTGAAAAATTAGCACAGCCTTTTCTACATGGCATTTTACCTGCGTTCTACTGCAGTTAAAAGCCAAGACACTGTTTAATCCCTGAGCATGTGTAGGGTGAAAAAAAGAATTAAAATCATGGATATAGATTTAAGGCTATTTTAGTGCAGACTTTTTTGTCCCCTACGGGTGAAATATATCAACAGCCAAGTTCGACTCCCTTAACTAGGCTTCACCGAGTCTGCTGTTTAGATTTTTTTTTTTTTTAAATCTCTCGATTCCAGCAGTTACTAGGCAAAGTTGCTCGACAGACAATGTCTGGCCATCCGCACCTCTCATTACAAATAACCGTATATTCGCTAACAAGTCTAGATTAAAAAAAAAAAAATCACTCACACACAAAGCGAGCAGGCAGCGAAGGGAGGGGGATGGGAGGGGAAGAAGCAAAGCGAGCCTTTATGTCCACACATACATCGACGCCTCTTTAAAGCAATCTCGCAGAGGCAATCTGAACAAAATAGACAGTGAAATCGTTACCTAGAGGCAAGCCCTTGTTTAGTAAATGAGAACTTCCCATTGAGATAGCTGTCCAGTCTCTCTACAAAGAGAACTTCAGTCCAATATCACCAAAAAAAAAATCCTAAGCATATGGCGGCTACTTCTATTTTCCCCCGAAGTAACACACAGACACACACAGACACACACACACAGCCCCAGCGCTGCTGTCTCTGAAAGTGGGAGAGGCACAGCAGGCGGAGCTTAGGACAGACAAAACTAATCTCTTGTTTCCAAGCACGGAAGTGCAATCAAAAGGAAACGGACGGGAGGGAGAAAGCGAAAATAGCTAAGTGCTGCTGTCCCTCTGTCAATTTCAAAACAAAAGCAATTGGGGAACACATTTTCACAGTTGCTTATTAGCAACAGACAGGAAAACACACACACACACACACACACACAGAGGGAACCTGGAATTACTTTTATAGCATAGCAAAACTGAGTTATACTATATATTAGCAACTGAGCTGTTTGCAAAGTTTCACAGCATAACTATATGATGTGTTTTCGCTTTAGACCCATAGAAGACCCATAGAAGTTCTGATTAATGCCTTTTTATATTCTTGCATTTTATTATGCAATTTGGTTGAGGATTTCTCCCCCTCCCCTATACATGAAGGATGATTTTAAAATAAATAATTTCTTATTTTCTAAGGGCCCCACCCTAATGGAAAATAAGAATAAATGTATCTTAGCTCATAGACCCCTTTCAGTGGCTCACACTGTAAATAATTAGGGCCCAGTTCTGCCTTCAGTTACCTTGGGGGACATCAACTGACTGAAATGGGAATGCACCAGTGTGAGGGCAGCATTTTGACAAAAAGTATCTTATGAGCCAAATCCTGCCATTCTTCGCTATCAAGCATATTTCACTAATTCTAAAATGCCCACTTAATCGCTGTGCTTTGCATGTCCCCCTTCTGTGTCTGGTCCACACAGAACATGGGTCTGTTACAGCTGTCATCTGGAGATCCTGGCTCGTCAGCTCAAACTTTATGAATGTATTTTCATGCTGCCCTTGTGAGATGAGGGGCTACTGTCCCCATTTTACAGATGGGGAAGTGAGGCACAGAGAGATTAAAGTAAAAAGTATCCACTAACATTAGTGCTCAATTTGAGACACCTAGCATCTCATTTTTCAGGGTACTTAGCTTTATATAGCACTTTATATGTTCAAAGTACACCTCTCACTGAGTGCTCAGCCATTCTGCAAATCAGACACCAGGGTCTTAAATCTGACAACCAGAAAATTAAGAACACATGATTAGTGACTACCTGTGAAAAGTTTGGTTTAAGTAATTTGAGTGGCATCATATAGGAAATCTGTGGCAAAGGCATGGACAGAATCCCAATTCTCTAAAGCAGCATTCAACTACCTTGATCATGAGACCACCCTTCATTTTTCTGCCGTCCCCTGCCTTCATTCACCACACACCTTCCAGCTTCCACAACAAATAAGACAGGGGTCCAACAGACAACAGTCTCCTTTGCTACACAACACTGGTTCAATCCAAGAGCAGGTGCTTCCTTAGAAATGAATGAGACTGAGGTCCTGTGGGAAAAAAATACTATGTGATCCTATAATTAAAGACTATTATAATGCATACTACATGGGGCTGAATTAAGGCTGCACAGGGAATTTATCTGTTAAAATCTAAGAAGACTCTACTGATCATGTATGAAGTGCTGACACAAAGGCCATCCCACCTGCCAAATTTCCTGCTACATAGCTTTCCAAATAAAAAGTTGTTGGATTTTTTTAACATTGGCAAAACAGAGAAATATTTTCCCCTACTCTTGTTCTCAGAAACTGCTGAACCATTTTGACTGATTTTTTTTTCTTTCAAAAATGCCCAAGGCAGACACCCAGCATGTAAAATTTCAGCCCAAATGGTTAAAGTTTGCCAAAGTTGTAAACAACTGAAAACAGGGTGTTATAATGGGAAGTGTCAGGGGACCTTAACAACAAGTGGTTCTACCAGCCCTGACTTTAATAATAATAATGATGATAGAAGTTAGTGGGGTCTATGAAGCAATGCAGAGGCACAGGGCTTCTGGAAAGATTCTGGAGTATGCACATCTTGGAAGAATCAAATGCATTACTCATGATGAAATAAATCTAGCAGAAACTTTAGTAGCTGGAAATTGCAGAATTCCAGTCCTCAGATGAGGGGAAAACCCCACAAACCTGATGAATTTGACCAGTGCCCTATACATCACATTACATCTATTACAACAACATACATTTATGTAATATTTTCTCCAATATTATGGTTCATAAATTAATCTGCTGTATACATTAGGCAAAGTTTTTTCTATTTTAAATTTTCTTCCCTTGTTAATTAAAGTTTCAAGAAAATATAAAGAACTCCACTAACTTGCAGACACAATAATAAACTCAAAATTAAAACTGTCCAAAATATTCATCATGTCTTCCTTACCACAAAGTTGCAATCAGCAGAATTCATAATTAAAATATACCTAAGCAAGGAAAATGTTACCAATTAAATATTATTTTCTTCATGAAAGAAGCTTAGGAGGAGGATGGAAAACTAAAGATTTTGTAAAGATCTACTGCCTGGCTGGGTCAGCTGACTTGCATAATGCAGTACACACTAAACTGTATGTGGAAGGGATCTATGAAGAATACAATTAACTAGCATAATGGCCGTGCACTTGCAGGCCTAATCATTTACTTGGACCGGAGCTGTAACCATGGATCTATCTGATTCATAAATAGCTACCACCTTTTCTGGAGTCCTTTCCTTTTTTCTGCCTACAAGTCAGAGAGTAGAGAGTCTATTATTTTAATCATTTTACAAACTTTAATTACACTATCAATTTAGCTCAGATTTCAAAATGCTTAATGTTTCAGCCAAGAACAAATGCTAGAAATGGAAAGATTTTCTTTTAACAGAAAGCTCTGACAAATGAAAACTGACCACGGTATCGCTTTCCAAAAATAAACCACCAGGTTTGTATCTGCAGTACATAGAGCACTGTAAACAGGCTTGAGAAACCAGTTTCTGGAGTACTGTGTTTTTTTTCCCCTCTGACAAGTGTGCACGCACACACAAAAAACAGGTTGCAGATTTTACCAACTTAAGGTAACAATCTACATTTTAAGGGTATGGAAAGGAAGAGGAAAATGTGTCAGGATTTGATTGGATTAAAATATAACTTTACTTCTAGTGTTTGTGTTTCTGTGTATATCTATATATATCACACACACACACACACACACACACACACACACACACACTTGCAACTGAGAGTCTGATCCTGCGATTGAAGTCTATTGCAAGCTTCCATTGGCTTCAATAGAAGCAGGATCAGACCATTAATTATCCAAGAACGTTCAACTCTGATCCAGCCTCTGGGTTTCAGTGAGGAAAATTCATTCATTAAGAGGAAGTGAGTTTGCTGTATTTATCTCTGCCTGCTGTGTTATTCCATGTCAGTTGAATTAATCAAAGTTACTCCATCTCCTCCTATGTGATTTAATACTTTTCTGGGATGATCATTATGATATCATTACTGCACCTTTAAACCTTAGGCTCCTGGGTGATTTCCTGCCACTGGGAAAGGGATAAACAAGATTACAGCCCTTTGTGACCACCTTCAATGCTTTGGAATGGTTTCATTGTACTTAGATGCCATGGTAATAGGTATATTAGAAGTACCTAACACAAATAGTCAGAAGTACCTATTAGATAGTTGTCATAGTAATTTACTGTACGTTGGTAATAATAACACAGCAAACCTGATGTCCAGATCATGCTCCTACACACTCGGGGGGCTGGAAACTTTGTGTGGTTCCTTCCACAGAATTTCCTCTGCATTCTTGTGTCCCCATAGAAAAAAGCGAGGGTCCAGCCTCCAAATGCTTTGGATCTCAGGAAACTGTTGGGAGCACAAGTGAAGCACCTAGGCTTCCATAGCAGGCCCTTGCATCTCAGCCCCAACTCCCTGCCAGGTGGTTCCTGTCTCAGGGCATTCTCCAGTGAGGAGGGGAGCTCTACTAACTTTCCTCCTGCAGCACTGGGGGCTGGTGAGAGCTCAGCAGAAATGGATGATATGCATTCTCCAATGAGCCCAATCCCAACTACCTCCCATTTGTCTATCACTAGGGCACAATCTGGGCCTGAGTTATTCATGTGGGGCTTGAAAAATGTATTTCTAGTGGTTAGTTGTTTTATTGATATTTGTGCATGTTAATAAATGGCAGAATAATGAAAATATTGACGCAATATATATCAGTTTACAGCTATAGTAAGTTGCAACATGAAGAGAACATATATTACTGTTGCAACACTAAAATTACAGCATGATTAAGTAAGTACTCTGCAACAATACAAGCAGGCATTGCCAGACAGGTGTATTTATCTGTTACAGGAGTCTCTCTGATTGCCAATATGGTCATGAAGATAACTTGAGGAATAATTAATAGCACAATCAACATCAGAAGTAGAATTAGAATTCAATAATATTTTTACCAGGGAAACATGAGAAACAGATACAGCCAAGACCATTTTCTCAGTGGGGTTGCACAACTGGGCAAATGTTCTAAAGTGGAACTGTTGTTTCAGGGAGGGGAGTGTGGTACAAAATATTATGACAAGGGGAGTGCTCTAAGTGAGGATAAGTTGGCATGAGGAACAGATGGAGTATTCAATAACAGGAGGTTATTAATACTACAGTTTGGTATTCTCTACGCTACTTCACGAAGGGACTCATGCGCTTGCTCTTTTCTTTTTGTTTGTAGGCAGGCTAACAAGTTACATGGATTGTAAGTAATGCTGTAATTTTTCCCACAGAAAAATTTGCCTTTTTATTTCATGGAGGAAAATTTCATATTTCACAGGAAAACATGAGGACCAGATCCTCTGTTGGTGTAAATCAGCATAATTCCGTTGGTTTCAACAGAGCTATGCTGATTTAAACCTTTTGAAGATTAGAACCTAAATTTTGTAGACACATTTTAATGGCCAGCATCAAATAAAGAATAATGTACTAGAAAAGCATCAGGACATACCTGAAAAGAGAAACAAAGACACCTCACCACCTTTTAAGTTATTAGAGCTTTACTTTATTAATAATCATGTTTTTTTTCTGAGGACTTGTGGGGAGCAAGGGTCAGATACTTTTTTTTCTTCTTTCTTTCTCTTTTTTTTTTTGCAGCTGAAACAAGAACCCAGTGTTTTCTTTTCTCTTCTCTTCTCTCTTATATTGGTCTCAGTGGTCTGGTTGTAGGCTCACTATGAGCGAAACCAAGAGCAGACCAGCTGACTCCAAACCGGGCTCCACACCTCTTACCTTGTATACGCTCACTGATCCTTCAATCACAGTTGCATCTCTCAGACTATAATCAGCACATGCCCAGTATATGAGAAATGTCCACAAAATTTAACATTTTCTGTGAAATCTTTGATGATTATAGAAATAGTATTTTGCAGTAGTGCATTCTGATATGGTAGTCCTATGACATTTATTCAATGGTAGATCTATTTAACAACATATTTAACTATATTTCAATACTGAGTGGTGTTGGATTTTCCAGGTCACCAAAATCAGTTTCTTTGGTTCTTAAGAGTCAGCTTTTCTTGCACAATGAGTGCATATGCTGTAGGGGGATAATATATTGTTTAAGAGAAGTATATCTGTTAAGAGTTGTATGTTTCAATTAAGCACTAGACATTCCGCAGGAATAGACCTAATCACAAGGGCATGACCTTGGGGTATTCACAAATTAGAACACACAAATGTGCTTTCTCAGAAGGTAGCTGAAGGAGGAAGTTTTATGTATTGTATTTTAGCAGTGATCCAACATATTGTGTGATTAATTTTAATATGAAGAATGGGGTTCTACAATGTTTTTAGTTTTTGTGATGGGATTTATTTCAGATATTCCTGCCCCATGTTGCACTAACATACAAACTTTCCTTATTCTACTGTATCAGTGCTGGGTATTTCATACAGGCCTCACTTTGCCTCACTATAAAACTTGCACTGTTCAGATGAATTTTAATGTTTCAGTCATTTTAAGACTGTCACAAAATTTTGAAATCATGGAATTTACAATTAACATTTCAATTAAATATCATAACTTTTATGGGTAATAATTCATGACAATACCATGGGGATATCTCATATGCACTTCCTCCAGAAACAGAATGCTGTTGGGTAAAGCAGGGCTCAAATGTAGTCTTGTAAACAAACTAAACTAACTAAAAGGCTTGAAAACATAATATTAATAGAAATTATGTAATGAGATTTTTAAAAATTATTTCAAGCAATTATTTGTGATTCAAGCATTTCCCTAACAGTATTAATCCCAACATTGGGAAAACTGTCCTAATGCAGAAAGTCAGAAAGTAAAACAGGTTATTAATAAAAGTAAAATTGATTGGTCTATTTTCATTGTTCAAGCTGAGTGAAATGCAAAAAAAGTAAAGTAACAGTATAAACGGTGAAAGTTAAAAATATAATTTCAATAATCAAAGATTCTATATGCAATACAAGTTGGACAGTTATTTAAAACTATGATTTTAATATGGCCATGTCTCTTTAAAAATTACATTTCTTCCCCCCTCCCCCCAAAGCCAAAAATCTATTTTCTTGAGATTCCTTGATCTCGAACCTAACCCAATGGAATTTAATGGTTTTCAAGACCTTTCTTACTACACCCATAGGAAATTAGAAGCTGTCCCATTTGGATAATGTGCGCTAACTCTAGTGACATCTAAAGAATAGAAGACAACTTCCTCTGATGGGGAGAGTTTCCAACAGGAGGAAGTTAAGATTTTCTTGTTAACATGAAAGGGGAAGACCACTTGGGGGAGCAATTCTCGAATGGTTCTGGGGATGAATTTGTAAGGGGAAAAATGAAGGAAGAATCAATTACTAAGGCCACTGACTCTTAAAGAGAGTTGTTGGCAATAAGAAAAGTCAATTTAGAGGTCAGATAATATAGAGGGATCTTGGCTAACTATAGAAAAGGAGGCTCAATGAATTCTCAGAAACAGATTAAAATTCCATTTGATTAAGATGAAGTTCAGTTGCCTTAATTTAGTATTGGCAAATCATCCAGGTAATGGAAAATGTGGATTCACTCCCTTCTCAAAGATGCAACAAATATGGCCAAGATCAGTAAATACTCTGGGGACTCTTCTGGAAATATGAATTGCCAATACAGAAATGGAAAAGCTTGTGATGTGCTGGATGAATGAAGAAATGGAGTTATGTTTCCTTTACACCAATAATCACAAAAGACTGTGATGTGACATTAAGTGCATTGCTAGATTAAAGGTCTCAAACCTCAGTCTTGCCCTCTTCATAAAAAAGAGTTAAAAACACAGGGTCAGGATGGGATTAAATCATCCACATTTATTGATTACCATGGAGTAACAGGAATCAATTCACTGGGTAAACTCACCCAAGGGTACAGAGTATATAGCTCCAATCAAGAGGAGTTTGTGAACTATTTCCAAGAAGGCTTGTGTTCTGGTTGATGAAGAAGAGAAGTCATGGCTGAGGGGGAGAAGAAAACTATAGAGCACTGTGATTGGATGACATCCATTGCCCATCTGTTCATAGTGGAACAAGTCCAGACCTGAAGATACAATTGCAGCCTGCCCCATATGACTGAGTCCCTTCTGGACCGGCAAATCTTCTTTGGGACTTGGCATTATTTGAGGCAGAGGAGAAATAGCATTTTCAACTATACCTATGTCCAGAACTGAAGTACCCTATGGAATTTAAACAGTTAAAGGTATTTGTAGCCTAGTGCTATCCCTGGAAGGTTTATATCTGTGAGAGGACCAATTTTTATCCCTCTGCTGACAGAGAAACTGGAGCTTGTTCAAATTTCTATGAATTGCAGAGACAGCAGACTGAGGCTGTTGGTGCCAGCGAAGCCCTTAAAGAAACAGGTTTAGGAATTAAAAGGGAAAAAAAGCCTAGGATGGGCCCACAGTCATGTGGGTCTGACCAGCTGTCCAGTCCAAGATTGAAATCTCATATTAGAAAATTTTGTTATATATAATGAAAGAAAATGATACTTTAACAAAATGAATTGCCACTACATTTACTTCCATAGAGGAAGATTCTGGCATGCTAGCATTGAACAGTAGTTTACTTCTCAAATATGACATCAGTGGGATTACTCAGCACAAGTATGGTTGACAGATCCAGTCCCACACTGATTTGTTTTCAGTGTGTGATTTCTTTTTAAAATGACAACAGTGTAAAACAGATGTTCTTTGTTATAATGTACTCCATATACACAGAAATAGCAAGTAAAATGACAAAGGCACAATGAAAAATTGAACCCATTTGAAGAGACTAAAAAAATCCAGAAGGTTTGTAATGAGCTATAACAACTCTAGAATCTCTACCTCTTTGAATTTAGTTCAGGTTGATAGTAGCTAGGGTGACCAGACAGCAAATGTGAAAAATCGGGACAGGGGGTGGGGGATGGGGTAATAGGAGCCTATATAAGAAAAAAAGACCCAAAAATCAGGACTGTCCCTATAAAAATCAGGACATCTGGTCACCCTAGTAGTAGCAGAAAGAGTTACTATCTAATGGCTGTTCAGGGGCCTATGTGAAATGAGTAAGAGGCCTCAAGGAAGTTCCTATTGGGGTGTGTCTACAACTTTGTTGGTAGTCTCAGCAGAAGCTGAGAACTCAGGGGACCTGGAGGACGAAATTTAGAAATATGTAAGTGGTGCAACTTAGTTTTTCTTATACTAACTTAGACTTCGGCCTACTTATGTCCACTAATACTCTTAAAGTTTAGGGTAACCAAATTCATATGCCAAGGAGCCAGAAGAAGGTAAAAGTTATAGTAGAGTACGAACAGGGCCGACTCCAGCGTTTTTGCCGCCCCAAGCGGCGGGGGGGTGGGGGGGGGAAAGCCGCGATCGGCGGCACTTCGGCGGCAGCTCTACCGCCGCCGCTTCATTCTTCGGCGGCAGGTCCTTCCCTCCGAGAGGGACTGAGGGACCCGCCGCCGAATTGCCGAAGAGCCGGACGTGCCGCCCCTTTCCGTTGGCCTCCCCAAGCCCCTGCTTGCTGCGCTGTGCCTGGAGCCAGCCCTGAGTATGAAATATATCCAACTGAAACTTCAGTTTGACTTTGAGGAGGCAGAATGTAACCCTCTAATATGGAATATACGTATATATGATACTGGGGCTAACTCCTCTACCCTGGTGAAAAGTACTTGGGATTCTTGCTGACCACATCTAATCAAAATCTTGATTTTTCATCTCCTCTAGGAAAATAGCTTCTCCAACAAAACAGTGCCCTTATGACCAACAGCATTTCCAGCAACACAGTACTAACACTAAGTGGCTGCCAACTACTGAATCACCGCACCACTTCCTGAAACACCCTGGGTTTTCTTTGGCATTCTCCTTTTGAAGCACTGACTGATCAAGTCCAACCCAAAACTGAAATAATGATTAGATCACAACCTAAATCTGTATGGATGCAGAATACTGTCTGTGACTTCGCAGCTACTGTTATTAACTCAAATATTACAGTAGACATAGCATTTGTATTTGCAGATTAGGTATATATTTGACACCGTGACATCAGTGTGTTTTGGTTATTTAAAATGACAATGAAACCCATCCAGAGATAATTACATAATTATTTCAAGTACTGTATTTAGTGAGCTACAGTAGAAATGAGTACTGAAATCTGATAGCACAGAAGTGCTTTACTAATTCATATCATTTTTTCTGTGCCTCTTTTAAAAAACTATTCATAGATTATTATACACAAGAGCGAACATAATTTATAAAGAGAATTCTGAATTGCCCACTCCCCTGGGCCTAAATAAATAAATAGGAAAACCACACGGAGGCAAAAATAATAGCAAAAAGCAGCATATGATAAAAGGCCAGTCTACAGTTATAACAGATGAGGAGGTTTAATATTTCACAGATATACATACACACCTATTATTGTCTACATACACACACATTACATAGTGTGTGTATACATATACCAGCATAACACATAAATATACAACATTATGCACACATACACGCCTCGCTCCGCCCCCAGGTATTCATTTAGCTAGTAGTCATGCATTCCAAGGGAAGATATTTTCTTGGGGCATCTATCTTTCCTTTCCTTTCTTTTTTAATAACAGGAACAAGTGAAAGTAGAATCTTGTGTGCCTTTTTACCCACTCATCCCCCGACAGCAGCCTTGATTGCTGAAAAGGAAGCTAAGAGAAATCCTTATTGCTATGCAATGCCTCCAAGAAACAATTACAAACTAAAAGAAAATCAATTTATACAATCATTTACAAGATGATACTGTAACTTTGTGTCCTCCATGTATATTGAAAATGTTAGCTTTGAATTTTTGAATAATGTAATGAAAGAACTAACTAGGCTGCTGTCCTACACAGCCCTACAAACACAGGGATTGACCTTGCCATTCTTACTTAGGTCGAGTAATGTCTTATTATGAAAGTAGGTTTCAGAGTGGTAGCAGTGTTAGTCTGTATCAGCAAAAAGAACGAGGAGTACTTGTGGCACCTTATAGAGAATCGGCGATCACTGATACCAATTTGTTTACTAGTAGTATTTATTGCCAAATACTCTATAGTACTTTGCATTAGACAATAAGTCAGTGCATGAAGCGTATCACTGCAGTATGTTCAGGGCCGGCTCTAGCGTTTTTGCCGCCCCAAGCAGGGAGAAAAAAAAAAAAAAGTCGCAATTGCGATTGGCGGCAATTCGGCGGCAGCTCTAGCGCCGCTTCATTCTATGGCGGCAATTCGGTGGGAGGTCCTTTGCTCCCAGAGGGAGTGATGGCCCCGCCGCCGAATTGCTGCCGAACTGCCGGACGTGCCGCCCCCCTCTTCATTGGCCGCCCCAGGCACCTGCTTGCTATGCTGGTGCCGGCCCTGAGTATGTTAAAAGTAAGGAACACTTTTTTTATCTTAACTTTATTACTGTTTAAACTCTATAAGGGCCTGTCTTCACAAAGCAAAGAAACAGCTGCAGGGATACTGATTTCATGAAGTTATTTGCTGAGTGGTTGTCCTTGCAGTGGTTTAGCTCATCTACACAGCAACACCATATTTGACAGAACTGTTTTGTTGCATCCACAGGCAGTGTACCTTATAATCACTGCTGTACGAGTGCCTTCTGGACTCGTGAAACTGCTGTCTCATAATGCCCAGTACTGTTGGTGATAACAGGAACTTTGGAGCATTTTTCAAAAATTAGGCACTGCAGTGTGGGATGGATTTTGAAGAGTTTGTGGAACTGGAGCAACACTTGTGGTTTCCTATACACACTGGGGGGAAAAAAACACTAGAGAGTGCACCATTCAGCAAGACCTAGGCTAAAGACTCGACTCCAGGTGTTGCAAAACTAACACTTGCAAAATGCCTGAAACAACTATTGTTTGTGGATGCAAGGTTTTGTACAAGTATTGCAAGATGAAAGTGTTCCAAACAATGGTTTCTTATAACAGTTTTCCGCTTAGTGAAGAGAGCTCTCAATAGAAATTTAATACTAGAGTTGAAATCTAATATTCTAAATATACCTAATGTCTGGCCTGCTGTAAACAAAAAGCTGTAAAATAAATACCAAAAATAGTAATATGCCCTTTAAAATTAATTTAAAATCAAGGAATGGTCTTAACTTCTAAATACAGGTGTAATGACTGAACCATGCTATTTATCTTCCTGCTTACATTTTCTTCATTTACTTCATCACTATAGACCTGATCTATTTTAATATACATGCTGTCTATAAAGCAATAGAGTATATATTACTTTCTACTTGATCACTATAGGGCTGTATCCATTTGAAATGTTGCATGGCAGGTCATAAATATACATTATTAAAACAATTAGTATCAGTGGCACTAATGCCACTAACACAGTAGTGAGCAAGTCAGTATTTGAAAGATTTTACTTTAACAACCTGTTCTACAAAACATCTTAGAACTCATTAGCTTTTACCTCTAATACCGTTCCTTTCCTACCCCAAATTCTGAGGTGCTATCCTGGCCCTATGTACTCCTCAGTCCAGAAGAACTGAATACCTATTGATTTGAGAATCACTTTGTCAATTTGTATTAGTTTGTACACCAAACTGCGGGATCACAGAAAATGCTTGTACAGCATGATAGGAGCAGCAAAGTTCAGGCAACCAGACGTGCATGCATAAAAAGGAAATACTAGTTTGTCTTTGGGAACAGGTTTGTAATGTTTTTAATTAAAATGATTTGATATGCATGTTACACATTGTGAATAGTACAAGGTACCTTACAGATATAATGGCTACCTTATAGATAAGTGTAATTTGGTTGCATTTTTGGTAGACAATATAATCTACTGAATCATAATAATAAATAAATGTATGTAACTAACATATACATGACTATATTAGCTCTTTCTGCAATGCAGTAGGAGACCTGGAAACAAGAGAGAACAGTTTGAATATGCTTGTACTGTGCTGATCTCTAACTAAAGTGGCTTCTGAGACCTATGACCCAGAAAGGTTAAAGTTTATGTCTTTCCCAGAGGCTGCACCTACATGATTAACATTACAGAGCAACCTACATCAGAAAGAACTATAACAAGAGAAGACTAAGCAATAATTCATGGAGATAATAAATGGTTTGTATAAGAAAAAAAACCGATTCATTTCAAATAGAGTAGTTTGATCAATTTACCTTTTATGTTTGCTCCACAACTCTCTTCTCCATTTTTTTAGTGGTTTGAGAAGAAAAAGGAGGATTTTTTTTTTTTTTTTGGCATATGTGTGCGCACTCTTTTAAAATCTAAACCAGAGCCAAGGACTTTCAATCTAGTCCTGAACCTCTCCCGAAAAGAGATTTCCAATTGTGCTGAAATGTATGGAGGTTTTGTGATGTGGACAGATGTCTACCAGGCACTAGGTTGAGGTCAGCTAACTCATCTCATTTATGACCCAAGTCTGATTTGAGTCTGGTCTCCAGACACTAAAGGTCTGGGCAATTACCCTCTGCCTCACCTAACTCCTTAATTGCTTTCTCTTTAAAAAAATTGAAAGGGGAAAAATACAAATAAATCATTTGCTTCACACAAAATTACCCGGAATGTTTTCCTAATCAACACACACTTCTGCAACACAGGGCTGACATGATGCTCATAGAACAGAGATATTTTTGGTGATTCATCAGAATTATTTCTCCCAATATATTCTCTGGGTTTTGCATGTAATCTGACACTTAAAAGGTAATTGTCTATTATTTCCCAAACATCTAGCCACAAAGATATCAAGTATTCATACATAAAACACATTCCAAAAGCAATTTTACTATATTAATTGAGTTAAACTGCTGTAAGTTGTATATATTTTATATAAACTATATTCTCAATAAATATTTTTCAACTACTTATTTCTTTAAACATCCAAAGTTAGATGCCATTCTGATCTGATATCATTTATACTGCTAGAGGAAAAGATAAAATTGGGTCCAGCAAAGCTGGAGGCAAAATACTACAATGGATGACAAATATTCCTGGTGTATACATCAGTGGAACAACTGACTCCTAAGGGCACGGACTACACACTGCTGGACACAGAATGGATTCAGAGGAGACTCCATATTCCTTTGTTAGAATCAGTTCATGTAAGATCTGCAACATTCAACCAGCACATTTTACAACCATAGCTATCTGCCCTATTCTCCCCTCACCACTCCCCCCCCCCAAAAAAAATAAAACCTGCCAAAGATGCATGAGTGAAATGTTTGCACAATGTGGCTATTTTTTTAAAAATACCAGTTTAAGCTGCTGTATTGATTTTGAATACTAAATTTTCTGAATCTTTTCCCTTTTGGTGTGCTGCAGGGTAGTCTAAATTTCTACATATCTCAATCCACTGTTTTGTCACCAATGTTTCCTTTCAGTTCTAAAAAAAAAAAAAGGTTTTGGACAGGCTCATTAGTAGCTTCCATTTGCCCTGTGGAAAAATCAGGAAAATGTGTCACTGTGCATTATTGTATTGTCTCCATAGATCAAGATTTCTCTTAGTACTTTTAAAATTCCACTAACGGGAACAATTGCTTTGAGCATTTGCTACTTTGCCTGGTATACTGTAATCAAGTAGGACACTAGAATGAACTAATATTAACATGGTGTATTTCACATTGTTTTTTTTTTCTTTTCTTACTATGACTGGGGAAAGAAACGCACTGAACAATTTTTAAGAACAAAATTACATATTACACACAGCATATAGATAACACTAGAGGGAACTGTAAGAGGTAAGGCTATGCAAGCATCAAGGGATTTAGTTATCATCAAGGTAACTACGAAAAGGAATTACAAGTGGCTTGTGGTATCCGAAGTCTAAGATAGAGCTTTAGATTACAGTTCTCCCGCACTGTATTCTTACACACTGAATAAGAATAAACTACAATTCCATAGTCTGTTTACTGTATATACAATTGTTTATTTCCAGTGTAGAAGGACTGCTTTATGCAGAAAATGAGAAAAATCACAATTTAGGATTTTTTTGAGAGAGAGAGAGAGAGAGAGAGAGTGTTCACGCCAAACACCGCCAGATAGAATTAGGAAAAAACTTTCTGCACGGGCAGGTTAGTCAGAAGTGCCCACTAAACTCTTTCTTGCACCTGCCTCTGAAATATCTGATACTGGTCAGCGTCAAAGACAGGCTACTGGCCTAGATGGGCCACTGGTCAGATTTGGTGTGCAAACTCCTGGTTCCTAAATTCCTTCCTTCGTAGATAGATGAAATGTAGAAGTTTTTCAGCTGCAATGTGAGTTCCGGTTCTGCAGGTGTCCAAACAAACCCAAGTATCTTGGTATTTTATTTGCATTTATATCTGTCAAGGACTTTTGTTGCTTCAGGGAACCACTTATGGAGTTCAAAGTAATACGAATACTTGTATTTGGTATTCCAAAGTAGTCAAACCTGGACATTATCAATGAGTTGATCATCATGGCCTGGTCTGCATGCTGCTGAGCCTCAGGAGGAAGTTCTGGTAACCATTTCTTATGGGTATGTAGAAGATGTGATGAATCCAGAAGGATTTTAGAGATACATACCATCTTGCCAATTGGGGTACAGATGGTTTCAGTTGAGGGTGATGATATGCTGTTAGTTAATTCTTCAAATGCCAACATCATTGTCATTTTGCTTGGGTTTAGCTCCGCCATCTTTCCTTCATCCAAATTATCCTCTTACTTATGCACTGGAAAACACCTGGGAGCTTGTGCAGCTTTTATTGGATGTTTAGAACTAGGTATTTTCCATCCATTTCTGGCATTTAATTTCTGACATTGATGTTAATGACACCTCACGATCTCCTCCTCTGGATATGCATCAGGGTTGAATAGGATTGGGAGGGGGAAAGGAGATGCTGGAGAGCTCTATTGGTGAAAGCTCTTGGGATGGAGATAAGACTGCTCATCATTAGGAGAAAAGGGTAATATTGTGGAACTCAGGAGACCTGTGTTCAGCTCCTGCCTCTGACATAGTTTTTCACTGTAACCTTAGGTAAATCACATGAATTCTCTGTGCCTTGGTTCCCCACCTGTAAAATGAGAATAACATTTCCTGACCTCAAAGGCGTGTTTGTTGAGAAAGTAAATTCATAGAATATTGGGGAGATGCACAGGTAGGGCAGTGATACAGCTCATAATACCTAGATAGATTATCACTATGCTCTAGGAACTCTCTGAAAGGAAGGACTAAAGCCAGTTCCGTACACTTCCATTCATCCCTGCTAGGTAGCCTAGGTGAGTCAGTAGCACTGCATGTCTCCTTTTCTGAAAAATGTATGCAAAGCTTGGATCTAAAGAACATCACCTCTCCCATGAGAGAAATCTTCTAAGGGTATTTGGGGGTGAGAGGGGCAGACTGTGTACCTTTGATAGGGTTTCCTTCTTCTTCCTCCCTGTCTGGTGAATTTTTAGTAGTCCAGCAGGTCTTCCATTTATTCCATGTCTTTTACTACTGTGAAGTCCCATAGATTTGCAAGCATACAAGACTAACACCCGCCTTAATGGAATTACTACGTTTTGGAAACATCAGCTAGAGCAGCCTCATGTATCCAAAAACTTATGGCTCTTGTAGCAGACTCACGGATGAGTTCCATATGGGTAAAATAACCCGTTTTTATATTACAAGAACTAGTAGATAAATCTGGGCATAAGGGAAACAATTTCTAAAGGTCTAGGTTTGGGAGCTAAAACATTCTCTTCTCACTGTGTACTTTGGTCCAGATCCTGCACATAGGTGACTTTATGCACTGAAAATGGTCTCGTAAGTCAAGGATCAGGCCCTCTGTTTCTTCCTACTATTCTTGGTTTGTCACTTCATAAGCGCTAAAACGACTCCACGTTTAGCACATATCCCCTCTCTCAACCTTCTACAAAAACATTCCTTTCATGAATCCTTCTTATGTTAAACTCAACTCCAAAACAGCCTCCCCAACTTCTCACAGTTGAACTGTTTACTCCTATGAACTGAATATTGGAATTTGATGATTACTTCCTGGGGGCAAGGAACTTATGTTTTTGTGATCTGCAAAGTGCTGTGTGCACTAACAGTGCTGTATGTTTAATACTGTAGTTATGAGACATGGAGCAAGACACAAATGATGGGTTGGTCCACAGTCATTCACAATCAATTCTACTTATGATGAAAACAGCAGTTTTTTGTATTCTGTATTTTAGTGGGCTGTATTTTGTAGGCTAGAAAATAAACATTTATTCTTTAAGGATCAAACCCCGAGCCCATTGAATTCAATAGAAGTTTTGCCATTAACTTCAGTGCAAATAGGGCTTGGCCCTGACATATAAACATAGAAAATCTGCTGTGAAATTTTGAAATTATTTACTGTTTAAAATAACAATAATTAATTCAAGCTAACTTCAGCTTCTCAGATGTGAATAAAAAGATGTAAGAACAGCCTACAGAAAATAAAACAAAAATCATTATTATCCAGACAAGTTTTTTTCAGTCTTTAAAAATTAAGAGACTAAGGGGATTTTAATTAAGCATGTAATAAATAGGAATGCACAGCATAGGTCTGTGTGCCAAAATGAACTCTAATTCACTGTTGCATTAGAAGGTTGAAAGATTTTCAGTAACATAAATCCATATTTTATTAACATGCTTTTAGGAGCAGAGTGGCAGCTGTGCAGACCTAAAATTGGGTGCAGCCGGGGGTGAAAGTAACTTAAAGGACTTACCGGTACGCCGGAGTCCTGAGCGGGGGTGTGGCCTCAACCGGAAGAGGCGTGGCCTCAACCGGAAGAGGCGGGCCCTTTAGATCCCCGCCCGAGCCTGGCTGCTGGAGCTCCGGTGGCGCTTTAAAGGGCCCGGGACTCCCCACAGCGGCTGGAGCCCTGGGCCCTTTAAATCACCGCCGCGGAAGCCGGTCCAGTCCGGCACTCCGTACTGGCTCTTGCCGGTACGCCGTACCGGCTTACTTTCACCTCTGGGTGCAGCACACATGCAGCTTCACAGACCAGCATAGAGGGAGGATGGGATCATAGTTCTGACCCTTCCTCACCCTCTCTGGGGAAACCAGCACCAGCACTAGCCTAGAGCAGTCATCCTGCTCAGAAAGTGTAAAGACCTTTTGCATGCATTTACAAGGAGGAGTGGAGGCTCCTCGCACCTCTCCCACTTTGTCACATGGGCTGAGCACAGTCAGGCCTCTTCATCTTGTTTCACATTTTACCAGTTAAAATTAACCCAATGCCAGTTAAATTTGATGACTGTTAAAGAAGCTCAGTGGATTTATTTGGCTAAGAAAACAAGTTCTTCATTAGCTGCGTTTACATCCCCGCCCTACAACATATTCAGATTAAGGAGTTACTTTTAACAGTTATCCATGCTTAATACTTCAGAGATGCAAGGTTAACCACTTCTCATTAGCACAAAGGTGGTACAGATGCTTTCTTGGTCTTCTCTTGACTGGAGATTGATCTAGGGATCTGACTAATAATGTACCATATTCAGATGTGACTTACAAATTCAGTCTTTCAGAAGGAATTTGGAATGACTCACAAATATAGATTTTGGACAGCCCCCCAAAAATCTTAAAACTACTGTTTATTAGTGCATAACTAGATTTTTGTGCTGAATATCATGAGTAATCACATATGCTTTAATTTCTTAGTGTTAATTAAACTGGTACCATGCTAAAACAATCTATTCTGATTTGACCATATTTATTGATATATTGCATCTTTCTAAATCTCACTTTTGTAATGAAAGCTATTACTTACATGAGGGACCAGGTCCTCAACTGATGTAAATGTGCCCATTTACATTAGCTGCAAAGTTATCCCTACGTATTTGCATATAAGCCAAAATTGATGCCAAAGCAAGGCTACTTTGGGTGGAAGTATGAGAAGGATCCCATTATATGCAAGTTAAAGAGAAGACCACCAGTCCTACTCCAGCTCATGACAAACCAGCTACTCATACTTGTTCTTCAAAGCTTTTTGAAATGTTGGAAAAGGTTAGTATAAAAGGTAAAACTATTCTCACATAACTTTAACTTCTATGACCAGCATATATTAGCAAATCTATTGACTGATCTCTCTGACCTTCGTAACAGCACAGATATTATATGTTCTGTGACAGACCCAGACCAGTGGGGTACAGGAGTCTGGTAGAGGGCAAATATACTGGTCACTGGATGAGTAGTTTTCTGTTCCCTGAGTGACCAGAGCAGGGGCTGCACTAGAGTAATCAGGAACCTGCTAGAACCAGTTAAGGCAGGCAGGCTAATTAGGACACCTGGAGTCAATTAAGAAGAAGCTGCTAGAATCAATTAAGGCAGGCTAATCAGGGCACCTGGGTTTTAAAAAGGAGCTCACTTCAGTTTGTGGTGCGAGTGTGAGGAGCTGGGAGCAAGAGGCGCAAGGAGCTGAGAGTGAGAGGGTGTGCTGCTGGAGGACTGAGGAGCACAAGCATTATCAGACACCAGGAGGAAGGTCCTGTGGTGAGAATAAAGAAGGTGTTTGGAGGAGGCCATGGGGAAGTAGCCCAGGGAGTTGTAGCTGTCATGCAGCTGTTACAGGAGGCACTATAGACAGCTGCAGTCCACAGGGCCCTGGGCTGGAACCCGGAGTAGAGGGCGGGCCCGGGTTCCCCCCAAACCTCCCAATTGACCTGGACTGTGGGTTCTTCCAGAGGGGAAGGTCTCTGGGCTGTTCCCCAACCCACATGGTGAATCTCTGCGGCAAGAAAATCCACCAATAAGCGCAGGACCCACCAAGATAGAGGAGGAACTTTGTCACAGTTCACAGAGATTAATTCTTCACCAGTGTGAACATGGAAAATTGTATAAAGATTGGGAGTGTGGATTTTCTCTGATGTATGCTCATTGAGGGAGAGGGGGTGGCCTACTTCAATCTTGAGCTGGTGAGTGCAGAAGACGGGGTGGGATGAACAGGGCAGTCTGTAGGCAGGTCATTGTTTTTATGAAGTGCTTATGTTAGAATTAGTGTTGATGATTTACATGGCATTCATACACGAGTGCATGCAGTAATCAATATATGCTGTATAGAGATGCCTTAAATTCAATGACTTTCAAGCCATGTTTTTCAATAAATAATCTACTGTTTTTCAAAATGTGTAATGTGACTTGTTTCCTAGATTTATGTATCTGATTAAATATTATACCAAAAATTGATTGCTCATATGTCTCTCACAATGAAAACTCATTTTGTCTTGCATCTTTCATTGCTAACCTTCATACATCATAACCTTTCATTTACTAAAGATCAAGTAACTAATTAAAAAATTGGATGCTCACAGATTTTTTTCACAAGTTCTGTATTTCTAGCCTGTTGGAAAACATGGGCAATTTTAGTCTAGTGATCTATTTCTAGATTTCATACAGAAAAAGAAAAAGGTTATTGTTACAAGATGTACTTTAGCGAAGTTTATAAACATCTACTGCCGTGCTTTGAGGAAAGGATGTTAGAGCCTATCCAAAGAGAAATTATGGCTAGTAAGAAGCGTGTTGGTGTCCAAAAACCAACTGGATAGCTGTTTAGGTCTCTTTTTAAAATCGGTTACCCTATATTTAACAATACAATTTAACCATTTTGTTACAGATATTCACATAGCAATATCTGTTGTGATTCTTCCATACATGACACAATCTGGTAGACATACAGAATTTAGCAGTATTTCCTAAAGCATCTCTATTAGCAAGTATGGAAATATCATGATTCACTGGTATATTTTCAAAAAAGCACTTTTTGGAAAGCTTCATTATATACTGATTCACATACATGACATATTTTGCTCAACACCTGTACAGATACAACGAGAAAGTACATTGCACTTTAAAACTTGCTCCACGGAAGCCTTCTTTTTCATGTTAAACAATCATTTTTAAACCAAGGGTGTGCAGCATTATGTACGTAACCTTATATTGGAAAACTTAAGTGGAAGTCTGAAGTGTGATTATATAGTTTAAACAATTCAATATTCCTATAAAATGAAGATCAGTTTAAATTATGCTAATAGTCATTAACATAGCTGACATCTTAATAGAGATCAATTTTAATCAGTTTAAATAAGAATGTAACTCATGTATTGCATTTTATCTGGCATTAAATAAAAACTAAAAACTATTACAAATGAAAAATGTGGCTGTGTGATTATCAAATGTTTTCACACAAATAATGTCTGGAAGTGTTAAAGTAGAGATGGCATAGTTATAACTGTGATGGCACTTTCATTCCTAATCCCTATTTTTAGATATAATAGAATTAAAAAATAATTGTTTTGTATTAAATGTGTTTGCACTTTATCTTCTCAGTCCCCACGGATCAAACTGCAGTTCTGTCACCTAAAAGAAGAGAGGATCTAGGTAGGTTCCAGTATAGGGTTCTGAATGGAAGAAGAAACAAAGACCAGAATGGCACTAAATCTGGGGTATTTTTAAATTTGCAATTAGCATATCTATAAGTTGTCAGGATGGATGGCTCTGTTATTTAAGCTTCTGTCTCTTTTACATGAAAAGGATAAAAGTGTGACTTTGCCATTTAAAATTGTAATGAAGTGCTTTTAAAGGTGTTACCTAAAATCATTAGGAAAGCAAAAAAGGATGCTAAGAGATATGAATGTATGATCTTTGTTTTATCCATCCTGAACCACAATAAAAGGATTCATTTGAAGTGGGCACCAAGGTTGCTATAATTTTGGAAAGACAGAATTTTACTATAAACCAATAGAAGAAAAAATATATAATTATTTTAACTTTCCACAGGACAGAAGATGTTTAATCAGGAACTTCTTATATATGTTGTTTCAAAGTTAGTAAGATGATCCCCTGATGTACATTTAAAGTAACTTCAAAGGATAAAATGGATTAATTAAATGCTAATATGTACTTTGACATTTATTGCAAAAAGATGCACCTGGGAGAGAGAGAGAGAGAGAAAAAAAATCTCCCTACTTCAAGGAACCCATCCCTAGGTTACACTTCTGATAGGCAGGAGATGCAAGAAATCAGTTTAAGTGATGGAGTTAATCAGGTAACTTTTTCTCTTTGAAATAAGCCTCAGAGCCAGTTATGAGGGTCTAACTGTGGATTCCTGTTAAAGCATGTATGTTTCTAACTATATTTATTTAATGCTTTCTCTCTATTCTGCAATTTGCCAATATCTCTGATTTCTTTATTTACAGCACCTGCCTGTAGGTTGAGGCATTGTTATACAATTAAAAGACACAGACATCTAGACAAAAACTCTACACAATAAGGGTAGACATAATGGTCTACCCATCATCAACATAAATATAAATTAAAAACAATAGCACAAACGCACACTAAACTCCTCCACTCCTCCTCTAAAAGCTCGAGAAAAGAAGATGAGCTTTAAAGCATAGCCTGGATTTGTTAATCTTTAGGGTTTGTCAGACCAGGGAAGGGAGCAAGTTCCAGAGTCCAGGGCAATGCCCTGTTGCTAGCTAGCCTTTTCCCCTTTCATACCAGAAGTCTATTAGCTCACCTGGTTACAGCTGCCGATATCACCGGGAAAGACAGGCAATATCTCATGTAAATATAGCCTGAACAATTTAGGGCTTTATAGGTTAACATATATATGGTTATATTTAAGCTAAACTGAAATAATATAACTTAGGGAACCCAACTCTATATTTCCACACTTTCTCCCATTCCTTTTAAAAATGTAACCTTAACTTTGAAGTGTTATCCTGAAGTAGAGAAAGCAGAAAAAGGCTTTAGATACATAAACATCATCATCAAATGCACATAACCTACTGAGGACTGTTGTGCCAGCCAGAGTGACCATGGTTGATGGCATCATACCAGGCATTGTAGAGTGAAGTTCCCATATCTGGCTCAATTCTGCAAATCCATGAATCTCTGTGGCAGCCCCAGAGGTGATGCCAGGCAAGATTAGGGACCGACAGGAATGAGATTGGCTTGTAGTTGCCACACTCAATGTGAGATCCTTTACCTTTACACTGATGCCATCTTTCCATTCTGTTGGTTCTCTGCCAAATGCCCACACTTTTAAAAACATTTAATGCAGGCCAATGCTCACTGGTTCCAAGGCACCTGTAAGCAGCTCAGATGCAATACCATCAGGTCTAGCAGCATGTCGATTCAGTATCTTTTGGATGGCCTTTCATACATCCTCGAGTGATGGAGGCTCAGTGATTGTCCCTGGGTCTGCAACTGTACAGTTTGCCAGGTCGTGTAGCTATGGACAGTCATCATCAGATGCATGGTTCAGCATGCTTTCATCATGTGCTTTCCATCTGTACAGGACCTCATCCATTAATGAGCAGGGAGAGTCGTCTGGTTTCATGATGGGAAAGGCTGTTTATGGTCGCCCATCAGGCATGTCGTAGCTCTGTAGGCAAGATGTAGATTGTTGTGCTTTAGGCCATCATCTGCTTTGATGGCTAAGGAATTTATGTAAATCTCAGAGTCACATTTTGCCATTGCCTGGAAAATGTCTTTCAACCATTTACGTTGTTGGACATTTTCTGCTTGCATACTTCTGCCTTTTTTGGTAATACAGCAAAGGCCTCTTCAGAAAGTCAAGGTTTGTTGCATGAGCTGATTGGTTCAGTGGCAGTGTGTAATATAGTATTACATATACCACTGTACAATTTCCACGTCGTCTGACAGGGTACTGAGGGCACATATGTAATCTTTGATGGCCGGTGTGTATTTCATAGCTTTAACAGGATCCTTTGAAAGACGCTGGGCATTTTACTGTTGGTGGACATCTGGCTTGCAAAGAGTTGGAAGATGCAGTGAGAGCTGAGTGACAACTAGTCTATGGTCTGAATTTGTTGATGCTTCTGCACTGCGAAAGACACAATGAGATTTCACTGTGCAATGATTTCTGATGAGAATGTGCTCAATTTCTTCCATGGCATGTCCACTGTTTGAAACCCAGGTTGTGTGATGGTTATTGAGGACCCCATAATAGACAAACCCTTGGCAGCACACAAGGTCAGAAGCCAAGTGTCACTGTTATTTGGGGAATCCAAACCAAAAGGACCTATCATACCTTGTTCGATCACTGTCAGCCACAGCATTGACATTTCAGAGCACTAGCAGCATGTCATGTGGCACTGACTAGATTTTTGCTGCTACCTGGTGATAGAATAAATCCTTTTCCACAGATGATGGATCTTCTGTTGGCACGTAAGCCACAACAGATGAGTGGAAGCTGAGCATAAAGTGTGAGGCGATAAGGTTCCATGTGGGTAAGATCTGTGCTAGAAATTGTCCAATAACCAGTGTAACACCCTGAAGTCTGGATGACCAGAGTGGAGGAAGGTTGCTCCTTCCACAGTGACTTAATCACTTTGTGTCTCGCAAGCCTCGGTGATGCCAGCAGTTACCATCTTGTTGCAGGGGAGTTCTTTGAGAAAGGCTGTCTTGTATCCAGTGCCATTTCGGACTAACACATTCCACACAACACAGAACACACTTCTGAGGTCTGGTTTGGACTTCCTGTGAGTTGGGGCTATGAAAGCTGCACCTTCCCTGAGGGAGTTTGGGGTCATGCCTATCATATCCCACCCTTAAAGCAAAATTCTCTCTCAAGACTAGGATTACAAAAAACAGAGGAATGAGTTCTATGCAACCACAGAGCAATATGAGAAAATATACCCTTAGATGTTCAAGGAGATCCAGTAAACTGTCTGATTTTGAACCAAGAAATTTCTTCATATAGAAGCCCATTTCATGTTGAAATTGAAGAAATCTTTGTGTTACTAAAAAAAAAAAAATCAATCTCATTCAATAAGAAGCTACTATTTACTTGTGCTTGGGGTTAAAACATATAAGGAATTCAGATCTCCAGAAAGTAAATGTTTTTCCTTTTGTTGAGTAATTGAGGTACTCTGATGTTGAAAATGAGATTTTAAGCTTCTGATAGGTCTTTCTGATATTATTGTTATATTATCATCAATTCATTGTATTGCAGTTGAGCCTCAAGACCCAATTATGATCAGACCCCATTGTGCTAGTAGTGTGATCAAACACAAGAGGATATTGGCCCTCCCTGTCTCAAAGAGCTTACAATTTAAAAAGCCAAGATACACAAAGAGAGAGAAAGAATGAAACATACAAACAAAATGATCATGTGATAATAGACATATCTAATTAGTTCATGGTATGGGTTTTTTATTTTGTTTGTTTTAATATAATTGCACCTCAGCTTACCCTTCTACTTAGCCATTATTATTTCTTTTGTTTTAAAAAAATATTCTGCCTCTTCTCCCTTCCCTCTTTCAAATGACCTGTCTCTTCAAGGGTACCCTAAGCAAAAGTTCCCTCTAACGTCATTTCCCCTTAGCTCTTCCCTCCCCACAAACTGAATCAAAAACATCCAACCTATCAGAATAATGGAAGAGAAAACTGACAATGAAGACCTCTAAGCTTCTGCAAGTCCCACTTCAACAGGTTCCCTTGGGGAGGGTGCACTGAACCCATCAACCTCTACAGCTACTGTGTTCCCCTATAAAGTGCACCTCCAGCATGTCCCATATGGTCACTCTGTCCTCCCAATTTCCTAGGAAGTATGTTGCCACGGCATTACCCCAGCTGGGATGAAGGGCTACTCTATACTCCTAAAGACTAAAGAGTCTTCATGACCACCTCTTCCATTATCCTAAGTCACCTGATTCTGCTATCACATTTTCCAGGCCACCCTGCCCCCATAATATTCCACATGGACTAATGCATATTAACATTATCTAAATATCATTATTAACATTGCCTAGATATTTGAGCTATATATTTACACATTACAGGGTTCTAAATTAACTGTAACAACCCCGGAAAGGAACCTGGGTGTCATTATAGTCAGCTCAATGAATACATCTGTTAAATATGCAAATACAGTAAAAAAAGCAAACACTATGATAGGATGCATAAGGAATAGGATAAAGAATAATACAGAAAATATTATACAAATTAACTGTACACTCTAATGTGGAAGAAATGTGCTGTACTGATCACCCTATGTCAAAAAGGATATTGCAGAATTGGTAGGGGATCAGAGAAAGGTAAAAGAATAATTAGGGGAGTGGAAAAACTCTCATGAAGAGAAACTGAAAAGATTCAGAATGTTTATCGTAAAAAAGTATAAGAGGGGACATGATAAAAGTATGTAAAATAATGAATGGTATCAAGAAGGTAGATTAGGAGCTTCTGTTCTCCATGTTTCACAACACAAAAACAAGAGGACATTCAATCAAACTGAAAGGCAGCAAATTCAAAACTGATCAAAGGCAATTCATACTCCTAGACTGTATAACCCATTGTCCCAGGATGTTGTTGAGACAGATAACTTAGTAAGATTCAAAGAGTAATTAGATGTTTATATGGATAACAAGAGTGTCCAGAGATGTAACAGTTCATTATTAAGTATTATTATTATTTGTACTGTGGTAGCACCTTGTTGCAGCCATGGACTAGTACCTTACTGTGTTAGGAGTTGAGCAGACAGACCAAAAAAAGATCCCGGTCTCAGAGAATTTACAATCTAAATAGTTAATGCAAAAATAAATGAATAAAAGAAAATAAATAGTTTTGATGGGATAAAAACCTCATGCTTCAACCAATCTCTAGGGATTAGGATGAGACCTTCATGGGACAGATTATTCTACAATTGCCTACTGCAGGATTTTCCTTTGAAGCATCTGGTGCTACCCACTGTCGGAGACAGGATACTGGATCAAATGGACCATAAGTCTGATCTAGACTGGCAATACCTATGTTCCTATGTTAGCAAAGTTATCTGCTTTTATGACAGAGCATGCTTTGTGGAATAGACAGACACAGAATAGACATACCAATCCTGGAATTATCATTCCAAAAGGAAATAACACTGCACAGTGGATAAAGTGAGACAGAAAGTTAGTTTTAAATAAATGCAATGTTTAGGTAATAAAAAATACAAATTCAATCAATGCAGAGTGGCCCATCCCCAAGGATGTTTAAATAGGTATTTTATCATTGTCATAGAAAGCAGAAGCATTGCATTTTAATTGCTAATTGCTATCACCAGATAAAGCACTTTTTCCAATAACTGAAAGCACAAGTGTAATGATTAAAATATACTTAATCTCACTAAGTACCAAATGCATTCAAATATACTGAAGTAATTTTTATTTCTAAACAATTTACTAAAGATATTGGTAAAGGGCAATATCTGAGTAATCCATACTTTATGCTGTATGTCAGAGGTGGGCAAACTATGGCCCACGGGCCACATCTGGCCCGCAGGACCATCCTGCCCGGCCCTTGAGCTCCCAGCTGGGGAGGCTAGCCCCCGGCCCCTCCCCCACAGCCTCAGCTCACCGTGCCGCCAGCGCTCTGGGCAGCAGGACTGCAAGCTTCTACCGGGCAGCACAGCGGTGTGGCTGGCTCTGGCCGGGTGGCATGGCTGGCAGTCCTGATGCTCTGAGTGGCATGATAAAGGGGCGGGGAGCGAGGGGGTTGGATAAGGGGCAGAGGGTCCTGGGGGGCAGTCAGGGGACGGGGAACAGGGGGGGTTGGATAGGCGTGGGAGTCCCTGAGGGCCTGTCAGGGGGCGGGGATGTGGATAGGGGTCGGGGCAGTCGGGACAGGGGGGTTCAATAGGGGGTAGGGTCCCAGGGGTGCAGTTAGGGATGGGGGGTTCCAGGAAGGGGCGGTCAGGGGACAAGGAGCGGGGGGGGGAGTCAGAGGTTCTGAGGGGGGCAGTCAGGGGGCGGAAGGCAGAGGGGGCAGGGGCCAGGCTGTTTGGGGAGGCACAGCCTTCCCTACCCAGCCCTCGATACAGTTTCGGAACCCCGATGTGGCCCTCGGGCCAAAATGTTTCCCACCCCGTCGTAGGTTGTGTTTTCATTCTTACTGTATCAAAGAGGAAACCTGGGGATTAAATTGGCAAGATATACAATATGGTTCTTTCTAAATAGAACCCCCCCACACACTATTTCCCTTTTAATGTTTCCAAAGTAAAGATGATGCTTGTTTAACACTTCCACCAAATTCCGGTACACCTTTCTGAAAGTAAAGTATCTAAAATCCCATAGTCATGGATGGCAGTACTTTGTTGTGTTACTTGTGAGAACAAGAAATGATCAATCTCTATAAATGCTTTTGCTGAATTTTGCAGCATAAACAGACATATTCTATGATGTATGGCAGATCATAAAAACATAAGAATGGCTATACGACAGCAGACTAATCATCCATCTAGCCCACTATCTTGTTTTCTGACAGCAGCCACTGCCAGATGCTTCAGAAAGAATGAACAGAACAGGGCAATTTCAAGTGATGCATCCCCAGTCGTCCAGTCCCAGCTTCTGGCAGTTGGAGGTTTAGGAAAACCCAGAGCATGGGGTTACATCCCTGACCATCCTGGCTAATAGCCATTGATGGATCTATCCTCCATGAAGTTATCTAATTCTTTTTTGAAACCAGTTATACTTTTGGCTTCACAACATTATATGGCAATGAGTTCCACAGATTGACTGTGCACTATGTGAAGTTGTACTTCCTTATGATTATTTTAAACCTGTTCCCTATTAATTTCATGAGGTGATCCCTAGTTCTTGTGTGATGTGAAGGGGTAAATAATTCCCTATTCACTTTCCCTGCACTATTCATGATTTTATACACCCTTAGTCATCTCTTTTCTAAGCTGATCAGTCCCAATCTTTTTAATCTCTCTCTCTCCTCATATGGAAGCTCTTCCATACCCCTAATCATTTTTGTTACCCTTCTCTGCATCTTTTCCAATTCGAATATACCTTTTTTGAGATGGGGCAAACAGAACTGCATGCAGTATTCAAGGTGTGGGTTTATATAGTGGCATTATATGTTCTGTTTTATTATCTATCCTTTTTCTAATGGTTGCTAACATTCTATTAACTTTTGTGACTGCTGCTGCAAATTGAGCAGACGTTTTCAGAGAAATATCCATGATGACTCTAAGATCTCATTCTTGAGTGGTAACAGCTAATTTAGACCCCATCATTTTGTATGTTTACTTGGAATTATGTTTTCCAATGTGCATTACTTTGTACGTATGAACACTGAACATCATATTTAAATATATTTTATCCTGGAGTAAATAAATATTACATTGAAATATAGTCACTGCTACTGACTAACACAAAATGCAGGTGGACAGATGAAATGTAGTTCAACTGCCTGGATATACCATCAAATATTTTTAAATAAATTCAGGGCCTGAATCTTGACTAGCCTATATGTAGTTTTCAATTTGTATCATTTCAAAGTAAGCTACAATAAACTTCATATTTAAACTATGGTTGATCTAATTTTATTCTTGAGGGTAAAGTCATTTTATTAACCTCTCAGTTATAATATAGTTATAATTAGAATACAATCAGAGTAAATCTTTTCAAAAACCAAAGTACTAACTTCAATCTATTTTTAAAAATAAACGACCAGGATGCATACAAAACAGTATCAGATGAAACACTTCCCCTAAAATCAAACAAGGTTTGAGAAGAGTTCCTAGTTCCATATCTAATCCTTGTGTGCTACCCAGATCTACGAAAGGAGAGGTTACTCACCTTGTGCAGTAACTGGAGTTCTTCGAGATGCGTGTCGCTGGTGCTCCAATCAGCTGGTGGTGCACCTTTGATCAGAGATTTTTGGTAGCCTGCACATCATGCGCCCCACTCATCCACATGCCCTGCACCAAGGTTATATGGGGCTGCATGGGCGAATTGCCTTCTCCACCACAAAGGGAGACTTTGAAGCAGAGGGGAAGGAGGGCGGGTAGTGAAGCACCCATAAGGACACACATATCAAAGACTTCCACTTACTGCACAAGGTGAGTAACCTCTCCTCCTTCAAGGAGTGTCCTGTGGGTGCCCCACTTCAGGTGAATCCTGAAGCAGTACCCCCATTAAGGAAGTGGAAGGTTTGGAGCAGAGTCCAATAAAGAAGAGACAACTGCATTGCCTAAAGAAGCATCTGATCTTGCCGCAGGTACAAAAGTGTAATGATTAGAAAAAGCATGAACAAATGATTGTCAGTGAAAATGAGGTAGGATCAGAGGCTAAAATAGAAAAAGAACAAGTTAAAAATTACTTAGACAAGGTAGATGTCTTCAAGTCACCAGGGCCTGATGAAATGCATCCTAGGAAAACCCAAGGAATTACAGACCAGTCAGCTTAACTTCTGTACCCAGAAAGATAATGAAGCAAATAATTAAGCAATCAATTTGCAAACATCTAGAAGATAATAAGGTGATAAGTAACAGTCAGCATGGATTTGTCAAGAACAAATCGTGTCAAACCAACCTGATAGCTCTCTTTGACAGGGTAACAAGCCTTGTGGATGGGGGGGGAAGCGGTAGACGTGGTATAGCTTGACTTTAGTAAAGCTTTTGATACTCTCTCGCATGACCTTCTCATAAACAAATTAGGGAAATGCAACCTAGATAGAACTACCAGCAGGTGGGTGCAAAACTGGTTGGAAAACCATTCCCAGAGAGTAGTTATCAGTGATTCACAGTCATGCTGGAAGGGCATAATGAGTGGGGTCCCGCAGGGATCGGTTCTGGGTCCAATTCTGTTCAACATCTTCATCAATGATTTAGATAATGGCATAGAAAGGACACTTATAAAGTTTGTGGATGATACCAAGCTGGGAGGGGTTGCAAGTGCTTTGGAGGATAGGATTAAAATTCAAAATGATCTGGACAAACTGGAGAAGTGGTCTGAAGTAAATAGGATGAAATTCAACAAGGACAAATGCAAAGTACTCCATTTAGGAAGGAACAATCAGTTAGAATCATAGAATACCAGGATTGGAAGGGACCTCAGGAGGTCTTCTAGTCCAACCCCCTGCTCAAAGCAGGACCAATCCCCAGACAGATTTTTACCCCAGTTCCCTAAATGGCCCCCTCAAGGATTGAACTCACAACCCTGGGTTTAGCAGGCCAATGCTCAAACCACTGAGCTATCCCTCCCTCCTATGTGTATGTTGCACACATACAAAATGGGAAATGACTGCCTAAGAAGGAGTACTGCAGAAAGGGATCTGGGGGTCATAGTGCACCATAAGCTAAATATGAGTCAACTGTGTAACACTGTTCCCAAAAAAGCGAACGTCATTCTGGGCTTTATTAGCAGGAGTGTTGTAAGCAAGACACAAGAAGTAATTCTTCCGCTCTACTCCGCGCTGATTAGGCCTCAACTGGAGTTTTGTGTCCAGTTCTGGGCACCACATTTCAGGAAAGACGTGGACAAATTGGAGAAAGTCCAGAGAAGAGCAACAGAAATGATTAAAGGTCTAGAAAACATGATCTATGAGGGAAGTTTGAAAAAATTGGGTTTGTTTAGTCTGGAAAAGAGAAGACTGAGAGGGGACATGATAACAATTTTCAAGTACATAAAAGGTTGGTACAAGGAGGAGGGATACAAATTCTTCTTCTTAACCTCTGAGGATAGGACAAGAAGCAACGGGCTTAAATTGCAGCCAGGGAGGTTTAGGTTGGACATTAGGAAAAATTTCCTAACGGTCAGGGTGGTTAAGCATTGGAATGAATTGCCCAGGGAGGTTGTGGAATCTCCATCATTGGAGATTTTTAAGAGCAGGTTAGACACCTGTCAGGGATGATCTAGATAATATTTAGTCTTGTCATGAGTGCAGGGGACTGGACTAGATGACTTCTCAAGGTCTCTTCCAGCCCTATGATTCTATGATCAAACTGATGCTCCACAGATGTCTGCAATTGGTATATCCTTAAGTAAGGCTATAGACGTAGATAGTGCTGTTGTGGTATGTGCTTTTACTCTTGAAGGGTGCTGAACATGAGTTTTGTCATAATCAATATTTATACAACCAGAGATCCATTTTGATAACCTTTGTTTAGAAATTACCAAACCCTTGTTTCTGTCTGCAATGGATACAAACAGTCCAGGAGATCTTCTAAATGGTTTGGTCCTATTTAGGTAGAAGGCTAATGCCCTCCTGTCACTAGGGTATGGAATATGGTTTCTTGAATATTCCAGTGCTATTTTGGGGAAAAAAACTGGGAGATGAATGGTTTGATTAATATGAAATTCTGAGAACACCTTAGGTAAAAATCTTGGATGTGCCGTAACACCACTAAGGCCCCAAATTGTCCCACCCTTCAGGCAGAAGTGATTGCTACCAGGAAGGCTGTCTTCATTTATAAATTAATAAAGAACACATAGCTAGTGGCTCAAAAGGATGTTTCATAAGGCAATTAAGTATAAGGTTCAAATCCCATCTTGGAGTGGGATTTCTGATTTGTGATAAAGCCCTTATGAATCTTGCTGTAGTTGGGTGAGCGAAGAGTGAACACTCCCCTATGTGTATGTGAAAAGCTGCTATTGTTGCTAAGTGAACCCTAATAGGATTCGTAGAAAGAACCAATGTTTTCAATTCCAATAGGTAATCCAATACCCTGGGAAGAGGAGAGTGAGTCAGCAAAATCTGATGACTGTTACACCAAAGTTAATATTGTTTCCATTTCTGGAGGTAAGTATTTAATAAAACGTGTTGTACCTCTGAGAAGCAAGAAATCTCTATTTCCAAGAACCATCGAGGACCCATGCTTGGAGCCTCAGAATCTGCAGGTTGTGGTGAAGTGTTTAACCAGCATTCTGGGTCAACAGACAAGGACTGATGAGAAGCCTCAACAAAGGGTGAGAGGTGAGTCTGATCAAACAGGGGTACAAGCCCGGTCTTGGCCACATTGATGCAATCAGTATGATTCTGGTTTGATCTCATTGAGAACCTTAACAGTAATGGTGTTGGTGGATACACAAAGAGGAAATCTTTTCATCCATGAGATGAGGAACGCATCTCCTATGGATTGGAGTTGAGCCCCCGCATCGAGCAACACTGGACACATTTTGTGTTGGCTGCCATGGAATACAGATATCATCCACCACTGGGAACCCCCAGGCTAAGAATGTCTTGTAGAGGACTCTGGGGTTCAGTTCCTATTCATAATTTTAAAAGAAATGTCTGCTGAGGCTGGGTTCAATCGTGTTCGAACTCAGTACCAAGTCTGTCTTAGATTACTGACTCCTCTTCAACTAAGGCCACTGTAACCTTCTTGTGAGACGGTGACGAAGAGCTTCTTGGAGTTTACTCCTTACCACCTCCTGCTTAGAAACAGATGTAGATGAGGAGTTCAATATCACAGAGTACTTGGTACCACCCACCTCTCTAATAATCTCTAGTAACTTAGATGTTGATGTAGGCGGGGCACTAGCTAAACTGGGAGCTCTGTGTACAGAGGGGTCCTCTGCTCCTGGGTGCAAAACTGGATGTAAAGCTTGCTCCATCATTAGGAGTTTAAACTTAATTTCTCTATTTTGGGGAGTGGGGGATCCCTATCTTTTCAGGAAGTGCAGAGCTTTCACTTATGGGGGATTTGAGTATCACCCAGACACAGCAGAGGCACTGGGAGTGTCCATCACTTACTAGAATAGCCTCATGACAGGAGAGGCACCTCTTGAATCCTCTGGCACCAAGCAAAACTAATGAAAATTTAACCCCTAGAAGGGGAAATCTCTGAACTATTTAACTATCTCAGTGAATAAAAAGCTGCGGGCGGGGGGAGGGAGTTGTTTGCTTTTTAAGAAAGAAAAAACAAAAGGAACAATTGTTCCAACAACTATAATGCTATAAAAACTAACTAACTATAAGGTCACTATCTGAGAAAAAAGTTAAATATTTGAGAACAGGAACACAATAGGCTCCATCTTGGGACAAGGGCAGTTAAGAAGGAACTGAGAGGGGCTCTCCTGCAACCTCAGCGCAGGGCACGAGAATATGCACAGGCCAAACTGATCAAAGGTGGAGCTCCAAAAGGGACGTTACTCAAAGAACCACCTTTGCTATCAACTTTGTTTCTGGTATACATCTTCAGCGCTACTTTTACTATTGGATTTTCAATTCATCTTAATGGTCTGTGCTGTAAGTAATCAATATACCACTAGACGGAGTAAAACACAGCATTTCGAAGGCAAGCAGCAATCTGATTGACATCATCAGCATGAGGATGTTATAGATGAAATTTTAACAATTTTTAAAAAGCTGAAAGGGTATAAGCTGAAAAGACTAAAAACTAAGGGAAAGGAAAAGTAATGTCAAGAGAATGTGTAAAAAAAGCGTACAAATATTGTGAAAATACAAGCTTGACTTATAAAAGATTTCAGATACCCTCTATTAAAGAGCAGTACAACATAATTCAAAGTTATTATAATATCTGCACACTTACACCAGGTTTCTGATTACTTTGAGACAACAAAGTAGCTGTATGTGAAAGGAAACTGTACTTCACCTCACAGGTGCTGACTTCCTCTGGGCCCCAGGGGTGCTCAACCCTCCTGCTCTGCCCCAGGCCCCACCCCTACCCCGCCTCTTCCCACCCAGTTCCACTCCCTCCCCCAGCACATCCCATCCCCACTCCTCCTACCGCCCAGCGCCTCCTGCACACCACGGAACAGCTGATCACGGCAGCGCAGAAGGTGCTGAGGGGGAGGGAGAGGAGTTGATCAGCAGGGCCGCTGGTGGACAGGAGGCACTGGGAAGGATGGGGGGAGCTGGCTGCCAGGGGGTGCTAAGCACCCACTGATTTTTTTCCCGGGGTGCTCCAGCCCTGGTTTATGATTTCTTTACTGTATGTAAAAATCCTTCCTGTAAGTCTTTTATGTGATGTATATTATTATTAAGTTTTCACTCTACTACTGCATAAACAACCTACCAGAGAACAATAACTAGTCCTAAATTGCTCCAACTCAGCCACCTCTTCCTAACTTGGCCCTGAAAGAAGTCCAAGGACAAATGAAATGAAGGACAAATGCTGTACCGTAACAAGCTTACAAAACTTTTTTTGATCAAACAGACTAGCCCTCCTTGAGGTAACTATTTTGAGGATACAAAAGTAAGTACTACGTCCATCCTTGACATGAAAATGGAGGTACAAATATGGTTTGAATACTATAGTACAGCTGAACATCCATTAAGTTCTTCTTCAAAGTTTCTGTGCTGGTACAGAAAAAAAATCATTACGATTGCAATGTAATAATTTAGGCTGAAAGAAACATTGACCTTGGGGAAAAACCTAATGCACTTTTACAATGGGGAAGTTTCCCAGAAAGTTTTGGGGGATAAGAATCTCTGCTCAAGGCAGCCTGCAGCTCTTCACTTTCATTGCTCTGGAACAAGAATAATCATAAGAGAGTGACTTTGTTTAATGGAAAATTAAGGATGACATCTGCTTAAAGGTTCAAAGGAACAAAATGAAAGATGAGCTGTGCAGGAATTTAACTATATATATATATATATATATATATATATATATATACATACACATACACATACACACACACATACATACATATACACACACACACACTTTAACAGAGGCACTCATATAACATCATACTGGCTATCTTCCAGTGCTTCTTCAGGGTTTCATGGTTAATGTGCACAGCCCATTTGACACAAGCAGGAATGGCTGTGCTGCTGAACCCCCATGTAAGCGATTTTTAAACCAAATATAAATCTCTAAAATTAAAAGAGAATAAGGACTCCTCTTCACTATGTATTATTGCAAAACAAAACAGATTGGCAGCTGGCACTTAGCTACTCTGATTCCAGTTCTGGGGAAACCCACAAAGCTAATCTTATTTATTTGTTAGTCAGCAACTACATGAACCAGTGGAACTAAATGTCCTCAACAACAAACTGAAACATGAACACTTCTAAATATCAGGGTTTTACGGCTGTTCATTTTTTTTTTTTACTTCCATCATTGCTCTAGAGTCTGTCTGAGCCAGTCCTTGGCACAATTCAGTGCAGAGGTTGGCTTATTTGAGGTAAGAGATGACGAACAGTTTTCGGCATCCTGAGCAATGAGATAATAGGCTTGGCATTAATAGTTGGTTTCATAGATGGCAAGCGTACAGAGCAGGGAGATACTATTGCTGCTAGTCCATAGTTTTGCCTTTTTTTCCCGGTAAGAAAGAACTCTAAAGAAGCTATTTTATTGTATTCACCTGCTTGGCTTGGTATGATAGTTAACAAGTTCATATGATGAGAATTGCTTCCAAGTATGCATGCACTGTGAAATGTATTTGAAAATACTGTTTAACACTAATGTTGATATTTCTGAGCCTCTTCTGGTAGTGGGCCATCCTGCTGAAAAGTGAAATTTATGACAAACACTGAGTTCATTCAGCATAAATGGCTGTAGATTAATTTTTAACCTCTTTCAATACTGTCTTAAAATAATCAGAAGGGTAATTTTTAAAAGTTACAGTGTAAAAATTTTGTTCATATATTTACATATTTGTTATTCTGCTTTGAAGCCAAAATTAAAGCAGGATGAAAACTGGCTTACTGTGTTTTGTATTGAGGTTGTGGGACAACAAACATATTTACCTTTTTGTTGACTATTTTGAATAGTGCTCAGGAAAAGGTAATAACATGTCAGAGCGAAGACACAGAATAACTACTATATTTACTATTGGTAAAAAACATAACACGGCCCAGAATCGCTCTTTTCTATGGAGGATTGCAAGACATAAATCAATATTACCAAGGTGGGAGTTTTAGAAATGCATAAATAGACAAACAGATTTTATCTCAGCTTCATAAAGGTTTGTGTATCATTTCATTGTTAAGAAGAGAAATTTTAATTTTACCAGCGAGCCACAGACTTTAACCAGCAGTTAAACTGACATTGCTGAGGCAAGTAGGCTTGAAATAAGATCTACTCATTTTGTGGCTGTGGATGTGTATCATGCAGTTCATTTTCGTGTCTGAAAGATATGGGAATGTACAAGAATCCTCTGGGCAAATGCAGGCTTCTCAGAGGTTTATATGCCCTAATGTTTCACAGGCATGGAGCTTCCATGTAGTATAAAAAGTATAAGGGTGCTCATGTCGTATATCTGCAAGTGAAAACAAATTTGGCAATCTGCATTTATTGCTGGCAAGTTGCCCAGCTGAGAAATAATATACATTAAACATTCTCCAAACAGTCTATTAATTATTATTTGTATTCTAGCAGTGACTAGAGGTTCTAGCTCTCATCAGAGCCCCGTTGTGCTAGACACTGTACAAACACAGCCAGAGAGACAGTTAAGCATTCAATCAAAATACATAAGACAGGAAGGGAAAAGAGACACGGAGAGGTGAAGTGACTTGACCAAAATCACACAGCTGGTCAGTGGTCAAATTGAGAATAGAAGCCAGATCTCCAGAGTCCTAGACCAATGCCCTATCCATTAGACCGCTCTGCCTCCCCAACCAATGATGCTGAACAGGAAACTTGGACTCTCAGATCAGAGGTCTGGGATCTATGCTGGTGAGGCACTACCAGCTGAACTATCCAGGCATTACTCTTGCACATTGGAAGGACCCTCCTGATCCTGGGAAAGACGTATTTTTACAATGAAAGGGAAAGTGTCAAGTGCCCTTTTAGTCAGTTTAAATAATTACTAATGGTACACAATTCCAATAGAAAACTTTGATTAATGGTAAAACAAAACAATTTCCTTGGAATAAAATGTGAGGAGAAAAATGACTGTTTTGTATTTTTGGAACCAAATGTAAAGGCCAGGCTTTTGGGGATTTTCTTCAGGGGTAGAATTTTTCCACATATATCTGGAAATTACTTCTGCTCCATCAGAGGAATAGTGGTAATGTTTCTTTTTAATTTCTTATTCTTAACCTTTTAACCACCCATGAAAATCTTTCACCCAATAGTTTGCAAAAGTCACCCAGTCAAATGTCTGAGACATCCTAGATTGGGAGTGAGCAATACCAGAGAGCAATGTCAGACAGTTTGGGTTGGGCGCTTTTAGCCAATTTTTGTTTACTGTTCTCACAGGCAGACAGTTTGGGCTTAATAGCCTGCAACTGAGAAACACGGATTGCTGTGAGCACAGCTCATTATATTTACAGAGCTGCCTTTTGAGACCACACCACTGAAGTTATTGGATCCCAACTTGGCGCAGATTTGGAATTCTGCAAGGCATTTAGCTATGGAAAAGGTATTGGGATCAAGAGATAAAATATTGTTGGCTGTGACACTGAAGTTCTTAATTCCAGCTTGAAAAACGGAGGATATGGAACAGCATTTGCACAAGAAGCCAGATAAGTTGGTTTTCAAAGAGTCTCTGCAAGTACACATCAGAGACACTTCTGCTCAGCCCAGAAGTATCTTTCTGCAATTCAGCACCGTTCCTCTGCCTGATGGGACAAAAAGTATCAATGCAGTCCGTATATACGTTGTTTCATAGGTATCAGGGTACATACTTGTGGGAAGAAATAAACACAACTGCGTTCCTTTAAAAAAAAAAATCTACCAATGTAAAGGAGAAAGATAGGAAGCAATAGCTATTGCTTCTATCAAACACCACTAATTTAACAGCCCAACTCATACAAACTTTTAAAAAGTATATGGGGTATAGAAACACACAGTATATATTTAGGATATTTTTTACATTGAAAGCACCTTTTATGCCCAACCATCAAAGAAATCGGACTCAAAGTGCTGCAGTGCTACTGTCCATGCAGCAGATCAATTAAGAAAACGGATTACCTTGGGAAAAGAGCTATAGCCTGGTAATAAAGTTTTTTCTTTTGTAATTTATGAAAGCATGCTCCAACTGATGGAAAATTATAATGGCTCTGAGGAGAGCAGCAAATCTCAGCAGTGTAAGAGCCCAAGGAAATCAGGTTTCATAATATTGAACAAAAACAAGAATTGGTATGTCCAAATGGAGAAAATCTACTGACTTCTAATATGATCTCAAGTATAACCATATGATGTTAGATTTTTTTCACCCAATACACAGAACTTTCTCTATGTCATTTCCAGAAAATGCAGGCAATCTACACTGGTCACCTTCATCAGCGGTTTTTATTTTTTGCTCTAAAGAGCACATTCCATTATGCGTGCCTGAGAAAAACAAAACAAGCATTAAGGGTTGGTGCAGTACTTTAAACAGTATTAATAGTCATAAATTTCTCTTAATTTACCCTATTTAATCTCATCAGAAACACCTTTAAAAATAAAAATACCTATTGAACTCTGTACAAAATTGCTCACATAAAACTGTAAATCTGCCGATAAAAACATCTAACTCACACGACTGATTCATGAAATGATTCTGTGGAATAGGTACAGAATTATACTGCAAGTTTTAACACCTTTCAATTAATAGTCAAATATGTAGCAAAGAAAGGATGAACATTAATAATCTACTTCAAGAAAAGAAAATTTATAGTGCATGTACACACAGAGAGCTAGCAAGATATAAAAAGTAAATGTGTTCAAGTGACACACACACACACACACACACAAAATAACTGCCAATAAAGTGTCTACTTGGCAATGCTTTTTAATAGTGTTTCCTCACTTGTATCTGAATGCTCTGCAAAGAAGAGAAACTGACACCAGTATTGAAGATTAGGAGTACATCTACTCTGACTAGGTAATTTTGACAACTGGAAATGCCCTCTTTCTTGTCTTCCACAAATTATCCATCTCCTACAATTGATGTGATTTGGCATCTACTGTGATTAGCTTAGTGGTCTACCTGACTTCTCAGCCATTCATCATATGGCCTAGAGTCCCCTACAGGCCCTCTGAGCACAATTTACAACTTTTTTGGTTTGTTTGTTTGGACAGGGACTCCCTTTTTGCCCTCACCAATAATAATTCAGAGGCATGATAAAAGCCTAATAAAAGTTATTTAATTCTTCCAACAAACTTTCAGTAAGAATGTGACCATCTAGGACTAGTGTGAATGGGTTAGTGGTAGAAGCTCAAAGGGGTAAGTCGCAAAATAAAGAAGTAAAGCATTAACTTGGGAATCTGGTAAGTTTGGGAGGTAGGAGGACACGTTTGAACTGCCAACATGGAATGTGTTTGAGGCCAAGAAATCAAGTTGAGACTTTTTTTTTTTTTTTTTTTTTTTTTTAAAGTTCAATTGTTTATCTCTTAAGAGTCTCCCAAAAAGAGTCTACAACTTTATATTATTATATGTCTGAACAACAGGTTGAATAACAGTGAAATTAATTAAACTTAATAAAAATGTTCTAGATTACAGTTGTAAGCAGATAAAAACTATACAACCTGAAAGAACTATAACAACGTTCTATACTTGAATTTAAAGTAGGGGAAGAACTATAGCACAAGACAAAAGTCTCTTTACCTAGCAGAATCTGAACAGAAAAAAATAGATGAAAAAATGCCGTTTTCCTGTGTGTGTCATAGTAAATGTCCACAGAGAAAGCAAAACATCTACCTTCAGATCCCTTTGTTATCAGACTGTATGGTTTCTAGTTTCATCTGAACGGTGTGAAAGGATTTCAGACTTGACAGTGTCTAGGCATGGGTGTGTTTTAAAGAAAATGTGTCAGACCTGTCCATAGGGACTAAAATCACCTTCTGCCTTCTTTACCATGAAAACTGAGCCTCACCTGCAGCTCTAACTCCCCACACACTGTCCCCTAATCACACAAAAAGGAGATAGGTTGCCTTCCACAGCAGGGGACCTTTCCAAGACATACAGGTGTTTAAACACACAGTGATAATATGTTACAAAAGTTCTAGGAGGCCAGGCCATTAATGTCAAAAATAGATTTTAAAGAGAAAATGTTTTGGAGGCTAATTTTCTGAGACATTTTGATTAACGGCAAAGATGCCCCAGAGCTAGGATGGAGAGGTGAATGGGAACAGGGTTGAAATCTTTAGATGAATTTCTGATGTATTTGAAAGGTCACATCAATGGTACAAGAACAATATTTTTAATACAATGCTAGTAAACATTTGCTAACTAATATTGCACAAAAAGAACAATACAAAAAAAATCCCCAATACGCTGAAGGACTGGATGGGCCAGAGTATTGGAAATTGTACTGGTTACAGAGCCAAGGTCCACAGTGCAAATCTGATGTAGGCTGCTAGCATACCGAAGTCATTTCATTAGCATATAGGAGGGATGTTTAGAGGCCTGTATTAAACCAGCTGTTTGTATTTTTGTGGCCTCAGTTCAATTCCTAGTTGAGGGATACCTGCATCACTGGAATGTTTTGAGGTTCAACCCAGACCAGTAAGCGATTGTTTCACCACCTGCCCTGTAACCTTGGGTGTCTCTGTGGTGTTCAGTCTTGGTTCAGAGCCCTGACACCAGTAGCCTGGTCACAGCATCACTCTGGCTTCCACCAGCCTTGGTTACTCCTTGTAAGATGACCTCCAACATCCCCCAGTCCTGAATTTCCCCAAACTGTCTGCCCCATAGTGTCCAGCCCTCCCCTCGCTTGCTCACAGAAGTAAAGTTTACTGTTCCTTTAAGGAGACAGTAAACAGCAGCTCATTAGTTTAAATGGAGTTTGACAAACATTCTTATTACAATCACAGCACTATGTTGGTTTATTTTAAAAGTAAAGCAAATTTATCACTGAAGAAGGCATAGATTGATGTGATATCAGGCATAAAGATAGAAAGGGTTATAAGCAAGCAAAACCAAAAATATTCTCCTAACATTAAATCCTGATTTAACAAACTGAAGTCTTGTTCAAAAAAGCAGCATTTCTCTCCAAGTCTCTTTTCCAGAAGTGGCTGATCAGCCTTTCTATCTAAGAACCTTTACAGAGTCCAAAGAGCTTGCTTTCTTTGTCTCTTCAGGTAGAAGGATAACTTAGGGGCTTACACCCCCTCTTCCTTACAGACCAGTAAACCTTTGAAATGTATTCTCAAATAAAGTTTCTTTTCTCCTGCTGACAAGACATGCCATGTGGTATGGTGAAGCCTTCATGCTGGTTCCTCCCGCACTGGTGATAGTTGAGTGGTTATCTCCCTCCCTTGTTAGCTTGATGGCTTTGTTCACCTTTTATGTTAATACATTTTCAGTGTCTCTCGATTTACCTCGGAGACACATTCAAGCAGGTAGAAGCATATTCCTTTTTCTAGGGTGAGGTGCCTGATGTCCTGCCTGGCACACACTTTAAGAACATAATATCAGCACATTTGTAATTATGCATATGTTGTCTGTATATAAGCCACAAAATATTAATGATCAGTGAGTTGCAAGTTTTCCAGTGACACATTACATGCCATCCTTTCAGTAAATATCACAACAGTGGGCCAATTGTCACTGGAGTGCTCGGACAGTCACAGTCACAAGAACCACCATCACAATTGGCTCTGTGCACTAGTTGGCAGTCTCAACAGGACTGAATGGGAATGGAGACTGAACTACCTTCCACTCTTAGTGGTCCTGCCAGATCAGTGTTGAGATACAAGGAAGGGGAGGAGAAGTAGGAGTTACAGTGGACGAGAAGCTGGATATAAGTCGACAGTGTGCCCTTGTTGCCAAGAAGGCGAACGGCTTTTTGGGCTGTATAAGTAGGGGCATTGCCAGTAGATCGAGAGATGTGATCATTCCCCTCTTTTCGGCATTGGTGAGGCCTCTTCTGGAGTACTGTGTCCAGTTTTGGGCCCCACACTACAAGAAGGATATGGAAAAATTGGAAAGAGTCCAGCAGAGAGCAACAAAAATGATTAGGGGGCTGGAGCGCATGACTTATGAGGAGAGGCTGAGGGAACTGGGCTTATTCAGTCTGCAGAAGAGAAGAATGAGGGGGGATTTGATAGTTGCTTTCAACTACCTGAAAGGGGGTTCCAAAGAGGATGGATCTAGACTGTTTTCAGTGGTGCCAGATGACAGAACAAGGAGTAATGGTCTCAAGTTGCAGTGGGGGAGGTTTAGGTTGGATATTAGGAAAAACTTTTTCTCTAGAAGGGTGGTGAAGCACTGGAATGGGTTACCTAGGGAGGTGGTGGAATCTCCTTCCTTAGAGGTTTTTAAGGGCAGGCTTGACAAAGCCCTGGCAGGGATGATGTCCTGCTTTGAGCAGGGGATTGATCCTGCTTTGAGCAGGGGGTTGGACTAGATGACCTCCTGAGGTCCCTTCCAACCCTGATAGTCTATGATTCTAAGTAGCTTGCATTGTTCTTTCTTGGACTGTAATAACTCTGTGGATAAAGTGAAGATTCCAGGCTCTAGAGCTGACAACCCCCAGCACTAAATTCAATTTTAATTTTTATAAAACAACCAAATGAAGGTGTCATTAACTTGTGATTAAAAGAATGAAAAGATCTTCAACTACGATAGAAAACTGCCTCTTTTATATAACCCTACCAAGTCCCAGTTTAGTGATTAACCTAGGGTTTGTCCACATGATCACTTAGTTCACAGCAAGCTGGGATGCAAATCTACCCTGCAGTAAGTATCCATGTGGACCCTGCTGCTGCACACTAAAAGTTCCCTCATGCATTTTAATCTACTCCCGTTTCAAAGCAAGGGAGATCAAAGCACACTAGGGAATTTTCAGTGCACGGCAGTAGGCTCCGCGTGGACACTTAATGCACAGCAGGCTAGTGTGGAGTAGATTTACACCCCAGCTTGCTGTGAACTAAGTGTTCGTGTAGACAAGCCCCTGTTATTAAACAAAGTAGCTGACCATATACATAAGTACTAAAAGAGAGAAGGAGAAGTGTGATGGTCTTCAAATACCAGAACAGCCTATAATAGCAATGAATCTGTAGAAGGCAGGTAAACAAGGGACGGAACAGTACTGGGAAAGCTCATGAACTCAAGGTACAGGTTATTGTTATTATATGAGACAGTGAATTCAGGTCAGAGATGGCGAGAACAGAGAAAATCCTGCCTACAAAAGGAGATGTAATAGAGCTCTCCTGGCAAGATCCTTTAGTCTTCTTCATGTGATTGGAGATGTTCCTTGGCTTTGTCAGAATCCTGTATCTGCTGGCCAGTTCAATACTAATGCAGAAGACTTGGTAAGAATGAGCTGTTTGAGGGCAAAAAGCCCCACTGGCCTTTCTTATCTGTGGCGTAGTGGTCCATCACAGACAAAAAGAACCCGTTCCTCTATACTGGGGGTACTGGAGCACAGAAAGTATTTCAGACTTTTTCATTTTGTACTTTTTTTTCTTAACATTATCCTGTTTTAGTAAAAGTGAATGGTTAATTTTGTGAAGGATGAGAAATGGTGAGAACACAGGGCTGTTGGTATGTAACTGCTGTGCCACCATTTAATTAAATTATATTTTTCTTTTCGATGAGACAGCACAAAAGTAACTTTGAAAATGAGGCCACACACCTGCATTTAATTTTCCAATACATATTTACTCTCAAAATTCCATGCATGTGAAATATCACTGTTCCCCCATGAACAACAACTGTTATGTAGGTGATGTACATCCTTTCCAGCTTGTTTTAACCTATCAGCAATACCACATGGGCTGACCTTTTCAAACATGTGAAAAGATTGAGAGAGGTCATGCAGCATCACAGGCACCAGTGCCACTGATGCGCTGATGACATCTTCATCTATATCTTTTTCTCAGAGGACACAACCAAACACTGTTATGGAGATGCCCTGCCCAAACATGTATTTATTGAAGCCAGTAAATGGCTCTGCACCAGTGGCATATAAAGCCACAAATATTCACATTTCAAATGTTAAATATGATAAGCTAGGGCTTGTATACATATACAATGTATGTATTATAAGTTCTCCCACAAAGATCTATCCTCAATGCATGTGTCTCTAACGCTTTCTTATGATTAGGGTCTTCCAAATAGAGGGTTTTTGGTTTGTTTTTTTTTTGCTTTCCTTTTTGTTTGTGGTTAACTAAACTACCCTCTCCACGTTTAGGTTTGCACACACCACGCTGGCTCAGTGGAAATTAAGTCACAAACAAAGAATTTCTGGTCAAATGTGAGAATTTTGTGGGGAGAAGGATGGTTTGGGTATGGGTGTGTTTTCATACATTTCCCAAAATATCTTTTGATCCACACTGTTTAATAAATACAACTCAGACATTTTAAAGTCCCTAAATTATGTATTACAACCAGATTTGAACTTTAAATTTAACAACAGAGTACAGCATAGTCAACTATTTTTAAGGTTGAAATATTTCATATTGGGGCGTTCTACCACATTAAAAAACAATAAAAGCTATGCAGCTAATTATCTACAGAGGTAACAAAACTGTTACTCTGCACACAGATGTTGAGCTGCACTAAAAGGACAGTTATTTTGCCAAAATCACTGCCAAATTAAAGTTCCTATTTGGAAACTTTCACACACTTGTGTCTGGTGCAGCTGCAGCTGTTTAATTGCACATAACTTTTGTTTTCCCCTTTCTGATTGTTATTCAAATGACATTAAAGTGCAATTACAGCAGAATGAGAATAACTGGTCTCTTAAAAGTTCAAATTGTGGAAGAACTGTTTTAATTTAATTCAATAAAGTATTAGAATGATGAAATAGATGTATACGTTTGTATGCACAAAAAATGTTCTCTTTATACACAAGTATGTACATACAGTACAATACACCTACTACATATACACTAGGGACAATTTTCAAACTTGGATGCCTAAATTTAGACATCTGAAAAAAGGTCCTTATTTTCCAAGATGCTGATCAGACATGGATCCCACTGAGTAAATGGCAGACACAGATGCTGAGCAATGTACCTCTGAAAATCAGGCCAACTTGATTTGCCTCACATTAGAAACCTAATCACTCAATCCTGCAAAGATTTAAGCATGTGATTACACACAACTAATCCTACTGGACTGGATTCTCTCTTACGAAAAGGCCCCTTTAGCAGTGTAAATATGTAAATTATATTGAAAATATATTGCTGTGTAAATGAGAGTCATAAGTGTACAATCACTCATGTCCTTAAATATGAAGTTTTAAAATGTTGTCCTGTACCCTTTAGACAAGTTAAAACAGTAATACAGATAAAAAAAACCTAATGGATTTATGAGACTTTCAACCATGTGCTGATATCAACAGAAGAATATTTCAATAGAATTTTTAACACTTTGAGATGATATCACCATATAAATGTTTCACATTTATGTTTTACAGCGTTGGTAAACAGAAGTGGAATACTGATGCGTGATTTCAGTATTAAAAATTTCCATGATGTTATGCTTTAAAATTGTAACATCTCACTGTACAAAAAATAGAAAAGCAAAAGATATTTAGCTACCTATAGTCTTAAATTTAGGAAGTAAAATTATCCCTTTAAAGGAAGATTTCTTTCTCAGGGCAATTATTTTAAAGCAATTTCATAGAAGACAGAAGGGTTGTTTGGGTTTTTTTTGCTTTTTTAATCTGAGCATCATTATCTGTATAACCCAGTACAGTTTTGAGAGATTGGACCTATTAATGGACCTTTTCTATTCAAATGCAAATACAAATAGAATCAAGTACAAAATTTGAGTTTATTCAATTTTAGTCGATTCTGCTATTTTCGGTATTTTGTATGCAACAGGGCAACAAGAGAGACAGTGCTGTTGCATCTGAGAGATACTCACACGTTCGTATCTAATTTGCAAGATTTTCTAAATGATTACCCAGAGAGTTATTATTAATTACAGACAGAGGACCCAATCATGCAAATGCTTACGCACATGAGTTGTCCCACTGAACACAAGGGGGCTGCTCCCTTGCACATTTATAAGTGTCAGAGCCATGTATAAGTATTTGGGCACCAGTCTGAAGCATACCAAATCAACCCTCCCCACCTCCACCCCCAGTAACAAGCTTTCTACATCATCCACCTATATTTTCAAATACTGTAACCCTAAGCAGATATTTCTTAATTTTCTTTTCAGTGCAAAGTGGGGATTCCTCTACATTATCAACTCTTTTATGGCAGGGCTACAAGCTGTACCTCATTGCATATTTCCATTCCTATGGTTCTGCTTCCCAACTTATGTTGAAACATATTATCCTTAGTCTTAAAGCTTTACAACCTAAACAAAAAAATATTTTTTTTTAGAAGCCAGCTTGGTTTGGGTATCTTTCTAGTCCATTCAGTATACAAGGATAACCAGAGATCAGATCACAATCACAGTAAAACGCAGTATCAGAGAATCTGTCATATAGATCAGAACATTGGTCAGCCTAGTCCAGGTCCTACTCTGGAAGTGACCAACCACATGACATTTTAGAGGCAAGGGAACTCTAATATTCTCCATGGAAGAAAAAAAAAAATCATTCCTGACCCACCTGGTCAGTCATCTTATATCATAAAGCCTGAGGTTTTTGATTACTCCTATTATATTAGTTTCCATAGCTACGTTAGTCGTCATTAAACTACCCAGCTCTTTTTATCTGGGCACCTGTGAAGTAGCCAGATTGTAACTACAATGCATATAGGCCCCTATTTCAAGGGGAATATTAATGCTTATTGGTTTAAATGGATACTTACCTTACAGTAACTGGCTCTTCTAGAGGTTTTGTCCATATTTTATTTATTTTATATATATATTTATATTTATATATTCCGCTCTTGGTATGCATGTGCCCTATGTGCTCAAGTTCGGATTCTTTTACCCTACAGTGTCTATTGGAGCCATACTTCCACCCAGAGTGTCCTCAGGCCTCCCACCCAAGTGCATAAGTGGTCGGACAATCCCAAACATCCCTCAGTTCCTTTGCCAATACAGAATCTAAGTATTAAAAGACTCCATAGTATCAGGAAAGAAGTGTGGGCCATGGACTATATATATGGACAACCCATCTTGAAGAAACACAGTTACTAGAAGATAAGCAACTGTTTCTTCGAGTGCTTGTGTGTGTGTGTGTGTGTGTGTGTGTGAATATATGTATTTACACACACACACACACACACACACACACACACACACACACACACACACACACACACACACACCAGACTTGGTGACTCACAAGCAGTGACATAGATCACAGGAGGGGAGTACTAGGATTGTAAGACAGCTTTGCCAAAATGATCATCAGACCTTGCTGTCTCCACTTCAGTGTTGGGTAAAAATAGGTACTGAACCCCCATGATGCTGCCCAATAAATTTCTAAGAATCGAACACTTCTCAAAGAACCGGTAGAAGCTGCTTGAGCCCTTGTGGAGTGGCCTGTAACTTTCAACGGTGGGTCTAGCCTAGCTATCTCGTAGTATAATTCAATGCAAGTAACATGTAGCTATAGCCTGACCCTTTACACCCAATCTGTATATGCTACAAATAACACAGGGGACATACTGAAAGGCTCAGTTCTATCTAGATAGAAGGATAGCAGCCTAAACACATTGAAGGTGTGAAATTTAGCTTCCCCTCTGTTGGGGAAAGAAGACAGGCAAGTGTATTATTTGGTCAAGATAGAAACTAGAGTCTACTTCTGGCAAAAACTTAGGGTGAGGATTCAAGATCACACTGTATATACGAAATATAGTTTACAGAGCTCCCAACATGAGTGCTTGTATTTCTCACCTTTCTAGCAGATGTTATTGCTACCTGAAAGGCTGTTTTGATGGCTACATGGAAAAGGGAACATAGAGCTAGGGGCTGGATGACACATATGGGCTCAAAGGGTAGATCCACCAACCCTGCAGCACTAAGTTGACACTGCAGGAAGGGGGAGGCATTCTGATTGAAAGGCCGTATACAGGTGTTCTTCTCCAGAGTTCTAGCTGCCTTAGGGTGTGTGATCCTGAATTCTTTAACAACAAGTAGTTGGTATCTCAGGAATCTAAACATCAGTTGGAGATAATGGATGTTGCTGGATCCACATAGTAAATCTCTTCAACTTGTCAGCATACGTATGTCTAGTGGAGTCCTTTCTAATAAGGATAAGCATATTCTGCACCTCTGAAGATTACATGTTGATGGAAAAGAAATCAGATTGGGTGTCAGTGTCTCTTTCAGAGCTCTGAGGCCTAGGGTAGAAATAAGTGTGCCCTAGACTCCCTCTCAGAAAGATAGGGATCAAATTACCTAGACTCTGGGGAATGTGTTGCTGACCCCTCTGTTGTCAGGACGAGAAACTCTCTTGATGGAGCAGTTCTAGTTGGAGTGCCAGGTAAAAGCTCAATGTGAGCTCTAACTGACAACACTGATGAGCTTGGTACTGCGCTGGAGGTAACTGGAGGTACAGTGGGTGGAACTTTTACCACCAGTAACAGAGGTCACTTTGGTACTGCACAGTGAAATATACCAGCACCATAAAGGATCTCGGTACTGAGAACGCTGGAACTGTGGGCAGATGAATCGAAGGCACTGGTATGTTGGTACTGGATGACACATGAAGCTCTGAATGAGTTAGTACTGAGGCAAGGTGACTGGTTCCTGTGGGGGCACCAGAAGGACCCTTTTTGGGCCCTAAGCTACCCTTTTCTTTAGCAGAGTGAGGGAATTTCTCTCAGAGTTAGGACCCAGCCAGGGTGACATGGATCTACCTGCCTGAGAGAAGCAGTGCTCCTTTCAACCCGACCTCAGAAGCTGTACTAGTTGAAGAGGAGGATTTCTCAGAGATATGACCCTCAAATCTACAAGCTCACAGGAACACTTTTTAAAGGATCTGAAGAACCGACTATTGGTATCTCTAGTAAAAACCACTTTCTCTTTTGCTTTTGGTGTTCTCTTTGAGAACTTGCAAATGGCACATTCTCTCAAGAATGTGCCCCTTACTAAGGCACAATAAACACCAGAAGTACCATCATGCAGGGGCATTACTGCCTCACAAGGACAGTTTTTAAAACCTACAGACTTTTGTTCTGCGATAAGAACTCAATCTGCTACCAGTAAAGTTTCGCCAAAATAAATAACTAAAAAAGGAAACACTATGAAACACACTGTGACTAAAGACTAATTAGTAATTAAGCGACTATCAAAAGCTATTTACTACTATTTACACAAGAAAAGGAGATTGCACAGTGAGCAAGAAACTCAGACACTGCTTAGGTTCTGACTCCTAGGAACAAGCAATAAGAAGTAACTAAAGGAAGGTTGGGGTTACCTTGCCCTCTGTTTCCTTGAGTGGGAGACGCATGGACACTCAGGGTACAACACTATAACAGATTTATCCAGTAACATACAGTATATCCTTAATCAGAATAATCATAGATTTTAACTCCAGATTTCTTCACCAATTATACATACCGTATAGCACAACATTCAATGTAATCTTTATAATGTGTAAGTTTAAGGTATTTATAGTACCATAACTGTTACGGAAGATTTTCAGAATCCAAACCAGTGGTAATTAACTGATTTTGGGTTTTTTAGGGGGTATCAGGAATAAATTAATGGGGACATAGCTTTTTTGTTTAATAAATTATTAACACATAAAAATCTATCCTTCATAAACATGGATGGATTTTAAACTTTGTATTTGTGACAAATTTTTAAGATCTTAGAACTCTAGGCAGGATATATTGTTCCTTAAAAGAAAGGAAAACGCCTCTAAAACAAGCACACCAAGAGATAATTGCCTATTTTAATACAACTAAGGGGCATATTAATTCTTTTACTGTAATAGGGATTATAAAAATACTATTCTATGCATTTTAATGCTGCCATCACTGTAGCAGAACAGTATTTTCCCAGCGTTGCTCTGCATTGTTGTTTCAACCTCAGAAGACAGATGAAAAATACTGAATCTTAGCCAAAAGCTGAATACACCATTATCTCCTTTTGCACAGCTGCATACACATATCGTAGTCTAGAGTGGTGTTTTCTACCATTTTGTTTAGGGCTACAAAAAATATCCTAAAGGCACAGACAACCTGGAACTTTGCTCAAAGATGCATGAAACTAAATTCCTTTTCAAGACATATAACTACTTTATAATGCCACATTACCATACTTGTAGTTAATAACAGACGGCTGAACTCTGAAATATTATTGTTAGTTTTTGTTCTCTGCTCATTCCAGTTAGTTTAGCCAACCCCTGAAATTGTTAATCTTCAATTTTAATTTTTTTCAAACAAGATAAATAAATGAATAAAATGGACATTAATTCAAGCTAAATTTGTAATGTAATTCATCGTTTTCTGCATAAATATCTACATAATGTCATAATGAATATTACCATAATGGAATTAATGATCTACTACTGTGCTCATTACAGTATTGGTCAGTATCAAACATTTTCAAACTGAAATAACATTAAAATATTCAATGTATCTTTAATAAGTAACAAAATTGTCACTAGTTAAACCATCTACTTTCATTCACCAAAACCTGCATTATCGTGAGTTTTTAATAGTTTATTCTTCTTGGTGTTTGTATTGTAAATACCAGTACTAGGATTAGGCATAGGACAGGAAGTTGGGAGATATGGCTTCTATTCCCAACTTTCTTTCTGACTCACTGCGCTGTCTTGGGCAAGTCAATGAACCAGTCTGTTTCAGTTTCCCTATATGTAAAATAAGGCAGTAATAGTTATCTACCTACTTCACAGGGTGGTTAATTAGCATTTGTAAAGTGCTATATGAATTCTATGTACTGTTATTAAAAAGGATAGAAGAAATGATTATACATTGGATTCTGGTTATTAGCAATCCTTATCAACATTTTCCCAAGAACCAATCCCATCCCACTGACTTTCATGTTAACAGAATTTGGATATTAGCAACTGGAATACCGTTTATTGACAACTTTATTAGAAGAGAGGTTCCACTTGTTATGAATTTGCTGCCTCTGAATCCAAGGCAGGACATGAATACTCATGCACATCTCCAAGACTACAGTGCACAGACTACTGCTGTACATGCTTTATGCTTTACAGCTAACAGAATGGTAAGAACCATTAAGAAAGGGATAAATAATAAGACAGAAAATATAATGTTGCTATATAAATCCATAGTATGGCCACAAAAAGACTGGGAATGCTCATCTTAGAAATGAGACAACTAAGGGGGATATGATCGAGGTCTATAAAATCATGACTGGTGTGAATAGGGAAGTGTTATTTACCCCTTCACGTAAGATACTAACCAATGATCTCCCAATTAAATTAATAGGCTTTAGGTTTACAAAAAAACAAAAGGAAGTACTTCTTCACACAATGCACAGTCAACCTGTGGAACTCACTGCCAAGGGGTGTTGTGAAGGCCAAAAGTATAACTGAGTTAAAAAAATAATTAGATAAGTTTATGGAGAATAAGATGGTCAGAGGCACAACCCCATGCTCTGGGTGTTCTTAAGCCACTGTCTGCCATAAGCTGGGACTCGATGACACAGTATGGATCACCTGATAATTGCCCCATTCTGTTCTTTCCCTCTGAAGCATCTGGCAGTGGCCACTGTCATAAAAGACAGGAAATTGGCCTAGGTGGGCCACTGGCCTGACCTGGTATGGTCATTTTTGTGTTCTTATGCATGTGCTTTATTCAGCATTCATAACACACTGAAGACTGTGCTGCACAGTTGCGCATCTTTCCTGTATGTCATGTCTTCCAAACATACGGACCTGTCTCTTGCCAATAAAATTCGGCTTCTGGTCCCTACATGAGCCCGGTGCTAAGCAAGTACAAGTAGCTGACAACTTTGATATCTCAAAATCTGTTCTTTTGCACATTCTAAAGAATAGCGATGACATTTTGAAGGAGTACAAGATCAGCACAAGTGGAGGCTGCAAGCATCAGTGTGAATGCAAGGAGATGGACACTGGTGAAGTCCTGTGGCTCCGGTTTCAGCATAAGCTTGGCCAAAGTGGTCTTCTCTCTAGGCCTATGCTGAAACAAAGAAGGACTCCTAGCTGGCAGCAGAGCAGGGGAAGAAGTTCAACTCTTCAGACATTGGCTCAGTCAATGGGAAGTCCAACACAATATGGTTCAACATATGGAACGCAGCAAGAAACAAGATGCTGATCTTCTGATAGAGGCTGAATGGAAGGTGGAAATCCTACCCAGCATTCTAGATGAGTTTCACCTGTGTGACATCTTCAGTGTTGACAAGACTACTCGCATATACTGGGGCTTTCTGGACAGAGGCCTTGGTATGCTGAGGTGAAGAGTTTCAGGAGGCAAAAAAGCTATGTACCACATTTACATTGTTGTGGTGTGCAAAAATGGATGGCACGTGAGAAATGGCCTCTTATGGTTATCTGAAAAAGAGTGAGAGCCCCTCACTGTTTCCCTACAGAACACTCAAAACTGCCTGTGATCTACAGGAACTCTGATAATGCCTGGATGACTAGTCATTGTTTCAAGAATGGCAGAAGAATTGGACCAGGAAGTTGCACCTACAAGATGGTCATACATGCCTGTTGATTGACAATTGTCCAGTCCATTCATTCAATGCAGAGCAGTTGCACAGTTGGTTGAATTTTTTCCCTCCCAACACAACGTCACTCATGCAGCCGACAGATATGGGTGTCATTAAAAACTTCAAAGGCAAATACTGTGCTCATCTGAATGTCTATATCATTGCCTCTCTCGATGCTGGATGCTCACCTTTGAGTGCTGGATGTTGCAAAAACCACAATATTCCTTGATGCACTTCATCTCGCTAAGGAATCTTGAGGCACTGTTCTCCCCCAGACTGTTAACAACTGCTTCAGAAAGAGAGGGTTTATTCTACCACAGACGGTGCTGGGCTGATGGACATCAACGTCCTGGCCAACACTGCCATTCCTGATAATCTGACAGCAGAGGGATTTGAGGTCATTGTTGGGTTTGATGGTCATGTAAAGACAGCAGGTGAGCTCACTGATGTGGAAATCTAAGATAGTCATGGCTGCTGATCACCCCCAGGTCGAAGAGCCACATGCAGATAGTGAATCAGCTGAGGAACCCAAAGTGCCTTTGCTTCAAGAAGAGTTTCATGCCATGGACATTTTCCACAAGATATGCCAGAATTGTGGCTTTGAAATTGGCTACAAAGCTGTGTGCAAAATTGATAGGGATTTACAGCTGAAGGTGCTTTGCTTACTGTAAGGACAACTGTAGTATATCGTTGCGTAATTGTAGAACTATATATATATATATATGGGCTATCAAGCAATTTAAAAAATTCATTGCGATTAATCGTGCGATTAAAAAAATTAATCATGATTAATCATGGTATTAAACAATAGAATATTTATTTAATAGAATATTTAAATATTTTTGGATGTTTTCATTTTCAAATATATTGATTTCAATTACAACACAGAATACAAAGTGAACAGTGCTCACTTTATATTTGATTTCAAATATTTGCACTGTAAAAAGCAAAAGAAATAGTATTTTTCAATTCACTTAATACAAGTACTGTAGTGCAATCTCTTTATCATGAAAGTTAAACTTACAAATGTAGACTTATGTACAAAAAACCCTACATTCAAAAATAAAATATAAATTTAGAGTCTACAAGTCCAATCAGTCCCACGTCTTGTTCAGCCAATCGCTCAGACAAGCAAGTTTGTTTACATTTGCAGAAGACAATGGTGCCTGCTTCTTGCTTACATCACCTGAAAGTGAGAACAGTTGTTTGCATGGCACTGTTGTAGCTGGCGTCGCAAGATATTTACATGCCAGATGTGCTAAAGGTTCATAAGTCAACCACCATTCCAGAGGACACACGTCCATGCTGATGACGGGTTCTGCTCAATAACAATCCAAAGCAGGGAGGACTGACGCATGTTCATTTTCATCAGCTGGGTCAGATGCCACCAGCAGAAGGTAGATTTTCTTTTTTGGTGGTTTGGGTTCTGTAGTTTCTGCATCAAAGTGTTGCTCTTTTAAGACTTCTGAAAGCATGTGCCACACCTCATCTCTCTCAGATTTTGGAACGCACTTCAGATTCTTAAATCTAGGGTCGAGTGCTGTAGTTATCTTTAGAAATCTCACATTGGTACCTTCTTTGCATTTTGTCAGATTTGCAGTGAAAGTGTTCTTAAAATGAACAACACGTACTGGCTCATCATCCGAGATGGCTATAACATGAAATATATGGCAGAATGTGGGTAAAACAGAGCAGGAGACATACAATTCTCCCCCAAGGAGTTCAGTCACACATTTAATTAACACTTTTTTAAAAAAAACCGAGCATCATCAGCATGGAAGCATGTCCTCTGGAACGATGGCCGAAGCATGAACAGGCATATGAATCTTTAGCACATCTGGCACGTAAATATCTTGCGACACCAGTGCCATGCGAATACCTGTTGTCACTTTCAAGTGACATTATAATTAAGAAGTGGGCAGCATTATCTCCTGTAAATGTAAACAAGCTTGTTTCTCTTAGGCCTTGTCTACACTAGGCGTTTATGTCGAATTTAGCGCCGTTCCATCGAATTAACCCTGCACCCGTCCACACCACGAGGCTATTTAGTTCGACATAGAGGTCTCTTAAATTCGACTTCTGTACTCCTCCCCAACGAGGGGAGTAGCGCTAAATTCGACATGGCCATATCAAATTAGGCTTGGTGTGGATGGAAATCGACGCTAATAGCTCCGGGAGCGATCCCACAGTGCACCACTCTGTTGACGCTCTGGACAGCAGTCCGAGCTCGGATGCTCTGACCAGCCACACAGGAAAAGCCCCGGGAAAATTTGAATTCCTTTTCCTGTCTGGCCAGTTTGAATCTCATTTCCTGTTTGGACATCGTGGCGAGCTCAGCAGCACTGGCAACGATGCAGAGCTCTCCAGCAGAGATGGCCGTGCAATCCCAGAATAGAAAGAGGGCCCCAGCATGGACTGATCGGGAAGTCTTGGATCTGATCGCTGTGTGGGGCGATGAGTCCGTGCTTTCCGAGCTGCACTCCAAAAGACGGAATGCAAAGATCTATGAGAAGATCTCTAAAGCCATGGCAGAGAGAGGATACAGCCGGGATGCAACGCAGTGCCGCGTGAAAATCAAGGAGCTGAGACAAGGCTACCAGAAGACCAAAGAGGCAAACGGACGATCCGGATCCCAGCCCCACACATCCCGTTTCTACGAGGCACTGCATTCCATCCTAGGTGCGGCCGCCACCACTACCCCACCACTGACCGTGGACTCTGAGGATGGGATATTGTCCACGGCCGGTTCCTCGGACATGGTAGCGGACGGGGAAGATGAGGAAGGAGATGAGGAGGACGAGGCAGTCGACAGCGCTTACCAAGCTGATTTCCCCGACAGCCAGGATCTCTTCATCACCCTTACAGAGATCCCCTACCAACCGTCCCCAGCATTTAACCCGGACACAGATTCAGGGGAAGGATCAAGCAGTAAGTGTTTTAAACATCTAAACATTTATTTTTAACAGAACTGGAATATTAACAATAAGAATAATGTGTTTTTCATGATTTGTTTGCCCTAGGCGCTTAACTATTCAGTCCCAACTATTTAAAAAAAATCTAACAGTGTCCGGTTGTGCATGATTCTGCTGCCCAAGCCGCTCCACTCTTTAGTCCCTGCCAGTGCAGCTATATTAAAATGCGGTCTATATGTCCGGGGATAGAGCTGAAATCCTCCAGGGACATCTCGAGGAAGCTCTCCTGGAGGTAATTGGAAAGCCGGTTCATCAGGTTCCTGGGGAGAGCGGCCTTATTGGGTCCTCCGAAGTAGGAGACGTTTCCGCGCCAGGAGATCCTCAAGTACTCCGGGATCATAGCCTTGCACAGCATGGCGGCATACGGCCCTGGTCTTTGCAGGCTTTCCCGAAGCATCCTTTCTTTATCGCTGTCTGAGATCCTCATGATTGTGATGTCGCTCATGATGACCTGCTTTGAATTAGGTAGGGGACTGTTAGTATTGGGACTGCTTGCCCATTCCTTTACAGAACTGTAACCGCCGGTTTACAGCCACGCGGTGGAGGTGGGAGAGGGGCAGCATACAGGGATCTTTCCCTGGGACAGCCGCGAGGGGGTGGGACAGGGGCAGAGTTCATGCTTGGTCGATTGCTGGCAGCAGAGACTGGCATTGCTTTCAATGTGAAAGGAGGCCAGTGCTACTATTAAAGTTTTAAGCAGCCACTAGTCTACGGCTTACCATGTCTGCCTGCTACAGAAATTCCGGTGTCCTGCCCCGCTTCCCAGATCGGCAGTGCAAGACCCCAGACACTGAAGGCGAGGTCCGAAAATTCGACCATGTCCTGAGTGCGCATGTGATAGGTGCAGTGCATGGACTTGTTCACAGAGAAAGACTATGTTCTTTGTTCACAACAAAATTTATCTTTCCGAGGAATTCACTACCTTTTTCTCTTTCCCACAGCCACATCTGCGACTGTCTCCCAACCCAGCCTGGCATCACACTCCCAGAGGCTAGCGCACATTAGGCGGAGGAAGAAGAAGACGCGAGAGGACATGTTCTCAGAACTAATGGGCTGCTCCCGAGCCCAGGCAGCACAGCAGAACCAGTGGAGGGAGAATTTGTCCCAAATGCACCGGACACACATGGAACGTGAGGAGAGGTGGCGGCAGGAAGACCAGCAGGCGACTCAAACGCTGCTTGGACTTATGAGGGAGCAAACGGACACGCTCCGGCGCCTTGTTGATGTTCTGCAGGAACGGAGGCAGGAGGACAGAGCCCCGCTGCAGTCTATCAATAACCGCCCTCCCCCGCCACCAAGTCCCATACCCCCCTCGCCCAAAGTCCAAAGAAGGAGGGGCGGCAGAGTCCGTGAAAACTCTCACTCCACCCCTGCAGACTGCTCAAGCACCAGAAGGCTGTCATTCCCCAAAATTTGAAAAGTCCTTTCCTTCCCGCCTCACCCAAGCCCCCGTCCAAGTTTCACCCCCCAGTTTCATGTGTGGTTGTTAATAAAAAATACGTTTCTGTTCATTACTGTTTCCATCATGTTCTTTTGGAGGAGAGTCTGTCTGAAGGGGGGGAAGGGGCTTGGTAATTGGACAGGACAGTCACCTTTAGCAGGGTACAGAGGCGGGGGCAGGTCCAGCAGGAGGGCACATACACAGTGCAGTGACTAGTTACCCTGGTCATTCTGGGAGGTGGTTTTCATGTTATGTGGGGGGGGGGGGGTTGCTCTGTGACTTTGTGGCGGGGGAGGGCAGTTACAGATCTTATGCAGCGGTCCTTTTCCTGGATCACAGAGCCACGCAGCAGGGGATCTGTAACCCTCCTCCCCCTGCCATAAAGTCACATAGCCCCCACATACACGCAGTCCCGCTCAGGAGGGCTGGCAGGCTCCGTTGAAACAACCAGTCCACCACTGCGAATCCTGTCATTCCTGGAGTTTAGAAGCATCATTTGCATCAGTACACTACACCCGCTCCCCACCACAGTCTGCGTCCCAGGTTTAAAACATTCCCGCAAAAACAGTAATAAAGACAACGGTGTTCATTAAGAAAATAAAACTGATTTTATTTTTTTGGAAGGGGGTGAAGGGGGTATGTAACTGGAGAGGATAGTCAACATTAACTGGGTAAAGAAACGGGGGCAGGTTCAGCTTCTCTGTACACAAACTGAAAAGTCACTGGTAACCGTGCTCACTCTGGAACCTAGCTTTCAAAGCCTCCCGGATGCACAGCGCGTCCCGCTAGGCTCTTCTAATCGCCCGGCTGTCTGGCTGGGCGTAATCAGAAGCCAGGCTATTTGCCTCAACCTCCCACCCTGCCATAAAGGTCTCCCCCTTGCTCTCACAGAGATTGTGGAGCACACAGCAAGCTGCTATAACAATGGGGATATTGGTTTCGCTGAGATCACAGCGAGTCAGTAAGCTTCTCCATCTCCCCTTGAGACGGCCAAAAGCACACTCCACCACCATTCTGCACTTGCTCAGCCGGTAGTTGAACAGTTCTTTTTCAGTGTCCAGGGCGCCTGTATAGGGCTTCATGAGCCAGGGCATTAGCGGGTAGGCTGGGTCCCCAAGGATCACTGTAGGCATCTCCACATCCCCAAGACTTATTTTGTGGTCCGGGAAGTAAATACCTTCCTGCAGCCGTCTAAACAGACCAGAGTTCCTGAACACGCGAGCGTCATGAACCTTGCCCGGCCATCCGACGTTGATGGTGGTAAAACGTCCCCTGTGGTCCACCAGTGCTTGCAGCACCATTGAAAAGTAGCCCTTTCGGTTGATGTACTGGCTGGCCTGGTGCTCCGGTCCCAGGATAGGGATGTGAGTTCCATCTATAGCCCCACCGCAGTTTGGGAATCCCATCGCGGCGAAGCCATCTATGATGACCTCCACGTTTCCCAGGGTCACTACCTTGGAGAGCAGTACCTTAACGATTGTGTTGGCTACTTGCATCACAACAACCCCCACGGTAGATTTGCCCACGCCAAAGTGGTTCGCGACTGACCGGTAGCTGTCTGGCGTTGCAAGCTTCCAGAGGGCTATGGCCACTCGCTTCTGGACAGTCAGGGCTGCTCACATCTGGGTGTCATTGCGCTTCAGGGCAGGGGACAGCAACTCACAAAGTTCCAGGAAAGTCCCCTTCCACAAGCGAAAGTTTCGCAGCCACTGGGATTCATCCCAGACCTGCAGCACTATGCGGTCCCACCAGTCCGTGCTTGTTTCCCGTGCCCAGAATCGCCGTTCCACAACATCCACATGACCCATTGTCACCGTGATGTCCTCGGCGCTGGGTCCCGTGCTTTCTGACAGGCCTGTGCTACTCTCAGACTTCAGGCCCTCACCGCGGTGCCGTAGCCTCCTCACCTGGTTTATCTGCATCTGCCTCTGGTAAAGGTGGATGATAAGCTGTGAGGCGTTGACAACGGCCACAACTGCAGCGATGGTCGCAGCGGGATCCATGCTCGCAGTGCTGTGGCGTCCGCGCTGTCACTGACCAGAAAAGTGCGCGAACTGATTTCCCGCCGGCGCTTTCAGGGAGGGAGGGAGGGCGGTAGTGACGGACGGATGACGACAATTACCCAAAAGCACCCTCGACACATTTTTTTTACCCAGAAGGCATTGGCGGCTCGACCCAGAACTCCAATGGGCAGCGGGGACTGTGGGAACTGTGGGATAGCTGCCCACAGTGCACCGCTTCCAATGTCGACGCTTTCCCCGTTAGTGTGGACTCACAAAGTCGAAATACTGTCCTTAGTGTGGACACACACGTTCGACTTTGCAATATCGATTCCACATATTCGATTTAAGTGAAATCGAACTACCCTCGTAGTGCAGACATACCCTTAGAGATTGCCTGAACAAGAAGTAGGACTTAATGGATTTGGAAGCTCTAAAGTTTTACATAACTGCACTCAAGAACAAAACAATGTAACAAAAAAACCTACATTTGTAAGTTGCACTTTCATGATAAAGAGATTGCACCACAGTATTTGTATGAGGTGAATTGAAAAATACTATTTATTTTATCTGTCATTTTTACAATACAAATATTTGTAATAAAAAGTAATAAAGTGAGCACTGTACATGTTGTATTCTGTGTTGTAATTGAAATCAATATATTTAAAAATGTAGAAAAACATCCAAAAATATTTAATACATTTCAATTGGTATTCTATTGTTTAACAGTGTGATTAATTTTTTAATTGTGATAAATTTTTTGGGTTAATTGCGTGACTTAACTGCAATTAATCAACAGCCTTAATACACACACATTTCCTTTTTGTTTTATAAATGTGTCATGTAAGCAACTGACTGGGAGAGAGCATAGAGTCTGAATGTGAACAGAATTTACCATATTTCAGCAATTACACAGGGTAAGCTTACATATTAAAGGAAACTAATTATTGTATGTTTGGATTTTTCGTATTTATTTTTTTAATACTGTATCTTACAAAAATGAAATACATAAATGTATTTCAATGCCATCTTCTAACACTACAGTATATTGTTGTTCCACACTGATACATCTATATCTATATATATCTATATATATATATACACACACACACACACACACACACACACACAAATATGGGGGCTTTTCGCTTATTGGCTTATTCGCTTATTGAGTAATGGCAACATGTTGCTGGGAAGCAAGACATTGCTAATAACTGGCATCCACTGTATTGTATCTGCTTGGATTACTGTTAAATTGTGGGAGAAAGGCCATTGTATTTTACTGATGAAGATGGAACAAGAAAACTACAATGAGATAAAGAGAAGATGCTGTACAATCATTTTTAACTGTTACACGCAAAGTCCTTATTCTTTCTAAGTACTAATACTATGCCATAGAAGTGTAACTATCTTTTGTAAGAGAGTCTTAAACACTTTAATACCATCAGTGAAGTAATCCTCACAACACTCATGTGAGGTGCATATGATTATATATATATTTTTACAGATGGGTAAACTGATGTATAGATACCAAATTTGGTGCAACTCTTGTATGGTATTCCATGTAAATTCTTTAATGAGCTAATTTGTGTATTTTCCAATAATTTGTATATACCCGTAAATTTTAGTTTAAAAAATATGTTGATTTTATGATAGTGAAAGGCATAGGCTTGACAGTCCTGGTGAATTAAGTCCTCTGTTTATCTACAGGGCAGTAGCAGGGCAAGTTTCCCCCACACACTCTGTTATTGGCATGTCTTACCCTGAGCTTGGGGAGTGGTGAGGGTGGAGAGGGGAAGGTCTCCCTCTAGGAGAAACAGGGCTAAACTCAATCTTCCTGGTCCATACTGTCCTTAAGTGTCTTTGGAGAATCTGCTAATTAGCTCAGAGCTTATGGTGAGTTAGTGATATAGGAGCTGGAAATGAGAGTTACTCAACTCACCTCATACAGAGACCACTAAACATCCATTAGATGGGGGACAACTTTAATTCCTAATGAGCTGGGCTGGATTCAAACTGGTGAAAGACTTTGTAGCTCATTAGAAATGTCATGAGGCAACCAGTTTCCATAAAAATGTCATATATTAGGGGGTTCAGTGTATATTAAATATGGAAAATCCCAGATCCTGTTTCTAGCCGCTTGATTGTACTCACGTGCTACATTTTTTATTTTACATGAGAGAATGAGAAAGGGGCTGTAACAATCACAAATATATATTTCATTTAACAAATTTTTGCTCTGACTGACAAGAAATAAAGGTAGTTATTTGTATGCCTGTATAAGAAATAAGAAGGCATGTGGCACAATCATCACGTGACCCATAGAGTAATGGTTCTTGTTCCACTAAGTACTAGTTTTACTCATGTACCTAAGTTTTAAATATTTTATGGATTTTTCATTACATATTATCAAACACTTATGATATACTTAAGTTTACACATGAATAGTTCAATGGAAGTTAGGGGAAGTTAAATTGACTTGGTTATTACATGCCCATCAGCAGGTGTACTTGGGCACATTTTAAAATAATTAATAATGCGTGCAGTATGGACTAAAATATTACCCACTTCAGTACCCATCCTTCACCAAAACTCTTTAATTAAACAACAACAAATTCCCATGCCCCCAAAACAACACATCCCCTTCTCAAGATTAAATATATTGGTCTTGTACATCATGTTGAAGGTAGTCATACTCAGGCTTTGGTAAGCCACAAAAGGAAGAAAATTCCAAAGCAATTACTAATATATTTACAATTTATATTTATATCTGTATGAAAAAAATTGATTTAGTACCTGCAAACTGATCATCACTGGTCTATATAAAAATCTTTTACTGTTACCCTTCTCATCCTCTCTCTCTCTCTATTTTATTTAATACTCATTGCCTCTGGTCTTAAACTGAAGTCTCAACCCTTCAATCACTTATGACATACTTAAGTTTACACATGAATAGTTCAATGGAAGTCAGTGGGAATATTCATCTACATCTAGTTCAGCACAAGCAAGGTGAATTGATTTAAATCAGCAATTTTAGTCATATTTTACATTTGCATTTTTCAGTTATTTTCCTAAAGAAAGGTTGATTCTAATTGGTTGGTAACCATTAAAACATGGTTATAATTAAATATAATCCTCACACTAAATGTGGTGCTTCTTTTTGCTAACCAGGAGGATACACTATATCTGTACACCTTTATTTAATCAATTATATAGCTTAACTTAAATGTATTCAGATTCTTAAAATTTTTTACATTTTTTATGTTAGAAAATGGTGAATGATTCAGATCTTATTTATAAGATGGTTAATTTTTCACTTCTAATTTATGTAATGCTGTATTTGGGTGGAAATTCAAATTCAATTTAAAATGCCCCAAACAGCATCTTTATTTTAGTTTAGTTTAATAGAAACTATTTTAAATGTGCTAACTACATAAGCAAAAAAGTTTATCAAAACATGTTTTGGATTTAAAATTAACTGACTTATTAAACAAAGGAAGTATTAACAGTAGTTAGTGAATTGAACTGATTGCTTCTGATCACTATGTCCTTCAGGATTTTAGAACTGGTAGATCTCATCCTCTGACACCATATTTTTATTCATAGTTTGGAAGAGGAAACCAGGCTTTCTGCTTTTTCAATTCCCAATTGCTTTCTTAACTTTCAATGAAATAGAGAGACATTGGACTGAACTAGATGAATAAACTGCAGAAGTAGTGGCCTGCAGAAGAGGCTACTACTGTCAAAAACTCATTCAGCCCTTCAACAAACTCTGGCTCCAGGTGCTTAGCCAACGACTCAAGCAACTAAGCTGGTGGAACTTTCTTTAAAACTTGGCAGCAAACATAAAATGATTAGTATATATATTTTTTGTATTTAACTTTAATATAGATAAGTTTGAGCCTTAACATAGGTTCACAACACTGGTATTCGCAAGAAAAATCTCTACTATATGTAGTATGTTAATATGCTTTACCATGTCAATATTATCCTCTTTAGTAGAGATTTTTCTATACTATACCGTACAAGAGAGAAAACCAGACTCAGGCTCAGAGGAAAGCACTGGTTTCCACAGTGAAATAATTCTGTTTATTGTCAGGGTTTACCAACAAAAGGGCCTCCAGTTATTCATGTTCAAACACCTGCATTCAGTGGATTACATCAAAATTTCCATTCAGATATCTATAGAATATGATCATGGGTTACTTGAAACACTATTGCATCCATTTAAGTGGTCTCTGATGTGCTTTTACAGCTGTAGGCTAAAACAGATATTAACATTAAACAACTGGTTCAAATTACAGAAGGAAACTTAAATAAAACCTATCCCACCTTTGTTCTCACTTCTGAAGGTAGGCTGGCTTTTATTCCAATACATGTTGTATTTTCTGGTCCTCCCTTCTGATTTAATTGAGAATATCACATCACTCCATTTTAGTTAGACAGTTTTTATGTCAATGGTTGAAAATCTGCTGCAAAAATCTATCAGTTGCCACAAAACTGTGCTCCAAAATTTAAACTTTCCGTAAGATAAAATTAGGTTTCTAGCCCTAAAGTCAAGAATGTTAACTATTTTGCTGCTGATCCTTTTTGCAACAATATACAACTAATGTGCTAATTCCTCTGGGGCTAATTCAAGTCCCTTATCTGAAACCAGTAACTTTGGGCCTGGCTCCATCAGAGACCACCTCTCTATTCATGACCAGTGAAGACAGCAGCACTCTGAGACAACATAGTTAGCGGTACTCAGGCCAAAGGTTGAAAGAGCCCAAGATAGGACGTTCTTGGTTAATGATCCTGTCTATGGAAAGGCTGACTAGAAGAGATAAGAATGACCCCAAGCCAAAACTGGTTTCAGAGCATGACAGAATACTGACCGTTTTGCAGAAATCTACCTGAAATAAAGATACGCAATTACATTAATAGGGAGGAAGAGAAGCTGCCTAACCTAAGAGAAAAGAGCAGAGACTACTAAATTTTAATTACTGTATTAGGTGCTCAGGCGTTAGTGTGATCGGTGTCCCAGAAATACCTCAGATAGAATCAGATCCATGACGATCACGGCCCACTATGAGCAGGCCAGGCCTCAGAATTAAGACGTGGGCTGAAGCCAGGTGGCTGTGCTCGGGGAGCAGCCAGGGCTCTCTGAGATAACAGTGAGGTTACTGTCCAACGGGAGAACCAGGTTGCATAGTCCAGGATGCAGGTAGGTTCAGCAGCTGGATGTCAGTCTCGGGGAAGGCAGTAGATGAGCAGACAAGGCACCTGGACAGGCAAGTAGGTAGTGGGCAGACCAAGCGACGGGCTTGGCTAGACAGGGTTCAGGCAGGTCAGAAGACTGGCTTGGGTGAGCAGGAGTTTGGTCCCAAAGGAGTGTGGGGCCTGGACAGCAATAGGCCTAAGACTAGCTGCTCAAACAAGGAGTGTGGCAAAACCAAAAAGCTTTATTATACCAAGATGTGCCCAATCAGCAGTCTGCTGCTGGTCAGCTGATCCTGCTGAGTCAACACATGTAGACCCTGTTTGTAGGGTATAAACTGTAGTTTAGAGATTTGAGCTTGCACATGGTGGCACAGAATGTAACCTGGTGGACCCGGGTTTGAAATCTATAGCACCTAACCATTTTGGTTCAGTCCATTATAGATAGTGGTCCATCTTGGGAATTCATATCCAGGTTTAGTCTCTAATCATCCGTGGCAGTTAGGGTCTTCATTTACACGTATACAAAGTATATCTAGAATACAACTATTCTGAGCTGGTTAGATATTACACCCATTTTGCACAGGTATGAATTACCACACAAGTTGCAAGAAGATGGAGAAACAGACGTGTGTTATTTTGATTTGGGGTTTTAGTTCCAGCTCATCTCTAGTAATTTCTCTCTCTCTCTTTTTTTTTTTTAATAAAACAATGATACACTTAAATGGACAGGATCAGAGCAGAGATTTAAAATAGAAATGTTTACCAGAACTGAAAGATTTCAGAATGAAGCAACCATTTACCTGAAAGAATGTTATATGCCAAGTCTGTCCACAGACAAATTATTTTTCCTGGTAGGTGGGATGGTTTAAGAAACTTCAGGTTGTTTTCTGCACAGACTATGAGCAACAGTCTTTAACTAAGGAGTGGACCTCTTTTCAACCCTGTGTCTATTTCTGAGAGCAGTAATGAAGGAACTTTGACTTTACCAAGTGCCTTAGCCTTTCAACTCATTTCTAGACTGTTTAAAGGCACTTGGGGTTCCAGCCTCAATCAAGTATCCCATGCAGAGACTAGCACCTTTTAGGAATATCTGTTTTGTTCTTATGGTCAAATCCCTTTAAGAGATTACTGTCCTCAATACATCAATTGGGTGACTTTGGTATCTAAAGGACAACATTGTATTTCTAGATTAGCTGAAAACTAAGCTCTTGTTGAAGAAGGAAGTGAATCAGACCTTTGATGCAGAGCCTGACCTATAAGACAATCTGCAGGCATAAAATTAATAGACAGCACAGTGCTTGGACTGACTCAGAGAAATTCACCCCTGTACGGATGACTAGCACAAGCCCTATACACTACTTAAATACCCTTAAGACATACTTTTGAGGGCTTAAGTAGTACATTTGTACCCCTTCCATAGAGCAGGTGACTGTCAACCTCAGAGAGCACTTTCTGGTGGACAGAGCGCACACAGAGACCTCAATCTTGCAAACATTTACATGTGTATAATTTAAGCGTGTGAGTAGTCTCGCTCAGGTCATGCATAATGACTGTTGCCAATATATGACGGACATATACGAACACCCATTATTACAGGTAGGGCTGGTTGCACCGCCTATTGTTAAAGTCACCCTACACTTCCCAATATAAGATCCTGTTTTCAGTTGCTTAAAATTTTGCCAAACTTTAACTGTTGGGCTGTAATTTTCCATGCCATTCCCCCCCGCCCCCCCCCCCCCAAACCTTCAGCCAAAAGAGTTAGCCTCATTCTTGGAAATAGCTCATGGAAAAATACATTGTTTTGCAACATTAAAAAATTCTGGCTACCTTTTCTTTGAGAAGCTCTACCACCCCCATGCTTGGAAGAAGTAAACTAAAATTTGGCAGAGACAAAACCTTCTTGTCAGGGACGTGCCTTTTGCTGTTCATGTGAAAACCTTCCCAAATTTGGTCACATCATAAACCTCAGAAAAATCTCAGTTTGCACATGCTCAGTAGAGATTTAAAATCTAGCAGTTAAAATCTCTGAAGTTTCCATGATCACTGAGCATGCTCCAGTCTGTTGTGCCTCCTTATGCTGACCAGACAGCACATCCACCATCCCCACTGAGCAAGTTTCATCCCCCTCACAGCTCCTACATGTGTTTGGACTGAACATGTACCATCCACACAGAACAATTCACCATGCTCCACCTCAGGGCAACAAGAGCTCAGATTATTAATTATTATTAAATCAAACTTTTCACATGTGGTCACTAATTGTATGTTCTTCATTTTTTGGGTATCTGACTTCAGACTCTGGGGTCTGATTTGCAGAAGTGCTGAGCACTCACAGTGCAACTGAGGCTAATGGGAGCTGTACTTTAAAAATATAATACACTAGTCATACCGATTTTGAGGACAGTTTATACTATTGGGTCTTCATATGGCTCCATAGACCAATTCTGGAAGAATAACATTTATCTCACTGACCACAGAGCCATTTGCCTGGTTGTGTTGCTTAAGCTGTGTGTTGTTTCCATACCCGCTGCTGTGCTTCCAGCTGCACAATGTGATTCTTCTCAAAATCATGAACACCTACCCTTATGGCATAGTGCCATTTGATGCAGTCAGTCACCAGTTGCTCGAAAGTTGAGTGAGAAATATTTGTCTCATGCAGATTTTGTTTCAGAGTATCTTTGAAGTGTTTCATCTGCTCTCCACTCTTATGGTTGCCAGAACTTAAATTCAGAATATAGAATCTGTTTTGATAGACGGGTCTCAGGCATACAAATTACATGTCTAGTCCATCTGAGTTGGGTGCAAATCAAATGAGTCTTGCTACCGTGAACCAGCTTTTGCCAAAACTTCCATGTTGAACACCCACAGTCCTGCCATTTGATTCCCAGCAGTCATCGTAAGTGTTGCAAATGGAAACTGTCAAGATTTTTAATGTGCCATTGATAATAAGTCCATGTTTCACATCTGCAGAGCAATGTCATCAGGACAACAGTATTGTAAACTAAACTTTTTTTTTTGTCTACAGACAGATTCTGTGTTGCTTCCAGGTTTGGTTATAAAGGCAACCATATGCGGAGCTAGCTTTCTTAATTTGTGCATCCACTTCGTGATTCAAATATCAAGTGCTATAGAATGATAAGTGCTCTGAAAAAATAAGGTCTTAGCATCTCAAATTGGGCACCCAAAATTAGTGGATACTTTTGATTTTAATGTCTCTATTCCTCAGCTCCCTATTTGTGCATTAACCACTCAAATATTTTTTTAAATTGAAATTTAAAATAATGTGCCATAGTCTAATAGCAACAAGCCATGCTGGGGTCTATGTAAAAGTGTTGCACTTCTTAGGTGGTTTATGGCATGAAGGCCATATGCCTAGTAGTAACACATTAGCACAATCAAGGATCAGGGTGCCATTATGCTAAGCATTGTAAAAGCATGTAACAAAAGCAGTCCCTACACCAGAAAGCTTACAATGTAAGTTTATGACAAGACGCAAAGGGTAGATAAAATAGGCAAACCGGAGTCAGAAGATGAGGGGAAAATAAAATGAGCAGGATGTACATAATAAGTTGCAGTCTCTCAGCTCATCACCTGCCATTGCCATAGTTTACTAATGCAAACCTTGCTGTGTATTATTGTTATAACGGGATTCATATTCATAGGATGTAGCTTAATTGAGGAAGCAATGCGTTTGCTAGAATGATAGCCATTTGGCACTTTACTTCTATTCTTACACAATAGCCAGTAATTTATGAATAGGGATTATCACCATTTTATTAGGCAGTCTGATTTTCTTAGAATACCATGGAAGGGAGGGCTTCCTTTTATTTTTTAATCAAAGTTAGAATTTTATTTTAAAACTTCTTAAAAGTATGAACACATTTAGGGAGAGTCTGGTCTAATACAGGCTGAAGATTCTGATATTTTTGTGAAAGTATGTGTGCGCACAGGGGAGCAAGGAGGAGGGGTGTGTGTGAAGAGAATTGAGGATGAAGACATAGAAAAAAGTTTTTCATAACTGATTGCAAGTTCATGTAGAGGTACAAAAGAGCATCACCGAGAACTTTAAAGATTATAAACAAATTCTACAAGAGGGACTTAACTTCCTTGGAGATGGAGAGGTTACTTACTTTGTACAGTAACTGGAGCTCTTTGAGATGTGTATCCCTATGGGTGCTTCATTTCAGGAGCACATGCGCCCCATGTGCCTTTGATTGGGGGGTTTCGGTAGCAGTGCCCGTTCAGCCTGCACATGAGTTCCAGGCCTCCTTGTGCCCCGTGCTGAGGATATAGGCCGTGCAAGTGAACAGCCCCCGTTTCCTTCTCTGCCACAAAGTCCCAGGAGACTGACCTGCAAGTTTGTACCAGGGCATGGTGTTTTAGAAAGCGTGAACTGACGCCCAAGTTGCATCTGGCATGTTTTTCAACAGCACCTTGGTGGTAGATTGAGATCTGGTAGAGTGGGCAGTTACTCCAAAAGTAGGCTGAACATTAGCAGTCTCGTAACAATTTAGAATACACCTGGAAACCCATTTTGAACGTTTTGTGAGGAAATTGAGGATCCTTTTGATCTGTCCACAGAGGAAAAACCGTCTCAGAGATTTTCTAAATGGTCTCATTCTATCCGGATTGAAGACTAGCATTCTTCTCACACCCAGAGAATGAAGGGCATATTCTTCCCTGGATTGGTGTGGGTTAGGGAAAAACAGCGAGAATATGTATGACCCAGTTAATGTAGAAATCAGATAATAATTTTACATAGAAACTTGTGATGTGGTTGTAACAATACCTTTTCCTTTAAAAAGACTGTAAAGAGGGAATCTGCCATTAACACCTCTAATTCTCCAACCATTTTGGCAGAAGTGATGGTCACCAAGAATGCCATTTTCATAGGTAAATGCAGCAAAGAACATTTAATTTATGGTTTAAATTGAGGCTTGTTCGTGAGGCAATTAAGGACCAAGTTCAAAATCTAAATTGAAGTAGGTCCTCTTATTTGTGGAAATAGCTTAATCAGTCCCTCAATGAACCTTGCCCCTGTGAGGTAAGCAAACCCTGAAAATCCCTCCAGAGGTAAATGGAAGGCTGAGATTGCTGCCAGATGAACTTTGACAGAAGGCCTTGTCTTCTTAATTCCAACAGGTAATCAAGAACAGGTAGGTGAAAACTCTGGTGCACAAACCAGTGATGAAATCTCCTCTACTTTTGAAGATGACTAGCTCTAGCAGAGACCTTTCTGCTGTTTAATATGAATTGTTGTACCTCTGTCGAGCAGAGACCACAGCAGCCATGAGCCTAGCAGCGGGGGACACAATGCAGATGATTGCATGTGGCAGCTGCGGTATGTACATGGTCCTAGCGGGGGTGCCTGGCCAGAGGTATGTCTGCATGAAATGCTGCCTAATAGACCTGCTAGAAGAAAAGATCCGAGGGTTGGAGATGCAGGTAGATACCCTGGTAGAGTTTAGAAGGGGATTCGAGCAGCTAATGGAGCAAAGGCAGGGAGTGGTGGAAGGGGAATGCTCAGGGGCACAGGTGGAAGCAGGGGCTATGGTCTGTGAGGGGGGAACGTCGGGGGGAGAACAAGAGCAGTGGAAGCATGTGACCGTGAGAAGCAGGCCAAGGAAAAGGAGGGCTAGTGAGGGGGAAATAGAACTCAGGAACAGGTTTGGGTGTTTGGATAACGAGGAGGGGAGGCAGCAGGCGGTAACTGATGGTGGGAGGCAGAGGAAGAAGAGAAGAGCGGCTAGTCCAATAGAGAGAGGGGAGGAGTTGATGGAGACAGCACCAATACTTAGCCCAGGGAGGATACAGGATGGCACTAGGGGGACTATAAGGGAAAATAGAAACAGACAGGAGTTACGACTACAGGGAACAGGGGATACATTAGTAGATCGCACTGTCACCAGGCAAAGGCAGGTTTATGTGATTGGAGACTCCTTACTGAGGAGGTTAGACAGGCCTGTGACCAGGGCGGACCCAGAAAACAGAAGGGTGTGCTGTCTACCTGGCGCTAAGATACGGGATGTGGACCTGCGGTTGAAAAGGATCCTAAAAGGAGCAGGTAAGAACCCCTTGATCACCCTTCACGTAGGAACGAATGACACGTCTAGGTTCTCGCTAGAGAGAATCAAGGGAGATTATGCCAGACTGGGGAAGATGCTTAAGGAAGTCGAGGCTCAGATTATCTTCAGTGGGATTCTGCCTGTTCCTAGAGAAGGACAGCAAAGGGCTGACAGAATTGTGAGGATAAATAGCTGGCTAAGGGAGTGGTGCTATAAGGAGGGCTTTGGGATGTATAGCCACTGGGAGGCTTTCAGGGACAGACAGCTGTTCTCACGGGATGGACTTCACCTGAGTAGGGAAGGAAATAGACTTCTGGGAGGGAGGCTGGCTCATCTCATCAAAAGGGCTTTAAACTAGGAATTTGGGGGAGACGGTTGGGAGATGTCCAGTTAATCTCCACGCCAGATTCCAACACTGAAAAGGAGGGTGAAGAGATAAGCACAGATATAGGTAGGGGAAAGGGATTGGACATAAGAAGGAGGGGGCGGATGGACAGTACGGGGTCCGTACCAAATTGCATAACTAATGGGAGAAAGGATAAACAGCATACAGTAAGATGTTTATACACCAATGTGAGAAGCCTAGGTAACAAAATGGAGGAATTGGAGCTCATGGTCCAAGAAATGAAACCGGATATCGTAGGAATAACCGAAACGTGGTGGAACGGTAGTCATGACTGGAGTACAGGTATGGAAGGGTATGTGCTGTTTAGGAATGACCGGAAAAAAGGCAAAGGTGGGGAAGTGGCATTGTATGTCAACAATGAGGTAAACTGTAAAGAAATAATAACTGATGGAATGGATAAGACAGAGTCTGTCTGGGCAATAATTACACTGGGTAAAAACTACTAGAGCCTCCCCTGGGATAGTGCTTGGGGTGTGCTATAGACCGCCAGGATCTAGCCTGGATGCGGACAGAGAACTATTTAATGTTTTTAGGGAAGTAAAAACTAATAAGAGCTGTGTAATCATGGGGGACTTTAACTTCCCAGATATAGATTGGGGAACAAATGCTAGTAACAATAATAGGGCTCAGATGTTCCTAGACGTGCTAGCAGATGAATTCCTTCATCAAGTAGTAACTGAACCGACGAGGGGGGATGCCATTTTAGATTTGGTGCTGGTGAGTAGTGAGGACCTCGTTGAGGAAATGGTTGTAGGGGACAACCTTGGCTCGAGTGACCATGAGCTAATTCAGTTTAAACTAAATGGAAGGATTAACAGAATTAAAACTGTGACTAAGGTTTACGATTTCAAAAAGGCCAACTTTAATAAATTAAGGCAACTACTTAGGGAAGTGGATTGGGCTAACATACTTAGGGATCTAAAGGCAGATGGCGCCTGGGATTACTTCAAGTTGAAGTTGCACGAGCTGTCCGAGGCCTGTATCCCGAGAAAGGGAAAACGGTTAGTAGGCAGGAAATTTAGACCTAGCTGGATGAGCAAGCGTCTCAAAGGGGCGATTAAGAAAAAACAGAAAGCGTACAAAGAATGGAAGAGGGGAGGGATCAGCAAGGAAACCTACCTTATTGAGGTCAGAGCATGTAGAGATGCAGTGAGAAAGGCCAAAAGCCGTGTAGAGTTGGACCTTGCGAGGGGAATTAAAACCAATAGTAAGAGGTTTTACAGCCATATAAATAGGAAAAAAACAAAGAAAGAGGAAGTGGGACCGCTGAAGAATGTAGATGGAGTGGAGATTAAATATAATCTAGGCATGGCACAATATCTAAATGAATATTTTGCATCGGTCTTTAATAAGGCTAATGAAGGGCTTAGGAATAGAGGGAGCAGGACAGAGGGGAATAAAGGAGGGGGAGTTGACATTACCGTATCGGAGGTGGAAGCCAAACTTGAACAGCTAAACGGGACTAAATCGGGTGGACCGGATGATCTTAATCCGAGAATATTGAAGGAACTGGCGCCAGAAATTGCAAGCCCCTTAGCGATAATTTTTAATGAATCTGTAAACTCGGGGGTGGTACCATTGGACTGGAGGATAGCTAATGTGGTTCCTATTTTCAAGAAGGGGAAAAAAAGTGACCCGGGTAACTACAGGCCTGTTAGTTTAACATCTGTAGTATGCAAGGTCTTGGAAAAAATTTTGAAGGAGAAAGTAGTTAAGGACCTTGAGGTGAATGGCAATTGGGACAAATTACAACACGGGTTTACGAAAGGGAGATCGTGCCAAACCAACCTGATCTCCTTCTTTGAGAAGGAAACAGACTTTCTAGATAAAGGAAATGCGGTGGATCTAATATACCTCGATTTTAGTAAAGCGTTTGATACGGTACCGCATGAGGAATTATTGGTTAAATTGGAAAAGATGGGGATCGATATGAAAATCCAGAGGTGGATAAAGAACTGGTTAAAGGGGAGACTGCAGCGGGTAGTACTGAAAGGTGAACTGTCAGGTTGGAGGGAGGTCACCAGTGGGGTTCCTCAAGGTTCGGTTTTGGGTCCGATTTTATTTAATCTATTTATTACTGACCTCGGAACCGAATGTAGGAGTGGGCTGATAAAGTTTGCGGATGACACAAAGTTGGGAGGTATTGCCAATTCGGAGAAGGATCGGGATATCCTGCAGGGAGACTTGGATGACCTTGTAAATTGGAATAATAGTAATAGGATGAAATTTAATAGTGAGAAGTGTAAGGTGATGCATTTAGGGATGACTAACAAGAATTTTAGTTATAAGCTGGGGACGCATCGGTTGGAAGTAACGGAGGAGGAGAAGGACCTCGGAGTCCTGGTTGACCGCAGGATGACTATGAGTCGGCAATGTGACGTGGGTGTGAAAAAAGCTAATGTGATATTGGGATGCATTAGGCGAGGTATTTCTAGTAGGGACAAGGAGGTGCTGCTTCCGTTATACAAGGCGCTGGTGAGACCTCATTTGGAGTACTGTGTGCAGTTCTGGTCTCCTATGTTTAAAAAGGATGAACTCAAACTGGAACGGGTACAGAGAAGGGCCACTAGGATGATACGAGGAATGGAAAAGCTGTCATATGAAAGGAGACTCGAGGAGCTCGGTTTGTTTAGCCTAACCAAAAGAAGGCTGAGGGGAGATATGATTGCTCTCTTTAAATATATCAGAGGGATAAATATCAGGGAGGGAGAGGAATTATTTCAGCTCAGTACCAATGTGGACACGAGAACAAATGGATATAAACTGGCCGTGGGGAAGTTTAGGCTTGAAATTAGACGAAGGTTTCTAACCGTCAGAGGGGTGAAATTTTGGAACAGCCTTCCGAGGGAAACGGTGGGGGCGAAAGACCTCTCTGGCTTCAAGATTAGGCTAGATAAGTTTATGGAGGGAATGGTTTGATGGGATAATGTGATTTTAGTCAATTAGGCAATAACGTGCCATCGCTGGTAAAATGAGGGTCCGGCTGGAGAATCTTGCCTGTATGCTCGGGGTTCTACTGATCGCCATATTTGGGGTCAGGAAGGAATTTTCCTCCAGGGTAGATTGGCAGAGGCCCTGGAGGTTTTTTGCCTTCCTCCACAGCATGGGCAGGGGTCGCAAGCTGGAGGATTCTCTGCGACTTGAAGTCTTTAAATCACGATCTGGAGACTTCAACAGCTGAGTTAAGGGAAAGTGGGTGGGTCAGCTTTTGTGGCCTGCATCATGCGGGAGGTCAGACTAGATGACCATAATGGTCCCTTCTGACCTTAAAGTCTATGAGTCTATCTCCAACAAACAATAAGGAGCAAAGCTCTGAGTTGAAGCAGGCCCAGGTTGGGATGGAGAATCTGGCCAGACTACAGGATAACAGATGGTAAGCAGCTGGGTGTAGTAATGGCAGGAGCAAAGCATGATGAATCAGGTAAGGATACCATACTTGTCTTGGCCAAGTTGGTGCATTTAGAAAGACCCCAGTTTTATCCTGCTTGATCTTGTTCAATACCTTCAGGAGCAGTGTCATCAGAAGACATGCACAGAGGTGGCCAAGAAGTGAGAATGATATTGATGACCCAAAGCCCTTCTAGAGCAGAATTTCCTGCACTTTGCAATAGCTGTTAGCAGAAAGAAGTCCACCTCTGGGAACTTCCAGGTTAGGAAACTATGCTGGAGAGTCCAAGATTGGAGTTTCCACTTGCAATCCAAACATGCAGGCAACACTCTCTATCATGACTTCAACAGATTGTTACCCCTCGCCCGCCGCCTCCATCATGAGGGAGATTGCTTGTGCTTAACTGGGTTTCAGCTCCCCAACACCAACCTGTGAGCCACCCAAACATTCTCCTATGGGCAACACCAGCCCTTGCTTTGCTTTGCAGGTGAACAATAGGTGCACCCCAGTCCCCAAGTGTTCCCCTGTGATATCCAGCCTCTGATATTAACTACCCATAGAATTACCAAGTTAGCTGTCCCCAAGGGACTAGCGTACACACCAGATCGTATGATTCAACTCAGGATCAGCATCTTGCTTAACATCACAGCACTTATATATAGTGAAAAGAAGGATAAATTTATTACCAAAAATTCAAGACAGTGAGTCAGGATGATGGAAACAAAAGGTTAATCATAACATGCTTTCTAGAGATGAAACTTAACTATTAGGTTTATCTCCTGTCTTATAAAGTTTATCTCACCCAAAGCCTTTTGCAGCATCTTCAGCCAAGGCTGGTTGTGATCCCACTTCCATGAATGTAAACACACTGCCCATTTTCTTCCTAGGCCCAGGATAAAGGAATGTTTTCTTTGCTTTCTATTTAGATCCTCAAAGGTATCTGACAATTCTTAAAGTCAAGATAAGCACCTGCAGCTTATTTTTCCTGTCCACTGCTTTCCTGTTGATTTCACATCTTTGTTGACTTCATGTGTAAGTGGATATCCATTGTGTTAGCTTACAATGCTTAATTTACTTCTCCACAGGGAGACAGGTGAATAAACACCTCATCTGATAGAAAACCTTTTAGTCAACCATGCCTTGATACAGACTTTAAAACATATTTTCAGTATATATACACATAACTACTTACATAGTACCTGTACCTACATTTCATACTATTAAGGATTAGTACAACCCTAGCTTTCACTTAAGACCTCACATGACTTTCTCTAGTGAACCAGAATGCACATACCAGCATCAAGATATTCTTGTAGCCCCTTTCCCAGTTGGCATTAAGGATTCTTGGGTTAAAACCATCTTGTCTAAACTCTGTTTGTTCAGAGTATAAACGGTTCTGAGCCATTCCTGGCAGCAGTGAAGCTGTAACCTGGAATATTGTGTTACAAAGGTACAAGCTGCCACATGCCTTAGTGGCTAGAAAGAGGGCTGGCGCAACCCATTAGGCAACCTAGATGGTTGCCTAGGGTGCTACAATTTGGGGTCCGTCGACCATGGCGGTATTTCGGCATCGGGACCTTCTGCCGCCTCTGTGGGGGGCAGCATTTTGGGGCAGGACCTTCCGCCGCCTAGGGCAGCAGAAAAGCTGGCGGCACTCCTGGCTAGAAACTTGTCTATGTTTGTGGGCTTATTTCAGTTTTTGAAATTATGTTTGTTAGTGTTGTAAGCCTGTATATGGGGCGGTAAGGTCTGACTGTTATGGCACACAGAGAAGCCTCTATGAAGTCTATCTGTTGTATGGAAGTCAAAGTGGACTTTTTGATGGTGAGCTGAAGACCTAACCTGTGGAAGAGGGAACTTTGTTGTAAGGAGTCGCCTTTGAACAGCCAGTCACTGAGATATGGAATGACAATCATACCCACTTGATGAAGGGGTCAGTTCAGGATGATGCTATGTTGCCATGCTCTTTGATGACCTCGACAACCAAGGAATTATGTGGAGGGTTTGCAAATAATTTAGTGTTCTTAGCTGTAATTTAATACTTTTTATTGGCATGTTTACATGTCGATGGTACTCAGGGCCGTCCTTAGGATTTATGGTGCCCTAGGCGGGATTATTAAACTGGTGCCCCTATGCCTGACTTGCTCTTAGCAACACAAACATAAGCTTACAGTATTGGAAAACTTGCCACATGCACTTTATTAAAAACAGTTTAACTTAATTAAGCACGCTGTAATGCTGGTGGACTAGCACTAAAGAAGTAGTGCTATAGAAAAAAGTCTGATTTATTCACAGAATGAAGCAAATAATATAATATAGCCGTGCGTCTGTGACTTTGAGCTAGTGTGAAGACACCTCACAAGGCGCTCCGCCCTGAATGAGACACGGTAGAGTTGGAAACCCAGGTCATTTTTACAAAGCCACTTTTTAGTTTTAAATGTATAGTGGTCATCAATCTTAATGTTAGTTACAACTCTATATCAACCTTATACTGTAAATAGATTAATGGCATTATCCAGTTTAATAAGCTGGGTTTCCAAGCAGTGGGAAAATATAACCCTAGTTTTACTCCTAGGTAAAGCACAAAGTGACCAGAATGAAGTCAGTACAGAATCATCTCATCTAGATTAAGGTAGCACAGAAATGTTACAGAAGTCCTATTGTGCCTTATTTTTCTTTGGAAAGACGTGAGCAATAGCAGCACATTTTGGGCACTGCCAGAAATACGGGATAAATCACTGCCTCTAAAGTTCCATCAAAAACTGACATTTTCACAGCTCTAGCATGATCTGCTGCACAGATTCTTCACAAGGAAGTGTCCCTGGCCTTTTTAACTCATATTAACCATGTATTTACTTTATGAAAGTTGGACAAAACATAGTGAAAACGTAAGACATTGGCTGCCCAACCTCTGGGCTGGCAAAAGCTATACTGACTCACTGGGAAAAAAAGCAAGAGAATCTTAGTACAACATATGGTCACTCTATACACTAGTCAGGAGATGAGTATATTACAGTTGTTGGAGGGCTCTATTCAGCAGTAACAGGGCTATAGGAAAGCCAGTCAACATTTTTTGTTTCTCTGATGAAAACTGGCCCACTCCCTGCCTCAAACCAAACCTGTCACAAATAATTGTCAACAACTTAATTTTCTGTTTTTGGCTAAGAGATTGATTTTTTTAAAAAAAATATTGAAATTGGATTCAGGATTGTTAGCAAGCATTTTTGGCAAACAAAGTTGTTAAATGACAATCTAAATGGCAACACAGTTCTGATGTCGACTCCTCCAAACACTGAGGCTCTTGATGAGGGAAAGATGGAGCAGGAGACACCTCACCTCAATGATGCCCACAAGAAAGGCCAGGAACTCTTGAAAATTGTTGATGACAGGCAGCCCGTAGGTCCTGATGGGGGCTATAAGTCAGAGGTGGTGGCATGCAATGCTGCACATGTAAACTGGAAGGGGCTTGGACTTCACACCCTTGGATCTTATCTCTCCGTAAAGGTATCAGGGGAGATGTCACTATGTTGGTAGATAGGACAACCTTGCACAGAGATCTTGGAACCTGAACAAAGATCCTCATCATAGCCTAAAGGAGAAGCTCTGCCTGGCTGAGAAGGTACCAGAGAAATAAATGGTTCCAGGAAGAGATCCAGTTAGGTGATCTCAGTACCAACAGCCATTCAATACCCATTAACAAGGGAGACTCTGGCTGATCTGAGATGAACAAATCTCTTGAGAATCTAAATTCTTGTGGTAGTGGATGGATTCATGCCGAGAAGGGGCAAGGTTCTGTGGTCGGTATGGAGGATGGCATTTATTTAGATAGTTCCTGTCTGGTGGATGTTGTTGATACCGAGGATGTCGACTGCTTCAAAAAGGTACTGAAATAGTGAGACCCATCTACTTAGACTTTTAGTGATACCAATGTAGTGAGAGCTGCTTACGTAGGTACCAGAGGTAATATAGAAAGCTTCACAGTGGGTTCAGTCTTTCTTAAAGCAGAGTGGTAGAGATATCTACTGTCTGGGAATGTGTCTAGACAACTTGGGTACAGAAGTACGCTTGGTGACCTTGGCTCCTCGAAGTCTTAGAAGCACCCCTGGTACTGGAGAAGCCTGGATCCTCAGCAGTACTCCTAAGTGGAGTACTTTACATTTGTCCTTATTGAATTTCATTTTATTTTCTTCAGACCATTTCTTCAGACCATTTCTCTAGTTTGTCCAGATCATTTTGAATTTTAATCCTATCCTCCAGAGCACTTGCAACTCCCCCCACTTGGTATAATCTGCAAACTTTATAAGTGTACTCTCTTTGCCATTATCTAAATCCTTGATGAAGATATTGAATAGAACCGGAACCAGGACCAATCCCTGTGGAACCCCACTTGATATGCCCTTTATATGCCCTTCCAGCTTAACTGTGAAACACTGATATCTACTCTCTGGGAATAGTTTTCCAATCAGTTATTCACCAACCTTATAGTAGCTCCAGCTAGGTTGTGTTTCCCTAGTTTGTTTATGAGAAGGTCATGCAAGACATATCAAAAACCTTACTAAAGTCAAGATATACCACATCTACTGCTTCCCTCCCAATCCACAAGGCTTGTTACCCTTTCAAAGAAAGCTATTCGGTTGGTTTGACACAATTTCTTCTTGACAAATCTATGCTGACTCTTACTTATCACCTTATTATATTCTAGGTGTTTGCAAATTGATTGCTTAATTATTTCTTCCATTATCTTTCCAGGTACTGAAGTTAAGCTGACTGGTCTGCAATTCCTCTGATTGTCCCTTTACATAGATTGGCACTACATTTGCCCTTTTTCAGTCCTCTGGAATCTCTCCCATTTTCCATGACTTTTTGAAGATAATCGCTAATGGCTCAGATATCTCCTCATTCAGCTCCTTGACTATTCTAGGATGTATTTCACCAGATCCTGTTGACTTGAAGACATCTAACTTGTCTAAGTAATTTTTAACTTGTTCTTTCCGTATTTTAGCCTCTGATCCTATCTCATTTTCAATGGCATTCACTATGTTAGATGTCCAACCGCTACTAACCTTTTTGGTGAAAACAAACAAAAAAGTAATTTAGCACTTCTGCCATTTCCATATTTTTTGGTTATTGTTTCCCCCATCCCTCATTAAGTAATGTGTCTCTCCCTCGACTTCCTCTTGTTTCTAATGTATTTGTAGAATGTTTTCTTGTTACCTTTTATGTCTCTAGCTAGTTTAATCTCATTTTGTGCCTTGGCCTTTCTAAATTTGTTCCTACACCTGCTTGTGTTGTTTGTTTATATTCATCCTTTGTAATTTGACCTAGTTTCCATTTTGTTGGACTCTTGTTTGAGTTTCATATCACTGAAGGTCTCCTGTTTAAGCCAGCTTTGTCTCTTGACATACTTGTTATCTTTCCTACACAGTGGGATAGTTTGCTCTTGAGCCTTTAATAATGTCTCCTTAAAAAAACTGAGAACTTTCTTGAATTGTTTTCCCCCTTAGACTTTCTTCCCATGGGATCTTCCCTACCAACTTCCGGAGTTTTCTAAAGTCTGCCTTCTTGAAATCCATTATCTTTATTGTGCTGTGTTCCCTCTTACCATTCCTTAGAATCATGAACTCTTATAAGTTCATGATCACTTTCACCCAAGCTGTCTTCCACTTTCAGATTCTCAACCAGTTACTCCATATTTGTCAAAATCAAAGCTAGAACAGCCTCTCCCCTAGAAGTTGTCTCCAACACATTCCAATAACTTGTTGGATATTCCAGACATATGTTTTTCCCAAGTGTCTGTGATGCCAACTATGTCATAGTTGTGTTTATTAACTAGCATTTCTAGTTCTTCCTGCTTATTCCCCATACGTCTCACATTTGTATCAGACATCTAATATACTGGGATACTGAAGCAGGCTCCTTATTAAGAGAACTCAAACTTCTCTTCTTGGGAATCTTCCTAGTACCTTCTGAAGTCTTATCCCACAAAGATCTGGGCAAGTGCAGTATCGAGATTGATGGGTCAATGTGGTCACTTGGAGGCCAATGTATGGGGCATACTTTGGCCTGGATCTAAGGCTGGGTGAAAGGAGCACTCCATCCCAATAAGCCTAAGTCCAATGTCCCTTTTTTTCCCCCAGCTCTGCTTTTAAAGGCTGAGCCAATGTTGCATGCTTCCCCCTGACAGTGAATGCAGTGGAAATGTCATCACTGACCTGGATGAACTTCTGTTGGTGAGAGAGACAACAGAAGTTGGTCGAATAAAAGATATTACCTCACCCACCATGTCTCTCTAATACCCTGGGATCGACAAAGCTACACTGCATACAGGATAGATTCCTGGCAGACGAGGCAGCGCTTGAGTCCAGGGGATCCTGGCATACCATGGCAATGAGGAGGTTGTCCCCTGAGGAGAACCCCTTAGGCAAGGGGAGTGGTGGGAGAAGGGTTAATAAAAGACCTTTAAACCAAAGTAAAGAAACTATAAAATATATATCATTAAAAGAGGAAAGCTAAATAACTGCACTAAACTAAAACTAAAGAACCCTAAGGCTAAGCTACAAGCAATGCTAGAATCTGGCATGCCACCTCAGGTAGAGATAGTTGAGAAGGAGCTGGGTTGGCTCGTCCGCACAGCTCTCTATACCCTTGTTACAAGGCATGAGGAGGTCTCGAGTGCATGCGTTGGCCGAAAATTTCCAATCAAAACCATATTGGAGCATGAACATCTGAACAGGAGCACTCATAGGGGTGATACTTGAACAACTGAGTTTTCTGATGTCAGCAACAAAAACGTGGGCTTCAAGAAGTTTTGTAGTATTTGATAGGTTTTTTCCCCCCGTTCAGTGTTTCAAAGAAGTTAATATTCTAAAATATTGTAGAATATAATAAAACTTTTCAATATTTAGACTTTGATAGTCCAACCTTTTCAAATTGATTTAAGAATTTACATTACCTTAACTAATGGAGTAGGTTATCAGACGAACTGGCTGCTGGGATACAGACTCTGGGTATGGATATAGTCCTATTCTTTTTTGAAAGGGGTAACAAATACCGCTCTGCCAAATTTAGAATCAATATTTAAAAAAATACATGGTTAACTTTGCCTTGTTATACAGTTCACCCATGTCCACCACTTGTATACAGATCATAACAAAACACAGACACATACAACATACACAGGTAAATATAAAGAAATCAGAATTAAACATTAATTTTAATCTTAAATGCATCCATCTCTAAATGGTCAGTGAGAATAATGGTTAAATTTCTTTTTAAGAGTAAAGTAAGCCATTTTCTGGAAACATATTGCCCAATCTTAATATACTAATTTTACAGATATTTTTCACGATGTGTATAATTTTACACTTTGATTACCTCCACATTATTCATTTTCTACTTTTAGGCCATGCAAACACATTAAATGGTACAGTGTTCTAGGAAAGTATATTGAAAAAAAAAGTCAAAATTAGGTTATTTGGTAAGAATACAGAATGTGGCATGTGACAGGATAATAACACAATTAGTCCCTCTTTCTGCTGCTTTTTTAAAAGATAGAAAATAGGCTTGATTTAGAAGAGCATTACGATAATGCATCATACTGCAGGTACAGATTTTCTGAACACTAATTGTAAATAATGAGGAAGGCATCTATAAATGAATCAAGTCTGTTTCTGTTTTCCCCTACATTTCTTTTATACCCACAAAGTGAGATGGGGGGGAGGAGTATGGGGAAGAGGTAGGAGTGGATGGATGCCTACTGAAAACATTTTGATTTATTCAAAGTCCAAAAGTTAAATGACAGTGCCAGTCTAGGTATTTTGAACTTGCCCTCAGACCTAACTCACATAATTATGATGTGACTTTTTTCAAGCTTGGTTTATTTGCAATAACTATTCAGTTGGTGAAAAATGTTCATGGTATCTTTAGTACATTTTTGTAAAGGAAAAAACCCTATGTTTGGCTTTCTAAGTCACTGATATTTTCATTTACACACATACTTAAAATATTTCCCTTGAGTTTTGGTTTTTGCTATTTGGGACTTTTTTTATTTGAGAACTCAGAGAAATGGCAATTAGCTTCAGATCTAAATGAATAATGCATTTACATTTCAGATGTGTAAGACAATTCATTTCTTCAAGTAAAAACTGGATTTTCTGTCCCCATTTCTAACCTCTGCAAATAGTTTTGTACTCGTTTAAATCCTGAACACAACTGAGTATATGACTAGAGACCCAGGTTAAAACAATAAGATCTACCTTGCTTAGGAATACAAAACACTTTGATCTGAATTTTTGTCCTGGGCTGCACTACTAATTGCTTTTGGACTTTGCAAGATGACTGAAATGTCAGTATACTCAGGTTCTTTTCTCAGTGTTATTAACAGGAAAAATATTCTTTATTCTGACCATAACTCCAAATGTGCTGTGACTTTACCACAGGGCTTTTAAAACATTTTTAAATTTTGAAAACATGGAACTTAAGCAAACTTACATTGCTTATAGAAAAAATAATTTTTTAAATAGGAGGAGTTTGCTCATGTGGACTTTAGTAATATTCTTACCCTTTGGTTTGGCAATGACTGCTAATATGAAGAGTTTTTTTCTACTATTTCTATCTAACATCCCTGTGCTAGATCTCCTCCCCACAAAACAATTCATTGGCTTAAACTACAGAAGAAAAATTGTAATAATTGGCACCTACCAGAAAAAGTCAATAGATCCCTCAAATATTTCCATGAGTGTATAGATTTGTTACACATTTGTGACCTTACTCATGTAAGTGTTGCCGGGATCAGGTCCTTGGCTTATTCATACATTACTGCCTAAACCATTTTTTATCCAGTCAAGCACACACTCACAAACTTTGCATTTTCCCTTACAAAAATCCTTTTCTTCTCTCTGTACATGTCACTAAGGCCTTGTCTACACTAGGAGGATATTGCAGACAGTTCTACTAATACAGTTAACCGGCAAAACCCTCTTTGTGTGGATGCAGTTATACCTAGGGTGACCATATTTCCCTAAACTGAAAACGGGACGAGCCGCTTGGCATCACTGCTCATCCCCCACGGCCCCACAAATGTCCCTCCATACCCCCAATTGAGCCAAGTAGCAGAGATGGGGGCAAGAAGGAAGAGGAATGGATATGGGCTGGGATCTGGGCAGCAAAGCACAGTGTGATTGTGTGAGTGTGAGTACATTTGGGCTCAGAGCCAGCAGGTGAAGCTATTGGACTACGATCCAGTTAGCAGTGTGATGATGCCCCTTTGGGGGTTGGGATAACAGAGGGGCAGGAAGGAGGCTCCAGAGATCAGACCTGGGTAGGTGGGGGAAGGCCGGGATGAAGGGCTGCCATTTCAGATTTTATATGGGGGAGGGGCAACTCCCAGCCAGTGAGGGGAGAGGAGCAATGGGGAACAGGTTGCTCCCAGCAGGTGAAGGGAGGGGGAGAGGAACAAATGATGGGTCGCTCCCAGCCAGGGAGGGAAGAGAGGAGCGAGCAACAGGGGACCGGGGCCAGGGGAAGAGTGTCGCTCACAGACTGTGGTACAAAACTGGGGGGGGAAGAAGAGAGCAGGTGCCCTCTACCACCCTCCCTAAATGGCACCGCTACCAGGATGTGGCAGAAACGGCCAAATGGAGGAGGGAAAGAAGGCAGGTGGGGCGAGGGGGCTGGAGAGGGCTCTAGGGACCAGCCCTCAATGATGGTGGGTGAGGAGGACATGAGGCTGGGGTGGAGGGGGGCTCCAGGGACCGCTCCAGAGGCTGCTGGGGGAGCCATGCCATGCTCCATGCCCCGACACAAGCGGATGCTGCAGGACCCAGTCAAGCACTTACCAGCCGGTTTGCCCAGTAGGGCCCAGAACCCACGAGTTGTGGCTCCATGGTCTGGCCAGAGAGGAATTTGAATTAGATCTCTGAACATGCTGCCCTCTGATTGGGCCGCAGAGTGAGCACGTGACATCCCATCACTCCCTGATTGGAAGAGTAGGACATAACGGAGACACATTCGCCAGGTTCCTGTCCTTCTTCCCCAAACATCACCACATCACCACTCAACATTCCTCTGCACCCTCTCGGGGGGGGGGGAGGGGTGTGTCCCACTTTTTTGGCAAAACTGGGCGTTTGTCCCATTTCCTGGGACAAACGCCCAGTTTTGCCAAAAAAGTTGCAATGTCAGGGACAGGGCTTAAAAAGGGGACTGTTCCTGTCAAAATGGAACATATGGTCACCCTAGTTATACCACAGTGTATAAGTGTCCTTTTACTGGTAAAGAAATCACACCCTAACTGCCATGGCTATATTGGAGTAACTTTTAAGGATAAGCGAATTTTAAGCTTGGTTTGTGTTAAGGAGAACTCAGCTTCCTTTAGAGTTCAGTTAGTACTGGTGTCTGAACAGGTCACGGTGTAACCCAACATAAAGCAACCTGATCATCCTCTTCTAAGAGACTAAAATATACTGGGCCTGACTGATCCTGAGCGGATGTAAATTTTCCAAACCTCATTAACTTCAATAGAATTTAGCTAATTTATACCTCCTGAGGATTTTTTCTATTGCAACTTCCATAGCTTAAGAAATATCATACCTGACCAGATCAATGGCCCATCTAGTCCAGTATCCCATCCCTGACAATGCCCAGCTGCTTCAGAGGAAAGTGCACTTAGCCTCATAGTGAAAATAAAAAAAATAAATAAATTAATGGAGATATCCTATCTCCTAGAACTGGAAGGGACCTTGAAAGGTCATCGAGTCCAGCCCCCTGCCTTCACTAGCAGGACCAAGTACTGATTTTGCCCCATATCCCTAAGTGGCTCCCTTAAGGATTGAACTCACAACCCTGGGTTTAAGCAGGCCAATGCTCAAACCGCTGAGCTATCCCTCCCCCCAAATAGAACAGAATGAACTACCAATTCAGATAGAGGTTGGCTTATGGCCAGAACCATGAGGTTTTATATTCCTTCTAGCTCCACCAGATCATCAAGTGAGAGAGACTGAGATCTGGGCCTGATATTTCACCTTCTAGAACAAAGGGCAAGCTCTAGGACACCAGGCTTGCCAACCTTTAATTAGTTTCACACATGATAATTCTTTCACACATGAGGATAATCAGTTCTGTTCCCATAATACATATAAGGAATGAATGTGCTACAAGGTATGGTTTTTTTTAGTGTAATAACAAATGCCAGAGTACAGTATTCTCCTCTGCCTGAAGAAAGGAGGATATAATCTAGCTGGTATAAGCATTCTAGTTTTCATTTGAAAATCAGTACTAAAAAAGTACACAAAGCACAGTGTAGTAGACTTTTTCCTGCAATTAAGCACAGAGGTCTGCTCAGGCCTAATTTTAAATTCCGACCTGAACCCGACCAGCCAACAGCCAATCCAAATCCAACCTGAGCCCAAGTGTTGCGTTGTCTTCAGACTCAACCTAACATGAACCCAACACTTCCCCCCCAAAACCTCCGTCATTGCCACCTCATCACTGGTGCGCAGCCTGACAGGGGTTTTCCACTCCCCATGCCTTATGGTCACAATCATTCTCTGGTTGCCTCCTGCCGGATTGGTTGATACAGCGGTGACTGCATGCCCCACTCCTGCCTGCTGCTGCTGCCTTGCTGCACTGCGGAGTGAGCACGCTGATGAGTTGCACTGTCTTTCAACCCACAGCACACAGAACAGGGAGGCAGCAGCAGCTTGCAGGAACAGGGCATGCAGCCCCCACCGTAGTGACTCCCTGAGAGTGTGTTGGGTTGTTTTCAGACCCAGCTTCAACCCCACGCTTGTGGTTGGGTCCCCTTGGGTTCAGGTCAGGTTGCAAGGCTCTAGTTAAGGTAACAGTATTTCAAAGATAACAAAGATAAAATAACATGACCCACTGTAGGGAGCAGCAAAGAAATAAGCACACAAAATGCACAAATAATTAGCAGGTGTTTGTGCAGCACCTAGCACACTGGGGTATTATTTTGTTATAAATATTAACTAATAAAAACACTGAAGGTAAAATCCTGACTCTACTGAAATCAATGCAGGTGTTCTTGCTGACTTCAACAGGGCCAGAATTACACCATGAATATATATGCAATATATATATATATATATATATATATATATATTGGTCTTTTTTCTCCATTCTTAATTGAAGATGCATAACTGTTAAAATTAAGGCCTGCCCACTTAGCCATTGAGGTTGTCAGTGTCTGTCTACTTACCACCCTTGTATATGAACACTTTGTAATCTATAATGTATTTACAATCATAACGCTCCTCTGAAGTAGGAAAGTGTTATCCCCATTTTATATGAAGAGAATGGAGGCAAAAAGAAACTCAGTGACTTGATCAAGGTCACACGGGAAGTCTGTGGCACAGTGGGGAATCAGACCTGGAGTCTCAGAAGTTCCAGACTAGTGGTCTAACCATCAGAACTTCCTTCCTCTCAGTGAATTGAGGGAAATAGAAAATAATTAGAAAAATAACAACAACACATTCCAAAAGCAGAAAATGGACAAAAAAAGAATCATACTGGCTAAGCAGTCACCCAAACAGGAACAAAATAAGAGTGTTACTGGGCCATCTAGAGACTTACAGACAGACATTCATTAGTGCTCTGGGTACAAAAAAGCAGGCATACTCCACAAGACCCAGGAAGAAAAAACTTTTCCATGCAAGAAGCAAAACCTAGTGATGTAAAATGAGTAAAATGTGAGATAAATTAATTCCTATACTACTTATTATGCATTAGTGTCTTTCTGTTACTTGCTACAATGCTATGGCACTTCACTATTGCATGATCATCTTAACACACTCTTTTGCCTTAATTACTTTATGTTTCAGTTTATCAAATATACTTTTGGTTTCACTTTTGCAGTCTAGTCATCAGAGCCATCTAGCATACTTCAGAGTGGAGCTTCTCGTGTAGATTTCAACAATGGAGATGTGGAGGAAATGATAGTTTTATTCAATTAATAAGCAATTAAAGTGCTTATTTTGTATATTTTAATTGAATTCTAATTCCCATTCAAGTGCAGCTTGACACAAATCATGAGTAAAGGTTAACTTATCTAGTAAATAAGAAATACATCATTCACCATTTTCTAAAAAATGTAGAAATTAAGAATCTGAATAAATATACATTAAGCAATATAACTGCATAAATAAGTGTGCATGGTTACAGTGCATCCTTGTGGCTGGCAAAAAGAAGTGCAAATTTACTGTAAAGGCTAGTTGTAAATACTCAAATCAACATGTTCTAAGAGTTATACCAACCAATGGGAATGAATCTTTCTTTGAGAAAATAACCAAAACAGTACAAACAGAAAACATAATTAAATTATTTAAATCCAGTTTTCCTGCTTGCTGATTTCAATTAATCCACCCTGATTTCATCAGATAAAAAGTATGTTTTCTAGCACTAATCATGTAATGTAAATATATGGGTTTGTACCATAAATAAAACATTGTGTAATAGTGTCTCTTAAAATAAGCTTTATTGTTCTTTTCATACTGCCATCCTTTCTTTATTTTTAAATGCAAGTGGCCACCCTAGCTATGTATGTGCAGAAGGATATGATGAAATAGGGAGTTACTAGCTGTGCCTTTTAGCTATGAACTTAGGTGGGTAAACTTGTGCAAAGTGCTTAAGCAAGGCACGTATATGATAGGAAGAACAATCCGAGTGAGGAATTAGGACCAGTTTTCTCAAATCCAGTTGCAGAGCTCAAGGAAGTGAATGCCATCTTGCAAAAGAACGAGTTTAGTATACCTTAGGTATGTGGATGGACAAGTCTATGTAGTAATATGACTATCACTCATTTTCATTTGTTAAAAAGTGACTAGTGATTTTGAGTATCCAACCTGAGATATCTTAAAAGGCCCTTGTCAAAAAGTGCTGCGTACCCATCCTCTGAAAATCATGTCCCTTTAAGTTGTCTCAGATTGCACACCCAGAAGTGCACGCACCCCAAATTATTCTTCTTCTTTAAAAACATTGGCCCAGATGCAAATCTTAACACTGTGTAAATAACACTGCATTCTTCACCAGCCAATGGTGCTATTGGACTGAATTAAGAGACAGTCCACTATAAAGTCATTGTATATAAATATTTATCATTCCATATTGATTAGTTCTTTTAATGAACACTATAAAAACATTTGCCCATTCTTACAATATTTCACTAGAGATTTTTGAAGTCACCTTATTCTATTCCAACTGACAATAAATCTGTTGTTCCCCTAACTCAACTCAAATGGTTTCTACGACAAACAAGCCTCTTGTCCACAATTCAGTTACAAGACACATTCAATACACAGTCTGAAATAGCTCATTCTAGAGAGAAAAAGAACAACTTCATTTCTACTAAGAATACATACTCATTTCTTATGTCAGAAAGAAGACTGGTATATAATTTAGTACATATTGCAAAAAACCCACTACTCGTAAATATTGTTTTTTTCTTCAAAGTAATCTTGGCATTCTGAGCTACAGAGGCTGATGATTTGTCTAGTTGTAACATCTGTCATTTCAAGAAAACAAGTGTTTGTAGTAAAATAAACTTCTCTAAACACACTTTACCTGATGTACAGTGGATTTTTTTCAGGATAATCAATTCACAAGTATGTGTGTCTCCCCATCTATGCAAATTAGAAGCTGGATTGGGCAGTGAGAACTAAAGGACACCTAAATACACAAGAATACATTTACAAAACAATGCAAGATGACTTAGATGTGCAAGAACCAGTATCTTCAATGGGTTTGTGAAGCTAAATCAATAGGCACCACTTAGAAAATATAACTCTCAATGAGGAGCTTGAGTAATACAACTACCAAACTACCTCACTGTATCTTAGATCTTTTGTTTTCATATAAACTACAAAGACAAATCCTGATTATATGTGGGACTATATCCTGATTATTTATTAGCACTCTGCTTCACCCTATATGACTGGATTAGGTCCCTATTAGGTTTTATTCTTATTAGGTAAAATTAATGTATTTGGTGTAAGCCAAATAGAAAAAAATGAGACCATTTTAAAATTGCCTAAGGTCACTTCATGGGCAAAACAATGTATTTAAACTGAAGAGATGACAACATGTTTAATATGACTCTATAGAAATTGCTTCCCTGATGACAATACATTAAAATCCTCATTGAATATTCATAGAATTTTTGACAAGACTGAATGACATATAATCCTAGCCTCGGTAAGCATTGACTTGATATTCTAACTGTCTTAGAATAGATGCCACACTAACCAAGTCATCTTTGCATTTCTTACAAAGCCAGAAACAGCTGTACAAAAAACAATTCAGTTTCCAGTTTTTAATATCATGTTAAGCTGACACACAAAATAGCAGGAAGAAAAAACCATTCAAAACTTCACTATGTATGTGGGAAGGGGGGACGGAAGGAACACATTGTTTATCATAACTGTAAAATGATAGACCAGAATAGTAATAATTTATTTATAGTATGGCAACAGAGAATTAGAAAAATAGCAAAAAGGATCCTTGAAATGACTTTCACTTATTGAAGTATGACCTGTGCATGATAAATAGGTAAGCAGAGTTTAAATGATGTGAAATGTGTCAATTCAGAATGCATTAGGATGCCATTAAGAGACAGGAACTTAGACATAGGAAAAATATTAAGACGGATAGATCACTTAGCAAGAATAGGACAGAGAAGAATTTAGTTAAGGTATTGAAAAAACAATTTAATTCTGATACCCCTGTAGATCTTGTGAGATTTTTTGTTCAAGAAGAAGTCTGTTATTTCTTTGTCTTCTATTCTATTGACTCCTCTAAATTATAATTACATAGCTGCTTCTGACAGAAAACAATAACCTTTCTCTTGAGACTAATACTTTTCTATTATACACACGTAAAGTAAAAGTCTTGTTTGTTAAGCAAATAAGAAAATTAATTGCAGAGAAGTCTACCTATGGTATTGTTGGAGTTTGATGAATACTGTGCTTCAATCACATACAAACTGTTTTGCAATTGGCAATTTTATAATGCAAATAGTGGTTTCTAATACAAGCTTTATGTTTTCATTCCAACGTCACACAAACTTTATAATGTAATTTAATAGATTTTTGGATAGGCCATAGTAGCAAAGCACTTATCTGTAAAATGACACATTCTGTGCTCCCCTTACTTTTGCTGAGTCACACAGGTGCTGAATCCATGGGTGCTCCAGGGCTGGAGCACCCATGCATGGAAAAAAACTGTCGGGTGGTGCTGCCAATCAGGGGTGTCGTCAAACAGCTGATCAGAGGCCCTGCCAAACAGCTGTTTGGCAGCTCAGGGAGGGGCTTGGGGGAGGTGGAGAGCAGCGAGTGCAAGTGGGCAGGGCCTCAGGGAGGGGGTGGAGTGGGGGCAGGGCCTTGGGGCAGAGCAGGGGTGGAGCACCTCCAGGGAAAAGTAAAACTCAGCACCTATGCTGAGTCGTAACTTATTCCATGAATAGTCCCACAGAAATAAATGGGACAAAAACCTGTGCAGTAAGGTACTATGGAACTGTAAGGGTGGCAGAATCTGGCACCAAGTCTCCAAAACAGCAAATTACATAAAACCACTCATGATGGTTAGCATTTAAAATATACTGCCCTTTTGTCAAGCCTGGAAATAAACATTTTAAAATAATTGGACAAAAATATAAGATGGCATTACAGAATAACATATATAGGCTCAAATGGCATTGTACAGTAAGTGGAACAGTGGCAAGATTCAAAACATCAAATTGATATTAATTTGCATGTGAGCCTTGCACTGGCATCTGGTTAACAACTCTTACCAATTTTCCCAGCCCCATGTTTAAAGCTAGTTTTGACAGAAGTCCTCAGTTGTCTATCTTCATTTTAGGACCTACCATTTACCTGTTTTCACACTATTGCCTTCTCACATTTATTTGCCATCAAGGCACCTTATCTATGGCTACCATGCAGGAAGCTAGTAATAATCCAGAAACAGCCTGGCAGAGTGTATGCCAAGAGTCTAGCGTGGCTAGCAATTCTCATCAAATCCATCATTTCCACAAAGCCTATAAACATGACAGGCAACAGTCTAGAGATTATTCTTGAATCTGGGCCTCCAAAGTGCCAGCCCGCTTCAATGCCAAACAAGCCTGCTGATCAAGAAGTATTTGCATACTTAATAGTTTTCCCGGTCCAAACAGCTTACAAGAAATTTTTTCATTCCTTCTGAATATAAAAAAAAGTGTTTTAATCTATAATGAAGAAACATTTGGAATTAGAGGGAATTTTGTGAAGCTAGTGCTCTTCCCCATGCATATAGGTAATATAGCTTTATTAAAAATGTGACACTCAAAAGAAATATTTAAAAATTATTCAAGGTGAGTCTTTTGGGTCTCTGTAAAAGCTATGTATAATTTCAAGATGAAAATCTGAAATAGTTCGGCCTCAGAAAAATTATGGGCCAGATCCCCTGGTGGCGTAGGATTGGTATTGCTCCAATCTGAGACAGGATACATAGATAGAACTAACATACTTTATATGTATATAAAACTTATATATTTGATTGTGTTGTAGAGGGAGATTTTGACAGCCCAGCAAAAAACATAGGCCGCTGCCAGTAACTGGAATATCGATTGTTACGCTAACTGCCAAAAGCAGCTAAGCTAGTAGGCCTTTGCAGCAACCTTTGCATAACTAGGCAGGCCAGAAGGGGAAGGGACGTGATCACGATCCTGTGCCATCCTATTTTTCTTCTTTTAAACTGCTGAAATATGTGGCTTTGAAAAACAGGAGGAAGTCTGTTTATATTTGACTTCTGGGGTGTGTTTGTCGGTGCGGATAAGACTGCGGACTGTGCAAAAACATCTGTTCAACTAATGGCTGAAAACTTCTTGTTTAACTTTTGCCTTTTTTTTTTGGATTGACAAGCTATGTAACATTAACATGCATAAAAGGGGGAAAAGTCTGAGTTAAGCGGACTCTTCATGGACACGTCTCAAGATCCCCAGCGGCAGACGGAAGGCTGGCCACTGGAAATTTGTCACTGAACACTCGAAGACCACTCCAGATATATGAGGTAACTATTGATTTGGGGTACTCTAAACCTGTTACTTGTATGCTGGAGACTAAATAAAGTAAATAAAGTAAAAGCTATAAGTGAAAGCACTCGTTTGCACTGTTTATACCAACCACTTGTCAGACAGACGTGCTGTGTCCCTCCCTTGATTTATTTCCTGACACCGCCTCACAAAGAGCACAAGATACCAAGAGCTTTGGGCTCAGAGAACCTGAGTATCACCCTCCCTCACTATTTGTATTCATTTATTCTTTCAGATAGTAAGCTCTGAGGCAGGTACTATATCATCGTACGTGATTTTACTGTTCATATATCCTTTGGCCCTGATCCATGTCCAGAGAATACTGTTATATAAACATTAAGTAAGAATAATAATCACTCACATAAAATATGGTACTTCAAAACTTAAAAGCACTAAACAATGCAAAGCAGGTCTAACTTTTCTTCTACAGTAAGTACACAGTGAACTACATTATCAATAATATCACCCTATTATTATAATTTTTGTCTATTCCACCCAAGTATATAGGTAGAGCCCTCCACAGATACAAAATTTGTATCTGCACCTGATCCATGATCTGTAAAAATAGTCCGCAGATTTGCAGGGCTCTATATACAGGTTCTTACACGACACCCATCATAGTAATATTTGGGCCTCTGAGTGCTAACAGCAGGGCGTTTTTGTAATATATATTTCACTAGTTGCTTTTGGTATACTTTGAAAATACAAATAGGTTGATGATGGTAAGGTAAACATCAGCCATTAGTTTAGAATATAAAGAAAATATTTTTAAAAAGCACTGACTAACTCTCGCATTATACACCATCTTAAATAGCTGATATCTTCTGACCAGGAGCGGATTTACCATGAAACAAACCGTTCGGTGGCACAGGGCCCCCAACGACAGGGAGGCCCCCAAAATGCAGGACAAATCTCATCTGACAACCTGCCCCCAAGTCCCAGCCGGCAGCGCAGCAGGGCTCAGGCAGGCAGGCTGCCTGCACGCCGGGGCTGGTGGCCCTATGCCGTTCCTGGAAGCGGCCGGCTGTTGGCATGTCTGTGTGCCCCTGGTGGGGGGGAGGTGGCTAGGGTTACCATATTTCAGCAAGCAAAAAAGAGGACGGGAGGAGCCCCGCCCTAGCCCCGCCCCTGTCCTGCCCTACCCCCGCCCCCATCCTGCCCTAGCCCCGCCCCTGCCCCTCCCACTTCCCCCCCTCAGAACCCCCAACCCTCCCCCCACTCCTTGTCCCCTGACTGCCCCATCCTGGGACCCCTGCCCCTAACTGCCCCCCAGGACTCCACTCCCTACCTAAGCCTCCCTGCCTCTTGTCCCCTGACTGCCCCCTCCTGAGACCCTCCCCCCATCCTAACAGGCCCCCTAGGACCCTACCCCCTACCTGTACCCTGACTGCCCCAACCCTTATCCACACCCCCACCCCCAGACAGACCCCTGGGACTCCCACACCCCATCCAACCACTCTCCACCCCCTGACAGCCCCCCCCAGAACTCCCGACCCATCTAAACCCCTGTGCTCCCTGTCCCCTGACTGCTCCGATCCCTCTCCCCACTCCTGCCCCCTGACAGCCCCCCCCCCCAGAACTCCCAACACCCCCCCCCCCGCTCCTTGTCCCCTGACTGCCCCCTCCTGGGACCCTGCTCCTAACTGCCCTCCAGGACCCCACCCTTTACCTAAGCCTCCCTGTTCCTTGACCCCTAACTGCCCCCTCCTAAGACCCCTCCCCCAACTGCCCCCCAGGACCCTACCCCCTACCTGTACCCTGACTGCCCAAAACCTTATCCACACCCCCACCCCAGAAAGCCCCCCCCCGAACTCCCAACCCCCCGTCTCTTGACTGCCCCCTCCAAAACCTCCCTGCCCCTTCTCCGACCCCCCGGCTCCCTTGTTGTTGGCCTTCGCCTAATGTCTCTGTGAACTTGCTCAGGAACGGCCTGAGCTGCTCGTCCTGGCAGGCTGGCTGGCAGGGGAGGAGGAGCCGGGGAGGAGCTCCAGACTGCCGGAGGCGATCTGCGAATGCAGGGAGGGAGGGAGTGATCTCAGCTGCAGGGGAGAGGAGAAGGGGATCTCTCTGGCTGTCGGAGCCCCATGTAAGTGGCACCATCCGGCTGGCTGCCCTGTTAGCTCCGCACGCTCTGCATGGGGCGGGGGGGGGGGGGGGGAACGGACATTTACAAATTCCCCCCGGACGCTATTTTTAGCTCAAAAAGCCGGACATGTCCGGGGGAATCCGGACGAATGGTAACCCTAGAGGTGGCTCCATGCACTGCCTCCAGCCTGGGCAGTGCACGGAGACCCACTGCCCTCCTCCCCCTAAGGGGTGTGCAGAAATGTGCAAGCAGCAGGGCTAAGGCGGCTTCCTACCTGCTCTGCCTCTCTCCCTCTGCACCACTCCCAAAAGGGGACAGCATGTCCCTGTGACCCCTGGGGGGGGGGGGATGTCTCTCTCCCCCCCGTCCCCCTCCTGCACCCCTGTGCCAGCCCAAAGGCCGCACCCAAACTCCCTCCCAGAGCCCGACCCCTCACACACCCAAACTCCCTGCCCCAGCCCAGAGCCCACACCCCTCACCCACTCTCACACCCCAACTCCTTGCCTCAGCCCAGAGCCCGCACCCAAACTGTCTCCCAGAGCCCAACCCCCACACCTCCTCCTGCACCCCAACCCCCTACCCCACTCAAGGTACCTCACATTATTTTCATTTACGTCCCATGACTTATAATACAGGAGGAGGAGGAAGAAAAAAAGAATGAAAAAATGAGGGGTGGGGGGAAGATAAGAGCAAATGTTCTTTTTATGGCTGGGTCTTGAGGGGGGCCCCCCGAAAATGAAGCTGCATACAGGCCCCACTAACTCTAAATCTGCCACTACTTCTGACCTGTCCTTGGCTAGGCTGACCTACATGAAATTTGATTCCAACAATGCATTAATTTCCTGCTGAACACAGCATTGCCTTCAATAGGGAAAATCTATTTAATAAATGGACACTGACAACTTTGCTTTAGGCTTAGAACAGTTTTTTAAATTAACTTCGGAATTTAAATTCCAACTTGACAAGAGAAAAAACTGATTTTAATCCAATTTTGGTTTCAGAATGAATAAGCATTATTCTGTTTGGTAGGATCCACTAAAACAAACAAACTCACATTTTCCTCAAACCAGTAAATGGCACATTTTTTAAAAAAAATCTCTTTTTATAAAGTAAGCAAAGTCTGTTGTCACATTACTTGTTAGGAATAAAGTTACTCATCATAGTTTCCGTGGCAGTGGAAGCAATAGTTAAGGCTGAGTTCCATTCAATATTGTCATCTTCTCAAATTGCTGGGGCTGAAATTTCTCCATGCCTGTATTATGGGCTGGATTCTGTCTGCTGATAAAGCTTATTTTGTATTACAGTAAACAGGGAATTAACGCAAAAATTAATCACTTTAAAATTAAGACAGACAATGAGTATGGCTTTATGGCTGTCAATATGTGCTAACTACTTATGCTAAACAATCTGTTCCACCTTGCTTTTTGCTGTGATGCTGGGAGTACCTCTCTCAGACCTGAAGAGCTCTGTGTGACTTGAAAGCTTCTCTCTCTCTCTCTCCCCAACAGAAGTTGGTCCAATAAACGATATTATCTCACCCACCTTGTCTCTGTAATATCCTGGGACTGACATGGCTATAATTACACTGCATACTTCAGAGAAAGACAGTTGAGGACCCCTGGGGGAGATGGTTCTATTATCATACAAATTCACTTTATTCTGACCCATGGGGATGCAAAGGAGAGTTGACACCTAGGTAGGTTTAAAGTGTTTTTGAAATGCTGAAGGAATTGAAAAGACAAATCTTGATTGGATGGTGCATGTATATGTTTTACATTATAATGTCTTCAATGTCTCCAATATTGGGAAAGGGACAGAGATTAGATATTGCATCTACATAAACAGAATGTTATGAATAGAATTTATGACTCCATAGAAAACATGCACCTACTATGGTAATGTAAGAGTCATATACAACACTTCAAAGTAACGTCAACGATTGTTAGGTATATAAATCAGGAATGAGAGAAAGGAAGATGACACAGAAGTGCGCACATTGATTAGAGATGGGCTTCTGAGAGATGGTGATTCTAACAGAAGGTGAGTGGGAACTAACCTGAAGATGGAATGACATGAACCGCTGAGCTTGAAGATGTAAGTAGTTACTAATTAAATCATGCTGACGATACAGGTTTAACTACTGTCTGTGTAACTAACTGCAAGACTGTACCTAATTTAGCCACACTGTTGCCCAGAGTTAGACTAGAAATACTTTTATATGGTATATTTTTTATTTAATCTGTTTTTCTCTGTTGTCTAATAAACTTTTCTTAAAGAGCTGTTTGACCTTGGACTGTTTTAATGATAAATTTACTGTGGTTCATTCTAATGTGAGGTAGAGGGGACTCTGGACCTAAGCATTAAGCTTGGCTTCTGAAAGGCACAGACCAGGCTCCTACTCCATAAAGACTCTGGCTCCAGCTCTGGTTTCAGTCAGCCAAAAGTACAGAAAAAGCCTACAGAAAACAGATGAGAGGTGAGCGTGAGGAGCTAAAGTGAGAGCTTGTTCTCAACTCAACGAAAGGTTGTTGGAAAGTTTGAGTAGAATCGTTTCAGATATTTTTTTTTTTAATTATGAGTGAAAATAAAATATAATACATTCCACCTGAAATTGTGTTTACCCAACTAAAAATGGCTCGGTTTACAAATCTTACACTTGATTTGTTTTATAGAACTTGCTAAAGAAGGAACTAAAAATCCAGTTTAATCTTTAGAAAACAGGTTTGAGATTTTTAAAGTACTGAATATTTTCTATTTAGTCTTTCACAGGAACCTTAACATAGAGTATGTGGAACACTGCACAGATAATCAGGCCTGAGACGGGCCTTCCTCAGGTAAGGAATACTATGTTAAAGATACCTTTGCATTTCTTACATCTTCTTACTTATTTATTACATTAAAATTGGGAAATTAAAAAACAAAAATTAACACAACATTAAGGTGTCTGTGACAGGGTGGACTGGCCCCGCACTGGAACTGAGAGTTAACCCTTCCCTGCTGGCAGAGGAAGCCACGTCCCTGAGGCTCTGCTGGGCATGCTCCAACCGGGAGTCAAGCATAAAAGCCTGCAGAACTGCTCAGTCAGGGCTGGTGAAGGACACCCAGCGGAAGCTCCAGCCCAGGAGCAGTTGCAACCCTTACAGGAGAGAGCTGAAGAGCCAGGAAGCGGGCCCAGAGACTGGCTGCTGTTGGAACCCCTGGGAGCACCAGGTGCTGAGGAACCTGAAGACCCTGATGCCACAGAGACTGCTACGTTTGGAGGACTGGTAGGAAGTGACCCAGGGAAGGGAGTGGTATCTCCCACCACTCTGAGGGCAGCGTGTTGCGGTAGGATTCCCCGCTGACCCATGGCGGATCACGCCATCACTGACAGGGCCCTGGGTTGGAGCCTGGTGAAGATGAGTGGGCCCGGGCTCTCCTACTGGGGGTCTCTAAACCCCCACCCCCTTTTTTGTCATGACATAGTTCACTGACCCCTCTCTCACCCCAAAGGAGATAGACGAACTCCGACCGCTGAGCCACGCTATCCTACGAGGGGAATTGAGAGAGACTCTGGCCCTGGGGCCCCGCTGCTTTAGGAGCGCACTATAGGGACTCCGGCCACTAGGCCGCACTATCCCACCCAGGGAGGTGGATTTGAGGGACTCTGGCCATTGGGCCATACAGCCCTGACTACCGGGGAGGTAGAAAGACCGACATAGATGCAGGGAGGCGGGGTTAACCTCACTCCCCCTTGAATCAAAGAAAAACACAGAAAAAAAAATTTAAGGATAAAAACTGTTTATAGAGCACCAATTGTTGCAGCCTATTGCAGATTCTTTTGGGGGACTTGGATGTGTTCTTCTATCCTTAATACAAAACACAGATTTCCCTTTAGCTAAATACAATCTTTGTTTTTTTAATTTGAATTACCCTGATTTACAAACAAACAAACAAAATTGGTTTAAATTACAATTATAAAAAAAGTTTGTGAATGATGTGAATTCAAGAAATAATTTATGAAGATTAAAAAAACCTCTTGAAATCTAAGAGCTTATTTTCAGCACAGGAATAATTCAGCCACATTTTACATATATAGTATTTTCTAGTTATACTTCTATTGTTGACTGTAAATCTTTAAACACTATATTACTAACAAGCACCAGTTGTGCTAGTATAGGAGTTAACATTGCAGAGCCAGAAGTTTGTCTGCTTCATTTCTAAGCCTTAAAAAGCAGCATGAATTTTGTGTTTATATATAACAAATATTGTGTTATTACATTAGCAAAGTTTGTCACTTATACTATGTGAAAACATAACCACAGTAATAGATTTAAGGTAATTTTAGCATCTGAGTTAAAATTTGTTGTACGGAAGAATGAAGTTTAGACATTTCCCTCCCTCCCCCCAAAAAATAATAATAATAAAATAAAAAATCATCTTCCTCACTTGCTTATACTGAAAACTAGGAATGACTTTTCTTTGGTGGAAGTGGTAGATTACTGCATGTCTAATAATTTATCTTCAGTGCTTGTCCATGTGCAGCAAACATAGATTTGACTTCCCTTTTTTATGAGGGGCTTAAAATCCATGCAACAATACATTAGAAATATATTAAGGGACTAAAACTAGCTGGGTATTAAGCGGTTTTCAAAAAAAGAAAGGATAAACATTTCACTATTATGCACGGACAAGCACTGAAAATGGTAATGCCATACAGTTAAAGTTTTAAACACTGTCTTTAACACACAGTAGATACTTAGATGTCCATTTTCCATTATTTGCACCTCACTGTTTTTAACCCACAATTTTGCCATTGCAAACAAACACAGGTACAAGTTGAGGGACCAGATTGAGAACTGTGAAAGTTTGGCCCTTAACGTTCAAGAAAAAAAAAAATCTATATTTGCTTTATTTTCTCTTGGTAAGTGATGTCATCTTTTTTGAAATATGAGAAAGCATTTTGAATAGTGTAAAATAAATACTGTTACCTAAATTCTGTTTATGTAGATGCAATATCTAATCGCTGTCCCAAGAAACACCCTTTTCCTGCAGTAATACCAACGTGAGGGGCCAAAGTGTGTGTGTGTGTGTGTGTGTGTGTGTGTGTGTGTGTGTGTGTGTGTGTGTGTGTGTGTGAGAGAGAGAGACACACACACACACACACACACACACAGCGTGCCCGAAATAATGCACTTCACTTAGGGCTGGTCTTCACTACAGGGAGATCGACGCTGCTGAAATTGATTTAGCGGGTCTAGTGAAGAACCACTAAATCAATGGCAGAGTGCTCTCTGGTCGACCCCAGTACTCCAGCTTCCAGAGAAGATTAAGGTAAGTGGACAGAAGAGCATCTCCTGTCAACGCAGCGCACTGAAGACAACCTAAGTCAACCTAAGCTATGTCGACTCCAGGAAGCCACAACTCATCTCAATCATGCAGATTTGTGGGACTTCACAGAAAAGGGAATCCCATTCCATGCAGACATATGCATCTTTCTGCAGGAATGGCAGTTCTGTTAATCCCCTGCCATGCTGCCATTGTATGGGTCCACCTGTGGCTGGTCAGTGGCAACTTTAAAGGGAGGCAATAGAGCTCCACTGTATTACCTTCTGTCACAACATTCACAATGAAATCCTCAAGCTCTCCAGGATCAATACCTTGGAAAAGGGGTTCACACCTACTCCACTCCCTCCCTGAACCATGCAGTTGGGAAATAGGGGGCCCAACTCACTTTGGCACCTGGAGCCTTTTCCTCTGGAGGCCTGAGACAGTAACTGGTTAGTGACGCAAAAACAGCTTCAAGACAAAGTATTGTTCAAAGATTGAAGAGTTAAAACCACAAAGGAAACAGGTAGGCTGAAGCCAAGAGATCCCATAGGGTTTCCATCTCTAACTGAAGCTATTCCAGGTGATTCCTCCCTCCCCCTCCCCAACATGACATAATGTCATTTTCTTAAATTATCCTATTAAAAATCTCCCAGGTTGCTTTCAATAGTCACTGGGAGATCCATGCCGATTCCGGGAGACTCCAGGCCAATCCTGGATGGTTGGCATCCCTAAGTCAAACTGTGGTTGGACCGCATGCTTCCACTCAGAGTGATGTACAGGAAACCAGGCCTGTCAACTGAGGGGTGCACTCAAGAAGAACAAAAGGGTTCTGTGGTGCAGCTCACCCAGTAACTATGATAGGTGGTGAATCTCCTGAGTGTACTTGATACTACAGCCTTAGCAATTTACACTCATAATATCCTGTATAATTCTGGCTATAAAATTGCCAAAGAGATGGAAACCATGAAGCTTGACAGACAACATGCTCAACAGTATCTTCTTTCTTTCTTTATCCTCCTTCAACTTCAGGTGCATAGGGCAGCTATCAGTTTTCAACATTTATTGCAGTCTTGTGCTGGTCTGCTCAGACTTGTGTGTGTCATGTTGATGGATTTGACTTTTTTCTCTATTCTGCATAATGTTTCTCTCTGTCACCCTCTTTCTCTCTTCCCAGGTGGTGTCCACATTATCACTTGATGTGGAGTCATGTTGGTGGCATCCTTAAAGTATGTTCTAAATATGTCTATCGTTGTCTTTTTACCACGTTTGGTGCTTTAGTTTGGTTTGCTCTACTTAGTAGACATATGTATAGTATTTGCAGCATATAAACTGATACAATTCCAGTAATCTAGAGGATTCATATCAGTCATGAGGTGTTCACAGCATATTTTCACAGTCAAGCAAATGGATCACAACATACTTATTAAGTAGTAGTAATTGAATTATCTGTTCTGTTTGAGTCAGTGCCCAAGGAAGTTGCTACAGATCATCATTGACATTGGTGGCAAGTATTTGAAACTTGAAAAGATCAGGGACAAGCATTAATAGAATCTCACATCATCTAGAAAGCTATCTGGTAAATCTACTGTAGGGGACAAGACTGGATTCTCTCATTTTCTTTGGCAGTGCTACTGATTATATTCAGGAAGAATCTCTTGTAGGGAAAACAGTACAAAACTTCCCAGGGCAAATCAGTATGCTCAGCTTTACACACATCACATTAGTGATTTAGTAACATTTGTTTATACACCACAAAGATCCCTGCAAGCAGCTGCATGAAACATCAGATGAGCATAGTATAACAGTGTCTAAAGTCTATTCTCTAAATTTGATGTTAGTTCAGTCTGTAAAAGACTGGATGCAGAAGATGCTGCAGTTTTATATTTGAATCTGCTAGACAGGAAACTCCTACAGTTTGCCTTGGTTATGGACTTGAAGATCTAATATGTCTTTTCTGTTTCTTTCTCTTATAAGCCAACATTTTAAAAGTCAAATGAAATGCCTATGAATTTTTGTTATTCAAGCTGCCAAAGAAGGAGAGAGAGAGAGAGAAACATCTTCAACCTTTTGGCAGTGTCCACTGCATTAACTGTCAGGATAGAATAACCACCAATCAAGAATACAAGTTCACTGGGAAATGTATTTAGACACTAATAAAATAAAAACATTTAAGGGGATTTAAAGGCAATGAAAGACCATCTCCCCATAGCAGGCTTAAAAAAAAAATTTCAAATATTCTACAGTAGCTAATGGACAAAGCATAATGGCAGGCAAGTTTAGTTGTGTTATGAAAACACTGACCTTCCATTCAACTACCAAAGACAAACCACCATCAGAGACGGGACTCAAAGACTGAGATCATGGAAGCACTACAGAAGAGAAAAATATAAATCAGTCAAGGAAAATTCAAGTTGAAATCATTACACAGACTCTAGTTTTTAAATGTCCTCACTTTCCCATCCTTTTTATCAACACAGGAGACTAGCTTAAGTAAACAGAAATCTTAGTCCTGATAAAACAAATCACTTGTGTCTTCTTCCCTCTTCACCAAGTAGGAGCTATAAGGAAGACATCTTCATATAGTCCAATAGGCCTTTTACGTCCATGCTCTCTTAACTTTGTAGCCTTGTCTACATTAGAGAACTTTTACAAAAATGTGCTATTACTGGAGAGAATTCTGAAGAAAGCAACAAAAACAAAAATAAAAGCTTTAGAAAACCTGACCTATAAGGAAAGGATTAAAAAACTGGGTATGTTTAGTTTTGAAAAGACAACCCAACAAGTCTTCAAATCTGATAAGAGCTGTGATAAAGATGAGTTGTTCTCCATGCTTACTTAATCTGCATCAGACTTGAGTTAGATATTAGGAAAACTTTCTAACTCATGTTAGATATTTAAGCTCTGGAATAGGCCTCAAATCAGATTGTGGAATCCCTGTCATTGGCGATTTTTAACAATATGTTGAACAAATACCTTCCAATGGTTTTCACCCTGTGGGTATCTGCAGACTATGTTTAAGACTTCCAAAGGAGTCTACACTGCCTTTTGACATTTTTCAGGGGTCAGCAAATGGAAAAAAAAAATTGAAAACCCCTGGTCTAGGTCTATTTGGTCCTGCCTCAGTGCAGGGGGCTGGATTTGATGACGTCTAAGGGTTCCTTCCAGCCCTACATTTCTGATTCTGTTTACTCCCATGTCAGCTCCATCAATGTATACATGATTAGAACTCCTAGTGTAGGTGCTACTCCAGGTCCCAGAGATGTGTTCAGCATTGTGTCAACTGGAAGTAGATGGGGAAGAGCCAACTGTGGGTCAGAAGATGAGAACTTTGTCTCGCCATCATCTAGATCAGTAATATTTGAAGTAGGGTAGAAGAGCTAGCAGTTTCTCATGCTTAATGGCCATGCTGGCTCCTAAGACAGACTCCTAGACATGGGATTGTGATCCCTACTGGAACTTTGAGTTGCTGTCAGGATATGATGCTCCTCACTTGGATTTACTTGGGAAGCAAAAAGGGCAGACTTCAGCCACTTCAAAGAAACTAATTAGGTCCGATTCAACAAGGATGCCATCTCTGGTACAAAAATATCTAATTGTGGGTTGGAAGCTCCTTTGCTCAGAGGAAACTGCTTTGTTATCTGAACATCTTTCTGAAATGAGACATTTAAGTGATCTTCAGCGCATATGGCTCCACGAAGAGCCAGAGAAAGCCTCAAAATCAGAGTGAAAATTCTCAGCTTGTTCAAGCATGATTAGAAAGAGCAGGTAACAGAGACATGTAATAATATTCTGCATGCGACACCTATGGGCATTTCTTTCTGGTAGAACCCATCACAGCTCAGTGGATAAATAATGTAAACACGATAAGTTACCATAAATGGTTCAAATATACAAAAGAGAAAGATGGCAGAGCAATTTCACCCTGACTTACTCCAGCAGAGGGAGGAAGCAACACTGCCCTGTGGAGGAAAAGGGAAAAAGTTAGCCAGCAGGTGGGTGCCAAAAAGCTCTATTCTCATTGGCTGGTATCTGCCTATGAAACATACAGAGGATGAAATAACTCAACACTCTTCACTAGTTTAGTGGGTCACAGAAGGCAAACAAACATACTCACTCCAAACTTAGACCCTTTCCAACAAACCTTCACTGACACATTTTTAAACTATGAATTGTATGTACTATTCCAGGTTTATTTTTAAATAAACATTAACACAGTTTTCTGAGATACTCTATGATGATCCCTGCAAATCTATATTCTGTAGTACAAATTAAAACTACTTCTCAAGCATAAGATTGGGATTCTAATTCATAAACTGAATGAATTTTAATTCATGGCTAATTAAGTGAAATTTAATTCATAATTCATTTCATTTTAACTCACAAATTCTCACTCATAAAGAGAAAGTGTGCACCTGACTCCCATATTGCAAGTCAATATTGTTAATCCCTCAGGAAATCACCACTCAAAATCTCCTTTAGGGCTTGTCTATGCTACAGGGTCTACAGCAGCACAGCTACAGCGCCACAGCTATGCTGCACTAACCCCATAGTGTAGACGCAGCTTACAGCAACCAAAGTGGTTTTTCCAATCACTGTAGGTAATCCACCTTCTCAAACCACGGTAGTTAGGTCAATAGAAGCATTCTTCCATCAACCTAACTGCATCTATGCCAAGGGTAGGTCAGAATAGCTATGTTGTTCAGGAATATAGTTATGTTGATCTAAATTTTAAGTGTAGACCAGGCTGTACAGTAAAAGTGTCTACATAAATAGATTTTAGGAGTAACATCTGCATAAGAGTGAAGCATGTTTCTAAACAGTTGTCAATGTGCTAATTCCTTAAGAACCAAAGGAAACGGATCTTCAGGACGTTTAGTCAGCTAGGCTATTTTAATATTTCTAGCAATAATTCTGAAGTTGTGAAACTGAATATTTGAAGCATGTATAAAGACATAGAAGCTGCTAAGAAAATCAGGTTCGACCTTGGCTAACAAGTCTTATACCGAAAAAAACACAGAAGGTGGTAGATGTGTGTGTGTGTGTGTGTGTGTGTGTGTGTGTGTGTGTGTGTGTGTGTGTGTGTGTGTGTGTGTGTGTGTGTGTATGTATGTATGTATGTAGGTGAGAGGGATTTCTTTCCTTCTTTATGAATGACCTGATGAGCCATTCAAGCCCTCCACTGAATGAACAGTGATCTCAAGTAGCAGGTTTGAGTTACTATAAATGGGCATTGTGTATTGTATATAAACAACCATTTTTGCAGATTTTTATATTTACAATACGGTCAGTGAATATTTAAAAGAAGGTTTGGGCAGCTTGCATATTCATTTGTTATCTTGGAGCAACATTTATAATTAACTTTCCTTAAAACCCTGACGTTATTGGTTTCACCATATTATTCCCAAACCACACTGTACAATCAGGAAGTAGAAGCTGGGCTGGGAAAAGATTTTCCAGCTATGAGTCCTATTAATATAATTAATACTTTTCACTTAGAATCAAAGAATATCAGGGTTGGGAGGGACCTCAGAAGGTCATCTAGTCCAACCCCCTGCTCAAAGCAGGACCAATCCCCAACTAAATCATCCCAGCCTCGGCTTTGTCAAGCCTGACCTTAAAAACCTCTAAGGAAGGAGATTCCACCACCTCCCTAGGTAACCCATTCCAGTGCTTCACCACCCTCCTAGTGAAAAAGTTTTTCCTAATATCCAACCTAAACCTCCCCCACTGCAACTTGAGACCATTACTCCTTGTTCTGTCATCTGGTACCCCTGAGAACAGTCTAGATCCATCCTCTTTGGAAGCTTCTTTCAGGTAGTTGAAAGCAGCTATCAAATCCCCTCTCATTTTTCTCTTCTGCAGACTAAACAATCCCAGTTCCCTCAGCCTCGCCTCATAAGTCATGTGCTCCAGCCCCATAATCACTTTTGTTGCCTCCGCTGGACTCTTTCCAATTTTTCCACATCCTTCTTGTAGTGTGGGACCCCAAACTGGACACAGTACTCCAGATGAGGCCTCACCAATGCTGAATAGGGGGGAATGATCATGTCCCTCAATCTGCTAGCAATGCCCCTATTTATACAGCCCAAAATGCCGTTAGCCTTCTTGGCAACAAGGGCACACTGCTGACCCATATCCAGCTTCTCGTCCACTATAACCCCTAGGTCCTTTTCTGCAGAACTGCTGCCTAGCCATTCGGTCCCTAGTCCGTAGCAGTGCATCGGATTCTTCCATCCTAAGTGCAGGACTCTGCGCTTGTCCTTCTTGAACCTCATCAGATGTCTTTTGGCCTAATCCTCTAATTTATCTAGGTCCCTCTGTATCCTATCCCTACCCTCCAGCATATCTACCACTCCTCCCAGTTTAGTGTCATCTGCTAACATGCTGAGGGTGCAGTCTACGCCATCCTCCAGATCATTAATGAAGCTATTGAACAAAACTGGCCCCAGGACCGACCCTTGGGGCACTCCGCTTGATACCAGCTGCCAACTAGATATGGAGCCATTGATCACTACCCGTTGAGCCCAATGATCTATCCAGCTTTCTATCCACCTTACAGTCCATTCATCCAGCCCATACTTCTTTAACTTACTGGCAAGAATACTGTGGGAGACCGTATCAAAAGCTTTGCTAAAGTCAAGGAATAACACATCCACTGCTTTCCCCTCATCCACAGAGCCAGTTATCTCGTCATAGAAGGCAATTAGGTTAGTCAGGCATGACTTGCCCTTGGTGAATCCATGCTGACTGTTCCTGATCACTTTCCTCTCCTTCAAGTACTTCAGAATTGATTCCTTGAGGACCTGTTCCATGATTTGTCCAGGGACTGAGGTGAGGCTGTCTGGCCTGTAGTTCCCCGGATCCTCCTTCTTCCCTTTTTTAAAGATGGGCACTACATTTGCCTTTTTCCAGTCATCTGGGACCTCCCCCCAGCGCCATTAGTTTTCAAAGATAATGGCCAATGGCTCGGCAATCACATCCGCCAACTTCTTTAGTACCCTTGGATGCAGCGCATCCAGCCCCATGGACTTGTGCTCGTCCAGCTTTTCTAAATAGTCCTGAACCACTTCTTTATCCACAGAGGGCTGGTCACCTCCTCCCCATGCTGTGCTGCCCAATGCAGAAGTCTGGGAGCTGATCTTGTTCGTGAAGACAGAGGCAAAAAAAGCATTGAGTACATTAGTTTTTCCACATCCTCTGTCACTAGGTTGCTTCCCTCATTCAGTAAGGGGTCCACACTTTCCTTGACCACCTTCTTGTTGCTAACATACCTGAAGAAACCCTTCTTGTTACTCTTAACATCTCTTGCTAGCTGCAACTCCAAGTGCGATTTGGCCTTCCTGATTTCACTCCTGCATGACTGAGCAATATTTTTATACTCCTCCCTGGTCATTTGTCCAATCTTCCACTTCTTGTAAGCTTCTTTTTTGTGTTTAAGATCAGCAAGGATTTCACTGTTAAGCCAAGCTGGTCGCCTGCCATATTTATTATTCTTTCTACACATCGGGATGGTTTGTTCCTGCAACTTCAATAAGGATTCTTTAAAATACAGCCAGCTCTCCTGGACTCCTTTCCCCCTCATGTTATTCTCCCAGGGGATCCTGCCCATCAGTTCCCTGAGGGAGTCAAAGTCTGCTTTTCTGAAGTCCAGTGTCCGTATTCTGCTGCTCTCCTTTCTTCCTTGTGTCAGGATCCTGAACTCGACCATCTCATGGTCACTGCCTCCCAAGTTCCCATCCACTTTTGCTTCCCCTACTAATTCTTCCCTGTTTTTGAGCAGCAAGTTAAGAAGAGCTCTGCCCCTAGTTGGTTCCTCCAGCACTTGCACCAGGAAATTGTTCCCTTCACTTTTCAAAAAACTTCCTGGACTGTCTGTGCACTCCTGTATTGCTCTCCGAGCAGATATCTGTGTCATCCACACTTTATAAGTATTAGACTTTTAATCATACCGATGGGGAAACTGGTAATTTGAATTGCTCACAATCACAGAGGAAGTCTGTGGCAAAGCTCGGAACAGAACTCAGATCTTCTGACCCACTGTTGTGCATTTTGACTAACAGATGATTTTTTCCCCTCATCTCTGGCAGGAAACTAAGAAATGACAGTCTGTAATTCTTATTTCCAGTTTGGTTCTTCTGCCATTTCTCCCCAGGCACAAGATTTTAGAGGGAGCAGATTGGATCTGCTCCATTTCCCCATGTCTCCAACTCACCGGGTATAGTGGCTTGGGAATTCCTTTTTTAATTTTGGGATTGCATCTGATCCATATAAAAAAAAATCTCCACAAATTTGGCATAACTTCACAAGACTGGCAGTTTCTTCTCAAGAAAGTTCTAGAACTAAGAATAGTTATTTTAGCTAAGGGCTATTAGCCACTGATGAGCGAAGTGAGGAAGGTTGGACAGCACCTGCCTCCATTATGCATTGATTTGAGCACAATGCCATCAAAGCAGCTCACTTTCTTCATTACCAAACCCTGAATAAAATATTTTATACAATTTTTTTTACATTTGGAGAGAGTAATCCCTGTGATTGTTTCAGGGAAGATTATATACTAGAGGGCTGGCAGCTAAGGAGACAAGATATGCTATAACAAGGAACATAGAAAAATATTTAAGTACAGAATAGCATTTCTTTTTAAAATTTTTGATTTATGAAACCACTATTGCATACTGCAATATTTTGCTAAGTCTGACATGATTTTTTAGATAAGATGCTCAGTCTAAAAGTTACAGCACTTGTGCATTATAGGGCACTTTGGAACTTCAGAAACTGAAAGTACCTCTACCAGGCACCAGCAGAGCAAGCACGTGCCTGGGGCGGCACATGCTACGGGGCGGCATTCCGTCCATTCTTGGGGCGGCAGAGTCCGAGCAGCTTTTTTTTTTTTCTTTTGCGCTTCGGCAGTTCGGGTGGCAGCAGTCCGAGCGTTTTTTTTTTTTTTTTGCTTGGGGCAGCAAAAATGGTAGAGCCAGCCCTGCCTCTACCCTGATATAACGCGACCCGATATAACACAAATTCGGATGTAACGCGGTAAAGCAGCGCTCCGGGGGGGAGGGGGGCTGCACACTCCAGTGGATCAAAGCAAGTTCGATATAACCCGGTTTCACCTATAACGCGGTAAGATTTTTTGGCTCCCGAGGACAGTGTTATATTGGGGTAGAGGTGTAGTAGTCATTAAAGATAAAAATCTCCATGCAAATAATATATCAACAGCTATATTTCTTTCTAATATGATTAAAATCTTTACAGGCACCATATTTTCAAATTTCTATGCAAATATATGGAAGTAAAATGAACCTCATGTACATAAATGCTAGTATTTTACATTTGACAGATTTCCATATTTAAAAGTTCTTTAAAAGTAGGTGCTTCTTTTAAAGTATTTTACGCTGCTTAGACTAGTATCATTACCAATTTCATATATTTTGAGAGAGAAGAGAAATAGACAAGGTGCTATTTTTCATATATAGTGTATGTGTAAGTTCTTTGGGGGCAGCAACTCTCACTCTCTCTCTTTATATACATAGACATGTATAAGCTTGGTTGCTCAGGCAGCCCTGGCTTGAGGGAAGCCTGACCAAATTCACAGTAGTGCCCCAGAATCTGGAGCTGAAGTTATTTTGGTTATATTGATCTGCCCCCAAAAAGTTAGTCTAATTCAGATGAATATGATCAAAATAATCTCAGTACCACAGCTCCAGCTTCTGGAGGCAGCACTGTGAATGGGCTCAGTCTACCCTCAAGCTAAGGCTGCCTGTGCCACCAAGCTCTGATCAAAGGGTGAGAGCCACTGGAATCCTTGGTGAGCATATTTTTCTTATCCACGGTCTTCAAGACAGAGTGGGATGTGTGAGGGGTTTCCACCGCTTCTTCACCAGCAGTTCCAAATTAGATTGCAAGAGCACAGCAACCCTGTTAGGCAGCACCAGCTATTTTCCCATAGGAGCCCTTGAAAGAACTTCATACTTCCAGGAGATGGACCAGGCTAGTAGTGGAAAGAAAATATATGGAATACTCAGTTGGGTTATTCTTTGAGAATGGAAACTGCTCGTTCTAACACATTTTTTCATTTTTTGTTGTTACAGTACATGCTTTCTGATGTTTTTAATTTTGCCTGGACAGACTCACTACTTCTGAACTCTGAAGCTGAAAAAGCAAACTGCCAAATCATAAGCATATCTGGTAAAGAGGCTTTGTAAATCCAATGTTGCTTTACTTAGCTTGGATTACGCCTACATTTCATCATTTAACTGAGAATGCATTATGTTCATTAAAAATCATTTCTGATGCTAGAAACCCTCTCCATACAACACATACATAATGTAAAAAAAAAAAAACCCAACAACAATGACTGATCACCCACTAGCTGACAAGTATGTTAGTTCTTGTGAGTTAAAATGAGAATGTGTGTTTCAGGCCTGTTTGCTTAAATGTAATTTGAGTTGCATAGCAATTTTTACCACTGTGATTCTCACATATGGTACAAAGAATATCCTGCTAAGTATTGTAAAATGTGTAATTACTTGAGTTAATGTTGATTTAACTTCTATTTTAATGTTCAGAATCTCAGATTAAGGTATCTGGAAAAATTAAAAAAAAAATAAAAAACTTCAGTGATGTGTTTCTCATTAATGGACTAAAAATTGCAACAAGTCCTTAATAGCTGCTTAAGCACTTGCAATGACTCAGTTAACTACAGAATAACATAGATGACAAAACATCGGTGGAAAAGGAATCTTTCCAAATATACAATACTTGGGAAGCCTGACAGTCAAAGAAATTGCCAACACTCTTTAGGAAAGCTGAATCCAAGAAAGAAAAACTGAGGCATTAACACAATCCAGAGAACATTATTCTCTAGAGTCTTTGTAGGGATATCCTTTCACTCGGTCAGCAGAAGCTCAAAAAGAAAAAGAGTAACAGAAAGGACTCTAAGTTCCAGAAGTTCCAAATGGAAGGAAGGCTGATAAAAGATAAGAACATACGAACGGTCATACTGGGTCAGACCAATGGTCCATCTTGCCCAGTATCCTGTCTTCAAATAGTGCCAAATGCCAGGTGATTTAGAGGGAAATGAACAGAACAGGTAATTATTAAGTGAGCCTTCCCCTGCCCATTCCCAGCTTCTGGCAAAGAGAGGCTAGGGACACTTCAGAACTTGGTTTTGTATCCCTTCCCATCTTGGCTAGTAGCCATTGATAGATCTGTCCTCCATGAACTTATCTAGTTCTTTTTTGAACCCTTTTAAGTTTCCTTTGAATTTTTTTTTTTTTTTGGTATGTTGTTGGTGGGGATTGCTTTTGTTTTTGTTTGGTTTTTCCTTTTGCTCCTCTAGGAGATTCTTAGACACAAGAGTCCTCTATTTGCAGGCCCCAATGCCAGGGTTTCACAAACTGTTGCAATGAACAAAGAGTAGTGTTTAGAACAGAAGATTACAAGCAATATCTGATCATACTTTATGTCCATGAGATAAAATCTTTAGACACAGGACATGTAGAAAGTGATCAGTACGTAAACAGTTGTGAAGGAATATCAAAGGGTAAACATACACAATTAGTAACAAAGATAGTAACTGAAGGCCCAAAAGCATTTAAAAAACCCATACAGAACTTTCCATCTCCTCTCAGGAAATGAATTAAGCATGGAGACTAGCTTTTCCAACTGTATTCAAGGAATAGCATTATCATACCTTTGCATAACAGACCCTTATTCAAAGCACAGAAAGAAAGTCAAGAACAAATTCTATACATAAAAAGGTCATATCAAAAACAGTCTTTCCTGAAACATATGAAAGAATTAGTGTAACAGCTGGCTCCTTCCAAAATATGAGGATTCATCAGACAGTTCACTCAACCAGCTGAAATGGAGAAATTATCCCGTGTCAACCCTCAGGGTTTCTTAGTGCACTGTATACTACAGAAACATTTGTACTAACTGAATTCCCCAGTCAGGTTTAATATTTCAGTGACAACAGCCATCAATATGGGAAATTCACCAACATTCAGTCATCAACCAGATGCTGAAAATAATAGAATTCTTTATTTGCCTAAACCGTTATATTCTATACAACTTAAATTGTATGATTAAATGTCAGAACATTTTTAAGCAAGGTGGTGGGGTGGCGGCAGAGGGGGAAAATTCTAAGGTTTTAAATGCTAATAGTTGCAATTCCAACCTTTAAATCATATAACCACAAAGAACAATGTTGCAGATTACTGATAAGGTAGGTTAAAAACGTTGATTATGTTTGCCATATATTGCAAACCACAGTAAAAGCAGCAACTGACAGGATTGTTGATGAATCTCTTTTACATGTACTGATTCATGCTGTGTGGGTATGATTTTCTATTTCCTTTACTAAAATGATCTCTCTCGCTTTCTCTCTCTATGTGTAAGTACCGAACTAGCAACACCAACCCACCACCACATCTTTTTCTTCTGTCCACAGGTGTTTCTTTTGTAGTAACAACCTTATCCTATGAGTGACTGAAATACAATTCTTAAATTAAACACAACAACCTGCAGCAAAGAATCAAAGAATTCCTCCCCTCCCATCTACAAGGATATTTTTTGGAGTCAAGGACGAGGCGTGCCATATTGTGATGCATGTAATAAAATAAAGTGTTTATAATAGTATCACAATTACAGGACAGCTGTATTTCTCTCCTCTTTCTGATCTTGCCCTTACCAGTCTCAGTGTGGAACCTGTGTACACTACTTCATTCATATCAACCACTTATAGACCTGAAGAATCAACTGGCTTTAGGGCACCTACACTTCTTCCCTTCAGAAACCTGCAGTCAGTGATAAATGACCAACCGCTTTCTTAAAACAAAATTGTTTTATTTAATAGCTTGAACAAAGCATTAGATAAAAAGACATTTTAACACAACAGACAACATGTTTATTTAATTCATAGACTTCGGGGCCAGAAGGAACCAGTAGATCACCAAGTCTGACCAGCCATATCTCTCAGGCTATTAAATTTCACCCAGTTACTCCTATACTGAGCCCAATACTTTGCATCTGACTAAAGCATAACTTGTCAAAAGTATATCTTTCAGAAAGGCATCCAGTCTTGATCTAAAGACATCAAGAGTTAGAGAATCTACCACGTCCCCAGTAGATTGTTCCAGTGGTCAATCAGCCTCACTATTAAACATTGATACCTAATTTCTAAATTAAATTTAGCTGGCTTCATTGGTTCTAGTTATTCCACTCTGCTGGATAAAAGAGTACTTTATTAAAGTAACTGGCATTTTCTCTGCCAAGAACCAAAGAATGAATGCCTGTAAATGGTTGGCAATCACGTAGTCACCAAAAGGTTTGGTACTGTGATAAGATTGTCAATGATGGACATTGACTGAACATCCAGTTAGACCATCTTAAGGAACTAGCCAGATGTCCATTGGGGTAGTGCTCATTTGCAAGGAGGCTATATCCTTTTGGGATTTGCCTTGATGATTTCTCCTCAAGAAGGTATTCACACACAGTAATCAAGTAACCTCTCAGTCTGGGCCTGGACTGGACCCTCTCCATGAGAGTGGATTAGAGGCATTAAATCTACTTGCTTTGTCACTGTCTCTTAATGACCCTTAAGTATAAAATGTTAGGTGACTTCTCTCTTTCCCAAGGTAGATAGGCTCTGCTATCTTGACAGATCCCTAAAATGAAATATCCACCCCTTTGTACTCCAAACACACCATCTTAGTGACAGATCCAGATACAATATTACTAATGATTAAAGAGCACCCCAACATTCGTCACAAATACATATCAATTCTGTTCAGTACTAGAGGGCAGTCATTTTATATATGGAAGACTGCAGCCTTTAAGCCTCTTAATTAACATGGCTAATGATCAAATATCACCCCTTGATTAGCAGGGTTTTTTTTCCAGTTAATATTATTTTTGCCATCTCAAGGTACATTAACTGGAAAATTGGCATAATTTATTATCATTCTAACAACAAAAAATGTGCCAAATTTAGCATAAGGGTTTTCCCAGACATATATCATCATTGACTCAGAGTCTACTTTTCTGCTATGCATTCAATCTCCACAAAACATTTCATAACTTTTAAATTTTCCTGCTGTCTGCAAAGACAAAACAAGGGGTAAATGATTACCCACTTTTTCTGTTTGAACAGAAGTGTTCCAAACAACAAATTGCACAAAGATAAAACTCAGTATACAAACAGATTTTACAATAAGTTATATGAAATCTACCAAATTATGCTACTGTAAATGTCATCTGTCATTGGAACAAAGGTATAAAGCTGTAAATGACTACTTCCAAAATTATAAAATTCAAAATGCAGTTTGTTTCATATGACTGAAGTACAATATTAATCCAAACTCTGATAACAGACAGATATCCTAGCAATTTTTTTATTTGTTTTACTGTATTTTTGTTTTGTTTAATACATGAAGGTGCCTTCTAATGGCACTGATCTGCATTTCTAGATAAATTCCCCTTGTTCTGTAATTTACCTACATAACCTCTGAAAACCCTGTAGTAGTGCATAGTAATATTTGATTTTTAAATTGACGGTTGGGCTCAGGATTCTGTACTATCTCTAATTGCTTAGGTTCAACAAAGTAAGATATATTGGTCTGAGCTTGTACATTGTGGAAATCTGTACATGGTCATGAACCCGGAAAAATTGATTTTACACACCTTCCATGGGCTTCCTCAGTGCAGAAACCAGATTAGATGTAAAAGTGCCTCCTTTCCTGGTGTAAATAGCTATCTCAGAGTAATCTGCAGTTCACTACATAGATATAAGTTCACTGAAATGTCATGTTTATTTCTTTCTATACATCTAGGTGTTTTCACTTTGCCATCTCAACAACAACGTCCAAAGCAGTATCCAGTGACGAGACTGCAAAACACTCCTGCGTCCGCTGCTGAACCTCTCTCTTATGGTGGTAAATAGCAACAAAGCTGAGACTAATTAATATTGGTTTTTGCTGCAGTAATTTTGATGTCTATATATTTTATATATTTGAAGAACAAAAACATTTTGCCAACAATTGTTTTAAAAAGGTGGCCTAAAAAGGTCACATGGCTAAGATTTTTAAAATACATGAAAAAATGTTTAATATTTTGAGCAAATTATCTCTACTTAACACCACCCCCCCCCCCAGGAATTAATAATATTAATTGAAATGGGTCAGAAATGCTGGCTGATTAAACCCATAATATGCAGTGATATCAGTGGAGCCTTTTGTGCAGCACTCCACTTACATTTAAGTCTTTTAAAAATAAATAATTGCTTGCTCAACTCTCAGTGACACCCAAGAACCCCTTAATGCCAACTGCTATTAGGTGAATAGGGTTACAGGAATGTCCTGATTCTGAACTACATTCTGGTTCAACAAGACTGTCAAGTGAGGTCTTAAATGAAAGTCAGGGGTCACACTATCATGAATAATATTTTGACATGTATGTACCGATACTCCATAAGGAGTTATGTGTATATTCTGAAAATACGTTCTTAGAGTCTGCATCAAGGTACGAGTCACCAGCAGAGGCGAAATAACAGGTTTTCGGTCTGTCTCTCTGTTGGGACGTAAATTAAGCATTGTTAGCTAACAGGATGGATGCCCATTTACAAACAAAGACAATGAAGGGATGTGAAGTCAACAGGCAAGTAGCACATCGGAAAAACAAGGCATGGGTGGTTACACTGTCTGAGTGCAAAAAATGAATTTTGCAGATATAAGAAGCAGCCAAAGATGACACCCCCTCATCCTGCACCTAAGAAGTAAACGAGCAATGCATGTACAATGGGATCTCAGCCAGCCTTGTCTGAAAAGCTGCAAAAGATGTTGGATGAGAAATTTCTTCAGACAGGAGATTAATCTTTTAGTTAAATTTATTCTCTAGAAAACGTGATTTTGTTTTATACATGACCATTTGGTTTCCAGTAGCCTTACTCACGATCATTTAAACCTTTGACAATACACTTATTCTTGTTTTCACTACAAATATACCTAAGTGCTGTGATATTATGCAAAGTGCTGATCCAGAGCTGAATCTTACATGCTGATTAATCTGGGGGACAGCAGACCTGGTATTTCCAAGAGTGGTTGGTGGATAAGGGACTGGACACTACAGGGGATTGCTTCAAAGGGACTCAGGGGCTGGGGTGCACATACTGTTAACCTGCAAGGCAAAGTGAGGGCTGGCAAAGCCCAGAGAAGAGTGCTTAAGTGACTAAAAGGCTGATGGTGTTAGGAAGCTGACACCCAGATTAGCACAAGCGAGCTTCCATCATGATGAAGGCAGGCGGTAACAAAGTGACTCATTAGATCCCCACTCTCAGAAAACTTTAGCAAAAGAAGTTGAGAACAAACATAGTGCCTGAGCCAGACTAAAAACATTTATCACATCAATATACTATTAGAACCTTTGTAGCTCTTTTAGGCACTGGTTTAGCAGTTGATCCTTATTGACCAAAATAAGCACTTGTTTAAGTTCCACTGAAGTTAAGCATGTGCTCAAGTGCTTTGCTGAATTCTGGCCTTAGAAAATACTCCCTTTTAGGATTACCATATATTTGCATTCACTGCTCAAACAAATAATACCTCTGATTAGACCATATTAATAACAGTTTAATAAACTGTGTGTGCTGGTCTTAGAATATTGTGTATCGCTAACATTACTTGGTTTTCCACCCAAAATATCCCTGGTTAAATCTGAATTTTAAAAATTGTATAATTTTCTGTACAGAAGTCAAATACTACTATTGGGAAACAATCACATTAAAAAAGGAAAGAAGACATGGATGTAATAAACTAAAGCTAGTACTTGAGGCAACTATTTTTATTACAATTTAGCTGTTTGCTGTCACTACTGTCCCTGATGCCCATGGAAAGTGACAAGTACCACTTTCAAACCTTAAGGGGAACAAAAAGGAAAGTTTTCTCCTACTAACCTTTCCAAAAAATGTAAATACTCTACTGTACTGCAAATAATTCTCCTCTGTGTGTATAGCTTAACCTCCATGAATAGAGAAATGGTATTAAAATACAGAAATGCTACCATGAATCAATAAAGCTAAACTATTTTCTTTCCAGATTCCTTTAAAGTAAAACTTCTAAATGACTTGACATTTTGTAGATTTCCTTATATTCATTGAGTAGTTTTTATATTTTTACCCTAACGTGTTACTAACTAAAAATTACAATACAATTAAGCCTGATGAAAACAGAGAAAAGGATCATCTCTTTATTGATTATACAGCTTATAAACATACATGCATTTACTGAATGGAGTTTAGATTTTGTGGAGAACTATTATCCCTCAGGTTTAAAAAGTGAGCAACAAGAGACTAATGCCAAAAACCATAATAAGAGACTATCACTATCTACCACATGTAACTTTCAGTTCTAGTCATTATCTTGTTTCAAGTTCAATATAAACATCTATAAACTGTGATTGAAATTACCTGTTTGATGATGCTCAAAAGAGAAACCCAGTTAAAAAAAAAATCAACTTGTTACAACAAGGATAAAATTCCTTAGAAGAAGCCTAGCTCAGTACATTTCAGTAATGGTGCACCTTAATGTAGAGCGGTGGTCCCCAAACTTTTGAGGGTCACATCCCCCCCTTACTGTCTGCACCCCCTTCCCAGAGTCAGGCCGCAGCTCTGGGGGGTGGGACGTGGACAGGAGTAAGGGGGCCAAGGCTGGGGCAGCAGGTGGGGGGGTGGAGCTGGAGCTGGGCCGAGGCAGGAGCAGAGCTGCAGCTGGGCCTGCAGCCAGATGCAGATCCGCTCCTGGCCCTGCCTCCAGCCTGGGCCTTGGGCCAGAAATGTAGCTATAGCCAGTGGCCGAGGCTGAGGACAGGGTGAGGCCCGGGACCGGGAACGTGGCTGGGTGTGGGATTGAAGCAGAGCTGGGGGTGGCGAGAGGCTGGGTGGCGCTCCCTCCCCACCCCTCCATGGGAGTTGGCCAGGGCCCCGCCACACCCCCATCCCGGGATGTTCCTCCACACCCCCCTAGGGGGACATGCCACACAGTTTGGGGACCTCTGGCGTAGAGCATTAAAGCACAATTTTACATCATAACTTTACAGAATAATTTAATTCCAGATTTATGATGTATAAAGAAGGCCTGAAAGCTTTTGTTTACAATGTATTTTTTCTTTTTGTTAATGTCAGCTGTGTCATTTATTCTTCCCTGTTTTTTCTGGAAAACTTCTTGGATAGCTCAGATATATGGATTGGGAACTTCCTCATCCTTTAAAAGAAGGGGCTGGGATACTGAATATTTAAGAGAGAGAGCTTTTGCCCCCTAATTGTTTGAGTTTAATATACATATTAAATTACAACAAACGAAGAGCTTTGAACAGTCTAACTAAAAATGACTTTCCCTGAATTAATCAGGTTTTACTTGCACAGTGTCTTCTGTTTTCATAAACATACTTCTCCTTTGGTTATGCATATATAGTCTCCCAGGAAAACAGGAGAAACAAAATATGAATTTTACATATAAGAAAGCAAACAATTTTTCCTTATAACCAACAAAACCATCCAGACCACCTTTACAGCATTAGGCATTAATCCACTTTTTTCTCCTTTGCAGATGATCTTTTTAAAACTACAGTCAACTCATGACAGAAAGAGAATTCTGCATAAGAATGGAAACAGAAGCCTTGACTCAGCTACTTTGTGCCCACACATGATACTCTAATTTGAGGATCTAAGAACACAGCAGGTTAGATTCACAGTAAGTGGGCACATATGGTTGGTGCTAAGGCTATAATCTAATGACAAAATCAAAACACCCAGGCTACATACACAATATCATATACAGTGTTGCTGGGGATCTTCTACACAGCTATATGTGCATCAGTTCTTACTGTCATGGGGTGTGGCTGCTTCATAGTGCCCCCTTGCCAGCTGAATGTGGCTCTGACAGCGCTCCCTGCACTCAGTTTCCTTCCCTGAGGTGCGTCTCCTCGGTTATTCACACACCTGTCTGTGCTGAGACATGGCTTAGAACTCCAGACAACTCACAAACAAACCTAACCCCTTCCAGGATAGCAAGAGTCCAAACTAAAAAAATCCCAACAGAAAGGTTTTTCTGCCCGTTAGGGTTTTCTATTCAGCTCGCCCTCTGAGCCCAGTTCCAAGCCCCTTTCTGGTGTACCTGCAAGAGTCTGTCTGTCTGGTATGGAGCACTGGGCCATCAGGCTGGTTCCCTTAGAGTATCATTCTTCACCCCTGCTGGGGCTCTGCTCCTTATCTCCTTCCCAGCCCTGGTATAGCGCACCTGTGTTCCCAGGCTGGTTCCCCATGAGTACCCAGTCTCCTACAATCCCCAGCTCAGGACCTTCTACAGAAGCAGACCTGCTCCCTATGGTACTACTGGCAAACGGATCTCTCTCAGCCCCATTATAAGCCCCAGTTGTCTATTAAGCTATCACCTGGCCCTCATGGCCCTACCCCCTCAGGCTGGAAAGCAGTTGAGTATGGCATTGGTGTGACTGGCTCCATCTCCCCTTAAAGGGGCCAGTCACCCTATAACACGTACAACACGGCGGACCTGAGAAACTGTAACAGTCACAACTCAGTTAACACCTCAATATTAATATTATTAGAGTTACTATTGTCTGTGCTTCATTATTGTTATGCAAAGGATCCCAAAACCACAAAGATAGAAAAATTACACTGTAGCTGCCCTAGAGTCTGGCGACTTCATTACCATTAATAATTATTTTATAGCACCAAAAAGCATGCTTGGTGCTTAATGTAAATCAAATACACGAATGTAGACAATTATTTTTACATATGTCCTTGAACTTTTATTCCATTTTTTAAAATATCGGAATTTGTAAGTCTTGTCTAAATGGTGCTTAATAAATATATTTAATCCCAAATACAGTTTTGCATATTGATATGTGATTTCTTTGAAACTATACTTGACTCCATTTTAAAATTTGCTCCTCCTTCCCAATCTCCAATCTTTACTAAGCAGCAATAACATGGATACAACTATATCCATGTGATTAGCACGCAGTAGCTAAGGTTACATTAGCATTGCCATTGCATATACACCTTCTTTCAGGGGACTGCAACTCAGGCCCACAAAATTTGTTCTGGTTTGAAATTTGGCATGCAAGATCCCATCTTGGAAACGCGGTTTTCATTTAGTTCCTTCTTAAAAATCATAGAGGTGAAATGAGAAATGTAGCTCAGTTTAAAATGTATTTATATTAAATTATGAAACAAAGCTTTTATTAGAAAAAAAAAAAAAAGTGGCAATTAAATTTTTGTTTGTTTGTTTGTTCCAGTTCAGGTGGTAGCTAGGGGATTTCTCATGACTGCAGCCTCTTTTTTTCTGTTCCATCCCCTTATATATCTTTTGCACAACGTGGGAATCCTTTGTCCCTCTCTGGGTTCCCACCCCTCCTTCTCAATGGAAAAGCAACAGGCTAAGGATGGATTCCAGTTCAGGTGACATGATCACATGTCACTGTAAGACTTCATTACCCACTTGCCAGCACACAGGTATACAGGAAGACTTACAAGTAAACAGAGCCATCTACAGTCAATTGTCCTGGTTAATGGGAGCCATCAAAATTCCAAACAACCATTAATGGCCCACGCTTTGCATAATTACAGTAGGTCCTCAGAGTTATATTTCATATTTCTAGTTTCAGATACAAGAAAGATACATACATACAAATAGGATGACCACACTCAGTAGATTATAAGCTTTGTAATACCTTACAAGAGACCTTTTGCATGAAGCATATTCCAGTTACATTATATTCACACTCATTAGCATATTTTCATAAAATCATATAGAGTGCAACGTCACACCCAGTCCTGTGTTTGAATTGAAGTAACTGTTAACTCCAGTTAATTTGGCAAGCTGCTGGGTATTGTCTTTTTAAAGGAGAAAGGGAACCTTATTACAGCAGCAACGCATTTTAAGGCACCCAGGATTACAGGGCATGCAATGACAACCTTTCAGTAATCTGGATTGCATTCCAAAACCTGATATCTATCCTTGTGGATTCAGCTGCAGGGCTGTGGCCTTATAAATATAGAAACAGTACATACTGGACACACAAATGGAATCACTTCACTCACCACTGAAGTGCTGCCACCTCGGTTTATAACAAAATAAAAATCCACAATGAGACAAAACCATAGACATAGTTTGACTTCTATATTTGGGGGGAAGGGGGACAGCTCCAGCCAGGACACCTGGGCTGCATGTGGAGGGGGGGGCAAATTCTGTGCCTGCCCAAGGCTTACAGTTTGGAGAGGCAATGCCCCCCATGTCCCTGGCAAACTACACTCATGGATAGAACACAAAGAACAATATTGTCAGTATTTGACAGAAGTCAGCAAATTCAACTTAAAGCTTATCTTCATCTGGTAACTAAAGGGCACAAATGGATGCCTGGAGGATGCCTGGAATATGGAACATTCACTGTGAAATTTATGTCTTCTCTTTGTGTCATAAATGTAATGTTACCAATATGTACTTTTTTGTATTTGATATTAAATATTTAAAGTTTGTCTAAAATGGGAGGTAACTGTTTAAGGGGGAGGAGGTTTGAGTTTTCCAGTTTCTTAGCTTACAGGCGTTAGGTAATCTCACATTATACTGATGGCATTTAGGATTTATTTTAAAGCTAGTGTCAATAGTGCCTAGAATATTTCCATAAATCTAAATTAAAAAAATAAACATATGTACACAGTAGTCAAAAGAAGAAGTCAACATTAGACAACAGTTACCATACAGTGGCATCAGGGACTGGAAAATGTAGTTCTTACCTGTCAATTTATTTTCTATAAAACCAGGAAAGGCGCACTGGACTCTGTGCTCTGCAGGGAAATAATATTTCCTGGTAGAGAGGGAGACTAACTCTGATATATCCAATGCTGTGGAAAGGTTACACTGGAAAATGTTGATTTTTTTTTAAATGGTGACCACTGTAACTTTTAGTTAATGAAAATATTAAGCAATTGATTTATAACTCCATGCCTCAGTTTCATTTGCCTTCATATTTTCTCACCTCTTGAGCCTAAAATCTGAGAGGAGAGTAAGAGGAGTTTCATATTGGCAATGCCACCTACTAATATCTTGCCTTTTTAGTGGTGGAAAGTCTGTGAAGAGCTTTACTTCAGGGTCTGCTTTCCTGTGACATACACAACTGATAAATTGATGATTAATAGAAATTATCTGACTCAACTTTCCTCAAGATTGTACATAGCTCTTAAAAACAGTTAAATAGTGACAAAAGAGCTACCACAGAATGCATCTGCTTATCCAAGCACTGAACTTACTAGCCACTTTGCAATTCTCAACTGGCATTTAAAACTTGCTTTATAAACACGAGAAACAAAATGCAATCAGGGAAAGAAAAAAATCTGTCTCTAAACAGCTCTGGGTTTTTTTCCACCTTACAGAAAATATCCATATCTGAGTGTAGTTTCTCTCCACATGTAGCAATACTAGGTGTAATAAGATGGTCACTACTGCCCCACTTTGAAAACATAATAAAAAAATCCTGAATGGATCTCCATCCAGAGCAACAGAGAGGCCAAGTGCATGAAGTAGCACTGCTTTATTGACTGGCAGTGAAAATGAATAGCATCACCATGGAAACTCATTTACTACCTCCTTCCTCAAGACAACAAGCAATAGCTCAGATGAGATATTTTAGGAAATCTATAAAAAGAGAAAATTGTGTTCTGTACTTTCCAGTTATTTAAAATGTGTCAGCAAAGTATGTTTTCAGGAAATGTGTGGATATCAGTTTCTTTCACAAAGTGAAAAATAATTTTATCACAATACAATAAAGACTTCTGGTGAATGTCTGACATCAATGATTGTTCTGAAGTTTTAACTTCACACTTTGAAATTAGTCTTAACTACTCTCTAACAGTGCTCTAGAAAACAGTGAGTTTTTGAAATCTTTTCTTAATGAGATAAAGATGACCATTTAAAGGGATACTGACAAATTAAAATCAAATTAATTAAAAAAAATGTGTTATAATAATTCAGATGTTATACCTATTCCTTACTCCCCTGACCAATTTTTGTCATGTTTTCCATATACTACTTGTTCCTCTGTGTCAAACCCACACAAACAAAAGGGGAATCTGACTGTTCAGAAGCAACAGGGAAACTGACTTAACAAAGCACACAAACGGGGGAAAAATAGAGATTTTTTTCCATTAACCTCTTTTAGTCAGGATAACCTAAATGTTATTGGCAACAGTAGTATATGTAACATCTTCAGAAATAATTAGATCTTTTTGAAGTTGACTGTTTCCCTTTAATTGAAAATAACTATATTTTCAGTGAAGATCCCATGTTTACACATAAATCTCTTTTAAGTAATAGATTAAATACAGAATGAAGCTATTGAAACTGTAATGCATATTATTTACAATAAGTGAAGGTTTCTAAATTAAAATCGCATATTAATTAATCCACATATTACAGCAAACAGAAATTCCTGTAGAAAACCTCAAAAACTATTAAACTGATTTGATTTTCATAACATCACCTCATATCAGCTAGGAACATAACCTAAAGCAGCTGGAACTGCTTTACATACACTTGAATAATTATTGAAACTTACATGTTTGACGCACCCCTGAAGGGTCCCAGTTGTATTGTAAATGTTTTTATTTTGGTTGGCAGAAGTCACTATGCACTCACTGATTTAGTATCAGCTTTAATAATAATAATCTCACTAGCATATCAAACAACCCATATTGCTGCATATCCCCGAGGAAGGCAATGGCTGTGGGAATCCAGTTCATCAGTTACCATCTCATGTTTTCTTAACTCTCTTCAGATTAGGGGACTGCAGTAAGAAAGCATTCTTAGCACTGACCCAGGTGCACCTGAAATTGGGCCATTTACCAGTATTAAATATCACAGAGATTTCCTGGAATAGTAGTCAGCAGTGAACAATCACTATTCACCATAAAAATGGTTTAACTATTTAGGTATAATTTCCAAAGAGAACAAACACTTTAGGGATTGATGATGAAGTTTCTTAACATTAGGTACAGCAGGTTATGGAAACAGACAACATATGTGTTGTTTAGCTACTAATTTTTCTTTTTACAGCCTGAAGTTGAATATTTATTTTCACAATACAGCCTCGTTACCATTCACCATTCAATAGGTATGTATGTTTTATAAGTATCAGAGGGTCTCAATTTTTTATCTATTTTCATAACGCGGACACCTTCCAAGTGGTGAGATTGTCTCCAGAGTTCCTCCCCTTCCTTTCATGACCACATAGTGCATCTCCCCTCCCAACTTCCCATGATCCTATTTATGTATACACATAATCTTATACAGTGATATATACGCCCCTGCTTACTCCACAGACCCCACTGGCCACGTTTCCTCTCCAGCAAAGGAACTCTGCAGTGCTGTGCAGCACTGTAGCATTTATGAGGTTCCTGGATTCAAGCTCCTTTCTCTCCAGTATTCAGAACTCTCCTGACCACTTCCCACCCCCCACCAACCACTCCCTGTGCTTCCCCCTACCATTGCTCAAATCCCTACCCTCATCCAAGCTCCCTGCATCCGCTGCCCCAGACTCGACTCCTCTCTTTTCTTCTGAAGGTCCCCTAGTTTTCCTCTTCTATCCAGCCCTGCTCCCATGACATGATCCCCAGTTTCAAGCTTCCTCACCCCCCTCTTTTTCCCCCACTCCAAGCACCAGTGACTTGATTTCTCCCACTCCCTTTCTGCAAGTCACAGTTTCTACTATTATCTTTACTATTCTCCTGTCCTTAGCCCCAGTTCTGAATACCAGATAGATGGCGGTGGCTATCCAGCTCCACCTCACCATTATAAGCCATGTTACCTTTATCCCTGATTCCAACTGCCTTGTTCCAAAGCCAGCCTCATTTGGCTTCTGCGTGCTCCCTTGCAGGAGCTAGTGCTTACAGCAGGTGTGCAGGAAGCATGGTCCAGAGTTATGGAGCAGGCACTGCAGAAAAATATCTTGCCGAATTGAGGGTCTACGTTTTTGGTCTGATTTGGAACAAAGCCCAAAACTTTCAAAATCAAAACATTTTGTTTTCAAAATTTCAAAACAAAGCTTTGCCAGGTAGGCTGATAGGGAGCCTAAAAACCTTGGCTGAGCCAGGTCCTTAGTACCACATCAACAGTACTGGGACCTTGAACAAAACTGGGCCAAGCCAGAGAGATTGGGGACCTTGGTGCTACAATATCAGTTAAATTAAATTAAATAAAATTAAATTAATGGAGATATCCTATCTCCTAGAACTGGAAGGGACCTTGAAAGGTCATCGAGTCCAGCCCCCTGCCTTCACTAGCAGGACCAAGTACCAATTTTGCCCCAGATCCCTAAGTGGCCCCCTCAAGGATTGAACTCACAACCCTGGGTTTAGCAGGCCAATGCTCAAACCACTGAGCTATCCCTCCCTCCCATCAGTGCCAGGACCTCAGCCAGATAAGACTGGGGACATGAATGTTGCTTAAGCCAGGCATATATCCACACAGACTGGAAGATATCAGAGTTGATGCTGAACTTACACATTACCGGGCTTAGCTGACTGGGCCTGAAGAGTCTCCCCCTTCAGTAGCAGAGTGTGAAGCGGCCAACCTGGTCCTGAGGACGATCCAGACAACACCGGAGTCTGATGGGTATCATTGCTTCTTTTGTCTTCTACCTAAAATACTCTGTACTAACTGTCAGTCTAACTAAACAAAAATAGCCCCTGAAAGGGCAGAAGAAAAAGAAACAAAACAATGAGGGAAATGTCGAGAAGACCGTGAGAGATCCAAGCTCACTGTAACTTTGGTGATTAATAAGGACCTGAAGGGCAGGGAGTCGGTTCCCCTTTTACACTCCCAATGAGTGCTCCCAATGGACGCTGCTCTGATTCTGCAGCTCAACACCAGGAGGTACTGATCCTAGAAGTCGGACTACACAGAGGCCACATGAACAACAGGCAAGTAATATGTAATTGACCAAACAAGGATATAGAAAAAATAATGAGTTTTTGCAATTTTGCAAAATACTCAACATTTAAGGAAATATTTTCCCTGCAACACACAATGCTTTTTTTTTTTTTTATTTGTTCCAACCAGAGATTGCTACCCAGAAATTTTAAATGTAACTTCAGTTTACTGAAGTACAAAATACCACATATTTTGATAGCTAAAAGGCTAATATTTACATTAAAGTGTATATTAGCTCTTCTGAGTCCAATTTCAGAGGAAAAACAATGGCAAAATATGGATTAACCATTTCCCTCCACTTTATATTTTTACATTAAATAGTTAAATTTAATCATATTCAACTCCTGTCATCCCCATTAGGCAGGAAGACAAGTCTGAGAACACCTCCGACTCCTACTAACAGAGAATGTCAACACCTCCTTTGATGAGTGGAATCTACTATCCTCCCCAAAACATACAATAGCGTGATCAGTACTAAAGACATCACAAATTACCTCCCAGTACTTAACCTTTTCTAATCAAGAAGCTAACAAAAAACAGCTTCCAATGATACTATCAGCTACTAGTATTCTGGAACCTTCTCAGTAAAGCATGCACAGAGAATATGTGTTGCTCTGATAGATGGCTTCCTCTTGTCCATATACAGGGGAATGCTATCCATACACATTCTGTTGTCTGTATCTGAAATCTAATGCCATTCATCACCAATTTCTCCTCTTCTCCTTACAGGGGTGAAAAGAAATAACCTTCAACAGCTTAGGTACTTCCTCTCAGACCACAATTAGAAAGTCATTATGGTGAACTGTAACTCCATCTCCAAAACCCTCATTTTGGAATTCCACAAGACTAAACCATTTTCTCTTCCAACATTATTCAACGTCTTTATGAAACTACAGAGTGAGTTGATGGGATAGCATGAGCTGAAGTGCCAGCAGTACAGCTCAGTGCTGTCTGTGTACAGCTCCTTTGTATGAACCACAAATAGTACCTTCTCCCAGCTCTCAATGCCTAGTCAAAATTAGTATGTTGATGAAAAGCAGCTGGCTAAAGCTCATCCTTGCAAGACTAAAATAATGCTGTTAGGAACAAAGAAGCACTTTGAAATTTGCCTTCTTTACTCCAATGTCATCTGCCCTCACATTGTTAAGTAGGTCAACAGCCTTGGGGGCCCTTTACGACTCATGGATTCTACTGAATACCCCATGAGCTCTGGTAGCAAAAACTACTTACAGTTATCTGTGACTAGCCAGAAGATTGTGCCCCATCTTACTGGTCAGAGACCTAGCCACGGTGATCCATGCATCTGTTACTTCTAGGATTCTTTTTTTTTTCCAATTCATTTTATTGAGGAATGGAAGCCACAACCTCAAAAACCTCCACCTGAAAAAAAATGCAGCAGTCCATCTAGTTACCAAAACAGATCACTGTAAATTCATCACCACAGTGATCCATTCTCTACCATAGGACCCTATGGAAAACTGAGTCCAGTTCAAGGTCTCTAACCTGATATACAGAGCCCTCCATGGGACTATCAGTGCTGTCTATGAGATTGCCTATTCCTCTGCCGCCAAGACTTCTGAGACAGCTACTGGAGTAAGTAAACTATCAACCAGTAGAGGGGAACTCATGGGTGTGGAAGACAGAACCTTCACAGGAACTGGTCCTAAACCATAGAACTTACTACTGCAAGATATAAGAGTGACTACAAACCTCACTGCTTTCAGAACTAAATGCAAAGCTCATTTCTTCAACGTAGTTCTCCCTCAAGTTGTTCTCAATGCACAATCTACACAGAGGATACAACACATACTCAGACAAATGAAGCAGGAACAAAAGACCCTATAAACTAATCAAGCCATTACTCCTACAGGCTGGAAACTAAGAAGAGACAGGTCATTCAAGAGACACTCAGAGTTTACGGCAATAAGGGACTTGTCGATAAATAGATAACCACAACAAAAGCTCTCCTGCGTGTAAAGCAACAACTATCTATTCAGGGAAAAAGCCATCTTTATTAGATGCAGGTCACTAAACATTCACACAAATCCCCAACATCATCACCTAATATGGTCTATGAGTTACTACATTTCCTGCATCAATTAGTAATACAGTAATTGACCTTTGTGGATCTGGACTCTACTGCTTTGGGACTTGTCAGACTGATGATTTAGTTGGGGATTGGTCCTGCTTTGAGCAGGGGGTTGGACTAGATGACCTCCTGAGGTCCCTTCCAACCCTGATATTCTATGATTCTATGATTTGAGGGACAATGGAGTCCCTTCCCCTCAGCCAATCAGATCATGCTGGGAGTGGAACTCAAGACAGGAGCCATCTTGCCAGGACTGGACAGTGAGACAGCATCTGTGGTACTGGGCAGGGCCGGCTCCAGCATTTTTGCCGCCCCAAGCAGCGGGGGGGGGGTGGGGGGGGAGGATAGCCGCGATCGGCGGCACCTCGGCGGCAGCTCTGCCGCCGCTGCTTCATTCTTCGGCAGCAATTCGGCGGCAGGTACTTCCCTTTCGGAGGGACTGAGGGGCCCGCCACCGAATTGCCGCCAAAGAGCCGGACGTGCTGCCCCTTTCCATTGGCCGCCCCAAGCACCTGCTTGCTGCGCTGGTGCCTGGAGCCGGCACTGGTGCTGGGGGAGCAAGGGAAGCTCCTGGGATCTGACTAGAGGAAGGAAAGGACTGAATATGGAGTCTTTCACCTGGGAGACAGAAAGGCGCTGGGTGAAGAGATTACAGAGACCCAGTACACCATGGTTGGAGTGAATGTAAGACTGACTTTTACACAGACTCTCACCTCCTTGCTCTATGCCTCTTAGTGGTCACACTAAACATTCATATAACACAACACAGCCCAGGAAAGGTAAAGCCTGTGTGAGGCCTGTAAGGAGTCCGGGGGAAAAGGCCAGAAGAAGCAGTGTGGAAAGGGAGTGCTGATGAGGAATCTTAGTGGAACCCAGTTAACAACCAGAGGTAGCCAGGTTAGGGTTCAAGAAGGCTTGGGACCCAGAAGTGAGCCCTCATCCATAGGATTGTAGCAGGCACTGGCTCCAGTAGTGCCAATTCCAAGTGCTCAAAAATCATAAGAGTCAGGCCACCCAAAATCATAAAGATTTTTTTTAACTGTTTATAAGCCTTTAGGGTGAACTTGGGTCCCATTGTCAAAGTTTTCTCTGCATCTATGCGAGCTAGAAACTTATTTTAAAAAACCTCCTGAGATTCTCACATAATCAGACGATTCCAGGAGCTGAGGCTTTAAGAAAAGCACCATATAATTTGAGACTTGAGATAAAAATCACAAGTTGGCAACATGGTTGTTTAAAGTTCCAGCCTGCAGAGTGGAAAGCCTGGGGCGTAGTTATAATTTTGTTAATTGTGTTATTCTCTAAAAAGGTTAACTATGTGTTTTCAATGCTGTTTAATGTAATACCTTTTATTGAATTACCCAGTGTTCCCAGTAGCCCTTGTCTAACCATCTCTCTGCCAGATTGGGAGTAAAATTCCTTGTTTGTTTTGTGACCCCTGCGTGTGAGTCTCAATCTTGTGTGAACCCACCAAGTGTTAAATGCCCACATGGCTCTAGTAGTTGGTGCACCTTCAGTGCTTGCCTCTGGAGAGTTTGTGCTAGTGTAGGTCATGGCTACTGACTCAAACCAATGTTGTGTGCACCACTGCTCATGCAGATTGCAGCTTATGCCGTCCAAGATAAGGGGGCGGAAGGGGTCAGTTACAATACTTTCCTTTCTTATATTCCTCATCCATGACTTAAGAGATTTATCCATCAACTGTTGCACTTTACTAATTTCAGATTTCTGTTTCAGAGCTGACCAATTCTCACCACTCTTCTGCCTGTACTAACAGTATACCTGCCATTCTAAAACCTTCACTATTTAAACTGGCATCAGGTAAATAAATTATAATTGTAGAAATAGTGATCTAAAAAATTCTTAACCTGGACTTAAATTGTGCCATTCAATAAAAAACTACAGAAAATACAGTTTGCCTTGCTAGCTAGCTAGTTTGTTGCCACTGTTTTGTTTTAAGAACATCTTGCACATTTGTTTTTCCTCCATTAGCTCCTGTTTCCTAGCATATCCTTCTGGACTCTGACTCGAGACAGGAATTTTTTTGACTCCAGATTGCAATTCTTTTCCCTGCTCTGTCTAGATAACTGAGGATTATATCAGTCCCTTTCTCATAGTAAGGCTTCCTGGTCGGTTTTTGTTTCCCTAGTTAGACTAGTGTGCCCTCTGTGCAACAATTGGCCTCCTACTTCCAAAACAGCAATTGAAAATCTCAGGGCAGTCATCTCCTAGAGCCCACTAATCAAAAACTCCACCGTGTCTCTCTTACCCAGATGCCGCCTTTCTGAGTAGCAGAAACAGCACTAGACCAGCTCACAAAAGAGCCTCTCTTCATAGTTATTCTGTGATTTTTCCTCAAGGAGAGATGAAGAAGAAAACTTCCAAGCTGCTTGTCTGCCTGAACTTGTTCTCCCTTTTTTCATATGGGTGTAAAAACGCCTGCTTTTTTAAAAAGGACCTTGATCCAATTCTCTGGGTGGCCACAATACTATTCACAAAGCTGTACTGACATAATCAATGGTACTGGTGAATAAACAAAGTTGTTTTGTCATTATATGGCACTGTACAAGTTGAAGCCATAATTGGTAAAGACGGGCATGTTAATTTCTGCCCCATTCAAAACACAAGGGGGGAGGAAAAATCAATGTTTGGCAATTGCAAGAACACAAAGTCAGTAGATGAAATAACATTTTTTCAATCTTCTAAACCAGCATTACAAACAATAGAGAATAAAAGTAAACAACTTTAAAACATTTTACTGTTCATTTAAGTGCTCAATTTAGACAGACTACTTAATCTAAATAATATTTAATATTATAATAATGCTCCATTGCCCTCAAAATGTATTAAGACTATTAAATATGCATGTGAAGCAGTAGCTCATGCTGGTGTATATCCAGCATGAACTTTTTAAAACGTACTTCCATCCTTTCTACTTTAAGGAACAAAGATATTTAATAAATAGGTCAAATTTACAATCACCAACAATCATGAGAAATGCTGCAATAATTTGTATTAACTATTTTTATAATAGCTTACTATTAACTTTGCCATAAAAGGTTTTCCACCTCTATAAGGAACATAGGTATGATAAAAAGTATTCCAGTGCACTGGAAGTGAGCACACAGAAAACTCACTAGCCATCTGAACACCAGTTTTCTTCCTATTCTTGGTATGCATCAGTGCTCCAACACAGCAACTACTGCCCAGTAAAGTGCCTCAAAATTATACAGCACCTGTAGAGCAGCCCAATACCTTAAAACAACAGAATTTAGAGAAAAATCTGCTACTTCTTCCATTTTCATACACAATTAAGTTTAAAAGTTAAACATCAAACTTTGGTTTCCTATCGATAGGAGTAAAAAGAGCACACATGCTAATTTAGAATTAGGACCCATTTCAGTGTTATTTACATTTGCATTTTATCAATTTTATTTATTTTCCATCAGAAACTATAGTCAGATAGTCCTTGAAAATTAAATGGACTGGATTATATAATTTCTTCTCTCCTATTTATCCTTTACCATGAAATTCCCAAAGACCTCTGATGTCCCAAAGACCCCCTCTCACCTAACCACTTAAGAGGCTAATAGGCTGGTTGTAATAGGATGTACATATGAAAGGATGAAATCTTGTGCCTAAAAATCAAGTCAGTTCATCATCAATTCTCCATTAATCCCTTATGGCCAACTTGTTATTATTCATAGGACGTAAATTACCCCCCCTTTCCAACTACACGTATATTGGGAACCCCAGCCCATATTAGTGGCCTACATTTTGACTACTTTATCTAACCTCCAGATGTCCTTGCAAAAATACCAACCAACCAACCCAAAACACAAAAAAACTTGCCACTAGAGGTTGCTAATATATTCCTTAGATTGCAGAATCCAGAAAAAATTAATGGATTTACTGAACTAACAATGCACTGAATTAGATGGAAAGCCTCAATAACTACAAGTATAAATTCCATATTCCACTTCTCTGAAAAACTTTGAAAGCAAGACTTAACAGAAAATGCGTGTTGCTCTTTTACTCTTTCCACAAAACTCAAGTGAGAAGCAAAATTTATGACTAGGAAAATTATAAAATGTGTTTTGACTTGTGAAGGCTTGGAGCAAGAGACAGAGAAAGTTAGGTCAAATCTTGGATAAAATCTCATAGACAAACTGCTTTTCTACATGGGGACATAAGGAGATCAATGACTCTAAAAGAGGACAAAAATGTGAAGACACTCATTTACCTTACCATGTTTAATAGGAATTCTAACACAGACAACTACATTGTTTTTAGTACAGGGACAGCTTTCTGACAGATTCCTTCTAAAAATATTAAATAAAACCTAAAGACAATAGCAAAATAAAACACTTCTTTCTTCAAGAGCACCAAAAGTAAAAGATTTGAGTAAATACTGCAATAGATCCATATCAAAGTTCTCTTTATATGGTTTAACAGTGAGCACTATTCTGTAGGGGAAAAGTGTTAAAAGTTGGGAATGTTCATTATATTCATTTAATTTAGATCTGAGTAACAGTTATGCCTTTAGGACAGAAACAAACCCAATGGAAAAGGAGAAAATGGAATAATGTATAGGGATTAAAATATGCTTTGGTGCCTTAATCAATTGACTCCTGTAGGGATCTTTTCAGGCTTTGAGAAAGTATGAACCAGCCCTCTGCACCACACTTACCAAAAATAACCTGTTGCTAGTAAACGCCAAAAGGATTAGGTGAAGTTGCCACAACTCCAATTTCTCTAGGAAAGACTGTTCTCTAAGACTTCTACTGTTATGACAACATGGTTTGCTGAAAAATAATAAAAGTACTTTGCACTTATTTTAGCGCTTTACATTTTCAAAGCAGGGAAACTGAGGCCCAGTGGGGTTTGTTGATTTACAAAAAGCCACACTGTAAGTCAATGGCAGAGTAAGGATTAGAAGTCAGGCATTCTTGTCCGCCAGCCCCATGCCCATTTCTCTAGACCACACTGCTTTTCAAATACATAATAAGATGTTTATTGCAGCCTAGCCAAAGTTTCTTGAATATCTGTTGAGTCAATGTCTGTTTCCTGTATGCTGTTGGATGTTTATATAAGAGAGTATTGCTTTTAATCTCTATGTATTTGCTTTATACATGCCTTGAAAACCAGTATACATGCCTTAAGAAAACGAGCATTTTTTCCCCACAAAATGAATCACTTGCCTTATGCCACTGATTTCTATGTCTGTGTTACTGCGACAGAAATGGTGGAAAAACATCATTCTTAAAGGTGTGACCTTGTCCATTTAGATTCTTTTAAATCAACATAGGGATTTTGAAATTTCAGTTATCCAAAACAGAAGATAAACTTGTCATTTTTTTCTTAGGCTTCTTAGGTTGGGAAGCAGGTGTGAAAGGAATGAACTGGTAATGAAAATGATGTCCATTACAATAAGTTACAAGAAAAAGTTCATGAAATTGGAGTCCTGGAACAAGGAAGAACTTGTGCCTTCTAAAACCATGAAGAAATCCCTTCAGTGAAAAGATCAGGTTTTTAGCTTCCATTTTTAAATACTGAGAAACTTCCTTTGCTTTTTCTCAGTGGCACAAACTGAACAGAAACAAAAAAAAACATGTCAACCTGTTAATATTATGAACCTTTCCTTTAAAAATAAATTGCAGTTCTTTTTATTGTTGTATGTAATGCTGTTCTTGGCCAAAAGAAAATGGAAAATTAATTATCAATATTCCCCAATCTTTCTTCCCCTCTGGGTTCAAAGGAAGAACTTATTAAAGAAGCACCCATTAAAGCTCTCAAAAACACCTCCGGTTTGATTTCCACCATTCCACTCCACTTAAACTGCTCTCAAAATATTAAATGACCTCTTCTTGTGCCTCTACTACATCCTCATCTGCACACATACAAAATGGGAAATGACTACCTAGGAAGGAGTACTGTGGACAGGGATCTGGGGGTCATAATGGACCACAAGCTAAATATGAGTTAACAGTGTAACGCTGTTGCAAAAAAGGCAAATATTATTCTGGGATGTATTAGCAGGAGTGTTGCAAGCAAGACACGAGAAGTAATTCTTCCGCTCTGCTCCACGCTGATTAGGCCTCAACTGGAGTATTGTGTCCAGTTCTGGGCACCACATTTGAGGAAAGATGTGGACAAATTGGAGAAAGTCCAGAGGAGAGCAACAAAAATAATTAAAGGTCTAGAAAACATGACCTATATGGAAAGACTGAAAAAAATGGGTTTGTTTAATCTGGAGAAGAGAAGACTGAGAAGGGACACGATAACAGTTTTCAAGTACATAAAAGGTTGTTACAAGGAGGAGGGAGAAAAAAATATTCTCTTTAGCCTCTGAGGATAGGTCAAGAAGCAATGGGCTTCAATTGCAGCAAGGGCGGTTTAGGTTGGACATTAGGAAAAACTTCCTGTCAGAGTGGTTAAGAACTGGAATAAATTGCCTAGGAGATAGTGGAATCTCCATCGTTGGAGATTTTTAAGAGTAGATTAGACAAACAACTGTCAGGGATGGTCTAGATAATACTTATAATAATACCTGCCATGAGTGCAGGGAACTAGACTAGAAGTTCTCTCAAGTTCCCTTCCAGTCCGACGATTCTATGATCCTAAAACTTTCAGTGGCCGTTGAGACCACTGACCACTCTCTACTTCTTGAAATACTGTCCTTCATTGCCTTTCAAGGCTCTGTCCTTGCCTAGTTTGCGTCTTACCTCTCTGATCATTCCTGCATTGTCTTCATTGGTCCTCCTCTTCCTCTCTCCTTTCAGTGGGCACCCCCCAATGCTCAGATCTTGATACCCTGTTCTTCTGTCTCTGCACCCTGTCCCTAGATATTCTCCACAAGCAAAATATGATATGCTTATCATCTTTATGCCAACAACTTGCAAATCACCTCTCCCCTAAAGATGTCTCCCTCCATCCAATCCCACATCATGGCCTGTCTTTCTGTCACCTCTTTGTTGATGTCCAGCTGGCATATTAAACTTAATATGGGCAAAATTGAGCTTTTTATCTGTCCCACAAAACTTTTACCTCTCCCAAATTTCTCTGCTAATATGGATAATACCACCATTCTCCTAGTCATTCACACCCATAAGGAAGGCCCTGTGTAAATCATGTTGTTGTTGTTCTTTTTTAAGTCATGGCAGCATCACAGGCATGAGAGAGAAAATAAAATTAACAGTCCCACAGTTCCCACAAGAGCTTTGCTCACAAATGAGATGGAAGAGCCCTGGCACTTTAAGGGAATTCACTTCTAGACCCTTGACAAATCCCTCAACAATGAATTCTAAAACCTTTAAAATCAAACAGCTAGTGATCTCAAAACATTTATTTAACCAAAATGTACCATATTCTGAGCATAGCTATAAAGGAAAACTGAGTTTCACTCTTTCCCAAGCAGTCACAATCCTATAGAACTCTTCTAAAGTCAGCCTGTCTCTTTGACTTTCCATGCAAACGAGGGTTGGACACCACAAAACTAGGTCCAAAGTAGGGAAGAAGCCTCAGACGGGGTTTAACTGTCATGCCCTAATGTCTGACAACCTGCAGATTCTGGACCTGAAAAGGACTACTAGAATCTCTTCTACTTGATTCTGCTGAATTTTCAAGACTTTAATGAAAGAAATGAATATACCCCACAACACCAAGCAATAATGTATTACAACCCACAGACAGATGTAGATGCAAAAGCATTAATTCTCTAGCTATCTGGGTGCAAATCAAATAATACATGTCTTCCTCAGGTGTCTGCACATTCAGGAGAACACCTGCAGATTTCGCTCCCATTCCAAGTCAAGATGATTCTGCCTGGTGAGTCAGTCAGCCCATGTCCTGGCTTTCTTCTGTACACAAATAGACCATAATCAGCAATGATTTATCTCCAGCAAGGAACACAGCTCAACAGTCACTGTGAGCAGCTGACCGCCTCTGAAAGTTCCTTACTTGGTGAGATAAGTCATTCTCTGTGTATCTCTGTTGTCATAGTGGGCCAGAATATGCTGCTCCAAAAGACTGACCAAGAAGGATGGGCCAAATTTCACTAGAAATTCCAAAAAGCTGAAGTTCAGGCACTTCTTCCTTAGAGCAAGCAAACCTTCAAACAGAAAAACAAACAAAAAACAAAACAAAAACAATTTTGGTGGTAATATAAGCAGAGAATGTTGGGGTTATAAAATCCATGTACAGAGGGTATCAAAATCCTGGATCAACCAGTTCAAGACAGGAAAAGTGTGCCAATAATTATGAAAAAAGAACTACAGATGTCTTAGGTGCATTCTGAATCATGGCACCAGTGCAGTCCACAAAGTTTCCCTACATCATGATCATCTGAGACTAACCGTTTGGCTCCATCGGGAAAAAGGCAGTAAAATCAAAGAACGTGAAAACTATCTTAGGAGAGCTTAAACAGACAATACAGTGGGTCCCTGTGGAGCCTCCCATCGGTGCTACTGCTATGTTTACTGCTCATGATCCAGTGCAGTGAGTTTTGGAGAATGAGCTTTGTATACCCAGAGCTCTGTGAAAATAAATGGAGGCCCTTAAATCAGAAGTTCTTAAACAGAGCCTGCAGACTGTAGGCACGTCACAAGGTGCCGTCTCCTCTTCCTTATTTCCAGATATTAAAAATTAATTAGTACACAGGCAAAAATTCATTAAGTACTTTCCTCCTAATGTACATGTTAATGTTCCATGTAAGTAATGTTGACATAGGGATGTTATGGGATCACCAATAGAAAAGATGGTTAGCATGATCACAAATGGGAGAGCAAGTGGACCACAAGACAGTCTCTTTAATATGGGATCACCACTACAAAAAAAAAAAAAAAAAAAGAGAATTTTTACCATAAGAAATCTGATCTCGCTCTTTGTCTGCCAGAGCCCTGGTCAGGGTACATCACAAGTTGCTGACCTAGTCCTGTTCAACAGAAGATCTTGATCCACCATTCCCCTAATCATTCCAACAACAGCACAGACACACTGCACTGGACTAGTTCTGCAATTCTTGATGCATTATCTGTTCCTTTACTTCACCACCTGTTGTATTTCCATTTTAACTCCACTCCCACCTGGTTGGCATGGCTAGGTAGAAGCCCCCATTGCACACTCAATCTTGACATTCAACAGGGGACTCCCAATTGAGTGGCTTCCCAGAATTTACTTAAATTGGCCTTCTTTATTGTGGTACCCCTCATCCCCAAAGCAACCAGGTTAAATTGCTGTTGTCCATCAGCCTGACCCACTTAACTGAAATATAGAATCTGGGGTGGATTAAGAAGAGGAGGGAAGCTGCATGCTTTGCTTCCTGGGTAACTCCTCTATTCTGATTCTCTCCACTATTTTTCTCTTCCTTTCCTTTCTTCTCTATTCTTCTTTTCTTTCTTTCTGCAAAAAGCGTGATCAGATTAGGGAAAAGGAAAGCTGGATAGGGTTGAGCTGAATTGCTCCATGCTTCCACAAGTGAGGAGGTAAAATGTTTGGGAATAAGGCTGTGGAGCACTGTAGTTTTTATTTTCCAAAGGTGACTGTCGGTCTTTTTCCCCCCCTACGTGAATCACGATAAGAGGAGACATAACTTAGAGTAAGAACTTCTGTAGGATTTGGGTAAGGTTGAAAAAGGAGTGACATGCAACAACAATTATTTGAAGAGTGAGAAGCAAATTCTAAAAATAAAAAAAGTAAAACAATGTGGACTATGGATTCTTCCCAAAAGTGAATTGTTTTATTTGAACAGACTGCATTAAATCTGCTATTTATTTTTTCACATATTAGTCAGTGTAGAGACTTCATGTGAAATTCATAAATAAAAATGTCATATATACAGTGGTGCATACCAGCTTACAGATCGGTTAGAGTGTGTGCTTTTATAATAAAGAGAAAGGGCATTTAGCGCTGCCTCATGAAGCATGAAAGGGAATCTGAAAGGAATAAAAAAGTGTGACCTTAATACAGTAACTTACTGTGTTATGGATGCTCTTGTCTAAAAATTCACAGACATTCCCACTTTAAAAAAAATTAAAAGTTTTTAAATGACAAAAATGGACAAAAATTATGAAAAAATGGACTAAATTCTGCCATATATTTCAGAATTGTGTCCACATCTGATTCAACTAAGAAAGGCCCTTAGTAATGAATACATATTAGGTATGCCTTCAAATGTACATATAGAGCTTAGGCTCTCAGATAGAGTTCTTCTTGATGCAGTGTTGGAAGCCATTTCCCTGGTATTCAGGCAGAAAGCACCGTGGAAGAGGCTGCCAGAAAAAAAAAATCCCTCACCACTATTTGTAATATGGCTAGTAACCCTTTCACCTATCACTCTTGTAAAAAGCAACTCTGGAATCTGAATTGTTTAGCTGTCAAATTATGGCTCCTGAGATATAATGTTGCAACAGTACAAGTATATAAAGAGAGTATGTTTTAAAAATAAGGTCTTCGGTTTCTTCTGTTTGTTGTGACCTTGAGCAACCAAGGACTACATTTATTAAAATCCTTTGGTGCTGCTAATTTGCAGAAGCTAAACAGGTGATACATATGGACTTCTAACTTTCACCTTTCCCACTACCAACCAAACCTAGTAATAAAAGTTTGTGTTTTTTAAACTGTTACTTAAAAAAAAAAAACAGTGTCCTTCAGTAAATGGTCTTTCCATCCCAGTAAGCTTTCAAAAGAAGCAGGGATCAATTTTATTTATTTGGTGATATGCTGAAAAAGATATGGAAAATAAGCAGCATATAAATAAAATTATTACTATTTGCCCAAGGTCCCTGCTTGCTAATCAGTTACTCAACTTTCTATCTCCTGCCAGGTTGCTGGGATTTTTAATGACTTTCCACAGTAAACTGACTTTTTTTCTGAATACACTGGTTTCCCAAGGAGCAATGATCCTGAACTTTTGGGGTTGCAGTGATCCAGACGGCCATGGAAGAACTAAAATTGACCCCTATATGTTCTGTTCAGAAAATGAATAGTACTTTAAACAGGATCATTTAGAAAGACTGAGGAATTTTTAAATTAGTTTCTGAAAAATCTTAATGTTGGTCAGCTGGATAAGACAACAAAAATCCTCTCCCCCCCAACTTGTTCTATTTCAAAACACAGGTCAAGATCCTTTGTTTACAAATTAAGTCTCTTAGCCAGGATATACCACAAAGGGAAATCAGGCATTTCACATCCATATATAATACTTTATAAATTTTCTTTATTAAAAGGACACATATATACATATTATATACACACACAAACTTACAAATGAAAGGAATGCAAGCAGCCATGAAAAACTGAAAATTGCTGTAACAGAAGCAAATTCAGCCTTCCCACAGGACAGTCTACACTAAAAACATAACACACAGAAGAACAAACCCCAACCCTCTGGAGTTCAACTCAGTAGGCAGATGCTGAGGAAAATACATACAAAATATAAGCTACCCATAAAGAGCCAAACTAACCTGGGTGCTAATCCAAAAAAAGGAATAAAACAATTTGAAATGAACTATAATGTTAATCTTTGAATCAGTCTTCTACTACTTTATGAAGAGGGGGAAAACAGAAGGGGGTGGAAAGAACAGCAAAATGAACAGTGATTTAGTTGAATTTATCAAGCTTTTTGCAATGGACTCTGTTGAAGCTTTATGGGAAGCAAAATACGTTTCCATAAATCTAAACTGGGCTCTTTTCTTTACAAAATTAGCTTCAAAATTAGCTACAAGTCTATTTCAGCATGTTATTTCTTTAAAATCACTACAACTTGAGACTTGCCGCCCCCACAGTCTATCAAAGGGGTGGAGAATTTTATATGGAAGAAAAACATTTCTAAAATTATAAAGAGAAACAACAGTTGCTAGTTAGTTATTGTGATTCTCATAAGCATGTTAAATTCCTTGATGTTCTGAAATTTGACACTTTGTAGCACTAAAAATTTATGTAAGCAAACTTTAAAAGAATATTATTGAAACAAGAAGTTATTTGCCATCTCTTTTCATTATACAACATTAGAAGTTGGATAGTATAGAAGATTTAACTGTATTATATACAAAAGCAGCGCCACACCAGTGAGCACTTCATTAATTAAAAGCCAGAAAAGGAAGTTTGCTAAACGAAGCAAATGTTCTTATCGCTTCTATCTATATTCATTAAAACTGACAGGAAACCAAATATCACCATCTGTCTACTTGCAATAAAGACACTAAAAACAGCTTCAGGCTAACAGAATAACATAAAACAAAGTATAAAACTGCAGACTTTAAAGTTTCATTTGTAAATGGATGAGAGAGAAACTGACTTTGCGTTGGGGAGGGAGAATGAGGGGACAAGGAGGCATTTTGCACAACACTGATAAAGGATTAAATATTTTAGAATATGTTCCACTGCTAGTCTAAAGCTCTGCTAGGTCAAGTATGAACTTAATACTTGCTTGATATTTGTCATTGAGATCACTGGTTCGGGAGAAAGACAAGCGTTATATATTAGCTCATCTGCCCATTTAGAGACAACCTCTAGCAAAAACATGCCTGAAATTATATTAGACGCATATGAACTGTAAAATTTCTCCTATCTGAAAGCTAGAACAGACCCAGATAATACATTTTTGTAATTTTGTTAGGTACTGACACCTTATGTTACAGTTACAAGATAAGAAGGTACAATTTATGAAATTATTCATGTTTTTGATATCATTGTGATGCAGTAGCTCGGGAAAGAAACTGAAATATGATTTTATGAAAGCAAAAGAGGATCACAAAGGTAGTGACTTATATTAGAGCAAAATATGGCTCACACCAGCAGTCACAGAGGTCAACAGAAGGTCATTGCTTTAAGGTAGTTTACAGCAGTTGTATACTTCCTACATTCTGGTAATTGCCTTTTTTGGCACTGTAGGAGAGGAAAGGAAAAATAAATAGATGGTAATAAGATATTTAATGAAGGAAATGAAAATAAACTACTGCTAGTATTTTAAACACTCGTATTTCAAAAACCATAGCTACATATTGTTAATTCTGACAATGCTCTGTCTGCATTTTCCATAGCAATGAAAATGACTTTCATTCAGTCTCAAACTTGCATTAAATATTACCTCTATATACACATTTAAAGACTAAAATGGTTAAAATAATGTAAAGTTGATGCACACAACAAAAGCAGGGAAATTCATTTTTAAGACCGCCATTCAGTCTTCAGCTCAGCCCCTGTTGTGCCCAGGTATTGAAGCACATATAGCACATTGTGCTCAGATTTCTGTAGGACCTACAATTGACATAACTGATTGGGGTGGGAAAGGAGGAGTAATGGAGTAAAGAGCAACGAGTTTTACTATTATGTCTCTCAATCCTAATATTATTGTAAATTATTTTTGTGGTTTAATTTTCTCAAGTAATTCATACATTCAAAAAAAGGAAGAAAAGGCTCTCATTAATATCCTATGAGACTAAAGGCTACTTTCTGATACAATTTCATTGGACCAATTACAATTCTTCCACTGATATTTTAACAGCACTAATAGAGCCATTAAGAGCTCAATGGACGTATGAGAGACATTTCAAGGTGCCAGAAGTACAGTATTATGCATGTTTAGTAAAGAAACCACTAAGAAATTATACATCATAATAAAGTCTTTGGGTGTAAGGTATTACTGTAAAGCAATGTGCAAATGCATAATCTATTTTTCCCTCAGATTCAGGAATTTTCCTTTGAAAATGCATTGACTCTATGAGTAGTAGCAACAGTAAAATTCTTTCACTGAGATTGTAACAACATATGTGTAAGTGGAAGGGTGAATACTTTCATGTTAAGAATAGAATATACAGACAATACATTTATTAAGTCAGCGCCAATGAAATCATATTAGGTACTTAAAAAGGATATTTTAAGTGTGGTAGGCCACACTGGATTTGTATCTTCAATCACAAGAGATTATACGCAGAATCACTCTTAAAAAGATTCTCGATATCCTTTAAAAATGCATCCACTTTATTTATTCTTTTTAAAAGACTGAAGCTGGTGGATGTTTGTTAATTTGAGGATTTTGTATAATATCCCAATAAACAGAAGAGAGTATTGTTATTGTAATAAAAAAAAAATACGCATAGTGTTTTCAGTGCACTGGTTCTACCAACCTATGGCTAAGAATTTACACAGTAAAAATAGTGAACACATATTCCAGAATACTATCCCTTAAAATATTTTATTTTATTCTTATACACGTCTTTAGAGCTCAGATATTTTTAATAATTTTAATGTGAGAGAGATGTTTTGGAAACAGTTTTACACAAACTCATGTTTAATCACTGCCAGAAGTCACACACATCTCAGGAGCATTTACACATCATGCAAAAGGAAGATCCAGATTCTTCAGAGATGCACAAATGCAGTGGGAAAGCTCAATTTCCTCAAAAGATGTTAAAACTCTCATTTCAGAGAAACTGAATTTCTACAAATAATGAACCTGATTCATCCACCAGCATAAAACTGCCCCAAAGCCAGCATAGACCCCGACCACGGAGGAATTTTGGGGGACATAGCCAGAGAAAAGAACTAGGAGGAGAAAAGAATACCAGGGTTGCGTTAGGCCTATTCCCAGCTGCCATATTGGCCTTTTGGGACTATTAGCAGCCGGTATAAATTAGAGCAGCTTTTGTGCTGCTCTAATTTATGCTGGGAACTCCATAAAATTGCATTATTTATTTTGATAAGCATATAGACTATCCTAATACAGCATTTCTGCACAAATAACATTCTTGAATTCACTTTAAACACAACAAATAACACAGCAGATTGTAAACTGACAAGTTAGAAATCCTTCAAAACCTGGGTTATAAATGCTAGAGTAACAACTTACTAGATATAAAAAAATGGTCCTCCCATATCTCCATGACTTAAAACATGAAGAACAGTAGCCTTCCATCTACATATTGATCAGATGCCAATAACAATGATATCTAGGCACCATAGTATTTTTCTCACTGCCTTACAAACACTGACAGAGAAATAGTTCTTCCTAGTCAGACCTTTTAATCTAGACAAAGCAAGCAACAAATCATTTACTACTTTGTACACTGTTCTTTCAGTATATTGAAGGTATTTAGCTGTCCTAGAAAGTAATGGCTGCAAAGCTCTGTATCAACCTTAATGCAGTGTCACTGTGACACCAAAGCAGCACATCTAAGAACACATAAGGTCTTGGGCTTGTGAAAAGCGTCAGAAAGGCTGTGTGCAGAATCAATGAAAAACTGCAGAAAACACTCTCCTCGTGTGGGAAGCCATTCTACAGAGGCCAGCTGTTTTACTATTCTCACAGAATCTGCTTCATTAGGTATTTCACAAATTATCTCCAGCTCCATAGTTCTTCTGTTTGTCAGATAATAAAACTAATAATTGTAAATTGAGCTCCCAGCTTTGCTTCCCCTCTCATGTTCCTTTTTGTTATCCACCATCCTCTCTTTCTTTTAAACTCAAGGCCAACACTAACCACTTCTGTCCATGAAGGAATGAGGTAAAAGACCTGTTTGAAAATGTTGTGGGAATACAGCATGGCCTAGCTACGCTTCAAGACGAGCAGCATCTATCCAACATCCTTTAAAAAACCCCAAAACTTTACTGGGCTACTTTACTATTATTATTTATATTACCCTATCCCCTAGGAGCCCAGTTATGGACCAGTCCCCTGCTGTGTTAGGTAATGTAGCGTGGTCTCTGGCCCAAGGATCTTCCAATCTAAGTACAGTAACTCCTCACTTAAAGTCATGCCGGTTAATGTTGTTATGTTGCTGATCAATTAGGGAACATGCTCATTTAAAGTTGTGCAATGCTCCACTCTTATGTGGTTTGGCTGCCTGCTTTCTCCACAGCTGGCAGCCTCCCTACGCCCCCCTCCCTCCCCACAGCACCTCCCGCCCACCAGCAGACCCCGCAGATCTTCCCTCTCCTCCCCCCAGCAATCAGCTGGCTTGCAGCATTTAGGAGGCAGGAGGGAGAGGGGAGGAGCAAGGACTCGGTGTGCAGGCTCCTCCTCCCTCCCCTGCCTCCTGAACACCGCAAACCAGCTGATTGCCCCGGGCAAGAGGCGGGGGTGGGTGGGTGGGAGGGGGAGCCTGCGTGCCAAGTCCTTGCTCCTCCCCTCTCCCTCCCCTGCCTCCTGCCCACAGCAATCAGCGTTCAGAAGGGAAGGGAGGGAGGGGAGAGGAGCGAGGACGCAGCGTGCGAAGTAAAGGGGAAGAGGTGGGGGGGAGAAGAGGCAGGTCAAGGGTGGGGGCTTGGGGGAAGGGGTGGAGTGGATGGGCCGAGGGTTGAGGCCCCTGCCATAGCAAAGTCAGTGCCTGTGCTTGCAAGAACAGAAAGAGGAGCAGCCGGAAAATCCATCCTCTTCCACTCTCTGACTCCACCACCTCAACCAAGCTTCATACTCAGCAGTGATGATTGCAGTATTAAACTGTTTCTTTAAAACTGTTTAAAACTTATACCTGTATTAAATTGCTTGTTTAAAATTGTTTAAAATGTATATAATGCCTTTTTGTCTGGCAAAAAAAAAATTCCCTGGAACCTAAACCCCCCCTATTTACATTAATTCTTATGGGGAAATTGGATTTGCTTAACATCGTTTCACTTAAAGTCGCATTTTTCAGGAACATAACTACAACGTTAAGTGAGGAGTTACTGTATAAGTCAAGAGACAACAGATGGATACTGACAGACTGGGGAGTACAAGGAGTCAGCATGATAGGCAGTGGTCTCGGTGCACCAGCAGTTACTACAACATTTTAAGCTTTCAAATTACTCCCTTCCACCTATTTTCTTCCCAGCTTCTTATTCATTTATTTTTATTTCCCGCTACTCTATACCCTGATATGTCACCTCCTCAGTCTTTTTCAGATGTCTGTTTTCCTTCAGTCTTATTTTTCTATATTGCGCAATAATCATTCCCTCTTTCCTCTTCTCTCCTGGTCTCCCATGTCCATCCCTTTCTTCTTTCTTTCCCGTGTTTTCATGCTTCCCTTCACATTTCAGTCTCTTCCTTCTTTCACCTTCCCATCAACCCTGGTGGTAGAAAGAAGAGGGAAGCAATGGAGCGGGGAGTGTGTTTTTGGAGTGGGTAGTACAGAAGTAGCAGTTAGGTGTTAGGGTTCATAGCATTGCTCCTGATAATTATGGCACCACTGCATAACTGTCCTAACACGGCTACCCCTCTGATACTTGTCCTAATAAGAGTCTGAGTTTAGCAGCCATTAAAACAAGTGTTTCTGTTTAGGTGTAAGGAAATCAGTGAGAAATATGAAAATATGAAAATATGAAAGTTGTAGAAACCTGGATTTTATCATACCTGCAATTATTCCAACAGTTTTAGTTATGTGGGAATATTTATGCCTGTTTTATGCAGGAGGTCACACAAGATCATTACAGTGGTCTCTTCTGGCCTTATGATCTATGTGTAACAGTCTCCCTCTTTCATCATCCATACATTAGGTTACTATGTGCATGTCTTAGTTCTGGTGAAAGTGGGAATCAAATGTGTCACCTCAGAGGGAAGTAAAGCACTCTGATTTGGGGTTTCTTTAAGAGTCATAGGGCATCATAGGGTTTAGGGAGCCTCAGAATAAATATACATATCCAGCTGACAACAGAGACAGCTTGAGCAAATACCGTGTCTGTGTGGATGGGTAGAAAAGCATCCTTCCTATTAGCATAACGAAATATAATTTTCTTTATTCCCAAGGAAACATTTATAATTTAACATATTAAACATGTAAATACTTTCCTAATGTTTAATTCTTTTCAACAGAAACAGAATGGATAGTTAGTGATTTTATCTGCTGACAGATTTAGCCTATTGATAACCATTTTGAACACTCATTCTCAAAATATAGTGTCTGTGGCTGCTGAACAATTAATTTACAAGGTAAACTGTTTGGGAAATTACTATTGCTTGATCCATTAAAGGATCTAGAATTTATTTAATTAAGATTCCAAGGAACCTCAGCAGAAAGTTTCCTCAAAAGCTACATTCAGTTCTACTTGCCAAAGTCTTTGCACTCTGCATCCAGCCTTAGAGTCTAGGTTTAAGTAACACCCTGCTTTTCTGCTCTAGTACCACACAACAAGTCAGATCTCACCAAACTCATATGGAAAACGGCCTACACTGATGATGCCCAAAGGACTCAACTGAACATTCTCAAAAAGAACATTGATACCTATGGCAACACCCCCAGAAGCTGACTCTTGCAGCTCATTTTCTCTAAAGACACACACATGCTTCTGTGTTATGGCCTGTGCTTCAGTAAGAAAATTTTGGTGGCTCTGGCATATGAGGGCTGAACTCAAGAGAGTAAATTTTTTCCCCCTACATCACAAGACTGTATTTATCTTTTATGCAATATGCCTAGCTACAATATCTGTTTGTCTTGAATGTATAACCTATTTCAAGAGTTTAACAGTTAGACAACAAGCACCACAGACCAAAAACAAAAAACAAAACACACACACACACACACAGGCATAGTACATAGGTACAATCCTGCACTAAATTCTTTTGAACGCAATGTTCCCATGTAGGAATATTGCAACAAACGTTTATCATGAGCTTCTGAGACCGTTAAATCAACTCTGAGCTGGATTAACTCTTTGCCCCTAGAAATGGGCTTTTCTCAGCATGTATTCTGAAGGGAACAATGGAATGTGCCAGAACTGCTGGCAACAAGCAATTAACTGAAGGGGGGGGGGGGAACAGTGAAAAAAAAATCAGAGACACAGTTTTTGGCCCACAAGAATCATGTGAACTGCTGTATGTGTGAGTGGGTAGAAATTGTTTAAATGAAGTCTCTGCTGACATCTTGGTTATTGAACTGGGTACCTATAGTATGAGACACATGAAGATTTTGCATGACTTAGCAAACTATAGTAAAAATTTAGGGGAATGGGAAGGAAACCTGATGCTTGGTCTTCAGTTTAAGAGTATGGTACTAATATATCACAATGGAACTCAGACGTTATCGTTAATATTCTCCATAAATAGGTACTAGAAGCTAGGAAGATACAAAAGCTATACTTCACAGGAGATAAAACTAATTTCAAATAGTAATTTGACACTTTTTACAAACATATGTCAAAACACAAGCAATAGAGTTTAAAATCCTAGTTTCCAAGTAATTGCCTTTAGGCTAGTAAGAAAAAAATACATAAAATACTTCTTCGGCCATGTTTTTTTCTTTATTTGTAACAAATAAGTTTATATCAATTTTGTCCAATATCTGTAACGCTACATAATTTTTAATCACATATCTAGTACTCAGTGACACCAGTGGGAAAGCACAAGTTAATGCAGTATTAATTAAGTCCCTAATCATCCCTGTAGATCCATGCACAGGGCAGAACCTCTGCACATAGATCTCTCCCTTCCCAAACTGAAGGGGACTGTTCAGCCATGTGTACAGAACCATACTCCTGCCCCTGGATCCCACAGAGGATACTGTTTATCGTTCCTGTATGGGAAAGACTGGAGACTATGTGGGCCAGAGGGAAGTGTAGGCAGTCCAGAGGTGGAGGGGGAATCTATATTGCTTATCCTTCAGCCCCATAGGTTAAGCAGAATAGACAAGACAGCCCCTTCACTGATTTCCCTTGCCCCATCATGTTGCCCAGAGGCCTCAATAGCATATGGACATATTTGGCAGTGTGGCTCCACTGGGATCCAAATGGAGTTGCTGGGGGCCAGAGATGTAGAGATACGGGACTTTTGGGTGGCTTTAACCAGTAACAGATCTTGAACAGGCCCTGGAGCTTACTCCATGGAGGTGCCAGGCAAACCCCACCCCCACGTATCCTGATGGGACACTGTGGGAAGGATCTCCCCAAGAAAATCCCTCTAGGAATTTTTGCCCCAAAGCTCCTTCCTTACCATGGGAGGGGATAATCTGAGTGTCATGTTTTCAATCTGAAATGTAAGGGGAGGGGGGCCTGAGGCCAATATTTAGAGGATAAAGTTGTGCCATAACTGCTTCTATTTATTTTTATGAAGGAGGACAACAAAGGAAGGAAAAATTTCAGGAAGTCTCATGACTATCTAATTTTCCTGCTGCTAATGTCTATCAATTATTTTCAGGTTGCTATTCTTAGTACCATTTCTAATACACTATAACAAAAGGCAAAAATGATCAGCTCTTCCGTGCTTCAAGAGATGTTAATACTCTTTGTCCATGAATAATTTTACAAATATTCATCATACCCTTAGAACATATAGCAGTATGGTCACAGTCTAGAAACATCCTCAAGCAGATGCTCTTTATCTGTATAAAATACTGTTGGAACAGCCACACCTCAGTTTGTTGACTGAAATTATAATCTGTAGCTTTTATTTTCACAAGTATCTAGTATGTCAGGGTGGGCGAAGGAAAGTTTTATTTTCCACAGCATCCCACAGCAAGATACTCATATAACACTCTAGAAATCTTGCCAAGAATTCTTTTTTATGTTTGCAGCTATGATGTTGTTGTCAAAACATTGACCTGTAAAATAATATATTAGTAAGAAGAGAAATAATAAAATACAGGGTGGATTGATTTAAACCAAAATAATTTAAAATACCAATTGTAATCATTATTTAAATAATCAAGCAGGAAATCTTGATTTAAGTAGGTTTCAGAGTAGCAGCCGTGTTAGTCTGTATCCGCAAAAATAACAGGAGTACTTGTGGCACCTTAGAGACTAACAAATTTATTAGAGCATAAGCTTTCGTGGGCTACAACCCACTTCTTCGGATGCATATAGAGTGAAACATATATTGAGGAGATATATATACACACATACAGAGAGCATGAACAGGTGGGAGTTGCCTCTCAGACTTGGTAAGACAACTCCCACCTGTTCATGCTCTCTGTATGTGTGTATATATATCTCCTCAATATATGTTTCACTCTATATGCATCCGAAGAAGTGGGTTGTAGCCCACGAAAGCTTATGCTCTAATAAATTTGTTAGTCTCTAAGGTGCCACAAGTACTCCTGTTATTTTTGTTGATTTAAGTAATCATTTTAATCATGTTTTGCATCTGTACTTTTTAGTTATTTTCCTAAAAAAGGTTGATTCTCAATGGTTGATAATTTAGTAGTTCTTTTTGCTAACCAGTAGGCTATAGTATAGTTACATACATTTATTTAAGCAATTATATATCTTTACATTTTTATTATATTAGGAAATAGTGAATGACACATTTCTTATCTACTACATTATGATGATTATTAATTTTTTACTCATGATTTGTGTCAAGATGAGTTTGGCTGTAACTGAAATTGAATTCAAAATACACAAAAACAGCATTTTAATTTTTTTTTATTAGTGAGATAAAACTACCTTAACTGTGCTGAATGCATAAGAAAAACAAGTAAGTTTATCAAAACATTTTTTCCATTTACAGCTAAATCATTTATTAAACAAAGACATATTATCTGTATCAGAGGGGTAGCCGTATTAGTCTGGATCTGTAAAAAGTGACAAAGACTCTTTGTTGCATATTATCTGTAGTTAATTAAATGAACTAATTGTTTCTGGTCACTAAGTCCTTTGATATTTTAGAACTAGTAGAGCTCATCCTCAACTCGCAATCAGTTTCTCAACTTTGAATGAACGAGTCATTGCACTGAACTAATTGAATAAAATGAAATGAAGAAAATATTCTCTCTGCACCTGCAAAAGAAGCTACTGCTGTCAAAAACTGATTCAAGCCTCCAAGAAATTCTGGTTCCAGGTGCTAGACAATAACTTTCTCTAACATTTTGGCTGCAAATATGTATGGCTTGAATCCTTTTTTTGTTTTGTTTAATTACAATGTTAGTAGAGCATAGTTAGTATAGAATCATAGAATATCAGGGTTGGAAAGGACCTCAGGAGGTCATCTAATCCAACCCCCAGCTCAAAGCAGGACCAATCCCCAGAAAGTTTTTTGCCCCAGATCCCTAAATGGCCCCCTCAAAGATTGAGCTCACAACCCTGGGTTTAGCAGACCAATGCTCAAACCCCTGAGCTATCCCTCCCCCCCCCACCTTAATCTAGGTTGCCATCATTTCCAATTAAATTTTAAACTAGTTTTATTTTTATAAAGAAAAATGTATTTAAATACAAAAAATCCCATTAAAATAAAAAATTATTTTTAATTCTTTTAAAAAATTCACTGATTTTTCTCCACCATTACAAATGATTCAGGAAAGGTTGCTCACTAAAAAAAGAGTTCTCCCAGTTGAAAAGCAGTATTCTGCATTCTTTAGTGATTTAGACAATATTGTGACTTCAAAAATAAACAAGGCTAACAGTTTCACAGCCCAACAAGAATCGACTCATTAACAACTACATAGGACCTCACAGCTGAGGAGCTCAAAGTATACCAGAAACATTAAATAAGACTTATAATACTCCTTTGTATTCTGATTATTCCCATGTTACAAATGGGTAAATTGATGCAGAGGGTGGTTAAATGACTTGCCCAAAGTCACATAGCAAGTCAATGGCAGAGCTGGAATTTAACTCAAAAGGTTTTACTCTTTTTCCCGTGTTTTAGCCACCAAACTAAACTGCCTCACACATAACATATGATGAAACTTCATTATAATGATGACTAAATGTTGGACATAATTTTTAAGTTTGACACATCAATTAACAATAATTTTCAAATATCAATACAAAACAACTAGCAATAAAACCCGCCTGTCAATAGTCAATGGAATACTAGACTAAATATCTGAATAGGTGTACATATTTTTTTCCTACCTCCTTTCATCGTGATATAGTGAATATAATTTTTATTTTATTTCAGCTGCTAAAATCCCAAAGTAAAGATAACACATAGATCCAAATACTCCCACCCTTTCACTGGAGAGAACCTTGCTCTATGAGAGTATCCTCCTTAATTCCACTATGAGTAAGGGTGACAGAAACTGTCTCACAGTATCCAGCAGTAAGCACCTAGATCCAACAAAGAAACTAATCTGGGAAACTCTCCTCAGTGTTCAAACTGATACTGTTCCTTTAGCTTTCCTCTGCTTATATACTGTATTGTGAAAATCCTGTTGCTTAGCTACTATGACAACAGCAGCAAGCAATAGAACACAAATGAAAAAATAAGTCAATAACCATGGGTTATAAGATGTTCTGGGTTTGAGCAAAATATCTAATTCATTATGGAATATTCACTAAAAACAATTAAGAAAACATTTAATTGGATGTTTAAGCAGTCAAAAGTCAGGAAATAAAGTTAAGCCTATACCTGCAACTGTAACATCACTCCTTCGGTGTATATATTATAACATAGACTTTAATTTTGTGATCACATAGTATTTTTTTTCAAATTATACAATGTATCATACATATTTTTCATTCTTGAATAATGATCAAGAATATGGACAATGTAAATCAATGTAGGTTGCTTGTGCATAACAAAATAATGTAATTATTACCCTATATTATTTTATTTAATCTGTAGCGTGCTGTGCAAGTACTGTTTACCATGTATAAGTCACAAAAATGACTCTCATGTACAGATGGTACACATGTTATTTAAGTATGTATGTTGCAACTGCATCCACAGGCTTCAGTCAGGCTCAGGCCCCAAGCATTATACAAACACATACGAAGATATGGTCCCTGTCCCAAAGAGTTTACAATCTAAGACAAGTGACATATGTAGGGTGAGAATAGAGGGATACAATCAAATATATACAATTTTATAAACATATATACATTTACAATTTTGTAACTTATTATAAATATGCAAAATGCCAACTATCCCCATCTGCCCTGAAGCCTAGCACTCATTAATCGGTTGACTGATGATAAGCACCATTGCAAAGGTGGATGTAGAGGAGAGATCTGAATTAGGAGATGGTAGTGGCCTTACAGATAGTTCCAGCTATGGAATTTATCTAGTTGGATATCATTGGAATGCCTGACCTTGAACAGTTTAGGAGTTCCTTAGGAAAAAGACCTTCTCCTCTGAACGCAAGCATCTGCACAATACCAGAACAGGGCCTCTGTTCCACTGGAGCTTATAGATGCAGACCTACTAAAGACTGTGGGAACAGGACTTCTTGCACTCCTTAGCAGGCAGTGGTGGATTAAAACATGGGCCCATGGGGCCCTGGCAAATTTGGGGACCCCTGCTGGAGTGCTGGAACCTGAGTAGAAGTGGAGGGCCAGAACAGTGGCCCCGCCCCCTGCTCCTCCTCTTCCCTCTGCGGCCCCCGGCCAGGCCAGAAGCCAGAGCTAGGTCATTGTAAGAGCTGCCTAGGGAGCCCTGGTCACTGTGGGGAGCCCTGGACCTTCCACCTGCCTGGGGTGGGAGACTGGGAGGCTCAAGAACAGTCCCTGGCCTGTGTCCCCGCCCCCCAGGACAGGCTATCCAGGGCAGGTGGAGGATCCAGAGCTGCCCACAGCAGCCCAGGCTCCCTGGGCATCATCTCTTAACATGGCCCAGCTCCAGCTTCTGGCCTAGCCAAGGGGCAGAGTCTCTGGTGGGAGAGGAGGAGCAGGAGGCAGGGCTCCATGGCAAAGGAGGAGTGGGGGACCCAAAAGTTCTTTGTGACCAGAGCCTCAATAAATCTTAATCCACCTCTGTAGCAGGTCAGCAACTATGAAGACTATGAGGAGAGGGCATGGGGTAGAGGGAAGATGCAAGGCCAGTCAGGGATCAGGGATCTTCTGGGGCCTGAAGGATCAACTAATATTGAAACTAAATTCATATTGGAAAATATATACATCAACTGCATCAAGTTTTCTACAACATGAAAATCATTATGCATACGATGAATAAAAATTTTCTTGCAACTTGGTTTTAATTCCCCTGGCTCCCCAAACTTCAAATCACCTCCATACATGCCAAGGTATACCACTCCTGCCATAATGCTCGTGATTTGCAAACTAAGCAATCACAGAGAGAACCACCAGTCCCAAAAGTTTCTTAAACACAGTACATTGTGACAAGAGGAGTGTAAAAATCCTTCTACTCTCAGACTATTTCTTTACTTAAAACAAATCTGGCAGCAGAAAAATCTGCACATTGTACTTCATAATAAACTAGCAGCAAATGATGTAGGGGTTAGTGACAACATTAACACATTACTACTAAACGAAATGGGAAAATCACAAATCTTTAAAAAACTCTTCATCATCCTTGTTTTCAGTGGTCACTGAAAGTATGCACTTAAAATAACTGCGGAATGCAACTACTGAATTAGACTACTACTTCGGTGACAAGAATACTGTACGCTAACATTATAACTTCATATTTAAATATATATAATTTTTGAATTGACATAGCAGCTAAAGGTTAAAGTTATCAATATGTGGCATGATAGAACAAACAGAAACAAGTATCTTATAGAAATAATTTACCTAGCAACTCCTTCCCATCTCTAGCAAGAAAACACTATATGACACATGGTTTGAATTTAAACACACAAACACACACACAATTAAAGCTCTGATCCTCCAAACACTTAAATCTGATGTAGTAACTTGAATCATGTGAGTAGTTCAATGAGACAATTTGTGATTAAAGTTATGCATGTGCTTAGGCCCGGATCCTGCAAGGACCTCTGCCGGGGCAGACCTTTGCACCTGCATGCAACTCTTTGAAAGTCCTGGAGCCTGCTATTATCCAGCTACTATAATAAAGAAAAATTACCAAGATTGTAAAATTGGCTGAGAACATCATTATTTTAATCTGTGGAAAACAAAAACAAAACAAAAAAATCCAACCACAACAACGACCAAAACTCTCTATTCTCATGTTTGATCATTTGGAGAACTAGCTCTCCAATTAACTTTTTCCTTTTAGTTACTTTACAAAAGGAGGGAAAAGATTCTATCTCATCTGGAAAATAAAGGAAATAGTTCACATTCAACAACAACTATAAGTAAATAGAGGGCTCACTAGCGGGCTAGCCAGGCGCACAGAGTAAGAGGCCTCAGGCTGCTACTCTGCCCCTGGAGCATCCAGTTCCCCTGCTGTAAATTGCACTGGGACTATACCTGGGGCAACACATGCCGGCGGGGATGTTGTGGGAAGGCTCTGTCCCTTCCACTCACCTGTTCCCGAGAGGCAGGAGCGGCGCCAGGGTTTTTGGCGCCCTAGGCGGGGGTTCTTCCGCACTCCTGGTTGTCGTCGGCAATTCTGCGGCGGGGGGGTCCTTCCACGCTCCCGGTCTTCAGGGCACTTCGGCGGCGGGTCCCGGAGCGAGTGAAGGACACGCCGCAGAATTGCTGCTGAAGACCCGGAGCGCGGAAGGACCCCCCGCCGCCGAATTGCCGCCAAGGGCGGCAAAATGCTGCCCCCCCCCAAATCCTGGTGCCCTAGGCGACCGCCTAGGTCGCCTAAATGGAAGCGCCGGCCCTGCCGAGAGAGAGGGGGGAAAATATCAGCTCTGCAGAGCCTGCATCCCTCTCCTATGCTGCTGCCCATGATGTGGGTAGCTAGTGTGGCGCTGCCATGATAACCTGGCCACAGTTTGGCCTAAAATGATTAGAATTCCATCATTTTCTATTTGCACTCAAAAATCCTCAACACAGATATATAATTCCATGTACTATTATTCTTGTTGTTCTATGAAGAAATTCTGAAAGGTTTACTTTATATAATTATATAGCCAAAATCAATGTCCATGCACATTAAAAATTGGTAAGAAGATTATATTTAGTATATATAATCTTTTTAACACTTTAACTAATGAAACACAGTTGTATTTTCTTTGAAAGCATGCGATATATGCATAAATACCAGATTAAAGAAATATAATTGGTTCTATTAAATAAAACATTTCATTCAGAATAAAAGAGAGACTTTATATGAAACCAGCTGAATTGCTTATGTATACAAATGGTCATGATCGCTTAGCTATAATAGGCTATTAACATTTCCACCTTTATATAAAATCAATCGGAAATACGTAATTTCAGACAAAATAATTGAACTTGCATTATATTCACTGGTGGGAGGATATTGCCCTTTCTTTTGCATTTGTGGACAACCCTCTTGCAGTGGAATGGGTGCAGTTTGTGTTATTTATTATTAAGATTTTGAGACCCCATACAGGGAACATGCAGCCCTCTATACATTCTAGCTTCCTGTGTAGCAGTGCACAGCTGAGACTGGGTGATAGGCTAGGAACAGTGGATTTGCAGCAGTGCAGATCCTCTGGCTACTTCCCACACGCTGCTTGTGGCAGGGAGCAAAAATGTAGATTCTGGTTCTGCTCTGAGGCTGGACTGTGGCTCCACAGCCTTGGTAGGAGAGGAAGATGAGTGCCTCCTCCCCAGCACCGGAGTAACTCTCTAGTGTTTGGCCCAGGATGTGGGCCAATCTAAGGTTTTAGGCCTAGAATAAACACTAAATAACTAGGGGTGAAATTTTGACTACAATTAAATCAATGGCAAATCTCCCATTGACTTCAATGGAGACAGGATTTTACCCTGGATATCTAATCTAACATGGACACATTAAAGGCCAGATTCTCCTGATTTCAGTGTAAGTTTTGCCTAAGAAAGATGTTCAAACTCTGGTCCTTAACCTTAAATTAGACACTTGGTGGCTTAACATTTGCTGTGATTTACCTGTGTCATATCGAAGTCAATTCGTGAATGTAATGCAACTTCAACTATTATCTAGTGCTTGGGAATACTACTGAGTGTGGGAGTTTTGCCTGAAGAAGGAATGCAGAATTGAGACAACATTTACTGAACAGAATACATTTTGAGGATACTCAGTTAGCCTACTGTAAGCTTGCACATTATCCCAATCGTGCAAGATAAAACTAAAATACTGAAAAAATTACTATGCCATAAAATATTTGGGAACTTGTTCATTCCTAAAAAGTACCAAGATCAGAAGTAACCATCCTAAAATTAGACATATTAGGGAAGCTTAAAGGTTAAAACTTTCAATGAAAAAAAAAACATTCATTCATCTGAAATGCATGCGGAAAACACAGTATAAACAGATGCCTGCAAGTTTACCAAGCAATTCCCCAGAAAGGAATGACAAGACCAGAAACATGATACAAAAGAAAATAAATGCAATACTTTCCCTCAAACTATAGAACAAGAGTATTTGCAACAGGTCAGGAAAAAATCAGCAAATATAAAAAATAATCCTACTCTCTTTTAACTTCATTTTTATTGTTTAATTTAAATAAAGGTAAAGTAAAACACGTTCAGATGATGAAACACAAACAAGTTCATTTCTAACTAACTATAAGTTGCTGTCTGATATTGCAGAAAAAGTATGAAATTGTGAAACCAATTTTCAACAGTTAATGGATTTTGCTTTTCCAGCAAAGCATCTGATAATCTAATTAGATTCTAACTTATTGTTTGTAAATAAAACGTACAAACCTCAGTTTTTAAATGATTAGATAAATGCACAGCACTGATAAACTCAGCCTTCATAAAGTTGATTTTGGTCAATTTTCTACCACTTAATGCTGTGTTTGGTATCAATAACACATAATGAAGAATATACATAAAATTCAAATCCCAGTTGCAATCTCTCCTCAGGACACTAGTACAAAGCTGAACCAAATCAAATGAAAACAGTTTTGTTTCAAAAATAGTGACAATTGCAGCCCAAATAAAAACAATTTTATCAAAGCTCTGCTTTTTGGCATTTCACATTTTAACAATGTGTGCTCTGAACAAGGAGGAAGAAATCAGCTCCTGTTATCATTTTTACGTGGGGCTGTCCCAGTCCTGCCCTCGAGGCAAGCTCTCTGCACAAACTTCTGCTAAACAATAGCCTTTGTATATCCTCATATGGACATTTACATAAAGGGTTTCTATTCATACAACAAAGAATCCCTTCAAAAACCGATGCATTTCCAAACATATGAAAAATATTTATGATCTCTGCTTCACAACAATAGAACAAATCAGGATGTGTCATTTTATGCTGATAAACCTGTGCCTCAGAGTTCAGAAAAGCAGAAAATAACAGCTCAATCCCGGCACAGCTTGTGCTTATTAAATATACAAGCCACCCCCTTTTCATCCTCTTATAACACACTGGCAGGAGAACTGCCCAGCATGGGATCAGAGGCACCCCACCCTAGGCTTTTCACATCATAAAAATGAATCCAGCCTCATTATGACAGTCAAGGGAGACTATTTAATATTTGCTGCTGATTATGTAGATGAAAGAATGAAAGCAAAATGAAAGATGATACAAACCTTGCATCCCCACCTTCAGTTTTTCAACCAGAATATGCTAGTGCTTGTGAAAATATGAAGCAAAGAGGCTCAAGACCAATCAGTGTATACAGGCATTCCAAGTTAGCCAATCACAAGCACCTACCATTGGATGTTAGCCAACCATATCATAGCTCATTACTCAGTCAGACAGCAAAAGGCTGGGGGAGGGGAAATAATAATAATAAAAAACCCTTTCAGAGATGGCTAATATAATATAAACTAGTCAAGATTAAGAAATAAAGGCTTGTCTTTGTGTTACACAGTAAGATTCCTTTTTGTCTGAGAGAAGCAGTCAGAATACTATTTTGCATTTTCTAAAATTTAAATGATAAATTAAAACTTTAAGAGGCCCTGCTGCAACTGCATTACCTCTGTACAGAAAGGGACTGAAAATGAACACTGATTTCCATTTAGTGTCAGAAAAGGTAAATATTTAGAAGAGTCCAAAATGTTACTCCAAATTAAAAAAAAAAAAGCTTAATCCTAATAAAATACAGGATCATAAAGGAGAAACAGAGTGGCTGTTTACCAACAATTTTTTCACATATCAAAATGTATACAACACATAAAGATTCTAACAGATCATGCATTCATATTGTGAACCCAACTTGGCCTTTTTGGGGAAAAAAAAAAACACGTTATAACCACACAACTACATTTTGGCACGTTAACATTTACATTACCTTACTATGTGGAAAATTACCTTATTTATGTGGAAAATTCTAAAGCAAATGTAAATTATCCTCTTAATCAGTAAGCCAAATCCAACAACTTTAGAAAAAATAACTGCATTATCCCATCAATATTCTCCTTTTGATTTTTATAAATTAGACACTAACCTTTTCAACATTAGATCCCATCTCTTTAAAAATTCATTCGCTAATATCTAGTTCTAAAAATAAACTATTGAGTCCACACAGCTTACTATCCGTAAATCTTAAAACCAGAAAGCTAACTATCATAAATGGATAAATAGAAAAGCTCATACTGTTTCTTTGTGCTTCACAATCTAACGACCCCAAACTTTCATAGGTGTGAAATTAACAAAAAAGAATGAGCAAACCGGAGTTTCTCCTTTATGATTCAACACTTCTTTCCATCTCCTCTCCCCAAAAAATAAAAATCATATTTGTTGCAAACTCTTGCTTAAACAGGCCATGTTATTCATTTGTTCATAGTGTTTTCAGAAGTACTGATGACAATCTACAGTAGAAAGCTTTTCTTTTGCAAATCAAGAAAGACATATTTCTAAGGTGCCCCAACAGCTAAGAACTCTGTGTTGCTAGTAACTGCTGACAGGCAACCAATAATAGTGACAAATTATACATTCATGGCATCTGCAACAATCGATAAACTGACTCACCAAATTAATAAAATATAGATCACAAAGCATACATTTTTATTAAAGAATAATTTCATGATAACCAAGTAATGTGGATGCTTCCAAGCATAAGATTTAATTACATGCTGAGCAAATCTGGCATTTTGTGATAAACTGCAAAAATAGTCTTTGCAACAGCAACTGGGAAAGAACATTGCTGACATAGTCTATAAACATGTTTTATAAAGCACAAACCAATATAAAAAAAAAACACTGAATGGTGGTTACAGAATCCTCTACCATATCCACAATAATAATTACTTTTTAGAGTTCCCTTGTTCTATAATTTATTTTTGCTAACATCTTGTTGATTTTTGTGTTTAAAATAATTTTTAAAATTATTACCTACCAAGGGGCATTATTATACTTCAAATAAATTCTTAACAAATCAGACTTCTTAATAGGGATCATTACTGGGACATACACTTTCTCTAATATAATTATTATAATGAGAATACATATTTCATAGATTCCAAGGCCAGAAGGGACTATTGTGATCAACTAGTCTGACCTCCTGTATAACACAGGGCCATAGAACTTCCCCCAAAATAATCCCTACAGCATCTCTCTTAGAAAAACATCCAATCCTGATTTTAAAATGGTCAGTGATGGAAAATCCACCATGACCCTTGGTAAATTGTTCCAATGGTAATTACTCTCACTATTGAAAATTTACTCCTTATTTCCATTCTGAATTTGACTAACTTCCAGCCTTTGGATCATGCTAGATTAAAGAGCTCATTATTAAATATTTGTTCCCCATGTAGATACCTATAGATTATGATCAAGTCATCCCTTACCCTTCTCTTTGTTAAACAAAATAGATTGAGCTCTTTGAGTCTCTCATTATAAAGCATGTTTTCCAGTCTTTCAGTCATTCTTCTGTGAACCCTCTCCAATTTATCAGTAGCCTTCTTAAATTGTGGGCACAGAATTCTGGCAGCAGTCAAACCAGTGACAAATACAGAGATAAAATAACCTCTCTACTCCTACTCTAGGATCCCCAGTTTATGCATCTCAGGATCGCATCACCCCTTTTGGCAACAGCATCACACTGGGAGCCCATGCTCAGCTGATTATCCACCACAACCCCAAAGCTTTTTCAGTCCCTCATCCTGTAAATATGGCCTACATACTTTGTTCCTAGATGTACAGATTTACATTTAGCTGTATTAAAAAAGCATATTATTTGCTTGAGCCCAGTTTACTAAGTGATCCAGATCTCTCTGCATCAGTGACTGTCCTCTTCATTATTCAACACTTCCCCAATTCTTGGGTCATCTATAAACATTATCTGTGATGATTTTATGTTTTCTTCCAGGTCCTTGATAAAAGTGTTAAATAGTGTATGGCCAAGAACCGATTCCTGCAAGACTTCACTAGAAACACACTTGTTCAATGATGATTCCCTGTTTACAATTACATTTTGAGACCTAGCAGTTAACCAGTTTTTAATCTATGTAATGTGTGCCACATGAATTTTTTATCATTCTAGTTTTTACTCAAAATATTGTGCAGTACCAAGTCAAACACTGTACAAAAATCTAAATATATTACATCAACATTATTAGCTTTATCCCCCAAACGTGATTTTTTTTGGTGAGATTACAAGTTAGTTTGACAAGATCTATTTTCCAAAAACCCATGTTGATTTGCATTAATTACATTTTAGTTCTGTATTAATCAAGTTCCATATCAACTGCTCCATTATCTTGCCCATGATCAATGTCAGGCTGACGGGCCTCTAATTACCCTTTTTAAAAATTGACACAGCATTAGCTTTCTTCCAGTCTTCTGGAACTTCCCCAGTGCTCCAAGACTTATTAAAAATCAACATTAGTGGTCCAGTGAGTTCAAAACTCTTGGATGCAAGTTATCTGGAAACGCTGATTTAAAAATGTGAAACTTCATAGCTTGTGTTTAACATCCTCCGGAGAGACCAGTGGAATATAAGTAATTTTATCATCATATGATGAGACTAAATCATCTGTTTTTTCTCCAAATACAGAACAGAAATACTTATTGAACGGTTCTGCCTTTTCTAAATTATTATTGATAATACTACCATTTTCACCTACTAATTGACCAATACAATTGTCAGGATTTTTTGTTTTTATTTTATTTCTGATATATGTTTTAAAATCCTTTAATTATCCTTAGCTGCTGGCCACAGATTTCTCCTTGTGTCCCTTTGTTTCCCTTATCAACTTTCTACAATTCTTAACTTCTGATTTATATTCATTACTATCAAATTTCCATTTCTTCCATTTGTTATATATTATTTTTATAGCTGCTTTCTCTTCCCATCTAAACCAGGTCAGTTTTTTAACCAGTATGGCCTTCTTCCTCGATTGGGGGATTGTAGCTTTTTGGGTCTCTAGTAAAGTTTTCTTACATAATTCCCAATTAACATTTTTTTAATTAAATGCTTCCTTCCAGCTGATTTGTCTCAGAATTGTTTTCAGTTTTGTGAAACTGGCAATATTGAAGCACAGAATCTTTTTAGACATTGAAATTCAACATGTAGCAACACTACCCACTTTAGAGTAGGAAGTAAAGATGACAATAGCTTCAGCATCACATCTGAAGTTTGTTCGGCTACAACTGTTTTGTCACATAAACCCCCATCACAAACTCAAATCAACAGTTATTTAATGTATAAAATGTCTACAATGCAGACTGATGTCTGTGGGACTTTCCAGCAACTATAATTCTTCAATGTAGGCTCTGATACTTTGAACACTTATGTACATGCTTAATTTTAAACACATGAATAGTTCTATTGAAATCACAGTTGGGCCCTTAAACAGGCTTCATCCAAAGTTAGAAATCCTCTTCTAACTTTAAATCCAAATCAAAGACAGTTTTTAATGCTCCTGCTTATAAATATCTGAAGAGTATCTGTGTGGTGCCCTGGACCTGGGTGTGACAAATGGATTTTTTGTTATTGTACTATAGCCAACCAGATGGATGGTACTTCTTTTCATTAAGAGTGAAATGACCATATTTTCATAGATGTTTAAGGCCAGAAGGGACACATCTAGTCTGACCTCTTGCATGACACAGGCTGTAGAATTTCACATAGTAATTCCTGCATCTAGCCCATAATTTGTAATGTGTACTCTGACTGCAATGGAACTCTGAAAATCCTAGTTGTCCACTCTTAGTAACAGTATCTCAAGAAATAAAACATTTAAAACACTGGAACTCCTGTGGTGTGAGCATTACCAAATAAATCTATTGCTTGATCTTATTGTTGTTACTCTTATTCTCTCTTCCCCATGCCAATGCTAATAATCAATCTACAACCTATGCCTTGGCCTCTGATTCTACTATGGGTAGACCCCTGAATCTAAAGAGAGCCCCACTGACTTTAATAAAGCTGTGTGGGTGGATGCAGGGGTACCCCAAATAAAATAGCTTCCAGGAGTAGGACCTTAAAAAGCATGATTTGTACATAGGCATGCATACTATGCTCATTATTGTGAGTTTTGAGAAATTTATGGCAGAAATCCTGTCTTTTATTTATCTGTTAAAGCAGCACATTTATAGTGTTACATAAATAACAAAGTAATTCAGATGACTTTGTGAACAATATCTGGAATAGTGCACACTATTTTTTCTTCTTATTTATTTGTATTGTGGTAGTGCCTAAAACAACAATCAAGGAGTGGCACAATCACTGTGCTATGATCTACCTGTACACATATAACAAACGGACTGTCCTCTCCCAAAAGAGCCCACAATCTAACAGGTGACTACCACAAGCTGATGCTGGGGGGGGGAGGGGGGCGGAGAAGGGAAGGGAGAACAAGGCAACAGTGAGACTATTATGATTAATGCAAACAGCAGCAGTTATGGTCTTAATAAGCAGGACACATGACCCCTGCCTTACAGTACTTTGAGAATGACCACACCACACATTAACCAGGGGGCTGTTGTCTGGCTTGCTGGAGGAAGGTGTGTACCTCTTTAAGAGAGACACGGAGTGATTTTGCAGCAACTGCAGAGTAGGCTGTGGGCACATTGATCCATCCCCCTGAGGTGACCTGAAGAAAAGGGAGGTTATATAAATACAAGCTGGGCAAGAGAAGCCCTCTCTTACCTGGAGCAGGCAGAACATACCCACCCTCCCATCCATGGAAGTGGTGAAATATTAGTTTGGTCAGGATCTACTGTGGGCAATGCACTAGTTGCTCCTTTCTCAGGGGGTTGGGAAGAAATATTTCCCTCACCCCCAGATTGGCCAAGGCAAGGGGGGGGTCATCCTCCCCACAGCAGGTTTAGGGGGGCTTAGTTGGGGCAAACATGGAACTGGAGTTACACTATGGTGTCACAACTCATTATATTGATGTGGGGCAGATGTCCAGTGCAGGTACTCCATAGGGGAGGGATACAGTGATCGGATAAATGGATTGGTAAAGGATTTAAAGGAGGCATTTGTTAAAGGAGTGGAAATAGCAACGTTCAGGGCTCGTACAACTGGCACAGTAGAAAGCCAACCCCCCACTCCTTTATAGCTGACCTTAACCCTCACTCGAGGGAATGGTAAGGTCCCACGCAGTGGGTGGACTGGGGGCCAAGATGGGAAATGAGGAGGGCTGATGGAAGCCCCCTGGCTATATATTGAAATGATTATGGAATTACCTGCACTGTACATTTTTATCTACCAAGTATTTCCAGACAGTTAATAATAAAGTTGTGGCTTAATTAAGCCACATCCAGTGTCTCTTGTCCATTTTCTGGCATAGTGGGATAATGAAAACATAATTGTTAAGAGAGAAAATATACTAATGTCTCTCCACACAGATTTTAGATGGTGACAGCATTCATAACCCTATGAAATAGTCTCAAGACTATCTGATCCCAGGCCCATGAGAAAACACTATTCATAAAGTCAAAATCTGTTGTATTCGGTGGGTGTGTGGAAGAGTTAAAAAGATTCATCCTTTACTTAAAATGCAAGTTTGGGGTAGAATATACTCATCATTTTGTAAAACTGCCAATGACATTCCTTCTTTACTGCCATAATCTTCATCAAAATCTGAAAATATGCATGGTTAACATAGCAGATATTGCAGGGGTGCCATTTTCACATCAGATGGGAAAAAAGACTCAGAAAAAATATATATGAATAAGAAAACAACTGATGTTATACTAAAGTTTAATGTACTGATTTAAGAAACCACAAGTTTAATCAGAACAGCAATTGATAAACATAGTAACATTCTAGAAATAACAGGGGAGATATGGCCTATATACTACTGTATATTTCCTTCTCTATTCTTTCAAAGAGACATTTATGCTTCCAATTTCATTAAAACATTCCACATATTCGTTACCTTCCAATTTAAAGGTATTTAATTCATTGGGAAACACAAAAGACAAGATGGTGGATATGCAAAGGCTAGTCTCTGGCATTTGGCTTTAACCTATATTTCTGGCTAACATCCTTAGAAGAAGAAAAAAAGATGTCTGCATTTTGCACAAAACTAAAGGTAAAGTCTTTTGCACAGAATGATATAAACTGTAAGGTAAACTTATGTACCTAACTCATAATGCCAGCAGCAACAGCTCTGAATAATCTCATCTAGACAGGAGAGTAAAGATACATATGCCCAAATTCAGCCCTAGTACAAGTGGGTACAGTTATCACTGAAGTCAACAGGAGTTTCATCCACGGACTCCAAGGCTGAATTTGGCCCCTTACTTACAAAATCATGGAGCATTCCAACCTAGATCTTCATAAGTAACACGTTGTTGAGGTCTTTGTATTATTCTCAACTTTTGATTCTGCTGCATGGGTTCATTAATTTTCAGAGGCAAGCGGTACACTATACCTCAGTTACCCGCACTTCTCTTTGATTGCTTTCTGTACTTTATAGAGCAGATGTCTGTAATTCTCTCCAACAGTATACAATACCTTTTAGGAGGCCTGAATTAACTTGTATTTAACTTGGCTTTCCAGAAAATTGACAACACTTGTATCTGCTGACAGCTGATCTGTAGTTTATTTGGAACTGGATAATCTTGGTATTTCAAAGAACTGACTGTAGTTTAGTAATCAGGACTTCACTGATAAAGGCAGAAAAGGCTTACTACTGTATACAGCATATCTGCCTTTGGCACTTTATATTTCCTGAAATTCCTAAAACCAGTTCTGTTAAAAAAAAGTAAAGCGTTCTTAGAAGCATTGCCAATATGAAGGCTTTAACCATAGTGCTCTGCTTGTACCTGTCTGTCTCTTCATAGAATGATCAAGCAGAATCTCTTTAAAGCAGTTCAAGAGAGTCCTTGAGGTTCAGGATATAAGAAAAGCAGTTCTGAGGGCAATCACAACACACTCAGTGAACAGCTTGCCCCAAGGGACAGATCCTGGGTTTGAGTAGTCCAATGTGGACATGTACTTATTGCCAAAAATATGGGTTTTCTGGGTAAGGATGGCCAGTGACCTCAGGGCTTTATGTTTAAGCCTATCCTTTAATATGCTACATTTAAATTTAGAAACAATTTATTGTATGGAGCCTGAATGTTTCGTTCTGAACAGTTTTGCAGGCCCTAGTCTGACACGCATATTCAAGCCTAACTAATGGCAAAATTAATCAATCTTCAGATGGATGTTTTGCTTTCAAGCTGGCTGAAGTAGGGCAATAAGTTACAGTTCAAACGAAATAAACAGTGAATTTTGACACTACCCAGCAAAACTGGTCTGATGTATTGATATTTGTGAACTTTGTATAGTTTTGTGTGTGTTGAAGTTGGATAAGTGAAGAGACTGCTGGCCAATGCGGAGGCTTTAGACATAAATCATCAGCAGATCAGACAGCTTTAGAACTGTGTGTGTGTGTGTGTGTGTGTGTGTGTGTGTGTGTGTGTGTGTGTGTGTGTGTGTGTGTGTATACACATGTAACCTTCTGTTCTTTGTTTTACAAAACAAAACCTTAACAGAAAAAATGTTTAATTCTACAAAATTTTAATGTACACTATTTCAATATCAACAATAGTCTTAAAATAACATTATGGGTCTATCTTAAATCTACAAAAGAAATTATTTCCAGAGTTAAAGATGTTTCATTTTCAGTTCTTGTTATGCCTAGGCGAGGAACTACCAGATAGTTACAAACAGTGGATAATATTAATCACCACCACATCAATTACAAAACAACTGAACTCTGAACTTCATTTACACCCATCAATACTCAACTTTATTTTATTTATTGTATACAGGTAATGCTCAGGAATGTTAAATTTAATTATATTATGGTCACTATTACCAAGTGGGTCAGCTACATCAATGATTCTCCATCTATTTACCATTGGCCACATATGCAGCTCTCTCTGTGTTATATGGACCGCATCCACACAATATATATTCTACCTGTATGGCCCTGAGGATATCACATGGACCACAGCTGTGTGCTGATTGCACTGAGCTACATTCACCTCTTGAACCAGAGCCTGTCCTCCAGTTAGGACTAAATCAAGAATTGCCTCTCCACTTGTGGGACTTCCAGGACTAGCTGGTCCAAGAATCAGTCATGTATGGTGTCAAGAAACTTTCTCTCTGTATCCCGTCCTGAGGTGACATGTACCCAGTCAATAGGGGATAGTTGAAATTCCCCATGATTATTGAGGTTTTTATTTTTATAGTCTCCCTAATCTCTCTGCTCATTTCACAATCACCATCCTGGTCAGGTGGTTGGTAGTATATCCCTACCATTATATTATTATTCAAGAATGGAATTTCTATCCATAGAGATTCTATGGTACAGTTCGGTTCATTTAAGATTTTTGCTACATTTGACTCTATGCTTTCTTTCACATATAGAGCCACTCCCCCATCAGTATAACGTATTCTGTCATTCCTACATATATTGTATCCTGGTATTACCATGTCCCATTGATTATCAAGTTTCTGTGATACCTATTATATCAATATCATGATTTAATATGAGGCACTCTAGTTCACCCATCTTAGTATTTAGACTTCTATCATTTGTATATAAGCACTTATACAATTTGTCACTTTTTAGCGGTCTACCACTATGTGATGTAATGGAATGGAACTTTTTCATTTGACTGTTTCTCATCAGATCCTACCTGCACTTTATCATCTTCCATCATCTCCTCCTAATTAGGATATAGAGAATCCCCATTAATAGATCCTCCCCTAAGGGATGTCTCTGTCTGAACTGCCTGCTCCTTGGCACCTGTCAGCTTTCCCCCAACACTTAGTTAAAAAGCTCCTCTATGATTTTTTAAAATTTTACATGCCAGCAATCTGGTTCTGTTTTGGTTTAGGTGGAGCCCATCCTTCCTGTATAGGCTCCGCCTTTCCCAAACAGTTACACTTTCCTCTTCCTATCAGATAAAGCACTAGAGAAAAGACTGAATAAAAGTATTAGCATGATGTTTCCATGAAAGTGATCTCCAATTAAATACTTATGTTGATATTTGCATTGTTGTCATTTGTGTTTCAGTGTTAACAACCATTGGGATGAAGAAGAGCAGTTCATGTATCTCAGAGACTTGATCTGTTTGCAGTCTCAATACAACACTGTATAAGTGTAATTTGGATCACATTCCAAAGGTTTTTCTGTGTATGGGGTGTGTGTGCAGGTGTCTGGGTTGGAGATGTACAATCATAAGGGTTAGAAACTTACTTTTAAACATATATACAAAACTTTAAATTCTGCAGACATTTTGGGGGCCAACAGGGAAGTATTGAAATAGTGTTGTGACTCACCTCAAGTTCTCAATATTTGTACAATAGTGACAAGACACTGCAAAAAATTTTATGTTTTTGAGGACATATTTATAGTCCTTTAGGATAAAAGATTTCTAAGTGCAACAATCTACAAGTGTTGTTCCAAAGTCCCTTTTTAATACTACACACACCACTCCCACTGGTTCCTACACACTTCTCTTCTCCTCTATCTGCTGAATGAAAGAGCAGTGGATGAGGAAGAGCAGCCTCCATTGTGTCTGAAGCCTTTCACAGCACTTATAGTACTTGGATTATTTTGACAGTATGGTTAACTTTTATTTAACACAGAAGGAAAAGTCAACTGAGTTTAAGAAAACAGTTAAGCAGTCTAATAAGTAGCAAGAGATGATCTCTCTAGTTCTCAGAACAGATAGACATCTTACAGACAACCAAACTATTATAAAGAAATAGTCACTTCCAGATTAAATTAGTTCTGACTAGTTCAAACTAGAGTCTCAAGGTGCAAAGTAAACAACTTTGCCTTTTCAATAACCAAAGTAGCAAAGTAATAGAACAAACACATGCCATTCAAAACAATGATATTAATAGTTTATATTTCTGCAGAACCTTACTTCTGACAAGCTCAAAAGAGCTTTACAAACAATTACATTTGTGACCTAAGAAACTATTTGTATTCCTGTTTTATAGGTGAGGAGACTGAAGCACAGAGCGATTGAATTGCGTATGGTAATACAGAAAGGTACTGTCAGAGCAGAGATTAGAACCCAAATCTCCTGATTCTAAATCACATAAATTCCAGAACTAATATTGTGAAGAGCACATACCTGAGTTTCCAATGACCATTTCAATACAGTAAGCTACCCACAAGTCAGAACAAGAGACAGCAAGATAAACATAGGATTTAACAATAAAAGCTATATTACAAATAAAGGAAGAGAAAAAAAGGATTAAAGTTAGTGTTTTCTTTAACACCAACAGGCTACAGGTACATCAGACAACCTACAACTGGATGTGCTCAAGGAAGGTGGCTCTAGCTCAGTCTCTTCTCTAAACATGCATACAACTTGTATTACTGTAAGATACATTAAATGTAGCTTATTACGTAATGTCCATATGTAACACTGTGATACTGACATGGGTGATTCTAGGACAGGTTATAACAGAATTGCTTTTAATTTTATTATTATGAAATGGATTTATGCAATTAGAAAATATTATTGTGTCATTGTGACATATTTTCCAAGAAAAATGTATGAGGCTAACAAAATGAATATACATTTAAAAAAGGGAGGGGAAAAAAGAAAAAAATATTCAATATGCCAAGATGACTCTGCTATGAAATTTTATGGCGTCATAATGGGAGAATATAATTCTATCATGTAACATCAGGCAATCCAAACCTACACTGTGGAAAAGTTGGTGATTAAGGGGATTCTCATGAATTTTCCTGTATACTATGAAATTGAAGCTTTCACTTCAAAAACATGTTTCCAGCCCTTCTGTTTGCAAAACAGATTTCATGACATATACTGATGCACGGCTGTCTTAAATCTGAAGCCAAGAAGACTGAAGCAATAATACCTTCTGAGATGTAAACCTCCTACACTCATTAACCACTTTTCTGCTAGATACATGTGAAAAGATAAAATGCCCCTTCAGATCTTCTGGATACTACTACTACTTTTGTTTTGTTTCCTTGGGCATTTTTTGCTAGAGTTTCTTGAACACACACTATCACTAATCAAAGACAAAAGAGAAAATGTTTTTTTAAAAGGTGAAAGATTTAAATAAAGTGACTCTCTGAGTGTGCACATTTTATAAAAATGGGATGGCACAGGTGACAGTGGGATTCCAACTTTGGAGAATCTGGAAGGGATGGAGAAAAGAGATAGAAACAAGGAGCAAGAGAATAGATAGACATAAAATACTAATGTTGTATGAAAACAAGGGAGTGTGATTTTGAATTAGTTTACTGCTACAGTTGCAATACTGATACTATCCATTGAGAAATCGTATTTAATGCAGATTAATATTGTTAAAAATATAGGGAATTATTGAAAAATATAATCACTTTATAATTAAGGCAGGGAGTAGAAAGCAGATGGATGGATAGCCTTTTTGCTGACTTTTCAGGAAAACAAACATTTAATATGCCAGCAAACTTCATTGTGACTTTGGTGCATGAAAAAAAAAAGGTAAATGTAGATGTAATAGATTCAACTTACCTTTGAAATGCTGAGGGACATGAGAGAAAATTGGAAACATAAACTAGAGAGTTTTTTCTCCAGAGCTCAAGTCCTAAAAAAAGAAATGCTGGAAGACAATTCCAATGCTATCATTCATACGGTACTGGAAGTACCTTATCCGGCTCCCCCAAAAAGTGCTGGAATTCATAGATTCATAGATTCTAGGACTGGAAGGGACCTCGAGAGGTCATCGAGTCCAGTCCCCTGCCCGCATGGCAGGACCAAATACTGTCTAGACCATCCCTGATAGACATTTATCTAACCTACTCTTAAATATCTCCAGAGATGGAGATTCCACAACCTCCCTAGGCAATTTATTCCAGTGTTTAACCACCCTGACAGTTAGGAACTTTTTCCTAATGTCCAACCTAGACCTCCCTTGCTGCAGTTTAAGCCCATTGCTTCTTGTTCTATCCTCAGAGGCTAAGGTGAACAAGTTTTCTCCCTCCTCCTTATGACACCCTTTTAGATACCTGAAAACTGCTATCATGTCCCCTCTCAGTCTTCTCTTTTCCAAACTAAACAAACCCAATTCTTTCAGCCTTCCTTCATAGGTCGTGTTCTCAAGACCTTTAATCATTCTTGTTGCTCTTCTCTGGACCCTTTCCAATTTCTCCACATCTTTCTTGAAATGCGGTGCCCAGAACTGGACACAATACTCCAGCTGAGGCCTAACCAGAGCAGAGTAGAGCAGAAGAATGACTTCTCGTGTCTTGCTCACAACACACCTGTTAATACATCCCAGAATCATGTTTGCTTTTTTTGCAACAGCATCACACTGTTGACTCATATTTAGCTTGTGGTCCACTATAACCCCTAGATCCCTTTCTGCCGTACTCCTTCCTAGACAGTCTCTTCCCATTCTGTATGTGTGAAACTGATTTTTTCTTCCTAAGTGGAGCACTTTGCATTTGTCTTTGTTAAACTTCATCCTGTTTAACTCAGACCATTTCTCCAATTTGCCCAGATCATTTTGAATTATGACCCTGTCCTCCAAAGCAGTTGCAATCCCTCCCAGTTTGGTATCATCCGCAAACTTAATAAGCGTACTTTCTATGCCAATATCTAAGTCGTTAATGAAGATATTGAACAGAGCCGGTCCCAAAACAGACCCCTGCGGAACCCCACTCGTTATGCCTTTCCAGCAGGATTGGGAACCATTAATAACAACTCTCTGAGTACGGTTATCCAGCCAGTTATGCACCCACCTTATAGTAGCCCCATCTAAATTGTATTTGCCTAGTTTGTCGATAAGAATATCATGCAATGACAATCTAGTCCCCCAAAAAGTGCCAGAATGGCATTCCAGAGCATTCCAGCATGACTCAAGCCCTGTATTTTCCCCTCCCAATTACTGTAACATACCATTGGCTATTATACTTGGAAAAGGGACAGAGCTTAATTCATTTCTTAAGGCAGTAGGACAAAATGCAAATATTAATGATGTTTTCTTGAGTACTATGGTAACGAATAAGTTGACACTCAACCACAGAGAAACTGGAGGGTATAACTGAGGAAATATGGAGCAAAGGAAACCTTATGCTGAGGACTGTGGATATGAGATACAGCATATCAGGGAGAGACTGAGGAGTCTAAGAACTTCAAGAAAAGGACAAACACAGAACTATTATGTTAACATCATATTTTCTTATTTCTCTCCTATAACTGCAAGGGTTTGGGGCCTATGTGGGTGAGGGTAGAGAGTCTTAGACCAAGGCATGGAACTAGGTATAATTCATTTTTTATTTAATTTGATCTTTTCTCAATTTTTCTAATGTATACTTTAATTGATTTAAGAAACGTATGGATCTTAGACTATTTATGGGACACACTACTTCAGTCTAGCATTTGGAAAGGAAAAAGATCCCCCTATCTCAGAGGAAAAGATATGAATGGGGAATCTGTGTTTAAGCCACACTCAGATTCTCAGTCAAATGCATGAACCAAGAAGTTCGCCCTCTAAAAGTGCTCTGGCTGCAGTCAATCCCTAACCTTGAGTAGGGTCTGTGGTCTTTGCAGGGTGACGGTGACAGAAAGAGAGTCTATAAAGATGATAAAGGAGAAGGGTTATGCTACCTGGAATGAGGTAATAGTTTGGCTGCAGCTTTCTGGTCATATTCAAATTTGAAGAAGAGAGACTTTGGTTCACATTTTCACTATTATTTAAATACAACCCAAAAGTGTAATTGGTGCTTTACAAACATATAATAGATTAGTTCCTTGTCTCAAAGTGCTTACTGTACAATCTAGATAGATAACATACTGACACAGGAATAGGAGAACGGATGCAACTTAAGATTTTCTCCCCTTTCACTTCTTATTCTCCGTTTTACATTTTTTAAACAGCATCATATGTTCGATATGTATTTAAATCGGTTTTCTCCCTTTCATAGTTTAATTAACTCAAACATTTTTTCCCCTCTTATTCTTCATTGATTCACGGTGTATGCAGCACCTCACCAATCTTGGAATGTCCGGTCCTACAGGAAGTCCTATTGGAATGCCCAAGGCATGCAGTTGCCTGATTGGCTCGCACCCATTACTTAAGCCAGGAAGTGGCTGGGGTGCGCTGTCCAAGCAGTCGCACAGCATCTCTGTCGCTACTGCGTCAGACCTTGCTCTTGCCTGTCTCCACCAATCTTCATCCAGTCCCTGTTCCTGGTTCCTGTTCTGCTCCCATCCTGTTCTTGGTCCCCACCTCGCTTCTGCCCTTGCCCTCCGCTCCTGCCTTGTTCCTGCTTTGTGCCTGATCCTCGCTTCATCTCTAGCTCCTGACCCTATGCTCTGCTTCTGACCATTGATTGCCAGTTCCGGTTCTGGCCTTGGTTCATCTCTTTGCTACCGTCGCCAACTTGACTTCTGACCACTAGGCCTAAACATCACTACTCTGACCACTAGGCATGATTGCCTATGCCTAAGTTTCTAACTCTTTGTGACCTTTAGTGTTTCTCCCAGCTTTCTCTTCACACTGCTCTTCTGATAGACGCCTCCTTCCCTTGCCACCCTTTGCCCTTCAAAAATGAACAAATGTCCCTGGAACAGGGGCTCTGCTGACACACGTGGAGTCTATGGGCAGATTCCTGAGGCGGTGACACAAGGTTACCAAGTTGTTCCTTCTGCCATTACCAGTTTCACCCTCCTAGGAGTTTCAGGGATTCTTTCATAGGCCTCCTCTGGGAAGCTGGTACTGGCTCCTGGCACCTGTGGTGCTTAGTAATTGGGTGATCTTGGGACTCGATTTTCCAGCTGAATTTGGGCCCAGTGGAGGGGTTGGCTGACTTGATTTCTCGTTTCTTTTGATTCCTACTGCCTCATTATTAACTCTTGAATCAACTGCTTACTCTTTGAAGATGCCTGCTAGTTTAGTGAGCCATCTGGGAGGCCTTTTAGATTTGGAAATATCCTTGTATTTCCAGTTAACTCTGATTGATCTTGTATCCTTCAATTCCCATTTGGAATTCAAAGCTGTATAATTTGCCTACATTTGAAACTACAATTTTGGTTCACGATTCAGTCATTTCCCATCTTGATTACAGCAATGGGCTTCTTACTAGGCACCTCCCCCCAAATATCGACAATCTATGAAAAAGTCCACCTTATTTATCACTACTCTCCTGAAATTTACATTCACCTACTATTTATTCAATTACATTGGTTTCCATTGAAACCAAGGCTTAACTTCAATACATTATTGCCAACTTAAACTTTTAAATCCTTGAAACTTTGACACTTCTCTCATAATTTACATGTGGCCACCTGCATCTCTTTATGTTTTCCATCTTTACCATCTGCCTTCTGCTCACATGGCACCCATCTTATGGAATTCCTTACTCTGTGATATTCAATAAGCTTATAATATAAAAAAGAATGGTTACTTAACTTACAGTAGTTGTAATTCTTTGAGATGTGTTGTCCACATGGATTCCACTATCAATGTGCATGTACCCCATAAGTGAGAGATCATGTTCTTTTGGCCAGCAGTGTTCATTAGGACCAGGCCTGCACTGTGGTGACTGCCTTGTCAGGTGAAGAGGAAGAAATTGCCATTAGAATCAGTAGACATTCCATCTCCTCCTGCTGTTCTTCCTCACTGATGCATGCCTGTTGGTGCCAATTGTGGGATTAGGATAAATGACCCTCTTGAGTAAATCCACAGTGGCTTCTAGGGGAGGGAGATCTAACACTTGACGGGGGGGAGGTACAAGGAGGTTTCCTAGATGGGTGCATACCCAAGGGAGCCCAAAATGGTCAGAATCTGGAGACTATGGGGATAGAAACGAAGAAGAATGTCCCCCACAAGATCCCTGAGGTCTGTGCCCATAAGAGCAATCCCCGAAATGTTCTTCTCTAACAGAGGAGCTACCTATCAGATATCTTAGGGCTCTCTCAAAATCCACTCACAACTTTAATAGGAGAGCTTGTCAGTATCACCGTAGTATTAATAATTGGTAGAGAGGCAGTAGTACTTATAATGACAGATAAAGAGAGTAAGGGTAACTCCAGTTGTGTGGTCCCTGAGAGATTACTTGGTACAGAGAATGTCTTGAGCACCGAGAAAGTTAGTGCCATAAACATCTGGACCACTGAGACTGACATCTGACTCATGGGCCAGTGAGGTTATCGGTATCCAGTGTGCCAGTGCCAACACTGGTACCAAGGAGCTGGTACCAGGGGAAGTGGGGACTATGGATTCAGGTGGCACTGTGGGTATTCTGTGACTAGCCAGAGCCAAAAGGCATCAGAGGAACCTGATCTGGACCAAGGATTACCTTTCAGCTGAGTGGCACGAGCTGATACAAAGACATGATGGGTCTTCTCTGTCATCTGACTAGACACTAGAGAGGATGACTTTTGTGTATGCTCACTCCAGGAGTGATGCTCCTGTAACAAATACAGCAATTTCCTGTAATATCACTGGGAGCCCTTATTGAATTAACTTTAAGTGTATTTGGGGTCCATTGTATTAAATAAATGTTTTATGTATTATTGTGGGCCGGGATTATATGTAACCTGTCTCTAGGTGGGTAGATGGGATCTGAATCCCAGGAAGTATTATGAACTTTAAAGTACTATCTTGAACAATGTATCAGACAAGAGTGGGCTTTTGGGACAAACATTGTCAAATGGTTTGCCTGGGGAATCGCTAGTAATAGGTGAATGCAAATTCTCCACCTCCTGCTAAAACCCAGCCTTTTGAAGCTATACCCTGAGGAAATGACCATTGTTTGTTAATTACATGTTCCCAAAATCTACATATCAAAGACACAAGCCATATAAGGAAGTACTTCTGGATCTGAACTAAGGCTGTTATATACTTGTAACCATAGAAAAATCCCTCGGTGGGGTTTGAAGGACTGACTTCTACCAGAACCTTTCTTGGAGTTGGAAGGTGATCTCTGGTAAGCTTATTAGCATTCATATAGGTTCTTTTATTGTTTTAATATGTTTTTTCTGTAATGCTTTCTCCTTAAGAATAAATGTGCTTGCTTAGAAAGTGCTGTGTGGTAACTTAGCTGCAGGCAAGTAAGCTGTTTATAGCCTTCAAAGAAAAATCAATGCACAGACACTGACCTGTCTAAGCTTTCTGGCTTGCTTGGAATATCACAGTGCAGGCAGGGAATTATGCAGTGTAAAAAATCCTCTCCCAGAGAGAGAGAGAGAGAGAGAGAGAGAGAGAGACGTGATTCTTTACCCAAGAGAGATGATGGCTGAGGAGCCAGGAACCTAGACTGAGTGCCCTTAAGGGACCTTGGAGAGGGATTACAGTTGCCCTGAGCTGTGACAGCTCCTTCCTCACCCTTTCTGGTGACAGATCAGTGTTGCAGATCTTGACTGTTTTGTTAGACTCAGTAATTGAGGGATTCAATCTTTCTGATGAAGAATGAGCTTGGGATGTCACTGTACAACTGCAGTTCACATGAACTCAAGTTGAAAGTGACTGAGCAGGCTTGGCAAGATTTTTAGCCTCGGGCTCTGAAGAGACACTCAATGAACACTCTAAAAAAAAAATAAAAAAAAAAAAATAAAAAAAAATAAAAAAAAAAAGAGAGAGAGAGAGCGCGCGTGCTTGGAATGGGCTTTCCTGGCTTTCTGAGTCCTTTTAGAAAAGGAATGGCAATTGAACATATGATCCTCACTGAGGCAGAAGAGACACCTGAAGTGTCCAACATTGAGCAAAATAGCAACCTCGTAAGAGGGATAAGAACATAAGAACGGCCATACTGGGTCAGACCAAAGGTCCATCCAGCCCAGTATCCTGTCTACCGACAGTGGCCAATGCCAGGTGCCCCAGAGGGTGTGAACCTAACCGATAATGATCAAGTGATCTCTCTCCTGCCATCCATCTCCACCCTCTGACAAACAGAGACTAGGGACACCATTCCTTACCCATCCTGGCTAATAGCCATTAATGGACTTAACCTCCATGAATTTATCTAGTTCTCTTTTAAACCCTGTTATAGTCTTAGCCTTCACAACCTCCTCAAGCAAGGAGTTCCACAGGTTGACTGTGTGCTGTGTGAAGAAGAACTTCCTTTTATTTGTTTTAAACCTGCTGCCCATTCATTTCATTTGGTGGCCCCTAGTTCTTATATTATGGGAACAAGTAAATAACTTTTCCTTATTCACTTTCTCCACACCACTCATGATTTTATATACCTCTATCATATCCCCTCTTAGTCTCCTCTTTTCCAAGCTGAAAAATCCTAGCCTCTTTAATCTCTCCTCATATGGGACCCGTTCCAAACCCCTAATCATTTTAGTTGCCCTTCTCTGAACCTATTCTAATGCCAGTATATCTTTTTTGAAATGAGGAGACCACATCTGTACGCAGTATTCAAGATGTGGGCGTACCATGGATTTATATAAGAGCAATAAGATATTCTCCGTCTTATTCTCTATCCCTTTTTTAATGATTCCTAACATCCTGTTTGCTTTTTTGACTGCTGCTGTACACTGCGTGGATGTCTTCAGAGAACTATCCACGATGACTCCAAGATCTCTTTCCTGATTAGTTGTAGCTAAATTAGCCCCCATCATATTGTATATATAGTGGGGATTATTTTTTCCAACGTGCATTACTTTACATTTATCCACATTACATTTCATTTGCCATTTTGTTGCCCAATCACTTAGTTTTGTGAGATCTTTTTTGAAGTTGTTCACAGTCTGCTTTGGTCTTAACTATCTTGAGCAGTTTAGTATCATCTGCAAACTTTGCCACCTCACTGTTTACCCCTTTCTCCAGATCATTTATGAATAAATTGAATAGGATTGGTCCTAGGACTGACCCTTGGGGAACACCACTAGTTACCCCTCTCCATTCTGAAAATACCATTTATTCCTACTCTTTGTTCCCTATCTTTTAACCAGTTCTCAATCCATGAAAGGATCTTTCCTCTTATCCCATGACAACTTAATTTACATGAGAGCCTTTGGTGAGGGACCTTGTCAAAGGCTTTCTGGAAATCCAAGTACACTATGTCCACTGGATCTCCCCTGTCCACATGTTTGTTGACCCCTTCAAAGAACTCTAATAGATTAGTAAGACATGATTTCCCTTTACAGAAACCATGTTAACTTTTGCCCAACAATTTATGTTCTTCTATGTGTCTGACAATTTTATTCTTTACTATTGTTTCAACTAATTTGCCCGGTACTGACGTTAGACTTACCGGTCTGTAATTGCCGGGATCACCTGTAGAGCCCTTTTTAAATATTGGCGTTACATTAGCTATCTTCCAGTCATTGGGTACAGAAGCTGATTTAAAGGACATTGATTGTCCTCACTCCACCAGCTTTCTGTGATGCCTATTATATCAATATCCTCCTTTAACATGAGGCACTCTAGTTCACCCATCTTATTATTTAGACTTCTAGCATTTTAAATCCTGGGGATTTAGTCTCAGCCATAGAGTCTAAGTATTTGTTACCAGGGATAACTTCTAATCTAATAGCTAACAATAATAAATTAGGATTTTATATAACAGGCATAAATAAAAACTAGTAACGACAATAACTAATAAACTAGCATAACAACTAATCACACAGGATGCAGGGAAAACATTCACTGCAGGGGTTCTGTCTTGCTGCTACAGGCAGTAAAAAAAGAACTAAGGGAAGGTTAGCCTTGCTCTGTCCTTTATGTTGAAGGTGAAGGACAGGTGGTGAGGACATCCAGGGTGAAGTGACAGCCCTAAATGATACTATGGGTCAAAAGAGTCCAATCTCATGCCCATGGAACACATACACGCCAGAAATGGTATCCATGTGGACACATCACTCTCAGAACCTGTAAATTTAAAACTTAGAAATTCTTTGAGTGGGTCAACCAACATGTGGACAAGGGTGATCCAATCAATGCAGTGTACTTCGATTTCCAGAAAGACTTTGACAAGGTACCTCACTAAAGGCTCTTAAGCAAAGTAAGCAGTCATGGGATAAGAGGGAATGTCTTCTCATGGATCTGGTTAACTGGTTAAAAGACATGAAACAAAGAGTAGAAATGGTCAGTTTTCAGAATGGAGAGAAGTAAATAGTGGGGTGCCCCAAGAATCTGTACCGGGACCAGTGCTGCTCAACATATTCATAAATGATCTGGAAAGCAGAGTAAACAGTAAGGTGGCAAGGTTTGCAGACAGTACAAAAATACTCAAAATTGTTAAATCCAAAGCAGACAAAGGGATCTCACAAAATTGGGTGACTGGGAAACAAAACATCAGACGAAATACAATGTTGATAAATGCAAAGTAATGCACATTGGAAAACATAATTCCAACTATACATACAAAATGATGGGGTCTAAATTAGCTGTTACCACTGAAGAAAGATTTTGGAGTCATTGTGGATAGTTCTCCGAAAATATCCACTCAATGTGCAGTGGGAGTCAAAAGAGCTAACAGAATGTTAGGAACCATTAGGAAAGGGATAGATAATAAGACAGTAAATACCAGAAGGCCACTATATAAATCCATGGTATACCCGCACCTTGAATACTGTGTGCAGTTGTGATTGTCCCCTCTCAAAAAAGATATATTAGAATTGGAAAAAGTACGGAGTAGGGCAACAAAAACTATTAAGAGTACAGAACAGCTTCCATCTGAGGAGAGATTAAAAAGACTGGGACTGTTCATTTTAGAAAAGGGGGGGGGGCATATGATAGAAGTCTGTAAATAAATATATAAATAAAATAAATTAATGGAGATATCCTGTCTCCTAGAACTGGAAGGGACCTTGAAAGGTCATCGAGTCCAGCCCCCTGCCTTCACTAACAGGACCAAGTACTGATTTTGCCCCAGATCCCTAAGTGGCCCCCTCAAGGATTGAACTCACAACCCTGGGTTTAGCAGGCCAGTGCTCAAACCACTAAGATCATGAATGGTGTGGAGAGTGAATAAAGAAGTGTTATTTATCTCTTTACATAACATAAGAATCAGGGGTCACCCACTGAAATTAATAGGCAGTAGGTTTAAAACAAACAGAAGGAAGTACTTCTTCACACAACTCATAGTCAACCTGTGGAACTTCTTGTGAGAGGATGGTTGCGAAGGCCAAAAGTGTAACTGGGTTCAAAAAAGAATTAGATAAGTTCATGGAGGATAGGTCCATCAATGGCTATTAGCCAAGATAGTCAAGGACGAACCCCATGCTTGGGTGTCCGTAAGCCTCTGCCTTGCAGATACTGGGAGTGGACGACAGGGAATGGATCACTTGATAATTGCCTTGTTCTGTTCATTCCCTATGAAGCATCTGGCATTGGCTACTGTTGGAAGACAGAATACTGTACTGGGCTTGATGGACCTTTGGTTTGACCCAGTATGGCCATTCTTAAATAAGTACTTTATAGCCTTAAAATGAATAAATTCATTTTTCAACTATAAATGGAAACAACTCTCAGAATCAATTAAAACATATCCCAATTGTAACATCAGAGACTTTAAATAATTTACCACTAGATTCAGGAGAGATAGCAAGGAATCTTGATACACTACTTGACTGCAAACATACTTTAATACAGCACATTTCAGCAACAGTAAAGAAAAAAAATCATGTCATCATCTCAGAAGTCTTGCCTAAATTAAGATATATCTCTAACACTTGAGGCTCTGAGAATCAGGTTCTTGTTTTTATTTCTTCTTGACTATATTGAGGTAATGCCCTTTCAGCAGACTAGGTTGATATATATTTATTGACAGCATCCAAAATTGTTAAAAATTCAGATTAAAACAGTGATCAGTGAATCAAAGAAATACAATGCTATAATCCCTTTCACTGAGCTATTTGTTGAGAACATAATTAAATTACAAATATGTATTTTGACATTTAAATATATTACATCATTGAGCTCTGGACTATATTATGTATTTGCTATGTATGTTACAAGATGAAGGTTTGCTCTCTGTTCCCAAAAGCAGACATGGTTGGATCTTATCTCATTACGTGCCAGTACTCTGGAACCCACTGCCACTTTGTGCGTGAGTGAGACAGACTAACTTGCTATCAATTTTTAAACAAAGTTAAGACTTATTTGTTCTCCAAACCATTTGGTTAAATATTTCATGCTAATTGGTATGTAGTTGTGTACTGTGATCTCAGAATTTGTCTTCATGTTATTTGGTTTTACAGTATTTTTCGCACAGTGCTTCAAAGCACTGTGCTGAGAGGCAACATATACAATAAGGCTTACTGTTTCCATTCTCGTGCAATTCTTTGCCACAGAAAAGAATGGTGAATGTCCATCTGCCACATTGTTTGGTTGGGGTCAGACAAAAGAAAAAGGGAGAGTCCACACTTCAACTATCATTGAATAGGGCCATGGATTAAAGGGAGATCTGGAGATGGAAACCATGATCCAGGCTCAGAGTCAGATGTTCGACCTCACCCTTGTACACACATGAAAATGAAGACTGAAGAAGGTAATATCACAAGAAAGGGAGGTCAGCTGTCCCTTAAGGAAGGTATGCAGGATCTTAGTGTGTTTGCCCTGGACATTGACCAGCACTGAAGATTGACACATATGTGAACAGGAGGACCTAAAGGTAACAACCAAAGTCAAAGCTACCCAAAGTGCAGAGATTTAAGCTTCATAGTCCCTTTCAGGAGAAAGCAATGTAAACTTGTCTACTGGGACCCTAAGGGTACGTCTTCACTACCTGCCGTATCGGCGGGTAGCAATCGATTTATCCGGGATCGATATATCGCATCTCGTTAAGACGCGATATATCGATCCCCGAACGCGCTCACCGTTGACTCTGGAACTCCACTAGAGCGAGCGGCGGTAGCGCAGTCGACAGGGGAGCTGTGGCTGTCGATCCCGCGCCATGTGGACCCCAGGTAATTCGATCCAAGATACTTCAACTTCAGCGACGCTATTCGCGTCGCTGAAGTTGCGTATCTTGGATCGATCCCCCCCCCCAGTGTAGACCAGCCCTAAATTGTACAGGGATTAGTCTTTTGTACAAGTCTACTGTCAATGGAAGCATCCAGCTGAGAAATTCAGTATTTTTGGGATACATGCCCTTCTGTATCTTTTATAATTTGTGGCATGTCCCAGTTGTTAGACTTGTCAAGTTCAGGGTATAAATATTCTTAATTTATGATTTTCTAAGAGAAACAGGTAGTGGTAAAGAAGAGTCTGCCTCAGTTTTGGAGGAGAAAGGGGGGTTCTTTTAGAGTGTGATTACTATTTCTGGTTTCCCATCAGAGATCTCAGAAATGATATTTCTTTATCAATCAAGCAATCTAAATATCTTACGTGAGTTATCCCTCATATAAGTCCAATCTTTAGAGCCTCGGGTGAAGATCATCATTGGTTTACTGACCGACTAACAACAATATATTCCACATAATATATTCTGATGAAGAACCACTTAACATTTTGGATTGATCATTTTTAGTTTCTATTGTATTTCATATTTTAATTTTGTAGAACAGACATCAACACTGTAGAAATAAACATACTAACCTTTCAATTGCATTACCTCATTTCATCCAAGAAACATTTTCTGAGCTTCAATTCACAGAACTGAAGAACAGACCATAGACCAATCCAAGAAAGAGGGATTATTTAACAATAACTTTTTCTTTGAGAGTGCCACTTCTGCCTACTCCCACTTGTGGGATATGGCATCTCTGGCAGCAAGCTGCAGAATTTGTCAAGCAAGGATTGTCTGTTGGGCCCATTCAGGCCCTCATGGAAGATTCTGATGGTATAAAAGCAGGACTGGTCCCAAATATGCTTCAGTTCCTTCCCTAATTTTGTGATTCTTTATTTGAGATTCCAAATAAGTGGGGAGGGTGGACAAGGAGTGTGAATACGCAGAGGCAACATTCTCGAAGAACAACACTTACTGGTAAGTAACCCGTCTTTCTTCTTTGAGTGGCCTCTACATATTCCCACTTGTAGAATATTAGCAAACAATACAAAGTGGGAAGTGGGCTGAGCTGTTGTAGGTGAACAAGGACTGCGAAACTGACAAAATGAGCATTAGATGTAGATGCAGGTCAAGAGAATGTGGTAAGTGACCACCATTTCACTATCCCACATGGGACTTTGGTGAGGGACATTTAAAAAAAAATACATATAGACCTAAAAGCAACAGCTTTCAAGTCCTGTGAAAAAGATAGAATGCCTGGAATAGATGCTTCCTTCAGGTTACCTAAATACCTTTTGATATATGTAGATGAGTAGACATCTGACAAGTCTTAACAAGGATATAAAAGTGATTTATGGAAATATAGACAGGTTAGTGGTCTATTTGAGAAGAAAATGGAGATGACTTGAGCTTGGGGATGAGGATTGAGGGCACTGACCAAGTCACATTTCCCATATGGACTACCATTCATAGAGGATTAGTCATTTGGTCTGTTTATCACCAAGTCCAGGCAGCAGCTATGGTTGTCAAAAATTTCCTCTTCTCAGATGTGTGGTACAAATTATATTCTGAAAGGTCCGAAGAGCTTTGAGAAACAAAACTCCAATCCCAATTCAAAAGAGATTTATGGACCAGAGGGAATAGCCCCTGGTAAACTAAATGAATACATCCCACAAATGGTACTCACAAAACAATCGAGTATAGATATCCAGATTCCTTCAGTGCAGTAAAGCAGTTACCTCAAGAGACCCTAGTGGTACATGGAGTAATCGATCCATAAACTACTAGGGTACTGCAAGGTGAGAAAGGACTGTTGCCCCCAGCATGTGAGGGTGGAAGCTGAAATCACAACCCCTGCCACTTAGAAGAACTCATAACATGGTCCTAGAAGCCAGGGTGTTCAGGATTCTGTGGAGATTCTGACTCCAACCTGAAGACAAAGATCCAGTAATCTGGAAGTTGTTCTAACGTCAGACCTAGGATGTTTGAACCAAACTACCAAGACTCATTTACACTTATGGCAACATCTGCAGATGGATCTCCTGAACCAATGGACTAGAAGGAGTAGAGATGAATTCCTGATTCTAGTCGAGAAAAAAGGCGTTGTCAATTACACTGACAATAGTTCCTTTGTAACTGGTGTCATAAACATGACCTGAAAAAAAAGTTATCATCCAGTTACACTGTTAAGGAAACTGTAGAGCAAAATCTATACACAGACATGAATGCTCTGATGTCTGAGACAGAGAAGGTCAGGATAGCAGGATTCTCTCTCTCTCTCTATTTGTTTTTAAATGATGGTTTAAAAGCAAAGTATCTTATGATATTTGTGGCTAACTGGACTAATGCAACAGAACTGGGATTTGTCCTGTGAAAAGAGCTGATATAATGACAAAGTCACCTCATGGATAGCAGTTTTCATAGGCTGTGTTTGAGGAATAGCACTTTTGCCACTTCCTGGTGGTATCCAGGGTTGTGAGGCATCTCGCTACCACTTGCCCTTAGCTTCAGGAAGCCTCATCTGTGTCTGCTTTGGGCCAGCTCCCCAACTCCACCAACCACAGGCAACAAGCACTCCCCTCAACCTCACAGGCCTTCATGTTGTTTTACACATTAGTGACTGGCATACCTCAAAACTCGAGCTGTCCGAGCATCTCCCTGGAGCGTCCAACCGCTAGTCCATTGGACACTCACAGTGTTCACAGCTTGCCAGTTCCACCTTAGATCATCGTTTTGCTTTACACACAGCACTTCTACATGCTTGTAGAGAAATTAAGTATAAGTTTTTTTAACAAAGCATAGACGGTCAAGTAATAGCAAGTATTGGAAGCAAGTGGTTACATATAAAATAAAATCATGACATGCATTCTAGAGCCAAGATTTAATTAACCAGTTACTCTCATGTCTAACCAAGTATTGCTCACCCAAAACCCTTACAGCACTTTACAGCCAAGCTGCCTAAGACCCTCTTTTCATGAGACAAACACGCTGTCAGCTTGCCTTCTCAGTGTAGGACTCTGTGTATATAAGAGAACAATCCTTTGTGTTTATGAATAATCAGGACGTCCCCTGCCATTTGTTTCACAATCTCTTATTTTGCCTGTGGCTCAGTATGCAAACAGGCATACACTGTGAGGCATACAATACACAAATAACCAGGCAGGGAGAGAGATGTCTGTTACCTCCTGCATGAAAGGAACATTTCTGAGGTATGTCACCTCCTTGTGACCTCCCTTAAGTCATATTTTTTAGTTTAGATACATAACTCCTTAAATATTATCCATGCAGACATTTTGCAATGGTTATGATGACCAGTAGGCTGTGGGGTCTCGATAGAGACCTCACTCCACCCTTTGGTGAACTATTATGCATATATCCGACCCACAAAATCCCTATGCACCCCCTGTGCCCTCTTCCAGTTGGCATCAAGGGATTCCTGGATCACATCACTACACATCAACAACTTCAAAGAATTAGCCTTTTTAATCTCAGTTGGGACTGCTAGATTTGTAAGTTAAGTGCTTTCCCATTGGGCACTGTCACTACACAAGTGGTCAGGTTCAGGTAAATTCATGGAAAAATCATGGAGCAGGTCCTCAAGGAATCTATTTGGAAGCACTTGGAGGAGAGGAAGTTAATCAGGAACAGTCAACATGGATTCACCAAGGCAAGTCATGCCTGACCAACCTTGTTGCCTTCTATAATGAGATAACTGGCTCTGTGGATATGGGGAAAGCGGTGGGAGTGATATACCTTGACTTTAGCAAAGCTTTTGATACTGTCTCCCACAGTATTCTTGCCAGCAAGTTAAAGTAGTATGAATTGGATGAATGGACTATAAAATAGATAGAAAGCTTGCTAGATTGTCGGGCTCAAAGGGTAGTGATCAATGGCTCGATGTCTAGTTGGCAGCCGGTATCAAGCGGAGTGCCCCAGGGGTCGGTCCTGGGGCTGGTTTTGGTCAACATCTTCATTAATGATCTGGATGATGGGATGGATTGCACCCTCAACAAGTTTGCTGATGACACTAAGTTGGGGGGAGAGGTAGATACGGTGGAGGGTAGGGATAGGATGCCGAGTGATCTGGACAAATTGGAGGATTGGGCCAAAAGAAATCGGTTGAGGTTCAACAAGGACAAGTGCAGAGTCCTGCACTTAGGACGGAAGAATCCCATTCACTTGTACAGGGTGGGGACCGACTGGATGAGAAGCTGGATATGAATCAACAGTGTGCCCTTGTTGCCAAGAAGGCTAACGACATGTTGAGCTGCATTAGTAGGAGTATTGCCAGCAGATCAAGGGAAGTGATTATTTCCCTCTATTCGGCACTGGTGAGGCCGCATCTGGAATATTGCGTCCAGTTCTGGGCCCCCCCCCTACAGAAGGGATGTGGACAAATTGGAGAGAGTCCAGGGGAGGGCAACAGAAATGATTAGGGGGCTGGGGCACATGACTGATGAGGAGAGATTGAGGGAACTGTGCTTATTTAGCCTGCAGAAGAGAAGAGTGAGGGGGGATTTGATAGCAGCCTTCAACTACCTGAAGGGGGGCTCCAAAGAGGTTGGATCTAGGCTGTTCTCAGTGGTGGCAGATGACAGAACAAGGAGCAATGGTCTCAAGTTGCAGTGGGGGACGTCTAGGTTGGATATTAGGAAAAACTATTTCACTAGGAGGGTGGTGAAGCACTGGAATGGGTTACCTAGGGAGGTGGTGGAATCTCCATCCTTAGAGGTTTTTAAGGCCCAGCTGATTGCCCATAGGTAGAACAAGTCTGCAGATCCAGTGATCCAGCATTGGCAGATGATAGTGGAACAGACTCCAAGAAAACTCTTTATGGCCTGTCTTCAAAAACAAGGCATTAACCAGTATTTAGATCCTAGATGTCTTAAATGAAGAATAGCCTTGTATGATTTCCAAGTCAATAAGTGGTGCAGCACTGAATGAGTCTCATTATGTAGCGGGCTTTGTTAATCAGCACCTGGGAATAGGTTTCCAAGATTTCAGTGCTAAGGATGTCTCAGCACCCAAAGGCACCTAGATTAAAGAACCCAGCTGAAGGGTTTCAGAGTCAATGAAGGCTATTCTGAAGTTCCTATTAGGAACCCCAGCATGGAAAAGTGAACATTTCTACTGATTTTGTCCAGTAGGACTCTGATAAAATCAGCACTAAACCCAGTACAATCCTGTAGGACCTGGGAGGCTCAGCTCAGAGTTAGTTATACCAGAATTTCAGGGCCAAATTAGGTTGACTTGGACGATCTGGAGACTTTGGTATTGACTCGAGCAACCAAAATGGACACCAGGACCTTAGCACCATATTGATGATGCCAGGACCTCTGCACCAAATTTAGGTCTATCTGGGGGAACCTGGGGACATCAGTGCCAGAACCTCAATGCCAAATCAAGCCAACCTGAGGACCTGGTTCTACTTTGACAATGCTGGGACCTTGGGACCAAATTTACATCTACCCAGTGGTACCAGGGACCTTGGTGCCAAATTTTGGGAATCCTAGGATCTCAGCAGTATTGTTTTGACAATGCCAAATTTGGCCGACTTGCAGACTTCAGGGCTGCTTTGACCATGCCAGGACTTTGGAACTCGTGAGAAAGACAAAGCTGAGAGCGCCAAATTAGGTGAACCCAAGGGGAATCCAAAGCCCTGAGTGCTGACTTAGGCAAACATGGGAGGAAATGAAAGCCCTGCACACTGAACTCACCCCAATAGAATTGGGGATCTGAATCCTGGTTTAGCTGGGCACAGAGTCATTAAGACTACCAGGTATCCAAAATACCAGACTTACACATTGCCAGATTGAGTAGACAGGGTCTGCAGAGCCACCTCCATCAGTAGGGATATATGAGTAGCCCTCCCACTCCTATGGGTCATCCAGATCATACCCATGCCTGACTCTTATTTTTCTCACTGAAGAAAGCCTGTGTTTTTAACTAACAAGAAAAAAAAAGGCTAACAGGGCAAAATAAAAGAAATAAGCCAATGAGGAACGCTTGAGGACACTGTGTGTGATTCAAGCTTGCTGCACCTTCAGTGGTTAAAAAGGAACTAAAGGGTGATGGGAGCCACTCCCCCTTTTATACCACCAAAATCCTCCTTGAGTGGGGGAGAACTAAATGGCAAAAAGAGACATTGCTTGCTAGAAATAGTCCACAGCTCAACACTAGAGGCACCATATCCCCCAGGTGGGAATGTGCAGGAGCCACTCAACAAACAACTTGCCTTCTATCTATCCAGTACTTATATAGGTCTCATCAGTGTAGTACCTGAGTCTCTTCAAGCCCACTTTCTTCTTTATCTATCTAAGGAACTTACTGACACAAGTGATACAACATCAGAATTGTAGATTGGCCAGTAATTTTCCATTAGTTAAATATTGGTGTATGCTTCCCACTGCTTCGTACAGTGAGATAGTATTTGCTCTTCAGTGGTTAACTGGTTCTTTACTCTAGGATTACTCCTTGTTTACATTCTGAAATTAATCTTCCAGTGACTATTTATAAAATCTTATCATTAACTGTCATATCGCATTAAAAGAAGACCCTATTATTAAAATGTGAAACTCTTCTAATTCTGTACATGTACTAGCATTAACCATTTGCATAAAAAAGGTTAACATTAAATTTTCTCATTTTTTAAACAAAACTGAGATATGCAAATTATAAGACAAAACCATGCCAAGTTTAAAAATCTGAAGTCTGCATTAAATCATAGGTGAGAAATTACATTAATTTTTCATATGCCAACACCATTATAAAGAAGTAATAAACATTCTACATATTGTATATGATCCTCAGAATTCTTCTCAGTACCAAATATTTTCTTTAATGGAATGACTGTCCAGTTGCCAAGATGGGATAGCATCAAAAACAGAATCTGAATAAACTCTGGGCTCAAGCTCTTTGAGCCAATGAAGAATGAGCATGTCAGTGTTCAGCATTGCTATTAATCTCTATAGAAGGATGGAGAATACTCATCACATTATTGCATAAGCATGGCTGTCCCCCTCCTCTGGCCTAAAACAACTGATTAGGGAGTTTGCATATTCCATTCTTCCTGATGCAACTGAATGCAGACTGGTGACATTTTTGCATGGGGAGGAGCATAAACAATCTCTGAGTAAATCCAATCTGGGGGAAATTGTTAGGGATGACTGACAGCTTGAGTTCTGATGTCAAAGGACAGGGAAAGAGGGCCACCAATAAAGTAGAATTAAAAAAACTAAAAGGGTTTTGATGTCAGATAGCTCATTCTGAAAGAAAAAAAAGAGGGTGGGGCAGAAACCACAAAAAGCTACTATATGCTGAGTAGCAAAGGAAGAAGGAAAGGAAAGTGTGTATTTCAGAAATGCAAATATTTTAATATTTCAGGAAGGCAGTTATGAAAACTGAAAGGATGTATTATATATAACTGAAATATACATCTGTGAACCACAAAAATGACTATGCTCAAAATAATAGTTAAATAGTTACAATCACCAACCATAAGGTTTCAATTTAACTGTCATGCAATTCAACTGCTCAATATTAAGGTGTCAAACCTTTAAAAATTATTCTTAATGAGGGATGCAAAAATCATCATGAGTTCAGAATGTACATTTCTACAAAAATACACAGGCAGTGTAATTTTGTTTTGTTTTTTCCTCTCTTAAAAGTGTATACATTTAAGGAAATGTATTGCTTATGAAAAGTGCTGAATTAACAGTCATGGAAAATGAAGTCCTCTTTATAGTTACAAAGGTACAGCACATGCCGTGGTAGTTCAGGACCCCATACACTGCCACGTTAATGTGTTTTAACCCTGACACAGAAGGACTGAATTAAGGCGGCAAAGGGTAGCTTAGTCTCCATGCCCACTAACTCTTGGCCTCTGTTAACACTACTACTAACATTAACAAGGGTTTTTTGGTGTGTGTGGTTTTTTTTTAATATATGTGTACATTTGTAAAACAGTTCTAAAAGTCTTCACAAGAACAAATTCCAGATGAATGATTATTATATTTGTCACTATGTGAATTAATGTCAAAGTTTGGTTACTTTAGACAAAGATAAGAAAGTTATCTGAAAAGAATGCCAGACATACTACAGTAAGGTACCTATACATAAAAGTGTGCCGGGGGCGGGGGGGAGGGGAGAAGAGACAAATTCCACAAAATATATGTTGCATTTCTATGCTGCAGATACTGAGGCAAAGCCAAAGAAGCCAATCATGTTGAATCTATTCCACATCTCATCACCAGCCAGAGATTCCAGCTGGCAGGAGCAGCTAAGGAAGCAGCCAAAGCAGGGTCTGCTGTGCTGGAGAGGAGGGGGTAAAATGGAGCCCAGCCAGAGATACTCATTGGACACAGAACTGTGCAGGGGACACACTCCACACACATTCTAGGGAAACTAGGACCAAGGTGGCATCCCAGTCCCCTCCCCCGCCCCCAATGTAGTCTTGGCAAAAACAGCAGAGAGGAACCAGCCGGAGAGCCCAGTCCTATGCAGACTGGCTCTTTGCTCCAACCTTCTCCCTTCCTCACAGTCTCTTCACCTTAGCTTCACTTCACACCTGCCTTTCTTTTCCCCTGCCCTGTCCCTCTCACCCTGTCCCTTTAATGTCTCCTCTTGCCTTTGCTTTTATTTCCATTTACCTAATGCCCTCCTAAATAAATCCACCCAAGTAAATAAATAAATAAATAAATGTGGAACTCATTATGTCCACACCATAAACACAGAGAAATTAGATTAAAAAAATCTCAAAACACTCTTGCTGGAAGGTTGCAACGTAATACTTTTTTATTTCTTAGAATTCAGAATAACACACAAAGACCAAAAACAGAGAGAGAGAGAGAAAGGAGGCTGCTCCCTAAAACAGAGAGGTACCTTACTCTGAGTGGCTCTCTATAAAGTAACAGTGCTTAACCCAGAACACACGCTTCCCTAAGGAGTACCCTAGCCTGCAAGCAGGATTAGGAAAACCCTTGAAATTTATCAGTAACAGCTTGTAGTTTTTACACAGTTTTTAATACACCACAGAACTAACATAACATCTGCTATCATCACATTGTTCATTCTGCTTGTGCATTATCCTTTTCCCTCACCCTGCATCTATCTTGTCTATTTAGATTGTAAACTCTTAATGGCAGGGACTACACACTACTCTGTGTTTGAATAGTGCCTAGCACCATGGGATCTCACTCTTGGTTGGTCCTTAAGCACTACCATAGTAACCATGATTAATAATAACAATAATCACAACTCTCTGTAGTTCCTCCATTACACCATAGAGTGACATATTAAACCTTTTAGGCCCCTAAAGTCACTTAACTTACCAGTTGTTTCTCCAGTCTCATTTCCTTAACTGTTCTTCAGCTGACCAGTGCAGAAGAACAGGTTCAGGATTTAAAAAACAAACAAAACAACCAACCTATAACTGCAATGTGTTATGTATCCGAGTAAAGACATTCAAAAAATCTGCAGTCTCAGAGCATGCAAACATATATTTATGTGAAGGCACACACAACACTTCCCACAGAGACAGAGTTTACAAAAAGAATATTGAGGAATAAGTGATTTTGGGGAGTGGTGAATGTCTAAAATGGTGGCAATAACTTTAACTTTCAATTTTTATAGCCAGGGCCGGCTCTAGGTTTTTTGCCGCCCAAAGCAAAATTTTGGCCGCCCCCCCCTCCCATTTTTTAATTACCCCACCCCCAGCCCCGCCTCAACTCCGCCCCTTCCCCAAATCCCCAGCCCTGCCTCCTCCCCCCAGGCTCTCAAGCCTAGGAGGGAGGGAGGGGGAGCAGCGGTGCGCGAAACGGCTGTTTTGCACGCCGCGGCCGCGCGGGATCTCCCCCTCCGTCCCAGGTTTGAGAGCCTGGGAGGGAGGGCGAGTAGCGGTGCGCGAATCAGCTGTTTCGTGCGCCATGGCGCGCAAGCGGCAGCAGCAGCAGCGGAGGTGAGCTAGGGCGGCCGGGGCACATTTTTAGGGGCGGCATTCTGGCGCCGGCCATGCCGCCCCTAAAAATGTGCCGCCCCAAGCACCAGCTTGTTTTGCTGGTGCCTAGAGCCGGCCCTGTTTATAGCTCCATTTGTCTGCCCAAAAGCTCTCACTAATGTCTTCTCCCTGTGGTATGATCCCCGGTTCAATACAGTATGTCGACAATTACAGTATTTTAAACCTTTCCCATTGGCAAGTCCCACACTGATGAAACTATTGCAATCACTGTCCTGGATTTGCAACAGCACCTCTCTTACCTGTTAACCAGATCTGCAGATGTCCAGTTTAAGGATGATTTCATATGAACTATCAATTTCCAGTGTCTTAATGAAAGTATCATCACAGGAGAAATTAACTCCGTACACTAATCCCCCAATGTTAAAAATTGTGCCATCTTAGAGAGTTCTAGTAATATGGTTCATGTAACCATATTAGAAAAGCATTAAAATCAACAGAGGGATATTACTATTTGTTTAGTAACAGCACTTATTCTACATCTACAGAACATTCTAACAACCAACTAAAAGCCACTTATTTCAACTTTGATTACTACTGCCTTAAAAAAAAGGCTTCATTAGTAAAACTGCTGTGAGAAGAAATAGTTGTGCAGCATCTTTTTATTGATGCAGTTTATAATCATGATCAGTTAGAAACTTAATGGTTCTATATTTAAACCAAAAGGAAGGATGATATTCTATATTAATATAACCAACTCACTGTCCAAGAGAGCTGTTTAAATTACTATGTGACTTCAAATATGCTGTCAGTTAAATCAGTAATGTTACTGTTATATCCTATAGCAAACTCTCAGGGATAAAAAAATCCATGTCCTTTACGCATGATAAAACCTAGTGACACAGCAAAATATTGCTACTGCAGTGTCCTCAAGGTATGCCCTTTGAAGAGTCCTATACTGCTTGCTCACAAGTGCTGCAATAATCCATTAAGTAAAAATCATTTACATGCACAAACCAACCTAACTGCTGAATCATGAAGTAAGCATACAAGAACGACATTTTATAGCTTTTTAGCATAACTGTGGCATGATTTTCTTTCAAATTTTCTATGTCAAGACATTTCATTTATTTCTTAAAACAGCAACAATAGTCCCTTGAAGAACCAACTATTACTTCTAAATGTTATTATCCATAATACAGTAATAATAGCAGCGTATATTTTGCATATTCCTAGCACTTTCCATCCTGTTCTAAAATCATTTTCTAAACATTAATGAATTAAGCCCACAAAGTCGGAAAGTATTTTCCTCATTTTATATCTGGGTCTGTAAACACAGTGAGTTAATTCTGTCCAAATCTCTGAATCCAAGTCCTGTGCTCTAACCACAGAATCCTCCTTCCCCTTTATATCACATCAGTATGGATGTGTTAACAAATACACTCACTTCTGGGGCTTCAGAGCCTGAGCCCAAAGGTCCACACTGCTGCTTTTAGTGCTGTAGTGTGAGCCCTGCCATCCTGAGTCTGTAGACCCATGCTCTGAGACATGTTGCCATAGATTATTATACTGCAACACCTAAAATGTCTTTTTAAACTCCCTCAAGGGTGCCTAGAGCAAATGGATAGGTGCCCTTTTTAGCAATTCTATACAGCTAAATAAATAATTTAAGATGACCTTCCTTGGATAGTTTCCATTTCTATCACCTTTAAATGAGATTGTCAATAGTGAATGTAGCACTATGGGGGATGACTTTTATATAATGCCATTTTAACATTTTTTGTTTATTTTTATCCCATTTTTAATTCCGCCTAAAATTGTTCTCCATTTTACTACTACTGCATATTGAGCAGAATTCTTCATTAAGTTTACAGAAAGTATGTATCAATGTGTACAAAGCAGTTGAAAATATTCCTTCCACTGTGCACTAAATTGCATCTATTTGGGCAGAATTCTTTAGTTTTAAGAAGATTTTTCTGCCAGTACCAACTGTGTTAATGAAACTTCTTCAAATGGCTTACAGATCTTAAAGTATCTACACCAAGAAGCCATAATTTTGCCAATATCTGCAGTTGCTTCTGCACATATTTGACCAGTGTTACTAGCAGCCGCTTAGATCCCGCCATTGTTAATATTTCGTACGTTAACAGGGTCCTATACAAAACCAGCATTAGACAACTATAACTCCCTTATAACCTCTGTGAAGATCAAATTAGAACAACTTTGAAATTTGTTGGGTGGAAACCCTAACATTAAAATATAAATGAGTCAATGGCTCCAGTTTGGACTTATTAAAATACCCTCACTAGACTTTCTTCATACACATTTAAAAATAATGGTATTATAGGACGACTACAAAATGTACAGAGTTAGAATTACAAATAAAGACGCGTATTTGATATATCTGGTACAGGGGGACTCTTTGTGCATATGTTTGAAAGTACCTGGATTAACATTCTGGCCCTATTGAAGTCAACAGTAGAACACTCAATGGGGCCGTTTGGATGAGTATTCTATTGACACCAAATCCATTTTCATTAGAAAAAAAATCCCTAATGTTTGAAACTATCAGAAGCTCCTACAAACTTGTTTGACTGACAACAACAAAAAATGGAACAGCCATTATTGGAAAGCACCAAAAGCTTTCCAGAGGAGTAGAGAGAATAATATGCTATGAATGCCAAGAATATGTTAATGTCTTGAGTTCGCTCTTCTACACTGTTCTGCTTCATTCTTGCTTTCCTGGCTCTCTCTTTCTCCGAGTCTTCAGACTTTCTCAGTAGAATCACTTCCCCCCAAATTTGCTATGTAATCCTGGTTTTTAAATAAATCAATGTACTTTAAAATCTGCAGTGAAAGCATCTGTGCAGTTTTTCATGGGTTTTGTGGGGACTAAGCTTTCATGTAATAAAAATAAAGATGCCATCTTGTGCAATTAATCCAGGTGTGAATTTACATCCTTTTCTAATCCATTCAAACCTCTACACACATTATTCAATGAGGTGTTCTCTTCTAAACCAAATTTGGGACCATATAAATGCTGGCATTTTTAAGCTTGGACAATCTAAATTACTGTCTACAGCAGACTTTGAACTATCTTTAAAAACCTATAAAACACTAAAAGAAAAAACACTATGGGCCTTTTCTGCCATAAAAAAACCCTGGGTGCCTATAACGTCCCAATTAGACTACCGCTAAAACTATTTGATAGTATAAAGCAAGCTCTCTTAGTATATAAGATCTATTTGCAGCCCAATTATAACTTCAAAATTATACTGAATGGGACAAATACCCAACAGAAACCCTCGTACGTGCTGGAACTAAGGGTGCTACCGCATCCCCTGGCTTGAAGTGGTTTTCTTAATATACAGGGTTTACAGTTTGGTTCAATTGCTCTCAGCACCCCCACTACAAAAATAGTTCCAGCACCCCGTGGAAACCCTGCATTTCTGTACACAAGTTCTCCTAAATCATTTCTTTACCTGTTCCATTTATTTTATAAGTGAATTGCTGATCTAAAAGGAGGAAGGAAGACAAATGTTTTTTGGGGGCAGGGAGGGAGCAATATATGGAAAATGGAACTGACTGGTTTGAACTGGAGAGGGAGGGTGGATGAGGGGAATTTAATGTGTTTAATTTAAATGAATGAATGAATGAATGAATGAAGATATGAGCCTATGAACACACTGATCACTTTGCTTTTATGTTGTACCTCTTTCCCCTAACCTTCACCTGCCTTTGTCTTTTTAGCAGACTACCTTTATACAATAAACTGTACAAAATACAGACTCTCACCAAAGACAAAATTAGTGATCAAAAATTAGAACTAGAACTAAGAGTTGTTACAAACCACATGAGAAACTCTGAGAGGAACAACTATGCAATCAGTGTGACAAAAGAGATTGAAATAGAAACATTTTCTACTCCAACATACATAGGAGTGTGAGAAAGAGGCTTCCTAACTAGTCCAGGAAGAAGGAGGGGGTGGTAGAAACAGCACCAAGTTATGTAGCAAATTGCCAATAAATCAGAAATAGACTGAACGATAGACTAAAGGATGAATCAAACATATTACAGTGAAGCCTAAATAAGGCAGATACATCATATATTGTATCATCCTCAAACAGATGCTCTAAGGAACACCTTTTAAACTCTGGCAACACTTGTATAGATTGACATGTCAGAGTTTTGAATTTAAAAACAGAATTTGTCCTCTGTTTAGATACAGTTAAAGCTAAACTGATTTCAGACATGGTTTGGCTGATCACTGCAGCCAGAGCCAAACACTTTTAAAACTATTTCAAAACCACCTTTGAGTATGAAGTGAACAATAATTGTTATATGTATAACAATTTATACTTACATAGAGCCTTTAATCCCAGGGATTCCAAAGCTCTTGACAAATTATATAGTCATCATATAACACCACTGAAATACAGCCACCTCTGCAATGGAGGGCTGTACTCAAGTGGTAGTAAGCAGCACACTGAAAAACAGTAGGAGGACACAGACACCTTTGGTCCAGGACACCAAGGAAAACAGTAACATGCTTACAGTAAGTTTTGTGGGATCTTTAAAGTCCACCTAGAGCAGAAATTAACTTTGTGTTTAAGGTATTATCAGAAATACACATACACACTGACAGATAACTTGTATATACTCGATCATAAGCCAGTCATTTATAAGCCGACCCCCCCAAGATGGATAAGTAAAAATGGAAAATTTTTATAACCCGTTCATAAGCCAACCCTATAATTCAGGGGTCAGCAAACTTTGGCTCCTGGGCCATCAGGATAAGCCGCTGGAGGGCCGAGATGGTTTGTTTACCTCAAGCGTCCGCAGGCACGGAGGTAAACCTAAGTAAACAAAGTGTCCCGGTGCGCCAGCTACTTACCCTAACGGGCCGGGACAGCAACTGGTGGGGACATTTTTTGGGAGGGAGAAGCTGAGAGTCAGGGGAGAAACCCTGGTGACCACCCCCCACATGACCCCATCCAACCTTATCTGGGGAGGGTCTGGGGAGGATGTCTCTGACCTGGCTGGAGCGGCTCCGGCAGGCTGGGCAGCGCGGCCGCAGCCTGCTCCGGCAGATCAGACCGGGCGGCGTGGCTGCAGCATGTTCCAGTGGGCTGGGCCGGGCGGCACAGCCACAGCCTGCTCTGTGGGGCGGGGCCGAGCAGCACGGCTGCAGCCTGCCAGCCCCGGAGCAGCAGCTGTTTCGGAGGCTGGGGGGAGAGCAACGTGGCCAGAAGCAGAGAGACTCTGGCCCCGCCTCTTCCCTTCTGGCTGTGCTGCCTCTCCTTGCTCCCTCTGTTCGGGGTAGGGGCTGTGTCCCACCTCTCCCTCTCTATACCGTTCATAAGCTGACCCCCTTCTCTGGTGCTTCCCTTTTTTACTAAAAAAATTCGGCTTATGAACAAGTATATACGATATGTAGTATTCCATGTATTTGCTTTGGAAAGGTGAAGGACTGAGGTAATTCAACCAGTGTTTGAATCTCTGGTTCCAGGTATTCCAAAGCTGATGTTTAGACAGCTATATTATAGCCTCAGGCTACCATATATTATCACATCTAACTGTGATTTATTAAATATATATCACAACAGGATTTGACTCCTACTTTCTCTGGGTAAAAAACAGATATTTGGCTAGTAATCTTCAATTTATCACGAAAAAAAGTTTTCAAAATCTGATTTTAAATGTAAAAAACAAACCTTAGTAGCTTGATTGCGTGTTTTAAAAACAGTTTTCTTAAATAAGCATCTTTTTCATTTTTTGTGAACAGCTGAGACGCTCCTACTAGTAAATTTTGAAAGCATTCCAAAACAGTGCAACTTATTTGTTCAAACTTTTAAAATGAGGCATGTTACATGTGTGTATACGTACATACACGCACGAGTCATACACATACAACCTTAGGGAATACAGTTATGGTGTATGTTTTAAAGCAAAAATTTGAAAGATACTCGCATCTAGCAACTGGAGAAATAAACATTACAACCTGGAGCACATCATTGTATGATAGCGTGTGTAGAGTGGTTGCACTTAAAATGCTTCTTCTGTTTTGAATGATAGTGGCAGCTCCAGTGGTATTCCCCATCTCAAGGAAAGAGAATCTCTCTCAAACCTGTAGAATCCTTCAAAGAGGAATAAACTTCTCAAGTGCCAACACAGTGTGTATCTTTGTATATATGCATGCCAAATACACAGAGAACAAGTGCCTCATTTATACTTTCACACACTTATTTTTTTTAAAGTATATATATAGAACTGTTAGGGAACTAGATTCTACTCTTATCAACATGCCAAGCTAAATCTGAAATAAAAAAAACAGATACAAAACCAATGCTTAATATAGTTATTATCTATTTACTAAGCAGGATTTTGTTATGTCAGGGTGTTCTCTGCTCGTAGACCTTTGTTTGGCTAACTAGATATCCTGACAAAGGAGGGCCGAACACAGCCCCTTCCATAGCTAAATCAATGACTGGGGATGCTCAACAGTCATGAAATATGGCCACTCACCCAGGATCTGAATTCACATAACCTGCACTGTGTTGCTATTAGGCTGTTAAGCCATTCCAGGAATTTTATACTTTTATTTTGCAGTGACTAAGAACAGAACATGTTTAAAAATGACATGACTAACAGTAGAAGCTGGTGACATCTGAAAGTGGGTAGGCTTATTCCGAGGCTTGTGCAGACCACTGAAGCACAAGGCAGACATTGCCTACCCTGCTTGCTCTTGATAAGCACTCTTTGTTATTCAGCTATTAGAAAGTATGAAACTAAAATAGCAGAATGGGCTAATGATGTTGGGGACATTTCTAAGAACAGCAGCATTTGCCAAAATGAGCTTCAAGCTTTTGTTGTTACTGTTTTCATTCTTTTTTTTAACATCACAGCCTAATTCTAAAATGCTTCCCCACTCTCCACTTATGCATCTGTTACAAATTTTCTGATCGTTCTTAATCCAAGTCTCCGTAGCAATAGTTATATCACTTTGCAAGGAGGTGCCAAGTCCACCATGCTGTCAGGAAGGCAGCATTATTTACATTGGGACCAGGACTGAACCCACTGAATGACAAGCACCAGAAACAAGGGTACAAATAATAAACCAGGAAAGAGTGGTAAAGTGTTTCTACATAGATCACAGGTAAGGAAAAAAATAAATTTGCTGTTAGGTAACAGACAGCTTCAGCTTGGGTTCACACATGGTAAGTTATCCATAGAGAGACCCACAGATGGGACAGTCCACAAAGTTAGGCGATTGCATCTTGATCTGGTTACCACACATCTTGCCTGGGTCATTCCTTACCCCTGGCAGCATGTAGAACCACAGGCCGATCTGAACATAGGCCCAAATCAGTGTTGCTTTCACAGCATTAGTGTTTTCTCTTTTCCCAGCTAAAAGTTTATAGGACTATGGTTTGTAAACAACTTTGTGATCTTTAGCTGAAAAGGACTACATAAATGTCAGTCAGTATAAAAGAGTGGTTCTCAACCAGGGACCCTGGAGGTACTCAGAGGTTTTCCAGGGGGTACTCAACTCATCTAGATATTGGCCTGGTTTTACAACAGGCTACATAAAAAGCAATAGCAAAGTCAGTACAAACTAAAATTTCATACAGACAATGTCTTATTTATACTGCTCTAGATACTATACACTGAAATGTAAGTACAATATTTATATTCCAATTGATTTATTTTATAATTATATAGTAAAAATGAGAATGTAAGCAATATTTCAGTAATAGTATGCTGTGACACGTGTATTTTTATGTCTGATTTTGTAAGCAAGTAATTTTTAAATGAGGTGAAACTTGGGGATACCAAAGACAAATCAGATTCCTGAAAGGGGTATAGCAGACTGGAAAGGTTGAGAACTACTGGTATAAAAAACAAAATTTTTAGTAAAATTAATGCAAAAAAAAGAAAGAGACGTGATACTAAGCGGTGTGGGAATAAGATAATTATAAGATAATTTTTGGTGTTTAAGAAAATAATGAGATGAAATTGAACAAAACAAAATTTAGGCTGGACATTCAGAAAAAAATCAACAATAATGGTCAATTGGACACAGGTGTCCAAGGGGAAGTGGTGGATGCCCCATTTGTCCACCACCAATAAAAATGCATAAAACAATCAGAAACGTTCTCTAGGCCAGGGAATAATCCCAAAATGGCAGGGGGACGAACTAATGGCCAGGAATGTCAGTTTCTATTAATGCAACACCAAAACACGTCTCAGAATAAAAGATCAAATAGCAGATATAGCCAAAAAAGCCACTTTTTCCTCCTACATTTGGCTAGAATAGTTTGTCCTTTTCTTTCTGATGGATGTTACTACCATATCCATTCCTTTGTCACCTTGCTGTAATGAGCACAGCAAGGGGTGCACAAATGTATCATTCAGGAACTCAACTACTGCAGAATACAACTGCGTGCTTGTTGATTAGCATATCAGTCAGGGAGCACACAAAATTGGTGCTCCCTTAACACAAATGATAGGGAGATGCTGGCAGGAAATCCTTCATGAGGGGTCCTCACCTATGGAATACACTCCAAAGCTCTTGGATTTTTTTAACCTTCTGGACATGCAGCAAAGCTTGTTTTTTTCTTACAGACATTTTGGGGAGGATGGAGGTCTATAGAAGGAGGGGCTGAGACTGAAGCATGATGTGGCAGGGGAGTGTCTTGAAATATTGCTGTGTATTATTATTAATTCTTTCTCTTACACCAGTACCCACGGGCTGTAATCAAGGATCAGGACCCCATTATGGGATGCACTAGCACTGGCATTGAACAAACTGGTAATAAGAAGACAGTCCCTGCTCCAGAGAGTTCACAATCCAGATTTATAAAAAAAGGTGCAACAGGTGAATTAGAGAGACAAATGGGATTGGAGGTGCAGCTGAGACGACAAGGTAATGATAAAACAAGCATATATTGCATCATGTGCAATGGCCTCAGGTTGCCCACCATTCTCAGGTAGCATGTTCTGTAGGCATCATAGACAAAGTAGCCTTGTGTAGAAAGTTTCTGGTTTTTCTATTGTGAGTCTACAAATTGGTACGTGTATAAGTGGAAGTTTGTATCAAAATATTTTAGCAATAAATTTTAGATTTTTATTAATGTCTTTTAATATTGGGAAGTGCCTAGAGCTGTGGAGGAGATGTGCCAGGCCAACAGAATAAAATGAATTAATAAATAAAATCTAAGCCTATCTTAAATTGACTGAATTTATAAGCAGCAGTTTTGTGCTATCCTAGGAAATATCTGGAAAACTGTTTAACGCAAATTAATAACAACATTTCAAAATCATAAAGACATTCCCATAATATAGATACACCTCTACCCCGCTATAACATGAATTTGGATATAACGCGGTAAAGCAGCGCTCGGGGGGGCGGGGGCTGCGCACTCTGGTGGATCAAAGCAAGTTTGATATAACACGGTTTCACCTATAATGCGGTAAGATTTTTTGGCTCCCAAGGACAGCGTTATATCGGGGTAGAGGTGTACTTCTAACACCTTTCATAATTTTTTTCTGGGTTAGTAGATGGAAGGGAAATATATATATATATAAAAACACACACACACACACACTTTTTTTTTTTTTATTGACTGTGTGGGGGCGGGAATTTCCACTGCAAACTTCAGATAGTTCAGAGGATGCAGGAGCTGTCATGCCAAGATTCCCATTCACAGAGGCACAATGGTAAGGTTGTAGGTGTCAGTATGATATACAAGGTGGTTTGCTATTCAATGCAGTTATGCAGGCAGCATCTTTATGTGAGCTTCTGTGGTTGTCTTTGAAACTCATAGGTGCAAAAGAAATAAAGTGGAGAGGAAAAGGGAGAAAACCGACCATCAGCTCTATAATCCAAAAACAGTAATCTATGAAAATATGCCATTTAAGTGTAGGCACTAAGTGGGTTGCTAGGCTGCCAAGAACTGCCAAGCAACAAATCACAGCATGTACAGTTTAAGACAATCTTATAACGGAGTGTGCTAGGCATGTTTTATTGTTAAGAAATCAATAATCTAAGTTGCGATAATCAAGTGCAAAATATGATCATATTTTTCCCAGGGGGGAAAAAAGTAATAAATCATGATTAGTGCATTTTCTAAGTAAAATTCATACCTATTCTTCAATCCGCTATAAAATCAAATGAATTTCAATATTAATGAACAAAGCCACTCACACTGCACAACATGTAATTAAAATTCCTACTACTTCTATTCGAGCTCCCTCTATTCACTGCCCCACCAAATTATTAAAACAAAGCAGTTACTATGGTAACTAATTCATTCTTTGCATTATTATCCTGTTTCTAAACATCACAGCCTCACCAGTCTGACTTACATGCCCTAAATTCCAGTTTGATATTCTGAACTTTTGTGGTGATTGTCAGAAAAGCCTTTTAGGATCTATGCATTCATGCAGACAAGGATAGCTAGAGTGCAGCTGCTTTTGTTTATTGCAAGCAGAAATAACTGTTACTAAATTATTTGAGTTTGATAAATTGATCGTGCTCGCATGCAAGTGCCGAACAACACTTAGGGAACAACCATGGGAGTTTGCAGAGCACTAAACAGAAAGAGGCAAACATGACCATCTGCAGGTTAGATAAACTGGAAAAAAAATAAAAAGTGCAGCTGGCACATGTTGTGGAAACTAAATAACACCTGCCTAAGTGGTATTTGATACCCAGAAAACACATGGGTATGATTGGTTCAATCTTCACAAAAAAAGGAAAGAGTGAGTCAATGAAGAATGAGAAACAGTAATAAAATTTCAGGGGAAAATATTTTATTGGCACTTTAATAAAATTCCGTTATTTAAATGTATATAAGAGGCTAAAACTAAAGATCTTGATAGTGTGGCACTGTGATCAATCATACTTACACTTATTCTTTTAAATTCATGATAAGTGCAGTGTTAATTTATATTTCTTTCTGTTCTGTCATCAAATATTTAAAATGTCTGCCCGAAAAAATCTGATCGGTTTAGAGGAAATCAGTCTTTTCCCTTCTTCCCTCTTCTATCCACATCTGTACTTTTTTGGTTTCTTAATGTGGTTATTTAGCATGTCTCCAAGTATTCACAGAGTCACCAATTTAAAAGTCTCCAGTGCTAAAGCCATCTTTGCTACTGATGTAACTCATCTATATCAGGTACTTTTGAGAAACATGCTTATTTGGCCTACAATGGGTGTTCAACGTACAGAATATATAAACTGATTGATACACATACACAATCTTTGCGCTTCATTTTTTCTTTAAAACTTTTGTAACCTAAACCAACAATTTGAATGTTTCAGTAAAAGAGAAATCTTCTCAGAATATGCAATGTTCATTTAGGTTTTTTCCTTTAATGTTTTTTCTATGTTTTCTTGTTAAAACAATACTTTTCTTTTCATTAAGTGATGCTGTTCAGCACCATTTAGGGCAAAATGGCCATTTAAGCCAATTTTCTTTTCATACTAGTAGCAATGCAACTTGTAATAAGTTAGCAACATCGTAATAGCTTAACTATTTGCAAATTCTAAATCTGTCTTTAGGTGGCACTTAATGAAGATTCAAATTACAAAACCGATTTACAGAGGCAATCTTAATCCAAAAGGATGATGAAACCATCTTTCTCTGTGAAATGTGACTAGATACTGCATATTAAGAACACAATCAAAAATCATGTGCTCATGCACATAAACAGTACCATTATATATATATATATATATATATAAAATGTTTTGACTGGGGAGAAAGAAGAGAGTGAGGGAAGGTAAATGCTCACTAATGAACAAACTAAAACTATTTTACCATTCTGTTCTCAGCCTACTCATCCTAATAGCATACTCATTGTACTAAGAATTCCAAAATATGCTTTACCTGAGTTTATTGCTCTTAACCTCTTTGCTGCAATCTGAATTCAACTGGGCATTTTATGATTTTTTTATTTTGTCTAAGTTTATTGACAACATACTTACAGATTCTTATGGGGAAGTGAATCTAGGAAAACAGTTTGGAATTGCTCCAAAGTGCTCTGAAAGTAGTGTGACATCAGAATGGAAAAAACTATTAGTTTAAACAGTTTACTTTTAGAGTAACTTGATCACAAGTGGCCTGAACCTGAAACTGGGTTATTCATTGAAAATTGAGATTGGCTTATCTACAGAAAATTCAGATTGCCTCAAACATCTTCATTAGTTACAGTCGAAGGATTTGATGGCTATTCTACAGGGAAAGATTTCTGCAGCTTTTACTGTCTGATTTCCAATTTAATTTGTATTGGGTTGCTGGGGGAAATGGACATTTTTCCAGTTCAGAATTTTTACTTATTTATTAACTAAGGACATTTAAGTTTACAAGATGGCATTTTTCTGTAGGTCAATTGGTACTTCTCATGGAGGAGTGACTTTAACTTGGAAAAAACAATAAAATATTAGGGATCTTCTAGCTCCCTCTGCTGCCCTAATCTTTCAATAAAGCTTCCACAGTCAATCACACAACTAAACATTCCACTGTAACGCTTTCAGGAAAATGACTTTTACTAAATATGCAACGCAAATTCACAAGACTAATATCTGTCAGTGTGTAACACCGTGACCACTTTCTAATATGAAGTTTTAATCTAACTTGCAAATTGTCTATACATTTTGTTTTTTCATTTCTTTTATAATAATCTGTGTGAATTTACAAACTAGAAACCTAGTCAGTACACACATTAAATAACTATCTTGATTCCATAAAACCTATTCTCATTCCACAGAATATAAAAATGTTCAAGTGATCAAAACGGATTTAAGAAAAGGTGGAAAAGTAAATGAAGTAAATTGTATAGTATATTTCCTTTTTCAAAATTTTATTTATTTATTTTGGTATCTTACTGTACAAATTTTAGCAATTCTACTTTGATTTGAGGTGGAGCATATATAAAAGGAATTCCCTAAGAAAAATATCTGCAAATTTACCATTATTCCATCATTAATACATATTAATTTACACTCATTTAAGGCTGGGTGCTTCCTCAGCTACACACAGTAAATAAAGTAATTGCCATAAGCAAACATTTTCAAATTTGGATGCCTCAAATTGGGCAGCTAGGTGCATACTGGGTAACCTAAATAAGTGGGCTGTTTTTCAAAAGTGCTGACCATCTGCGGCTTCTGTAGAAGTGAGTAGGAGGTGTGAACACCCAGCACCGCTGAAAAATCATCCCGCTTTTATTAATGTATCTAGTTATGTATTTAGGTGCCTAATTTTAGGCAACCAAGTTAAACTATATGAACAAATCTGATTTTTGATAATCATAGAGGCATCTCTCTCTCATTAATGTGGACAAAGATACTGGCCTAGGTCCTAGTTTCACATCTCCAGTGGGTGGTTCATAATATAAGCAGTTCAAATAGGCTCCATCAGTGGTTAGTTTTTAGAGATTATTTGGTATTTGGCAAGTCTGATGCTTATTACTCACAAGGAAGGTGCCACACACTGTTCCTATAGATGCATAAGAAAAAAGCCTGGATAGGGCATGTTTTTAAATTCAGATGCCCATCATTCAAGAAGGGTATTGATAAATTGCAGCGCGTTCAAAGAAGAGCCACAAGAATTACTACAAGGAGTGGGAAATATGCCTTATGGTGACAGACACAAGGACCTCAATCTATTTAGCATAACAAAGAGTACCTTAAGGGGAGACTTGATTACAGTATATAGGCAACTACATGGGGAACAAATATTTAATAAAGGGCTCTTCAGTCTAGCAGAGAAAGAGCTAACATGATCCAGAGGCTGGAAGATGAAATTACACAAATTCAGACTGGAAGTAAGGCAAATTTATAACAGTGAGAGTACTTAACCACTGAAACAACTTATCAAGGGTCATGGTGGATTCTGCATCACTGATCATTTATAAAAAAAGATTGGATGTTTTTCTAAAAGATCTGCTCTTGAAATTCTTCTGAGAAAGTTCTATGGCCTGTGTTATACAGAGGTCAGATTAGATTATCACAATAGTCCCTTCTGGCCTTGTAATCTATCAATCTATGAACCAGGCTCCAGGCAAGAGACCCAGAGACTACAGAACCCCTCTCCCAGACCCAGTCACCTCCAGCTGCCTCCCACCATGGTCTGTTGAGTTCCCAGCAAGCTAAACATAGCTTGACAAAATTGGCATATCATTGTGACACTCCAGCAATGGACAGTAAACTACAGACCGTTTTAGAATGTAAGCAAATATACTGCACTGTTTACAGTTGTTACAATATGCAGTACAATAATAGCCTAATTAGAGCTAACTAGCCTTCAAGAAGCCAAGAAACATACTTCAAATTTTCCAAATTACACAAAAATGAACATATTTTATTTTTGCACTGTGACACTCTTCCAACTGTTTTGCCAAATGTATACTATTTTCAACTATTCCGTTCAGACACCAGTTTCATGGGAAAGGGGGACAAAGGACAATATAATTGGTAATTAATTAATCTTTCACATTCTTAAATGCCCATTTATCTTCTAGGAAGAAACTGCTAAATGTTACCTCACAATTCTGTAAGGTGAGTCAACACCTAAAGGTTTCCAACACAGGCTACTCAGACTGCACACAATTATACATGCATGTCTAAATAGCACTCATAATTACAATGCGGTGGGTGAAAGGCCAGAGTTTATCTTTAATTCTTTGGCATTTTCAAGCGACAGTATTCCAGTTCTGTCATTTAGAGATATATCAGTAATTTATAAAACAGCATATAAACTGGAATGACCAGGTACATATTAATACTGCCACTGTTTTGAAAAGTTATTCAAGAGAACATGGCATGCCATCTTATAAATTGTGAGCATCTAATTTTGAAAATCAGGCCCACAAAATTAAATCCACTGTTGTCCCTCCCCCAAAACTATTTTTTGTCACATACAAATCTACAACTAGAACACTACTATTCTGTCATTTTAGAGAACATTTCTTCTCTAAGTACTAGCTGACACCAATGCAAAGGTACATTAAAATTAGCATGTTACAAAAACAACTTTTGAAATGCCACATAGCTACAACAGCAATAACTAGAGACATTATCCTGCACTTAAGTGGATTTGACAGTGAAAAATAAGTAAGAGTTTAAAAAATATTGTGAAAATGTCAGACATTTAGAAATAAATATAATAGAGAAAACAAATAAGCACATTGGATCTGATAAGGAAGATGAACAATCTTTAAACAGCTGTGTAACAACAGTTTCTTGCACTCTGTAAAACATCTTACACATTTTTGCAAAATGTTAAATATTTAAGTAGTTCTATAGAATGCCAGCATGTCCCTGACAAAAATGTAAACTCTGTGCATTTAGCTACTGAATCCTAATAGGGCTACATTTACTTTCTCTTCTTTTCCACTATTCACTATAATTCACAAAATTGCATGGATAGCGAACAGCACATAGAAAATTCAACTAACAAATATGATCCATTGACAAACCCCAAGATACATGCAGTACATCAAGTTTTCAAAATACAACTCTGATCTTTTGAAAAGCAAAACTGAATTTCTGTAACCATAAAGCTGTGGGAAACTACTTGTGCCTCAAAGAGAGGTTAACATTTTTAATATAAAAATTCAAGCATCCCTAGTCTTTTTGGATTTTTTGGTTTATAGATATTTCATATAAAAACACTGCACAAATTTTCTCCAAACCTATTTTGATGTGAATCAAAAAGCACAAAACACCAATGTAGTCTTAGACATTATACAAGAATAAATTATTTGTGGCATGAGATAGACTGACTGATCCAATTTACTAAAATCCTTCCAAATGACAGACTGGCTCTTTTTTCTAGTACTGATCATTTTAAATATATTTCACATCCTGTGCTATCTGAAGAATCAGACAGTTTCTTGAATTTATTGGAATTTAACCTGTAGAAGAACATCAAAGAAACACCCTCCTTAACAAGCATGTCTTAGCACACATAAGTAAAAAGAACCTTCTGGTTCACATTATAAGATCTATCCTTTTGCAAGGTTTGTACAGAATTTACTAAAATATCAAGCTGGGAATGGACTGCCTTTAATGCACAACAATAACATTGGAGCTCTAGCACTAGATTTGTCTTCTATGGCTTTCATCTCAAAAGAATAGTTGTGCACAGTTATGATAATCTCAGCCAGTGATTGTGAGTCTATCATGAAAAACCCACACTCAATTAAAAAGAAGTTTAATTACTGTAAGAAACACAGTTCCAACCCCCAGCAAGATCATTAATTCATAAAATTGGTTAACGCAGTCACATAGATTGCAGTGTCTAACCTTCAAATATACGATCTAGGCGTTGCCGCTTCACTTTGTGTTTGTCCATAAGAGACATGAGAGTTGAAGTTCAGAGAATGTTACCACGCAGTTTGCTGCCAAACTCTTCAAGAATCAGCCACAAATACAATTATTGCTGTATGTTTTTCAAAATGTCTGTTCACCTGCAAAGAGAAAGACATATATCTGAAACTACAAAATGCAGGTAAACATACTCAGATTTTTCATCTTATTCCAAAATTAGTGATCTAAATATAAATTTAGACAGGTCAGAAAACATACAAGATTCTTAAAATATATTAGATAACTTAATATTTCAAAATAATCTTACTTTTGCAACATGTATCAATTGTAAGTGTACAAATAAAAGTTTAAAAACTCATGATGGGAAGAGGTCACAGAAAGACACCTCCTCTTTTACTCTCATTTGGTTGCCTAGTATGCATTTTTACCCACCTAATACACACTCTTTCTGTTCACATCTAGGATAGATAATTTATTTTAAAGCATTTACAGGTCAGTCCAGTCACTCATAGGTACATATTTCCCAACCAACTAATGAAATTACTATTTTCAATGCCCACTCGCAATGCTGAGCATAGGCATTCCATGTGATAACATTTATAACAAGTGAGGACATGACCCTTTCATGCTTTGACCTTTTAAATCTTATAATAAAAGGGTAGATCAGAGTTCAATCCATAGAGACTTAAGGAACCAATTTTAGGGCATATTAAATAAGAGGAAATGCAGCACAATGACAATGCAGAATGCCAAATTCTGTATCAACTCAAATGGCAATTAAGTGCCAATTTTATGAATGATCAGATAAATTATCTGTCAACTAACATAACTATCCACTTTTAAAATTCTGTGTAACGGAGTAAGATATGCAAATAAGAACAATAATACTCAAAGATTTGTAATGTTGTTGTAGCTGTGTTGGTCCCAAGATATGAGAGAGACAAGGAAGGTGAGGTATTATCTTTTATTGCACTAACATCTATTTGTGTAAGGTACAAGCTCCTGAGCTACACAGAGATCTTCTTCAGAACTGGGGAAGGAAATCAGAGAGTTCAGACAACTCTGATTTCTTTCCCCAGACCTGAAGAAGAGCTCTGTGTAGTTCAAAAGCTTATACCTTTCACCTGCAGAAGTCAGTCTAATAAAAGATATTACTTCACCTAACTTGTCCCTCTCAGTACTTAGATATAACTACATGTAGTGAGTCGGTGTGGCTCCCTGCCGCCCCGGAGGGGGAAGAGCCCATCCGGAGGCCGGAGTGGGCGGAGCTAGGGAGCTCTGAGCCCACCCCTCAGGGGGTCAGGCGGCGACCCGGAAGTACAAAGGCTCGCCCTCAGAATTCAGTCAGGCCCCAGCCGCCGGAGAGACCAGACGTCTCCAGCCTAGCTCGGGGCTGGGAAACCTCCGCGGCCCGGGGCGGCCGCCAGGAGCCACCGGGCCTGCCCTGCGCCCGCTACCCGGAGGAGCCGCCGGGCCTGCCCTGCGCCCGCTACCCGGAGGAGCTGCCATTCTTGCCAAACGATCCCTGGCCTGACGAACCCATGGTCCAGGATCTCCCCGAGGCCGACACCAGCCCCCAGGTAGGCCCCGAAGGGGAGTGTGGAAGTAGCCCGGGGGCAGCCGACCCCAGTCTGGCTGCAGCACTGCCAGAGCCTATGTCAGTGTGTTGCGGCCAGGATCCCCACTGACTAAGCAGCGGGCCTTCTGCCGCTGCTAGGGCCCTGGGCTGGGACACAGTGGAGTGGGAGGGCCTGCGTCCCCCCTGCCACCCAACCCATGGGTGGCAGTCTCCCCCTCTCCCAGGCCTTTTGAGGCTTAGGCCTACTATTGTTGCTCAGCCCTGACTGAGGGCCTGAGCTCCTGACTCAGCGTTTGTTGCCCTGCCCTGACCCAGGGCCTGGGCTTAAATACTGGTACTATTGTTGCTCAGCCCTGACTGAGGGCCTGAGCTCCTGACTCAGCGTTGGTTGCCCCGTCCTGACCTAGGGCCTGGGCTAAATACTCCTGCTTGCTGCTCAGCCCTGACTGAGGGCCTGAGCCCTGACATAGCATTGGTGCCCGCCCTGAGCCAGGGTCGGGCTTACTGTGTCTTCCAGGATTGCAAGGGCTGCCGAGGGAGACCCTGCAGCCGGACAAAGTACCCAAGCACCAGTGGGTAGTGAGCCGGTGTGGCTCCCCACCGCCCGGAGAGGGTCGAGCCCCGGCAAACTCTTGTACACTACATCTTTCTGTTTCTGTGACATTGCAACAACGGTCTGCATCTTAAGCCAAATCACACAGAACAGAAAAGACAAGAGGTTAAAATACCTTAACAAAATATAATCAACATGCTACATTCCATGAAATTCATATAACTAAACAGAAAAAGGAAAAGTATGAGAGGTTGACTATACAGAGTGTGATAATGCTCTCACTTTGATTCCCGCTTTCAAATACTAAAGAACACATCAAGTGCCAAGGTTTCAGAACATTATGTCAAGAGCATAACACAGGCAATTAGTTAATGATTAGACCTTTTCCTGCTTCTTTATATTACTTACCCAACAGCTTTGAACACTGTTGGATAGCATTACAGTCGTCTTGAGAATTAACTATTATAGAAATAAATCTATCTGCTCACTGCTTTCTAAAGGTAAAACTTATTTTTAAAAGCATAAAGCTATTGTGCATATTTCATAAACTAGTCATATGAAGAGTTCATGAAATTGGAGACAAGTAATAAAATAAAGTGAATTACTTTAAACGTAAGAAATTACACTTATTTGAATTAAAACAAGCACAGGCATTTATCCAAGATGTTCTGAGTACATCTAGACTGTAACAAATCTACTTTTAATTATTAATATTATTATATTCAGCCCTTTGCTTTCACATAAGACAATTTCAGGAATAAGTGTGCCTATCGTCCTCTTTGATCAATTTCTATCCCCTTCTTCACATTCCTCCAATGGTTTCCTCTTGCTTTGACATCAGATTCGTGTTCCTTGTCCTGTATTGAACATATGCATAACACATTCCAATTCCAACCTGATGTGAAATCCCACCATGTATATTATGGGTGATGTAATGTCCATGAAGAGTGTTGGAGCCCAAATATAAGAATAAGTCAAGTCTTATTTCCAACGCTATCCAGTGTTTTGGAAAGGGTTTTTTTTTTAAATTTTCATTTTATATCCCAAATGGAATAAAATAATATTGATTATTTCTCTTATGTGCGGGATTCAGCATTCTTAAATAACGGGTGTGACTGTATCAGTGACTGCATGTCTGGGCATTACACCAAATCCAACTGAGCCAGCAATCTGCAGTAGGTCTACAGGCTTTGAAAGAAGCAACTGCAAGAAAAGCAGCTTAAATTACTCATGTGATGAAGTATCCATTATCCTATTTATTTGGGCCATCCAGCACAATACTAAACTTTTTAAAAAAAATTTAGATCTCTGATGTCAATAAACAGATACGTAGAAAAAAACATTTCATTTTGTCCCCAATGCCAACATAAGCAATCATAAAGCCAATGTAACTGATTATAAGAGGCTCTCTCCCATGTAGGAGGAGGATCCTCTGGTGGTGTAAAGTTAGCATAAGGGCTCTTATGCCAATCCACTCCTTCCTGCTGACAGAAGAGACTTGTCTGGGGGTTCCCTACAATCTCTGAATCCTAAACTGCTGCATTGGCTCACTGGGACTGTTAGCAGCTGACATAATTTGGCACAGCTTTTAGGCTGCTATAATTTATGCCAGGGTACCAAGATGACACAGCAGGCTCACTACTGGGGAGTGCAGCAGCCACCTTTGCATCCTGCCCTGAAATGTGCTGTATGCTCCACACCCTGAGTTAGGGATATAGGCCACAAACTATGACCCTAATCCACTGTAATATCATATCCATGTATACTGTGCGCACAAGATGTGGGACCTGGATTTCACATGTAAAATGTAAAGCAAATAAGATATGAAACTTTGAGAAAAAACACACTTTTATTATTAAAACCACTTCAACACACCTTAAAGCTTAAGGAAGGTGAAACTGTAAATGAGAAACATGGAAACATAAATGACCCAGTACCAAAGTGTTAGGCAACACAAAACAATCAGACTTACATGAACTCTGTGTCTCAGGTTTCATAACAGGGGACTTGGAAACCTGACCCCAGCTTTGCCAGAGCTAACAGAAGCCAGGTATGCCAACCTGTAGCCAAAGCTGTGGAATATTGTGGCTGAAAGTATGGTTGAGCTGTATTACCTGCTCCACACACACCCTCTAGGGGCACCAGCCTCCTTCCCCATATCCTCCCCAAATGGGCTGTGAGAAGCAAAGAAGAATCTCCTCAGGGCAGATCCCGCCCACAGGAACAGACAGGACTTCCCTAGGAGCAGTGAGTCAGGATAGACCTAGCTAGGCAAATAACTAACTAACAAATATTTTAAAAGAAAAACTACAATAAATAAGATGCAATATTTTAACAGTAAGGGTAATTAAGCATTGGAACAATTACCAAGGTAAGTGGTAAATTCTCCATAACTTGGAGTCTTTAAATCAAAATTGGATATCTTTCTAAAATATATGTGCTTTGGTTCAACCACAAGTTTCTGTGCTACACAAAAATCACTGGGTGAAATTCTATGGCCTGTGTTATGCAGGAGGTCAGATTAGATATCATAATGGTCCCTTCTAGCCTAAAAATCTTAGAATCTGTTTATCTGTGAAGATGTGCATCTTACTGATCAATTTGCTTGTATATTGCATCTTTTTCCCTTGGCCTTTGTCTTTCTTGTCTATTTAGACTCTAGAGTCTTTGGAGCAGAGACGGTGTCTTTTTGTGTGTGTAGTCATAGCACAATGGGGTACTGATCCTGATTGGCACCTCTGGGCACTACCACAATACAAATAAATAATACATTTTAAAATCCTACGGCTCTTTACCATGCTTAAAAACTTGCCTTAAAGTTATACCTTTTTATGAATCATCCTATGTAGGATCACAGGCCTTGTGTTTAAAATATTTAAAATTTTAAATATTTTCTTTAATTTTTATCTTGAGTGGTTCTTCAACAAACAAAAATAAATCCACTGGCCATGGCAGAAACAAAAATAATTTCCTGCAAATACCAGCCATGGCTAGATGTTTAGTCATTCTGATAATTTCTATCATTTACTTAACTTCCCACCTTATGAACACATATATACCTAGTCCACATTGTATTCTTTGTTATGTTTAGCTATCCACAAAAAGGTTTTTCTTCTGTAGTCACTCTATGTAAGAGCCCGAATGACAATAGTAAAAACAGACCATCTGTAACCCGTGATCTACAGTTGATGCTGGTTGAAAGTGTTACCCAGCTGTTTTCTCTCTTGCAGCGGATCCAGTACTTAAAAAAAAATATATCTAAATCATCATGTTAATACTAGTAGTTTTTCTTCCACATGTAATTAAAACATCTTGGCTCATTTGTTTTTATAGGTAACAAGTTGTCACACGTTTTTAAAAAAAAGTTTTGATTAAAATTAAATGCTCACGTTAACAACATAGTTATAATTCTACACCACTGCCCGAGAATGTAAAACATAATGAGACTAACACACAAAGAACATGACAGGGGAAGCATTTTCAGGCAAAACAAAGTTTTATTATTAAGAGTGCATCAGTTACTGCAGTCACTAAACCACAACATAAATAACTGAATTCGAGAAATTAACAAAAAATGCAAGCCATATTGTCTAATGAATTAAGACTCATACCACAAAACACTAAATAGTATTTAATAGTAGTACATTTCTGTAGTTCAGTATTACAAGACAAAGAGTGGATTTGAAATGACCCATGTCTACACTGGAGCTTGTGGTGTAATTACTAGCTTGGTTAGACATACCTATGCTAGCTCTGATTGAGCTTGTGCGCTAAAAATAAAAGTGTAGCCTTGGCAGCATGAGCTGCAAGATAGGCTAGCCACTCCAAGTACATGCCTACGGTCTTGGATGGAATTGTACCCAGGGTGGCTAGCCCATCCGGTTGCTCTTGCACAAAATATATCAGTGTAGCTATGGAAGCACTCACTTGATCAGAGCTAGCATGGGTACATTTACTTGAGCTCAAAATTACACCTCCAGCTCCAGTGTAGACACTTCAGGAACCACATTTACAAGAATTTGATACAGAAAGACATTTAGGGTTTCAGCAGGAGTGCTGCATCAAAAAAAATTAGTCTAAATTTTAATTTGCTAAAGATTTCTGGAGATTTCAAATATGCAATGTTGGAAAACAATATTAAGGAGCTTTTCTTTCTCTTTCAATTTAAGCAGTGATTCTGGTGTTTACAAACATTTTTCTAATAAGACAGGGCACTAGGAATTGTAACCTAGTGCGCCCTGCAAAAGATTTTTACTCATGCTTAGGAGGGCAACAAAAATGATTAGGGGTCTGGAGCGCATGACTTATGAGGAGAGGCTGAGGGAACTGGGATTGTTTAGTCTCCAGAAGAGAAGAATGAGGGGGGATTTGATAGCAGCCTTCAACTACCTGAAGGGGGGTTCCAAAGAGGATGGAACTCGGCTGTTCTCAGTGGTGGCAGATGACAGAACAAGGAGCAATGGTCTCAAGTTGCAGTGGGGGAGGTCTAGGTTGGATATTAGGAAACACTATTTCACTAGGAGGGTGGTGAAGCACTGGAATGTGTTACCTAGGGAGGTGGTGGAGTCTCCTTCCTTGGAGGTTTTTAAGGCCCGGCTTGACAAAGCCCTGGCTGGGATGATTTAGTTGGGAATTGGTCCTGCTTTGAGCAGGGGGTTGGACTAGATGACCTCCTGAGGTCCCTTCCAACCCTGATATTCTATGATTCTATGATAATATACTCATGCTTAGACTCAGATGGAGACTTAGTTGGATACAACATTTTAGAGGGAAGGGACAAGCAACCCATAAATTGGAATTAATTGCATTTAGGGTGTAATAACAGGCCTCTGAAATCCAGAGTGTTCCTGTACTGTGCTCCTTGTGTTTGGAGAAAAAAGTAAAGATTCTGAGAATGGAATCTAGCCTAATAAGAATCTGAAGTAGAGGAGAAGAACTCCAGTTACTGTACAAGGTAAGTAACCAGACCTCCTTCTTCGAGTGATGGTCCCTATGGGTATTAAACTCAAGGTGACTCACAAGCAGTATTTAATAAGGAGGAGGGCACAAAGAACCATACTGCATCACAGATTTAGCGGGTCTGGTGAAGACACGCTAAGTCGATGGGAGAGCACTCTCCCGTCGACGTCTGTAATCCACCTCCCTGAGAGGCAGAAGCTATGTCAACAGAAGAGCATATCCCATCGACATATCACGGTGTAGACCACACTATATGTCAACCTTAATTACATTGACTTCAGTTACGTAACTTACATAACTGAATTAGCGTAACTTAGATCAACATACAGCATTAGTGTAGAGCAGCCCTAAGATTGGATAGGCTTCTGAAGTCAATGGGCAAGGATCCATAGGTGATGGTTCATATTGGCACTAATGACACTGTGTCGTGGGATCTCTCATAGGTAATGGATAACTTACGGGAACTTGGAAGAGTGTTGAAGAATGTCCAAGTGAACTTCTCTGAGATCCTTCCTATCCAATGAGAGAAGGAAGACAGAAGATTCTGGAAGAGAATTGTTTACTAGCTAGGGGTTTAGTTTTGTGGAACACTGGTCCACCTTCTATGGAGATAGGGAGTTGTATAGTCTGGATAGGTTCCAGATCAGTAGAAGGGGAATCAACCCTCTCAGGGACACGCTGGCTAAAGTAGTCAGGAGGGCATTAAACTAACAACAAAAGGGGAGGGTAAAAAGAGGGAAGATATGTGCACTTATTTACCAAAAAAATAGCAATAATGAGAACAAACTTAATCAAGGAACCAAAGGACACAAAGAGAATTCTTGAATTGCTCATACACCAATACTAGGAGCCCGGGTAACAAACAAGAGGAATTGGAATTGATCACTTATGAGCATAACTTCAATCTAGTTGGTATTACTGAAACTTGGTAGGAAGGGTCACATGAGTGAAATGTTAAAAATCAATGGTTATAACCTATTTAGGAAAGAAAGTGTGCAAAATGGGAGGAAGAGTGGTGTTACCTATTTCCAAGTCATTGATAACTCAGAAGAAAATTGTCTTGAAGGCTTATGGATCAAGATAAAACACAAGATGGAGTACTAGTTGGTGTCTGATACAGACCACCAAATCCCACTAGGGAACAGGATGACTGGCACCTTACGCATCTATCTATAATGTGCAGGGGGGAAAAAGCTGCGTGATCATGGGAGACTTCAATTTGAATGGAACAGTATCCCTGATGAGGACACAGCACAACTTACTGCTGAGCTCTGTGACTTTATCCTCACGCACAATTATTTCAAATTTGGTGACAATATATACCTCCAGACCAGTGGCACCGCTATGGGCACCCGCATGGCCCCACAATATGCCAACATTTTTATGGCTGACCTGGAACAACGCTTCCTCAGCTCTCATCCACTCACGCCCCTTCTCTACCTACGCTACATTGATGACATCTTCATCATCTGGACCCATGGGAAGGAGACCCTGGAAGAATTCCACCATGATTTCAACAGCTTCCACCCCACCATCAACCTCAGCCTGGACCAATCTACACGGGAAGTCCACTTCCTAGACACCACCGTACAAATAAGCGATGGCCACGTTAACACCACCCTATACCGAAAACCCACCGACCGCTACGCCTACCTTCATGCCTCCAGCTTTCACCCCAGACACACCACACGATCCATCGTCTACAGCCAAGCACTGAGGTACAATCGCATCTGCTCCAACCCCTCAGACAGAGACCAACACCTACAAGATCTTCACCAAGCATTCTCAAAACTACGATACCCACACAAGGAAATAAAGAAACAAATCAACAGAGTCAGACGTGTACCCAGAAGCCTCCTGCTACAAGACAGGCCCCAAAAAGAAACCAACAGAACTCCACTGGCCATCACCTACAGTCCTCAGCTTAAACCCCTCCAACGCATCATCAGTGATCTACAACCCATCCTGGACAATGATCCCTCACTTTCACAGACCTTGGGAGGCAGGCCAGTCCTCGCCCACAGACAACCCGCCAACCTTAAGCATATTCTCACCAGCAACCACGCACCGCACCATAACAACTTTAACTCAGGAACCAACCCATGCAACAAACCTCGATGCCAACTCTGCCCACATATCTACACCAGCAACACCATCACAGGACCTAACCAGATCAGCTACAATATCACCGGCTCATTCACCTGCATGTCCACCAATGTTATATATGCCATCATATGCCAGCAATGCCCCTCTGCTATGTACATTGGCCAAACTGGACAGTCACTACGCAAGAGGATAAATGGACACAAGTCAGATATCAGGAATGGCAATATACAAAAACCTGTAGGAGAACACTTCAACCTCCCTGGCCACACAATAGCAGATGTAAAGGTAGCCATCTTACAGCAAAAAAACTTCAGGACCAGACTCCAAAGAGAAACTGCTGAGCTCCAGTTCATTTGCAAATTTGACACCATCAGATCAGGATTAAACAAAGACTGTGAATGGCTATCCAACTACAGAAGCAGTTTCTCCTCCCTTGGTGTTCACACCTCAACTGCTAGCAGAGCACCTCACCCTCCCTGATTAAACTAACCTCGTTATCTCCATACTGATTTATACCTGCCTCTGGAGATTTCCATTACTTGCATCTGAAGAAGTGAGGTTCTTACCCACGAAAGCTTATGCTCCCAATACTTCTGTTAGTCTTAAAGGTACCACAGGACCCTCTGTTGCTTTTTACAGATTCATACTAACACGGCTACCCCTCTGATACTTCAATTTGAATGACATATGCCAGAGGTTTCATGCTGCCACTACTAAAACATCTTTGGAATTTCTAATTATAGATGACAATTTCCTAAGTCAAAAAGTGTTGCAACCAACATGGGGGAATTCTCTATTAGTCCTCACCATGTCAGATAAAGAGGAACTGATCACAGAACTTAAAATTAATGGTAGCTTAGATACAAGTGACTATGACCTGATCACATTTATAATGTGCAAACAGAATAAAATCCAGGTGAGTAATATATACACTTGGTGCTTTAAAAGGGCCAATTTCTGAAAGATGAAGAAAATTATGAACCAACTCAGCTGGAAGGAAGAATTTTAATCATAAAAATGTGAATAATTCGGAAATGGTTAAGAACATTATTCTACATGCCCATAAAGGTACTATCTCACCGTCGAGGAAGAAGGACATATTGGTTAAAAAAAACCATCCTGATTTAGATAAGAAGTGAAGGCAGCTATAAAAATAATATATATAACAAATGGAAAAAAAGAGGAAATGAGTAGTAATGAATATAAATCAGTAGCTTAGTAATTGTAGAAAATTGATAAGGAAAGCAAAAGGACACAAGGAGAACTCTATGGCCACTGAATTAAGGACAAAGAGGAGTTTTAAGCATATTAAGAACAAAAAGAATCCTAAGAATGGTACTGGTCCATTATTATAAATAATAGAATTATCAACAATAATGCAGAAAAAACAGAATTGTCCAATATATATTTCTATTTCTGTATTTGGGGTCCCATATTGGGGTAGATTTCAGCACTAGAGGAAATGTTCTGACAAGCTCCTTCAGAAACCTTACTGTAGTTGGATGGGGAAAGACTTGTTCGCTAGAGAATGAAAGGTGCTAAGTGCACTCACAGGGAACTGAGAGAATTCTAACATTTTCAGAGAGAGGAGTAGCCCAGAATAATAGGGATCTCAGAACCCTCCGGTGATAATCGATGATGCTGAAACTATATACTGGGGTGGCCAAACTTACTGGCCCTCCGAGGCACATACAACAATCTTCAGAAGTTTGAGAGCCCTGAGAACCCCCCTCCCTGCTGGGCAGAAGTCCCTACTGTACCATCCTGCTGCAAGGCAGAGGTCCTGAGCTTCTTTCCCCCCACCCCCAGTCTGGTAGGTGGAGAATGGGGGGGACACGGGGGCTGTGCAAGCCACACTTTAATGGTAAAAGAGCAGCATGTGGTTCACGAGCCACAGTTTGGCCACCCCTGCCATATACAGTAACTCTTCAATTTTGCTGTATAGCATTTTCTCAAGACGTTTTTTCTGCTATTGCTAAGGATGGACTAATACAGCCTCTGAGCATGCTCTCCAAGTCTGTCATCCATCCAAATAGCAAGCTGCTAGATGGAGAAATGCTGGTTTGGGATGGAGGATCTTGCCCCTGTCCTGCATCGATAGGCCTGGTAAGAGCTGAATTCAGACGCATGGATGCAAGGAGAATACCAGTGAAACAAAGCCACATGGGAGCCAGGAGGATCACTGACACTGCCTTGTTTGATTTTTCTCAGGACCTGTGGTAAGAAAGGAATGGGAAGGAATATGTACATTAGTGATTCTGACCATTGTACTAAAAATGTGTCCCCTCTTGAGTTGTGGCCCAGAGCTGCACAGTAAATCAGATGTTTCTTGTTTTCGTGAGGCTCAAAGAGATCCCATGACAGGAATCCCCATTGCTGAAAAATGCACCATACCACCAACTTGTGTAGTTCCCACTCATGGTCTCTGGAGAAATGCCTGCTGAGGCTATCTGCCAGAGTCTTCTGCACTTCTGGAAAGTGTACTGCAGAGAGGGTAACCTGGTGATGTATGCACCAATTCCAGAGATTGACCGCCTCTATGCAAAGCAGGACTTTGTCCTTCCCTGTTTGTTGATATATTAAACTGTTCTCATATTGTCTGACATGACTTGAATGTGCAGGGTTCAGATAAACAGCAGGAACCATTTGCAAACTTCGGGCACTGCATGCAGTTCTAGCAGGTTTATGTGTAACTTTGATTCTAATGGGGTCCACATACCCTGTGCTGTGTAGAGCCAGATGGGCTCACCAACCTGGCAGGGAGGCATCTGTAATTAATCTTTTCATGGGTGAGCAGGGGATGAAGGGAACACCTACATACATTGCCTTCATGTCTTCCCACTAGATAAGTAAAATCATAATTCTGTGGTTGAGCAAGACCCCCTTGTCCAAGACTGGGCTTGCTTGGCACACACACTGACCACAACTACACCTGTAAACTTTGTGGATGAAATTTTGCAAATGATTTCACATCGGTACATGAGGCTGTCTGTTGTCTAAGGGATATCTATGAGGAAATAAGCATCCTTCAAATCGGGAGCTGTAAATCCGTCACTTTTGTTTAGCAATAGGATTATAGAGGCCAGGGTGATCATTTGGAACCTCAGTCAGCAGAAGAAGCCATTCAGCTGTCTGAGATCTAGTATGGGCCTCCAGTCTCCTTAACAATGAGGAAATATCTTGAGTAAAATCCTTTTCCCCTGTGGTGGAATGGTACCAACTCTATAGCTCCCAGGTGAAGCAGGGAGTCTATTTCCTGTCAGAGCATCCTCTCATGAGAGGGGTCCCTGAAGAAGGATAGGAAAGGGAGTTTTGGAGGGAGGAAGGGAGGGAGGATGGAGAGGAACTGTTGTATAGCTGGTGGTGGTGATTTGCAAACCCATCTGTCTGATGTTATATGATGCCATGCCGTAGAAAATTAGCTAGGTGGCCACCAGAAGGAGGTCCTGGAATTATCCATAGTTGTCCAGTCGGGTAACAGTGAGGCTGGCATGACTACCTCAGTTGGTAAGGTCAATGATAACCCTGCAAGAGCTAATGGTTCCACCCAGTCAAGTTGTTCCTCTTCCTGAGTGGGTTCAGGTTCTTCTCCACACAGGGATACATATCACAACTTGTGTTCTGCCTGTCTGTATTCAGGATGTCTCATATATGGATCCCAGGGATAATGTGGTAGTCCCCTGGAGAAGATACCATTGGTCCTGAGCTTGGTAGTCTCTCCTGTTGGACTGGGAAGTACCCAGGAGATCTTACAGCCTTGGTTAGGGCTGACTTCCCACCTTGATAAGGCCAGTGAAGCTCTCCGACTGATCCCAGATTCATTGGAGAAGTATGGTGGCCTCTGTCAATGGAGTACGAGCAGTGGTCTTACTATTCATTGGTTAGTAGACACTACCAATGCCAAACTAATGGTGTGGGGATCTCTCTGGCTAAGACTGGATTCAAAAAGTATTGGCGATTCCAGGTCTGCTTAGATTAGGAGATCTTCTGTGATAGTGTATCTGTCCTCTGTTGCTGATAGGCAAACAGAGCTTCTGTCCTCTAGTGATGCTAGCAGTGCCGGTTTTAGGCAAAACAGCAGTTCTCAGTACCAATGACTCCTTTTCCATGAGAACACGTATCATCAGTGTAGGAGGTGTCCACTTGCTCCTTTCCCTTGCAAAGGAGGGCCCTCCTCCTTCAGCAGTTCATGGTCTTAGAACTCTCTTAGCTCTCAGTGCCAAGGAACTGGTACCACGCTCCTGACTTCAAAGGCGACGAGGAAGAAGTCGTCGTCTTCTTAGATGAGGAATTAGTGGAGGATTTTTTATGTTTTTTCTTATAAGAGTGTTCACCTTCACCCTCCTCATGTCTGCCCTGTTTGCTAGAGGTCCTTAACTCTGCTCTCTATGTTCCAAGAACTGGAGACAATTGTTCTCAAACAGGCACTCCTGTGTGTCTCTGCCCAATAGACAGGGCAAGGGGGGCTGGGGGAAGCTGACAGACTGGGGTTGGACTGTGGTCTCATCAAACAATCCACTAGGAAACTTCTAAGTCTGAACTCACAGGTGGATGGGTTTGGCAAGGGAAAGACCAGCAGATATTATACTTGGAGGAGATATGAGCTTCCCTGAGACAATACAGAGAAGTGCAATGGGCAGGCCCAGGGGCAGACCACACAGATCTTGAATTTGGGGATCTTGGGCATACTAGGCACCCTGTAGGGACAGAAGTCCTTTGTTCCTAACACTTACTCTAACGTATTGAAAAAATTGTCTACGAAAGGGTAAAACTATTTACAACTATTTCCACTAGAAAACAAAGAATGCTAGCTAAAGCTGTGGACACTGGAGAAGTTCTGTCCCAGTACATGGGTGGTAGACAGGAAGTGGAGAGGTGGTCGGTCTGCACCTCCTCTTATACCTTCAGCTCAGAGCACAAAGCGAAGAAGGGCACAGGTACAAATGGACACTGCTAGCAAACATCTTCTGGTCTCAGGAACGTGGAGCACATACATGCCGTCAGTGGAATACACAAAGGCCTGGTCTACACTAGGAGTTTATGTCGAATTTAGCAGCGTTACATCGAATTAACTCTGCACCCGTCCACACAGCGAAGCTATTTAGTTCGACATAGAGGTCTCTTAAATTCGACTTCTGTACTCCTCCCCAACGAGGGGAGTAGAGCTAAATTCGACATGGCCATGTCGAATTAGGCTAGGTGTGGATGGAAATCGACGGTAATAGCTCCGGGAGCTATCCCACAGTGCACCACTCTGTTGACGCTCTGGACAGCAGTCCGAGCTCGGATGCTCTGACCAGCCACACAGGAAAAGCCCCAGGAAAATTTGAATTCCTTTTCCTGTCTGGGCAGTTTGAATCTCATTTCCTGTTTGGACATCGTGGCGAGCTCAGCAGCACTGGTAACGATGCAGAGCTCTCCAGCAGAGATGGCCATGCAATCTCAGAATAGAAAGAGGGCCCCAGCATGGACTGATCGGGAAGTCTTGGATCTGATCACTGTGTGGGGCGATGAGTCCGTGCTTTCCGAGCTGCGATCGAAAAAACGGAATGCAAAGATCTACGAGAAGATCTCAAAAGCCATGGCAGAGAGAGGATACAGCCGGGCTGCAACGCAGTGCTGCGTGAAAATCAAGGAGCTGAGACAAGGCTACCAGAAGACCAAAGAGGCAAACGGACGCTCCGGATCCCAGCCCCAGACATCCCGTTTCTACGAGGCACTGCATTCCATCCTAGGTGCGGCCGCCACCACTACCCCACCACTGACCGTGGACTCTGAGGATGGGATATTGTCGACGGCCGGTTCCTCGGAGATGTTAGCGGACGGGGAAGATGAGGAAGGAGATGAGGAAGATGAGGCAATCGACAGCGCTTACAACGCTGATTTCCCCGACAGCCAGGATCTCTTCATCACCCTTACAGAGATCCCCTACCAACCGTCCCCAGGCGTTAACCCGGACACAGAATCAGGGGAAGGATCAGTCAGTAAGTGTTTTAAACATGTAAACATTTATTTTGAACAGAACAGGAATATTAACAATGGGTTTTTCATGATTAGTTTGCCCTAGGCGCTTAACGTTTCAGTCCTTGGCAGTGCAACTACTGAAAAAAAATCTAACAATGTCCGGTTTAGCATGATTGGTTTGCCCTAGGCGCTCTACTGTTTAGTCCCTGCCAGTGCAGCTACAGTAAAATCCGGTCTATATGTCCGGGGATAGAGCAGAAATCCTCCTGGGACATCTCCACAAAGCTCTCCTGGAGGTAATTGGAAAGCCTTTGCATCAGGTTCCTGGGGAGAGCGGCCTTATTGGGTCCTCCGTGGTAGGAAACGTTTCTGCGCCAGCAAGTACTCAGGGATCATTGCCTTGCAGAGCATGGCGGCATACGGCCCTGGTCTTTGCAGGCTTTCCCGAAGCATCCTTTCTTTCTCGGTCTCTGAAATCCTCATCAGAGTGATGTCGCTCATGGTGACCTGCTTTGAATTAGGTAGGGGAATGTTAGTATTGGGACTGCTTGCCTGTTCCTTTACAGAACTGTAACTGGCGGTTTACAGCCACGCGGTGGAGGCGGGAGAGGAGCAGCATACAGGGATCTTTCCCTGGGACAGCCGCAAGGGGGTGGGACAGGGGCAGAGTTCATGCTTGCCGGATTGCTGGCAGCAGGGACTGGCATTGCTTTGAACGTGAAAGGAGGCCAGTGCTATTATTAAAGTTTTAAGCAGCCATAAGTCTACGGCTTACCATGTCAGCCTGCTACCCAAATTCCGCTGTCCTGCCCCGCTTGTCTGATCTGCACTGCAAGACCCCAGGCACTGAATGCGAAGGCCGATAATTCGACCTTGTCCTGAGTGCGCATGTGATAGGTGCTGTGCATGGTCTTGTTCACAGAGAAAGACTATGTTCTTTGTTCACAAAAAAATTTATCTTTCTGAGGAATTCACTCCCTTTTCCCCATCCCACAGCTGCGACTGTCTCCCGACCTACCCTGGCATCACACTCCCAGAGGCTAGTGCAGATTAGGCGTAGGAAGAAGAGGACACGGGAGGACATGTTCTCAGAACTTATGGGCTGCTCCCGAGCCCAGGCAGCCCAGCAAACCCAGTGGAGGGAGAACTTGTCCCAAATCCACCGATCACACATGGAATGGGAGGAGAGGTGGCGGCAGGAAGACCAGCAGGCGACTCAAACGCTGCTTGGACTAATGAGGGAGCAAACTGACACGCTCTGGCGCCTTGTGGATGTTCTGCAGGAACGGAGGCAGGAGGACAGAGCCCCGCTGCAGTCTCTAACCGCCCTCCCCCGCCACAAAGTCCCATACCCCCCTCACCCAAAGTCCCAAGGAGGAGGGGTGGCAGAGTCCGTGAAAACTCTCACTCCACCCCTGCAGACTGCTCAAGTAGCAGAAGGCTCTCATTCCCCAAAATTTGATAAGTCCTTTCCTTCCCGCCTCACCCAAGCTCCCGTCCCAGTTTCATCCCCCAGTTTCATGTGTAGTTGCTAATAAAAAATACGTTTCTGTTAATTACTGTTTCCATCATGTTCTTTTAGAGGAGAGTCTTTTTGAAGGGGGGGAAGGGGGTTGGTAATTGGACAGGACAGTCACCTTTACCAGGGTACAGACGCGGGGGCAGGTTCAGCAGCAGGGCACACACACATTGCAGTCACTAGTTACCCTGGTCAGTCTGGGAGGTGGTTTTCATGTTCTGTGTGTGTGGGGGGGGGGGGGGCTATGTGACTTTGTGGCGGGGGAGGGCGGTTAGAGATCTTATGCAGCGGTCCTTATCCTGGATCACAGAGCCACGCAGCAGGGGATCTGTAACCGTCCTCCCCCTGCCACAAAGTCACACAGCCCCCACACACAGAGTCCCGAACAGGAGAGGTGGCAGGCTCCGTTGAAACAAGCAGTCCACCAGTGCGGAGCCTGTCATTCCTCGAGTTTAGAAGCATTCTTTGCATCACTACACTACACCCGCTCCCCACCACAGTCTGCGACCCAGGTTCAACACTTTCCCGCGAAAACAGTAATAAAGAAAACGGTGTTCATTAACAAATTTCAAGTGATTTTATTTTTAAACGTGTGTTGGAAGGGGGGGAACGGGGTGAACGGGGTATGTAACTGGAGAGGATAGTGAACATTCACTGGGTAAAGAAACGGGGCCAGGTTCAGCTTCTCTGTAAACAAACTTAATAGTCACAGGTTACCCTGCTCACTCAGGAACCTAGCTTTCAAAGCCTCCCGGATGCACAGCGCGTCCCGCTGGGCTCTTCTAATCGCATGGCGTAATCAGCAGCCAGGCTATTTGCCTCAACCTCCCACCCCGCCATAAAGGTCTCCCCCTTGCTCTCACACAGATTGTGGAGCACACAGCAAGCTGCAATAACAATGGGGATATTGGTTTCGCTGAGATCAGAGCGAGTCAGTAAGCTTCTCCATCTCCCCTTGAGACGTCCAAAAGCACACTCCACCACCATTCTGCATTTGCTCAGCCGGTAGTTGAAGAGTTCTTTTTCACTGTCCAGGGCGCCTGTATAGGGCTTCATGAGCCAGGGCATTAGCGGGTAGGCTGGGTCCCCGAGGATCACTATAGGCATCTCCACATCCCCAAGAGTTATTTTGTGGTCCGGGAAGTAAATACCTTCCTGCAGCCGTCTAAATAGACCAGAGTTCCTGAAAACACGAGCGTCATGAACCTTGCCCGGCCATCCGACGTTGATGTTTGTAAAACGTCCCCTATGGTCCACCAGTGCTTGCAGCACCATTGAAAAGTAGCCCTTTCGGTTAATGTACTGGCTGGCCTGGTGGTCCGGTCCCAGGATAGGGATGTGAGTTCCATCTATAGCCCCACCGCAGTTTGGGAATCCCATCGCGGCGAAGCCATCTATGAGGACCTCCACCTTTCCCAGGGTCACTACCTTTGAGAGCAGTAGCTCAACGATTGCGTTGGCTACTTGCATCACAACAACCCCCACGGTAGATTTGCCCACGCCAAAGTGGTTCGCGACTGACCGGTAGCTGTCTGGCGTTGCAAGCTTCCAGAGGGCTATGGCCACTCGCTTCTGGACAGTCAGGGCTGCTCGCATCCGGGTGTCCTTGCGCTTCAGGGCAGGGGACAGCAACTCAAAGTTCCAGGAAAGTCCCCTTCCGCATGCGAAAGTTTCGCAGTCACTGTGATTCATCCCAGACCTGCAGCACTATGCGGTCCCACCAGTCCGTGCTTGTTTCCCGGGCCCAGAATCGCCGTTCCACAACATCAACATGACCCATTGCCACCATGATGTCCTCGGCGCGGGGTCCCGTGCTTTGTGACAGGTCTGTGCCACTCTCAGACTTCAGGTCCTCACCGCGCTGCCGTAGCCTCCTCGCCCGATTTCTCAGCATCTGCCTCTGGGAAAGGTGGATGATAAGGTGCGAGGTGTTGACAACGGCCATAACTGCAGCAATGGTCGCAGCGGGCTCCATGCTCGCAGTGCTGTGGCGTCCGCGCTGTCACTGACCAGAAAAGTGCGCAAACTGATTTCCCGCCGGCGCTTTCAGGGAGGGAGGGTGGGAGTGACGGTTGGATGATGACAGTTACCCAAAACCACCCTCGACACATTTTTTTCCCCAGAAGGCATTGGGGGCTCGACCCAGAATTCCAATGGGCAGCGGGGACTGCGGGGACTGTGGGATAGCTGCCCACAGTGCACCGCTTCCAATGTCGACGCTTTCCCCGTTAGTGTGGACTCACAAAGTCGAATTACTGTCCTTAGTGTGGATACACACGTTCGACTTTGTAATATCAATTCCACATATTCGATTTAAGTAAAATCGAACTACTCTCGTAGTGTAGACACACCCAAAGAAGAACTAAGTGTTAAGAGAAAAAAAAATGGTAGTTGCATTGGTCTAAGGAATCTAAAGTATTCCGAAGTAATGCAATTCCCATTATTCAAAACAGCTCGATCTAGAGGACTTGATTACAAAATATCTCTGCAGGAAAATTATTTGAACCCTTTCTGATTTAGAATACAGGATCTTTTTTATCAAATTCTTTGCTAGTACAGAATAGAAAGAGTACACAAACAAGTGTTATTACTGAAAAACTGAAACACCACTGGTACAATTAGTAGGCCAATAATGATGGACTCCCTCCTTCTCCTTTTCTAATGCAATTGTTTGAAATCAAATGCACCATTCTTGATAGTTGGGGGGGAGGAGAATTTTTATCTCTAGCTTGTACCCAATGGCCACAATCAACAGATTCCCAAAGCCACTTCGGATAGGTCCAGCAGGTCAGTATGGAAAAGTCAAAAAGTCAGAGAAAGTTTCAAAGGCCTGGGATAAATGTCTTTTATGTTAATGTAGCCCTTCTGCCCGTCAGAGTTGGCAGCAACAAGGGCCGGGTTCAGTATCTAGGGGTTCCTTTTCAATAAGACAATGCAAAAGCAGCTCAAGCCCCCACCCAGTGACCTGGGAAAATTACATACCACGCCCCTGGGCGCCTCTAAGAGGCAATACTTCCCCTCTCACAAGCACAGAGTCTGAGTGTAGCAAAAGCCTTTTAATAAAGGAAGGAAACAATGTGGCATTATGTTGGGGAAACACCACAAACAGGATTCATAACACAAACCACAAAAGACCCACCCCCAAGTAAGTTTGGCAGTGTCCTTTTCTCCTCAGGGTCTTAAGTCCAGCAACCCAAAAGTCACCCCCACACACACAGTTTCTGTCCTTGGACAGTGCAACCCCAGAGTTCAGAAGTTCATCTGCAGAGTTTACCTCCCAGCCTGGGTGTAAGGGGGGGAGGTATGGGGGCACCTTACATGCTCCACTGCTCGAGTCAATGGCCGATTGCCACGCCTCTCTGTGGGGTTCTGCTACAGTCTTCACCACCAGCTGCACCTCTCCACCAGCTGGCCACGCCTTTCTGCCAGCAGTCCTGCTAGCCACTCCTCTCTGCTACCCATTCACCAATATGTCTTCAGGGCCCCCCCCTACTTCACACAGCTCTCTGTGATTTCAACTGTTAGTAGGGGAGCCTCAGTGCTGGTGCACTCAGAACCACTAGCCCAAAGTAGGTTTAATGTTTAGACTAGGTATCAGTGATTTCAGCTCTGCAGCATGTGACAAGTCTCCTAATGGAGTCAAAATTAGCTCTGTTATTACACAGTGGAGAGAGAAGAGGTCAGAGTGGGGTTTGGGGCCCACACTACGAGTTACAAATACCTGTCCCAGCCTCTCTCAATTCACTGGGCTTTGGAACCCATGTCCCTTGCCTTAGTTGAGGGTGAGTCCCTCAGTCATAAAATGCCAAGTACAGTTCTACTGTCCTTGATTCATATAACCAGGATAACAACACTTTATTACTCCTGCCCCAAAAACAAAGAGACTGGGGATCCCACAGCAGCCGAAGTGATCATTTTGGCAAGCAGTCCCATCATGCTAAGCAGGGTGGGTGTGCCCATGCAAACGAGATCAGCCCCTGAAGTCCTTTTCCACAGCTCACCACCAGATGTCAGGGTAGAGCTCATTCTGACTCTGCTTACATTAAAAAGAGCGCTACAACTGGAATTTCAAGATTCTGCATTTCTGATGTCAATAATGGACAGTAAATTTGAAGTTTGTATAGAACAAAAGAACTTTGGGTCTGAAATGAGCAATGCTTTCTCATAATGGGAGGTAGTGAAGAGGTATCCTTCTATAGTTCACTGAAATTATACATGATGCATTACATTCAGCAATCTAAAATTAAATGTAGCATTTAAATTTGAAATATTAAAAATTGATATTAATATTACAACTAAATTAATATTTTGGTGCCTGAAATCTGATTTCTTAATTCTGAACATTAATGCATTTTTCTATAGTGTTTATTCATTTATTATTATTATTATTATTATTATTAGGGGTTCCGAAAGAAACAATTTTTTAAAAATCTAGTAAAGCACCTCAAAATAGAGGAAAACAAAGAGTGCTTGTGCCATCTAAAAGCTGACAGAATTTTACTAGCGTATTTCTCAAAAATGTGGTGATCTCAAGACTGCTAACACAATTTAACATTAAATATTTTGTTCTTAAATTTTCCAGAAAGGCCCTTTTCATTATTGTAGTCTCTTTTGAAAACACTACAGTAAGCTTTCCCATAAAATCAAATCAAGCCATAGTATAAATTTATCACACTGCTTATTATGTACTGAAAATTTTTCATGTGAAACTTTCAGTAAGGCATAAGTAAGGCAAAACAAGGCATAGTGAACAGAATAAGCAACTGATATCTGCTGCTGAAGAGGAAGTGTTCAAACCAGACTTTTGTAAGAAACTGGAAGGGACAAAAAGACCACAATCCTGCCTTGCCCAAAAAGCATACTGTTGCCAAAACACACACATGTGTTTTATGTATGTGTATCAAGCAGCAAAAGACACTGTAGTTAAGCAACTTTCCCTTACCATTAGATGTCACTACAGTCAAAGAGAAGCTATGCAAGAAGCTTCAGCAAACCTCAGGATCAATAAATTAGTTACAAACAAAACTAAAACCTAATGAAATGCAGAACTGTAATACCAAAGTAGATATATGCACATATGTGGAAAAAGATGACTCTACCTTACAACAAGATAGTATAAAGAACAACTACAATTAAGGGAAAAAATAATGATCAATGTAAACTTCCTTTTTATGGTAACCATAAGCCTTTGTTTCTATAACAAATAGTAAAATGGCATTATTAGCTCCAGATCTGTCATGAGTGTATGATAACATTACCTGCAATTGTGAAGAAGATAGATTTTGCATGATCTTTTTGTCGTTCCTGTGGGCCTTACTTAAGGCTTTTTCATAAGAGCAGTGTTAATTCTGGACTGTAGGACTGCACTCATCATCTAATGCAAATGTATGGCTATAAAAGCACCATACAAAGAGGTAGGGAAATACCAATAACTGAAATATATACATCACTTGAGCAAAATGTCCATTTGGCCAGCCTATACATTTTTAACTTAAAAAAATAAAGTATAAATGGCTGAGAAATATTCCAGATATTCTTACCCTCAATTAGTATTTCAATAAATTATCTACTAGATCCTGCACAACCGTTTCCGAGCAAATGGCAGGGGAGTAGTTCCATCCTTACTACCACACAGACTGGACAGAACCTAACATTTTTGGATTGAAGAAGCTAAACCCAGCTCTGCCACTCGCTTACTGTTAGACCTTGGACAAGATCTCTCCTTTCCTCATTTTACCCACTGGTAAAATAACCAAATATGTATAATATTGATCTATCAGAGACCAGTATTGCAATGGTTAATTAATGTTGTATAAAGCACTAGAAGAGTCTCAGATGAAAATCATTAAAAAAAGTGATACAAGTGAATTGTAAGAGTAGCAGCAAGGAAAGCTGAGCAAAGGGTTAAATAAATCACTTCTATATTTTTTAAAGTTTGAAATACAAGAAAATTAAATTGAAATGAGACCATTCTCCTCACAATTGTTCCTGAAAATGTTGAAGAAAAAAATTAATATTCCGTCACCTCTGTAGAATTAGATAAAGGCAGACAGTAACTCTGTAAATGTTCTAATACCAATAACTGATATCTTGGTAATCCTGAAGGATGATCTCAGACGATATTATTGAAATTAAACATTCTCTTCAAAACTTGAGAGAGTAGATTCGCAAGACTTGGATGATATGAATCAAGAAGCTAACATAAAAAATGGATGAAAGAAACATTCAAAAAATATAAATGGTAACAAAAAACACTGGGTAAGCAGGCTGGAGTACACAGACCATATTCCTGGTTTTAGCAGAGAAAGGGTTAATGTCCTACCTGGGAAGAGCCACAAGTGTTTAAACTTTTGACATAAACAGTCAGAAGGGAGTGAGACCAGCAGGAAGAAAGGGAAGATCTTCCTTTACTCTATCTAAAGAGGTCAGTTGAAAAAAAAAAAAAGTGGGAGGAGTGGAGAGAGGAAGACGATATGTACTAGGGAAAGATCCTTCTTCCTCCCAGCTGTTCCCAGCCCCTGCTCAGTGTCTTTGTAAACAGTGCAAGCAGTTGTGGCCCTAAGCTAACGGCCTTTACCCAGGTTAGCCCTTTACCTGTCACAACCCATAGATAGGATCTGCATGCCCTTTCACAGACAAACAGAAAAAAATAGGTCCAGAAGAAATATTAAAACATTGAACTTTCCAGTGGAAGTAAAATTAGAGAATCCTCAGATTTAATAAAAAAAGCACTGCTCAAAGTGCTGGACCTTCTCCCAAATTTAGTAGGATTTGAAAGGGCATAAGTCGCTGGCACCTACACTGACATCACAGCTAATTGCAAGGATATTTATTGTGCGTTTGTCAGCCATCAGAATTAAAAGTGGCAAGCAAATTTGATTACAGGGTCAGCTTGTAACATTGAGCAACAGCATTTCCAGATAATTTTTCTATGACCCCAATGTGATAGAACGTACCTGTGTCCACACCCTATTGTAATAATCTTTGTATAAAGCATGCGTTGCAAGATAAGATCTGAAAACTCATAATTTGCTGGTCAATACTGTTCTGATAAAATATGTGTGGCAACATTGTACATGAAGTTATGGGATTCCACTGAATGGTGATCTTAACACATGTTCCAAACGGAAGATGGCAAACAGGTCTGTCTCAAACAAAGGAATGTGTGCTCTGCCTAATTTGCATTTAAGCAGTAAACAGAGTCAACAAGAAGGGAAACAGAAGTTCCAATAGGTGAGGAAGAGCAGCAGGGAAGATCTTGTCCTTTAGACTGTCTCCTGAATCTCAGCTAAAAATGTTTTTCAAGAGTGGGAGTGACACTATAAAAATAGGGACAAACACCCCAAGGAACCCCTCCCCCCTCTCTCTCTCTCTGTCCATCAATTCACTGCATGAGAAGGGAAATAGGAAGAAGTCATTAAACAGAAGAAGGGGTCCTGGCCATAGGGTGACCAGATGTCCCGATTTTATAGGGACAGTCCCGATTTTGGGGTCTCTTCCTTATATAGGCTCCTATTACCCCCCACCCCCATCCCGATTTTTCACATTTGCTGTCTGGTCACCCTACCTGGCCAGTAAGACAGTGGAGAGCATGTGGTGAGAAAAACTGCTTTGAATTTAACATAGTTTGTTAAGTTAGGCATTATCTGTGTTTTATCTTTATTTTTCTTGTAACCATTTCTGACTTTTATGCCTCATCACTTAATCTCTCTCTTTTTAGTTAATAAATTTGTTTTATTGTTTTATCTAATTGAGTGTGTTTAAATTCAGGTGTTTGGGAAACTCCTTTTGGGATAGCAAAATGTGTGCATATTATTTCCACTAATGAAATAAGGACCTATATACATTTGTATTATCTAGGAGAGGGCTGGGTAATACAGGACACACATTTCCGAGGGGAGGGGTAATCTGGAGCCTGGAGTGTGTTGTGGTCACCCTGCGGTATAATTCAGGCTGGTGAGAGCCTAGGTGTGACTGGCAGGCTGCAGTACACACATACAGAGATATAGCTGAGAGTGATTTGCATGCTGAAGGCTGTTTGTGAACAATCCAGACTGGAAGCTAGAGCAGCAAAGCACTGTAAAGGGCACCCCAGGGTGGAGGGCAGGGTGACACAGCTACTCATTAGTTTGAATTGTACCCTGGGTATGTCACAGCCAGGTCTTGACAATCCTTGCAAATGTTGTGCAGTGAGGCTCAACTATGTTAGGATCACATGCTTTATACAAAGTTTCCTTGAACAGCACACCATTTTGAAGCTTTACGGGCCAAATAAGCTGAATTCCATTACTAGGGTGAATATTAAAAATATGGGTCAATTTAAAAGTAGTCAACATGAATTTTATAAAATGTAACAGTGAACTTTGCTAGCATACACACCAAGCTTTTAATTTTCTTTTCTCTCCCATTATTGCACTATGATCAGTTGTTGACAAATTAAAAGACAACACAAAGGACTGCAAACATTTTAAGGAAAAATGTCATGAGTTCCATGCTTACTTTAAAAAATATTCTACCCTTTCATATAATGTTAAAAGTCATTTTCTCCGAACTTAACCCCCAACTAGACTCCTATGAAAAGTTTCCACAGGGTACAAAATCTTGTTAAGTATAATTGTTTGATTGTTAAGGTAAATTTTTTTTAAAAAATCAATAGTATGAAAGTAATGAACTTACTGTTCTAAAATTGTTGATTAAAAGAAAAGTTTAGAATACGTGGTTTTTTTTCTCTAACTTGGAAAGTTTTTTGTGTGCTAAATCCAACTTATAGTAGTGAAGAATAACATTTCTCTCATTTAAGAAAACTCACAGGATTCTATTTTTATGTTTAAGCTGTTATTAACATTAGGGTGTCTTATATGTCTTCACTACCGGCCGGATCGGCGGGCAGTGAGCGATCCCGCGGGGATCGGTTTATCGCGTCTAGTCTAGACACGATAAATCAATCCCTGAGCGCTTTCCCGTCGACTCCTGTACTCCAGCTCGGCGAAAGGCACAGGCAGAGTTGACGGGGGAGCGGCAGCAGTCGACTCACCATAGTGAAGACACTGCGGTAAGTCGATCCAAGTACATCGACTTCAGCTACGTTATTCACGTAGCTGAAGTTGCTTAACTTAGATCGATCCCCCTCCCCCCCCGTGTGGACGTGATATATCTTGACTTTAGCAAAGCTCTTGATACAGTCTCCCACAGTATTCTTGCCAGAAAGTTAAAAAAAGTATAGATTGGATGAATGGACTATAAGGTGGATTGAAAGCTGGCTAGATCATCGGGCTCAACAGGTAGTGATCAATGGCTCGATGTCTAGTTGGCATCCAATATCAAGTGGAGTGCCCCAGGGGCCTGTCCTGGGGCCCATTTTGTTCAACATCTTCATTAATGATCTGGATGACTGGATGGATTGCACCCTCAGCAAGTTCGCGGATGACACTAAGCTGGGGGGAGAGGTAGATATGCTGGAGGGTAGGGATAGGGTCCAGGGTGACCCAGTCAAATTGAAGGATTGGGCTAAAAGAAATCTGATGAGGTTCAACAAGGACAAGCGCATAGTCCTGTACTTAGGACGGAAGAATCCCATGCACTGCTACAGGCTGGGGACTGACTCGCTAAGTGGCAGTTTTACAGAAAAGGACCTGGGAATTACAGTGGACGAGAAGCTAGCTATGAGTCAACAGTGTGCCCTTGTTGCTAAACAGGCTAACAGCATATTGGGCTGCATTAGTAGGAGCATTGCCAGCATATCGAGGGAAGTGATTATTCCCCTCTATTCGGCACTGGTAAGGCCACATCTGGAGTACTGCGTCCAGTTTTGGGCCCCCCACTACAGAAAGGATGTGGACAAATTGGAGAGAGTCCAGCGGAGGGCAAAGAAAATGATTAGGAGGCTGGGGCACATGATTTAGGAGGAGAGGCTGAGGGAACTGGGATTATTTAGTCTGCAGAAGAGGAGACTGAGGGGGGATTTGATAGCAGCCTTCAACTACCTGAAGGGGGTTTCCAAAGAGGATGGAGCTAGGCTGTTCTCAGTGGTGGCAGATGACAGAACAAGGAACAACTTGATGGTCTCAAGTTGCAGTGGGGAGGTCTAGGTTGGATATTAGGAAAAACTATTTCACTAGGAGGGTAGTGAAGCCCTGGAATGGGTTACCTAGGGAGGTGGTGGAATCTCCATCCTTAGAGGTTTTTAAGGCCCGGCTTGACAAAGCCCTGGCTGGGATGATTCAGTTGGGGTTGATCCTGCTTTGAGCAGGGGGTTGGACTAGATGACTTTCTGAGGTCTCTTCCAACCCTAGTCTTCTATGATTCTATGTTTGTTGGTCAGTAAAACAGGAGCAGATCCATGTTGCTTGAGAAGTCTTCCTGAATATCCATGGTCTTTTCAGCAAAGTAGGATGATAGTTCTTTGCAGTTATCAACTTGGATAGGAATTTAGGATGGGATTTAGCAGGCTTAAGGGACGCTGATAAGAAAATTCTGCAGAGACAGGGTGCCAGAAGAAGGAACAGCAAAATGTTCGTATCTGGGGCAGGATCTGCTTCAGTCCACAGGCTGCCATCCTTTTATCTTTTCTTAGAAGGAGCCACCATGTTGAAAAATAATATTGAGAGCAGAAGCAAGAATTGCCTCTGGTGAGTGGGCTGCTGCAGGGGATGCCAAAATCCTGCCAAGCACATTGGCCAGACTATCTGACTGAGCAGAGGGAATAAGCAGTAGCACATTAGTTCCAGACTAAGGGGAGCTCAAGCAGAAAGCAAACCATTTGCACAATACACAGCAGAATAATTAAATTTGTACGGTATTTTAAGTCCATATATTCCAAGTATTACTACAATGCTTCCTAGTGGGACAGGTTAATGTATTTGTTGCATAAAAGGTCAGATTTTATAGAAAATATAGAAGTTTAAACTGTTAGATCAACTGGAAGGTTAGGCAACAGTAAGAGGAAGCTAAAACTGCAGTGTTGTTGATAGCCTATTAGTTTATTTGTTTATGCTTTGGTGGATTAAAAACTTTTTGAAGATATCATCAGACATTTTGTTTTAAGTACAAGGTATGCATTCTTCTAGGTCAAGATTTCCGTATCAGTCATCTGTAAGACTGTCATGGGCTCTTTATGGGCTCTTATATTTATTTACAACAATAAGCTTCAAAACAATGGGTCCAATTTACAAACCAAATAAACCAACTGCATCAAGATAGACATTCTTCTCTCTGCAGGGCATCCTAAATTCTTTGTTTTTCTTTTCCACCTGCTTTAAATGTATCATTATTACTTTGTAGCTATCTCAAATAATGTGATTGGTGCTTTGTACTACTAACAAAACAAACACAGTAAAAAGCAATCACCTTGCTCCCTTTACTGTCTCCAGGCAGCATAAAGCAAAAGTAAAGAATACGATCACCAAAAACATTAGAGAAGACAGAAGAAAAAAAAACAAAGGAGCTGAAATGTGCAGTTTCCTATTCATCTCAAGGGGAGAAGACCACAGTGCAGGCCAAGATTAAGGCTGCAGTGCCAGGTAGGGTTGCCAACTTTCTAATCCCACAAAACCGAACACCCTAGCCCTGCTCCTTCCCTGGGACCACGCCCCCTTCCCCACACCTTCCCCGAGGCCCTGCCTCCCTCGGTGGCTTGCTCTCCCCCACCCTCACTCACTTTCACTGCGCTGGGGCAGGAGTTAGGGGTGCGGGAGGGGGCTCCAGTCTGGGGGGTGGGTCAGAGGGGTTCAGGGTGTGGAAGGGGGCTCTGGGATGGGGCAGGGGGTGAGGGTTCCATCTGGGCGTGCAGGGTTTTGAGTGGCACCAGGGATGAGGGGTTGGGGTGCAGGAGGGGGCTCCAGTTTTGGGGGGCTGCGGATTGAGGCAGAGCGTTGGGGTGAAGGGAGATGAGGGCTCCATCTGGGAGTGGGGGCTCTGGGGTGGGGCCAGGGATGAGGGGTTTGGGGTGCAGGAGGGGACTCCAGGCTGGGGGGTGGGGCAGAGGGGTTCAGGGTGTGGGAGGGGGCAGAGAGCAGAGCCTTGTGTGGCCCCCCGCCTAGAAGCCCGACCTGATGGCCGCTTCCGGGGTGCAGCACGGAGCCAGGACAGGTAGGGACTAGCCTGCCTGAGCTCTGTAGCACTTCCGACCGGACTTTTAACAGCCCAGTCGGCAGTGCTGACCGGAGCTTCCAGGGTCCATTTTCGACCCAGTATTCCGGTCGAAAACCGGACACCTGGTCACCCTAGTGCCAGGACAGAGGATGCTGCTCTGCGTGATTGGTGCCACCTCATTTGCCAGGGCTTTTTTTTTTTTTTTTTAAATCAAAAATGATGGAGCAGTCACTAAATTTACCATGGCTGCTCCATGATTTTTTATTAAAAAAAAAAAAAAAAAGCCATGACAAATCCGCAGCCCTAATTACAAACCTTTTGAGTTAACCCCTTCAATGGCTCTCCCACTTCACTTGTTCACTGAATTAATATCTCCAACAAAATAGAGACTGCTCTGTTCCAAGACTATACAAGTCTTGAACAGACTGACATAAATGGAACCTGACTAACCTTCCCCAGAAATCAGAGGCGACCCTCCAGAAATGGCTCACCCCAATATCAGAGTTCAGACTGAAAGCTTGTTGTGTACAGGGCTGCTCAATAGGCTGTTCCGTCTGCACCAATTATCCAGCCGTGTACTTCTGGGAGTGGGGGCTCTGGGGTGGGGCCAGGGATGAGGGGTTTGGGGTGCAGGAGGGGACTCCAGAAGTGCAAAACCAGAGTGTAAACACTGTAGAGCTCCATGAAGACAATCCTACTGCTCCTACTAAAAATGGAATTGGAGAGATCCCAGTTCTGCAGTTTACAAGATAACAATGTCTCCATATTTAACTTTCCTGTTTGTACAGCAAGCCATTGCCACACTACATGAGAGAGAAAAGGAGTCTGACACCGTGGAAAAACATTCCACTTCAAATGAACTTTTTAGCCATTTTGTTCAGGAGACCAGAACCACAATTCCTCTTCAAAATGTCATGATGGCTTAACATCCGCAACTCCATGAACTGTCTCACTCACTTACTGTGTTGTCTAGAGTTACCTGAGTGACTGGTGAATGCATAAGGTCAAGAGGGCCAAATGTTTACAGCATTATAACAGAAACCAGAGGCTTGCAAGAAGGCTGGAGCAGCTTTACTGCACTGCATTTTCTGTGTGGAGTGCAGTGAGAAGTGCAGGCTCACAAGCAAGCCAAAACTCCTTTGCTGAGATTTCCTGACTGAAAAATATGTGAAATAAATTCATAGAACATATAAAATGTCGAGTGAAAAAAGGTCCAACTTAGAACTCAAAACCGGTCATCATTCCAGCCAGCAAGAAGGAGCTACTTCTCCTGTGGCAGACAGGAAACAACTGATCAGTAACAGTCAGTAAGCTGTTGAGAGCAATGGCATCAACATTTTATTTTGTATTCCTTTTTCTATCTGCTGCAAGAGAAGCTCAAACCAATTTGTCCAGGCTAGCATAATGGGACATTGAAGAAACTTTCTCTTCTAATGTTCACACTTTCTCCTTCACTGGCATTAAAAGGTAACATTGCAGCCTTAACTTTACACACTGGACAATAGGCATACAACTCTGACCAACATAAAAGCTTTTTCAGTAGTTGAGTAGTTAGCCAAACTGCTGAAAACTAATGCAATACCAGTTTTGCCCTACAAAAAACTAAGGAGTATATATGTGTCAGTCAGCTAGTCTCTATTGGCTTTAATCCTGGGATTGTGAATTTGCTCCGACACTATTTCTAGCTGAAATTCTATACACTCTAAAATCGGTTTAATCAAATTGCATTTCACATGTGCTAATTCAATTGATATCATAAGGATAATTATCACACTTACATTCTGAAGCAGTTCTAACCTGCATTTCCAATCCATATGATCAAGAGTCTGGCTTTCATCAATTACTATTAGTTTGTTTGTTGTCTTGCCCAGTATGAAAGAAACCAAAAATAATTCTATGGCTGCAAAATGTTTTTTGACTATACAGTTCAAAAACCAAAGTTAACTGGCATCTACAGTCAGTCACATTGTAGGAGTTACATATACGTCAAAAGAATCAAGACTTGATGGAGAGAACTTATATACATCACTGTCCTATATTGAAAAATTGACAACGATATGCACTTTAAAGATATAAATTCTGAGTATTACATACCAGAATAAGCTAACTTGAAAATAAATTAATAAAAAGGTATAAAAACTGGGTATCCCAGAAAGTATGGATATTAAGACATTAATGGATGTTTATACTAATTGGTCGTTATTGGGCTGTTTTTGCCTGATGATTTTATTTCTCCAGTAGTAGCTAAGAGTGTCCACAAAGAATAAAAATTCTAAAACCTTTCTCCAGACACTTCTAATATTGTTTGAGAGCAGCCTTCTCTATATAGAATATAAATTTTGAAATAAACAAGATTAGGAGTTTTGTGTTCCGAGACTGGTGTAGTCCCATTGATACCCTTACCATTCTAAAACAAAGGAAAAATTGTGCTCAGGATAAATGAAGTCTTAAAACAGATTAAAACATCTGCTCAAGTTCTACCTGGTCTGAGGTATTTTTAAAAAAGTCTATTTAAAGTTCCAAAGAATTAGCCTTAAACAGGGAGTAAAATGCAGAATTCTCAGATAATTCAAAATTCAACAACAGATGGCACAAAATATTAGTGATTCAGTTATTTGATGTTGGCATTTGGTCAGTTCTTCGCTTATTATGGACTTTTAATTCTGATTTAATTAATTAATTTTCTTAGTAAAATTATAGGGTCCTATTGGTGCAGGAATTAGAAAATGCATGGATAGATAGGGTTTTATATCATGTCATACTCACCATTTATCTATGTAAGATTTTGAGAAGAAACTCCTGGCTGAGAGTGTTTGCCATATTCCTTTAGGCCCCAATCTTAATCCCACTGATTTCAACAGATATAGGATGAGCCTTTATTAAGCAAGTACTTAATGGTGGTATGCTAGGGAGTTGAAAATGTTAACAGGTTAAGACCTCAAAAGACATATGGGATCTGATTAGGATACTTGCCAGCAGATTGGGATAAATCACAATAAATCTACTGGGGGGGGGGGCACCCTGAGAATTAGCTCTTTTTGGTGTAATATTAATAGCATTTTATGTTCAATCTGTATAAATAATATCCAAGGCTACCCTAAAAGCTAGAAAGTCAACTGGAAAACAGCAATTAGAACTATGACAAGAGTTCTTTATTTCCTCCCCCTTCTCCCCCCATCCAAACAGGTCTTCTCAAAAGGTGCTGTTCTGTAAAAGAATGCAAGAGGATAGTCAATTCTTGTAAGCTCTTATCAAATGACACTGACAATGCATATACTTAATAATGAATTACTATTTAGAATAATTCCTCAAACACCTTCAATCTAAAATCCAATTTGTAATCTGATGCTTTAAATTTATTTAAAAATACACAAGCAAAAAACCAGTACATGAATTTAAGTATGTATAAAGTGAAGAGAAATGAAAAATTCAGTTATGTTTTGGGCAAACTTGACAATGTCTCTTAAAAGGAGAGTTCCAATGATTTTTAATGGGTATGAGATTTCAAATCACTAATACAATACCCGTGTAGACTTAAAAATTGCCAGAAAATACATCTGAACGATTAGCTGAAAAAATTGCCAAATCTTAATATAAAACCTTCAGGGTTCTTTATTTCCCCTGCTACAGCTGATGACATTACTAACACCAAGCAGTGTAAAGAACACAGCTGTGCTCTGCTTTAGATGTTATTTATGTCATCAACTCTGTCAGGGGACACACAGCACCCTGAAGGCCTAAAAATAACTCTTGGAAAGTCTTTCAATTAATCTATCAAGGTACGTATTGGCAATTTAAGTCTACACATGTATTCTGTGTGAGACAGAAAATCAACCTTTTTAGAATTAATGCTTTTTAAAGAAACGTTTCTGTTCATGTTTCTATTTGATTTCTAATTCTGCAACAGAGAACCATCACTGATAAGTTATGTAAACTAATCGAGAAATATATCGGTCAGATTCATGGTAATATAAACTAGTTTTCCTTCATTTCTTCTCCCAAACTGTTGTGTAAAATAACTCTGCCACTTTTTGCCCCAGTCAGCACTTTAGAGGCTGTTATTTCTGTGACGATACAAATGATGCCCATATTATAGTGGAGCAATTGCTATTGTTTTTAAAGCTGCATAATCATTCCCATGAAAACAGGGTTAGAATTTATTCATAACTTTTTGAAATTGACCAGTGATGTTTTAAATTATTTTATTAGGTTCCCAATTTAAGACAATTACAGTCACCTGATTTTCAGAACGCACCGAGTACCCATCCTCTAAAAATCTGACCTTGGTGTCTCAAGTTGGGCATATCACGGATCACTTTTGAAAATTTAGGTAATTGATGTCTGCCACAAAATGAATATTTTGGAAAGTTTGAGCAACAAGGAAAGGGAGAAATATGCACTTTTCTCATTGTAAGTGTTTTTGCAACCTCTTTTTGATTTAATTTAATTTAAATAACATGTTCAAAAAAAATCACACTTTGTTCATAAACAGTTTACTTTAAATGAGGATTTCTCACTAAGTTTGCAAAGCACGTAGCTGAAGAGAACCAGACTATATCTATATGCATAGATTATTTAACTGTACACTGAAAACAGAGAACATGGACAATGACTGAAGGAGCCATTGTAAAAGTCACTGCAAACCTGACAAGGTATCCAGGGGCTTTCCACTGATGTGCTAGCAAATAGTTCCAGATTATGCAATTTATTTTTTCATTTTTATAGACTTTAACTCTGGCCCTCTGGACATATGCATTATGATATAGTCTTTAATTGCATGAGCATGTATTTTTCAAATACACAATCTAAATAATATTTTTTCTTACAACCTGAGATACATTGAGAATATCTTTTTTATCATCATCAAGCTGCTGGATGGCATATGGCTCTTGCCTATGGGGCCACAGTTCCTGAATTCAAGTCCCTGAGGTGCCATGCCTGGGGGACTGAAAATTATTTTTTCTTTGACAGGGCTACTAGCCTAGTGGATGGGGGAAAGCAGTAGATGTGATATATCTTGATTTTAGTAAGGCTTTTGACAATCCCGCATGATATTCTCATAAGCAAACAAGGAAAATATGGTCTAGATCAGATGAAATTACTAAAATGTGGATGCACAAATGGTTGAAAGACCATACTCAAACAGTAGTTATCAATGGTTCACTGTCAAACTGCGTCTGGTACTATTCAATTCTTTCATTAATGACTTGGATAATGGAGTGGAGAGTATGCTTATCAAATTTGAGGATGACCCCAAGCTGGGAGAGGTTGCAAATACTTTGGGGGATTACAATTCAAAATGACCTTGACAAATTACAGAATTTCTCTGACATCAACAAGATGATATTCAATAAAGGCAAGTGTGAAGTACTACATATAGAAAGGAAAAAACAAATGCACATCTACAAAATGGAGAATAACTGGCTAGGCTGGTAATACTGCTGAAGAGGAAATGAGGATTATAGTGGATCAAAATTGAATATGAGTCAATGATTGATGCAGTTGCAAAAAAAGGCTAATATCATTCAAAGGTGTATTAAAAGGAGTGTCATCTGTAAGACATGGGACATAACTGTCCCACTCTAGTTGGCACTGGTGTGGCCCCAGGTGGAATACTGTGTCCAATTCTGGGCACCACATCTTAGAAAATATATGAACAAATTGGAAAGAGTCCAGAGTAGAAAAACAAAAACTATTAAAGGTTTAGAAAACCTGACCTATGAGGAAAGGTTTAAAAAAATGGGCATGTTTAATCTTGAAAAAAGAAGATTTAGTGGGAACTTGATAACAGTCTAATATGCTAAAGACTGTTATAAAGAAGATAGTGATCAATTGTTCTCCATGTCCACTGAAAGTAGGACAAGAAGTAATGGGCTTAATCTGCAGCAAGGGAGATTTAGGTTAGATAGAAAGTTTTTTCTAACTATAAGGGTAGATAAGCTCTAGAACAGACTTCCAAGGAAGGTTGTGGAATCCCTATCATTGGAGGTTTTTAAGAACAGGTTAAACAAACACCTGTCAGAGATGGTCTAGGTTTATTTGGTCCTGCCTCAGTGGAGCGGGCTGGACTTGATGACCTCTCAAGCCTTTGTAACCCTACACTGCTTTGATTTTTATTATTAGTTTTGGAAACACTATTTTTCATTCTCCTAATGATCCTGTACCTTTAGTGACTTAGACTTTTTATAATAAGTTCTTTTCTCTTCAATGTATTTAAATAATTTAGTGTGCAGCATATACTATACCCTTTCATATTCAATCAGTCTTGCTTAGGCGTATTTCAAGCAAGGAAGCAGTTAACAATGAAGGTAACGCAACTGCAAACCCACATGTATACATACAGCATCAAATTATCATCAGTATTCTTCTATATTGTTATATAAAATCGGGAGTATGATGGATTACTTACAATTTACTATGCATTTTTCATATAAATTACTTTGATGGATTCTGTCTGGCCTACACAGAGTACAGCACAGTACAACATAGGCAAATCCATGCACAAGATTGTAGAAAAATGCTATATGCAGCGTTGTTGTAGTCATCTTAGTCCCAGGATATGAGAGAGACAAGGTAGATAAGGTAATATTTTTAATTGGACCAATTTCTGATGGTGAGAGAGATAAGCTTTCGAGATTAAGAAAAATGCTGTGGCACTGTTATCTGAGAAACAATATTAGGTCCTTGTAATTAAATACCGCATCATAATACATATACAGAAGAGTAATAATCATGAAGATAAAACTACCAGAATTAAACGTGTTTAGCTTCTCTTTAACAAAATCTTATAAAAAATACACACCTTTGCAAACAAAATAGCTAGCAAGTTTGACAATTTTGAAGTAAAGAACAAAAGAATAAGAATAGGGTAGATAGTAGATGTGCTAACAAATGGATGCATATAAACCTTATATGCAATTCTGAATTATGTAAGCTAGGACATACTTTTCACTGCATATCCTAATGACTAAAATAGCTGTGGCATGAATTAATAATAGGAGTCTATAAAGGTTGAATTGATACTGACATCTGGCTATTACTACTATAAATGACAGATTAATGGACAAAGGCATGAGATCCCCAAAGTCTTTTTAGATATTTAATTACAAAGGAAGTAACTCCAATTACCAATAATCATATTAATTAGCACAGTTAAAAATCCCATTGAGCAGTAAATGATTTCACAGGAAATTTTGGCTATAACAATGACAAGTTAAGTAATAACTTACACTGCTGCTAGCACAGAATAAGTGATTTAATGATCTACATAGAAAGTTTTATTGTACCGAGATCAATATCTGACCCCTATTATAGACTAAAAGCCATGCCTAAAACCAATTATAAGAACCATTGTTGGGAGTCTCCATTACCAAGATACTTCCTCCTAAATTGTCACTCAATAACAATTAAATAGATAATGTAAAAAAGTTTATTATTTCCGCCTCCCAAGAGCATTACGACTGTTGATATTTAATGTTGTTTAAATCAACAGCAAATCTTTAGTGCTTGACTTTTTGGGTGATGGAGAAGAAGACAAGACTTTCTCTGTTAGAATCTCTTTCCACATGGAACTTTGCCTTAAAAATAATTCAATGAGCATGAGTATTAACTAACAATATGCTATTTCCTTTACAATAAATGTGATAATTCAACAAAGAATGCCATGAAGATATATAACTTCTTTCCAAGCCAGGTACTTACAAAAGAGCAAGCACCTCCCCATTTCAAAACATAAACTCCATCTAATTCCATTTATACATTGCAATACTAATCAACTAGAAGACTAAGTGATAAAAGATAATGGTTTTAACCTAGTGGTCTAATCCCTCCCCCTCATTTCTCTCAAATAGCAACACTAACAGGAGTAATAATCTAGCACGTCCATAAAACCCATCTTCCTCCAAAACAGGAACAGGGGAACAAACCAATCCTATCCCAACTGCAGAACTACAGAGGCAATTCGGTGGGTCCACGGAGTGGGTAATCTGTGTCACAAAAATCTGATTTCCATGTAAGAAATTACTCTAACCATACATTCACCAACAAGATTGGAAGAGATCTGTACAATGGCACCACTTCAATCATCAACAAACAAAACAGTGAAAGAAAGGGGGGAAATTGTTACTCACCTTCTCATAACCGTTATTCTTTGAAATGTATTGTGTATGTCCATTATGCTGTAGGTGTATGTGTGCCATGTAAGCCAGTGCCAGAGGGTTTTCCCTAGTGGTAGCCACAGAGGTGCCCCCTGCCAAGCTCCTTCTGCTCACTAATGAGGGTAGAAAGGGCAGAGTCACCCCACCTCTTCTTCAATTCTTTTGCACCAGAACCAATAGTAGACTCCAATGCATCAGGGAAAAAGGGTGAGTCATGTAATGTACATATGCAATACATCTCAAAGAGTAGTTACAAGAAGGTAAGTAACCATTTTTCTTCTTCAAGTGCTTGCATATGTCCAATACATTGTAGATGACACCCAAACTGTTACTCCAGAAGCACAGAGTCTTATCGGAAGAGTGACTGTATGGCTGCCTTCCCTATATCCTCTCTCGATGCAGTGGACAGTATGTAATATCTAGTGAATGTATGAATCAAAGACTGCTCTACAGATGGCCATAACTGGGACACGTGCCACAAATGCTGCTGATGTTGAATGCGAGTTTGTCAGGAGCTGTTCTCCTTTGTCAGCATAACACATTGCAATGCAGATGGTGTTCAATTTTAAGACCCTCTGCATTGTGATCGGAATGCTTCTCATATGTTCTGCATAAGAAACAAAGAGCCCGAAAGCCACCCAAAAAGGCTTTGTCTTATCCAGATAAAAAGCTAATGCTCGATGAATGTCTAAGGTGTGGAGCCTCTGCTTGTGCACATGCAGTTTTGGGAAGAAAAATGGTAAGTAGATAGACTGATTCAAGTGGAAATCAGAAACCACCTTTGAGAGGAATTTGGGTTGTGGTCTCAGCTGAACCTCGTCCTTGTAGAAAACTGTGTATGGTGGATCAGTATCCAATCCATTCAGTTCTCTCACCCTCCTGGAGCAGGTGATGCCCACTAAGAAGACTACAAAATTACTAAAGATAGCTAAGACCCAGGCAGACTGCAAAGAGCTACAAAAGGATCTCTCAAAAGTGGGTGACTGGGCAACAAAATGGCAGATGAAATTTAATGTTGATAAATGCAAAGTAATGCACATTGGAAAGCATAATCCCAACTATACATATAAAATGATGGGGTCTAAATTAGCTGTTACCACTCAAGAAAGATCTTGGAGTCACTGTGGATAGTTCTCTGAAAACACCTACTCAATGTGCAGTGGCAGTCAAAAAAGCGAAAAGAATGCTGGGAATAATTAAGAAAGGGATAGATAATAGGACAGAAAATATCATGTTGTCTCTATATAAATCCATGGTAGGCCACATCTTGAATAGTGTGTTCAGATGTGGTCGCCCCATCTCAAAAAAGTTGTATTGGAACTGGAAAAGGTTCAGAAAAGGGCAACAAAAATGATTAGGGGTATGGAACGGCTTCCGTATGAGGAGAGATTAATAAGACTGGAACTTTTCAGCTTGGAAAAGAGATGGCTAAGGGGAGATATGATTGAGATCTATAAAATCATGACTGGTGTAGAGAAAGTAGATAAGGAAATGTTGTTTACTACTTCTCATAACACAAGAACTAGGGATCACCAAATGAAATTAATAGGCAGCAGGTTTAAAACAAATAAAAGGAAGTATTTCTTCACACAACACACAGTCAACCTGTGGAACTCCTTGCCAGAGGAGGTTGTGAAGGCCAAGACTATAACAGGGTTAAAAAAAGAACTAGATAAATTTATGGAGGATAGGTCCATCAATGGCTATTAGCCACGATGGGCAGGAATGGTGTCCCTAGCCTCTGTTTGCCAGAAGCTGGGAATGAGCGACAGGGGATGGATCACTTAATGATTACCTGTTCTATTCATTCCATCTGGGGCACCTGGCACTGGCCACTGTCGGAAGACAGGATACTGGGCTAGTTGGACCCTTGGTCTGACCCAGTAGGGCCATTCTCATGTTCTTTTTCTGACAGGTATAGAAACGAGAACAATGCTAAAGGCTCAACAGGAGGGGCCATAAGAGCAGACAATGCCAGATTGGCAGGCAGAAATAATCTATCAAGACCTTTCTGAAACCTGGTCATAACTGGGTGAGTGAAGACAGTTTTATCGTTTATGTGAGGGTGAGACAGAGCCCAGTCTACCTGAAGACAGAGAGCAGTGGTCCAGGGAGGGGCCAGGCCCACTCTGCCCAGAGAGGAGTGGTGATTGGCCCCTAAAATGCAGAAGATAGTGATAGGAGTCATCCACATGAGCTATCACCACAAGCAGGGGTGGACCCACAATGTGAGGAGTGAGCCACCATGCAGTGACAGGGCCATGAGGGGATCCCATTTGGGGTGTATTTAGGCCCCTAGATTGCCTTTGTCTAGTCCTGATTACTAGTACTACTTATTCTCAAACAAACTACAGGAAGATGTAAATTATACATTAATTTAATTATCAGATTATGCCAAATTAGGAGTTACTGTAAACAGTGGAGGACAGTGGAATACTATAGAATTATCTATAGCATTTAAAGGATCAAGAAAATGCTAATTAGACAAAATTCAATTTTGATAAATGCACGTAGAGACTAGTAATACCAGGAAACAGGATATATTATCGGATAAAGAACTAATACAGTGAAAGATCTGGTATGATAGATTCAAGCTTGTAGTAAGATATTCTGACAGGGGTGTTGCCTGATTTTAGGAGACTATTATTATTAATTTGGATAGTATGGGTTATAGGCTCGCCAATTAATTCGATTAGAAAATAATACGGTTTTTGTTCCAGAATCAGACTACACAGAGGTTGCAAGGACCCTTGGGGGTCTGACAAGGACACTTACACTGAGACAAATGTAGCCTTAAAGACTTATGGAATAGTACTCAAATAGTAAACAAATGGTAAAATAATTAGAGTTATAAATGCAGTACTATTATTCTAAAGGTACATGTGATATTATATACTATAAAACTTTTGATTAATATACTTACACCCTTTCTTGATAACCTGCTGGTAGGAGACAAAGGACCAGCCTCACCTCTGGCATACCAAGAGGGTTTTAGTTCAGGTTCCTCAATTCCTGAATGGGAGGTGCAGAGCTTAGGAGAAGCTACAGAGCTAAGAACCATTGAAGTAAAAATTAGAGTTTTACTTAAATAACTGACAAACTTACAATTAAGAACTGACAGACTAATAGACTAATAAACAAAGAAGCCTTGAAACTTAGAAGCTTTAGAACTCAGAAGCTTAGCAAAACTGGAACTTAGAAGCCTCCTTGGCATGGTGGGTTACCCCTCTTATAGAGCTTGAGTACCTGAGCCTGCCTTCGATGTCCAAACTTAATTTTCTCACCCACAAAATGTTAGGGTACACTTACTCCATAGGCTGGTATGTTTGTACATATTGATGACATATACATACATATCAATAACATCAGCTTATTTTTACATCTGTTATTTTTGTCCTAACTGGTTCTTTCTGTTCTTTCCTTGTGGTGTACCTGTTAAGTTTACAGAGGGTATGAACTTAGGAAGCCCCCTATGCCAACCTGCTTCAATGCATCCTTTATTTATTTATGTTAAAGGTTGCAGCCACATATGGACCTTATGCTTTAGCTCATCACCACCTATTAGGTGAAAGGTCCTAAAGATATGTATGCTAACTTTGCTACGTGGGTAAACATATGTATGCTAACTTTGCTAACCTGACATATGTATGCTAACTTTGCCTTAGCTCAACATACAGGATGTGGCCTATAGGTCCCTTGTGTTACAGCCAAACTACTTTAATATAAAACTATTATAATAAAACAAACAAACAAACAATCAAACCCATAAGAAAATAAGAAACCTATAAGAAAAGATATATAGGTAAGCAAGCAGACTAACCCTATAGGCTACAGGGGGCGGGAACCACCACCTCCCACCCAAATAGCATAATTGAAAGATATACATAATTGAAAGAGACCTGTATAAGGCAAGAAAGATAATAATAATATCCCTCTATACAGTAATCTGATAAAACTCAATTTGGGGTTAAGCTGGGGATAATGGCATAAAACAGGGAACAACTATTGCCCTAATCCTACCATTGATCTATTCACAAAACTCCAAAGGACTTTACTGGGACTTTCATACACTGAACAATATTAGGGACAAGCTCAAAATAGAAGTGTGATGGGTTGAATCACAGAACCCCACCTTGGAGGCTGCCAACTGATGTGCCAAGACTACTTCTGCCCCTGGCTTTCCCTGCCAGCTCGGGACCCCAGCACCCTGTCTTGCTGAGCCAAACACGCCTGTCTGCTCCAACACAGACCCAGGGTCTGAATTACTTGCCCCAAAGCTGCAGACTTGACTGAAAGCAGCTAACAGAAGTGTGCTTATCTTTAACACTCAGATGCCCAACTCCCAATGGGGTCTAAAACCCAAATAAATCCGTTTTACCCTGTATAAAGCTTATGAGTATAAAGCTTATACAGGGTAAACTCATAAATTGTTCGCCCTCTATAACACTGATAGAGAGATATGCATCGCTGTTTGCTCCCCCCAGGTATTAACACATACTCTGAGTTAATTAATAAGTAAAAAGTGATTTTATTAAATACAGAAAGTAGGATTTAAGTGGTTCTAAGTAGTAACAGACAGAACAAAGTGAGTTACCAAGCAAAATAAAATAAAACACGCAAATCTAAGTCTAATACAGTAATACAATTGAGTACAGATAATATCTCACCCTGAAAGATGTTTCAATACATTTCTTTCACAGACTGGATGCCTTCCTACTCTGGGCACAATCCTTTCCCCGGTACAGCCCTTGTTCCAGCTCAGGTGGTAGCTAGGGGATTCTTCATGATGGCTCACCCCTTGTTCTGTTCCACCCATTTATATATCTTTTGCATAAGGCAGGAATCCTTTGTCCCTCTCTGAGTTCCCATCCCCTCCTTCTCAATGGAAAGACACCAGGTTAAAGATGGATTCCAGTTCAGGTGACATGATCACATGTCACTAAGACTTCATTACCCACTTGCCAGCACACAGGTATACAGGAAGACTTACAGATAAAACAGAGCTGCAGTCAATTGTCCTGGTTAATGGGAGTCATCAAGATTCCAAACCACCATTAATGGCCCACATTTTGCATAATTACAATAGGCCCTCAGAGTTATATTTCATATTTCTAGTTTCAGATACAAGAGTGGTACCTTTATACAAATAGGACGATCACACTCAGTAGATTATAAGCTTTGTAATGATACCTTACAAGAGACCTTTTGCATGAAGCATATTCCAGTTACATTAGCGTATTTTAATAAAATCATATAGAGTGCAACCTCACAAGAAGAACAATGATAAATTAGATGGCTGTCAACTACTGGCTACAAAGATAAAAAGACTGTAGGGTATGACATCTGAAGAGATATGAAATGAACTTAATATGCAAGTTCAGAGAAAAGAAGATGAGGATAAAATAACCACATTCACATGCTTGAAAAGTAACAAAAAATGAAAGGCATTATTTACAATGGTTAACAGAGCAGAACTCTGGCCAAGATTTCCAAAATGATGATTGATTTTGGGTGCCCAACATGTGACAACTTAAAGGGACCTGATAATCAGAAAATGGGTGTGCTCAGCACTTTCTGAAAACCAGGCCCATTTGGCAGATCTTAAATTGGGTACCCAAATACGGAAGATCCAATGAAATCACTAGTCACTCACATTTGAAAATCTTGGTCTTAATTCTAGAGAGGAAAAATTAAGTTAATACATCAAGGGAATAATTTTATTAGTAAAGTCAAATAAACAATATAATGGTTTGCCAAAGGAAGTAAGGCAACATCATTATAGGACATAAAAGTAGACTAGACAGACGTATCAGGGTTTAGTATAGAACACTGCTACACTAATGAAGGATGATGTGCCAGATGACCCAAGAGACCATTTCCAATCTTATCACTAGTATTTTTAACATCAGAATTGGTAATTCCAATCTGTAAATAAAGGGCATGCTCAGTACAGTGCCATCCTTTAGCTTACACAGAAGGGGGTTTGGCCAATTGCATTCTTGAGTATCCCAATCCCAAAATCTGTGGTACCCCGCATCTGCATATGGAGAGGAATGAGGGAAGGGCTGCAGGGTTGAGCATCATTATCTCAGAAACTTGTGGGGAACATGGAGAAATGGTAATGGAGCCCCAAGCTGTATTTACTTTTGTGTGGAGTCACTCTTTGCAGAAGACCACCTTCCCACTTTAAAAGGAAAGTCTGGAGGCAGCCATCTGACAGCCAGAAGAGCAGTGGCTCCAAAGTTAGCAAAACCTCACCGCCCTGAATTATGAAGAAACCCCATGAGAGAAAAGTGATGAATTCTATCCCTCTAGTCCCTTCCCACAGATTTTCTATGAAGTGGAGGACCTCCTCCCTCCCCCACCCACCCACGGCATCCAGGAAACTTTATGCAAGAAAACTATTAATATGATATTAATGTTCTACAGTTAAATGCCAAAAGTCAGAAAATGTGAAAATTAAGGTTGATCGTATCTTGGCTTTCCCCTTTTGGACATACACTTTGTGCTAGTTACATGATTACAGTTTACGTACAATGCATGTATGAATCTAATATCATACAATATATATATATTTCTTGAGAAATAGTTTGATCACAAAATTGAAGCCTACAGCACAATGCATAAGTATATGCAAGGGACAAAGTTAAGATGTTTTAAACCTTTATTTTTTGACTTTCCTGACTTCCGATTACTTAAAATATGCCAATTGAATATAGGGTGCATACGCTGAAAAACTGGTGCCTAAATTTTGGATCCTACATTTATATTTCTGCAACTAAATAAGTAAAGTTACAAAATAACTTTAAAAATCAGTTTCTGATTTAGGTGGATAATATTTTAAAAAAATATTGTTCTAAGATTTTTACATTTAATAATAAAAACTAACCCTCATATCACACTTTTAATCCTCAAAGCACTTTATAAATATTAATTAATCCTCGTAAAACCCTTGTGAAGCAGGTAAGTATTATTACCCATTTTTCACTGATGAGGAAATGGATGAAGAGAGATTAGGCAATTACCAGTGCTGTAGAGGAGTCAGTGTTGAAATACCAGAGCAAGGATTAGAATTTAGGGAGTTCCTGCATTCCAGCACTGTAGTCACATCAGCAGAGAGGACCTCTCTTCAGAAAAGTTGTCTGCTCCTTTATGGGAGTAGCACAGCTACCAGAAACTTCCTATTTAAATGACATGTCTACGCCTTCCTTGTTTATTTAATCAGATTATTAGGTCCTGTGTGTGGAATATTTTTCATGTGCAGACCTAGATCTAGTTTACCTTTGGAATTTGACAACACCGTCTTCCCTCCCAGTATTTTAAAATTTGGATTTCACAAATTTTGGGACTAAACTTTCCTCTTTTGCTCCCACTCTACAAACTTTATTTCAAATGTGCATCTTAAATTTTGTATCTTGCTTATGTGAATCTCAAATAAAAACTAGTACACAGTAAAATAATTAGTATATTGAAACTAGATTTATGGACAGACAGAACTGCACTGTAACACAAGAATATGTAAGTTCAGTCCTGGGGAACACTGAATTTTAAAGTGTTCTGAGACAGTATGAGACTTGCAACTTGCTGATTATCAGATCAAAATCCACAAACTTGGAAAAACAGGATGACTTGGATACATGCTGATTAACATGGAAATCTGATATGCATATTTTTAAAAGCTCTAATTGAAACTAACTGAAACTAGAAGATTAGTAATCAGTTTTAACACAACTCCCCGAAGTGGAGGATTATTTTGTGCAATATCACTTTCTAATGAAATGAAAGAAAATGAGAGCACAAAATAAAGCTGTGTGAGGTGGACAAGGGAAGTTAGTTTTTCTTTGTTGAACTTACACAAGTTACACTTGCAAGGAAAAATCTTTATCACTATATAAAAATTTGCAGCATATGATATTATAAACAGAAAACAGAAAAAAGTACTACAATTAAAAGTAGTGAAAATAATTTATGCCAATATAATCAACTTATCAAACTGGAATTAATGAATATCTACTGTGAATGAATATGCCACATAACAGTTCTTGGAAAATCAAGTGTGCCATTTAAATAGTTTAATAGAGTGTTGAACAGAAAATCAATTACAACGACCTAGAAACAACAGGCTGCATCATCAGGAACAAGTAGAAAGAAATAAAATGTATTACAATTAAACGATAGATAAGTCTAAACGTTAAAAAACTGTAAACTCTTAATATAAATTTTAAAACTCTGGGTAACGTTTTTTAAAACACCTAAAAAAGCCTAAGTACCATTTTCAAAAGCTACTTAGGCACCCAGGCGTCAGTCTCATACACAGTCAATTAGACTTAGGCACTTTTGAAAATTTTGTCCTCTATAATTTATATTATTTAAATGCAGGAACATTATTTGAATCTAACATTATTACACCATTTGCTTTATACGAGCACAAATACCATTGTTCCAGCATAGTCATCTGCCTCTCAAACACTGCCCAGTAACCAAACTGTCACCAACCAAAAGGCAAAAAGTGTTAATTAGGCTGTTTCGGTATCAGTGCTGAATTAGCACTATCCAGCCTCATATTTCCTTTCTGTGAGCAACTGTTTCTCAAACTATTCTGTTAATGAGTTTGCTTTGATAAATTAAGATTTTAGCTTAAAGAAATGCTTTCAAGAACAATTTTTAGTCTTTTTAGTACTAAAGTATGCAAACTCAAACTAAGACTTTAATTTATGAATACATCTGGCCAACAGTTAGGGAAATGTGTAAATGTATTATGCAATACATCATAACAGAATAAAACAATGAACGAAGAATTAAATGGGGAAAAAGTTCCTCCATTTCTATTGGATAATAAAAAAGTAAAATTTAAAACGAAGGCACAATTAGGAGTTTGAGATGAGCAAGGGCCTTCTTTCAGTGGTGCCCAAACTTTTCCTGTCGCCCCCCCCCTTTACCAGTAAAGAAATCTGTCCCTCTCCCCACCCCCTTACTGCCCAGATGGCTCAGCAGAGGAGCTTGGGCTGAAGGCAAAGAGGGGATGGGGCAGAGTGGGGCTGGCGCTCTCTCCCCACCCCCCTGTGGAGTCTGGCTTGGGCCTTGCTGCCCCCCTCAAACATTGGGGGGCACGCCCCACAGTTTGGGGCAGGAGCGGCGCCAGGGTTTTTGCCGCCCTAGGCAGGGGGTCCTTCCGCGCTCCTGGTCTTCGGCGGCAATTCTGCGTCGGGGGGCGGGGTCCTTCCGCGCTCCCGGTCTTCGGGGCACTTCGGCGGCGGGTCCCGGAGCGAGTGAAGGGCCCGCCACAGAATTGCCGCTGAAGACCCGGAGCGCGGAAGGACCCCGCACCGCAGAATTGCCGCCCCCCAAATCCTGATGCCCTAGGCGACCGCCTACGTCGCCTAAATGGAAGCGCCGGCCCTGGTTTGGGGTCTACTGGCCTATTTCAATAATACCGTAAACTGCATTAGAGAGAGTTCTGTAAAACAGTGCAAAGTAGGAAAAGCATCAATATACACTATAATTGCAGGGGAAGCAGAGATCCCGTACAATATCAGAGGCAAACCATGTGATTAATCTAGGGAGAGACTCCTCCATCTCAGGCTCAGTGCTTCCCCCTCTGGCGGTGGGGTGTCTGGAGTATATCAGCCCCGCTCCAGAAAGTGTTCATTTTCCTACTTGGGGTTTATCTGTCAATATTTTCCAGATGGGCCTGCCCTGAGGCCTAAGGAGTACTCCTCCGACAAACAAAAGAAACAAATTCACAACACAAATCAAAGAGGAATACCTATTCTTACCCCCTGGGGAAGGGGGAGCGGCAATGGTAGCTATGTTATTAGCCCCAGGGTGGCAGTCCTTCCCCTGAACAGGCAGTCAGGTAGCATCCCCCCCACCCTGGAGAAGCCTCTCTCTCTGCTGCCACTAGCCCTGCAGCAACTTGTCTCTCTTCCTCCGCTCTCACCAGAGGAGGGGTTTTTAAGGTCTCAGGAAGCCTTTATTTGGACGCACATGTCCTTGAGTTGACCTGAGGAACCCCTTTTCAGCTTATAGGGGAAAGGGACTTTAATCATGCTCTAAGTAAAACGTTCAGATAAACGTTATTAACATTAAACATGATAAACTTGGTAAAGAAATATTAAAGGTAAATTCCACATTTGGAAGAGGTTAGAAATAATGTTTATTACTGAAAATAAGGGTTAACAATGAAAATATAGTTACAGTACGTTAAAGAGACACTGATACCTCACTGAAAATCTGAAAAAGTCTATTGGAAAAGATCCTGCATATTTATAATTTCAGGTGAATGAGAGGACAGCTTTCCCTTTCAAAAAATAATACTTGCACGGAAAAAAGCCCTATGTTGATTCCAAGGTCATCATTCCTGTTTATTCCAAACCTGAAATTATAATGCAGTTTGTGACTTCAGAATAACCTCTGGAGCATCTAATTGTGAAGTTACACACCGAACATTTTGGCATCAAGTTTAGCATAAGAATTAGGAGCAGATGAACCCTTAAAGGGTGAAGACATTTTCATGCAAAATTTCCCTTGTTCTAAAAACATCAGAAAAGAGTTTTAAAATATACATAGTATATAGAATATATTTGGTACCTATTAAAATATGTACAGCATATTTTATATATATTCCTTGCATAAGATATAGTTAAGATTCTAAACATACATTCATTTAAAGAAATTTTAATTCATGACTCCTATACAACTGGAAAGTGGGCTCCATGTATATATGTAATATTTTGGTGTTGATGCTCAGAAAATATATATATAGTAGGTAATGTAGCAGCATATGTAACTTCTGTGCATTTAGTATCTTCATGGATTTAAGACCACAAATATAATGTATTTTAACTTAAGTTACTTTTTAAACTTAATTTCCTTGGTGTGTAAAAGAAAACGATTGATTGCATATTCAAATAAACATACCACATATATTTAGTTGACTGCAATGTGGGCAAGTGCCTATCACTCTGTTAATCTGAAACTCACACTGCACAAAGTCTGTACGTAGCAAGTGATATTTTGAAAAAAAGATTTTTTAAATAATCTAAATACAAAAAGAGTATCAGAATATCCCTTTGCTGGGAAACAAACAAAGCGACCAGTTACCTACCTTTCCGTAACTGTTGTTCTTTGAGATGTGTTGCACATGTCCATTCCGCTGTAGGTGGGTACATGCCTCGTGCACAGTCAAAGAACTTTTTCCCTCAGCGATGCTCATCGGGGAGGGGAGGGACAGGAGACTTGAGCACCCTGCAACGAGCTGCTGAGTCCGCCGCATCCAAACTGTCATGAACAGCTGTCCTTACCAGCAGCTTACCCTCCTCTACCATGAGAGTGAACTCCTGCCTGGAGTCCGCCAGTAGCCGGTCCTTAAACTTTAAGTTGTTTTCCAACAGAGTGAAGTTGTACAAACTTAGGAGGACTTGTTGGTTAGCAATCCTAAGCGGTAGGCCTTCTGCCAAACAAAGCTTATAACCAAACAAGTACAGCCTTTTTGATTCCCATATTCTTCAGGACTGATGCTTTGTGCCCCTGCCTCTCCTGCTCACTAGCTATTGTCATCACCAAAGAGCACGGGGGCTAGGTGAGGGTAGAGGTGTTCAAAGCCCTTAGAAGGGACACTATCTCCTCTCTGCCCATTTTGCTGTAGGTGGGAGGAAAGAAGGCGTCTGCCAAAGTGTTTTAACCAGTCCTCCAATTGCTTCATTAATTGGAAGTGCTACTCTGGAGGTGCAGCAGATGTTAAGATGTCCACTAGCTTATGGGATTTCTCACGGACCTCCTCCACTTGAATGTCTACAACCCAGGCCACCCTTTTAAGGAATTCTTGGTGAGCCTTGTAATCCTCTGGCAGTGTAAAATTGCTAACCATCTCTCCAGCCTCATCTGGTGCTAAAGATGAAGACACACCAGTATGCTGAGGCAATGGTTGATCTGTCTCTTGTGGAGAAGGAGATGTTTGAGCAATTTCCAGTTGCTTGGTCCCAGTACCATGCATCAAGGAATGTTATGTGTGGTACCACTGATCCTGGTGCGCCCTCAAAGAAGCCAACTCGGATGTGGAGAGGTCCTAGTAGTGGGGGGGAGGGACACCTTGCGGCATCCAGAACAGCCACTGATATGGTGGTAGGGAGCCCCATGGTTGTGCAGGCTATTGCCCATTACAATGTGCCCACAGCTGGAGCTATTGAGATGGCTCAGATGGAGGACACAAAAGACCCAACCTCAGAATCTGATGAAGATGGCTGAGTTCTGTGACAACAGTGGAACAGAACCCGTGGGGACAGGACACAGATAAGGCAAACCCAGAGATGGCAGTACTGGGATTGTTAATGGTGGCTTGCCCCTGAAAAGTACCAGCCTCCTAGACACCAGAAGTGGCATCAGTACTGCATGTTCCTGTGGGGCTGGTGTAGGGACTATAGTTGCCAGTACTGACTGAAACCCTTCCTGCACTGCCAGTGACACCAGTACCAAAAGATTGAGTAGATCTCTAGTAGCAGTGTAAGCTTGCGGGGTCATCAGTACTAGAACTGGATCCTGAGTTTGGTGAATAGAAACTTCGGAATGTCTGCCAGGTATGTGGAGGCCAAACACTGGAGTCAATGAACCCCCTTTGCTTTCCCTCCGAGTCCCTTGCAGAGGCCTTGCTTTTAGCTGGCCTCAGTACCGAATGTCTTGCTGGGTGAGGTACCATGTCTTTGGGAGATCAGGGTCTCTTCTTTGGTACCAGAGACATCGAACATGGAGCCGAAGACATCTCAGGAGGCACACTCTGCACTGATGGTGCCCCATTCAGTGTGTGCCCTGAACCCGACAGCTCCAATGGATAACCCTTGCTGCTGTACCTTTTTTGGAGCACGGCTTAAATCCTCTACTAATGTGACACTTATCGCTGATGTGGGACTCCCTCAAATATTTTAGGCAGCTGGTGTGTGGATCACAGACTGGCATCAGTCTAGCACATGACCTGCTGGACTTGAACCCCGGGTGAGCACAGATGTACCAGTGTTCTAATCTAATTTGGTCCAAAATGGACCGAACAGCTAAAAACTTAACAATAATGATATACTAAATCTGACTAAGGGTACGTCTACACTTACCTCCGGGTCCGACGGCAGGCAATCGGTGTTCTGGGATCGATTTATCGCGTCTTGTCTAGACGCGATAAATCGATCCCGGAAGTGCTCGCCGTCGACGCCGGTACTCCAGCTCAGCGAGAGGAGTACGCGGCATCGACGGGGGAGCCTGCCTGCAGCGTCTGGACCCGCGGTAAGTTCGGACTAAGGCACTTCGAATTCAGCTACGTTATTAACGTAGCTGAATTTGCGTACCTTAGTCCGAAGTGGGGGGGTAGTGTGGACCAGGCCTTTGTACTAAACAAGAAACAGACTATATACAAAGGATGAGGGAGATACCTTTGTGACACAATAAGTGGAAGTGCTCCAACCATCACTGGCAGCAAAAAGGAACTGAGAGGGGTTGGGGGCAGCTCCATCCTGTTATACTGGCATGTAAGGGTGCACTGTGACAGAGGGTGCTCAAGCCATCCCAATGGGGACCACTGAGGGAAAAAGTTCTGCAACAGCTGTGCATGAGGCATGCATGCATCTACAGTGGAATGGACATTTGCAATCATTCGAAGAAGAACATTATTTTCCCACACACAGCTCACTGAGAAAATAGCTCAATGGAATTTTACCAAACAAAAAGAAACTTCATCTTTTTGATGGAGAATAAGCATGAGAAGCTGCAGTCAAAGGACAATTAAAGCAAGTTATAAACATCTATAACTAGCAGCTTATAAAGGAATTGCCTGCTCAACTGTAACTACAATAATGCTAACACAACACTATAATCAGTGGAAGACCACATCTTAACGAAGAGATTGTCTCAGGGATTCCTCCTCTCCTGTTAGCAATTGTGCAGACCACCTGCCCTCCCATTCATGATCAAACAATTACTTTCCCTATGGTAACTGAAATTCTTCGAGATGAGCTGTCCACACAGATTACAGTCTTGGTGCGTATAGGCCCCATGTTGGCAAGATAAAAAAGGCACTCCAGAAAACATCTAGCCATTGTGTATCGAGTGGGAAAAAATCTTTCCCAACCCCTGCTGGTGGCCAGCTGAAGCCCTGAAACATGAAATTTGATTACAGTCATTAGTTTAATGCAGAGCTGCAAGTGTTATGAGCATGTTGAGGCAATGCAGGCAATCCCATTTTCCTTTGCCATGAAAGAGTGGGATGAACCACAGAGCGGGATCCATAAACCCACAGACCCCAAGGATAGAAGAGGCCACCCCAACCATCCAACCCAACCACCTACATACAGCCTCCAGAGCCTCTCAGAAAAGCTGGAACAAATAATATTATTTGGAAAGATATTTGGCCTTGTATATCAGTCTGGTCAAATGTTTGCTTTTGTAGCAAGATGTCTTGAACTGCAGCAGAACAACTCCTTCATGTACCTGTCATCCAGTCAACATCCAGGGTATCGAGTGCAGGATTCAGCCACCAGTCTGTGAGACCAAGTCAAGCAGGATGGGAACATAAAAATGCCCATACTGGGTCAGACCAATGATCCATCCAGCCCAGTATCCTGTCTTCCAACAGTGGCCAATGCCAAGTGCTTCAGAGGGAATGAACAGAACAGGTAATCATCAAGTGATTCATCCCTTGTCGCCCGCTCCCAGCTTCTGGCAAATGGGAAAGGTGTTTGGCCTCCTTACCAACAGATTCAGTAAATCCAAACACCAGAATGGTCTGGCCCATGCTGGGACTATCATGATGATGCAGATGGCATCTTGTCTCAGTTTCCTCACCACCCTGAATATAGGTGGAAAGGCACACATCAGACTGGGAGTCCATGGAATGATGAATGTTTAGCTTCTTCCGGAGCAAAACCTCTGGCATTTTTTGTAGTAACATGTCAGAAACAGGTCCACTTGTGGAAACCTACATCTGAAAAAGATGCTGTGGAGGACTGGTCTTCAGGGACCATTCATGATTCTTAGATAAGTATCTGATGAGTCGGTTCATGAAGGTATTCTGTAGCCCGAGAAGGTGAAGGACCACTAGTGTGACCTGACAACAGATGAGGACAACAATGGCTCATGTTGATGTCAATGTATGTGACATATGTGCAAGATCAGACCAATTTGAAAACCGCAAACATGGTTACAAGATTGCAGGCTGTTGTATCCTTGTTTGGCGTTGTTCAGGTTTTTCACATAAGCTGTTAATGTGCCTTGCCTCAAAGCAGTTAAAGGCGACAAGACAAATCTGCTACCGCCGTGCTTTGCCATGGGCTATTGCTTCCCAGTTGCAAGGGTCAACCTGACATGCTTTCTAGTTTGACTTCAGCATGTCTTTAATGTTTGTACTGGCCACCATAAGAATGGGTGCCCGGCTTTAGCTGACCATAAAATATGATCTTGGGAAACCTCAAGTCGGCCATATGGCTAAGACGCCCACACCAATGCTACTGAGCTTTTATAAGCATGATTTGAATGCCAGACAACTGACAACCATTAAGGATTTTCATATTGGTAATCTTGTTCCATCACTTGAGCCTGCAAACACACTGAAGACAGTGCATACAGAACTGATCAGATTTCCTAATGTGGCAGAGATATGTTGTCCATGTCTCACAACCACATAGAAGCACTGTAAGCATGACTGCCCAACAGACATTTAGCATAGTGCTTATTTTGATTCCCTATCATTCCACAGGATGTATGACGGAACTTCAAATGCAGAGGAGGCCTTGGCTATGTGATGAGTAATCTCACCATCAGTTATGGCATTCTGTGACAGCTGCTACCTAGGTAGCAAAACTTCTCCATGGATTTGAGGAGCGTTGTTGATCTTAATAATTGGGCAGACTTCTGCATCCCCCGGTACAGGTTGATACAGTACTTCAGTTTTCTTTAGGCTAACTGTGAAACCAAAATGATTGACTACACAAGTCACAATAAATTAAATGTCATCAATTGAGTGAGCAACCAGTGGACAGTCATCAACAAATAAAAGCTCCTCAATAAGTAAATCTGCCACATTCATGTGAGCACAGAAGTATTGCAGATTGGCGTACAGATGAGAAGTTGTTCACTGGATAAATACCCCTACGTCAATGTCATGAAATGCATGCAAAAGTATAGCTGAAAAAAGATGGAAAAGAGTATAGGAGCCAGCGTGCAACTTTGTTTGGTGCCATGGTGACCAGAATGGTGAAAAATGGCGAGATGTGTCTCCTGTCTGGTCATCATCCCATCATGGAAGGAACAAATGACAAAAGCTTTGCAGGGCATCCAAAGATGAACAAAAGTTTCCAGAGTCTGATTTACAGAACCAAACGCTTTAGCTAAGTCAATGAACACCATATAAAGACCACACCTTTGCTCCCAGTACTTTTCCTGAAGCTGACATGCTGTGAAGATCACATCTATAGTGCCCCATGCAGACCAAAATCCACATTGAGATTCAAGGAGAATAGACTTTCCACTTATCTTGTGGAAACCATTCAATACGGCCCATGCAAGGATTTTCCCAGTCACAGAGAGTAGGGAAATGCCACAGTGATTATCACAGTTTCCCCTATCATCCTTATGTTTATAAATGTGGACAATGTTGGCATTCTTGAAATCCCGTGGCAATAACTCTTGCTCCCAGATAATGAGGAAGAGCCATGTAAGGTGCCCTGCAGTGTGGTAGAAACCTCTGTTGGAATGCCATCTGGTCCAAGTGCTGTCTCTTATGACATCTGCTTGATTGCGGTTACAGTCTCATATAAGGTGAGGGCTAATGAAAGTTCTTTTTTTAAAATGGGTGTTGTGGAAGAGCTTTAATTGCTTCCTCAGAAGGGTGATTAGAAAGCGAACTGAAATGTTCCACCCATCAGTCAACTATTTCTTTTTTGTCAGAGCTGAGTGTGCATTAGGGGTTATACTGCTGCATCTGGGGCCATACGCAGCACAGAGGCCAGCAAAAAAGCTTTTGCTGCTTTGTGGTCTGCTGCCAATATTAACTCCCCTGCTTTTCTTTCCTTCCACTGGGTTTTCATTTACCAAAGTCTGGTCTGAGCCATCTGTTTTGCTTGATGATATGCAGCCCTCCTAGCTGCTGAAGCCTTGTCCGCTCTGTAGGTTCGATGGATAGCGCACAGTGAGTTCTACAGCGGACATATTTTGGGAACATTCTCATCAAACCAGTCCTGATGTTTCCTCTTAACAAAGCCAAGAACTTTAGTAGCCATATTATATGTCGTGTCCGAAAAATGCTTCCAAGCTGTCTCAACATCCAATGAGGCTTCTGTAACTCGGGGGGGGGTGAGGGGGGGGAGCAGAGAGGTGGGGAATTCTTCCATGAGTTTTGTTGTAATTCAGACTGTTTGTCACAGTTTTCATGCTTGAAATATTGATTTTCTTCACCGGCTTACGCTGTTGTCTAAGTTGCTTGAGAGCAATACAGACGGACATTTGACTTTTCACAGAGCTTTGGTCTGACAAGCAGTCAGGCCTCTCATGATGAAAATGAGCCTGACATCCCTGAGATTTCTTTGCCATCAACTATCAATCATCTGCCAGTGTTTTTAACAAAGGTATCTACAGGTTGTCTTATATCAGCTGGACTGTTGAAACATGTGTTGGTGATAACTAGGCTGTACACAGTTCATTTGGAAAGTAGTAGCAAGCCGTTTGAATTTGCATTACCAACTTTGTGACAACTTATCACATTGCCCCACGATGCACATTCACAACCAATCCTGGCTTTGAAATCAGCTAAAGTGATCAGCTTATCATTACATAAGACTAATCTTATAATGCTATCAAAGGGTTTGATGGAAGTCTTCCTTACCTACATCTGGATGGATCATTCTGCACATGCGCTGATGACAGAAGCAAAAGAACCTTTAACAAGGCCGATGTGGAGAAGCATAAGCCTGTCATAAGTGACTCAAGTTTGAAGGCAATTGAAGAACGGATGGAAAACCCCTCATCAGAGCATCAGTGTTCATCCTCAGATTTGCCAGTTCAGTAGAAGGTGTAACCAGCACCCACTTCTAGCTGTGACTAGCCAGCAAACCTTGTCTCACCGAGTGAAGCAATGTCTACACCGTACCATGCCAATACTCTACCAAATATAGCAGTTCTACACTCAGGTCCATCACTTCTTTCAAGGAGTGTGCAAACATTCCAAGTTGCAAAATTTATTTGGATCTTCTTTATATTTAGACCACAGAAAAAGCTGGATGACCATTCATGTGCAGCACTCAGACAGGTTTGGGTGAAGCAAGCTTTATTTTGGGGACCTTTCTCCACCCCATTCCCCGTTTGATGAAAGCAGTGCTGTCCTTACATAGGACTGCTCTGACACCTACGAAGGATACAAACATGGCATCTGCTCCAGCCTACTATGAATCACCATCACTCCAAGGCTGCCGCTGTGCAGATTCTAACTAAGGACTTCCAGTAGCAACCTCTGCCTGTCCCCTATCACCACAAATCTTGGATTCAGAGGCTGCAGAGCCAGTGTTGCAGTGCTGAATCATCATCTTCACTGTGACTGGATTACACTGATAACATATACACCAACCACAAAGATATATGGCTTCCTGGCAGAATGGAGAGAACCTGGATCCCCCTCACCTGTTCAACAGTGCATCACTGGAGCGCCGTCTGCAAGCACTTTTGTCAGACCCTGAATGAGGGGCAGAAAAGTCCCACACGCAAGCCAAACAGCTCTGAGTTCCAGCACATTTATGAATAATATAGCCTCCAGAGGGAACCATTTTCCTTGAATTCCCAAGTAGACAAAATGCACTCCCTAGCATTGCAAAGAAGTGTCCATCACTAGAGTCCTTGTGTGATGTATAAACCCTCCACCAGTTGCAAAGGAGTTAAAGAACTGTTGTGGGCTGGCCCTGCCCCTCTGGACCTGTCATCAGGGGTGGAGTAAGGGTGTAAAAGCAGGAAGTTCCAGAGAGTTGCTGGGCAGATCTGGGAGAAAGTGGACAGCAGTTCTACAGCTCCCAAGAGAGACTCCAGGAACACTTCAGGGAAACTACCCTCAAAGTCCCACTGATCCGACAAGGAGACAGCAGACTCCAGTATACTGGCTAATAGGTTTGTCAAGCCCCAGTGCAAGCTGTTAAGTGGTCAGTACTGCTATCCTCAACCCATCCCAGAGACAGGGAATCCAGATTATATTGAAACACAGTCAAGACTTTTCTGCTCAATTTAGTATCATTGAGATTCTTGTTTATACAGACTGAGGCACCCCATGGGTTTTGCAGCACCCAGACAGCAGGAGGTGTCCACCTGTAACCTAAGAACTGTGACAAATGGTGGAGAACGCAGGCAAGGGATCACCCCTGAGATAAAGGGAAGGGGTTTTTTAAGTTACTCTCATGGGTGGCCTAAGCAAGATGGACTTGGACAAGCTACTGAAATGGCTGATAGAAAGAAGAATCAAATGAAGAACTTCAGCAAGAAAGTACTAATTCATGCACATTTGAAGGTAAATGGTTATTGTGTGTGATGATCAGAGATCAAAGACTCTAAATGCGCTCCTCTGTCCCCAACAATCAAAGAAAGAGCCCCATGGGTGGTGACCCTGCCAGTCTGTTTTCTGTGAGAAGAAGCTATAAATATGGGTTCAGGGAAAGATCCTGCATTTCTGGACTGTTTGGACTCTTACTGGGAAGGATACTGGATCCAAAGCAGAGATCTCCGAAGACAATCTGGGTACAGTGAGGAGACTTTGGGGAAACTGGCAGTTTATTACATCTCTGCCACCATCTGGAATTATAGACTGTGACTCACCTGTACATATATTTTACCTGCTTTAACCTCTCAATAACTCATTTACTTTTCTTAGCTAATAAACCTATAGTTAGTTTACTACAGAATTGGCTACCAGTGTTGTCTTTGGTGTGAGATCTAGAATGCAACTCAACTTGGGTGAGTGACTGGTTTCTTGTGACTCGGAGTAACCTGGGATATTGGTTGATTTTTGGTATAAATGACCATTTATCACTAAGTCCAATTTGTCTGGGTAACAAGATAGACTAGAGCAGGGGTGGCCAACCTGTGGCTCTGGAGCCACATGCAGCTCTTCAGAAATTAATATGCAGCTGCTTGTATAGACACCAACTCCGAGACTGGAGCTACAGGCGCCAACTTTCTACTGTGGTGGGGGGGTGCTCACTACTCAACATGTTACCATCTAGTTCTTTGCAGACAACCAGCAAATGCTTTAATAATCACAGTTTCAGAATCTCTGCTCTAATCAAAAGTTTTCTATAAACATCTGTGAAATGTCAGCAGTTCTTAAATGACAGTTGGCCATATTCTGTCCTTAATTACATATCTGAAGCCAGTAGGTAACAGTTACATAGATGTAGATGAGAATAGAATCTAGCTAGGTAATGCTAGCAGGAACTGCCATAATTAGGCTACTGGAAACTGTCTCAGTTATTTCTAGGTTGCCCATCATCATAGTTTCAAACTGTCAACTATACTGGTAGTTCAGAACCACTCTGACAGCAGTAGTCTTAGGCACAGCAAAGAAACTTCTACTCCAAAAATGTGCAAAAATACTAGCAAATGCCGGATTGGATGAGTCCTATGAACATTACAGACAGATTGATAGTCATAAAATGTAGTTGTAAAGGTGAATCACCACCACATGGGTGTGTTTCTAGTGGAGTCCCACAGAAATCGGTTCTTGGACCTACACTATTTAACATTTTTATCAATAACCTGAAAGAAAACAAAATTATTATTGATAAAGTTTGCAGATGACACAAAGATTGGGGGACTGGTAAATAGTAAAGGATGACAGGCCAATACTACAAGCAATCTGGATTTGCTTGGTAAGCTGGTGTAAGGAAACAACATACTTTTCAATATATCCAAACGTAAGGCCGTACTTCTAGAAACAAAGAATGTAGGCCATACTTACAAGATGGAGGGGGACTAATCAGGGAAGTAGGGACATTGAAAAGATTTGGGAGTCATAGTGGATAATCAGCTGAACACAAGCTCCCAGTGCAATACTCTGACCAAAAGGGCTAATATATCTTCAAATGCATAAACAGGAGAATATCATGCAAGAGTGAAAAGGTTATATTACCTCTGTATGTAGCACTGGTGCAACCACTACTAGGATACTGTGTCCAGTTCTGGTTTTCACAATTCAAAAAGGATGTGAATACCTTGGAGAAGATTCAGACATGAGCCACAAGAATGAATAGAAGGTTGGAAAAACATGCCTTATAGTGAGACTCAAGGGGGTCCACCTATGTAGCTTAAAGAGAAGATTAATGGGTGATTAACGGGTAGTCTGTAAGAACCTACGGAACAGCAATTTGATAATAGAAGGTGTCACAGCCTTACTAGAGCTCCCACAGCTGGACACTAACCAGGCAACTGTGGTTTGGGTCCCACCACATTGTCCCATGTGTTCTTAAGCTTTACATCATCTGAGTAGGCTGTAGCACTGTCTCTTTCCTTGGTCTCTCTAGCACACTTCCTGGGCACAGGCTCTGTCTGTTTTCCTTCATGGAAATGGAATCCTGTGGCCCAGCTGCCCTAGGCACCCAGGTCCAGTGCTGTGTCCCCCCAGCCACACTCCCCAGTAGCTTAAGCACATCCCCTCTGGAGCGCCAATCTTGTAGGCACTGTGGGTTTACAGTTAGCCTCTTCAGAGACATGTGATTGTGGAAGCAAACAGGCAAACAGGCTTTGCAAAGGGCTCTAAAAACCAATCACTCTACTTTAGCTAGCATACAAATACACACACCTAGACAATTTCCTATGGTTACACTAAAGCAGTTTTACTAAGGAAATTTATATAATGGATTTATTGTGGTCTTTCAGTTGTGTATGTGAGCATGGGTTACACATGCATTTGGCATGATGGTTGCAGAAGATTATTAAATAATTAAGATCACTATTAGATGAAGATCAGCCAATCAGCTTCATTACGAACTGTCAAACAGCACTGCTTTTACATGGCATGAGAAGTTTTTAAACCAGAATGAAAACTTACATTTTAAAGTTACATGTTTAATATTTAATTTTCTAGCACGGAGAAGATTTATCCTTTTTACATTACCTCCACTGTACATTTCCCCAAAAGGAATCATCTGACAGTCATATTTAATTTTGTCTCTTCACACATTAAAGGATTTCATTTAAACCAACTAAATACCTATGCACTTCTTTGTGCAGAGGGCAGGGGGGTGGGAAGCAGGAAATACAACCTTAGCTCTTAATCCATGAGCCCCAGTAATTACACTTATATGAGAGTATTTTTCAAAAATAAATAAAATAATGGACACCTGTACTCCAGTCTGCCCAAGCAGTGTTTTTTTTTAATTCGGAATATTTTATATTCAGCAGTTGCTAAATACATTACAGTATATACTGTATTGTATATATACATACCATACAAAATAATTTGTAACTCTTCTCAAGGGGTCATTATACTCATCCTGCCATTTCACTTCAGAAATGACAAGCTATCTGGCTGTATCCCTGCAAAAGGAGTTTTATCTGTTAATTAATAGTATGATTATACAGAAATAATGTTAATGTATTTACATCATTAGCCTTTGTGTAAAGCCGATCTTTTAAGCCTCAGGAATAAGGCTAGTTCTGTGTCAGCATATAGGCTCCCACAACAAAATATAAAATTCAACTAGATAATTGTTAAAACAAATATTAGAAGAAATGAGTTGAAAGATTATGTTTCATCCATAAAAATCTTAGTTCAACTGGAAAAATTTCAAGAATAGCTTTAGAAAAGAAGAGTTTGGTACAAAGGAAGAAAATATGATTAAACAAAGAGAATGGGAAAATAAAAATAAGGGAGGAGGATAGTGTAATGGAAGGTCAGGTGCACTAAAAAGTAACTAAGTGGATCTCAGGGTAAAGTATTGTTTGGTACTCACCAAAGGCCAAAAAAGCACCCCTCAAGGACGAAAGGGGTGATTTTGAGAGAATAGTTGTGTGGTAATTTTATGTGGTTTGTATGAAGCAGATCAAAAATGCTGGAAGAGAAAAGAGTAACATGAAACTCCAAATGTGTAAAAACACAACAACAAACCACACACAAGAAAACACCAGATTAAAACCCCCAAAAGTAAAACATGAGAATATCTACTGTGAAGTCTATCATTTAATATGATTGCTATATATGCTGGTTTATATAATGTAGTACTAATCAAAAATATCAAACTGACATAATTAGCACAAGAGAGCAATAAAACAAACCAAATTAATTCTAAAACTAAGTATTAAAGAAGAAAGTCTTCAAATGTGATTCAAAACGATCACACAAATATTACAGGTAATGCTGGGTAAAAAGTTACATCAAGCTAGCTCAGGGCCCAATCTCAATTCTTATTCAGGCAAGATACACAGTGACATTATACTAATAAATACAGATTCAGGTTCAGAGGTGCTGTACTTAGAAAGTGCAAGTAGAAATACTAAGCCTAATGAAGGATATAAAATATTAGAAAGATTACAGATCTGAACAAAATCCTGCCCAAAATAATAAAATTACTTTACTAATAAAAAAAGGAAAGACACAAATCCAAGTTGGAGATTTGGTTAATATGTTTTCTTGCCACCTTAAACTGAGTAAATATAAATTTGCTATTGTGATCTAAAGTATCCCTCAAATATTCAAATATTGTATACCACACACTCAATGCCACAAAATTTGTGTTGAGCACTTTAAGACATTAAATTTCAATGTTTATAAAAATAAATTTAGCAAATGTAGCAATAATACTTCTAAAGTACAGAACAAAGTAGCAGAATCACCACCAATTTATAAGGCAAACAAAGAGATCCCACTGGAGAAATTTGTTGTAGATTGAGAGGACAAAGAGACTGATCTCATTTGGTAACCGATGCTTTCAGCACCTAAAAATACTTATCCCTGTCTTAAAAGTTACAATCAATTAACACTGATGATACCTATGGCTTTGAGAACCAAAGCTGGTAAAAACATAACTCATCTCAAAGCCAAAGCAACTCTCAAAGAACCAACATCAGTCATTATGAAAAATCAGTTCTTAGAGCAGGTACTTGCAGTTAAACGATTATAAATTATGTAAAAGGGTTTTTTTGGGTTTTTTTTTTTACAGTTTAATATGAAGACAATATGTAAAATTAGAGAAAAAACTGACACATTCCACATACAATAAACTCTAGGGTTCTACCTACTTAGACTGTAAACCCTGCAAGACCGAGACCACTCTACTTTCTGTGTTTGCAGATCACCCAGCACAATGGGACCAGTGACTAATCAACCACCAGTTCTCATTTCCTCTTTAATCTTTTGACTTCTCCCCTGGTGTCCATTGGCTGCAGTCTTGTGGGGAGAAGGAGAGGTGTAGCTTCTAGAAACTCTTTATACTTCACCACCTCTCCTTAGAGGTTATGGGGCTCTCCTCCCCTCAGGGAGGTCTATACAAAATTACTCATACAGTCATAATCTTAACAAAAACAGATTTACTAAAAACAAAGAGAAAATGGAATGACAAGAAAAGAAACAGTTTGCTTAACAAACCTAGACTTATACTTCTCATAAGCTAAACTAGATAAAGCATTCTTCTTAACTGAGTTGCAGAGACAAAAAAGAAATGTGACTAGATAACATCCCTTGCAAGCAATCCCCTTTGACTAGTCTTTTGTCAGCCTGTCAGTATCACTTAGTGTCCAGAAAGCAACTCTCTTGCTGTGTCCTATACCGAATTTTCAAGTCCCTGTGACTGGGACATCTCGCATGTTCAGACATACAATTCCTGGCCACCCATGCATGCCTTGTGTGATATAATCCATTAAAAAATCAGGATGAGGTTTGATTAAAATTTACATGCAGGATCTTTTCCTGTTTAGGAGAAAAGCCACATGATTAGTGCCTCCTAATAACCTCTGGGAGTTTCCACCGCCTTTCGGTCTCCGAGGCTGGTATGTCAAAAGACCTAGTGATTTCCATTTGTTTTGATTAAGTATGGTGAGCAACTTTTGATCTGTACCATTGTTCTTTTCTATAGGTGTTATCTCACACACTCAATCGGAATACTCTCATTTATCTCTGTTCAGCAGAGATGGAGACCGAATTTTTAAAAGGGTCACTTCAAAGTTTATTAATTTACCTTACCATAAAATGTAAATTATTGACAATCCTTAGATCCTCTTGTCAAAGGCACCACTCCCAATTATGGCCTTTGCACTATGACAATATAAATATGCATTACTATTGACTGAACATTAAAGATCCCATAGTACTTTTTATTAGACAACAGGTTAAGGCACATCTATACTACATGTGGAAGCTTCTTCACTGGAGGTTTTCAAAAGGAGGCTGGATAGTCATCTGTCTTGGATGACTTAGACACAACAAATCCTGCATCTGGAGCCCCACCAGGTGGGGCTGACAGCCAGAGCCGGGCAGCGGGACTGCAGCTGCCAGCCCCGCCAGGTGGCAGCCCAGGGGCTGACAGTTGGAACACTCAATGCAATCTCCACACTGACACTGCATTGACCTAACTACACCAACCATTTACTATGCCTCTCGTGGAGGTGGAGTTAAGTTGGTGTGGTGGGTGATTTACATCGGCGGGAGTAACATTGTAGTGTAGACACTTACAGAATTAGGTCAATGTAAGCTGCCTTACGTCGAGATAATTCTGTAGTGTAGACCAGGCCTAAGTCTTGATTTCCTTGACCAAATTTTTCTATCCCTCCTCCTACATTGAATGCAGTATGTTGTTCATTGGCTTATAATGTGACTAGAACCCTCTGCTCCAGAGGAAGCTGCAGTACTTCAAGTCTGTGCACTTGAAGCAACTATCACTGTGGTATCCAAGAACCAAAAACCAAATGAAGCAAGTCCCAGGAACCAGGAATAGAAAAGCAACAGCCATATCAGCAGTAGCATACCTTCATGGTCTCCTGGAAGCGAATGATATTGTCAGATTCTGACTTGTTAAATTTCAGCAGCGGACTCTATTTTCTGTTCACTGATTGGCTATTTGCTATTACCTCCTCCTGTCCCATGACTCCTAGCCCTCTTCTCTCTGCCTACCAAGCTCTTCACTAATCTTCCCCCCACTAAAATATAAATAATTTTAATTGAAGGTCCAATACAAAATGCAGATTGTAGAGCATTTTTGGAATCTGAGAAAATAAGGCACCTTATAAATTAAAATGATTGGGAAAATGGGTCTTTTTTACCTCTCAAAATTTCAGACATGATTTGCCTAGGTTAATCCCCCAACTTTTATGATTTTTAAATGTTTACTCTCTTTCTCCTTTCCACCTAACTTGGTAACAGTAGAAAAAATTCTCTGAGATGCTTCTAACACGGCCCTGTTCTGCTCTTATTGACTTTAACGGCATAGCACTGGACCCTATCTCACTTTTACATCTACACATAAATTTCTATTGTCCAACTGCAGTTAATTAAAACTGGTATATCCATCCTTGGGTCAGACTGACTCAAGGTGTCCCAGAAAGAGAGGTGTTTCCCCCAGGAGGGCAGAAGGTAATGTTGTTGCTGTTCTCTGAAGGCTTCCATAGGGTCCAGGGGAGCAGCTTTAAGTTCTTTCAGGGGCTTCCCAGGAGTGCCATTCAGAGAGGCTGCTCAGGTGATATACTGAACCATTGCATCTCCTGACTGGCCTGGCCACTTTTAGGACTGTACTGGACCTCTGCACCCCCCACAGCAGCCATAATCTTGCCCAGTGAACTTTCCACATTGAGGGCACTGCAGAAGCTCTTGTAGCCCTGGACAAAATCTGGCCCTTCTTAAAAGGATTAAGAGTATGTTAAGTCAATCATACATGATCAAATGCAAATATACTGAATGAATTTCTAGTGGGATAGACTGGTTTCCATGTGCGTACACCAAAACAACAAATTTATGCCAAACATTCACCTCAAGACGTTTCCACCCCCTTTTTCACTAATGTTTTTGCAAAAGAAGTGTGAAGAAATTGATATATTATGTTTAAAATACATATTTTGATCAATTTAAATTTCATCACAATATATTTAATTAAACAAAATGTGCTTCTCTGCAGTTGGCGAGTATAAAAACATCCTTAACAAAAATGAAATATGGTCAGATCTTGTAGTCTTTAGTCTTGCACAACTCACACTGAAGATAAGGGAAGTTCTAATTGAGTAAAATCTCATCATCAGATCCTTCATCTGATTATTTGGGGCTCAAGTTTGCCACACTTACATTGACTAGTACCTTATTCCATGAATAGATACACATATTGCAATTCGACTTTGAATGGAGAAAGGTACCTGATGTGAGTAAGAGTGGCAGATTTGGGCCTTATTATTTGATAACAATTCTCTAACAATTGTTCCCAAGATTCTGCTGGTTCCTAGAGATATAGTATTTAATAGAGATTGTCTCATGGACACCTCCCTTCCTATTGGCAATCATGCAAACCATCTCCTCTCCCAATGGTAATCATGTAACCTCCTTACGTCAGCTACAGCAGTTTCTTACATGGAAAAGTAATAGGAGGAAAGTATGTTTATAACTTTAGTGATAAGTGTTTACTCATTTTGGTAAAAGTTAAACCATACCATTGCTTTTGCTTTTCATTATATCTCCCTGTCCCATCTATTCTGTTTTTACCAGGTGGAAACAAAGTAGAGATTCAGCACTATGTGATCAGCCAGCTCTCTGCAGACCAGTTGAAAAACACCATATCAGTTATTCCCATTTCTTCCGGTCATAAACTATTGTGTAGCATTGCTGGGCACTGTGAAACAACTACTGCATTTCACTTCAGAAATGCCTGTACTTAAATTCTGGCAAAGTGATTCATTTCTCTGGATGGATGGATATATTTAGTTCAACCTTGCAAAATAGTCATGAAATTTTATTAGCTAGAGCATAAAATCTACTTGCCCTCCTCTACCATGATGAAAAAATAAAATTATAATTTATTCTCCCTCATGAAAATACAATTATTCACCTCAAGCAAGCAGAATTTTGCAAGGCCAGTTTAGAAGTGCCCAATACATACAGGTCTCCAAGAGTGATGTTCACCCACTATGGTTAGTTCCATTAACATCAACAAAACTATATACATAAGTAATGTTCACACATCTAACTAAATGTTGCAGAACCAGGGCTATAGTTTATATATAATATTTTGCACAAGGTTTGAGAATAAATTCAAATTCTGTGGAATGATGTAATTAGGATCCAACTCACAAGAGACCTGTATGTTTTAATTGTAGCTTCAGGCAGTTGGAAAAAACATAATGCCCAAAAATTATGACCCAGTTCTTCAAAAGAGCGTATGCCAAAAATGGACACAACCATTGACTCACATGAGCAAGAAATAGGTTTTGTGGTCTGTGTATATGCATACAAAAACGTGCAACCAATTATGAAGATTCGGCCCATTTCACCTATACATTTATCTTACTGGCACCAGTTACATCAGTGTTTACTTGAATCTTTCCAAATATATTTCCATCTCCCTGTTACAAATTACTTTGCACTATATTATTTACTTTAAAAGAAGGGGAAAAAACTACCCAAGATACTTCAAACAACATTTGTGCTGAGAAATTCTTTCTGATTTTAGGCTAGTCCTTATCATAGATGTCAGAGGTAGAAAAGACCTATTAAGTCATCCTAATACAGAACTATTCCCTAGAGTGTATTCAATTGTGATTCATCCCATTGCCTCTTGTTTCTGGATGTAATAAAAGGGTTGTAAGTACAAGCTGCAAATGTGCAATATAGCATACAATACACATTTTGGAATTATTGGACCAAAATGTTAAGCAGTGCAGTACCACAACCAAAACGCAACATAAAATGGAGCAAAATCCTGTATACTTTTTACTTTTAATCTCTATTGTATATCTTTTCCCATTTTATCTTTCTTTAAAAAGAATTTACAGATTAGATGTTATATGTTGCAAATAAATCTAGCTTTATATTTGGTACTCCAGAGTTACACCTCAGGATCATGTTTGTCTTCCACTGAACTCAATTCTTATTTAAAATTTCATATATGGATTACCACAGTCTAAAGTGTAATAAATAATAATAGTGTAATAATGTCTATTTAACTTGTAATTCATCTGCTTAAGTTTTGGTTTCTGACCTCATACGTAATTTAATGTTTTATATATGCACACACACACACACACACACACACACACACACAAAGTGCAGCACCTAGCACATATTTGAAGTTATATCAATAACAATAAGTAACTTGTCCACATCTACAGATAAAAATATTCTGGTATTTGTAAGGAGAAATCAGTGTATATAACAATGTATAATAGGTGTTTCTAGAAAACGTCAGGTTCATAATTTTTCTACAGAAAATAACTGTAAATTTTAACATTTGTCAAAGTTTCTTCTTTAGGAACTCTACCCAGAATATGCTGCTCTTATACTCTAATGGTGAGATTTTTCAATGTGTTTAAGGAAGTTAGGCGCTCAACTCTCACTGAAAGTCAATGGGACTCTAGCACCTTATTCTCTTAAATGCTTTTGAAATTCTCATCTAAAGTTATATTAGTAGTACATATTTTAATCTTTAGCTACATACAAAGTGAAGGCACTCTCATACATTTCTTCCTTCTCCCTCTATTAAGTTACTAAACTAAATAAATAACTATATTTGTCAAAAAAGCATAGAACACAATAAACCATAGTAATGGACAATTAATGCCCATCTGTAAATATATAGTATGGCGCTATAGTATGGGAGGGTAACCAAGAACAGGATTTACATTTCTGTGCTTTGCAATATCTCTGAGTCCTAATATAACTTCAGTTATCACTCAATGTACTTAGGATTACCTAAATAAAGTCAATAAGAACTTTCATAACCATAAGATAAACTTCCTCCACATTCAATGGTTAGCAATATTCACTGGGTCCACAATTTTACTCTCTTACAGGCGGTAAACAGAATAAACACAAGTTACATTTTATCCTGCTTTATCATCACCAATTTCATTTGATGTAAAATGGCAAAACTGCACATTTGAAAAACAAACATTAAGAAGCTATTGTGCTGTTATATCATTTTGTGTTTTTTATTTCCTCATTGTTTATTGCTAGGGACATTAGATTATGTCATCACAAAAACCTGTAACTTAAAAGTGGAACATAATATAGCAGGGGAAAATGAATACAAGAAACAATACGACTGCTTCCATGAACATATTACTAGTAATGAAAAAAAATGGGAAGAAAAATGCAGAAGATATATAAGCAGATCTATTTCCATATATTTAATAAGTTGCCCTGAGGCATCATTAGGTGTTTAAATAATAAAGCTTAGATAAAAGGTTAGAAATGATAGTTAAACATTTTTTGAGTTCATACTGCTGGCCCTATTTACTTTTTGTACCCATTTTGTTTCTCTATATTGGTTCTCAGCTGTAATTATATTATCCCCAGTCATGCTGAGACATTACATTTTTGGGCACTACAGAAAAATGTAAGATAAACAGGTCCTAGTTTGTTGTTTAACTATTTTTGCTACTGGTGTTATTTCCACTAGACTAGCATAGTGGATGGATCATTCAGAAAGAAATCAGTTAACATGTTAACATTAGGAGCATGACTTTAATTTAATTCAACAGCCTTATATTGGTAAATGATAATACAAACAACTGCAAGACAATGTCTAATCGTCTAATATTAACTAGACGTAAAACTCAAACAAAAACAGAAGTGGAATTTTGGCCTGAAAAAATAGATTAGATAGATAGACAGATAGATATAGATATAGATATAACAGGTAAGATATTTCCCTTCGCCAAGTTTCCCTAAATCAGCCAAGACAAGTGAAATTTCAATGAGTAGTATAAGCAAGCCTTGAAAAATCCACTTGCCCAGTGCAAGTAGAAATCTTCCATAGGTAAGTGCTTCTTTATGTTTTGCTGAATCTAAGTTTTAATTTAAAAAAAAACAACAAATCAAAAAAGGTTTTGAGCTCTATGGTTGAGAAAAATACCTTTCAAATGTGAACCAAAAATAACCTTTACACTTCTTCCCAGGTCTGCAGAGGAACAGCTTAATTGCTACCGTTCTTAGGGAGTTGGAGGGCAACTGCTACTGTTAGGGTACCCAACGTACAAGGGGCAGCCTGGCATTGTTTGAAGCAGGATGCTGTAGCAGAGGGCTGTCCTCCCACCCCCTCCACCATCTGAAGTAGGGGAGGCTATGAAAGTTACTGCTATTTGGAGCAGGGACCCTGGCGAGACCAACTATCCCAGCAGAAGGCTTTGTATGGGAAAGGACTTCTGACATCGCAGAAAAGGATTCTGGGGGATGCTGCCCCTCAGCAGAATGGTCTGTTGAGGAGTGGCAGTATGGACATTCACACACAGGGCCCTCTACTGGGGTGGCAGGAGGGGCCCACATGCAGAGTCGTCTCTGCCAGGGTGGCAAAAGGGGTCCAACTCAGACTTCTCTGCCTGGTGAAGTAGTGTTGGCAGGGGCAGGCAGACCAACACTTGAGGTCTTCAGGCTGGCCAGAGCCTCCCTAAACTAGAGCCCACTCTTCCCTCGTTTTGGGCAGGCTGGGATCTGGTTCTGGAGGAGGCAATCCTCGGTCTGCCTTTTCTTCCGCCCCAGCAGAGGGCTCCTTTTGTGGGGCCAGTATAAATTGATTTATTAGGGAGAGGGATGTTCAGTATTATTTGATAGGAGTGGTGCAGAATTATTTGATTTATTGGACTCTGGTAGCCTTGCATACATTGATTTTTTTAAGGGGATAGGGACAGCCTAGCATTAGTTATTGATGGAATGGGCAGCGCTACGTTATTGAGAGAGAATGAGGGGAGTAAGAGTCCAACCACTGGTAGACATGGGTTTTAGGATCCAAGTAGTGGGGAGTACCTGACTAGCAGAAGACTGGTGGTCCTGGCTCAGGTTTAGGGTGTGCCTTGGGGGCCCAATGTATTTTGGTCTGAGAAGCTCAGTCTCATCATATTCCCCCCCGAAGCAGGATCTGAGTATCCACATTTCTCCTGAATATTTTTTTAAACTTAGAAGCAGTTATATTATTTTACTTGAACAATAAAACTATGTAACAAAAGCTGAATGATAGAACAGCCAAGAGCTTGCCTGACCCAGTTCTGCAGTGGTCTGTCCTACTTGCCCAAATACCAATCGATTCCCCTTTTCAGAAGTACCCTCACCTTACAAGTGCCTCCAATTTCAGCACTGACAAAACTACATCATAGAACAAAATGAAAGGGAAACAAGGCATAAAATACTGATTGCTATGACTATTATATTTTTCTTCTACAGTGTCTTTCATCAGGGGATCTCAAAATGCTTTACAAATATGAATTAAGCCTTCACAACCACATGAGTTAAGTAAGATTGGAGAGATCAACTGAACAACAACTGAAATGCAATCACTTATGGGGTGAATTGAGCAGCACAGCACACTGTACAACAGTATGGAAATAGTTAAATATTCATTTGCATAGTCAGGGCATTTACTTGCGGGGGAGGGAGGCGCACCCAGATTCTATTCCCTGCTCCAATGAATATTTACACAAAGTGAAACACCTTCAGCAGGAGAAATTGAGAGAGTTCCACCCCAGCACACTCTATAGTCCAGTGATTAGGGCACTCACCTGCAATGGGGAAAATCCACACTTAGATCCCTACTCCAAATCAGGCAGCATGGGGACTTGAACCTAGGTCTTCCACATCCTGCCTGAATACTCAAATCATGGGGCAGTAGGGTAACAATGGGGACAACACCACCACCACCACCTCTAGTGTTTCCAAATTACCTTTTAATAGCAAAATAGTTTAAATGCCCCATATCGAAATCAAACATTTAATTTCAGGTCAAATTACCTTTTTTTGACCCACAATGATTTTTTCAGTTGTTTCACCTAGACAAACAAAACAAAAACATGCCTCAGCCTAAACTTAAATTATTTCCCCTTGTAGCGGGGTGGCTACCCCTGCTCCTGCCGGGAAGGGCTTAAAACAGCCCTGGCAGAGGGCTGCAGCTCTAAAAGCTAGGCTGATTGGGGAAGTAGCCACAGCAGGGCCACGCCCCAATCAGGCCACAGCTGGCCTGTATAAAAAGGCTGGGAGCCAGAGGTCAAACAGAGTCTCTTGCTGCCTTCAGAGGGAGAAGGGCCTGGCTACAGTAAGCTTGAGACAGAGTACCTGAGTGGAGCAGGGCTGGGGAAAGGCTGAGGAGCTCCAGCCTGGAAAGCCCCAGGCTGTGGCCTAGTAGCAGGCCAAGGGGTACTGGGGGTTGCAGAGGGCAGCCCAGGGCTAGGCCAAGGCAGCAGGTCCAAACCCTCCTTGCCTGTGATGAGTGGCCTATACTGCAGTCTACCCCAGGGAGTGGGGGCTAGTTAGTGACTGGCAGTGGCCTTATTCTGAGGTGAGGTAGGGATAGTGGGTAGGGGTTCCCTGGGGAGGGGAGACCCTACTACTGAGGGGTACTGCCAGGCGGCAGCACCTCAGATACAAGGGCACTGGAGTCCGGGAGGGACATGGGGGCCAGAGGACAGGTGGATCACCGGCCTGCAGGGGATGCTCCAGGATGCTGGAAGAGCTAATTCCCAGAAGTCACCAGCAGGAGGTGCTGCTGGGGTGAGTCTGCTCCTCTACACCCCCCTAATTTGGCCAGTGGACACAACTGTTAATTCTCACAGTCCTAGTCAGGACCCTATTTTCAAGTAGAATCCAAAAGACATCACTTCAAACACAGCCCAGTGCCCATACTTGGGCACAAGTATGGACTCAGAGCAAAATTGCTACCTACTTCCTGCAACACCTGCATGTTCTTTGGAGGTCTGGCAGGATCAGAGCCCAAGATGACAGGTTCCATACCCAGCACACACTGTAAAATAGTCCTCAAATGAATATAAAGGGTTTTGAAAAGCCAATAGCTAAGAAGTTTGACCAATACTTATCCTTGCAGCATCTTTTCCTATTTTATCCCTCAACTGATACTCTTCTAGTGTGCTTTCTCAGCAAGATATAATCCTCTTTTAGTTTTCATTCCATTCCTGAAGCTCTTCCATCTGTTTTGACTTGGATAATTTATCAGTCTCTTGGACATAAACTTCAGCCTCTCTATTCGGCCTCTGTGACTATTAAGACAAAGATTTCTTTTAACCTCTCAGCATGAACAATAACGTTTTCAGAGTTAAGATATTAGTGGATATAGAAAAAGGAGATTTTCTGTCCTCAGAGCTTTTGTGAAAATTGACACACAATAATGTTCTAGAGCCTAAATAATTCATTTGACTGATTATAATATTTTTTCTTTATCACAATGTTTCTTGGTAACCAAAATGGCACTGCACACACCACAAGAGGTCAAGTTGGGCCTGAGAATTTTCCTCTGCATTTTATGTCACCTGTAGCAGAAGATATGTTCAGATGGATACTAAGCATGAAGGATGGAACCAGAGTCACTCTAAATTCAAACAAGTGATTTTATTCTCCAAAAACAGTTGATTTACCTTTAAATAAAGATCACCCCCAAAAAATCTTGTTTTACCTGAGGGTGGGTGGGTGGGTGTGTGTGTGTGAGAGAGAGAGAGAAAAAAAGAAATCTTAGCTAACCAACACTTTATACCCAAATTTGCCTCTGCTCCATTTAAACCTAATCCTCTTATTTATTTTAGAATTATATAGTATTTACACATATACACGTCAGGAAGACCAAATAACTTTTAAATTTGGTCACAGAGCTTGCTCAAGATATTAATCCCATATAATTAAGGATTTCAGCAATATTCTAATTCCTCATTTGGGGTCTTTTTCACATTAAAGTCTCAGCAATTTCAAAGGTATGATGAGCTTTAGTGTCAAATGGCAGAGCTTGTTTGGATTTAGAAACTGGAGTATAGTATTTCTGCCACACTACAACTCTCACTGGAGGCAAACAAACTATCCTGTTGAGCTTTTACATCAAAGGTTTCAAGTGTGATCCTGAATTTTTAGAACTTCTTAGTCTTGATTTGGCCTATTTGAGTTTGGCTCATTGGAGTCCTGTTTGTTCTGCTGAGCCCCCTTCCTAGTTGTGGTCCAGTTTTTAATCTTTTCAGGTCTGTATAAAACTGCTGAATACAGATATATAGTGCTTGATTTTCAAAACTGGATTTCCATTTTTGCAGGCAATGAATTGTCAGGAAAAAGCATGAATGAACTGCAGGCACTGTTCACTAAAGCAGCAAAATCAGAGCCACACTGAAAAAAAATCAGACTCATTGTGGGAAGAAAAGGGAAAAAGTTATTTTACAGTAGAATCCAGAAAAGGCTGTTAAAACTTTGCAAAAGTGTTGCTAATGGTGAAAGTTAGTTGATATTTCCTTTATAAATTCCTATTTCAAGGACCCATAACTTGTCTCTCAAATGACAATGGATTAAAATGTGAGAATGGACAGTTGATTCCAATTTGATTTTTCCAAGATGTTCCACAGATCACTTAAAACCTCTTTTTACGTTTCAAGCAAAAAAATTGTGGGGTTTCAGATTTAAAGAGTTGGTTGAAAAACTAAAATATTTTAGATACACCAAGGTTTTCATAAATGGGTATGTAAAGTTAGACTGACTATGTCCTGAAGACACCAAAAGGAAGTGGCAAAGAAATACTAGTTTACAAAGTAGAACCCACAAGCAATGGAATTACATTGAAGAATGTGATAGTCTTGTTTCATACTAAATCCATAATTAAGGCAAGCTGCTTGAAGACCACCATAAGTCCATGATTAACATTCTTATAGTCAGGCTCATCCCCTTTTAAAGTAGTCCTGTTTCCTCAAAATAATGTTTCAATTAAATTATATTAAAATAATTTAATATTTCATGGCCCTGAGAACATGCTAAATATTTTCTAGCCATTTAAACAGTTACAAATTTTACCCCAAAAAGTTTTCATTCTCAGATCCTTCTTTTTCAACCCTTTACCCTATCTGGATAGTAAGGTTCACTTAAATATTACTTGTCATGGTGTGGATACTGGGATTGCAAAATGTCTGCCACCTCTGTACTCCACTATTGCCACTCGTCACACCAAAATGACCACTATGTAAAAGCAGGCTCTAAACTCAGATTGGTCTTCTTTAAGCAAGAGAAGAAAGCATCCTTCAGAAATGTAGGGAGGACAGATTCACTCAATTTCTGTCTAACGTGAGACAGAGACCTAATTTCCCAAAAATAAATAAGTGCAGTGGGTCTATGATCTTCTGTGTCACATATATCCAGTCCTAGAATCTTCCTGGAAGTCCTATAGGTCCTCCCACCAGTTGAGGTGTCAGCTATTTTGAAAGCTTCTTTTGAAGAAAAGTCAAGCTATGCTGAGGTAAAACCTGGAGAACAAGTGAGCTGCAGACTAACTTCTAGGGTACATTACCCCTTTAGAGATGTGCCTTGGGATACAGGACTGCTGATTATCACTGATCAAAGAGATTGATCATTTATGCTGCCATAATGGAAAGAAGTTTAATGCCTGATTGTTCAAAGCCCTTATGTATTTTGTAAAGAAATGTGTACACTTATAGTACACTATCAATAATGCTACTACTAATTAGGGCTTGTCCACACAGAGACTTAGGGCTAGTCTACACTTACCCGGTAGTTCGACGGCTGCGGATCGAAGTTCAGAGTTCGATTTATCGCGTCTGGTGTGGACGCGATAAATCGAACCAGGAAGTGATCCCCGTCGACTGCGGTACTCCAGCTCGGCGAGAGGAGTACCGCGAAGTCGACGGGGGAGCCTGCCTGCCGCGTGTGGACCGTGGTAAATTCGAAGTAAGGTATGTCGAATTCAGCTACGTTATTCACGTAGCTGAATTTGCGTACCTTACTTCGACTTGGGGGGTAAGTGTAGACCAGGCCTTATTAGTGTGCAGCAAGCCAGGATGTGAATGTACATCACTCTAGCCTACCACATACTAAGTCACAATGTGGACCCTACTACTGCACATGAGGGAACTTTTAATGTGCGATAGCAGAGTCCACACGGCCACTTAGTGCACAGCAGGCTAGAGTACTATAGATTTACAACCTTGCTTGCTGCATGCTAACTGACTGTGTAGACAAGCCCTAATAAAGGAGCTGTGCTTTTAATCCTTGCGGAGCAAGTAGTAGAATTGCCAACTAGTAATCAGATTGCTTATGTTTACATTCTGAAACTGACGTCTATCAAACAAAAAAATACACATATACAAAAAGAAATAGGAAAAAACTGTCTAAATGACAACTATGAAAATCTCCCCTAGGCAGTACTAATATATTTTTCCATTTATATTTAAATTTACTATTTTTTCCTACATATTTGTTTGATTCCACATGTTATCAAACCTACAAACAATATTTTAAACCTTCTTAAAAAGTCAAAGAAACAGTTTCATGTTATAAAACTTAAATTACTTATATCAACTTGCCAGAAGTCATGACATATTTTACACTACATTTTAAACCCTTATTTTACATTGGTTAGCTCTTTTACATAAGAATGGCCATATTGGGTCAGACCAATGGTCCATCTAGCCCCATATGCTGTTTTCCGACAGTGGTCAATGCCAGATGTTTCAGAGGGAACAAACAATCATCGAGTGATCCATCCCATTGTCTACTCCAAGCTTCTGGAAAAAAGCATGGTGTTGCATCCCTGGCCATCCTGGCTAACAGCCATTGATGGACCTATCCTCCATGAACTTTAGTTCTTTTTTGAACCCTGTTATAGTCCTGGCCTTCACAACATCGTCTGTTCCATACCCCTAATCATTTTTGTTGTCGTCCTTCTCTGTACCTTGAATTGCATGCAGTATTCAAGATGTGGGCATACCATGGATTTATATAGAGACATTATGATATTTTCTGTCTTATTATCTATCCCTTTCCTAATGGTTCCCAACACTGTTCGCTTTTTTTGACTGCGCTGCACATGGAGAAAATGTTTTCAGAGAATTATCCACAATGACTGCAAGATCTCTTTCTTGAGTGGTAACAGTTAATTTAGACCCCATCGTTTTGTATGTATAGTTAGGATTATGTTTTCCAATGTGCATTACTTTGCATTTATAAATATTGAATTGTCTGCCATTTTTGTTCCCCACAGTTAGTAGTACGACATACCACAGTTAGTAGTTCTGCAATTTCATATTTGAGCTCCTTCAGAACTCTTGGGTGAATAACATCTGGTTATGATGACTTATTACTGTTTAATTTATCAATTTGTTCCAAAACCTCCCCTAATGACACCTCAATCTGGGACAGTTCCTCAGATTTGTCACCTAAAAAAAGACTGGCTCAGGAGTGGGAATCTCCATCACATCCTCAGCCATGACGACCGATACAAAGAATCCATTTAGTTTCTCCGCAATGGCCTTATCTTCCCTCATTGTTCCTTTAGTACCTCGATTGTCGAATGGCCCCACTGATAGTTTGGCAGGCTTCCTGCTTCTAACGTCCTTAAAAAAATTTGCTGTTACTTTCTGACTCTTTGGCTAGTTGCTCTTCACATTTTTTTTTTGGCCTGCCGAGTTATACTTTTACACTTGACTTGCCAGAGTTTATGCTCCTTTCTATTTTCCTTAGTAGAATTTAACTTTCAATTTTTAAAGTACGCTTTTTTGTCTCTAACCACTTCTTTCACTTTGTTTAGCCATGGTGGCACTTTTTTGGTCCTGTTACTATGTTTTTACATTTGGGGGGGATACATTTAATTTGAGCCTCTACTATGGTGTTTTTTAAAAGTTTCCATGCAGTGTGCAGGCATTTCACTTTTGGGACTGTACCTTTTAATTTCTGTTTAACTAGCTTCCTCATTTTTGTGTAGTTCCCCTTTCTGAAGTTAAATGCTGTGGTGGGCTTCTTTGGTGTTCCCAGTGCATCCTCACAGGGATGTTAAATTTAATTATATTATGGCTGCTATTATCAAGTAGTTCCGCTATATTTACCTCTTGGATCTAATCCTGTGCTCCATTTAGGATTAACTCAAGAATTACCTCTCCTCTTGTGGGTTCTAGGACTAGCTGCTCCAAGAAGCAGTCATTTATGGTGTCAAGAAATTTTATCTTTGCATGCTGACAGAAGCAAAATTTTTAAAAAGGGAACAGAGTAAACAGACTAGCAGACTCTCTATCCATGACTGCAAATTACCTTTTTCCAGCAACTGATGCCTATAAACTCCAGTATCTAAGAAGACACTTAAAAGTGATCACAAGTGGTCTCCAGGTGGTGCCACATGCAGGGGAATGAAAAGATTTTAACTCAGCAAGCAGAGTCAGTGGGAAAGTACTTGTACTCAGGAGTTTCACACCAATCAATGTATTGTGAAGCTGCCAGTCAATTTAAAAGAACAATTCAAAAAGAGGAGACAGAGTTTAGAAACTAATAACTCATTGGTAATTAGTTTAGAAACTAACAACTCATCACCAATGGGCAGTAAGGGTGGGAGACAAACATTTAATTTCCTCATTCTGATGGAAAATAAGCACCAATTCAAAAAAGTTACTCTTGAAAGAAAGAAAATTGTGGACTCAGTAATTGAAGAGTAAAGAAAGGATTGAAAGCAAACATGGAAATATATTTATGCATACCAAAGTAAAATATACTTCAAAAATAAAAAGCTGCTGACCCAGTCAAACTAGGAATTGTATACAAAAAATTTTTAAGTATTCAACAGGAAAAGGTACATGTAAGTTAAACACATTTAATAGAAAGAAGAACAGGACAGATTAAAGAATATGGGCAGTATAAAAACCAAAGAGGCCAATTTTGCTGCTACTTCTTATGAGGAATTCCCAATGTCATGCTCCACAGAGGTACCCAAGGTTGTGAGACACCTCATGACTCCCTGCCATTAGTGTGCAGCAGTCTTGTCTGTGCCTGCTGTGGATCAGCTCTCTTAAGCCACCAGCCTCTGGCAGCACAAGTGCTTTTTTCCAGGTGCCCACAGGCCTCACTCTCTCTGTACAGGTAGTGAAAGGCACACACCAAGCATTCCCTGTAGTGTCCAGCCCCTTATCAACTGAACACTTACAAAATTACCAGGCCTGTGATTCCCAAGGGAACAATACACAGCAGCTTGTAAGATTAAACTCCATCACTTTGCTCAATACCACAGCACTGAGATCTATTTATAGTGAAAACAAAAATAAGTTTATTATCAAAGAACAGATTCAACTTATAGTGAGTAACAATATTAAAAACAAATGGTTACATATAAAATTAAATCATAAGCTTTCTAGAGACTAAACTTTAACAAGCTACTCTCGTTGAGAGGAGCTCTCAATTCTTTGCTTAGCTTAGCTCTTTACAGCATTTTCGACCAAGCATGGGTGAAATCCCTTTTTTAATTAAGTAAAAATTGCTCCCCTTTTACTTCCTCAGTGAAGGGTGTCTTCTCTATCCCCAAATATAGTAAAACAAACCTCTTAAGTGCACCTCAAGATAAGGCTCTCTTCCCCTGTTTCTCTTCCTGTTGGTTTCTTACTAAAGTTCTTTCTTACAGTCCTTCATTTACATTCATTTCAGACTGGTGATAGGAGGCCCACAGTGAATGAGACAATACTTAGTTTACATGTAAACAGATGTCTAAACATCTCTGGTCTTACAGAAAACCGATTTTTCACCGGGGCTGGTCACCAGCCCCCATACTTAGACTTTAAAAACATATTTTCAGTATACATACATAACTCTTTACATAGTGTCTGTACATACATTTCACAATGATACTGATGACTGGTATGACACTGGCTTTCATTTGAGGCCTCACATGACATTCTTTGGTGAATTGGTAGACACATACCAGAATCAGGAGATTCCTGAACTCCTCTGCACCTACTTGCCAGTAGGCATCAAGAGGTTCTTGTGTGACATCCAAATACTTCAAATGAGATTTTTATCCAAGAAAGGGCTGCAGAATCAGTTAATAAAAAAAAAAATCAAAGTCAGAGACTGAAACAAAAACTTTAGCAAAGATTATTCTAAATAAGACAGGATGTTATAACTAAAATAAAAAAAGAAAGGTTAGTGATGCAGGCAGTGACTATATATGATGGTAAGGGTAATCTGACAGGAGAGACCGGTTTTTAAAAACAGTTAATTCTCTTTGTGTCTATTTGAGAAAAAATATGAGAATTTAAGGCAACCTCCATCAGTAGGAATGAAAGGTAAAACAAACAGGCTTTCAATATGAGGAATGATAAAGTTCTGTTAGAAAACAGATGTAATATGCAAGCCATTTCAGAAATGCAGTTGTACCACAGCTATGTAGAACTACATATTATTTAATCCAGGGTGTGTTTTAAGGCAGAAAAAGGCATTATGGTTCTAGATTCCTGTGGACACTGTGGCTCTTGAATATATGTGTGCAACCCATGTAGTGTTAGCAGAGGCAGAGTGGTATTAAAGCAGCAGGTGTCAGAATTTAACACTCTGAATCTGGTTTTGAATAGTAATGCCACAAAGCTAGTTCCTGAAAAGGCTGATGGTATCAGCTTAGATGGTTTGGACATGAGAAAAGAAGACTGGAAGAATGTATAGGAAACAGAGTGCTAAATGAAGAAGTGGAGGGTAAAAGAAGGGTTGGAAGAACCAAAACTAGATGGATAGATGGAGGTCATACTAAATAATGTGATTAACTGAAGTTTCTGCGGAACTGCTTCAAGACAGACTGGAATGCAGAAGAACGCAGAGAGCTGACTCCATACAGATGGGACTAAGGCAAGATGAGGAGGAGGCAGAGCAAATTATTGGGGGGGGGGGGAAAAAGGGATACAAAGTCAAGGTTGTGATATTCCCCAGCCTGAAAAGATTTTTTCCCCCCAAATGGGGAGATAAAAATAAAAACTGATATCCTGGATCAACACTGAGCAAGCTGGAGAGGTCTTCTAAAAATTGAAAAATATATACATATAGCCTGTGCTCTGGGTAGTATACTTCTATAATTTAGATGCAATTAACTATAACACAACCCTTCAATGAAAAGGGATTTGGGGTGGAAATCAGGATCTTTAATTTTAAATGCTAGAAGAGAAAAGGAACTCAGGATTATGTTTCATCAAGCCATATCTCAGCATCTTTTTCCTGTTCTGGGCTCAAGATATGGACTTTGTATTTCAACTTAGTTAAGTTGGCTAAGTAATGGGAAGGTCCCATAGTTTCAATTTGTGCTTGTGTGGTTCCAATTCTTTGTTGTTAATTAGAATACGGATTTACATTGCCACTGTTGAAGTGGCATTACCAATTTGTAATTGGTCAAGATAAAAAAAAAAGCCATTGAGGAGGTTTGGGGTAAATGTAATAGTTCTTATGTTTTTGATCAAAGTCCTCCTTGTGAACAGCAAAAATATCAATAAACTTCTTGTAACTACGTGTGTGTGTGTGAGAGAGAGAGAATGAATCATCTTGCAAGCTTCTCCAAGTGCAATTGGGGTATCAATCCTTCTTTATCAGTCAACCAACCACGAGGCTGACGGCAGTTGCAGAGGCATTTTTGAACTTCCACAATAGGTTTTAGGATTCTGTTTCATATTACTACTTTTTCAGTGAGGTTTTAATAGCATGCTCAGCATCCATACTTCAGAAGTTTAGGATGACTTCACCTGAGAATGTGTCATACTGTTCTCTGGATTCTTATATGGCACCTTCAGTAGTTTGGATATAATATTCTGCACTTTTCTGTCAGTGTAGAATCACTAGCGTTAAGTAGGGGCACCTTTTCCCCCATAGGGATGCTTGCAGACATTTGGAGTCATTACTCAAATTTCACCAACAATCCTGCTTTAATTTCAATTTTTTGGTTCTTCCTTTAATTTTCTTCTATTTCTTCATTTGCAACACCTAACAGTCGACCTGTGAGTTTAAATCCATCTGTAGGGGTATATCCAGGACAAAGTGCTTCAGTAATTTCTTTAAATTGCTCATTCTGTACAACCTTTTACATAATGTTAGTATAAGAGAGGTTACAACTTTCTTTTCAAGTTGAAGTTTTTGCCTTTCAAGTGTTTTTAAATGGCAAAATTGCTGATTGATATTTGCTATTGTTGGGTGTTGGAAAAGAAGAGAGACTGCTTAGGAATAAAGTAAATGTTGAAGAGAAACAGGAAGGCATCAAAAAGGGACTTAAATTATCATCATGGCTACATTTTCAAAATGTCTCATTTGCACGATCAAACTCACCAATGTTCTGTTCTTCCACTTTAATAGACAAAGTTTCATTCAATCGCATATTTAATCCTGAAGAATGAAAAGAAACCAATTTTCTGCACTTACTGAGATGAGCAAGTCTCTTTTCAATCTTGTTACTTAACTCCTGACAAGGTTTACATTTTTCTTTAGATGAATTATCTATTTTCATTACTTCAATACATTCAGTCACTTGTTTCCTACCACTTCAACTTTTGGCATGTTGAGTCACATGAATTCATACCCTAGTGCTTGGCAATCAGTAAACGCTATTCACAAGTGTGCAGTGTCAATAAGCAGTTTTCACACTTACTAGTTAAAATGAGAAACAATCACCTAGTGAATTAAACCCCATGAAGACAAACATAAGATGAATTGTTAAGTTTTATACAGAACCATATTACTGGATGCCCTTACACACTTTCAAGAAGTATCTAGATTCCAGCAAACCAATCCTTGAATAATACATAACTTCACCCGCTCACCTCTTCAGTGCTGAATACTGGAATCTGCCTAATAGACAAACCCTCTCTCCAGTCACTGGCTTCACCCACTCTTTTCCTCTATAGGCTTCTAGACAGTTTTATAGTCTCCTAAAACTATAACTAATTACTTCCATAATGATATTTTAGAATGGTTATAACTGTTCTTTCAGAAACTAAAATTGTGTTTCTAATATTAAAAAACCTTTCATATACCATATTCATTTAAATACTTCAAAGTGACATAAAAGTTCAAAAATGAAACTCCCATTTAATTGTTTCCCCTCCATTTACAAAATAAGTATTAAAATATAAACAAAAAAAATCAACCACCACAAGCCAACACCATCATACTTGGTTTTTTACAACCCTGTAGGAAGTTTTAAGTGCCGTTGTCATTTTTTACAAGCTCAAACGTAACAAGCTTATAATCCTTGCAATAATAGAATACTAAAAGAATAGAATATCAAGCCCAGGACTTTTTATATTTAACTTTATAAGAAAAAGCTCTGTTCTAGTAAGCACTTTAACTGACTTCAAAATTATTTAGGAGGGAGACAGTTTAGTTGTAGAAAAGAAAAACAATTAATACATTTGAGATTTAAGATATTTGTTTCTGTAGTTTCCCTGTAGCCATTTCCATACTTGGGATAAAAACCTGGTAGGAATCACATTCATGAGTAATTCCAGTACTACAATGAGGTTTACAACATCCTCAAGTACAAACACGCAAAGACATTTTAGAAAAAAAATATATATATATATATATATATATATATATATATATATATATATACACATACACATACACATACACATACACATACACATACACACAGTCCAGCTTCCTTAAAACATTTGGCGCAGGGCACTGGCAAGACAACATAAACTGTAATTTAAGACTCTAAGTAACTGTGTACGCAGGTGTTTTTATACACTGTACCAAGTTTCAATTCCAACACAAGAATGGTAACACAAAATGCTAGGGAAGGGAAAACAATGAGATTTTCCTACTTGTAATTTAGTTTTGTTTGAAGTCACTTGATGTCAGTGTGGACCAATGTGCTGTCTCGCATCCCCTTGATTCATCTATCTGCCTGGTCACCAACAGTCACAACTCTTCCTGCAAAGTAGCACTTCGTGGTTGCTATGCAAGATTGTCTCCAGTCAATCTTCTTCAGACATTACTCAATATATTAATTTGTTAATGAACACTGCAATCTTTGCAAATGCTAAACTGAACTATTTTCTGGGCCAAGTCAGAGAGCAATTCAGCCTCATGTATGGTATCAGAGACCAATCCCAATGTGAATACCTACTTTCACCTCCTGTAAAACACAGGCCATAGAACTTCTCCAAAATAATTCCTACAGCAGATTTTTAGAAAAACACCCAATCTTGATTTTAAAATTGCCAGGGATGGAGAATCCGCCACAACCCTTGGTAAATTGTTCCAGTGGTTAATTATTCTCACTGTTTAAAAATTATGCCTTATTTCCAGTCTGAATTTGGCTAGCTTCAACTTCCAGCCATTGGATCATATTATATCTTCTTCTGCTAGACTAAAGAGCCCATTATCAAATATTTGCTCCCCACGTAGGTACTTACAGGCTATAATCAAGCCACCCCTTCGCCTTCTCTTTGTTGAGCTAAATGGATTGAGCTTCTTGACTCTCTCTCAATAAAAGGCAAGTTTTCTAACCCTTTAATCATTCTCATGGCTCTGTTCTGAACACTCTCCAATTTATCAACATCTTTCTTGAATTTTGGACACCAGAACTGGACACTATTTCAGAAGCAATCACAACTCTTTGTTGTTCATTTGCAACAGCTAGCAGTCGACCTGTGAGTTTAAATCCATCTGTAGGGGTATATCCAGGACAAAGTGCTTCAGTAATTTCTTTAAATTGCTCATTCTGTACAACCTTTTACATAATGTTAGTATAAGAGAGGTTACAACTGCAAAAATTGGGGGAGTGGTAAATAATGAAGAAATCAGTCATGGATACAGAGTAATCTGGATAGGTTGGTAAGCTGGACACAAGCAAACAATGTGTTTTTAATATGGTTAAATGTATGCATCCAGGAACAAAGAATGTAGGCCATACTTCCAGAATGGGGAACTCTATCCTGGGAAACAGTGACTCTGAAAAAGATTTGAGGGTCTGTGTGGATAGTCAGCTGAACATGAGCTCCCAATAAGATGCTGTGGCCAAAAGGGAAATGCAATCCTTCAATAGATAACCAGGGGAATCTTGAGTTGGAGTAGACAGGTTATTTTACCTCCAGGGCCGCCCAGAGGATTCAGGGGGCCCCTTCCATTAAAAAAAAAAAATTGCAATACTATAGAATACTATATTCTCGTGGGGTCCCCTGTGGGGCCTGGGGCAAATTGCCCCTCTTGCCCCCCCTCTGGGTGGCCCTGTTTACCTCTGTATTTGGCACTAATGCAGTTTGTGCTGGAACACTTTTTTTTTTTTAAATATATAGTGGGGGGGGGGGGGAAGGGGGGAGTGTGCTGAAAGCCACTGAACAAAACGGGTAAACCCTGTATCTTATGGAAACCATTTCAAGCCAAGGGGTGCTACTGGGAACTTGGCTTTTCACCTGGGTGCTGCACTTAAAAAGTTAGTCACCCTTGTACAGTAATGATGGTTCTTCGAGATGTGGGTCCTTATGGGTGATCCACTGTAGGTGCATCTGCATCCCTGCGCTGCTGATCAGAAAACTTTGATAGCAGTGTCTGTCCAGTCCCCGCATGTGCTGCTCCTTGCCTGCCACAAGGCTAGCCGGCATGCACGGGCAATCCCGCCTCAGCTCCTTCTCTACCTCAGAGTCAATTCCTAGAACTCTGAAAATAGAGGGGAGGAGGGTGGGTCATGGGGCACCCATAGGGACACACATCTTGAAGAACCATCTTTACCGAACACAAGGAGTAATTTCTTCTTCAAGGAGTGTCTGTATGGGTGCTCCACTGTAGGTGATTCCTGAGCAGTGCCCATCACTGGAGGCTGGAACTTCTGAGTGGCACTGAATTTGGCCTCTGCAGCCAAATCCCCCAGGATGGCATCGTGGTCTGCAAAGGTGTGTGCAGATGCCCAGGTAGCTGTTCTGCAGATTTCTGATATAGGGATAACCTTGGAGAAGGCGACAGAGGACATGGAGAACACTCTGGGAACCGATGAGAGGCCAAAAGGGAGTACTCTGTATCGGTTGTGGTCTTGGCCTAGTATGAACCTGAGGTAACGTCTGTGGATCGGTATGATCGAAATGTGGAAGGTATGCATCTTGGAGGATGAGGGCAGAGAACCAATCTCCTTTTTCTAATGCTGGAATGATCATTGATACATGACCATCTTGATCTTCTGAGCTTTGGTGAATTTGTTGAGTGACCTGAGGTCCAGTATGGGTCTCCAACCTCCATTTTTCTTCAGTATCAGGAAGTAACAAGAATAGAAGCCTCTGTCCCTTAGATGTGTGGGCACTGGCTCCATGACTCCTACTCTGAGGAGATAAACAATCTCCTGATGTAGCAGGCTCTCACAAGAAGGGTCCCTGAAGAGGGATGGGGAAGAGTGTTTGGGAGGGGGAAGGGAGGAGAAATGGATGAAGTATCTATCCCGATGATCTCCAGCACCCCAGCGGCTGTCTGTGCTGAGAGGCTCCATGTCTAGCCGGGGCAGTTGAGAAGGAACTGGGGAGGGATCTGTGACCGGTTGGATCACAGAAACCCCCTTGGGAGCTGCCACCCAATGTGCAAAGACTACCACTGCTGTTTTCCCTGCCAGCTCAGGACTCCAGCACCCTGTCTTGCTGAGCCAGACACTCCAGTCTGCTCTAACAAAGACTCAGGGTCTGAATCACTTGTCCCAAAGCTGCAAGTTTACCTGAAAACAGCTCTCAGTAGTGTGCTTGTCTTTAGCACTCAGATGCCCAACTCCCAATGGGGTCTAAACCCAGATAAATCCGTTTTACCCTGCATAAAGTTTATGCAGGGCAAACTCATAAATTGTTCGCCCTCTATAACACTGATAGAGAGATATGCACAGTTGTTTGCTCCCCCAGGTATTAATACATACTGAGTAAATTACTAAATAAAAAGTGATTTTATTAAATACAGACAGTAGGATTTAAGTGGTTCAAAGTAGTAACAGACAGAACAAAGTAAGTCACAAGCAAAATAAAATAAAATGCGCAAATCTATGCCTAATCAAACTGAATACAGATAATCTCACCCTCAGAGATGCTTCAGTAAGCTTTTTCTCAGACTGGACACCTTCCAGGCCTGGGCACAATTCTTTCCCCTGGTACAGCTCTTGTTCCAGCTCAGGTGATAGCTAGGGGATTCTTCATGATGGCTTCTCTCCCTCTCTGTTCTCTTCCACCCCTTTATATATCTTTTGCATAAGGCGGGAACCCTTTATCCCTCTGGGTTTCCACCCCCCCTCACTGGAAAAGCACCAGGTTAAAGATGGATTCCAGTTCAGGTGACATGATCACATGTCACTGCAAGACTTCATTACTCACTTGCCAGCACACACATATACAGGGAGACTCACAGGTAAACAGCCATCTGCAGACAATGGGAGTCATCAAGATTCCAAACCATCATTAATGGCCCACACTTTACATAATTACAATAGGCCCTCAGAGTTACATTTTATATTTCTAGTTTTAGATACAAGAGTGGTACATTTCTACAAATAGGATGATCACACTCAGTAGCTTATGAGCTTTGTAATGATACCTTACAAGAGACCTTTTGCACAAAGCATATCCCATTTGCATTATAGTCACTTATCAATTTTTTTATAAAACTATGTAGACTGCACAATGTCACAGGATCACCCGTGCATGCTGGCTAGCCTCGTGGTAGGCGAGGAGCAGCGCATGTGTAACACTGACAGACCCCGGACGTCGGTGGGTGGGATTGAACCTGGGGCCTCTGGAGCTTAGTGCATGAGCCTCTACTGCATGAGCTAAAAGCCAACTGGCTGTTATCTAAGGCTGTAGAGAAAACTCATTAATCTCTCTCCTCCCCTCCCCCCACTAGAGGGGACAGAACACCACACCCGGGAGGTGTGTGGGTTACACATGCACGAGTTGGACAGACACTGCTACCAACGTTCTCCGATCAGCAGCACACAGACAGAGACCCACCTACAATGGAGCATCCATAGGGACACTACTCAAAGAAGAAAAACAGGATTCTTCATTTTAGTTTTCTTCTGGTTAATAGCTGTCTGGTAAATTTTTGAAGCCCTGATGGGAGTGCAGATGTGAGAGTGGGTTAGTGGAAAAGTGAATTGAGAAAGAGGCTGATGGGAATATTTTAGAAAAGACAAATGGAGTATTGAGAGGTTTTCTTTGGGGGGGCAGTATGGAAATGGAAAAGACAAAACAAAGCATATTATACATGAGGAAACATAAGGAGATAGGTAGGAATTACTTGATTAGTTTATAAGTACCTACATGGGGGACCAAATATTTGATAATGGGCTTTTGTATTAGCAGTGAAAGGTATAACATGATCCAATGGCTAGAAGTTCAAGCTAGAAAAATCCTGACTGGAAATAAGACATTTTTAAAAGTGAGGGTAATTAACCATTGAAACAATTTAAGCATTGGAACAATTTACCATGGGTTGTGGTGGATTCTATACCACTGGCAATTTTTAAATCAAGATTGGGTGTTTTTCTAAAAGATCTGCTCTCGGAATTATTTTGGGGAAGTTCTATGGCCTGTATTGTACAGGAAGTCAGACTAGATCAGTTATTTTCAACCTGTGGTCCACAGACCACTGGGGGTCCACAGACTATGTTTAAGATTTCCAAAGGGGTCTGCACCTCCAGTCAAAAATTTTTGGGGGGTGCGCAAATGAAAAAAGTTGAAAACCACTCGATGGGATGATGATCACAAAGGTCCCTTCTGGCCTTGGAATCTAAGAAATTCTTTAATTTCATAATTACAGTAAACTCATGAGGACTGTGGAAACATTTACACAACTCTAGAGACAAGACAGCAGACCAGTCAAGATAAGAAACAAATTCACGTCTGTAGATTCAGTATGCCCAAAAGCTGTGTGTTTTGGTCCTTAAAACCACCACTTTTTTTTTAAACTAGCAACAGTTTTCTAGAAAGAGCTAGCATGCTCTGGGGGGAGATTTTGTATGGCATATAAGGGATTTAAGAGCACAAAACACACTGACCTATCAACTGATGCTCCTAAATCACTTAGGTGCTTTTAAAACTCTCTCCCCTTCATAACCATACACAAATATCCATGCACAGATTTAGAAAGCAGAGGACAAGCTGAAGGGAGCATAAAAACTATTTGATTCTTAACAAATGAACTGATAGACCCAACTTGACAATTTATAGCTTCATGACTATAAAGTAGTAGAATATGCACATTATTGTTGGCATGGTAACTGCCCAAAAATACAATGTATAAGTACCGAGAAAGAATAACTTTTAGCCAAAGTTATTCTGTCGTAACAGATCACAATGCGGATCACCAAGAGACTGGACTTAAAAAGAAAAACAAACAAACAAAAAAAAACATAACCACACACACCTGGCCTACATTATGCATGACAACTTGGGATATCTTATACCGTACTAGTTGCAATGAAGATGGAAATCTAGGGAAAAGTGACCAGAAACCAAAATAATGGAACCAGGACATATGCTAAAAATAAAAGCATAGAACAATAGTCTCAAACCTACTTTTAAACAAAATTGGGGGACTGGTTGAAACATTGTTTTTTAGGCAAGAAGCTTTGATCTCAAATTGAAATGTATGTATGAAAATATTAGCACCCCTTCTTGTCAACTGTTGGGAATGGGCCACATCCACCCTAATTGAATTGGACTCATTAGCACTGACCCCCCCTCCCCCCTTGGTAAGGCAACTCACATCTTTTCACTTGCTGTATATTTATACCTGCCTACTTTTTTTTTACTCCATGCATCCAATGAAGTGGGTTATAGCCCACAAAAGCTTATGCCCAAATTAATTTGTTAGTCTCTAAGATGCCACAAGGACTCCTCTTTGTTTTAGCTACAGTATTATCCTAAAGTACTGAAAAGAGTGAAGGAATGATTTACCTGGATGAGATCAGCAATGGCTTTGCTAATGATTTTCATCTAGGAGAGCCACAGATAAACTAGATGCTTTTTTCTCCCTATAATTATTCCAATAACCCAGGCAAACTCCATCATAAATTTTTTTGTGCACCATTCCCAAACCTAAAATAGTCATAATAGACAAACTATGAATAGAGAGACCAGGTGGGTGAGATAATATCTTTTATTAGGCCAACTTCTGTTGGTGAGAGACACAAACTTTCAAGCCACACAGAGCTCTTCTTCAGGTCTGGGAAAGGTACTCCCAGCATCACAGCTAACTGCAAGGTGGAACACATTGTTTTGCATAAGTAGTTAGCCCATATTCTAAGGGACCACTCAAGGCAGGGTGGACCATTAACACCTCTGCAGTCATAGGACCAAAAGAGGCGGTTAGTGGCTTGCAGACTGTTGTAATAAGCCATAAATCCAGTGTCTCTGTTTGGTTCATGATTTTTAGTGTCTAGCAGAGTTATGAATTTAAATTATTAAATGAACTCACAGGAAGATAATAAAAGACCAAAAAAAAACAAAAAACCCTCCAACAAAAAAACCCTACCCTGTCACCTGCACAAAATGATCACTCTATATCTGATCTATCCGCCCTCATCCTCAAAGGAAACCTGCACAACACTTTCAAATGATGAGCCTGGGAGCTAAAATTCATAACTCTGCTGGGCACTAAAAATCATGGACTAAACAGAGACACTGGATTTATGGATTATTACAACAATCCCTTTTTTGTCCTATGACTGCAGAGGTGTTAATGGGCCACTCTATCTTGAATGGTCTGTGACAGGGTCCACTCAGCTCACGTGAGTGCCTCCTATTGGGTGCTTGTGTACCTCTCTCTCTCAGCTTTTACAGTGCTCTCTACCAGCAGTCTTCTTTTTCAGGTGGGTTTTTGGTGACTCAGCCCTCTGGCCAAGTCACACAATTCGTGGGTGAAACAAAACAGACTCCTTCCAAGGTAATCAGTCCAACAAGGCCTATCCCAGTACCCTCACTGGTCTTCTGCAGCACTCCCTGGGCTAATTCTCAAATAGTCCCTGCTCTGGCACGGAGCAGTGCCCCCAGGACTTCCTCCCTGGAAACTCATCGCTCTGTAGCAACCCTCGACTGACCCCAGCTCTCCAGCTAAGTCAATCTTTCTGTTCAGTTCATCCCCATTTTGGGATCTTCAGCCCCTTAAAGTTCAATATATATTGACCTCTTTGGGGTCTTCAGGCCCTTCCCTGGGCCTATGTAAACTCTCTTCTCAGGTCACTTAGCCTGCAGCTGGTATGGGGCTCACCCACTACAAAGGGTCCCAGCCGGGGACCCTAGAAACACCAGCCACTTGCTGCATCCCTTTAACTAACTTGTTGCTGCTACCGTTCTCTGGGTCATTTCCCTGGGGCCCCAGCACATTCAGCTTCACCCTTACCTCGAACTGAAGTTGTGCTTGAGTCCCAGCAGCAAACCAGGAGAACCTTCCTTGCTCCCTGGGTCTGTGCCAGCAACTGCTCTGTCCAGACACTGTAACTGCTGCAACCAGCCAGGAGCACTGTCCTTCCTTCTCTGGCTCCAGCCAACAACTGAATCTGTTCAGCCCCAGCATCTCCTTTTATATGAGCCTGCTGGGCTCTGATTGGCAGCTTCCCTGAAGCCTCTCTACTCTAATTGGCTGCTTCCCACATAGTCTCTCTCAGCAGCTTGGAGAACTCACCTCTTCTGCTCTTTCCTTGGGGCGTTGTAGAACTGTGAGGCCTCCAGCAGGAGGCCTTCGGGCCTAGTACACCCTGTCACAGGCCCCTTATATTATGTACTAAATACTTATGCTAAACAATCTGTCCAACCTTGTATGCAGCTGTGATGCTTAGAGTACCTTTCCCAGACCTGAAGAAAAGCTCTGTGTGGCTCGAAAGCTTGTTTCTCTCACCAACAGTAATAGGTCCAATAAAAGATGTTACCTCACCCACTTTGTCTCTCTAATATCCTAGGAACAACACAGCTACAACTATACTGCATACAAACTATGAATAGTCAGTTAAAAGGGGAAGAAGACTCAGTACTTAAACTTATTAATTTTGCTAACCAGATACCTAGGAGTTCACATTTCATTTGTACTGAATATATTAACCACAAGCACTTAATAGAAAGAAATTTCTCCAATATAGACTTAATTAATCTTTATTTAATTTCTCTTAGGTCCACATCTATTATTAATAATTATTTATATTACAGTAGGACTCAAGAGTCCCAATCAAATACAAGGTTTTAAAAAGCAGAAATTTTTTAAAAAGAAACCTTTTGATACTTATCCATTATAGACAGAAAAATAAGCACAAGCTTAATTTAAATTAAAACAAAAACCAAAAAAATTACAGGTAGTTTCTAAATCCGGATTGGCCAAATTAAATGATTCTCAGCATGTGTCAACATAAAGTCCCACTTCCCCCAGTTACTGCTGAAGTAAGCTGTTGTCTTTGGGCCTTTCCACACCTCAAACAGATATACTGTGTATCACAAACATCCCAAACAACAAATTACTTTTTGTCTATGAAAAAACAACTCTCTAGTACAGTGATCATAAAATTCATAGCAGCTCGGGAGACCAATGAAGACCATTACTGAAAATGTATTATAGGCCAAACTGCAGAAGTCATTTCTGATTGCCATTAAAAACTTCCTAGTAAAAATCCTAAACAGAATTATAAGGGAAAATGAAATTCAGAACCAATACACAAGTCCTAAAAACACTATCTTAATTTCACCCTAGTGACCAATTAGCCATAAAAGAGAAACTGTATCTATGACATGATGCATTGCTTGATCATAGAGACTAATCCTTACTGATTTCAATTGAAGCACTAAGAGGAAGAGACAATGTTCAGGTTTACTGATGCTGAGCAATTATTGTACTAGTGATATGTCATAATACCAAACAGATGTTAACAATGGTTTTTATTGCTAGACAGTGTTTTTCCCTTCTCTGCTACAAAGCTTAATAATAGGTAGGATAGAGGTAGAAGTTATTGTCTAAACATTCCATATCTATGGCCTCTTTCTAGTCAAACCCACAAAATCAAGATAATTCAGAGATAAGACTGCCATACATGGCTATATTGTGCCTACGCACTTGCATATGAATGTGGCTCTGTGTCAGAGAAATCCACAGCACTTAAGCATTACAATTATTTTTAATAAAACAAACTGCAGCCAAAATGAAAATCTGTCAGTCAGATTTTTGCCATGTTTTTGTAAGGCAAACTTAAACCCTAGAAATCTGGATTCATGAAATAGTGGCCACACTAACTATAGCTCCACAGTCCTTTAAAGAGGATTTTTAATTTCTCAAATATCCAAAAATATTACCCAGATTCCTCATTATTCTGCTTTAAAATCCCTGACTAAAACCAAATTCTGAGACTTTCCAGGATTGAGATTTCATACTAAAAGCACTTTTCCCACATCTCTACCAGATCACCTGAAGAGTTATAATGCCTACAATAGCCATATTTGTACATCTAGACAAGGAATTGAAGTTTTAATTTATTGGATGCTTTTGTGTTATCTATCTGGCATAACCCCCAACTTCAAAACCAACACAAGCTTTTTTCTTTTAGCACTGGTTCCTAAAAGGAAACTACATGTTTAAGTGCAAACAATTATTTGCTTAAAAACAATTTGAGTACCATTTGTATGATTCTCAATTTAAGTTTATACAGATGTGACATTGTATAAGGTGATCTACTCACAGTCCCAGATAAACAACTTCCAAAGCTCAAAGACCCACTATAAACTAGACCAAAAATCCCCCCAAAACATTAACAATATGCAGGAGTGTCTAGGTAATGCCCTAGACCAGAGAACTTTATTGTTATAAGAAGATACATTAATGGTAATTTTATATTGTCTATTCTCACACAGAATTAATCCTCTCGTCTGCAGAAATAGTTATTAGGCCTCAGCATCTGAAGAAAGTGTCAAAGTGTTAGGTGAAGGAGTGTATAGATTATCATGTGGCCACTTGGCAGATCTCACCATAGAATGCTCTGTTCGTTTCTGTTTAAGAGAAAGAGACAAATCTTTGAGAGAAGGAGGATAAAGCTTTCCAGTCTTCCTGTAAGACTCAGGATAGCAGACCAGGCTTAGAGACCCTTGTTTTTACCAGCAATGAAAAAAAACAAGGCAACTGATTGCCTAAAGAACTTTGACCTAATCTTTGAGAATTTGATCATTCTGCAGGTATCCAAATGATGATATCTGAACTTTTTGAGGTTAAGTGAAACTACTTTAGGTAGGAACTCTGAAGTAGTTTCAGGTACTTCTTTTTGTAGAAAAGACTACAGTAATGGGATTTTAATGTACAAGACATTCAGGTCACTAACTTTCTTGGCTGAAGGACAGAAATCAAGAGACAATTTTAACAGAGAAAATATGAGGATGAAGTAGCTATTTGTTGAAATGGCTCGTCCATACAATGGCCAGGTACAAGGTTAAACATCACTCCGCAACAGGAGTTCTAATAAGAGAAGAGAGTTTGTTACCTGTTATCAGGGATTAAAATAAAATGCTGGACTCCTTTTGTAGAAGTGACCATGAGCGATCTCAAAGCTGCTCTTTGACCTCAAAGAGTCATGGAGGCTCAGTTCTTGCTGAATCTGACAAACAAAAATCAGAGAGAGGTTTTAGTTGAGACTGATTAGATCTTCAGGATACATTCAATTTCCTCAAACTGAAAAACCAACAATAACAAGAACTTTTCTGCATTGGAGCAGAACCTTCAGCAAGTCATCAGACAATCCAAACTGTTGGTGATCTATCCTCCCAAATTCCAAGTTTTTGGGGATGTGTGTCTGGGTCTTGCTGTTGCTATGGGCCCTGCACTAGGAGAACTGAGAGGAAACTTCTCTTTTATAGTCAAGTGCCAGAACACGGCTATCAAAAACATACTGGCTCTACCTAACAATTCACCTAATGGTTCTCAAATATGAAGCTGAAGAGGAAAGACATACATCAGACACGCTGATCAGCCAAATTGGAGTACCAATGTGACAGAGTGGGAATTTTCTGTAATATTTTGTATGAATATTGTGTTAGCCTCAGTTTCCCTTATATGCTGCATTGTTAACTAGGTGGAGGGAAAAGTTTGTTTACTCTCTGCAGAGACCCAGAGATGCACGTGACAGATGCCTAGCTGTCTGGGGCCTGTGCTCCATGTCCATGGGGAATCCGAGAAGACAACGGCCATTCCAATTGCCTGGATATTTGGTACCTAGCAACTAACGCCCATAATGGTCTAGACCCCTAAAAGAAGCCAGTTATGTTTGCCTGGGAACAAGAACAAAGGACTGGGGAGGCACTTGGTGGCGGGTTGTTAGGAGTGGGCTGCGGAAGTTTGAGATTCTCCTGAACTCGAACAAAGGAGTCATAGGGCTCTGGGTTGACCAAGATGGACCATGCTGTATTTTTCTGTTCTCTGTGCTAACCAAGGACTTTCTACACTGTGTTCCAGACATCTAATAAACCTTACTGCTTTTACAACGCTGGCTGAGAGTCACTGCAGATGCTGAAGGTGAGGGTGTATTGCTTCCTTTGGGTGTACAAGTCTCTCTCAGGAGTCCAGCTCAAGTTGACTCACTGAAAGGAGCTCACGACATGAAGCAGGGGTGCTGAAAGCTATGAGGTTCAGTCTGAGGAGGTGGTGAAGCCAACTGACTTATTCTGGTGAAAGAGCAAGATTCTGGGGGGGGGAGGAGAGGGGTGTCTGGCACACTGAAGTGGTCCTCCCAGGTACTGTTCCAGAGTTGTTCCAGAGTACTTGACCTGGGGATCCATGACAACCTATAATGGAAAAGTCTTTCTCCCACTGCAAAAATATTGTTTTCTTAAGATAAGCATGTCTATTTAGAGAGTGATAACGGGGAGGAATCTTGGGTGACACATATGACAATTTCCTGCAATATCCTGGACAAACCTTACTGAATTAAGTTAAACTTTATTGAATTAAGATTAAGTATTTTAGGAGTTCATTGTATTAAAAATGCAAATGTTTATTATTATTATTGAATAGTATGTAAATATCTCTAAGGAGAGAGACCCGACTAATGTAAACCTTGGGAAATGTTATGGGCTTCAAAGCACTCTTTGAAACAATGTGCTACACAAAGTTAAATGGGATTCTTAGGAAATACTTGGGTGGAGGGGAACGCAACTTCTCATCTCCAGAGCCATCCTTTTGAAGCTGCATCCTGAGGAGAAAGCCTTTGACAGCTGATCACCTGTTACATGAAGATCAGACCAGAGGCCCAAACTGGATAAAGAGTGAAATCACAGATTCATGGAGGTGCTTGTTGTGAGTTAACACTGTTATGAACACTTGTAACCACAGAAAAACCCCTCAATGGGTTTGAAGAACTGCTCACGATCTAGAGCCCTTGCTGGGGGTTAACTCTGGTAAGTTTATTAGCATGCACATAGGTTCTTTTATTATTTTAATATGTTTTCTCTGTAGCACTTCTATCTTAAGAATAAATGTGCTTGCTTAGAAAGAGCTGTGTGGTAACTTAACTGTGGGTAATTATACTATTTATAGCCTCCGAGGAGAAAAGCAAAGTACAGAAACAGATCTGTTTAAGAAGTCTGCCTTGCTGGGGACAAGGAACTGTGCAACCTGGAAAAACCCTGGTTAGGAGGTGATAGCTGGGGAGCCGGAAGCCTGAGAGTGGGTGCCCTTGCTGGACCATGGAGGGGGAATACAGGCAGAGTTGCCCTGAACTGTGATACTTGAGGACCAAATGCACCTGCTCAACCAGTCAGCTTGTGTGTTAAGATACTATAGCTAGACTCATAGATACGGCTGGAGACCACCTGCTTTGATGTGGCAGCACATGGTGATCCCTTTCATTAATGAGCGCTCTTATAGCTATTGTATTTGGGACTACAGAAAGTCTGATTTACCTCTTAGCCCCTGGAATGGAAGCATCTATTAAAAAACATTTCAATCTGATGTAATAACAGAAAAAAAGAGTGTGCCTTACCCGAGTCCTTAAAAATTTTGTCCCCAGGGCAGAAGTGTTTTGTCTTCTCATTCTGAAGACATAGATGATTTACTAGGAACTGAGTATCAGAGGGGTAGCCGTGTTAGTCTGGATCTGTAAAAGCAGCAAAGAGTTCTGTGGAACCTTATAGACTAACAGATGTATTGGAGCATGAGCTTTCGTGGGTGAATACCCACTTCGTCGGATGCATGTAGTGGAACTGAAGTACCTTTTGACTTGTGTCCATGAACTTGTTTAGAAGACTTGGTCTTCAAATACTGCCTAATACCAGAAACTCATGGAGATGTCATCTGCATCCCAGGCCACCACCTGAAATGTCTCCTACTATACTAGTAGAGTGGATAAAAGGTTCTGAGCATCTGACTATATGACAGGCTGAATAGTACAGACATGGAAGGGGTACATGAAAACATTTGAAGTCTGTAAATATGCATTGACTGGTTAACCTGATTCTGCAATTGAAGAATAAAATTGAAGCCTAAAAATCAAAGTGAATCTCTCAGAAGCATGAATGAGCTATCAGAAGGAGAAGATCCCATCAATGAAACACACTGCACCCATTCTTAGGAACGGAAAGAAATAACTATAAGCTGATGAGGCATAGGAAGCAGTACAACATCTTAGAAGCTTATCCTGTTTCAAGGAGAATTTTTTAAGTTTAAGTACTCCTGGAAAATTAAGGAAATTAATACTCTGCTGAAATTAAAGATAAGTAAGCAAGGAGATGAAATGAAGGGATGAGGAGCTGGAAAGATTAGGTCTCACATGAAAACTTATGGTTTTGCTCCTGACTATAATGATGAACTCGCCTTCATGTCTTTGAATATGGAGAGCTTACTTAGGTTGGCAGACTATCAAGGACTTCGCAACTTCACTTCCACAGATTTCAATGGTACATGGGTCAAAAGTAACCCTAAAAATAGAGGAAGCAGGGAGACTTTCACATAACCTAAGGGCTAGAGGTCAAAAATTCCCCTCTGTAAGATGGCTGCCTGCAGTCATCACAGAACCAGCAAATTGAGGCTGTGACACAGTATCTCAGGGAAAGAGCCTGGAGCGTGCCACATCTCTATCAATGGCTGTTTTGGTGGTGACTGTGGTCATGATTACCCAACAGTTGTTTCCCTAGACTAGATGATTCACTGTGAGATCAGCACTAACATGCTTCATCTACACTAGACGTCGACAAAAGTCAGGTTTCATCAACAAAACAGTGCAGTTGTATACACAATAATGCTCCTCCCGCCAATTTAACTCTCCTGCTATGCTGACATAATAAAACCACCTTGATGAGCAGTGCAGAGCTTTTTGCGACAAAATTAGAGTGATGCCATGTCAGTGTAGACACTGTGCTAAGTGGCCTCCAGGAGGTGTCCCAAAATGCCCATCATGACCGCTCTGCTAAGCAATTTCTATTCTGCTGCCCTGCAGCTAGGTACACAGGCATTTTTAAAATTCCATTTCCTGTTTGCTCAGTGTGGACAGCTCACATTGGATCTTCCCAGCTGACCATGCAAATGGGCTCCCATATGGAGTCCACTGGAGTGGCTGGATCTGTTGGGTCTCTGGGGAGAGGAGGCTGTGCAGTTGCAGATCTAATCCACCCATAGGAACTTTGACACCTACAAGTAGATTGCTTGTGGCATGGATGAGAAGGGCCATGAAAGGGACATGCAGCAATGCTGTGCTAAGATAAAGGAGCTGAGGCAGGTGTACCAGAAGGCAAAGGAGGCCAACTGTTGCGTCAAAATCATGCCACTTCTATGAGGAGCTGCACGCCATCCTCGGCGGCAACCCCACCTCGACGAGCCCCATGGGTACTTCGGGAGGGCTGGAGGCAGCAGCCAGGAGAATCAACTCTGAGGACAAAGTGGTGGACGAGGAGGTCGAGTTGGAAGAGGATGTGGGACAGGGGACAGGCTCGTCTAGTGGTGTGGGGAGCCAGGACCTCTTTTTGATTCTGATGGGGTCTAGCCAGTCCCAGCAGTCCAGGTCTGGCATGCCTGAAGCAGGAAAGGGGAACTCCGGTAAGTACTTTTTCTTTGATAGTGCATGGTTACATGAGGTAGAGGTGTCACATGGCACATGTGGCAGAAGGGATAGAAATTAACAACACTAGGTACTGTTAGCCTCTGCTTTGCATTCCCAGTGCAGCTACGCAGTGGAGCCATGCAGAAAAGTTTGTTAATGCAAACTGAGATCTCTTGGGAATCCTCCATAGAGATCCCTAGGAAACTTTCCTGCCTGCAGATACTCTGCAATCCTCTGCTGAAGGGTCCTTGGCAGAGCTGCTTTGTTTCTTGCCCCATTGTAGAAAACTTTGCCACACCAATCAGCAATTACTTCTGCAGGAACCTAAGCTGCACACAGGCGTGCAGCATACAGACCCAGTCTGAAACTGCACACATGAAGAAAATGCACCCTTGCATCTTCAGTAACCTTTAGTAGTGTGATTTCAGCTTCAATCGCCCCCCGCCTGTGGAAAATGGTGCCAGTATTCAGAATACTGTCCTCATGTGCTGTACTTATCCCCTTCTGAAATCACCTAGACTCTGTCTCGTCTTGCACCCCCTACCCCAACCCAGGCAGAACTCACCACGTTTAGCACTCAGGCCGTGCTGCGTGCTTGTTAAATGAAAGTGAGAAAGAGGTGTATGTAACTTTTATGATTCAAGACTGTGAGTGCGCACACAATACTGACTCTGTGTATAGTTTCTTTTGCTTTTGCAGATTGTGCTCTTGAGGGCCAGCTTCTACACGCTGGCGGAGTGCCTCCATCACATAAGGAGGAAAATGAAGAGGAGTAAGAAGGACACGTTTCAGGAATTGCTGCAATCATCAGATCAGGCTGACAGCAAGCACAGAGCGTGGAGAGAGACAATAAATGAGAAACTACAAATGGACGGCCAAGAGAGGAGACAGGGTCAGGAGCGGATAATAAAGTTCATGGAAGATCAAATAGAGATGCTGAGGTCCCTGATTGAGCTGTAGGCAGAACGTATGCATGCTTGACTCCCCCTAAAGCCCATGCAGAACTGCATTCCTTGCCCTCCCCAAACTCCCCACACACATTCCTCTCACGTTCCCAGCCCGTGGCAGTACGCCTTGCACTCCACTCCTAAGGATATTTTCCATAATGACAGCTGGACTTACATGAAGCTGTGAGATCCTCACTTCAGCGAGTCCTGTTCACTGTCACGTCCCTTGTAAGAAATCATAGAATCACAGGACTGGAAGGGACCTTGAGAAGTCATCTAGTCCAGTCCCCTGTACTCATGGCAGGACTAACTATTATCTAGACCAGTGGTTCTTAACCTTTACTGCAGCCTGCACCCCTTTGGTTCTCAAAATATGTTCTCGCACCCCTGATCAAAAATCAAAATGTTCTCGCACCCCTTAAACCTAAATATATTTATAACGTTAATAAATACATAGGTTTGATGAAACAAAGTAGTTGTACTTACGTGCCTGTGCTTAATTTGTGTTTTCAATGATTTACCTTCTAAAAAAATCTAGCATGTCTCGCATCCCCAGGGGTGTGTGCACCCCAGATTAAGAACCACTGACCTAGACCATTCCTGACAGGTGTTTGTCTAACCCGCTCTTAAAAATCTCCAATGGTATTTATTCATAAAGCATATCATGTGAGGTCTCTACTGAAAGTTTGTAACTTATCAATACTCAATCACTGCCAGATGTGTGTACAGTTGATATTTAAGGAATAATGTAACTATGTTGACAATTATGCCCTTGTGGTCTTGTAGTGAGTGAGAGTCACCAGGGAATAATATGTCTCGGTGATGGCCCATTCAAGCTGAAGGGAGTTGTCACTCCTCTGCGGCTAGCTGATTATGTAATATATTGCTCAATTGTCTACCTTTGCACCAACCCAGAAAAGTCAATGGAAAACCATCAAAGACAAACTATAAACATTGAAACCACTTGGAAGTGAAAAGGAATATATGATTGCGAGGTAATCGCCCTGTGCATGAAAAGACTGATTCACATATCACAGGGTAGAGAAAGACACACTGGATCCATTCACTGAGGAGGTACCTTGATGAACGGGTATGCTTCATGAAAGTCTGAGTCATAGCTCTCTGGGACTAGCAAGTGCTGTGAAAGACTGAACTTTAGGATCAGAATCCACATTATTAGATAGGAAAGGTAATTGTCAATAAGTGTAGGCCCTTGTTCATGTTTTATGATTTCATTTTATATGTAACCATTGGTATCCATCAGTCACATTTGCTTCTATTGAATCTCTATTCTTTCTTAAATAAATTTCCTTTTGTTTTTCTATAACTGAACTCAAGTGCTGTGTGTGATACAAGAGTGGTGGTAAGTAAAATTGGTAAACTGGGATACACTCTTTCTTTGGAAACAGTGGATCTGGAATTTCTGTGGGTATACAATGGTCAGGGGCTGGATACCACAGGGAGATAGTTTCCAGGGATTTAAGGGGAGGCTGGTATAACCAGGCTAAAACAGGGCTGGTACAGAGCTAACACCTAGCTGGCACCTGCAAAACTTCCTCATGCTGGAGGCAGGTGGCAACAAGATGACTCACAGCCCTGGATGCCCTGAGAAATGTGACAAACATCTAAAGTAGTACTCAAATACAAAGAAGTGTCTGCTGAACAGAATCACTGTTTAGCCCTCCTGCTGGGCTGGACTTGCTTTCCTTGCCTGCAAATGGCCATCTCCTGCTCTCTAACCTGCCTTCTCCCTGAAGATACCACATGTCCCTCAAGCAGCACAGTGGGCCGCTTGTGAGGCAGCTGGGTACCAGCAGATATTGCCACGCACATAGCAGAAATAGGCGGGTGGACCAACAGTCCCGGCCACGTCCCTTCCCGAGGCAGTCAGCTTGGGGGTGGGGACTGGGAGGCGAGACCCCTACTTTGCAGCATAGTATTTCTCATAATTCTTTGTGCATTGCATTCGATTGGCTTATCGGTGGCATCTGCATGTTCGAACAACTTTATTGGTATGCACAGTGTTAACATATGGTGAAGCACAAGTTTGTTCGTGACCCTTTCATACATTCTTGCGACCCACTTTTGGGTCGTGACCCAAGGGTTGAGAAACACTGCTTTAAATGATCACATACTGTTTTTTCCACAAGACCCCTAACTCCTGCTACCGGCTCCACTGGTGACAGTGTGACACAAACCATTAGTGCCAATTGGCAAAGAGTTCTCTGTTCTTTACAAGCAACTCCTGTCAAACTCATTATACCGGCACTGCAAGGTATTTACATGCCAGTTATGCTAAACATTCATATGCCCCTTAATGCTTCGGCTATCATTCCAGAGGACATGGTTCCAGGCTGATGATGCTCATTAAAAAAAAATAATGCATCAATTAAATTTGTGACTGTACTCCTTGTGGGGAGAATTGTATGTCTCCTGTTCTGTTTTACCCACATTCTACATATATTTCATGTTATAGCAGTCTCGGATGATGACCCAGCATTTTCGTTTTAAGAACACTTTCACAGGAGATTTGACAAAATGCAAAGAAGGTACTGATGTGAGATTTCTAAAAATAGCTACAGCACTCGACCCAAGGTTTAAGAATCTGAAGTGCTGTCCAAAATCTGAGAGGGACAAAGTGTGGCGCATGCTTTCAGACGTCTTAAAAGAGCAACACTCTGATGCGGAAACTACAGAACCCAAACCACCAAAAAAGAAAATCAACCTTCTGCTGGTGGCATCTGACTCAGATGATGAAAATGAACGTGTCAGTCCACATTGCTTTGGATCATTATCAAGCAGAACTCATCATCAACATAGATGCATGTCCTCTGGAATGGTGGTTGAAGCATGAAGGGACATATGAATCTTTAGCGCATCTGGCACATAACTATCTTGCAATGCCGGTTACAACAGTGCCATGCGAACGCCTGTTTTCATTTTCAGGTGACATTGTAAACAAGAAGCAGGCGGCATTATCTCCTGCAAATTGTAACGAACCTTGTTTGTCTGAGTGATTAGCTGACCAAGAAGTAGGACTGAGTGGACTTGTAGGCGCTAAAGTTTTACATTGTTTTATTTTTGAATGTAGTTTCTTTTTTTACATAATTCTACATTTGTAAGTTCAACTTTCATGATAAAGAGATTGCACTACAGTACTTGTATGAGGTGAAATGAAAAATAATTTTTTTTTGTTTTTTACAGTGCAAATATTTAATAAAAAATAAATATAAAGTGAGCAGTGTACACTTTGTATTCTGTGTTGTAATTGAAATTAATATATTTGAAAATGTAGTAAACATCCAAAAATATTTAAAATAAATGGTATTCTCTTGTTGTTTAACAACGCGATTAATCGCAATTAATTTTTTTAAACGTGTGATGAATAACAATTAATTTTTTTAATCGCTTGACAGCCCTAGTAAATAGGTTTCTGATGTTAGGGGTGAAGCCATCTTATTTACAAACAAAGTTCCTGCAGGCTCACTACATTTCTTTTGGCTGCTCCACCAGCCAGGAGGAAGGGATGTGGAAAGGGCACTTAGTGCTCTTCATTGTAAGTAGCACCCCATCATCTGATACACACTAAGGATCCTTTGTGATATGTTTAGGTCTCTTCTTGGACATAAGACTTCCAGAAGGGGATTCTTTAACCAGGAAGAGACAGCTAAAACTGATTGCATCCCCTTCCTGACTTCTCTGCAAACTGTTAAGATCTGTACTTCTAATTCTATATTGCAAAATTGAGAGGTTCAGGCAATTTGATAGAAAAATTAGGCTTGTGAATCTTATTGCAGGAGCAAAATTTTGACCACTTCACCTGTATGTCCGGTGCAGAGATAAATAGCCTCGAATTCTTGAGGGCATAGTCCAACATACCATTCAAACATCTGAATACCATAAAGGGAAGAACCATTATTCTCAATTTAAATGAAAAATACTACCATCATCATCCTGCTGCAAATGTATCAGTGGTCAGAGCCACAAAGCCAAGTAGACTGGGTCAGAACTTCTCCAAAATAGTCACTAAGATTAAATAATAGGGATCAGGAATCCCTCCATACTAAAGGGTGGGGGGAATTATATTTATAGTTTACTTTAGATGTAGGTAGTTTCTTCACAAATTTCTACCTCTTTGAATGTGTGTCATACATTAGATGATAGCAAAAGACGCATACGAACAAGAGTTAGTATATATATGAGATGTAAAAATATATTGTACTGAGAAAACTCTCAATAATTTTTCCAGTTGATTATTTCTATCTAAAATATCACAAAACAAAGTCTAATGTAGTCTGAACTTTAAATACACTGCTAATATTGAGTCTGTGTAAGGAGAGAGAAGAAAAAAAGTCTCAGAATTGAGTATGAAACTTTGCACACCAATTCCATTATATTTTGTACAATTAAATAGAGAGAGAGAACACTTTTGTTCTATTTCCTAAAGGAAAAGAGGAACTATCCTTCCTTTATGCCTCTTTGGGACTGGATTGGAGAGATTATAGTAATTTGGGGAGATGAAAAAGGTTGTAGAGAAACTCACTAGATTAACTTTTGAAATTCTGATTCTAAAACAATTTTTACTTTCTGCAATGTAACTGCCTAAGAGAGAAATATTCTGCCAAATCAAACTTTTCCCCATTATTAAAGGGAGTGGTAAGGATGCAAAAAAAGGTTCTGGAGACAAATTTGAACTGATGCTCTAGCACTGGAGGAAGACTAGATGGATTTTTCCTTAGAATTTTTTGTGACAACATGATTTCTTTTGTGGGAATTCATTGACCAGTGCACTCAAAGCCATGTGATCACTTTTCACTGATCAGAAATTCCCCTTACTTCTTTCCTTTCTTACTTCACATTAAGAGATATCTTTGTTCTTACTCTCCATTTCTGTGTCTTGTAGAGGCCTGATAAATGAGAAACTAACTGCAGAAGATTAAACCCATCTCACTTAGGTTCAAGATATGGACAATCAACTGTCTATATGACTGATATAACTGCTGATTCCTCCTTCCCTCACTCCAGCAGTGGGAAGAGCAGGAAGAGTGGTTATTCAGAAAAGGAGCAGGCATCGAAAAAGATTAAAGTAATGTATTGTACTGTCCGCTTCCTTCTCTGTTTTTCTGCCCCACTGCAGTATAAGTATAATATAAAGCAGCAACAAGTATATATCCATGCAATATAAAAGTCACATACAAGAAACTTTCATGCCACGTGGTTTCTTGAATGGAAGCAGTAAGAAAAGTAGTGAAATGATGAAAAAAGGAAAGGTTCTAACAAAAGGGCACCCAAAAAGTCATTAGCTTTCTTTTTTAAAATAAGGTTTCAGAGTGGTAGCCATGTTAGTCTGTATCAGCAAAAAGAACGAGGAGTACTTGTGGCACCTTAGAGACTAACAAATTTATTTAGGCATAAGCTTTCCTGGGCTAAAACCCACTTCATCGTATACATGCAGTGGAAAATACAGTAGGAAGATATATATACACAGAGAACATGAAAAAATGGGTGTTGCCATACCAACTATAATGAGACTAATCAATTAAGGCGGGCTATTATCAGCAGGAGAAAAAAAACTTTTGTAGTGATAATCAGGATGGCCCATTTCCAACAGTTGACAAGAAGGTGGTGAGTAACAGTAGGGGGAAAAATAGCATGGGGAAATAGTTTTACTTTGTGTAATGACCCATCCACTCCCAGTCTTTATTCAAGCCTAATTTAATGCTGTCCAGTTTGCAAATTAATTCCAATTCAGCAGTTTCTCATTGGAGTCTGTTTTTGAAGTTTTTTTGTTGGAGTATCGCGACTTTTAGGTCTGTAATTGAGTGACCAGGGAGGTTGAAGTGTTCTCCAACTGGGTTTTAGCCCACGAAAGCTTATGCCCAAATAAATTTGTTAGTCTCTAAGGTGCCACAAGTATTCCTGATTCTTTTTTAAAAAAAATAAGTTATTTATTTTGCCACCTTTTGACAATAGCAGAAAGGAGGAACACACTTCAGCCTGCAATAGCAACAGTCAAATCACAACATAGTGATTTATCATGACTCCATTACTTCAGTGAAGAAATAAAATGGAGATGGGTTTCTTGTCTGACAAGAGGGCACTAGAAAGGCAAACAAATGCATTAAAAATGCAGCAGAAGTTGCAAGGATTCTCTGCTTGCAAGAAAATGAAGATAAACGTTATTGTCAAGTAATTTAGGCTCTGAGTTTTACCCACTTAATAAATGTTATAATTTACTAGGTCCAAAGTGTGATCTGGATTCTAATTTTTAAAGCTAAAAGAACTCCATCATTTTCTTACTGAGAAATCTAAATAGCAGGCACTGTTTATATAGGACAAATAATGCTTTTCATATTGCTACTGAACTCAAATTCCAGGAGTTGTGCAGACATGGCTAATATCGTTGTACAAACAAATTTACAAAATTTAGCCATGTTGGCTTGCTCGCCCTAAGGAAAAAAAGCCTGTCAAATGGAAAATTACTGGGAGAAAATTATTTTCAAACTTCTAAAAGGGTTTTTATAAACAAGTTTCTATATATATATAAATAAAACAAGTCAGAGTCTCCATTTAAATTATTTCCAGTTATTACCCGCTGGTTCGGCTGCAAGCAATCGATCTTCTGGGATCGATTTATCGCGTCTTGTCTAGACGCGATAAATTGACCCCGGAAGTGCTCGCCGTCGACGCCGGTAATCCTGCTCCGCGAGAGGAGTAGGCGGAGTCGACGGGGGAGCCTGCCTGCCGCGTGTGGACCCGCGGTAAGTACCTTTAAGTTTGAACTAAGATACGAACTGGGGGCTTAGTGTGAACTAGCCCTAACAGTGTTGCAATGATAGCAGTTTCAACCAGGGACCAAAGACTGATTCTACCAACAAAGATCAGGATAGTTTTGACAGATATTTGAAGCAGAATGACACAAAAGGAAGGAAACTATGGAATCTTCTTAAAATGTAGGGAGTCTTTCAAACCATGATTTCCTAACATTTTACCATTTAGTTCTGACGTTCATCTGCTTCAATCTGGCAAGGGGGCATATTGATTAAACTGATCAGTCCTAAGCAAGTCATAAACAATGAGTACTGTTGTAAACTACGGTAAATGACCATATATTAGATTAAAACTGTACAGGCTGAGAAATAACTCTAATGCTTTTTAAGCTGTTTGGTGCATACCTTTTCAAAATAAAATTATCCTGTATACTTTTATATCCAGTCTAAGATCAATTTACACAGGATTCTATGATGTACAAATAAATGTGGATGAGCACCATTCCTCCTCCTTTCCTCATTGTTTTAGATCATATATTTAAAGTGCACCTAGCCTAAGGGACAGCTTATAACACTTCAGAATGTCAGTTCAGTTTGACTGCCATATCCATTCTATATGATCAAGTTACAGCAGAAGATACTGCAGACTTGCAAAACTTAATCATGTTCTTACTCTAAGCATTTGAGCAGACACATTGACTTCAAAGTGTTGACTATTTAAGATTAAGTACATGCATAACTTGATTTGCAAAATCAAGACTAAAAAGATTCAGTAATCCAGTATAGTCAGAGAGCAGAAACTGAAAAGGCCAGAAGTTGTGGTGCGGTGGGGGGAAGGGGGACAAGGGAATGAGGGGTTGGGTTTTTTGTTGTTGTCTTTAAACATCCTTTAGCCTACAACAAATTTATTGTTAAATTTACTTTTCTAGCAAGGAGTCTCAGCCAGCCAATCTGAACAAGTCAACTAAAAAATACACAAGTTTAAAATTTTAAAACAAAACAAGGCTTTGTTATTACAGAGCTATTTGGGATTGAGGAAATACGCCATTTGTGCGTGTTACTTCATTTTAAAAGTACTTATTGGATTTTTAGAGATAACCCCCCTCAACTTCCAAATCCCACCCTCACAATTTCTCCCTTAAATCCAAGTGTCAAAATTAAGATTAAAAATCCTAATTGCACACACACCATCATTTTACCTGGGCTGTTTGCTAGTGTGTCATCAAACCACTAGTGACTGGAAATTTTAAATTTTGGATGCCAGCCCAGTTGCAAATAAAAAACCTTCATATGAACCACCACCAAGAAGTCACATGACCTCCATGGGCGGCAAGTATAATAGGCCAGGGGAGGCTAAACCTCACCTACCATAGCCTGTGGCCCCACCCATGCTCCACCCTCGCTCCCCATCTCTCTATGCCGATGGGGGCTAAGCTTGGGCTGGTGGCCTGGAGTTTGGGGCTCAGCTGGTGGCCTGGGCTGGTGCTCAGGCTGGCCGGCAGCCCAGGGTGGCTCGGGTTGACCCAGGGCTCGGGCCGGGTCTCGGGCTGGTGCTCAGACTTGATCGGGGTTTGGGACAGTTTGGCTGGGCTCCTCCTGCCACGGGGGTGGAGGGTCTCGGGGCTCTGGCAGGCGGGACCTCGGGTGGAAGAGGCATGGCCGGGGGGGCTAGCCTTCCCGAAGGGATGGCGGTTCACCTATTGCCCATGATGAGCGCATACTAATGAGAAGCCACCAGAGCTTTCCATCCCATGTTGTCAATAAATAATAATACTTAGCTCTTATATTGCATTTTTCATCACTAGATTTCAAATACACATTACACAGTATTATTATCCCCATTTTACAGAAACCAAAACTGATGCACAGATAAGTGATGAGATTTGCCCAAGTCACTCAACAAGCTAATGACAAAGCCAGGAAAAGAATTCTTGTCTCCTGAATCCCAGTCTATTGCTCTGTTTACTAGGCCATACTGCATCCCATTCATGACATATGTCAAATATATACACAGTGTTGTTTAAACAAACAAAAAAAAATAGATAGTATAAACTCTGAACAAAACAACATAAAAACTGAATTGAAGGTACAAGTGATTATGTATGTCAATTCATTTGAGTACAAGATGTATTTGAAATTAATTTTTTACTCCTGGAAGAAATAATCAACTTCTACATAAAACTAGCAACTTTTATATAAAATAAAAATGTATGTCTAAAATAAATATATAGGATACTCCCACTCTTCAAATAAAGAAAAAGCAACAAAAAAAACCCCATATACACACGCACACCATGCAAATAAAGCATGTAGAGCATAATGCAACTAATGGTATTTCTTAAATGCTATCGTGGAACTGCAATAACTGTTAAATATTATTTTTGTATTGTAATACAGTTTCAGCAATGTGACTCACACTAATTTGTAAATATATTTTAATAATTCTGAGCACTACTCTGAACAACCTTCCAATCTAAGCAGTTCAATTTCATGTGTTTTCACTGAATGCTGTTTCATCAAGATAATTCAGGGCTTTCTAACCACAGGTATCATAACAGAGACCAGGAGTTGGGAGGAGAAAGAGTGGGATTATGTCCTGACACAGGAGGCTGAGAAAGAGTCCCAATAAAACATTTAAGATGCTTATAAGGTTTGCTATTGATAAAGTCCAGGATGGACCACATGCTGACCTACTAGTTCTACTGTGTACTTTAAAAAGTTGAATCTTCCATCAGTACATTAAAAGTTTATATATATATTTTTTTTTTACAAAAAATATTTTAATTTGTAATAATAATAATGTTTTCCCCAAACTTTATCACAATAGATTAACCATTAAAAGAAAAATTTCCATATTTTTTCTATATTCCACACAGCTAATCAGTAACTAGTATCTCCACTTAGCCTCTCTTCTTTGTCCCATTCTTTCAAGAGTCATTATGATCAGCAACTTTTCTCCAAACAAATAAGCATGACATTCCTGTCCATATCACCCTATGAAATGATCTGCTTCATCAGCTGAAACACTTTTGCAAAAAGTATAACATAGCACCTTAACTTCATCTCAGCTGGAGCAGGAGTAGGAATATGGTCAAAGTCTGTTAGGCTGTATTCTTAATTCCCACAATAAAGACTGGCCATAATATCAAATTTCTGGTTTTATTTAAACTTCTTTCACCACATAGGCCATTTTCCATTAGATACTGTCAACATTTTAGAAAGCAATCAAAAATATTTATACAGGAATCATATTCATGTTTTAAAATACGGAAGCCATTCAAAGCTTTATTTTCAGACAATAAACAAAAATGCTTTATTTCAGAAAAACTAAAAAAAAAAGTGAATACAATGCATAGAATGACAGGCTTTACCCATATTGTTACTTGGTGACATAAAAATCCATGCAAAGTTTTTTGTTTTGCTTTTGTTGGGGCAGGAAGGTTCTTTATCATTATTAAACATATAAAAGATTGATTCCATTCTCTTATGTGAACATTTATAAAATTGGCTGGTGAACATTCAGAACCAACAAGAAAGATCCATTTATAGAATTATTACGACTATACACTACAACAAAATGTTTACCTCAATCCTGCCCCTCCTTAAAAGCCTCTTCAATGTTAATTCCCAGAGCAAGGCTACAGGTCTTCTGCTAAAAAAATTCTCTAGATTCTGTAATCCTTTTCTCTTTAATTTCCAGTCTATGAAGAGAAATGATGAGATCCACATATGCATAATGAGTGAGGATTTAAGTAACTTTCCATCTCACCATAGGTAACACATTTGATTTAAACAGTAGCGTTGGACATTGAATCATTTTGTCCTTTAAGATTTAAGGTTTTATATTTGTATGTCTTGATATGTTCAACAAGCATGCAATTTTATAAGCAAATTGTATGTATGTGGTTAATAGACAAATTACATTTCAATATATCAATATATGTGACATTAAGATTCATCATTCATCTCTGCAGGTTATTTCTGGGGGGGAGGGGGCAGAGAGCGAGCGTTTTCCAGGTTCATCAGTGACTAAAAGGTTTAAATGTGTTACTACTAATTCTGTTTAAACGATTTTTCCAACTACTACCATTCTATGAATATTTCTAAAGCAATTCCTTGTTAACGTTTTCATTTGTCTGTTTAAACTATTCTATTATACTTTTTTGTTTCTCATGGTAACCAATGTTATTTGACTTAACAGAAGCTGTTCAAATATTTAAAGGCACTCCGAGATGGCAGGAGTTTATCTAGGAGCATACATGTTGTGTCACATATATTCCTTTCCTCGCTCTTATTTTTATCTTTCCCCCCAGAAATAGTAACAACCAAAAAGGATACTAACTGGACATATTGTATCAGGAACGTGTTCACTTCATCTGCTTATGTTAAAATTCAAGTTACAATGGGCACATTTAGAAATTACAAGCTCGGTAGTTAAAACAGATGCTTCTGACGTTCCTTCATATGTACTGTATCCCTCTGCCAATACCGTCAAGCGCAACGCAAGAACTAAAGTATAAACATCTGCAACACCTCTCTGTTTTGTTAACATTCTTTCACACATTTTACTGCTAACTCCAAAAAAGGAGGATCGACGGTGTAAAAACAGTGAAATTGGAAACATCTGTGAGATAGCTACGGAAAACGGAATGAAACATGAATAAACAAAAACATGGCGAAAGTGGCCTGGGGTTGTTACACTGTCAGATCATTTTTCCAAGCCCAACATCAAGGCTTTTGTTACAACCAAAGCGGTCATTTGCATGGAGAACCAACAGGGTTTCTTCTTCTTCAGCGTTTCCCAGATCGTAACACACACTCGCTCTCTTCCATACACACACAAGCAAATCTTCCCCGTTGCAAACAAACAATACAGCGAAACACACACATTTTCGCAACTGCGGAATCTACAGATTACAAACAACATTCGGCATACTTAATAGTTTGGTGCTGAGACGTAATTTAGCCATAAAATAACAGACAAACCTTTGGAGCGCTGCCCCAGCCGGAGTTCCTCTCCCTCTCCCTCTGCTCTGCTGTTACTGACAAGATCAGGCTGAGATTAACAAGTCCATGCTACTGAACAATCTTACTCCTCAGGTTATTCCACGCACTTTGTGTGCTCTAAATAATATCAAACTTCTCAAAAAGTTTAAAAAATAGTGAATGAGAGAGAAACAGAGCACAGTAATAGGAAAGCAGATAACACTGTCCGTGCAATTATTACAGCAGCACGAAGGACACTGCTCTATAGTTTAGGCTGTGTCAGCACTTCCATTCTAAACCCCTATTTTCAGGGGGTTATAACTCAAGCCAGCAAAAAATTGCTCTTAGCTAAAAAGGGTGATATTTTTCTTTTTTATATTTTTAAAATATCCATTTAGACTATTCAAAAAGTTTCAGGGGCACAAAAGTACACGCATTTTATCAGCTCTGGAAGTCTTATTTGCACTTTTCCAATATAAATAAAACATTCATTTTAAAAAATAAAATTTCACAGACCTTTGAGCTACAATGTGAATCTGACACTTTACTTTTTATAAAAACACATTAATAAATATTAATATTTGAAAACTGGGTAGTCTGAATACATAGTAACTTTTAAAGAACTTTTAAGTGACTGTATTGGATAGTCCTGGAGATACTGTCTATTCAAAGAGCTGGTCAGCACAGACAGTGGCCCTTGACAATGTGCATCATCGCTAATCCTCTAAGGCAGCTTTGTAAAATTCTACTCACACCACTTGCTGGAAGCAAATACTTTTTCTGACAGGCAAGTAAAATGTCCTCATCATCATGGTAAGGTGGCTGAACATAATTTTTGTTTGCTCTGCAATGGCTACTTTACAATGCTGCTCTAAGGGGTGACAAGGCAAGCCAATCTGTACTCTTATTCAATCTTTGACCAATCAGAGTCAACGACTGAACTGGTGATGGTTTTATGGCGTGGATAATTGACCCATGGAAACTTGACTAAGATGGACAACTTATTTCATATAGATGACTAAATAGCCAGGACACAGTTGCAACTTTATAGCTTTTGCTTTTAATGTACATCTTTATTAGGATTGTTCATCCTATATACCCATAACCAAGGAACAACAGTCCTTTCATAATTACAAGTCAACTGTCACAACTGCAAAACAAGCATTGAATTCTATTCAAATACTAGTACATTTTTTTTGTAAAATGTAAATATACATGGATTGACAGGTCAAAGTAAAACACCACCTTGGATAAAGAAACCAAAGTGTACATTCAGTTATCCCTCAGTTCAATGGAATGCATATAAGCCAATATAACCCTCATCTCACTAATGCAGAAACTCAGAATATCACTATTAAGTCATTCAAATTCTGTCATTTTGCTTTCTACCAGTCCCTTATTCTGAAGCATTACTTTTCATTTTAAAATCCCCTTCAAATCAAAAGATATATTACAGAAATAAATATGTAGCCAAAGGCTATGACAGTCAATTTCTTGGGGCTATATTCTCCTATCAATAGGCAGCGTTAGTGGCACTGAAAATCAGCTCGTGTGCAGCCTTTGGCACACGTGCCATAGGTTGTTTACCCGTGCTCTAGTATGAACCATGTCTCCATGTTATGTATAACATTGTGCACACTGTTAATATTATTATTTGTTCACAATTTCCACCCTAGAAAAAGTTAGATCTCCCATCCTCCCATATAGCAGAGATTAAGCCAACTGGATGGTCATAATATACACATTAAATATATAATTAACAATATAGTTACTTGCCAACAGAGTAAAAGTGAGGCTTCTGTTTTAGTCTACTAGGTAGTATGTAGAGTATTTAACATTTTAATAGGACTGTCAATTAATAGCAGTTTTAATCACACAGTTAAACAATAGAATACCAATTTAAATGTATTCAATATTTTTGGATGTTTTTCTACATTTTTAAATATATTGATTTCAATTATAACACAGTATACAAAGTTGACAGTGCTCACTTTATATTATTAATTTTTATTACAAATATTTGCACTGTAAAATGGCAAACAAAAGAAATAATATTTTTCAATTAACCTCAAACAAGTACTGTAGTGCAATCTCTTTATCATGTAAGTGCAACTTACAAATGTAAAAATTTTTTGTTACATAACTGTACTAAAAAACAAAACAATATAAAGCATTAGAGCCTAGAAGTCCACTCAGTCCTACTTCTTGTTCAGCCAATCACTAAGACAAACAAGTTTTTTACATTTACGGGAGATAATGCTGCCTGCTTCTTATTTACAATGTCACATGAAAGTGAGAACAGGCATTCACATGGCACTTTTGTAGCCGGCACAGCAAGGTATTTACATGCCAGTTATGCTAATCATTCATATGCCCCTTCATGCTTCGACCACCATTCCAGAGGACATGCTTCCATGCTGATGATGCTGGTTAAAAAAATAATGCATTAATTAAATTTGTGACTGAACTCCTTGGGGGAGAATAGTATGTCTCCTACTCTGTTTTACCTGCATTCTGTCATATATTTCATGTTATAGCAGTTTTGGATGATGACCAAGCACATGTTGTTCGTTTTAAGAACACTTTCACTGCAGATTTGACAAAACACAAAGAAGGTACTAATGTAAGATTTCTAAAGATAGCTAAATCACTTGACTCAAGGTTTTAGAATCTGAAGTGCCTTCCAAAATCCGAGAGGGATGAGGCATAGAGCATGCTTTCAGAAGTCTTAAAAGAGCAACACTCTGATGCAGAAACTACAGAACCCAAACAACCTGCTGGTGGCATCTGACTCAGATGATGAAAATGAACATGCGCTGGTCCGCACTGCTTTGGATGGTTATCGAGCAGAACCCGTTATCAGCATGGATGCATGTCCTCTGGAGTGCTGGTTGAAGCATGAGGGGACATATGAATCTTTAGTGCATCTGACACATAAATATCTTGCAACACCAGCTACGACTGTGCAATGCGAATGCCTGTTCTCACTTTCAGGTGATATTGTAAAAAATAAGCAGGCGGCATTATCTCTTGCAAATGTAAACAAACTTGTTTATCTGAGCGACTGGCTGAACAAGAAAGTAGGACTGAATGGACTTGTAGGCTCTAAAGTTTTACATTGTTTTATTTTTGAAGGCAGTATTTTTTGTACATAATTCTACATTTGTAAGTTCAACTTTCATTATAAAGAGATTGCACTACAGTACTTATTAATTACAACTAACTGTTCATTCCTATTAATAAACTATTTGAAAAGGATGATCATCAAAACCTGGAAATAGAAATTCAAAATAAAATAATGAATCTAATATTTCTTTTTTATGTCATCCAGCTAGAGGACAGAGAGAAAGAAATAAGTTATGGCCATACACATCCTTCTTAATATACCCCAAATTTACACTTCCAGGCTTTTGTAAGAATTACACAATGATACTATTTAAGAGCTAACCATTGTATACACAAACCTGTTTTGCATTAATCACAACTCTATTAAAATTAAACTTGGGCTCCATAATTTTGGAATGGGGTAATCAGAGGAAACTTGAAAATAAAGATTATTATTTTATCATTAAAATCAAAGATCCATTTCTGTATATGAATGTTTACTTACAACATAATTCATTGATTTTAATTTCAGCAAGAAGTTACCGACCACTCCATTTTCTTTAACACAAGTTTAAATATTTGAGACATTAGATGATTAGGTTAGTTCTAGTCCACACACCCTCTATGCCACTACTTGCATGATGAACTAATAGTTGCAACAACCTTAAATTGAAACATGCCAACAATGCACATATAGGCTGTATAAATATTTAACCATGCCACCTAGAACGTAAATTAGTTGACATTCAACAATTAAAGCTCTCTCTCTGAAGTTGCAATATTTAAAGGTTAAAGATTAGACATGCTCCCTCTTGTGTTAAACTAAGAATGCATGCTGTTTTCTGTGACATGATGGTGGCTCAGCCATCTGTTTCCATTGAGCAAACCTCTTCAACTTTGACTACTAATTTCTGACAAACATTCACCAATAGTTCTACAGGACAAAGGTTGACTCACTTTGCACACATATTCATATGATCACTTTATATTTGTGAAATACTGTCATTTTGCATATTGTTGAAGATCACCATTAAGCATAAAATCACATATCAAAAATATGGTACAATTAAGATTCGTAGACATAACTAAATATACATAGCAAAATAAATTACATGTAAACATATATATAATGTTCAGTAGCTACATATTTCACACATTAGCCTAATTTACAACAAAATATCCACCGTTTGCTAATTTTTCTTTCCATGTCCTTAGTGCTAATTAACTACTGAACTCACATAGTCTAGCATAAAAGTTTCTGCTAAAGAATCTTTAAAAAATGTGTATATATTTCATATCTACATGAAGAAGATAGGAAGAACATGATAGTGCTATGTAAAGGTGTGTGTACACACTATCTACCTAACTAAGGCTCCAATCTTTCATCGTGACCCACTGAAACCCCTATATCTGCATGGAGCCTCAATAAAGTCAATTGAGGTCCAGCCATGCAGATCCAGTTGCAGGATCAGGCCCGTAGGGCAGCGTTTCTCAAATGTGGCCACCAAGGGGTTTTCCTGCAGCCAGGATAGCCTCCTGGACAGAGATGGGGGAGAGGGCAAAGCATTGGCCTCTCCCAGCAGTGCTGAGGGGCTCCAGGGGAGGGCTTCAGCCAACCCCCCCCCCACTTCAGCCATGGGACTCTAGGGGTGAGCTTCAGCCCCTCTTTCTCCACCAATTCAGCTGAGGGGCTTTGGGGGAAGGCTTCAACCCAGGGCGGCGGGGTTTCAGCAGGGCCGGCCTTACCGGGCGCCGTGGTCAAGAGGCAAGAAGTGGGGTGAGCCTGGGGTGTGAGGCTGTGGAAGGGAGCTCAGGGTAATGGGCGGGGCGGGGGAAAAGAGCAGGGCCCTGAGGGCAATGGGGAGTCCTGAAGGGGGCAGTGAGGAGCCGGGGGAGGCAGCAGTGGCTAAAAGTGATGGGGGGGGGGGGCAGGGAGGCAGCAGGGGCCAGAGGCACCAAAATACAACAGTACATTTTTTTTTAACTAACATGATTATAAACAGGATTTTGCATCTAATGGAGGGAGATAGGGCAAATCACGTTTAAAATCCTGTTAGTTGTGGTCAGTCCTAGGCCCCATGGTAAATTTAACTACAACCAGTCACACATTTTTAATCATCACTTGCCTTGTCTACACAAGGTACAAGGTCCTGTTTAAAATCATGTTTGTTATAATTTATTAGATAACATGTTTTAAAACATGCTGTATTTTCTAGCCTTTATTGAAGTATATTTTGAAATTTTAACACTATGAAAGTAAACTGTGCTCTTTTTCTTAGCAATATTTGTGGTTTTCATTAAATACAATCCTCTAGAGGTTAACAGAAATAATGCAGCTAAACTTTAACCAGGAAGGGCAGCAAAGTCACTGTCACTATTCATGGACGTTTCATATACATGCACTTTTAAACCTTGGACCGTCATGTTAATCAATAAGGTGCACTTCTCAAAACGTAAGGGTCATACAAAACAGCTTCCTGCACCACTGAAGTCAATAGGAGTTTTGCCATAGACTTCAATGGAGTAAGAAATAGCTTATAACAACCTTTCCCTTCACATCCAACTTTTGGATCAGTGGTTCTCCATCTTTTTTTCATTCTGCAGGCTAATTCCTCAGAGGAAGATTTTCTCACGGTCTCATGGGGCATCTCTAATCCCAGCCCACTAAAGTGCTCAGAACCCAGTTATGAGTGTTATGTAGGATCCTAAAAAGGATAGCCTCAAAATGTTTCATTCTGCAGACCACAAAGAATGGTTCTCTGCTAGTCCTCAGATCGCTACCGGTTCAGGTCCTGATTCTGCTAAAACTCCCATGTGTCTGTCTACTCCCACAGGAAATCAAGGGGAGTAACCATAAGAAAAACTGCAGGTTCTGGCCCTTCTTACATGGTAACAGGCTAGTTGCCAACCCTCCAGGATTGTCCTGGAGTCCCCAGGAATTAAAGATTAATCTTTAATTAAAGAGGTCATGTGATGAAACCTACAGGAATACCTCCAATCAAAATTGGCAGCCCACTAACAGACAGGTGCCGAGTGCAGCGGGACAGGGAACAATTTACTGTCTAAGCCTGGAACAAGCACCGTTTCCAGTCACAGCTGGGGCAAGAGGAGGGGAGGGGGGCAGATCTCGCTCTCTCCGGGGTTAGTGCTCCAGGCAGCTCGGAAGGGGGCGTCTCTCCCTGCCAGGAGCTCCGCGCTCCCCTCCTGGCGCTGGGGCAGAAACGTACGCAGCTCGGGGGCAGAGGGTACCACCAGCGGCCCAGCCGGACTGGAACCTGCCCACCCCCAGCGAGAACCGCCTCCCTCCCGGCGCCTGGGCACCCGCACGCGCCACACGCCCCGGCCAACGGCTGTGGCTGCCCCGCCGAGGGACCGGGTGCGGGTAGGGGTAGAGGAGAGTCGTGTCTCCCGGGAAGGGGGATAAGGTAGGAGGGAGTCCCCGCTCCGGGATGAGCTGAGGGGGAAGAGGACTCACTCTGTCTCCGCTATTTAAACCTCTTCCCGCCGCCTCCGCCTCACTCCCGCTCCTCCCTACGCGACTTACTAGGGATCACCCCCTCCCCGTCTCCCCACACACAAACTCCGGCAACAATCGAGGCGGGTCACAACAACCCGCCCTTCCCAGCCACGCTCGCTTCCCATTCGCTCATCGCTTTGTCCGTCGACGTGTCTGCTGCGTGCATTGGCCCCTCTGCCTGCCAATCAAAGTGCACACAGCTGGAGAACCCCCTCCAGGCTTCGCTTGCGGTGCATCCAGCCTCTCCGGACACCTTGTGGGGTAGTTAAAACCTCTTTAACTCACCATAAAAATGTACTTGTACGTCCCGCCCACCCAAACAGAAAGGAGATACTGATTGGGCCGAATGAAAATCTGGATAGCTTGATTGGAAAATAAAACTGTCAATCGTAGATGTAATCCCCGCCTACGGGAATGCGTAGCTCTCCCTGATTTGTCTCTGTGGCTAGTCCCAGTTCCATGTATCATCCAATCAAACACGCTTTCACAAGTTAGAGGGCGGGACAAAGCCTATGAAATGATAGATGCGAAAGGGATGCAACGATTGGATGACTACTCTCTTCCTTTCTTTTCCACCACTACTGTCCAGTGGCTCATACCACCCGGCTTTAGGAGGGGGAGAGGTAATCTGTTGGTTCAGCCCGTCTCCATCAGGGACGAGAGGGGCGGGGGAAAGGAAGGAGGAGGAAGTCCTTTATTGCCCACCATGCAACGCGCGCTGTAGGTAGCTCTTTTGGGCTCTGCGCGGGGAGGGGGCGGGAGGAGGTTGGTGCCCAATCCAAGATGGCGGTGCAGGAATCAGCTGCTCAGCTCTCAATGACTTTGAAGGTGCAGGAGTATCCCACTCTCAAGGTGGGTACTAGGCATCCTGGGTGCCTGTGAAGAGGGGAGGGCCAGGCAGGGTTTGGGCGAGGTTGTTAATGGCCTAGCTGGGCAGGGCTAAAGGGAGCTGGGGGCTTGACAAGCTGTGGTCCCCCACCCCCTGTATTATAACCCCCTCGGGCCCCAAGGTGTGTAACGTGCGGAGACCCCAATTCACCGGACCCCTTTCAGACCTCCCCCACCCCATCTGCCTTGCCCTATACTCATAAGGGCTATTTTCTTTCTTTTGATGTTGGGGGAACGTGCCTGGAATATGATGCCCTCCATGGGCAGTTTCATACCCTGAAGATGTAGGTGGGGTGGAGTCCCCAGAGCAACAACAAAAATGAAAACGATTGAAGGACTGGGGGGCGGGGGGGCTGACTTAGAAGAAGGAAAAAGCTGAATATGCCATGGCTAAGATGTGACAGAAGGGTGCTGTGTGGGGAGGGGTGTGACTGGGACAGACTGGAGGGTGCCAAGCAGTGAAAAGGGGGCTCGGAGCATTGATCATTTAGAAAGAATGTTTAAAGGAGTTAGAACTGTGTATCATTGTTAAGAGGTGGACAGGGGAGGGGGTGTTAATATGGTTCCTTGGCATCTTGATTTCCTAAATATGGAGATGAACTGCAGGGTGTCAGGGGATAAAAATGATTAAAGGGACTGGAGAGCTTATAAGGAAGAAAGAGTTAAATATCTATAGCTTGGCTGGATATACCAAAGGGGTGGCTGATGTAGTAACTGAGTGTATCTGAAGGGTGTTAACTCCCCAGGTGGGAGGTGAATTGCATAGGCTGGCCAGACATCATAAAATGAGCAAAGAAAAATCTAAACTGACCATTAAGGGTAAATATTGCTGACAATAAGATCTGTTGAACTGGGGAATAGTCTCCCAGAGGAAGTGGTGGATTGATCATTTAGAATATTTTTTATATATATATTAGATCAACCAATTCAACTGCAGTTGAATTTACTGTCGGGAACTAATCTTGCGCTGGCTAAATGGGAGTCAGGAGAGATGAGCTGGTCTGCTTAATAGGCCTTTTTGTCTGATTTAACTAGAATATGTCTGATTTAACTAGAATATAGTTTTTCATATAGTGTGTATCAAAAACGTTATACAAAGTAAACTTTTGGGCTTAAGTCATGTTTTACTTTCATATAGTGTTGTGTGGTTGGTTTTTTTGTTTGTTTTTGTTGTAGGTTTCTGCCCATGTTCTTCCCATCTGTCTCTTGCTCTTCCCTTCTTCCTCCTGTCCTACCTCCTCATTTCCCCTTCACCCTTGGGACTATCTTGATTCCCATTTTATATCTGAAGATTTATTTTCCCTATCATCCTGAAGTACTTAAGGCTTGACAGTATGTGGGTTAAATTTTAAGTCCCCTTAGAAAGGCACTGTTGGTACGTTCCACAGCCAGCAACAATGTTAAGAAATTCATAGACAAAGAAGCCTGTTTCAATGGTTTATTTATTGATACATTCATATTGTGTTTAGACAATCTTTCATATTCCTCAGTATTTACATCTAGTGAGAGTCAATTGTTTGCTTTTTGTGCTCTCTTTATAACATTTAAGGCTATCTACTAAGTGTCGCCCATTTGAAGAAGAAGGCAGTCATTTTAAACTAGTTTTAAGGCATTTTTCAAGTCTACTATTTACTCTTGATGAGGGATTTTTGCAGCATTTTAATGAGAATAAAATATTCCTTGTATTGTCATGAAATATTCAAACTAAACAGCTTGAGTAAACAGCCTTGTATTAACAGTGTTAAATGTCATAAGGGCGATGTTTAGATGGCACTTAATTCTTTTTCTGTTTTGTATCTCCCCCCACCCCTCAGTGCTCCAGAAGCTTCCTTTCTGTTTAATATTAGTTCTTATTACAAAAAAACTCTTGAAGCAGTTACTATTTAGTTACCACTTGCATTTATCCCCTTAAGTTTCCTTGACACTGGAGATTTCAAACCATTATCCATGCTAGAGAAAACAATTTTTTGGTAGAGGTGAAAACGACGGAGTGAATTTTCATCTCTAGTTGGTTGTTAAGAACTTAAAACAGTCTATATAAAACATGCATATAAACTTATTATGGTAACTGTGGTGGCAGCTATAATATTTTGTTACCCATCTGTGGACACTGGCAATTTTCTCTAATTGATGCAAGTAAACTATAAAGGAGGTCAGAACTACATTTATATCCTTCCTGTTTCCTCCCTTTAACTTGCTCATGCCCAAATCACTAGATAATAGTAGTTGTGTAATAGCTCTACATTACAGTATGTTCCATAAGAGTGCCTTTCATGGCAAGGAGTGCTTACGACTCTCTATATAGGGAAAATCCCTCTTATTGCTAAATTGTGGTCAATTCTGGAGTGGAAGTGCATCAACATTCTGCTTCAGCAATTCTGCACGGTATTATTTTTCAAGGGAAAGTAGTGACTTACTCAGCTGAATCTACAGGAGTAATTTAAGTGTACAGAATGTAACTACTTATGCTGTCTTCCTCCTCGGGACATGAAAGTTACTTGCTATCTTTCCCCAAAAAAGTTCCATTGATCTCTAATAAACCCCACTGATAGGGAATTTTGCTTTACATCTCATCTGAATGCATAATACATGAAGCCTCCAATATGCATTGATAAAAGGAAATTAAAGGGTGTCAACACTCTGAGCATGGTATTACAAAGGAATCTCACAAAACTGGGTGACTGGGCAACAAAATGGCAGATGAAATTCAATATTGATAAATGCAAAGTAATCCATATTGGAAAACATAATCCCAACTGTACATATACAATGATGGGGTCTAAATTAGCTGTTACCATTCAAGAAAGAGATCTCGGTGTCCTTGTGGATAATTCTCTGAAATCATCCACTCAATGTGCAGCGGCAGTCAGAAAAGCAAACAGATTGTTGGGAATCTTTAGGAAAGGGGTAGACAATAATACAGAAAATATCATATTGCCTCTCTATAAATTCCTGGTATGCCCACATCTTGAATACTGTATGCAGATCTGGTCACCCCATCTCAAAAAAGATATATTGGAATTGGAAAAGGTACCGAGAAGGGCAACAAAAATGGTTAAGGGTATGGAACAGCTTCCATATGAGGAGAAATTAATAAGACTGGGACTTTTCAGCTTGGAAAAGAGATGACTTGGGGGGAGAAAGTGAATAAGGAACATAAGAACATAAGTGTTATTTACTCCTTGTAATACTAGAACTAGGTATCACCAAATATAATTAATAGACAGCAGGTTTAAAACAGACAAAAGGAAGTACTTCTTCACACAACTCGCAGTCAACCCGTGGAACTCTTTGCCAGAGGATGTTGTGAAGGCCAAGACTATAACAAGGTTAAAAAAAGAATTACCGTATATACTCTATCATAAGCCGGTTCGTTTATAAGCCTACTCCCCCAAAATGGATAAGTAAAGATGGAAAATTTTTATAACCCATTCATAAGCTGACCCTATAATTCAGGGGTCAGCAAACTTTGGCTCCCGGGCCATCAGGATAAGCCGCTGGTGGGCCGAGATGGTTTGTTTATCTCGAGCGTCCGCAGGCACGGAGGTAAACCTAAGTAAACAAAGTGTCCCGGCGTGCCAGCTGCTTACCCTGACGGGCCGGGACAGCAACTGGTGGGGAAATTTTTTGGGGGGGAGAAGCTGGGAGTCAGGGGATTAACCCCTGTGACCACCCCCCACATCAGCCCACCTCTAGCCTGGGACCCCCACACTCTCCCCATCCGATCCCTTCCCACTTTATCTGGGGAGGGCCAGGGGAGGATGTCTCTGACCTGGCTGGAGCTGCTCCGGTGGGCTGGGCGGCGCGGCCGGAGCCTGCCAGCCCCGGAGCTGCAGCTGCTTCGGAGGCTGGGGGGAGAGCAGCGTGGCCAGAAGCAGAGAGACTCTGGCCCTGCCTCTTCCCGTCTGTCTCTGCTGGCTGTGCTGCCTCTCCTTGCTCCCTCTGTTGGGGGGAGAGGCTGTGTCCCACCTCTTCCTCTCTATACCCGTTCATACTCCAACCCCCTTCTCTGGTGCTTCCCTTTTTTACTAAAAAAATTCGGCTTATGAACGAGTATATATGGTAGATACATTCATAGAGGATAGGTCCATCAATGGCTATTAGCTAGGATGGGCAGGGATGTAAAATCATGCTCTGAAGTGTTCCTAGGCTCTGTTTGCCGGAAGCTGGGAATGGGCAACAGGGGATGGATCACTTGATTACCTGTTCTGTTCATTCCCTCTGAAGCACCTGGCATCATCCAATGTTGGAAGACAGGATACCGGGCTAGATGGACCATTGGTCTGACCCAGTATGGCCATTCTTCTGTTCTTAAAGTAGTGGAGCTGGACTCAGTGTAGCATTCTCTGATGGAAGGTACCTAGTTCTTCTGAGCTGTGCAGAGTAGTTTACCAATACACCTTAAGTGGGACAGTGGGAGAAAATGAATAGATATACTGTATGTTGTTTCCATCCTGCACTCAGGCCAACCTTGACTGTCAAACAAAATCCTGTATATAAATTAAGGTTCTAATTATGTCTTGGATTTGCTGAAATATCCAAGAGCAATATTCAAGTGACTTACAGTATCATCAGAAACTTTTGAGGGAATAGCTGCATTATTATTTCAGTGGGTGCGATTTGGAGAGAAGAGGAGGGGAACAGAAGAGGCAAGACTTCATACTCTTTAACATGTACTTGATACAGCATAGATGGTACCAAAAAAAAAAAAGAGGATTTGCAGAATAGGAGTATGATCTTGCGGTTATCTGCAAGCAACCCCATCCATTTTACTAAATAAAATATGTATAGAGAAGTGGGTAGTCTGACATACTATTGCTGTTTCTCTGCAGTTGGGCTCAGTGCAAGCATTCTCTAAATTTTCCTATAGCAACCTTTTGAAGTAACTTTGATGTTGAAGAACCATCAGGCTTTGGATCTAATGGGACCCACTCCTTTGCCCTGGCAATCAAGTATATTTGTTTAGTACAACCAAAGTAAGAAAATATACTTATGAGCAGAGACATGCATAATTTTATAAACCAGTATTAGAGTGGCTATGGACTGTAGATTTCATTTTCTGACTTCAGGTAAGCTGTTGCACCTGCAGAAAATCATTTTAAGTATGGAATTTCCTGATGCTTTGAGGAGGAGGGATCCTATTAGCATTTGCTTCAAAACAGGACACTAATAATTAAGTTGAACTTGTAGTATATTTGCTTGTAGTCCTCTTCCCTCCTCAACAACGCTTTGTATCACTTTTGTTTCCAGATTATTAACTCTCTGGCATTGGCTTCCTATGTTTGTACAGTACCTAACCTATTTGGCATCTCTGGGCACTACTGTAATACTATTACATAATTGTAAAATTATCTGAATTAGTGAAAGCTGCTAGAAAACAGAAGTAAAGGAAACTTATCAAATTCTCTTCGTTCTTGCTAAATCCTGAATGAAGAGCATTTCAGAGCTTAAGCGTCATGAAACATAGTATAAAAATACATGCAAGCTTTCTTTGTCCTGCATTCTTTAATCAGTTCTTGCTTCCTTAGTGTATCTCACTTTCTTTTAAACCCCTCCCCATGATCCTTTGCTATACTAATCCATGTATTAATCAGTATGACACCTTATCTCTAGGCCTATACATTTGGCAAACAACTGTTTTGGCAGCCATATATTTGCTGGCAGGGCATGATAGCAAAATCATTCGGTGCCTGTAAACATAAGATGTCGCCTGCATGATATACTTGGCCTTTCTTAGCCCAGGGCCTGAAAATATACTATGTAGAAATACTGTATGTTCATATGCAAGGATTTACATATAAATTGTAGCATATTTCACAAATTGTAAAATTGTCATGCCTTTTTGCTTAAATAAAGCAAGATGCAGGCGGATGCTAGGACACCTAAGTGCCACTCTGAGGCCAGATGGCTTTAACTGGCCCAAACACCATGAGTTAACTGCTGCATAACCTCTCTACTTTAATTATCATCTTAACTTTCATAAACATACACTGTCTAAATGAGCTAACTTTGGTTATACAAATTTCCTTCACAAACCAATATAATCATCTTGTGTGAAGTGCTGTCACTTGAACTACGATGGAGTTGAAGGATATTATATGATCCAGTAGGAGTTGTGGCATTATTTATTTGTATTACAGTAGTACCTATGAGGCCCTAACCAAGACTGACTCCATTGTGTTAGGCACGTCCAAACACATATTGAAGACTGTCTCTTTCCCTGAGGAGTTTGTAATCAAGCTATACAAGACAGGCAAAAGATTGGAGAAACAGATGAAGCAACTTTGGCTTTCTCAACCATGGGATGCTGCTCCAGGAAGGAGGACTGCTGGGAATAGATGTGGTTCATGTGACCAAGAAGAAGACCATCTTTGGATACACTCACCAACCTAATGAGGAGGGCTTTAAACTAGGTAAAAAGGGGGCAAGTGACAAAAGCCCATAGGTAGTTTTTTTTGTTTGTTTTTTTTAAAGGCAATTTTAAAATTAGATGTTGTGGAAGGGTGGGAAATGGAAAATTACAATTGGGTCATAGGATTAATGAGGGAGAACTGTGAGGGAGTTTATACAACACCCTAGATATTTGTACACAAATATAAGGACTATGGCAAATAAAGAGGAAGAACTGGAAATATTAGTACTAGGGCTGTCAAGCAATTAAAAAAATTGTGATTAATCATGCTGTTAAACAATAGAATACCATTAATTTAAATATTTTTGGATGTTTTCTACATTTTCAAATGTATTGATTTCAATTACAACACAGTATACAAAGTGTACAGTGCTCACTTTTTATTACAAATATTTGCACCGTAAAAAACAAAAGAAATAGTATTTTTCAATTCACCTAATACAAGTACTGTAGTGCAGTTTTTTACCATGAAAGTTGAACTTAAAAATGTACAATTATGTACAAAAAAACCTGCCTTCAAAAATAAAAATGTACAATTATGTACAAAAAAACCTGCCTTCAAAAATAAAACAATGTAAAACTTTGAGCCTACAAGTCCAATCAGTCCTACTTCTTGTTCAGTCAATCAGTAAGAGAAAAAAGTTTGTTTACATTTGCAGAAGATAATGCTGCCTGCTTCTTGTTTACGATGTCACCTGAAAGTGAGAACATGTGTTTGCATGGCACTGTTGTAGCCGGCATCACGAGATATTTCCATGCCACATGTGTTAAAGATTCATATGTCCCTTCATGCTTCAACCACCATTCCAGAGGATGTGCATCCACGCTGATGACGGGTTCTGCTCGATAATGATCCAAAGAAGAGTGGATATCATCGATGTTCATTTTCATTATCTGACTCAGATGCCACCAGCAGAAGGTTAATTTAATTTTTTTGGTGGTTTGGGTTCTGTAGTTTCCGCATCTGAATGTTGCTCTTTTAAGACTTCTGAAAGCATGCTCCACACCTCATCCCTCTCAGATTTTGAAAGACACTTCAGACTCTTAAATCTTGGATCGAGTGCTTTAGCTATCTTTAGAAATTTCACATTTGTATCATCTTTGCATTTTGCCAGATTTGCAGTGAAAGTGTTCTTAAAAAGAACAACGTGTGCTGGGTTATCATCCGAGACTGCTATAACATGAAATATATGGCAGAATGCAGTTAAAACATAGCAGGAGACCTACAATTCTCCCTCAAAGAGTTCAGTCACAAATTTAATTAACATATTTTTTTAACTAGCGTCATCAGCATGGAAGCATGTCCTCTGGAACGAAGGCCGAAGCATAAAAAGGCATATGAATCTTTAGCACATCTGGCACGTAAATAACTTGCGATGCCAGCTACAACAGTGCCATGCGAATGCCTGTTCTCACTTTCGGGTGATATTGTAATTAGGAAGTGGGTAGCATTATCTCCCATAAATATAAACAAGCTTGTTTGTCTTAGCAATTGACTGAACAAGAAGTAGGACTGAGTGGACTTGTAGGGTCTAAAGTTTTACTTTGTTTTTTGAGTGCAGTTATGTAATAAAAAACCCTACATTTGTAAGTTGCACTTTCATGATAAAGAGTTTGTACTACAGTACTTGTATGAGGTGAATTGAAAAATACTATTTCTTTTATCACTTTTACAGTACAAACACTTGTAATAAAAATAATATAAAGTGAGCACTGTACATTTTGTATTCTTTCTAATTGAAATAGATATATTTGAAAATGAAGAAAAACATCCAAAAATATTTAATACATTTCAATTGGTATTCTGTTGTTTAAAACTGCGATTAAAAAAACTTCAATTAAAATTGCGATTAATTTTTTTGAGGTAATCACATGAGTTAACTCTTGTGATTAATCAACAGCCCTAATTAGTACATGAGCTAAATTATGACTTGATGTGACAAAGTGGGAACTTTCTGTAATATTTTTATGAATTATTTGCATGGAGTGACTTTCTTGACTTGAGGTTGTTAACTAGTGGGTGCAGAAGCGTTCTAATGCCCTTGTTGCATTGAAGATGTTCGTGTCAAGTAAGTGTCTGGGGTGCTCTGTATGGGTCATTAGGGATTGGCTGAAACTGGTCAATATCAATGGAGGATTTGGAAAGACAATAGGAACCCCAAGGACTGAGCAGTGACACTTATCTGTGGGAAACTCAGGCAAGCAGAAGATGTGAATGCAGCCTGGGTGTGCAGGAGGAACTTAATGGTCCGCAAGGTGATCAGAGACTGGGACAAGAGCTGGCCTTTGAGAGACATAGCAGCTGTCACCTGGGACTGACAAAGAGAGCGAGCGAGATGGAGTCAGAGACAAAATGGATGCTGCAGCAGCGTGACTGGGTAAAGCGCTGACTTTAGTCAGCCTGAACTCTTTCTTTACCTTTGCTTCTCCTTGCTAACCTAAGGACTTCCCAGTTCTGTATTCCAGTTGACTAATAAACCTTACTCTGTTCTGAAAAGGCTACCTGGTGTCACTAAAAATAGATGTGGAGGTCTGATTCCTCAAGAGGGCAAAAAGTCTCTGAGTGGGAGTCTATTTCAGTTGGACTTACTGGGCAGAGCTCACTTTGTGAAACTGAAGTGCTAGAGGCTCAATCTAGGAGATGTTGAGGCTGTGTGACCCACCTTTAGGAGAGTGGGACCCTGGGGGGTCTGGCATACTGAAGAGGTCCCTCCAAGGAATTGTTTAAAAAATGGAGCATAGTACAGATCCTGTGGAACTGGCATCACTGAGAACTGATGGGATAGATATCATGACTGAAATATTGGTATAGAGGGGTAAAGCTTGTTCAGGAAAAAGGGAAGGTGTTGCATTATACCTCAAGAATATATACACTTGTTCTTAGGTGAGAGATCAGTTGAAAGTCTCTGGGTGAAGGAAAAAGGGGGGGGAAACAGGGTAGCATGGTAAATATACTCTAGTCCACCAAATCAGGAGGAGGTGGATGAGGCATTTCTGGAACAAATAACAGAAATATCCAAAACACAAGACCTGGTAATAATGGGGGTGGTGGGGGGACTTTAAATACTCAAACATCTGCTAGAAAAGTTATATAGCAAAACACAAAAATCTCCAATATGGTCTTGGACTATACTGGGGACAACTTTTTTTTCCAGAAAGTGGAAGAAGTAACAAAGAGACAACCATTTTAGCCTTGATTCTGACCAACAGGGGGGAATTTTTTGCAAATCTGAAGACTGAAGGTAATTTGGGAGAAAGTGATCATGAAATGACAGATTTTGTGATTCTACGGACAATAAGTGAAAGCAGCAGAATAAGGACAATGGACCTCAAAAAAGCAGACTTTAACAAACACAGAAACTGGTAGGTAAGGTCCCTTGGGAAGAAAATCTAAGGGAAAAAGAGTTGTGGAGAGCTGGCAGTTTTGCATAGACAATGTTAAAGGCATAACAGCAAACTATTCTGGTTGAAGGAAGAATAGTAAGAGGCCAATATCACTGTATCAGGAGCTGTTTAAGGACCCCCTACCCACCACAAATCATAAAAAGTGGAAGCATGGACAAATTGCTAAGGATGAGTATAAATAATCCGTTTAAGCATGTAGGGACAAAATCAGAATGGATAATGCACCAAATGAGTTACATCTGGCAAGGGAATTAAAGGCAAGAAGAAGAGGTCCTATAAATATATTAAGATCAAGAGAGAGACAAAGAAAAGTCTAGGTCTACTTACCTAGCAGGGAAAGAGAGCTAATAACGGATGACACCAAGAAGTCTGAGGTGTTTGCCTGTTTTGTTTGTCTTCACTAAAAAGGTTAATTATGTTCAGATGATTAGCATAATAAATATTAAAAAGGGGGAAGGAGCATAAGCCAGAATACGGGGAAAAACGGGTTAAAAATATTTAGATAACTTGTGTGTATTCAAGTTGGTGTAAGGCCTGACAAAATTCATCCTAGAGTATTTAAGGACACAATCTCTGAACAGTTAACAATTATCTTTGAGAACTCATGGAGGATTGGTGAGGTCCCTGAGGACTGGAGAAGGGCAAACATAGTACCTATCTTTAAAAAGGGGAACAAAGAGGACCCTGGGAATTAGACCAGTCAGTCCTATCTTGACACCTGGAAAGATACTGGATCAAATTATTAAATAATTAATTTGTAAGCACCTAGGATACTAGGGTGATATGTTATAGCCAACATGGATTTGTCAAGAACAAATCATACCAAACCAACCTACTATCCTTCTTTGACAGGGGCATTTGTCTAGTGCAGGGGTAGGCAACCTATGGCACGCGTGCCAAAGGCAGCATGCGTGCTGATTTTCAGTGGCACTCGCACTGCCTGGGTCCTTGCCACCGATCCGGGGGCTCTGCATTTTAATTTAATTTTAAATGAAGCTTCTTAAACATTTTAAAAACCGTATTTACTTTACATACAACAATAGTTCAGTTATATATTATAGACTTACAGAAAGAGACCTTCTAATAACGTTAAAATGTATTACTTGCACGTGAAACCTTAAATTAGCATGAATAAATGAAGACTCGACACACCACTTCTGAAAGATTGCCGACCTCTGATCTACCCCATTCTTGACAGATGTTTGTCTAAGCTGTTCTTAAAAACCTGCAATGAAGAGGATTCCACAACCTGCCCTTGAAGCCCATTCCAGTCCTTAACTATCCTTATAGTAGGAAAGATTTTCCTAATATTTAACCTAAAATCTCCCTTGCGGCAGGACAAGAAGTGATCAGCTTAACCTATCTTCAGTGGACATGGAAAACAATGGATCAGCCCTTAACACATTTGAAGACTGATGGGGGACCTGCAGAGCCCCCCAGACCGGTGGCCAGGACCCAGGCAGTGTGAGTGCCACTGAAAATCAGCACGCATGCTGCCTTTGGCACGCGTGCCATAGGTTGCCTACCCCTGTTGTAGATATACTTGGCCTTGCTTCAGTGCAAGGGACCGGATTTGATGACCTCTTGAGGTTCCTTCCAGCCCTACATTTCTATGATTCTGTGACTTGCTTAAGGTCACACAGGAGGACTGTGTTAGAGCCAGGCGTTCTAGTTGACTCTTGACAGCGAGATATCTTTGACATTACTTTTGTGTTCAAATACTTCTCTTAAAAGGACAAAGCTTTAAAAAGTGTCTAGTGGAACTTTGCTTTTAGAAGGGGAGTCAAAGATGGCAGCTATTTAAAAAAAAAAAAAAAGGGTGGTGGGAGTGACAGTTTCCACCACATTTCTAATGTATGCCACTACACAAACCCTAAGATTGATGACAGTTGGATTATATAAGGATGCAAGAGATCATTGTACAACAGCAAAATGATCTAGCAAGATGTTGGCTGAATTTTGTAAATGAGAAACTTGCACAGAACGACATAGGTGACTAAAGGAGATTCATTAAATTTTCTTGTATAATTGTTCCTATGGAAAAGTTTAATCCCCCTCCCCCAAAAATCTGTATTTGATTTGCTTCTTTTGTACAAGTGTATATGTTAGTTGAACTGTGTCAATTTGTTATCCTAGACACTATTAGTTCATTCTCTTGAAGTGTTGAAATAGCAGACAAAATTCTGAGCAATATTTTATTTATATAAAGATAGATATCTCTCAGTGTCAAGTTTAGAGCAGCTAAAACCCTTGAATAAAAATAGTATTAAAGTGAAATAGTATTATGAAACTGACATGTTTGTAACTGAGGGAAGTTCATGTTTTGCACAACGTTTTTTCCCCTAAGCATCATAATTTTTGGAAAATCTCACACCCTACCACACAGACTTAGAAAATTAAGATTACTGCATAGGAAAACTTAGTCCACCTTTGAACTTTGGCTCTTAATTCTTGATATGAACACTTGTGAGAAATAAAAATTTAAACCCAACCACTCGTCCTAGGTCTCGTATCTATCTATCTATCTAATCTATATTTATTTATTTATTTATTAGCCTTTGGTTAAAGGTAGGCCAGCAACTCCAGGAAAAATTATTACTACTGTAGAGGAAAATATTACTACTGTAGAGGAAAACAGTGGGTCATGGTTTAGTGGGCTGATAACAGGGCTTGGAATCAGAAGAATTGGGTTCTGTTAATGGTTCTGCAAATTAGTGGCAATATAAATTACTTTTCTAACCCATATGTAAAATAGAGATAATGCCAGCTCAACTCTGTGAAATAATCTGAGATTGACAGATGAAGTGCTGTAGTATACAAGTGATAAATTTATTGCATTACTCCTACACAAAAATGCTTTACCTATTGCTGGTCCACAAAGTAATCTAGTCTCATGTGCAGAATAAGTTACTCTATCTGAAGAATGATAGATGAGGAGTGCAGTACTATTTTACATATCCTGTCCAAGTGTGTGGACCTTATTTGGTATAAAAAAAGGAGAGCTTGCTGCTCAGACGTGTGTCCTGGATGGGTTGACCTCTATTTTGATTTTGGGATTTTTCTTTCTCTTGTTTACAATTAAAGTATGTAGGAGGCATTGCATTCTGCCTCTGCTTCTCTGCTACTGCACCTTTCCTCTTGTGCACAACACTCCTAGCTCACTCTTTCGCATTTCTGCTTTTCGGGACTGTCTCATTACTGCCACTGTTTGACTTTGTTTTTCTCTTAGTTGCCCAGGAAAATTTAACCTCTGCCTTAATAGACCAAAAAGGGGGTGGCCGTGTGTGTGGCTCTTTTTTATTTTTTTTATTTATTTATTTATTTATTTTATTTTTGGTTGAATTTAGTTTATCTTGAATGAAAAACCTGTAAAGATTCAGGCTAACACAGAAGCATAGGCCAAAACATGGCCAGCTAACACAGCTTCAGGCACATTAACCTGTGTTTATAGTGCTTTTAATTTGTGTTAAGATAACATAATTGGGGGAAAAAAACCCTTTGTTTTTCCTGTCAAAACAGGGTCTTAGATGCAATGTTTTAGGTCTCTCTATTTATTTATTTATTTATTTATTTATTTATTTAAAATCCCCTTTGTGTTCACCATTAGACTGGTTTGTAATCATGTGACTGCAGTGGTCACAGTTTGTGGATTCTCTTAACTTTAATACTACTACTAATAAAAATAGTGTTTGTACTGCACTAGCACCCAAAGGCCCAAATTGGGATCAAGAACTTTTTTGTTAGGAAGCACAAGAAGGCATGATGCCTGGCTCAAAGAAATTAAAATGTATCCAGGATCCTTTTTATGCTAATTCTTTAATCACTGGATAAACTGACCGGGCTAATCTGCTGACCCACATTTAGTAGGGGAGCATGTGAAACTGCAACCTACCAGTCCAATTTTTGTTTCTCTACATTTTGTCCAACAGTCATAGAATCATAGACAAGTAGGGCTGGAAGGGACCACAAGAGGTCATCTAGTCCAGCCTCCCTGTGCAGAGGCAGGAGTAAGTATACCTAGAGTCCTAGACCATCCCTGACAGGTGTTTGTGTAACCTGTTCTTAAAGATCTCCAAGATGGGGATTCCACAACCTTCTTAGGTAACCTGTTCAAGTGCTTAACTATTCTTGTTGTTAGGAAAAAACTAATTTTTAACTTGGATCTCCCTTGCTGCAAACTAAGCTGATTGCTTCTTTACCTGCCCGTGGTGGATTTGCAGAAGAATTGATTGTTAGCCTCTTTGTAACAACCTTTTACATATTTGATGACTGTTATGTCCTCAGACAGTCTTCTCTTCTCTAGACTAAACATGCTCAATTCTTTCATTATTTCTTCATAGGTCATATTTTCTAAAAGACTTATAATTTTTGTAGCTCTCCTCTGGACTCTCTCCAATTTGTTCACATATTTTACTGAAGTTTGGTGCCCAAAACTGGGCACAATATTCCAGCCACTGCCTCGCCAGTGCTAAATTGAACAGGTAATTACCTCTCGTGTCTTAAGACGCTCCTGTTAATACATCCCAGAATTATGCTTGCCTTTTTTCCCCTCACTATCACACTGTTAACTCATATTCAACTTGTCATCCATTATAATCTCCCCAGATCCTCTTCTGCAGTACTGCTGCCTAGCCAGTTATTCCTGGTTTTGTGTTTGTGCATTTGATTTCCCCCCCCCCCTTTCTAATTGTAGCACTATGCACTTCATCTTGTTGATTTCAGACCAGTTCTCCAAATTATCAAGATGACTTTTGAATTCTAATCTTGTCCATCAAAGTGCTTGCAACCCCACCCAGATTGCTGTCATCTGCAAGTTTTTACCAACATACGCTCCCCTCCTTTATTCAGGTTATTAATGAAAATATTGGATAGTACAGAGCCAAGACAGACTCTTGTGGACCCCACTACATTTGCCTCCTCCCCCCCAGTTTGACAGCAAATCATTGATAATTACACTGAGTCTGATCTTTAACTCAGTTTTGCATCCATCTAATATTTCATCTAAATCATATTTCTGTAGTTCGCTTATGAGAATGTCATGTAGGACAGTGTCAAAAGCCTTAGTTATGTCCAGATACATCATGTCTACAAATTTTCCCCTTTCCATTAAGCCAGTAACCCTGTCAAAGAAGGACGTTAGTTTGGTTTGGCGTGACTTGTTCTTGACAAATCCATGTTGGCTGTAACTTATCACCCTATTATCTGCTAGGTGCATACAAATTGAATGTTAATAATTTGTTCCAGTATTTTTGAGGATTGAAGTTAAGATGACTGGTTTCATTCTCAATGTCCTCCTTTCCCCCCTCTTTTTTTTTTTTTTTTTGAAGATGGATACTATTTTTGCTCTTCTCCAGTCTTCTAAAATCCCACCCATCCTCCATGAGTTCTCAAAGATAATCACTGCTGGTTCAGAGATTGCCTTGGCTAGTTCCTTAAGTATGCTAGGATGTTTCTTCATACACTGCTGGCTTTAGTAAATCTAACTTATCTAAGTATTTTAACCTCCTTTTTCCCTATTCTCTCCCCAGATTCTTCTCCCTTCTAATATTATGTTAAGCAACTGCCCCATAAACTTACCCATGTGTGTATGTCTCACTTACATGCACTTGTCTGTACACATGTACTTTTATATTAATTAGCATTTGGACGTCTTCCATACCTAGAATCTTGTTCTGTTTTTTATTAGTAACTCTATTAATGTTAAAGAGCACACATGGAGACATCAGCAAAAGTCATGCTCACCATGATTAAAGGTATTGTGTTCACATCACACTTGCCCTAGATACAAAAACATAAGGCAAGAAGCTGGATATTGCACATGTATGAACTCATTCTGGTACTTTTTTGTTTAAAGAAGGGGGAAAAAAAAAATCTCCTGAGACTTTATTGTGGTTTTGACATTGCAATGCTAGAAGTTGCAGAATCAGTAACTCATGCCAAACAGCTTTACTAACAAGGGTGGGAAAGTTCAGATATCTTTTACAAAACTACAAATGTAAGTGAAGAGTGGTTGCTTCAACTACATGTCTTGATGTTAGGCCAAAACTAGAGATTATTTAAAACATGCGCATGTCTGCGCGCGCACACACACACACTTGATAGAGTTGAAAAGTTCTGTTAAAAAGGACTAACCATAACAGAGAGATTGTTCCATGTCCTCCGATTTGTGACTGCATGGAGCACGCTCCCTCCCTTTATAACCGCAAAACAGTCCTGTGACGACAACTTCTTTTACGTATGTGGAAAAGTAAACCTTTTGAATTTTTAGCTATCAATCTTGTACTGTAACTCCTCACATAAAGTCATCCTGATTAACTGTTTTGTTGTTATGTTGCTGATCAATTAGAGAACATGCTCGTTTAAAGTTGCGCAATGCTCCCATATAACATTGTTTGGCAGCTGTCTGCTTTGTCCACTGCTCGCAGAAAGAGCAGCCCATTAGAGCAGCTGGTGGGGGCTTGGAACCAGGGTGGACCAGCAGCCCCCCCATCAGCTCCCCGCTCCCCTAAGTTCCCTGTGCGACAGCCACCCAGCAGGCAATCAATTTACATTAATTCTTATGGGGAAATTGGATTCGCTTAACATCGTTTCGCTTAAAGTAGCATTTTTCAGGAACAACTACAACGTTAAGCGAGGAGTTACCGTATTTAATTGCCATGTCTTGTCCTCCCCTGTTTGTTGTTTGTCTTCTCCACCCCTCAAAAAAAAATGCTGCTTTGCCTTCTGGTCCCGTTTTATTCCTCTCCTTCTTCATGTGTTTCCCTGTACATTCTTCCCCTCTGCAGCTCCCGTCCCATTGACTCCTATTTCCTCTTCTCTTACCGAGTAGAGTAAGTTAGGCTGACTTGTTGTTATTTCCAGTTGTAATTACAATTCTCCAGCCTCTCTTCTACAATGGGATTCTAATGAGTGGTAGGAAAAGAAGAGCCAGCACCGTCTTATATGATCAGCCTGCTTACCCCAGACAATTTGTACTCCACAGGATCAGTTTGGGAACTGCTGTACTGGAGGACTAGTATAAATGTACTTTATCTGTTTCGTGTGTTGTAAGAGGGTGGGGGCATGTCTCTACTGCAGCTCCTAGCTTTCTCTAAGGGTCGTTTTGAGATAAATGGACACAATTACATGATGTCAATTTTGTGTTATGCTGCCTGGGAAAGCTATGAGCAACAGACACTGAACTGTTTTAACTGCTATTTCAGACAGATGACAATGCATCAATTAACATTTGGAATGCTGCCTTCAACAATAAAGGGCTAGAAATGTAGCACTTATTAAACCTAAATAAAATAAGTTTAAATGCTGCAGACACAACTCCCCTCCACATCCAATCCACCAACACCAGAAAACTTTCTCTTTGCTACTTGTGAGTGGATTTTTTTAAGCCCTTCTTAAGTGCTCCAGGACAGTTTCACAAATGGGAGGGGGGTGAGAAAGGGCAGTGCTTTGGTATTTTTTTTTCTTTAAGGCTGGGGTTTTGTTTTTGTTTTTTTAAGAGCCCTCTAAGACATGTTTCTATGGTGTGTTAATTTCCCTGATGGATTGGGTGGAGAAATGCTATACCCAGTGCCTAGATGAAAGTTTTTCTGGCTGTGACTCAATCCAGACATGAGGAGTGGGGGAAGAAGCTGAAAAATTTGGCTCAACTGTATATCTGCATGCCTGCCAGAGCGTAAGAGCACCATTTGTAAAACAGACACACAGCTTGAGGGTGGTGGTAGGTCCTAGGCTGCTACCAAGCACTTTTTTCCATTTAGGCCTGCCAAGATGGTTGTGACCTTTCTCTCTATGGCAAGGTTCACCTCAATTATCCATGCCTTTCTCATCTCCAGAATAGATTGTTGTAATGTGCTGTCCATGTGGTTACACCTTGAGATCATCCCTCCTATAGCATACTGCCAGAGTTCAGATCAGTAGAAACACCTGAGCTAGATTTTCCCCTCATTATAAATAAGGAAGCTGCTGGCATGGTGTTCTCTTTGAGGGTGTACTGTATTGTGGAACTTGGTTTCCTTACTGGGTGTGGCAGGGTGACATCCCATTCCTGTCCTCTGCTCTCTCTATGCACCCTTGGAGACATTCAGTTGTCAAACACCTCCGTGCAATTTATTTACATTTGTTCTTCCCACCACCTGGCAGATCCATACATCATAATTATTTAGGCTTTCAGTTTCACCTCAGTTCTCTGCTGAGGAGAGGGAAGATTGCCCTGCTAGCCTGCCTCTCTTCCCTGTACTTCCTTCCTGTGCTGCCTTATACACCTCTACCCTGATATAACGCGACCCGATATAACACGAATTTGGATATAGCGCGATAAAGCAGTGCTCCTGGGGGCTGGGGCTGCACACTCCGGTGGATCAAAGCAAGTTCAATATAATGCAGTAAGATTTTTTTTGCTCCTGAGGACAGCATTATATCAGGGTAGAGGTGTACCTCCTTATATCTGGGCCAATTTGCTTGTTAGTCCTTCTCCAGACCATTTTAATCTAATCCTATCCGGTCCACCCTGGGGGGAATTAATTGGTGTTTAAGTGATCTGAGTGCTGGCTCAGCTCTTGGTTCCCAGCACTCTGTCATATTCCCCTAGAGCTCTGATTTTTAATCTCCTAAGGCATGCTGTAAAGCCCATCTCTTTTCCTCCTCCAAGGCTTCTGGGGAGAGCATGGGCTGAGATGGATATATTTACTGGCAGTCTCTGTTTATGTTAATTTTGTGAGTGTTTTAATTTATAAGATATATGCTAGCGCAGTGAATTGTGTGCCTATAGATGTATTTGAAAAAGTCAGAAAAGAGAAAAATGGGCTTGGGAATTGGATTCATACAAATGGGTGTGAGGGGTGGCTATAGAAATTAAAGGACTGTTAAATACACTCAAAACAACTTAACTTTCAGTTGTAAATATATTATTTCTCAACCAGACTGAATATCTAAAATGTGGAGGTGCTGACCTCAACATGATGAGAGAGAAGTAGAATTTCTCCTTATTGCTACTCATGGTAGGGTGTTTGCACAATTAATAATAATAAAACCTTGCATGCCCCATTAACAGGTTCTGCAGCATTTTTCTTCTGAACTTCATACCCTTCTATATATTCTTGAAATGAAAAAGAAATAAGATGCAGATTTATAAAAGTCAACCAGCAGGACAAATTGTTACTAAAGAAGTGTTGGTGGTTTTTTTTGTTTTTGTTTTTTTGTTTTTTTTCAGATTCACTATTTTATCTCAAAATTCATATTTGATGTCTTCTTGAAGCATTATTCCTGGAGTCAAGTGAGAATCTCAGCTTTTTTAAAACGAAAGTTCCAGCCCTCATATTTACAGAGAAAAGTTTGAAAATGTGACTGACGTTCTCCATAGCACAGAAACCAGAAAGGAACAAAAGAGCTTACAATTTATTATTTTAGAAAGATGTTGTTGTTTTTTTTTCTTTTGAGGTCACTCATGATTTTTGAATGGTTAGGTTTGGCAACAGTACTTGCTTCTAAAAGATTGTGCTGCAAAAAAGCTCCCAAACAGCATTTTGTACAGACCGGGTGCAAGTAAATCAAAAACAGTTCTGCAGAATTGTTTTGGACTTTTAAAAATAACATGAGTTTTCGATGTGGCATGTATAGATCAGCTGCAGCTGAGTGCACAGCATGACTTAGAGTAGAATTGGGGGAGGGATCCTTGCAAAGGGTGCTTAACACACTCTCCCAATCCAGTTCCAGCTCTGAAGCCTGAGGATTGCTTTAATTTGCACAGGCTGCCAGCAGCCCTAAGGGGCTGAAACCATAACACTGCTCTACTGCCAAAATGCTTCTGAAATAAATGTAGTCAAACTTGACTAATTCTAGGTCACTGAGAACGAAAATGATGCTTAAAATGGTTGATTGGCTCTAGTTTTCAAGATATGCTATTGGGGATAGCTCAGTGGTTTGAGCATTGGCCTGCTAAACCCAGGGTTGTGAGTTCAATCCTTTAGGGATCTGGGGTATTTGGTCCTGCTAGTGAAGGCAGGGGGCTGGACTCGATGACCTTTCAAGGTCCTTTCCAGTTCTATGAGATAGGTATATCTCCATATGTATACGGCCCTTGACTTGGGAATGGCAGGGGATAAGTGAGTTATAAAGGGAAGGGATCTCAATTTAAACCAGAAATGACTAAAATACATCTTTGACTGGATCTATGAATAAATCTATGATTGGGTTTGGACAGTACTTGCTTTTTAGGCAAAACAATGAATGATGCAATCTGAAGCTGGTATTGCGTCATACATTATATGAATTGCATCATGTTATTCCTAGAAGTCATGGATGATGCAATCATAACGAAGCTTACATCACTCTGCTGAACAAATTGCCCTATATCAGCTCTAGAAATCATACAGTGTCGTGCGCTCTCATTTGTCAGTGTTTGATTTTGCAAAGGGACACATTTCTGTTTAGCCAAAGTGAGCAGAGATGCCTCGTACTTGTGTGAACAGTGCAGATAACTTCTGCTATGTTTGTGGTGAAGTGACTTTTGCATCACAAAAGCGCAGTATAACCTCTATGGTTAAGAAAGCCTATCACCTTTATTTTGGCTGCAAAATTGGAGATCAGGACAAGAGGTGGGCCCCACACATATGCTGCAACACTTGTGCAACAAATCTTCGCCAGTGGTTGAACAGGAAAAGGAAATCTATGCTTTTTGCAGTGCCAATGATTTGGAGAGAGCCAACAGATCATACCAGCAATTGTTACTTCTGCATGGTGCCTCCAGTTGGGAAAGGTGTGTCAAAGAAGAAAAAGTGGACTGTGCATTATCCAAACATTCCATCAGCTATACGCCCAGTACCCCACGGAGAAGGACTGCCGGTTCCTGATGCACCAGAATCATTCTCACTTGAGTCAGACGAGGAAGAGGATGAAACTTCTGGTCCTGAACCATCAATGTCACAGGACCCACATTTTCTCCCATCCTCCTCCTCTGAACCACACCTCATAACACAAGGTGAACTGAATGACCTTGTCAGGGATTTGGAACTACCCAAGAGTAAGGCAGAGCTGTTGGGCTCCAGACTACAGCAGTGGAATCTCCTGGCAGGTGATGTTAGGGTTTCCATGTTCCGTGACCGTCAAAAGGATCTTGTCCCATTCTTCTTCATGGAAGGTGATCTTGTAGCCTGCAACAACATCGATGGTGTGATGGCAGCCCTCAACATGGTTCACGATCCAGATGAGTGGAGACTGTTCATTGATTCATCGAAGATGAGTCTTAAAGCTGTTTTACTGCATAATGGCAATGTTTTGCCATCAATTCCAGTTGGTCATGCAGTCCATATGAAGGAAACCTATGACAACATGAAACAACTTTTGAGGTGCATAAACTATGACCAACATCAGTGGCAGCTTTGTGGCGATTTGAAGGTTGTTGCTCTCTTGCTTGGTCTGCAGACTGGATACACAAAGTACTGCTGTTTTTTCTGCGAATGGGATAGTCGTGCAAGAGATTCCCACTACATCAAGAAAGATTGGCCACTCTGACAGTCATTGGAGCCTGGGAGGAAAAGTGTTCAGCATCCACCACTTGTTGACTCAAGGAAGATTTTGTTACCACCCTTACACATTAAGCTGGGTCTGATGAAGAACTTTGTCAAGGCCATTGACAAAACACAAGCAGCTTTCAAGTACCTCCGTGGAAAATTTCCAAGGTTAAGTGAAGCTAAGATAAAGGAAGGTGTCTTTGTTGGTCCTCAGATTCGTGAACTTTTTCGAGATGATGCATTTGACCATGCACTGCGTGGCAAGGAAAAGACGGCATGGAAAGCCTTCCAGTTAGTGGCAATAAATTTTCTCGGAAACAACAAGGCAGACAACTACAGGTTGTTGGTGGAAAACCTCCTCAAGGCATACAAAAGCCTTGGTTGCAACATGTCACTAAAGATACATTTTTTGCACTCTCATCTAGATTTTTTTCCACCGAACTGCGGAGCAGTGAGCGGCGAGCGATTTCACCAGGACATTGCAACAATGGAGAAACGCTATCAGGGCAAATGGAGCTCATCAATGCTTGCAGACTAGTGCTGGATAGTGACAAGAGATGCTCCATTTAATGAATACAAGAGACAAGCCAAGAAGCGCCGAGTAGACACTGAATAGGACTAAACTATGTACATAATAGTTTTTTGCCTTTTGTTTCATAATAAATTTTATTTATATAACCCTTTAAAAATCAGCCAAAGTGTTACATAAACAGGACAGGTGAAATATTATCATGTAAAGCAACCATAAACACATGAAAAGACCTAGGTTTACAATTTATGATTAAAACTCTACTATCTACACAATATACATAGACATAAAATGTAAAAACTTAAATATCTTAGAAACAGTAGCCAATCAGTTGTTTTAATTGTCATATTTGAATTCAGCACATCAAAATACATAATAAATAGCACATTTTATCTCTGAAGCAGACAACTTCTCAAAAATTGTAGACCAGTGTAATCGGTGTGCTGGGAAGCCCTGGGACCTGGTAACGCCTTCCCTGCCCCCAGCACAGAGCAAGTAGCTGCCTTTTCAACCACACCTCCACTGTCCCCTAAGTCAGTGGTTCTCAACCGGGGTTCTGTGAGCCATTTCAGGGGGGCCATGGGGCCCCACTCCTGAAACCTGGAGCCCCAAGCCTGAAGCTGCCCCCCCCCCCATCTGAAGCCTGGTGTTGGGCTGGGAGCCGCACGGGACTGGAGCCCCCAGTGTTCTGCGGGCAGAAGCCCTGAGCCCATGGGCAGAGTTGGGGGGGCACAAGAGTGTTCCCCCCAAACTGCAGTGCCTTACCCAGAGTATGGCAGTCGGGGGGCAGCTCCTCCTCTCCTCCAGCCCCCCTGATGCTGAGCCCTCTAGCCAGGTTGTAGATGGGAAGCCAGAGCCAGGCAGTGTGGGGCAGCTGCTTCTCTGGCTGGTGGTGCCATGGAGTGGGCAGCTATGTCTGCTGCTGGTGCCTGCTCCTCAGCTCCTGGCCCCCTTTGACTACTCACGCATCTGGTAAGAGTCACCCAGGTGGGGGGACCCGACTCTGGGGCCGGCAGAGCCCTCTGGGAGCAGCCACTGCAGGGGGAGCCCTCCTGGCATACAGCCCCTAGCTATCCTCCCTGTAACTTGAGCTACCCCCTGTGCCTGCACACAGCCCCTAGCTACTCCCTTGCCTGCACCCCGAGCTACGCTCCTTGCTGTACGCAGCCCCTAGCTAGCCCCTGCCTGCACTCTGAGTGGTTTTCAAATTTTTGAGCTGAGTCCCCCCCTTTTGAGTTATATTTTTTGGTTACGTCCCCCCACAGCCCAGACAGGCTGGATGGCCTGCTGAGGTGAGTCAGGTGGTGGAGGTGGCGCTCCCTTCCTGGACCCCGCTGTGCAGAGCTGGCCCTTGCCCCTCCAGCCCTTGCCCCCTCCCCTCCCAGAAGTCAAATTAAGCCTATGCCCAAGGGGTTGTCCTCCCACCCCCCGGCCCCGAGTCCCGTGCCGGGCCCTGGAGTTTTTATAGCATGTGAGGGGGAGGGGCCTCAGCAAGAAAAAAGTGGAGATCCCCTGCCCTAAGTTATGCTGTGCTTTCCTTAGCTGCAGCTGGACTATACAGTATATTAAAAAAAACAACACTAATTTTAATGCACATCTTCTCAAGTACAAAAAAATTCTACAGAATCTTGTGATTTGTTTTAGATTTACCTGTGCCATTTGTGCTGGAGTGGTATAGGGAAACTGCCTCGCTGGCCCTTCATTACCTATATTGGAGTGATCCACTCACTATATAGGCTTGAAGCCTGCTTTGTGCTGCAAAATATGTCCCCTACTTTTATAGTGATAATTCTCTTGTCAACAAGCTGCTTTTTTTATGCTTCGTGTAAGTATTTTATGTTTGTGTTTTCAGGATAAAAACATACTCAGTCCTATTCCATTGACACTTTTTATTTCTTAACTCATCTCCACTCCTAAGAATCTAACAACCCCTCTGTTCACTTATGCGACTCCCTTTAACAGGAGCTACTGAAGTGCAGCTATTTCATCTTTAAGTCTGTTTACAGCCCAGTGTGACACCATCTTAGACTGTAATGATTCTCTAATTTTCCCTGGATTTCAGGGCACTCGTCAAATCTTCTAAATGCTTATTACAGCATCTGCCTTCTCAGTAGTGCTGTGTTGTCCAATATGCTGTTGTTGCTTTGTTTTCTCATTCCAGCAGTTTCTCAGTGACTTTTCTGTGATATTAAGAGTCAAACTTACTACCATAACTGTAGTTAACTCCTTCGCTGCCTAATTATTACTTGGACTTTATTTTGACTTTCTATTTAATTATTATTAAAATACTTTCTGTAAAGTAAAACTAGTGCCAGGAACCTGATTTCTTCTGGATGCTATCTAAAGAATGCCAGACATGAGATCTGGCACGCTTTCCACCTGGTCCAAACTCACTCACCCTTGAATCCAAACTAGAAGTGCTCCACATGTGAAACTTTCTTTGGAGGAGTTGAGATTTGTGCACATAGGCATTTACAGGATCAGAGCCTTATTTGCAAAGTCCATATAAGGCTCTGCATGGATGAAGTTTATGAATATGCATTAAAATTGTCATTTCTTCTCAAACGGATTGAGAACTGTGACCCAAGGACCTCTTGATGCTACTGGCAGGGGCATAGGGGTACAAGGATCCCCTGGGTTTACCCAAAAGGGTCATGTAAGGTCTCTAAGGAAGCCCTGTACCACACTGGTTATCATAATCATTGCAAAATGTATGTATGGAAAATATGTAAGGAGTTGTGTATATATGCTGAATATTATGTTCTCTAGGCTTTGTAGTTTAAAGGCAGGTAACTCAAAAGGTAACATGCCTTGCGACAAACTTCTCCAGACCTGAGGTAGGAGACATTTATCTCCCTGGTGGACTGTTGTGTATTCTGTGTCTCACAGTAGAAGTCTATTAGCGTATTCAGTCAAATGCTAATGAAGAGCATGTGAGACTTCAGAAGGAAATTAACAGGACCAAGTAAACAGCGGGTGGAGGGGGAATCCTGTTTTCAGGTGAAGCTCAAAAGGTCTGGTCTGATATATCTGGGGATGCAGAGAGATCCACTGGTATCCCTTAGTTGGTGAGGAAAAGCTGCCACTGGCCGTGATCTCATGAAAAAGTGATCTTAGTCATCCTGACTGAAAATGTTGGGGGGGGGAAAACAAGTCTTATGAGTTAAATTTATGTTCTGTAGGAAATGAGAATGTCTTATGAGTTAAATTTAGACTAGAAAACATATTTTGTTTATATATTTATTATTGTTCCATAATTTTGTTTTATATGTAGCCATTTGTTTCTGATAGTCTTACTTTCTATCACTTGATTCTCTGTTCTTTGATAATAAACATATTTTTGTTTTCACTATAAATATATCTTAAATGCTGTGTGTTAAGCAGAGTGGTAATCCTCAATTGAAACTATGCACTGTTCCTTAGGGAATAAAGCAGTGGTTCTCAAACTTAATTGCATCGTGATCCCCTTTTGACAACAAAAATTACTACACGACCTCAGGAGGAGGAATCGAAGACTGTGCCTGCCAGAGCCCCCCACCCCGGGTGGGGGGGCCCAAAGCTAAAGCCCAAAAGGGAGCATGTCACCTTAGCCTTGGGCGGTGGGTCTTGGGCTTCAACCCTGGGCGGTGGGGCTTGGGCTTGGGCTTCAGGCTTGCTGGGCCCGGGGCCAACACCATCCTTGGCGACCCCATTAAAATGGGGTCACAACCCACATTTTGAGAACCCCTGGAATAGAGGACCTGAGAGTTCTGTGCGCCCTCCAGATGAATGCTCAGTGGACTCGGATTGATGTGTGCCTATTACTAACTTGTACAGAGACAGCGAGGCCTGGCTAAGAGGCCTGTGTTGCCAAAGGCTGGTGGAGTCCAGAAGCTGAGCCACAGCAGGCACAGACAAGACTCTCTCATGCTAAGGGCAGGTAGTAGAGAGGTGCCTCACAACTCTGGGTATCCCCCAGTAAGCGTCATACCAACCCTACAACAAAAACTCATTGTGCACAGACCATTGTAGAGAAATTTTGGGAAGGAAATGAGCTTGTTTTAGATTAACAGTAGCTTCCCGTTATTTTTTAAGGAAATAGGGAAAGCAACCTAACAATTTACTCGTTATATGTGCTAATTTCTATACTGAGTGAAATAATAACTTTTATTTGACGTTTAGCTTCTTTTCTGCTTAGTTTGTAAACAGATCTCTCCTCACTTTTATCCATTATTTGAAAAATATCCAATAGACTTCCATTATAATTTGTATAGTGGCTACACCAGTTGAAACTGGGGGGAGTGGCATTGTGCTAAGTGCTCTATGTACACAGTCCTTCCTCCAAAAAGCTTACATGCTATACTGAAAAAAGAGACACAGAGTGGGGGAAAGGAACTGTAACTACCATTGTATAGATAGGAACTAAACAGAGAGAGATTAAGACTAAAACTTTCAAACTCACTAGTGAATTTAGGTGTGCATCTTGAGACAGCTAGAAGGGGGTCTGGTTTTCAGAGGGTGGACACTCAGCGTTTCCTGAAAACATAGGCTCTCAAGTTGGGCACAAAAAGGGAGGCACACCACATCAATTGGGGTTTTGTTTTGTTTTTTTTAAACAATTTGGACTCAACTTGTCCACTATTGCACAGAAATTGTCTAGCAGAGATGTCTATTTAAGTAGACTAATGCTAAAGACTTAACAATTTTTATTTTAGGTACCTTATGAAACACTGAACAAACGGTTTCGAGCTGCACAGAAAAATATTGATCGAGAGACGAGCCACGTTACTATGGTTGTTGCAGAGCTGGAGAAGACCTTGAGTAGCTGTCCTGCTGTGGATTCAGTTGTTAGTCTCCTTGATGGAGTAGTTGAAAAGCTCAGTGTTCTGAAAAGAAAGGTAACTGGTATTTCTGCTGTTTATTATATCTTCATTTCTCATTTCAGAAGATTACCTCTGTCACTGTGTTAAGTTACCCCACACTTTTATTCATGTGGTCCAGAAATAAATATTAATGGCACTAGAGAAAGCCTTTAAGGCAATATTGTAAAGCGAATACCAGAAAGTGATTGTACCTTGCTGCACTGTGCCTATGAAATTTGACTTTGTGTCCCATGATTTAGTATCACTAAATCTCTTAAAGTAGAAATATGTAAATTAAAAATAGTCTCTTTTTTGAATAGTCAACACAGAAGTGTTACATATCGTCTGAGACATCGCGATGACTGGATTTTCTCTTGTTTTATCTATCTAAACCAGTAGATGAGGCTTCTCTATCTGACAGTCCTGGAGACTGAAGTTTTTTAGCCACAGAAGAGGTAGCAGCAGTTAATTGAGTTAGTTGCATCACTCCACTTCCCAGCAGAGAGGTATCTGCATCACATCACCACTAAATTATATTAATTGGCACATTTGTTGACCATCTTGGGGGACAGGCCAAGGATGGGAAGAGCATGAAAGCTGAACTACCCTCTGAACACCAGAGGAGGTTCTTGCAGGTCAAAGCTGAAGCATTTTGACAAGATAATGTTGAGTTTCCAGAACTGTCAATTACACACGTCTCATGAGTATTAAATTCACAGATTGGGATGGTGCTGGGAGAAGTCATGAAACGGCAAGGAAAAAAAAACTTAACTTTATTTGCTGTAGCTGTTCAGTTTTAAAATGTCAGAGGTATAGTTCAGCAATGTCTCAGCCTCTGCCTCTTTTGGGTTATTGCCCTCTTAAGAAGAACAAACTGTAAGTCCAAGACCTACAAAATGTACTATGTACTAAATCCCTGTTTTTCCATAGGAATGTTACCTCTTCAGTCTGAGACAAATCAAAACTCTTGTATTTCTACCTCAGAAATACAGCAGAAGAGTGAGAATAGGTTTCCCCTCCACGTACTTTGGAGCAGCACTTTAAAAGATCAAATGAGCATTATGACAACAGGCATGGTGCATTAGATACTTGAATAAGTTTACAGCAGACCTTGTAGAACCTTGCAAGGAGACTGCAGCAAGTGAACCTTGAAGGTTCACAATAAAAGTAACATTCTGACGTGCTCTATTTGTCATGGGAGGTGGCTTTTTGGTTCTCTCTATTTTTTTCTTTTCTTTTCTTTTCTTTTCTTTTATTTTTTGGTCCAACTGTATATTTAAAAGGTAACCTGCAAAGGGTCTTTTAACACTTGGGTTGGCAAACTGTTCCTGACTTATGATGTATAAAGAAGGACATGGGAGTGGTGGCTTTTAAAAAAAAAATCCTGCTTGGTGCTTTACTTTCAGAAGTAACAGGAATGTCAAATGTTGTCTTCCCTGGTTTTGCAGGAAGATTTCTGGTGGAGGCAGAAGGGCTTTGGTAGATGTATCATGAAGTCTCACACTGGAATGGAATAGGTAGTGGAGTAGAGGTGTTGAATCTTCATAAGATATCCTTCCTTCCAAGCGGTTGAGCATTGAAGTTAAATTGGTATAAACAGACAAACCAAAGTTTGACTAAAGAAATTCCCCAGCTTTACTGGTTAGTTTCTCGTGATGTTACAAACTTACTAATTCTTCAGTCACCATAGAGTTTTCCAAGTTTGAAATTATATGGATATTTAATGTAGAAATTCCCCCATCCTTTTTAAATACAGGTAAAAGGATATATGGCCACTTTTACCTATTCTGGTCTTCATAACATATATTGTGCCCTTTTTTTATGCTTCCTGTGCAAGTCATCTTAAAAGTAAGTTCTCCAAGCATGGAGAAGGTGAGTGGGATTGTTGACTTCCTCAAAATGGTCATATAAGCAAATGTTTCCTTTTTGAGATCAATATTTCCAGTTCCTTTACTTAAAGAGATCAAAATAGAAGATTGGGAATTAGAGAAGTCCTCTCCTTCTAATCCAGAAAGATAGTGTTCCAAAAGGAGTGTGGTTTTGGTTTTGTGTTTTTGCATTCTTTCTGTTACAGTTGCAGCCAGAGGCCCCAATTTAAGTTTGTGCTGGATTCTGTATAAACCGAAAGAGAGAAATTTCCTGCCCCAAGAGCCTTCTTGTTTTGGTTAGTTTTAAATTTCCCAGGAACAAGGATAACATTGGTAGTGAAGGCTTACTGGGGGAAATCTCTGGAGCACAGCTGTTTCAATTTAGGCCTCTTTCAGCGATCTGTTCTGAAATGGAAGCCTTAGAATGGCGAGACAACTCAAGAGATTAACAAGATATCACATCATCCTTTTCCAGAGGGATCCATAAAGTTTCTGACATTTGCTTTCACATCTATGGCATTCAGTTTGGTTATCAGAACTAATTTTGGCTTCATCCATGGAATGTTGATAGCCACTCAGAATACTCTTCTTTACCTGAAAAGTCGCATTGCATACTTGCCTGTAAATCAGTGAAGAGTCATAGTGGATATTTTAAATTCTATTGGGAACAAAAGGAATCCTACCAATGTCATTGGTCCGTTACTAGATGGAAATGGTAGAATTACCAATAGTTTTGCAGGAAAAGTAAAAGTATTTAATACTTCTGTTCTTATTTAGAGAGAAATATGAATTGGGAGACAATGATATCGTTCTATCATATGACAACACACTTTCCATCCCATTAATGTCTCTGGAGAATGTTAAACAGTAGCTACTAAAGTTAGCGATTTTTTTTTTTTAAATCAGCAGGTCTGGATAACTTGCATCCAAGAGTTGACTGAGGAGCTGGCTGGGCTATGAAAGTTGATTTTTCAATAAGACTCGAAAGACTAGAGATACTTCAGAAGACTGCAAGAAAGCTAATGTTGTGCCAGTGTTTAAAAAGAGTAATCTAGATAGGCTTGTTATCCTGACATTGCCCTTAGGCAAGATCACAGAGAGGCTGATATGGGACTCGATTAATAAAGAATTAAAAGAGAGTAATATAATTAATACAATTAATCGCACTCAACATGGTGTTGTAGGGGGTGTGCATACCTTGTAGCATCCATTGAAAGTTTACAGATGACACACAAATTGGGGGAGTGTTAAGTAATGAAGAGAACAGATCACTGATACAGAGCAATCTGGACTGCTTGGTAAACTGGGTGCAAGCAAACAAGGTGTTTTAATACAGCTAAATGTAAATGTATACATCTAGGGGGGAAATGTAGATCCTATTTCCAGGATGGGGACTCCACCCTGTGAAGCAGTGAGTCTGAAAAAAACTTTGGGACATTGGTGGCTAATCAGCTGAACAGGAGCTCCCAGTATAACACTGCAGCCAAAGGGTTAAAGCAGTCCTTTAATGCATAAACAGGAGAATCTTGATTAGGAGTAGACCCACTATGTTCCTCTGTATTTGGCATTCATGCAATCACTGCTGGAATACTGTGTCAAATTCTGGTATCCACACTTCTAGAAGAATGTTGATAAATTGGAGAGAGTTGAGAGAAATGATTAAAAGATTAGAAAACATACCTTAGACTGAGCTCTGAGTCTATCACTATATTTCACTTAACATAGAGAATATTGAGGGATGACTTGATTAGTCTGTATCTATATACATGGGGAATAAATATTTGATAATGGGCTAATCAGTCTAGCAGACAAAGGGTATAACAAGACCAAATGGCTGGAAGTTGAAGCTAGACAAATACATACTGAAAATAAGGTGTAAATTTTTTGCCATGAGCGTAATTAACCGTTGGAACAATTTACCAAAGGTCATGGTGGATTCTCCATCACTCTTCTTTTCTTCTCCTCCTCCTCCTCCTCATCTTTTTCTTAGCCGAACAGTCAGCTGTAGCGATCGTTCGCATTTTGGTCTGTTTCTGTGCAGCAGCAAGGGCTTCACGGGCCAAAAGTCCAATGTCGGAATAGACTTGATGCACCCACATAGTGGCGGGGGTCTGCCTCTGGGCCACCTCCACGTCTTGGTTGGTGGAATTTTATCCCAGATGTTACAAGCCACCCAGAGAACGGTGTTCACTGGAATGTCTTGTGGCATTCTGGCGACATGTCCAAAAAGCATAAGACCCCAGCTGCAGACAACAGCCCCATTAGTCTGTAACTAGAGCAACCATAATTGTCTGCATTATGAATGCCCAGTATATAATATTGGTATTTTCTGTGGAAAGCCTCCATTTTTGCCTAATCTGAGCAACGTAGTGTCCATGTTTTGCAACTGTACAGCAGTACGGAGAGGATACAGCTCGAATAGATCCTGAACTTAGCGGTTGTGCTGAGATGATGTTGAGTCCTTATTTCTCGTAAATGACCCATGGCAGACACTGCAATGCCAATCTGATGGAGAACCTTTGTATGAGAGTTGAAGGAACTGGTGAGTATAGAACCCAAATAGCAAAAGCTGGAAACTGCTTTGTCTGTTTCCTTATTCAAAGAGATTGGAGTCGCAGGTGGACCTGATCCTAGCTTTTGAAGCTTTGTCTTTGACTATGAAACATGGAGATTAACTTTGGCCAACTCCTCTATTTGCTGGAGTGCCTTGTGAAATTTGTTCGGGCTCTGTACTAGAAGAACAACAACATCATCCGCGTAGTCAAGGTCTGAGAGCGAGAGATCACCGAACTTAATGCCTATTGATCTTACAGAATGTGGCATTATGAAATCCATTGCCCAACAAAACAGTGCAGGGGCCAAGACTCAGCCCTGCCTGACACCAGATACTGATTTTAAATGTGCTGACATCCGATTACCCAGATGTACACGGGCAGTGGTTCCATTATGCAACTCACTAATCCAGTCCAGCAGAGTGGTTGAGACACCTACGCCCTTTAAGGCCTTCCATAGCATGACTTGGTCAACTGAATCCAACGCAGCCTTAAGATCAACTACATATTTCTTGAACTCACGATGTATCTGTGACAACAAGCAGAGGGCCAAAATGGCATCTAATATGAACCTGTTCTTTGTGAAGCCTGACTGTTGGAGGTGACGCTTCCAATGTAGCAGGGGCTCTAAATGCGCCAGCAGAACATACACAAACAACTTCCCTAGCATGGACAACAAAATGATTGTTCTTTATATCTAACGTTCACTGCACAGTCTCTTGCCCTTATAAAGTGAGATTACAATACTGTCCTTCCAGGCGGTTGGAAAGGTTCCAGTTCTCTACATCAGGTGGAAGATGGCCACAAGTGATTCCGCTACAGGGCCAAAAGCTGCATTTTAGCAGCTCCAGCGGGATACCATCAGCGCCAGCTGCACATTTGTTTTTCAGTTTGCAAATGGTGCGCTGGCAATTTTAAAATCAAGACTGGATATTTTTATAACTGACAGGCTCTAGGAATTAGTTTGGGGAAGCTCTATGGCCTGTGTTACGCAGGAAGTCAGACTAGATCAGCGATTCTCAAACTGTGGCTCAGGACCCCGAAGAGGGTAGCATGGGGTCGCCAAGGCTGCTATTAGACTTGCTTGGGACCAAAGCCCGAGCCCCAATGCCCAGGGTCAAAGAGCAAGGACTATGCCGCCTCCGCACACCCCGCCTCCCCCAATCCCTTGGGGTGGCAGAGCTTGGGTGGGCTCAGGCTTCCGTCTCCTCTCCTGGGGGTGTGTAGTCTTTTTTTGTCAGAAGGGGGGTCCTGGTGTGATGAAGTTTGAGAACCCCTGGACTAGATGAATCACAATGGTCCTTTCTGGTCTTGGAATCTATGTATCTATTGATGAAGCTGTAGTAGAAGCTGCAAAAAGAACACACTTTATCCTTGACTAAAGCACAAGGAAAAGATATGTGTACTATGGCCTTTTCTGTCTGTAAATTTATTCTGATAACTTTACAGCACATTCTTCCCAAAAAATCTAATTACAAAATAGACACAAGAATCTGGAATGTAATTTGAATAAGTAGCAAGGCTAGACAAGAGCCCAATATCTCATGCTACAAAGAATCACAGCATGACCACTATTCTCTTTTATATGATAGACAGTAGCCAGGCTGGAGTTTCACTGAGGAATAGCAACATGTATCTTGGGATGCGCCTTCCTGAGACATCACCTTTCTCTTCCGGTCATTCTGTCACAGCTGCAACCAACAGAGATGCTGCAGTTTCCTCATAAAAGAAAAGGGGGTGCTGCCAGGGTATCATCCGCAGCAGCCCCTTCACTAAAGACTAGCTCAAATTTGATCTTCTTGCGGAGGTGGATTAACTACACTTTGACAGGAGTCGCTCCCCCATTGGCGTAGTAGCGTCTTCACTGAAGCGGTGCAGCTGCACCGGAGCAGCGTTTTAAGTATATATCTGCCCTCAAACCTCTGCTTGATACTGAAGATCTTCTTTCCTGGCCTTGCTTATTTCAGTAGCGGGAACTGTCAGAACCAGGAGGGTCACTTTGTGCTGATGGTGAAATGAAAACCACCTCAAACTTCAGACCTTGACTCAAGGTCTGACAGGATTTAGTCTCTCATTTTATCCTGAACAAAAATATCCAATGAACTGTGGCATAACTTGGACACAAAGGGCCAGATTCGCAGCTGGTGCAAGCCAGTGTAACTCCATCAGCTCTAATAGAGCTATGTAAATTTACGGCAGCTGAGGATCTGGCCCAAAGACTGTAAGCATTGACGATCTTCAGTAACAATAGCACTGCTGGCTTCAACTCTTATTGAGGTGGGCTAAAGGCTGCTATAAATCAGTGGACAGGACAGTCTGAATAACACCAAAGAGCTCTAGTCTCATTGCACATCCTCAGGGCAGGTTTATTAACCAAGAGAATACATGAAAGGTTCAAAATAATACAGAACACTTAACAGGGCCTTTTCGCACTTTACACATCTAGGAAGGGGGAGAACACTGCACTTTCTTACTACTGTCAAGAGCCCCTTCCTGGGTCCTTCCCTAGTGGTCTCACTGCTAAGGGTCTGCAGCTGCTATTTGTGTCAGGCGCTCCTTGCAACCTGCAGTCACATGAACCACGTCATGTGCTCCCTGAACTCTCCCCCCAGTTTTAAGGGCTGAGCCTTGGAACACGGTGGAGGGATGTGTGCATGACAGGTAAACTCTTCTTTCTTCATTGAAGAAAGGTTCTCAGATCCTAAAATGGATCTACAGCTGGTTTGCAGCTTTCACTTCCCTTCCCTGTGGCTCTGTTTATCTGTTTGTAAAATGGGGTAATAGTTAATTTCTTCATAATGTGCTTTGACATCTATGGATGAGAGCTCGGTATTTATTTTGCAGGCAGAACTCAGATATTGATCATTAGCTCAAGGATACATCCTGTTTGCTTAAGAGCCTGCCAGTTTGGTTCTGCCTCTTCAGATACCTTAGAGCTGCAGATCCTTGGATATAAAACTCTTCAGAACTGAAACCATGAAAGTTAACTTTCTGGTGTGACTGGATGTTAAGTTTGAACTGTGTTCAACTTTTGAGCAGATTTTTGGGCTAATCCACTTAATTCCTGGCTACCTGCACTACAGCCAGATATGTCCTCTTGCATCCCTTGCTTGATCCCAGTGTGACAGACAAAGCATATGAGGAAAACCTGCACCGCTTCCTGGATAGTGTGTTCTGTTATATTTTGTGGTGGGGGGAAGCCCTCTCTCACACTTCAGACCAGCTTGGAGTAGGGCTAGCTAGACTTCCTTTGCTCTGGTTAGCAGAAACCCGTGTAGAGCTGTAAGGGTGTACCCCATAAGGCTTCATGGGAATATTCTGATGAATGTATATATGATATGTGGCATAAAACATATTCCAGTTATATGTTACATGGCATATCTATGTAAAGGTTATGATCTACTGAATACATTTCTCCTATTTGTATGCATGTATCAATTTTGTACTTGAAGTTAGGAATATTGGCTGTATACTTGCTTGATTTCTAAGCAGCCTTTGTAAAGCATTTGGTCAGCTTCTTGAGAAAGGAATGTGCAAATTAAGTGCCCAGTCAAGAAGCACTTAAGGGACAATGGATCTTGGGAGGCTCCAATTCACATAAGAAGTCTACTTTAGGACGTTCAAGGTAGCAGGGAAACAATGGCTGCTGCCTGTAAAAACGGAATCATGCATGGACATGTGACTTGCCCACCTGACTCCAAAACTCCATCTTGGAGCTGGACATTGCATAGGAGAGAGGAGGGGATCTCCACCCACAAGAGAGAGTCTACTTAAACCCCTGGGGGAGACCTCCATTTTTTCTTCAGCTGACTCAAGAGAGAGCCTCTCCACCCCCAAGGATACCTGAAAAAACTGGAACAAAGGACAGTAAATACAAGGGGTGTGAGTGATTGCTGGACCCAGACTAGAAGGAGACTAGTCTGTAAAAGGAAGCTTAGTGGGTGAGGTTTTTATCTGTATTCAGTTTTCTTAGACATAGACTTGCGTGTTCTATTTTATTTTGCTTGGTAATTAACTTTGTTCTGTCTGTTATTACTTGGAACCACTTAAATCCTACTTTCTGTACTTAATAAAATCACTTTTTACTTATTAATTAACTCAGAGTATGCATTGATACCTGGGGGGGCGGGGAGGGTAAACAGCTGTGCATATCACTCTATCAGTGTTATAGAGGGCAAACAATTTGAGTTTACCCTGTATAAGCTTTATACAGGGTAAAACAGATTTATTTGGGGTTTAGACCCCATTGGGAGTTGGGCATCTGAGTGTTAAAGACAGGAACACTTCTGTAAGCTGCTTTCTGTTAAGTCTGCAACTTTGGGGCACGTGGTTCAGACCCTGGGTCTGTGTTGGAGCAGACTGGAGTGTCTGGCTCAACAAGACAGGGTGCTGGAGTCCCAGGCTGGCAGGGAAAGCAGGGGCAGAAGTAGTCTTGGCACATCAGTTGGCAGCCCCAAGGGGGTTTCTGTGATCCAACCCATCACAAGAGCTAGGGAGTACTAGCAGAGAATTGACAAATGGTACCTTCCAGCTTTTCCTTTCCCTGCATTTTACTCATGGTGAAGGTCAAGGCAAGCAGTAGCCTGTCACTTGTTGCTACTTGCATTTCCAACAATGGTCACTTTTGGTTTTTCGGTGCAAGGCCATGGACAAAGAACATGTTCAGGCAAGGACCCAGTAAACTACTGAGACGGTGGTAAGGGACCCTCTAGCCCGACTTCATTAGCTCTCAACAGTCCACGTTTTCGATGTCTCTATGGGGACATCTCTGGTGTTCATGTCACTGGTTCTGTTGGGGAAGCCCCAGTCCTGCATTTCTCCCCTGCCTACCCCTTTAACCAGCTGACCACGCTTCCCATCAGTGACTCCCTAAACTCATCTCTTCAACAAAATTGCAGCAGAGGCACCCAGGAAAGTATCTGTGTCCTCTCCTAACTGTCCTGACAAGGGGGTCAAAGTGGCAGCAGCTCTGGTTCCAAAGTAAATTCAACCAAGGAGATGCATACATCTTTTCAGGTGAGTCGTATAGGTAATCTTGTTTTTTCAGATCCATTTCCTCTTCAGAAATTTAATGTCAAGCCAAATTTTTTTTTTTTTTTTAATGACAAACAATCTCCTTTGCTGAATAGGAAATGCTCACAACTTATTTACCAAGAGTCTGTCTGAGTTTTTTGTTGGTTTTTTTTAAATTGTCTTGGCCCCTACACTGAAAAATTCTGTAGTAAAAATGAAACACACTAGTGAGTTGGAGTTACCTCTGTTACAGTGAACCATTTTCTCTTAAGGAGTAATGAGGATTTTTAAAGTTTGGATTGATATAACAGGTCGAACTAGAGCCAGGCTTAGTGTGGACAAGAACTAGGGAAGTTTTCTTAGTGGCTCTGTTAATGCCCTGCAATTGGGGCCCAAGACCAGGCGTCCCAAAACTGACCTTCCCATGAATAGTCTGTGAATTCTAGTGGATTTCCATTTGAGAGCATGAAACTCCTCTCTTTAACTGGGGCCTTTAGGAGAGAGAGACTGGAGAGTTTAAACCAGTGCATCTGCTGCTTTCCCATTCTTAGTAATGAGATATTTAATTATAACACATCATAGTAAATAAAACTGCTGTTGACTGCTTTCAGTGGGTTGTGCACATTGACTTATTTTGTGGAATCTGAATTGGCTACTGGTGTAATGTGCAGCAGTCACAAGTACCTAGCCTCAAGTTGCAAATGTGGCTGTAATTAATTGCGAAGTGAAACGTGCAGCATGATTAATCAGCTTTCTAATTGTGATAGGGTGGTGGGAGAAAAGAGTGTGATTATGTGGTAAAAATAGTATTGTTGTGGAAAGAGGCTTTCATTGTGCTGACTCTCTGAGCTAGGCATTCTGTAAGAGTGGCTGGGAAAAACTTGTCATCCTGGCTTGCTTAAGGTAAAACTAGTAAGTAAAGGTTCCAGCAGTAAACCCATGTTGTCAGGAGCACTGGAGGCAGGACACAATCTGCAGAAAATCTTAACAAGTGTTGTAGAATAAAGATAATTCCTAGTGATTTAACAAAGATGCTGAGACTTGACTGTAAACTGATTTGAGATCCTTGATTGAAAGATGCTGTGAGGGCCAAATCCTCTCTAAGTCCATTAGTGCAAATCCCAATACATAGCTCCACTGCTGTAAGACAACAAAAGAAAGCAAAAATGGAGAGGCTGTACAGGTTGCTCTGCAGTAGTCCCCTGAAGAGTAGCATAGCTCCATGGGGAGGGGGAAATGAGGGCAGACTATAGATGCAAGACCAGTGGGTTTCAACTGTTGAGATCCATTGTCAACAAACTTGTATGGGACTTACGGGGAGGATGCGGGGGTGAGGGGGGTATGCATAGTAAGACATGGTGGCAACTGCTACTAAAGTGATCACATTTATGTTTCTTCCATTTTGTAGCCCATGGGGCTAGCTTGCTATAGTATATAATCTGTTTTTCTTTATTGGTTTGATTATATTATTTTCTTGGTTTATGTTTTGTATTGAATAATTCCAGTACACATTACTTCATTATACTTGGCTGTAATGCAAGGAACCTACAGGCCTGTAACCTGTATGATTAGCTAGAGCAAAGTAGCATAAGTGTTTATAACCTTTGGCATAGATAAATGGCCTACCACAGGGGTTCTCAAACTTCATTGCACCGCAACCCCCTTCTGATAACAAAAATTACTACACAACACCAGGAGGGGAGACTGAAGCCTGAGCCCACCAAAGTGCCACTACTCTGGGTGGGGGAGCCAAAGCCCGAGTCCCACTGCCCCAGGCAGGGAAGGGATCAAGCTGAAGTCCAAAGGCTTCAGCCCCAGCCAGGGGACCTGTAACCTGAGCCCCTCCACCCCGGGCTGACTCCCTCGGGCTTGGGCTTTGGCCCCGAGCCCCTGTAAGTCTAAGCCAGCCCTGGCAACCCCATTAAAATGGGGTCATGACCCACTTTGGGATCCTGACCCACAGTTTGAGAACCGCTGGCCTACCGGTTATCCCTTTTGACTTTGGGGAACTGAATGTGTTTAGCAAAATTCTGGAACATACCAGTAACCACAAGGTAGACCGCAGAACGTGGAAGTAATGATGTAGGCCAAAGGTAACGGTTTCGAGGATGAGATAATCAATATTAATATGTATGAATATGATATTAACATGTCAGAATATGCTAGCCTATAGAGTAAGTGTACCTGAAGATTTATGTGGGTGGGGAAATAAGATTTGGGCATGGAGGGTTGGGTATTAATATGAATATTCAGGACAGTGCCAGGACTATATAAGAGGGCAAACCACCATGCGGAGGGGTCGCTCCTTCTTTGTTATCTTCTGTTAAGCTATCCGCTCAGCTTCTGCAATATAGCTCAACTACTCAACACTCGAACCTGATCTCTACCAGCTTGAGATTGAGGAGCCTGGACTATTGAACTCATTAAGCATGCCAGAGACGAGGCTCATCCTCTGTCTCCCACTATCAGGTTTCCAAGGAAGGGTGTATGAGTATGCTAGTTTAAGTAGCCTTTTAGAAACGGGATGTTCCCACCAGGGACTATATAACTGTATTACTTCTTTGGGGCTCTGTGGTTTATAGCTTTGATTACTCTCTCATTTATTTTAATAAAGATCTTGAAAATTTGGTTTTGTTCTCAGCGTGAGTGTCCTTGCCACACATCCCAAGAGTCCATACAAGACATTGAACTCCCCATGTTCTCTGATTTTGTAGCCTGAATTTGGGACCAGAATCTAAGTACCTTCTGGTCAGATCATTGGCAAGCCGTAATAAATTAGCCCTATAAATTCAGGTCAACAATTTAGAAAGATTTATACAGCAGTAGCACCTAAAAGTCTCAATGAGGCTGGGCCAGACTTTGAAATTTCCTGTACATAAGTAGAAAAATACAACTGAACTGGTAAAAAATTATCTTAGTAAAATAACCTTTTGTAACTCATAGGCTACTATATGGATTTTTTGTTTGTTTTGTTCTGGGCAATGTGTAATCTTGTTTGTTGGATTCGTACACATTCTACATATTATACAGTAAAGGTTATATATTGCTTTAAAAGTCACTATTCACTGCAGCTGAAATTGGTTTAATTTTTAATTGGATAATTCTTTCTTAAATTTAGGCAGTTGAATCGATCCAGGCTGAAGATGAGAGCGCAAAACTTTGTAAACGCAGGATTGAGCACCTTAAAGAACATAGCAGTGACCAGCCAGCTGCTGCAAACATGTGGAAGAAAAAACGTATGGATCGCATGATGGTGGAACATCTCTTGCGCTGTGGCTACTACAATACAGCTGTAAAACTAGCCAGGCAGAGTGGTATTGAGGTTGGTACCAACTTCTGTTCTATATAGATTCTTATATTGTGCTAATCATTATGGTATCTGAGTGTCAGTTTGTATTAAAGAGAGATTAGTGGAAACACAGCAGTTGATATGCTAGCTATTTTGTGTACTAGAGTATGCCTGAATTCTCAATATTTCAGTTAAATTAGTCTCTAAACCAATTCTCTAGAGTCTGTTCTCTCAGTATAGGTTTGCATGTTTGTGTGTTAAATAGAAATTAGAATTGGAGTCATAGTGTTGAAGTTATAAAATTAAATTAATTCCTAGACCAAGGCTCCCTTCCCCTCTTCCCTCCCCCCCGCCGAATGTCCTCAAATGTGCTGTTACATTTTTATTAAAGAATGTCAGACTGCTGATTAAGCAGTTAGTGGAGCTTTCCATCTGTCCAGCCATACTTTCACGATTTGTGAGGTGATCAGGCTGATCACAATAACATACGCTATCTAGAGTTCTATTGTACTATACTACTATTAAACATCTTTTGGGGCACTTTGGATTATAAAATACTTTGGAATAATTCATTTAATAGTTGTCTCAAGGTTTTGTAGTCAGAGTGTCTTCCTTCCCCCAATTTATGGTTTTGCTCCAAAGCAGCAATTTTGTGCATTTTATTTATGTTCTCTGGTCATCTTTCACTTTATTTTATGTGTTGCCTTCCTCCTACTTACAAGTTTCCATAAAGTTGCTGAATCATGTTGCCCAACAACATTTCAGGGTTTATACGCTTCATGTTCCTCTGCATGGCTTATGTATGCAAGGTGCTGAGTTATACTGGATCCTGGAAGGCTTTTGTGCTCCACCAGCAACTGCAACTCAGAGGAAAATGAAATTAATATTTTAGGAAGAAGCTGGTTGCTATGAGAATTTGGAGTCTTTCTCCTTAGAAACTGACTTATTTTTGTCTTGCTGAGCTGTGGGGGTAAGTGCCATTGGGACTCAGAAGTGCCCTGGCTCAGTACTCTAAGCTATCTTGGCACTTCTGACACTAGAAGGACCGTGACTGTTACTGTTTAAAAACGTATTTCTGAGGAAGAAGGTGGTGGTGGTGGTGGTAGTTTTAGCAGCAGGTGTGGTTTTCTGGTTTTGTTTTATTTTGGAGGGGATGGAATATTTTTAAACGACACAGTTCAAAAAGGGGGAACTTAGTTGCTAGCCATACCAAAAGCTACAGCATTAATGTAATTGTTTGTTTGCTTCTGACTCCAACCTATTTCTTAGTTCCATGGCTGTTTCAACCAATCTGATCTTGTTTGGCCTGCAATGTCTTCAGTAAATATGAAAATGAAGGGGGGGAGGTGGAGAAATAAGGAAGTGAAAAATGAGTAGAAGAATCTTATCTAATGTTCACAGGCATCTCTTCGCTCATGAGGTCATTGTCCTTGGTTAAGAAGGGCCATGTAATAAGAAGAAGCCTCAAAAATAAAGTACTATTGTTCATGTATCATGTAGCTGCAACTGCATGATCTGCAATCCTGTTGGTCCTCTGCTGACAGAAAGGAGGTTTTCCTCCATTGGAACAGGAGCTGTAAGTCTTCTGCTGCATCATCATGCCTCTGTATGTACGAGATGTATCTACACAGCAGTAAAGAGGTTAAGGAGATTACTTCCCTTCTGTAGCAGCTCCTGTTGAGCATTAATTAAATTGAAAAAGCATAACATTGGTTTTGAAGTGAGGATGGCTAGAGTGGGACTGTTCTCTAATGCATTGCAGGAGTAAGCAGAATACTTTTTTGTGATGCCTCATGACTTTCCACTTCCATCTGCTGCATAGATAACTATTAGCAAATGTGAAAACTATTTTTGGATTAAAATATTTGAGTTCATCAGCACCTGACTGCTGCCTTCAGTTCTAAACACTTTTAATTACCTAATGTCTGAATCATTTAACTATTGAAGAAAAACTTAGTAGTTTGAGTAGAATGAACAAAAAAGTCGATGACCCTAAGACCCGCTCAATGCCAACTGGCAAAGGATTCATTGCCTTCAACAGCAACTCCTATCAGACCTAACATATTGCTGTTGTAGTATTTGCCTGTAAAGAAGGTTGTATGAGGTGTCAAATGATAGCGTATATTTCACTGGTTATTGTAAATGTTCTGTGATGTGTGTATGGATGATAATTAAGAAGTTGTATGCATGTACTAAAAATATGTTTTAAATCCTATAACAAGGCAGGGTTGATCAACAAGTTTGTCCTAGACAAAGGAATGTTGATTTACCTGTCTGTCTAGATCTCTGATGTAAATCAAGCTTTGAAAAATCCAAAACACAATGGGAGCTGCATTTTCATGTAAGTCAACAGGAAAAGCCTGGTTGACAGAGGGATGTGAGATCAGCGTGGGAAGACACTGGAGACTAAAACCACAGTGCGAGTTGTCTTGTGTCTAGGATCAAAACAATGAGTTTGGAGAAAATATAAGTAAAAGCAAAAGGACTTTTTGTTACCTACTTCACTGAGGAACACCCTTGGCAGATGGGGATGATTCATGGAGAAATCTGGATCACGCTTTGACTGAAAATCAGCAAGCTTTGCAGAAAGGGGGGAGGGATAGCTCAGTGGTTTGAGCATTGGCCTGCTAAACCCAGGGTTGTGAGTTCAATCCTTGAGGGGGCCACTTAGGGATCTGGGGCAAAATCAGTACTTGGTCCTGCTAGAGAAGGCAGGGGGCTGGACTCGATGACCTTTCAAGGTCCCTTCCAGTTCTAGGAGATGGGATATCTCCATTAATTAATAAAAAGTCTTTGAGGATGAGAAACCATTTTAGACAAAGGAGTGTAGACTGCTCAAGTTCTTCATCAAGTAGTTGCAGCCACATACTCCATTTATGGTTGTGCGTGCCCAGCAGTTCAGAGCCAGAGAAATTTGCCTAGTAGTACCCATAGAGGGGCGGTGCTCGCACATCATGGCTATAGCCCCTCCTCTGGCTTTAGCCCCACTCTCCCCTCCACTTCTGTTGCTCTTCCCTGACTACATGAGAGAGTGCACCCTGACCCTCGCTCAGTTTCTTCTCACCACCCATAACTGGAGTGGGAGCTCTGTGTGTTCTCAACCTCTCAACTAAGTTAGTTTTTCTCTTTTGTGTATAGTTGTTAGTAACCTTAGTGTTAGAGTAGTGTCAGTTGTAGTAATCTTTCCCCCTCGGTGGTGCCCTCACCGGGGTTTAAGCATTGTCCTTCATGTGGGGGAGTGATCCCCAACAGCAGTCCCCACTCACAGTGCTTGCTCTGTCTTGGCGAGGCCAACATCAAGGAGCATTGTGCAGTCTGCAGATCATTTAAGAAACAGACTCAAGTGGCTCAGAACCTTCACCGGAAGCACCATCCCAGAGAGAGGAAGTAGATGGGCTTGGGGTTCGACCATTCCACACTTCCTGCCTCAGTGTTTTCCAAGCACCCGTTTTGACTCCTTGGTCCAGAGCACTGTTCTAGTCATTGCTCCTCCCTCCTCATCTTCTCTTCTTCCCTCCCCCCTGGGACAGGCTGGCCTGCTTTCACAATGCTTGGGCTCAATCACCATCAACGTCTGGGTCCTAAGCACCATCAAGTCCAGTTATGCCATCTAGTTCCTCTCCACATCTCCTCCCCATCTTCCCTCCCTGCCCCTCTGATGAGATATTGCTCCTCAAGCAGGTCCGTTTTCTGCTTTGAGAGCAGTGGTGGAGATTCCACCGGAACACCAGGGTCACAGCTTCTACTCCTGATACTTCTTGGTACCCAAATCCAAGGGAGGGGTAACCCTCTTCAATGTTTTCAATGAAGTAAATACTAATGGGAATTGTGTGATCATGGGAGACTTTAACTTCCCAGATGTAGACTGGAGGACAAGTGCTAGTAGTAATCATAATAGGGCTCAGATTTTCCCGGATGCAATAGCTGATGGATTCCTTCACCAAGTAGTTGCTGAACCAACAAGAGGGGATGCCATTTTAGATTTGGTTAGTAGTGAAGACCTCTTAGAAGAAAACCTCATAGTTGTAGGGGACAACCTTGGTTCAAGCGATCATGAGCTAATTCAGTTCAAACTAAATGGAAGGATAAACAAAAATAGATCTGTGACTAGGGTTTTTTATTTCAAAAGGGCTAACTTTAAAGAATTAAGGAAATTAGTTAGGGAAGTGGATTGGACTGAAGAACTTGTGGATCTAAAGGCAGAGGAGGCCTGGAATTACTTCAAGTCAAAGTTGGAGAAACTATCAGAAGCCTGCATCCCAAGAAAGGGGAAAAAATTCATAGGCAGGAGTTGTAGACCAAGCTGGATGAGAGGTGATTAAGAAAAAGCAGAAAGCCTACAAGGAGTGGAAGATGGGGGGGATCAGCAAGAAAAGCTACCTTATTGAGGTCAGAACATGTAGGAATAAAGTGAGAAAGGCCAAAAACCATGTAGGGTTGGACCTTGCAAAGGGAATTAAAACCAATAGTAAAAGGTTCTATAGCCATATAAATAAGAAGAAAACAAAGAAAGAAGTGAGACCGCTAAACACTGAGGATGGAGTGGAGGTTAAGGATAATCTAGGCATGGCCCAATATCTAAACAAATATTTTGCCTCCGTCTTTAATGAGGCTAATGAGAAGCTTGGGGCTAATGACAGGATGACAAATGGGAATGAAGATATGGAGGTAAATATTACCATATCCGAGGTAGAAGCCAAACTCTAACAGCTTAATGGGACTAAATCGGGGGGCCCAGATAATCTTCATCCAAGAATATTAAAGGAACTGGCACATGAAATTGCAAGCCCATTAGCAAGAATTTTTAATGAATCTGTAAATTCAGGGGTTGTACCATGTGACTGGAGAATTGCTAACATAGTTCCTATTTTTAAGAAGGGGGGGGAAGGGGAAGTGATCTGAGTAACTACAGGCATCTTAGTTTGACATATGTAGTATGCAAGGTCTTAGAAAAAATTTTGAAGGAGAAAGTAGTTAAGGACATTGAGGTCCATGGTAAATGGGACAAAATACAACATGGTTTTACAAAAGGTAGATCATGCCAAACCAACCTGATCTCCTTCTTTGAGAAGGTAACAGCTTTTTTTAGATAAACGAAACACAGTGGATCTAATTTACCTCGATTTCAGTAAGGCGTTTCATACGGTTCCACACGGGGAATTATTAGTTAAATTGGAAAAGATGGGGATCAATATGAAAATTGAAAGGTGGATAAGGAACTGGTTAAAGGGGAGACTACAATGGGTCATACTGAAAGGTGAACTGTCAGGCTGGAGGGAGGTTACAAGTGGAGTTCCTCAAGGATCTGTTTAGGGACCAATCTTATTTAATCTTTTTATTACTGACCTTAGCAAAAAAGTGGGAGTGTGCCAATAAAGTGTGTGGATGACACAAAGCTGGGAGGTACTGCCAATATAGAGAAGGACTGGGATATCATACAGGAAGATCTGGATGACCTTGTAAACTGGAGGAATAGTAATAGGATGAAATTTAATAGTGAAAAGTACAAGGTCATGCATTTAGGGATTAATAACAAGAATTTTTGTTATAAGCTGGGGACGCATCACTTGGAAGTAACAGAGGAGGAGAAGGACCTTTGAGTATTGGTCGATCACAGGATGACTATGAGCTGCCAATGTGATATGGCCGTGAAAAAAGCTAATGCGGTCTTGGGATGCATCAGGCGAGGTATTTCCAGTAGAGATAAGGAGGTGTTAGTACCGTTATACAAGGCACTTGTGAGACTTCATCTGGAATACTGTGTGCAGTTCTGGTCTCCCATGTTTAAGAAGGATGAATTCAAACTGGAACAGGTACAGAGAAGGGCTACTAGGATGATCCGAGGAATGGAAAACCTGTCTTATGAAAGGAGATTCAAAGAGCTTGGCTTGTTTAGCCTAACCAAACGAAGGCTGAGGGGAGATATGATTGCTCTCTATAAATATATCAGAGGGATAAATACCAGGGAGGGAGAGGAATTATTTAAGCTCCGTACCAACGTGGACACGAGCAAATGGATATAAACTGGCCATCAGGACATTTAGACTTGAAATTAGATGAAGGTTTCTAACCATCAGAGGAGTGAAGTTCTGGAACAGCCTTCCAAGGGGAGCAGTGGGGGCAAACGACACATCTGGCTTCAAGACTAAGCTTGATAAGTTTATGGAGGTGATGGTATGATGGGATAGCCTAATTTTGGCAATTAATTGATCTTTGACTATTAGCGGTAAATATGCCCAATGGCCTGTGATGGGATGTTAGATGGGATGGGATCTGAGTTACTACAGAGAATTCTTTTCTGGGTGTCTGGCTGGTGAGTCTTTCCCACGTGCTCTGGGTTTAGCTGATCGCCATATTTGGGGTCGGGAAGGAATTTTCCTCCAGGGCAGATTGGTTAGGGGTTTGTTGTGGGAGTGGGTGGATGAGATTGTGGTCTGTGTTGTGCAGGAGGTCAGACTAGATGATGGTAACAGTCTCTTCTGACCTTAAAGTCTATGACTATGACTCTATGACCCATTCTTAACCTTAGCGGACTCTACAAATATATCAGGAACATGAGGTTCTGAATGGTGACTCTATTTACTATCCTCCCCACATCGTCTCAGAATGACTGGTTTGCTGCTTTGGACCTTCAGGATGCTTACTTTCTGTGGCTTGGCAAAATTGCCACATGAAAGTTCCTTCGTTTCATCATGGCAGAACGCCACTTTCAATATGCAGTGCTTCCATTCGGCCTCTCCTCTGCCCTCTAGGTTTTTATCAAATGCATGGTCATTGTTATGGTGTATCTAGGAAAAGAGGGAATTCATATTTTCCCATATCTAGATGACTGGTACTTTTGAGGGGCAGATCCAGAAAGGAAGTTCTTGCTCACGTCAGCACCACGCTGCACTTGCTCGACCATCTGGGTCTTATCCCAAATACCGCAAAGTCAACCTTGGCTCCTACTCAAAAAATTGAGCTCCTTGGGGCTTTGTTAGATTCCACAATGTTGAGAGCGTTTCTGCCGATGACTGTTTTTAGATAATTCACCACTTTTGCCTCTGTCTGCAGTCTCAGCATTCCACGACTGTTCAGGCATCTGAGGCTCTTGGGCCACATGTCCACTTGCATGCAGGTAGTCCAATTTTCAAGGCTGCGCCTTTGCCCACCTTAGATGTGGCTCAGGATGGGTCTATTGTCCTCCTTGTAATTCTCTAGACCAGGCCTGCACAACTCGTAAAGCGGCGAGGGCCATATTACTCCAAAGAAAACAGCTGAGGGCCGAAACCCCCCCGAGCGCCGCCAACCCCTCCAGCGCCACCCAGCCCCCCCAAAACACAACACCCCCCCCAGTGCCGCCCGCCCCACGGAAACAAACCCTCCTTCCCCAGCGTCGCCCCACCGAAACAGCAGTATTGAACCTCGGTAATATGTTATAGCAGGCCCCTAAGGTAGTATAATTAAGGTGAAAGAAAAATGTCTTTTTGCTAGAAGTAGAATAAGATCTTCCCCCCACTTTGTAATCAATTGCCCTGTTGAATGAATGAGGTGTGAATGAGGAAGGCGTGGAAGGCAGGCACCTCCAGACAGCTGCAACCCTTGGAGAGGGCAGGGCTGGCTCTAGGATTTTTGCTGCCCAAAGCAAAAAAAATTTTGGCCGCCTCCCCTTTTTTTCATGCCCCCACCCCCGCCCCAACTCCACCTCTTCTGAATCCCTTCCCCAAATCCCCAGCACGGCCTCCTCCCCTGGCGTGCCACATTTCTCCCCCCCATTGCTTCCTGTGGGTCCCCCGTGACCTCCTGCCCTAGCTCACCTCCACTCCACCTGCTCCCCCAGGCGCGCTGCCGCTCCGCTTCTTCCCCCTCCCTCTCAGGCGAGGGAGGGCGGAGAAGCGGAGCAGTGGCACGTTCAGGGGAGCAGGTGGAGCGGAGGTGAGCTGGGGGGGGCGCAGGAAGTAACGGGGGGGGTAGAGGAACCGCTCCCCGCTCCAGCTCACCTCCGCTCCACCACCGCCAACTCCCCCAGGCGCCCGCTGCTCGGCTTCTCCCTCCTTCCCTCCCTCCCAGCCTTGCTGCGCGAAATAGCGGTTTCGCGCGTGGCAAGCCTTGGAGGGAGGGGGGAGAAGCGGAGCGGCGGCACGCCCGGGGGAGCAGGAGGAGCGGAAGTGAGCTAGGGTGGGGGGGGCGCAGGAAGTAACGGGGGTAGAGGAACCACTCCTCGCTCCAGCTCACCTCCCCCGAGCGCCCCGCCGCTCGGCTTCTCCTTCCTCCCAGCCTTGCTGTGCGAAACAGCTGTTTCACGTGCGGCAAGCCTGGGAGGGAGGGGGGAGAAGCGGAGCGGTGCGCTCAGGGGAGCAGGCGGAGGCGAGCTGAGGCGGCGGGGGCACTTTTTCCCCATGCCCCGGAGTCGGCACCTATGATGGCCAGCGCCAGAATGCCGCCCCTAGAAATGTGCCACCCCAAGCACCTGCTTGTTTTGCTGGTGCCTGGAGCCGGCCCTGGGAGAGGGGATGGGAGCGAGACCAGATCAGTAGAACAGGTCAGCCACCGATTCGCTGCTCGCCTCCTCAGCCCCCCTCCCCCGGCTCGCCTACTCACCCCGCACCACTGCCCGCTCGTTCGCCTCCTCAGCCCCCCACCCCTCCAGCTCACCTGCCCCCCCGCCACTGCCCGCCCGCTCGCTTCCTCAGCCCCCCCCCACTGCCCGCTCGCTCGCCTACTTACCCCCCCCCGCCCACTCGCTCGCCTCCTCAGCCCCCCACCCCCCCGGCTCACCTGCCCACCCCCCACCACTGCCCGCTCGCTCGCCTCCTCAGCCCCCCACCCCTCCGGCTCACCTGCCCACCCCCCACCACTGCCCGCCCGCTCGTCTCCTCAGCCCCCCTCCCCCCGCGGCTCGCCTACTTACCCCCCACCACTGCCCGCTCGCTCGCCTCCTCAGCCCCCCATCCCTCCGGCTCACCTGCCCCCCCCCCCCCCGCCACTGCCTGCCCACTCGCCTCCTCAGCCCCCCACCTGCCCGGCTCGCCTACTCATTCCCCACCACTGCCCGCCCGCTCGCTCGCCTACTCAGTCCCCCTCCCTCACCCGCCACTTGCCTACTCACCCCCCCGCGGGCTGCACAGTGAGCCCATCTACTCAACCCCCGCGGGCCGCACAGTGAGCCCACGCGGGCCGCATGTTGTGCAGGCCTGCTCTAGACAAACTTGTTCATCTCCCTCCCCTGGTCCTGGACTCCTCGCAGTGGTGGATGCATCCAGAGAACATTTGCCAATACTTTCCCTTTTGTCCAGCCCTCGCCAACCAAGGCAGTTGTTACTGATGCCTCACAGATGGGTTGGGGGTCATGCCTTGAGTTGCTGAAAGTACTGGGACTGCACTCGGAGTGGGAGGACTCACACCATATCGACTTGCTGGAGCTTCAGGCCATCTACGATGCATGTCATGCTTTTCAGCACCATATCAGTGACTCAGTGGTTCACGTACTTACCAACAATACCACTGCAATGTATTATGTGAACAAACAAGGGAAAGCACATACCAGGTTGCTCTGTTTTGAGGAGATCAGAGTGTGGTAGTTCTGCATTGAGGAAAACATTGCTCCAATAGCCATTCACTTGCCTGAGGTTCAGAATCATCTTGCAGACCATCTCAGCAGTTATTTTCCCTAAGTCACAAATGGTCCCTGAAGACAAGTGTCCTCCTGGGTCATCTTCACTTCTTGGGGCATCCCCATTACAGTGACCAACAAGAAATGTTGTGTGTTCTGTTCTCAATGGGGCCTCAATGCAGGCTCCTTGTCTGATGCTTTCTATCTCAGCTGGCAGTCCGCTTTCCTGTATGCCTTTCCTCCGGTCCCAGTCATTCCTCAGGTCATTCTGAAGATCAAGGCAGATCAGGCCAAGTTCATTCTGATGGCTGAGACAGTGTTGGGGTTTTCCAACCTTCTTGCGCTGTCTGTTCAGGTTCCCATACTGCTTCCACTCCATTCCAACCTACTCACTCAGAATCACGGCCGCACCTTGCATCCTAGGCTCAGCTCCCTGCATCTTACAGCGTGGCTGCTGTATGGTTGAATGAGGAGGAAGAGCAGTGTTCGGCAGCTGTCCAACAAGTCCTGCTCAACATTAGAAAGTCCTGTACCAGAATCGTCTATTCAGTGAAATGGAAGTGGTTTTCAGTGTTGTCATTAGCCTTCAGAATCCAACCAATGCTGGCTTCTATCCAGGACATCTTGGAGTACCTGCTACATCTTCAGTTGTTAGGGCTTGCACTTAGTTAATTGCAGCACTATTGGCATTTCATTCCCCATCTTCAGAGAAGATCAGTCTCCCCTATGCTATGGTAACAAGTACTTCTTCATCTACATCCTTTGATCCGCGAGCCGTTCCCCTGTGGGACCTAAATACAGCCCTACTGGCTCTGATGCGTCCTCTGTTCAAGATTCTAGCATCTTGTCCCTTTCCTCTTTTGTTAGAAAACTGCTTTCCTGGTACTGATAACATCTGCAAGGAGAGTGTTAGAGTGCAGGTTCTGATGGGAGAGCCTCCTTATACACAATTCTCCAAGACAAGGTGACTCTGTGACCCACCCAAATTTTTTTGTCTAAAGTGGTCTCTGTTTCGTTTGAACCAGGTGGTATATTTACCTGTGCATTTTCTAAGCCGCATTCTTCTCTGGAGGATCAGCTTCTCCATACCTTAGAAGTCAGAGGATGTCTAGCCTTTTATCTGGACAGGACTAAACCGTTTCATGCATTGCCGTGTTTGGTTGTGTCACATGCAGACTACATGAAGGGTCAGGCGATCTCTTCACAGACAATCTCCAAATGGGTAACATCCTGCATCAAGACTGCATATGAAATTGCCTCGGCTAGGCCCTGTCAGTGTGTGCAAGCTCATTCTATGCGAGCACAAGCAATGTCCATAGCATTTATCATTCCAATTTCCGTATTGGACATTTGCAGGGCTGCTTATGTGGTCGTCAATACATACGTTCACAAACCATTACACCATAACAGCATCTTCCAGAGCGGATTCCAAGACCTGCCTCCTTGGTGCGGGGAGGTACTGCTTGTTAATCACCTAAGTGGAATACATGGCTGAAGAAATGGTTACTTACTATAATGGTGGTTCTTTGAGATGTGATGTAGGCCTGTATTCCATGACCCATCCTCCGTCCTCTCTGCATTGGAGTCTCATTTCCAGGCATTCAGTGTAAAGGAACTGGGGGAGGGGCTACAGCCACGAGGCACGAGCACTGCCCCTCTAAGGGTCCTGCTAGGCAAATTTCTCCGGCTCCAATGAGCTGGGTGCGCACACACCGAAGTGAATACGTATTTGCGTCACATCTCAAAGAACAAAAGTTACAGTAGGTAACTGTTTTCTTATGTTTAGTCTTAGCATGTTATATTTTTGTTTTATTTGTAACCAATTCTCTTTCCACTATTCTTTCTCAGTATCACTTAAATCTGTTCTTTATTAATACACTTCTTATTGGTTTTATTATAAATTCATCTCAGTGCTGTAATATTAAATGTGAATCCTCAGCTGCACCAAACAGGTTGGTGTGTACACTGTCCCTTTTGGAGATAGTGAACTTGTGAGTGTCCTATGATGGGCTGGATAGTACAGGGGGATGCTCTTCAAGGAGGCTCAGGGATTGGGTGCACCTAAAGTTTACCTGCAAGCCCCAGTAAAGGCCGGCAGAGCTTCTGAGCAGATTGTTTGGGTGGCTAACAGATTGGTATGACAGGGAGCTGACGTTCAGTTTAGCACCGTCAAGTCTCTCACTCAGTGAGTCAGGTGAGTCAGGTGAGTAACACAGAGACTCAGTCCTGAGTGCCCTCAGGAAGCATTGCACAGTCCTTTTTATTGGCTTTTGTCTGGCCAAACTTTATATGTTAAAAGTTAAGACTGAATTGCGTGGAAGCTAAATTTTGACAAAATGGGGCCAGGTTTCCCATGTAGACAATCTCTCGTTAGAGAAAAGTGAAAACACTAATGCAAAGAGTGTCTGTCACATCTGATTCTTTTGAAGTAGATCTACTGCTGTTTATAATTTTAAGAGTTTTGAACAAACTGACTTCTCACTGAAACATAAGACCAGTGCATTCTTAAGTGAACCAGAATTTAATTATAATCAAAGCAAACTGTTGCTCAGCAGAAATACTCTGAAATCTTTTATTGAGGTCTTTCATGTTGTGGTGCAGACTAAGGGAATGTTAATATTCAGTTGTTCAGAATTTCCCGATTTACCAAGCAGATATGGTGGTCTCTAGATAGTTTTATTTTCTGTAGCAGAATAGAGGCTACTGGCTCACAGAACAAAGTGATGCATGGTTCTGTAGAAGTGATCCTAATGGGATTCTAGCTGAAAATTTGGGGGGAGGAGGAAATAGTACAAAGGCAAGAGAAGACTGAACTAATTTGAACCAAATAGGTTAACTACTTTCAGTAAAATTCCCCTGAACTGCAAATTTAAATAAGTAGTATTCACCTGCCAAAGAGTAGGCAGATGGACTTCCTGACTCTACAGAGATATATAGATAGATAGATATAGATCTCTCTCTCTCTCTCTTCCCCAATCATGCATTTTTCTATACCAAAAATCAGTGGAGTAAATTTTAATGCATAGATCAGGGGTCGGCAACCTGGGTTGGTACCAAAAAAGTGAGGGATTCAGGGTGCTGTTCCGGGCTGGAGCAGGGGGTAGGGGTGTGGGCTCCAGTTGGGGGTGTGGGCTCTGGTATGGGGCTGGGGATGAGGGGTTTGGGGTGCAGGAGGCGGCTCTGGGCTGGGGCCAAGGGGTTCAGAGTGCAGGAGGGGGTGCAGGCTCTGGGAATGAGTGTGTGTGGGAGGGGGCTCAGGGCTGGGGCAGGGGTGCGGGAGGGCGTGCGGGCTCTGGGAGGAAGTTTAGGTGTGGGAGGGGGCTCAGGGTTTGGGTGCAGGAGGGGGTTGGGGATGTGGGCTCCTGGAAGCGCTTCTCTCAGGCGGCTCTTGGAAGCGGCTGGCATTTCCTTCTGGCTCCTAGGCGGAGCCTGGCCGGGCAGCTCTATGCACTGCCCCGGCCGCAGGCACCGCCCCCGCAGCTCCCGTGGCCATGCCTCCGCGTAGGAGCCAGAGGGGAAAATCCGGCCGCTTCCAGGAGCCGTGCAGAGCCAGGGCAGGCAGGGAGTCTGCCTTAGCTCCGCAGGAACTGTTTGCCCAGGACTGGTCTAACCGCTTCTAAAAGATGCGTAAACATGGAATTCACAAACTGCATCCTGATATAGAGTCAGGCATCCAGAGAAGTTAAGAGAGATAGGGAATAGGCGAAAGGGACTCTCACCTTTCTGACAGGAGAAACTGCAGAACTGGAATTAATTTGCAAACTGGACACCATCAGATTAGGCCTGAATAAAGACTGGGAGTGGTTGGGTCATTACAAAACCTAAACCTAATTTCCCCAATACTAATTTCCCCTTACTATTACTCACACCTTCTTGTCAACTGTCTGAAATGGGCCACTCATTACCACTTCAAAAAGTTATTTTTCCTCCCTTGGTATCCTGCTGTCAATTAAATTGTCTTGTTAGACTAACCTCACACTTGGTAAGGCAATTCACATCTTTTCATGTATTTATACTTGCTCCTGTATTTTCCACTCCATGCATCTGATGAAGAGGGTTCTAGCCCACGAAAGCTTATGGCTAAATACGTTTGTTAGTCTCTAAGGTGCCACAAGGACTCCTCGTTTTTGCTATCTTTGCAAAACTCCCCCAGACACTGGAGTCTGGGGAAAAAAAGACCTGCAGGTGTCCTCTCCCATCTGGATTCATCACAGAGGTAGAGTTAAGGAAGCAGATTAAGGAGAGGTTGAGTTGGAGAAAAATAAGAGGTTCTTATTTGCCCAAGTTCTTTGTAAACCCTTCTTCAGGTCTTTGCTTTAGCCCAGGGGCCTCCTGCAGTGGTCAAACTGCCTGCTCACAGAGGGTGCCTCTTGTATTGAGACTGTGGACATGTCTACACGAACAGCGCTGCAGCAGCACAGCTGTACCAAATGGTGAGAGAGACAAGCTTTTGAGCCACAGAGCTCTTCTTCAGGTCTGGGAAAGATACTCCCAGCATCACACCTAAATGCAAGGTGGAAAAGATTATTTAGCACATATTGGGACCATTAGAGGTAGAGTCTGCAGTCATAGGCAAAAAAAGAGGGGGTTACTGGAAAGAAGGAATACACAAAATCTAGCAACTATTTTCTACCCGTTACTGTAACTAGATAATGGAGGACATGTCCACCTTAAGCAACAGAGAGTCCTGTGGCACCTTTAAGACTAACAGATGTATTGGAGCATAAGCTTTCGTGGGTGAATGCCCACTTCGTCGGATCCAACCGACGAAGTGGGCATTCACCCACGAAAGCTTATGCTCCAATACATCTGTTAGTCTTAAAGGTGCCACAGGACTCTCTGTTGCTTTTTACAGATCCAGACTAACACGGCTACCCCTCTGATACATGTCCACATTAGTGGGCTCTCTAGCAGAAAGGAAAACACCATGCCGGGGAAACACACATTTTTAGCTTCCAAAGCAGGGGTAGGCAACCTTTCAGAAGTGGTGTGCCGAGTCTTCATTTATTCACTCTAATTTAAGGTTTCGCGTGCTGGTAATACATTTTAACGTTTTTAGAAGGGCTCTTTCTAGAAGTCTATATTATATAATTAAACTATTGTATGTAAAGTAAACAAGGTTTTCAAAATGTTTAAGAAGCGTCATTTAAAATTAAATTAAAATGCTGATCTTACGCCACCAGCCTACTCAGCTCGCTGCCAGCCTGGGGTTCTGTTCACCTAGGCCGGCAGCGGGCTGAGTAGGGCCTGCGGCCGGGACCCCAGACCTGGGGGTGGGTGTTTCAGGTGTCAGGGCAGAGGGCTGGGGGAGGGGGTTCACGGCAGAAGGCTGGGGTGTGTGTGTGTGGGGGGGGGGGTTCAGGGATCAGGGCAGAGGGCTGTGGTGTGTGGGGAGTGTAGGGCAGAAGGCTGGGTGTGTGGGGGGGTTCAAGAGCCAGGTCAGAGGGCTGGGGGCTGTGGGGGGGTGCAGGGCAGAAGGCTGGGTGTGTGTTGTGGGTCAGGGCAGAGGGCTGGGGTGCTCGGCTTGTGGGGGTGCTCCCAGCCCCCTGCCCTGAGCGGCTCATGGCAGTGCTCCCAGCCCCCTGCCCTGAGCGGCTCATGGCAGGGGGCTGGAAGGGATATGCCCTGTTCCACCCCCTTCCCCCAGGCTCCGTCCCTACCTCTCTCTGCCTCCTCTACAGAGCTGTGTGCACGCTGCCGCTCTTCCCCCTCCCCCTAGCTAGGGCCATCAGCTGATTGGCGCAGGGAAGGAGAGGAGGAGGGGCAGGAAAGCACCACGCTGGGGGAAGAAGCGGGGGAGGGGGGAAGCTTGGCTGCCGCAGAACCAAGCTTCTGCCTCCTGCCCCCGCAGGGGAGAGTGGTGGGCAGGGGGGCTGAGGGCCGGGACCACGTCAGGGGAGCTGCGTGCCACTCAAAATCGGCTCGCGTGCTGTTTGCACTCCCAGCCGGAGCCCTCACCCCCTCCCACACCTCAGTGAAAATGAGCGAGGGTGGGGGAGAGTGAGTGATGGGGGGGGTGGAGTGGAGTGAGTGGGGGCAGGGCCTCGGAAGGGGCGGGGCAAGGGTGTTTGGTTTTCTGCAATCAGAAAGCTGGCAACCTTAACTGTTGTGGAGAAGGGTGCTGGATGTAAAGAACCTAGAAAACCTTAAAGGCTTCAGAGCTATGCAGAAGCTCGATTTAAGGGAAAAAATAATAAAATTCTTCTGGCATGCAAAATGTTTAAATACAGATTATCTTGAAAATGGGAAATAAAATAACACTGAACATTTAATGTGTAGCAACTAGATTCCTTTCCCTTTTTAAAAAAACCATCCATGATTTTTAGTTGACTTTCCCAAGTGATATCAAAATACAGTCAAGGACTGAAAATGTCTGTGTCCCCAAATAATGCTGATGGAAAAATATGGGCTGCTCACATTTGTTCATTTTATAGAGATTGTTTTTTTTTTTTCCTGGCTTCCTAATGAGCTGATAAATAGTTCGGGTGGAGGAATAAAAGCTAGATTGTTAAGAATTTTTTTTTATATAATGGCATATAAATGAAGCTCATCAGTATTAGTTTGTTAGACGGAGTAATAATCTTATTGTGATTCTGTTATGACCTTGGACTGCAAAGCCAACATAAGAAATGCATAGTTTTATTTGCAAATTCATATACAGATTCAACTTGCTGGCAGAGGTGTCTGTTAATTTAGGCGTTGTATTTCCAAGTTCTGCAACATTACATATTATAATTACATTTTTGTCATTCATCAACAGTAAAATCCGATTTTAGTGAAACAGTCTTCTAGTAAGCTGTAGAACAATCGGTAGCAGTCACTTTCAGAGAAATGTGATCCTTCGTCTTTTGTTTTAAATAAAATATTTGTATACTATGTCAAGAATTTTTTTAATGATGAAATGGTCCCTTATTTTTGGATTTACGAGACTAGTAAGTACAAATGTGCAATAGGGTGCTATTCAGCAGTGAGATTTCTGTGGGTTTTGACCATATGACTTGGTGTTTCATCTTTCATTATGTGTTAAGATTAATGCTGCTGATTCTAGAGCAGGGGTAGGCAACCTGTGGCACGCGTGCCGAAGGCGGCACGCGAGCTGATTTTCAGTGGCACTCACACTGCCCGGGTCCTGGCCACCGGTCCGGGGGGCTCTGCATTTTAATTTAATTTTAAATGAAGCTTCTTAAACATTTAAAAACCCTTATTTACTTTACATACAACAATAGTTTAGTTCTATATTATAGACTTCTAGAAAGAGCCCTTCTAAAAATGTTAAAATGTATTACTGGCATGCAAAACCTTTAATTAGAGTGAATAAATGAAAACTCGCCTCACCACTTCTGAAAGGTTGCTGACCCCTGTTTTAGAGGCACTCAAATTTTTCATCCTATTCTGATCATACTTTTCATTTTGGTTTCATCTCTTGTAGAGTGCGAATAAATGTTTTTCCCCAAATGCCCTTACTATGTAAAATGTACAACAGGTGGGATTTGTTTGCTCAAATCCAGAGCCCTGCAAATCAGCGGATATCCACTTTATATCCATGGACCATTTTTGTGGATCAGATGTTGATGCAAATTTTGTATCTGCACAGGGATCTACTCAAATCCATTTCGGTGCACCTTACTGATTCTACTCCCCCTGGCCTTCCTTCTTCCCCCATCTCAAACCTTTGCACTAGATTGTGTCTCCTGTTGAAATACTTTCAAAATGGATACCTTTCAAAGCACCATGGGAACTATTATGAGAAGCTGCTGTAGCAAGAGGCTGAAAATGGGAGTCGCTGTATGAAAAGGGTTGAAGTCCCCCATCTAGTTCATCTTGTCCCCCTTCCCTGTTGCATCATGACAGTATTGATTCCCTTATTCAGAAACCATTCCTAATGGAAAAGTATACAGTGGTCTGACCTTGAATATCTCAAAAGATACCTTCTGCAAACACTTGTGACAGTGTATTCCACTGTTTAATTTTAATTAAATTTTCATTCAACTATTTTAACTCTTTACTTGCTCCTGGTTTTTGAATGCTGTTGATTTGTCTTAACTTAATTTTACCTACTTTTGGTCAATTGCCAGGTCTTTCCTAGACCACTTTAGAGGGAACATTCTTGTGGTCAACTTTTCATATATCTCTTATTTTTTCCATACATTACCCTATTTGTTTCCTTGTTCTAAGCTCCTTTATTCTTTCTTATTAAATATGGTTCCCCAAAACTGAAGGCTGTTTTGTCAATTGAAAACAAAATGGAGAAGAACATGCATGAATCACATGTAAGACCCTTATTGTGTTCACCACTTTTGAAAGTTAGCCTTTGCCTGAGTTGCCTTGCCCCAATCTTATCGTGGATTTCCTCCCAAATGGGAGACTTGAGACAGGTCTTGAAGTTGACTTAAAGCCACGCTTGAGTGCCCAGCTGATTTCTTGAGTTAATCAAGACTGAACAGTAATTATCCTGTCCTTCAAAGCATGGTATTGATGAAACCTCCCAGGTTTGTATCATTCATGAATTTTATCTCTGGTTTCTTTTAAGAACAGCTCAGCATTTAATGAAGCTAGTGGATTCTTCTGGGTTTCCCCACTGGCTGAGCTGAAGGTACATTTTCCCTGTAAAAGCATAATTCACACTATTGAGGCACATATTCAGGATAAAGGCATTCGCTGATGGCTTTATGCTTACAATTGCCAACAGATGTGATCCCTTGTAATGAACCATGTGACCTTAATTTGCCATTGTTTGCCAGCAGGAGGATCTTGCAGATAAGGCGTCACTTCTATTTTCTAAAGGCTGTCATCTTCTACTTTGGCAGCTTTCCCTGCTAAATATGGTATACCACATTATAGTGGCACTCTGCTCATCCACAACAGATCGGCAGCAGTACCGGCATGTCCAGAAACATGTATGTGCCCCAAGTTTGAGCACTATTAGGTCTGCTAAATCTCCTCGCACAAAGGGTGAACTGGCAATTCATGCTTACTCTGCATGCCTAAGGTGAAGCAGGCATTTTAATCTTTGAGTTGAATAAATTTTAAAATAATCTGCAGCCACACAACAGGATTTGTGGGAGGGGGGGCCCTCTGGTGAATCAGGAATAGTATTCTGTGAAGAAGGAAGGTATTGTAATACATGACTAGATATAAAATTCATATTAAATGATTGCTTCAGTAGGATATAAGTACAGAATAATTAGGAAAAGTTACTTGGGTAAAAACTCAGAAAAATACCTCACATTTCAATGGTGGGGGGGAAAAGTGTTACAAACATATAACATTCAGAAGTATATATCTGTAAATATTTTGTGTACATACACATACACAAACTTAGATATGAAGATGTACCAACTCTTAACATCTTATTCACAAAGAATAACTTGTAAACACACAGGTATATTTTATTAAACAAAAAGGTAATGTATTAAACGTACATGAAGACAGTAGGTGAGAAGTTCATATTCAATGCTGACACTTTTCTTGAAGCCTATTTAATATATATATATTATGCAGAATAGACAAGTGAAGAACTGTCTTGCATTCTTTCCAATAACATGCAGAAATGAAGACTTTAGCATTACCTTTGTGAGGTTTTTTTCTTTAGAACACCTTCATGAAATTACTGTATTGTGTGTATTATTCTTAACTTAATGAAGACTCCACCCACAATTCTGTTCTCTGTAGGAAACCTCCTCTGATCTCTCCTTGCTGAATAGCTCTGTGGGATGTGAAGCAATGATGTCTACTGAATATAGAAGATAATTTAAGTGTCACAAGACTCAAAAGTCCACTTTTGCCAACATATCAAATAGAAACCAAGAAAGAGGATAAGCAGGAACCTTGAAATGGGATGTCCTTGCACAAAGGCTAATGTGCAAGAGAGGACCAGTCTGGCATCAGTAGTAGTTACATGTAGTCTACTAATTCAGTACACCTCTACCCCGATATAACGTGACCCGATATAACACTAATTCGGATATAACGCGGTAAAGCAGTGCTCCGGGGGGGCGGGGCTGCGCACTCCGGTGGATCAAAGCAAGTTCGATATAACGCGGTTTCACCTATAACATGGTAAGATTTTTTTTTTGGCTCCCGAGGACAGCGTTATATCGAGGTAGAAGTGTATTTTTATTTTTTATGAACGTCCCATTTTAATCAGTAAGCTTCTTCCCTCATCCAGTGATTGGGGTGGGCAGGCTGATTTTGTCTGTCTTCAGATAAATTGTCATGAGAGATGGCTACCTAGTATGAGGAATCATTATTTTAATTTTTGTAAAAAGGGGAAAAGTTCCAAGAGTTAAAATGTGGAAATAGGTTAGGACACTGCATGAGCTATGTGGTGTCAATTTATTGAGATTGGTAAAACTGAGTTCTGTATAAATCTTGATTATTTCACTTATCTACTGTACAGCTTCTAGTCAGTCATTGCACAAGAAGCTGCAACATGCTGGTAAGGACAGCAAAACACAAGATCAACAATCATTTTTCCTTCAGTTAATCAAAAAGTCCTGCTTTCTAGCCCCCACAGAAGACATTTTTCAGAGACGCTGTTATTGTAATGTCAGACACAGAAAGAGAGCAAAATAAAGAAAACCAAACTATCTATTTTGTGTAGCTATTAGCAGAATGTAAAGCCATATTTTGGTATTGGACTGGTTAGCTTAATTCTTCTTTATAAAATAACTTGGGGAGACAAAATGGGTCACCTGACTGTGAGTGGTGTACAGTAATAGAGGGTGCACAAAACTTTCAAACTAGTTCATAATTTTGATTGCAGCACTTCCTAACTGAACATATATTCTCTCTGCTTCCAGTCAAGCCCTGGTAAATCAGCCTGGCTTAGAATTTTGTTTTTTGATTCAGGCATAATAAGAGGGAAAGGGGAAAGTAATACTGTCAGCGTTAAAATGAGAGAGGAGTAGGTCAGGGACACTTGCTAGAAATATTGTATTTTTGGTAGATCTTGTCATTTGGATGTTTGCTATTTAAAATGAGGAAATATCAGGATATTGAACAGGAGGTGTGGTTTGAATGTAACTCTGGAAGTGGGGAAACAAGAACACTTGGCCTACAAGTTTGACTGAGAAGTTTTGTCAGTTATGCTTCTGTGAGGTTTTTGACTTTATCCACACACCACTTCATAAGAATCTTCCTATTTCCCCCTTGTCCTCAACAGACCTGCCTCACAGTGGGGTGGATGAGTTGGACTTGATTGGCTGCCATAAGTGGATTGGCAGTTAAATTTGTTGTTACTAGAGGCCCTGTTGTTCTAAGCACTGTAAAATAAGTTGTTTAATAATAATGAAGAGATGGCCCATGCCCCAAAGAGCTTAAAGTCTAAATATATTAATGTCTTCTCTCTCAGCCGTTTTTCCCAAGTTCTCCCCCTAGCCTGGTTAGTCATTCTGCTGTCAGGGTGTAGTTGTTGGCACAGCCTTGGCAAGGAGCTGGCGAAGGCGGTGAGAAAAGGGTTCCAGTTGCTGAGCTCCTGCCCATCCAGCAGGGACATATCTTCCTCTGGTAGCAGGGAGAAGACCACTAAAGAAAGCAGCCAATGCACAGGTGAGAGGGGGAAGCTGAAAACAGGAATAAGCTTATTTCCACCTCCTGAAGCCCTCTTATGAGCCCCAGAGGCTTCATCACACTGTGCTTGCTTGACAGTTAGCTGTTTGCTTTTGTGTGTCTACATGTTGCATACTACTGTGTGGGGTGTGGCCAGTTACTGATCTGTAGAAGTAGCTGAGTCAGGAGGAGGGCGATTTTAATAAGACAACTGCTAATGTCCAGATTCACCATGAGTTCCCTGAGCAAGGCTGGCAAAAAAGGGCTAATGCGATCTTTGGACATATAAACAGAGAAGTAGGAGTAGTGAGGTGATTTTCCATCTGTATGTGGCATTGATGAGATGAATACTGAAATACAGGACACAGTTCTGGTATCTGAATTTTATAAAGAATATTGCAAAATTGGAGATGATGCAGAAAAGAGCCAGAAAATAATTCATGGTCTGGAGAAAATGCCTTACAGTGGGACTTAAATACCTCAATCTCTTAGTTTAGGAAAAAGAAGATTAAGAGGTGACTTGATTACTGTTAGTACTTTCACAGGGAGAAAAATACCATGTACTCTAAAGGGTTCTTCAGTCTAGTGGAAAAATGCATAACAAGATCCAATGCCTGGAAGCTGTCACCAGACAAATTCAAGTGAGAAATATGTCACACATTTTCAACAGTGAGAGTGACTTAACCATTGGAATAAACTACCCGGGGAAGTGGTGGATTCTTCATCTCTTGATGCCTTCAAATAAAGACTACATTCTTCTCTGGAAGACTTGCTTTAGTCAGACACAAGTTATTAGGCACAATACAGTGGTAACTAAGTGACATTTAATGGCCTATGTCATACAAGAGGTCAGACTAGATAATTCTGTCTTTAAAAATCTATGAATCTCATGTATTAATAATTTGCTAATGAACAAATAGTTCCACAGCCCAAAACTAATAGTATGCGTAATCTATTTGAAAATTATTTTATCCTAAAAATATGAATTTTCTGTATTTGCAATTTAAACAGAAGCAAAAAATTTAAATGATTACTCACTTGCAAATTATTAGGGCATCAAGCAAACGTTTTAATTTTTCAGCAAGACTATTTGCTGACAGGCAAATCTATATCTTCTATGTACAAAAGTGCCGATGTGTACACTATGCAGTACTGCAGAATTTTAAACAAAAACTGTTCTGGTCTCTTTGATCATCAGTCTATGGTTTGGCTATTCTTTGTTTGCTTTCAATAACTTACTGTGCAAATGGCTTTGGAGCAGGACGTTCATTGAGTTTATATTTTTCTCTATAGTCCTTTTAATATGCAGTGTAATAGCTTTATGAACACCGTTGTTTCATGAGCATAAAGTGAATGACTGAGAGGAGGGAGGTCATCTATTGTTTAATTTGTGCTTCGTTTTGACTGTCCTTCTCTTGTGGCCCAATCTTACCTTGATGTTCCCCAACCATTTCTGCCTCTACTGTGAACTCTTCTTTTGCCATAGTTCTCTTGATATCTTGTACTTCCCTTACACTCCATCTATGTTGAGATGAATCATGCTTGTTGTTCTTTTTGAACACTATGAAACCAGCTCAAGGGAGTGATTCTTTTTTATCAGCAGGATTCTATCCACTCCTCTCAGTTGGGTCAGTAGGCATAGGAGCCCCCGTTCAAATGTCTGCCTTCCCCTCTGTGATGACATTCTTCTCTCTCTACCCCTCTTCTTTCTCCCAGCCCTTTCCCCATGGGCAATACTTCTTTGGCACATGTTTGTTTTTCCTGCCTCTGCTGGCCAATTCCATTTTATTGTTTCCCTCCCTGTGGGAATGTATATAACTCCCTGGCTCCTTTCATCCACTTCCCTCCTACAACGTGTAGCAACTTGTAGTGGTGCAGCATTAGTCAGGGTATGCTAGACAGTCCTTGAACTTCCCCCATGAAAAGTACACAGAAAACTTAATCTGTGATATGTTTAAGTGTAGAAGAGTAATAATAGTGAATATTTACAAGCAGAGTTCAATGACAAACTTAACCTAACTTTGTAGTTTGCTGCCTCATCACCCAAATTGCACCTAATTCTGGGTTGCTAATTAAAAAGCAGTTGTATAGGATGTGGCTGATAACTTAAAGCTTAAAAATAAGCTCTAAAATACGTATGGTAAGAAGTCATTTATCTTTGATTTAAACTGTTATGATATCACAACATGGTATTAGACTCCTACGTTGTATACATACTATGTATATTAGCTAGAGAGCAGGGGTCGTCAGCCTTTCAGAAGTGGTGTGACAAGTCTTCATTTATTCACTCTAATTTAAGGTTTCGCATGCCAGTAATACATTTTAACGTTTTTAGAAGGTCTCTTTCTAGAAGTCTATAATATAGAACTAAACTATTGTTGTATGTAAAGTAAATAAGGGTTTTTAAATGTTTAAGAAGCTTCATTTAAAATTAAATTAAAATGCAGAGCCCCCCGGATCGGTGGGCAGAACCCAGGCAGTGTGAGTGCCACTGAAAATCAGCTCGCGTGCCGCCTTTGGCACACGTGCCATAGGTTGCCTACCCCTGAGATAGGTGAACACTTGATTTTGGTCCTTATTTGAAGAGCACCAGAAAAGCTTTTGTACTATCTTCATGGGGTTTTTTGTTTTGTTTTAAACCGACAGTACATATGGTACCATGGTACATTTACGTATATAACGTATATGCATGTTAAATATAATCAGACTTGAAATTCACCCTCCTGGTGATTTACTACACACAACTCCGTGTTTACTGGCATATTTTCAGCACTTTTGCAGTGCCAGCAATCCATGCTTACTGTGCTACATGAATTGCTATGCAAGTATGATTTTGATAAATGGAACTCTTAATCCTTTCTGAATATGCTAAAATGCCACAAATGAGCTGTTTCACAACAATTTAGTGGGTCTCTTCTATAGAAAGTTATTTTATAAACTGGACAGGAGTCTCTTGTTTATCTGTTTACAAAATCTGTTATCTCTTCCTATTTGAACTGCATATTACAGCTTTGTTTTGCTGTGAAAAACTTTTAAATTTTGCCCTAATCATGATCTTTTGAGATGAAGCATCTTGTTTTATGAAAGGCCATGGTGCAGGAGCTGCACTGTTACAAGTAATCCTACCAACCACCAATTAAACAGAAGATATCACAGTAAATGTTGCCTGTAAAATAAACGTGTTCAATAAAATTGAATTTGGTTTTAAGAGCTTCCGTAAGGATTAGTACTTGAAATACGAAATATATATTGACTTTTGTCTCTTACAAGTAAATACTCAGGCAAATTATTTTAGGATTTTTCAGCACCAGGGTTTTTCTTGGCTTTTTCAAAACTTTGTATGAGGGAAATGTAGTCCAGTTGAAGCAGGATACTTTGGGGAGATTATTTGACCCTATCCCTCCAACTCTTAAAATACATCTCAGATTAAATCTCCCTATTCTCTTTAGTTTTAAACTAAAAACTCTTAAATCATGTGGGCCCTACAAAAACTAAAAATCAAAAATCTATTCTTGCTTTCTTTTATGGAGAAAATACATCTTCTGCTGGTTAGAGTAGTCTAAAACCATTTTGGGTCATTCTGAACACACTGTCCCTGTTTTATCCAAGTAGTGTGTGTCCTATTTTTGACATAATTAATCACAAATAGGATCTTGCCATTAAAAGGCATTTGGTATTTAAAAGATTGGCTGACCGTGTTTATCTTTAATCAGAAATGCCTAATTTACTGGCCAATTCATAGGGCCTTTACTAGGCCTAAAATTACAAAATGATGATTTTTTATATTAACTCAGGAGCCCAGTAATCTTCTTTAGTCACCAAAACATGACTACTTGTTGCAGACAGTGACACCATAGAGCAAGAAGAAGATTTTTGTTTTAAAGTTATCTTTAAAGTGAGCCATTTAGTCAATGTTGGGGTTTCTTAGTGGTGGTGGCTTGTTAAGGATTGTAAGTGCTTCAGGACAAGGGCAGAAGTTTCCTGTATATGTTGGCATATTTTGGGTGCTACCTTATTATTATAGTTATAATGCAGTTCACAGTTAATGCTGAAAGCATTAACTTGCTAGACCAACTTGCTTGACAGGTAGTTTCACACTAGAGACACTTTTTTTTTTTTTTTTTTTTTTAAATGACAAACTAGCTGAAACTCCAAAATAAAATGAAAAACACACGCGTTTTTTTTTCTTTCCATGTTTAATTTCTATCAGTAAATGCAAGAGTGAGAATCCCTGGAGTGAATCACAGTGGTATTCATGATACTGTCATACTAAAAAGATGGCTTTTAAAATACAAATTATTTAAGGGTAAAAACCATAGGGACCTAAAACTGACATCTCTTGAGTAATGTTACTGAATTATGTTAAACTGTTGTTTTACCCTACAAAGAGGCTGCATCTTAGTAACAAGTGAAGTGTATATACTTTATATCTCTTGAATAATGTAAAGCACATTTAAGAAACTTCAGGAAAAAAGACACCTATAAATACAAGTACTTTTGGTTAGATATATGACCACTGATTGTGTGCATCTTTGGAAGTTTTTGAAAACAGGTTGGACAAATACCGGTCAGGAATGGTCTAGGTACACTTGGTCCTGCCACAGTGCAGGGAGCTGGACATGATGACTTTTCAAGGTCCTTTCTAGCCCTATGTTTCTATGATTCTATGATAATGCGGAAAAGCATTTGGCCTTTGGTTTCAGAGTGGTAACCGTGTTAGTCTGTATCAGCAAACACAACGAGGAGTCCTTGTGGCACCTTAGAGACTAACAAATTTATTTGGGCATAAGCTTTCGTTGGGCTAAAACCCGCTTCATCGGATGCATGAAGTGAAAAATACAGTAAGGAGTACTTTGCTAATGTGTGACTCCCAGAATTGGACATAATACTCCAGCTGAGGCCTCGCCAGTGCCAACTGAGCTGGTCAATTACCTCCCATGTCTACATATGACCAATGGTTCTCAACCCACAGCCTGCGGGCCGCTTGTGGCCCAATCAGCACACAGCCGCGGCCCATGTGACATCCTCAGGGCCATACAGGTGGTATGTATATAGTTTGGATGCGGCCCACATAACACATAGAAAGCTGCATATGCAGCCCACAATGGTAAATAGGTTGAGAGCCACTGCATATGATAATCATGTTAATACACCGCAAAATGACATTAGCCTTTTTTGCAGCTGCATCACATTGTTGATTCATATTCAATATGGTGATCCACTATAACCCCCAGATCCGTTTCAGCTGTACTGTCACTTACGCAGTAGTTCTCCATTTTGTAGTTTTGCATTTGATTTTTTTTTTCTTTCCCGAGTGAAGTACTTTGCATTTGTCTTTATTTAACTTCATTTTGTTAATTTCAGATTCTCAAACTCTGATTTGTCAAGCTCCTTTTGAATTCTAATCCTGTCCCCAAAAGTGCTTGCTACCCCTCCCAGCTTGGTGTCATCTGCAAATTTTATAAGCATACTCTCCACTCCATTATCCAAATTACTAATGAAAATACTGAATCACACCAGACCCAGGACTGATCCCTGCAGGACCCCATTAGATATGTCTCTCCCCCCTAACCCCCAGTTTAACAGCAAGCCATTGAAAGCTACTCTGAGTATGGTTTTTCAACCAGATGTGCACCCGCCTTACAGTAATTTCATATAGATTACATTTCCCTAGTTTGCTTATGAGAATGTCATGTCCAAAATCCCTTAGTAAAATCAAGATATATCATATCTAGTGCTTCCCCCTCCACTAGGCCAATAACCCTGTCAAAGAAGGAAATTTAGATTCATTTGACATTATTTGTTCTTGACAAATCTATGCTGGCTATTCCATATAACCCTATTATCCTCCAGGTGCTTACAAACTGATGATTTAAAGATAGGTACTATGTTTATCCTTCTCCAGTCCTCTGGGTCCTCACCTATCCTCCAGGAGTTCTCAAAGATAATTGCTAACGGTTCTGAGATAACTAACAGTTAGTTCCTTATGTACCTTAGGATGAATTTCATCAGGCCCTGCAGATTTGAATACAGCTAACTTATCTAAATATTCTTTAACCGAGTGGTTTTCAAACTTTTTGTATTAGTGACCCCTTTCACACAGCAAGCCTCTGAGTCTGACACCCCGCCCCTCCTTATAAATTAAAAATGTGTGTGTGGGGGGGGTGTCAATTTAATTTAATGGGAACTCGGGGCTTGCAACCCCCATGTAACCACCTTGAGAACCCCTGCTTTAACCTATTCTTCCTTATTTTGGCTTACGTTCCTTCCCCTTGTTTAATGTTAATTGTGTCCAGTATCTGGTGGCCGTTAATCTTTTCAGTGAAGTCTGAAGCAAAATAGGCATGTGACACCTCAGCCTTCTTAATATTATCAATTATTTGCTCTCCTTCCCCACTAAGAGGGGACCTACACTTTTCTGCATCTTTCTCTGGTTCCTAATATATTTATAGAACATCTTATTGCCTTTTATGTCCCTTGCTAGATGTAACTCATTTTGTGCCTTATCCTTTCTGATTTTTGTCCCTACATGCTTCTGCTATCTTTTGTACTCCTCCTTAGCAATTTATCCATGTTTCCATTTTTGTACAATTCCTTTTTGATTTTTCAGGTCACTTAAGAGCTCCTGATGGAACTATATTGGCCTCTTCCTATCTTTCCTTTGCATCGGGAATGTTTGTAGTTCGTTGTGCCTTTAGTATTGTCTCCTTGAGAAACTGCCAGCTCTCCTGAACTCCTTTTTCCCTTAGGTTTTCTTCGCATGGGACCTTACTTACCACTTTTCTGAGTCTGTTAAAGTCTGCTTTTTTTTAAGTCCATTGTCCTTATTCTGCTGCTCTCACTCCTTCATATCATTAAATCTATCATTTTCACGATCACTTTCACCCAAATTGCCTTCAGTCTTCATATTCTCTACCAATGCTTCCCTGCTAGTTAGAATCAAGTCCAAAGAGGCTGTCTCCCTGGCTACTTCCTCCACTTTCTGGAACAAAAAGTTCCCAGTATATTCCAGGAACTTATTGGAGATTTTGTGTTTTGCCCTATTACTTTTCTAACAGATGTCTGTATAGTTAGTCTCCCATTAGTACCAGAGCTTGTGTTTGGATTTTTCTGTTTGTTCTAGAAATGCCTCATCCATCTCTTCTTCCTGATTTAGTGGCCTATAGCAGACCCCATATCCTGACATCATCCCTATTTTTACCCTGTTTATCTTTACCCAGAGACTCTCAATTGGTCTGCCTCTTATCTCCTTGTGGGCTTCAGAACAAGTGTATATATTCTTGATGTATAATGCAGCACCTCCCTTCTACCCTGCCTTTTCTTCCTAAACAAGCGATACCCCTTTATACCAATATTCCAGTCATTAGGCTTATCCATCCAAGTCTCTGTGATGCCAATTAAGTCATAATTTAGCTTAAGTAATAATACTTCTAGTTCTTCCTGTTTATTCCCCAAGCTCCTTGCATTTGTGTATAGACATCTAAGATCTTGAGCAGATTCCCCATTTAGTTCTACTTAATTAATTAAAGGGGAAATTGGGGAATATAAAAGATAAGCTAGGAATTGTTTAAAAAAAAGAGAGAGAGACAAGGAAAGCAAAAGGGGAAATTTATGGCCATAAGAGTTAAGGATAAGAAAGAGTTCTTAAAATATATTGGGAACAAAAAGAATTCTAACAATGGTATTAGACCATTAGTAGATGGAAATGGTAAAACTGTCAATAATAGTGTAGACAAGGCAGAAATAGTCAATAAATATTTCTGTTTGGGAAAAACATATATGCTAGTCTTATATGGTGATTAATCACTTTCCATTCTAATTGTAACTCAGGAGTATGTTAAACAACAGTTACTAAAGTTAGACATTCTTAAATCAGCAGGTTTGGATAAATTGCATCCAGGAATTTTAAAAAAGCTGTCTGAGAAGCTTGCTGGGCCATTCATGTTGATCTTCAATAACTCTTGGAACACTGGGGAAGTTCTGGAAGAAAGCTAATGTTGTGCTAATATTTAAATTGGCTAAATGGGACTACTTGGGTAATTAATTATAGGCTAGCAGCCTGATGTCGATCCCCAGGCAAAATAATGGAACAGCTGATATAGGGACTTAATTAGTAAAGAATTAAAGGAGGGTGATATAATTAATACCAATCAACACAATTTTATGGAAAATAGCTCTTGCCAAATTAACTTAATATTTTTTGATGAAATGATTAGTCTGGGTGATAAAGGTAATAGTATTGGTGTAATGTACTTCTCTAAGGTATATGACTTGTTACCTTGCAATATTTAGATTAAAAAAAACTAGATAAATTAGAACAAAACAAAATTAACATGGAAAACACTAAATGGATTAAAAATGGGCTGGCAGGTCGCAAAATGCATTTGGAAATTGATGATGATTCCCTAAGTTTCTAGTGGTGTCCCATGGGATTGGTTCATGGCCATGGTTTTTGTTGTTGTTGTTTTTTTAATCAATGACTTGGAAGAAGATATAAAAGCATTACTGAAAAGGTTTGCAAATGACAAAAAGATTTTGAAGGAGTGTTAGCTTAGAAATGTTTTTTAAAAAAAAACGAACAACATGCTATACAGGCAAAAGTTTCTAGTATGGATCTGGCCCCAATGTGCAAGTTTGCATTTGTTTTCTACATAAAATATAAAGTTCATGTGATGGACAAATGAACTTGTAAATGTTTTCAAGAAGTCTTTTTAATTTATATTCTTGATTAGGTAAAATGTTGTCTTTTTAATCCTATCGTTTTGTTTGAAAATCTGTTCACTTTAGGGACTAAAAAACCAAAACAAAAATTCCTGAAAATGGAGCACTCAGGACAGCTCTGAATGAGAAGTGAGGAAGAATAATATGGGATGGTTTTGAAGAATAGCATGCAAGTGTGTGTGGGAGGGTTTTGACAGCTGGTAAATGAATATTCATGATAGGGGAGGTAAGGGGCAGAGTTCACTGGGAGTTCTCCGATCTGGTTGAAGGCAGATTACTTCCTGTATTGACAGTCAAAAGGGGTGGGGGGTTCTCTTTCAGTTGGGTTAGCTTAAACACAATTGGGAAAACTACACAATTTTTGCCTCTCAAGACAGAAGCATTGGCCTGGTCTTTACACCTTTTTTTCCCTAGTATTCTGACTATGAGTTAGTTAATATAGTAATTAAGATGCGATAAAATTCTAGTAAAGACAACAGTGGTAAGCAAACACCTTCTTTTCCTCATGTGGGGACAAATCTAGAGACCCTGTTAATTTCATTAGCATAGTTGGCCAGTAGCTCCTTCAGTTTATAAAATGCAATACTGTTGTTAGGGCCATGGTCATCTACTTCATGGAGTTGTAAAATGGCATAAGGAAGATGCCTTCTCTCTGTCCTTGTCCTTAGCCCTAAAATAAAATATACAATACAAACTACAAACACTTTTATAATATGTCTGCACAGGTTATGTTTGTGTGTTTAGAGAAACAAGGAGTTTCGGGGCTGGATGTCCAGCCTCTCTTGCATTGCTTGGTAGGGTATCTGTTTTTTAAATAAAAACACAAGGATGGGAAAATGAAAGGAAATTTGTAGATGGGTTAAATCTGATCATTAAATTGCATGTTAATGCATATTACATTTGACACATACTGTACTTGGGATGTGAAAATAGCCTCATACCACTATCAGTTCAGCTGTATCTCATTCGGTCTTTTTAAAATGAAGCGCCGCTCCAAGAAGTGACTCTAAAAAATGTAATCATGGGGTTCCATATCTCTGTGTTACAAACTCTCAGATCACGTTTGTTTGGCTTGCATGTAAAAAGACAGTATTTCACGCTGCCAGCCCTGCAAATTCGGCCTGGAAGCTGAAAGTCGAGCTGTGTTCCTTTTTCAGTTTGAGCACCTTGCCAGTAAAACTTTTTATTGGCCAGATTCTGCCACCTCTACTTGGGCCTGCTGGAGCAGTTTTCAGTGGGGTTCCATGAGTGTAACCAAAAACAGATTTGACCCACAGTTGGAATTTAACAGTTTTGTTGCTGTGTCATCAGGAATAGTTCTGCAATTGGTTTTAGTTCTGCCATTTGAATTGGAGTAAAAAGTAGTAAATTATTTTTCATAATTAGAGTATGATTCAGAAAACAATGAGAGCAGATTGGTAATGATTATATAGCCTCTCTTCTAACCATAATTGCACTTTCAAGAGTGGAATGAGGGGATTTAGGTTCACAGTATAGTGCCTGGAGCATGCCACCATTATGGTACTGCATGTAAATCAGAAAATATTTGCACCAAATGTCATATCAAATAGAAACAAAATGTTGTATATTTGGAGAAAAGACCACTTCACCTTGCCAAGTAACTTTGCTTTTCAGCTTCTGCAGAATTGGTAATAAAAAATAGTCTTCTAAATCAGCCAATAAAGAAGTAAATGAAATAGGAAAAAAAAGAAATTAATGGAGATATCCCATCTCCTAGAACTGGAAGGGACCTTGAAAGGTCATTGAGTCCAGCCCCCTGCCTTCACTAGCAGGACCAAGTACTGATTTTGCCCCAGATCCCTAAGTGGCCTCCTCAAGGATTGAACTCACAACCCTGGGTTTAGCAGGCCAATGCTCAAACCACTGAGCTATGAGGCTCCAACATGGCAGTGGGAGAACACAGGCGCCTTGCTGCGCAGAGGTGGGTGATCACCCTGCGTGCACAGACACCCACACGCACACTGATACTCGGAGGTGAGGATGCACCCGACCCTGACACAGTGCAAGGGGCAGGCCTGCCCCAGAGCCCATGTCCCAGGGAGGCAGTGCGGGAGGGCTGGAGGGTGGTCCCTACTTCCCTGCCGCCAGTGGCCTGTGCTTACTGCGGCCATGCTGGAGCCACCACATTTATTTATTGACAAATAAGATTTGCAGAATTTTAAATTTTTGGTTCAGAATTCCCTCAGGAGTAGCAGGTGAACCAGCTCACCAGGGTTACCAGCCCTGCCTCATATGCACCAGGTGTGGGCAAGCAGGCTCAGCCCAGCAGGATCCAATTGTGGAGGGGCTTAGTGTTGGGGGAATCTAGGTGTGGGGTGAGGGACTCTGTATGGGGCAATCTGGGTGCAGGCAGCTGAGTGTGGGGGGGGGTCCTGGTGTGGGGGGGATCTGGATGCACAGGGACTTGGGGGTGGGGGGCGTTTCCGGTTGCAGGGGCAATGGGACTTTGAAGGTGGCTGGGACTCAGCAGGAGTGATCTGGGGGATGGGGGCGCTGGACCTCAGTCGGGGAGGTTGAATGGCTCAGTGGGGTGGGTTGGCTGGGGGAGTGGGGTTTGGGGTGGTGGTGGTCCAGGTGCAGCTGGTTGTGGGTCCAGGGGCAGGGGGTTCATGGGGTGGTCCAGGTGCATAGGGGGTGGGGCTCGTCAGGGTGGGGATTGGAGTGAAGAGGGCTCAGCAGGGGATGGTCTTGGTCAGGGAAAATGCGCGTGCCCAGCCGGGACTAGCAGCTGAGCCCGGCGCAGGGGTAGGGCCCGCCGGCTGGGGTGGGACTGGGGAGGGAGGAGATGGGGCTCGGCAGGGATGTCTGGGTGCAGGGGGGGCACCTCCGGAGCCAGGCGGTGAGGCTGGGTGAGGTGAGGGTTTGGGTGCGGGAGGCTTATTGGGGTGTTCTGTGCGCAGGGGACGGTGAGGCTTGTTGGGAGAGTATGGGTATGGGAGGGGTCAAGATGCACAGGGGTTGGGCAGACATGGGGTGGGTCTGATCTGGCTGCATCCCCCTGTGGTGATTTACCCTTCCGCTGGCTGCTCTGGGCACTAGAAACAATGCGCCCTTGCTGCTGCGGAGGGGGCTCATGACTGCTCTTGGAGCTTCCCTTTGCTTCCCCATCAGGAAGTCATTTTTCTCCAGGGAAGCAAAGAAATCTGCGCTTGACATGAATTTTGTGTGCATGCCCAGTGGTGTAGAATTTCCCCAGGAGTAGCATAAGTTTTATGTGGATTTGGACGCTGCTTACCCAAAGCAATGTTTGCACATCTTCCCCAGCCAACAGGTCTACTCCTATCCATAAGTTAAATACATGCATACACTTGCAGGGCCAGTACCTTAATGTGAATGTTCTCGTTTTTTTTTTTTTTTTTTTCCCCATGGAGTTTCTAGCAACTTCAGGTATTCTGGGGATGATTTCCTCACTATATAAAAATGGAATACAAATAAACACACACAAATCTCTCTTTATTCCATAGTGGTACATAAACTAATCATTCCATTGGATTCTCTGAACTCCTTCTGCCCCTGCCCCCACCCCCTTAAAAATATTGCAATATATTCTGACATGAAGCAATATTAGCTTGTGCTGAGGAAGGGAGGCCAAATGGGTAGGGCACTAATCTAGGACTTGGGAGACCTGAGTTCAAATCCTTGCAACACACTGTGACTGTGGGTAAATCACTTAATTTCTCTCTGCTTCAGTTCCCCATCTGTAAAATGGGTATACTGCTTCCCTATTGTATTGTAAGCAGAAATATATATTAAAGACTGTGAAGCACTTTAAGATCTACTGATGAATGTTGTTATATAAGAGGTAGCTGGTATTATTTTCTATCTATTAACATAGGGTGATCAAAGTAAATCATCTGTTGTAGGTTTTATCCTTAGCACTATGCCTAAGATGTCCACCAGTGACCCAGGAATGCATCTTTTCTTATGGTTTACTGCTTAATTAAATGTTGTCATCTTCTTCTTCTCCTATAATTTAGAAGTTTTACCTAGTAATTTAATTTACGTGACATCTAGTGCAGTAATTGTACAGTTCTTTCCTTTGGAAATTGACCTTTTACTGCTGTAATATCTTGTGCCCTAGCATTTTACCCAGTCATTGAGCAAGACAGACTTACATTTATTGATAAAATTAAATAAAATTTAAATTGCATGTTCTGAAAGAAATCCTGTTTAATTAGATGCCACTTCAGTCCTGGATGTGTTTGCTCTCATAGAGTTTGCTGATACTTCTTGTGCAAAAAGAAGGCAAAAATTTATGAAATCTTTTTCCTTTAAAAGACCATGTTCAATAGGAGAAACACTTAATTCCTAAAATGGAAAAATTAATACATTGGAAAATATTTAAAAGTTATGTGCTTATTATGAGCCTTTTACTGGAAATGTACTTTTCAGCAAGAACATAGTATTTGTATGTAATACTTTTATTCATGTAAACTGAAGAAGTGTAAACACAGAGGTTGTTGCTGAGTCTAACTTTAAATCCATTTTTGGTTAAATGAGCTTTAGAAAAATGAAATCTTACACATTCTATGTCTGCAACTCCTTTTACCCCTTGACATTTCTTTGAGGTTTGTTTTTTTTTTTGTTTTTTTTTTTGTTTTTTTTTGTTTTTTTTTTTTTAAGAGAATGGACACAATTTACTATGGTATATGCCCATGGAACTTTAAGCCACCATTGATGATCGTGAATGATCACTTTTTGAAAATCAACTATTTGTTACAATTAGGAATAAAATGTTTGGGAAACTGAATCTTTTTTTGTAAGGCCATCTCAACTTGAAATTTATCCATGATTATGTATAAATTGGAGAGTACTATAGGTTTGAGACGTGTTTCAAAACTGACATAAATACTTTATATTTCGTAGCGATAGGGGAATGTGGGTGTGGAGGTCAAGCAGGCCCCAAACTGTGGTAAGATCTGTTGTAAGTATTGGAACAGCTTCTGATTTTGTGGGGGCCCTTTTGTCCGGAAAAGCAGTGAACCAAACTACCCAATCAGGTAGGGCAGCTGCAGGCATGAAACTCATTTTTCACATTTTTTTAAAGAGAGAAAAAGAATTCAGTGCTTTGAAATTGAAGATTTGCTTCTGCATTCTTAATGGTAATTAAAGTAAGCATTTGTTAATTTTTTTTAACATTTAAGTATACAATCTGATGCAATTTATAAATGCACATGTACTGGATTCTAACTGTAGATAAGTTGTAGTGACGCTTTGCTATCACTTCACCAAAGCCAGCCTTTAAACTTTTTTTAGAAATTTAAAAATTGAGATACTCTGGCCTGACATTACTTTACTTTAGTTTTACAGAGGGGGGGATGTGTATGTATTCCACCTGGATATCTGCAAATTCTTCCATGGACAATGGCCACCACTCTTAACTTGAGAAGAGACCATTTCTTTGGAAGAAAACTCTAGGACAGTAATAACAGGGAACATTTGCAGAACTAACATGAGCAATATATTTTCTGGTTGTGGTGCCTGCAGGTATTGTCTGGCCTTGGTAACTTTCAACACTGATTGTGCCATTTTCTGCCTAAAATAAGTTTTTTTAAAAAAGGCTTAATAAAAGGCATCTATAATCATAGATTCTAGGACTGGAAGGGACCTCGAGAGGTCATCGAGTCCAGTCCCCTGCCCGCATGGCAGGACCAAATACTGTCTAGACCATCCCTGATAGACATTTATCTAACCTACTCTTAAATATCTCCAGAGATGGAGATTCCACAACCTCCCTAGGCAATTTATTCCAGTGTTTAACCACCCTGACAGTTAGGAACTTTTTCCTAATGTCCAACCTAGACCTCCCTTGCTGCAGTTTAAGCCCATTGCTTCGTGCTCTATCCTCAGAGGCTAAGGTGAACAAGTTTTCTCCCTCCTCCTTATGACACCCTTTTAGATACCTGAAAACTGCTATCATGTCCCCTTTCAGTCTTCTCTTTTCCAAACTAAACAAACCCAATTCTTTCAGCCTTCCTTCATAGGTCATGTTCTCAAGACCTTTAATCATTCTTGTTGCTCTTCTCTGGACCCTTTCCAATTTCTCCACATCTTTCTTGAAATGCGGTGCCCAGAACTGGACACAATACTCCAGCTGAGGCCTAACCAGAGCAGAGTAGAGCGGAAGAATGACTTCTCGTGTCTTGCTCACAACACACCTGTTAATACATCCCAGAATCATGTTTGCTTTTTTTGCAACAGCATCACACTGTTGACTCATATTTAGCTTGTGGTCCACTATAACCCCTAGATCCCTTTCTGCCGTACTCCTTCCTAGACAGTCTCTTCCCATTCTGTATGTGTGAAACTGATTTTTTCTTCCTAAGTGGAGCACTTTGCATTTGTCTTTGTTAAACTTCATCCTGTTTAACTCAGACCATTTCTCCAATTTGTCCAGATCATTTTGAATTATGACCCTGTCCTCCAAAGCAGTTGCAATCCCTCCCAGTTTGGTATCATCCGCAAACTTAATAAGCATACTTTCTATGCCAATATCTAAGTCGTTAATGAAGATATTGAACAGAGCCGGTCCCAAAACAGACCCCTGCGGAACCCCACTCGTTATGCCTTTCCAGCAGGATTGGGAACCATTAATAACAACTCTCTGAGTACGGTTATCCAGCCAGTTATGCACCCACCTTATAGTAGCCCCATCTAAATTGTATTTGCCTAGTTTGTCGATAAGAATATCATGCGAGACCGTATCAAATGCCTTACTAAAGTCTAGGTATACCACATCCACAGCTTCTCCCTTATCCACAAGACTCGTTATCCTATCAAAGAAAGCTATCAGATTGGTTTGACATGATTTGTTCTTTACAAATCCATGCTGGCTATTCCCTATCACCTTACCACCTTCCAAGTGTTTGCAGATGATTTCCTTAATTACTTGCTCCATTATCTTCCCTGGCACAGAAGTTAAACTAACTGGTCTGTAGTTTCCTGGGTTGTTTTTATTTCCCTTTTTATAGATGGGCACTATATTTGCCCTTTTCCAGTCTTCTGGAATCTCTCCCGTCTCCCATGATTTTCCAAAGATAATAGCTAGAGGCTCAGATACCTCCTCTATTAGCTCCTTGAGTATTCTAGGATGCATTTCATCAGGCCCTGGTGACTTGCAGGCATCTAACTTTTCTAAGTGATTTTTAACTTGTTCTTTTTTAATTTTATCTGCTAAACCTACCCCCTTCCCATTAGCATTCACTATGTTAGGCATTCCTTCAGACTTCTCGGTGAAGACCGAAACAAAGAAGTCATTAAGCATCTCTGCCATTTCCAAGTTTCCTGTTACTGTTTCTCCCTCTTCACTAAGCAGTGGGCCTACCCTGTCTTTGGTCTTCCTCTTGCTTCTAATGTATTGATAAAAAGTCTTCTTGTTCCCCTTTATTCCCGTAGCTAGTTTGAGCTCATTTTGTGCCTTTGCCTTTCTAATCTTGCCCCTGCATTCCTGTGTTGTTTGCCTATACTCATCCTTTGTAATCTGTCCTAGTTTCCATTTTTTGTATGACTCCTTTTTATTTTTTAGATCATGCAAGATCTCGTGGTTAAGCCAAGGTGGTCTTTTGCCACATTTTCTATCTTTCCTAACCAGCGGAATAGCTTGCTTTTGGGCCCTTAATAGTGTCCCTTTGAAAAACTGCCAACTCTCCTCAGTTGTTTTTCCCCTCAGTCTTGATTCCCATGGGACCTTGCCTATCAGCTCTCTGAGCTTACCAAAATCCGCCTTCCTGAAATCCATTGTCTCTATTTTGCTCTTCTCCCTTCTACCCTTCCTTAGAATTGCAAACTCTATGATTTCATGATCACTTTCACCCAAGCTGCCTTCTACTTTCAAATTCTCAACGAATTCCTCCCTATTTGTTAAAATCAAGTCTAGAACAGCTTCCCCCCTAGTAGCTTTTTCAACCTTCTGAAATAAAAAGTTGTCTGCAATGCAGTCCAAGAATTTGTTGGATAGTCTGTGCCCCGCTGTGTTATTTTCCCAACATATATCCGGATAGTTGAAGTCCCCCATCACCACCAAATCTTGGGCTTTGGATGATTTTGTTAGTTGTTTAAAAAAAGCCTCATCCACCTCTTCCACCTGGTTAGGTGGCCTGTAGTAGACTCCTAGCATGACATCACCCTTGTTTTTTACCCCTTTTAGCCTAACCCAGAGACTCTCAACACTTCCATCTCCTATGTCCATCTCTACCTCAGTCCAAGTGTGTACATTTTTAATATATAAGGCAACACCTCCTCCCTTTTTCCCCTGTCTATCCTTCCTGAGCAAGCTGTATCCATCCACACCAACATTCCAATCATGTGTATTATCCCACCAAGTTTCAGTGATGCCAACAATGTCATAGTTGTATTTATTTATTAGCACTTCCAGTTCTTCCTGCTTATTACCCATACTTCTCGCATTTGTATATAGGCATCTAAGATACTGGTTTGATCTTTCCTCCCAGTTTTGTCCTGACCCTCCTTTCTCTCTGCCAATATAGCCCACACTCCCTCTCGTTTCCGACCCATCTCCCAGGTCTCCATGTTCCCCACTTACCTGCGGGCTTTGCTCACCTGTCCCCGTCGAACCTAGTTTAAAGCCCTCCTCACTAGGTTAGCCAGTCTGTGTCCAAATAGGGTCTTTCCCCTCCTCGAAAGGTGAACGCCATCTCTGCCTAGCAGTCCTTCCTCAAATAGCATCCCGTGGTCTAGGAAGCCAAAGCCCTCCTGGCGACACCATCTTCGCAGCCAGGCATTCACCTCCATGATGCATCTGTCTCTGCCCGGGCCCCTACCTTTGACAGGAAGAATCGAAGAGAATACCACCTGCGCTCCAAACTCCTTCACCCGTACTCCCAGAGCCCTGTAGTCACTCTTGATCCGCTCAGTGTCACACCGCGCAGTATCATTTGTGCCCACATGGATGAGTAGCATGGGGTAGTAGTCAGAGGGCTGGATAATCCTCGACAATGCCTCCGTAACGTCTCGGATACGGGCTCCCGGCAGGCAGCATACCTCCCGAGATGAAATGTCAGGGCGATAGATGGGCACCTCCGTCCCCCTCAGCAGAGAGTCTCCGACCACCACTACCCTACGTTTCCTATTCGCAGTGGTAGCAGCAGACCTCCCAGCCTTAGGGGTATGAGGCTTCTCCTCCTTTACTGTAGGGGGTGATGCCTTCTTTCCTGTATCAAGAAGAGCATAATGGTTACCTATTACCACAGCGGGAGGGTTCGGAGCAGGGGTGGAGCACTGCCTGCTGCCAGAAGTAACCAGCTGCCAGTGTCCACCCTGAGCCATCTCCTCCTCCACCAGTGGTGTATCAGCAGTCCTGTGTACTGGGACAGCTACCTCAGCTGTCTCCACATGGACACTGTCCAGGAACTGCTCGTGGATTCGGATGCTTCTCAACTTAGCCACCTCCTCCTGTAGCTCTCCCACCTGCTGCCTGAGAGATTCCACCAGCAGGCACCTTTCACATTGGATGGTCCCCCCAGCCTGGATATCAGTAAGTGGAAATTGCAAGTTACAGTCTCTGCAAAACCACACCAGGATCTGGGTAGAAGCATCCATGCTCAGGCGCTCTGTCTGGCTACAGGCGCAGGTGGAGGAGACAGAAGCAGTGCTGGCACAGGTGTTGCGGGTCTTCCTAACCATCGTAAGCCTCCCTCTGTCAAACTCCCGTCTGCAGCCCCCGTCCGCTGAAAGGGTTGTTTAAGCAAGAAGTTTTAGGTTTTAAGGGGAATAAAGGGAAAACAGATCCGGCAAGGGACCCTCGCCTCTTCCCACTCCCTTTCCAAACTCCCTTGCAAAACTCCCTGTTAGCAGCCCGTGTTTGCAAAAAAAAAAAAAAAAAATCATGTTTGATAGCAGTTGAAGAACTCTGCTAAACTATCGCTTTCCTGATTAATACGTATAATACAAGATAGTGTTTGAGATTTAAATTGCTTTGCTGATGAAAAAATAATCTTATGTTACTTTAAGGAAGCCTAACTTAATTTTATGCTGAGGCTTAATTATTGGCTGTAATAAGTTGAAGGACAAGATAAAACAAAAAGAGATTTCTTTTCTGCTTAGCATACCACAGAGCTCTTTAAACATACAGAGAAAGAAGCTACTGTTTGTACTGTACAGAGAGCAAATGGTGAACATTAAGAAAATAGCAAGCATGTTTCAACCATGTCATCATTACAGTGTCATCATTACATATTTTAAGACATACTATATGTGCCAGTTTTTTAGCTATTTTTTAATATGATGACCGATGGCAAAACCTCATAGCACAATGAGCCAGTTTTATTTCTAAATTCATTGACTACTTCTTGCTTTATGGTGGTCTATGTCTAAACATCATTGGTTGCACTTTGCTAGTGATTGGCTAAGGGAAAAGGATAATTATGCTATCTAAGTTGCAGGGGGTAGTTATAATGGTAACAGTGGATAACTTTGAAACTATAATTCAGTAATTGTTGACTAGGATCTCTTTGACTGTTGAATATTTATTGCTTTTAAAATATGTATGGAATAAACATAATCAGTACAAATATGTATAGTGTCCTATAATGAAACATCATCCATTTTCAATCTGACATGTTTACTGAGCATTAGTAAAAGTACAGATACAATCATAACAGAAATCAAAAGGAGAATTTGTCACCCGATTCATTTATAATCCAGTTATGCACACGCAGTACATTTTATTGCTAAATGCTGATGGCAACTGTCACATTCCGGGGTGCAATCCAGAGGTTGTCACCACCTGCCCTGCAATCTTGGGTGCCTCACAATGCTTTGCTGTTGTAACTCCCAACCTGAGCTGCTCACAAACAGCCAGAAATATGTGGGTCGCTCCCTGAGTTTATGCGTATAGTTACAGCCCTGGCCCAGCAGCTCTGACCCCCAGCAGCTTGTCAGCAAGACTTCAGTCACACTCTGACTTCCAGCAGCCTTGGTTACTGCCTGCAGGGTGACCCCAACACACTCCCAGTCCAAACTTTTCCCCAGAAGTGTGTGTTCTTCACTGTTGAGCCCTTTCCTGGGCAGTTCTGATAATAGAGATCCGTTGCCCCGTAAGGGGTCAGTATTCAACAGTTTGCTACTTTAAATGGAGTTACCAAGCAGTTCAGTTTATATTAAAAAAAAAAAGGAAAAAAAACAAGTTTATTTAACTACAAAGAGAGAGATTTTAAGTGAGTACAAGTACAAGGTATTAAAATCAGAAATGGTTACAAGAGAAAATGCTTTCTAGTAGTGCAGATTTAGCAAGTTAGATTTGGTTCAAGGTAAAATCCTTACCACATGTTCCTAGTGACATTGCAGCCCAAATTCTCAGGACAGGATTCCCAAAATCAAAGGGCTGGTTCAGGGGTAGGCAACCTATGACACACGTGCCAAAGGCAGCACGCGAACTGATTTTCAATGGCACTCACACTGCCTGGGTCTTGGCCACCAATCCGGGGGGCTCTGCATTTTAATTTAATTTTAAATGAAGCTTCTTAAACATTTTAAATCCCTTATTTACTTTACATACAACAATAGATTAGTTATATATTATAGACGTATAGAAAGAGACCTTCTAAAAATGTTAAAATGTATTACTGGCACGCGAAACCTTAAATTAAAGAGAATAAATGAAGACTTGGCACACCACTTCTGAAAGGTTGCCGACCCCTGGGCTGGTTCCTTTGCTGTCTTAGCTGAAAGAGAGAGATCGGGAGACAGAGCTTAGCAGCTTTTGCCTCTCACTTTTATAGTCCAGTTACCCTTTGAAATGCATTTGCCTGAGGGTTACCCCTAGATAATGTTCATTCCAGCTGTGAGGACAGAGACCTGGAGTCTCATGGTGAAAGAGGTACCCTGTTCTTGTTTGTTAAAATGTAGCTCCATCTGTTCCTGTCCCCCTTCATTACCAAAGAATGACCACTTGAGAGGTGATTGGCAGTCAACGTTGATGACATCTGTCTAGAGATATCAGCCTGTCCTTTGTCTTTGAGAAACTGGTTTATCCGTTTCCCAGATTTGTCTGGTAAAACACATTGCAGTAATAATTTCAGCTTACGTTCATAACTTTAATATGTGTTTCATACAGCCATTACATAAGAATATTAATTTGTTTTGTTAGTTTTTAAATGATACCTCACAAGGCATATTTTGCACAGAGATTATTACAATACTGTGTAGGGTTTGATTACAGGGGTGCTCTTGGTCACAACATTATGAAGTGAATAGATTTCCCTTGGTAGAACTCATTGTTGATTTATATGGGAAAATACTTGAACATAAGATCATGGGTCTGGTTTTATTATGGGCCAGTCAGTTTTTCCCAATCTTACCCTAGTACTCTGTTAACATAAGGGTCTGCCATTAGGTCACCTTACTTCCATTCAGAGGAGTATCATACACACAGTTCTTTTTGAGGCCTCTGTCAAGGTCACTTTGAATTACCGGCAGGGATGCTGACCACACCTACAAAACTTCATCTCATGAATAGTAGTAATAGTCTTCAGTGACACCCTAACTTGGCATCACTTCAGCTTTCATCAATGCAGTGGCAAAGGGGATAATTTTGTTTTATATGCGGGGAGAGGTCAACAAAAGTCTCATGCTACACCTGATTCTGATTTCACCCTGGTGTAGATCAGGAATAACTTCTGTATGTCCATGGATATCACATGAGGGTAAATTAGTGTGGGAGCAGAATCTGGCCCTTTAATTTATTCCATTATACTGTAATTAATTTGATAAATGATAGTTGGAAATTTTAAATTATGTAGTTGTATTGAAAACTTTCTCTGTGGATGTTTTACCAAGTCTTGGCTTAATTTATAGACATTTTGCAGGAGTGGGGAAAGTTTTAGAAAAAGGTTATACTTACTATTTCTAAGCAAATTATATGCAACTGTGTAAACAGGCCTGTGGCCATGACAACCTCCACTGCAGTTCTGGTTCTTTTTTTCTTAGGTAGTGTCAGTATTTAAAATACCATAAATCTACAAGAAAAAACCTACATGATAAATGAAATATAGGATATAAACACAAGTCGGGTAGCTGTATCATTTGTATAAAATCTCAGAATGTTCCCAGCAGGAAGACTGAGCTCACATACTTTCAGCTGTTCTGTTTTAACAGGTGAAAATACCATCTTCTGCTCTGACAGTGTCTTTATTCACTCGAGCTATTCTGAATATCTGTCATATTCAGCATATTTCAATTGTACGGTTTGCAGCACATTGCTTTGGAAAGTACATACACTTAGATTTGGTGGAACAAGTTCATTTTATGTTAATACAAACATTCCTAGCACTGGATTATTGTGTTAGCAATACACAGAATTGTACCGTTCCCTACAGAGTGTTTTCTTCCTCTAAGTATGAGCTGTCACAGCATGACATATTTATGCAGCTCAGAATAATCTCCGAGAATGCGAATTCAAAATGGACCCAGTTCATCCTAGTTTGAAAACACCCTCCTAAACCCTTTTACCACAGATGCATGAAGAAATCCTTTAATAGCATATGTCTTAAAAAAATACACACATTCAGTTGCATTTGATTAGGTCTGTTTGAGTGTATAAAGCTGATAGTGTACAGCTGTACAGTAACAGTTAAAAGTCTGCCCTATGCAGGTTAATAATAGGTTGTGCTTACCACAAGCAGTGTTTTTTCCCCCCACTTTCTGTGAGATGTCTCATGTCACTCAACAAAATGGAATTTTAATACTGTAACTCATACTTCTTGTTTAGTCACTGGGATCGGTAGGATGTTGCAGCCTGAATAATTGTAGTGCCAGTGCAATTGGAAGGCAAAGTTTCTAACTATTAAGGAACTAAAAGAAGCATATGGAAGTGTCAAAACTTTACAAGCTATTGATGGAAATGCCACTAGTTGTAGGTAGCTGTTTGGAACTAGAAAGGCCCAGAGTTTCTTCCTTGTATGTAATTCTGCTAATTAAAGAGTGGGTATCAGACGAGAAAATATTAATGCAAACATCTGTTATAATTGTTCACAAATCATTTTAGTGACACATTGCAAAGCTGAATCACATTGAATGTGATTGTATACAACTGAGCAACTTAATATTTTTAAAAATTAACTGAAGGAAAAGGAATACTCCTAGAAGTCTTAACACTGTACTATGGATTAACTCCATTTCTTATCAGCAGGGACTTTTATTCAGCAAAACTGTAGTGTCACTTCCTGCACCATGTTCTCGTCTAGATTTTTGTGCATTTGCTCTGTCTGCAACCTGAAAACTCCCTGCTCTTTGTAAGTTCATGGATTGTTTATAGAGAATTAATCCTTAAACTAGAATTACCAAGTATATATCAGTGGAAGGTTGGAGTGACTTTAAAAAAATGTGAATTTAATGCTTACAAAAAGTGATGGTTTAATAACACTGGAATCTGCAGACCTCTGTCCACAAAACAGGCACAAATACGGAAACGTCATTACAAACATCCCATCTCACATTGCCCTACTCACAACTTCACTGAGGCTGCCAAAGTGGGAGCCAGTTGTGATGCTAGTTCTTCAGATATGGGCGTCAGTGGAAAATGGTCTGTATCCACCAAACTTGTATCTCACATACTGCTAAACATAGGTAGAAATATGACTTTGAAACCGTCCTTTCCCCTCTCTCTTCCCCCTCTCTTCCACGCCCCCCCCTTTAAGGAAGCTTTTCCTGACAGTTCTCAGTTTAAGTAAAGCTTACGTTTAAAAACTAGCTAACTGGAAAATATGGCCGACTTAAGTGTAAAGGCTGAAAGCTTCTGTCTGCTATCGATTTGTTGAGAATGGTGTAGAACAGGGGTAGGCAACCTATGGCACGTGTGCCAAAGGCGGCACGCGAGCTGATTTTCAGTGGCACTCACACTGCCCAGGTCCTGGCCACCAGTCCGGGGGGGCTCTGCATTTTAATTTAATTTTAAATGAAGCTTCTTAAACATTTTAAAAACCTTATTTACTTTACATACAACAATAGTTTAGTTATATATTATAGACTTATGGAAAGAGACCTTCTAAAAACGTTAAAATGTGTGACTGGCACGCAAAACCTTAAATCAGAGTGAATAAATGAAGACTCAGCACACCACTTCTGAAAGGTTGCTGACCCCTGGTGTAGAAAATAATTTTAAAGGGTTAAATTTTGCTGCTATTATATTCTCACCTGTTCCTTTCCTTATACCTAAAGAGTGATAGAGACCTTTTGCCTCCTAGCTTTCTGTGGTGGTTTTGTGCATGCAAGTGCATACATATGTACATGCCGCCTCCTCCTGAACGAGGTGTGCAATGTGTATCTAGAGCAAAATCCAAACCTTGTTAGTTCCAGAGACAGGCCTTAGCCCCAGAGTTTTGAGGGGTTTTCTATAAAATTCAACACTGGCTTGAATTCTGAAACTGATCTCCCTCTCTTCCCTCCACCCGACAAGTTTGGGCCCATCGTATTTTTCCGTTCTTTCTATTAGGCCTAGTACATCTGCTTGGTGTGGCTTTTACTTTCTCTGAATCAGACAGAAGAGACCCGTCAGGAGCCTGTGTAGAAAAGGATGCAAGGAGAGTAGGGTTGAGGGGACAAAGGTACATGAAAAGAAATGGAGGGAGGGAAGGATTGTTGGCAAACGTGTTAATCTGTAAGAACTATTAACACTGTTTACAGAGCAGGAAGGCATCAAACTTAAGACAGTTTTAAAATTTGCTCTCTACTTTGACAGTCGTACATCAATGAATAGAGAATCACAGTTTTTGAGAAGACACTGTAACTACTTTATTTGTAGAGGAAAATGCTTCAAAGGGCAAGATGTTTTTAAAATTATGTACATTTTAATATGCATATCACAAATTAGCTCCTAGCTGTAGCTATGAAGAATAAAATTTTATGGAGCAACCTCATTTTGTAAATAAAGCTCAGCTGGTCTTACTCTCTCTTTTTCCTTAAGGACTTGGTAAATATTGAGATGTTCTTGACCGCTAAAGAAGTGGAAGAATCTTTGGAAAGGCAAGAAACTATGACTTGCTTGGCTTGGTGTCATGATAACAAATCCAGGCTCAGGAAAATGAAGGTATGGAAGTGTAATGCACAAAGCTTTAACTTAATGTACATTGTCATGGTTGTATGAACTCCTTGAATATTTGATTTAGGCAATTGAGTTTAAATGTTGGGTCTGAATGATGACTTTAGCATGTACTAAACTAAAGATCCTAAGTACAAAATAAATCCCTTTAGTATGCCTAAATCAGGGCAGTTGTACCCACTTACACCAAGGTTAAATTTAACCCTGAACCTAGGTCCTTTAGATGCAAGATTTTCCTTGTCAAATTACAGTGAAATAACATAACAATATGACCTTGCTTTTTAATGTGATTTACAGAAACTTAAATGCAAAGGAGTATAGTCTCATCTCGATGCATGAGGACTTACGTGCATAACTCCTTTGCATCCTGCTGAGAACATACTTCACAGGGTGTATATGAAGTTGTCTTTTGAAAGTGTGGAGAGCAATTGAAATGCTAAACATATATCCTCAAGCTTAACACAGTGGGAGAAATTTACTTTATTAAAAAAGTTTTATCCAGCTATGATGCCTTAAAGAAAAGAGAGTTGAAATATAAGATGCAATAATGCTAAGTTAGAATGTAGTTTTCTCAAAAAAGCTGCATGTAATCTAGTAATGAGCAAAGTACATTTCTTTCCAGCCCTTGTACGCCATGAACTGAAGATAAGGAGTCACTCCATGTTTATCCATATATAGTTAGTTTAAATTCCCTTGTCTTTAAAGTTGCTTTTAAAAGTATGCTGTAATCTTTTATAGGGCTTGCAGAAATCTGTTTTAACTGATATTAACCAAAACCCCTGCCTCCCTCAGAAAGGTGTTTTGTGTCTTCTTTGTTTTTTTTAAACTAAGCGCTTTCTTTAACCAAAAATGTCTGAGTGCACTTAATGACAAGCAAAGAGTGACGTTCTCTGTCACTCAGGGGCGCCAAAATGAGAACGAACCGAAGATGGGACGCAAAAGTAAATCGGCCTGTGATTACTCTAAAGAAAATGATGATCTTGTTATGGAAACCATTAAAGGAAAACCAGAATTGGTATGTAAACACTGTTGCATAATTATACTGCTCAAGAAAACCTTGTGTAATGTTAATATGTTAAGTAACGTAAGAAATTAAATCCGAAGTACTCTTAATTTTTTTCATCAGCAATATTCAATGTAAAAATAAAAACTGGGAATAAAACAACTTCCATGTCCCCCCAAAAATCTATTTCTGCAAGCCCTACTTTACATAAAACCTAAGGCTGTGAGAGATCAGAGTTGGAGGAAATCACTATGCTGCTTTTTGAAACACACAGGAATAAATTTCTGTCCAGTGTAAGGCAGTTTAGCTGCTTATTAATGTTAATTTGTTAAATCCTTGCCCACCTTCCTGCAAGTCTAACCAAAAGCTAAACTGGAGAAGAAAGGGTGGGGGTGGGGAAGAAGTCCTGCAGTCCCATTGAGTTACCACTCTTGTGAGTAGGGCTGTAAGATTGTGCCAAAATTTGTGCTATATTGTAATGAATCTGAAATCTACTGACTACATAGGGCTTTTTAAGTTCTGACAGTCTATAAAATCCAATTTAGCTATTGGCTTGCAGTTCACTGGAGGACATCTACACTTCTGAAGACTTTTTTTCCATGTATCTTAAAGGGAGGAAGTACAGGTCTAGAATATATTATCTGTATGGGGATGATTACTAAAGAGTGGATCTTCTTTAAAAGATACAAAAAATAAACTAGACTAAAATCCCAAATGAGTGATGATGTGCAGAGTTAAGTAACTGGATATTTTAAAACAAAGCATCTGAAAATCAGCTCCTCTGTTTTGTCTGCCGATTCAAATTTCAAGAGTTTTGCCTAGAGCAAAGGTTAAGAGTACAGGACAATGTAGCTCTGAAAATCTTGTGGAGTCCTTGCTTCTCTCTGGACAGTCAGGCTTGGGAGTTTAAAAAGAACCTATTTTCAAACAGTGAGTTTTCAACAATTACACTTTAAAACTATGTATTCCATCAATGTGATGTTTGAGTTTAAATTTCTTTACAAGTTTGTAATTGTTTAAAAAAAAAAACAATGGCTGTCATAAATGTGTGCTGCACCACAAACAGTTAACTGACCCAAATTTGGAGCAGTTCAAATTCCTGCTGATGTCACTGAGGAATTTCGATATTACTATGCAGATAAACAATAAACAAAAGGCAGCCATTCACTAGAAACATGGGGGAGGAAAATGTTCACTGAATGGAGCAGACAAATTTGTGGAATACATATTTATTTTCAATTTTCAGAAGGTGTGTGTGTGTGTGTGGTTTTTTTTTTAAAGATAATAAAATAGTTGACTGTGTCCCTATAACGAAGTATAGTGAATTGTTCTTTTCAGAGAGAGAGACTTTTTTTAAATTCTACATGTTCAAAGTTTTCCTATAGATTTTTGTGAACCTGTGCTGAATTTGATTTAAAGGGACACTGTCAGCTTACTTACCTTTTCCAAAAGCAGGTAAATGCAACTTGGTTTTAGTGTGAATTAGATTGTCTTTAGTATGGCTTTTAAAACACTGTTCTGGGTTCTTTTGGGGCAGGAAAAAAGGGCCCTCAGTGAGCTAAAATAATGTGCTGCTTTCATGCTAACACGAACATTCAAGTAAACATTTAGAGACCCCCTTTGCCCCAACAATCCTGCACAATTCCATTGTGTCTCATAACTAAGAGGGTTCCTCTGCCTTAACTATTGCTTCATCTCAGAAATTGCTACAGTATGTGCTGTCTTACAGTTAGAATGTAGTACAAAGCAACACCACTGTCCATTCACACCCATGAGGATTGTGGCATCCTTTAGTCATCAGGACACAACTGGTCCCAATTACGACAATTTATTTTGGAGGAGGGTGAGGCTTTTTGTTTGCTTTTAGGGAATTTTATGCCAGCATTAAACTATTTTACCTGCATGAATACCTAAAAGCAAGCAAAGTTGCATGCCATTAACACTATTTTGTGGCATACTGAGTACTTTGTGCAATGCTGCTTTGGCCCCATCTTAGACCTTGTCTTGTGTTTAATCTCAGAGCTGTCTGGAGTTCAGCCTAAGGATTCAGGAGTTCATTGAACTCATTCGACAGAACAAGAGACTGGATGCTGTGAGGTATGAAATTAGGATGTTTACCAAGCAATTTTCGTAATAAGAACATATTATGCTTCATAAGAAACATGTGACTATTGCACACCCAGAAGCTCCACTGCAACAAATGGTCTTCTCAGCATTGTTATTATCAAACACTCTCTTGGGATTTAATAGACTACGGTTCATATTGGATTATGTGGAGTTTTAAGCACAGGCTATCATTCTAGATGCACAATTACAAACTTTAAAATGGTTACTGAAAAGAAAACTTTCTGGCTTTGCAAAACTTCAAAATTCAAAAGCAATTATAAAAAAAAATACTTTTTTACACTGTTGGTTTCTTGGTGTAGACAAATGCTTCTTATAACACACAGTTCAGTTTGCAATTACTATAGTAATCTCGAGTACAAGCTAAAAGAGGGTAGATGGGATTGGCTCGCACAGCCAAACTTTCTGTGTCTCAAGGAAAGACGTTTCTCTTTTTATGTGGACTGGTCGGAATCTGATTTAACTTGAACATTCTAACCATAAATGTTCACGTGTCTAAAACTGGATATAGACTGTTTCAGCTTTGAAGCGTTTTTCATTATGTAATCTTTATTAAACCCCATTAAACTTTAGGATTTATTTGAAGTATTTTAGTTCCTTATTAAATGGATTATATTAATACTTTGCATCTCTACAGTGCCTGTTATCTGAGGGTCTCTACTGTGTTACAAAAAATAAGACTCTCTTCACTTCTGTGAGGTACTTAAATGTTATACATATTTTATGTAGGAAAAGACAGTTCATGCTTGCCCAAGGTCTTATGAGTCAGTGACCGTGCTGGAAATAAAACCGAGAATTCATGACTCGTCCACTATTCTAATCACAAGACAACTTTCTTGTCTCTGGGTAAATACTTCTTATTTTATTGGGTCAGGAAATAATGTAAACTGAATAAGCATTTGAGTCAGTGGTCTCAATCTAAGGTGTTGGAATAATGTTTCAGAACATGAAACTGATTCTGTTAAAATCAATGGGATGCCTGTGCTGGGACCTCGTGGTATGCAGATATGTGATAATATTTTGAATTATTCTATTACTAAGTTACTGCACAATAAGAGAGGGTGTTTCTGATGAGTTTAGAGTGGTACAGTTATAATTACATGACCGTTTCTACTGCATTTTGTTTACCTAGTGTTGCTTTATAAAATTTTGTTGAAACCAACAGGATATTTGCAGGATACTTGCATCATTTGCTGCCATAACGTTTTTTATGGTAGGGATCGTGCAGTCGTACTGTATACATGGTGCATCATAGAAACAAATAAAAATTCTCAGGGTTTTTAATCAGAACCTCAATTTTTAGATACAGAACACTTTTTATTATTAGATCCAAATGGAATACTGTATTGTCTTCAGAAGGGAGGAAAAAGCAAAGTGGATTCTTAATTCTGGGCTACCTGTGCCTCACTGTGATATTCTAGACTGATGCCCTATTGTAACATTGTGACGCTGTTATTGCTATTTTGTCCTGTGTTAACATGTCTGAAATGTGACAAATTATGCTTTCTGCATTAGCCAGTTGTTGCATAGTCAATTTGCTTTTTGCATAACCGCCAGCTTCCTGTATCAATGTGCAGCAAGCACTGGAAGAGAGCAAACAAAGCAATTTTGGAATGTGTTTTATTAAGAATACCATAGCAATATTCCAATGAAATATACCATATGAATATCATCATAGCTGTTCATCTACAGCTGTGTGTACTGGAGAGAACAGCGTATGTGCACTGAGCTCAGAGTATTTCTCAACATGCCTTGTTCTCTAGTTCCTGCTGTGCTTTCGCTTGTTTAGTATTGCAAACCCCAAATGTTCAAAAATCATGCATATTTTTAAAAAATAAACATTGTTTTGGTGTTTACGCTTTGGGGTATAATTGGGTCATGCTTTCAAATATTTCTCTGCAACTATGAGGGCTAAACTTTGTTTTCTTTTCATGAAAACTAAGATTCTCACAATCACTGGATTCCAGGAGCTGGGCCTTTTAAAAAAAAAAAAAAAAAAAAAAGAAACATACCAAATAACATCAGACTTATGATAAACTAGTGAGAGTTGGCAACGCTGCTAGTCACCCATCTCTTTGAGATGGCAGCTGTGAAACTTTTACAGGAATTGGGGGCCTATTGAGACAATCTGGGGCTCTCCAACCATGGCCTGTCACTGGAGTGATGGTTGGAGTGGACCCCTGCCTGAAGGGGGAAGGTCATGGGACTCCTTTCCCTCTCCTGCGCCACCCAGGAGGGGCGGGAGTTCAGGGGCCCAGTGTTGGCTTCAGCATTTGGGGTATCTACTTTAGTAGGCCATAGCTGCTACATTCTTCTCCTGCCACACACACATCACTCTGGTGGTGGTGTTGGTAGGGCCCCTGGAGCAATGGGTGAGTCAATACCCCATTGAGATGCACGAGGCACTTGACATCTTTGAGTTCTCTTTTTCAAGCTATCTGCACACTCAAACAGACATCACTGCTTCAGGGCTTGTCTATGTACGGAAATTTTACGAGTATAATTATGCCCCTAAATTTCCCTGTGTAGACAAGCCATCGCTTATGCTTGGGTCACTTTTACATCTTTCAGGGCTGCGAGTGTAGATCTTTCAAAAATGACTGAAGGGGGAGAGCACTTAATTCCCTTAGATTGGGATTTCCAAAGAGTGCCTAGATTTTATTTTATTTTTATTTTATTTTATTTTATTTATTTATTTATTTATGATATATAAAAGCTGAGGTTCTAATATAAGCACATGACTCTAGGAGCTGGAGCTCTAGGGATGAGCCTATGGTGTTTGTGACTTAATTAGGACCTGACTAGAATTCCATTTTCTAAAAGACTTTTATGGAGCTCTGGGGATAGGGTTTCAAATTCAAAAGTTGTGTGAGATGTAGTGTGACTAGACTTTCCATAGATCTACTCACAACCATTCTACTGACAAGTAAGAGTGTGTCTGCTGTTGTAACTTGCATGTGAAGAATGCAAGAAAAAGTTAAAGTAGCCCTTAGTAAGTTTGTGCTGGCCTCTTTAAGTCCTGTCTACCTTCTGTTTTCAGCCAGGCACAGCAGGTGGATAGTTCCCAGGGTGCATGGGAGCTGCAGACTTCACCTCAAAGCATTATGAGTATATAGGCAGTGTCATCCCTTTGATAACGCTGCGACCTGGAGGGAGAAGGAGCTGCTCCACCAAAGGACTGCGAAAGAAGCCTTGTAAGGAATTGGGCAACCAATAGGAAGAGCCCATTGTGGAGAGGAAAGTTGGTCTGTATTGGGACTTTAAGAGCCCTAGAGTGCGGCAAAGATGAAGGAAGAGGCCTTGGGTGAAGAAGCAATGTGGACTTGAGGTCACAAGTAGATACCTGCTTCATTCCAGGTGCCCAACACCAGATCTTGTGATGGAAGGCAGGTAGAAGCTCCCCTTCACCCACCCATATGTCATACAGTGTGGGTAAGAGAGATTGGTTTAATTCTTTTAGAGGAGTGTTGAAGCTAATTTAGTCTTAGGTTGTTTCCAACGGGAACGAGGTCATTCTATCTGCTACATGAGTATAACAAAGCTGTGCAGAAATCAAAGACCTGCAGCAGTTTAGACAGACTTTTTAAGTTATGGTTGGACATAATGAAGGGGAGCCTATGAAAGAAAATGGCACTGTAAGGGTATGTAAAAATTACTGCAGTATTGGGAGGTCTCTTCTCAATGAAAATCTCTTTGGGGTAAACTTCAATATTAAAGCTGTGTTCTTACGTTTCCCAGGCCTAGTTCCAACTCCATTCGAATAGGCTGCTTATTTTAAACTTCCACATCATTTCTTTCCTGCTCAGTCCTATCTCTGCCAAAATCTTCATCTCTCTTTTTCCCCACTCAACCCAATATCACCGCTCAACTTCCTAAAGAATCAGCTTTATGTAATTTGTAGAATGTTTTTGTCTTTTAAAACAGTTTTTTTAGAAAATGATGCCAGTCTTTACAAGCATGGATACTCCATGTGCTGTCATTTAGACAATAGCTTTGATATGGCTCTCAAATGTAAGAAATAATGTACAACCTTTGTGGGGAAGCACGAAGAGCTCTCAGATAGTCTTGTGCTTTTTTTCTGAAGCACATGCCCTCCAGATCTGTTGAGTACAGTGGTGTCTTTGTGCTGTATGGCTTTATTGCCTACTTCTGAATTGCTTCTATGCCAAGCTAGCTGTCCTGCATCCTGACAATGGATAGTCATGCTCTAAGAGCACTATTTTCATTGTTGGGAGTGCAGCTTCCTTATAAAAAGCAACAGAGGGTCCTGTGGCACCTTTAAGACTAACAGAAGTATTGGGAGCATAAGCTTTCGTGGGTAAGAACCTCACTTCTTCAGATGGCATCTGAAGAAGTGAGGTTCTTACCCACGAAAGCTTCGGTGTCTACACTGCGCTGTGTCGGCGGGACACACTCTCTTCCATCAGCAGATGCCATCTGAAGAAGTGAGGTTCTTACCCACGAAAGCTTATGCTCCCAATACTTCTGTTAGTCTTAAAGGTGCCACAGGACCCTCTTTTGCTTTTTACAGGTTCAGACTAACACGGCTACCCCTCTGATACAGCTTCCTTATGTTACTCAGAAACCAGACATGGCAGTGGTGTAAGCATAGATAAAGTGGTGATGGGCCCAGAACAGGGGCAAAATGGAGAAGGTGTTTTTATTGTGGGTCTGTGAAAATGTCTTCTTCCTGGCACTGCGTTAGGGCTTGTACTCATGGCTAAATCAGCACTGCTGTGATCGATGCAGTGGTGTCAATATAGCGGGTCTGATGAAGACAAACTAAGTCGATGGCAGAGTGCTCTCCCATCAACCGCTGTACTCCACCTCCCCGATAGATGGAAGGTAAGTCGGCTGGAGAGTGTGTCCCGCCGACACAGCGCAGTGTAGACACCGATGGAAGTTGACCTAAGTTAATCAACTTCAGTTACGTAACTCACATAACTGAAGTAGCATAACTTAGGTCTACTCACCGCTTTAGTGTAGACCAGCCCTTAGAAAAGCTTTTTAAGGTTACCCCAGGGTTGGTGGAAGGAGGTTGCTTGAGATATAAGATGTATTTTCTGTTGTTATCAGAGCAAAGGTGCAAGTTTGGAACATAAACTGATCTCTTGTGTGACAGCACAGTATATTGTCAACACTAAATAACCTAGGCTGGTGTGCACTAGAAAAGTAGGTTGGTTTAACTACATTGGCCAGGGGTGTGGTTAACAAAAACAAAAACAAAAAAACACACCCGTGAGCAGTATTAAGCTGACCGAAGTCCCCATGTAGACAGCGCTAGGTCGACGGAAAAATTGTTCCTCTGACCTAGCTACTGCTTCTCGGGGCGGTGGATTACCTGCACTGATGGGAGAATCCCTTCCTCGGCTTAGGTAGTGTCTACACTGAAGCGCTACAGCGGCGCAGCTCTGCTGCTGTAGCATTTTAAGTGTACACAAGCCCGTAATTCATGATTTGCTGTACTGCCAAACCAAACAAACTAAATGTAGCTGTGTCTTTAAACTGCATTAAGTTGGCTTTGATTTGGTTGCAATTTCAGCAGAATGTTTTGTGGAGGTTAGGGCTAGACCTTTTCTAAAAACTCACTGTTTGTGCGTGCTGTTGTGTAGACCAAAGAAAATAAATGTTAGCACCAAAGGCTAAAATTCTGTGCAACTTGCTAGTGAGTCCCTTCCCACACTTTCTAGCAGAGAGGAAGTTTAGGTGTGCTGGGTCAACCCAGCCCCGAGGGTGTGCAAAATCGCCCACCCATACATCTTTAGGTAGGGACCTATGAAAGACTCGTGTTGCATCTCTCTCTGGAAGGAGAAGAGTGACAGCAGGGAACCAAATTGACATCACAAACTGTTCTTTGGGCTTCTCTTGCTAAAGGGGTCTTGATTGTTTGACGGTGGGGAGGGTGGTAGTAATTGGTCAGGGGAAAATGGAGTGAAACAGGAACTGATTATAATGAAACAATTAATTAAAAATACAATACACTAACACTATATAGGAGTACATACTGTGTGTAAGTGCGCAAAAAATATTTGGGGTGAGTTATCTTGAAATTTCTGTAGTTATATTCTTAAGCTATATTGAGAGAGCCTAAAGCATTTGTAACAGTGCCCTTTTGTAAAAGTCCTATAAAATAAATGTAAATGATTAGAACATACATGGAAAATCTTAAAAATAGACCCCGCAAAATTCTAAACATATGGAAAATAAGAGGAGTGTGTGTTAGGGAGGGAGGAATTAATTAGATAAAATAAGTAAAAGAAAATAAAAGCTAAAGGTTACGGAAAGCAAGCTGTCAAAGGCAAATGACCATGAGCATACAACTAAACTGCTAAGGCTCGAAACAATAACTGTGTATAGTGGGAAATTGGCAATGGCAAGGAATTGTATAACAAACCTTCCTTCTTCCATATAACTAATAAGACACTTGCCAGTTGTTACCCTAATCATTTTGGGCCCCAATCTGCACTGTGCTCCGTTCTTCATTCAGACTCCAAGCAGGCATGGAATAATTAAAGGATCAGAGCTTTTGCTTGTCTATTGTGTCCTTTTCCCCTCTTTCCTCATTTTGTGCCCTGCCACAAAGCACTCTCAATCAAGAAAAGAAAAGATACAGTGTGTGTGTGTGTGTGTGTGTGTGTGTGTGTGCGCGCGCAGCACACAGCATACTGTGGGCACCACACCAGTATGAATAGTATCTAATAATTAAAACAACTTCATTTACATATCAAGGAGCTATTTAGATATCCACCTGTCTTACAATGAGCACATAAGATTTTCACTAGTCTTTCAGAAGACTGTCCTATATTGGAAAAGGAAATGTCCAATATAGTAAAGGGAATTGTTCCCCTTTGTTTCTAATTGCCCAACAGTTGCCCACACCTACACTACAAAGTCAGTGTATGAATTGTCACTTATTTGAAATACTACTTGTGTGGGGTGGGAAGAGGTTCTGTCCTTTATTTAAAGTTTGTGTTTGAATTAATATTTCCTAAGTTGTATAGTAAGTCTATAAATTGAGTTATCACCTTAACTTGTTCTGCAAGTGCATATTTTAAATCATTATACTGGATTTTTAAGGGCAAAGTATATATGTATTCTATATAAAGATATTTAATTGATCCTGAATCGCAACAGATGCAACTGGCAATTAAAACTTTTCCAGTTGTAATAGTTCTGTCTGAATTGTTTTGATTTTTTTTTATTCTGACGTAAGAAAAAGGGGAACTGCAGAATGTCTTTGTCTAATTCAATGCTTTTGATAGCACTGATTCACTCCTAGCACTATGCATTCTGTGTTCAACATCTCACTGCAAGCTCTAAAGAAACTTGCTTTAGAAAATACTGTTAACTAGTGAATATTTTGAACATTTCCTGTCTGATTTGTTAACTTTAAAACAAATATTTTCATGAATAACAAAGAAAATTTGAAAACTAACTTATTTTGGAAGGTGTAGCATAAAAATTCTGATTGCTTTTAGCAAACCACTACCACTTCTATTTTTATTAGCTTGCTTCTGTTAAGTGCCTGCAGCAGGATTCTTTCTGTATTGTGTCCATGATGCAATAAATAGGTCAGGCATCCATTAGAAAGCAGAAAAAGAGGCTGTTTACCAAGTAGTTTCCTGTATGAGTGGAACTCAGAGAGCTGACATTTTGTTGAAACGCAGCTGGTGTTTAAATAAGTTTGAAAGCTTTGCTTACTGCCTGCTGAGAACCTCTAAAGTGACATATTGCTTTTAGGATACAATTGATGTGAGCTTTAAAAATATATATCTTATTTAATAATGATGTTTGAATTTCTAAAGCTTTTTAGAATATGTGTGCACACTGAGTTGCTCCAAGGTTGTTCGTCAGAGTGCTCTTGAAAGAGCAAGTTTCAAGAATATACAAAAACTGTTTAATGCTAAGGCTGTGACACGAAGGTAGAAAATTCAAAGTTCAGGTTAATACTCTGTGCTTAATTCATGGAGCCTTTTAAAAAATAAATAAAGGCAAAACCTTTTACAAAACATGTTAGGAATATATTGATGCTAACTTCACTCTTTCTGGCTGTTGTCAGACTTCTACACCTATACTTAATTAAATATGCAAAATTTCCATTCCAGGGATTTTCAACACTGTCAGGATGCAAAAGATATATACCCACTGGTGATGGGTAATCATGAGAGGCTTTATTCAGATGCTGATAAAGGCTTTTTGTAACTCAACTAGATCTTAGCTGGGGGCAGGGGGAAATAGTGCTGTGTACACAAGGAGAAAAGGGAGATAGTCAATTCATTTCAGATCCATTTTTGCAATAAGACTAGGGTTGGCCAGAGTCTTGGTTTTCCGCATTCTGTTTTTGTTTTCTGAACAGGTGGATAAGTGGAATAACTTCATGGTGCTTTTTCAGTACAAACTTATTTGACTACTAGTAAAGGGGTTCGAGATAAGAAAGCAGTTCTAACATGGTCCATTGAGCAGAATAAAGAACATGTCCTCCCTGATAACGCTTTACATTCTGTGTTCAGTTATTGCCACTGCCTGATTAATATATTCAGTCATATAGTGCGTAGAGATCCATGTGCCTTGTATATCTTGTAACTGAGTGTACTGCAGCTGTAGTTGGAGTAGTGACTGAAACGTGAGTTTTCATTTTCTCTTTGATTTTCTCAGTCAAATTTGCTTTGGTTTCTGGTTTTGTGTCAAAGTACACACACACACACATGCGTGCGCTATGATGGCATAGAAGTTATTATATATAATTACGTCTATGTCATGATAGGTATGTCAACTTCAGACAAATCAAATAAAAAACCAAGGTCCTTGCCCCCAAAGCTGATAACTCCTCCTGGGATTTGAGCAAACTGCTCTTTCTGTCTATAACACCATGATCTGCAATGAGAATTTAGCAATTTTGGTGATGTATTGGGCAGAATAAATTTATAGCGCATTCTGTCATAGTTGTATTGATTCACCTGTGTTAATGATAGTAAAAACTTGGTCCATCAGAAGAGTAAGAATGTGGTGTTCAAGCCACCCTGATGTGCCATTTTTACAGTTACTTTCTTGACCGTAGCAGCCCTTTAAAAATTTGAACTCAACAGGATAGCCCTAAGAGATACTATAAACATTTCAAGATGATGTCTTCACTGAGTTCTTGGGAAGGAAGGAGTTTCACTTGGCTAGGTTCAGTTAGGAATCTGAGCTTTCATGTGATCAGTTAGTTCAGTATTCTTATCTGTCTGCAGTGTCAATTAAGAATTTAAAGGAGTAGCCAGTATATAATCTTTGGGGTTTTTACTTTAATCGTATAGATGCTGGGTGAAGCTCTGGTCTCATTGAAATCAGTGGCAAAACTACCACTGATTTCAGTGAGGCCAGAATTTCACTTGCTGTCTTCTGTAGCTGAAGGAATTGTTGTCACTATGGTGTGATAGGATACGGCCTTTCCTGGAGTGGTAATTATTGATGGTACTTGGTCAGGTTGCTGACAATAGACCTGACTAATCAAAATTACTTTCTTTTGGATAGAAGTTTAAATATTGTACAACATCCTTCCACCATCCACAGTATTAAATTATCTCTGTATGAGAATCCATCATGTTTGTCTTCTGCTCCAATAACGGTTGCAGAAATTCAGTTAATCAAATCTCATGCTTTATCTTTTCATGGCATGGTATGTATGGGAGCATAAGAGACGAAGTAAGACACCAATGGAAGAGGATAGACAAAGTTGACACAGAGGGATGGGGGAGACAGCCTGCATGCTATTTGTCCCACTAGTTTATCTAATGGTGTTATATCCTTGTATGGGAGAACTGCCCCTTACTTCACAGCAGGGGCTTTGGAGAGTCGTTGGGCAACAAACTCACCTCCCTTTTCTCTAGGTCTACTTTACATCTATTTCTAGTCTCCCTTTTTGCCTGGCTGAGTAATGAATTCAGCCCTTAATTGGAGGTGGGGGCCTTAGGAGAGGGGAGTGGGGAATTTGAGAAGAAACTTATCAGCTGGCAACTACAGAAACAGGACCGCCTTCGTCTTAACCCAGTGTGAGGAAATGTTTGAGATTTTTGTATTGGTTTCTGTTTATTTGCTCCAGTCTTCTGCAATATGGAGTAGTCACATTTAAATAGATAAATATAAGAAACAAATAAGCTTTGCTTGCTGGCCTATGCAGATGTACTGAATTGGGAACACTACTTCATTCATGGTTCCCTGAAAAAGACCCTGCATACTCAGCATTAATTCTGGCTTGTTTTTGCATGTGCAGTGAACTTGGGACAGTACTTGATATCCCTATCAGTTTGCCTGGCACATGTAATAGTGAGTGATAATTTGATTGGAACGCTCCCACTAAAAGTGAATTATCAAGAAGAAAAAGTCATAATGGGTAGTTTTATAGACTGCTGCTGAACGGAGGTGCCATTTTCCCTTTGGCTCCATAACTAATAACAATAATTCTCAGCTCTTTGAGTGCTGGTCCCCATGTGCGTACCACTGGCTGTACATGCACTCCATGTGCCTGAGACCAGAAGATTCTTGCTAGTAGTGTCTGTTGGTCCTCGGCACTCTCTCTCTCCTTGTGCTCTGATCCAAGGGTATAAGACATGGTGTGGACTGATTCCACCTCTCCATTTCCTTCTTACCACCACATGGTCTGAGACAGAACACTCCAGTGTCCATGGTCTGACCCTTCAGTGTCATTCCTATAAATATTAAACTGTAAATATTGTAAACTCTTCTTAGTTTTGTTAATTTTAGATAGCTAGATTTTGGGGGAGCACCACCCTCTCCCCCTTCCTGGCATGGTACACTGATTAGGCCCGGGATTCATGTCTCCTGCCCTATTCTTTCCCAGTCAGTGATGACCACCAGAGGTGCCTCTGCTGCGTTAGAGAAGCTCATATCTCCACTAAGTGCAGTATCCACCACTCCTTCCCAAACCCATCAAGTGTGGGAGTTTAGGAAGCAACTTGTGGAGCAGGCTATCAGGCCTTAGTCATATCTGAGCTGTGCAGACTCATCTGTATAGCGGGCTGAGGTGTACCAAATGGCAGGCTTCAGTGATTAAACGTCTCCCCTTCAGCGCCATCAGTAGGAGCAGGACTCAGGACCATTGATACTGAGTAAAGAGAGGCATGAGCATCAGTCAGTACGGTCTTTGGTACTGATGGACAAATGATTACCCCATACATCATCGGTGCCAATTCCAAATGTTCATAGAGACCGAATTTATCATGTTGACAAATGTACCACTTTGCAGGACATCACCATTCTGCCAGATCTGGAATCCTCCGCTCTTATCTGAATTGATTCTTCCAAGGGAGATTCTGACACTATCTAGCCACAAATATTATGGAAGAGACTATTCTTCTATTTCTTCTACCAGCTGGTATCATTCCTCAAACAGTTCTGACAGCAATGGGCTTGGAGATGGAGCCCACAGTTTCTTCATCGGGTGAATCTGGCATGGGAGAGAGACTCTCGACACTTCCTCCAAGGGATGTGAGCCTGAATAGAGGCTCCAGAATCTCTGGGGGCCCGTCATGAACACATAAAATGGGACACACACACACACACACACACACCTCTGGGACTTGTGGTACCTTATGCCTTTGGGTCCACTCCCACCCACGATAGATCCCTCTCCCTGGCCTTAGTAGGGACTGCGAAACCTGCACATGCATTATTCTGAATCCGTCTGGTCCCACAAAGACCATCACATCCCTCTCCTCTGAGTAACCAGCCTGAACTATCCCCAGAACCCATGGAGGAAGAAGAACCGGACCCAGTGTTACAGTCAGGTACATAGTCTTCCTCTCCTGACATCATCCTCTTCCTCCCTGCTCCAGCATCAGTCTTCACCAGACAATTATAAGCAATTCAGGAGTTATGAAGGATTGATGATGTCCTCCAGATCTCCTTGGAAGAAGTCAGTCATCCCACAAATTCATGGACATTTTGCAAAGTACAGAATGTACTAGGGTTGCACTCCTAGTCAGCAAGGCTATCCTAGACCCAGCCAAAGAGCCATGGGACACCCCAGCAACATGTGCCCCACATTTAATAGGGCAGAGGAGAGATACTTTGTTTCTCCCATGGGACCAGAATTTCTCTTGACTCATCCTGCCCAAAACTCCCTGGTGATTCAGGCTGATACAGAGAGAAGTAGAAAACCAGCTATCAAATCTGTCCCTATAGACCAGAAAGCCAAATGCTTGGACCTCCTAGGGAGGAAAGCATTCATATCTACCAGCCTCCAATTCTATATAGCCAACTATCAGTCCGCACCACCCCTTATATTCTCTGATCAGAGAACGAGGAGAAAGAGAGCAGAGGGGTGGACCAGCGGACAATACTGGCAAGAATCTTCTGTGCTCAGCCACAGGGAGTGCATGTGTACCCACTGTGGAATACAGATAAGGGTCACACATCTCAAAGAACTCCACTTACAGAAAGTAGGTAACCTTTCTGTTTTTATTAATAGCTTCTTTAAAAAAGCAGCCCGCTCCCTCTCCTCTCCCCCAACCCCCAAAATCCTTTTTATTTTCTATAGGGTATCTGGTAACTTTGATTCTGTGCTTTGTATAATCAATCCCTTTAAAAAGTTGCTTTGGTGCAGCTGTGTACTCTTGGCCTCCTAGTTTTCTTTTAATACATTGAGGCTTGTCCCCTTTTCCAAGTTATCAAAGTATACTGCTGCTACCATAATACAGTCAGTATTCAGAGAACAATATTTGCCTTCTTGAAATTACTCACCCAAAATAGGGAGCTGTGTAGAGTAGAAACAGTTTGTCCTATATGATTTCCATTACGTTGTGGTTTGGGCTGGAAGATGAAGTGGGTATACTGAAATATTGCTAAAGAGTGTTCTCATGGTATTGATGACGCAGCCAAAACCAGGGTAATGTGTAGAGTCTTATAAAATTCTTTTTTAACATAACTTTCCAAACCTCAGTTTGAATTCAGCCGAAAGATGGGCAGTGGCAGAATGCTTTCAATTTACAGTAGTATTTTGAAACTGGTTAGCTTTTTTCTTTTTGCATTTTTAAAATTTTTTACTCCTGAGGGAATTCTGCGCCAAAAAATTAAAAATTCTGTGCACAATATTTTAAAATTCTGCAAAATTCTGCATATTTTATTTGTCAAAATAACACAATATAATCACTCCATTTTCAATTATTTGCTGACATTTATTGTGAAATAAATTACCAAAATAATTGAAAATGGTGTGATTATATTGTGCTATTTTGACAATTAAAATATTCATAACTTTGCAGAATATAAATTTTTAGCACAAAATTCCCTCACGAGTACCAGGGTTCTGGGTGCAGGCAGCTTGGTGGGGGCGGGGTCTGTGTGCAGGGGGGAATCTGAAGGCACAGGGGGTTGGTGCGGGGTTGTGGGTGCAGGAGGAATGGGACTCTGCAGGGGAGTCCAGGTGAAGGTGATTAGGGCTCAGGGGGTAGGGGCTGGGGGAGTGAGGCTTGGTGGGTGGGGGGGTCAGGGTACAGCTGGTTGGGGCTCAGTGGGATGGAGGTCCGGGTGTGGGGGGCTCCTGATGCAGGGGGTGAGACTTGGCAAGGTGGGGGACTAAGGGGCTCGGTGGGGGAGGGGGGCGCTCCTGATGTGGGAGGGGCTCAGTGGGGGGGTTCCAGGTGCGTGGATGGGGGAAGGGGTCACTGTATACGGAGTTGTTCCCCCTGTCCATCCGAACCCCCAACCCCCCCGCTTAGCCTTACCACCACCCCCATACACCCAGAACCCTCACCCTGAGCCTCACTCCCCCACACACCCAGACACCACCACCAAGCCCCACTCTGTGGTGCAGAGCTTCAGCCCTGGCTGCTCTGTGCAGGGGAGGGGGGATCTCCATCTCCGTCCTCCTTCTCCGCCCACCCAGCTGGGACTGTCGTCCCTGGGTGGCCCAAGCATCCCCAGACCGCCATCCCTCCAGTGATTTACCTATCCCCCAGCTGCTGGGGAGGGGTGAGCGAGCACTAGTGCAGCTTGTCTTTGCTTTCCCACAGAAATCATTTTCTGCAAAGAAAATTTGGAGAGGGGGGCATTTTTCTGCTGCGCCGCAGTGGTGCAGAATTTCCTCAGGAGTATAAAATGGACAGAATTATTGCAGCCTAGAGCAAATATAATACCTTGCACTAACATAACATTTCTGAGCAAAAGCCCTCAAAACACTTTACAAAGATGTTTAATTATCCTCTCCATGTTACAGATGGGAAACCAAGGCACAGAAGTGCCTTGCCCGTAGTCAAAGTGAGATGACAGGAATCGATTTCAAGGCCAGAAAGAACCATTGTGATCATCTAGTTTCACCTCCTATAGAACACAGGCCATAAAACTTACCCAAAATAATTCCTAGGGCGTATCTTTTGGAAAAACATTCAGTCTCTGTTTAAAAATTGTCAGCAATGGAGAATCCACTATGACACACGGAAAATTGTTCCAGTAATTAATTACCCTCAGTGTTAAAAGTTTACACCTTATTTCCAATCTGAATTTTAGATTCTGCTTGTAGCCATTGGATCATGTTATGCCTTTCTCTCCTAGAGTCAAGAGCCCATTATTAAATATTTATTCCCTACGTAGGTACTTATAGACTGTAATCAGGTCACCCCTTAACCACAGATCTCCTGACTCTGTCACATGGTTGTCAGTCCACTAGACCAATCAGCACCCTACTGAAAATAGGGGTTTATAGTGGAAGTGCTGAACTAGCTCTGTTAAAGGTTAGCAGATACTACTGTAACTCACTCACAAATATACTGCTTTGTTTCTTAATTGATTGGTTTTTAAAATTTCAGCTCTTGGGGGGAAAAACTGGACACTCATAAGATGACTACTTTAAGTGTGCTGTACAGAGGCTTCCTGAGAAAGGTCCTAAAGTATCTGCAAGCCCTAGTAACTTCATGTTTCTCAAGGGGTTTTTAAATGTTAATCCATTCAAACTTTTTTAAAATCACTTTTAGTTTTACTTCCAATAAGTTATTTTGGTTTGTTCTCTAGCCTTAGTAGACAAAATTTGTTTGAGACACAAGGTGGGTGAGGCAATTGTTATATTTGGACCAAGCAGTGAAGGAGACAGATACAGGGGGAAGCTGATTTAAACACAGATATCTGCTGTGGTGACTGTATTGTCTGGCAACAAACAGAAGTGAAGCTCTGCTCTGAGTACAGAGTGCCTAAGCATTTAAAAGAGCAGGACATGACATTCATCCACCCTATTTTAAAATGCTTCCCAACTATATACATTGTCATTATAGCTCAGTGGTTTGAGCATTGGCCTACTAAACCCAGGGTTGTGAGTTCAATCCTTGAGGGGGCCATTTAGGGATCTGGGACAAAAATCTGTCTGGGGATTGGTCCTGCTTTAAGAAGGGGGTTGGACTAGATGACCTCCTGAAGTCCCTTCCAACCCTGATATTCTATGCTTCTATGAAAACACTATATAACCTGACTAAAAGTTGTGGGTGGACTACCACAGACTTTCAAGTTGCAAGGGATTATTCTGCCCTGGACTTGCAGTTCACTTGCTAAACAACTTATAAATTCAAGCACACCACTGATTTTCACACACTCTTGGTGATGTGGTGGTGGTATGGTATTTTTCTATACAAAAGGAACAGTCGGTGGTAAGGAATCAACTGGCTCTGGTACCAGAGTTCTGTCCAACAAGTCATTGACATTAGGAGTTGTATCAGGAGAAGGTTCAATTGCAGGAACAGAAAATCCTACTGGAACATCCCTGGACTCTCGTACTTGTCAAGGCTGCAACTAGCCCATATGTCGTTTCCTTTAAAGTACTATTGGATAGTTTTTACCACAAACAACAAATGTCCTGTACATTTTACAAGTTCTCCGGGTATCCATTTCACTCCACAACCATAGTTGAGAGTCCACATTAAGTCTCCTACTTGAAAAGAACAATGGCAGGTCTCACATCATCGATCAGTTTGCCTAGCTTGGGATCTGGCAACATGTAAGGTAACATCTGGATGTAGCCGGTCCAAACAGGTACACAAAGATTGCTTCAAAAAAGAGTTGCAGGTGATTCCTGGGTAGAACATGTGGTGTGTTCCTGTAGACAAGCAAGAAATTGTCCAGTCTCTGCTGACGATTCAAAATAGACTTGTTGGCGCTTAAGACATGCTTAAGTGTCTAGACAAAGTGTTCCACTAGTCTTTGTGTAGCAGAATGGTATACAATGTGCTGAATTCCATTTGAATGAAATTCTTCTGAACAGAATTGAGGTCCATTGTCACTCGCCAACTGTAACAGTCGACCATTTAGGCTAAACAAGATACAAAGATGTGCAATTATGTTGGTAGCTGTAGTAAATGGGTATCCACTATGACCAAAAACATACAAGCTTCAAATGGTCCAGCAAAGTCGACCTGAATATGTGATCAAGGAGTCTCGGGCCACGACCAAAGGTGTAGACAGGCTGAGCCAGGATCATGCTGAATTTGCTGACACATAGTACAGCACTTTGCCTTCCTCTCAATGTCTTTGTCAATCTCTGGCCACATGACTCTGGGCTTTGGCTTTCATCCATACATAAGTGATTTCAGAATGATCACTCTCAGGCCCTGTAAATGCAATCGTGATTCACAGATAATTCATGTGACTATGTGAATTGTGTAAACTGTGGGTTTTTATGATCAACACTGTACCCTGTAGTACCATTTCTTTCATAAAAGAAATCACACTAAGATAAAACACTTTTATCTGAGGTTTCTTTGGGTTGACAGAAGCTTGGATATAGTAGGTGTAACAGCCCATCAGCATTGCTGGGTTGAGTCCCTTTATGGAATTGAATAGTCTAGGAATGAGCTAAAAATAGCAATGCCCGGCATTGCATGCAAGCAGCAGCTAATGACAGAATTCCATGTTTTGTTCCAAAATTTGAAGTTAATGAGCGGTGATCCGTCAGCAAGGTAAAATGTCTGCTATGCAGATAGGTATGGAACTTACAAATTTTGAAGATAATGCCGAGAACATTATGGATGGACAGTTCTTGCTGGATTTGTATATAGTTCTTCAGGTGCCGTGAGTCTTTGTGAAGAAGGCAATTACTTTCTCTCTGCCATCAGGAAAAATGTGAGAAAACTGCACCCATTCCATATGGTGAAGCATCATAAGCTAATTGCAATGGTAGCGAGGTGTCAAATTACATAAGAACTTTGGCTGATGTCAGTTCTTTTGCTTCCTTAAATGCACATTCACGTTCTTTAGTCCCTTTCCCTTTTTTTTGGCATGTAACAATTCATGTAAAAGTGCCAATACTGTCGCCAAATTAGTCCGAAGTTTACTGTAGTAGTTAATCGATCCTAAGAATTAATATAACCGTGACACGTTCTCTGGTGGAAGTGCTTGAAGAATCCCTTCTCTTTCTCTGGCGATTTCCTTAAGCCCATGGCATCAATTACATGTCCATTGGATTCAGCAATATTGCAATATTTTGCAAATATTTTGGCTGGCTGTCAGACATAACAATGAGCTTCACAGCCACGTTGCATATCTGTCCAAGTTCTTTTTGAAAAATTTTGGCATGTTTGTTCAGTGTTTCTTGAAGGTTTTGAGGTGCTTTTGTGATTGCCTTGATCTTGGTCCAATTCACCTTGTGCTTCTCAGGCCAAGTTCTGCCAAATAATGGTGACTGCTTTTCAACCACATACAAGGGTAAAACAACTGATCTAGTTGAACTTTCACCTGGAGTATCTGTTTTGGGTCTAACTTCTCTGTGGTATAAGTTTTCAAAAGCGTGGAGGTTTCTTCCAGAGGAACTTATGACAAAGTCTGGTGATAGGTAGATGCAGAAGTCAATGAAATGGCAGCTTCCATATCAAGCTCCATTCTTGTAGGAACTCCTTTGATCAAGGGTGTGATGCAGATGCCTTCCTTCTACCAACTTCTGATAACACATGCAGTGCTAGGTCTTGGATAGTGTCACTAGAGCTTTTGCCTTTTTCCATATTCTGAATCTCTGACTTTCGTTCGTTCTTAGGTTCAGTCATTATAGATGTCTTCTTGAATGGACAGTTACTAGCTGATCATTGAACTGTGTGACAGGACGCATTGCCATGACCTTTCTTCCTTGCACTTCCTGCAAATGACCTAGTGTGCCCCGCAGTCCTTCTCACATACATAGTTTGTGCATAGTGACCGCATGGAAATTCCTTACATTATTCTGTCTTGCCTATTCAGGTGGTCATCTTTGCGGTTCACACTAAATTGTTAGAGGATTCTTCCATGTGGTTTCCATGATGATAGCTACTTAAATAGCCTTCTTGAATGTAAGCGCTGATGCAATCAATAACTTTTTTCCAGATCTGGTCATTGTATAATCCAAAGACAAATTTGGTCACGCAGGGCATCATTTAATGTTTGTCCGAATTGATAATGCTCTGATTACCTTTCCCAAACTAGAAGAAGATTCTTTGTAGCTTGAAAACTTGTCTTTCAACAAGAGAAGTTGGTCTAATAAAAGATATTGCTTCACTCTCTTATCCTGAGACCAACAGGGCTACAACAACACTGCAAACATAATTTTGTTTAGGCATACGGTAGCTCAGGCTTTGTTTTGCTCCTCCAAATACTCAAACACTTAGGCATGTGTGTGTTTATAATTAATCTCCTATATGAAGTTCTGTATTTAAAATGTTTACTTATATATGTCTGCATAGAACAGCTGTTCCTATTGAAGGTTTACTAATTTTACAGTATTATATATTAACATGTGATTTGTAATAGTCCTCATGGGAAGTGATTTTTTTTCTGAAGACACTGTAGTTCAAAACTAAATAAATGCTCTCATGTTATGGGTGCTTCGTTTTCTTGATGGCTTTTGTAATGGTCTTGTCACAGCAAGCCACATGCTGGTATTACCATTTTTTTTTTTTTTTTAATATTTTTATAACATGAAATGCTTGGTTCATACTTTTCTCCCCTCATTCCTCTCATGCACACTTTGTGTACAAAGCATTACACATATATCTAGACTCTGATAGAATCAAGAGCAATATAAGGAATTCCTGAGTTTGTATAACTGATATTTATAGTGTGCGATAAGTATTACTGTAATAGAATACATGCTGCGATGAAATAAATTCATGGGGGGCCTAGAAAGTTATGGGATAAATTCTTGGAGATTAAAATCATTCTTGCATTCAAATCTGCGGGATGTATTTTCAAGGACTTTAAACACATTGTCATCTTTGGATTTTGTGTACTGAGTGCATAATCTACAGTTAAACCCTCTTTATTTTTTGTGGAGAGCCTTTGTACAGATTACGTAAATGCATTTATCTTTCAATAAGAAATCAATTCAAGTGAGTTTATATTTATCCAAGTGTTCTAAATTTGATATTTCAGACATGCAAGAAAGCATTTCAGTCAGGCTGAAGGAAGTCAGCTGGATGAGGTCCGACAAGTGATGGGAATGTTGGCCTTTCCTTCAGACACTCATATCTCCCCCTATAAGGTAACTTTTATTTATATATATATATATATAATATAGGTTGAAAATTGCAAGGTAAGCAGTGGGACAATGTATTGATAAATTGTATGTGAAATATTCTTGTGTGTTTAATTTTCACTGCTTAGTATCCATCCTATAAAATATCCACTATAATCCTTAATTTTAATAATGTTTGCTTGTAAAAATCAATCCAACTAAGTTCATTTTCTTAATTGCATTTTTAAATCCATTACTTTGTTGGTGGAAAGATGATGATGACAGGAAGTATCTAAACACACAATATTTGTCTAGTATTAAAACTAGGTGTATAGATATAGTAATTACTGGTAGTAACCACACCCAGATTTGAATTGACAATGACCAACAAACTTCCTGCAAATCATAAATACTTTTTACATTACAGTCCTATTTATAAAGAAGTTTGATTATCTCCTTTACATGCAGAAAGGAAAACCTGCTAAGTGAATATAGCTGTACTGTTGGCCATTTTGTATAAATCTTAGCTGAACAGACAAAGCAAAACACTTAGTAATATTTTAGTTAGAAATAAATGCATTAAATTAGTAATAAAACTTAAGGTGTTGGTAACAGTATTTTTAAAAAACCCTTGTAAATTTCAAAGGCCTGAGAGAAAATAGATTGGATCATATTCCAAAAGTCTCTCTTGAACCATACTACAGGGTAGAAAGTGTAAAGCAGTTATTTTTTAAGATGACCTTTTTATTTACCAGAAGGAGAATGCATGTGCATCTTCATGAAACTCTGCTTAGCTGAACAAGCAGAGAGTTTAGACCTTCGTGGAGCCTGTGTTTTGCTGCAAATCTCAGTTTGGAGAAATGCAGAATTTGAATGAGATGGTAAAAGAAAAGAAACGACTATGATTTATATAGGGTCATATTTATACTATCAGAACAAAAGACACTGCAAATGTTATGGTGCAGGCTTTTTTCTGGAAATTATAAAAAAGGTTTTTATGTGCTGGTTAATGATCATTTTCATAAATTGAGAGTCAGGAAGAGCAGACATGCACTGAAACTCAACACATAACAAAATTTCACCCTAGTTTAGCCTTCAGTATTTTAAGACTTAGACTATCCTACAAGTCTTCCAATGATTCATTGAGGAAGAACATTCCAGTGCTAAGGGATATATACTGAAAACCGAGTGTGATGAAGGATTTAAGATTCATTTCATAGGCCTCTTAACATGCTATTCTGGAAGGTCTACTAAACTAAATGCTAAATAGATCAACCTTTTTTTTCCTCTTTCAGTGAAATCAATTTTCTATATCCTTGCTGCTCTTATCGATATTACAGGAAAATAGGTCTATCATACTAAGGTCCTCTTTATTAGCCAAATCTCAACTTGCTTTCTAATATCTTGTGGGCATTATAGAAATACTCTAACCCCAGAGTGGATTGTTTTAACTCAGTGATTTACATAATGATTAAAATCCATGATTTAAAACTAGGTGTCTGACTTGATTTAACTCACCAATTTTAATCTTGTTTGGCTTTTGTACTTTATTTATTTTTCTAAAGAAAAGTTGATACTCATTGGATGGTGACCGTTAAAACACATTGATTTGCAACTAAATATAACCTTTACACTAAATTTGGTGCTTCTTTTTGCTAACCAGGAGGATAGACAATATCTATACATATTTAAGCAATTATATAGATTAACATACACGCTTAAGTTTTACATTTTTAATTAGAAAATGGTGAATGACATTTCTTATGTACTAAATTCACTTTTTACTTGTAATTTGAGTTGAGCTGCATTTGGATGGAAACTGAAATTCAACTCGTAGTTTCTCAACTTCGAGTGAATTAGTGACTGACTTGAACTGGTTGAATAAACTGAACTGGTGAAAATACTCTCTGCAACTGCAGAAGAGGCTACTGCTGTCAAAAGTTGGTTTAGTACTTTAACAAACTCTGGTTCCAGGTGTTAGCCAGTGATTATACCAGTTCAGTTGTTTGACTTTCTTTGAAACTTGGCAGCAACCATGTAGTGCTTATTATAATTATTATTTAAATTCAATACAAATAATACTATGTTTAGGGCTTTAACATAGGTTGTCATTATTTCAAATTTAATTTTAAATAGATTTATTTTTTAAAAGCTGTTTAAATAAAAATCCAAAAAAATTTAAATCTGCTTTTGTCCACACTGACTCTAACCGGTGCCTACATTCCTGATTTATGTAAGAGATGCTTTTAGCGCTAAGTGTTTGTTCAGGCAGATTGTACTGAACAAATACTACTTCAAGGATTATTTTTATATAAAAATCTACATAAAGTTGTGACAGGGCGGGAATCACCACGTCGGCGCCTCCTGCTGGCCATGCTGGTATTTAACTCTTGGTTGCCGATGCACCTTCCTCTAGTGGTGTCTCACCGCCGTCACTTCTGCTCCACCTCGAAGACCTGCATGGCTCCCCGGACCGCGGCGTCCTCTTCTGGGCACAGCCCTGAGGCTGTACTCCACTCTGCTTTCTCTCCCCTTCCGGGGGAACCAGCTGTCTGTAGTCTATCAACTTGCCACTGTGGCCTACTGCAGCCTTCAGTCTAGCCCCTCACCTCAAGGGGTAAACTGCAGTCTGAATACTGGCCATCCTCCCTGTGGCAAGTGGGGGAAAAAGGTGGGGGGGGGGGGGGCCCCAGGCCCACCCGCTACTCCGGGCCCCGACTCAGGGACCCCATAGCCAGTGGCCATGTGCTGCTGCTCCTCCAACTCCTGCTGCCTATTTCCTTGGGCCACTTCCAGGTAGCCCTAGCCCCTTCCTGGCCCTCTGTATCAGGGGCCTCAGTCTGGCAGCCCTCAGACTGGAGCTCCCTGTTGCTCCCCTGACCCTGCCCAGCACTGCTCTATCCAGGATTCTCCTCTAAGGTAATCAGTCCTTTTCCCTTGCACTCCAGGGAGAGACTGCCTCTGCTCTGTTGAGCAGCCCTTCTTATATGGCCCTCCCTGGCCCTGATTGGCTGTTCCAACAAACCTTCTCCTGATTGGCTCTCTACAAGCCCTCTTCTCATTGGTTGGGTTTTGCGCAGCATCCCTGAGGGCTGTTTTAACCCTCCATCTATCTGTGTGGGGCAGCTGCCCCACCAAGATATTGACAAGAACGTTGGGTTGTTTTTTGGCTTTTGGTATAGATCTCAGTGGCTGCTCCCTACACTGAGACCTCTTTTGATGGTTTTTCATTGTTGTTGACTTTATAAGTGCCTAGAATTAATCCTGATTAAACATCTTTGGAATTTGACTTGTATCCAAGAAATAATATTCAGATCATCTTTTAACTCAGTAGGACTTTTTTCTTTAGCCTCTTTGACATCTTAAAATGCTTTTCTAGATTATAGTCACATTGATGCAGACTATAAAGGATATTTAAAGAATCTAGAAAATCTGTGGACCCTTACTGAATCCACTATCAAAATGTATATCAATCATTAAATATAAAGTGGGGCAAGGGACATCAAATTGGGGAGAGGGGTAGGAGACTATTTTTATATATTACTTATGTTTTCCATAAGTAGCAGATTGCTTTGGAAACTGTTTCAGACATTATTTAGAGGTGACACTGCCAACCACAGAAAAGCTTCACAGCCTCCTAGTAACAACATATCAGAAGTCTCAAGTCTTCACCAGTGATTTGTTGACTATGTTAACAAGGGGTAAAAAGAATAATTTCCCCCTTTTTAACCAGTAATAAGCCATGTACCAGGGTGCATGTACTCTCAGAGAAGGAGGAACTGGGGAAAGCTATTTAAACAAAAATGTTTTCTCCTAGCAATAACCAAGGAAGAGGGCAAAATCACTGGGCATGCAGTTTGCTGGAAATGTTTGATCTTCCTGCCTAAATATATGCAGGGGAGATTTTCAAAGGCACAAAGAGAAGTTAGGCTCCCACTGAGTTTTTGAAAATCTCCCTCTGTTGCTTTGTAACTCAGTCATCAATTTGGTACAGAAATAAGGATTTTTAAAAAATATTGAATGCCCAACACAATCTCACGCACCTTCCAAAAGCAACTTTTTTTTTTTTTTTAACTCTTCAGAGGTATATGTATGAGCCCCAGAAACAAGTAATCTCTTGGAGAGATGATTTTAGGAATTTCCAGAGGGGATAAAGTTATCAGAAGTAGAGAACTCAGCCCAACCATTCCTGCAATAAGATGGCAGAATTTTATCACTGGGCTAAAGGGCTCCCAAGAGCATCTTCTAGTTTAGCTGTGGAATTCTGTATTCAAGCACTACAAAAGGATATCTGGGTACAACATAAGTAAAGGGCAAGCCTCTATCTGCCCTCCTTCCTTGTCCTTACTTTGGCAGCAAACTGTAGCCTTCCATAGCTTTCCCAATTTCAAGGGAGATCTACAAGTTGATGCCCAAACTAAATTGCAGTAGATTATCAAGTCTACTAAATTATTTGGCAGAGTACTGTGTATTTCATTTGCTTCCAGTATCATCCTGAGTCTCTGTTCTTGGCAGAAAAACTGTAGAAAGATTAACTTTACATTAGCTGGCTATAATACAAAGGAAGCAGTTTTTGATATGTAAGCATTGTTGCCCAGCAATTATTGTCATTACATATCCTTCAAGTTGCTTATAGCAAAACTTGTTCAAAGACCATTTAATAAAGTTGGGGACAGATCTTTTTTTGCCTTTTCTCCTGGTAATGGAGCTAAAAATCTTTAGTGAGAAGTTTTTTGTGAACTATTAAAATGGTGAGGGAGTCACAATCTATTGCTTAAGCAATAAACTACCTAGTAGCGGTGTCTTCTAGCTAGTGATGTCATACTTACCTTATAGTGGTTTATTTCTACATTCCATTTCCATTGATACCAAATTTCTTCATTTCTAAATGATGTGTAGTGTATACAGGTGTGATATTCTGTGTGCTTAGTTTATTTCTAAAATGTGACCACTGTAGAAGAGACTTCATGTGACAACAACTTTGGTTACACATACAAAGAGAGGGAAGGCGTGTTTAAAAAAAGGCCATAAAAGATGAACTCATTAGCTTTGTGTGACATACATAAACTCGTGGAGAGAAACTAATAAGCAATATGTTTTCATTTTGCTGCGGAACTTTTCTAGCCAGAATCTTGGAGTACAAAATAAACTTTATTTTTGTGAGTAATGTACAGTTCTGCAAATGCTGGTCATGATGTGTATTCTACTATGGGTACACATGCACTTCACCGGAGAATGGAGAATTCTAGCAAGGAGTGTCCCTTGGTCTGCACCTGTGCGCTTGCTTTCCTTGTGCTCTGTGCCAAGAGTCCAAGGGGCGGTGTGGACCAACACCTCTCTAGTTCCTTCTTACTGCTGTATGGCCTGGCTTGGAATCTCCAGTGTCCAGAATTGACACTTTGACAATTTTTTCATGCAAATATTTCAAAGTTTTTATAGTTTTTTGTAAGTCTGGTTAATAATTAGTTAGAATTCCTACTTTGGGAAATCCGGCATGGGACTTTTCTTGAAGCCTGGGCATAATCTTTGTCTCTCCTGCCCCTGCATATTTTCAGTCAGCGATGATCACCAGTACTGCCTCAGAGAAACTTATATCTCCGCTAAGTGCGGTATGTGACACTTCTTTCCCAGTCAAACATGGCAGGCAGGAAAACTCTGGCTTCAGAAGCACCTAATGGAACGCACCATGAGGCTCCAGGCTGGATAGACCTCCCTGTACGTCAGTCTGAGACACATAGAAGTGCATCTCTTAGCTTGGTATCTGACTCAGGAGTGGGAATAACTAGAGTAAAGGACCATTTGTCTGGGCCTTCTCATGAGAGTAAGGGGCACTCTGCTAATCATAAAAACAGATCTCCTCCTAGATTTACTTAACCTCATTCAAGTCGGGCAAGTCTTTGCACATGGGACACAAGGACTTAAATCCTCCTAAGCCATGTGGCCGTAATCCGAGGGCATATAGGATGAAAGCTCCTTCAATACCATTCGCTGCATCGTCATCAAACACCGACCATGGCACCAACTAAGACACAGCACTGGGCAATGTGAGGGAAATTGGCATTTTACTTTCAGAGAATAAAATAGATCAGAAAGTCACCTAGACTGTTTGTTGCCATAGCAGAACAAGCCAGATGACAAGCTGTTTCCTCTCAGAGGATATCCAAGTGGATCCCTGGCTATATCCTATTTTATCAGCTGCCACACCTTCCTCCCCCACAGGCTCTCTCTACAAGAGCACAGGCAGCCTCAGTAACATCACTTCCAGAAGTACATCTGCTTGATATTTGCAAGGCAGCAGCGTAGATTTTCATCCACACATTCATGAGGCATCATGCCTTGGACCAAGCCTCCTCCACTGGCATCCTTTAGGACAGTGGTTCTACAAGCAGCCATGTCCACTGAAGGCAGGACAAGAAATAATGTGCTTAATCTGAGCCAGGGGAGATTTAGGTTAGATATGAGGAAAAAATTTCTAACTACAAAGGTAGTTAAACTCTGGAACAGACTTCCAAGTGTGGAATCCTCTCATTGGAGGTTTAAGAAGAAGTTGGACAAACACCTGAATGGGATGGTCTAGGTTTACTTGGTCATGTCTCAGCACAGGGGGCTGGACTTGACCTCTTGAGGTTTCTTCCAGCCCTGCATTTCTGTGATTCTGTACCACCTGTATCCTCACACCTCCTCTGCTGGGTAGTGCTTGTCATTCACTCACAGTGGAACACACACAAGGACCAGCATTCAAAGAAGAAAGTGAAGTTACTTAGGGTACGTCTTCACTACCCGCCGTATCGGCGGGTAGCAATCGATTTATCCGGGATCAATATGTCGCGTCTCATTAAGACGTGATATATCGATCCCCGAACGCGCTCACCGTCGACTCCGGAACTCCACCAGAGCGAGCGGCGATAGCGCAGTCGACGGGGGAGCCGCGGCCGTCGATCCCGCGCCGTCTGGACCCCAGGTAATTCGATCCAAGATACTTCGACTTCAACTACGCGAAGTTGCGTATCTTGGATCGATTCCTCTCCCCCCCCCCCCCCCAGTGTAGACCAGCCCTTAACCTTTGTAACTGGGGTTCTTCAGGATGCGTGGGCCTTATCTGTATTCCACTACCTGCCCTCCCTCCCCTCTGCTTCAGATCATCTCTGATTTGCAGTAAGAGGAAGAAATAGAGAGGCATCGGTCCTCACTGCTCCTTTATATACCCTCAGAATGGAGCTTGAGGAGAGCAAGGGCTCACACCAACAGACACTATTTGCTAGAATTGTTTGGTCTCAGACACATGGAGCACATGCGTACCCACAGCTGAATACAGATAGGGACCACACATCTCAAAGAACTCCAGTTACGAAGTGTAACGTCCCTATCTTATTTTCATGAAAATGAACTACTTTGTAATTACCATTCTGTTTTGTTTGTTTTAAATGTACTCCACAGGGTTACTATGTACTTGTAAGGATGCAGGGGGGGCGGAATTCTTTAACAGAAACAAACTCATACCATACATTTTCTCTAAACCAAAATTATACTAAGCTTTCAAATTAACAAAGGCTTTTCTCTGAAACTAAACATCTTTTCTGTTGAATTTTAATGCTTAAAAAAAGACTGAGTTGTATGGCCTGAATTAGACTGTTTATTACCATCCATGTAGTCCTGTCTTGCAAACAAAAATCAGCAGGGTTAGCCTGACTTAAAATGGAAAAGTTCATGCCTTTTCAACAGACATTTGCTCAGTGGCTTTAAAATGGACATTCCAGAGCATTAATTTTTTCATAAATGGGCCAGCATTCCAGAAAATTAAATACTAACAACGGTAGCAGGCATTAAAGAGCCTACAAAAACTCATGTGTTTGTACAATCTCCTTTAATAGAAAAGGAGTCGAAAATATCTAGAACCACCCAAAGATCATTGGTTTTGGTGGGGGCAAGGCCAAGTTTATATACTGTGTGCGCAAATACAAAGCATCTTTGAGAATAATAATTTTCTTAAACCTTTTCTATAAATTGATTCTATTGTGTGTTCCAGATAAACTATAGCATTTTCTTTGAGCCAAGGTGTCATATTTATACAACTGTATTTATATGTATAAAGTGGAAAGCGTGTTTTAAAACTGAGACTTTTTTTGTAAAACATTTTTTACTTTTTCATAATACACCAGTGTTATAAGGTGCTATCTCTTTATTTTATGTTAATTTCAGTCATGGGAGTGTGATATGTAATTTGCTACTTTGAAACAGTTTTCTGCAAGAACTATATTGAAAATACTTACCGCTGTGTTTTTTCTACCAGGATCTCTTGGACCCTGCACGATGGAGAATGCTGATTCAGCAGTTTAGATATGATAATTACAGACTACATCAGCTGGGGAACAATTCTGTTTTTACTATAACACTCCAGGCAGGCCTTTCAGCTATAAAAACACCGTATCCTTTAATGCAGAATACCAATGTGAAAAGCATAAAAAAAATTGCCTTGTAGACAAACTCTTTGAGGAGTATATGTGAAATTTGAATACTTTCACTTTTCATTTGTAAAATGTGAGTATAAATGGGAATATCTCTGCTAAAACAAAAACGTTAGTAAAAACAAATGGAGGCAATTAAAAACAAAATGCGCAAAAAAACCCACCCCTAAATACAATAGATACTACATACAATGTATACTGCGGTCTGGTGGTTTGACCTAGGAATAATACATTTGCGGTGGATGTTGATTAGAATTAGAATGTAAAAAGAATTCCTTTTATTATCATAAAATACTCTTTACCCTAGTACATTGTATGTGAATATACAAGGAAGTGTGCTAAATCTTTGAATTTCTTAACCAGGCACTCCCGCAGAATGTTTAAAATGGGAATTCTGACCATGGCGTTCATACTCAAAATAGACAAGATTCTTGCAGATCCCTCTCCCACATCAGAAGCTCTACCCCTACTAAGTGCCAGACACTTGCTGCTCGCTCTTGATTGGTGGTGTGGTTTTGTTTGTTTTGTTTGTTTTGTTTGTTTTGTTTGTTTTGTTTGTTTTGTTTGTTTTGTTTGTTTTGTTTGTTTTGTTTGTTTGTTTGTTTGTTTGTTTGTTTTAAATGTACAAAATCAGCTACCCTTTATGTGCTTGTGAAGTTGAAACAAAGAAACTCATGGGTCACTGAAGTTCTCTAAATTGCATAAGAATATGTACCTCACCTGTACAGCAGAGAAGTTATCCGCCATTTTCACTCTGTGCCATAACAAATTAACTCTTGACTCATTTGATGACTATTGTTCTTTGACTTGCTGTTATACAGACAGTGTTATAAAGAGGATGGCAGTTCAAAAAACCCAGACTGCCCCGTGTGTAGCAAATCTCTGAACAAGCTGGCTCAGCCTCTGCCTATGGCACATTGTGCCAACTCCCGACTAGTCTGCAAGATTTCAGGGGATGTAATGAATGAAAATAATCCTCCCATGATGTTGCCAAATGGATATGTGTATGGATACAATGTAAGTGTTTCGTGTAGGGACTCCTGGAAGTCTGAGCTGCAGGTGGGTGTAACTTCCTGTAGCATATGAGAGCTCTTGAATTTGTCGGAAGGCAAACTTGAGGCATCTTGTATGTTTAAAGGATGGGGTGAACTATTGATTCTCACAACATTGTTTTAAGAGACTTTATTTTTAATATTTGATCAGCAAATTATTAAATATGAATTTAAATGTGAAACCAAATGGGGTTGGGATGAATCTTTAAATCTTAAACACGAAAAGTTACTGAGCAAGGTTTTTGTGAAATCTTTACACTACAAAGTAGCTACTACAAACAACATACATTTTGTTCGCTAACTGTTGAAAATTAATGTATTGACTAGTTATGTTTACTGTTCAAAATCTGATCACTCTTTTCATGGCTCTTTTTTCAGTCCTTGCTTTCTATTCGTCAAGATGACAAAGTAATTTGCCCAAGAACCAAAGAAGTCTTCAACTTCTCACAAGCTGAGAAAGTCTATATCATGTAGGTCCATAAAATACATGATGAAGTGCCGCTGGAATTTTGACACAGGATTTATTGGCATGCCCTGGAGAAGGGGGCCTTATGTGTGGCAAAGAAGCAAAATCTGCCACCTTGGGGATCAGACCTGTCGGTGGCATTATTGTTTCTTGCGACCAAAGATCAATGAGCAACAGTACACACTCTTAAAAAGAGAGGAAATATGACTTAAGTTTGTACTTAGAAAAAAAAAAACAAATTTTGATTGTTAGCGTTTTGTAACATAAGGTAAAAAATTGGACTCATCTCAAAAATACTTTCATCTTTCAAAGGAGAATTTTCTTTAAAGATGGACATTTGCACTGGGGGAAACGTTACAATAGATTTGAAACTAAATCAGTTTTTCTTCCCTCCATTTTTCTCAATTGTCCAAGGCCCTTTTGTTAATTATTGAAGATTTCAGTTAATACAAGTGTTTTCTCCTTTAAGCTGCTCTTTGCCTTCTTTTCTGATCCTCTTGTGAAGTAATAATCCTGAATTGGGTCGTTGTAATTAGTTCCATGGGAAGATACTGATGTCATTGACATATGACTGGCTTCACTGGAGGATCAATGAGAGACTGGTTTGAAGGAGTATGAAATCTTTTTTTCCCAAAACCCAAATATTTTAAGGAGGTTACATAAATATCAAGAGGAACGGAGAACATTTCAGGCAAAATACACTGCTTGTTTGGATGTTCTTTTTCCAGTTTACCATAGTGTTAAAGTCCTTCTAAAGTATTTAGTTATGTGCATAGGGTTCAATATCAAATCATTAGTGCTACTGCCTTATTTCTTGCTTTGAGAATGTACTCACATGAAAATCAGCTGGTATCCTTAAGTGTTGGGCGAAGTTTTGGAAGATGCCTTGCAGGATGATTACATAATTTTAGGGTCTAAATAGTATTAATTACTGAAACTAATAGTTCAGTTTTAATTACTACAGAACACACCCTTATGACTTTTCAAGAGAATAAACCATTGTAGTTTAAACAAAACCATATTGTAGAGGTTTGTATTTAGCGCTTATTTTTGCATGTTGATGTTGATTAGCTAATAAAAGATTGTACATGTAAAACCTGTTAATAAAAATTGTTTTCCATTTCTTAATGATACAAAATTAGAAAGCTGCTTTGTATTTATAATGCAAACAAGTTTCTTTCCTGTTATATAAGGACATCTCTGAAAATGGAAGTTCCCCTTCTTTAGCAGCCATCTTGTGGGGAAAAATTAAGGAAAATCTTTGCTCATAACAATTTTCTTCAAGCTTCTAAAACTGAGCAACCTGACCAGATCACCATCATTAGTTTAAAATTATCACTCTGTATATGATAAAGTACTACAGTTCACAGCCTTATCCAAACACCATTCAGCATTTCCTCGAATAGGGTTATCTGATATTCTGGTGGTCTGTTAAAATGGTTTTGGAGGATATATCAACACAATAGTTCCTTAATCACTTCTGAACAGAACCTCCTTCCAAGAACATGGCATCTGCAATGTTTCACAGTTACGGATTCTAATCCTGTATGTGGCAGCCAGTCTGTGGAAGTGGGTAGATAGAGAGGGAACCTCTGGAGAGGTGCCGAGAATGGAGTGTTTAAACACACACATTATTGATGCACATGAGCTAGTGCAATTATTGTATCACATAGGTGTAAATTTGGCAGTGACTCCTATTTTCTTGCCCTCTTGTTGGAAATATTTTCAGTTTCATTCAGTGTCTGCTGAGAAAGTATTTCTAGAAGTAGCAGAGAAATGCACTCCTGTGGGAGGCAGAGGGAAACGGACAAAGAAGGTGCTGCATGGGTAATTCATAGATACATATAAATATCAATATATGTTTGTTAGGGCTGTCGATGAATCGCAGTTAATGTACGCGATTAACTCAAAAAAATAATCCTGATTAAAAAATTAATTGCAATTAATTGCTTTGTTAAACAATGGAATACTAATTGAAATTTATTAAATATTTTTGGAAGTTTTTCTACATTTTCAAATATATCAATTTCAATTACTACACAGTATATAAAGTGTACAGTGCTCACTTTATATTATTTTATTACAAATATTTGCACTGTAAACATTATAAAAGAAATAGTATTTTTCAAGTCACCTCATACAAGTACTGTAATGCAATCTCTTTATCATGAAAGTGCAACTTACAAATGTAGATTTTTTGTTACATAGCACTCAAAAACAAAACAATGTAAAATTTTAGAGCCTACACGTCCACTCAGTCCTACTTCTTGTTCAGTCAATTGCCAAGAAAAACAAGTTTTTTTACATTTATGGGAGATAATGCTGCCCACTTCTTAATTACAATGTCACCAGAAAGTGAGAAAAGGCATTCGGGATGGCAATGTTGTAGCTGGCATTGCAAGATATTTATGTGTCAGATGTGCTAAAGATTCATATGCCACTTCATACTTTGGCCATCATTCCAGAGGACATGCTTCCATGCTGATGACGCTCGTTAAAATAATCGTTAATTAAATTTCTGACTGAACTCCTTGGGGGGAGAATTGTATGTCCCCTGCTCTGTTTTACCCACATTCTGCCATATATTTCATGTTATAGCAGTCTCAGATGATGACCCAGCACATGTTGTTCATTTTAAGAACTCTTTCACTGCAAATTTTACAAACTGCAAAGAAGATACCAATGTGAAATTTCTAAAGATTTAAGAATGCGAAGTGCCTTCCAAAATCTGAGAGGGATGAGGTGTGGAGCATGCTTTCAGAAGTCTTAAAAGAGCAGCATTCTGATGCGGAAACTACAGAACCCAAACCACCAAAAAGAAAATCAGCCTTCTACTGGTGGCATCTGACTCACATGATGAAAATGAACAGGCATCGATCCGTGCTGCTTTGGATCGTTATTGAGCAGAACCCGTCACCAGCATGGATGCACGTCCTCTGGAATGGTAGTTGAAGCATGAAGGGACATATGAATCTTTAGCGCATCTGGCATGTAAATATCTTGTGATGCTGGCTACAACAGTGCCAAGCAAATGCCTGTTCTATTTACAATGTCACCTCATTTTGAGGTGACATTGTAAATAAGAAGCAGGCAGCATTATCTTCTGCAAATGTAAACAAACTTGTTTGTCTGAGCGATTAGCTGAAGAAAAAGTAGGACTGAGTGGACCTGTAGGCTCTAAAGTTTTACCTTGTTTTATTTTTGAATGCAGGGTTTTTTTGTACATAATTCTACATTTGTAAGTTTAACTTCCATGATAAAGAGAGTGCACTACAGTACTTGTATTAGGTGAATTGAAAAATACTATTTATTTTGTTTTTCACAGTGCAAATATTTGAAATAAAAAATAAATATAAAATGAGCACTGTGCACTTTGTATTCTGTGTTGTAATTGAAATCAATTACATTTGAAAATGTAGAAAACATCCAAAATATTTAAATAAATGGCATTCTATTATTGTTTAACAGTGCGATTAACAGTGAAATTAATCGCAATTAATTTTTTTAATTGCGCGACAGCCCTAATGTTAGTGTGAATCTAGGGTTGCCAACTGAGGCACAGAAAAACCAGCTGCTCTCTGGGTGGGGCCAGGCCCCAGGGCTGGGGAAAACCATGGGGAGGGATTGAGCTCTTGGAAAGCTACTCGAGATTTGGAGGCATTTGGGGGCGGGACTAGGGTGCCAGTTCTCCCATTGGCTGGTGTCTGCCTCAGGCAAGCTACCCACACAGAGCAGGATGTGCATAGATGGTAGCTGAGATTGTGCCAGGCATGGATCAGCAAAATAACCAGCACATTACTTCTGACTGGCAACCAGCAAGGTAGTAGAAAAACCAGCCAGGCTTGTCAAAAAACAGGCAGGTGGCAACCTGTTGAAGCAGGAATTGAAACACTGAGCTCAGTGCATTCTGCCCTTTGGAGCATTAGCACATTACTCACTAACCGTCCTCTCTGAAAGAGCAGCATTGCTGAGATCTAAATGGAACTGTGTTCTGTTGTCTTTGACTGATTACTACTGTACGCTACTATAGATGAGAGTGGAGGAGGAAAGGTTTGGTTTTTTTTAAATGAGTCAAAAGCAATTTCAGACTCCTCCCTCCCCAAATAAATAAATGCAAAAAAACCCCAAAGCGTATACATTGAAATGGGAATTAGTCACCTAACCTGCTTAGGTACTTTTTAAAATTGCACTGGGCACCTATCTGCATATTTAAGCACTTAAATGTTTGAGAATCAGGCCTCTCATCCTTCAAGTTTTTAGATTTAGATTTCATCCTTCCCCACCTGGTTCTTATTCATACACTGGAAGAGTGAACACAAGCTTTCCTACCTCTTTCAATTCCCTGTTGGTTTGTCAACCTTGAATAAACTAGTCCAAATGAAACACATACTCTCCACCTGCTAGCTAAATTGAAACCAAAACTCATTAAGGCAAAAGCTTTTCTCCACTACAGAAACTGAAAGTATTTACATTTGGGGAAATGAAAAACCAATATTTTGCTCCATTGTAAACACTGAAAATAACAGATACTACAGCTGCAGTATTTGACAGTGTGACCTACTATCTATAAAGCTTGAGTTGACCTCAAAAGATAAAGATGTTTACACCCTGATTCTGTATGTAATTTAAAAAGCAGCACTGTTTAACTCATTATAATTTGAGGACAGCTCATTGATGTAGCATATATATTTTTATTTAAATGATATTTAATAGATTACAGTAACTTTAGGCTTTAACAGACTGTCGAATAGAGGGGAATGATCACGTCCCTTGATCTGCTGGCAGTGCCCCATTATATACAGCCCAAAATGCCGTTAACCTTCTTGGCAACAAGGGCACACTGTCAACTCATATCCAGCTTCTCGTCCACTGTAACCCCTAAGTCCTTCTCTGCAGAACTGCTGCCTAGTCTGTAGCAGTGCATGGGATTCTTCTGTCCTAAGTGCAGGACTCTGCACTTGTCCTTGTTGAACCTCATCAGGTTTCTTTTGGCCCAATCCTCTAATTTGTCTAGGTCCCTCTGTATCCTATCCCTATCCTCCAGCGTATCTACCACTCCTCCCAGTTTAGTGTCATCTGCAAACTTGCTGAGGGTACAGTCCACGCCATCCTCCAGATCATTAATGAAGATATTGAACAAAACCGGCCCCAGGACCGACCCTTGGGGCACTCCGCTTGATACCAGCTGCCAACTAGACATGGAGCCATTGATCACTACCCGTTGAGCCCGATGATCTGGGCAGCTTTCTGTTCACCTTATAGGCCATTCATCCAGCCCATACTTCTTTAACTTGCCAGCAAGAATACCGTTGGAGACCGTATCAAAAGCTTTGCTAAAATCAAGGAATAACACGTCCACTGCTTTCCCCTCATCCACAGAGACCGTTATCTCATCATAGAAGGCAATTAGGTTAGTCAGGGATGACTTGGTGAATCCATGCTGACTGTTCCTGATCACTTTCGTCTCCTCCAAGTGCTTCAGAATTGATTCCTTGAGGACCTGCTCCATGATTTTTCCAGGGACTGAGGTGAGGCTAACTGGCCTGTAGTTCCCCGGATCCTTCTCCTTCCCTTTTTTAAAGATGGGCACTACATTAGCCTTTTTCCAGTCATCCGGGACCTCCCCCGATCGCCATGAGTTTTCAAAGATAATGGCCAATGACTCTGCAATCACATCCACCAACTCCTTTAGCACCCTCGGATGCAGCGCATCCGGCCCCATGGACTTGTGCTCATCCAGATTTTCTAAATAGTCCTGAACCACTTCTTTATCCACAGAGGGCTGGTCACTTCCTCCCCATGCTGTGCTGCCCAATGCAGAAGTCTGGGAGCTGACCTTGTTCGTGAAGACAGAGGCAAAAAAAGCATTGAGTACATTAGTTTTTTCCACATCCTCGGTCACTAGGTTGCCTCCCTCATTCAGTAAGAGGCCCACACTTTCTTTGACCTTCTTCTTGTTGCTAACATACCTGAAGAAACCCTTCTTGTTACTCTTAACATCTCTTGCTAGCTGCAACTCCAAGTGTGATTTGGCCTTCCTGATTTCACTCCTGCATGTCTAAGCAATATTTTTATACTCCTCCCTGGTCATTTGTCCAATCTTCCACTTCTTGTAAGCTTCTTTTTTGTGCTTAAGATCAGCAAGGATTTCACTGTTAAGCCAAGCTGGTCGCCTGCCATATTTACTATTCTTTCTACATATCGGGATGGTTTGTTCCTGCAACCTTAATAAGGATTCTTTAAAATTCAGCCAGCTCTCCTGGACTCCTTTCCCCCTCATGTTATTCTCCCAGGGGACCCTGCCCATCAGTTCCCTGAGGAAGTCAAAGTCTGCTTTTCTGAAGTCCAGGATCTGTATTTTGCTGCTCTCCTTTCTTCCTTGTGTCAGGATCCTGAACTCAACCATCTCATGGTCACTGCCTCCCAGGTTCCCATCCACTTTTGCTTCTCGTACTAATTCTTCCCTGTTTGTGAGCAGCAGGTCAAGAAGAGCTCTGCCCTTGGTTGGTTCCTCCAGCACTTGCACCAGGAAATTGTCCCCTATACTTTCCAAAAACTTCCTGGATTGTCTGTGCACCACTGTATTGTTCTCCCAGCAGATATCAGGGTGATTGAAGTCTCCCATGAGAACCAGGGCCTGTGATCTAGTAACTTCTGTTAGTTGCCAGAAGAAAGCCTCGTCCACCTCATCCCGTTGGTCTGGTGGTCTATAGCAGACTCCCACCACGACGTCACCCTTGTTGCTCACGCTTCTAAACTTAATCCAGAGCCTCTCAGGTTTTTCTGCAGTTTCATACCGGAGCTCTGAGCAGTCATACTGCTCTCTTACATACAATGCAAATTTTCTGCCCTGCCTTTCCTTTCTGAACAGTTTATATCCATCCATGATAGTACTCCAGTCATGTGAGTTATCCCACCAAGTCTTTGTTATTCCAATCAGATCATAATTCCTTGACTGTGCCAGGACTTCCAGTTCTCCCTGCTTGTTTCCCAGGCTTCTTGCATTTGTGTATAGGCACTTAGGTCAATGAACATAAACTCCAGAAAATGCCAGAAACACCTCAGCTCCAGCAAACTCATCAATTCACAAGCAGGGTTCCAACAGAAACTTGCCTAGTTTCCTGGGAATCCTGGAACACGGCAGCCTACTCATGCGAACTCCCCTCCTGCTGAGCCAGCAGCCTGGCAGTCCCGGCTCCAGCCAGGGTACTTAGGTGTAGGAGCCCAGCTCCACGTAACGAGTCCGTGTTTCTAAAACAAACACTTTCTGGAATTTTCAATTCACAGGAACTTTTAAAAGAAATTGGTTTTGTTTTGACATTTCTTGTGAACTGGAAATTCCTGGTTCAGGCCTGCTCTATTCTAAATCTCCCCTCAAATGCCTTTGAGACTCTTCTTTTTTCCTGCTTGTTAAGCTCAGTGGTGGAGAATCCCCTCTATCAGCCAAAACCCAGAGGTTTGTGTGTGGTGGTACTTGGTTTCTTCTGATGGCCCTTTGTTCATTTTTCAAGTCAGTTGGGTGCAGGAGAGGACTCTTCTTCTTAATGCTAATATTCACAGATCCATTACAATGGGTACTTCAGCCTGCTTGCACTTTGGAGCTGGAACCAGGCTGGTCAGTCCTGGCAGTAGGGCTGTGCCACACTTCTTGAAGTTCCCTCAGTTTTTTCTGCCCCACAGCAGCTGGCAGCTTGCCTAGATCTCCTCGCTGTGGAGCTTTTCTAAGGGAAATTCCAAACTTTTAAAATAGACTAACAGTAATGTCTGATTCCTAGTAGACCCAGGCTAAATTTAAGTTTGGGGGAAATTGTCCCCTCAACTCTGCTTCCCCTTTCGAGGAAGTGGCTGGTGCCCCTGTAGGCTTCAGGGAGAGAGCTATGTGAAGAGGCAAAAGGAAGGATCTGTATCGTCCTGTCCTCTCTTTCCTTCCCCTATCGCCCCATTGCCTGTCTCATGGAGGAGCTCTGCTGGGCAGAGTGTAGTTTCCCTCACAGTTCAGACTGGCTGGGGTTGCATTGCTATGCTCATCCCCCACACACAAACACACTCCCCAAGCAGGAGAGGAGGCAGTCAGGATTGGACAAGAAGTGGCTCCAGGGCAAGTCACTTGTCCTTTCCCATCTCCATGAGGGGAGTGAAGCCAGAAGGGCAATGCACCATGTAGAGGATTGCACGTGGGTCCCCATAACTTACTCCAGCAGCTGCTTCTCTGACTGTGGAACTCAACTGCCTGCCTCCTCCTCCATTTCCCTGTGGATCATGGATGAGACACCAAGGATGCTGCCAATGCAGGAAGGGGTCTTCAGGCCTAATGTGCACCTTCAGGTGCCACTTTTATCTATAGCAGACTTCCTAGTTCTGATGTACTTTAAAAAAAAATTGCTATTACTTTTTGGGTCTTTGACTAGCTGTTCTTCAAATTCTTTTTTGGCCTTCCTAATTATATTTTTACACTTCAAAGAAAATACTGGGCTGATGTTCCCAGCTGCTGCTGAAAGTCACCAGACCCTGCCCTAAGGTCCAGATTGTTGTTTCCACCTTTTGTGGCATGTTGCCATGCCTCACCCCTATCACCACTTCCTACCCTCAGCGGATGGCTGTGGAGTTGTGAGCAGGACAGCAGCCCCGATATGGGAAGAATCAGCCCGTAATCAGGGGCCTCAACACACCATTTTTCTTTCTTTCTTTTTTGGCTTCCATTTTATAAGGCTCGAAGTGTCCTGGGTACTGATACCAGATTTAAATGTTAAATGATGCACACTGAAGATTAATGAGTCTATTTTCCCCAGTGGTCAAGGCCTCGGTGTTTCTAACTGGGAGAGATTTTCATCTGTAAAGAGTGGTGTCCTGTACGGGCCCTTTAAAAGTAACCAGCTCTTGGTAGGTGTAGTCTCAGCCCCCTCCTTTGGGCATGAAAACTCTCAGATGGTATCAGGCCAACAAAAATAAATACAAGCAGTCATCTGGCACCCTACGTGCCACATATGCTTTCACAAGCAACGCTAATATGGGTAGACATTATTTCAAGTATGGTCCCTCTCAACTTAAAAATCGCCTGGTCTAAGGGATTCTCCGTGGAAAGAGAGGAGGAAAGAAAATAAGATTCAAATCTATTTCATGCTGGTATATGGGGCTTTGGTCCTTGGGATCAGACACTCAGACAGATCAGTTCCCTGCTATCCTAGTGATAAAATGGGAAGCTTTATGGAAAACCGAGGCTATTTGGAGTCAACAGAAATGTCAATTTGCAATCCCGACTCCTGCCAGTCACCACATAGAGGAATGCAGGTTATATGGCAAGTTGTAGCAATCTGTAGAAATAAACAGGAGAAAATACCAATTTGTAGATCTAGAACAAGCGTAGGGTCGGTAGATGCCTTCTCTTACCTCAGAGCTACCTGCAGGTCTCCTGACCACCCTACCCGGTTAGACCCTCAACGGGTGTCAGGCTCTCATTTTCAAAGCAGAAGAGCTACCTGTAGCTTTGATCAAATGAGGTCACTGTCTATCGTCCTGGAGCTGAGAAATTTCAGGAACAGCTTTGTCCCATTCCCAGTTGCAGCAATCAATGAAAGGGCCACAATGTGATTTAAATCATCCATCTATTTTAGACTGGGGCATTGCAACCCACTGGGTACAAGCAGAGCAGGGCCTGTCTGAAACCTCTAAATTAGTTCAAGTGTTTGCACATGTCCATTCCAAAGTAGCTGTGTGCTCACCCTGAGCACAGCTGCTGGAAAATTGTCCCTCAGTGGTATCCATCTGGTAGGCTCTGGTACCGCCTAGAGTCACATGCTCATAGTGCCGATATAAATGGTCCTGCTGACCCACAGCCCCCTCGGTTCCTTCTTACCGCCTATGACGGTCTCTGGAACTACTTTGTCCTTGCAATCTGCAAATACACTCTCAGTGGACTTTTCTCTTTATTATATACAGTTACCTCTTGTTCATAGTAGTAAAGCTATTGTTAATAGATAGGTTAGCGGAACTCTGTTTAGCAGCATTATTCTCTGCCCGTTGCCAGGGCATACCTCTGTCTACAGGTTTTAAGCCTTGTGCCTCATGCTACAAGCCTATGCCTGCAAGCAACCCCTATTCCAGCTGCCTGAAGTGCCTGGGGGAAGCTCACCTGCGGGAGTGCTATAAGATCTGTAAGGACTTGAGGCCCACACCAAAAAGATAGACACTAGACTGAAATTTATCCTCATGGAGGCAGCATTAAGACCACGCCATGGGGGGGTCCCATGAAGCTAAGTTGCTCAGGCTTCAGCTTCAGCCCTGGTTAGCAGGGCTCGGGGCCCTGGGCTTCAGCCCTATGCGGTGTGGCTTTGGCTTCTGCCCTGGGCCTCAGCAAGTCTAATGCCAGCCCTGCTTGGCAGACCCCCTGAAACCTGCTTGCAGCCCCCCAAGGGGGTCCCGTACCTCTGGTTGAGAACCATTGGCCTAAAGGATTCCAGGGCTACCTTGAAGTCCTAAGGACTTTATACACCAGCACCCACAAGGAAACATTATAAGCCTAATCTGGCCTCTCAATTCTTCCCCTCACCTGCCTGGCAGGATGATCACAGGAAGAGAAGCAGGGGCTTTAGGAGAACGCCTCCTTCCCAATCTTCGTTCACGTCCATGCCTGCTTCCCACAGACACTCTGGTGTGTCCAAGCAGGCCTTTTGATGGGACGCTTGGGGACGATGTACCAGGATGGAAATTGGATTTAATGTCCCCAATATTTGCAGACGGTTTATGCCATTTGGGCCCGTATTACAACAGACCGCTGGGTGCTAAGCACGATAGCAGTGGGATATACCCTTCAATTCAGTATTTTCTCCCCCTCACACCTCCCCTCCCCATCCCTCTTCATGGACCCTTCTCAGGAGCAAGTTCTAGCCCAAGAGGGGCAGTCTCTCCTAAGGGTGGAAGCTCTGGAAGAGGTTCTTCCAGAGTTAAGGGGCTAAGGGTTCTACTCCTGATATTTCCTAATCCCGAAACCTAATGGCAGTTTCAGACTGATTCTGGACCTGTGAAAACTCAACAGATACATGAAGAAGCTAAAGTTCTGCATGGTCTCCTTCACTTCCATCATCCCCTCCCTGGATTCGGTGGACTTTGCCCTTGATTTGGAGGATGCTTACTTCCATATCTTGATTTTTCAGGGACACAGGAGGTTCCTCAAGTTCATCATGAACCATGCGCACTACCAATTTGCGGTTCTCCCGTTTGGCCTGTCAGCAGCTCAAGTGTTCACAAAGTGCATGTGGTTGTTGCAGCCTTCCCGAGGAGATGAGGGGTTCAGGTCTACCCTTACCTCGATGACGGGGCTGGTCAAAAGTTGAACCAAGGACCAGGTGGAGTCCGATATAAAGTTAATCCAGTCAATATTCCAGGACTTAGGTCTGTTGATAAATGTGCAGAAGTCTACCCTCTCCCCGGTTCAAAGGATAGAGTTTATTGGGGCAATCCTCAACTCTCTCCAAACCAGGGCCTTCCTCCAAGAAGCACGGTTCCAAGCAATAATGATGCTTACAGAGAGCCGCAAAGATCACCCCATCATAACAGTGAGGAACTGCTTGAAGCTCCTGGGCCACCTGGCCTCCTGCACCTCTGTGGTGTAGCATGCAGAACTTCGACTCAGACCTCTCCTGGCTTGGCTGGCATCTGTATGCTCACCAAAACAACACCATTTGGACACAGTTATCACAGTTTCCCCATCGGTGAACACCTCCCTCAGCTGTTGGCTAGACCCACTAGCGGTTCGCATAGCGGTTCGCATGGGAGTCCTGTTCTCAAGACCCCATCCATCAGTGTCTCTCGTTACAGGTGCTTCAGTGATGGGCTGGCGTGCTCACTTGGGTTTCCTCAGAACTCAGGGCCTCTGGTCTCTGGAAGAGCTCTCACTGCACATCAGCGTCAGAGAGTTCAGGGCAGTTCACTTGGCTTGCCAAACATTCCTGCCCCATGTGGCAGCAAGAATGTGTCAGTTCTCACAGATAATGTAGCAGTGATGTTTTATAACAACAGGCAGGGAGGAGTGCGTTCTTCTCACCTGTGGCAGGAAGCACTTCGCTTGTGGGAGTTTTGCATAGCCCACTCAATCCATCTCGAGGCCTCCTGTCTGCTGGGATCAGAGAATGAGATAGCAGATCCTTCTCCAACCACCACGAATGGTCCATTTGTCCAGATGTCGTGAACACCATTTTCCAGAGGCGTGGATCTCCCCAGAGAGATCCGTTCACAACAAAGCACAACAGGAAGTGTCTCCAGCTCTGCTCCCTCCTGGGTCACAGACCTGGATCTCTTGCAGACACCTTCCTCCTCCCTTGGATGGGTCATCTTTTCTATGCATTTCCTTTCCTTCCTCTCATACACAAGGTCTTGCTGAGCATCAGAAGGGACAGAGCACGAGTCATCCTGATAGTCCCTGCCTGGCCCCGCCAGCATTGGTCCGCCACACTCCTAGACCTCTTGGTGTATCCAGACCTGATCTCTCAGGACCTCAGCTGCCTGCATCACCTGAACCTTGAGTACTTTCATCTGACAGCCTTGAAGCTCCATGGCTGAACCCGTCAGAGCTAGCATGCTCAGGGCAGGTCCATGAGGTCCTACTAGGGAGCAGGAGGCCGTCAACCAGAGCTAATTACCTGGCAAAGTGGAAGAGGTTCTTGATCTGGTCTACGCAGAAGAGTGTCTCACTTACGCAATCATCAATACCATTCATTCTGGACTACTTACTACATTTGAAGCAACAAGCTCTAACCATGTCATCTATTAGGGTCTAGCTGGTTACAATCTCATAGGTGAATGGCTGTTCCATGTTTTCAAACAGCATCTGTAATCAGTTTCTTAATAGTCTTGAGAGATTGTACCCTCAGGTATGTCAACCAATTCCTCCCTGGGACTTCAACCTGGTATTATCAAAACTGACAGGACCCCCATTTGAGCTGCTGGTAACGTGCTCTCTGCTCTACCTGTCCTGATCTTCTTAGTGGCCATTACTTCTGTCAGAAGGGTCTCAGAGATCTGGGCCCTCACTTCAGAACCACCATAGACGGTATTTTTCAAGCACAAGGTCCAATTGTGTCCTCATCCAGATTTCCTTCCAAAGATGGTTTCATAGTTCCATAGTCACCAGAATATCTTCCTGCCGGTTTTCTATCCGAAACTACATACCAGCAAGGAAGAGCAGAGGCTCCACTTGCTAGACATCAGATGTGCACTGGCCTTCTACATAGAAAGGACTAAGCCATTTCCAAAAATTACTCAGCTATTCATAGCCGTTGCAGACAGGATGAAAGATCTTCCCGTCTCATCCCAGAGAATTTCATCATGGATCATATCCTGCATCCAAACATTCTACGACCTGACAAAGGTTCCTGCCCCACCTGCCCTGACAGCACATTTCACAAGGGCCCAAGTATCTTCAGCAGCATTCGTGGCACAAATTCCTATCCAGGACATTATAGAGCAGCAACGTGGTTGTCAGTTTACACTTTTGTGTCTCATCCAACAGGCTAGAGACAATACTGGATTTAGCCGAGTGGTGTTCCAATCAGCATGTCAATAAACTCCGAACCCTCCGCCTGCACAACTGCTTGGGAGTCACCTATATTGGAATGGACATGAGCAAGCACTCGAAGAAGAAGAAATGGTTAATAACCTCTCTGTAACTGTTGTTCTTCAAGATGTGTTGCACATGTCCATTCCAAGACTCTCCCTCCTACCCCTCTGTCAGAGTTGGCTGGCAAGAAGGAACTGAGGGGGCTGCAGATCGGTAGGAACCTTTATACCAGTGCTATGAGCACACAACTCCAGGGGGCACCAGAGCCAACCCCAACGGATACCACTGAGGGGAAATTTTCCAGTGGCTGTGCTCAGGGCAAGCGCACCACTACATTGCAATGGACATGTGCAACACATCTCAAAGAACAAGTTACAGAAAGGTTAGTAACCATTTTTTCCTATAGGAAACTTGTATTCAAAGCATACCTATTTTACCATTCATGCCAGCCTTTTTCTTTTCCAAACTTCAATCATTACCATTTGATCTTATATCTTCCTTCTCCAGGATCAAGGTAGCAATAGCATTGGCCTTAAGGAAGAAGGAAATTCACTTCTCCTCCTGGATAAATTTTTTATCCGGTTTCTGTATGGGGGGAAGATGAAGCATACACAGTGCTATGGTTTCTGGAGTAACTTGGATTCAGGATAAACACAGACACATGGTACCAACAAACTCAATCATAGGCCTGGGATGAGGATGAATAGTATCGGGTATAAAGTCTCATTTCAGAAGAATGTTAACAGAGATGAAGATGGACATAATGGAAAACAAGTGGTGTGTCAGAAACAAATATATAAATCTTTTTGGAGCCTGATGGGAATTCTGATCTCATCTATGCATGCTTCCACGATCTGGCATTCATATGAGCCACTAATTCTGGGTAATCCCTCTGCATCTCTGTATTATCTGTTGGCAGAGATCTAGTTCTGGTTGTATAATCTCCATTCCCACAACTGGTGAATGCAGAAAATCAGAGGGTTTTTTTTTTAAGGGATCTTCCTGATTCAGTTAAAGGAATGGGGACCAGAAAGAGACCACATCATCCACCCACAATCTCAGAGCATTGTTCCCTCTGTGGATAACAAACGTGTTCTTTGCATATGTCCATTACACTAAGTGTGTGTGCATCTCGTGCACTGGTACCACAGAGTTTTCCCTAGCGGTACTCGTAGGGGCAGCCATGCCTTCACCCTGGTGACCCTCATGCTCCAAGCTGAGGACATAAAAGGCAGAGCCATCCCACCCATTCTTTAGTTCCTTCTTACCATCCTTTGCCAGTGGTCAAAGTATACTGTGTGTGAGATCATTCCTCTTGTGAATGTGCCTTTATAGCTAGTTGTTAGCTTTGTTGTAGTCAGCAGTACTAGTTTTGGTCCCTTGGACCCCTTTTTCTTTCTTTTCTTGTCAATAGTCAGTGGACTCCAGGCTCTGCCTGGTACTGGTGGAATCTATGTCAAGGTTCCTGGTTTCAAGCCATGCTCCCAGTGTCACAAAGAGATGCCTATGAGGGAGTCTTACTCTTGCTGTAGAAGTGTGTGGTTGAGGGTCACATCAGGGACAGGTATCCGAGCTTCCAGGGCTTCAAGACTAGAACAAACAAGCAAATAGAAGAGCATCTCAGATACATCCTCATGGAGGCAATTCTTTAACTGGCATCAGAACTGGCTCAATTGGGTTGAGGGAGCTCCTCAACTACTCCTTCTGGGAGTTCTCCCCCAAGCTTACCTGCAGACAGAAGCAGAAGAATATCTCCTCTCACTGGGGCAATCCTCAAAGAAGCAAAAGCACTGGGAGCACCCTCGGCCTCCAAAGCCTAAGAATAGGATGGTTTCAACTTCCTCAAAGTCCTCAATACAGTACTCCTCGGCGCAGAGGTTAGCCACTCTGGTAAGCTGCATACTTAGGATGTTTGCCGAGCCCTGGCTTTTTCCTGGATGGAACAAAAAACCCTTTGGGGTTTCTTCCCAACTGTTTGACTCCTATACAGAACAAATGAGAGAACCTCCTGCCACAGTGCGATGGCTTTCCAAATAGGTCACCAGTTGCATTGTCATATGCTACAAGGCCAAGGGTATCATGACCCCAAGGAAGCTGTGTGCGCATTCAGCCATAGCACACTCAGCCTTCATGGTGTTTGTGGGAAACATCCCTATTGTGGACAGCTGCAGAGCAGCAATATAGTCTTCAGTTCACACATTTGCTAGACATTACACAATTACTACCGCATGAAGGGAAGATGCAAATGTGGGGAAAGTGGTCCTACAGTCCCTCTTCCAATGAGACTCCTAGACCCACTCCATCGAAAACAGCTTGGGACTCACCTAGCGTAATGGATGTATGAAATCACTTTAAGAAGAAGAAACAGTTATTTGCTTCTCATAACTGTTGTTCTTCAAGATGAGTTGTATATGCCCATTACATGACCCAGCCTCCTTCCCCAGTTTACTGGAGTCTATCATCTAAGATTCCAGTACAAAGAAAATGAAGGATGGATCGGGTGGGCTCTGCCCATTATACCCTTGGCTTGGAGCATCAGGGATGCGAGGGCAGAGGTCTGGCCACCCCATGGGTACCGCTAGGGAAAACTCTCCAGCACTGGTGCACAAGACATGCACACACCTAGTGTAATGGACATATGCAACACATCTTGAAGAACAGCAGTTACAAGAAGTGAGTAATTTTTCTGGTCATGACAGTCACCATGTCTGATGAAGTTTTCATAATAACTGGAAAAAATGTGATCAGCCCTACTCCTGAGATAAATTATCCTGTTCTGGGCAGAGCAAAATTTCCTATCTGTGTGCACTCTCCACCAAGGGGGAGCTGAACACCAAGACTTACATGGCAGAAGTGGGTTTAGCAGAGTGGTTGCTGCACCTAGAAATATTTTGCTCATTCTAAATCAATTTGATAGTCTGGTGACTGAAACATTTTGCATCTGGAAACACTAAATAAAGTGCCCTGCAGCCTCTCACTGTGTCAGGACCTGGGATGTGAGGTGGTGAATGACCTCTTGCAAAGCTGGGCAAGGTCTCTGCTATAGGTCATCCCACCGTTTCCACTGCTCCCTAGGATCATACAAAAGATAGGAAGGAGAGATTGGCAGTGGTAGTGTTTATGCCTTGCTGACTGAAGAAGCAATGGCTCTCAGGCCTGATTAACCTAGCATTGGATCTTCAGATATGCAGAGGAGGTCTGCTATTGCAAGACCAATCGTCCATTGGCCCAGACAGATTTAAAACGAATACTTGGATGAAGTGATCAATGCTCCCCTGGACCCCAAAAGAGAAGTCAACAAACAGGACTTATTCTACTGGCTGGTGCAAAGTCCATAATCATGTTAAAACAAGTGAAATATAACCTTTCCTTCAGGAGATCTTTATTGTGGGTGTGTAAGCGTGTCCAAGCAAAAAGGTCAAGTCTCCGCAGTATATATTCTCAGCAGGTTCAAGAAAAGGACATTTGTACAAATCCAAATATCAAATGCTTCCTTAGGGCACTGTCCTTATTTCAACCCCATAAGGTCATAGAACCTCATTCTGCCCCTTACAGCACTACCCAGATTGAACCCCTGCAGGAGGTGTTGCAGATTAGACCTCCTGATGACTACTTTCACTAATCAGCTGAGGTTATTTTATTTGAAATTGGGAGCTCTCTCCAATGAAACCCAATGTTGTATTTTGAATTCAGACAGGTATTACCGAAATATTTGAATTGAATTATATTAAACCAATTATGTGATCTAAAATAATGCCTTTAATTTTAAACCTTTTCTTTTTAACTATCTAAACTGGTAACCAAGTTTGTGTACCGCCCTAAAGGAATTGCCAGGGAAAGCTGCACTAGCTTGCTTTCTCATGAAAGGACACTGATACAGCCCTCTGATCAAGAATAGACAAGTAAGCAGTAAATCTTCGAAAACAAAAATAATATTTATTTAGGAATGAGTGGTTACAGTAAAAGAACAGGAGTACTTGTGGCACCTTAGAGACTAACAAACTTATTAGAGCATAAGCTTTCATGGGCTACAACCCACTTCTTCGGATGCATATAGAGTGAAACATATATTGAGGAGATATATATACACACATACAGAGAGCATGAACAGGTGGGAGTTGTCTTACCAACTCTGAGAGGCCAATTAAATAAGAGAAAAAAAACTTTTGAAGTGATAATCAAGATGGCTCAGTACAGACAGTTTGATAAGAAGCAAGTGTGAAAATACTTACAAGGGGAGATAGATTCAATGTTTGTAATGGCTCAGCCATTCCCAGTCTTTATTTAATCCTGTGCTGATTGTGTCTAGTTTGCATATCAATTCCAGCTCAGCAGTCTCTCGTTGGAGTCTGTTTTTGAAGTTTTTCTGTTTTAAGATAGCCACCCGCAGGTCTGTCATAGAATGGCCAGACAGGTTAAAGTGTTCTCCCACTGGTTTTTGAGTATTATGATTCCTGATGTCAGATGTGTCCATTAATTCTTTTGCATAGAGACTGTCCGGTTTGGCCAATGTACATGGCAGAGGGGCATTGCTGGCACATGATGGCATATATCACATTGGTAGATGTGCAGGTGAACGAGCCCCTGATGGTATGGCTGATGTGATTAGGCCCTATGATGATGTCACTTGAATAGATATGTGGACAGAGTTGGCATCGGGCTTTGTTACAAGGATAGGTTCCTGGGTCAGTGTTTTTGTTCAGTGATGTGTGGTTGCTGGTGAGTATTTGCTTTAGGTTGGGGGGTTGTCTGTAAGCGAGGACAGGTCTGTCTCCCAAGATTTGTGAGAGTAAAGGATCATCTTTCAGGATAGGTTGTAGATCTCTGATGATGCGCTGGAGAGCTTTTAGTTGGGGGCTGAAGGTGACAGCTAGTGGTGTTCTGTTATTTTCTTTGTTGGCCCTGTCTTGTAGGAGGTGACTTCTGGGTACTCGTCTGGCTCTGTCAATCTGTTTTTTCACTTCAGCAGGTGGGTATTGTAGTTTTAAGAATGCTTGATAGAGATCTTGTAGGTGCTTGTCTCTATCTGAGGGATTGGAGCAAATGCGGTTATATCTTAGAGCTTGGCTGTAGACAATGGATCGTGTGGTGTGTCCTGGATGGAAGCTAGAGGCATGTAGGTAAGTGTAGCGGTCAGTAGGTTTCCGGTATAGGGTGGTATTTATGTGACCATCGCTTATTAGCACAGTAGTGTCCAGGAAATGGACCGCTTGTGTGGATTGATCTAGGCTGAGGTTGATGGTGGGATGGAAATTATTGAAATCATGGTGGAATTCCTCAAGGGCTTCTTTTCCATGGGTCCAGATGATGAAGATGTCATCAATGTAGCGCAAGTAGAGTAGGGGCGTTAGGGGACGAGAGCTAAGGAAGCGTTGTTCTAAGTCAGCCATAAAAAAAAAACTTCAAAAACAGACTCCAACGAGAGACTGCTGAGCTGGAATTGATATGCAAACTAGACACAATCAACTCAGGATTAAATAAGGACTGGGAATGGCTGAGCCATTACAAACATTGAATCTATCTCCCCTTGTAAGTATTTTCACACTTGCTTCTTATCAAACTGTCTGTACTGAGCTATCTTGATTATCACGTCAAAAGTTTTTTTTCTCTTACTTAATTGGCCTCTCAGAGTTGGTAAGACAACTCCCACCTGTTCATGCTCTCTGTATGTGTGTATATATATCTCCTCAATATATGTTTCACTCTATATGCATCCGAAGAAGTGGGTTGTAGCCCACGAAAGCTTATGCTCTAATAAATTTGTTAGTCTCTAAGGTGCCACAAGTACTCCTGTTCTTTTTGCGGATACAGACTAACACGGCTGCTACTCTGAAACCAGTAAAAGAATAGAGAGAGAGATAAGTAGGAACAAATACAATAAAGGTTACAGTTACAGGAGTGAAGCAGTACAGCAAATAAAGACACAACACTACAATAACACTATCAGTTCTCATTATAACATATAACAATATAGCAATGTAATCATTCACTTAATACTCTATACCTTATAACAATTTAACAATTAAGCATTATAACAATATATCAATTAATCCTTCAATACTAAATACTTAAAACTAAACATCCAGGAAGTGCTGGCCAGGTGGTTTCTAGATGGGTAGAGAAAGATCACACTCAGACCTCACGCACTCAGCTTTATTTACAATCGAAACCCATATGCTCTAGGACATTAAGCAAAAGGAAATTACACTTACAGAAAGCTTCTTTCAATTCCCTCAGAGACCATCTCAAAACGTCCTTCTGCTCTGTCTCTAATTCGGGAGCGTTATCGTCTGCTGTCGGTGAATGGCCGTTGAGTAGCAGCTGCCGCCGCTTCTGAGGTAAAAAGCACTGTGTGGTGGCAGAGACAGAAGCCTGCTTGGTAGCTGCTGCGGTGGCCTCCTGTTGGCTGGGTAACAGAAGCGTCCATTGCCCGGGGCAACCTCGGAACCCTGGGTGGGCTGCTGCTATTGCTGCTGCAATAGCTGCTTTTCAAGCAGCTTTCTGCTTTGCAGGGTTCCGCTGATGTTTGTCAGGTGGCTTCTTCTGCGCAAGCGTTTTCTTCCTTGTAGGTGCCTTGTATCTTCTCCTCTCTTCTAGATCCCTGATCCCACTACAGGGTTTGGCCTGTCGGCTGTCGGTCTAACATACTATTTGTTCTCCCAAGCTCAGCCAATCAGCTTCTAACTTTTCTTAGCTCTGCCCTTGATAGGTAGCTCCTCCTCCTCTGTGACTTCTGTGGGGCTACAATGTATCTTTGTGGGACTTTGCTGATGCAACCCTGTGCCTCTATTGTATCACCTGGTAATGGTGCAATCCTACCTCCTGATTGCATTATCTCTATATATCCCTATTGGCTCCCATGTATTCCTGTGAGGTTTTCCTTAGCCGACCTTTGGATGAACCTTAGCTACTTCAGCTGACCTTTGGATGAACCCTAGCTAAAGTCCCATGTATTCCTATGGGCTACAATGTATCTCTATAGGCTTTTGCTGAGTCATTCCCCACAGGAGGATGATACAATACCATCTCCTGATTGCATCATCCCTATACATTCTTATGGGCCTCTATGTGTACCTATGGAGTCTTTCACTGCATCACCCTATAGCCACCATTACAGGATTTTCTTAATTTAAACTACTATTAATTTCTATTTAATTAAAACCCTATTCTTAAAACTAATTACTAGTCTAAGCATGCCAAAGGGTCCTGACACTACCACCACCCTTTTTATGTCCAATTAAGCAAGTTGTAATTTTTCCAAAATTTAAACCCCTTCTGAGGTCTTTCTGCAAACCTTCAATTTAAAGTGATATAAGGCTTTTCAGGCAACTGTGGCAAAATCTCTTGTCACATAGGTAGTCCTCACTCTTGTCATAGCATTCAATCCCTTAATAATTTCAAGAAATATTTCTCCTTCAGATAAGCATCAGAGTCTAGTTCTTAGGAGCACTGACAATTTCAGGGCATAGTCATGTCTCCAGCATTGAGATCTTATAGAAGGCTGTTAGGTCACCAAGTTCTGCATATTGGTCATCCAGTCTTAGCCAATGCCGTTTCCTTTCTTTTCTTCCTTCCTTTCCTTCCTTCCAGAAGTCTTCTTTACACTTGATAGAAGAGAGATTCTATATACAATCTACCTCACTTTGAATTTACCTATGTCAAGGCTGATTCACCAGTCTGGCACTTCAAGTGCAGAAGGTGGGGGCTTGCAAAGATTTTAAAAATTAATACTGGCCATTCCAGGCTGGTATTAAACTCCCAAGGTCACAGCTTCTCTCTGACCTTGGATGGGTAGATGTTGCCATCACCCAACTGCAACCACCCCCCCTTTTGAAAACCCAGGAAGGAACACTTGGGAATTCCTTCCTGTGGGGGTATCCTCAAGCCCTTTCACCCCCCTTCCCCAGAAGAGCTGAGAAAAAAAACAAAGGAAATCAGCTGTTGCCAGCAGTTAATTAAACAACATATGCACAAACCTCTTAGGGACACAAAAATCCAATCCAGTTCTTAAAAAAGGTAAATTTTATTAAACCCAAAAAGAAAGGAAATACATTTGGAAATTAAGCTTTTTGCTTGATCTTAAAAGAAACAATTACAAAAATTAAGCATCAAGATAGCTCTCTTGAGGTTCAGCTTAGAGGTTACAAGCAAAACAAAAGCACAGAGGAGTCCACAAGCCAATAAAAAAAATAAAAGAAATAACCCTAATCGTGTCTTCCTAGACATTCCCTAATTTACTTTCATTTCTGGGGTCCAGATAAGCAATATTTAGGTATGATCTGATGGTTTTTCATACCTGGCTTAAAGCTTCTCACAGCATAACTGCTCCCTGTTCCCCTCTTTCCCGGAGAAGAACAACAACACAGACCAAGGGAAGTTTTTCCCAATATTAAAAAGTTCTAGCCCTCCCATTGGCTCTTTTGGTGAGGTGCCCACTTCTTTCCTTTTATCTGTGGCTTGTTAACCCTTTACAGGTAAAGCAAGTAGATCACCACCACCAAGAGGGATTCCATAGCCAACTGACTGGCTGGGTGTCCATAAAAGGGAGTTACACCCCCCCCTTCATTTATTACAACCTATTTAAAGGATGAATTTGCTTCCCATCCTGGAGGCACACGGCTATGAAAATTCCATGGTAATGGATCTGTGGACATCCGCAGAAAGAAGAAAAGGAAAATGTATCTGAGCTTTTCCAAAAATGTCCTTTCTAATAAGATCCCCAGATCCAGTCCCCCTGGGAGACAAGCAGTTCTTCCAGAAATGGAGAGAGAAACTGACATCCACTTGGAATTTACCATGCTCTGCAGTAGGACAAATTTATGTTTTTATCTCAAAGTTATATTTAGCATAATCTGTAATTTGGGAAAGTAGGTTTGAATTATCCTGGTTGTGGAAGTTATATCAACTGGAGGTAGGGTTGCCAACTTTCTAATCCCTGAAAACCGAACACCCCTTCCCCGCGGCCCCACCCCATGCCCCACCTTTTTCTCTGAGACCGTGCCCTCTGCCCCACCTGTCCCCCCCCACACACACACCCCACACACTCACTCTCCCATTCCCTGGGGCTCACCTGCCGCCTGCAGAGCCAGGCTGGGAGGAGCTGACGTGGAGCCTGCCCGTCTGCCCAATCAGGGCACAGCAGGGGTCAGTCCCTGGAGCGAGGGGCCAGGGTGGGGAAATTGGGCCACAGCAGGGTGTGGGGGGGTCCATCCTTGGAGTGAGGGGCCAGGTGGGGAAATTGAGGCACAGCAGGGCATCGGGGTCCCTGGAGCGAGGGGCAGGGTAAATCGGGGCACAGTCGGGTGGGGGGGGGGGCAGACAGGTTTCCCCTCCCCCCTCGGGCAGCATCGGTACCTACTTTGGAGCGGTGCGGGAGCCAGCCAGTTCTCTCCGCCAGGCTGGGGGGTGGGAAAAGCAGCTAAGCAGCTGCTCCTCTTCCCACCCCCTTGTGGCGGAGGCCGGTTATTGCAGGTAACTGCTGACCAGACGCTGCCAGTTTCCCTTTTCGACTGGGCATTCCGTTCGAAAACGACACCTGGCAACCCTAAGGAGGGAATTTCAAGAGGCAGGGCATTCCCCTTCTGCCAGGGGCTGGCAGGTCTGGTTCTGCTCCCACGCTGCGAGCAGACTGCTGTACTCATTGTAACAGATCTGTGAACCTTATTACTCCACGAACGGAAATGTTCAGGTAACGTGGATAAATTTTCCTAAAGGAAACAGAATAAAATAAAACATGGAAACTTAGCCTGATTCATCATGATGAAATTCTAGTTAGTTTCTAATGCCATTTTTCTTAACTTCTTAGGTCTCTCCTCCTGTGAGGGTGCATGTAAGTCATTAACAGGATGGGGAACTATGAGAATGTACTGAAGGGAGAAAATACAATACCAATTGCAATTTTTTGTAAAAGAAATAGTCTCTTACTACACATGCCACTGGTTTTCCTGTAGTGCCATCTGCTGGTTAACATCATGAAGCACCGCTCAAATAATCCAGTTTGAAACATTACCTAGCAAGAAATTACTATGAAAAATACACTCGAGGATGTCACCTCAATAAGATTTGTGGAGATGTTCTAGGTTTTATTCAGTCTTGTTCAATTAATCCACAGATGTATAGAAAATATATAGTATTAAATGTGATCTGTAAAAATACAATGTGCTTCTTTCCTTAGAGAGAGAAATATAATTTATGCTGTGGCAAATTGCTGGCACTTGTGGGGGTTCAGGGTGCCATTTCTCACCCCTGAACTGGGGTATCAACTGTCCCACTAGTATCCCAGAAAAGGGGAGTGGAGAGGGAGGGACCCGGGCCCGCCCTCTACTCTGGGTCCCAGCCCAGGGGCCCTAAGGATAGCAGCAAACCACTTGAACTAGTGATTCCTTCCCCTGGGCTACTTCCATCTCCGGCCCTTCAGCTTGTAGGGCTTCCTGCCCTCTCTCCGCTTGGGCCAAGTTTCTCCCAACCCCTTGTGCCTGTAGAGTCCCTCTGCTCTGCACAAGCCGGGTTTCCTTTTACCTAGGGTCTTGGTCTTCTGGCCCGCCACAGCACTTCTCCAAACTGCTCTCCACTCCTACACCAAACCACTCTGCTTCAACTCTTTCAAACTGCTTTCCTCCAAACTGCTCTCTGCTCCAAAACCACTCTGCTTCAACGCCTCCCACTGTCTGATTGAAGCAGGGGGGTTTTATCAGGTGACTGGCTTCAGCTGTTCTAATTCATCTGTAGCAGCCTCTCTTCCCTCTACAGGGAATAAGGCTCTCTTCATCCTGGGGCTTACATATCTCCCATCCATCACTCTCCTGCTGCCCTTTGGCCATGCTATATCACAGTGGCTATAGCTAATTATGAATATTTTTTCTGGAGGAGGGGGAGGGAAGTCAAGGGCTCTGAGTATAGTGCCTTCCCTCTGATTTTCCAAAGTACTTTATCTTCCCCAAACCGTTGTGAGGTAAGTAACTATTAATTATACTCATTTGTCCAGATAGGGTATCTCTGGCTCACAGGGTATCAGTGACTTACCCAAGACCATGTAAGAAACTGGTGGCAGACCCAAAGATAGAACCTTTTCTATAACTTTAAGGTGTGAGTCGGTTTGGGGTTGTTGTTTTTTTGTCATTATCTAGATCATCCCCCTGTATCAACCATGAAGTTCCTACACTACCGCCATACATTTACCTTGTCTTGTTTTCAACTAATCTAAAAGCTCTGCCATTTTCTTGTTTAGCATAGAAGGGTGTTTCCCAGTATTCAAACTATATCATCTTATGTTGAGTATGTTGAGTACTCAGCGCCTTGCAGGACTGATCCCTTTGTCAGATGCTATTGCATAGTCATTCCCAGTCAGACATGTGCACATCCCCAGAACACTGTTTGATCACAAAGTAGGATGTTCTGCTCGAAATATCTCACCTCTGATATTTACTTTAAAAATGCATGGATAATCTCTTTTTTTGCATTGATGAAAGTAATTGGGTGGTGCAAAAAAGGTAGTTTGTCTTTTGATATCTTAAAGTCTTTTTTCTTGCAGAAAGGTTGATCCTGCTCTTGGGAATAGAAAACCTTAGAAATCTTTATCCTTTGGGGTCCTATTAACTGAGGTAGTCTTCTAGATCTCAGTCCCCAAGAACTTCTGAATGCCTAGATGCTGAATTACTGATGCAAGGCCCTGCGTACTGGGGAAAAGTATTGATGTTTTACCCCTTTGAAGAGGAGAGAGGCTATTTACTGCTTTTATCCAAAAATTAGTTCAAATTAACATTATGCTGGTTGCAGGAGTAGGATTGGTAATCTCAATTTGTGGGTAAAGGAACATTGCTGAGAGGCACTGTAGCTAGGGACTAGGGGTCAGAACACCTAAATTCCCTCACTCCGCCACTTGCTCCTTGCATGACCTTCTGTAAGTCACTGCAGTCTCCTCCCAACTACTCTGTGCTGCAAATTGGGAGAGAGCATTTCAAAATGGATCATAGATTTGATGCAGTTCAATAATACTTTGGCACCATGTGCATAGGTCATATCTGTGAAGCCAAAATGCAACATTTTATAGAAACGGTATTGTTTGCAACACACAGATCACTGATTCGGTGATTTAAAACACAGCCACTATTCACATACCTGTCATTAACTGGCTGATCCCAGGCAAGCACACATGAGCCACAAGACCAACAAAATGGTGAGTAACTGCAGGGGCAGGGGAAATCAGTGTTCCAGGACCGTACTGTACACTGGGCACGTGGAGCTTGGGGAGAGTCAGCACTCTAGGGGGGGGGCTTATAATCATTACTGTTGCCACATTTTCTACAGGCTGTGTTCATTATGGAAGATGTCTCGCTGCTGAGGGTGAGCAGGGAATCAAGGGAGGGTCTGCTCCAAGACTGTGGCTTCTGCCCTGGCCCTTATGCAACTCACCTGTGTGCAGAAATGGTCCTCTCCCTCCTCTCCAGTGACGGCCGAGTGGCGCGGGAAAGTTACCCTTAGTGGGGCAAGAAACAAAGCAGCTCTGCCAAAGAACCTGTGGCAGCGGATTGCCCAGTATCTCTATGAGCATTTCCTGGAGATCTCTGAAGGAGATTCCTGTGAAGTGAGGGAGTCAATCAACACCCTGTTCTGCTGCTCAGACTAGGCATGTGGTGGTACGTGCATCATACAGACACAAGCCTGCTTTCTGCAACCCTCCTGCCCCCAACAACTCACTTCAGCGATTCCCAAAATCAAAGCCACTTACCAAGTGCCTCCTCTCCTGTTTGCACTTCACCAAGCTCCGACAGCTGTGACTGGCTAGCCTCCTCCAGGGTAGAGTAAAGCTCCTGGTTGCATGCATCTCTGACCTCCGAGTTGTCCTCTGCCTCTGGGTTCCCCTCCCCCTCCACATCCTTGTCCAAGATTACCTCCTCCTGGCTCGGTCCACTCTCGACTGGCATGCGAGCCACCGAAGTATCCACAGTGGCCTTTGCAGTCGAGGTGGAGTCACCGCCGAGTATCACGTCCAGCTCTTTGTAGAACCGCCAGCTCGTGGGCACAGCACCGGAGCAGCGGTTTGCCTCCCGTGCCTTGTGGTAGGCGTTCCGCAGCTCCTTCACTTTGACCCTGCACTGCAATGTGTCCCAGTCATGGCCCCTTTCTGTAATGCATCGTGAAATCTGTCCATAGGTATCATAATTCCTACGGCTGGAGCGCAGCTGGGACTGGACAGCCTCCTCTCCCCAAATGCTGATGAGGTCCAGCAGTTCGGCATTGCTCCAAGTGGGGAATCGCCTGGTGCATGAAGCAGGCATGGTCACTTGGAAAGATGCGCTGAGACCACTGCACGCGTCACATAGCAAACAGGAAGGGGACTTTCAAAATTCCCAAGGAATTTAAGAGGTGGGGCTCACAGTTGGTCACCTGAGGGCAGGGCAGTAGAGCTCAAATCGATGACCAGAAAGGTGAGAACAGGCATTGTGGGACACTTCCCGGAAGCCAATCGCAGCGCTGTAATCGACCAGGGTGTCTACACTGGCACCACGGTGCTGTAGTCCCAGCGCAGAAGTCTCGTCAAGGTGGTTTTTTTAGAGCACTGCAACTGTGCAGTTTCTGCGGTGACTTGGCAGTGTGTACACCTCGGAAGTTACACTGCAGAAAGCTGCTTTACTGCGCAGAAATTTGCCAGTGTAGACAAGGCCTTAGACAGAGCTCTTCTTCAGGTCTTGGAAATGTACTCAGAGTGTCACAGATAAGTACTAGGTGGAACAGATTGTTGAGCATAAGTAGTTAACACATATTTCAAGGGATCATTCAAGGTGAAGTATCAGAGGGGTAGCCGTGTTAGTCTGAATCTGTAAAAAGCAACAGAACTCCACTGGCCATCACCTACAGTCCTCAGCTTAAACCTCTCCAACGCATCATCAGTGATCTACAAGCCATCCTGGACAATGATCCCTCACTTTCACAGACCTTGGGAGGCAGGCCAGTCCTTGCCCACAGACAACCCGCCAACCTTAAGCATATTCTCACCAGCAACCACGCACCGCACCATAACAACTCTAACTCAGGAACCAACCCATGCAACAAACCTCGATGCCAACTCTGCCCACATATCTACACCAGCAACACCATCACAGGACCTAACCAGATCAGCTACAACATCACCGGCTCATTCACCTGCACGTCCACCAATGTTATATATGCCATCATATGCCAGCAGTGCCCCTCTGCTATGTACATTGGCCAAACTGGACAGTCACTACGCAAGAGGATAAATGGACACAAGTCAGATATCAGGAATGGCAATATACAAAAACCTGTAGGAGAACACTTCAACCTCCCTGGCCACACAATAGCAGATGTAAAGGTAGCCATCTTACAGCAAAAAAACTTCAGGACCAGACTCCAAAGAGAAACTGCTGAGCTCCAGTTCATTTGCAAATTTGACACCATCAGATCAGGATTAAACAAAGACTGTGAATGGCTATCCAAATACAGAAGCAGTTTCTCCTCCCTTGGTGTTCACACCTCAACTGCTAGCAGAGCACCTCACCCTCCCTGATTGAACTAACCTCGTTATCTCCATACTGATTTATACCTGCCTCTGGAGATTTCCATTACTTGCATCTGAAGAAGTGAGGTTCTTACCCACGAAAGCTTATGCTCCCAATACTTCTGTTAGTCTTAAAGGTGCCACAGGACCCTCTGTTGCTTTATTCAAGATGAAGTGGCCCATTAACACCTCCTCCAGTCATAGGGGGGAAAGGAAAGGCGGGGGAATGTGTGTGGGGTGTGATTAGTGGGTTATAGATTTTTGTAATAAACCATACATCCAGTCTCTGTTCAGTCCATGATTTTTAGTGTCTAGGAAAGTTATGAATATAAGCTCTCAGGCTTGTCTTTTGAAAGTGTTGTGCAGGTTTTCTTTGAGGATGAGGACTGATAGGTGAAATATAGAGTGATCGCTTGTCAAAAGTGTTCACCCACAAGTGATAGGGTGTTTTTGTCCTTTATCATTTTCCTCTGTGAGTTAATTAGAGAGTGTAGTGATTGTCTGGTTTCACCCACATAGTTGTTGCATGGGCATTTAGTTCACTGGATGAAGTACATCACATATGGTGATAGGCATGTGTAGAATCCCTGGATCTTGAAAGACATGTTGTGGGGGGTGTTGTTCCTTGTAGCAGTGGAGATCTGTCTGGAGGTTTTCCATCTGTTGTTCTGGCAGGGTCTGGTGCCACTCTGAGTTGATGTGTCCTGGTCTATGAGGAACTTGCTCCTGATAATGGGCTTGGAGAGGTGGAGGGTTGTTTGAAGGCCAGAAGAGGAGGTTCAGGAAAGATTTCTTTCAGGATGGGGTCCCCATCAAGAACAGGTTGTAGTTGTTTGACGATACCCCAATGGGTTGCAGTGTGGTTGGAACGGGTTTTATTTCTGTGTTGAAGCAGTTTTCATGGGGTATTTGGATGGTCCATTCTATTATGTGATCTACTTCTCTGGTCCCTGCTTGGTGAAGGTGGTTTTGAGTATAGGTGTATATCCCATTACTATTCCAACTAGTTTACAGGTATTTACTTATTTATCTAGATTGTGCAGACCCAGATTCCTTCATCTTCACATATGTAAAAGTATAAACTGTTGTCACACCCCATGCATTTCACATCAATCAGAACAGGTTGCCAAATATATTGATGGGTTAATGAACAGACGATGTTTCTGCTTGAGAATATCTGTTTAAATATAGCACTTATTCCTTATGGGGTAGTTTTGAGCTTTCAAATAACTGCCATTCTTTTGCTAGAATCAAACCTATGGTTAAGAATCTATTCATCCCATAGAGAAGGTCAGTATTTTCTTTGTAACCCAGCTGGCAAAAACTCGGTGACAACTTAATACCAGTATTTATCATGTTTCAGAAGAGATCCAACTTGTATCTTTAACCTCTGAAACCGTTACCGCAACTCTAGATCATCTGCAGGGAAGATTTCCTGTGCTTTGCACCATTTCCATTTTGGCAGGAAAGAAAGCCCTCCTTTTTAATTTCATATCATTAAGCTGATAAAGTGATTTCAAAAAAAGTTCAGCAGGATTTACTTTTGTCTAGCATGTTATAACACGTTTTTTTAAGCTGAGAAAATTGCTTAGACAATTAATCACTTAATCAAATAGTGGAACTGTCTCCTACTTGGATTTTTCTCTTTATTGACCCTCCCATAAATTTTAATACCACATAAAAGTTTGAAATGATCCTTTCAAGATCTGTCTGTTGCAGTGCAGCTTTCTTGATCAAAGATAATTGTGCATCAGCACAACTCTTGCAAGCTGACACAGGTACATGTTTTATAAATGTCTAATAAACTAAATAATGCAGAGAATGTGTATTGTTTCATTAAATCTGTAGTAGGAAGTCCGGCCTGAGGGCCTGGGCCAGACAAGAACTCAGCTGTGAACCACAGACATTGTATCATTACAGATAATACCATTTTCCTTATTCTAATAAAGTTCCTTGTTCAGTGATAGAAGAAAATGTTTATTTTATATTTAAAAATTTGGTGGAGTCCATTATACAGAGCAATTACAAGCAGTGCAAATTGACAAGTTTTCCAACACTAGTTTATTATTGCTGTTAATCTTTAAGGCACAGGGCTACCAATCTATCAATTTTTAACCCATTGTCATCAAGTTTATCAATACGAGTTGCAGCATTAAACGTTTAGAATACTGAACTTTACACAGTCTGATTACACTGCTGATGTCGTACTGATGAGAGAATGCAAGTAAAGTTTTTCTATCTGAATACCTCTTGTGTTTTGCTGCTTATCAAACATTCCAAGAGATCAATTGAAGATCAATTGAAATGTAAATACTGAATAGCTCATCTCCAATAAGTGTTCCACATCACTTAATCAATTTGAGTGCACATGGTCAGCTAAAATCAAGCACAAGGGAAGATGAGATCTTGGCCATCTCCAAGTGTTTATATATATATTATATAATATATATATATAATTAGTTTCTCCAAGTACTGACAATTTATTAAGCATGCATCTTCTCTTTTAAATATATATGGAGATATACCTATCTCATAGAACTGGAAGGGACCCCGAAAGGTCCCTTTTCTTTTATCAAAACTTGACTTAGCTTTGTAAAGAATCATGTGTGAACCCAAAGGGGGAGAAATCTGTTAGGTAGAACTGGACTGTTAATAATCTGGCTCCATTTCTAAACAAACAACCAAAATCTCACCAAACTAATCTTTATGAATGAAAGGAATGTCTAAAAGTCCATTTTTATTTTGACATCATTGGTTGCTATTTTGATCTTCAAACATACTGTTTATTTTGAATGTAATTCTTTTGAAAGTTCAGAATGGTCCAATACTCTGAAGTCAATGGCAAAAATTCCATTCCATTGTTTGGGGGTTGGGCATCCTGTTTTTCTGCCTATATTCAGTCAAGAGAAAGGGGGATACAGTAAAAGATCCCACAAGAGCTCTCGAACCCGATGAGCAGTTGTCCAGTACTAATCTTTGACTTAACTCAGAATAGAAGAATATGAAAGAGAGAGAACCTAAAGACTCAAAAATTTCTTCTCCCATCAAGGCATCTTACCTTCACTTGAATCTTCTCCAAGCTCTCTCCTTCCTTCTTTTTTCTTTAAACTCTCTCTCTCTCTCTCCCTCCCCATCCCAAGATCCCCTGCACTTCCTCTCAACCTCTCACTTACCAATGGGCCCCACTATACTTCGCAGTGTTGACATGTACCCACAATATATTCCTGTGCAAATACTCCTCACCACCAATGGATGGTACAGATCATCATACGTAGATTCCTGACAGGGCAGTACCCTCATGGATCCTCTGTGATACTGTGGAGTGTCACTGTGCCAACACCAAACCAACAGTTTGCTTAGGAGAGGAGATTGAAGAATGTGATTGTGCTGGTCTGTCTGTTTTCTGGACACTGCTGATCTCACAGCACAACAACAAACATGAAGTAGCAGAATTGCACCACTATTAGTAGTTACCCAACAAAACTGAGACTTTGTATGCTTGGGGGAGTAGTGTTCATCCTTGCCTCAGCATATCAATCTGATAGTGCTTGATTCCAGGTTGTGTTAAAGTACCAAGAATACGATAAATGGACATATTAATGGAAAATGAATAAGATACTTAGTAGCTGTGACCTTTGCAGCAAAGAAAATTATGCAGGAGTGTTGGTTGCTTTTCAGCCTTTTATCAGGCCTGCGCAGACAAAGGAAGTATGAAAATATTTGACTGGCAGGCACTCACGCCTCTTGATTTTTCTTACTTATGTAGGTGTTTTTTTAAATGACTCTGCTGTAGCTGGGATTTGCCCAAGGGACTACCGTGAATGAGTTACTCAATTGAACATTTATTCATTGACTGAAGATTTGCAAAACCTTATGGCTCTTTGTGGGGATTTTTTTTAACTTCATGCACAGACAGGAAATTGGTGCCTTTTTAGATGTTAACGATGCTGCTTGCAGCTCAGTTTGAAATATTGTTTATGGATAGCAAAACCAATGTTAATTCTCCAGCAACAAACTTATAGGAAGCAGTTGTTAAGGTATTCTCAATCAAATTAAGAAAAGATGTGTAAAACAAGAAGGGAAATCTTGAAAGATTAAACTAATTGAGATTAATTCTGCAGCATTTAGTATACATTCCATATGGAAATCTACTGGGTGTGGGGTGGCAATGAATGGAAAGGAGAAATATTATGCAAAGCAAGATGTCACCGGTTTCATATGTCAAATCAGGAATAACAGAACCATCTGCAGTAATTTAATTAATATATTCATTTTGCTCTGTGTGTATATGAGAGAGAGAGAGAGAGAAAGAGAGAATTTATTACTTGGGAAGGGTGCTGGGCAGGGAGCTCTATTTCTCCAAAAACAGTACAGGCAGCAGCAGTGTAAACTCACTTATGCTGCTGTGACAATGTGGCTCAACCCTGGCCTAGTAAGAACATCTTCAAGGAACAAGAGTAATTTAAGATAAAAAATTTCACAAGTGACTAGCGATTTCAGATGTCTCAATTTCAGTGAGTAGGTGCTCAGAATTTTCTGAAAATTGAGCACGTTTAAAGCATCGCAAATTGGGCACCTAAAAATTAAAGCACCCAAAATGACAAGCTTGAAAATCTTGGCCTCAGTTTCTGTGGCCTGCTTGTCTACTGAGAGAAATACCAAGGAGGCCAACTGTGATTGTGGTTCTTGTGGTGCAGATACTAGTTTGAATTACTATAGTTTTCACACCAAAAGAGCAACTCTACTCTGAAAAATGACTCTAATCCAAGTAACTTCTGCTGATTTTGTTGGGAGAAAAAGAATTTTTTTTTGCTAGTTTTTAATTTTGTTGGCCTTGAAGACCTTCTTTGTGAAGGAGTTGGGTTCTTCTCCATCTTGTGCACCATCCACAGAATTGTTTACTAACCACTTACACCTTTGCAACCCCATTGGAGGTCTTGGGGTTGCCCAGATGTCAATGACATCACTTGGCCAGTATTCCTTTTATGATCTGTGAAGTGTGAAAGGAAAGGATGCAGCTTGACTTTCAGAGGCCAGGCTGTATCTGATGAGCTGGCAATTAGAAAAAAATCTTCTTACTTGTAAACTGAGCACATTTGATCTGAAAATCATTGAGACAAAATCATGGAGCCCCTTGCTACCTTATAAAAAGTAGCTAATTTGAAAGATGGTGTGAAAAATCCACAAAATATTCAGCTAACACTTCTAACTTGCAGCACTTTCAATACTGCAAAAGCAATCTATTTATATGGAAAGGAAATGTAAATTCTAATTATGGAGATTAAAACACGGTTAAAATACTGTGTGGAAAATATTTCAACATTGTTCAGTTGTTACCAAAATCATTTTTCAATAAGTATTTATATGGATTTTCCAGTTCTTCTCGGTTGCCCTAGTACCAGCATGCATAAAATAGATAAATATAGTTGTAGACACAGGAGCTTGATCCTGTAGGACATCAATCCTTTAACAGGTGTGTTGTGAGCAAGACACGAGACGTCATTCTTCCGCTCTACTCTGCGCTGGTTAGGCCTCAACTGGAGTATTGTGTCCGGTTCTGGGCACCGCATTTCAAGAAAGATGTGGAGAAATTGGAGAGGGTCCAGAGAAGAGCAACAAGAATGATTAAAGGTCTAGAGAACATGACCTATGAAGGAAGGCTGAAAGAATTGGGTTTGTTTAGTTTGGAAAAGAGAAGACTGAGAGGGGACATGATAGCAGTTTGCAGGTATCTAAAAGGGTGTCATAAGGAGGAGGGAGAAAACTTGTTCATCTTAGCCTCTAAGGATAGAACAAGAAGCAATGGGCTTAAACTGCAGCAAGGGAGGTTTAGGTTGGACATTAGGAAAAAGTTCCTGTCAGGGTGGTTAAACACTGGAATAAATTGCCTAGGGAGGTTGTAGAATCTCCATCTCTGGAGATATTTAAGAATAGGTTAGATAAATGTCTATCAGAGATGGTCTAGACAGTATTTGGTCCTGACATGAGGGCAGGGAACTGGACTCGATGACCTCTCGAGGTCCAGTCCTAGAATCTATGAATATATGAATCCCAGGCAAGATAATGGAGTGGCTGATACAGGACTCAATTAATAAAGAATAAAGGAGGGTAATATAATTAATGCCAAGCAATATGGGTTTATAGATCCTGGCAATAGACTTAGATTTCTGTAAGGCATTTGACTTGGTACTGCATGACATTTTGATTAAAAAACGAGAATGATATAAATTAACATGAGAAAGACAAGGTAGCGTAAGTAATATCTTTTATTGACCCATGCTGTCTGACACTGGCTAGTATCAGCTGCTTCAGAGGAAGGTTCAAGAAACAGTTATGGAATAATCTGTCCATACGGAAAGGTTTTTTTTTAACTTCCTCAGTTAGAGATTGGTGTATACTCTGAAGCATGAGTTTACATCCCTTCCATTTTTTTGTCTTAGTAAGTGCTTCTGGATGTTCTTTAAGAGGGCAAATCAAAGGTAACAATAACAGGAACCTGGGGAAATCCAGTGAGTGTTATGGGCATAAATTGCAGGTTTAATTTTTTTTTCTTAATATAAATGAATTAACCTTTAACTGACTACTAGCCATTAAGTAATTTGGTCAACAGTGGTAGTAGAATGAATGTCTTTCACTTATACAAGAGAGAAATGTGTGCTATATCCTCAATGTGTACTGTAACTTGGAGAGGTGCAACTGCCTGACCACCTACTAATTGTAACTAATGGTGACAATCTGTGTAACAAATAAGGGGGAAAGGCAAGATTATGGAACATGTGTGGAATGAGACAGGAGAGAAGAAAAGTAAATCAGTCAAGTTCTGTTAGGGTGTAGGCAGATGTACTCCACACCCCAGACACCCTTAATAACCCAATCCTGGGCATGTGTGGTTTTTTTGGAATTTTTGTAAGATTTAATAGCCACATACAGTATGAGCTATCCAGCTGCCCTGGAGTCTAACAGCTAACACCCTCAATAGTTTTTACACTTGCATTACATTTTACTGATTGGGAAACTGAGTCACAGAAAGGTTAAGTATCAGAGGGGTAGCCGAGTTAGTCTGAATCTGTAAAAAGCAACAGAGGGTCCTGTGGCACCTTTAAGACGAACAGAAGTTTTGGGAGCATAAGCTTTCGTGGGTAAGAACCTCACTTCTTCAGATGCAAGAAAGGTTAAATGACTGGCTTTATTCCACACAAGCTCGTGCCAGAGCCAGGATCAGAATTTAAGAATTCATTTTCCCCAGGCCTATACTCGGTCCAGTGGATCAAACCTTTGTAAATTTACAAACAAGCAATGCAGAAAATAACAGATCACAGTGGGTGAGTGCATGGCTCTATAAAGTTTAGACCCTAGTGCTTAGACCTGGGAGTCAAAATTCTGCTTTTCATTCCCACTCTGCCACTAATCACCTGGTGCAACCTTTAGACAGGTCACTCATTAAAGACCTGATTTTCAGAAGTGATAAAACTGCTGTCTCAACAGCTCCCATTGACTTGAGTTGGACTTATGTATGCTTAGACCCATTAGCCCAGCGGTTCTCAAACTGGGGGTCGTAACCCCTCAGGGGGCCACAAGGTGGTTACAAGGGAGTTGTGAGCTGTCAGCTCCATGGGGCTGACATCCCTGAGCCCCCATTAAATGACTCCCCCCGTTTTTAATTTATAAGGGGGGGGGGTCACAGTCAGAGGCTTGCTTGTGAGAGGTCATCAATGCAAAAAGTTTGAAAACTACTGCATAGCCTCTCTATACTTCATTTTCATTATTTGATTAAATGGGGATATCAAACGCTCTGTGGGTTGAGAGGCCTATAGTAATGGTCATAAGGTCTTTTTAGCTCTTCAGCTGAAAGGCACTGTATAAGGGCAGTTAAATGCAGACTTTAATGTGAAAAATCTGAAAACTACTTTTTATAAACTATCCTTTTCTTTCTTTGATCAGGATACGTAACTCACTTTATATGTAAACTGTACTAGTCTCCAAAGGCCACACAGCAACAACCCTTTCATCACAAAAATCCTATAATCCCAACAGTCTTCAAATTGAGGCATAAAAGTCTCCTGAACTGTGGAACAGCTTCCCAAAGGAAGTAACAGAAGCCCCATTATTTGCATCACAGAATGACAGACTGGACTAAGCACTACAAAATGTATGGTAGGGAACAGCCCTGAAGTGGCAGGGAGATTGACTAGATTGGATCTCATTGTTTATTCCCATCTCTAACTTGACAGTTGATAACAGCTCTAAAGGCCCATTTGAGACTGCCTTTCAATTTACTGGACATGCAGCAGCCCTACAGGCCACATCTTTTCATTGCAGTCTGTGCAAGAAAATTCACCTTACAATGCAAAAGTGAGAGGGGGTGGGGCTGGGTACAGAACTGTGAACAGGCACTTTTTTTCTCCTCTTTGCTTCAACTCCTCTGCATTAGCTTCCTTAAGGGGCTGGGGTTTGCACCAGAGTCAGACTAGTTTACATTGTTGTATGTCTAACATTATTCAACAAATGTTTAACATAAAAATTACTGTGCTAGGTCCCCACATTCAGTATTTAATATTGTTGTCGTCTAAATTAAATTAATGGTGGAGCTAAATGAATCACAGCAACGAACATCACAGAAGATAATGTGTTAGTCACAATATGCAGATTGTAGGCAGCAGATTGTAAATTAATGCAGAGTGATTTAAAGATCTATTGAACTGTATGGACTATGGAATGGGAGTAACTGTGACTGGAGTCCTGTATGGTGGAAAGGTATCAAACACCAGAAGGATTAATGATTTTAATTTCTTTTTTGTAACTCCAGAGACCTTGAAGTTTTTCAACCTGAAGTTGTGCAAGAAAATCCCCCTATCTGATCCGGGTTGTAAAGAAATTCATCCTCTGACCCCAGCAGAATTTCCCCCTTGAATGAATTTAGTCTCTGCTGAAGACACTCACAGGGCCCAAAATCCCAGCAAGGCCTCTGAAATATCCTCTTGTAATTACTTTTGGACCTGGCCTGTGTCTCAAAACCCTGGCGCATCTTGTGTTTGCTGAGGGTCGCCGCGGTCAGCTTTGCCATCTCTGCGGTCATGGCCCCTCCCTGCCCCATACTCTCACCACCCTGAACAGTAGCATCTCTGGGCTCTTGGCCCACAGGCAGCTGCATGCCCCCTACACCCCTCGCCCCTGTGTCTCTGGGCCCTTGGCCCACGGGCAGCTGCATGCCCCCTACACTCCCTGCCCCAGCGTCTCTGGGCCCTTGGCCCACAGGCAGCTGCATGCCCCCTACACCCCTCGCCCCTGTGTCTCTGGGCCCTTGGCCCACGGGCAGCTGCATGCCCCCTACACTCCCTGCCCCAGCGTCTCTGGGCCCTTGGCCCACGGGCAGCTGTGTGACCCGTACACCCCTCGCCCCTGTGTCTCTGGGCCCTTGGCCCACGGGCAGCTGCATGCCCCCTACGCCCCTCGTGTCTCTGGGCCCTTGGCCCACAGGCAGCTACATGTGCCCCCTACACCCCTCGCCCCCGCGTCTCTGGGCCCTTGGCCCGCGGGTGGCTCTATCCCCCGTACACTCGCCGCCGCACCGGCTCCCCGCAGAGTTGGGGGGTCTCTCTGCACCTCGTTCCGGCCCGCGCGCTCCCACGCTCCCTCCGGGCAGCGCTGTGCCGCGAGCTCGCGGCTCCTTCAGACTCCTCCCCCAGGCCCATCTCGAGTGACGGTTATGAAACGTCATCCCGCAGAGGCAGGCGTTTGGCTTTGTGAAAGCCAGGTCAGGGGGTGCGCGGACACCACCCCGTTTCCGGTCCGCGGGGAGCGTCGGCTGGAGCGCCGGTATGTGGCGCGTCGCTGGCCGGGCGGCTGAGGGGCGGGGCTCACGGGGGGTTAGGAGAGGGGGAGGGGCTGGTTTGTATCCTGGGGGTGCCCAGAGCCATTGAACCGAACTGTAAACTCGGTGTATGCTGGAAACCACGTCAAGCCCGGGGGTGCGGCAGCCCCAGCGCCCCTAGTTCCAGCACCTGTGTGTGGGGGGTGGGTCTCTTGTGTGGAGCTGGCTTCCTCCATCGCTGCGGGATACTATGGCTGGCCCTGTCTCCCTCAGCCCCCGGGCGAAGAGGCCTGAGAAGCAAAGCAGTACTGTTAAAAGTGGATCAGTCACTTAATCAGTTTCCTTAAAATTCCAGGTTTCAGAGTAGCAGCCGTGTTAGTCTGTATCGGCAAAAAGAACAGGAGTACTTGTGGCACCTTAGAGACTAACAAATGTATTTGAACACATCGGCTGTGTAGAATGGGACATATAGTGAGGATATATATATATATATATACACACACACATACAGAGAACATGAAAAGGTGGGAGTTGCCCTACTGACTCTAAGAGTCTAATTAATTAAGATGAGCAATTATCAGCAGGAGAAAAAAAACTTTTGTAGTGATAATCAAGATGGCCCATTTCAGACAGTTTGACAAGAAGGTGTGAGGATACTTAACGTGGGGAAATAGATTCAATGTGTGTAATGGCTCAGCCATTCCCAGTCTCTATTTAAGCCTAAATTGATGGTATCTAGTTTGCATGTTAATTCAAGTTCATCAGTTTCTAAATCTTTGAATCTCTGCCTGCTCAAGGTGTGTTTTCCCCTTCCACCTAAAGAACAGGTACCTTATGAATAATGCTGTGCATGCCCCAATACACTTACTGGGATCGTGTCAGGAATGCTGTTGAGCTGGTCATGTCAACATGGGTAGAGTCTTAATCGCTTTCATTGCCCCTCTGAAAAGACAACTTCCCCGCTCATCTTTTGCCAAGGCATAAAATTATGCCACTTGTCACACAGGTTCTTTGTGGTTGGTTTTGGCAAGCGTATTTGCTCCCAATCTATGATAACCAGAAACTTCTATGCTTAAACTCTGTATCGTTTTCTTTTTATTTTAACATCATCTTAATAAAATTCTTAAAACTGGTCAGGTCAAGATGAGGGTATAAGCACTAGTTCAGGTAATGTAGCGGAATACCAAATATGCTGGTCTGGCAAACGTTAAATATATATAAAAATACCTAGTCAAAATATTAATGCCAGGCAAATAAAATGTGATCTTATTTATCTTTGTCTTACGAGTTTCCGCAGATGGACCAAAAGCTCTCTCAGCTGGTCGAGGACCTCACAACCTCAGGAGAGCCTCAACTGAATCCAGAGAAAATGAAAGAGCTAAAGAAAATCTGCAAGTATGAAGCGTGGTTAAATTCTTTAGTTGAGGAACATACTGGCATAGGGCTGTTTTCTAGCATTTTATCATCTTACACTATTTCATATAAAAAACAGGTCACAGTGACCCGTTAGTCTGGCCTCTTCCAGACTCTTCTTTTTGCTTTAAGCAACACTTTGGAATTGATTGTTGCCTTGAAAATTTAGGGAAACTCATGGAATAATGGGTGATGGTGGGTTTCCTCCAAAACTCGTTAAAAGACTCCTAGTGAGTTTTTTGGGGATGATTTTTTGCGGGTTAAATATCTTTTAATCTCATGTCAAAACAGAAAGCTTCCTTTTTTTCCTGTTTAAAAAATATTTTTAATCCATAAAAGGACAAAAAACTCACTTGCTGGTGGTTGTACTTGTGTTGATGATATTTGTTACTTTTTAAAAGGTCTTCAGATGAACATATTAGTCATGCGTATCATCTACTGATGACACAGCTGAATCAAGAACATGCAGAGATACGCTTCTCAGCTTTTCAAATTGTGGATGAGCTCTTCACCCGGTCACATCAGTTTAGGACATTAATTATTTCAAATTTTCAAGAATTCTTGGAGCTCACAATTGAAACAGACCATGAGCAGCCTCTTCCCCCACCAAAAGAAGTAGCACAAAAACTGAAAAAAACAGCCATTAAATCTGTACAAGCTTGGCATGAAAAATATGGAGAAGCTTACAAGAAACTCTCCCTAGGATACCATTTCTTAAAACAGAACAAGAAGGTATTTTGCCTGTTTACTTCTGCATGTTTACTTCTCCACGTCTACTCATTAGGTTCTGGCTTAGAAAGATAAGGCTGATTTCTGGCAGATGTTGATTTCTCCACTGTAAGATAATATTAAGGGATATATGCTGGAAACAATGTTGAGCTTTCTTTCTTTCTTTCTTTCTTTCTTTCTTTCTTTCTTTCTTTCTTTCTTTCTTTCTGACAAATGTGTCGAATACTGGTTTTTCTTGCTCACTTCTTTGTTGAAATTTAGATACCTGTTTTTCCCCCCCCCCTGCAACCTAAGTCCTTTCCATACTGCTTAGGACTTTTTTTTTTTTATTAAATACAGGACAACCTGTAAATTCTTCCTACAACATGCCTTATTTTACTGCTTCAGATTAGAGTGTAAATTCCCTATTTGGATAGGTCTTTCCTTGTGTTACAATGTCTAAAGCTCATTTCAACACAGATTTTATTTTTCTAGAGGTGTAAATCAAAGGCAGTAACAAGAAATGAGATACTATAATATATTTTGTATTTCTTGGGTTTTTTCCTGTTCGCCTTGCAGAGTTTATATACTACTTCATATGCTACTAATCAGAGCGTTAAATATACCCTTTCTCTATTGATGCTGGAATATCAATGTTCACTCTTTAGCCACTATCCTGTTGGATCTCATTAATAAAGGAACTCATTCAGTGCCACATGATCTCTTGGGGTTCTTCAAGATTCTATTTCTTTAATAACCTTCCTGTTCAATGGGTACGTGACTTATTAGGTGGGCTAGAGGGGATGTATAATCTGGTGTTTCAATACATGGATGATGTTTGGCTCTTTCCATCTCAGCTGAAGCCAGCTGGTGTAAAGCCAGTGCTCACATGTGGTTAGATTAATAAATTACAAGGTTAGAAAGGACCATTGTGATCAACTAGTCTGACCTCCTGTATCACACAGGCCATAGTACTTCCCTGAATTAATTCCTGTTTGAACTAAAGTATATCTCTTAGAAAAACATCTAATCTTCATTTTAAAATTTGATAGTGATAGAAAATCCACCACATCCCTTTGTAAATTGTTCCAGTGGTTAAATACCCTTACTGTTCAAAATTCAGCCTTAATTTCAGTCTGAAGCAAGACAAATTCAACTTCCTGCCTTTAGATCTACTAAGGGACTAAGTAGTCGCAGGGTGGGGAGAGGGAGAACTTAAGTTACTATCATGGATCAGAAACCAGATAGTTAAGAACACAATTGGTCAACCTTCATTAGAGCAAAAGGCTAATAATGGGATGGCATGTAGTGACGTACTAGGACCGGTGTTTAATAATTTGTAAAAGAGGATGAATAGTGACATGAGAATTTGGAGATGAAACAAAACTCTTGGTTAGTTACAATTAAAAAAGGCTGAGGAACTTCAGAGGGACATACCCGAGCTAGTGAATAGGTAACATAATGGCAGATGAATGCAAAGTAACATTGGAGGAAATTTGAACTACGCATACATCTCTTGGGGTTCTAAAATAACTATCGTTTTAGGAAAAATACTAGACACCACTGTGGACAGTTCCTAGATTATCAAGACAGAAAGAGACCATTATGATCATCTAATAATCTGACCTACTGTATAACAGGCCATAGAACAGGTTTCAGAGTAGCAGCCGTGTTAGTCTGTATCCGCAAAAATAACAGGAGTACTTGTGGCACCTTAGAGACTAACAAATTTATTAGAGCATAAGCTTTCGTGGGCTACAACCCACTTCTTCGGATGCATAAAGAAGTGGGTTGTAGCCCACGAAAGCTTATGCTCTAATAAATTTGTTAGTCTCTAAGGTGCCACAAGTACTCCTGTTATTTTTTAGGCCATAGAACTTTACTCCACCAAGCCCATACCTTTTAGAAAATACATCCTATCTTGAGTTGAAGACTTTAAGTGACAGATTCCACAACATCTGAAGATAAGTAGCTGCAATGGCTGATTGCCTTGACTGTTAATTAACACTGTTATTTCTAATCTGAATCTGTCTAGTTTTAATTTCCTGACATTGGATCTTATGCCTTTGTGTTAAATTAGAGACTTCTACTAATACTTCTGTTCCATATTTGTAGACCATGATCAAGATGCCTGTTAACCTTCTCTTGGATAAACTAAATAGATTGGGTTTCTTGAGTCTTGCTATAAAGCAGGTTTTCCAGACCTTGAATTATTTTTTGTAGTTTTCTTTCCAGTTTGCATAGGTACCAGCACTGAACACACAATTCTAGTAATGGTCTCACTCATGCTGTATACAATTGTAATACTACCTCCTACTTCTAATCAATATCTTCTCTATACTAATCTAAGGATTGCATCAGCTCTAACAAAAACCTCTGCTCAATGTTCAGTAATAGTACAAGAAGCAAAGAGAATTTTAGGATATGTAAGGAATGGGATCGAGAACAATTAAAATATTTTAATGCCCATTTTATAAATCAGGGCATGCCCTCACTTTGAATACTGTTAGATCCTAGTCACTATGTTTAAAAACTGGTAGAATAAAATTAGAGGACGTTCTGAGAGGGACAATGAGAATGACTGAGGCAATGACAATGACTGGGGGCATGCATAAACTCTGGAGACAGATTTACCCTATTCACTGCTCTCACAGTACAACAACAAAGAGATGTTCAGTCACATTGAAAAGAGTGCAAGATTGATAAAAGGAAATATTGTCACATAGTGCATAACTGGCCTGTGGACTCACTGTCACAAGATATTCATTCTCGCTAACAGCTTAGCAGGACTGTAAAAGAATTGGATGCTTTATCTGAATTACAAGAATATCTAGGTTTGCAGTGTTGTTGTAGCCACATTGATCCCAGGATGTTAGACAAGGTGGGTGAGGTTGTATCTTTTATTGGACTAACTTCTGTTGGTGAAAGAGGCAAGCTTTTGAGCTACACAGAGCTCTTCCTCAGGTCTGGGAAGGGTACTCAGTGTGTCACAGCTAAATACAAGGTGTAACAGATTGTTAGCATAAGTAGTTAACACACATTGTAAGGGACCATTCAAAGTGAAATGGCCCATTAACACCTCTGCAGTCATAGGACAAAAAAGGAGGTTACAGATTATTGTAATAAATCATAAATCCAGTGTCTTTATTCCATGATAGTTAGTGTGTAGCGAAGTTATGAATTTGAGTTCCCAGGCTCATCTTTTGAAGGTGTCCTCAAAGGAAACCTGCAGGACAAGGACTGAAGAAAGTTTCTTCTTCGCCAACAGAAGCTGGTACAATAAACAGTATTACCTCACCCTCCTTGTCTCAGGAATAGCTAGATTCAGAATAGTAAATATTTTTTTGTTTTTATTTTTATATAATATATATATATAGTTTACACACATGCACACAATATTTTCATATGTGTATATATATTGTGTGCATGTGTGTAAACTGCTGTTAAGGTTTAAGACATCCTTTAGTTGTAGGGGATTGGGAGGAGACTTTCCTTGTAGGTACATAATCCCATAACTACGTACTGCAACATTTCTTATAGCATTCTCTAAAACAGCTGGCATTTGCTACTATTGGAGACAGGACACTAGATCAGATGGGTCGCTGGTCTGATCTACTGTGAAATTCTTATGCTTAACAGTGGTTGGGGCTATCTGACTGCTCCTCAACCTGAGCAATACTAAGCTAATAATGCTTGTAAACGGTTACAAAAATGGTTGGCTGAAGTCACTTTGACTCCCTTGCATGCATGAGGGAAGCATAGCTACTGCTTGTACCACGTGCCCCCAACCCGGGGGTGGGGAGATGGTCCAAGTGGACCACCAGCTGCATGTCTATGCGCTGATAACAGCACTGACCAGGAACACTTTTTCAATGTGTTGGTCTAAAGTTTTCTTTTCAGATGCATTTCTTGCTGCAGTTACCTACGTCTGTCACCTTATTAGTGGATCAGTGCAATAGCACAGTATGTGCCTGCCTAATAGTTTTGCAAGTTGTCTCACTAGGAGCATATTATGCATGTAGTCTTCACTGGCTTCCAGTTTGTTCCAAAGTGGTGTTTTGACTTATGCAACCGTAAGTAACTTGCATCCTAATTAAGTACCTAGCAGACCACTTCTTCACTTGCATAATACTTGACATTTGCAATTAATAGAGGTGGTTTAGCTGACATTCAATGATTTAAACAAAAGGGGTCTACTGGGAAGGGATTAGGGTTTGATGCAAAACCCGTTGACTTTAATGAGCTTTGGATCAGGCCCTTACTCAAGGGCATTGGATTCTGAAATGTTTTCTCCCCTTTTTGGCGCCCTACCCTTTGTTTGGTCTAGTAGAGCCAATGTATTGACCTTATAGACCTTGCAGTATGGTCTGTCTGTTCTTCCAGGTGTTGAAGGAATTCCAAATGTATAAATATCTTGCTGCCTCTCCCCTCTCCCCCCCAATAAAAACTTACAATTTTCTTCACAGCTTATTTAAGCAGCAACAATTTGCTTAGAGCTGTACATATAACAAAGGAAATGCTTGGAGGCAGCTTGCAAGCTATAGCCATAACCAAAGATTTTCTGTCTTTATAGGCAGCAGATTTAGAATCTGAAGCTTTAACAGAGCAATATTAACCAAATCACTGATATATAGGTAACTTCATTAATTGGATATAGAAGTTACATTGCTTCATTTTGCTGCCCCATAAGCATTGATTTCCACACATCTCCACTCCTATGTAGCTGAGTATTTTTAAACCTATTGATACTGTCGGGAACTGTACTGGTTAATAAACCTAATGCAACGTGTAACTTTTTCTGATCAGAAACATTTCAGACTGGTGGTGGTGTGGGGGGGGGAGGAGGAGAAGAGGTGGACACAGTGGAAGAGCATGTTCTGAAGGCCACAGATCTCCACCTCTGCTCTGCCCATTAGTAATGTAATCACTTGCTTATTTACCCAAAAGGCTTAAGATAAGATATCCTTATTGACAAAGTGGGATTCAATTAAAACTAGACGTACAAAGATTTTTGCATTTATATCCATAAGTGTGTAATGAGGTGTTGCGTTGCATCTCTGTTAGTGCATTTGAGTGATACAAGACTCCTATTCAGATTAAGTAGCACAGTACCCTCAACCCTTTTCACTTTGAGAAGGGCATGAGTAGAATTAAGAGCTGAGTGTGGGGTTTCCTGTGTGCTATGAAAGCGATTATAACTGGGCCTACACATTTACTCTGTGAGCTTAACTGTAAAAAGTATGTGAACATGCATAAGATGTCACAATAACCTACAATAACAGATGTTGATGGGTGTGGAGAGGAAGGGGCCAAAAGGAGACAGACTAAATTAGTCTAAACAAAGGGGCTGTTGCTATGGTTCAAGAACTATGATGAAATCATGCTTGGTAAAAACAGAAGTTGAGGAACTGGAATTTCAATGAATCAAAATTGGTGTAGGATATTAGGCCTAGTTAGTGGATAAAATAATGAGGGGATGGGCTATTCCCCCCCATCACTCCCTTTTTGAGTCCTTAAAGAAAAATACTTTTTTGGCGGGGGAGGAATATAGAAGAATGGAGGGCCGGGGGTGGCTACTGAAGCGAGCTTCACCATCATGGTTGCCATCCCAACCATTTCCTGGGATCCTGGGCCTTTGTCATCCTAATTCTGAGAGATGTCCTGACCAGACCGATGCAGAGAAAGGGACCCAGATAACATTTCTATCTCTACCGGCTCTAGATGAATCCCAAACAACACCTGGGATAAAATGGGCTCAAACTTTAATAACAGCTACAGCCCATCTGAACTAACTTCTCTTTTTTCTAAAAGGATAGTTCTTACCCCCTGGGATACCCTCTTAAGGGAATGTCAAACAAGAGAGCTCCTTCTAAAAACTATTTCCAGCAAAGGGAACTAGGGATGTTGTTAAAATGAAAGCCATATTTCATACTTTACATTTCATATGTCAACTTTTTTCCTGGTATGAAGGAGGCTGAGGTCTCTGTACCAAACCCCAAACCTTGTTTAACACTGTTTAATGTTAGACAATGATTGGGTTCTGTTGACACTTTTTGGACCATCTATTCTATCTAAATTAATACAACAGAGCCCAACTCCTACATCACTGAGCTGATAGTTATACACTATGTTGTTCCCAAGATTGAAGTAAACATTTTTCTGTTGTGGAATAGCTTTTTCCCCCCCCCCCCCTTTCTTTCTTTTTTTTAAAAATATATCATTTAAGCAGGCCTGAACTGAGTAGGACTGTGTGCTCCTCCACCTCAAATTCTGGTATGTTGTTCTGACTAGCACGAAGGAAAAGGCATCTACTGCTGAGACCAATAGAGGCAGAACAATTACTCAAGTGGCTAACTCTGATCTAAACAAGGACACCCAGCATAAGTTCTCAAACCCACTGAGCTAACACAGAGTAATTCTATTTTAGCTTTTTAGATGCTCTTTCCCTATGTCAGGGGTGGCCAACCTATGGCCCGCAGGTGCCCACCAGAGCATTTTATAAGGCCTGCAGCCTTCTTCAACACAATATACTAATGGCTGATTCATTAGCGTTTTGTCATCACGTTTACATCATTTTAATTTACACAAGTGTGTAAATAGACAATACTGTACATAGAAACAACCTATCTATAAATCAATACAGGTGACTTTAATTCTTATTAAGATATGTAGAATCTGTTTGGCCCACACAAGGTTGTGCTTAGGGTTATGTGGCCCTCCTGTATAAAAAGGTTGGGCACCACTGGCCTATGTAAGGATGAAACTGCTCCATGAGAGGTGTCACAATGAGAACACAGGATTGGGATGTGGGGAGTCTTGGGTTCTAATTCTGACTGTGCCACTAGCTCACTGTGCAAACTTTTCACAAGTCTGAAATCATATTTAAATGAAATGTTACCTGCTAATGTTAGATGCACTTATTATAACTAAAGATCAGAGGAAACTTTCTGGGTTTTATTTCCATTTATTTACTTTGTATGTCTGACATCGCTGTATACAATTTTAATTGTTCACTGAAAGAGCCGCGCACACACAATGTGGGGGAAGAAATATTTCCAAAAAGGAAATGTGATTTGTAAAACCATTAAGATTGATGAGGGGAATCAAAATCAGATGTATTCATGCAACTACCTTTGTCTGTCTGTAGATATAGATGCAATTGCCCCCCTTAAATTTACTATATTGCAAGTCCCTCTGTGTGTCAGTTACTTTGTAAAATTGGAATATTGCCTACCCCACCACTTGGCTTCAAGAAGTTTACAAATATTAGTTAAGTCTCACTTCATTCCTCTGAGGTAAACTAGTATTTGATACGTAAGAAGATTAGGGCCTTGATAGAGCAAAATACTATGTGCATGTACTTAGACTCAAAGCCCTGTGGTTTGTGATTAACTCCCATTGACTTAGTTAGAATTTAAATCTGTGCTTAAAGTCAAACAAATGTGTAAGTGCTTTGCTGAATTGGGGCTTAAGTAATGTGCCAATGGTTGCACAGAGAGTGAATGAGAAACACACATGACTGGACAATAGTGTGTGAAATCCAGGACTGGGAACAGACCTGATTTTCCTGATCCCTGGCTACTGAAGTACAGGTGCATGTTGTAGAGGAGAGGTTCTTGGAGGAAGCAAAAGGGGATGCTTGTTCGCTGCACACTTATAGTTTGATCGCCAAATGGTACAGGCATTTATTATGTGTGTCAGATTTTGCTATCCTACTATAATTACAGTCATGTGAAAAAGGGCGGTGATTTAAAGCACATGATCTTGAGGACCTTGTGTGGTTTTTACGTCACAGCAAAACAAAATCTCAGAAACATCATTTTATTTTGAAATATGGTTTGTTTCATGTACAACCATTATGACCAAAGAAAATTTCATCTGGATGTTCAGACTATGAATTTAGCATCTGGGGAGGGATTGCTAATTCCATTAGAATAATAGTTCCTAAGTATTCCTTGCATAGCACTTTACAGTATAAACTAGCATTGAAGTTAATGCATTGTAGAAGAGCTCTGTGTGGCATGAAAGCTTGTCTCTCTCACCAATAAAAGTTGGTCCAATAAAAGAAATTACCTCACCTATCTTGTCTCTCTCATTGAAGTTAATGGAAGTTAGTTGATGGTACTCAGTAACTTGCAGGATGAGATGTCTCATGTAACTAAATTATAAGGTCTAAAGCAACCAAAAGCCAGCTTTTTCTTAGTGCTAGCTCATAGATTTGTACATCAGAATATAATTTTTGGAAGGAAAAAAATTTAAATTTTCAGGCCTTTTCATGAGCAAATTAAAATAACAAAGCAAAAAACCTAACATTTAAAATTAATAAAATCAAAACAGTAGTTGGAGCTACTGTAAGGTGCATGACTTAAATTGTGTTCTGTACTTCAAAAATAAGAAATAAAGGAGTAAAATAAAAAAAAAGATTTTTGATAAAAATCCACCAAAGCCAGGAAATTTAGTGTAAAAGCCAAAATTCAGTGATTTAACTCACTGCATGTTGCAGGGGATATGGCTTGCTCCTGGACTGGTTGGTTTGCTTGCATGCAAAGTTCTTGGGAAAAGTGTGTGCAAGTAGCAGTTTTGGCTTTTACTCTAAAATTCTTGAGTTATATGGGTCAACCTAGCATTAGTTTTGCATATTCTCTATCTAGTTCATATGTGACACCTCTCCCACCCCCCTACTGTAAGTGAGGGCTTCCCAAAATTATAAAGGGTGCATCAAGATAGATTCCTTTCTTTGGCCTTGGACAGCAGAGAGAATGTTCAGGTTTCTGCTTCCTATGATCTCATTTTTCACTAATAAAAAAAGTTACCATAGTTATTGTTTCTGGGAGAAGGGGCAATAAAAGAAAGTACTGTAGAGAGACCCACTGATTAATGATGTTAGAGGACATTTAATCAAAGATAGGAATCTTGGGAGTGTTTCTGTATTTCTTACAATAAATATAACACTTTTCTTCAATTCCTCCTCAGGTGGATTTTCAAGACGTAAATGTCAGAACTCTGGCTGAAAGGAGAAGGGAGGAGGAGAAGCAGAAACGATTAGATAACATTTACAAAGAGAAAGCAAAAAGAGCTGAAAAAGAAATGGAAGGTGAGATGTTCTGAAAACTTTAAAGTTTATTAAGGAATTCTGCTATATAAAATACAGCCTCCAAGAAAGCAGCTATCCACGTGGTAATGGGCTGTAGAGGTGGACGAGGAAAGTAGTGCATATGTAGACATAATGTAGGGTAAAATAAACAAGTGATGTAGTGCCAGGAGTTCAGGTAGAACGCGGGGTGATACAAAAGAAGGTAATTAAGTGTCTCGGGCCCTGATTCAGTAAAGAACTTAGATATATGTGTAAATTTGAGCATGTGAAGAGTCCTGTTGAAATCAATGGCTGTATTCACATGCTGAAAGTTAGTCATGTGATTTAAGTATCTTCTGAATCAGGGCATCAAAAAGGTGTTTCATGTAGAGTATCTGTGTTTCAAAAGGCATTGCTAAATACCACTGTAGGAATCCTGTACATGGTATAGGAGGTCCAGCAAAAGTTCCATGGATATCTGTGCATACTGGAAAGCTGTTTCTTTAAGCAAAGGTTTTAGAGCTAACTAATTTCTACAAAACTGAAGAATGAGGGTGAGTGTGTGTGTGTGGTGTGGAGACTCTTACCGTACAGTTTTTAAGTGTTGGCTTCACTTACAAATACTTTTTGCTTGTGCATTATGAATACTTGTGTGGCTGTGCGCTATGAACAGTTATGCGTGGACGTGGAATTTAAAACTGAGTCTTAAGTTTCCTTAAGTCATTTTCAGCTGAAATGTGTCTGGGTTGTTACTCATAGATGCATCAGTAACCAGCTATAACAGCATAACTTCCAGGACTATAGGATTCTTACCCAGTGACATTGCTGGGAATAACCTTACCAATCCATCTGCTCTACTTCATATTTTATAAAACAATTAAAAGGCCATCTTTGATAAGTGCTCTGAGATTTTCAGATTTTCGGGGGATAGGAAAGAGAGTTGTTTCTATTTTGTACCTCTTGAGACCAGAGAATAATGTCAGTTTGATCTGGGGGGCATTTGGAGGGGAGAAAGGCAGGCATGAGGACCCATGTGCATAGGAATATGTTACTGATTTAAAGATAAATGAATTGCTCCTTTGGCAGGTATACTTGCATTGTAAGCACTGTACTGATTCCTCATAGTGGGGAATGAGAAAGCGAGTTTGTTCCACTTCTGAGCTGTAGACATTTTGTATCGCCTGGAGCAATATTCTAAAACAATTCTCTCCTGACAGAAATGTCCCAGGAAATCCAAGACACACTGACAGAGATGGAGAATTGTTTCCGGCTTTTGATGCCAGATCCATTTGACTTCACTGTGAATGATGCAGAGTTAGACCCTGTCACGGAGAGGACTGCTAATGAGGACAAACCTACTTCCTCCTTATCCATGCAGATAGCAGATTGCCAGCCATCTTTGCTTGGACACATGGATGATGAACAGCCTTGTTGCAGCAAGGACCTTCCTTCTGTTTCCCCATGTCTAATAGTTGGTAGAAACAGGGACCTGAACGAAGAGTTGGGGCTGCCTGAGCAAAAGGAAATAGACAGAGGGGAATGTTCAGAAGCTGAAATAATTGCTGCTGCTGCCACCGATTATGATGACTATGAAACCTTTGTTAGGAACCATGGGCTTGGTTCTCATAAATACACTCTCAACCTTGAAATCTCCACAGGTACCTAGTACTGTACCACACAAACAGCTTGAGAACGTCTGTATGTGAAGTTGTGAGCCATTAACTACAAAACTTAATATTTTATATTTCAGCCCTCTCTAGCAGATCCCCTGCTACGTCTGGCCACTCATCTCGTAACCCTCCTTTAATGCAGATTGTATTGGACGTGATTTATAGATTTTACTAATCAACCATTTTGGTTAAGATTTAGTATATGGCATTGTTAATGTATTACAGCACCTAGAATAAGACAGGTTTCCTGTCCTGAATTGCTTGCATTCTGTTTGCAGGATGTATATAACTTTATTTGGAGGGGGAGAGGAAGGCTGTGTTTCAATGCTTTCAGCACTTACCTCTTTAAAATTAGTGACCTCCGTCATGACCCTACAATAATATGCTTGAGTTATAGTGGGGAAACATTTTTTAATATGGCAATCAAACTCTCAACACTTTGTAAAGACTTATCATAAAATAGTGAATAGAGTGCTGGTAGCAAGGATTTTAAAATATGATTCTTAATATCATTTCAAGAGGTTGAGTTATTTGTAGAAAAGCCAGGCTTGACTTTTAAAAAGTCTGGTGCCTTACAGTTAACTGTACATGTGCATACAGTTAACTACAATTTCACATGTAAATGGCTGGTAAGATTTATAACTGGCCATTTCTGCATACATGTGTAGGAATTGTGAAAGCTTAACAGGCAGTTGCATTTTTTGCACAGGAACTGCATTCCTACCGTTTTGAAAATCAGGCTCCTAGAGTTGTTGTTTGGGGTAGGGACCAACTTTTCATTATGTGTGTACTGTACCTAGCACAGTAGGGTCCAGAGCCCTGATTGGAACCTCTAGTCACTATTGTATTACAATTATATCCTTGATTCATATGGTAATGGCTAAGCTGTGTTGGTTTAGCATCCCTTTTTCAGAGTTATGCAGCATAATGAAAGCATTTTCCCTTCTTTCTCTTTGGTCTTTGGGTTAAGTATTTTTAGCATTAACGCTGAACATAGTAATCTTGTGACTCATCTCTGAAGAGATCAATTATATTTGAAAGTTTCATGTTGTGCCATCTCCACTTATTTATTGTAGGTTCTTATTGAAGATGTTAAAGACATCATGCTTGTGTATTTTTCCTCCCTTTTCAACAGATGTGAAGGTGCGTGAGAATGAAGACAATACTGCCATAATAAACAATATCATAGATGCGCACAAACTCATCAGAAATAAATTCTTGCCATCTGTGCAGTCTTGGATTCAGGTGAGATGACTTCTGCCAAGAAAAATAAAAAAAGCTCTTTCCCCTCTTTTGCTTGCTTTCAGCCTGTCTTCCATAAAATGCTAACACTCATTATGAAACCACATAATTTGGGGACCCACATAGTGACCATCTTGCAAAAAGTTACAAAAGCCTAAAGATGGTGTGGCTGCACCAAACTCAGCGTCTGGGTGCAAACCCTAAAGACTCGTGCACTTATGTGTTGAATCTTTGGTCTGTACGTATGGCAAAAACAACAACAAGCAATAAAAGTGTGTGAGGATAAAGTCTGAAGAAAACTAAACAAAGCAAATTAAACTGAGAAAAAATAATTGTTGTTGTCACATTGTGAGGTGGGAAGGGTGGTAATAATTGGCTAAATATAAATCTGAGTTAGAAACTGTCAGTGTTGCATCACTTATATTTGAGTGCATTCAACATTGCTTAAGCTACCTAGCACAGTGCACGAGTTTTTCATTTTTGGAGATGTCAGTTTAAATATGGCCTATATGGTAGGTTTAAAGTGAAAATGAATATGTCTTTATGAGATAAGTCGACATTAGAAAATCACTTATTCATTCAGCACAATTGGTAGTCTCTGCTCAAGTGTCCATTGCAGGGGATAGCAATTTTGTATGGTGAGGTCAGGAGCGGCGCCAGGGTTTTTGGCGCCCTAGGCGGGGGTCCTTGCGCGCTCCTGGTCGTCGTCAGCAATTCTGCGGCGGGGGGGTCCTTCCGCGCTCCCGGTCTTCGGGGCACTTTGGCGGCGGGTCCCGGAGCGAGTGAAGGACCCGCTGCAGAATTGCCGCCGAAGACCCGGAGCGCGGAAGGACCCCCCGCCACCGAATTGCCGCCCCCCCAAATCCTGGTGCCCTAGGCGGTCGCCTAAATGGAAGCGCCGGCCCTGGGTGAGGTGCACTCACAGAGGAAAACTTATAGTGCATCTGCCTACTCCTTGGTTGACTCTAGCTGCTGCTATCAACTCTTACTCCCCCAGTTAAAAAAAAGTTTTTGAAAGAAATGCAGGTAAAAGGAGAGAATTGGGATCACCAGTGATTGCTTGTTATAGAAGCAAACTGCTTTATTGCATGTCATGTTACAAATGGACAAAAACCAAGATTTTTTTTCTTGAGGATGTGTGTAGCAGAAATAATAAGAATGTATATCTCTTGCTTTGTAGTTGTTCACCAGAGCAGGAATAAATGATGGTTGTCTAAGATGTGCCATTGATTTTAAGAATAAATTAGAGACTGCTATGGAGAAACATAAGGAAATGAACATTGACTATAAAGAGAGGAAAAGAAAAGTGGTGAGTATTTTAAATTAAACATTTTTTTGAGTAGACTATCAAACACTTGACTTGCACACAGAAAAATATAATGCTGTCTAAACATCTCCTTGTAGGCCCTAATTCTCGCAAACACTTAAGCATGTGCTTAACTCTATATATTTGAGTAATCCATTTGACTTCAATATGACTACTTCATGAGCCAAATTAAGCACATGCATAAATGTTTGCAGAGTCAGGGCCTTCATTATTAGATAGGACATTAACACTAGTTGTTTTAATTTTTTTTATACAGTGAGGTAGTAAAATTTTAGAATTCTCTTTAGTCCCAGTTTCTTCATGTACAGTTTGTATTCTGTCCTTTGTTCTTTTCTATGTTGGCGTTTAGTGTTAATGAAGGAAGACATACATATTGTTATTACCATTTTATTATTTTGAAACATACAAAACTATGCCAACACCTCACAAGTCAGAAAAAAAGACGTGGTTCCTGATTTACAGTGCTTACATTCTACAGAGGTTGGGTAACAGACTTGGAAGCCTCTCATAATAATTAGCTATCACATAGTGCTTTAATGCTCAGAGTGTTTCACAAAGGTTATTCCCAGTGAAAATTTTGTGAGATGAGTAAGTTTTAATATCCTCATTTTACTATGCCACAGAAGAAGTCAGTTAGAACTAACTACTATTTTACTATGTGAGGAAACTGAGGCAGAGAGATTAGATGATTTGTCCAAGGCCACAGAATAAGTCAGTGACCCCACATATACATCTAAAACAACAGAGTTTACTAAGAATTTTTAAACTTGTTTGTGGTCAAATAGTGCTTGTTAGGTATAAATGGCCAAACTATATTTTTAAAAAACTAATTATTTTAGGTCAGAGTGTCCAGGAGTAAAACATGGCTTTTAACTGGGTTATAATACAGTTTCTATCTGTCACGGCAGGCTAGACTAAATTGTTAGTCTGATTCAGCCACAGTGAAGTTCATCAACTGTTGTTAAACTCTGTTTGGCTGTATAGACAAGGCCAGATTGGGATTTTTGAATTTCTCGGTCCCAGCACATCTCCCTGGTACAGAAGGGTTCTGGCTATGTATACTACTCCAGCTACAAACGCCAACACTGAATGAACGGTAATATTCCAGAAGACTCTCTTACCACTGCTTTCCCTTCAATGGGATGTGCACATAACCAGCTATGGAGGAATCAGCATAGTTGCTGCCATCCCTGTTGTCATTTTTATGGGAAAGGCTGCACATGCTGGCCCTCTGCCCAGAATATTGGTTACTGCCTTTTTTGTAAGATTTGAAAGACATTCAAGCCTTCATTCTATGAGTAGTGGAAAATAGTGCTGTTACCATTCTTGTTCACTATTGTTTGGTGTCAGAGTCAAACCTTGCAGAGCATACAGCTAGGAAAAGGGAAATATTTAATAATTCGCTTATTTTGAACACAATATTATTTGACAACTTAATAGAATTTGAGGTGTGGAACCTGTTAAGAGATGTTGGAAAATAAATGAATAGTAATTCTTCCATTTCTTTCATGGCGAAATGCCCAAACTTTTTCTTAACTAGTGCTGAGCTACTTAAATTTAAGCTGTGAATGAGGAGCATAATGAGCTGCAGAAGCATTTTCATAAAAAGCCTTTGGTTTCTCTACATGTGGTGGATTGTTTAGTTGAAACTTACTTTTAGACGGAAATTGACAACAATTAAAAAAAAAATGTAAAAATCCAAGTCCAATGGTCCAGCAAGCAGCAAGGCCTATCAAAAAAGAATGTTGTGCCCTGATCTTGCGAGGACTTACGCCCATACTTAACTTCATACACTGTGAGTACTTCCATTGGCACTACTCAAGGTCATGAACATCAGCCCATGTGTAAAACTTTGTAAAGTTGGAGCCTTAGTTCTTACTATAACAAAGTCTTGCTGTCTTTTGGTGGTGTCCTCTGTATGCCTGGAGATAAGAGAAATGTACTGATATTCTGATCGCTGAGCATCACTGCGAAAATCAGGACATTAGCAGATTTTACATATAACTGCTAGCACACTGAGTCTGCAGAATGGCATAGCAGGGGGTGTAGATATGCACCCTGTGCAGAAATAAGAGGGAGGAGAGACCATGCAAGAACTGGAGAGAAGAAATGAACCAAATAGCATGGTTACTGTGGAAAAGATCACTTGTAAGTTTCCGTCTGCTGTAGATCTGACATAAGCTGTATGTTATGACAATTGATATCAAGTCATTGTTATGTACCAGGGAGCAATTGCAATCTGCAAAGTAAATTGTGCTAGATGAAGATTATCACACTAGGTACAGGAGAATTGTTTGCATATCTGCTCATCTCCTTAAGTGTTGTCAAGACTCCCTATTAAAGTCATGTCTGTATCTTTCAGGGAGAGCATATTTTATTTTAGTGGCAACACCAAAGTGGCAAAATGTAAAACAGAAGGTTAGGGACTTACAAAATTTTCATCCATGACTGCTGCAGTGGCAACATCGGAGGATTAGCACTATTTTTATGCAGTTACTCTATTCTTTAATAGACCAGCAAGAATGGAGGCTCTATCAAGCATTGCAGCCTGGCTCCTCAGATCAGAATGGGTTTGTAGTCTTAGCTATCCACGCCTTTGCATAAAAGATGAGAGCAGTCACTCATACTTCTTTGTAGTCTGCACTTGGAAGGAATTTACGAGTATCCCTTTGCTAGGGATATAGGTGTACTTTGCTAGGTCTATGGTCAAGATGTTAATAGAATTGATCCTTAACTCTTTGAATAAGGGAGTTGGTACTAGCCTTCCTGATTCTTTGAAGAATTATCTTTTTAAATATTTTTTTCTACTCTTGGTGAACATAGCGTCTAGAGTAGTAGTTATCAGCCTTTATATATTTTGTGTGGTATCTCCAGTGTTGCAAACTCTTGTGATTTTTATCTTGAATCTGATGATACTTGGTGTTTTTTCTTAAAGCCCCAGCTCCCAGAGGCAAGTGGTTACTTAAGTAATCAGCTTTCATTTTTTAGGCAAGTTTTTAGTCCTCCTGGTTGCAAGTCCAAAATGCATCCTAAAGGCTCAGAACCCAGAAGGCAAATAAAAAGAATCCAGTGTTTATTATTTTTAAATCTCACATTTTTTAAAGCTAATTTCATGATTTGTTGGGCCCTGCCTTGTCATTTTTGAAAGTGTGGGGTGGCACTATTGTATCTTCCTTGCAATCAATGGGCATCTCTGCTTTCTCCCTGCTATCCCCTTGAACCAGTCCACAGTTGCCACCCTTTTGTTTTTTCAGTTCTTTCTCATATATAGGACCTTACCATATTCACGGCCATGAAAAATGTGTCACGGACTGTGAAATTGAGCTTCCCCCATGAAATCTGGTCTTTTGTGTGCTTTTACCCTATACTGTACAGATTTCATGGGGGAGACCAGCATTTCTGAAATTGGGGGTCCTGTCCCAAAAGGGAGTTGTAGGGGGGTTGCAAGTTTATTTTGCGCTGCCTTCAGAGCTGGGCGGCAAGAGAGCGGTGGCTGTTGGCCAGGCGCCCAGCACTGAAGGCAGCGCCCCGCCAGCAGCAGCACAGAAGTAAGGGTGGCAATACCATACCATGCCACCCTTGCCTCTGCGCTGCTGCTTTCAGAGCTGGGCAGCTGGAGAGTGGCAGTTGCTGACTGAGGGCTCAGTTCTGCAGGCAGCAGCGCAGAAGTAAAGGTGGCAATACCATACCATGCCACCCTTACTTCTGCGCTGCTGCTGGCGGTGGCTCTGCCTTTAGAGCTGGGCTTCCGGTCAGCAGCCACTGCTCTCCAGTTGCCCAGCTCTGAAGCCGTGCCGCTGCCAGTAGCAGCGCAGAAGTAAGGGTAGCAGTACCGCAACCCCCCCTACTTTTTGGGGCAGGATCCCTATAATTACAACTCTGTGAAATTTCAGATTTAAATATCTGAAATCATTAACATTACGATTTTTAAAATCCTATGACCATGAAATTGACCAAAATTGACCGTGAATTTGGTAGGGCCCTACTTATATATACGTATGCCATCTCTGATCTTTCTGTTTTTCATCTGTTTTCCTATTTGCTTTCTGCTCCCTAGCCTCCCTCCTACCTCCAGTCGTCATGCAGTTTCATACTGCTCAGGGTGCGTGTTTGAGAAAATGTGGTGTTTTTTTTTAAGCTCTGTAGCTGGAAACCTGGTAAGAGAGGGTTGGGAAAGTTCTTTAAGTGCTGGTCCCTATGGTTATAGTTATTTGCACAGATTTACCTTCTGTCCCTACCTTCAGCTAGAGCCATGGGAGGAGAAGGAAAAGAACTACAAATGTTGCCTGTATCCTTTGACTGTCCAGAGCCAGCCGTCTGCCCCCCTTGGTGTTGCCTTTATAAATATTATTGCATTAGCCGTATTTCCTGGCTGTCCAGATTCAAGCCCCTCTGGCAGACATTAAATAGCCATCGTCATATTTCTCATTCTGTAAGAACTTCTATTGTTTAAATTGGGGGTTGAAAGATGGGCAGCCTGACCACATTAGTCAAGGATAACCAAACACAAGGATTACCATTGGTACTCTTCTGTTAGTGAAAGTCCTTGTGTGCTTACACCATAGTTAAATTCATATCATCAGCGATTATTCTGGGACTGAGTTAGATGTTTACATCCCTTAAGAAGAGTGTCATATTTTGAAAGTGTATATGAGAGTTTTAAAGCACTCTGTGTGAGAATCTAAATTATGATTGAAATGAGGGAGGGAGTAAGAGGAAAGCACTTGCATGAAAGGACATGTTGCATTATTTTCTCTCTTTTTGTTAAGACTGTTCAGAATAATCTCAGTGCCCAGTAGAGGGAGTGCATACTGCATGCTGGACATTTTCCTTTGCACTTCCTTTATCTAGAGCAGGTCATGTCTTAGTGTGTACATGTTTTCATGTAAACTTATTACAGCAGTACTATGTCAGATCTATTGTAATAAGTTAGTTCTCCGCTCTATTTAGGTGAATTATTGTAGTGTCACAGTTCTAGTTATTGGCTGAGATTGGTATTTATAATAGAAACACCTATTTTTAGAGGTTTAATGCTGTTTTAAGCATAAATTGCTTATGGCTGGAACTTTGCTAAAATATTTCCAAACAGGGAATAATTTGTTTTTATTTTTATCTTGTTGGTATGCATGTCTTTTGTTCCTTTATTTATTTATTTTAAAACAGATGTTTGGATTTTTTAAGATATTTTTTCTTAAAATGCCAGATTTTGCAGATGTTTATACCTGAATTGCTTTGCATTTTTAAAAGTTATAAAAGAAAAATCCATATATTGCATCTTAAATCATGCACAAGTATGATGCACATCTACAGCATTTCCATAGAGACTAATGATAATACTTAACATTTTAATAACATCTCTATTGAACAGCATAGCATGTTCTGATGATGTCTTAATTTTTTTTCATATGTATCTATAATAACCAATAAATTATATTTCAAAATGTAAGAAATGTACATATGTCAAACTAGACTAAAATGAGTGTTTGAAACAAGAGCCAGGAAATTTGCCGTTACTCTACCTCCATTATGTATGCTGTGCAGGCCAAAACATTTGTTTTCTTCTGCATCCCCTTGTGTGTGTTTTCTTTAGTTTAGAGCTTAATTTAAAACTGTGTTTTGGCTTGTCTTAAAATGTCTTCCTAAAATGGACTAAGCAGTTGTTTGTGCTGTTATGATTTTTACCCTGAAATAGTTGACTGGACTGTGATTTTATTTGTGAAAGAGGGAACACAACTGCATCTGGTTTGTTTACAATATGTTGTGGTGGAGCCTGCAATAAGGGGAAGAGGGGACTATTGATGGTAAATCACTTAAAAATAACAGATGACCAAGGCATTTAGAATGCACTAATATTAATAGACTGGCTGTGTTTTAATGCAGCAGAATAATGTAGATTTGAATGACAGAGAGAATTTGGTAAACCCATACAATTGGCAAGCTTTTGGGGTGATTTGAGTTTGCTGCAATAAAATTGGATAGGTGGAGTTATGCCAAAAGTCTTCTAATTGCTTGTTAAAGACTGAACACCCTTACCTCCCATGAGGTTGTGTGTTCAGCAATTCTAGAACATGTGTTTTATTTTGTCTTGTTAAACATTCACGTTTAACCAGTCTAAATGCTTTTTAATTGTTTCATTAAGACACTGTTCCTCAAATAATCTTACTTTTGAATAAAGTTCTAACTCTTTAGTAATTTCTACTGTTTGGATGTGGGTTGGGGATTACTATATTGTAGATTTCAGCATAACTCTTTATTGCAGTGTAGATGAGATAGAATCATAGAAATGCAGGGCTGTCCGGGGCTTTGAGAGGTCACCTAGTCCATCCTCCTATGCTGAGGAAGGACCAAGTATACCGGTTCATAAAAACCTCCAAAGTTGGGGATCCCACAATCTTCCTTGGTAACCTATTCCAGTACTTAACGATCCTTATAGTTAGAACATTTTTCCTAATATGTAACTTAAATCTTCCTTGCTGCAGGTTGAGCTGATTACTTCTTGTCCTACCTGCACTGGATGTGTAGAACAGCTAATCACCGTCCTTTTCGTAACCCCCCTTAACAGAAGACCCACTCAGCCGCCTTTTCTTCATGCCCAGTTCTTCTTTGAGTGATTGCACATATCCATTCCAGTGTTGGGATGTGTGTGTACCAGTGCACAGTTGTGCCACGCTGAATGGTACCGCTAAGGAGACAAACTCTGACAAGTGCCCTCTGGTGCCTCACACACAGCACGTAGGTATAAAGGGTGCAGTTGCCCCCAACTGTACTCGGCCCCTTCCTACCGCCTGTGACTGTTATTGGAGCTCCCTTTCCTTGCTTCCGCAAACCTTTAGTCAAGTGTGTAAATAGTGCCCATTATAGTCTGCATAGTTAGTGTAGTTTAGTATTTAGTTAGTATAGTGTGTGCATCTGGCATCCAGCCTTGGTGCTGGCCCTGGTACCGGAGATATGCCATGTTCTCTGGGTTTCAAGCCCTTCCACTCTTGTGGAAGGCAATGTCTAACAGTGACCCTCATCCTAGCTGCCTTAAGTGCTTGGAGGATGCTTCAATGAGTGTTAAATGTAGTATTTGTAAGGGCTTTAAGCCCAGTTCCAAAAAAAAATCCAGGACAGCCAGATTGAAATATCTGCTGCTGGAATCAGTGCTGTGTCCTCCGTCTGAACCATCTACCTTGGTCCAGGTACCGAGCATCTCCAGCATTACCAGTACTGAGAGGTAGATCAGCATCACTGGTACTAAAGAAGAGGTACTGTAAATCAGACTCGGTACCAGGACCATCAGAGGAAGCAAAGAGGTTGAGCGGACTCAGGTGGAAGCTCAAAGAGGAGGCACTCCTCAGAGCGCACCTCTAAGCAGAGGAGTTCAGTGACTCCAGACCCCACCACAGCTAGTCTTAGTGGGCCTCCTGAAGTACCATCTTCGGGATCACCTCACATCCTGGTACTACAGCGTGCTTTCCTGGTACTGTCTACGTCTGAGACATACGAGGCTGGAAAAGAAGTGTTGAACCTCTGGGTACCACCGTCACTGGCAGTTCAGGAGTCTTGCTTGGCACTGGTGCCCAAGATATTAACTTTAGCGGCTTCACCTCCGCACCAGGCAGGTCCAGCTGATTGGGCTATCATGATATCATTTAAGAAGGTACCGTCTAGGGCAAAGCCACAGATGATCTCCCTGGCTCCCCTTTCTTCAGAGTCTGACATTTCCTTCCTTGTACTGACCGGTATGGCCCCACCATGGTCACAAGAAGAGGATTCTTCATCAAACTCTGAAGTGAAATCCTGTGTCCCCCAGCCAAGCTGATCACCAGGAATATACCATCTGCCTGCCTGGTTTTAGCCTCCGTATCAACAAGGGGCTTACTGAAAGAACTCTTAGGCCTTGCACAATTGTGGACCAGGGCTGTACCAGTGGCCCATTTGAAACATATGGGGTTCCCCTCTTAATCGAGAGCATCCCCACATCAACGTCAGCTGGCTTAATCTACTGGTTGTCAGGAGCATTGACACTGCAAACACCCTAGCATTGGTACTGAGCCCGTCACTGAAGATTCAGGACCCCTCTCACAAGTATCTGAGAGGAGAGGGAACTGGGCCAGACCCTGGTACCATTGGTATCCTCTTTCTCATCCTCTGAGGCAATTGTGGCAGAACCTGTTTTCTGCTTTCTGACGATAAGATGCATCACAAGTTATTGAGGAGGATGGCTATGGCCCTGGACATCCACAAGCTGATGGTAATCTTGGCATCTATGGCCCAGGCTAGAATTCCTCTGCTTACTAATGATGCTATTTTGTAGCCTACCAAGATTCTTTGGCAGACCCCGTTTCCTTGCCAATGACTGCAAAACGAGTGGAGATGAGATACTATGGTCCCTCTCAGGGGTTCGAGCATTCGACCCCAGGGGGTCAGCAGCCACAGAGAGAGGGGTGAGGGTTACCATACATCAACCCCAAAGAATAAAGAAATTGAGAAGCTGGACTTATTTAGGAGGAAGCTTTGTTCCACAGGCAGGTTACAGCTTTGTATTGCAAACCAGCAAGTTTTGCTGGGGCACTATGATTTCACCCTGTGGGATACAGTTTCAGAGTTCAAAGACAAGCTCCCAGATGATGGGAAACTAGAGTTCTTTTTCCGGCCCAATGGCTGTAAGATTTTTAAAGGGTTTGGACAGAACTTTTTCTGCAGGTACAGAACTCGATTCCAGCCTGGAGCCTGAATCTAGTCTTAACAAAGCTGATGGGTCCTCCTCATTGAGCCTCTAGCAATATGCTGTTGCACCTATCAATGAAGATGGCATTTTTAGTAGCCGTTACAACAGCCAGGAAAGTCGGGAAGTTGAGGACTCTCATATCAGATCCTCCTTATATGGTTTCTACGTGGACAAAGTCTACCTTCGTCCTTATGCAAGTTTTCTTACGAAGGGGGTCTCCACTTTTCATGTTAACAAAGCAATTTTCTTACCAACTTTCATCCCAAAGCCTCGTGGTAATAAGGGGAGGAGAGATTGCATGCTCTGGGTGTTAGAAGAGCTTTAGCATTTTATCTGGAATGAACTACACTTTCAGGTCTTCATCTCCATTGTTTATTGTATTTACAGACAGAATGAAGGGCAGTCCTGCTTTCATGTAAAGGATTTAGTTAATGGATATCCAGCTGTATTGGCCTGTGTTACCAGTTGGCTAACATGAATCTCTGGATAGAGTGCTGGGCCATTAAACTAAGTTCCAAGCAACCTCTGCAGCTTTTCTGTCTAACGTTCCTATATTGAACATTTTCAAATCTGCAACCTGATCATCCCTGTTAATACACCTCAGAATGATAGCCTTTTTTGAAACTGTATCACATTGTTCGCTGTTATTCTATGTATGATCCACTAATAACTCCCACGTCCTTTTCTGCAGTACTACTGCCTAGCCAGTTAGTCCCTATTTTGTAGTTGTGCATTTGAATTTTTCCTTCCTCTTACATTACAAGGTCATTTTGAATTCTAATCCTGTCCTCAAAATTACTTGTGACTTGTAACCTAAGTTCCCTCTAAGCTGCCGGACCTGCTGCGGTGGGGAGAGGGACCTCACCCCCCCCCCCCAACCCCCCCCCAGACAGTACTGGGTTTATAATGGCCCAAAGCCACGGACCATCACTGGCATTCCGGACTGTGGACAGACCTGCCACGGCCGGGGGAGAGGCACCATGCCCTCTACCCAGCCCAGCCAGCACCTGCCACGGCCTGGGGAGAGGCAACCCAGCCCGCCCTGGAGCTGCCACGGCAGGGAGAGGCGCCTCTTCCCTCCAGCCCAGGAGCTGCTGTGGGGGGAGAGAGCTGGGGGGGAGTTCTGTCTCCCCGCTGTAGCCCCAGGGCAGCCTGCACCCCAAACCCCTCATCCCCAGAGCCTGCATCCCCAGCCAGAGTCCTCACCTGCCCTGCACCCGAGCCCTCTGCCCCAGCCCTGAGCCCCTCTCCCTGTCCCCACCCCAGAGCCCACACCCCCAGCCAGAGTCCTCACCCACTCCTGCACCACAACCCTCTGAGCCCCCTCCTACACTCCGAACCCCTTGGTCCCACCCACACCACATGAATTTTGTTATGTGCACCAATTTGGAGGTGCTGTGTCACACATCACCTCCATATTGGTGCACATAACAAAATTCATTCTGCACATGCGTGGGAAAAATTAGAGGGAACACTGCTTGTAACTCCTCCCAGCTTGGTGTCATCCACAAATTTTATATGCCTACTCTCCACTCCATATCCAAACTGGTAAAGAAAATACTGAATAGTACTGGACCCAGAACAGACCCTTGTGGGGTCCCACTAGATATTGTATGTCCTCCCAGTTTGACAGTGAATCACTGATAAGTACTTTGAGGATGATTTTTCAACCAGTTGTGTACCCACCTTATAATATTTTCATAAAGACAACATTTCCTTAGTATGCTGCGTGTCATATGAAACTTACTAAAATAAAAATATAACACTTCTACTGCCACTAAGCCAGTTAGCCAGTAACCCTATCAAACAAGGAAATTAGGTTGAATTGGCATGATTTGTTCTTGACAAGTGTATGCTAGCTATTCCTTAATAACCCCATTATCCTCTTGGTGCTTACAGACTGATTGCTTAATAATTTGTTCCAGTATCTTTCCAGGTATTGAAGTTAGGTTGATTGGTCTATAATTCCCTGAGTCCTCTTTGTTCCCCCTTTTAAACATAGGTACAGTAGAACCTCAGAGTTAGGAACATCTGGGGAATGGAGGTTGTACGTAACAATGAACAAAATGTTATGGTTGTTTTTTCAAAAGTTTACAACTGAACATTGACGTAATACAGCTTTGAAACTTTACCATGAAGAAGAAAAATGCTGCTTTTAACCATCTTAATTTAAATGAAACATGCACAGAAACAGTTTCCTTACCTTGTTAAATCTTTTTTTATAAACTTCCCCTTAATTTTTTTAGTAGTTTACATTTAACACAGTATTGTACTGTATTTTTTGTTTTTGTTTTGTTTTTTGTCTCTGCTGCTGCTTGATTGTGTACTTCTGGTTCCAAATGAGATGTATGGTTGACTGGTCAGTTCATAACTCTGGTGTTCATAACTTGGAGGTTCTACTATGCTTGCCCTTCTCCAGGCCTCTGCGGTCTGACCCATCCACAGAGTTCTTGAAGATAATTGCTCAGGGTTCCGAGATTGCTTCAGTTAGTTCCTTAAGTACCCTAGGATGAATTTCATCAGGCTCTGCCAATTTGACTACATCTAACTAAGCTAAATATTCTGTAACCTGTTATTTCCCTGTTCTGAGCTGTGTTCCTTCCCCCTTGTTGTAACTATTAATTGTTTTAAGCATCTGGTCACAGTTAAAGTAAAATAACCATTAATCCTTCTTGATGTCTTCTATTAGCTCTTCTTCCCTGCTATGTAGTAGACCTAGACCGTCCTTTGTCTTTTTCTCTTGATCCTAATGTACGGTAACTCCTCACTTAACGTTGTAGTTATGTTCCTGAAAAATGCGACTTTACGTGAAACGATGTTAAGAGAATCCAATTTCCCCATAAGAATTAATTAAATGGGGGGGCTAGGTTCCAGGGCAGCTTCCCTTACTCTGCAAACACCAGGGGCGGGGGGCTCAACCCTCAGCCTTCCCACTCCACCCTTTCCCCCAAACCCCCACCATTGACCCGCCTCTTCTCCCCCCCCATCTCCTCCCCCTTTACTTTGCACGCTGCGTCCTCCCCCCTCCCTCCCCTCCCTTCTAAACGCCGCAAGCCAGCTGATTGCCGCGGGCAGGAGGCAGGGGGAGGAGGGGGAAGGTGCTGATCCGTGGGGTCTGCCAGCGGCAAGAGGCACTGGGGGGGGGGGGGGCGTAGGGAGGCTGCCAGCTGTGGAGAAAGCAGGCAGCCAAACAACATAAGAGTGGAGCATAGCACAACTTTAAATGAGCATGTTCCCTAATTGATCAGCAACGTAACAGTGAGGAGTTACTGTATTTATAGAACCTCTTCTTATTGCTTTTTCTTTCCTTGCCAGATGTAACTCATTTTGTGCCTTAGCCTTTCTGATTTTGTCCCAGTATCCTTGCCCTATTCTTTTGTACTCATCCTTAGCAATTTGTACATGTTTTTCTCTTTTTGATTTTCAGGTAATTAAAGTACTCCTGATGGAGCCATATTGGCCTCTCGCTATTCTTCCTATCTTTCTTCTGTGTCAGGATAGTTTGCTGTTGTGCCTTCAAAATTGGCTCTTTGAGAAATGCCAGCTCTCTTGAACTCCTTTCCCCCCCCCCCTTAGGTTTTCTTCCAATGGAACCTTACCTATCTGTTCTTTCAGTTTGTTAAAGTCTGCTTTTCTTTTCAAGTTCACTGCCCTTAACACCATGTGTCAAGTGTGTTGGCGACTACCATTTGGAAACATGTTCCTCTGATGTAGAAGAAATTAGTGTATATGATACAAAAATAACTGAGGGAAAAACTGATTGCTGCTTCCAATTTTCATTTTGTGTTGTCTAGTTTGGCCTTACAACAATGTAAAGTCTTATCTATGCTACAGTACTTTGGGGACATACTCTGTACCATGGGAAAATAAAATTAAGGCATTTGGAATATTTATCTAAGTGCCTTATGCTAATCCCAGCAAAGCATCCACCTTATGTTGTTGTCATTATGCAGAAAAAGAATAGACAGGGTGAAGTATTTTCCATTTATGGCATCTTGTAGATGTCCCTGGTCAAAAATGATAAGGGGTGGTGCTCTGGAGGACACAAAATAATTTTGACAACTCTTTGTCAGATAGACATTTCCACTCCTTATATACTGCAATGTCTTTAGCAAAGTTGACAACAGGACTTCTGCATCTCTCCAAAGGTATCAAACTGTTAAACCCTTTGCCATCTGGGAAAAGCCTTTTAAAATAGTGCATCTCCTCTGACAACTGAGAACATGACCTCTAGAAACCAAAAGAGCCTTGTGGCTCTTTCCCTAGACAGCGGAATTCTCTTCTAAAATCATACAGGTTTAGTAGATTTTAATGCCTGAAAGGAACCACTGTGATACTCTAGTCTGACATCCTGCATCACGCAGGCATAGAACTTCACTCAGTAATTCCTGTATTTCCCCCCTCCACTTAGAGGGGTGTGTGTGTGTGTGTGTGTGTGTGTGTGTGTGTGAGAGAGAGAGAGACACACACTTATTTTAAGGTCAAATGGAACAAATAATGAAGGAAATAGCAGATAAGAGGTCCCTCTTGGAGTATCCTTGACAAGGCTCCTCTAACAATCCCCACCAGTAAATTCTTCCCAGCCACATATTGTCTTCTACTAGTCCTGTTTTAGAGGTGTGCTGATTAAATTTGTTGATTCTACGAACTTGGGAGGCATCACCAATACAGAGGAGGATTGGAACACTACACAGGAAGATCTGGATAACCTTGTAGACTGGAGTACAAGAAATGGGATGAAATTCAGTAGTACAAAATGCAGTCCCTGGGTAGGACATTTTCATTGGAAGGTTTTGGGATTCCTTCCCCTCCCCTTAGCACAAGAGAGAAAGCTCTGATGTTTGTCCGAAGGCCTCTATATTTATGTAGGCTTTTCCTGAGATGTGGGTTGGATGGGCAGGCTTTTAATTTTTGTATTCTGTGGGATAGTATGTGTCTTGAAAATTTTAATGGAAATTAAGAAATATTTAATAGGCACACAATATAAATAGAATTACAAATAAAATGTTTCATCCTCTAACAAGTTATCTGTGTCATTAACATATTGTGTGGTTTGGATTAAATAAATATAATGTAAAATATGCATTATATTATATTTTTTTGGACAAATATATAATAGAATACCTACCCAGGTCCTCTGTAATTCCAAAACCGGAAACAGAAAAAAATCTTTAACAGTAGATAGTTCCTATATAAAAACATGAATTCCTTTCCCCCTCAGTTTTAACCTTTGGATTTATATATCCACGGTCTTCATATTTTTTCTTCATCAGTTTTCAAAAAGACCATTTTTCTCTTGGCATAACTGATACTTAAAAATAAAACTGTGTAGTCCTTTAAACAGGGCTTCCTTTTCTAGTCTTATTTGGGTAGTTTCATATTTTTCTCTTTCAGATCTGGATATTGTTATGAGTATATATTATGCCTTGTATTGGATATAATTCTGTCTGCCTGCTGTTAAGTTTATTTTTAAAAAAATCTTGTCATGCAAATCTAATAATGAATTCTTACAAGTTGCAACTGTGATGACCTCTGATTCCTGTCTCATCAGCCAGCCACACAATGCAATTTGGTGGATCTTTTTAATAGAGTGTAAAGTAAAGTAGGTTCTCTCTGCCACTGAGTTAACCCTTAAGTATTTAAGTTTACCAGGGCTAAGGTGTCATCTCCCTGGATTCCTTCCTTAATATTGAGTAGTGTGCTCCAAAGGTAGTATATGTGATTTCCTCCCCACTTCTTTGGTATGCTATTGCTGTTATTTTAAATAAAGTTCTCCCTGAAAGGTAGGATGATAATGTGCATAAAATGTCTTTACAGAGATCAGTATTAATAATTAGCCACGTGCATATTTACAGAAATTAAAAAGAGAAAATTATGCAGGCTTTTAATAGCAGTAAGAGAAGTTATGATTAAAAACTAATACTTTAAATAAGTGTATATATAGGAACACCAAAGTAAAATAGTTATTACATCTCTACCCCGATATAACGCGACACGATATAACACGAATTCGGATATAACGCGGTAAGGTTTTTTTTTCCTTTTTCTCAGTCTGCAGACCTAAGTTTCCTCTGAATAACAAAGGAATGAGAATAAATATTAAAAACCTTATATCAACTTTTTAAAAAGTCTTTGGGGCCTTGAAAATTAGGTCCAGTGTTGCTAAAACAAACAGGGCTACTTAACCAGTGCTGCATGATACTGGAAAGCCTAGAAGCTCACCTGAATCTCAGCTCCTTCCACCTGTGTGCCTGGAAGCTCAGTGGGTGAACCCCAGAGAACTAGCCTGCTCAAAGCAGGTCTGTGAGATTCTGTTAGGAAGAAGAAAGCCCTCCACCAGGGCCACATATCTTGCAAAATGGAAGCGGTTCTCCATCTGGTTAGATAAATGTCTATCAGGGATGGTCTAGACAGTATTTGGTCCTGCCATGCGGGCAGGGGACTGGACTCGATGACCTCTCGAGGTCCCTTCCAGTCCTAGAATCTATGAATCTATAGTCATCCCAGCGGTGTGTCTTGCCTACGCGATCGTCGCTGCCATTCATTCTAGAGTACCTGCTGTACTTGAAACAGCAGGGCCTATCTATTTCATCAGTTAAAGTTCACCTGGCTTCCATCTCAGCTTTTCATCCTTGGCTCCTCGGCTGATCCATTTCTTCAAATGATACATCTATCCATTTCCTTAAGGGCCTAGAGAAGTTGTACCCCAGGAGCGAGAACCTGTCTCCCTGGGATCTCAACCTGGTCTTATCAAGGCTTACAGCCCTTTTCCCTCCCCCGCCCCCGTTCGAGCCGCTGGTAACATGCTCCCTGTTATACCTTCTTAGTTGCCATTATTTTGCCATACTTCTAAAAAGGTGACCTTCTTAGTTGCCATTACTTTGGCCAGAAGGGTCTCGGAGCTCCGTGTCCTCACTTCGGAGCCGCCATACACCGTGTTCTTTAAAGATAAGGTTCAGTTGCATCCTAACCTGGCTTTCCTTCCAAAGATAGCTTAATTGATATGAAACTAGGAGACTATCTTCCTACCGTGAAGCCTCATGCAAACGGGGAGAAGCAGAGACTTCACTCAAATGTTAGTTATGTACTAGCTTTCTACGTAGAAAGGACCAGACCAAAATACACCCAGCTGTTTATAGTAGTTGCAGACAGGATGAAAGGTCTCCCGATCTCGGCTCAGAGAATTTCATCGTGGATCACGTCATGTATCCGCATGTGTTATGAACTGGCGGGTGTTCCACCCCTGCCTATCCTACCTGTTGGTTCCATAAGGGCACAAGTTTCTTCAGTGACAATTCTAGCACAGGTTCCTATTCAGGACATTTGTAGAGCAGCAACTTGGTTGTTGGTGCACATATTTTCTTTTCACTATGCCATCACTCAGCAGCCAGGGACAATGCTGGATTTGGCCAAGCTGTGTTGCAGTCAGCATGTCAGTGAATTCTGAGCCCACCACCTATACAACTGCTTGGGAGTCACCTACATTGGAATGGACATGTGCAAGTACTCGACGAAGAAAAAATGATTAGTAACCTTTCCGTAATGGTTGTTCTATGAGATGTTGTCAAGGCTAATTCCCCACTCTGACACTTCAAGTGCAGAAGGTGGGGGCCCGCAAGAATACTAAAAATTAACACCGGCCACTCCAGGCTTGTATTAAACTCGCAAGGTTACAGCTTTTCGCTGACCTTGGATTGGTAGATGCTGCCACCACCCAAGTGCAGAACCCCTTTGAGAGCCCAGGAAGGCGCACTTGGGAATACCTTCCTGTGGGGTACCCTCAAGCCCTTTCACCCTCACCCTCCCCCCCCCCGGGGGAAGAGCTGAGAAAGAAAAAGGAAATCAGCTTTTGCCACCAGCTAATTAAACAACATGTGCACAAACCTCTTAAGACACACACATCCAATTCTGTTCTTAAAAAAGGTAAATTTAATTAATAAATAAAAAGAAAATACATCTGAGAACTTAAGCTATTGCTAGATTTTTTAAAAAAAGCAACTACAAGGATTAAGCACCAAGAATAACTTTTTTGAGGTCCATTTTAAAGGTTACAAGCAAAACAAAAGCACCTGGGGTTAGCACAGAGGAATCCATAAGCCATAAAGAAATAAAAGGAGTAAACCTAATTGTGTCTTCCTAGACATTTCCTGATCTACTTACATATCTGGGGTTTTAAATGAGTAGTTTCTAGGTATGATACTGATGGTTTTTTCATACCTTGCCCAAGCTTCTCACAGCATAACTGCTCTCTCCACCTCTCCCCCAGGAGAACAACCACAGACAGACAAAAGGGGAGTCTTGTTTCAATTTTAAAAAGTTCTAAAAAGAGCCTTCCCATTGGCTCTTTTGGCCAGGTGCCCACTCACTTCTTTTTACCTATGCATAGCAATGAGACTTTTTAACCCTTTACAGGTAGAGCAATTAGAGAACAGCTACTAAGAGGGATTTTATAGGTACTGGCTGGCTGGGTGTCCATAAAAGGGAGCCACCCCCACCCCCTTCATTTATTACAGATGTGTTGCATGTGTCCATTCCAAAATCCGTCCTCCTACCCCTCTTATGGTAGTTGGCTGGAAAGAAGGAACTGAGGGGGCGCAGGGTTGGCGAGGCCCTTTATACAGGCACTATGGACGCCCTGCACCAGAGCTGACTTGACGGATACCATTGAGGGAAACATTTCCGGCAACTGTGCTCGGGGCATGCACACACCTACATTGGAATGGGTGTGTGGAACACATCTCGAAGAACAACTGTTACTGAAAGATTAGTAACTGTTTTTAATTAGATTCTGAGATGTTAGGTTGCTCTAAGTAAGAAACTATTACACACTCCATTGAATGTGAGTTTTATGAAAAATTCAGATTACACAAGTGATAATTTGGCCATTTTTTTCTAATGTACAACATTTAAAGCATTAAGTGTTCAAAAAGTGACTACTTCCATGACTCCTCCCAAGACATACTGAACTCTGTCTGTGTACAGCATTTTCCTAAAATAACTATTTTGTTACACCCGCCAACATTCCTGATCGCCTGCATTTGCTGACCTACATTGCACAGTAAATGAATAATCTAGTACAACATCTGAAAATGATGTATGCTTAATTCATCTGAATCATGCATCACTAGGATATAAGATAGAAAAACACTTAGACTACTGTACTTCGTCAGAGAGAGAGAAAGAAAAACCACATTGTAATGGAGTCACTTGTGTTGCGGTGTACATTAACAATTTAATGTGAAGACTCGCCAACACTGTACCTTTTGCTTTACTGCTTGGTCTGAAGTGTATCCCCTTAAACATCCATTTCCAACTCTTGAGCAATTCGAAAAAGTATGAAAAGGGCATTCCCAAACAATCTTGTATCAAGTTGCCCAGATTTGCCTACTTACTATTGAGCAAATACAAATGGAAAAGGAATGAGAAGGGATGCTTTTGCTGATAAGCACAAAATGCAGTGTTTGGCTAGGCTTCAGATACAATTTGCAGTCATTTGAATTTGTATTCAAACCTTAGTGTGTTTCCCCCCTCAGAAATGTAGCTTTTCTAACAGCCTATATTTATCTAGCACTACAGAGAAAAATCAAACATGATTTTGAAATATGACAAAATTTCAGCATTGATATTTCTGTTTCAACATGTTTTAGAGGATACAAAAGGATGGGGATAGAAATGAAGTTAAAAAAGACTTTCCCAATAAAATATGTTTTGAGGATTATGTTTCATTGTCAGTTATTTAAAAAAGGTTTTTTTACTTTGTTACCAATGATTGCGTATTTGTGACACAAAACATCCCTGTCCCTCATTTACAATTACTTAATTATATTTTGTGTTCTTGTGGCTGTATACAAAATGTGTTCCTTTAAGTTGCACCTTCAAACGTGTTCCACTGTGATAAGTATTATAGTTCCTTGGCCAAAATCTTCTGACCTCTAGAAAAAATGTGTAGTTGGCTGTGAGTAGATGCACATGAGATATTGGCATGGTGGAATAATTTGCAAGATCTTCCAGTGAGAGTATTAGCATATAAATAGCAGATGCAATGACGACCATCACAGCTGAGTACATTTAATTTTTAGTTTATAAGATAGAATGGGTTTTTAAATGCATAGCCATCAAGCCTGCTGAAAGACAAATGAAGTTTAGAGTTCACTTGTCTGAGGATGCCTTACATCATTTTTTTTTTAAAAAGGGAAACAGAGACACATAAAACAGAGCACAAGTGATTTCTAGGATGAGAAGTAATTGAGATTGCAAACCAAGTTAATTAGACCATACAAAATTTATTTAATGGTCCCAGCTGTAGTTTGCAAGCAGTGTTTTAGCGAGTAAGTAGATACAGCTTCTTTACGTGTTATGTCTTTTTTTTCTCTTTCCTTTCTAAAATAATTAGTAACTCCTGTACATTTAGTTTTATAAACTGATTGCATTATATATTTTAGATATTGTATTGCTTGTTTAACTATGAATGTGGAGACTCCATTTTCTAAATCCTCTTAATGTAGGAATCAATATAAAACTGAGAAAAGGACCAAAGGCTTTATATCTTGCAAAGTATTTTGTTGCAGGTTTTTTTGTATTTGTGTGGTTTGCTAGCATTTAGGATAAATGAGCAATGCATGTAACTGTATGGGTGATTATAATAAGATACATTAACTCATTGGATGTACGGTAGGGCATAGGCTCAAAAGTAGAGAGGAGTCGTTATGAGATTTCTGCCAGCACACTATATCTTGTTTTGGGCTCTTATTTTTTAAGAGAGGCCTCAGGAAGGAAGCATCTGATTATTTTTTTTCCCTGCTAGAGAAGGACTAAGTACACTTAGCTAACTAACTACAGAAGTTAAATATTTTTACAGGAAAACTAAATTTAATAAAAGTCCGCAGTGAAATTCAAGGGTGCAAACAATAAGCATAATATTTTATGAAAATGACCCTCATATTTAAAATCTGGCATTATATGTTATGCATTGTAGCACCAAGTCCACATCTACCTTTTAGAAAATTAAAACACATAAATTCTGTTTAGTGTTTGATCTGCACTGCACTAGCTGAAAGCCATAATGCCCCTAAAACCTTGGGTTGCTTTTCACCTTTCATAAATTCCTGGGTAGATTCTATACAAAAAATAATTTTCAGCTCCGTGGCTCATTGTTATTCAAACTTGATTGATCGTCGTCATTTACTCAGTGAGGAAGTTAAGTGCTCCTGTCATTTCCAAAGAGTATAATTGGGACGTTTCACAGGTCAGCGGTAGTGACAGGTTTCCCTTTTGATTAGTGTTAGACTGATAACAAAAATTACAGTTTCCTATGATTAATGTTTCCTATAGTACCTAAATGCGCAGTTCATGGATTGTACCTAAACAAAGTGAATTTGCATCTGATTATGCCTTTTCACAGCAGGGCTTTTTGTGTGCCTCGAAGTTTTTGAGATCATCCAGGTATATAAGGATGTTGCTCCTGGTTCAGTTTTTAAGTCAGCCATGTGTGATATGCAGGTTGTTTGGTGAAACCTCTTCATAGATAAGTTTCTCAAGCAATATAGAGGAAATAACTTTAAATTTCCCTTGTTTTGTTTGTTTTAAGACAAGTTCTGTGTCCTGAAGTCTTGCCCAGGTTTTGCAATATATATATAATGTATGTAAGTATTTGAACTAAAACGTCTCCAATATCCTAGACACAATGTAGTGGATTTAGGCTAGATTATCAGCCTTAACTAAGTTTTATTTTTGATTTTTCACATTTTGCACAAACAAATTCTAGACTGTGTCCATCCATAACAAGCTTTAGTTTGGTGTAATTTGTTTTATAGCTGACTTAGAAATAGGAACTGAGAGTAGAAAGTCTGACACAATCTTATCTCTAACAGGACAAACAGGCAGCTATAACTAACCAGAAGAGAACTAATTTGCTCCCATCTCCTAAATTGCCTTTAACAACTAGAAAAGGGGAAAAAATAGAACTTTGAAGCCACACTGCTAACAAACTAGTTCCTTTTCAGTCTCCCAACTGCTCATGTTGTGCTGAAAGCAAAACCCTACAATATTTCTCTTTCTAAAGGCCAGCTGAAAGGTCTTCTAAAAGATTGAAATTTAAAAATTGATGTGCCTCTTTGGTAATTGGCTAACCCAGTCTGCTGGTGTGTTTGGCTGTAGAGCACTTGGCCCTTTCTGTGTTGGAACCCTAGTTTGACTTCCAGTCTGGGCCATGAGAGGTCAGATGCAGCATGTGTCTGTCTTGGCCACACCAGGCAGGGATGAACTGCTTCTTTCCTTAAGATGAGGAGGAATAATTGCAGTGGGAAGTGAAAAGTAATTTAAAACTCAGAGCCCTCCAGCATGCCTAAAACATGGCAACTCTCTGTCTGCTGATTAGAGGTAGTGATGGTGTGGCCAACGGGACGTCCATGGTTGTAGCTACGTATTGTTGACTTCAGGGCTGGTTTCAAACGAGTTTCTGGGAATTAATATTAAACCCAAAAAATAATTAGGGGAAGAAAGGTACTGTTTGGTTATGATGCACTTGATAAATCTACTGTCCTTTAGTACTTTTTAAAACTTAGGACTACAGTGTTCTGTGGAAAGAGTCAATTAAGAAACAAAGAAATCGTCCTCTAAATTTCACTTACTGAAGGGTAAATTGCAGTGTCAACAGCAACTGAACGTTTTCTGTTAGAAATGAGCTTCAGTGTCGCTTATAAGCAATGCTGATGCAAAGTTTTGCTAAGTTTGTTGATTTTTAATATACTCAGTAGACTAAGGTTTGGTTTCCAGGTTTTTTTGGCTTCAGAATCTCAGTATGATTTAGAGGAACTCAAGTGTGCAGCTGTGACACACGATTAGATTAGTGAATTACATTGGTAAAATTCTGCTGCAGGGGGAAATTGCTTCTTCCTCCTGTGCTTTCTACAACTAGTACCTGCATGAGAGAGGTAAATGCAGTGGGAAGGAAATTAAAAGCAATAATCCATGGTGGGAAAAAATTATCATAGGTGATCTAATCACCTATTTCTCTGTTGCTTTTGTTTACTTCAGGGAATTTGAATAACTGTGATTGAGAGACTGTTCGTTTAATGGATCCTTTGCATTGTTTCCCAAACGCATAAAAGCATGTGGCAAAACTACAATAACTCCTGTATTCTGTGACATGTAAATCTCTTAAAATCTCCCCAAATTGGGCAAGAGAAATAAAATACTAGTGATTGGCAGCATTGCTGGCTTTTTAAGAGACTACCAGAATTTGGGGATTTTATAAGTTAGCTATACAAATTCTCATTGAAGAAGAGGCAAATGGTTTTTGCCCAGATAATAATTGTTGAGGGGAAATGTATTGGTAGATGTATGTGAAAGAAAGAGGCATTGGAGGAAGGTTGTAGAGTCTCATTGGCATACTCATGGCAAAAAATTAGCTGAAATAAAATTTAGGAAGCTGATAGCCTCTAATATGAGTTAGTTGCTTTGATTAATTGATAGGAATTGCATTTTTATTTTTCAACTACTCATAAATATTCCATTCTATGTATAATATGGGCTATACAGGCATATATTTTAAAAATCCCAATAATTTCAGTTCCTTAGATTCCACATAGTAAGGTTTGCAACCTAATGATGTAATTGTTTAGGGTCTTTCAAATCAGATAAGATATTTATGTATTGCAAGTATTTTTTTCTTTTAAAGCTGCTGTCAAAAAGTAAATACAGTAGAATCCCTTTTAATTGAATCCCACTTATTCGAGCCACAGTCTTGTATCCCAGTCTCCCATATCTACTGCAGACTTCACCACAGTTTGGGTTCTCAGACTGATATGCAGTGAAGGCCCTTGGCCTGCTAAAAAGAATTGTTCCTAATGTTGGCTGGATTCTTAATGCAATCATATATCCCCAAAACAAAGTGATGCAAACAACACACCTGTTGGCTTTTCAGAATGGCTTGATTTATTAGGGTTGTATTAGTTTCAGCATGTCTCTTTTAAAATTGTCTGGACAGTATTCTCTAAACTGGGGAAACCATTGTGAATGTGGATGCCCTCTTCAGACAAACTGGGTATACTGTAATAATTATCTTATTTTAAGATCCAGGGTCTCTGGGGACTATGTAAAAATATCCCTCCATCCATCCAGGCAACATGCCTCAATAAGTCCCAGAATAGACTCCAACTCTGCAGAGGAGGAGAAGGAAAGTAAAATGGCATGACATTAAGGCAAGTTTGAATGTCTTTGATTTTATCAGAGTTGAGGCTGCCAGCCCATCCTTTGCTCATCCTATTTGGCCTGTTGTATGTGTTGGGGAAGCGTACACAGTGGGTGATCTTACATAACGTGCTGAATGAGCTGAACCAACAAAACTAGGATAGGCAGTGATCAGGCTCTCTATCACTTGCTCATTAAGTCAAGATCTTAATGTTGTTTTAACATTTTTTTTTGTATTTTATAGTTTCACACTTTCTCACACTTCACCAACTGTGTGTCTTCTAATGGATAAGAAAACCTTTAAAGAAGATATCTCTTAGGGATTGAAGATGGCTTTAGAGATGAAATGTAAAACAAGGGGTCTAATCTTAGATGATGATTAAATACATAATTAGGGAAATACTTTTGGCTCAGAAGAGCCTCAGTAGTGGGCTGTCTTGCTGTCTGCTAATATTTTCAATATGGAGGGGAGAAAAAATAGTCTCATTTTCTGTATTTTTTTCCTGTAGATGAAAGTCTCCGACAGTGAAGATGATGAAGATGAATTTGTGGAGGTCCCTGAGAAGGAAGGTTATGAGCCCCACATTCCAGACCACCTGCGTAAGGAATATGGTAAGTTTGCCCAGCTGTGAAAAGCTTTATCCCTGCATGTTACTGCTGCAGTAAAGTAAATAAACAGCTATTATGAAGTAATAAAGTGATCAGTGGTGTGGGTAATCTCTCTGACTGCTGTGAGGAAGTCATTACATAGATAGGGGAGCAGCGATTGGCTCTAGATAAACAAATACTTTCTAGGAGGAGAAGCAACTGAGACCAGGAGCTTATTTCATTCAGCCATGTTCCACTATAATTTAGAGACAGAAGCTGCTCTGTATGTGTGTGTGCATGTGTGCTAAAAAAGGATATTTATTTACTCAGAATAGGGTGGTAGGAGAGTATAATTGTAAACAACCATGGCTTAGAAATACTGAGGATGTTTTGGTGAAACAGGATAGGATTTTGTGCTGCTCGCTGCAATTATAGCATCTGCAGGCACACAGCCACTTACCACACTGAGGGTGGTTAAATGTGGCCCACAACCTAGCCTCTCTCTCCAATGTGGGTGTCGTAACAAAAGGTTAAGTGGAGCTCAACCTCTCAGTACTTTGTTGTAGTGTCACTAAAGGAATCCTAGATGACAAACAAAATATAATCTTGTTCTTGTCTGCTTCATTTAAATTTAGCATCCCTCTTTTCCAAACACATTCTAAAGCTTTTTGAAATAAATGAGTATTTGTAAAGCATACCTATAAAGTTGACAGGTTAATTATTGGAAAAAGTTGATCTAAAACAGTTAAATTCCAGTACATTAGTCCTTGTCCTTCCCAGGTAATGCTTCGTAAGTGACTGGAGTTTTACTTTTCTGTAACATTGTGCATTTTGAGCATCAGAAGCTTTTGGTATAGAGGGGATTGCTGCCATCAAGTAAAAGTTAAAAATCCTTGACAGTGTAATAAGTTTTTTGTTCCTGCCTCACGTTGCTGCGGATTGTGAGGCTGACTAAAAATGGTGCTATGTTATCTTAGACCGTGTTGTGTGAGTGGTTTTTTAACACTCTTCTTCATGTTATTTTTTAAAACTTCTGTGTAATTTGAGCTGTATGGAAGTCAGTCTGCAGCTTTTTAATGTAGAAAGCCAAATCTCTCTCTTTCGTAATATTAAGGTGTGTGCATTAATGTTCCCTTTAAATTTTTCCATCCATGTGCAGAATGAATTTTGTTATGTGCACCAATATCGAGGTAATGTGCGGCTGTGCGCCACCAGTAGAAAAAAACCCCTAGATACAATATATATTTTTAAAAAGTTACCATAGGGATAATTAGTCCAGCCAGGATAGGTTAGGCATTTTAGAACCCACTACTCAAAGAATTAAATTTAAACGCAAGAGAGAAATAAAAATGATGAAATGCATAGACCAGTCAAAAAACTAAAATAACAATACTTTGAAAGAATACAGTCACAGAGAATATATATTTATTGCAGGAAGTATCAAGAAGTAACAACAATAATAATACAAGTATGTGTAGGGGAGCTTGAAAGCGTGTGTGTGTGTAACAGAGACATGTGCTGCCCCTTTAAGTAGATTGGCATTCACCAGTCTGAAGCCTGCTTATTCAGACACAGCAGCAGCCGCCAGCAAGCTCCTTCCCACATCCCACTCCTCAGCCCTGTCGTGTCCCCCCGCAGATCTGTGGAGATGGAGTACAGGGGGACACCCTGACCTCAGCGCCCCCCGCTCTTCACAGCAAGCAGGAGGCTTCTGGGAGCAGCTGGCCAGGGGCTCCAAGGCAGAGGGCAGGAACAGTGGGGGGGAGGGGCACTTGGTAGACTGCTGGGTAGCCGCACAACTTAGAGGGAATTTAGGTGTGCATATATAAATCGAGAAAGTGGCAATTAGAGTGACCTTGTACTTTTGACTGTCTCAGACCATGTAGACTGACTACAGTGTGTGGGAGGTCTGCAGTAAAGTTAGCCTGCTTGTCTGCAGTAGTTAACAAAGTCAGCTCAAGGAAACCTCAAAATATCGAGTCATGCTAGTGCCTCAAAACCAAGTGAGGCCTCAAACAGGATGAGATCCCCATTGTGCTAGGTAAACATATATGAAGATGCAGACCCTACCTTGGAGAGCTCACAATCCTAAAACCAGCAATATATGAAGGGTGGGCAAAAGGGAGACAATCAAATATTTACAATATTTATATATATGATATCAATTTTTATAAATGTTAATGTAATTACATCAATGAGTAAATAATCACTTGCCCCAACTGCCTCTCAACTTAGTTATATAAATATTGGTTCATTCTGAGTAGGCATTGCAGTACTAGTGGGTCTTGAGAATGGACTTGAAGGAGAGGATTTGCACTAGGGATGATGGGGAGTCTGGTGTATTTTGCCTTGACTGTACCAAGCACTGGAACTTGGCTTCCATGTGTGGTTTAACAGCAGCCTGAAGATTCTTAGCATAACATATAAAAGGTCAGTTTAATCCTCACCACCTTCCATTCCAAGTCCAAAGCGCATGACTTCAGCCTGGCCTCCTCTATCATAAACACATAGCAATGTGTTCATTGAACCCCACAAAACAACTGCACACACAATTCTCCCTATGGGAAGAGGATGAGAGAATGAACAAACCACACGTGACAGATGTTAGTCACATCTTTTAATGCACTTAGTGGAAGGTGCTCAGATACTGCATTGATGAGAACTTGTATGGAATAGAATAATCAGTTCCCTATTTCTATAAATAATGTAGCTAATAAAAAGATACATTCTTCTACTTTTTTTTTTAACTGAAGAACCAAAATGCCAATTCCCCCTTCCTCCCCAAATCTGACTGTGATATTTTGTATGTATATATATCTGGGTAGAAGCTAGGGGACATGCTTAGTATGAACTTCATAGACCTTTATTTGATTTCTTTTAAAAGTTTGTTGCTAGCAATTATTATTTCTGTTGTGTTCCTGAGAGAATATGGGCTCCTTCTCTGGTGGAAAAAATTACTGTTTCAAGGCCTCAATTCAAGAAAGAATCCTTATTCAGAAAAGCTCTTAAGCACATGGGGATGGATGAAAACATATACTTAAGTGCATTTGTAACTTACTGGGCCAAACTCTGCTCTGTTTCCATAGTGTAACTATGGAGTAATGTCATTGACTTCAGAGGAATTACTCTGGATTTACACCAGTGTAACTGAAAACTGCATTTGCTCCACTGAGTTCAAATCTTGTTGGGCTTATATTTTTAATCAAAAGATTTCTAAAAGTTAACTCTCCCAGTGACATGGTTCACTTTTACTAAATCAGAAAAGGCCTGATCAAAACCAATTTATATGCACTAAAGGGCCAATTTAGTATGGCCCAGATTTTTAAAGGTACTGTATTTAGGCATTGCAGTGCTCAGCATTGCAACACCTATGTCTCATTTTCAAAAGAGATTTAGGCACTTAGGAGCCAAAATCTCATTAACAGTTGATAGGATTTAAACTCTTAAGTGCCTAAATCACTTTTGAAAATAAGACATAGGCTCCCAAATCAGTTAGGTGTTGCAATGCTGAGCAAATCAGTGCCTAAATACCTTTAAAAATCTGGGCCTAAAAGAATAAATCATGTGCATAGGAAAGATGTGTGATGTGATAGCAGGAGACTCAACTGTGTTGAAGGGTTAAATATTTAACTAAATATAGACATTTGTTTTTTCCAGATACAAAAGGGTTAAAATCGTCCCTGGTAAACTCTATTGAAATCAATTGAATTATCCCAGTTTTATACAGCTGAAGTGTTATTTTGGTAGCTTTGTTTTTAATTCATGTGAAATGCTTTGCATATAGGAAACAATGGAATTTTACATCTCAGTTCAGAAGTCTAATGTGTTTGGAATCTCTTAACTACAGCATATTACACCTTCAATTTTAAATATGCTCTTGCTGTTCTACAAAAAGTCTGAATAATTTAAAGGTTTTCCCCCCTCTATTCTGCACCTGAATAAACAATGAAAGTCGAACAGCTCCTCAAATTAACATTTTATGTAATGTAATAAAACAAAGATGTAATACACAACCACTGAAATTTATACAATGGTAATCTAAATGTCATATCAGAAAGTCAGTTAATTCCCTTTCATTTTCCCAAAGAGAAATGAAAGTATTTACCAGTGAAATGAATTGCAACTTCCAATACCATTTTTGGTTGCAAATCTATGTTTGTTGTTCCACTGAGATCTAAAAAGTTTGTGCCACGGGTAAATTTATTTTGGAGAGAGTATATAGATATAAATGTTGCAACCCCAAAAAGTTACAATAATATTTAATGGCTAAGATAAGGAGCTGAGTTTTATCATGGAACTGTAGGATGGGGGGAGAAATAGACAAGTCAATTTGAATCTCCATGTGTAAGATGAAATGTAAATTTGTTAAAAGAATTTAGGTGATTAGGTAACTGAAGTGTGAAGATATATCCCATTAGGGGTGTCATGCCAAATTAGCATTACCAGACTTTTAACGACCTCCCATTTGTATAATCCCTATTTACACTTGCACCTGATGTCTGTAGTGGGACAAGGGGCCAACCATTTTGCAGTATCACAGTCATTCTAAATGCACTGTTATTAAAAGAAAAATGTCAGATACTTGTATAAGACACCCCAGATTGTTAGTTCATCTAGAAAAGACACACAAGTTCAGATGAAAAGGAATTAATACAGAAAATTACCAGTATAACTTTATTAGAATTGATTTTGATATTTTGCATTGAAAATACTATCACTGCTATTGACTTATATTTTTTCTTCCAACGACTGTAATACTGCTGGAATGTTGCTAACACAGTAAAAGTTGGGGCTCTATTCATTTAAAAACAAATCTGGTCTCCTAGCTTGCATAATGTGATGTTACTGGGATAGACTAAGGCCATGTCTATGGTCCAAAATTATGTTGACCTAAGTTACATCAGCATACAGTCACTGCAGTTATTAAACCGCTTGTGTGTGTGCACACTTGGTTCCTTGTGTCGGCGGCGCACGTCTTTACCAGGAGTGCTTGTATTGATGCAGAAAGCAAATGCAGGACACCGTGGGTAGGTATCTCACTGTGCAACTCCCCGCCTTCTAGTGCAGGGTCTTTTGGGAAGTTCTCGCAGCGCCTGATGGGGACGAAACAAGTCATGCAGGGGTGACTGGGAGCATGGGGCCAACTTTCCATAATTCAGTGTTCTCCATCCCATAATTTTGTCTTCAGCCCAAAATATTTTGTGCCTTTGTTTTTTCTTTTTCTTTCAAAATGCCCTAAAATCGCCTGGCTCTCCTCGCTGTCTGCCACCTCTGACAGAAGCATGGAGCCTGCACAGCTCTGCACTATTATTATGAGCGTTGCAAGCACAGGGAGCCTGATCCTGCAGTATTTGCAGAGCCACAAGAGGCCCCGCATTGAACAAGGCGATTCCTTGGAGGCTAGATTGTTATGGGACATAGAAAGAAACAATTCAAGGTTGTTGGTGGTGTTCATGGAGCAGCTGCAGACCATGGAGCGCTGGTTCTGGGCCCGAGAAACAAGCACTGACAGGTGGTCTCATATTGTCATGCAAGTTTGGGATGATGAGCAGTGGCTGCAGAACTTTTGGGTGTGCAAGGCCACATTGGTGGATCCGTGTGCTGAACTTGCCCTAGCCCTCCAGCGCAGGTACACCAAAATGAGAACTGCACTGACAGTGAAGTGAGTGGAGATTGCATCATAGAAACGTGCAACTCCAGATTGCTACTAGTCAATCGGGAATCATTTTGGAGTCAGGAAATCCAGTGCAGTAGCCATTGTCATGCAAGTGTGCAGGGCCTTTAATTGCCTTCTGCTATGCAGGACTGAGACTCTGGGCAATGTGCAGGACATAGTGGATGATTTTGCAGCAGTGGGGTGATAGATGGCATGCATATCGCTGTTTTAGCACCAGAGCACTTTGCTACAGAGTACATCAACAGAAAGAGTTACTTTTCTATCATTATGCAAGTGCTTTGGAATCACTGGGAACCCTTTATTGACATCAATGACGCGTGAATCTTTAAGACTATCTCAACAGTAAAGTGTGCAAAAATACAGAATAGTTCTCAAACACAGAAACTGCTCTTTAGTATTTAAGTTCAGTCTTCCCAGTGCCTGGAAGGATAAGAAGAGCTTCCCACCAGTGGCTCCAATGCACTCCCCCGTCAGTATTTAAAAACCGAAACTTCCTGTTATAACATTTAATTAAAAAAACAAAAATCCTTTTCACCTGACAGTAAGAGTTCATATAGTGAATACCAATAAGTAATGGATGATTGCATTTGTAAATATTAAAAGATTAATAACAGGTCATACACTTCTGACTGTCTTCAGAAAATTGTATTTGCAGTTTTGCATGGTGGACCCTAATCTCTGCATAATAGCAAATGTATTTTTGCAAGTGCAACTTGTATGCACAATTTTTCTAAAAATCTGGCCCTTTGGCCTGTGCCTACCAAGATGTGCAGTTGATGGTTACAGTAATAAAAAACACTGTGACAGTATAATAGAACTGCGAGTCATTCCAGGCAAAAATAGGAAGGGAATAAAAAATATGCAAAAGTAAATTTATAATTCTTCTGATGCACTCAGATTATTTTATATATTATATAAGAGCAAGCAGTCTCAACATTTTTAAAAAGACGTTTTAGTGAATGATCATGAAATATACTAGATATGTAGTCCTGGAGACTGAAGTCCATTATTCACACAACAGGAACAACATGCATGGTAATAGAACAAGCTTTGCCACGCTATCCTGACAATGTGGCTCAATCCTTTTGTGGAGGTACCACCTTTAGGGTGCAAGGGTAGTTCAGTCTTCATGGTCGTTTAGTTCTTCGTCTCTCAGCTGAAACCACCAAACTCGCTCACCAAAACTGGTAAAGTAAAGTTAAGAGTATGCCTTACTAGTTTTTTTTTTGTCCAGTCTAGTTTTAAAAACTTGCTTCCCTTGTGCGACTGTATGATTGTCAATTTTCCAGTATTTCTAAAAAAAATTAAATAGAATCAGTAAGTAATGATTCATTGCATTGCATGCTAACCCACAACGATGGTGTCAGCATTAGTCTTTCCTTTTAATACCTGGGTGGTGATATGTTTACAATCTAGAATATGGTTAACGCAAGCACAGTGCTTCCTTTGTGGTACTGTGGAAGCAATAGCTTTAACCTTTAGTCAGCCTCCTATACATATTATCCAACTAAATTTGTACTTTTGCCATGCCAAGTCTTTTCTAGTTCTTCATGCCCATCTCCCTTTTAGATCCAGAGTGAGTTGAAGAGAGCCAGAAAGCAAGATCATATTAGTAATTATTGCTTATAGAAACACTTCTGTGCTTTTATCTTCTATCTAAACCAAATTCCAACTGTAAATGTTGTTAGTAGTATTAGTATAAAAGATTTACGGCAAAACATGGCAAGAAAATACAGCACAAGTAAAATCATTCATGAACTGAAATGGAAACCATTTAGTCTAAGCTGCAAAGAAATGTTCTCTTTTACGTTTACTATTACACATTGGTCTCTTTCTTCATGGAGACCTCCACCGGATTCAGCTGATCTAGAAATATCCATCTTTATCAAGTGTTATTTCGCTGTTTATAACAGAACTCTGTGCAGAACCAAGGCTCTCATATCTATCACAACATGGAAAAAAACCTCTTCCTCTGTTTCAAGATGTTAACCAAGGCATCTTCATACTAAAGCTAGCAAGCATCCATTAGCTCTCTTCAGCTCAAATCCCATTTTTCCCTTGCTCTGTCAAAAATGTGAATGATGGAGCAAGGTCTTCTTGGAAACCATGAGAAACAAACAACCCACTTTGTCTCAAGCTTTTCTCACTGCAGCATTTGAGCACCCCTTTGTTTCTTACCTGCTGGTAAGAAAAATGTTTTGATTAGTTTACAGGGGTTTCTCTTGGTGTGCGTGTGTGTGAAGGACTTAGTTAACATTTTTTTTGATGGTTTACATTTAGTTTTAAAAGTGGTGAGGTCTGTGGTTATTGATTCTTATCTCTTGTGGAAATGAGTTCCATTGTCTAAGTCCTGCTGCCGTGAAAGTTCTGCACTCATTAATTTCCCCTTGTTGGTTGATGGTTTCATTGTTCCAGTAAAGTGGAACTGCTATAATAGGTCACAGTTTGAGAGGGGAGGGGAGAGGAGGCAATCTTTCATGTGGCTAGAACCAATCCCATGGAGGAGTTAGACTGTCATGACAATGACCTTGAACTGGACTGTGCTTAAGTAGTTGTCAGATCAAAGAGGTGAGTACTGGAGTGAGGTGACTAGTGACCTTTGTTGTCAATGGGATGCTGTATCTCATAACAACTGGTTGCTTTTCATGATGTGGCTTTGTGCCTCGACATTGAGGAGTTTTGACCAAGGCTGAAGGTCATGAATGTATAGATCAGTGTGGGTGATAAAATGGGGCACAGTCTTCTGAGCAGTTGCATATGGAAATGAGTATAACTTTAGTAACTATCCAGTAACTTTGAAGAGCCCAAAATGATCATAGAAGATTAGGGTTGGAAGAGACCTCAGGAGGTCATCTACTTCAACCACCTGCTCAAAGCAGGAGCAACCCCAACTAAATCATCCCAGCCAGGGCTTTGTCAAGCTGGGCCTTAAAAACCTCTAAGGATGGAGATTCCACCACCTCCCTAGGTAACCCATTCCAGTGTTTCACCACCCTCCTAGTGAAATAGTTTTTCATAATATCCAACCTAGTCCTCCCCCACTGCAACTTGAGACCATTGCTCCTTGTTCTGTCATCTGCCACCACTGAGAACAGCCGAGCTCCATCCTCTTTGGAACCCCCTTCAGGTAGTTGAAGGCTGCTATCAAATCCCCCCTCACTCTTCTCTTCTGCAGACTAAATAACCCCAGTTCCCTCAGCCTCTCCTCATAAGTCACGTGCCCCAGTCCCCTAATCATTTCCGTTGCCATTCGCTGGACTCTCTCCAATTTATCCACATCCTTTCTGTAGTGGGGGCCCCAAAACTGAATGCAATATTCCAGATGTGGCCTCACCAGAGCCGAATAGAGGGGAATAATCACTTCCCTCGATATGCTGGCAATGCTCCTACTAATGCAGCTCAATATGCCGTTAGCTTCTTGGCAACAAGGGCACGCTGTTGATTCATATCCAGCTTCTCGTCCACTGTAGTCCCCAGGTCTTTTTCTGCAGAACTGCCGCTTAGCCAGTTGGTCCCTAGGCTGTAGCAGTGCATGAGATTCTTCCATCCTAAGTGCAGGATTCTGCACTTGTCCTTGTTGAACCTCATCAGATTTCTTTTGGTCCAGTCCTCCAATATGTCTAGCTCACTCTGAACCCTATCCCAAGGCTGCTGACCAGTTTCAATATATGGAGGCAGATGCTCTTGATAGTGTTGAGTTTTATAGAAAAAACAAGATCCTTAAAGCTCTTTTCTTTTTCTCACTAGCATTACCTCAGACCTGCCTGGGTTCAGCTTTAGCTAAATGCTGATTTTGGCTAGGCAACAAAGATATTTGGGTTGTGCTGCTTGCTTATAACACACAGCAGATGTAGAGCTGGATGTCGTCTCCATAATGCTAGCACTTCAGTCCATGTTGTCTTGTCAGCCCCTCTAGTGGCTTTGTAGAGATGATTGATGAATAATATGGGGGACAGAATTAGGCCTTTGGGGATTCTTAGAAGTCTAGGAATTGTTTCTCATTCAGATTCTTTGGATTTCAGATAGCTCTTTGCAAAGACTTCTGACAAATTCTTTGATTTTTTTTTTTTTTTTTTCCAGGAATCTCTCAAAAAAATTTTTACACTTCCTTTTTCAGGCTCAGATTCAGGAAAGCACATGCTTTAGCTAACTTCCAGTAGGGATGCTTTCCTGAATCAGGGACTCAGTCACTAAGGGATTGTACATTTTCCATGTAACTCAATAGGTTTGTTTAGCTAATATCGTAGGTCTAATATGTTGTGGATCTTGAGTTTCATTCTTGGGATCTGGACTTCATAAATTCTAAGTCTTATTTTTCTTCAGTTGAGTGTAGCTGCATTGCAGAATTCAAAACCCTCCTTCCCAGGCTCAATGATCCTGCTCTGTGTCCCTCAGGACTAGGAGCTGCACAGGGGATGTCGCAGTGCCCCTCAGGTTATGTGCAGTCATTCTTCAGAAACTTGGAGAAGACCAAAGTAAACAGACAGAAAAACATTAGAATTCATAGTCCCATTCTCAGAAATTAAATTCAGAACCAAGAGCATGATAGAGCTGCAACATTAGCACTAGACCAATTAGTCCATTAGGTTACATGGAGAATTTACAGGCAGTTATTGACTTCTATAGGGAAAAACCCAGAGCAGTTATTGAAAAGGGAGTAAGAAACAGCATTACCCCCTGCTTTCTGTACCCTGCAGAATTTAGGAGCCTCTTCCTCCCCCCCCCCCCATCAGAAGACAACAGTATTAACACACAATTCATTATCTTCATTCAGAAGATATAATACCTCTGATTAAACAAGCATATTTTTTCTTTTTTTAAAAAGGAAGTATAGAGTAAAGACTTTTGTAAAATTAAGATTAAGGTTGCTATTTAAAAAAATCTTCAAAATTGAGGAAATGAATAGTGAAGGTTACTGACTACATAATTAAAATAATACTGCCCTTAATAAATGGTTTATCAGCAATCTACCTAGAGGTGATAGTCAATATTCAAATTACAACTTTGACTTTGATCCACTATATACAAAAAATTTAAACAGTTTTTCCTCAGTGCATGCAATTATTAGAAATATTTTAGCTGTTAATTTAAAAGTAAAATTGCTACATTACATTAACGTTAAAAAATCATATTCAGACAAAAATATCCCTTTTACAGCAACCCATAAAGAAAAATAATTCAATATATTTTGTCATTATAAAATATACCTAAAAATTTAATATAAATTAAATAATTGCACATTTACAGAAAAACATGATTAAAATTTTTCTACTTCCAGCAAAATGTTAACATTGTTTCTTTCTCATATATACGAAGGAGTAGATTATGAAAATCCTTTCACACTTCCATGCATGGGTCCCTCTTGTAAGTAAGGTCCTTCTGAAATCTGTAGGCCCTTCCTCAAGTTGGTGACTACATTCATCTCCCACTGAAGTTCATAGAAGTTGAAGGTGCTGAACACTGCACAACACAATCAGCATCTTGTAGGTTTGTCCACAGGATTAATTTTACAAGGGGACTGTTCACATGCACATTAGTAGGGTGGCAAATTTGTCACAGAGCAGTCGTGGTAAATTTAGTAAAAGTTGCAGGTTCAGGGGGATATAGTGTGTGAAGTCATCGGAGTGCTCTCATCCTAGACTAGATTAAAAATGGGGCAGAGATAAGGTTATAATGAGCATTAAGGTTATAATTGTTAGCATGTCTGTAATTGTTTTGTCAAACCACATAAGATGTGCAATGTAATTTAATTTTTGTAGTTAATGACCTTAGCTATTAATTATGTTTTTTATAGCTTAGGATTTTTAATGTGCAGTTATAACAACTTTAATGAAAATTTGTTAGTGAACATGTGTGCATTATAGGGGGAGTTGGTAGTGACCTTTATATTTAGGTTGCCTAACACTTTTCATTATAAAAGATTCTTTCAACCTTTCTTCAGGAAGCTCTGCGTATGTCCGTGTGATGCATTGTTTTTATCATGCTTATGATTACCTCACTTGCACTCAGTTAAAACATCTACATTTGCCAGAATTATATCTAACATTTCAAACCTCCTAGCACTTCAAACAGCTGCTTTGGGGATTTTTTTGGTTGGTTGGTTTTGTCAGATACCTCATACACCTACAGGACTAGAAATGGGTGCCATCAGAAATGGAAGATTCTGAGCTTCCCAGTGCAGCGTACAATACTTGGAGCCCTGGAAGGCTCCAAGATACTGTTAAACCATTTTAGATATTTTTTTAAAAAGCTCTTTTCAGACATTTTTAGAAACTTTTAAAACCATTTAGCTTTTTCTTTACCTCGGAGGTCTGTATAGCTGAAGTCATGTTACCCAGGGAGCCTGCCTTTAGAGGTGGAAGAATAGGAGAGAGGAATCCAGTAAAGTAGTTTAAAATAAAGCAAACTCTAAAACACTTCTGAAATGAATTTCAAAAATACATGATGCCATGTGATATGAAAAGATTGTAGCACCTGTTGGGGATGATCTGCATAATTCAGTCAAGGTTTCATCCCTCATGAGTAATGGAACCCTCACAAATAATGAAACCTTTATAATACATTATCACATATCATAATTTGTTTACACACACTGTGTATATGCATACATAGATATTATAGGCTGGATTCTGAACCACTGAAGACAATGGAAGCTTTGCCATTTGTTTTTGTGGGCACAGGTTCAAGCTCTGTGTGGGAGTACTTCTGTGTGTTCATATAGAACTTGCCTTGCAAAATTCTCTTCACCCAGCTTACTGTATTTGGTGAGTAAAAATATCTTTAGTTTTTTCATGATCATGGTGGTAACGGGTGAGTGAGTAAATATTATACCCAACCTGGTAAATTTCCATGAGAGTTTTTTGCTTTTGTATGTGTGTGTGTATTAATATAAATTACACATACTTGGCTTGGGTAGGACTCCTTAAAATGTGAAACAGAAATTAAATATTATATTGCTCCAGGAAAGTTGCAGTCCATAATACTTGTTTATATTCTATCTCCGTTTTTTCAATTAAATGTAGGTGAATCTGAAGTAGTTAGATTTAGTCTAAATCCACACAGCTGAGGAAACCTGTACTCTTTCTTTCTCATTTCTTTCTCTGAATTTTGACTGGGGGCTTTTATCTCCTCCTAATCCCACCATTTCTGTCAGGACATAATCTCTTTCTCAAATTTACATTTTAATTACAAGGCCAGCTGAACTAGCTAAAATCAATAATGTCAGCATTCAGCAGCCTAACTTTCAGTTGAAACCCCAGCCTCTCTATTTCCTACTATTGATTTATCTCTTGAACACTGTCTACTTTATTGCTTCAGGCAAATAGGTGCCATTTGGTCAATTTAAACAAAAAGGGGTATTTGGACATTTTTATGATTGTTTCTAAAAGCAGATATTGGAACAAATTTGAACCCAGGTACTGTACTTCTGCTAGATGAAATACAGGGAATAGTTGAAGTCTATAGAGGAATTTTACTTTTAAAATCACATTCAGTGTCTTGTATTTATAACACAAATATAGAAGTTTCATCTATCTGCTTTGGAGGATTCTTGCCTTATTTTATCACCAAAACTAATTTTATAAACAAATGTTAAAATGTGTACACTATAACAGTATTTGTTAATGCTGTAATAATATATTTACCTTTCACACGTTTAGCCATCTTTCTTTTAATGGTTTAAAATAACAAATCAATGAAAAAATATTTTGTTCTTGCAACCCTTCAGAATTCCTGTATTGATCTTTTGGTTGTGATTGTATATATCTAAATGTCACATTGTTCATTTATCTCTCTTGGCGCGTGCGTGTGTGTGTGTGTGTGTGTGTGTGTGTGTGTGTGTGTGCGTGCGCCAGTCTAACTCAATGTGATAAGTGAGTGATTATGCTTTGCATATACAGTGTAGGAAGTTTTGGAACAAAATTTGAACTTTTTTTTTAATGGGTCTTTCCCCTCCCCCTTGAGTATAGAACTGCTAAACTTTTTTTGAATATTAGCAATGACTGGAATATAATTTAAATATCATAGCTGTGACTTTAAATGGTGCTTTCCAAAAAGGTATTTTTATCCCCATTCCAACCTGTTTGTTTTTTTTAATCTGGTCAAAAATTGTTCTGGCCTACATTCAAGACATCATAAATTCTTCTGGGCTAATCTTGTTCATATCAAAGGGTTTGTATATTATGACTAGTTGTATATTGTGAAGGAAGTTTAGCTAGAGCAGTTAAGACTTGGGGAAGTAAAGTACCCTTATAACTGGGGAGTATGTCTACACTACAAGCATCGCAGAGGCACACCTTTAGTGCAGTAGCTATGCCACTGTAGTGTAGACACTCATTACAGTTGATGAAGGGTTTTTTCCATTGCTGTAGTAAATCCCCGCAAGAAGCAGTAGCTAGCTCGATGGAAGAATTCTTCCATTGATGTAGCTGGGTCTACATTGGAGGTTAGGTCAATGTAACTATGTTGCACGGGGCATGAAATTTTTCACATCCCTGAGCAATGTATCTAGAAATTTTAGGTGTAGAACAGGCCATCTTTTATAATGGGATTGGTTTGGTTGTGCTTTGTTGCAATGCACCTGTTTGTTGGCAAACTTCCTTAAATCACTACAGCTGATTATGATAGAAGTTAGAGATGGGAAATTCTAGTCCATCTTCTTCTGTAAACCCTTCTACTCCTGCATAGTTTCTTTCAGTGTAATGTTAAGCGCTGTTCTTCTTCGAGTGCTTGCTCAAGTCCATTTCAGTGTAGGTGTGTGCTCACTCCGAGCACCGCCGCTGGAAAGTATTTCCCTCAGTGGTATACGTCGGGTTGGCTCTGATGCCTACTAGAGTCGCGCCCTCATAGCACCAGTATATAGGGCCCTGCCATTCCACCTTCCCCTTAGTTCTTTCTTATTGCCTGTGACAGTCGCTGGAACTTCTGCTCATCCTGTGTTCATGCAAGTACTCTCCTTGGTGAACTTTGCCTTTTCCTGTATATAGTTAATTATAGTAGTTAGAATTTACAATTCAATGTTATTTAGTAGTAGTTAGATTAGAACCTTTGTTATTGGGGTTACCACTTCCCTGGCACCAGGGCATGCCTTGGTTACCCGGGACTCTTGTGTACAGCCCCTTGAGAACGCAACTACAAAGCGAGTTTGCAAAGATGGATCTGCTGTTCACCCACTGGTGGAAAGTCAAAATCACCGCCAGGTGGATTATAATTGAGGATACCAATAGCCCTTGTTGCTTCAGGTGTAGCAAGTAGTTCAGAATACACAGAACTGATGATCACGTGGGCGAGACCCCTTTCTGCGCTGTCCAGATCCACTTTTCCATTTTCCCAGGTATGTGGCCCTAGTGGATGGTTTTCTGTTCTCTAAAAGAACTTCTTGAACCAGACTTGAGCATGCTAACTCCAAGGGGTTCAGCCCTGGAACTTCCAGGCCATAAGATGGAGGGACTTGAGGTTTGGATGATGTAAGCATCCGTGATCCTCAGAGAGGAGATCCAGAAACAGAAGTAGGCTGATTGGCGTTTCCAGCAAAAGATCCAGAAGGGTGGTAAACCAGTGCTGGCGAGGCCAGGCCAGGGCTATCAGGATCAGGTTTGTGACTTCCTCTCTGACCTTCAGCAGGACCTTGTGTATGAGAGGAAAGGGGGGAATGTGTAGTAAAGATGGTCTCTCCAGGGAAGGAAAAACGCATCCGTGAATGAGCCCAGGCTGTGATTCAGAAAGGAACAGAACTGAAGACGCTTTCAGTTGTGTCTGGTTGCAAAACCGGTGTATCAGGGGAGTTCCCCACCTCTGGAAAACGTTCTTTACGATATCCGGGCGGATGGACCATTCGTGATTGGAGAAAGACCAGTGGAGGCAATCCGCTAACTTCTTCTGTCCCCCAGGGAGATAGGAGGCGAGATGGATTAAGTGGGATATGCAGAATTCCCACAGGCAGAGAGCTTCCTGACATAGATGGTTCCCCATTCAAGACCTTAGCAATGTGATCTCTACTCTACTTGTCATGGAAGGTAGCCTTTCTGGTGGCCATCACCTCGGCCATAAGGGTCTCGAAGATTAGGGCCCTTACTTCAGAACCTCCATACACGGTCTCCTTTAAGGATAAGGTCCAAATGTGCCCTCACCCAGCCTTCCTCTGAAAGGTGGTGTTGCAATTCCACAATAACCAGGACATTTTCCTCCTGGTTTTCTACCCAAAACCACATGCCAACAGGCAGGAACAGAGACTTCATTCACCAGATGTCAGGTGGGTGCTGGCCTTCTACATAGAAAGAACTAAATCATTTAGGAAGACTACTCAGCTTTTCATGGCAGTGGCAGACAGGAGGAAAGGTCTCCCAATCTCAACCCAGAAAATTTCTTCGTGGATCACTTCTTGTATCCGTGTGTGCTACAACCTGGCGAAAGTCCCTGCTCCGGCCCTGATGGCACATTCCAGAAGGGCACAAGCGTCTTCAGCTGCATTTGTGGCACAGGTTCCCATCAAGGATATCCGTAGAGTGGCAACATGGTCTTCAGCCCAGTTTTGCAACACACTATGCCCTCACTCAGCAGGCCAGCAACGATGCTGGATTCGGCAGAGCAGTGCAACAGTCTGCTTGTCATTGAACTCTGATCCCTCCTCCTACATCTGCTTGGGAGTCACCTACATTGGAATGGACATGAGCAAGCACTCAAAGAAGAAAAAATGGTTACTAACCTTCCATAACTGCTGTTCTTCGAGATGTGTTGTTCATGTCCATTCCACAACCCGAACTCCTACTCCTCTGTCAGAGTTAGCAGGCAAGAAGGAACTGAGGGTGCTGCAAGTCCCTATGTACTGTCACTATGAGGGCGCAACTCCAGGGGCCACCGGAGCCGACCTGACGGATACCACTGACGGAAAAACTTTCCAGTGGTGGTGCACAAACCTACATTGGAATGGACATGATCAACATATCTCGAAGAACAAAAGATACGGAATGTTAGTAACCGCTTTTTCTTCTTCGAGTGCTTGTTCATGTCAATTCCAATCAGGTGTGTGCACATTCACAGTAGCTGGAAGATTTTTTTTCTCCAAAGCAGCAACTGTTGGTTTGGCCTGGGCACCACCTGGAGTCGTGCCTTCATGGCACCCAATATAGAGCCCTGACGACCCACCACCCCCTCAGTTCCTTCTTGCTGCCAGTGATGGTAGCTGGGACTTCCCCTTGCTCTTCTCTTGCTTCGGCAAGTGGATTAGCAGTGCTTTAGCTGTACACTGTACATAGCTAGTTTCCAGTAGTTAGTATAGTTTAGTAGTTCTTTAGAAGTTTCAGTTATGGGTGGTTCCCGCCCCCCATTTCACACACACCCCATTTGTTACCGGGGCATGCCATGATCCCCGGACTTTCAGACTTGTCAGATTTGCGTGAAGTGCATGCCAAAAAGTGACCCCCACACCACCTGCTTACGGTGCCTGGGTGAGGGTCACCAGAAAGACTGCTGCAAGATCTGTCGGGATTTCCGACCAAGAACCATTAAGGAGAGGGAGCAGCATCTCAAAATTCTCCTTATGGAGGCAGCTCTCTGACCTCAGTTGGACCCAGGCCCCGGGGACCCTGCTCTCTCAGCACCTTGTCTTTGCCACGAAGCCCTCCAGCGCTGTCTTTGAAGGATCCGGTGCCAAAGAAAGATGCTAGCAAGGAAGCTTGGCACCGGCATCGAGCCTCTCGGGGACATTCCAGCCTTGGGCACCGGTCCCAATTGCCGGCTCAGAAGAAAAAGAGGTCAGAGAGAGGCCAATCTCCCTCAGATGGCGATAACCTCGGCCAGGAGGGTGTCTGAACTCAAGGCCCTAACCCCTTATATAGACCCCTTATATAGTGTTCTATAAGGACAAAGTGCAGCTCAGACCTTATTCTGCTTTCCTCCCGAAGGTTGCATCGCAGTTTCACATTAACCATGACATCTTTCTCCTGGTGTTTTACCCTAAGCCGCACTCACTAGATGTCCACAGGGTGCTAGCCTTCTACTTCGAGAGGACGAAGCCGTTCAGAAAATCAGTCCAGCTATTCTTGGCTGTGGCGGACAGAATGAAAGGCCTACCTGTGTTGTCACAACGCATTTTGTCATGGATCACATTCTGCATCCATGAGTGCTACAACCTGGCGGGAGTTCCCGCACCCCTGATCACAGTGCACTCCACCAGGGCGCAGGCTTCATCAACAGCATTCCTGGCGCAGATCGCTACTCAGGAAATCTGCAGAGCAGCGACATGGTCCTCCATACACACTTTCTTCGCGCACTATGTGATTACCCAACAGTCCAGAGACGATGCGGCCTTTAGACGAGCAGTGCTCCAATCAATGGATGACTCCGACCCCACCTCCTGAACTTGGGCTTGTGAGTCACCTGATTGGAGTCAACATGAACAAGCACTCAAAGAAGAAAAAATGGTTACTCAACTTCTCATAACTGTTGTTCTTCGAGATGTGTTGTTCATGTCCATTCCGATATCCACCCTCCTACCCCTCTGTTGGAGTAGTGGGCAAGAAGGAACTGATGGGGTGGCGGATCGGCAGGGCTCTGTATTAGGCGCCATGGAGGTGCGACTCCAGGGGGCGCCCAGCCCGACCCTATGGTTGCTGCTAGGGTAAAAATCTTCCAGCTACTGTGCACGTGCTACTGGGCACGTGCGCGCGCACATACCTGATTGGAATGGACATGAACAACACATCTCGAAGAACAACAATTACGAGAAGGTGAGTAACCTTTTTTTTTTTTAAAAACACTTCAGTGATGATCTCCACAATGTTCCTTGAGAGGCTGTTCTACAGTCTAATAGACCTCCCTGTTAAGATTCCAACCTTTAGCCTATATTTTCCTCTGCTCAGTTTCATCCCATTACCCTTAATTATCATTTCCCTTATCTAGCTGGTTTCCAATAAATTTTGCAGTGCTCATATCAAAGCCAATTAGAATGAATTTTTACATAGGATTTTTTTAGACAGTGTGTCAAACACAGTCACCTGCCCAGTGCTCAAGTTAAGAAATGGAAGTAATAGATGAGCATGCTATATGTTCAGTGCTGCCAATTAAGAAATGAAGGGTGGGATAGATGGTGGGAAAGACTTCAAGCAAACTGGGTTGTTTTCCAGATGAAGGCTGCAACAGCTTGCTCAAACTTTCCTTCCCATGGAACAATAGTTTTTGTTGTTTTGGTCTTACAGTTTGTACTTGGGTTCGCGTATCTTATAAAGATGCTTACTTTATTTGTTTGAAAAGTGAAAATGTAAACTATTGGATAAGTGCATGTCATCAGGTCTCCCTCTACTGGCTGGCCCTCCTGGAGAATCAGAGCCTATTACTACTATCTGCTAATGGAGCTGCTGTCTTAGTTCAGCAGGTAGAGGTCTATGCTTTTGATTTGTCTAATCTACTCTAACTTTCACTAATCTGAACTGTCTGTCTGCCTATGTAAAACAATTATATTGCCCCTATCACTGCAGTAGCTGAGCTTTTGGTGCTGAAGATCTTGCAGTGGGTTTGTTCCTCAATCATGTCCGATTGTCATAAGGATGCTGCTTTGGTGGACATGCCCTGTGCTTCTGCAGGCATCACCAGGTTGGAGGAAAAGCCTTTCCACACAGCTTTCTCACTAGCCATGCTCCCTAACTAGCTGTGGTGGTGGTAAGGTGGAGGTTGTTGTCTGACCTGCTATGTCAGCTCTATACCACCAATGAATATCCCTACATCAGAGTTATCCCCCTGTGCCTGGTTGCGCCAAGTTTAGGTCTGCTTTGCACAGGGAATGTTACACCAAAGCAACCACAGCACAGGGGAGCCTATGGCTATTAAGTCTGTTTTCTTTCTTCTGCTGCTCTGCAACTTTATTTTTTTGCATTTCTGTATTAGATAGGGAACTTATCTTTAGCATCACTCATGGATATAATATTCATAGTTCCTTTTACTCTGCCTTGGATTAGCAGTGAGTATGGTATGGACCCTGAGAGGGCTGATGTGAGAATATTACCAGCAACAGTCATGTCAAAAAACAATGTAGCAATTTGGACATCTTTTTGTTGTTTAACTTTTCTTTCCTGGTGGAATAATACAATGTCATAATGAGGTTTTACAGTTGATAGGGTAATAATACTTGTTTGTACTAAAATAATAATAATTTCCCCATAGTAGAAATAGTACTGTATCTACTGGCTTGTATCAGTAACATGCTGGTTGATGCCATTGCAACAAAAAATAGTCAGTGATTTAGCCACAATCTATCCACTGCTTTGCTAGCCTTACCAAACACTGTGGTGTAGTTGTAAGACTTTTCTTTTTATAGGCATTATTTTTCCCCTTCTAAACATGCTGTTTTTTTGTTTTTGTTTTTTCAGGGTTGGAGCCCCAATCATCTCCGAAAGCATTAGCAAAAGGAATGGTTGTGAGGCCAGCTTTGCTGAGCTCCCACTCCCAGTCAGAAAGGAATGAAGAGGAACTTGATCCAACCTGTGCCGCTGCAACGTTGAAGCTTATCCGAGATAAGCTACCTAAGTTACCATCCCTAAACACCAGGTCATGATCATTTTATTTGTTCTAGAAATATCACTATGATGTTCCTTGGCTCTGTTAGCTACAAAAGCACTCCCAGAGAGTACACCCAGAAACGGGGCAGGCTAGAAGAGATTAGGCCAAGGGTTCTCAAACTGGGATTTGAGACCCCTCAGGGGGTCTCAAGGTTATTACTTGGGAGGTCACAAGCTGTCAGCCTCCACCCCAAACCCTGCTTCGCCTCCAGCATTTATAATAGTGTTAAATATTTTAAAATGTGTTTTTAATTTATAAGGGGGGGGGTCATACTCATAGGTTTGCTGTATGAAAGGGGTCACCATACAAAAGTTTGAGAACCACTGGATTAGGCTATAAAATATTACTTATTTGTATTTAAAATAATATTTTTTTATACCCAGTCTTAACACATGCGTGATTAGAAATGTAGGTTTTGCTAATCATTTTTTATAGATTCTTTAGAAAATCTATTACTAAGAACTTATCATGGGGATCCCATCCAAAAAAAAAGGTTCTGTTTGCTGGGGGAATGTTTTGGTTTGCAAATCCTAATACTAGATTAGCAAATAAATAGTTTCAAAAGCCTTGGATTTCCTAGTGACTTACTATGTCATAAATGCCAGCTTTTGAGGCCTGTCATACTGATTTCAAAGAACTATCGTTTGTCAATCCTATTCAGAGCTTGCTGAAATTTCAGTCCTGACTGTGAATTACAGTCGAATCTCAAAGTTACAAACACCTTGGGAATGGAGGTTGTTAATAACTCTGAACAAAACGTTGTGGTTGTTCTTTCAAAAGTTTACAGCTGAACATTGATTTACTACAGCTATGAAACTTTACTATGCAGAAGACAAATGCTGCTTTAAACCGTCTTAATTTAAATGAAACAAGCATAGAAACAGTTTCCTTACCTTGTCAAATCTTTATTTTTAAACTTTCCCTTTATTTTTTAGTAGTTTATGTTTAACACAGTACTGTATTGTATTTGCTTTTTTATTTTTTTATTTATTTTTTTTGGTCTCTACTGCTGCCTGAGTGCGTACTTCCGGTTCCAAATGAGGTGTGTGGTTGACCAGTCAATTCATAACTGTGATGTTCATAACTCTGAGGTTTTAGTGTAGTGGTAGATTGATATGCCATGCTTGCAAATCTGTGAGGGTGGACCCTAGTATTCCCTGTGACTGGAGTAACCTGCTAATGGACTGGCATCTCCCAAAATGACACTTGTACAGTGTAAAAAGCTAGCAGAAACTGAAGCGCAACCTTGCAAAGGCAAAGTGCTGTACTCCATTAGTTTTCTGGAGGGTTTAATCAATAAGGCAATAACAAACTAAACTTAAAAATTTAGATTTCTAAATTGAAAAAAAGACATATTTATGTGTTTTAATACTATAAGTTAGTGAGACCATCATAATTTGGGCTACTGAAGTGCTTAGGCTCTGCAACTTCATATTTTGGGTTTAGTGAATTGTTATCTAACATTGCATAACTAGTAGTGTGGCATTCTTTAGTCAAATAGTGGAAGGCCATCCCTTTACTTGCTAATGATGCACCTGGTAAAAACCCCTTTATACCAATATACTTTGGAGTACTGTGTTTGAGTACAGCTGACAACCTTACCTTCCTCTTTTCTTTATACACTTTTGTCCGTCTGTAACACAAAACTTCTGCTAAGGGAAAGGTTGAATTGGTGGTGTCGCTGAAAACCCCAATGGTGCAAGTCTGGGAGATGGAATGCTGTGCACACAAAACAAGGATGTTGCAATCTATGTAATGACAGTACAAGCATGAACATAAATCTACAGAAGCAAGACGGTTCTGAATTAGGTTTGCAATACCACCCTCACTGTGGCTTCTGTTGTACTACGCCATCTATGATCCATTATTACATCACATATAGACCTTTAGGTTCCCACAAGACTGGAGAAACATCTTTTTAAGCAGCGTGAGCTGAGTGTTCTGATAAGCTTAACTATATATTGTGCTCTGCTTATATGACAGCATCACACTCTATATCCTAAAGAACAAACCAAGTAAAGTAGATAGTAGAAGTCCTAGTGGATCTTAGATAATGTGAGTGTTGGTGCAAAAGGTTAGAAAAAGCAGGGAAATAGTTGTGATCATTATTGTTCTCTATTGACTTTTTATTATCTTTCTCCAGTGCGTCTGCAAATCCCGAGCCAGCAGCTTCAGGAGAGCTTGACAGTGAGACAGGAAAACTAGAAGAAGAAAGAGCTAAAGCTCCTATAATACCCTTTGGATTAGATCTTTACTACTGGGGACAGGACCAGCCAACTGCTGGCAAAATTCTCAAGTAAATACAGTCCGATTTTTCTTTTAAGAAACAAAAAGATTGGTTTAGGCTGAAAGGTTGTGCAGGGGGATGAACCCTACTGCTTCTTGTAATAATTACTTTTCTCCTTTCCTTTACAATAAGTGATCCATAAACATTCTTAGTAACTCTAACTTACAATTATATGTATTTTGAGAGGATAGGATTTGAATTAAGTATTTTAGTCTTTCAAAGCATATCTGTATTTATGGTAGCACCTAGTCCAGTTGAGATAGGGGCCCCATGTGCTAGTTGCTGTACAAACACAGTACGAGACAGACCCTGCCCCGAAGAGTGTGCAATCTAAATAAATAAGACAGACCAATGGTAGAAGACAGGAAGGATTATTATTCCCATTTTTATAGATGGAGAACTGAGGCACAGAGATCAAGTCATTTTCCCAAGGTCACACAAGACATCTGCGAGCTGAGAACTGCACCCAGATCACCTGGGCCCCAGCTGAGTGCCTTAACAATACAACCATTGTTCTTACTTGTTTGGGAAGGTGCTGTGCTTTCTTGTACACAAAGTGGTGCTAGCTTTGTGGCAGGACCAGCAACACTAGGACAGTTTACACCTGCACCTCAGAGATTTGTTTCTGACAATCTTAAAGCCTATTCATAGCCCTGGCATTTTTATTAATAGCCTGGCATTCAAAGACTTCTTCCATTTTTTGCTCACATTGTAGCTCATGGGTATGCATCTGCTCTCTCCAAACAAGCAGGAGATTTCTATTTCCCTGCCAAAGAATGTATCGGTATCTGCTGCAGAAATTGGCACTGAAGCACCACAAAACTGTAGGGCCTGTAAGTCCCACACTGGGTTAAAACAAGTAAAAGATTGGAAGTATGTTTGTGTTGCTAATCAAAAAGGTAAACTCTCATGGCCTCGCTGGTATTACTTTGAGTTTGTTTTCTTACCAAAGCAAAACAGCTTAATCACAATTAGCTTTGTGTGGATATCTGTAGTAATAATGCTGTACAAACAAACCATGAATGCTGCAGCAGCATGAAGCCTGGGGGAATATCATCATCAACTTTTCCACATTTGTGCAGAAATGTGGAACATCAGTTTCCCTGGCAGAGGGTCTTTTGTTCTGCCTTACATTACAGATGATGGTGCTAACACATTTTCTCGTTCATACTGCACTTTCCAGAAGAACAGCAAACTTCATGTTCTGCTATTCTTCCCTAACTTGTTGATTTCTAATGCCTTCTTGGACAGAAACTCAATGGTAATTGATTTCTTATTGTCTTTTGTTACGATTCACCCGATTTGATTTAGCTCACAGAGGTAACATTTGCAGAAAATAGCAATAGTAGTGGCAGTGTTTCTGTGCCCCAAATCATGTAAAACACTGCACAGACTTTGTGTTATTGAAAGGCAATGAGCAGTCACTATAGGGAGTGAAATTTGACACAGCATGATGCTTTAACACACTGCCTCCCAAGTCCATCCCATCCTATGAGGTGAATTCTTTAAAGTCTATAGAATGGTAAAGGTTTTCAGTAAAGCCGTAAGAAGTATTTGTCTCTGAGACTGCCCAAAGAGTGGAAAGGCTTTATTTTACATTGGAAATAAGTTATTCCAGTCAGAAGTGAAATCAAAAGCATATTTCACTGCCTATCTGCCTAGTGCCTGTACTGTTTTTATTTTTATGCTTCCCAATAAAATAAAGGGCACACTTCTAAACCTTATAGCCTATAACTACAGATATGCCAATCTAACCAAAGATAATTTAAGTAAGTTGCACACACATTATACCATTGACACCTGGGTAGAATATACTTGCTGAAAAAATTAGGATAGACATTGCCAGATCCTTTGACTTTATCTGTGGTAGAAATAAATACCTCACAAGATGCGTTGAAAAATAAAGGAGGGGATATATGCAGCTTTTGTGTAGACTTGTCGTTTTTTAAATCAGAGATAGAAAATCTTCAGCCTTCAGCTGTTTCACATTATAACTTGCTAATAACACTATTTTGAGAGTTTCTACAGGGAGATATAGGTGGTATATCTTAACTTTAGTATGGCTTTTGATACTATCTCGCATGACCTTCTCAAAACAAACTAGGGAAATACAACCTAGATGGAGCTACTATAAGGTGGGTGCATAACTGGTTGGAAAACTGTTCCCAGAGAGTAGTAATCAGTGGTTCATGGTCAAGCTGGAAGGACATATCAAGTGGGGTCCCTCAGAGATCAGTTCTGGGTCCGGTTCTGTTCAATATCTTCATCAGTTATTTAGACAATGGCATAGAGCGTACACTTATAAATGTTGTGGACAAAACCAAGCTAGGAGGGGTTGGATTAAAATTCAAAATGATCTGGACAAACTGGAGAAATGGTCTGAAGTAAATAGGATGAAATTCAATAAGGACAAATACAAAGTACTCCACTTAGGAAGGAACAATCAATTGCACACATACAGAATGGGAAGTGACTGCCTAAGAAGGAGTACTGCGAAAAGGGATCTGGGGGTCATAGTGTATCACAGGCTAAATGAGTCAACAGTGTAACACTGTTGCAAAAAAAGCAGGCATCATTCTGGGATATCTTAGCAGGAGTGTTGTGTCCACTCTACTCTGTATTGATACAGCCTCAACTGGAGGATTGTGTCCAGTTTGGGTGCCACATTTAAGGAAGGATGTGGACAAATTGGAGAAATTCCGGAAAAGAGCAACAAAAATGATTAAAGGTGTAGAAAACATGACCTATGAGGGAACATTGGAAAAAAATGGGTTTGTTTAGTGTGGAAAAGAGAAGACTGAGAGGGGACATAACAGTTTTCAAGTACATAAAAGGTTGTTACAAGGAAGAGGGAGTAAAATTGTTCTCTTTAACCAGTGAGGATAGGACAAAAAGCAATGGGTTTAAATTGCAGCAAGAGTGGTTTAGGTTGGACTTTAGGAAAAACTTCCTAACTGTTACGGTGGTTAAGCACTGGAATAAATTGCCTGGGGAGGTTGTGGAATCTCCGTCACTGGAGATTTTTAAGAGCAGGTTCAATAAACACCTGTAAGGGATGGTCTAGCTCAGTGGTTCTCAACCCACAGGCCACTTGCGGCCCAATCAGCATGTAGCTGCGGCCCATGTGACCTCCTCAGGGCCATACAAGTAGTGTGTGTGTGTGTGTGTGTGTGTGTGTGTATGTATATGTATATGTATGTATGTATGTGTATGTATATATATATATGTGTGTGTGTGTGTGGATGCATCCCACATAACACACAGAGAGCTCATATGCGGCTCACAATGGTAAATGGGTTGAGAACCACTGGTCTAGATAATACTTAGGGTACGTCTTCACTACCCGCCGGATCGGGTAGTAATCGATCTATCAGGGATCGATTTATCGCGTCTTGTCTAGATGTGATAAATCGAACCCCGAACGCGTTCCTGTCGACTCCGGAACTCCACCAGAGCGAGAGGCGGAAGCGGAGTCAACGGGGGAGCCGCGGCGGTCGATCCCGCGCCGTGAGGACCCGAGGTAAATCGATCTAAGATACATCGACTTCAACTATGCTATTCTCGTAGCTAAAGTTGCATATCTTAGATCGATTTCCCCCCCCACCCCCAGTGTAGACCAGCCCTTAGTTTTGCTTTGAGTGCCGGGGACTAGAAGACCTCTCGAGGTCCCTTCCAGTCCTGCAATTTTATGATTCTATGAGATTGTGATTATCAGGAAGCTAATTTTTAATGGGTGTTTAATTTAGTCAGGAGCTGATGTACATTAGTCTTTTCTCAAGAAGGTTACTAGAGTGGACTCTACAAAGAAGTTGGATTAAACTTTATTTTCAAAAAGTATCCTCAATGTTTAGCCCAATGACAATAGCCCATTAAACTGTTATAAGAACCCTTAAATTCAATATATTCTTTCCTCCCTCTGTATGTGGCGCTCCTATTAATACCTCAATTATTTACCTGGATTGAGGACCGATTGTCTCTTAGTGCATTGGTTCTTAAACTGTGAACTATAGAGTTCTTTTTCGAGTGCTTGTTCATGTCGATTCCAACCAGGTGTGTGCGCGCGCACATGCACGGTAGCTGGAAGATTTTTCCCCTAGCAGCATCCGTCAGGTCGGCCTGGGCGCCCCCCGGAGTTACACCTTCATGGCGCTCAATATAGAGCCCTGTCGACCCGCCACCCCCTCAGTTCCTTCTTACCGCCAGTGATGGTTAGCTGGAACTTCCCTGTGCTCTTGTCTTGACAAGCACATTTAGCAGTTTCTTACATTGTTCTCCATTAGTTTTCCATTGTTCGTTAATAGTTAGTTTATTAGTGTTAGATAAGTTTCCTTTTTGGGGGGGGAGGAATCCCCTTCTACGCTTTCCTGACACCGGGGCATGCCGGGGTCTCTGGGTTTCAAAGCCTGCGAAGCCTGTGGCAAGTGTATGCCCAGAAGCGATCCTCACACCTCGTGTCGAAGGTGTTTGGGAGAGGGCCATCAGAAGGATCGTTGTGCCATTTGTAACACCTTTCGGCCCAGGACTTTAAAAGATAGAGAGCAGCGCCTGAAGGTCCTGTTGATGGAGGCAGCGCTCCAACCCCAGTCCAACCCTGGGTCGATGGACCCTGCACCGAGTACCACCTCCTCTATGCGGAGTGCTCCGGCACCATCAGCACGAGCACCGGTGTTGGGTAAGGATAAGGACTCACTGCACCATCACGGCTCCACTCGCGGCTCACATGCCGCACACTGACATCGTTCACAATCGCTGGTGCCACAAAAGAAGAGGCTGGAGAGCGGTCGCTCTCCCCCTGCTAGGCCTACGGAGCCTGCCGCTGTGAGACCAGAGTTGGGCCACACTAGTGCTGCTCCACCAGTGATGGTCATGCCGACTCCTGCCTGTGTGGAAGGGCGCTTGAGTCTGGACCCTCCACGCTCGCCGAGGCTGAGCTGTGAGCTGCACCTTCCTTTGACACCAGAGGTGTTTGAGGCGGTCCAAGAACTGCTTCACCTCACGGCACCGTTCTCTCCTCCCAGACAGGACAGGTCGCCGGCACCGGTTGTTCCCTGGGCTCCTTCAAGGGGAAAGCCTGCTATGATGGCCTGCTGATCTCTGACCCCAGTGCGCCACTCCCTGGCACTGGAGTACACCCAGCAGCCAATCCCCAAGCCCTCGGCGCGAAAGCTCAGTTCCTAGAAGTACCTCTTCCCCGTGGTCATTGTTTTCAGACACCTCAGAATCGGAGTTGGGCTCCTATTGGTCCCGGAGGAGTAGGAGCAGACGGTCCACGTCAACTTGGGACCGGCACCCATACCCATCACCGTGGCCCGCCCAATGGCAGCCCACGGTGCAATGGCCCTTTTGGACTCCCTGGGCTTTTCATCAAAGCCAAGGTCACAGCCAAGGGTCTCATTCCAGGGTGACATCGGTGGCTGTGGCCTTGTTTGTACCCCCACTAGCACCGCCGGTACCGACAGGGTCGGGGATAGGCCCATTACCACCCTGCGCTACCATCTCAACGCCTCTGGCGCAGCTGGGCCCTGGGGGGGGACTCCAGTACCAGCAGCAACATTGATTCCAACGTCGAGGATGGCATTGGCGCAGATGGCACTTTTGGCACCGGCTGCGCCTGTGTCGGTGTATGCAGCCCCTGCACTGAGGGGTGCGACACCATCTGGGTCAGCAACAGCCCAAGAAACCCAGGTGCCGTGGGACCCCTTGGGTGCGGAAGAAAGGGACCAGCCACCCCTCAAGGGGATCTCTTCCTCGTCCTTGCCAGATGAGGCGTTGGCAGGCATGGCAACAGCCCCAGCCTTGGAGGACAGCCCCAGCCTGCAGGGTTCTGCAGCACTTGTTGCGGAGGGTTGCCCAGGGCCTGGACATTCAGGTGGAGGATGCAGATCCAATGGTGGACATCCTCGCCCCTTCTGGTCCTGCACGTATTGCCCTGCCCCTCATAAAGACCATCTCTGACCCCACAAACTCTGTGGCAGACCCGAGCCTTGTTGCCCCCTACGGCTAAGCACAACGAAAGATGCTACTTTGTAACATCCAAGGGTTATGAGCATTTATACACGCATCCCACACCTGACTCTCTCGTGGTTGATGCTGCCAACCAATGCGAGCGTCAGGGCTTCCAGGGACTCTCCCCGAAGAATTGGGAGGAGAAAAGACTTGACCTTTATGGGAGAAAGGTCTACTCCACTGGATACTTACAGCTCTGCATTTCAAATCAGCAGGCCATTGTCAGCAGGTACTGCTTCAACACATTTGGGGCAATGGCTAAATTTGTGAAGCTGTTGCCGCAGGACTCCCGCGCCGAGTTTTCGGCTGTTGTGGAGGAAGGGAAACTCATTTCCAGGGCTTCGCTACAAGCCGCACTGGATTCAGCGGATGCGGCTACTCATGTCATGGCCACAGGCATAACTATGAGGAGGGGCTCCTGGCTTCAAGTCTTGGGCTTTCCATATGAGGTCTAACAAACTATTCAGGACCGCCCCTTCGAGGGTTTGGCTCTATTTTCCAAAAAGATGGATAAAAGGCTGCATAGCCTAAAGGATTCGAGAGCCACTCTCAAATTGTTGGGCCTCCATACTCCCGCTACACAGCATAAACATTTAGGCTGCAACCTCCTCCATGGTTCTACCAGCCGCAGAACCGTCAGGACAGTTCATGGAGGAGGAACAGGAACAGCAGAAGGCCCATCCTCAGGCCAGGGCTCTGGCCAATCTAAACCACCCTCTTGGCCGAAACAGGCCTTTTGAAGGTGCGTTTAAGGACAGCGCACCAGATCCCCAGCTGGATCCACCCCACCGTACCTTCTCGTCCCAACTATCCCCTTTCTACCATGCATGGTCCTGTATCACCTCAGACTGTTGGGTGCTCCGCACAGTAGAGAGAGGATACTCCATCCAATTCTGTGCCCTCCCGGCCTTCCATCCCCCTTCCCCATCCCTCTTCAGGGATCCTTTTCACGAGCAGCTCCTTATCCAGAAGGTGCAATCGCTCCTATCTCTAGGGGCAGTGGAGGAGGTTCCTCAGGAGCACAGGGGCAAGGGCTTTTACTCCTGGCATTTCCTTATACCGAAAGTCAAAGGCGGCCTCAGGCCCATCTTGGACCTGTGAGAACTCAACAAATTCATGAAGAAACTCAAGTTCCGCATGGTCTCTTTGGCCTCAATCATCCCATCACTGGATCCAGCAGGCTGTATGCCGCCCTTGACTTGAAGGACGCGTATTTCCATATCGCAATCATTCAGCCCCACAGAAAGTACCTAAGATTTGTGGTGAACGATACCCACTACCAGCTTAAAATCCTTCCATTTGGCCTGTCAGCAGCACCTCGAGTCTTCACCAAGTGCATGGCAGTCGTCGCCGCGTTCTTGCGCAGGCACCAGGTACAGGTGTTTCCGTACCTCAACGACTGGCTGCCCTAGGGCCGCTCCAGGACCCAAGTGGAAGCTCAGGTCAGATTCATCAGAGCCATTTTCGACAACCTGGGTTTTCTTCTAAACGAAGCAAAATCGACTCTGTCCCCCATCCAGAGGATAAAGTTTATAGGGGCAGTACTGGACTTGACCCAAGCCGGGGCATACCTGCCAGAAGCAAGGTTTCAGGCCCTGACAGATATCATTCGAGGCATCAGACAGTTTCCCACCACCACAGCAAGAAACTGCCTGAAGCTTCTCGGACACATGGCTGCCTGTACCTACATGGACTCAGGCTTTGACCTCTTCAGTCGTGGCTCGCGTCAGTGTATATTGCCCAGCCCGGGACAGCTTGGACAGGTTCGTGACGCTGCCTCGCCCGGTCATCGACTCCCTCATCTGGTGGCTCGACCCTCAGGAGGTGTGCTCAGGGGTCCCCTTTACCAGTCCGCAGCCGTCTCTCTCGCTAGTGATGGGCGCAGAAGGCTTAGGCTGGGGAGCTCATCTGGGAGACCGCAGGACCCAAGGTCTCTGATGTCAGGCAGACCTGGCTCTCCACATCAACATCAGAGAGCTGAGAGCGGTGCGTCTAGCATGCCAGACCTTCCATACACGCTTAACAGGACATTGTGTATCAGTTATGACGGACAACACAACAGCAATGTTCTATATCAGCAAACGGGGGTGCATGCGCCTCTCCCCTGTGCCAAAAAGCCCTCATGCTGTGGGACTTCTGTGTGGAACATTCAATACACCTGCAAGCATCGTACCTCCCCCAGGTACAGAAAGAGCTGGGGGACCACCTCAGCAGGTTGTTTCACGCCAACGAATGGTCCCTTCGCCCGGACGTTGCATTCTCCATCTTCCAGAGGTGAGGCTTTCCCCAGATAGACCTATTCGCCGTGTGACACAACAGGAAGTGCCTGCAGTTCTCCTCCTTCCAGAATCTCAGCCTAGGCTCTAGAGCAGACGCGTTCCTCCTTCCATGGAGAGGCCATCTCCTTTACGCATTTCCACCCATACCACAGCTTACTCTGCAAGATCTGGAGGGAACGAGCTCAGGTCATATTGATAGCACCAGCTTGACCCCGTCAGCACTGGTACACATCTCTCCTAAACATGTCCGTGGAGGCCATGTCACCCTTCCACTCTTCCCGGACCTTATGACGCAAGATCAAGATCATCTTCAACATCCGAACCTCGAGTTGCTTCACCTCACGGCGTGGAAGCTCCGTCGTTGAACCCGATGGAGCTTTCCGGTTCAGACCAGGTTAGACAAGTCCTCCTTGGCAGCGGGAAACCCTCTACGAGAGCCACCTACCTTGCCAAGTGGAAGAGATGTTCAATCTGGTCGGCGCAGCACCTTTCGTCCCTGACGCTAGCCTCATTGCCACTCATTCTGGACTACCTCTCCATCTGAACCAGCAGGGGCTTTCGTCATCTTCAATAAGAGTGCACTTAGCCGCCATATCGACCTTCCATCCGGGCGCGGGGGTCCACTCGGTGTTTGCTAACCCTATGGTCAGCCGATTTTTAAAAGGACTCGACAGACTGTACCCTCACATCTGTCAGCCTATTCCCACCTGGGAACCTCAGCCTGGTCCTCTTTAGGCTCATGGGACACCATTTGAACCGTTGGCGACATGCTCCCTGCTCTACTTCTCTTACAAGGTGGCATTCCTGGTAGCGATAACCTTGGCCAGAAGGGTGTCTGAGCTCAGGGCCCTAATGTCAGAGCCTCCGTACACTCTGTTTTATAAGGACAAGATTCAGCTCAGGTCTCCTCCTGCTTTCCCCCCACAGATTGCATCGCAGTTTCACATTAACCAGGACATTTTTCTCCCGGTGTTCTACCCTAAGCCTCATTCCAGCAGCAGGGAACAGAGACTCCACTCTCTGGATATCTGCAGGGCACTAGCCTTTTACATCGAGAGAATGAAACCATTCAGAAAATCGGTCCAGTTATTTGTAGCAGTGGCGGACAGAATGAAAGGTCTGCTGGTGTCATCACAACGCATTTCATCATGGATAACGTCCTGTATTCATGAGTGCTACGACCTGGCAGGGATTCCCAACCCTCCAATCACTGCGCACTCCACCAGGGCGCAGGCTTCGTCAACAGTGTTCCTGGCTCAGGTTCCCACTCAGGAAATCTGCAGAGCAGCAACGTGGTCCTCCATACATACTTTTGCCACGCACTATGCGATTACCCAGCAGGCCAGAGATGATGCGGCATTCGGACGAGCAGTGCTCCAATCAGTGGAAGACTCTGACCCCACCAGCTAACCTTGGCTTGTAAGTCACCTGATTGGAATTGACATGAACAAGCACTCGAAGAAAAAACGGTTACTCACCTTCTCGTAACTGTTGTTCTTCGAGATGTGTTGTTCATGTCCATTCCAATACCCACCTTCCTACCCCTCTGTCAGAGTAGCTGGCAAGAAGGAACTGAGGGGGTGGTGGGTCGACGGGGCTTTATATTCAGCGCCATGAAGGCGCGACTCCAGGGGGCGCCCAGGCCGATCCATCGGATGCTGCTAGGGGGAAAATCCTCTGACTACCGTGCACGGGCGCGCGTGCACACCTGATTGGAATGGGCGTGAACAACACATCTTGAAGAACAACAGTTACGAACAGAACAACAGGTGGTCCATGTGGCTGCTTTCATTCCACTGGTGATCCCCACTGCCTTAGAAAACTTCACTAGTCACATGCATCCATTTTCAAGCAGAGTTCCCTTTAGATTCCTCTGCTTGCTTGGGTTGTTGCACAGGAAATGACGGCTGCAATCCAACAAAAGCACTTAAGTAAATGTGTGCTAAATTTCATGCAAATGAGCAATCCCAGTGAAGTCCGTGGGACTATTAACATGCTTAAATGCTTTGTTAGACTGAGGCCTAGTTCTTCTAATATGTTTAGTTTGTCATAGAAATCTAACTATGATCAAACTTGCTGGCAACATCAAAATTGGAAGGGTAGCGGAAACACAGGCAGACAGAACCAAAACTGCCAAGTAATCTTGAGAAGTGGGGGCAGAAGGGGCTGCAGGCAGTGAGGAGAGATTCGCTATTTAAAAAAAAAAGGGGGGGGGGGAGTAAAGAGCACAACTACAAAATAGGATGGGAGTGGACATAGCCAAGTGGCTGCCCCCTTTGCACTGAGCTGAGTTTGTTAAAGAGATAAGATGAAAAGATTCTCCTAATATTAATTATTCATGTAGCCAAGCATTTGCAGAGATGATGGTCAATTGGAATTGAGCATCCAGGTGGTCCATTAAAGGACTTCTATCCTACAAAGTTATACACAACCAAAAAAAAAAAAAAAAAATTAGAAATCCACCACCTTCATTTACTGCATAGGGAACATGCATCTAAACAAAATAACCCTAGTTTTCAATATTCCTTTGTTCTTTTCTCACTTGCCCAAAAATATAGTTGTGAAAGAGTTGGGGGGGAAATGGTTTATAAGGGCATAGTAAATGGAAGTGCTTATGGCTATGCAGACGTCAGTCCATTATTTAAGCTCAACTCCCTAAAACGTACCAGGCATCTTAAGGAAAGCTACAAAGAGGAAGACAACAGTTTTATTACATTGAAAAATACTGGATACAGATTTTTTTTTTTTTTTGGAGGGGTCAAGTTAAAATATCAAATGAGGCTCTCTCTCGTATAGGGAAAGTTGGACCATATGCATATCATGAGTATCTCTTCACTCTAGCATGAATACAAATATTTGATAATTTTAGAAAAAAAATCAGACCACCAGGGGGCATTAGAATTTTACTGCAAGTTTATGTAAAGCTACTTTGTGTGTAGCAATCTAAAATATTAGTATGCTTTTTTTAGGGATCCTGTCACTTCATTGTGCCTTTATAAAATGGTTGATACAGAGCTTGAAGTCAGTCCTATTTTAGGGAACTAAAAAAAAAAATCAAGCACAGCAGAATGAATCAAACTTACTGTATTTTATTATCCATCACTTTACAGCCCCACTACATCATTTGTAAAACTAAAAAATACTTTATTTTTCAAGTTTCAGAGTAGCAGCCGTGTTAGTCTGTATCCGCAAAAATAACAGGAGTACTTGTGGCACCTTAGAGACTAACAAATTTATTAGAGCATAAGCTTTCGTGGGCTACAACCCACTTTTTCAAGAGTCTCACTAAAATATTTATTTATATATTGTAAAGGGTCTTTTCTTGGAATGGTTTTTTAACAGTGAGAGTATAAAGACATTTTTGTCGTAAATTACGAGATGCATAGAATCATAGAAGATTAGGGTTGGAAGAGAGCTCAGGAGGTCATCTAGTCCAACCCCCTGCTCAAAGCAGGACCAACCCCAACTAAATTATCCCAGCCAGGGCTTTGTCAAGCTGGGCCTTAAAAACCTCTAAGGATGGAGATTCCACCACTTCCCTAGGTAACCCATTCATGCTTCACCACCCTCCTAGTGAAATAGTGTTTCCTAATATCCAAACTAGACCTCCCACACTGCATCTTGAGACCACTGCTCCTTGTTCTGTCACCTGCGACCACTGAGAACAGCCTAGCTCCATCCTCTTTGGAACCTCACTTCAGGTAGTTGAAGGCTGCTATCAAATCCCCCCCCCCCCCCCTTCTGTTCTGCAGACTAAATAAGCCCAGTTCCCTCAGCCTCTCCTTGTAAGTCATATGCCCTAGCCCCCTAATCAGTTTTGTTGCCCTCCACTGGACTCTCTCCAATTTGTCCACATCCTTTCTGTAGTGGGGAGCCCAAAACTGGACGCAGTACTCCAGATGTGGCCTCACCAGTGCCAAATAGAAGGGAATAATCACTTCCCTTGATCTGCTGGCAGTGCTCCTACTAATGCAGCCCAATATGCCATTAGCCTTCTTGGCAACAAGGGCATGCTGTTGACTCATATCCAGCTTCTCATCCACTGTAATCCCCAGGTCCTTTTCTGTAGAACTGCCGCTTAGCCAGTCGGTCCCCAACCTGTAGCAGTACGTGGGATTCTTCCGTCCTAAATGCAGGACTATGCACTTGTCCTTGTTAAACCTCATCAGATTTCTTTTGGCCCAATCCTCCAATTTGTCTAGATCAGCCTGGACCCTATACCCTCCAGCATATCTACCTCTCCCCCCAGTTTAGTGTCATCTGCGAACTTGCTGAGGGTGCAATCCATCCCATCATCCAGATCATTAATGAAGATGTTGAACAAAACCGGCCCCAGAACCGACCCATGGGACACTCCGCTTGATACCGGCTGCCAACTAGACATCTAGCTGTTGATCACTACCCGTTGAGCCCGATGATCTAGCCAGCTTTCTATCCACCTTATAGTCCATTCATCCAATCCATACTTCTTTAACTTGCTGGCAAGAATACTGTGGGACACCGTATCAAAAGCTTTGCTAAAGTCAAGATATATCACGTCCACCGCTTTCCCCATATCCACAGAGCCAGTTATCTCATCATAGAAGGCAATCAGGTTGGTCAGGCATGACTTGCCCTTGGTGAATCCATGTTGACCGTTCCTGATCACCTTCCTCTCCTCCAAGTCTTACTACAGTGAATGTTGAAGCTAGTCTTGCATTGTAAAGCTGATTTGGATTCATCCCCCTAATATTGCCACAATTAAACGAATCCAATTGTTATATGCCTGGATAGAATGTTTCTGAAACATATGAGGCAACTTTTATGAGGAGTTGATAAGATAGGAAGATTTAAAAATTAAGTTTCACCACAACTGTAAAATAATTTTTAGCCTAGAAACGCTGAGCTTAATTCTAATCTCACTTATGCTAGTGTAAATAGGGAGTAACTCCACTGTAACCAGCGAAGTTGAAAGCTGGTATGAGATCAACTTCAAGTCCTCCAAATTTGTTCTAATGTTTGTTAGGGAGGACTCATTTGGGGCCCAGTTCAAAACACTTAGGCACATTGACTTCAGTGAAACTTAAGGACTTGCATAAGTGTCTTTCTGAATTGAGACCTTAGTTGTTAATAAAAGTGTCTTCCTCATATATTAGACTATATGGAGTCTACAAAGTGCAGAGGGCTTCATTGCTGGGGAGTGACAGACAGGGAACCACATGAGTGGGAGGAATAGGATGGAGGGAGACAGAGCCACCCAGAGGCCAGATATGGGAGTGATTGGGAAGGAGAGAACCACGTGGAGGTGACTACAAGTGCACAAATAAAGTGGATGTAAAATGTCCTTGGCTGCCCAATATGTACATAAATTCCTTATCAAGACCTCCTTCATTCAAATATTTCCATCTTGTATGCAAGGTGTGATGGATGTGGGAGTTGTGAGCAGAGTGAAGGTTCTTTGGGATCACTGAATTTAGGGTGACCAGATGTCCCCATTTTATAGGGACAGTCCCAATATTTGGGACTTTTTTTTATATGGGCTCCTATTACCCCCCACCTTCTGACCCAATTTTTCACAATTGCTATCTGGTCACCCTAACTGAACTGCATATTTCTGTCTTTTTAAGACATTGCCTTAAAACTGCTTTTCCAGACTTTCTAATATTTTGTGGTTTTTGAGAATAGAACATCATTCAACACGTAGGTCCTCCCCCTCCTTAAGTAATAGATGTTTACTGCCTTTGCTCCAGGGTAATAAAGGGGTTTTGGGGTAGGGGTTGTTGGGGTTTTTTGGCCTGGAAATAGTTCTGCTTTTCATACAATGACTATTTTTCATGAGATCTCTCTAGTTTTAAAATAAGTTTTCAGTATATTGCTTTTAATTTCCTCGAGAAACTTCCTGTAAATACTTGTTAGCTGATAGCAGTGTCAAAACGAAGAGTTAGCTATTGAACCTAGAAGAAAAATTGCTACAAAGTTCAGTTGATAGTTGGCTCTATTCCCTAGTCTACAGTATACTGCAGTCACTCCAACCCCTGCTCCTTTGCTGCTAATAAAGAGCAAAACAAACAAGCATGAGAGCATACACTGAACAGTAGCTTAACTGTTTGTCTTACTTTATTTTACCTCATCTGCTACACAGTAAGGTTATCAAGATAAGGTTAGTGTTGACCATGGCATTATTTATTTTAAGCAGTTTTTGGCCCACTTTGACTTCTAAAGCCAATTCGCAACTGTAATTACAATGGTGGGCAGAGGCGGATTAGGGGTTTATGGGGCCGTGAGCCAGAGCAAGGGGGCCCCTCCCCACCCCTTCCGCCTGCAGTCCCCCTCGTCCCCCCAGCGCTCCTGCCAGGGAGCGGGGTCAGGGTGCGGGTGTGCCCCAGTTGGCCATGGGCACAGGCCCCATTGGCCTAGTGGCTAATCCGCCACTGGGTGTAAGGTGATAATATTAAATGGGAAATTGGGGAAGACAAGTTGTTTGGAAATGAAGGACACCAGTCAGTCAAGCTTCCACAACATTTTAAGCATGTCTACACAATATAGCAGTTATCACTAGTTGTAGAGCCCTAGATTATTATAATTCATTAATATATCTCTGTGTCTACAAGAAGGGAAAATTTTAACAGCCTACCAGCTTGTAAGAAGCTTAATTTTTTTCTGAGAGAAATTGTTGTTAAAGACTAATATGCATGTGTTTTTTAAGTGTTTCTTCTGCCTACTGAGCCCAGTTCTTACCCAGCTGATTCCCGTGGGGTTGTATCGGTTCACAGTAAGTACAGAACTTCGTTTATGGGCGAAAAGGTATATCTGTGTTCTTTATTTTGCCAGATTTTCTTCTCAACATCGATTTTGGGCACCCAATGAAATGGAGGAAGAGGTGGAAAACAAAGAAGTAGCCGAAATGTTGAAAAGTAGATGCATAACTTTTTCTGGCAAGTTTGAACCGGTGAAACATAGATGTCGAGCACCGATGCCTGACGGGAGACTATGTGAAAGACAGGATAGGGTTAAGGTGTGCACTTAATATCATAATTTCACTTAACTAGGTATTTATACCATGCTCATTACTGTAGTATCTGAGCATCTGACAAGGAAACAGTGCCCAGTAGTTGTTTGCTGGGTGGTTCTTCCTTCTCCTCATTCAGTGCAGAAGTGTGTTTGACATTAGTGGCTTTTTCAAAACATTATAATCCTTATGGTTGAGGGGACAGCAAAGAGATGGGCTTTTATGAGAGATTAGGTTTTTTTTTATAAAAGCATAGTTTTACAAAACTTAAATTATTGGATAAATTTGAACAATGTTTCCTTAACATTAAACATTTTGCTGGACTATTACAGTTCTTACTGTGTTTACCATTATTAAAGGGTGTGAATGGGTTGAAATACTTAAAATGGAATTCCTACATGTTAAGGGATTTAGCTTTAAAAATACAAATGCAGAATGAAAACCCTGGTTCCAGAGATGACAGGGCAGCATTCTGTCTGTAAAAAGGCCTGTTATTTATTGCCATTATACTCGGAGTTCATTTCATTAAGGGCTCAATCCTGTGAGGCTGTGAGTGCCTTTAACTCCCACTTAAGTCTGTTTATGGTTTCAGTGGCAATTTAGGGCTCTCAACACCTCATAAGAGGTGCTCATAATCCGGTCCAATATGCCAGTACAAAGTGTATCTTTTAATTCCAAGAATTGACTACTAGCAACATGAGATTACATGGAAATGTTTATTCTCTAACTCGTGTCATTTTTTTCTTCCCTCAGTGCCCTTTCCATGGGAAGATAATCCCTCGGGATGAATCTGGGAATCCTGTTAATCCAGAGGACAAAATGAGAGAAGAAAAGAAGAGGTTTGAGAAGCAGGCAGAACAGCCAGGTTTGTGTAAGAGATTAATTGAAAAGGTGTCATAAAGTGTTTGAGGGAGCTGAGAGATTCACTCTGAACATAAGCATAGATACTGAAGGTGCTTTTTTACTATATCCATTCACTGAAGTAATCTTGCTTTGTAGTCATAACTTGATACTGTAACAGACAAGGATTTGGAAGAAAACTATGCAATATTAAGATATGATCAGTGAGACCATAATTCACTGAACTACAAAACTGTTATCAGGCCATCGTGTTAGCTAAGTAATGAGTTGATGCTAGAAAACAAGGTTAAAAGTTAGGTTTTGGGTGTCACAGTTCTTTGGGTTATAGAAACATTGGCCCAAGACTGTCAAAAGCAACTGTGATTTTTGGCTGCCCAACTTGAAACAGAAAGTGCTGAGAACCTGCCACCTGAAAATCAGGTCCCTGGAGGGTGTCACAAATTGGGCACCCAAAAATAACTAATTCTTCCTCAAGTTGTGTCCCTATGGGTGCTCCACTGTAGGTGTTTTTACATCCCTGCGCTGCTGATCGGAGAACTAGGTAGCAATGCCAGTTCGGCCCGCACATGAGCTGTCCCCCTCCTTGTGCTCTGCCACAAGTCTAGCCAGCATTGCGTGGGCAAACCCTCTTCAGTTCCTTCTCAACTGCCCATGGCCAGAGACAGAACTTTTAGCTGTCTATCAGATTGTTAACTCTCTAAATACTTGTTCATCATTCCTTTTAGTTTCTTTTCTGACTATTACTTAGTTTGCTTTGAGTTTTTCCTTTTGTTCCTTTAAAAACAATTTTAAAAGAATGTTTTTAATTTTAATTTCAATTTTTACTCACCTCTTCCTCTTTCCCTTGTCCGTGGACCATCCCAGTACAGGGTATGCCCAGTTCACCAGGCTTTGAGAGGTGTCTCAACTGCAAAGAAGCCATCCTGGTGATGGACGGACATTTGCATTGTGTGGAGCATTGCCTCCTGGAGAACCATGTTCCCCAGAAGTGTGGTTTATGCCACAGTTGATACCTTGGTCCCAAAAGGACAGAGAGCTGAGGCTTTAACCGCCTTCTAATGGAAGCAGCTCTCCAACCGCCTTCAGACCCACATCAAGATTCACCACAGCCCTCTATATCCAAAGGAAGTGAGCCTAAAAAGGCAACAATCAGCCATTCACACAAGGCTTCTAAAAAGAGAGTCCTCAGAGCGAACCCTGAACCTGCCTAAAAAGATCACCAACTTGTTCAGTATCATTGGTACTGATGGCACTGAAGCCGTCCCAATGAGCACGTTGGACTGCCTAAGGACCCGATGGCCACAGGCAATGAAACATCAGTACTGACTGGGTGAGGCAAAGACCTTGCCTTGGGGAAGATTCCATCGGTGCAGACGATGACGTCGGTACTGTCAACGTATGCCAAACACGATTGGAGCGTTTAACCAAACTACATCACCAACTCCATCAATACAGTTGTCCCGGCATTAACCACCACCACCGGTACTGGTATCTATGGCACCACAAGACTTCAGATACTCGAGAGACCTCACAGTGTCTCATGTACCTGAGTCTCCTCTACTCAGTACCGGAGCCCCGGTACCAAGTTTGCCTTGAGCTCCAGATTCCCCTTTGGCATCAGGCCATGCAGCCCCCGTCTCCCATCGCTCCTTTCAGTATCTTATTGTGCCCATTACCAATCTGGACCTCCCTCGCCATACCGTCAATCTGACCCTCAGCCTCCCTGGTATGGTCAAGCATGGTACCAACCACTGGGACCCTTCTCACCATATCAATGGCCTTACTGGGATCTGTGGCAGGCATATAGACATCATGCCTCCCGAAGTTCTAGTATGGCCCACCAAGAACCTATGAGGCACCCGCTCTCTGCCTCTGTATCCAGAGCCTCCTGAAGAGATGAGGGAGGAACAGGAGGTCAACACTGAGGAAGAGGTTACGCCTCAGACTAACATCTCATCTTCCTCACCAGATGAGGCAGTGATGTCTCCTCCACCATCATTAGCGGATGACTTTAAACTTTTTCAAGACCTAGCTCAGAGAGTGGCAGACACGCTGCAGTTACCACTACAGGAGGTTACAAAATCACACCATAAATTGCTGGACATTCTGCACTTCTCTTCCTCCTCAAGAGTAGCTCTTCCCATCAACAAGGCTCTCTTGGACCCAGCCAAAACTATATGGCAGACACCTGCATTGGCCCAGCCAACCTGTAAGCAGGCCGATAAGAAATATTATGTACCAGTGAAGGACACAGAATTTATTTTCTCCCATCCACCCCCTAATTCGATCATTGAGGATGTGGTAAACTCCAGAGGTTGACAACATCAGAAATCCACCCCCTATAATAGGGTTTGGAAACACCTCGACCTATTTGGGAGAAAAGCTTATTCTTCCGCCACGCTTCAATTCCACATCACAAATTACCAGGCCTTAATGGCAAAATACTAAAAAAATCAACTACTCAAAACTCAATTCCTTTATTGAACAGTTTCCAGAATCTCACAGAGATCTGTTGAGAGCCATCTTCAACAAAGGAGAACTGGTAGCCAAAACGACACTTTATTCAGTGCTCGACATAGCTGATACGGCGGTATGTTCCATCTCCACTGCCATTGTGATGCAGCGAGCCTCTTGGCTACACTTATCGGGCTTCCCCAAGGAAGTGCAGACAACCATGGAGGACTTTCCCTTCAAGGGCACAAAATTGTTCGCAGAAAAGATGGATCCTTCCTTCCATACACTTAAAGATTCCAGGGCTACTCTTTGGTCGCTAAGAATTTACACATCTGGGCAGAAGAGAAAATACAGTCCTCAGCCTTCATTCAGATCTTGCTTGGCACACTACTCAACCCAACACTTCTATGAGCCACAAAGGAAGAAATCGATGTTCTCAAAATGCGCAAACCATTGGGCCCACAACCTACTTCCCAACCATCCACCTCAAAACATCGGTTTTGATGGGTTTAGCTGGGGGCCATCAGACCACTCCCTTCAACACCATCTAATGCTGTCTGAGCATTCGCATTCCTATGGATGTCTCCTTGCTCTGTTCCGCAGCACCTGGGAATGGATAATATCTGATAAATGGGTGCTAGAAAATATTCGCGACGGGTACTCAATCGATTTCTCCTCATTTCCCCCGACTCCCTTCCCCATCCCTCTTTAGGGACCCTTCTCATGAGAGCCTGTTACAACAAGAGATAGACCACCTCCTCAGTGTAGGAGCCATAGAACCAGTACCTCAACATCTACACAGCAAAGGTTTTTACTTTCATTACTTCCTGTTACCCAAGAAAAAGGGAGGTTGGAGACCCATACCAGACTGCAGAGCACTCAACAAATTCCTCAAGCCTCAAAAATTCAAGATGGTCACTTTAGCAGTGATTTTTTCCAGCATCAGAACAGGGAGATTAGTTTTCAGCCGTCAACCTCGAGGATGCTTATTTCCATATTTTAATCCTGCCATCCCACAGACAATATCTCAGATTTACCCTAAAGCAGGACCACTACCCACACAGAGTACTCCCCTTTGGCCTCTCATCGGCTCCCAGAGTATTCCTCAAAGTCCTCTCTATAGTGGCAGCCCACCTAGATCATGATCTATCCTTACTTGGACGATTGTCTTCTCAGGGCAGGCTCTCTTGACGAAACTCAGCGGGTTACCCGTACGACTATGGATTTATTCACAAGCCTGGGCCTACAAATCAACATACAAAAATTGACAGATATTAGAATTCATAGGAGCTGATCTCGACTCTGTCAGAGTGCGAGAGCCCCTTACAGAACACAGATTCCTCAGTCTCTCCACTCTCATGGAGACATTGCAAACCAGCCCTCAAATATCGTCCAGACATTGTCTTCATCTTCTAGGGCACAGGGCCACGGGCACATTTGTGATAGCTCATGCTAGACTTCTTATAAAATGCCTCCAGTCATGGTTCACCTCGGTTTACAAACTGAATAAAGACAGCCTGGACAAACCACTATTGCTACCCACCAAGATAAATCAATCCTTGAACTGGCCAACGTCAGCACGGGGATCCCATTTACACACCTTCCTCTGTCACTTCTCCTCACCACTGACACATCCCTCATAGGGTGGGGTGCGCTTCTCAAACACCTCACAGTACAGAACAAATGGTCACCCTCCAAAGTGTGTCTTCACATCAACCTCCTCGAATTCAGAGTGGTCAGGAACACATGTTCTCACTTCCTTCCACTGATCAGACACACACACACACGAAGGTCATGATGGACAACATAGCGTGCGTGTACTGCATAAATCGTCAGGGGGGCACCAGATCACCCTCCCTTTGTGCGGAAGCCGTAAAACTGTGGCACTTGGGGTGCATTTCCCACAGTGTTACAACATGAAAACAGACAGTTTCAGCCACAAGTTTCTACACAACCGTGAATGGGAGATGGACTCAGTGATTCTTCTCGACATGTTCCGATGATGGGGAACACCAACAATAGACTTGTTCACCACTTACCTGCACAAGAAATGCCCACAATACTGCTCCAGAGCAGGCGTAGATAGCACTCTTTAGAGGTTGCTCTCCTTCATTTAGAAAAATAAGTCTCTAGCCTCATAGATATGAAGAAAATCTTGAAACTTATATCCTTTGAGTCAGACTTCAACCTGCCTGAAGACAGAGGGATGAACTGGGGAAAGGGGAAGGGAAGGGCAAGTCTGCCTAAAAAGGGACAGACGAGGGACTCCCGACAACCTCAGCAGATGGCTCTTGGGTAGTAGTCAGGCATCACAAGTAAGGCTAAGACCATGTTCCTTGGGCCCTGGTTTGCCTTAATCCAGCTGATTTCAGTTGTTTATAACATTGCCAAACTTTAATCATTTGGGCTGAAATTTCCTGTTTGTTCTGTCTCAAACTGAACTTTTTTTGGAAAGTTTCAGCAAAAGTGGTTCAGTCATTTCCCAGAAAGAGGCTATGGAAAAATAGATAGTTTTGTCAAGGTTAACATTTTTTTCCCAACCACTTCTTTAAAGGGGTTCCGCGAGCTTTCCCACCTGGGTTTGGAGCAGAAATTTGAAATTTGACACCCGGATTGTCCTGGAGTCAAAAAGGTGCCCTTTGCTGTCCCCATAAAAATCCACCTAGATTCAGCAGAATTATAAGCTTCCAGCACCATTTGCAAATGCTCAGAGTTTTATAAGCTCTCTGACCATGCTATCTTTGCTAAGAATATTCCAGCCCCTCAGAACTCCCCAATGAACCACCTACATGGTAGATGGACATCTAGATCTATGGAGGAGATACAGCAGTGGCAGCAGCTTTTCGTTTGTCCCTGGGGAAGGTATGCTGGGTTCAGAGCCAAGAGATGATCAGGAGTTCTTGTCTCAGCTGTGTCTACTGATTGTTGTTAATTCTATTTGTGCATTTCACAAGCCTTATTATTGATCCAGGACTCGTACTTCTCTATCAGGGGGCCAGCAACTGAGAGGCTGCACAAGGTCATTTCTGGCAGATCTGGGAATAGAACCCAGGTCTCTAATATGGCAAATCTGAATCTCATCCACTAAACCACACTGCCTTTCAGAGTGAATGTGCCAAATATGTGTGCATGGCTGTGCTGTTGGTAACCACTAGAACATTCTGTCCTCCAAAACCAAGAATAGAACTCAACATTCCCAATTCCTAACATTTCTCTGCTGCTTAGCAAATACTGGTGAAAGCATGTCATGTGTTCCTCCCTAAATCAATGAAAGGGCCACACAGAGAGTAACAGCCTACTTTTGTTCCACTCGTTTTTAGCACAAGAGATAATACCATGGGTCTAAAGGTCCTGGCCCATGGGTCAACATTATGGAATTTATGGTTTTCCATTTGTACTTCAAAAAAAGTTAGGAAATTACATACAAAAAGCTATGTTTAAAGAATTTTAAGGTTACAAAGTCACATTCAGGGCTGGTCTACACTACCGCTTAAATTGATGTAACTTACTTGAAAAAGATGCCCCCCCCTGAGCGACACAGGTTACATCGACTTAAGCGCTGTCCATACCGACGCTATGTTGACGGGAGACGCTTTCCTGCTGACATAGCTTCTGCCCCCCTCAGAAGTGAAGTAATTATGCCGACGGGAGAGCGCTCTCCCATCAGCATAGCGCGTCTTCACCAGACACGCAATAGCGGTGCAGCTGCATTGGTGCAGCTGCGCCGATATAGTGCTGTCATGTAGACTTGCCCTCAGAAGTTAAGAAATGCCAGAATTAAAGTTTTCCATAGAACCCTAACTCAGCCCTCTTACACGTGTGCATCATGAGTCTTCTATTACATGATTACATACTTTTTTCCTACCGGATCCCTGCCTCATTTAGTGCACACAATGGACAGTGAATGAGGCAGAAAGTTGTAAGAGGAGAGAGGCTGTTCTCTTGTGTTTAAGGCACTGGGCTCTTACCTAAGGGAGAAGGATCCTATTTCTTCCTCCTTCACTGAAGTCCTGTGTAGTGTATATGAAAGCCACACGTGCAAGGGGGCTGAAATATTGTTGCAAGGGCAACTTCAGTTTGGCATTTCATTGAGTGCTTGACTTTGCAACCACAATATTCTTTTAATGTAGTTTTTTGTATGAAATACATAACTAAATAAATTCATTTCATTGTATTGTTATTGTATGGTGCCTACTCTAAAATAAATATTTTTAATGTTCCTCTTGTCACTCTGTATGTGATGATATTTGTTTATTGCTTATACCTAGTAGCACTCACAATGGACTAGACACTTTTTCTATACAGATAAGGTGCAACCCTCTTGAGGAGCTCACATTTTAAATACAGTTACACCATTTTCCTGGAAAATGTTTGATGGCAGCTGTTCCTATATTTCTGACTAAAGCCAGCTAACGTTTCAATTGGAAGCAATACTGATCTGTAGCAGGTGCTACATGTATGTATCGTGGTGATGAGGTGGTGATAGCTCTATAGCATCTACACCACTGTGGTATCATAAATACTGGTTCTGTGTTTTCATTGCCTTAGTGCAGGAATTTGGTATTTTCCTCCCGACTTCACATTTTTATTTACCCTCCCCAGGAGGAAAGTTTGCAAGGAATTCACCTCTAGTATAGTTATGCTTCTGTTTCTGCTTAGTAGTACAGTACCAGAAATAGCACTTCTGAAACTGGAAAAGATTGTGTGCCTTGTCCATATGTATTCCTGATATGTTGGCATCTTATTTGAAGTGAGTCTGGAATCCAGTGATTCCTTGATTGTTAGATATTACTAGTTCAGCCACTAGCCTCCCCTGGAAATCTCTTTTCAAAGCATAAATAACAGTAGTTGGCCATCATGACTTATTATCCAAAAATTGCTAACCAGCATAAAGGTGCATTTAAGTATAAACCAATAGCCTGGATTTGTGTATAGCAAGAGTGTGGTTATTTTTTTTTTATTTTATTTTTTTTAAGTTTTGACTTTTCTTATTTTAATTCTGGCAAAATCTACAGACCGAGAAAGGAAGTTATGTTAGTAGTTACTCTCGAGAGGCTAGTTTCAAACTAGAAACAGAACCTAAGGCCAGGCCTATACTCAAAAGTTAAGTCAACCCAGCTACATTGCTCAGGGGTGTTGAAAAATTCACACTCCTGAGCGACTTAATTAAGCCAACCTAACCCCGATGTAGACAGCGGTAGGTCGATGGAAGAATTGTTCTGTCGACCTAGATACTGCCTCTTGAGGAGGTGAATTAACTATGCCAGTGGGAGAACCAATCTCATTGGCACAGGTAATGTCTATGCTAAAGTACTACAGTGTCACAGCTGTAGCGTTTCAAGTGTAGACTAGCCCTAATGCTCTGGTGTAAAAAAAATCACTCAAACTGAAAACTATTGATTTTTTTTTCTGTGAAATTGACATTCCTCTAGGCTAGACATAATACTTATTTTTATTACTGTGTCAGTGTGGTGCTGTTGGTAACACACTCACCTCTGGCCCAGAAAGATGTGTGCTTTAGTCCCACACCAGTTTTGACATTACTTTGCTGCCCTAGTGAATGCCATTTTTAAGCTGAAATGTCAAACTGAGCTCCCTTCTGCCCACCATTCTCTGCCTGTCTAGTGGGAAGCTAAAGAAACTATGTCACTTAGTTTCCTGGCCAAAACTTCCATTCATTTAATTTAAAGAAAGTTTCCTAATGTCTGTGTATTAACTGTTATTGAGAATATTTGCTCATTGGTCTTAGTATTTGGTTCATTAATTTTTGTCTATAGCTAAGGACTTTTAAATTAAGATATGATGTATTGTTTTAACCAGTGTTTAAAAAGTCATGTCTTTCCTGCAAGTGACTTGTAACAGCATTACCAGGCAGGTCAGTGTAGCTGTGAGGATTGTGCACATGTTCACAACACAAGGTAGTTTAGAGACTAAAATAACCCACCTACTACACATACTTTGTTCTTACAGTTGGCACTGTGATTCCACACATTAGTGACCACACACTGCAAAATGAGGATCAATCATGGTCAAGAGTGTAGTTCATTCACTGCACAAAGACGCTGAGTGTTGGGTGTTTCAGTTATGTACAACAACAGTTTGTGGGGGAGAGAGGAATAGCATGCACCTATTCCACCTTCTCCAGTAACCTGTCCATTTCCTAACTAGGCTTGTAAAGCTGAAAGAACAGGGTGTTTAAGCAATGAGTGGCAGGTTTGTAAAGATTACAGTAAATAAGATGTTACTTTTTTGGGGCCAAGGAAAGGTGCCTTTACTGTTCTAAAGTAATAAACACTTTCATTCCCTTGCCAAATTAAACTGTTTTTATTTTACTCTTAAGTACAAAATTGGTCCTTTTACTAGTAATTTCTAATACATGCCAGAATGTAAAGACTTCCTGAGGGAACTAATCTAGTTCCTTTTATTTAAATGTATATAGATCTAATTAATGTTTGCTGCTTCTGATTTCAAGTGCATGAATTTGTAATGGGTACTCCCAAGAAGTCTCTGCTTATCAGAAACTTTAGGCTAGCTCGGATCACTGGTTTCTTGTGTTCTTCACTCTACTGGAAGGTAGATTAATTTTTATCCCCATGTGACTGAATGGAAAAACAATTATGAAAAAGTAATTAGTTCATATGATAATGACCAGTGTGTGTCTTGGCAGTACGGTCACTACTGAGATCTTTTTAAAAAAAAGTGAGGCTTGAACATTATTAAATTAATACTTAGTTTAAAGTATTAGATTCTAGCCATATGTTCACAAAACGGTGCTTTAAGCTCTTTGGCCCTGAAACAATGAATCATGAGGGATTACACTGACCCCCTAATCTGCAGTGTTCATCCTTTTCCAATAGTTCGCACACAGGAGCAAATTAAGTGCCTATTTTTTGTGTCAACCCTGAAGAGTATCTGGTTTTTCAGCCCTTAGTGACTTGTTAACAAACAGGTATCAGGACAAGCTGGTGAAGGCAGGCCGCTGGCCAGTCAGATGTGAAATAGCATCTCTTTACTAACTACAGTATTGATTCCCGCCTACCCTTGCAAACTGTGTAATTTTCTTTTCCCTGCTGCTAAACTCAGTAACAATGTATGAAGAGCTTTAGGGGCCCATCAATGCTCAAAAAGGCTGCTCTTCCCTGGCATTCTATTGATTTTTCTCAAAGGCTTTTAAATTGCTCCTTCATTTTACTCAAATGCTCATTTCATCTCTACTGGATGCCGGCATTTTTTCGTTGTGTTTAAACAATTGCTCCATTCACTGGGTTCCTAAACTGTGACGCCTTCTTATTACTGGGAGATAAACTGTTTAGACAGTTTTCCTTAATCTTGGATTAATCGTTCCTGTATCTGAATTGTGCTCCTCTGTATTCCTTCACTTCAAAAAATAAACTCTGTGAAGTCTTCTGATCTATCAACTGTGTGGATTCTATTTTCTCCCTTTATACTTCCCTTTCTCAGTTCATTCCTACCTCTGCTTTCTTCATCCTTTTGTTTGTACATAATTTTAATCTCGCTCTGTTTTTGTGTGCATAAAATTGATAGGTTAGATCTATCCTTTCCCTGCATAGATGTGTTAATACTCCTGAGCTGTATTTTAACGCTGCTATGGGAAATATGTTACCTCTGACCTACCTGAAACAGCATAACCTATATTTTTGTCATAGTTCATGACCACTTAAGGTATGCAAATGAAATTATAGGCTTCTTTATTAATAATAGTTAGCACCTTTGATTTTTTTCAAAGCTCTGTACAAATGTTAAGTAAACCTAATGCCACCCTTGTGCTATTGCTATTCACAGATGGAGATATTGATCAAGAAAGGTTAGGTGACAAGCCCAAGACTACTTGACAAGTTATTGGCAGAGTGAGAACTAGAACTCTGGCGTTCCGGGATTCTAGCATGTTAGTCAGTGTGCTGCTTTTCAAAATTATACTTGCACTTGTTTGTTTCCAATCCATAACTTGATTTTTCTATTTTAAGATTAATTTTCCCATGAATTTGAATTATTTTCAAATGTAGACTATGTCCCTTTTGCCCTGACCAACACCATAATCCTACCTGTTTATATTACATTATTATTCTATTAATTACACCTATTGCCCCAGTCCAGGATGGGGGCCCCATTAATCTAGACTCTGTACCAAAAAGTAATGACAGTCCCTTTCCCTAAGAGTTTATTTACAATCTAGGTTACTTAGGCCTTTTCCTATTGTGGCACGTAGTAGTAGTAGTAGTAGTAGTAGTAGTGTTAATGGTTATTCTAGTTCTGAAACTTTTAAGGCTTTAATAAAATATCAACAGAAGTTTTTGACAGTGCTAAATTAACTCTAGTGCTGTTGTAGGAAGAAGAAAGTTGGATTTAAACAATTTAAATTTGAAATGGTGGGATACTTCAGAAGTGAAGGCTTTTCCAGATTCAATATTGAGAGGATGGGAACAAGATCATATTCCTTTTCTTTAGAGTGTGCTATCTGGTCTGTCCGAAATTAGCTACGCATTTTGAAGCAATCTTAATTCCTGACTACGGAAATGCTATTGCATATCTAAGCAACCACTCTTCTCCAAACATGAAATATCCTGGGCACAAATTTTTTTTTTTAATTCATTTTTCCAAAATTTACTTGACATGATAAACTTGTGAGCTCAGACTGGCAGCTTCTTGTTAGATTAAATAATAATAACCTCCGTGTTTAGGCTACTTCTCCCATGTGAAGTGCATTCCTTGGGATTCTGCTGTTGCTCTTTTACAAGAAGTTGACTTAAGCCTTGTATCAAGAACTGTACTAGCTACCGCAGTTGATATTAGGAGGTATGCCCAATCGTCTTGGCCAGGATTGCTTCCCACTAATCTGTGCTGTAGATTAGTCCTCTTGCACCCATTAGGCTATCTAACTTAGTTTTCAGACTAAAATCCTTACAGCAACGTGGTTCTGCCCTCCTTGTGAACAGGCCCTAATACCACTGGAAACTCACAAGTTTTAGATGGGATTGTCTGATCTTTAAAATGTTTTTTTTCCCCTCTTTAAACAGAGTGGCAAGACCCAGAATTCATGAGAGAGGTTGAAGCAGCTACTGGAGTAGATCTTGGATCCTCTAGATACAGTGGGAAAGGAAAAGGAGGGAAGAACAAAGGGAAGAAGAGGAAATATCCAAATCTGACAGACTTGAAACAGGAGGCTAATACTTCTCGTTCACGGCTGGAGAAGAAAGTCTTCAATAAGTAAGATACTTACCTTATTTGAAACCCCCAACCCCCACTTCATTGCCTTTTTTAAAATTTTGATTTTAGTAGCTGTTTCCACTGGAACAAGCAGCAAGAAGCCCTCACAGCTCGCCGCAGAAAAGCGGTGCCTTCTGTCTGCCAGAGAGTGGGCGCATGGGGCAACAATAAGCTAATGAACAGGGTTATTCCTCAGGGAACACTTCACCACTGGCATTTATAAAACTGTATAAAGGCCATTTATAAGTCTTCTCCTTGCTTTCCTTGAGCCTCCTGCTGTGTGGCATTTTGCTTCCTCTCTAGAATGTACTTGTTAAATGGCTTGTGTCTGTGCAAGATGTATAGGATTTGAGAGAGAGAGTTTCAAATGACATGGGATACATTTCTGTAGCCTCAGTTTCATAATCCAGAATTTGTGATGTAACTCTATAGTAAGTGGCCCAATATTTCTTTATAATTCAGTAGTTTAGATGTAATGTAAATCTAAAAATAAGGGATGTCCCTCTTCGTACGAACAATTTAGAGGTGTGCTCAGGGGTAAGGGTGAACAGCATTGACCAATAAAAGGGCCTATGTTTGAGCTGTTTTGCTTTTGCCTGCAGTGGAATCTTGGTGCTGGTTACTGGGTTGATCTCCCCCGACCTCTGACCACTTGCTAGGTTTCCGGAAGGCCATGTCTTCTCTCTTGCCTCCCATGTTACCATCCCCATTACTTTCTTGACCTTAGAGTTGGACTTTGACCCCAGCTATACCTTAGCTGGACAAAGGTACAACACCTCCCAGTTAAACATTTGTGATCTGGGACAAAGCAGATCCTAGAGCATACAACCAGGTTTGTATTTTCCTAGACTTCGTTCCTTCTCAGAGCAGTAGTTCAGCTGGGAAGGGTTGTGGAGGGTGGTAGCTGCACACCTATTAGCCGTCCCAGGCTGCACAAAGTGGTCAGTAGGCTAGGGTAAATGGTGAAGTTGAACAGTGATAGAGAAGAAACTCAAGCTATAGAGTATAAAGGGAAGTAAAAGACTAAAGGAAATGTGTCACTAATGGTCTTCAGTTTCTCTACTAGTCTTATCAAGGAGGGGAAAAAAGTGTGTCACACTCTGTCCTCCCTCCTTTGTTTCTTATGGCAGGCTGCCACACTGCTTTGCTGTTGCTCTTTTTTACCTCAGTAAAGAATTAGGCATTGGGGTCCACTAAATGTGCAGTAAACCGGTTAGTAAAATAAGCAATTAAAGATAATTAAAGCTGTACAGATCTATGCAGTAAACTTAAACCTGTGCCTGTGTCACACAATAAATAAGAATTTGGTCCAAAGCAGCCAAGGCTGGGAGGAAAGGTTGGTTACTGATCTTCTCCCCTAAACTACTAGCTGACAAGAGACATGCTGGCCATTCAGGCACACAGGGTAAAACTACAAGTAGCCTCTTTTAGTTCTTACGCACTAGTATTCATCAGGCTCAGTACCTCGCCATTGTAATTGAAATGTCATTATAGTCTGAAAAGTACTTGGTAAAAATAGAGCATTTCTCAACAGATCTGCCCCTAGCATGTATTCAGAGTTCTAGCTGCTTACTTCCCTGACAAAAATAAATGTACTAGAGTTTATTCTTGTTAGCCCTAATAAGCCATTGCAGCTATGGAAGAAGGAGCTGGAGCCTACTCTGTTTCATGTATCCACAGAATCGAAGGCTGAATGTCAGTTATAGAATTGTTATTAGTGGTGCTGATACAGGTCACAGAGAGTACTCAGATTGACTTTCAGATCACAGGTTGTGTTTGCAGGGCTGGCAAAAACCTTTCAATTGGACAGCTGGGATATGAAAATCACCAGCAAAACATGGAACCCGTTGATCTTCTTTTACAGGGTCACTTTTCACAGGTTAAGACTTGGCTGAATTTCCCCCCTAAACTTCACCTTTTAAAAATATTACTCTGTGGCCGGTTTGTTTTTGAAACCTATAGCTAGTTTCTGCATTCTCACCCAAACTTCCTCCCCCAAAAATCTTTCTTCACTTTTATAGCCCAAGTCCCATCTTCTTGTGTTAGTAGCAGCACAAGCAACATGAAGGGAGCTGAAGCATTGTGACCTGGGCTGCTACTGTTCTCATCCCGGCCTCCTGTTCAGGGACTTGGGGAGAAGCACCTCTGCCGTGCAAACCAGGTGAAAAGCTGGTGCAGGAGAGTAGCACACAGCTGGAGAGTTCAGTGCCAACCAGCAAGCAGTGAAGCTGAGCCTCTGTCCCCTGCCCAAATTCCTGTAATCCCCTATAGGCCTTTGTTAGTGCTTCTAGGAGGGGAATCTGCTGTGTCTCTCTACCTCTTCCGAAGAAGTGAGAGTTGGAGAGTTTGCATGCCCTGCTGAGAGAGAGGCCTGGGTGGAGATTCACAATACTGTTTCCATTCCTCTCCCGTTTCCTCCAACCTACTGCATTCAGGCAGTCACTGCTGCCCTCTGGTGCCACTGGGGCCACTTTTGCCAACTGCATAGGAAACTGTCTGGACAAGGGAGTATGGGCTGGCACTTTTCTCTTTAAAGAGAGCAAATTAGTCAGGGGTCCCAAAATAAGTAATGTTTGCATGGATGTGTGCGCATATATATTTAAAGATTAAGATTGGTCATTTGTATATTATCACCTTCACTTACTGCCTGCATCTACTGCTCTCACTCAAGGCTAACTCGAGGGAAGTTAACTTGAATGTCAGTAACTTGAACCATCCCCACAGTGAAGACATGCCCACAGACAAGGGAGGGTCTCTGCTGTCATAGACTTCCAATGGAAGGCGGCATCCCATCATCCTGACTTACAGATCTGTTTACTTAGTTTTAGTCTTGTTAAGGAGGAAATTAGACCTTTTTCTTTTTACAGAGATTATTCTCTTGTGAGGCACTCTCATACTGTGATGATGGGTACCATATAAGAACTTGGATAGAGAAACTTCAGCATGCTTCAAACAGGGTAGCAGTTGATGTGCCTAGAAACTTTCAGACACCGAGTGGTGTGACCAACGCAAGTGAAACAGAGTAATCAAATTATCAATTCAAGAGGCAAAGTACTAAAAAACCACTGATGCTGGACTATTATGTTCAGAGCATCAGACTGTGTTAGTTAAACACCATCCAAGGGATAGCATTTGTTTTAAAATTCTGCATTTTCCCTTGTTTGATGCAGTGGGTATTATAACTTAAAAAAAAATTCCACATTGCTTTTCTTGCTTTTGGTCAAAAAATGGCACATTTTCTGTGAAATTCTCATATTATCAGGTCTTCGTCAGAGAAGTCAATAAGCCATAAAGTTTTACTAATCAGAATTTCACATCAGCCTTTACAAAATAAATTCAAAAAGCTGTTTTTAGTTTACTGTGCTTCGTGCTAATGATTTTGAGTGTGTTTGTGTGCGAGGCGTGGGGAATCAAACCTGTCATGTTTTAATAGGTTTCATGGTTTGCAGCACTAAACAAGATGATAACCTTGGCTCTTTATAACAACCCCAAATTACTTGAAATGTACAGGTGATAAACCCAGGCTCTAGTCTGCCAATAAAGTTAAGTGAAATTGCACACAGATCATCAGAGTGGGATCTCATTTCATTTACAGTATCGCACAACCCAGTGGTGCTAATGTAAAACCTACATGACATGAAAGTGTCAAGGCCACTGTGCAGTGCTAAAGACTCACTTTTCTCCTACCAATTAGATAATATTTGAAGTGCAAAACCATGATCACATTTTTCTTATTCTGGCAAGAACAGAGCTACAACCCTTGTTAACTTTGCTGGTAGAGTTTTTGTTAAAGGGACACGACTTTCAAGGTGTTTATTTCAGAATATTGACGTCTGTTACAACTGCTGCTGAGAAGAGCTTTACCCTGTCCATTTAAAAGCAGTAGTAAGAAGTTTCTTCTGTTTTCAGAGGTTTCAAAATGGTTTTCAGAGTGAAGCAGTTAGAGTTATACAGGGGCAATTAAAGTGCGTCTCCTGGTGCTCAGCTACCATGGAGATAGTTTGGGTATAAAAACCCAGATAGAACAGACTAACACTAAGATGTGACCCTGCAAGATGTTGGGTGCCCTCTATTCATTGAGTTCAATGAGCACCTTGGAGACCAGGCCCTGGTTCTACAAGACATCCTGCAGCCACCCTCACCTGTCGTTATTATTTGTATTACCGTAGCACTAGGAGCCCTAGTCATGGCTTTGAGATAGAAATACAGTCTGGAGAGAGTAGGTATCCTAGCCCGCAGTATGTGACTGTGATGGTTCTCAAGGCACCCAGGACTGCAAATCACCTTGTTACCTCCTGTCTCCGGAGTGAGGAAGTCTTTCTTGTAGCTGAGAATCAGCTCCCTGATACCACCAGCCTTTCATTCGCTCAGGCACTCTTCTCTGGGCTTTGCCAGCCCTAACTTCGCCTTGCATATCAAGAATAGGTGTGTGCCATTCCCTGAGTCCCTTTGAATCATTCCCCTGTGATATCCAGCCCCTGACACTGGCTACTCACAGAAATCCCAGGTCCTCTGTACCCAGAGGTACAGTGTCCTTGGTTTACCAGTTTTACCTTACGCCACCGCTTCTGTAAACTGCACAGCACTTGAGGACATCTGATAAAATAAAAGTAGGTTTATTTTAAAAAGAACAGAGATTTAACTAGAAACAGGAGAGAGTGGGGGAGAAGGAGACTGCTCGTGCTCAGCAGGCACCACTCCAGGCATGAAACATTGGTCCTGGCCACCAGCAGGCATTAAAGATCCCATTCTACTTCTTGCAAGTATAGGAGTGTTAGCTGTACAGTCCTGGCTAGCTTGAGTTGTGGACAATTATCCATCCTGCCTACATGAATTTACCCTGCTAGATACGCTTCTTTGAGTGCTTGCACATGTCCATTCACAGTGGGTGGGTGTGCACGCCACGTGCACAGTTGTCAGAGAACTCTTTTCCCTCAGAGGTACCTGTCAGGGTGGCCCGAGCGCCCTTTGTCCCCACACACCACTGCGTGCTGGTAGAAGAGGGTGGAGCTGCTCCCAACCTGCTCAGTTCCTTCTTACTTCCATTGATGGTTGTCGGAGCAATCTCAGACTTGTCATAAGTGCTTCCCTCACTCCTATCATACATATACATATACATATTTGTTGTTGTTGTTGTTAGGAATTAGTTAAGTTGAAGTTAGTTTTAGCAATATATTTTAGTCTTCAGTCTTTTTTGGAACAGTTTTTCACCTTTTGGTACTGGGATCGGTACCAGAACAATGTCACTCTCACCAGATTTTAAGTCCTGCAGGACTTGCGCTAAACCTACGCCAGTCAGTGATGAATGTTTGGGAGAATTCCACATAAGTGACAAATGTCACATTTGTAAGGGATTTAAGCCCCATTCAAAGAAAATAGCGAGCCTCAAATGTTTACTCATGGATGCAGCACTTCACCCTCCATCAGACTCATCTCACGTGGAGAGCACCCCAAGTACATCAGCTTCGGTATGGAGTGCACTGGAGATGTCTGCAGCTCCTTCGTCCCTTCTTTAGGCTCGGTATCTTACTTGGGTGTGTCCGTGCCAAAGCCAAATAGAGGCAGAGCTTCTACGAGACATTTTGGCAAGAGTCACTCGCTGGAGCATTCTTCAGCTAAAAAGGGATCACTGCCTCTGGAGCCTGTGTGAGGTCTGTTGAGGGTGCCCCTGAAGGTCTCTGTGGCAGAGCCATCAGGCATTGCCACTCCCAACCATCTGCAAGGGACCTGCTTAGCCTCTTGATATCAGTATCCCGGGAAGTGCAAAAAGGTTTGCAACCAGTAATGATGTCTACAACGCCTACCTCACTGCTTCAGGGACCCACAGTACCGTTATCCGCCAAGCTTCCGTAAAGGCCAGTGCAATCGAAAGGCAAGCCTCCAATGATATCCCCAGTACTGCCATCTCCGGGTTTGGGCTACTTATCCCCAAGTCCTATCTGGTTCTGCCTCCCTCTCCCACTGTTGTCAGACATTTCGGATTCTTTCTTTTCAAACTCAGAGATGCATTCATCTGTGCCCCATCCAAGACAGAGGGCATACCTTCCATCAGAGACTTGGGGACCATGGGTCACGCAACAGTTGCAACACTGGCCTTCCCTTAAGGGGCAATGGTCCAGTCAAGGATGGGCCCCAGGCCCATATCAGTGGCCATTCCATTATGTTAACCAGGCAATCTACTTGCCAATGTTCTTCCCAAAACTCCATGCTCATAGAGATAAGGAGAAACTTCATTTGTTGGATATAAGAAGGGCTTTAGCTTTCTTCCTGGAGCATATTAAGTTCTTAAGGTCCTCCATGCAGTTGTTTGTTGCAACTGTGGACAGAGCTAAGGGCCAACCAATTTCCACTCAGAGAATCTCATCCTGTATCTCTTCATGCATTCATTTATGCTACTAATAGGCTAATATAACCCCAACAGATAGGGTATTGACACGTTGCACTAGAGCGCAGGCAACTTCAGCAGCTTTCTTGGAGCAAGTGTTGATTACAGACATTTGTAAAGCATCAATTTGGCCATCAGTGCACACTTTTGCTTCTCATTATGCCATTTCCCATCAGTGCAAGGACAGTTTCGGACGGGTTGTCCTACAGTTGCTGTTCAGGTAGACTCTGACCCTACCTCCATGTTTATCTGCCTGTTTGTCACCTATAGTGGAATGGACACAAACAAGCACTCAAAGAAGAAAAAACTGTTACCCACCTTTCTGTAACGGTTGTTTTTTGAGATGTGTTGCACACGTCCATTCCACGACCCTCCTTCCTATCGCTATTGGAGTTTATCCAATATGAAGGAACTGAGGGGATCGGGGCAGCTCTGTCCTCTCATACCAGCACACAGTGGTGTGTGGCAAGAGAGCTGCCTCAGCTGATGCCACTGAGGGAAAAAGTTCTCCAACAACTGTGCACGAGGTGTGCGCACGCGCGCACACACACACACACTCTGAAATGGACACGTGCAACACATCTCAAAGAAGAACAGTTACAGAAAGGTAGGTGTGATGGGCTGGACCCCCCTTCCAGGGTGCCACCTGATGTATTGGGGTCCCACTGAGCCTGCCCATTCCACCAGTCTGGGTTCCCTCACCCTGTCCTGCGTGCACATACACACACAGGTGGGGACACGCTCAGCTGTAGAATCACACAGAGTTTGCAATCAGCTCTGTGTAGGAGGACTCAGCTCAGGGAATTGCCCAGCACTCTGGTGCACACACCCTCTGGAGTGTAAACCCAAAATTATATTGTCTGGCGCAGTATAGAGATCTATACAGCGTAAGCTCATGAAATTCGCTCCCTCCCTCAATGTGTAGGAAGATATGCACAGCTTTTTGCGCTCCTCCCTCCCCCCCCCGCCTCGTTATGAAGTGCACAAACTGGATTTTAGAATAAACAAAAAACAAGTTTATTAACTATAAAAGATACATTTTAAGTGATTATAAGGGATAGCAAACAGAACAAAGCAGATTACTGAGCAAATAAAACAAAACATGCAAACTAAGCTTGATACGCTAAAGAATACTGGCTACAAATAATAGTTTCTCACCCTAAATGTTGTTTTAAGCAGGTTGCAGAATTTCTTTGGGGACAGACAGCTTTTGCTTGCAGCTTAAAACTCCAGGTATATCCTTCATGGGTCAGACACCGTTCCCAGATCGGGCTCAGCCCCCACCCCCCAAGTTTAGTTCCTTTGTTTCTTCAGGTGTTTTCCTTTCCTTCCTTCCTTCTCGGGCAGGGAGGCAGTGGAGAAGAACCAAGATTAACTTACTCCCCAGCCTTAAATAGGATTTACATATGGTGGGAATGCTTTGTTTCCTAGCTTGACCCCCACCCCCTTTCAGTGGCAAAATATCAGAAGTCCAAAATGATGTCCAGTACCAGGTGACATGATCACCTGACCCTGCAGTGTCAAAGCAGCAGCCCAGGAAACTTCTCAGGAAGGAGGGAGAGTAGTATCTTCAAAGTCCTATTGTCCTTCCTCATGGCCCATCCAGGCTGTTTGCATACTGTCTGGTGGGCGTTCCCCAGGTGAAAACAAAGATGTAATTATTACATAGTCAATATTTCTAACTTCAGATACCAGAAATAATACATGCATACAGATTGGATAATCACATTCAGTAAATCATAACCTTTCCAATGATACCTCACATGACCCATCTTGCATAAAACATATCTTAGTTATGCCATATTCATATCATAACAATATTTCTATGAAGAATATGGGGCATAATGTCACAGTAGGTAACCGTTTATTTGCAAGGTATTATCCTCCACTTTCTTTCTAAGGTATTGTAGTGTTTGTATGAGTTAAATAGCTGCCATATTCCATCTTAGAAGTGGGATGGGGAAGGGATAAAGAGATTCCTTTCCTTTATATAGTAGTAAAACATTTGGGGAACCTTTGAAAGGAAGGTTGCAATAAAGTGTGTCTTTTTAATTGAACAGCAAGCCCTTTAAAAGGCATCTCTAAATAAGATATTCACCTAGTTTTGAGTTTTGATATTGTAATGTTCTTTTCATAAGAAAAACTACTCTAAGAAATGTCTTTGCGATAAAACTTCTTGATTCTGCATTGCATAGTCTCTCCCCTTTCTAAGAGCACTCTCTGGGATTTCAAAGGTGAGATTTTGCAGAAGTGCCGTTGGAGCACAAGTGTGATTGAAAACCAATGAGACTTGTGCCCCTAAGCGATTTAAATGCTTCTGAAAAATCCCACTTCAAATGTTTGTCTACCAAGGATGGTGCTGTAATGAGGGTAGAATGTACAACCATTAAACTGAAAGACTTTAATTTGTTTACTCCTATTAATAAAAGCCACTGTTGAATTTAAACTATTTGTATTGTTGCAGCTAATTTAGTTAACATGACAGATTTGTTCTGCCTCATCAATGCGGTGCTCAGAGGCCTGATTAGTGATTAATCATACCTCACTCAATTTTTTTGCTAACATTAATAAACATTTCCCATGACTCTACATATAGAATCAACTTAGCTGTTAACTTGTTTTCATCCACCTCTTGCTTTTTTTTACAGAGGGGCCATGAAACGGGTGGTGAAAGCAATGAATCGAATGGACCAGAAGAAGCATGAGAAGTTTGCAAACCAGTTTAACTATGCATTGAATTAAGTTGCAAGAAAACAGAGGACCAAAGAGGAGAATTAACAAGACTGCAGCTGTACAAAACATTTCTCTAACACCTTTATATTCAAACTAAAATATTGTGTTCTACATTTTTACTGGGGTTATTTTTTAATTAGTGTCAACTTCTGGTAACTTATTAATATTTGATAATGAACATGAATTTTAGCAAAGATGACAGGTTTCAGAGTAGCAGCCGTGTTAGTCTGTATCCGCAAAAATAACAGGAGTACTTGTGGCACCTTAGAGACTAACAAATTTATTAGAGCATAAGCTGGGTTGTAGCCCACGAAAGCTTATGCTCTAATAAATTTGTTAGTCTCTAAGGTGCCACAAGTACTCCTGTTATTTTAGCAAAGATGTGTCTGTACATAATTGAATGCATTTAACAATTTGATAACTACTTGGAATTTACATTAAATGGAACAAGCTTTATGGCTTGTACTTATTCTAATTAAAATGCTGAGATATTTTCCTTTCTTAGTGGACTGATATAATTTTTACATTTTGGTGTCAACAAAAGAGGCTGTTTACAGTTTGCTGTGACAGGAGAAATCCTTGCTGAAGGCAGGATCCAAAGCAATTAGATTTGTGCCAGCGATCACTGTAAAATGTATTGCTCAACCTATGGCTCTTGAGCCTGGTCTGAACTCGAAAAGTTTACCATTCTAAGCACCATCCTGCCCCTAGAATGCCTGTAAAAATGCCATCCCCACGTACAAAAGGATTCCAAACAGTTTACATGCATTCAGAAACCAATGGGATGAGACTTGCTTTCAACAGGTCTAAGAACCACTTCAGTCTGAATAGTTTTAGTACCAGTGGAGTTGCTGAAATAGCTCAGTTAGTTGTCCTACTATCATCCCACAGTGCATCTGTGGCCTTTTCAGATGTTCCAGACCCACTGCTTCTGGGAGTTGTGCCACAACCTGTAGGGTAGGTACCCAGAATGCATTGCAGTTGAAATGGTTTAGAAGAGCACTACTGTGGAGCAAAAGTATGAGGGTTTTTAAAGTGATTCTACAAAAACAACAAGGAGTCCGGTGGCACCTTAAAGACTAACAGATTTATTTGGGCTACCCTCTGATAAAGTGATTCTGCAAGGCTAGTCTGAAAGCAGTGAATTGCTTGTGCTTAAACAAAGTCTGTCCAATCACTTCATTTCTGTCGGATAGAAATGGAGTTCACGTGTCTGATGGGCGCTTTACTTGCTATAGCTGCATCTCAAGCAGGGTGAATGGACCATTGATCCAGCATTGAACACAAGGCTACAAGGTCGGGCAATGAAGTGCTGAGCGAGTCAGGAAGGAGGGAAGGGTGTGTCGTTTAAAGTTGTATTTTCATGGGTACTACATAAGAGTTTTTGATAAAATACTGAATCCGAATTGTTTCTCCTGCTCTGAATGGTGTTCGCTTAGCCTGCTTTCGCCTGTTTCAGGTGCTTTTCGAAGTATTAAAGAAATTAAAAATCTTCAGTCTAGCTACTGACCAGATCTGACAATAGCTAATTTACAATTGTGGCAAATACATATCTTGACATGTGCAAGCACCACTTGGAAAGCAGTTAATACTGAATCTTGATAATTTATCTTGCAGTGGTTTGCAGCTTGGGAGACTTTTATTTTTCTCTGTGGAACAAGTATTTAGAAGCTGTCGTTTCAAATCACAACTAAAGTTCCAGATATTTCATTGGGAAGTTGGAACCTCTAAGGCCTTGACTACACTAGGAAATAATGTTGTCAGTTAGGCCGGCTGACTTGGCAATGAATGCAATTTAACTGTAAGCATAGACAAGAACAAATTATGATCAACATTGGATCAGTTGAATCATAGAATATCAGGGTTGGAAGGGACCTCAGGAGGTCATCTAGTCCAACCCCCTGCTCAAAGCAGGACCAATCCCCAACTAAATCATCCCAGCCAGGGCTTTGTCAAGCCTGACCTTAAAAACCTCTAAGGAAGGAGATTCAACCACTTCCCTAGGTAATCCATTTCAGTGCTTCACTACCTTCCTAGTGAAAAAGTATTTCCTAATATCCAACCTAAACCTCCCCCACTGCAACTTGAGACCATTACTCCTTGTTCTGTCATCTGGTACCACTGAGAACTGTCTAGATCCATCCTCTTTGGAACCCCCTTTCTGGTAGTTGAAAGCAGCTATCAAATCCCCCCCTCATTCTTCTCTTCTGCAGACTAAACAATCCCTTTCCCTCAGCCTCTCCTCATAAATCATATGCTCCAGCCCCCTAATCATTTTTGTTGCCCTCCGCTGGACTCTTTCCAATTTTTCCACATCCTTCTTGTAGTGTGGGGCCCAAAACTGGATACAGTACTCCCAGATGAGGCCTCACCAATGCCGAATAGAGGGGAACGATTGCGTCCCTCGATCTGCTAGCAATGCTCCTACTTTTACAGCCCAAAATGCTGTTTGCCTATGCTAGCAGATGAAACATTTAAGTGGTTGATTCAGAAGGCTAAGTCATGTGTTTGAATGCTATCTAGGTGATTAGATGCTCAGTGATTGTCATACAGCAGGAAAGAATAGTAGTGGTTAGGGAACTGGCTTAGGATCTGGGAAATAGGAGTTCATGTCCCTGCTCTGCCACAGCCCTCCTTCACGATGTTGGGGAAGTCGTTGTGCCTCAGTTCATCTGTAAAATAGGGATGTAATGCTTCTCTATCTCATAGGGGGTGTTGTGAGGATAAATGCTTAAAAGATTGTGAAACGCATGGAGAATTACTGTTGAAAAGCAAAAAGAGGCATCATTATTATTACATGCAGCTGTAGGATCTTCTGGACTAATGTTCACACCATTCACAGCAGGGGCATAGCCAAGTGTGGGCCTGAGTGGGCTGTGGCCCACCCACTTATCTAGTCCCACTAACCCATTCCCCCGGGGGGGGGGTCGGGGTGCACGCAGAGTGGGGCAAGCCCCGAGCGCCAGGCAGGTGGGAGCACATAGATGCGCATTTTTCCAGGGCCCCTGGTCAGAGCATCTATCACTCCCCAATAGGCTGAGGGAGTGGAGAGGCTGCCCCAATTGCTCTTACCGCCACCCTCTGTCATTGCCCACCCACCCTAAGTCGGGGCCCACCCAAGTGTCACATCCTGGCTACGCCACTGAGTCACAGTTATCGGTTCTGGTAGTAATATTAAAGATTTCAGTGGCCATAAAGATTGAGAGCCTCCTGCTTACAAAACAGCAGTTTCTTTCCCCACACCCCACAAAAGAGAGGGGGCACAATGGCACTGCTCTTCACGGTGGACTTGAATCAATACTATAAAACCCTTGGAAACACTAGACCCACTTCAGTTGCTCCCTGCACTGTATACATTTTTTTCTTCATTTCTTTAATAACCCCTTGCTTTGCTTTTTCATTTGATTTTTCTGAAGGGAGACCAGTAGATTTAGGCTGCTAGGTAAGAGATTGAAGTCCAGGACCTCCATGGTCGCATTCTCTGAAACGCTTCCAGTTCCACACACAGGGCCTATTAGACAGGCAGAACTGTAGGGTCTCAATGCGTGGGTAAGACAATGGCATAGGGAGGAGGGTTTTAGGTTTATAAGGAACTGGGGAACCTTTAGGGAAAGGAGGAGCCTATACAGAAAGGATGGGCTCCACCTAAACCAAAACAGAACCAGAGTGCTGACATGTAAAATTAAAAAGATCATAGAGGAGTTTTTAAACTAACCACTGCAGGAAAGACGACAGGTGTGGAAGAGCACATGGTTGGATCGGACATATCCCATAGGGGAGGCTCTATTAAGAGGGATCCTCTATATCCTAGTGAAGAGGGGACGACAGAAGTTGATAAAGTACAGGAAGGAATGGAAGAGAAACAGTCAAATGAAAAAAAGTCCCATTCAATTACATCACATGAAGGCAGACAGCAAAATAAGGACAAATTGTATAAGTGCTTGTATACAAATGCTAGAAGTCTAAATACTAAGATGAGTGAACTTGAGTGCCTGGTATTAAATGGGGATATTGATATAATAGGAATCACAGAAACTTGGTGGAATGATGACAATCAATGGGACATGGTTAATACTAGTGTACAAAATATATAGGAATGACAGAGTAGGTCTTGCTGGTGGGGGAGTGGCACTATATGAAAGAAAGCATAGAGTCAAAATCTTAAGTGAATCAAATTGTACCATCGAAATTCCATGCTTGAACAAGAAGAGTATAGCAGTAGAAATATACCACCAACCACTTGATCAAGATGGTGATTGTGAAATGTTCAGGGAGATTAGAAAAACCTCTTCCCCTCCCCTTCTTGGGAGCCACTCTCACGAAAACATTTTCTAACAAGAAGTGGAATCTCTCTGACATCAAGGAGTGATAGAGCAGGTTCCTCTTTGGTACCAAGGGAGGGTTTTTTTATTCAACATATTACCTAGTCTCCAAGAAGGGTGATTGGAGACCCCTTCTCATCCTTTACCATCTCAACTGCTTTATTTGCAAACTCAAGTTTTGCATTGTCATGTTGGCATCTATATCTCCGTCCCTGGAAAAAGACAGTTCTCGACATGAAGGACGCTTACTTTCACGTGGGCATTCACACCACTCTCCAACATTGTCTCAGATTTATAGTCTGCTCTGACCCCTTTCATTACACCCTTTCCGCATTGCTGCCACCCCCAGGGTCTTTACCAAGGTGTTCTCTGTCATAACTGCTTCTATCAAACTCTGTGGTTTCACAGTCTTCCCCCTATGTCGACGATTGAATCCTTGTCACCAGGTCATGCCAAGAGGCCCATGTGTCAGCTTTGACAATGCTAAACTCCTTTGAGGGTCAGAGTAAACACCAAAACATCTGTTCTCACCCCTACACAGACTTTGGACTTCACCAGAGCATCCTTATATTCCATCACAGCAAGGGCTTATTTGCCAAGAGACTGGTTTCAAACTGTGAATGTTATCGTAGATCAGATCATAACCAACCCCAGAAAGCTTCTCAGACCTCTCGCTCTCTCTCGCTTAGGCCATCTGGCCTCATGCACTTACGTCACGCCTTTTGCAAGACTATACCTTTGTTCCCAGAAGTGTGGCTTCAAACTGTATATTCGCCAAACCAACAGTCCATGAGCACCATAGTGACTGTTCCCACCAAAGTGATATTGTCACTGTCATGGTGGAAGAACCCCTGTCAGGTTTTTGTCAGTGTTTCCTTCCTTGCCCCCGCAGTAGACAGGCCAATCATTACTGATGCATCCCAGGTGGGGAGCTCACTTGGACAGCTATACAGAACAAGGCACTTGGACATCTCAAGAGTCTAGGCTGCATCAATGTTCTAGTTATGAGGAGTTTGAAGAGCTTGGAAAACCTTTCTCCTGTTCATTCATGGTCACCGTGCCCTCCTAATGTCAGACAACATCATAATAACCTTTTACGTTAACAAACAGGGAGGAGCGGGATCTACCTCCTGGGTGCAGAAGTGGTCAGTCTGAGGAACTGGTGCATTGGCAACCAGATTAACCTGTCAGCTGTCTACCTCCCAAGAACCCAAAATGTGCTAGCAGAGTCTCTCAGCAGACACTTTGCAGCTGATCATGAGTGGAAATTTCACGAATCTGTGGTAAACACTATTTTTGCTCTATGCGGGACCCCCATCAGGGACCTGTTAGTCTCCCAAACAAACAGGAAGTGCAACATATACTATTCCAGAGGAGTCCTGGGTCACCACTCACATGGCAATGCTCTTCGTCCGTGGTTAGATCCTCTGACCTATGCCTTCCCTCCACTACCACTCCTGACTTGAGTTTTGCACAAGATTCCACAGGACAGGGCATGCGTCATTCTGATTGCTCCAAGAGTTCTGAAGGAACTCAAATATGAAATTGCAGAACTATTAACTGTAGTATGTGACCAATTGCTGAAATAAGCCCCAATACCTGATGACTGGAAGGTACTAATGCAATGCCAATTTTTTAAAAAGGGCTTCAGAGGCAATCCTGGCAATTATAGGCCAGTACCAGGCAAACAGGTGGAAACTATAGTAAAGAACAGAATTGAGACACAGGTAAACATGATTTGTTGGGGAAGACTACTCAGGTTTTGTAAAGAAAAGTCATTCATCACCAGTCAATTAGAATTCTTTGAGGGGTGTCAACAAGTATGTGGATAAAGGTGATCCAGTGGATACAGTGTACTTGGACTTTGACAAGATCCCTCACACCAAAGGCTCTTAAAGAAACTAAGTAGTCATGGGATAACAGGGACAGTCCTCTCATAGTTAAGTAACTGGTTAAAAGATAGAATAACTAGTAAGTTTTCACAATGGAGAGAGGTAAAGGGTGGGGTCCCGCAAGGATCTGTACTGGGACCCGTGTTCTTCAATATATTCATTAATGAGCTGGAAAACAGAGTGAACAAAAGTGGCAAAGTTTGCAGATGATACAAAATTATCAAGATATTTAAGTCCAAAGCAGACTGTGAAGAGTTACAACGGGTTCTCACAAAACTGGGTGACTGGGCAACAAAATGGCAGATGACATTCAACATTGATAAGTGCAAAGTAATACGCACTGAAAAAAAGTATCCCAGCTATACATATAAAATGGTAAATTAGCTGTTACCACCCAAGAAAGATCTTAGAATCACTGTGGATTATTCTCTGAAAATTTCAGCTCAATGCACAGCAGCAGTCAAAAAGGCTAACAATGTTAGGAACAGTTGTAATAACAGGGCCTACAAATTTACCCTAATTTTAAGATCAGTTGTAAAAAGCATATGAAAGTTCATAAAATGTTACAATAATCTATAATACAAATGTTAATAGAAAGTAAGTCAAGTTGCTTTCAACAATGAGTGTTATAAACAGGTGCAAAAGAACCAGAAAGAGAAACTAAATTAGTCCAAACAAAAAGGCCACGCTGATCTAATTCAAGGACTATGTTGAAGTCATGCTTGGTAAAAACAGAAGATGTGGAACTGGAAATTAATGAACCAAAAATGATATGTCAAATATTAGAACAAATTGGTGGAGAAAATAATGATGAGATGGGCTATTTTGCCCACGATTCCTTTTGTGGGTCCTTAAAGAAAGAACAGATAGAGAGGAAGGACACACGGAAGCTACTGAAGCAAGCATCACCATCATAGCTGCCACCCGCACTGTCCTGATGGATGCCCTGACCAGACCGGGCCAGATAGAGGGACCTGGATGACATCACACATCTACCAGCTCTAGCTGAATCCCAAGCACCAACTGGGATGAAAGGGGATTGGACTTGAACAACAACAGCTCCAGCCCATCTCAGCTAACTTATCTTTCCCTCCAAAAGGACAGTTCTAACCATCTAAGAGACTGTCAAACAAGGGGGGGTGTTTCCTTCTAAAAACTTTCCACATCAAGGGAAAAGGAACAAGGAACAATGTTAAAATGAAAGCCTTATTTAATACTTTACATTTCAAATTCTGTAACTGTTTTTCCTTGTCTTTATCTTTTATTAAAGATTTAAGGGATTTTTAATGTTGTGTTTGCCATGGTGCTAAGGCTAAAGTCTCTGTATAACCAACCCAGGAGATTGTTTAACTCTGTTTAATGTTGGACAGTGATTGGGTTATGTTAACACCTTTGGTCCATTTATCTCATCTAAATTAATACAACAGAACTTTTAGGAAAGGGATAGAAAATAAGACAGAACAGATAATGTAAATCCATGGTACGCCCGCACCATGAATACTGTGTCCAGTTCTGGTTGCCACAGCTCAAAAAGAATACAGTGGAACTGGAAAAGGTTCAGAGAAGGGCAACAAAGATGATCAACGGAATGGAACAGCTTCCCTACGAGGAGAGACTAAAAAGATTAGGACTGTTCAGCTTACAAAAAAGATGGCTAAGGGAGGATATGATAGCCATCTATAAAATCACAAATGGTGAGGAAAAAGTGAATAAAGAAGGGTTATTTACCCTTTCCCATAAAACAGAAAAAAGGGTCACCTGATAAAATTAATAGGCAGAAGATTTAATACAAACAAGAGGAAGTACTTTTTCACACAGCATACAATTAACCTGTGGAACTCCTTTCCATGGGAAGCTGTGATTGCCAAAAGTATAATGGTTCAAAACAGAATTACATCAGTTTATGGAGGATAGATCCATCAATGGCTATTAGCCAAGATGGTCAGGGATGCAACTCTGTGCTTGGGGCAACCCTAAACCTCTGACTGCCAGAAGCCAGGAGGAAAAGATAGCTGGATCACTCCAACTGCCCTGTTCTGTCCACTCCCCCTTAAGTGCTAGTACTGGCCACTGTTGGAGACAGGATACTGGGCTAGATGGACCATTGGTCTGCCCCAGTCTGGCAGTTCCTATGTTCACTGCCACCTCCATTTTGAAGTTGGATTTCACCACTTCCATGTGGGACCTATTTTGACATTTTGCCTTGGAAGCTAAAGGAACCTGAGGGGTTTCGGAAAGCTCTAAAATATACACTCCACTATAAAATGCCTTTGCACCAGCCCAGACGTCTCTGAACGTTGCCATGCATTTCCCCCTCATTCACAGTATTCTACCTGTGTATTTAGGAACACATTTCTCCCCTGCCAGGTTAATCCATCATCCCCTAACCTCAGACTATTTTACTATGAAGAGAATTCTTGGAGCCAGCACATACACACCAGATTTCAAGATTATTTGCATCTGTAACCATCCCCTCTGACTTTCTGTCAGAGTTTTATACCAGCACCTATCATTGGAGTATCAGAGTGCCACCCACTAATTAGCTTGGCCAAGCCAAGGCCCAATTAGATTTCATGAAGCCTTCTGTTCATCTCCCTTTCCTGGATTTGGGGGCTGTTTTAGGAATAGATTTTGAAGGAGGGATTCTATCAGCCAAAGTTTTCTCTCTGGCTGTTGCCTATGTGTTCTCCTCACTCTTGCTTCAGTAGAAGACCTTTTGGGGAGCAAACAGAAAGAATCTTCCAGAAGCAGCCAATCTACTCCTCAGACCTGTCAGTTCTCTCTCCTCTCAGCTATCAACTCCCTTTCCCCAAATGTCAGTGATTTACCACCAAGAATTCACCCTTCAATCAAATACTTCCTGTTGCTGAATCTTCCCCCCATCCTCCTCCTCCTCCCTGGCTCCCTCCTAGTTACTGAAAAATACCAGCATTAATTGCTATGTAATAGTACCACCTTTTCTAGCCAAACTTTCCTGGGTGTTTTATATGCCCATTGCTTCTTAAAGGGAACACACTCAAAGAATCTCTGTGCTGTATACATCTCTCTACCCTAGCCAGCCTCTATTTCTGTCAGCTATCTTACAGCTCTTCTTATTTCTACCTGTCCCTTATAATCTAAGCAGTATCTACAGTCTCACCTGTATATCCCTCCCTGGCCCCAATCAAATTTGCCAATCAGGAGAAACTAATAATTGACCAAGAGGCTTAATTTATTTCCCCAGTCATCCCTGCAATTCCTCCCCAGCCCCACTTCTAGAAGAAAGGTTTTAAAAAGCTTTGAAGGAGGGGAACCGAATGGACCTGGGGGTTACTCTGGAAATGTGGACATATTTACACAGGGCCCTGAGCCTGCAAACACTTACGTCTGTGAGTAACTTTAAGCTCAGTGGAGTTCTTCACATGTGTAGGTGTTTACAATACTGGGGCCACAGTGAGCCAGGCATTGGCAGTGTAACTCCACTCAAGGCAGTGGTATTATGTGAGGGGTGATGTGGCCCATTGGGTTTATAACTAAAAATCAGTATATACTGCCAAATATCCCTGCTCATGCATCTTCCTTGCTAGATTAAAAGAAATGGTTGGTTAGTTGTTCATCCACTATCAATAGTTAAAACATTCAAGCTGATCAATTTAGAAGGGAGCTGTGGGCTCCATCTGAGGATTCCACGGGCTTTTTTTTTTTTTTTTTTTTAAGCCCTTGACTATGCTTTGGACATTTCAGTGTTAACAGTAAAGAAGGGAATAAACTCCAGTAACTGAGGGCCAGCCTATCACATACCCCAAATAATCTAACAAAAAGCAAACAGCAGAGTAGGGAACTGTCTGATAGTTTCCATACCTGGGTATGTACAATTGCAAGTAACTGCAAGCGTAAGTTATGCATGTGCACTTGAATGTGTAACTATGAACACTTGGACCATACCAAAACAGGAGAGTAGCTGTAATAAAGGTTGAGTGTTTTGCCCTCCTGGAAGGATGTGGTGGCCACTGAGCAGGGAACAGCTACGCCTAACCAGCTGTACTGTTTTAACTGCAATGTAAGGAGGATTGATGCCATCTGTATCTTCTCTCTGATGATTCTCACCTGAACATGCAACTTGCTGCTGGGGAGCGACTTCTAGAATGCGAAGATAGCAGCCATGAGTTTCCTGCTGCTGCCTGGGGTCTGAAGGAAGGGCTCGGCAGAGGGTGAGGTTAGAAAACTGATCATTTTCACTGTTAACTTTTGTGGGTTTGAAATAGAGTGACAGAAAGGAAAACGTGTGGGACTCATCCCCACTGTGCCAGAGCAGTCTTTGGGGTGAGTGTTTGCTGGGGCTGTGCAATGCAAACATGAAAGGTCAAGCTGTGGGGTTAGCTTTTTATTAAGCATAAATTGCTGAAAGCAAATATCTTCCTGTACTTTTATTTTTCAATAGTTCTCTCTTGGGAAAGAGGTGCACGATTGCTTTCCAGGGTCCCTATTTCTAACCTTGGAAACTCATGATCAAAGGATGATGACCACGCAGTTTAAGGTGTCGTCTAAACTTCAAAATAGATTGACACAAGATGTTAGGAGGGAGTCTGAGTCCCCAACCCTGGGTTTGCAAGGAAAAGCAGCATTTTGTGTTTGCTCAAAGGCAGAGAGAAACTCAGCGGGGGTGGAGGGAATGGGAATGGTTGAGAGTGGCTGCAAACCACGCAGGCAAGAAGGCTATAAACAAGGTGAACCTGGCATCTGTGAGATGTCTGACTGAAAGCTATCCTCCTTCAGGCTGGGCACTTTTAAAAACTACTGACCCAAGATGTCAGGGCCTTATTCATCCCAGGCTGCAAACTCAGAGATTTCAGTGTTTTTTACAACTGCAGCTAGTTGTGGTCTTAGCAATCTGGTCCTAGCTGTAGTTTTCAATCAGGAAGCTGTAACCCCTCAAGTTTCTTAGTTGTGATCTCTAGAAGTACATTTTTCCCCCCTGGGAGCCACTTTGGGCCCCCATCCTGCAAGGGGCTCTGTAAGAACATGGGATCATACTCCAAACTTCTCCATGTAGCATCAGGGCACTAGTGGGTTACCATAAATAGCCACCAAGAAGGAGAGCGTCTTTTATTAGGGGGGAAATACATTTTCCATTGAATAGAATGCTAAGTGGCTGATAAGTATGCTATTGACCAGGCCCTGAGACTCGGCATTATTGTCAAATCAGCCCCATAGCAGGAAGAAGTGCTGAATCTCAGGAATCCATCCTGAAACGAGTTGAGTAGCAGACGGTGTAACTTAAGGAGCTGCTCCCAGCTGGGATTGAGGGTGTAGCCAGGCAGGGTCTGTCCTCATACAAACACAACTGTGCACACAACATAGCTTAGACACAACTGCACTCGCAGCTCACCCACTGCTTCCGAACACATTCACAGGGCTACACTGGGAGGTGATATAAATGAGAGTATAAGTTATGCAATGGCAAAGGGGAGGAAGAATTGGTAGGGGAAGTAGAAGTGGGTGGCAACCTGGGCAGCCATGACCATGAGATTGTGGAGTTCAGGATCCTGACACAAGGAAGAAAGGAGAGCAACAGAATACGGACCCTGGACTTCGGAAAAACAGACTTGGACTGCCTCAGGGAACTGATCCCCTGGGAGGCTAATATGAGATGGAAAGGAGTCCAGGAGAGCTGGCTGTATTTTAATGAAGCCTTATGGAGGGTGCAGGAACAAACCATCCTGATGTTCAGAAAGAATAGCAAATATGGCAAGTGACCAGCTTGGCTTAACAGAGAAATCTTCGGTGAGCTTAAACACAAAAAGGAAGCTTACAAGAAGTGGAAACTTGGACAGATGACTAGGGAGGAGTATAAAAACATTGCATGAGCATGCAAGGGTATAATCAGGAAGGCCAAAGTACAATTGGAGTTGCAGCTAGCAAGGGATGTGAAGGGTAATAAGAAGGGTTTCTACAGGTATGTTAGCAACAAGAAGGACAGGGAAAGGGTGGGACCCATACTGAATGGGGGAGGCAACCTAGTGACAGATGATGTGGAAAAAGCTGAAGTACTCAATGTTTTTTATGCCTCTGTCTTCACAGACAAGGTCAGCTCCCAGACTGCTGCACTGGGCAGCACAGTATGGGGAGGAGGTAAGCAGCCCTCAGTGGTGAAAGAACAGGTTAAGGACTATTTAGAAAAGCTGGACATGCACAAGGCCATGGGGCCGGATGCAATGCATCCAAGGGTGTTGAGGGAGTTGGCTGATGTGATTGCAGGGCCATTGGCCATTATCTTTGAAAACTCGTGGCGATTGGGGGAGGTCCTGGACGATTGGAAAAAGGCAAATATAGTGCCCATCTTTAAAAAAGGAAAGAAGGAGAATCTGGGGAACTACAGGCCAGTCAGCCTCACCTCAGTCCCTGGAAAAATCATGGAGCAGGTCCTCAAGGAATCAATTTTGAAGCACTTGGAGGAGACGAAGGTGATCAGGAATAGTCAACATGGATTCACTAAGGGCAAGTCATGCCTGACCAACCTGATTGCCTTCTATGATGAGATAACTGGCTCTGTGAATATGGGGAAAGCAGTGGATAGCTCAGTGGTTTGAGCATTGGCTTGCTAAACCCAGGGTTGTGAGTTTAATCCTTGATGGGGCCATTTAGGGATCTGGGGCAAAAATCTGTCTGGGGATTGGTCCTGCTTTGAGCAGGGGCTTGGACTAGATAACCTCCTGAGGTCCCTTCCAGCCCTGATATTCTATGATATATCTTGACTTAAGCAAAGCTTTTGATACGGTCTTCCACAGTATTCTTGCCAGCAAGTTAAAGAAGTATGGATTGGATTAATGGACTATAAGATGGATAGAAAGCTGGCTAGATCGTCAGGCTCAATGGGTAGTGATCAACGGCTTGATGTCTAGTTGGCAGCTGGTATCCAGCGGAGTGCCCCAGGGGTTGGTCCTGGGGCCAGTTTTGTTCAACATCTTCCTTAATGATCTGGATGATGGGATGGATTGCACCCTCAACAAGCTTGCGAATGACACTAAGCTTGGGGGAGAGGTAGATATGCTGGAGGGTAGGGATAGGGTCCAGAGTGACCTAGACAAATTGGAGGATTGGGCCAAAAGAAATCTGATGAGGTTCAACAAGGACAAGTGCAGAGTCCTGCACTTAGGACAGAAGAATCCCATGTACTGCTACAGGCTGGGGACCGACTGGCTAAGCGGCAGTTCCCCAGAAAAAGACCTGGGGATTACAGTGGATGAGAAGCTGGATATGAGTCAACAGTGTGCCTTTGTTGCCAAGAAGGCTAAGAGCATATTGGGCTGCATTAGTAGGAGCATTGCCAGCAGATCGAGGGAAGTGATTATTCCCCTCTATTCGGCACTGGTGAGGCCACATCTGGAGTATTGCATCCAGTTTTGGGCCACCCACTACAGAAAGGATGTGAACAAATTGGAGAGAGTCCAGCGGAGGGCAACAAAAATGATCAGGGGGCTGGGACACATGACTTATGAGGAGAGGCTGAGGGAACTGGGCTTATTTAGCCTGCAGAAGAGAAGGGGGGGGGGGGATTTGATAGCAGCCTTCAACTACCTGAAGTGGGGTTCCAAAGAGGATAGAGCTAGGCTGTTCTCAGTGGTGGCAGACGACAGAACAAGGAGCAATGGTTTCAAGTTGCAGTGCAGGAGGTCTAGGTTGGATATTAAGAAACACTATTTCACTAGGAGGGTGGTGAAGCACTGGAATGCTTTAGCTAGGGAGGTGGTGGAATCTCCATCCTTGGAGTTTTTTAAGGCCCGGCTTGACAAAGCCCTGGCTGGGATGACTTAGTTGGGGTTGGTCCTGCTTTGAGCAGGGGGTTGGACTAGATGACCTCCTGAGGTCTCTTCCAACCCTAATCTTCTATGATTCTATGAAGATGGGATGCCACAGCAGTGTTTAGGTAGCATGGTGATAGATGCCTTAAAAACCTAAGGGCTGGAATGAGAGTTGAACTGCACACCCATGCAGGGGAGTAAGCGACTTTTAAAGCAGACTCCCCTTGTAACTTACCCTTCTCATCAACATTTAACTTACACCCTTGTTTCTATCACCTATCAACTTCTCACAGTCTACATGCCACCAGCTGGTCATCTAACTAGAGAGCAGATCAACCCTCCTGGGGCATAACTCTCAGGAAGGGGCTAAGGAGGACCCAGTGGTTCTAAGAACATAAGAACGACCATACTGGGTCAGAACAATGGTCTATTTAGACCGGTATCCTGTCTTCTGACAGTGGCCAGTGCCAGATGCTTCAAAAGAAGTGAACAGAATAGGGCAATCATCAAGTGATCCATCCACCGTAATCCAGTCCCAGCATCCCAGAGGCCTAGGGACACTCAGAGTATGGGGTTGCATCCCTGACCATCTTGCCTTATAGCCATTGCTAGACCTATCCTCCATAAACTTATCTAATACTTTTTTTAATCCAGTTATAGTTTTGGCCCTCACAACATTCCTTGGCAACGAGTTCCACAGATTGACTGTGCGTTGTGTGAAGAAGTACTTCCTTTTGTTTGTTTTAAACCAGATGCCTATTAATTTCATTGGGCGATCCCTGGTTCTTGTATTATGTGAAGGGGGGAAATAACATTTCCATGTTCTCCACATCATTCATGATTTTATAGGCCTCTATCATATCCTCCCTTAGTCATCTCTTTTCTGAGCTGAATATTCCCAGTCTTATTAATCTCTTCTCATATGAGAGCACTTCCATATCCTTAATAATTTTTGTTGCTCTTCTCTGTACCGTTTCCATTTCTAATATATCTTTTCTGAGATGGGGCATCCAGAATTGCATACGGTATTCAAGGTGTGGGCGTTCCATGGATATATATAGCGGCATTATATTTTCTGTCTTAATATCTATCCCTTTCCTAATGGTTCCTAACATTCTGCTACCTTTTTTGACTGCTATTGCACATTGAGTGGATGTTTTCAGAGAACTATCCACAATGACTCCAAAATCTCTTTCTTGAGTGGTAACAGCTAAGTTAGATCTCATCATTTTGTATGTATAGTTGGGATTATGTTTTCCAATGTGCATTATTTTGCATTTTTCAGCATTTAATTTCATCTGCCATTTGGTTGCCCAGTCACCCAGTTTTAAGAGATTCCTTTGTAACTCTTTGCAGTCTGCTTTGGACTTAATTTTCTGGAGTAATATTGTATCATCTACAAACTTTGCCATCTCACTGTTTAGCCCTTTTCCCAGATCATTTATGAATATATTGAACCACATAGGTCCCAGTTCAGATTCCTGGGGGATACTGCTATTTACCTCTCTCCATTCTGAAAACCAACCTTTTATTCCTACCCTTTGTTTTCTGTCTTTTAACCAGTTACTGATCCATGAAAGGACCTTCCCTCTTATCCCATGACAGCTTACTTTGCTTAAGAGCCTTTGGTGAGGGACCTTGTCAAAGGCTTTCTGAAAGTCCAAGTACACTATATCCACTGGCTCACCCTTGTCCACATGCTTGTTGACCCCATCATAGAATTCTAGTAGACTGGTGAGGCATGATTTCCCTTTACAAAAACCATATTGACTCTTCCCCAACAAATCATGTTAAAATATGTGTCTGATAATTCTGTTCTTTGCTATAGTTTCAACCAGTTTGCCGGGTACTGAAGTTAGGCTTACCGGCCTGTAATTGCTGGGATCACCTCTGGGGTCTTTTTAAAATATTGGCATCACATTAGCTATGCTCTAGTCATCTGGTACAGAAGCCGATTTAAATGATAGGTTACATACCAGGATTAGTAGTTCTGCAATTTCACATTTGAGTTCCTTCAAAATTCTTGGGTGAATAACATCTGATCCCAGTGACTTATTACTGTTTAGTTTATCAATTTGTTCCAAAACCTCCTCTAATGACACCTCAATCTGGGACAGTTCCTCAGATTTGTCACCTAAAAAGAATGGCTCAGGTTTGGGAATCTCCCTCACATCATCAGCCATGAAGACCGATGCAAAGACTTCATTTAGTTTCTCCGCAATGGCCTTATTGTCCTTGAGTGCTCCTTTAGCATCTCGGACATCCAGTAGCCGCACTGGTTGTTTAGCAGGCTTCCTGCTTCTGATGTACTTAAAAAAAAATTGCTATTACTTTTTGAGTCTTTGGCTAGCTGTTCTTCAAACTCTCTTTTGGCCTTCCTAATTATATTTTTACTCTTCATTTGCCAGAGTTTATGCTCCTTTCTATTTTCCTCACTAGGATTTAACTTCCACTTTGTTGTTTAGCCATGGTGGCACTTTTTTGGTTCTCTATTACAGTGTCTTTAAAAAGTTTCCATGCAGCTTGCAGGGATTTCACTTTTGGCGCTGTACCTTTTAATTTCTGCTTAACTAACTTCCTCACTTTTGTGTAGTTCCCTTTTCTGAAATTAAAGGCTACCATAGTGGGCTGCAGTAGTGTTTTCCCTGCCACAGGGATGTTAAATTTTATTATGTTATGTTCACTATTACCAAGTGGTTCATCTATATTCACCTCTTGAAACAGATTCTGTGCTCCATTTAGGATTAAATCAAGAATTGCCTCTTCTCTTGTGGGTTCCAGGACAAGCTGCTCCAAGAAGCAGTCATTTAAGGTGTTACGAAATTTCATCTCTGTATCCTGTCCTGAGGTGACATGCACCCAGTCAATATGGGGATAGTTGAAATCCCCCAGTATTATCGAGTTTTTTGTTTTTATAGCCTCTCTAATCTCCCTGGGCATTTGAGTCACTATCACCATCCTGGTCAGGTGGTCGGTGGTATATCCCTACTTCTATATTCTCATTACTCAAGTATGGAATTTCTATCCATATAGATTCTCTGGTACAGTTTGGTTGATTTAAGATTTTTACTTCATTTGACTCTGTTTTCTTTCACATGTAGTGCCACTCCCCCACAAGCATGACCTGTTCTGTCCTTCCGATATATTTTGTACCCTGGTATTACTATGTCCTGTTGATTATCCTCATTCCACCAATTTTCTGTGATGCCTATTATATCAATATCCTCATTTAATATGAGGCACTCTAGTTCACCCATCTTATTATTTAGACTTCTAACATTTGTATATAAGCACTTAAAAATTGTCACTTTTTAGCTGTCTGCCATTACATAATATAATTGAATGGGACTCTTTTTCATTTGACTGTTTCTCATCAGATCCTACCCATATTTTATCTTCCGTCCACTTCTCCTTACAAGGATATAGAGAATCTGCATTTATAGATTTTCCCCCCCTAAGGGATGTCTCTGTCCTAATCATGGACAGCTTCTTTTACTCTGTTTAGCCATGGTGGCATTTTTTTTGGTCCTTTTACTATTCTTTTTAATGTGGGGTATATGATGGTGTTTTTAAAAAGTTTCCATGCAGCTTGCAGGTATTTCATTCTTATGACTGTACCTTTTTAATTTCCATTTACCTAGCTTTCTCATTTTTGTGTAGCTCCCCTTTCTGAAGGTAAATGCTACTGTGGTTGGTTTCTTTCATATGTGTGTATACACACACACACACACACACACCCCACAAGAATGTTAAATTTAATAATATTATGGTTGATTTTAATTTTTTTTTTTCTGTTTGTGGGATTGTCCATCACCCATGCAACAGACCATGGGGCTGGCCCCAAATCTTTAATCTCCTTTGGATCCCAGAGGATCTGAGTGTCACGCTGTCTGGAGTAGCTTACGAGTGTAAGTGCCAAGCTCAGGGCAGACTATCCAGGAACAGGGCACAAACCAAGTAACAAGCATGAACTCCTAAAGCACTATAACAGCCTTAACACAGAGACACAGACAGTCCCCTTGGTCACTCCTGTCTATTTTGCGACCCAGGCAAACTTGTCTTTGTGATAGATGGTCCCTTACATCAAAAATCACAACAATATTCAGGTTACTCTCAGTCTCCAAGAACCAGTCACTTTCCCCAGGTCAATTATATCCCAGATCTCTCACCAAGGCAATGAATGTAACCAGTCCTGTAATAAACTAATTAAAGATTTATTAACTAAGAAAAGAAATGAGTTATTTACAAGGTTAAAACTTGTAACATATGCACACAAATGAGTTACAATCTTAGATTCCAAAAGATAATAGAACTTCTATAATAAGCAAACTCTATATGTCCTTTAGGGCTAACCCAGGCAAAACAGCTTATGCTTATTGAGTCTTGCCCCTTTCTAGTCCAAGCAGCAAAAAAGAACCAAGTTTTCTCCTTGTCAGGGATTTTTTTTTTTTATCCCCTTCTCCACAGTGCCCAAGCTGATGGGATGAGTTCATGCTCAAGTCTCCTCTTCCTGGAGGGAGTGAGGAGTGTAATTAACAAAGTCTTTGTTCTTTTGATGTCTCACAATGGCTCATTTTGGTTTCAAAGGCCTTCTCATTGGGCAGGACCTAACATCATTTGCAGGAAACCAGCATTTGCATTAGAGAAGGCTTCTTTCCTGTCTGATGAGTTATACAGTTACCGAGGTTACAAGGCAAACATTTGCTATTGCTTGAGGCTAATGCATGCAGCATCCTACAAGCTATTCACAAGGTCTGAACGCCAAACACCTTCTTACAACCCTAACACCGATCTTAACCACACTGACATACAGGGGAGCCAGACTGGTTTCCAGCTGTGCAGTTGTCAGTGTTTAGTGAGGCTGCCACCTGGCCTGCCAGCATCCCAGCTAGAACCATCCGTCCTGAGGCTTTGTGCCCCACACCAGCCCTCCTACTTCTTGTCATTCCAGCTCCAGTGGTGCCACGCTCCCAGGGACTGCTGGCCCCAGGACTCCTCTTAGAGAAAGGTGCGCCACCCTGGAATGGAATCCATGGGAAAGATGATGATATAGCCTGGAGCTGGGTTGCCTTTCCCAGGTAATCTCTGGGAGGCGGGAGGGAGACAATGTGCATCTAGCTAGCCTAGCTCCACTCCATGCATGGCCACCCAGACCTGGCCCCCTCCTCCAATGGATCCCAACGTGCTGGATTGCCCTCTGTGGGGAAGAGCTGAATGCAGTACTGTGGAGATAGCGAGGGCCTCCTGTTACCATGCCTTCTCAGTTGTGACCCATGCCAGGCCAATCTCAGGTCAGACTGTCAAAAAACTGGGCAGACACTCGTACACTGGGTGGTATATTCTATAATTAGATTTAACCAAACCAGCAGTGTGTGCTCTTGAATCGCGACACCAGCTTTATATGGAGCCACAGACAGTCCCTTAGACACTCCAGCCTATATTATCACCCAGACAAACTGGACTTCTGTGATGAAAGGTTATTAAAACCAAAAATCACCACCCGTTAGGTTCTTCCAGCCTCAGGGGGCAGTCACTTACCCAGGTCAATGGATGCTCGGGACCTTACACCAAAGACAATGATGTAGCCCAGTCATTAGTAAACTAACTAAAGAGTTATTAACTAAGCAAAAGAAATGAGAGTTACTAATAGGTTAAAGCAAACAAAATACATTACAATTGGATCAAAGCATGTAGTCCAAAATGATAGCAGGGATGTTACATCTGCTAGATTTCTACAAGTCTCTCTGGGTTGCCCAAATAGGAACTCAGTCCTTTTGTTTGAAATTTCCTCAGTTAGAATTCACCAAAGATGGGGGTAGGGAAAAGGTGGCCAGGGGCCTTTGTTCTCCCCTTTTATATCTTGACCCTTTTTGCTGAGAAAATCCTGGCTGTGTCATGGGTCAGGCAGTACCATGGCGTACATGCTTTGCCATCAGTCCTTCATATGAATTGCAAATTTTGCTGGCATCTCCTGCATACGTGTCATTTGAGGTGTCTTCGGGAATGATATGCAGAGGTCCATGTTTACAGTTCTTTTGTTATCCCTGAAGAGCTAACCTGTGGGCATTTCTCAGACTTGCATGTTTGAGTTACAAACATATAGCAAAATGTCCTAACTCCACCCACAATGTTGATCTGCACATTATGGCAAGATAATAATAGTCAGCAGATTTTCCAGTGATCCCTCAGAAGGCATACTTTGTGCAAGATTTATCACAATTTTGTTACAGTGGTGACCATATTGGTGTAGATGGTCACCTTTTCCTTTAGACAGCATCGCACCTCCTTCCACGTGGGAAGGGCAGGACCTGCGCACCTCTCACCACAGATCCAGGGAGCACAATCTGGCTCCCACCTGCTCTGTCTCTCTCCACTCTGGTGAATCTACTTCAAGAGCGCAGCCGATTGGAATCCTCCTTTGCAGTTCTGAGGACTGAGCCCTTTAATGCACTGAGCATTACCGCAAAGCCCCTACGTGGAGCAATAGTGCTTTTTTGCATTAGCACTTAGAATCCGGACTCCTGGAGTCCAGGGGTTAAGGAAAAAGCTTATTAAAAATGTTTAAATGTGACGCTAATTAGCGTAGCCATAACAAGCAGCATTAGGTGTCTGGTTACTTCTGAAGGGATTGTTGAATAACTATTTCTGCCGACATTCCAATTTGCATAATGACAAGGTGTTGGCATTGCATCCACCATTAATTTGCTTTATTTATAATGCCATTATGGAGCTCTCTTATCCCCATGCGCTATAAAAAGTATATGGAAAATATGATGAATGATGCTGCATGTTTGGAAATTGTTTAGGATATCTTGAGTTTTGTTTTTAATGTTTTTGTCATTAGCTGAAAACTACAACAGCCCCAAGAGAAGCGTCTGTTACAGGCAGTTAGAAGGGCTGAGACCAGACACTGCTTTACAGTATGCATGAATCTTTATTTTACAGAAGGGGGGGGAGGAGGAAGATGGGGGGGGGTGATCATCTGTGGTATTGAGCCCCCTTGACTCTTAAAAAGCACTCAGCACCTCACAGGATCGTGCCTAAAGCAAAAGACTAATCTGGTATGTCACTCAAACACTTAACTCTGAACGGTGGTGGTGGTGGCGATGGTCTCCTATGGAAATTTTCATCTGTGAATCTCAAAGCTTTACAGAAGTGGGCAAACATCATTATTCCCATTTAACAGATGGGGAAGCTGAGTCACGGAATGGATGAGTGACTTGTCCAAGCTCTCACAGAACGGCAATTGCCATGCCATTAGTATTTCAATACCTGATTCTCCCCTCACACTGGATTTACACTCGTGAAACACTCCTTACTTACTAAAACTTGCTTTCACAGAATCCTTTTGCATTATTTACACTAAACAGAAGGACACTGCTTCCTTCAAACCCATTTTATCTAGCCCTGGCTTCACACAGTGTGTGCTCAGCCTGTGGGAAGTGCTGCTGCTGGAGGTCATAGATTCAGTTCCTGCCACTGAATTTTAGAAATGCTGGATAATTTTTTGATCAATTATAATTGTAGTTGCGTATGGGGAAAAAATAAGGATAACAAACTTTGTGCTGCTCTCTGGAGAGATGAAGAAGAAACTATCCCATGGACAACACTGTGCAATAGGTCCAGGACATGGTCCGTGGTTTTTTTGTTTTGTTTTGTTTTTTTGCCACCACGTGAAGAATCAGATATTGGCTACTCTTGAAGACAGAAGACCCAGTTCAAGAAACCAGTAGTCTGATCCGATATGGTGAACTGTACATTCCTCCTCTTCTGCTGCTCACTTGTAAACCAAGGGCAAATGGGGAGCTCACAACTACAAAACTTCACAGCAGGTGGATGCTTTCCCTCCCTTGGGGAGGCCCATTTGAAACACGGGCACCCAAATAGGATGTTGAAGTCCTGCATTTGAAGGCTCAGATGGATGCTTAGGCATGTAAGTGCCCGTTTTAAAGGCCTCAGCGGTGATTTGAACATCTAAATGCAGGATCTGGGTGTCCTGTAAAAATGCCCTTGTTTGAAAATTGAGCCCCGTGCGTGAAAATTGAGTTTGACTTAGAGCTGCCCAGGCACATGAGTGAAAACAGCTCTGCTAAGCTGACCTGATGATACTTCCTGTATCACAATGCTAGCATATCTAAAGATAGGGACTTTTTCAATGCCTCTCACAGTATTCAGGGATATCCCTGCTAGGTGTTTGTCAATTGTCTTCTGTACCCTACTCTGGATTTATTTCCAGTTATGCAGCTTCTACCCCAGGCTTCTGAAGAGACTTTGCGATATTCTACCTTCTAGCTGTTCTTGCTGATGATTTTTATTTCTGGATGTCGAGTTCAGAATCGGTTGCTCTTGAGCATCCCCTGGTGGTCATTAGAATTGTGGAGGAGGCTCCTGCCACTCCTGGCCTCGGAGGGTACGTCTACTCTGCAATTTAGACACTCGTGGCTGGCCCATGCTGCTGACTTGGACTTGCAGAGCTCGGGCTTCCACTTTACAGGGTCCTAGAGTCTGGGCTCCAGCTGGAGCCCAAACAACTACATCGCAGTTAAACAGCCCCTTAATCTGAGCCCAAGTCAGTTGCCATGGGCCAGCTGTGGGGTCTAATTGTAGTGTAGACATACCCTGAGTTAGGGAGCTGCTGCTGATGCACAAAAGGGGAATGATATTCTAAAGAGTAAACAGTAAGAGAGAAGACAGCAGTTCTGCGTGAGCAGACCTGGCCTCCTGCCTTAGGGAACTGTGCCCCTTGGCGTATCGCCGAGGTTTGGGACCGGGGCGCTTGGAAGAGTCTGTGTCCACTCGTGTTGTAATGAACAGTGAATATTTCTATGACATGCTGTTCTAGGACTACTGAAATACAGTCACTAATACATGATTGTAAAATGTTACTGATTTGTGACGCGGCTTGACACTGAGGAAAGCTACAGAGGTATAAAGATAGTGACATATGGCGGTATGTATAAAAACAATGCTAATGACTGAGCTACCACGACTGTACCCACTGAACCCAGTGAGATTTCTAATCATCCTGGGACTAAGATTGGCACAGTTCCCACTGAATTAAATAAGAAAATTTCTCTATTAGTGGTTGACTACACAAGTTTTTGTAACATGGAGTTTTATATGAGAACTCGGTGAGTGCAACTTGACAGTTTTGCATAAACAGTGAGATAATATACAAAAAATGTAACACAGTTATTTTAACACTACATATCACCTGCTGATCTTTCTGAATTAATCTGTGTTTCTTCTTGCTTTTTCCTCTCTGCTTGTGTGATCAGATAGTGATTGTTGGGAGACATTTTGCTATTGATTGATTTGTGAGCATGGGCACCTGAAATTCTTTTTAAACATTCCAGTCCAAATTTTCAGAGGCCTGCAAAATAGGTGTGGCCTGCTTTCCCCCCATCTGGTTCTGTGAAAACATGAACATGCAGCAGCATGTTCAAGCCATCTGAACTCAATCCTGCAGCATTTGGGATTAGTCTGCCAAACACTTGGTTTATTGTCTTCCACGTAGTCTCACTGTATATAGACAGACATGTTCCCATGCTGAACAGTGCAGATACTGAACCTGGGCATCTATCTGATCGCTCTGTACTACTGCTGATGAAGGCCTGATGAGCCAAAACTGTAGTTTCATATTTCATTGTTTGACCCACTTTTGTTTTCGGACGATGTAGTCTAATTAAGAAAAGGACTAAAGTATTACCAGCAGGCCTGACTCTTATTTAGGTTATTGAACAGCCATCAGTGGTAATGACTTTCACTCACTACCAACCTAAGCCATATTCAAACCAGTGACGTAGAGTTGAACGGCTCTGGATTCTATAATGAAAAGCCCCTCAGCCATCCACTCCTTCACTTGCTATCACTGAAGAAGTGAATTTAGACCATATTTCACCACTACAGCTCTTTATTCCTTATTCTTGATCGTGAAAACTTGCCTGGGATGGCAACTATTGATACTTGTCGTACTACTTCTCAGACCATGGAGACAGTGTAACACAGGGGTTCTCAAACTGGGGGTCAGGAACCCCTCAGGGGGTCACAAGGTTCTTACATGGGGGGTCGCAAGCTGCCAGCCTCCATCCCAAACCCTGCTTTGCCTCCAGCATTTATAATGGTGTTAAATATATAAAAAGTGTTTTTAATTTATAAGGGAGGTCACACTCAGAGGCTTTCTATGTGAAAGGGGTCACCAGTACAAAAGTTTGAGAACCACTGGTGTAACACAACACAGTGTGGTTGAGAGAGGAGATGGAATGCCAGACCTGACCTTGGACAAATCAACCTTCTCTGACTTGTTTTCCCCATCTGTAAAATAGAGAGGATAACACTGTCCATCAGGCATGTCGTGAGCGTTGATTAATGTTTGTAACAAGCTCCATTAATGCTAAATGATATGGAGAGACAAGGTGGGTGAGGTAATATATTTTATGGGACCAACTTCTGTTGGTGAGAGAGAGAGAGAGTTCAAGCTCCTTGGAGCTTGTCTCTTTCAGCAACTGAAGTTGGTCTAATAAAAGATAAAGATATCTCACCCACCTTGTCTCTCTCATATCATGGGACCAACACGGCCACAACACCATTGCAAAGAAATGATCTGGACTCAGTCCTACTCCAAATTACCTTCTGCAGTAATTTTTTACCTTGCTAATTATTTTACTTCTATGGAGGGTTACACCTGGGAACCTCTGGGCAGAAATATTGGTTTATATTTTATTTTCACAACAGTGGGGAGGGGCGGGGAAGCAGTTTGGATATTTTTAATTTAAGAAGTCCAGAGGAAAAGTTTATTAGCTGGCTGTTGTAGATCTTTCACCCAGCTGTTTGTGTTTTATACTCTGTATTTGGTACTAAGGATTTATCATACACTCAAATGAATAGCATTGTTAGTAGGACTCCCACCTGGACGCTCTGCAGTCATTGGCATGGGGCTTCCCTGTGGACAAGGTGGGGTCAGTACAGTCTGTCCTGAATGCTGAAATTCTTTTGTGGGCACAGGCCAGTCCCAGGCCAGCTACATATTTGTTGGTTAACACATCTGTGTAGAGGGCAGTACGGTCTGTACAGGAAACAAGCTGGAGTTACTAGGCCTGGTCTACACTGGGGGGTGGGGGGGGAGGAAATCGAAGAATAGTGTAACTGAAGTCGACGTATCTTAGATCGACTTAGAATCACTTACGTCGCGTCCTCGCGGCGCGGGATCGATGGCCGCCGCTCCTCGGTCGACTTTGCTTCCGCCTCTTGCCGAGCTGGAGTTCAGCAGTCGATGGGAGAGCCAGCGGGGATCGATTTATTGTGTCTACACTACACGCGATAAATCGATCCCCGATAGATCGATCGCTACCCACCCATCCAGCGTGTAGTGAAGACATATGTACCCAAAGTTTGGATCCAGCTGGGATGTGCATGTGTGTAAATGAGGGGCTTGAGTCCATCTTTAGTCTGGTCTTGGCGGGGGCTGGCATGGCTCAATATGGACCTGAAATAATAAAACTAGATCCAGGGAGGTACCTGCCACTGGGTTATGTGCCAGCTGCTGCCTGCTGGGAGCTCTCCTTTGCATGGACAAGACATGCCGTTTGCTCTCTCACCTCCCCATGCCTTCCCTCTAAGGGCGGGGGGAGCGTTCCCTCTTCTGTGGCCCCCTCTGCTGGCTGAGAGCGGTCACTGCGTTCCGTGAGAGGCTCCTCCAAAGGCTACAGGCTCCGCTTCGCTCCCTCGGTCTGCCCCGCAGTCCCACTCCCTGTACATTTCGAGACAGCTCTGTCTGGGGGAAGATGTAATTCCTCTGTCAGAAACTATAACTTCCTCACGCTTCAAGTGCCAGCAGCGGCAGTAAAAGGTTGTCAGAAACGCTCACTGGAGGAAGCAAACAAGAGGAAGGAGCTAATGGGATTAGAAAGATATCATTTAATACTGTCACCCAGCTGGGGCGGAGGGTGGGGACTGGCGACAGCTGAGCGGAGCCGAGCCCCTGAGTCCTGGGCGGGGAGCAGCCTTGTGTGTGGCTGGGGAAGAGGGGAGCTGCCTTTATGCCTCCCACCAAAAGGGGTAGTTCATTTCACCCTCTTCTGAGAGTGGCTCACTGTTAAAAATGCTTTTCTAGCCCATCCTCTAAAGACAGTGGGGCTGCTGCTAGCTGCCAGCCCCGCTCCTCTCCTCCCTCGGCTGGGACCTTTCAGAAGAGATGGTGGGTGAAGAAAAGCCAACGGGCACCCTTGGTGAGGGTGGCGTAGTGTGCAGAGAGGGGGGTATGGTGGGGGTCACAGGGAAAATGAGGCAAGCCCATCCATTGCTGTCTGGAATCAGATGGACTAGAACTGATTAAAGGAGGGAAAATTAATAATCTACAGCTCACTCTCTTGTTTGCATTTCTTAATATTATTCGGTGCCCTGGAAATGCAGCAATCAGCTCTCTGGAGTGAAGGGATCCTAGACATATACATTTCCCTTCCCCAGTGTGAAGTATAGGATCAGATAGGAGAGCTGGGAGCGAGATAAGAACTTTGTATCCTCTTTAATGGGAGATTTATAAGCTTTAGTTTAAATGGCAAACTATCTTTAATAGTCAATGCGTTTTATTTTCTTTTTTTCCCCTTCATTCTCCTGGATCCATGACAGAACATCCATTATTTAAAAAAAATATAAAATAGGGGAAGATTTTTTAAGCAGACAATATTAATTTTGAAGTTCAATAAAAAGCTAATGTACAGAAAGCCAATTGATTTTTCGCTCTTTTAAAAAGGTGCGAACATAATTAGACAGTTAATTTTTTAAATGTACAAAAACAACGAGGAGTCCGGTTGCACCTTAAAGACTAACAGGTTTATTTGGGCATAAGCTTTCCTGGATAAAAAAACCCCATTTCTTCAGATGCAACCCGTACATTTCATACATGTTATGAAATGTACATACATCCAAACAGTCGCCGTGTCTACAGCTAAATCATAGACCCCGCAGCTTCAACACTCCGGTTTATATTTTATATCGCAGAGTTGAGGAGAGATTAATGAGCTCAAACAAGCTAATTAAGAAAATAAAAACCAGGGGAAAAAATCGCTAATAATGTAAAGTTCCCTCTTACAGCAAAGAAGAATAAAGTTTATTTGTGTATAAGTAACTATCCACGTTTAATAGGGTTCTCAAGGCAAATGGAAGAAAAAAATGATAACGAAAGGCATTGCACCTGCGTGTGATGTGTTAGAAAGCTACAGAAGGGAAGTGATTCCGTTTAGCTATTTGTTTCTCCTACAAAGTGAACTGAAACTTGCCGCCTCAAAGATTTCAGCGTTAAAAAATGAGAGAAACACACAGACCCAGGAGGACACTGTTTACTTAAAGTTTATTGAGTGATTTAAAGTGTTTAGCAAACAAAGTGCTTTCTCTTTCTCTTTAATTTTGGATCCCCATTCTTCCCATACCTTATACATTAATTATAAAGTTAAAACTTTCGTAACAACCAGAAATATACATAGATGATTAATGTAAAAAAAATGCAACCAATAAATGTCTCTCTCTCCACCTGGGACTGACCAGACATGACTCCTTTCGCGGTCCGTGGATTTGAATTGATTTTTACCTGTTAGTCGTTTTTTTTTTTTTTTTAAAGTATGAAAAAATCGTGAGAACGCGAAAGAAAATAACCCATTGTCTTACCAACAATGTGGTGAAGTGACAAGCCTATAGTTTTCTATTTTACCCTGAGAGTCAAATGGGTACATAATCTTTTCAAGTCTTTTACAAGTGGCCAGACAAAAAACAAGGAACAGTGAAAAAATACAGATAACGATGATTTACAGCTACGTCTATTTACAAAGAGGAAAGCGGGAGGATTTTCTCTCTTTCTTCTTCCTCCCTCCCAGAAACCAACTCCGGACACGGCGTGTATAAAAAGGGTCGTAGAAATGATTGTAGGCCAGATGAAAAGTTGTTGCTGTGTCTCCGTGGGGAGGAAGGGATGGGAATTGGGGACAGACAGCTCTTGCTCGCCTAGCGAGAATGGGGCGTTCAGATCGGCGCCAGCCTTTGCCAACCCGGCTGCCGCCCTTTGACATTGCAACTCACGGCTTTCCCCGGCCACCCGCGAGCCCCAGTGTCCCGTCCAGCGGCCGCGTTCCCACGGTGTTAGGATGGTGCCGGGTTCCTTTGCCAAAGTTCCAGCTGGTTCTAAGGCGGAAGCCACCCTCGCTCCCAAGAGTTTTGCTCGTCTTAAATGATAACTGGGGTGAAAGGAACTATTCAGCTGGGGGGGGGGGGGGGGGGCTTTTAAAAACAAAGGGCCGAACAAGAGTTTTATTTGGGAAATGCGATTTCATCAACTCTCTCCTCCCCCGCAGTACCCATTTCCCTCTAATGCCCCTGTCCCCCCAAACTCAAGGGCTAGAGAAAGAGCGTCGAGTTCGTCAGGGGTTGAGCTCAGGCGGGTGACTGTTTTAGGGGTGGGAGGGCGGGGATGGATATATTTTTATTATTATTATTCATTAGTAATAATAGTTTATTGTTGCTTTGTGAAGTCCTCAGTTCACTGCGCTCCGCGGGGCTGCCCCTTGGCTTCTGGAGGAGCCAGGCGCGCAGAGGGAATTCAGAGGCGCCTCTTGCCCGTTAAGGTGATTGCGAGTTCGGAGCGCGCAGGGGAAGCTCAGAGCGGGCGCGGCGCGTAGTATCCATCCCACTGGGGCGAATGGGAGCTCTGAGCGCGCAGGGAGAACTCAGAGGGCGCGGCGCGTAGTATCCATCCCACTGGGGCTAATGGGAGCTCTGAGCGCGCAGGGAGAACTCAGAGGGCGCGGCGCGTAGTATCCTTCCCAGGGTCTGCTGCTCCAGCGGCTCGCAGTCCCGGGGCGGGGGGAGGTAGGTTTATAGGTGCGGGGTGTAGAAGGCCGGAGCCCCGTAAGTCTGCGAGCCCAGGACAAAGGGCGAGAGGACGGCGGGGCTGGGCAGGAAGGGCAGCTGGGCAGCGCACACCAGCCCTCCGGTGGGGTGTCCCGGGTAGCCCCCGGGGCCGTGCATGGAGAGCGGGTTGCCCATGGGCGGCGAGTGGCTGAGCGGGCTCAGCCCCCCGCCCAGGCCGCCTCCCCCCAGGCCTCCTCCGGCCCCGCCGCCTCCTGCCCCGCCGCCCGTCGGGGCGCTGGTGTCGGCGCCCGGGTTCTGCTTCTTCCACTTGGTGCGGCGGTTCTGGAACCAGATCTTGACCTGGGTCTCGGTCAGGCTGAGCGACAGCGCCAGGTTGAGGCGCTCGCACACCGACAGGTACCGCGTGGACTTGAACTTGTTCTCCAGCGCCACCAGCTGCTCGTAGGTGAAAGCGGTCCGCGCCCGCCGGGGCTTGCCCGACTTGGAGTCCGAGCCCGTGCGCTTCCTCTTGGGCTTGGCCTGCGGGCCCCCGCCGGGGGCAGGAGGTTGGGCCGGCGGCGGCGGCTGCTGCTGGCTGCCTGGCTCTCCGTCCTCGGAGTGGTGGCCGGGCTCTGCCTCGCCGGACCCCGCCACGCCGCCCAGGCTGCTGCTCTCCTCGCTGCACAGCTCCTCCTCGTCCTGCAGCTCGCTCTCCGGGCTGGGGCTGGGCCTGCTGCTGTAGTCCAGGTCGCACTCCTCGGCCTTGTACAGCTCCCCATCCTCTGCGCACAAGCAAGGAGAGGGGTTAGCTTAACAGCTCCCATCCCACCCTGCCCCAGCACCCACCCAGCCTGGAGAGGGCCCTGTGAGGCCCCCAGCTCTACAGCCAAGCTGAAAGGGATAAGAAAAGATGGCCCCCACACCTAAATCCCGGCTGTTTACACACAGACCTACTGGAAAGGGGGGTGGGGGCAGAATCCAGGCTCCAGTGGGGCACAAAATGCGAATCTGCCTTCCCAGCCTCCAGTCCAAGCTCCTTAGGCCAAGCCACCCTCTGAAGGAGAAGTAGAATTGTTAGAGGGCAGGGGGAAGTTGGCAGTAAATTGCCCTGTTTTCTTTCCTCAAGGTTGCTGCTGGGCCTCAAACTGGGAGGACTTGGAATGAAGGTGATGTGAGGTTTCCTACATTTTTGGGGGGTAGGGGAGCATCTGTGAAAAGACTCACTGGTACACAGCAAAATCATTCATCCTAAGAGAGGCACTTTATAAACCCTGCCCTACCATTCTTCCAGCATGAGGGAGTCTCCCATATCCCCTCCCCAAGGGAAGGAAAGGTGGCAGGCCTGGAGCAAATTCGCCCTTTGCAAAGAGGAAATTTAGGGAGAGCCCTCTTGACCTGGAAGGATTGTGTTGTAAAGCTCTCTGGGAGAGGATTTTCCTTTGAGTCGTGAGTGGTTTCTATCCCTTGTAAACACCACACATATGTACTAAGTATTTAGATGGTTAAGCAAAGGGTAAATGGGCATGGGAGAGAAGATAAACTAGGCTTGCAACAGTTGCTTTATAGGTCACGGTTTATATTTCCCTTTTTCACTGTAATCCGGATGGCACAAATATTGCAAAAATTCAGAAAAATAAATTTCAGTGAGTGTAACTTTCTAAAACGTTAGGGGGTCTGTCTCTATTGTAACAACTCTGAGGGAGGAATCTTCCATCCAAAAGGTTCTCCGAATAGGAAGTCCCGAAGTGCTTTTTAGTAAGAAATCACCTTTGTCTAAAGCTGGGACACCGTATGTAATAGCTTCCAATCCTAAAACTCTAACTGACCAAGCTAAAAGCTTTACAAATATAGAACATTACTTAGTGGACAATAATGAGAAGTCCTACTTTGTAATCATTCTTTGTTCATCTTCCGAATTAAAAATGATTGTGAAATGCTAAGGAATAAAATTAATCTCATTATTATTGCTTGTAGAAGCAATCACAGTATCTTCCATGGCACTTCTTTCCAGAAGCATCAGGAATGCTAATATTAAAATATTGAAATCATTTGACATTTTAGAAATTAGACATCTCTTTATGCAATGGCTTCAGAATAGAGATTTAATTGAAAAATTAGGGCTTGAGAAATGAATAATAACTAATATGGAACATTTTGGAAGAAAATAGGTGAATGACACAGTGGTTTCCTGTAGGAAGAAGAGAACACCCTTGATATTACTTTTTATTTTAGTTATTTAATTATCTGCATTGATGGAAGATTTGCTGCCTTCTGTTTTGGCATGTTTTTAACCGTTTCTGTGCCTTGTTTGTTCTCGTGCTGTTCCTAAGGTAAAAGTATTAAACTGGAGTAAATACTTGTATTGATTAGCAGAGCAGATACAAACTTAATTAAACTCATTTTGTGTAATGTACAAACTAGTTAACGGTCTTTTAATTTATTTGGGTTTATATTATGCTCCAATTAACGGGACTCCCAATGAGAACAAGGTAATTATCCGATATTTAGGGCCGTTGTACTTCTGAGGAAGATCAAGTCGTTATGAAACCTGAAATAATATTTGTAAAGGAGTCGCTTCTCCCTGTGGATCATGCCTCAGACATTTCTGACACCTTGAAGGCCGGATGCTATATTCATTTGTCCATCCCAAAGTCCCAGTGAAGTAAAAAAAGGAATTTAGGAATACATCAAATGCAGGATCGGGCCTCAAGCTGGAGTAAAATAAATAAAATACCGTGTCCTCATCACATTTAGATACTTCTAAGCTTCCTGAATCGGTCTGCCTTTTATACCTAGATAGCCCACTATAGCTATTATGTGTAAAACCCCCCTCCCTCCCACAAATTAAATAGCGAGTTGATCATTATGTGTTTACTTTAATCATTTCAGTTCCATAAATACTACGGCTGTACAGTCTATCTCAAACTTTGCCAAATCTTAAAACCAAATGCTGCATATTCAATTAGGTGATTATTTTTAATTGAGAAATTTTAAAAAAAGTGAAAAGATTGTGTTCTGCGAAATAAGCTGATTTCGGCTAAGCCTTGGATATTGCTTGCTCCCTACGGGAAAGAGAGAGAGAGAAGTTTATTATAGTCACCTTAACCCGCAAAACCAATGTTTAGTAATCTGGGGACTTTTTAACGAATAATACTTTCCATCTTGGTGTTAAAAATTAGAAAATGGAAATCTGGAATTATGACATATATAGAACTATGGGACTATGGTTAAGGGGTTTTTAAATTTAAAATAGTGTATGAAGATGAAATAAAGTTCAAATAATCTACATCGAGTAGAAATTAAATTATAGATGGATGCCATTGCATGATATTTTTGTACACACACCTTTCCACATACTCTTGTTGCAAACATATGCGAGTGTTTATGTGTAGGGGTAAAAATAACATACTTACGTTCAATACAGATGACACAGAATGTGTGTGTTGATTACTTTAGAGGGGTTTTTTTTTTTTTTTGCAATAATTTCTAAACATTCCCCAGCCCCTCTTCAATAAGGGAATATTAAAATATTTTCTAAACAACAACTGCAGTGGTAATTGTCCAAGCAACATCACTCTGGCTTTGCAACCGTTAATGCAAAACAAATTAACCAGAGTTTTATCAATTATTTCTAAAACTAAATGTGTTCTGCAAGATGAACTGAAATATTTTCTATTTTCAATGTAGTTGTACTTTTTCTGGTTGTAGAGAATCATAATGATTTTCGGATCATTTTCCCCACTCCCACCGAACTAAACCAACTGCTTGATCTACTGTTACCCAAGGTGATGGTGATGATGGGACCATAATGCGATTAACTTTCATTATTTCTGAGTACTCACAAATCTATTTTTGTATGTTTCTAGCTTTACAAAATATTAGCATAGCTAGGATTGAAGAGATAAATCGTGCAAAATTCCTAGGCAGCTTGTCATTGAGCAAAGTTTAGTATTGCATGATGTTTCTAAATATATTTACTATTAGAGAAATGAATGATAGAATTGCATTTCTCTCCTTGTCTGGAGATAAAGTAGAAGATTGGTGATAGGCTGACCTCGTCGGTCTTTCTGATTGAACAGATCTATTTAGTATGACAAAAGTCAGATCTGTGTAGACAAATACTTACTTTAGGTGTACTCGGAGTTTTAAAAATCTCTTTGGAATTCTGTTTACGTCTAGCTCCTGCTATTGCTTTGATGATTAAAAACAGCTCTACTGTAAAGGGGCTTGTGTTAAAACAGGTAGAACTAAAACCTATTTTACAGCCTAATTTTAATTGATCTAGGCATTCTATCGCAGAATGGTAAAGCACCCATAGAATTATAAAGACACCGATCTCTCTGGTAATACTATCCCAGAAGTTTATTTTCCAGTCTTTACAGTATCAAACACAACCCGCTGCTGTCCCACCCCTCAAAATACAGAATATCAAGAGAGATTTTTCATGTGTGCTATCTTTTCCCGGAAGTGCTCTAATATCCTCAGAGTCACAGCGTTTAGAGGTGAGAAAGTTGGAATATTTGGACCTGGAAAGAAAAAGCAATCTAGAGCTTGGGTCGAATGCAATTCCCGATCAATAGCGAGCCCTAATAAGTGTAATAGGTTTTAATCGAGTAATTATCCGAATTTTGACCCTATAATTTAGATGTTAGGAGAGAGTTTGCAAGGTGCTTGAAAGAGATATGCACAATTCGATAATAGGATATCGACCCAGGGAGTCCTACATGCCACTCTGGGGCGATTTCCCCCATTATCCAGCCTCTTTACGCTGCTAAGCACATTTTACCTTAAATGTAATCGAAGGAATTTAATTGTTTTTCCAGAGATAACCAGCATTTTGTCACAATTAGTCTGATTTGTCCTAAAAAAGCCAAGGGGAGAGAGAAAATTGAATCTGTCGCCCAGAGCAACGCTCAGCAGGCTGGGGGTGGGGTGGAGAGGGGAGATGGTTCTGAAGGCTGTTGGGGGGGGGGGGGGAGGGGAACATACATAAAAGTCATAAAAGCGACTTTGATACTTGGAAAATCCAGCCAAAGTGGGATTTATTTGATGATCTGAGAATGAATTTAAAATCCTGTTGGGCCTGCTCATTCAAATGGCCTGCAGCCCCCTCAATTCTCTCTGCAAGTTTGCTTCAGCAGTAACTTACACATGCCTGTTACCCTCGAGGACAAAAATAAGACACCAGGACGGAAGCTGTTATTATGTGATATAATGCGGAGTCCGGTTCCATTCGCCCCCAATAATCAAATGAATTCAGTGAGGCGTGATGGACCAGGTACATTTAATACAACATTACCCCCTGAAATGTAACGCTTTCTAGCCAGATCGCAAGCACCAGAGCCGGGGGAAGACGCTTGACTTTTGCTAACTGTTTCTGCCCCAGATTTGAGTTTGTGTTTCCTTGTTTGCAGAACTGCAGCTAAAGTTATTTATCATGTGTCTGATTGACTTGTCAAGACACCTGCTCGGGAAAAGGAAAGGAAGGCCCAAAGGGGCCATTTGCCTGAGAGGGCATGCACATCACACAGTCTCCAACTTGGAAGTAGTGCCCAGCATTAAACTTTACGCAACTGAAAGGAGTGCCAGGCCAGAAAAGTTTCACCTTGCATTGGGCATATAAACCAGCAGACATCACATACGTTAAACCAGTCAGACCTCGTTACACACTGAAACCACCCACTTTAATAAGTGGGAAGAGGTGCTTATAAAATGTTATGCGTTAGTCCCTCCGCATGTACCTATCTCACTGTAAATTCTTAGCCAAGTATAGAAGCAACAATTAAGGAACATTTGCCCTTTACAGCAGACCCCCTGTGTCTACACGTGCAGTTGCGCCCTTTATTGTATCTGACAGAAGGCAGTGGTGATGGTGGGGGTCTCTGAGACTCACCTTTAGAAGCATGTAATCACACTGCATAATATTTTCAGGCGCTCTTTATCATTTCCCCCCGTAGTCGGCTATTTGCTCCAGACACGAGTCAGACACTCTGTGGAGGTTAACATGCAAAACGTACTTACTGAGTAAGTCCGAGGACTTTTTGCACGTTTCAAAATCTTCACTCAGAGCCTTTTGATCTGCTAGTTCCGTTCCTGACTCCTCGGGTTTATCCTCTGCCCCTAGAGTGAATTCGCTCCCTGCGGATTTGTATAACACAGAACATTGCCTCTTTTTACTGTTGAATTTGTTGGGATCCAGAATGTCCAGCACTGAAAAAGAGGTGGTTCTATGGACCACGGGTAGAGCTGCCACTGCCCCCTCTTGTCCAGGGGTGTTGCTCTGATTGTCGCCTGGCCTGTCTCTATTTCCAGAACACGAATAGACTGGGAGGTCGTTGCTAGAAGAAAGTCTCTGGTCCCCGTGGCTGTCCATACTTTCCCCGTGAAGGCAGCCGGACACTGGCTCCACTACAATGCCAGCCTGGCTTGCTGCTGCTGCTGCTACTGCTGGGATAGAGATGTCACCCCCCTGAGTCTTGTCTCTGCTCACATTCATGACTTTTCAGAGCCCCTTCCAATTGCAACTCTTTCCCTTTCTGCGAACTTCAGCTGGAAACTCCTGTCTTGCAATCAACGCGGGAGCTGCTTTGTTTATCGTCAATTTAGCACAGAGGCGAGCTGGTTCCTTTAGGTCTACAGGATTGCACGTGGCTAGGTCCAACCTGAATTGGATTCTCCCGTGGATAAAGGAAGTCAAAGGGTGATGCTCCACTCAGTTGCTCCTTCTTTCTTCTCATCATCCTCACAGGGCTACCTAAACATTTATGCCCCCCCACCCTCACTCACTCACACACACGGGCAAGGCTGTATCTTATTTATGCATTCATATTTAGCAGTGGATTGTAATTGGCTACAAATTAATCCCTTGCCCATAATAGTCAGTAATCTCCATCACTGGAGGAGAGAGACACTGGAAGTGTGTGTGGCTGAGAAAGGGGAGGGCGGCGGGAGAGGGGAGAGAGTGAAGGATGGTGTTGGCTGTGATATACTTAGCTGTCAGGTCTATTTCAGCACACCTCCACTCATCTGGAAAGCATCTAAATAGCCTTATTTGGAGAAGTGGGAGGAGAGCGCTTTCTTTGAAATAATTGCGGGATCAATATAAAGAAGATATTATACACGCCGTATGGGAACGTGAGATCTCCCCTCCTAATGGTTTAGTTATATGATCGAAAGGATATTATTGTGCTCAAAAGGGTGAACAATCTCACCTGTTTCACCCCCCACCCTTGCATTATTAAATTAGAACAATAGAATAAAATTGTTGTCCGAGGCTGACTGCTTTGAATTATACCGAGTGTATAGGCACATACATACACACGTTGTCCCTCCCCCCACCCCATTAATTAAAATTACATAGCAGATGAAAGTGCCTGGAAATACTAAGAGCAAAATAATACGCTTAAACAACACAAGGCAAAACACGACGATCAATACATCCTAAATAACTGGGGGGGGGGGGTCTATTCTCGTCCCACCTAGAAATAATGCAATAAACACAGCCCATTCTCATTTCTGAGAAACACTCCTTCATTCAGTGGGTTTTGAATGCAGAAAAAAGGAAGAAATTAGGAAAAGAGTTGCCTCTGAACTACAAAATTCTATTTTTCTTTCCTCCCCAGTTTTCTCTGTGTGCGCGCGCGCTTTGACCATATCAATTTCATTCTTGTTTTGGATGTCCAAATGGCTGCTTAGTTTGAATTAGCTGCCAAAAAAGGTAGGAAAATAGACAAAACATAAAAAGAAAATTAGATTTTTTTTTTTTTGTCTTTGAGGCTGGTGACACATACAGGGACAGGTCCTTTGCAATTACCGCGGGCAATGATCCTTTGGAAAGCAGAAATTAAAAATTGGGAGAAATAATGGGTAAAACAATCAGCTGTAATTTTGGTAGGGGTTGGACATGATTAGCCCATCAATGGGCTGGGCCCAGGGGAGTTCCTGGAGCGCTGGAGCCCACAACACCTCCCTCTCATATATTATAGACCAACCCTTAGATTTTAATCAGACACCACAACAGTGTCCTTCCTCTTTTATTACTTTGTTATGCTTTATCTTTAAATTATAAATCACCTTCTGGGTGGAAATGGTATGTATAATCTCTGATCATGTGTAGGTAATTACCTCCTCCCTCACTTCCCTGACCTCACTGCCACACAAACACAGCTCGAGCTATATAGTTTTAATATAACGGTTGGTTTTTTAAAAGCTTCTCTTTCTTCCCTTCTCCTGGGGTTGTGTCTTTGATCTGATCTTTGGCTTTGGGGCAATTTCTCTTTCAATACTTCTGCCCGCAGCCATGGAATATTGTTTATGAAAAGGCGATGGTGTTTTAGGTAGACGCCAATGACTTTGATCAGATTTCCTATTGTCATCGTCTCCATTGGTACCTTCCCGGGAGGGAACACGGTTTTTAGGGGGCGGGGATTCTTATCTCTGGAGTACATTGGCGTCCTGGTAAGTTTCTGCCTGGGCACCCACCAATGTCTGGTCTAAATTGCAATTAAAACTCTGCGCTCGAATTTCCTAGCGGGGCCTATACAACACAGGGACCATCGACCAGCACTGATATAAACGACAACAGCAGTTAAATGATTATTAATTCAATAACATATACAGGGCACAAGGCTGCACAATAAACGCTTCGAGGAAGGAAGGAAAGTGAATCTGAGCCCCAGATGTCGCGTAGAATAAATCTCTCTCTCTCTCTCTAGTGTACTGCTAAGAATCGCTTTCCAAACACGATGCCGTGTGTTTATTTTTTGATGTACCCAATCAAAGTGAGGAAACAAAAGGCGGTGATTCTCTCGGTACAAGTGTACCGCGGGTAAAAGTTTTAGGGAGCAGAGAGCGCGCGATTAATAGAGACACAGCTGAGCATGGCAATGGGGTAGAATTCTGCTCCGAATTCTCCCTTTCGCCTCAGAGGAATAAACCGAAGCGGACTGACGCCTTTGTGTGTGCGCGCGCGCCCCTGGGTTTTAAAGCCAGTGTTATAAAGATGTTCTATTGCTCCTAATCACAATTGATTGTCAATTAGAGCCTCATTTGTGCAATCGCCATCCATCTGCCATCTCTGGTTATCTGTTCACCAGAAAGTGAGCGCTGATTATGGGGCACGAGATGAGTTGTTGTGACATGTAATATCGCGCTCATGATCGGGGCGGGTGACCACTTCTCTCTTGCTCGGAGACAGTCCTAGTCCTTTTCCTTAAAAAAGGACACCAGCAGCACCACAGCCGGGGGGGGGGGGGGGCGCGTTCGGGGAACGCATGGCTTGGAAGGGAAGGTGGGGCAGGGGGACTCGCAGGAGGGCTAGATTAACACCAATTAAATGCCATGTCATCAAACCTCTGCCCCTCCACCACCCAGGAGAATGGCTGGCATGGAAATGGCTCTTTCTTTAACCCAACAAACCAACCCTATCGGTTTTACAACTCTCCCGATAGCGATCTCTGTAGTTAGACTGAATTATATCTGCAGGGAAGGGATTTTTCTAAAGCCGGGAGGTGGTTGTGGTTAGATAGCACAGAACGGGGCAGCCTTTGCTTCCCACAGCAGCGTGGGTAAGATGCAGTGTGCAGAGACCCCCTTACTCCCTCCTCCTTTGGCAGGATGGTCGTCTCCACTGCAACCAGTCTGGGAGATGCTGCTGGTATAACACCGACGGCTGGGGCGGGTTTGCACTGCGGGCGGGTGTCCGGGGAGCAGGGAGGTAAACGTGGAGCCCTTCCAAACCATGTTTACACCCCAGGTCTTGGGGAGGCCGGGAGAGCAGAGCAGAACCGCTCGGTGCCAGGGGCGAGGGACCCTTTAGGGGATCCCAGGCCCAGGCTGCTGGGCTTAGGGACGGGAGGAAGAGGGCATTATTTTGCCTACGAATGAAACAGCCCTGACCAGAGAATCCCTGGCTGCAGCTGCGTGCGGGCTGCGCGCTCCACCCGTCTGGTGCCAGAAGCTGGCCAGGGGAACTCATCACTCTGTGGGGCTTCCCCTCCGCCCTCGTGCAAGCCACAGGGGCTGGCTAAAGGGAGAGCGAGAGGCTAATACTTGGGGGTGGGAGGGCTGCCACAGAGCGACAGTCTCCCAGTCACCGACAAAGGTGAGCTGGGCCTGTCCTGCCCCATCCTCAGCAACGCCACGAAGGGAGAGAGACGCCCTAGGCTCCTCTTATCTCAGATCCGCAGAGGCATCAAGCTCCCAGGGACATTTTCAAATGACTTTTGGATCTAGAGGACGCTCCGTCCCCTTCCTTCAGCCCGCCGCAATGACCTCTGCCGGCGAGAGAGACCCCTAGGCCGGGCCCTCTGTCCATCCCCTTGACTTCCTAGCCGGTTGTTAAAGCTACACGGTTACTGAGAACCCAGCTGTGATAAAACTGCTCCTTACTCCTGATCCCTAAGTTGTCTAGGCTCAGACAATGCAGCCTGGCTCCTCATTGCATTTTCAACGGGAAGATTATCCTTAGACACTGAACAGCAAAGCGAGCTGCATAAAATCAGAGCCCCCTTGCTGGCCTGTGCGGCCATGGGGCTGGCTGCACGGACATGCGTCTCGTTATTTGTCAGCACAGAACATTTGCATTTGGTAAATATCAACCTTAACACCCGGTGCCCCCCTTCTGCCTGGATGTGCTTTGCAGCTCTATAGAAGGGACTGGAGCCCTCTGCTCCATTCGACTCGGCAGGAGTGGGGGCCACGAACACCTCCCTGAGCACCGGCTCCAGCAGCCCGCACCGGAGTTTTTAAGCAACAAATTCAGTTTTTTAAAAAATTAGATTTCTACAACTCCGGTCAAAAACCGAAGCTTTTCTTTTTGGCCATTCATCATTCCCTTCCAGCAGCGCGGATCTCAGGGTAATTAAGGGCATTTATCGTGGTGGTAAAACAGTTTAGCAGTCCTTGTTATATTGGGAAGGTCACTTTGATGGATTTCCATGGGGGAAAGGATTGGGAGAGGAGGGTGGGGGCTGATTCGGGGTGGAACAGGTGCAAGAGAAATCCGCCTCGCTTCCCCCGCACTCTTGATCGGTTTGCATTGATCAGAAATGTGCCCTGGGAGCAATGGAAGGTCACCGAGGATAAAGTCTTTCCAGTACCTTTCCTGAGTGGGTGGAAACACATGGTCCCTGCAACGCGGAGCATCAAGTTGGAGTTAACTCCCGTCTGTACAATCCAGATACACCGCGTGGGAAGGAAGCCTGGATGGCCCTTCCACGCCCCCCTACCCCTCCACAAAAGTAACACATTCAGAAGAAAGACTTTTCAAATCCCACCTTTTAATTTAAATCGGAAACTCGCGCATTTTATCTAAAGGGTTTGGAGGCCAAGTGACTCCAGGAACTTTGGAAACCGACTGAGTTTTGTCCTGTCCTTTAAAATATCTGCGCGATTAGGAAATTTTCAGACCAAGATACATGTTTTTTTCTAAGAACAAAGATCTAAGCTACCTACGGCTAATATTAATTCAAATACAATAAACGCAGGGAGACAAATATCGCCTTGCAGAAATGTGCTTTAACCCCATTTCCTGATCGCACCGCTCCTGTAAACTAGAGCCCGGGTAGTGACAGACCCACTAGAATGAATATGAAAGGAGAATAAAGGGGATAGAACGGATGAGATAAGGGGACTAGAAAGCTAGGGATATGCCATGTCTGTCTCCCCTGGAAGAACTGGAAACGGGAGGACTGAAATTGGGAGTCAGGACGAGAGAGAGAGAGAGAGAGTGTGTGTATTGTACGTTGATCAGAAGCAGCGTCTAATGACATCTATTTCTTGGTCACATAGCGGGATGATCTATCGATATGTCCTTTAACCACTACCATTTTCTCTTCGATTCCAAACATGGCTGGTTTCCAAAAGATCTTCCCAATCAGGGTCCTGTGCTGAGAAAGAGCACCTCCAGATTGAGGAATGTTTAAAACTGCCATTTGTATTGGAAGCTCAAAGCGAGAGTCCATCCTACCTGTTCTGGCACTATTGAGCCGGGGGTGGTGGCTGGTAGCTTTAATTATTATTTTATTTATTATTATGGCCATCGGTCTCCAGACACAACAGGGCGCTTGTTTCAGGATAAACAATAATTAGTTTAAAGACTGTTTGCCTTTTCACCCCTTCCCTGAAATTATGAGACGTATCAGGAGTGAGCGGTAAAGCTGGGGGAAAGGGGTGGTGGAGGATGTTTAATGTTAACCCAGTTAAAGCCAAAGAATTAATTAACTCTATCCAAGAAAGAAAATGATTATTAAAAAAAAAACAAGAGAGAGAGAGATTATGAAGCAGATCTTGCCCTCTATCAATACAATGTCAGGTCCTCACAGCAGAAGATTTAAAAGCCCAGGGGATTCCAGGTTAGGGTAGTAATGAGCTTAATTGAGGTTAATGCTTCCTGCACAGCTCCTTGATTATTAAATTAATATTATCACACACATGAATCATAATTAGAAGTTTAAATAATGCTCCAGGGGAATCCTCGGAGGATCTATTAAAACAGTTCTCTTCTTTCTCACCGATTCCCTTAGAGTTTCAAACCAGCCACAGGGGGAGAGCCCGGCTGCCCTAGGGCCCTGTGGAATTGAGGTATGTTTATTCTGTTGCAAATTAAGAACGCTTGGGAGAGAGAAACATCCACTCACGACACGAGGCTTTTTGCTTCCGAAATGACACCCAGCGAGAGGTTCAAAGGCAGCTTACCTTGTTCCCTTCCAAGATTTAGTTCAGCAAATTCCTGTTTAAATCCCCCCCCTCCGTTAATCTAGGCGCTTATCTCCCTATACCCTGGAGTATATATAAAATACTAATAAAGTGGTTTGTTCTCACTTATCTCGGGGAAAGATCTCATCTGCAGCTCTTATTCATACACCTAGTGAAAGCTGATCCCTTTTGCTCAGAGTCCGTTATAAACTCACCACCCCCACCCCCAATTAAAAAAATGCCCGGGACTCTTTTGGGAGTCTTTAGAAGGGGAATGGAGGGCTGGTCAATTATAGAAATACATTAGTGTTCTCCTTTATAGCCCCCTCCCCCGCTAGGCCTTTCTGTTGTGATCCTTTTACAAACGGACCCAAATAGGTGGGTTTCTCTAACAGCAACCCCTGCCTAACCTGTCTGTGCTGTATGAACCCTCCAGAGGGTTCCATTTCGCATTAGCAATGGGCATACTTGTAATATGTATGTGGTTTTCCTGATAAGGGAGGGAGGGGGTGTCCCAGCCATGCAGTGTCTGTTTCTATGGTTGGTATTACTTCTTTTCCAGCCGACACCCCATGTGGGTATGAAGAAGAGGGTAAAACCAGCCCCTCCGTGTGTCCCTGTCTGTCCTTATCTCTTCCCCTCTATCCTGCAAGCCCTTTGTAAATACTGTACTCTGATTTCCTAAGCCTAGACAATAACACTGGTCTACAATTTTTGAGAAGTCATCTGCTTCAGAGATAAAATGTGCTATTTATTATGTATTTTGATGTGCTGAATTCAAATATGACAATTAAAACAACTGATTGGCTACTGTTTCTAAGATATTTAAGTTTTTACATTTTATGTCTATGTATATTGTGTAAATAGTAGGGTTTTAATCATAAATTGTAAACCTAGGTCTTTTCATGTGTTTATGGTTGCTTTACATGATAATATTTCACCTGTCCTGTTTATGTAACACTTTAAAAATCAGCAAAAGGGTTATATAAATAAAATTTATTATGAAACAAAAGGCAAACAACTATTATGTACATAGTTTAGTCCTATTCAGTGTCTACTCGGCGCTTCTTGGCTTGTCTCTTGTATTAATTAAATGGAGCATCTCTTGTCACTGTCCAGCAATAGTCTGCAAGCATTGATGGGCTCCATTTGCCCTGATAGCGTTTCTCCATTGTTGCAATGTCCTGGTGAAATCGCTCGCTGTGCTCGTCGCTCACTGCTCCGCAGTTCGGTGGAAAAAAATCTAGATGAGAGTGCAAAAAATGTATCTTTAGTGACATGTTGCAACCAAGGCTTTTGTATGCCTTAGGAGGTTTTCCACCAACAACCTGTAGTTGTCTGCCTTGTTGTTTCCGAGAAAATTTATTGCCACTAACTGGAAGGCTTTCCATGCCGTCTTTTCCTTGCCACGCAGTGCATGGTCAAATGCATCATCTCGAAGAAGTTCACGAATCTGAGGACCAACAAAGACACCTTCCTTTATCTTACCTTCACTTAACCTTGGAAATTTTCCACGGAGGTACTTGAAAGCTGCTTGTGTTTTGTCAATGGCCTTGACAAGTTCTTCATCAGACCCAGCTTGATGTGTAAGGGTGGTAACAAAATCTTCCTTGATTCAACAAGTGGTGGATGCTGAACACTTTTCCTCCCAGGCTCCAATGACTGTCGGAGTGACCAATCTTTCTTGATGTAGTGGGAATCTCTTGCACGACTATCCCATTCGCAGAGAAAACAGCAGTACTTTGTGTATCCAGTCTGCAGACCAAGTAAGAGAGCAACAACCTTCAAATCGCCACAAAGCTGCCACTGATGTTGGTCATAGTTTATGCACCTCAAAAGTTGTTTCATGTTGTCATAGGTTTCCTTCATATGGACTGCATGACCAACTGGAATTGATGGCAAAACATTGCCATTATGCAGTAAAACAGCTTTAAGACTCATCTTCGATGAATCAATGAACAGTCTCCACTCATCTGGATCGTGAACGATGTTGAGGGCTGCCATCACACCATCGATGTTGTTGCAGGCTACAAGATCACCTTCCATGAAGAAGAATGGGACAAGATCCTTTTGACGGTCACGGAACATGGAAACCCTAACGTCACCTGCCAGGAGATTCCACTGCTGTAGTCTGGAGCCCACCAGCTCTGCCTTACTCTTGGGTAGTTCCAAATCCCTGACAAGGTCATTCAGTTCACCTTGTGTTATGAGGTGTGGTTCAGAGGAGGAGGATGGGAGAAAATGTGGGTCCTGTGACATGGATGGTTCAGGACCAGAAGTTTCATCCTCTTCCTCTTCCTCGTCTGACTCAAGTGAGAATGATTCTGGTGCATCAGGAACCGGCAGTCCTCCTCCGTGGGGTACTGGGCGTATAGCTGATGGAATGTTTGGATAATGCACAGTCCACTTTTTCTTCTTTGACACACCTTTCCCAACTGGAGGCACCATGCAGAAGTAACAATTGCTGGTATGATCTGTTGGCTCTCTCCAAATCATTGGCACTGCAAAAGGCATAGATTTCCTTTTCCTGTTCAACCACTGGCGAAGATTTGTTGCACAAGTGTTGCAGCATATGTGTGGGGCCCACCTCTTGTCCTGATCTCCAATTTTGCAGCCAAAATAAAGGTGATAGGCTTTCTTAACCATAGTGGTTATACTGTGCTTTTGTGATGCAAAAGTCACTTCATCACAAACATAGCAGAAGTTATCTGCACTGTTCACACAAGTACGAGGCATCTCTGCTCACTTTGTCTAAACAGAAATGTATCCCTTTGCAAAATCAAACACTGACAAATAAGAGAGCACAACACTGTATGATTTCTAGAGCTGATATAGGGCAATTTGTTCAGCAGAGTGATGTAAGCTTCGTTATGATTGCATCATCCATGACTTCTAGGAATAACATGATGCAATTCCTATCATGTATGACGCAATACCAGCTTCAGATTGCATCATTCATTGTTTTGCCTAAAAAGCAAGTACTGTCCAAACCCAGTCATAGATTTATTCATAGATCCAGTCAAAGATGTATTTTAGTCATTTCTGGTTTAAATTGAGATCCCTTCCCTTTATAATTCACTTATCCTCCGCCATTCCCAAGTCAAGGGTTGTATATACTGACCCAATAGCATAACTTGAAAACTAGAGCCAACCAACAATTTTAAGCATCATTTTCGTTCTCAGTGACCCAGAATTAGTAAAGTTTGACTACATTTATTTCAGAAGCATTTTGGCTGTAGAGCAGTGTAATCAGGTTGGAGAGAGGGTGTGTGTGCAGAGGGGAGCCAACCCCCCTCCCATGGGGAGGTGTAGCAGAAAATTAGACGGTTGGTTTGATTATTTATTTATTTATTTATTTATTTGCACGTGGGTTGAAATTGACATCTGTTCCTCTGTAGGGGGCCTGGGGACAGAACGTTAACTTTGGGGTTAGAACCGGGAGAAGATTCTCTGTCATAGGTATGAACGTGGGAAGCTGGGGAAGGAAAGAAAGAAAGGGGGAAAAAAAAAAAAGCTAAGGACAGAAAGGGGGTGGTGGCAAAAAAATCAACCTTAAAACAGCCTTACTCTCCTCCTGGGATTCAGATACTGTGGACAAAAGGGGAATGGGAATAAATAAAAGAGAAATCCGATGGTTTGCACGTAAGCATCTCTCTCTCTCTCTTTCGTTTTCTCTCTATTTTCCTCTCTGTTGCTGAAACATATTGAAGGGGTAGAAAAAGGAAACATTAAGATCAACTGTGAGCCCTGCCGACGGTTTAACGATTTCAAATGAGCTCTGACTCTGGTGAAAATCTGACAATTACCCATCAGGATGGCAGATGATGGTTAAAATTACCAGAAATCAATATTCTCACCGGGTGTCCCAGCCTGATAAGAGAGACCAAGACAATGTTGACTATTAAAGTCGACAGCTTGAGATATTACACTATTAGTTATGCTATTTTTAATAATCTATAATATTTGGGCTATAATTAATTAATTATACGGGTCAGATAATATCTGGGGCTGGAATGAGGTCTGAAGGGTCTATTAAGGTTGGTAATGAGAAAGGAGAAATCTAATCTAAGGACGAGGAGCCGTGAAGGAACAAATATACAACAGACTTCAGATAGCGAGGGAGAGAGAGAGAAGGGATATAGCAGACCCAGTACACACACCTCTGCTTTCATCTTAGGGTCTCATCGCAAGAACATCTCCACTTCTCCTTTTCATGCTCATGCCCCTTTATTTGCACAAAGGCCTGATTTGCATTGAGATGTTACAACCCCCAAGTAGTTATTTTAATGTAAAAATGATTAAACGTGTACTAAGGGATTAAATAACATTTAAAAAATAAGCCTCATGAGCGTTCCTATGGAAGGGGAAATATGGTGGGAAATCTCTAGCCCAGCGGTTCTCAAACTGTGGGGTCACCAGGGCTGATTTGGACTTGCTGGGGCCTGGGCCCAAAGCCTGAGCCCCACCACCCCGGGCCGAAGCTGAAGCCCGAGGGCTTCAGCCCTTAGCAGTGGGGCTCAGGTTACAGACCCCCTGCCTGGTGGTGAAACCCTGGGGTTCTGGCTCCCCCCCCCAGGGTAGCAGGGCTCAGGCTTCGGTCCCCTCTCCTGGGGTTGTGCAGTAATTTTTGTTGTCAGAAGGAGGTTGCGAGTGCAATGAAATTTGAGAATCCTGCTCTAGCCACTGGTGGAGGCCAGCCCCTCTCTCTGGATGCTGCTAAACCACCCTTGACAAGTAAGACTTTTAATATTTTCCATGGCACCTAAAGAACATTTTAAATGCCTTTGGCATGTCCCAGATTGTATCAAGTGGCATCTGTTTCCTAATAGATGTGTGTGTGTATAGTTTATGTATGTATAGCTATACATATATAATGTATATGTGTTGTGTGTACCCCCACATAAAATGGCTTTATTTCCATCTTTTCAAATTAACTTTATCAGACTGCAAGAATTATAAACCATCTCCTTCCTCAGTGTTATTAACCAATATTCTAGGTGTGACACACAGGACTACACCTATTTTACAGTAATTGGCCACACAAAGGGTGTTTTTATTATAATCCTTATTCCAGGGGGGGTATTATTTATCATCTTAGTTCCACCCTAATTAGTTACAGGCTGAAGAAGGTGGGTGTGTTGAACAACTTCCCTGTCATTCAAGATAATGAAGGAACTAAATTTTCCTGTTCTGCTTAGATTAGACAGGGAATTTTCTTTCTAAATAGGCCTCTCTCTACTTTTCTGAACCAACTTTAATAATAAGATACCCCTTGTCCATGTCTCCTGAAAACTGCAGGAGTGAACAGAAACATCCGGAGATAGCTCAGATTCTTCTTCTTAAACTGAATGTGGTAGGTTCTTATGGGTAACTGTTCCTCCATTTCTAAAGCTCTTGTTGGTGGAGTCTCACAAGGCTCAGTACTCTCCCCTGTATTATTCCACGTCTATACAAAGTTAGTGGGAGAGCTGGTGAGGCAACATGGATAGAAGTGCCAACAGTATGCAGATGACACCCAGCTCTACATCTTTTTTGCATCAAATGTTAATACATCATCTCCCAGCTTTTTCAGTGCCTAACTAAAACCAGTACCTGAACAAAGAGCAGCTGGCTAAAGCTGAACTTGGGGAAAGTTGAGGTGATGCTGATGGGAAGAAGGAAGTGCTTAAAGAACTTGACTCCTCTCTAACATCCCCTAGAATTGAAGGGATCTGCCCTCAGATAGTTCAGCTGGTCTATGGCTTTGGGGTCCTTTTGGTCTGCTCAATGCTATTGGCAAATAGCCATTGAGACAAAAAAACAACCAAACCGAAAAGCCAATTTCCATCAGCCAGAATTAAAATTTTTATTAAAGTGAATGTTTAAAATGAAATATATATGAGTTAAGAGGGAAGGTACTGTACATCTGGGGTCAGGCTTCGGTTATGGGGGGTTACAGGTATCATTTGCAAGGGTGAAAAGATACATACATATCGCATAACCTGCATAGACCCAGATTGGGGTGCAAGGGTTTTTAAAGTATCAGTGGATAGGTGGGCTCGGGTACGCCACCCATGGAATGAATAAGGAGTCCAAGTCAGTATCGGTGTAGCGGATAAGTACATGGGTGGGGTGCATCCCTTGGTACATCAGGGAAGGAAGTGGGCTATTTCCCTGGTCAGTGGTCTCAGTTACTCAGTGTGGTATTGATGGTGTCCTGTGATGTGTTCCGTATAAATGTCTCTGGACCACCTGATGGTGTTGGACACCATGAGCTGTCTCATGAGCCGGGCATAGTGTTGACCGACTCCACACGCTCTCAGAACCGGCTCGTTGTGGAGGTCCCACAAGCCCAGGGCTCCCACGATCAGGGCATGTATCTGGACCTCGTAGCCCTGGGCTCTCAGGGTCTCGGCCAGCGTTGCACTGCATCCTATCAGAAACAGATTTGGCCACAATGATCTACGTACTCGTGACCATGATCATTGCAACTCATTATATCTAAAACACTCCAACTAGTTCAAAGTACAACTGCCCATCTGACTACTACATAGGTCACCTGGAGCACGCTACTGCATTGACTCCCTATTGAACAGAGAGTCCTGATACTTAAGACTCTCCAGGGATCTGATACTAGCCACCTGATAATTTGCCTCTCCTGCCTCAAGCTTGACTCTCCCAACAGCTACATTCCACTGTAGCAATGAAACTGTTGACCAGTAGGAGGAAGCTCATGAGGATGGGAGGCAGAACTTTTATAGGCACTGGATTTAGCCTATGGAAGCCCCCATAGTACAAGATAGAAATAACCCTGGATGTCACCAGTTTCAGAACTAAATGCAAAACTCATTTCTTCAGCTTAATGCTCCTTCATTAACTGGTTCATACCGAACACCTCTCACATCCCAAGCAAACAAAAGCCTAGGACTAATCAAGCTAGGTAGGAAGAGGGAGAAAGAGATTGCTGTTCTTCTTTCTCTTTTTAAATACTTGGATGGTGCACAGATGTCTATGGTGTCTGCAGCTTTTTAAGTACCTAGAGAAGAGGCTTTTCCACTGAGCAACCAGGTTCATTAATAAATATAAAGATTCTTCTCAAATATGCTAGTGTCCAGAAAGATGCAATTAATTCAGGGTAAATTCACTCCTGTGTTGAAAACCAGCACAAAGATGTTGAACGACTCCAAAATAGGGTGTCAGTGAGACTAAAGTGGTGCATAAGCCAAGAGTAGTCTCTGCAGCTGGTTGACTTGCACCCATAGCAAATAACTAATAAATAAGACATCTTTTATTTTATTCCAGGAAATTATACTTCACCCATCACCACAGAAGCTGAGCTCTTATGGCACAGAATATTATGAAATACGAATTTTTTTATGCTGTTGTAATGAACAGGAAATTTAAGCTTATGACTCAATGAATTTTGGATATCATGAAAAACACACGAATCTTTAACACAAACTGAAGGAGAAGAAAGCCACGCAAGGCAGACAGATTCTTCATGTGCTGTATATATTTTTCTGCCTGCTAAAATCTCTGCTCTTGTCTACTATGGCAGCATCAGTGATGTTAAAATTACCCTTCAAAGGTCTCCTCCTGTGGCTTTATCAAATGCTGAGGCCAAATTTGACCTTGGTTACACTTATGCAGCCTCCTGAGGAAAAAAATCCCTTGACGCTTGGGCTTTACTCCACTGGGCAACAGAAATGTAAGGCACATTAGTGACGGGTGAGACAAGAGTGTATTCTTTACTTGTAATAGAAAAGGCAGCTCTGCAAATGCATATTTGGCTGTGGGAAGTGATAGGGAATGCTGCCCCAGCAGTGTGAGACATACAATTCCTTTTCACCTTGTGCATTTCACGCCAGTCATGAATCCCTTATCTGATGCTGTATGTAAGAGGGTGGCACATATATACGGGTTTCCTATGTATGGATACCACCTGTTCAGTTTTTATCTGTTGAATTTCAGAATGTTCATGCTAGCCTTTGCTCTAGAATGACTAGAAAGGGAAGGTGCCATGTATTACAGCAAAAACTGACTGTGAAATTCAAAGAGGCTGCCAAGCCTGTGGCTATAATGTACTCCTGTGTCTAGCTAGCTGTTGTTGTTGTTTGTTGTATGTTTTTGTATTGCAGTAATGCCTAGGAGCCCAGCCCTCACCATGGACCAGGATCCCATTGTGGTAGGCACTGTACAAACACAGAACAAATACCAAACCCAGCAATCTGTATGCTCCACAATTTTCTGTTGATGTTGTCACTGGGTGACTGGCCCATTTAAGGGGAGATGGGGCTTAGCACCACCTGTGATTAATCAGCTGTTTCTCAGCTGAGGCTGTGGGTCTCGACGATTGCCTACCTCTTTATAAAGGCCAGTAGGAGCTCAGCTGAGCTGGAGAGCTGCAGGGGAAGTAATTTAGTGATTAGGGGATTTTGAGGTATATGGTCTGGGGGTATAAGAACTGCAGTAAGCAGGTAGGTTCCTCTAGGCGTTCCAGGTCTGGGAATGGACCGGGAAGAGAACTGGCTGAGGGAGGTGAGGGAAAAGTTCTGGGAACTGTAGGCTGAGCAGTGGAACTATTTTCTGCCTGTCTAAGTTTCTGTTTAACCAGCTTATGTCCCGAGGGGAGAGTGAAACAGGCTCTGCCATGGCTTTTGCCCTTTCTGGGTTAGTGAGACAACCCAGTTCCTTACAGAAGTCCTCATGACTTCCTGGTGCTCAGGGAACAGCTGATTGATTTTTCATATACAGGAACAACCCAATTTTTGGGCCCCTATTGGAAGCAACTTTAAAAAGCCACTTGCTCATCTATGGCATGCAGCTGCTCTGCAGGCACAAAATGGCTGCTATGCATGTATCCTATAGGAATAAGTTTCTTTAGAGGCTGCCAGGACCTTATTCCACTCCAACATGCTGCCTTATTGTGTCCCACAGGTAGTGGTTGTGTTAGGGCTAGGGAAAGGGGTGCAGTAGGGGTGGGTCAGCCCTGGGAACTCAGTGCAGCATGTGGAGTAGCAGCTGTTCTACTGTAGCTTGCTGGATCACTGGTGGCCAAACTCTGCCCTGAATTTCAATTGTATACCACCCCTCCCCGACTTCAGAATCTGGCTCAGAAGTGCCGTGCAGTAACCTGCTCCTGGAGGCACGCAAGAAAACTGCCCATGTATCTAGGGCAGAATTTGGGAATATTCTAAGATACTTGTCACGTTGAGTTGAAGTGTGTACACATCTCTAGAGGCAACTTAAATATGCTGCTTCTGGGCCCAGTTCTCAGCAAGTGGGCTGCTCCTCCAGATACAGAAGTAGGCTGTGTACCCTCTCGTACAATCTTGGTGCATTACAAAGCATGCCAGGCTGCACATAAGGTGCAATAGATGAGGAAAAAGGTGTTTGTAGCACGGTACTGGTGCAAAAGCACCTAATTAGCCCTGCCCAGCCAGCTCCAATCAGGGGGAAAAGATTGGAGCTGATGGAAAAGGCCTGATGCCGGCCTGAGGATTGGCAACACCTGCTGGCCTGACAAGCCAAGGGTTATAAAGGCTGGGAGGGAGGCAGAAGGTATCCAGGGAAAAGTCAGTCAGGGAGGGAACTGGAGGCCTCCTAGTTGAAGGCTGATTCTACCTGTAAAGGTGTTGACTAATTCTGTAAAGCTTCTATATAGATAGATACTGGTGGTGGGATAACCTGAAGTAAATAAAGACATGGGTGTTGCACAACACTGAAGCCTCTCTGAGCCTTATTGGAGGGTAGCAAGGTGGGTTGTGAATCCTGTTAGTGGTGTGTGGGTGGGTGGGTGGTGGTGTTTTTTTGACAGAGCCCCAGGCTGCTTGTCCACATTCCATACCAGATTTAAGGAGAGTGCAGAAGTTGAAGGAAGGCCAGCAAAGTACTTCAAGCCCTGATGTGGAGTAAGGCACATTCACCAGCATGTAGGCATCAGGGAAGCCTGCCCACTCTAGAGGCAACGGGGGCAGAACGCAGCCTGGAAGCTGCACCTGCAGCTGAACAGAAGAAAACCAAGCCCAAAGGTAGCAATTTGTACTCTTCGTGTGGCAGAGGGCACAGCACACTGCGAGTCCCTGTAGAGCTCGGAATACATGCACTATGGCTAATATCTGAAATGGAAGGACACATGTGGCAATTGTCTCTAGTCTGAAGTCTTTATGTACCACGAGCAGGGTGAAATACCTTCACTGCACAGCAAAGGTGAAGGGTATTTAACCAGAATGATAGCCATACAATGGAGATATGGGGACTTTTCTCAGTCTCCCACACATCACTTAATAGGTATGCAGACAAAAATGAACTGTGAAAACATACCAAACTAGGGGCCCCTCCAGCAAGGTGCTGGGTTGGCACAAATGTATCAGTGGCTTGCACATAGGCATGCTATTCAGCCATAGTTCATTGCTTAGCTGTCCTGACCTGACTCTAGTAAAGCATAAGACATACTAGCCTCACTGGTGTCATTTATTGGCATGTACCATAGATGGGATAGTCCTTCCAGAGTGATACCCTGAATTGCAGTCTTTCCCAAAAGACTGGTTATGAGCTGTGGCAGTGCATGTCCTGTCTACTATACCACCACTTGATTGGGGAAGGCCCAAGCTCCTACTGGTTACTTGTCACATACATGTGGAATTTGTGGGATATGACTGGCCACTAAGAGTAGGGGAGGCCTATTGTCACTGCAAATCCAGTTCACCAGAGGGTTTTCTGTAGCAACATGTGCAGTTAGCACCTCAGAACATCAGCTTTTTCCACTGGATCTAGTTTGCTCAAACATGGTTTGGCTGGCCGGGTGGCCTGCCTTGTAGGCAACATTTCTGAATGGCTGTTGGGGTGTTTTGTGCATAGGGAACAGCTCCCTCTCAAAGGACCACCACCTGTTGGAGGCATAGTTGGTATGCTGCCCTATGACTTGTTAATGAGCATGGTGCTTCATCCTGTTTCGATGTTCACTAACCATGAGACCGTCCTTCCTCCTAGCTTGCATACTCTAATGTATCCATGCATTTCAGGACTTCCATTCCCGTCTATTAGGTGCAGAGCATCACCACCATGGCTTTGACTTTTGAAGACACTGGTTAATGTATGAAGCCAAAACAGTTTAATATTTACAATGGTTTGATAAAGGGAAGGTTAACAACATTGACATAACTTATTGCTTGTGATGGATTAGTTAAAGCACTGCTCAGTCTCTTAGCTTGTGTTGCGACTCCAAATGCTAGCAAAGCTGGAGCAGTGGGGGGATGAGGCTCCAAGTTTTTCAGTTCAGTAGCACTCCAGGGTGCCAAAACTCTATCCCTATTAGATGAATTGTTTTTCTAGAATAAATGGGGTGAATTAAATGAAGACTACCACGTTCCTGATTTGCCCTTATTGACAGACTGTTCTGGGCTGGCCCTATTAACAAGGTGCTGAGTTACGGCAAATTCTTTCAAGGTATTCATGAACCTGACCAACTTTCTCCACCCTGAAAACTTCAGGTGGAGGTGGTGGTGCCCTACTTCTGCTCTTGCTCTGTTCCACTGTGGGTAAATACTTAAATAGTTATTTGATGAGAGAGAGAAGGACTCTGTAGTCCACTGGTCAGGTCAACAACCTGGGAGGTGGGAGACCAAGGGCATAGTCTCCCTTGTCCAGCCACTCTTTATTGATCCAGATTGGAACAGCTTCAAGAGGAGAGAGTGAGGAAGCCCCACAGAAGAATATCCCGTAGCTCAGCGGATAGAGCACTCTGAGAGGAGGGAGACCCCTGTTTCATGGATTCCAACACGGAAAGTGACCGCTATGATCACACAGGCCATAGAACTTCCCCACAATAATTCCCCATATCTTTTTTTTTTTTGGAAAAACATCTGCTCTTGATTTAAAAATGGTCAGTGATGGCGACTCCGCCATGACCCTGGATAAACTGTTCCAGTGGGTAATTACTCTCAATGTTTAAAAATGTTCTCCTCGGTTCCAGTCTGAATTCATCTTGCTTCAACTTTCAGCTGCTGGATCTTGTTATACCTTTCTCTGCTAGATTGAAGAGGCTGTTATTAAATATTTGTTCCCCATGTAGTTACTAATAGACTATAATCAAGTAATCCCTTAACATTCTCTTTGTTAAGCTAAATAGATTGAGTTCCTTGAGTCTCACTTTAAAGCCTTCCCCCTCCTTTTTTTTTTAAAAGCATTCTCATGGCTCTTCTTTGAACCCTCTCCAATTGTTCAACATTCTTCATGAAATATGGACACCAGAACTGGACACCGTATTCTAGCAGTAGTCGCACCAGTCACCAAAAATAGAGGAAAATAACTTCCCTACTCAAGGTTCCCCTGTTTATGTATCTAAGGATCTCATTAGCTCATTGGGCCACAGTGTCATGGACCAGTGTCACTGGGCGCTCATGGTCATCTGATTATCCACCACGACCATCCTGGAAGTGTGGCCTGCATTCTTTGTTCCTAGATGTATACACTTAAATTTAGCCATATTAAAACAATTGTTTGCTTGTGCTCTGAATCAGTGACCTGTCCTCTCCATTATTTACCACTTCCCCCAATTTTTGGGTTATCCACAAACATTATCAGGGATGACTGTTTTTCTTCCAGGCCATTGATAAAAATGTTAAACAGCATAGGGCCAAGGACCAATCCCCCTGTCACCCCTCTTAGAAACACACTTGTTCAACAATGATCCCCATTTGCAATTACATTTTAAGACCTACCAATCTGCTTTTAATCCATTTAATATGTGCCATTTTACTTTTATATCATTCTAGGGTTGTTGTTGTTTTTTTTTAAAATTACAATGTTGTGTGGTACCAAGTCAAATGCTTTACAGAAGTCTAAGTATATTGCATCAACACTCTAACTAGATAAATTCATGGAGGATAGGTCCATCAATGGTGATTAGCCAAGATGGACAGGGATGGTGTCCCTAGCCTCTGTTTGCCAGTAGCTGGGAATGGGCGACAGGGAATGGATCACTTGATGATTACCTGTTCTGTTCATTCCCTTGGGGGCACCTGGCATTGGCCACTGTCGGAAGACAGGCTACTGGGCTAGATGGACCTTTGGTCTGACCCAGTCTGGCCGCTCTTATGTACTTTATCATCCAAACTTGTAATCTCATTTTAAAAAAACATTAATTTAGACAGGGTCTATAAACCATTTTGATTGACATTAATTATATTACCCTCTTTTTTAATTCTTTATTAATCAAGATCCATATTAGCTGCTCCATTATCTTTCCCAGGATCCATGTCAGACTGATAGGCCTATAATTACCCAGGTCATCCTATTTACCCCATGTAAATCTTGGCACAATGTTAGTTTCAGAAGAATGGAAGAAAACTTCCCCAGTACTCCAAGACTTGTTGGAAGTAAACATTAATGGTGTAGTGAGCTCCTCACCCAGCTCTCTTAAAACTCTTGGATACAAACTATCTGGACCTACTGATTTAAAAATTTCTAACTTTAGTAGTTGCTGTCTTTCCATTCGACTAGTATATCAGTATATGATATGACTACATCATCCATTTTTCCCAAATACAGAAAGGAAATATTTATTTTGAACATTCCTGCCTCTTCTTCATTTTTATTGTTAATTCTACCATTTTCATCTAGTAATGGACCAACACTATTGTCAGGATTCCTTTCCCCCCCCCCATAATATAGTTTAAAAATTCCTTATTGTCCTCAGCTTTGCTAGATGGACATTTCTCCTTATGTTCCTTTGCTTACCGTATCAATCTTCTACAATTCCTAACTTTGGATTTATAGTCACTACTTTCAGATTCCCATTTCTTCCATTTGCTTCATATTATTTAATTTTTGAGAGCTTGTGACAGACCATCAGGGTTCAGACACCCCAAGGGGAGAATAGCAAAATAAGCAATTGAATAATCTGGTTGTAGACACTATTACCATGTATAAAAATGTTAAGTAATGTCTTTTATGAAAGCTTGTAATGTCGTGAACTTGGTCATTAGGACCATGTTATATAGCAGGGGTGGGCAAACTTTTTGGCCCGAGGGCCATATTGGGGTTGAAAAACTGTATGGAGGGCCGGGTAGAGGAGGCTGTGCCTCCTCAAACGGCCTGGCCCCCACCCCCTATCCGACCCCTTCCACTTCCCACCCCCTGACTGCCCCCCTCAGAACCCCTGACCCATCCAACCCCCCCACTCCTTGTCCCCTGACCGCCCCCTCCCGGGACCCCCTGCTCCCAGTCCCCTGACTGCTCTGACCCCTATCCACACCCCCGCCCCCTGACAGGACCCCCGGGACTTCCATGCTTCTCCAATCCCCCACCCGTTCCCTGACCACCCCCCAGAACCTCCGCCCCATCCAACCGCTCCATGTCCCCTGACTGCCCCCCGGGACACCCTGCCCCTTATCCAACTCCCCGGCCTGGCCCCCTTACTATGCCGCTCAGAGCAGCATGTCTGGCAGCCGCGCCGCCCGGCCGGAGCAGACACACTGCCGTGCTGCTCGGCAGGAGGGCACAAGCCTGCCACCCAGATCACTGCCTATGCAGCAGCGTGGCTGCAGGGAATGGGGGACACCGGGGGCTAGCCTCCAGGGCTGGGAGCTCAATGGTCGGGTAGGATGGTCCCGTGGGCCGGATATGGCCCGTGGGCCGTAGTTTGCCCACCTCGGTTATATAGGGTGTGTGTGTGTGAGTGAAATAGTAACTGTAACTTTAGTGAAACTACAGCATTGCCTCACCACACTGCTGTGAGGTGATCAGGCAGGGAGCATACATCTCAGGCCAGGTGTTCACATCAAACTGGCTCCAAACACCTTTCATTGTCCAGCCAAAGTTAATGGGAAAACATTGAAACAACTTGAAAATGAAAAGAAAACCACAGTCTGGAAACCCCATCCCTGTTCTGTGTAACCATGAATTACCATAGTCTGAGAAAACATGGAAAAAACCCAGTAAACCCTGTTGAAAGGGAAGATATTTGAAATGAAGGACATCAAGAAACTGAGGCCTAGCATCTAAGTAGGGTGCAGTCCATGAAGCACTGGATCTCCTCTAGTACAGAGGGCATGCTGGGAAACTATTCAGAGGTGATAGATAACTTGTATTAGAAAAGGGAATTCGGCTAATATAGAAGTGTAAAGCCTGAGATTGTGTCTTTGTTTATTTTCTGTATAACTTATTTGCTTTTCCTTTCTAGTTCGTCTTTGAATCTGATTTTTCTATTAAACTTTGTGTTCATTTTTACCTCAAGCGGGCCAATGTTGTGCGAACTGTGTGCTGAAGTGAACTCCTGATCAAGGGCAGTTTTCACGCCTGTGAAGATGACAAACCAGAGGGGAACAGTCAGTGTCTAGTAGTTAAGAACTTGGGACCAGATGGAATTGTTGAGATCACCCTTCAAGAAATAACTTGGTAGATGGAAGCCTGTAAGCTGGCTACTGGTGTCAGCACTGGGCCATAACAGCATAGCATTAAGACACCCAAAGTTACAAGGCAGGTAGAGACAGACCCCCCCCCTTACTGGTTTGGGTGATCCCCAAAACATTGCATAGCTGCCTTCATTTCCTCCTTTAAATCACTACAGATTTCTGCCTTGATTGTGGCTTTTTGGGCATTTGGGAATTGTTTAAGAGCACTTTATTAACTATCATTCACATTTTTTCTGATGAAACTCTTCCTCCAAGGTGCTTTGTCTCATAACATCAGCCTTGTGAAATTGGCCTAATTGAAGCACCAAGTATATGGATTCCTGGTCTGCACTTTATTTTGCAGGCACATTATAGATGTGGGGATTGCTTGTATCTAGGCTACCATTAACTTTTAGTTCTTTGATCAATTCCTCTTCATTTGTCAAGACAAGATATAATATAGAATTTCCCTATGTTGGCTGCAACAACTGTTGAGTTAGGAAACTTCATCTAGAATTTTTAAAAATTCTAGGTGGTTTTAGTACTGACAGCATGAGACCTCCAGCAGCAGGAGTGCCGCCAGCTTTTCTGCCGCCCTAGGCAGCGGAAGGTCCCGCCCCGAAATGCTGCCCCCCACAGAGGTGGCGGAAGGTCTCGCCGCCGAAATACTGCTGCGGTCACCACCCCCCCAAATTGTAGTGCCCTAGGCGACCACGTAGGTCGCCTAATGGGTTGCGCCGGCCCTGTCCAGCAGGGCATTCAAGTCCTCCATGAGAATGCAGCTTTTTCCCTACACATTATAGAGAGGTGTGTAAGGAGCCAGTCATCCTGTTCCCTACTGTGATATGGGAGTCTGTAGCAGACACCAACTAATTCCCCATCTTGTGCTTTATCTGTTAAAACATTGATCCATAAGCATTCAAGATCATTTTCTTCTGAGTTATCGGTGACTTGGAAACAGGTAATACCATTTTTGACAGAGTGCCGCTCCCCCTCCCCTTTTACCCATTTGATCCTCCCTAAATAGGTTTTAATCATTGGTGTTTTTTTTTAAACCTTCCAGTCACAGGACTCATCCCACTAGGCTTCAATAATACTAACTAGATTGAATGAGCAATTCCAGTTCCTCTTGTTTGTTATCTAGGCTCCTAGTATTGCTGTTCATTTTGTTCTTATCTTGATGCTGTGCTAAATGAGGGCTCATATCTTCCCTTTCCTCACCATCCACTTTTGTTATTAGTTTAACACCCTTGTGACTACTTGAGCCAGCCTGTCCCTGAGGAGAGTGGTCCCCATTTCTGCTGAGGTGGAGGTCAGCCAGACTATATAGCTCCCTCTCACTATGAAAGTTGGATCTATTTTCTACAAACCAAAACCCTACACCATTTACTGAATTAGTGGTTCACTTTCAGAATCTTTTGCCTTTTGTTCCTGGGAAAGGAAGGCTCTCAGAGAACATCACTTGGGTATTCTTCAGCACACTTCTGACTTTCTCTTCAGTGATCTATTATGTGCAAGATTTCCCTGAAAGTGTCATTAGTGATCTGAACAACCACCAGTGGATCCACATCTGTCAACTTCCAAAGCTTATCCAATCTCTGAGTGACATCTCGTGCCTGGGCTCTGGGAAGGCAGCACACTATGGGGTTGTCCTCTTGTCCCTTGCAGAATGTTCCTGTGCTTCTTCTGAACACAAAACAAGGATCATCTGTCTTCCTTGGATGGTTGGGGGACTTTGTGGGTAAGCTTCCCCGTGCGCCCCCCCTCCAGGTCCTTTTCCCCCCTCCAGCAGAGCGGGGAATTGAACCTGGGTTTCCCATATTCCAGGTCTGTACTCTAACCACTGGGCTAAAAGTTATAAGGTGGGCACCCTCTCTTCCTCCTTTGGCCCTTTTGTGTGGGATGAGGCAGGTGCCTAACTAATTCCTGCAGGATGCCAGGAGAGGGGTTCCCATTCACTGATTGCTAAACAGAGATCGGCACCTCCCTGCAGCTGGGACTTGGGTGCCTATATCTGTGAGAAGGGCAGCGCTTAGAACGCGCCCCTGTTGTCAGCATCTCTCATTGGCTAGCATAGGCAGCTCCACAGCCAATGTGCTGGCTTTTGTGGATCACATTCTAAGGTGCCATCTCTCCCCATTCACTGTATAGGGAGCCTAGGTGCCTATGAGCTTTGTGGCTCACAGTGTTGTTCCTGTGATTTTTTTCTTGGCACCTGAAAGTTAGGCTCCATGATGCTCAGCATTGCAACACCGACGTCCCTTTGTGGATCTGGGTCTTTTTGTCCCACTGTCTTGCTCCTTCTATAGCCGTTTACAGTTGAGCAAAGTGAGTCACATGCTACAAAATCAGAACTGTAGCATTCTACAACCACATTTTTACTGACCTAGCACTGATGTCTTTCACCCTGTGCAGTCATTTATGATGGGGAATCAGGTCTATGATCTCTATAATGGGTCACACCAAAGCCCCAACACTTCTTAATTTGGGGGTCTGAAATCCAGATCCAAACTCTGGGGTGTTGAGACTAATTTTATTTTAGCTGTAAAGTCAAGCTGGGAATTCTCATCTGGACCCTGGGTTTTGGGCCATGCTTACTTATACGAAACTTCAGTTTCTTATGATTTCTGGTGGAAATAGTTGTTTAACTTCAGAATCATTTAATTAGCAATCTTCAGGGCATCTCTCAAGCAGAGTGACTGCTGCAACTAGTCCACAAAGTGCATACTACGGAGTATTTCCAGGGAAATTTATTGGGTGACTTGACATGCTACCGCTGCTGAGACTACTCTACAGAGGGGAAGGGCTCCTCAGCTAAGAAAATAGGAGAAGGAAAATGAGATGCTAAAAGCTGTGTGGTAATAGCAAGTCTTCGTACTGAATTCCCATTGAAGTCACTGGAACTCTTGTGTGTGAGAGAGGAAAGGAGCGCAGAAAGGGGCATGGCCCTTAATGAACAATATAATTATTTAGTTCAAATACCACTTTTTAGATGGCGTTCCTGTGTGGATGAAAATCTTGGACTTTTCAGAGGCATCAGAGGACCTCTTTTGTAGAGATGTGTAATGGGATGGAAGATGTTAGCATGAAGGGATTTTACTATTAAATACCTTTGATTTCATAGCTGTGGAAAACTAGCTATGGTTTTAATGAGCCAGGGCTCATTAGGGACAGGTTCGTGGGATACAGGAGTGGGAAGACATAGAGACTGATGAAAATAACAAGGACTCCAATTTTGTTCCATCAGTTCCTGGCTGTAAGAGAAATGAGTTCTTAGAGGATTATTTATCACTCTTTGTAATAAAGCAATGGCTCAGTATTGATGTCGAGATCCCAAACTGCTCTGCGAGTCACAACCATCATCTTAATTGCAAGTATAAAAATAAAAGTCGAACAAAACATGGCCTAGATAATACTTAATCCTGCCACGGGTGACCTCTCGAGGTCCCTTCCAGTCTTGTGATTCTATGATACCTTAAACCCCCCTGTAACTGTGCTGTTTTATTTCTCTTTGAAGAAAATATCCTGTACCAGACAGATCTCTGGGCAAATCTGGAACTCTAGGCTTAGTTTTAATTTAGTTCTTATTCAGCCAAAGCTCCCACTAGCTTGAGGGCTGCTTGCTGCTCTTTTACTCCCATTACCGGCAGGAGTAAGGGGAGGATGATTTGAGTTAGGAAGGGTCTTCGATCTCCTCCTCTGTGAGTATGACTGAAGTTGGAAAAGGGCAGCGATGCCTCTGAGGAAAGTAACAGTATTGTAGAAGAAAACTCAGTTCCCACATAGACCCTGTCATTTAGTGTTTCCAGGGCTCAAACACCAGACTCTACTATGAAGCAGAGCGGTTGTATTGGCTCAATGGAGAGTGCACAGGCTTGGGAATCAGTAGACCTGGGTTCTAATCTTGATTCTGCTGCTGACATGCTGTGTGACTATAAGCCAATCCCTTCTCTGTGCCTTTGTTTCCCCTTGGTCTATTTTGCTGACATAGACTGTAAATTTACAGTGCCTCTCCCACTGGGGTCCAGTCTCTGTTGGGGTCTCTACTCTAGGCACGTCTAGAATATAAATAAATTTAAAAAATCACCTGGTGTGGTGAAGGAGGAGTCTGCAGTCGTTGTGCAAGCTTCGGTTATTTTATTGCTGAATCAATACTTGATCTCTTTAGGGAGGACGGCCCTGTGCTTGTATCACTGTATACTACTACTTTTCACTCCTATTGTGAGTTCTGTCTGATGATCACAAAGACCCAGATCAATTGAAATAGATGGAAGTTAGGAGCCTAAATACTTTGGCCCAGATCCCTCAAAAGTGCTTTACAAACATTAGATACAGTTAATGGGAGCTCTACAGTGACGCTACGTAGACAGAGACTTAATCTTCACAACAGCCCTGTGACCTAAATATTACCACCCCTATTTTACAGATGCACAGAGTCTCTTCCCTGAGGTTACCCAGGAAGTCTCTGCCAGACCCAGGGATGGAAACCAAAATTCCTGAGTGTGAGGCCTTATCTGCTATTATTGATGATGAAATTTGATTGGGAAATATCACAAGGCATGGATGAAAGCTGTAATCGTATTGGTCAAGGTGTTATCCAGTCACAGGCTGTGTAAAAATCACGTGTATAAACTTGGAACCTCTTCAGCCAATCCAGGTAAACTATAATTATTGTAACATAACACTGAAGAATTCTGTAGCCCCTCATCCTCAAAACGCTAAGCAAACCTTCGGACAAAAACACTTGTCCGTACCACGTTCCCCACTATAATTCAATGTCTTCTCCTTTGTGTCACTGCGCTGTTTTAAAATCAGATTGTAAATTCCTCAGGGTAAGGACTTTCTCTTTCCAGTGTCTGCAAAGTGCCATGAACATCTACAGGTACTAAAGAACAATAATAATAATAAATGGCTCCAATCATCTCTCAATTAATGGTCCCTTCTGTTTTTTGGGGATCAGATTTAGAACTGGTCTGCATGGGACGTGAGGGAGCCCCAGTCCCTTAAAATTAATACCACTGAAGGTGGAAATAGTGAAACTGTTCTTGGCAGGTTCAACGTTCATTCCGCCCCTTTGTGCATATGCATTATAATTCAGTCTTTAATACATGATTGCATGTTGCAAGCTTTCCATACAAACTCCAAGACGTGTATGTGCCTTACTGTGTAACTACATTAACTAATTACTGTAACCCCTTCCTCCTTTGCAATCTGCTTCTGACACACTCTTGTATCTTATGAACTTCGATTGTGCACAATTTGAGGCAGTGGCCATGACTTCATGTTAATGTGAAATGTCCAGCTGCCTTCTGGGCGTGCAGAAATAGTTCACTTCTAATGGCCGCAGATTATAATCCTCCTGGTGTCGGTGGGATTACACAAGGCTGGAAATCAGCACTGAAGCTGACATGTTTAAATGCATTTTGGCAACTTGGCTGCACTTAAATAATTTACAAAAGTCTTTTCATTTATTTGATTTATTTTGGGAGCCTGACTGAAGGGCTGTTGTTCATACACACAAAGGGCCTGATTTAAAGCCTATTGCAACTGATGGGAGTCTTGACTTCAAAGGGTTTTGGCTAAGGACCAAAGACGGTTCTAATTGCATCTTCATTTCACTTTTAAAAGAATCAATTGCTTTAAAGCTGATGACACATGTATCTTTAGTAGACTGACCCAGTTATCTGTCTGGGTTCACTGCAAACACCCTTGTGTTGCCAAACACAATCCAATTGATGGATGTTTGGTCATTTTCTTTGCACGATCATTTGCCCAGCAGTCAATACTGAGGTTTCTTAAACTATTGACCAGCTAGCTATTGGATGAGGTGGGGTCACGTGACCTCATGACCCAAAATACTGTAGGAAAAGTGGTAAAGATATGAAATCAATAACTTCATTGACACAAATATCTTAGGTGACAGGTTCTTCAGAAGGATTAACTGAAAGAGGGCTGCTGAGAATGGGCCAAATCCTGCATGACTGGCTCATGGGATTAAAGGGAACACATGCATGAATGGGGGGAACAAGATTTGGCCCAGTAGCTGAATGTGTTGGGCTTACTCAATTAGAGGGAACACTCTGGTTAATACATGGCATGGGGCTAGAAGGCCAGGATGAATCGGATAGGCAATCCCACAGGGTCAGCCTATAAAGCATCCCTACAAGTGAGGGGGGATATGCAGGTGGGGTGTGAACTTTAGAGGAAAGAAATATACTGGAGATAAGTGCAAATGAGGTCCTCCTCTTCTTAGATCTGAAGAGGCAGGAGCTGTTTGCAGGGTGAGTACCTTTTTTCCCCATGGTGCTCTGGTATCCTTCTCTCACAGTTTGTTTGAGCTGTGCTGCTACTGGCAGTCCCTGTGGCTTTTCATTAGCAGCTGCATAGGGGATCCGAAAGGAGTTAATAGAGGCCTAAGGTATATTAGCTGGTGCTGGTTCATCTTCAGTGCCTGAGCCCGAAATGTACTGAGCAGCTGTATCACCTGTTGACTTTGATGAGAGTTGTGGGTGCTCAGTCACGGGCCGGGTCAGCCCGTGCATCCCTGTCTCTGTGCTGGCCTTTAATCTTTCTTTTGGCAGTGTCTGTGTCTCTGCGCAAGGCTGGAGGAACAATAGTAAAACCATATATTGTGCATAAGTACATGTTATATTTATGAATTAGTCTGTTAGCCTTCCAGGTTTTATGGCCGTATTTCAATAATTAGCCCAGGCTCATCATCGTTACCACATACTGAGTGACTTAGGCTTTGCCAGAACTGGGTTTTGCTTCTTGTCATTTGCTGACTTTTTCCCACCCTCAAGCACTGAGTGAAAAACCAACTGTTGAAGTGGCTCCAAGCTCTTTTTTTTTGTTTTAAAGCAGAACACTGTCATCAGCACTGTTAATATATAAAACCCTGCCCCTGTTGCCTGCAGAATCAGTGTAATAACAACGGTTTAATATTCGTTATTTTACTTTCATATACCTAACACTTCATTTGACTGTGAAGCAAAAGGGAAAAAAGTGTGTGTGTGTGTGTGTGTGTGTATGCGCGCGCGCGAGTGAGCTCCAACAGCCATTTTATTACATTTGCTAGAAATAAAATAAAGGTAAGGGAGGCTTGGCCACTGTTCTATTGTAGCAGTGAATTAACTTTTCATTTAAGTGTCTGTCACGTTAGTAGAAAAATACAGGCCACTCCGCACTGTGTACACTGGCAATAACTATCCTTTTTTTCATTTTAATATTCCTACCTTTTCAGAATCTGAGCTGGCAGGATGGTATGATCGGCATGGAAAGGGAAACCAGCATCATACAGCTGGCTTTGGCGCCGAATTTGGCACAACTATTTTGCTATTGCTTGGGTCGACTCACACTGCAATCCCATTTCGATTTAATTGAAACTAGACCCCCAAAAGGGCTTTAGCACATGTTCTTTATTTAATGCTGCCACATTGTGTAAAACTTAATAGCCGAGTCAGGAGAGGGGAGGCCCAGCACGTCTGCCGGCACCTTCGGAGACTGAGACCCGCCCTCTCAGCCTAACCCACTACCCACTTCGGAGACTGAGACCCGCCCTCTCAGCCTAACACACCGTAGACAACCCGAACCCGTAATAAAGGCGTCAAGCGTGTCTGACTTTGTCCCAAGGTTGGATCCAGCTTGTGACTTACCCCAGTCAGAGCCTACGGACCAGTCCTCTCCCAGGCCCCTAACAGCAGAGATTTCAAAAGGTCTCTTACCTCTCAGATGGGCCCCGGGGTTGGAAGAGAACTGCCCGCGGTCCTCTGATCCAGGGATGTCATCTGTGGATCCCGGACGAGCCCCCAACTTGTCGTGGAAAAATTGCCCACACCGTTGATTTTGGGTCAGACACACTGATGCACCTTTATTAGGTAACACAAATACAATTATGCATAAAGGGAAGGTCGGCGTATCCCCATGCAAGGGGGTTAGCCGCCTTGCATAAATTACACAGTTTCAAGCTTATAAAGGTAAAAACCACAACGCGTAATCAAGCATTACAAATCTTATCAGCCTTATTTGGTATATTTGCTAGCAAACCAATTAAAGCCTCTCTGGGGCCGCGATTCGGACCTGATACCATTTAGGGCTTTTCCTGTTATTGCTAGAGGCTCCTGCACGGCCCCCCCTACTTGCGGTTTTTACTGTACAAGACTTTTCTGCTTTACTAATTTTCCATAGCTAAACTCCTGTTATCCTAGGTCAGGTTACCCAACTACCAGTAGGCGTTGGTTCCTCTTTTGCTTCTGTTGGCCTTTTGATTGAGCCATACAGGTTTTACATTATGCCACACAAGCTTACAAATCTTGCTTATACCTTTAATATTAAGCAGGCCTGCCATGGCCTACTGTTGCCAGCTTAGCAATAGGAAAAATCCAGAGTAAGGCGTATGGGGGTCCCCAAAATCCTCAACACACTGCAATCCCATTTCGATTTAATTGAAACTAGACCCCCAAAAGGGCTTTAGCACATGTTCTTTATTTAATGCTGCCACATTGTGTAAAACTTAATAGCAAATGAAATGACTCCCAAATCACTTTTCACTATCGAATTTGTGTTCTGTGAACTGAGATGAACTAACTACACAGTAACTTTGTTTGCATATTTTTTTAAATGTCAGACGTTTCTTTCTAAACTGCAGTGTTGAGATGGATCATAAAGCATGCCTAATAGATACATGTATCTCTTAACCAGCTTAATTAAGGAGGGAGGTAACTTTAAAATAGCTTTGTAAAATAGATATTCTGCTTGTCATAAATACAGTCCATATAAAATCCAAGTATCCACAACCCCCTATGATTTCTAGCTAGATCTAGAGTAGAGATGAGGCTGACACAGTGATGGAAGTGATACAAAAATTAGAATAGAATAAAGAAATCCCACTCTGGATCCTGACTTCCCCAAAGTATGGTGTGTGTGTTTAGTGTTCAGATGCAGTATTTCTATATCAATCTAATCTGTAGTGTCTGTGCATTTCAAATATTATTTGGGCAGACTCCATCACCCTTATTCAAATAGAGTAGTACCTTATTCTGTGAAAACTCAGATTGATTTTTTTTCAATGGGATTATTTGTGAAGTGAAGCACTAGTCACTCAGTAAAGGCAAGAGAATCTGGATCTTGGAAATTGCATTAAACACATGACCTCTATGGCATTAACATTGTCAAGAGGAACACCATGCATAGTGACTCCTTAAAAAAAGGAACATGTACCTTTAGCATGTTTCCCTCTGTACCACTTTCAGCCAGAGACACTTTCTTGTGCTTTTATGGGAGTTTAAATTTGACAGTTTATTTCATAGAGATGTTATGTTTCCCTCTGAAGGCTTCATTGTGCCCAGGAAGCCCTCCTAGAACTGAGAAGTCCTACAATAATTGTCTCCTTTGGGCTTCTCATTGGGTCCTCTATACTTTTTTTTTTTTTTTTTTTGAATATATATAATATTCCAAAATGTCTCACCTGTGCTCTCTGATCCTTTACCTGTAATTCAAAACACGTAGTAAAGAAAACATGTACATCAGTCAGGAGTCTCATTTCACTCTGTGAAATTGATACTTTTCATAGATTTGAAGGTCAGTAGGGACCCCTACATTATCTAGTCTGCCCTCCTCCTGTATATCTGAGGCCATTACATTTCACTATTTCTCCAGTGCTGAGCCCAATAACTTGTGTTTGACTAAAGAGTATCTTTTAGAAAGATATCTGGTCTTGATCTGAAGATATCAAGAGCTGGAGAATCCACCACTTCCCTTGAAAATTTGTTCCAATAGTTACTCACCCTTTCACTATTAAAACTGGTGCCTCATTTCTAATTTGAATTTACCTTCAGCTTCCAGCCATTGGTTCTTGTGATGCCTGCCTTAGTTAGATTAAAGATATCTTTAGTGCCTGATTATTTTCTCCCCTACTTTACTTACCAACCATCTCTTAAATGTATCAAACCACTTCACCTTCCCTCTAAGCACTAATCCTTGCAACCCTTCTCCTGCTCCCAAAGCCCATGCCAATAGATGGACCTTAGAGCATGCTTCAGAGTCAACATTCAGCTATTTCAGGCCCATTTGTAGAAGTAAATGCCAAAGGTGAGGACCCTTAAGAATGTTCTGCTGGCAGCCCCTTCTCTTAACATTCAGGGGCTCCAGCTTCAGTGCTATTACTGATCTCCGTTGAAGCAATACAATGGTGAGAGACTGATCCTTCCCCAAGTCAGTGGGAGTTTTGTATCTGCAAAGAGTCCAGGATGAGGCCATAACTATTGCAGCCTGAGGGACGCAGTCTCCTCTGGATGTTGGGGGAATTGTGTAGCTCTGCATGCATTGTGTTGACAACATACCCCTAAGAGTTTTATAATGTAACCACACTTATAGTATGTGGCTCTCTGTCCTTCTCGAATTGCTGGGCCACACAGAGAGACTAATCAGTTAGTTTCTAGCTCTGAGCTAACACTGCTGACTCTTTTAGCACCAGAGGTCCTGGGTTTGCTCCATGCTGCTAACAGCCAACCCACAAATAACAATTAATGGAGATATCCTATCTCCTAGAACTGGAAAGAACCTTGGAAGGTCATCAAGTCCAGCCCCCTGCCTTCACTAGCAGGAGCAAGTACTGATTTTGCCCCAGATCCCTAAGTGGCCCCCTCAAGGATTGAACTCACAACCCTGGGTTTAGCAGGCCAATACTCAAAACCACTGAGCTATCCCTCCCTCCATACAATAATACTTCAGTCAATCTTGCGGTGCTTTAGTAAGTGATGAAATTGGTTATCTTCCTCCTACAGGCAGGGAAACTGAGTTGTAGAGAGGTTCAGTGGCTTGGACAAGGTCACACAGCAAATTTGAGCAGAGCCATGGGTATTATGACTCCCATCTCAGTATGATCTACCCTTTGTATAGTTACTTTAACCACAATCTCTATAAAACCGCTTTATTTCCATGTCTGGCTGTACTAAACCACATCACACTTACCTCTATTTTCTAACACCACTCTAAATGCAGAGTTGGACAGCAAATTTTCCTATTTTTTTGAGAGTATCTGGTTTTTTCCCTGTGATATTTTTTTATCCTGATTTGAGACCATTTCAAATTTTAGTGAACTGATGATCCCAATATTTTGTCAATCAGACCAATCAATAATTCCTAAATTTTGTCTTGATTTTTTGACCTGCTGATTTTTGACCTTTTAGTATAAACTAACTAAAATTTAGAAACAAGTGGCACTTGAACCATAAAACAAAGTTTCATTTTGAAAATGTCAAAATGAGACATTGACAAAATTGGGACTGTTTTTTTTTTTAAAAAGGGTAGGAGATTAGGAGTCAGGACTGCAGGGTTACATTCCCAACTCTGCCAATTACACACTGCAAAAAAAGAAGGCTCTATGTTCCAGTGTAGTGTAGTCACTAGGAAATTTGGGTGGACTAAACTCTATAGAATGGCTATCTGAATTGAATTATTTATGAGTGTATATGGCAACTGAAGTCTTGTAATAAGTACCTCTGTCTGGACATATGACCTGAATACATTACTTTAAAATAAGATTAAGAAGTCCTATGTTTCTGCAGCACGCGCTATTTGCCAATCCATGGTTTTTACATTCTATACCTTAAGATGTAAACATTTAACAGATATATTCCCAAGATTGAGAGACTGCCCAGTGTAATAGCAGGTACTCTGTACTGAACCCAAGCATCAAATGATTACCAGGGTTGCTTGAATTACTGTATGCTATTACAGTAGTTTAGGAACCTGTAATATCCACCATTACTTTCTCGTGTGAGAGTCCTTAGACTGACTTGCCATTGCCATTTTCCCCTCTTCGGCAAATAAATATTGTAGTGTATCCAATACGATCAGCAGAGTGTAACCAGAGTGTATGAGTTTTTACTACAGATAATTAAAGCCCAATGTTCTCCACTGTAACAATTACAAGTACTTGAGAAAACAATGACAAGGTCATCCTGAGAATGAAGCCATCAATCAGGGAAGACGCTGCCTTAATAAAACAATAACTGAGTAGTTTAGAAACTAACCTACAAAGGAAGCAACAACAAAATGGTTTCCTTAGACATATGTTTCCTTAATAACATAAATGTGGAGCAATAGCACATATAGTATGTGTATCCAATTAAGACCCATTTCTCCTATCTACCCCAGCTTTCTCAGACTTGTGACTAACTCTTTATAACAGCATAACTACTTGGCTTGCACAAGTGGACTTTTATTTTCCTATATCCAACTGCAGTGGCGGTGTGTTCTCTTTAAAAATGTTTTGAGCTGGACTGAGACTTTAGGCACAGTCCTGAGTAGGCAGTGGGGCATAAATTGCACCGTCCCAGGGGTAGCACCAGGGAACTGCCCTTTGAGACACAATTTCCTCTCTGCTTCCCCTTTGCTCTGGGGTAAAGGTAGTATAGTAATTTGCTACTGGCCTATACCAGTGGCAAATAGTGGCATAGCCTGGCTTAGCTGTACTGGGTCAGTGGGTCAAGTAAAAAATTCTGCCCATTTCTCACCTTACTGGCTCCAGAGAAGGGGATTAATTGGGCTCCCAGCACCTGCTTACTCCCACATTCCCAGATCCATATGTAGTGGAGGTGGATGGCCCATGCAGGGGTGAAAGGAGCGTCCTTTCTCCCTAGCATGAGTGTATTGTCAAAGTCGCAATCTAGTCTTCTTACAGCTCCCTGACTGGCATGCTAACCCCACAAGCTGGCATCCATCAGAAATGCAGCTTTACAATATTTTTCAAATGATCAGGGTAATTAATAAATGAGATTTACAGCCCTTTTCTGCACAGCAGCTTTAATAATGAGTTAATCCACTGCAAAAGGGGGAGGGGGGGGGGAGATGGGACAAAAACCAACTGAACATGAAGACAATGAGGAATTCCTGAACTTGTTCCAGAATTGTTCCTATCTGTAATTAGTTTTAACTTGTAAATTGCAGGCCATGGTAATCATTACATCTTTTAAGCAATAATATCCATTTAACAAGCATCTTTCACCTGACATTAAAATGCTTCTTTAAAATTAAAGGGCGGATCCGCAGCTGGCATAAATCAGCATAGCTCCATCAAGATCAGTGGAGCTCTCCCAGATTACACCAGCTCAGGATCTGGCCCCAATAACATGATCCTGCATTCTAATGCAAGTAAAACTCCCATAATGAAGTCACTGAGGCTGGTTTATTTTTCCCTGTGCAAGGACAGCAGGGTAAGGTCCTAATTAATAAACCTCCCAAGCAGCTAACACTCTTCCCATTTCACCTATGAGTAAAGTGAGGCACAGAAAGGCTGAGTGACTTGCCCAAGATCACATATAGTGCTGGGGTCAGATATATTTCGACAGGACTATTTTCTGACAGAGAACGCAGTTTCACCGAAGTTAAAATGCTTTATGAAATGGAGTCATAGGTGGGAAGAAAAAAAGTTCTGACACTGTTGAAATGACCCATTTGGAAGTGACTTTTTGTTAAGAATTTTCTAGAAAAAAATTATAAAAAAGCAAAATGGAAATGAACCATTTCAACTGACCTCAAAGGAAACTTTTTTTTCAGAATTTTCTGTTGTGGAGAATTTAGGAACTTTTGTTCCTAAGTCCTTCAAGCAATGGATTCTCCATCCTTTGCACAGCTCTAATCACATAGCAAGTCAGTGGCTGAATCAGAAATAGAACCCAGATCTTCAGCTTCCCAGTTACATGCTCTGTTCACTGGAACATAGAGCCTTCTTTTTTTGCAGTGTGTAATTGGCAGAGTTGGGAATGTAACCCTGCAGTCCTGACTCCTAATCCCTTGCTCTTACCAGTAAATATCCCCAGGCCTCTCCCAGTTTTAGGGCTTGGTCCTGCATTGCTGAACTGAAAATGGGAGTTTTGCAATTGACTTAAAGGGAGCAGGATCAGGCCCTTAGGTATTCCCTCGTTGGGGATAACAGAGAGCATAGTTTAAACACTTGCACAAACCATAACGTCCAACATTTGACTGGAATGCTACAGAACCAGAGAGACAATGATTGTCCAAGGAAGGGCCTGTTTCTTCTTTGCATATGTTGTGGAATTAATAGATGCCCATCATTTATTTTTATGAATGTAACTGTGAAGTCTCAGACAAAGCTGCTTTTACATTTTATATAGCCAACTACAAAAACTGTTTGGCAAGCTGCAATGTTTAATCACACACATTTATGCTCATTACTGCACAAAGACGGTTCAAACATGGATGGCAAACCTGTATTTTTAAACCAACAGTAATTCCTTCAGCTACCTATTAAGTCTCTTAGAAATAGGGACGCTGCATATATACTCATTAACGGATTAAAGGCATAAAGGGGTGACAACAGCAGATTGGGATTTGTGGTAGAGAATCCCTCTCCTTCTGCAGAGTTACAGATACAAATCCGAAATGTTCTTTATGATGCTTTAGAGCCTAACCCTGCAGATCTTCCTCAAGGCTTGGTGGTCCCTTTCATTTCTGGGCTGTAGGGGATGGACACCTAGTGGATACCTGCTGGGGAAGGTTATGGTTTAGAATTGGGAATGACCTGTTTTAGGCATCATTCCTTGCTTCCCAAGACCCCATAGAAGCCCTCCTGTTGGGGGACTTGGGTTCCCTTGGTGGGGAGGATCATTGGAGATGGGCAATGTCCACAATGAGGCAGCATTAAGCTGAAGTGCCTCTTCCCTCCAGGCTGTGGATCTGCTTTCCATGGGAGCTGTACTGCCATGAGGGTGAAAAATGGCATAGCATGGGAAAGGGGGGAGAGAAGACAGCCTTTGCAAAGTTACAGGGCCTCTAGGCAGATGGCCCTGGCCTGAATGACTCCTCAGAGAGCCATGCAAATCTCAGGGGAAATCTGGAGGGCTCAACCCCCCACTATTTTTTTCCATGGGTGGGGAAAAATCTTGCCCCACTGAAAGAATGAAGGAACCATGCAGGGCTTCCAGCCTTGATTGGGGCTAACCCCCCACTGGAGTTACAGAGCACAGTAGAGACGAGTGGGTTCAGCCTTCAGTCATCATTTGTATTTCGTTAGTTCAGTCAAAAGCAGGCACCGTGTAGTGTGCAGAAAGGGTAGCTGTGCGAGAAAGTGCAGGTAATGGAGGCTGCCCTGTCCTCTGAGACCTGGACTGGCATTTTTAGGCCATGGTTAGTATTTTATCATCTGCATCGCTAGTTGGTTGTTTTGTAACTTACATCAAAGCTGCGTTATTTTTAGCAGCAGTGGCGAAGAAAGAACTAAATTAGCATTTTCATTGGGTTTAAGGGAACGTACTTCAAGCCAAACTGCTCAGTTACACCCGAGCAGCTCCACTCAGGTCGGTGGGATTATGTGCTGCAACCGAGAGCAGAACTGGGCCCAATGTTTATAAATAATGATGCCCTTCCATTCATACAGAGAAAGAACAGCATCAAACATCCTGGCATGCATATTGCTGTGAACGTCAAAAGCAACATCTATGGGAGAACAATACTGGTACATGACAAAAGACTGGTGAAAAGCACTACTGTGAAACACCATGATGTAATGGAACCTATCATGGTTGAACTCGACCAAATAGCAGTAGTTTCTGTTTACATACCAGCAGGTGAATGGTTTGCATGGCCAATTGACTTTCTCCTGCCTTGTCATTGGCGACTTCAACAGTCACAACCCTACCTGGGATACTCCAACAATGGGGAAGAATTTGAGAAGTGGATGGCAATAAACCACTTGATTTTGCTTTATTACTTCAAGGATAAATGTACCTTCCAAAGTGCATGACGAACAAAGGGTACAATACCCAGCAAGCCTTTGTCACCTCTGAAAATGCAGGCAACTTCATAAGGGAGTTCATGGCAGTGATTTCAAGATCACAGCCTAGACCCAGTGCAAGTGACAGTAGAGGCTGCAGTATAACCCAGGAGAACAACTTACTTGCCAAGATTCAAATTCAGAAAGACTAAGACTTTGCCTCTGAATTGGACGGTTCCATCTGTAATATTACTCTGATACACAAGCACTATGGAGAATTTGTTTCCCTGGTGTGGAAGACTGCCCCAAAATACATCCCATTGGGATGTCAGACACTAGATGTACTTGGACTTTCAGAACAAACAAACCAACAATGAGATTCAGAACTACCTGACTCAGGTCCCTTTTGGTGCAGAAAAACCCACTGGGCTTAGGAAAATGCTTATGAAATCCGTAGGAGCAGTGTGATTGCTGGAGGGAACTGATTGAAATAGCAAGACTATGCCATATTAACAAAAAAGCATGGGTCACCATTTGCAAGCTGAACCCTGATGGACAGCAACCAAAGTGCATTGCTGCAGTCTTTTCCAAGTCACACATCAACTCATCCTAAATGCTAAAACAGTTCACAAAGCAAAGCACAGAACAAAACAAGTCAAGGAGGAACTTCACTTGTTCCCCAGACAGCAAAGTCCACAATGAGCAGCTCAACGTTGAGGAGCTGAAACAGCCATGAAAACCCTAAAATGTGGAAAGACGGTGGGACATGACAGTATACCCAATGAACTAGTACTATACTTTGGGATGAAAGCACAGAAGAGGGTACTTGACTTCTTTAATTCTTGCATAGAGACAATGAAGATACCCAGGCTGTGGAGAGAGGGCTAAAGTGGTTGCATTATTCAAACCACATGAAGACCCTGACTCTGCAAAGAACTACCACCCAGTATCCTTACTCTGTTCTACCTACATGATATATGAGCAGATCATAATGGATTGAATAGTGCCAACAGTGGAAGGGCAGCAGATAAATGATCAAGCCGGTTTCTGTCCAGGATGTTCATGCTGAGATAAAGTTGCAAACCTAACCATCCACTGAAGCAATGGACAGGAATTTAAAAAATAGGGAAAGGCCAGCAACACCTAAAGCAGCCACTTTCATGACATTGACCCACGAAACTCATGGAAACCGTTCTCTTGATCTTATCATGAATAAAAAGAGAAGTGGAAGGAAGGGCTTCCTGCAGACTAGGGTAAAGAGGAGACTGAGCACTGATGGAAACTGTCAATTTGATTGTTATGGATCAGATGAACATTAAAACAATCCCTCCTGTCCCTTCACTTCCTTTCCCCCAGATGCAATTTCTTGGTGACATCCTTGTTCTGGTCTATTACTTGGACTTTTTCCACTTGGTGAGGTACATGACGGTGTGTCTCTTGTCCAACACTTCTAGACAATTTATAGTAACCCACATTGCACAATGGGGTGGGGTTCATTGGGGCAGAAGGGACCATTAGATCATCTAATCTGACCTCGTGTCTATCACTGGCCATTAAATTTCACCCAGTTACCCCTACATTGAGCCCAGTAGTTTGTGTTTGGCTAAAGTACATCTTCCAGAAAGGACATCCAGTCTTGATTTGAGGATATCAAAAGATGGAGAACCCAACACTTCCCTTGGTAGTTTTTTTCCAGTGGTTAATCACCCTCACAGGTCTATCACCTGAACAGGATGTGGTTAAAATAGGCCTAACCTCCACCAAACCTGCACCCAAAACTTGAACAGAAACTTTTTTCTTTTCTGAGGTTTGAAGACATTTGGTAGTTTCTGCTTCTCTCCCTGCCCTGTTATATTCCATTTCTATGTGTGTGTGTCCACTTCCTGAGTCCAGTGAGGACCTAGTACTGAGATGAAAATAATGGGGCAGATCCCCAGCTGGAATGAATCAGCATGGCTCCACTGCCGTTGACAGAGCGATCCCAATATATGCCAGCTGAAGACCTGGCCTAATATGAACAATATTCATATGGATATAGCACTATTGATCTGAAGTTCTCCTAGTGCACTACACAGCTGGGTAGATAATGTTATCTCCAGGTTGCAGATGGAGAAACTGAGGCTCTGTAAATGCTAAGTGACAGGCCAAAGGTCACACGGTGTCAGAATGAGGACCAGAACCCAGCTCCCCTGCTTTTGTGGGTGCATCTTGGTAGGCTGTTTGCTAGTAAAAAACCCCCCAAACATCCTCACAGCCGTCACTCTGCATGACCATTTAAGTACAGTAATGCACTTGAGGGAATGTCCTAAAGACTGAAAAATTCCAAGTCTCAGAAGAAAATGAACTTCCAGTTCATTCATTCCTGCATTTAGCATGCTCACTGGTCGGCAATGAAGCTCAACTACAGTGTCCTTTGCAGTTACTTGTAGATAAGCAGGCTATCCCTGTGCCTCAGTTTCCCCATCTGAAAAATGGGGATGATGATACTGACCTCCTTTGTAAAGTGCTTTGTGAGCTATGGATGAAAAGCACTGTCTGTATAAGGTTATGTATTATTACCTGGGTAAAAAGCCACTGTAGGACAGATGATTCCCTCCTGCAGGATGGGCTGAGGGAGAGGAAATCTCTGTGAAGTTCCCCTCATGGAGATCTCCCCCCACTCTCAGGTTGTTCCATCGTGGTGTGGAGATTTGCCACATAGTGGAATGGTTCACAAGATGTGCCCACAAATCTGTCAGATCTTCAGGGATCCACATGGTCCCAAAGGTTCAGTGACAGGCCAACAGAGCAGCATTGCCTGGGCCTACCCTGGCTGTGGCTGCCCTTAGCCATTCCTGTAATGTGGGATACCCATTATGGAGGGGGTTACAGAAATGTAATAGAGCCTTTGGCTTGTTGTTGTGAGCTCCCCAGGGCCAGTGGATGCGTCCCTCCCATTCCTCCTTTCAGCTGCCCAGTCTCTGCTTCCTTCCGGAGCAGCATAGAACTCCCCAGCTGGCCTGTGGAAAGACGGGGCAGTGCCACATTGGTATCCGAGGGCATGTCATTCCCAGCTCCAGTGCGGACATCTTCCAGCTGCAGTGCAGACATACCCACAGTTACACATGGGAGGGGGGGCTCCGTACGCAGCCATTCTCATTTCTGAATGGCTCTGGGAGTGAGGGGGCGGTGAGCAATTGGCCCATTTGATTTTAGATTGCACATTTATTTTTTTAGGACGAACACCTGAGCTACTTACTCATGCAAAATTCCTATTGACAGTGATGGGAGTTTGCCCTAATATGAACGGAGTAAACACCGGGAAAGAACCTCATGATTTTAGGCCCTGATTCAGCAGCACACTTCTGTGCTCGGGTGCTTTGCTGAATAAGGACCGATTTAAGCATGGGATTAAAATTAAGCGTGTGCTTAAAGGCTTTTCTGAACAGGGCCTTTGCTCTTAGGCTGTAAGTTCTTTGGGGCAGGGACTGGGTATTAATATGTTCTGTACCATATAGGATACATTGCCGGCACTTAACAAATAATATATAATTTTCTAAAATTGAATGGTTTGTTCTCATAATTTAGGGCATTATACATGTGTCATCCACGTTCTTTCTATTAGGAACGAGTATCAATATATTAATGGGTTTTCTGCTCTGTAATGTATAGCTAGTGTCTCCTGTTATCTGGGAAATTAGTGATCTTCTGTAGTATGTGATTGTCAGTAATACTGACCTCTTTGTCATAATCCTGCCTATGCCGCTGATGCGTATGTCTTCTCTTTCGCAGAACAAACACGAGGCAAAATAGAGACAGATACAGCATTACACAATTCAGAGTTTAAAAAAAAAAGCTGCTATTATTGTGACAGAACTGATGTAATACAAAAAGGATTGCTTACTGATACGTTGTACGTTAATCACATCTTTTCTAAAGTATATTGAAAATTTCCTGTTAATGTCTGAAATGAAATACTTATGATTACAGGAATTAAATTACTTGCAACATTCTTTTGCAGCACAGCTCTTTCTCTCACGCACACTCTGTTCGCACACACATACACACACACACATAACTATTGTTAATTAAGACTGTCTCCATTATGGGGCTAATTAACAATTAGCATAAACATAATTAGCCAACGTTGACATTTAACTCATTACATTGTTTAAATAATTTTCGGAAATTGCCCTTAGTGGCATTCTGTCATACTGAAATAATGGCAGCACTTTGTCATGTAAATTAAATGACATTTGTGTTGTTTCCTCTCTACTCATGCATGGAAGATTTTTTTTTTTTTTTTTTTTTTTAAGCTACATGCAGTTCAGAATCGAAGGTAATTTCTAAAACTCGAAACAACACATTTCCTTTGGTTTCTCTTGGATGAATGGCCAGAACATCTCAAGAATATTAGTCCATTGCAACTCATAATGTCCATCATATATTGATGTATAAAGATTCCTTTTCCCCTTGTGTGTTCCCTTGATAAGAGTGTAAAATTGATATATTATCATTTGGTAATAGTAGATCAGTTAGGTACTTGGAGTATGAAGGATGGTCTAGCCGCTAGAACAATGCACTGGGACTGGAGTTCAGTTTGTGGTCCAGCCACAAACCACACACGGTCCAGGGACCGTGTGTCCCTGGACAAATCACTTAAGCTAAGCTGTGTCTTGGGTTGCCATCTGTAAAATGGGATTAATACCATCCTTCCTTCCATCCAGGGGTATTGTGATGATAAAATCTATTAATGATATGAGGCACTGAGATACTATGGTGATGAGGGTCATATAGGTATCTAGATTAGTCTTTTCTTGGGGTGTTGGGTGGAGGTACAGAAATAAAAGAGAACTAGAGTAAGATCAACTGTCTTCCTACTTTCAGACGGGTAGCCGTGTTAGTCTGTATCAGCAAAAAGAACGAGGAGTCCTTGTGGTACCTTAGAGACTAAGTAGCTCTCAAATCTGCTTCCAGATAAAAATATGTAGCACTTATGTTTTCAAAGCACTGTATAAATATTAACTAACAAACGGATCCTTACAACACCCCTTTGATGTATTGTGGATAAGTATTATTATCCCCATTTTACAAATGGGTGAAATGAGACATTGGGTAGATCTACACTGCAATAAAACAACCGTGGCTGGCCTGTGTCTGCTGACTTGGGCTATGGGGCTATAAAATTGCAGTGTAGATGTTCAGGCTTGGGCTGGGCTAGCCTGTGAGCTCGCCGCGGGTATTTTATTGCAGTGTAGACACACCCATAGAGGAGTTAAGGTTAGTATTTTCAGAAGGGGATTCTACTGTAGGTCATGAAACTTTGGGTGCCCCACATGAGACACCTAAGTTACTTGCCATAACTACATAAGCAGTCTGTGGAAGTATTTGCATAAAATAAGGGAGTGAGAAGGGAATAATAATAATTAAAAAAAAAAAGACAGAGAGGAAACCAGGAGCGACATTTACTTAAGTATCATAAAGAGGCTAATAAGATGAGATGAACTGCAGAAACAGGGTTCAGGTTTCAAGATGGACCTACTTTGATGTTACACCAGGGGCTAATGAAACTGGGCCAGGGCCAGACTATTACCAAACAAACATGGGTCTCTCAGCATGTACCACTGGGCTCTATCCCTGGTTAATAAAGATTTCTAACCTATGGCTTTGCCTGCCTGCAGCATCACTTCTTGCTAATGAAACAAGGGTCAGGGAGACAATTTGTAGCCCTGAATGTTTTTACAGCCTATGGGATTAATTTCTTCCTGTGTGCATTACAGGACTGTGTCCTTGCATAAAGCTCTGTTCTATACCAGTGCTGCTTGGTTCCATAAACCTCATCTGTGGCTAGAGTGCATAATGTAAATGATTGGGAGGGGGACTGCTGGCATGCTAGGGCATGAAATGAGAAGGCAATGAGAAAACACCTCTCTCTGTGCGTAACAACTGAAGGGGTAGCCCTTGGAGACAGGTGAGCTGACCTCCCTCCTCTGCATTCGAGTGGGTTGGGACAATTAGCAGGGTAGTATTGAGAAAGGGCCCATGACATGGAGTTTGCTGTCTGCCTCAGTCTACAGCGTTCAGGTTTTTTTAACCTGTCCGCAAAGCCCATCCTTTCCTCTGCACATTCAATACAGGGGTGAGCTGAAGGGGAAGGGCAGTTAAATGGAGTTATTCTTTATTCCTCTGGATGATTCTTTAGGATGTGGAGGTTCCCAGCGGTCCAGATTATTTGTGTTTCGTTGTATTTGGAGTTACTCCAGATTCTGTGTTTTTTAACTGTTCCCTGCAGAACAAAGTGATGGTACTTTTACAAATCTGAACAAATGAATACAATACATCAAGGTGTAGGATGCATAAATGCAACTGGCTTCAATTAGAGAAAAATATGCCTGAGTTGTGCGATCCTACCCTCTATGGATCCAGTTCAACAACTGGATCTGTACAGGCAGTCCCTTGATCCACATAGTGTCTCACTGATTTCAGAAGGACTATGCTGATCTAGTGGCAGGATCAGGGCCTGTATCAGGAATTTTGCTAAAATGTCGGAGATGGATAGAGCTAACGGCCCTGTAGCAAAATTGCTGCCTTCATCAGGAAACAAATATTCATTGTAAAGTTCTTGCAAAGCGTTGAAGGAGTCTTTATGTTTTAATGTTAGAAATAAGACAGATTAAACCTATTCTTTTTCATATATGTTTCATTAATTGCATTTACATTTTGCCCTATCTCTTTTTGAGTATCAGTGTTAGGAGCCTACAGTACTAAATCCTATAATCAGAACTATAGAACATGAAAACAGATTGTTAAAGTATACTCAGGGTTTCACTTTCCAGTGCTTAAAGGAACATAAGGAAGTAGCTGAAAGAACAGGAAGTTGCTAGGAATGCGATCAATTAGCATGAACTCAAACAGCCTCTAATCAGGGACTCATCAGGTCAATAGCCCCCTTAGTCAAAGATAATTTCTCAGAGAGCACCCCCTGTGGAGGGACATTCCATTATGTTTCCATGGACTGTTCCCAGGTGCACTTAAGTCACTGAAAACTCATCCATCTATTACAGATGTAAGGGGAACAAGTTCTCTAGCCAGTGAATTCAGCACCAGAAACTGTGGACTAAGAGAAGATTTAGGCTGCTAACTCCCATTGACTTTCCCTTTGGCACTTGTGAAAATACTACTCATAATCTATGGAATTTACCGGGACTGCATTTTTTTCTCCCTTTTTACCCACTCCATAAGAGTTTGCCTGAGTCTGTGGACTGAGTAAAAATGGAGTAATAACGGAGTAAAAGCCTCGCTGTTTGGCTATACATATCTCGCTGAAATGATGCCTTAATTAAGAGATCTAGCCTGCAATTCCTTTAAGTAGAAGAGGACATAAAGACTAATTTAGAAAGTCATGATAAAATTATTATTTTAAATAACTACTTATTCATTTAGTCTGAAATAAGGGAAAACCTAATGACAGCAATAAAACAGATTTTCTTATCAATGTAAAGCTATATTCATTACCAGTAAATATTGTAGCAACATGAGATAAAATAGATTGGTAGTGGGTGAATGATATGTGCTAGTGGGAACTCACTACTACTACTAGCTAACCATTGTCAACTGGTAGTGCTTTGTAGGCATTGTGGTGGTGGAGAGTCCAGGGGCGGCTCTATGTATTTTGCCGCCCCAAGCATGGCAGTGAGGCAGCCTTCAGCGGCGCGCCTGCGGGAGGTCTGCTGGTCACGCGGATTCGGCAGCATGCCTGCAGGAGGTCCCGCGCCTTCGGCGTACCCACCCGCCAAATTGCCGCTGAAGCCGCTGGACCGGCGGACCTCCCGCAGGCATGCCACCGAAGGCAGCCTGACTGCCGCCCTCACGGCGACCGGCAGGCCGCCCCCCG